>NC_056667.1:93135833-96009166 GCF_018350195.1 Panthera tigris | reverse complement strand
GCCTACTTCAAATTCGGTGTCTCCCTCTCTCTCTGCCTGTCCCCTGCTTGTTCTCTCTCTCTCTCTCTCTCTCTCTCTCTCTCTGTCTCTCAAAAATGAACAAACATTTTTCAAAAATTTTTAAAAATTGGTATACCTCATGGTGAGTAATAGGCCAGCATCAAAAATTTTTAATTTTCAATGCAGTTACTCTATTAGGAAATTTCAGACTTCCTGTACTAGCAAGTATATTGCAGATGCATGTTGGAGAAGATACCTAGAATAGAGGCTGGTTAAATGAATTATGATGTATACATTCAACAGAATACTGTGCAGGAGGAGGTAGAGCTTTGTATGCTGATGTGGGAAGATCCTTAATATAGATATTTAAAAATAATTTTTTTAATGTTTTATTTATTTTTGAAAAAGAGAGAGACAGAGCATGAGAGGGGAAGAGGCAGAGAGGCAGAGAGGGAGACACACACACAGAATGTGAAGCAGGCTCCAGGCTCTGAGCTGTCAGCACAGAGCCTGACACGGGGCTCAAACTCATGAACTGGCAGATCATGACCCGAGCTGCAGTCAAACACTCAACTGACTGAGCCACCCAAGCACCCCAAGGTAGATTTTTTTAAGTACAGATGTGTTTGCTTTTATTTGGATTTAAGAAGGGGATGTGGTGGATATTTGCAAACACATATATATGGCTATGTTCTCTGGAGAATCTCCAAGAAATTAGTGGCTGTAGTTGTCTCTGGGCATTGTGACTAGAAGACTGAAAGGGGAAATTGCTTCCTACTAAATACCCCTTTGCACTATGAATTATTATTTTTACCAAGTACATTTGAGCCTCAAACAATACAGGTTTCAACTGTGCAGATTCACTTGTATGCAGATTTATTTTGATAAATACAGTAAACTGCTATAAGTGTATTTTCTCTTACAAATTTAAGTTTCTATTTAAATTCCAGTTAGTTACCATACAGTGCAATATTAGTTCAGGTGTACAATATAATGATTCAGCACTTCCATACATCATCCTGTGTTCACCACAAGTGCACTCCTAAACCCCCATTACCTATTTAACCCAGCCCTCACCCCCTCCCTTCTGGGAACCCTCAGTTTGTTCTCTATAGTTCAGAGTCTGTTTCTTGGTTTGCTTCTCTTTTTCTTTCCCCTATGAGCATTTGTTTTGTGTCTTCAGTTCCACATATAAGTGAAATCATATGATATTTGTCTTTCTCGGACTTATTTCCCTTAGCATAATACACTCTAGCTCCATCCACATCATTGCAAATGGCAAGATTTTATTCTTTTTCATGGCTGAGTAACATTCCATTGTGTGTGTGTGTGTATGATGTATTCATTCAACAGATATATATACAGATATATATATATACACATACACACACAGCTTCATCCATTCATCAGTTGGACATTTGGGCCATTTCAATAATTTGGCTATTGTTGTAATGCTGCTATAAATATCGGGGTCTATATGGGGCCCCAGGGTGGCTCAGTCGGTTGAGCGTCTGACTTCGGCTCAGGTCATGATCTCGCAGTTGGCGAGTTCAAGCCTCACATCGGGCTCTGTGCTGACAGCTCAGAACCTGGAGCCTGCTTCAGATACTGTGTCTCCCTCTCTGCCCTTCTCCCACTCATGCTCTCTCTCTCTCAAGAATATAAACATTGAAAAAAAATTTTAAATATCAGGGTGTATATGTCCCTTCAAATTAGTATTTTTGTATTCTTTGGGCATGATTTTCTTAACATTTTTTTCTCTAGCTTACTTTTTTGTAAGAATACAGTATATAATACATGTAATATACAGAAGATGTATTAGACAACTGGTATTGGTCAAGGCATCTAGTCAACAGTAGGCTATCAGTAGTTAAGTTTTGGGGGAGGCAAAAGCTATATACAGATTTTTGACTGCACAGGGGTTTAGGCTGTTCAGGCATCTACTCCACATGTATTAACTGGAAAAAAAGACAAAAATAAAAACACTATATTCAAAGAAAAGGAGGAAGTGGAGCAAAAAGGAGCAGGATTACAGGGAGGGGAAGGAGGAAGAGAAGGTGGCAGTTGAAAAATAATCAAGGCCTGCCCTTCTGCATGTCCCACATGGTCTAGCCCAGTGTCTTACAGAGCATGCTGAATAAATAAAACTCCCAAATCTACTCTACTGGTCTGGAATCTCATCCAAGCACAGGTTCGGTATTTTCAGCTCAGATTAATCTTTTAAAACCAGACTACTTAGGGCATGAGATACTTGGCCTAGGGAATTCTGTGGTTTAAGAAGTTAAAACCTTACCTAATGCTCACTATCTTTAGAGGAGGTGAAAATGAATCAATGTTGGTGAAAATTACACACACCTATGTGTGTGTGTGTGTGTGTATGTGCCCTTTATATATGCCTTTTATATGTATTTGTATACATAAAACTATAATGCAATGTATGTGTATATACAACACTAACATGTTACTTATCTGAAGCTAAAGATGGACAGGTTAGAAGCCACTAGGACAGTTCAACAATTCTGTATAGGTGCCAGTTTTGTGCCTCTAATGATTTTGAATAAAAAACAAATAGCTTTGTTTTCTGTTTAATTGCAGTTTAATTAGAAGCCGAAAAAAATTTTTTTACATTACTAGAATAAGACCTATTGAGAGAAATTTCATCACTGTTCATTCTTGGAGAGACTTAGGGTTCAGCTGACCTCTAGACTGGGGTTTTCTACAGAAAGTTTTCTAGCCCATGTTGATCTTGATCCAGGAGGTTAATGTGTACCAAAAGGAAGTTATTTTGAAGCAAATTTAAGTGGTTTTACAGAATATGGATAGAACAATAGCCGAGGAAAACAGGCAGGAAGACTTGAGAAATTCTTAAGAATTTCGTTTTGAATGTCTCAATGTCAAATTGGCTGGTTTTCAGACAGAAAGACAAATACTATATGATCTCAGATATATATGGAATCTAAAAAAAAAAAACAAAAAACAAGCTCATAGAAACAACAGGTTGGTGGTTGCCAGGGGCAGTGAGGGGGTAAATGGTTGAAGGTAAAAGGTACAAACTTCCAGTTAGAAGATAAGAATGTTGTAGGGATGTAACGTAGAACATGGCAACTGTAATTAACAATACTGTACTCTAAATGTGAAAGTTGCTAAGAGAGTGGGTCTTAAAAGTTCTCATCACAAGAGAAAACAGTTTGTAACTATGTGAGTTAATTAATGTTAACCAAACTCACTGTGGTAATGATTTCATGCTACATACTCGTATCAAATGAATATATCATACACCTTAAACTGATAGGATGTTATGTGTCAATCATATCTCTAACTGGAAAAAAAAACTTGAAGGCTTGGAGATTTTAAAGTAACTTTTTGCTTAAGCTCATTTGGGTAAAACTCCTGTAAGATTTACTGGAGCACGAGAGAAAACTGGATACATACATACTTATTTGATTTGTTTTTTTAATATCTAAGAAACAAGTGAAAGAAAGCTCAGAATCTATTGGCCTTGTCAGCTAGTTCTAAATGCTCGCCACAATTGTCTAGAAGAGGGAGTAAAACACAAAACAATAGGTTCTGAGGACCTTAAAAACTAACCCGTTGTTTGGGATATCCTGAGTCGGAGAGTGTTTACCCATTCCCTTAATAATCACTACAGCAAGGATGCATTACATTAAGAACAATTCTGAGTAGTGAGATTGAGACACCAAAAAGCCATAGTTATCAGAGAGATTCATAGGCTCATAACATTTTAGATGTGGATGAGTTAAAAAATCACCCACTGCCTGGCAACGCAGGGTAATACACTTGAGCTGTTTTCAACAATATAAATTGAAATACTTATTTTGGATTAATCCCTACCTAACTGAACAATTAAACATATGATAACAAGTTTTCCATCCCCTCTACGGACTAAGGCTCTACAATACAAGGGAATTTTACCATGATGGGCTTTCTTAGCTTATCAGCCCACCCCTCTTTTTTGATCCGACAATGCACATGGAGGGACAAATATTCTACTTTTCAACTTATCTTTGTAGAAGTTCATGTATTTTAATTTAAAGTATTAGGAAACATGTGGGGTACAAAATGGAAGAAATTTCAAGTTTGATTTTCATTTGGATCCTAGTCTTGACCACCCGTAATGTGTGAGCCAGAATGGGGCGGGGGGGGGGGGGGAGGGGAGGCTAGTTTTTAGAAGATTTGGTAAAAATAAACAGTGTTCACCTGTCATAAGAATCTTCTCAGTGATTAAAAAAAAAATAAACAAAATATACAAAATAACTGACTGGCATAATTGCTGATGGTTAAAAACAATGGGGTTATACTTTTGATTACCAAAATTATTACCTTTCATGGCTGTAGAGGTAGAATGCGGTGAACTCAGGATAGCTGAATGAAGGACAAGCTTATTCAAGGGACCAGAACTTCTAATTCTACAGGAGTGGGATGCTAGGACCTTTGGGGAAACTCATGCTCCCTGTACTCAGCTAAAAAAGAGGCATGCTGTCACTCCTTCCATCACCACACAGCAGAAACAAGTATTGCAGAGGATTATGACCTGTGGAGGCACATTCTCCCAACTTTTTTCAGTTTTCAATCATCCCTTACAGGCTGAACTGCATGCTCTCGATTACTTTTCCTGGATTTCGGCAAAATGCTTATATAACAGCTTGGCCTTTTCACAAAAATTAGGTTCTGTGCTGGGACAAGTTGCTGGTTGTATCAAGAGTCCTAAACTGTGAAATCCCAAAATACATCATTGTAAAGGTCTCGAGTGTTCATTCAGATTACAAATTATGACATCTCTACAGACTCCAGTCTTGACTGAAATGTAGGCTGTCCAGTGTAGCTGGAGCATCGGTTCTAAGGAGACAAGGTAGGAGAAGGAATTCTGGAAAGAATGTTGGAAAACCTTAAATGTCAAGTGGCCCAAGTTATACTCAACAAGCGTGGAAAGCCCTCGTGGATCAGAAAATAGGATGATGATGTAATCAAAGTGGTGCTTTTAGGCCATGGAAGACAGAAGTTGAAGGAGAAGAAATTAAAGATTTGCATATGCAGTGCAGAATGTCAAAAAAAAGCATTACAACATGTTATTAATAGTAGTTCAGTAATTATCCCTGAGTGATAAAATTATCAGTGATAATTTTATCTGATAAAATTATCAGAATTTTTATTTGACTCATTTGTATTGTCTAATTTTATAGAGGATATATAGGGGTCACTCACTTTGCATTAAAGAAGGTCTGGGGGCACCTGGGTGGCTCAGTTGGTTAAGTGTCTGACTTTAATTTTTTAGGTTTATTTACTTATTTTGAAAGGGAGAAAAGAGAGCACAAATAGGGTAGGGGCAGAGAGAGAAGGAGAAAAAACTCCAAGCAGGCTCTGTGCTGCCAGTGCAGAGCCCAACTTGGGGCTCAATGCAGGGCTCGACCTCACAAACCCCGAAATTATGACCTGAATCAAGATCAAGAGTTGGTCGCTCAACCAACTGAGCCCCCCAGGTGCCCCCAGTTTCTGACTCTTGACTTTAGTTCAGGTCTTGATCTCAGGGTATTATGTTCAAGCCCCACGTTGGGCTCTGAGTTGTGGGTGAAGCCTACTAAAAAAAAAAAAAAAAAAAAAAAAAAAAAAAAAAAAAAAGTCTAAATTATGCATTTATTCTATAATGAAGAAATTCCAACAAAACCAAAAAATAAAGTGAACCCCACACATGTGTCACCCAGATTAAACAATTACTGAGATTTTGCTATATTTTCTCCATCTCTCTTTTTGCTTTCTTTTTCATTCCTTTACCAGTATCTTGCCCTTGGTGGCCCCTGTGTCTCTCTGACCTGACCCATTAGTTCTTGACAGCTTCCTTGCTTTCCAGCACAGCAAGATGTCCCCGACTCCTCTTAATTTCCTGCCACAGGCCTGGCATCAGCTTATCTTTCGAGGTACACAGTTTCATTTCAGCAGGTTAGGAAAAAAAAAATGTTTTAAGAAATAAAGGTGGAAGGCAAACAGCCAACTTCATACAGAAGTGATTTCTGGATAGTTGTCGGTGCTACGATTCTGGGACTTGTGGAGAAAATATCGGAAGTAGCAGAAGTAGAGGAGAGTATGCAAACATTCTGAAGTGAATCTGCTTTTAAAAGCAAAGCGCATGTGTCAGCATTAAAAACTTGCCCCTAGTAGGTAACTGTTCGATTTAGGAAAAACTCGGCTTCTTTGTGATCTTTGAAGTAAAAATTTCAAGCCAGCTCTTACTGGATCGAATGTAGCATCTTTGATACTAGCCCCTTCATTTTGTTTTCATAAATCTGAGCAAAACGCTAAGTAACATCTAACACCTTCTCCTTTCTGCTTCAGGGGAGTCTTCATCCCCAGCCTAAACAGATAAAGTACCATTGCTCTGTTCACACCATGGGAGGAAAGCTTTTAACCTTTAAAAAAAAAAAAAAAAAAAAAAAAAGAATCACTGCTTTAATTTTTTTTTTTTTTATGTTTATTTTTGGGACAGACAGAGTGTGAGCAGGGGAGGGGCAGAGAGAGAGGAAGACACAGAATCTGAAGCAGGCTCCAGGCTCTGAGCTGTCAGCACAGAGCCCGATGCGGGGCTCGAACCCACAAGCCATGAGATCATGACCTGAGCCTAAGTGGGATGCTTAACCGACTGAGCCACCCAGGCAGCCCTAAGGCAGCATTAACATTTTCCTCCCCACCGCAAGTGAAGAATGCAAAGCTGTATCTCTGTGTGTGGTGGGGGGGGGGGGGGGGGGGGGGGAGGGGAGTGTGATGGGGGTTAGGAGGGATGTTGAAATAATAGCTAAGACATAAGGAAGGTTTACTCAGTCCTTTCATGCATTAGCTCTTTTAATCTTGACAACAATCCTATGAAGTAGGCACTAATTACCTTCATTTTTATAGATAAAGACACTGAGAAATAAAGGGGAATAAATGAAGAGCCCAAGACCACTCAGCCATGACTTTTATGCAGCCAGAATTTGAATCCAGACACTCTGACAACTCACCGGCCTGGGGAGGGCAGGAGTTCCCTTCCCCCAAACAACCGGAAAAATCCCACGTCTCAAAACCCCTGCTAGAGAGAAATTACTCCGCATAGGAGTAAAAACACCAGAACCGTTCACTTTGAACACAAGAGCACAAGGTGCCCATGGTCACCATTATGTTGTTCTGGCTAACCCAGTAACAACACGTTCGGTTGACAGATGTATCATTATTACTCAGGAAAGAACTAAAAAATGTGTGTATAGAACGTTCACTATCATTACAGGGGCGCTTTTCACATGGTGTTATGCAAGCTCCTTGCCCGCAGGGACGCTATCTTCATTTTTATAGCTCAGACAGTGAATCCTGGCACATAGGAGGTAAAAAGTATATTAAACAAATAATTTTTTAATGAATTAAAATGGATAAAGAGCTCTGGGTATCGCACATTGCCCCACAACAGTTAGGGATCTTGCCCAAACCTGAAATCTTTCGAAAGTGAAAGATACTAGTACCGTTACACCAGGACAACGAACACGTCTCATCTGAGCAGTTTTGCGGCATAAAAACACAACGAAGCAAATCACCAGAGTGTCTCAAGGCAAGGTAACTTATAAATGTGTTAGTGGACCATGTTTTAGAAGAATAAAGGCCGATTTGTAGTATAAATTTGTCAGGCAGATCCGCAGCTCTTTCCCCTTTCCCTGTTTTTATGACCCATTAGTGAAAACTTTTCTTGCCATTTTTTTAAGCCCTTTATTTATGCTGTTCTGTTCTCAACAACGTGTCTGCAGATACCTGCCTTACATTTAGTCTTGGTTCTTAGTTTAAGGTTAAAATAAACAATAAATACTTTGCATTGTGCTCACAGTCAAACTCTAGGAGCCCTTTCCGTACTTAATTCTAATTTTAAAGGATTAAATTTTGGGCTCATTTACATATCTTAGGGGAGGCACAATGTTATAGGCAATTCAGAGAAGTATCTATTCTTTCTAGTAAAAAACAAAACAAAACTGTAATCTTTCAATCCCCGTCTCTGTGACCAGAAAAAAAAAAAAAAAAAATCAGTATTTCTGGTGTCTATGAATTCTAGCATTTTGGGACTGGTGGTAGTGGGAGAAATCTGGTTGTTTACATCCTTATAAATGATTAAGCTTTCCTGTTTTGCCAACTCAGCCTTTTAAGTCTCCTAGGAGCTAGAGCAAGGATATAATATCGTCTGTGGTGTTATTTGCAAACATAAAAGGAAATGACTGTGTGGCTCATAGACACCACTTATATTCCATTGTAGACTAGGAAGCAGGAAACATAAGCATAGTAGTTATAGATTTAAATGGTCTGCCTGTTGTTCCATAAAACACTTGTTTCATTTACTCCTCTAAGTCGGTGCAATTCAGCTCAGCTACTGTGAAGCAGAAAATATTATCAATTAGAGCCACAGTATGCTGGTCCTGAATCACAGGGCTTCAGTACCCTGGTGTGTTATGATACCCGAAACTATACCCTGCTTCCCGCCCCAGCACACACATCACAGCAGGGCTGGATGTGTTCAGGGGCTAGATGTGCACTGAGAATTAATAGAGAGCAAAACCCAAAGTTGAGAAACAAAAGTTTCTTAATAAGGGGGAAGATCTGGAAAGTCGTCACAATAAAAATAAAAGATTGATAGATGCCCCACAATTCTGGCTAAGGCTGGATCTCTACATTGGCCAAACTGAGGGTGACTAACAGGTCAGGCAGGCCCTCACATCAAAGTCAGGATGTCTGGAATGGAGATTTTCTCCCTTCTCTGCCACCGGGCTCCAGCTGCTCTGTCAATGGCAAGACCCACCCCCCGGCAAAGGCCAGAGACTGAAGTCATTATAACTGAAGGCCAATCCCCTTCCATCTGCTCAGCAATTAGCAGGCAAGTACCGTGGACCATTTCTGCTTCTAGATAGTTCTCATATCCATCACTCATTTCTCATCTCCATTGCCTCACTCTGGTACACGGATTCATTGGCGGACCATGACAACTGCTCTCCAGCTGGTTCCCCCAGGAGCACATCATCCCCCACTTCCGGTCTGTCCTACCTGCTCTCTAAGCGGCTCACGACTCTTCCTGAAATTCCCCTTTCCCTGGCTTCCACAGGGAGGCCCAGCAGGCCCATGGATTCCAAAGCCCTCCATCATCTAGGTTTCCTCCATCCACCTCAATCTTATCCTAACCGTTCCAAATCTGTATTCTGTCATCTGGACCAGGTCTTTTCTACACAAGGCCACAAACAAACTCTAGGTGCTCCCAGCTGTTCCCTGGCCTCCTTGCCCCACATACCCTCCTTTTTCCCCCCCTCTGTCTGTAACAATGCAGCAGCAAGTTCAAGCCCTAGCTCCAACCCTTGCTTTCTCTGAATTATACCGTTTGACCAACATTTGACTTTTTTTTTTTTTTTCTTTAAATCAACAGCAGAGCACTGTGCTATCATTGTGGGTGGTCCCTTCGGCCTGGAATGGGGGAGGCAGAGGGAGGGTCACAGTGCTTGAAGGCAGGCTTCCATGTCAGATGTTCTCTTTTAGGAACATGATGTTGGTCTAGAACCTGTGTCGAACAGACGAATGGACAAAGAAGTGGTCTGTATATACAATGGAATATTACTTAGCCATAAAAAAGATCTTGCCATTTGCAACAATACAGATGTACCTAGAGGGTACTGCACTAAGTGAAATAAGTCAGACAGAAAAACAAATACCATAGGATCTCACTTCTGTGTGGAATCTAAAAAACAAAGCAAATGAACCCAGAAAAGAGACTCTTAAATGCAGAGAACAAACTGCCAGGTGCCAGAGGGGAGGTGGGTGGGGCAATGGGCAAAATAGGCGATGAAATAAATAAGTTATAAAAATAAATAAGTCATAGATGAAAAGTACAGTACAGAGAATATAGCCGATAATATTGTAATAACATTGTGCGGTGACTACACTTAATTACATTGTGCTTGGTGACTACACTTACCGTGGTAAGCACGGAGTAGAGAATTACTGAATCAGTGTTGTATGCATGAAATATCACATTGTATGTTAATTCTACTTAGATTAAAAAAGAAGGTCTTGGGTGACTTCTCTCACCCTCAGTTTATTAATCTATAAAATGAGGGTAACAGCAGGACCTACTTCATGGAAGTGTTGAGAGATTAAAAGAGACAATCCAAATGAAGTGGTCCATGCTGTGCCCGATATGTCAAGTGCCCAATATATGTTATTACTCAGGAGACATTTGCCAAGTCCAGGCTCAAAGCCCCTGCCTCCAGAGGTGTGCTATCCAGCAGAAGAGACAGGCTCTTGTGTGTGCACATGCAGGGCAGGAGAGGAGTCCGGGAGGACAAAGCATAGAGGCATCATTAGCCAAGTAACTAAGGAACCCAGGAGAAAGGTCAGGTTAATGAAGGAAAGAGGATGTGGTTGGTTTGGGAAATGCTGAGATCGAAGTCCCAGTAGGACACCAATGGAGTGGTGCTTGTCACATGTATTTGGTTTACCCTGCTTCCCATCCTCCCCCACTCTGACCTAGACTCTAGGAGGACTCATCTGAGAGATTACATATATAGCCTCCTATGCCCTCTTGCTTCTGTTTGAGTTTGGCCAATGCACAGCCAAGCAGAAGGAGGCAAGACAGTCAAGTCTGGGTATTTATTTCCCTGGTTTCTTTCCAACGAGGCCACCTTAGGCTGCCAGAGTCCCTTGGTAGAATGGCACTGTTCTCTCAAGGGAGCCTGCTCTCTGCAATTCTCTCTGCTTCTAGGTTCTGGTAACCTCTCCTCATCCTTATCCCTTTGGATTTAGGGCTGGTGAAAGCCCAGGTCCCTTTAGCCCCTTGTGGTTCCCCTATCCCCAAACCTTTGTAAATAGTCTCTTTG
The DNA here is from genome assembly GCF_018350195.1 of Panthera tigris. NCBI lineage: Eukaryota > Metazoa > Chordata > Mammalia > Carnivora > Felidae > Panthera > Panthera tigris. The sequence goes on along the minus strand of NC_056667.1, from coordinate 95,998,286 downwards.
TAAATAAACCCTTCTGGAATTGTCCCAACTTAAAAAAAATTTTTTTTAGTGTTTATTTCTGAGAGAGAGAGTGAGCGAGCAAGAGACAATGAGTGAGGAAGGGGCAGAGAGAGAGGGAGACATAGAATCCAAAGCAGGCTCCAGGCTCTGTCAGCACAGATTCCAGCATGGGGCTTGAACCCACAAACTGAGATCATGACCTGAGCCGAAGTTGGATGTTTAACCAACTGAGCAAGCCAGGAGCCCATGGAATTATCCCAATTTTGACATAACATCTGTTTCCTGCTGAAATCCTGAGTGATAACACCATGTTGATCTGACTATTGGGATTTCAGATCTAGAATTTGGAAGAGAGATTAGGTGGGAGATGTAGATTATAGAGACCAGTCTAAGAAGCTAGGGGAATGAAGGAGATTGCTGTCTGTGAGGGACAGGAGAGAAAGAACAAAGGCAAACCTTTGGGAGACCTTCTACTCCTGGCATGGAGACAAAGAACACACTAGCTTCGAGACTGAAAGTAATAACAATGCTCTATTCTTAGGATGCTGATGTTCCTAATAACATCCTTCCAGAAAGATGTAGAAATAAAATAATCTTATTGATGAGGCAGTCATTTAAAAATATCATCAGGGTGCCTGACAGCTTAGACTTGGTTTGGAAACAAGATTGAGTTCTTTGTGCATACCTATTTGTGTAGAAACTTCACCTTTCAAATTTCAAATTTTTGTTTTTAATAGACAATATATTCACATGACTCAAAATCAAAAAGATAAAAGATACACATTGAGAATCACTTTCCCACCTCTGTCCCCATTCACCTTGTGTCTTATCTCCTGCTTTCTCCAGTACAATTTTTCATTGGTTGTTTATACATTCTTCCCAAGTTCCTTTATGTAAATACAAAGCTAATACACCTATACATTCTTACTTTCCTTTCTTACACAAAATGTATTATGCTCGATGTTCTGTATCTTGTTTTTTTTTTCACTTGATGGTGTATCCTAGAGATATACCAACTTTCTCTCGAGTTTTTCCCTGTGAACTGCATAGAATCCCATAGAGTGGAGGTACCCCTGTTTATTCACCCAGATGTAAAGGAGCCTTAATGAGTGCGACCTACCAACCATAGGTCCCTAACTACAGCTCTCAAACACTTTCACCTTCCTGCAATCATCCAGCGTCCCACTGCTGCCTGCTTCTCTTCCGGCTTTGTCTCCTGCTCAGTGGAGAAAACTGAAGACTTCAGAAGGATCTCCTTCTATTCCCTGTTGTCAAATATAAAAACATCTGGGCTCACCCTCTTCTTCCTTCAGACTGCAATGCAGGACATACTTTACCTCCTGTTTAATGCCAACCCTCTCATCTCTGGTGAGGAGCCTATCTGTTACACTTCATTGGGACCTCACACTGCCGCGGACCCTAGTTTCCCCTCTTGTACATTAGGCTTCTCTCTCGAAACTGGATCATATAAAAATGCAACAACCACCCCACCCCTTGACTCTATTCTCTAACCACTGCTCTCTCCTTCTTCAGAGTCAACTTCTTGGGAGGGGAGTTTCAATTTCCCTGCTTGCTACTCTCTCCTCTGTCCATTTCAGCCTCATTCCACCTCCATCAGCCCACTGAGGATTTTCACACTAAGCAGCCGATGAATGACAAATATCATTCAACAAATGCCCACTTCTTTATTTTACAGAGAGAGAGAGAGAGAGAGAGAGAGAGAGAGAGAGAGAGAGTGGAGTGCATGTGAGCAGGAGAGAGGGAGAAAGAGAATCTTAAGCAGGCTTCACACCCATTTCCCAGCCTGATGCAAGGCTCCATCTCAGGACCCTGAGATCACGACCTGAGCCAAAAATCAAGAGTCGGTCACTCAACCAACTGAGCCATGCAGGCGCTCCAGCAAATGTCCATTTCAGTCTTAGTCTCATTTGACTTCTCAGCACCATTTGACACTCTTTGTGATGCTCTCCCTTTTGGAAATACTTCCTTTGAGGGCACTACCCTCTCTTGGATTTCCTCTTATGTTTGGCTTCTTCTCCATGAACCAGGAATGGCTCTTAACTCATAGTTAGGTGTTCAAGAAATAGCCCCTGAAGTAGGGGGAGGAGAAGGAAGCATTTGGACCCACTCACTGAGGCACAAAATTTAAGGAGGGTGCTAAATAACTCAGTAAACAAGATAAATATTTAATGAATAGGTCTAAAAATTCAATGCAAAAAATCCCCATTGAACAAAGTATCAAAATTTTAGATGAAGACCAATGCTGTGCTGATTCAGATTGGAGCCTGAGGCAAAAGAAAAAAAATGTATGTCTCTATATACATGTTTTTATTTGTTTCCTAATAGCTAATTTGTTCCCTGAACATTAAAGTAGCTGGAAAAATATTGAAGAATTGAAAAGTAGATATATCAAACATTAAGTTTTAATATATTTATACCAAAAAGGAATTGATGGTTTTACTTTTTTAAATTTTTTTTTAACGTTTATTTATTTTTGAGACAGAGAGAGATAGAACATGAATGGGGGGAGGGTCAGAGAGAGGGAGACACAGAATCGGAAGCAGGCTCCAGGCTCCGAGCTGTCAGCACAGAGCCCGACGTGGGGCTCAAACTCGTGAACCACGAGATCATGACCAGAGCCGAAGTCGGACACTTAACCCACTGAGCCACCCAGGCACCCCTGATGGTTTTACTTCTATTTAAAAATTATTAGGGGCGCCTGGGTGGTTCAGTCGGTTAAGCATCCGACTTCGGCTCACATCATGATCTCACAGTCCAGGAGTTCAAGCCCCACGTCAGGCTCTGTGCTGACAGCTCGGAGCCTGGAGCCTGCTTCAGATTCTGTGTTCCCCCACTCTCTGTGCCCCTCCCCTGCTCATGCTGTCTCTGTCTCAAAACTAAATAAATTAAAATTTAAAAAAATTATTAAAGATGATCAGGGGCACCTGGGTGGCTCAGTTGGTTAAATGTCTGACTCTTGATTTTAGCTGAGGTTGTGATCTCACAGTTCCTGAGTTCAAGCCCTGCATCAGGGTCTCCACTGTCAGCACAGAGCCTCTTCAGATCCTCGGTCTCCGGCTCATTCTCTGCCCCTCCCCCACTTGCTTTCTTTCAGTTGCGCAGGCACGTGCTCTCTCTCACTCCCTCCCTCTCAAAAGTAAACAAAAAAATACTTAAATTTTTAAAGATGATCAATTGGTCAAGGGAAATTTTAAAACATGGAAATCCTGGTATCTGAATTTAAAAATGAGGTAATCCAAGAAGTAGTTTTTGAAAATATTGAATTCGCTTCCATTAAAGGTGAAGTCACATTTTTCCGGGTCTGAAATTTCAGTATCATGTATCATGGAACTGTCAAGAAATATCACATTGTACTCTATTTTTTTAAACAAAAGTTCAGACTTTTTCCTACTCTCCCACCAGCCTGGTGTGAACTTTAACCTCAGTCATTTTTGGAGCTTCCCATCCTAGAGCTGGGTGGAGGTCTGGAAACCACTGTGCCCCCAGACACTGAAAAGCACCCTTTGCTCCTTGGCCATGGATAGGCATATCTCTAGAATATGCTGGCCCACATCCCCTGGGGCCTTCAGGCCCAGTGGTTCTGTTCGATCTGAGGTCTCAGAGAGGCCCCAGGATCTTTGCTAAGGTTGGGAGCTTAAGCTGTGTGTGTGTGGTGGGGGGGGGGGGGCGGGGGGTCTCTACAATTCAAGACCCTTCAGGCCTCATTCTCTTTGTCCCTTCCCTTCTCTTTGCCTTCTGGACATTTGCCAAGAGCTGCAAGAGGCTTTAATTTCAAGACCCTTTTACTTTAGGCCCTGCCAACTTCCCTGAAGCCAGGATTAATGAGACCAAGCTATCAGCCTCAAAAGGGAAGAAAGGGAAAAACAAGAGAGAAGACACAAACTAATATTTCTACTAAAAATCCTGCCATGTGAGCCTCTTCTGCAGGTTTGTCTTTCTCTCCCTGTTTATCTGGAAGCGAGGCCCCGTACTCTCTCCCAGGCAAGCCTATTCATTCCCAAGGCCACAGCTTCTGCCCATGCGCCTAGGGCTCCCCGATTGGTTTCTCCGGCCCACACGTCTACACTGAGCCCCAGAGCAGTATGTTCAACTGCTCAGTCAGTACCTCTGTCAGGACATCTCTCCGTGACAGCCTAAACATGCCCCGTGCCACACTCTGCCTTCTCCCTCCAATCCAGTCAGAATCAGAGCAGTCCCCGGACTCCTCCAACCTCCCTGCCCCTGTTTCCGGTTCAGCCCTGAATCTCCGCCATTGCCTCTCCTTCACAGCTCTTGAATTCTAAGTAGCTCCATTTCCACCACCCACCCTCTATCAGCTACCATTATCTCTCAGCTATCGTGAGAATCTCCTCATGGGTCCTCCCTACACCCTGACATGGGTGTAGGCCCTGGTGGCAACACGGAGACAAGCTTGGAAGAGGCCCTGTGTGAAGAGCTTAAACTCTTCTTAAACTCTTCAAAGGCTTTCCACTGCTCCTGGAAGTACGCCCAAACATGTGCTGGCTCTGCTTGGTCTGGCCTCCCCTTCTCTCCCACCTCATCGCATACCTTGTTCCGTCTTCCTCCCCTGGGTGCTCTGAGCTCCAGCCACACAAGCTGTCCTTTCCTGCACACCTGTTTCTCATTTTGGTCATTTACATACTCATCTGCCTGATGATGTGATTATGGTCTGCCTCTCCCTCTAGACTGTATCTCCAGGAGAACAGGAGCTCTACATCCTCAGGACTTCACACGAAGCCTGGACATGATATGCAAATGTTTGTGGAAAAGTCAATAAATACATCACATTATTTCTTTGAGGGGTAAACCGTTCTGATGTTTCGAAGGGTATTTCTGAGGAATTTTTCTTTCAAGAACATTTGAGGATGATAGCGTCCCAGACACTGTCTTCAAGTGCTTTATATGTATGAACTCAACTAATCCTCACTTTAAGCCTAGGAGGTAAGTACCATTTTTATTTGCATTTTAAAGATACTGAAACTGAAGCACATAGAGGTCAAGTAACTCGCTCATGGCCTCAGAGCTAATAAGCAGTGGAACTAGGGTCCTAATCCAAACTTTTTGCATTGCTTCCTGTCTTTATTCAGCAAGTGTTCCTGAGTGATTGCTGGGCACCATGACAAGAATGGGCCAGGACATCTTTAGAGGACAAAAGTATAGAAAAGAGATTAATGTCTATCAAAATGTAGACGACACTATACAGAAAATATACCCCATTTTGTCTAATCCTCTCCAGATGGATAAGCTAGGTATTATTGTGCCAATTTTGTAGATTAGGAAACTGAGGCTGACAAAGTTTGCATAGCTGGTTGAATATCACATAAACAGTATGACATACCTGGAATTCAAACCCAAGTCGGTAGGACTCTACCGCCAACGCTCCTCCCGCTGAGGAACATGGCCTTCAAACACAGCTGAGACAGCTTCCTTTCCATCACGAATGGGTCAGTTGATTTATCTACTGGTTCAATGATCCACAGATATTAGTGTGATAAGAATCAGCTGGAACACTTATGAAACTCATGCATTCCTGAGTTTCACCCTTAGAGTTTGGAATGGGTCGGCCTCTTTAGTCTGCAGTTTTAAACAAGCATCCCAGATGTTTTCAGGCTAGGTGATTCCAGTCAGGTGGTTCCAGAACTTTAGCACTAAACAGAGTCACGTGAACAGGCTGATCAAGGGAAAATCATTGGCTCCACTCCTAGATTTTCTGATTCGGAAGACCTGGGGCAAGCTGAGCATTTTAATTTTTAACAAGTTCTTAGCGATGTAGGGACCAGTCTTTGAGATCCACTAACTGTTGTAAGGCAAGATTCTGAGAGGCACTTCATTTGTTATTTAACTTAATTCTCTTTGATTCCACCACTTTTGAAGCAATTTCCAAAACATACCTGACTCCTTCCTGCCAGTCCTCCATATCCACCTTTGAGAATTGCAGAAAATAGCAGATTTGAGGGCTTAGAGAACATTTATCTTGGGGTAAAATCCTTCAGCAGCTTTACATGGAGAATCTCCTACTTTCAAAATAATATGGCCTTTGCACAAAACTCCTAAATGTTAGTTGTTTCTAGGTAGGACTGATTCTGGATAAGAAATAGCAAAAGCAGTACTTCGAGTTTTTTTTTTTTTTTTAACCTATCCTGTTTAAGATTTGAAATGCACGGAGGGGCATCCACAGAGCCTGCTTGGGATTCTGTCTCCCTTTCTCCCTGCTCCTCCCCCATTTGGTCTTTCTCAAAAAAAAAAAAAAAAAAAAGTCAACTTAAACAAAATTAAAATAAAACAAGGGAGATTCATTTCTGCTCAACTATGTGTGTGTGTGTGTGTGTGTGTGTGTGTGATTGTTTTCAATAAAATATAATTTGTGTTTAAATTTGTTTAGCTTTTAGGAACCCAAAAGGATAAAGTGTCAGACATCCCAACTTAATAAGAAAGGATATTTTATTTTTTAATTTTTTAAATGTTAATTTGAGAGAGAGAGTGAGAGGGAGAGAGAGAGAGGCAGAGAAAGAGGGAGAGAAAAAGACTCCCGTGCTGTCAGCACAGAGCCCAACGCTGGGGGCTCAAACTCAGGAACTGTGAGATCATGACCTGAGCCAAGATCAAGAGTCAGATGCTTAACCAACTGAGCCACCCAGGTGCCCTTGAAAGGATATTTTAAATCAAAATGGAAAATGGGATTAAAATTTTTAATCTTATCCTGTTCCTCTGGGAAAATCATCTTGTCTTGGGTTACCTAAAATTGCCTAAGAGGCAGTAGATAATGCATATGTGTGTGTATATGTTTTAGCCTCGATTTCCTGGTCCAAACTCAGCAAAGTGCACAAAGTAAGCAAAAAGCATATAGGATGAAGATCCCATGGTTCAGCGCCCGTTTGCCTGATGAATTTTTGAGCTATGCCAGGTAATCTTTTCAGTATAGGTGATCTATGGAGATATTTTCCATGAAGGTGTTTGGTGAATGAGTTCCTGACGAAATGTACTTCCAGACTCTAGTATCTTCAAAAATAACTCAGTCCTCTCATATTTTTGAATTAAAAAAGATTCATCTTTCTTATAGGCATCCATGAGGAGAGGTGTCAGCATTTCATCTTGAAAAATCTTTTCTAAGATCGATGTGTCCGCAATGCCTCCTCTCCTGGCTCTCCAGTTCCTCGTTCCGACGCCAGGGACTCATGCCCCAGATTCCTGCTCTACTGTGGTCATGGCACTCACACATCTGATTTACCTTTCTAACTCTTTAGATGCTTTATTGACTGAAAGTCAACTCAACTTCATTTATCCTCCCTTTCTCTTTTTAGTACTTTCAGCTTAAATACAAATAAAGAACTCTTCTTTCCTACAGCTATCCACAGGAAGTGAATATTTTAAAATTTATAATCCAATGTCTGGGTGTGTAGGGAATTATGTTTTTGTAGACTCTCGATGATGAAGCTTTCTGAGAATGCCAATGGGTGTTGCAGATTTTTTTTTTTCTCTATTAAAATAGACCCAACTTGAGAAAAATTTGAGGTCTATGGCAGAGAGATACACCTCCACTAAGTGTAAGGCTGAGTGAACTGGACTTTGAACACTCGGAGGAAGTGGTTGAGGGCAGAGCTGCTAAGCACACGGGCTCTGGAACCAGACTTGGGAGTTCAAATTCTGGTTCCCACATTTACTCATCATGTAAACTGGTGCAAGTTACTTCACTTCTCTGTGTCTCCTCTGTAAAACAGGATTCTAATAGCACCTACTTCAAAGGGTTATTCTGAGGATTATAGGTAAAAGATACTTGGAACAACACCTTGAATGTAATACATATTCAGTAAGTATTAGTGGTGCTTGTGTGGTTATAACCATCATTGAAAAGTTCACATCGTGTTAACACCGAAACGAGAAGCATTTGATTCTAAAGGAATATGTTTTAAGGGAAAATAGGCTAGTTATCAAGTTTACTTTATTCCCACATAAAATGAGAAATCTCCTTTCTGTAGAAGGCTCCTACTTATTGCTAAGAAAGTTAGATGTTGTAAAATATATAACAAACATAACGTAGCTCAAAAAGATCCTTTTAAAAAAGCCCCAGATTTTAGTGATGAACAGAAACCGTCACATTACTACCTTGAGGCATTCGCTGAGAGGGAAGCACAATTATATAATCAAGCATAATGAATGCATATTCATTTATTTACACCGCAACTTATTCCAGAAAGGAACAGAGGTTGCTATAATGAGTAAATCATAAGAGAGACATAATGATGAGGAAATCCTCTAATGTAGTAGGCCAGCTCTCGGGGCATGCCAAATATGTTGTGAAAAAATGTTGCAAAGAAATATAAACAAAGACAAATAGAAAACGCTCCTGACTACTGGAACCACATATCCTTTCTTGAAGGATCAAAGTTTTATTTGAATTTTTCTCACCGCTCATTCCCCACAACTCAACCAGTAGCCATGACCTCTTAGTTTCGCCTTTGTAGTATTTCTTGGATTCACACCTTTTCTTTATTTCCATGCCCAATACTTTAGTTCACATTACCTCTTTAATATCAATGGTTTCCTATTCATCTCTTTGCCCCAGTCTCTCCCCTGTGTATCCTCCTTCCCTTCTCTTCTACCACTAAAATTCATCCGATACAATGCTACTGAATTAATTTTTCTAAAGGACATTTCTGGTCTTGTCACTTGCCTGCTAAAAAAACGTCTGTGGCTCCTCATTGCTTTCTATTTTTGATACATTTTATTTGTACCTCCCTTATGTCACTTAGTATTTTCTACCTTATATTATAATAAATTTTGTATACATTTGAGCTTTTCTGCTAGATAGTAAGTTCCTTGACTTATTTCCCCCACAGAATCTAGCATATTATCTTAAGGTATTGATATGGAAAAAATAAATAAGTAAAGCCTCAAGAGAAAATATTATCCTGTCGATATGCATTTCTAACTACAGCAACTCTATCTTTATGATGACACAATTTAACCAGGAAAAGATAGATATACATCATCAAATTAGGAAAATGTAACTAATTCAAGACCTTAATTATAGACTTGCAAGATGGTCACATAATCCCTTTAAACCGAAAAGAACACATTTTCATCTTGTTGCCTGCTATGTAAATTATACCAACCAAAATATTACTCAAAGGTTAAGGAAAGCCAGTAGAATTAAAAAAAAAAAAAAGGAATTGTAAATAAAAAACATTTAAAAAGGTAGCATGACACCAGAGATTCTAATGAAAATGATAAACCAGAATGCCCTTACATCTAAGGAAGCAAGCTATTTTGTGAGCTGGGTGCCTTTGAGAAGATTTATAAAGACATGCCCATTGAAAGAGAGTAATTCATTTGCTCATTTATGATTCTGCAGACAAACAGCATTCTTGATAACGTGCATTTAAATATTGTGTGACCCCAGAGTACAATTATATGAAGATGAATTTTTAGCTTGTGTACAATTTGCATTGTAGTATGTTCGGTCTCAGAAGAAAACTCATCCAAGGATTTCAGTGGACGTTAAAAAGAGCTTAGAAAAATAAGCAGTCATTTTAACAACAACTCAGGTGAGGTAAAGATAACCATTCTCAGTATCTGTCATCATTACAAGGATTATGGTTTGTGTCTTTCCATACAATGGTAATATCATAGCTGCTTCTAGGGGTTATGATTATTGCTGTGTAAATCTCCAAAAGATTTCTCTTTGTGGTATCCAAAGTTTATTGAATTGAATTCGAATGAAAGCAGGAGATTTATTATACATATTTTTGTATATAAGGTATTTAAAAAAAATTTTTTTAATGTTTACTTATTTTTGAGAGACAGAGACAGAGCGCAAGCAGGGGAGGGACAGAGAGAGAGGGAAACACAGAATCCGAAGCAGGCTCCAGGCTCTGAGCTGTCAGCACAGAGCCCGATGCAGGGCTCGAACCCACAAGCCATGAGATCGTGACCTGAGCTGAAGTCAGATGCTCAACTGACTGAGCCACCCAGGCACCCTGTATATAAAATATTTTAAAAGCAAACCACCAGGGCGCCTGGGTGACTCAGTCGGTTAAGCGTCTGACTTCGGCTCAGGTCATGATCTCGCAGTTCATGAGTTCAAGCCCCGTGTCGGGTTCTGTCTGACAGCTCAGAGCCTGGAGCCTGTTTCAGATTCTGTGTCTCCCTCTCTCTCTCTGACCCTCCCCGTTCATGCTCTGTCTCTCTCTGTCTCAAAAATAAGTAAACGTTAAAAAAAAAAAAAAAAAAAAAAGCAAACCACCACCATCCTTGAGTGTGGGCTGAACTTACTGATTTGCTTACAAAGACTAGAGAGTATGGGAAGAGGGAAAATGGTAACTTTATAATGGAGAAACTTGGCAAATACCACATGAACCAAGTGATGAAAGTTAACATTTCCAGTGATGTGTGAATGTCATGTTCATCCCGATGTTCTGAAGAATACTTCACCTCTGTTGGATTCATTCCAAAACCCCATAACCCCAGTTTGATCATAAGAAAACCATCAGACAAACCCAATCTGAAGGACCTTCTACAAAATACCTGGCCAACAGTCCTAAAATCTGTCAAGGTCATGAAAAACAAGCAAAGACTGAGAAATTGTGACAACTGGAGGAGACTAAGGACGAGTAACAACTAAGTGCGATGCGGGAAATTGGATTGGATCCTGAATCTGACAGAGGATGTTAATGGAAAAATTGGTGAGATCCACATAAAATCTGGAGTTCAGTTAGTAGCAATGTGCCCATGCTGGTTTCTTAGATCAAACAAATGTATCATGGGGATGGGAAATGTTAGCAAAAGGGGAACCTGGGTGAAGAGTATGGGAACTCTGTGTAGTACCTTTGCAATTTTCTGGAAATCTAACATGTTTGCAGAATGAAAACTTTATTTAAAAAACCTTAGTGTTTCTGCCTCTGACACACAGCAGACACATAGCCACACTGTATGTTGTTGACGCCTAGATTAATTCGTATTATCATTCCAGGAGTGCTTGGTTAACAATGCTGTTCAGTGAAATGGACAGGAAAATGTACAGGAGAAAGCAGTTTAAAGACAGCATAGGAAAGCTTGAAGAAAATCAAAAGCTTTAGAAACAATATATAATTTAAAAAAAATTTTTTTAAAGAAGGTATTGTACTTTTTACAGACGGCCAAGGTAATAGAAAACTCACTTCCATTGTATTGTGATTCCATTCAAGTACAAGTAATCTCTATGTTTATGCTTTTCTCAGGAAAGCTTTTGTCCTCTTATCTCCAGAGTTCTAAGCTACCATTACCCTCTGGGGAGAGCTATGTTTTGACAGGTTGTGTGTAACAAGGTTGCACCCTATATGCACCCTCTGAGAGAATATCTGAGGATTCCAAGTTTTTCTTTCCTTTTTTTTCCCTTTTTTTTTCTTGTTTTTCTTTTTTAGTAGTATTTGGCTGCTGACTTCTTTTAAATGTGAACAAAGGGAGATGCCATTTTAAAAACTGATCTAATCCTAAAACTGAAGACCAGCAAACCAGATTACAGAGTTCTCTACCCCATCTTTGTTTCCTCAGTGGCAGATTGTCCTTACTGAATATTCATGATGGCTATGACTAGTGTTCTTAAATATTTACAAGAATATAATTGTATTAGTGCCTTTGGGAGGCTGGTTCGTGTTCTGACCGTGAAATTTCTCCTCAATAAATCTTATTAATACAATAAGCAAGTTTTGCTCATTATTACCAGTTTACCTTTTACCTCTATTCTTTTTTTTTTTTTTTTTTTTAAGTAGGCTCCACACTTAGCATGGAGCCTAACGAGGGTCCTGAACTCACAACCCTGAGATCAAGACCTGAGCTGAAATCAAGAGTCAGATGCCCAACCAACTGAGCCACCCAGGTGCCCCTTAAGACTACTCTTCATAGATTTTAATCTTTGTTGTATCATACATTTGCAAACCCTGATATATCACTGATTAACCTGTATTTTCCTTCCACAGGGAAAATTCCAAGAACTGCATTTTCTGCATTTGTGTCTAGATCAATGCCTTTGTGTCAGATCCATTATGGAAAGATTCATTCATCACCGTGCTGCGATGATTACAGATATCTCCTGGAATTTGTTCTCATAGAGTTTGCCATTAGGTAGAATGCTGCATGTACCGCCTAATTTTCCTGTGGATTCCAGTAACAAACATTACATGATTTTCCGTATAAAGGTAGAATGAAGGAACATGGTCTCTGTGGACTAGGAAGAGCCAAGACAATGAGAAACAAGTACAGAATGGCCAGGATTTGATGGAGTCTGACCCCTGATGAGCAGATGGTACAGAAAGATTGGCCAGTTGTTTTCCCAAGGTTTTCCTCCTGTCTGATGCTTCCTGATCCTCAAGCATAATGGGGCCTTGGTGGGAGGGAGCGATGACTCCTTCAGAGCTAGGCTGCATTCAAAGGCTGACCTCAAAGACATGAATTCCTTGGCATGACTGGCTCTGTTCTTTGGGATGGGCTCTAGAACCTTGCTGTGCTTAGCACAGGAAATGGCAGTGTTTACATTGTTGAGGCATATAAAGAAAGAACTCCATGCATTTTACAGTTCAGCTACCGAGATGTCAAGTAGTTGCTCTCTCCAACAAGATATGCATGCTTTTCCTTACATTAAAATACATTTGTGTCACTGAAGGAGCGGCTTTCCACCTAGATAGCTTTCCTGACATCAAGAACGTTTCTGCTTCTAAGAGTTTGCCTCACTATGAAGCTCATATCCCTTGATCTTCATGGGTTCCATGTTTTTCCGGAGACTAGTCTCCTTTTGCTTGATTTTATGGGTAACTTTGCATAAATGTGTGCTTACTTTTTTCTGCCCTGGCTATGCATGTGTTAAGGAAGTCCACCAAAATGGAAGCTACCAAGAGTGGGGACAATTTCTTACAAATATTTGTATCTCCAAGAGTCTAACACGGTGCTTGATGCATAAAATATATTTCATTCCTGCATCCAAAAGATGCAGAAAAGCATTTTCTTATCCCTTTCTTTCTACTGGTGTGTGTGGCTATAGCATGCATCAGAACTCAGGGTTTGTAATCTTTGGAGGACCCTGCGATGTCAAGTGTTGCCGCATGGTTAATAGGTTCTGGGGAGCTGTGAGCAGACTTACCAAATTTCTTTCCTGTTGGCTTGACATGGGTTCTCACAAATGACCTGATTCTACAGCACATATCTATTACCTCTTGGTGTCTGTTATCCACTGACCTATTTCTCTGGAGGCCACTTCTTTTCTAACTTCTCAAGTGGTTGAGGTGTTTAGTTGCTTCTATTTCTGAACCTCATTTGTGGAGAAGTAGAGCAAGTTAGAAAACCTATAGCAGCTTTTAGCGAGTTGAAAGGAGTAGACAGATAGATAAAAAATAAGAACTCCGAGGAAGGGATTCAACAAAGGTAGGACCCAAATGAGCCCAAACTGTGAGTCAACCATCAGCTCCTGTCTACCATCGGCCTCCAGAGGAGGCACTTGTGTAGACACAAAGAAGCCATTTGGAGCCTTAAGACTGGCTGGTTGTAAACTCCTATGTTAACGAAGTTCTGCTACATTAACAGTACCCCTTCCTCAGTTCTAACACATCCTTTTAATAATCTTAGCTTTGAAGTCTACCTATGCTTCCTTAGTGTGGAGCACACCCACCTCCCCATTTCTGCCTCCTCCTACTGAATCATCATTTCCCACTCAGCGCTGTCTCCACCCAGGTTCCCTTCACTCACCCCCTTTCCCTCACCCCCAACACCTTTTACTGTTTTTTGTTTTGCTTTGTTTGCAACCGACATTATTTTGTAAAAAATCTACATATGAACACTGCTCCTTTTTCTCTCTCCTGTTGACTCACTGGGCTGGGAGAAGGAGGTCAGCACACCATGCTCCCCATTTCCTTTCCTAGACTGTTGTTCCTTCAACCTGTGCCTCCAAATTTCTATTAATGATCCCCACCGTGCTTGGTATTTCAAAAACTCAAAAGCAACATCTTTTCTATATCAGTCTTATGGGTTATGTTTCTATATGTCATATTCTTTCCCACTGCTACCACAAACACTCAGAAACTCTTTTCTGTGCCCCAAATATTTTTTAAAGTTTATTTATTTATTGAGAGAGACAGAGACAGAGAGAGACAGAGACAGAGAACATGAGCAGGGGCGGGGTAGAAAGAGGGAGAGAGAGAGAATCCCAAGCAAGCTCCCCATTGTTAGCGCAGAACCTGGCGCAGGGCTCAAATTCGTGAACAAAGAGATCATGACCTGAGCCGGAATCAGGAGTCAGACACCTAACCAGCTGAACCACCAAGGCACCCTTGCCCCAACTATTTTTTTTAGTGTTTATTTATTTTTGAGAGAGAGAGAGAGAGAGAGAGAGAGAGCAGGGAAGGGGCAGAGAGAGAGGGAGACACAGAATCCGAAGCAGGCTCCAGGCTCTGAGCTATCACCACAGAGCCCGACACAGGGCTCGAACTCATGAACTATGGAGATCGCGACCTGAGCCGAAGTTGGACACTTAACCGACTGAGGCACCCAGGTGCCCCTCTCAACTATTTTTATGACATTACAACTAGTCACTTGTTGCCACTCCTTCTCCCACTTTTAACCAGTGTCCACATACTGCTTATTTAAAAAGTCAATTCTGATGTAGTCAAAGAAGAAGGAGGAGGAGGAAGAAAAAGAGGAGGAAGGGGAGAAGGAGGAATAATCAAGAGTTTCTTTGCTTATTGGAGGAAGCTCAAACTCCTCAGTCCGGCATCCAAGGCTTCCTATAATATGGTCCCAACATTTAACTGCAGTCTTACCTTTCAGTGTTCTCCCCTTTAACCAATATGGACTATATACTTTTCCCATCTTGTGGGATTTTCTGGTTTTAATGATGGTGGTAATAGTTTCAATTCATGGAGCACTACACTGAGGCTTCGGATTAAAGCACTTTACTCCATTTTAAAGTACTCCATCAACTCAACAACAGTGTAACAATTAACCCATTTTACCAGATGAAAACATTAGAGGGAGTTACAGAAATTTCCTAAATCACACAGCTAGAAAGTGGCAGATACAGATTTGAACCCTGTCCATCTGTCTCCACAACCCAGGCTCTTTCCATTGTTTGAAGTATACTGCTCTTTACTTATAATAATCCTTCTCATTCTCCAAAAACCATCTCAGATGCATTTTCCTTCACAAAGCCATTTTTTTAATCCCTCTGACCAAATGGGCTCATCCCTCCTGTGCACCCTCACAGTTCTTGAATTGAATCTCTTTTGTGCCACAAACTATTTTGTCTTAACATAAAGTTGTATACATGTTTTGCTTAGCCTTCCTAAAAGTCATATTGATGATGAGATATATTGGGGGCCCTACTGGAGCTTGCATAGCGTGTCTTACTTATTGCCTTTTATATTCCTTTTGAACATAGCAGGCTTTTATTACAGGGCTTTTGCACTGAGTCAGTATGTATGTATACACGTCCGTATCCATGTACGCATGTATCCATTTCTGGGCTATTTTTATGGAGGAGTGTGACAGAATGCTTTTAATAAACTGTTTATTTACCTCTCTGAGTATAATGACAGGGTCCGTGTCATCAGCTTTTTTTTTTTTTTTTAAGTTCTACTTCTTCTGGAATCTGATGTGAAGACAGCTTGTTTTTCATTCAACAGCACTGGGAACAAGCTGGGAGTGAGGGATGAGAGGTGAAAGTGACAGTCAGTGGCAGAATCAGGATTGAAGTCTAGATATACTTGATGCAAATGCCGTAGTTCTTAATCAATAGTCTAGACTGTCACAAAGCAATTGCCTGGCCATTATGTTGCTTACAAGTACAGTCATGCTTTTTGACAATACACTCTGGCCATTGGGATTAGAGCTGGTGTTTCTCCCCACACAATTTAGCTGCCCATGGGTAATTTAGGATGAGGGCTCTTCGTTCTTGTTTTGTTTTGGATGTAGAGGAAGTGCCCTACTCCTTGTCCAAGAGGAACCTCTTTTAACCGTGCTTTAGATTCCATCCCAACAGTTGACTTTGTTATTTGCCATTTTTTCCTATTACATTTCAGAAGGCAACTTCAAGTTTGGGAGTAACGCTCTTGTATCTTCTATTCATATACACTGAGGTTAAGTGTAACTTAGAGAACAGAGAGTAATATTTAACTGCCTGCATGTTCTGTCTTTGCCCAGCATTCTCTGAAACAGAGATGGACCCAGTTTGCAATCCAGTATGGTGCATATGGGAGGGAAAAGTCAAATTTAACCTGCATGTATGATAGCAAGTCTATTAAAAAGGACCTTGTAGTAGGTCTTCATTGCCTTCAAAATAGCATGCGAGTTTCTCCAAAAGGTGCTTAATAAGCATAAAAGGGTCCTTCTTTACCATTCTAGCATCTTGACCTGAGCCAAAGTCAGACGCTTAACCGACTGAGCCACCCAGGCACCCGGAGAGTGAACTCTTTTCTAAAATGAGGCCGTCAACTCTGTATCTTTTAAGTCTGGATATTATTCCCCATGACCTTACTATTCCCTGAAGGATTTGAATGACTGAATTATAGTCGTTTAGTAGCATCCACGTTATTAAAATATTTGGGCAACTGCCAGATTTCTTTTATCATATGCATACTTTGCATCTGGATATTTTATTTGCACAGGGATTATTCTTCTGGGAAATAATATAGACATTCCTGGTGAATAAACCATCAAAAGAGATGGATCAGCTTAAAATTAATCTGAGAAACTAAATATAACTGAGTGGAAAGAAATAATGCTCACTGTTCTTCAGAGGGAAAGCACACACTATATTTTTTTCTGTAATCAATTGCAAATTTACATTTCATAACTCTGGTTGTTGTTTAATCAAAAATGATTATCTTCCTTGATTAGGAGTATTTTTTAAGGAAAAGGAATTGCTAATTAGTTTGCTAGCACTCTGTTGAAGGTGTCTGCAATTAAATTGAGGAGGCAAAGAAAGCTGCAGATGATTCCAATGCTGAAATTAGTCACCAAATATTGAAGGAGTTCCTCGTTGAAAGTATGGGAAGTTTTAAACTTCTTAAAAACACAAAAACTCAACTACCTAAAAAGCTATTCTTGCAGGAAAAAAATCTGCAGATTCTTGGTTGAGACTAAAGAGACTGAGTATTTGACATTTTTATTGTATCTGCAACCTAAAAAAGGAAAGCAAATTGCTGGTGTGTAGTTAGGTACATTTAAATAAAATCATGGTATCTGACCATTCTGAAGTTGCTTATTCTCTTCACTAATATGGCGCCGACCATGCGTAACAGCTACTTCTGATTAGGTCACTTAAGGCTGCTACATGGGTCTCCCCAAAGCTGTAAGTTTCACACATCGCATGACTTTTATTTCTGTTTCTCTTTTCACCTGGAGACAATGCCAGGGGAGTAATCTGAAATGATGCATTGGTTTCTTGGCCAATAACATTTGAAGACCTTTGCTTCTTAGAAAATCAAATTGCCTAAAATTAATCTTTTCCATCTTAACCATCGTTAAGTGTAGAGTTCAAGGGTGTTAACCATATTCATATTGTTGTGCAACAGATATCCAGAACTTTTTCTTCTCGCCAAACTGAAACCCTGTACCTAATGGAACAACAGTGCCCCACGTCCACCCCTCCCCCACTCCCCAGCCCTGGCAACTACCATTCTAGTTTCTGGGTTTTCCCCCCAGTTAAAAAAAATCGTAGGGGCGCCTGGGTGGCTCAGTCGGTTAAGCGTCCGACTTCAGCTCAGGTCACGATCTCGCGGTCCGCGGGTTCGAGCCCCGCGTCGGGCTCTGGGCTGATGGCTCAGAGCCTGGAGCCTGCTTCCGATTCTGTTTCCCTCTCTCTCTGCCCCTCCCCCTGTGTTCATGCTGTTCATGCTGTGTCTCTCTCTGTCTGAAAAATAAATAAACGTTAAAAAAAAAAATTTAAGAAAAAATTAAAAAAAAAATTGTAGCAAAATACACATAACATCAAATTTACCATCTTAATCACGTTTAAGTGTACAGTTCAATGGTATTAAATGCTTTCATAAATGCTTTCATTAAACGCTTTCCATCACCACCATCCATCGCCAGAACTCTTTTCATTTGGTAAAACTGAAACTCTGTACCTGCTGAACAACTCCCCAGTCTCCCCTCTGCTCAGCCCCTGGCAACCACCATTCTACTTTATGTTTCTATGATTTTGACTATTTAAGCATGTCGCAGAAGTGGAATCATACAGGATTTGTCTTTTTGTGACTGGCTTGGTTCACTTAACATAATGTCCTCAACAGCTACATGCAAAAGAATGAAACTGGCCCACGTTCCTACACTGTACACAAAAATAAACTCAAAATGGAATTATAATAAAAATAAATGTGAGACCTGAAACCATAAAGCTCCTAAAAGAAAAGAGGCAGTAATCTCTTTGACACTGGCCTTAGCAACATATTTATGGATATGTCTCCTCAGGCAAGGGAAACAAAAATAAAAGTAAACTATTGGGACTACATCAAAATAAAAAGCTTTTGCACCGCGAAGGAAACCATCAACAAAACAAAAAGGCAACCTTCTGAATGGGAGAAGATATTTGCAAATGAAATACTTGATAAAGGGTTAATACCCAAAATATAAAAAGAACTCATACAATTCATTTCCAAAAATACGAACAATCCAATTAAAACATAGAGGACTTGAATAGATATCTTTCCAAAGAACATATACAGATGGCCAGCAGGCACACGGAAAGATGCTCAACATCACTAATCATGAGGGAAATGCAAATCAAAACCACATTGAGATATCACCTCACACCAGTCAGAACGGCTGGTAAAGACAAAAAACAACACATATGGGTGAGGATGTAAAGAAAAGGAACCTTTGTACACTGTTGGTGGGAATGCAAATTGGTACAAGCAATATGGAGTTTCTCAAAAAATTGAAAATAGAAATACCATATGATCCAGTAACTCTACTACTGGATATTTACCCAAAGAAAATAAAAACACTAATCCAAAAAGATCTATGTTCCTTTATATCTATTGCAGCATTGTTTACGATAGCCAACATGTGGAAACAACCCAAGTGTCCATCATAGACGAAAAGTTAAATAAGATATGTATAAACAATGGATTATTACTCTGCCATAAAAAAAAATGAAATCTTGCCATTTGCAACAACATGGATGGACCTAGAAGCTATTATGCCAAGTGAAATGTCAGACAAAGAAAGTCAAACACCATATAATTTCACTTATATATGGAATCTAAAAAAACCAAAAGAAATGAACAAACACATTCACACAGGCTTTTAAACCAGAGAACAAATTGATGGTTCAGAGAAGGGGAGGTGGAATGGGCAAAACAGATGAAGGAGATTAAGAAGAATAAACTTCCAGTTCTAAAACAGTAAGTCACAGAGATGACAAATACAGCACAGGGAATATAGTCAATAATATTGTAATAACTTTGTATGGTGGCAGATAGTAACTACACTTATGGTGAACACTGAGTAATACACAGAATTGTCGAATCAATATATTATACACCTGAAACTGATAGAACATTGTCAATTCTACTTCAATAATAAATTATACACACACACACACGTCAAGATTCATTCATGTTGTAGCATATTGCAAAATTTCTTTCCTTTACAAGGCTGAATACTATTCCTTTGTGTGTATATATTACATTTTGTTTATCTATTCAGACATTGATGGACACCTGGGTTGCTTCTACCTCTTGGCTGTTGTGAGTAATGCTGCAGTGAACATGGGTGGACACATCTCCCCTTCAAGATTCAGTTTTCCATTCTTTTGGATATATACCCAGAAGTGGAATTGCTGGATCATATGGTAGTTCAGTTTTTAATTTTTTGAGGAACTGTTTTCCACAATGTCTGTACCATTTTACACCCCCGCCAACAGTGATTCTGAGTTCCAATTTCTCTACCTCCTCACCAACATTTGTTTTCTTGTTTTGATACTAACCATCGTAATGAGTGTGAGGTAGTATCTCATCGTAGTTTTGATGTGCATTTCCTTCACATCAGTAATGTTGAGCATCTTTTCGTGTGCTTACTGGCCACCTATATATCTTCTTCAGAGAAATGTCTACTCAAATCATTAGCCCATTTTTAAATTGGGTTGTTTGTTTTCTTGTTGAAGTCCAATTTATATATTTTTGTCTTTTTATTGCCTGTGTCTTTGGTGTCATATCCAAGAAACCATTGCCAAATCCAATCGTGTGAAGCTTTCTTCGTATGTTTTCTTCTAGTAGTTTTACAGTTTCAGGCCTTATATTTAAGTCTTTTATCTATTTTGAGTTAATTTTTGTATATGATGTAAAGTCAGGGTCCAACTTCATTCTTTTGCATGTGGATATCCAAGCTTTCCCAACTCCATTTGTTGAAGAGACTATCTTTTTCCCAGCGCAGCCTTGGCAACTTTGCTCAAGATCCTCTGACCATATACATAATGGTTTATTTTGGGGATCTCTATTCTGCTTCCTTGGTCCATATGTCTGGGTTTATGCCAGTACCATAATGTTTGTATTAATGTCATTTTGTAATATGTTTTGAAATCAGGAAGTATGAGTCCTTCAGCTCTCTTTTTCTTTCTCAAGATTGTTTCAGCTACAGTAGTGCCTTTTAAAAGTGTGCAATGTTAGGCTATATTAAGGACAGTATGGCATCCAAATGTTGGAAAATAAGAGTCTACTCTCTTCTGAGCTTATCATACCACATTTACAACAGCTCACTGTGTTAAATTCTGTCTCCACATTCTATGAGAAACGTTGTGTTCTTTTTATAAAGTAACTAGAAAGGAAAAGGGCAGAAATTATTTCATATAAATAACACCTGAAGTAATATGAAATATTTAAACTAAAAAAGAGAAAGCAAAGGAAACCACTATAGCCATCTTTAACTATTCATTTTAACATTTATTCATTAATTCGTTTAAAAAATATTCAGTGAATTCCTACTATGTACCCGGCATTCTGACTTCTGGCTCATGTCTGGTATTTTGCCTGTCTCCTCCATCCTTACTTCCAATGGAGGTAGACCAACAATCCTATGGAATAGGAAAGGAAACTAACTCATCTATAAGTCTGGAATGAATGCTTATGAGTGGATCTTATCCTGCAATTAAAAATGCCACATTAATGCTTTTGTCTTGGCTTAGCCTAAAAATTAAGCAATGTATTGGTCTACAGATGCAACACAACCCATATCAAAACCCTTGCTAGGTTTCAAAAGACACCATTAAGACAAGGAAAGACAAGCCACAGATTTGGACAAAATGTTTGCAAAACTCATATCCGATAAAGGACTTGTATCCAGGATATACAAAGAATGTTTACAACTCAATAATAAAAAGACAAACAACCCACCAAAAATTGGTCAAGAGCAACTATTCAAGTTGTCCCATCTGAGAAGTGGGAAGTGGATATAAATCCCTATAGCTGTGATGTGGGAATAGCATAGTAGCAGCTGGAATACTATCTGAGGATCTTGTGTGTTATCTTACATTTTTAAATGTTTTAGAGGACATGATTTTTAATGGAATGGCCTTTTGTTGTTTTATGATCCCTTAGAAGGATCTGCCTGTTTTTAACTTCATAAGGACTTATAATAAAATGTGTTTTCTTTAAAAGAAATTCAGCACAGAAGATATATGAATAGTTAATAAGCACATGAAAAGATGTTTAACATCATTTGTCATTAGGGAAAAGCAAATTAAAATCACAATGAGATAGTATTTTATATCAACTGTAATGGCTATAACAAAAAAGATATGTACTGTATACACACACACACACACACACACACACACACATATATATATATATATAGAGAGAGAGAGAGAGATAAACATATAGGTAGATGAATATATATTTATAATAAATAAATATACATATATAATATATAAGAAAGACAACAACTAATGTTGGAAAGACAGAAATCTTCATACACTGCTAACAGGAATATAAAATGGTACAGCCACTTTACAAAGTAGTGTGGCAATATCTTAAAAATCTAAACATAAATTTACTATATGGATTAACAATTACATTCTTAGGCATCTACCCAAGAGAGATGAAACCATATATCTACACACAGACTGGTCTATGATTATGTTCTCAGCAGCATTATTCAAAAGAGTCAAAAATTGGAAAAAATCTAAATGCCCATCAATTGGTGAATGGATGTATAAATTGTGGTATATCCACAAAAGAGAATAGTAGTCAGCAATAAAAAAAGGAACGAACTACAGACATATGCTTCCACATGGATGCACCTCGAAAATGCTATTCTCACCAAAAAAAAAAAAAAAAAAAGAAAAAAGAAAAAAGAAAAAAAGAAAAAGCCAGGCACAAAGACTATACACTGTATTATTCCATCTATATGAAATATTCAGAAAGGACAAAGCTATACAGACAAAAAGTAGATTAGTGATTACTTGGAGCAGGAGTGAGGAGGAACCAGATTAACAGTAAGTTTGCATACGAGATCTCATTGGGGTGATAGTGTTCTAAAATTGACTCATAGTGATGGTTGCACAACTTTAAAAATCATCAAATGGGACATTTGAAAAGGGTGAATTTTATAATATGCAAAAACATGCCTAAACAATGTTGACAAAAATATATTTGGATTAAAAAAAGATCTCTGGATTTTTTTTTTTTTTTGCAGAAATTGACAAACTGACCCCAAATTTATATGGAAATGCAATGACTCAGAATAGCCAAGATAATCTTGACAAAGAAGAACTAAGCTGGAGAATTTACACATCCCAACTTAAAACATATTACAAAGCTACAGTAATCAAGATTGTGTGGTACTTCCATAAAGATAAATATAAAGATCAATGGCATAAAATTGACACCCCGTAAATAAGCCCTTACATTTATGGCCAATTGGGTTTTGACCACTGTGTCAAAAAATAGGAAAAGAATGGTCTTTTCAACAAAATGTACTGGGACAATGGGTATGCACAAGGAAAAATATAAACGTGAACCTCTTCCTCATACCATACACAAAATTTAGCTCAAAATGCACAAAAAATCTAAATGTAAGAGATAAAAATATAAAATCTTTAGGAAGAAAACAAGAAAATCTTTGTGAGCTTGGGTTAGGCAAATAATAAAAGAAAAAATTGATAAATCAGATTTAATCAAAATAAACAACTTTAAAACACACTATCAAGAAAGTGAAAAGATAACCTATGGAGTTGGACAAAGTATTTGCAAATCATATCCAGTAAAGAATATGCATCTATAATATATATAGAGCTCTTACAACTCAATAATAATAATACCCAAATTTAGAAGTGAGCAAAGGATTTGAATAGGCACTTTTCTAAAGAAGATATACAAGTGACTACTAAGCACATGAAAAGGTGATCAATATCATTATTCATTGAGGAAATGCGAATCAAAACCACAGTGAGATACTTCACATTCAGCAGAAATACTATAATCAATAAGACAGACAATGACAAGGGTTGGTGAGGACTGGAGAAATTATGCCCCTAATATGTTGTGGTGTGAATATAAAATAGCTTAGGCACTTTGGGAGACAATTTGGCAGTTTCTCAAAATGTTAAACATAATGTTACCATATAACCATTCCATTGCTAGGTTATCTACCAAGGAAAACTGAAAACAAATGTCCTCACAAAGACTTGTGTGCAAATGTTCATAGCAGCATTATTCACAAGAGTCAAAAGGTGGAAATAACACATATCTCCATCAAGGGTGAATGAATTAAAAAATGGAATTATAGAATATAATTCACCAATAAAAAGGAACAAAGTACGGATACACACTTGAACATGAATAATCTTTATAACATGAGCGAATCTCAAAAATCTCTTGTTCAGTAAAAGACATCAGACACAAAAGAACACATATTATGAGATTCCATTTATATAGAATGTCCCAAAAGGCAAATCAATAGAGACAGAAAGTACATTAGTGATTGCCCACAGCTGGAGGTAGGAATGAGAAGTGACTAAATGGCCATGAGATTCTTTTTATAGTGATGGAAATATTCTAAAATCTGATTGTGGTGATATACTAAAAGTCATTTAATCATACATTTAAATGGATGGATTTTACAGTATGTAAAAAGCTAAAAAAAAAAAAATCTGTTCCCCAAAATAATAATTTTAAAAAGCTGTTAGAAATGGAAAGGATCTTAGAGATCACCTCGTCTAACCTTCTCATGTTATAGATGACCTAAATGAGGTCAAGATGGGGTCAGTGATATCCCTGTGGTCCTAAAGGCAGCTATTATCCTAGTAGACTCTAGAACCCAGGCATCTGGAGGTTAGCATACTCATCAAGTTTTTTTCCTTAGGTATACATTCCTTGACCACCCAGACTAGGAGGGTCACCTTTTAAGATGATCCCACAGCACTGTGTACGTTTCCCTTATGGTCTTTAGTACAGATTATCATTGTCCTTTGACAAGCAGACAACTCCATGAGAGGCCAATTCTCCTTTGCTTTTGCTCACCATTTCATCCCTTGTTCCTAGCACAGCGTGCAGAAGTGATGGGGGCTCTCAATAAATATTTGTTGAATTAATGAACAGATACATAAACAGAAGGACCTGAAGCCCAAACATTCCCCATAATCTTTGTGAAGTAATGCCTCAAGAGGAACCTTCCTTTGACAAAGACACATTATCCACTTGTAGCAAGGTGAAACCGAATACTTTATTGGATTTAAAAATAAGAATAGCTTCTTTAGATTGCAAAAAGGGGCCATTACAGAGGAAAAAAACCTACTTGGCTTTGGCCAACTGTAGGGAAAGAAGGAGAGAACTCTGGTGATGCTCTCCTTTAAGACAACAGGAGCTTGAAAAAGCTATAGACTCGGGACAGCTAATGTAAGAACTTCGGAGGCTTTGCAACTATTTGGTTCCTTACTTTTGATATCTTTCTGAATATGTACTAGGGAGTGGAACATGAATGTGGGGGTGGGGGAGAATCTATCTGCAGTTGGGCAGAAGTCACATACTTTTAAATGCTTTTCAGTTGTCCCAACAATGATAAGTATCGTGAAAATGACCAAAAAAAAAAAAAAAAAAAAAAAAAAAAAGCTGAACACAGAACTTCCTATTACAAATATAAGATTCTGATTGATTTCTGCTCCTAACAAAACAATTTGTTGGTCACTGCACTGGCAATGCAATGTTGCAGAGGTCACAGTTTCTGTTCCCAATGAAGTTAGGGGAGAATGGACAAGGAAACTGTTGCTTATAGCACAGAGTGACAAGTGCTGAATCCATTCAGATCCTCAGGGTGCAAGTAATTTAGGCTAATCTGCGGTCTCAGGCAAAAAAAAAAAAAAAAAAAAAAAAGTCTTATGGGAGGATTTGAGACAGCTCATAAAGCTTAAGAAAAAGATGAAGAACCAGGTCCTCCAAACAACAGAAGCTTGAATAGCACCAAGGATCTAGAGGACAGGAAAGAATTGAGAGCCTATTCAAGGCTCCATAGTCGAAACAAATCAGCTCCATCGTTTCCCAACAGTGTATCAGTCACTCTCATGCAATGCAGGTTCCAGAAGAGTCTGATTGCTCCAGGTGGATCACGTGCCCATCCCTTGGCCAGGGAATGCCCGACAGCTTCACTGACCGTCCCACCAAGACTGCATGCAGCAAGGATGGACAATTCCCCAGAAGGAAAATGAAGTTTTGGTTCTGGACTAAGGGCAGGCGCAAACTACGGACATCCCCATGAGAGGTGCTAGAAGACCCACCAAGCCAGGATCATGACAGCCTAGCCCTAACCAACTTATGGAGGGTTTCACTTAAGTTTCTGGAGCAAGTAACATCTCAACAGAGACTTCCGCTGGGGGCGGGGAGGTTCTGTAAAATCCTTCCCATCACATCTGAACAAAAGCAAAATTGGAATGATCAGCTTCTTGAAGCTTAACTTTTGTCTTCTTAAATAAATTCTCAATCTCAGGGTAAGTCAGAAGGAACAGAAATTCTTAAATAAATCAGTATTTGATGATAATAATTAGCAGCTGGACGACTACTCTTTCTGATGCACCCGTTGTGCTCCAGACACTATGAATGACATTATTTCACTTAAACGTGTAAAGAATTGGTGAGGCCGCTCTACGTTCCTCCGAGGTAGAAACTCCAGTTTCTCTTACAAAAGGGAAAGTGTAAGGTTTGGAGTAGTCAGGAAACTTCTCAAAACGCCCACTGTACGTAATGCTACCGATTCAAACCCAGGCTGGTATGACTCCGAAGGCGATGTTTGTAACAAATAGGCACTGAAACCTCCTAACATCTTTGCTACAGAAAAATTAATTATATGTTCTTTTGTTAGTTTGGGTGTTGTTCTAAAGTTCAAGTTAATTTAAGTCGGCCTATTTCTATTTTAGTGGTAATATTGTTAAGGCTATAAAAGACATCTAAACTAAAAAATTCTCAACAAAAATTAATCTTAGGACTCTTGCCTTACACTACATACAAAAATTAAGTCAAAATGGATTAAAGACCTAAGTGTAAGAACTAAAACTATAATAGTCTTAATGGAAAACAGGGGGAAAGTTTCGTGACATTGGATTTGGCAAGGATTTCTTAGCTATGACACCAAACTTCAGGCAAAAATCGACAAATGGAACCAAATCAAACTTAGAAACTTCTGTGCATCCAAGGAAACAATCAAAAACCATTATTTCTCCGAAAAAGGAGAAAATATTTACAAATCATATATCTGACCAGGGGTCTATATCCAGAATTTATAAAGAACTCCTACAACTTAACAACAACAAAAAATAAGTAACTTGATTAAAAAATAGTCAAAGGACTTGAATAGACATTTCTCCAAAGAAGATACACAGATGGTCAACAAACAAATGAAAAGATGCTCAATGTCACTAATCATTAGGGAAAGGCAAAGCAAAACCACAATGCAATGCCACTTCACATTTGTTAGGATGGCCACCACCAAAAAACTGGAAAATAACAACTGCTGACAAGGATGTGGAGAAATTGGAATTTGTACGCACTGTTGTGGAGAACGTAAAATGATACAGCCACGGTGGAAAAAGACAGTATGGTGATTCCTCAAAAAACTAAACGCAGAGTTATCATAAGATACAGCAACGCTAGTTCTGGGCATATATCCAAAAGAACTGAAAACAGAATCTTGAAGAGATATCTGTACAGCCAGGTTTATTGCAGCATTATTCACAACAGCCAAGAGGCAGAAGCAACCCAGGTGTCCATCGCTTGGTAACTAGCTCAACAAAATGTGCTAGATACTTACGGTGGAATATTATTCAGCATTAAAAAAGAAGCAAATCCCGTCACACGCTACAACATGGATGGACCTTGAGGACAGTAAGCCAGTCACACAAAAAAAGACAAAGGCTATGTGATTCCGCTTATGTGAGGTATCTAAAGTAGTCACGCTCTTGGAAACAGGAGGCAAAATGGTGGTTGCCAGGTGCTGAAGAAAGAGGGGGAAGTGAGGAGTTGTTGTTCAATGGGTACAGAATTTTGGTTTTTGAAACATGAAAAAGTTCTAGGGATCTGTCTCACAGCAATGTACGTATAGCTAACACTACTGTATTGTCCACTTAAAAATGGATAAGATGATAATTTTATGTGTTGTTTACAATTTTAAAAAAAGTACTGTTGGCTCAGGTTAAGCTTATGGTCACGTGGATTCCCCAGCTCTTAATACACTAGTCACCATTACATTCAGTCTCTGTCATCCTATCCCTGTGAAATTGATTTTTTTTTTTTTTCCAAAACACTTACACAGAGGACTTTGCAATTATTGCTTCAGACTTTCATCATACAGGCTTTAAGTCATCGTTCCAAGTGTAAGATAACTTAGTATCTTGATATCATTGCCTAGTCCCACCAACATGTGTTACTTGAAGCTTTTGTTTAATATGCCCCATATATCTCTGTCCAAGTCACTGAAGACAGGACCTAACAGCCAAGGTGAAGGTCCACAAGTCACCTCTCTTCAAGCACTTTATCTGTGCTTTTTCATTTTAATATACCTATTTAACCAACCAGGTATTTATTCATCAAACAATTATTGGTTAACTACCATGTGTCAGGCATTGTGCTTGGTGCTGGTGATATACATATGAATACCACACACACACACACACACACACACACACACACACACACACAGACTCTACTGTTTCTTCATTCAAGGAGTCCATATTTCTGTACTTTATTAACAAATATACCATAAAAGACTATAAAATGCTTCTCTGAAGTTCAGAAACAGTGACCCCTAATATTAAACATTTACAATGGGAACTGTTATAACAAAGGCGAAATCTGTCTTCTCCTCAAATCTAGGCTAAGCAACTTTTTTCGATGACTGCTATTACAAATTCCTCTGAATACATTTAATTTTGCCTCACATTTTTACGGCCTGGCTTGCCCCAACCTATTTTTAAAATTCTAACCGATCGTTAAACAATTTTTATGCTGAACTTATATATTCAGTAAAGAATTAAAGATTTTGTTTGGCTTGAATATGTATGGTTCATTAAACCCATGGTTTTCATTATAGTAATATTTAGAGGACTAATTATCTCTGAGTAATCAGAGTATTAAGCAATTTAAATGTCATTCCCAGCACAGGTTAGAAGCAAATTTACTTATTAAATTATGAATGTTTTACTTTATACTGGCCACTGAATAATTTAAAAATGAACATGACACTTATTTCAGAGATGAAAAAATAGAAATAATGGCAATAGCTGTGCATCAACTCAGAACAACCTGAACTGAGTTCATTTTCTCAAAAATAAAAAACTTGTTATTTTGGAGTTGCAGTTTCAAACATGATTTTCAAGTCATTTATTTTACAAAAAATTTTCAAAAAGTTAGACTCCGTTTCGAAGCTTAAGGAGCAGTTTAATATAGAAATTAGCAGCTTTTATTTCAAAAAAGGATTTGTTTTCTTAGTTGGAAAATGACAACACAGTATTAGGTTGAACTATATATTGCTATTTTTGTAAGTAAAAAAGTGATTGAAAATTGGCAATTTCATACAGTTTAAAGAATTTATCACAGTAGATGATTGGTCTTTAAAAATAGAAATTAATTTTAATGGGGCGCCTGAGTGACTCAGTCAGTTGAGTGTCCAACTTCGGCTCAGGTCATGATCTCACGGTCTGTGAGTTTGAACCCTGCGTCGGGCTCTCTGCTGACAGCTCAGAACCTGAGGTCTGTTTCGGATTCTGTGTCTCCCTCTCTCTCTGTCCCTCCCCTGCTCACACTCTGTCTCTCTCTCTCAAAAATAAACATTAAAAAAATTTTTTTAAATAGAAATTAATTAAAAAATCATAAATAGAATTTAAAACATTACCCAAGATTTAGAAAAATAAAGAAAAATCCATAATTTCACCACCTGACTATAAACTCTATAATCATTCCTGTACCTTTCCTTCCATTATTTTCTCTTGTGCATGCTTACATGATTGTAGTCCTAGCATACATCAATGTTTGCATACATAAAACTAAAAACCTTACATCATTTGTATTTTTAAATTTGTGAGATAATCTTCATGTATGTATAACTTTTAATAATTGCATAGTCCACTACTCGAATGTGCTGTAATTTCCTTACTCATTCTCATATTGTTAAATGTTTAGTTTGCTTCCAGTTTTTTGATACTACAAATGGTGTCATGATAAGCATCTTCTGAATTGCTAAGAAAAAGCTGCCTTATGTTTACATAATCCTTTAAAAAAATCTATGTCTCTGTATTTTTCCACTGTTTGGATATTTTTAGTCAAGTAAATTATGATGAGTACTCTTGGTACATCAGGAAATAAAAAGGAGTTCCGTGAGTTTTTCCTTGTAATTTACCGTTACCACTCAAAACTGACATCTTTCATAGTTATTAATTCCTAATGACAACATAGTAATAATTTTTGGAGCTCACATTCTACCTCCCAACTTTCCCCTGAGCTTGTAATTAAAATGTCAGAATTCATTCCTGTCCTTGAAAACAATGGTTTGCTTCTGATGACTGACTCAAAACTTTGTTTTATAGATCTTAATTCTCACGTCGTCTATTTAGCTGCAAAATGAATGTTCAAGGTAAGGTACAAAATAATAGTTTAGAATTTAAAATCTGTTCTTGTTAGGTTGACATAGAAAACAAAGCTGTCTTTTTAGCTTCTCTCAACCCCCCCCATTTATTACTTTTTTATTATTTAAAAATTTTTTTAATGTTTATTTGTTTTGAGAAAGACAGAGAATGAGCAGGGGAGGGGCAGAAAGAGAAGGAGAGAGAGAATCCCAAGCTCACTAACTGCGAGATCATGACTTGAACTGAAACCAAGAGTCAGAGTGGCTTAACTGACTGAGCCACCCAGGAGCCTCTCCCCGCCCCCCCCCCACCCCATTTAAAAATAAAAATTTGAAATGTTGTGTAACCTGGAGTTTAAATTTTTCTATTGAACTATTTGATAAGTTATAGATTCTAAATTTTATTTTATTTTATATAAAATTTTTTTAATGTTTATTTTTGACAGAGACAGAGCATGAGCAGGGTAAGGGCAGAGAGAGACGGAGACACAGAATCTGAAACAGGCTCCAGGCTCTGAGCTGTCAGCACAGAGCCTACCACAGGTCTCGAACCCACAAACCATGGGATCATGACCTGAGCTGAAGTCAGACGATTAACTGACTGAGCCACCCAGGTGCCCCTATTTTATTTTTAAATGTTTATTTATTTTTGAGAGGGGGGAGGAGGGAGGGAGAGAGAGAACATGAGTGGGGGAGAGGCAGAGTGAGAAGGGGACAGAGGATCCAAAGTGGACTCTATACTAACAGCAGAGAGCCCGATGTGGGGATTGAACTCACAAACTGTGAGATCATGACTTGAGCCGCAGTTAGATACTCAACCGACTGAGCCACTCAGGTGCCCCTACAGTTCTTAAATTTTAAAGTGTAATTTTTGTATAAAGATAACGTATTCATTTCATTTTTAACTTAGACTCACACAACATCTTGACCTGGGCCAGGTTTTACATTGTCATATTCAAGAGTAGAAAAGGCTGCTGGCCCACAGTTGTAAATTTGAGACATTCACTGCGGTAACCTATTATCCACCTTTGCGTCTTTCTTCTTCGCCTGTCATCAAATTACCTGGAGTTCTAGTGCTCAGGATTCATTTAGAGGACTCGTCACCATTATTCCACCTCTATAACAAGTGTTAGGAAGTGGGTGATTTACAGGCCTCTTTGTTTTGATTATTTAATCCAGGATAGTGGAAGTAGAAATACATGTCATTTCTCACTCATTCCCTTTAAGCAGGGTGGTGATACTCAGTAGCCGGCCAAATCTAAGTAGTTAACAAGGATGCAATACCCAGACTTAGGATGAATCATTTTTATTGAGAATGCTCCCATCTACTTTCTGCCTGCCACCAAAATTCTATGAGGACGGACCATTCAATCTGACAAATATTTGAGTGTCTTCTCCACATAGGGTAAGATGTGTATCAAGGAAAGCTGTGCCCCCTGGTTTTTTACATTTTTCCTGGTCTAATAAAGGGCTAAATTCTTCCAAAACACATCCCGTGACTGAAAATGTTCTGTTAGCAGTTACGCAGCCTTATGAAAAAGCATGGTCTTCTCCAAATTGGACATACTATAAATTGAAGACATTAGTCACAGCTGGCGCGTTTTTTTCCCACTGAAAACACACACTTTAATATGTTTTTTTTTTTCCAGGTCGGATTTTAAGTGGTATATTGAAATAATTGGAGAAGAAATACCATATGTAAAAAAAAAAGTTGGACAGATAATATTTTAAAAAGCAATCTACATCAGGAGGAAGAGGAATAGACATGTCATTTGCTCACATTTCAACCCTCAGGCACATACGCATAATTTAACGAAACTCAACATGACGCGGCACTCATTCATACGCTCGGCGTGTAATTATTGACCACTTGTTGTGGGTGTCACACTGGAATCATCTCTGTGGGAGATACAAAGGAAAACTAAGGGCCTATTTTTGCCCTCAAGCACCTTACCTCACCTTTGGGAAGATAAGGCAGCACCGGCGAGCTTAGTAACAGTGCTGACCCTGTCACGTAGACGATAGTGCTTCACAAGTGCGTTGGGAACGTCTTTTGCTAGAGTAGGATCGTCTAGGATTTTGCTAGATGCAGACTGCCTGGGAGGGTCCTCTAGGCTGAGGAGACCACTTAAGAAAAGGTAGGATTGCATAACAAGGTACAAAGGGTGGAAATAGCTTGGCTGAAGTGGAGGGCCATGCCATGGAAAATTAGACTGGAACAGATTTGGGGGGTGGGAAGGCACAGGGAAGGGGACTGACTCTTACTGCTTTCCTCTTATGTGCCAGGCCCTGCATGTATCTTCTTGGATTTTTTTCAAAACTCTATTACTTCCCGGCTTCATAGAGGAGAAACCAGGCTCAGGTGGATGATGTGATTTTTTTCAAGGTCATAAGAGTAGTTGGTGACAGCACCAGGATTCAAACCCAAGTCTGTGCACTCCTTCCTCTATACTAGTTCCTTTAAATTTCTTACAGGGGGACTTGCACTTGGTTTTATGTGAATATGTGCAGGTGACAAGGAAGATGTCACCAGACATGGTGAGTGTTCCTGTGAGTGCCTTAGCCTCTAGTGGCCTGACATCCTAAACATAGATAAAGTAAGTACAAACATGCCCTAACTCCCTTAAGTCACAAAAGTCATGAATTTCCAGTTTATGACAATAGAAAAGTCAGGCTGGAGTTCAAGGGTGCCTGGGTTTTACATGTTACATAACTTAACGTAACATTTTAGTTTAGTTTTTTGGAATGTAGTCCTAGTTAAATATTGATCTGAAAAACTTTCAGGTCTTCAACGGAACTGTCCGCCCTAAACTTTATGCCGGTAAGTTTTCCAGAAGAGGGTGGATAATGGATTTTTATTGCTTTGGTCTGATAATTACAGGTATCGCCTGATCTCAGTTACTGAAGACTGGTATTTTGAAACCAGGGGACGACGCAAGTTCACTTTTTTCTAATTAAAAACAAAACCTGACTCTACCGTAACAAGGGAAACAAAACTCCCCTTTTTGTCTGCACCGCTTTCCCATTACTCCGTCATTGTACGTTAGAACAGCTGCAACACATTGCACGTAAATAAGGAATGTGGCACTTAAATACTTGTGGCCACGTGCCATTCATTGTGTGTTTTTATTATTTTCAGCAAATAACACACTGTCTAATGATGAATTTAGCCCGGTTTACAAACTCCAAGTATCTAATTTTTATCTCTCACCAGCAGATTTCTGCTTTTTCTGAAAAAGAACACATTAGCCTGGCCTTTCTGTGGCCTTCCGGCCTCCTAGAAAAGCCCATTTGCTGGCCCCAGGTGCCTGGGTTTTAGGATGCAGGTCTCACAGTTGGCAAAGTGCAGTTAATGCAGACCAGGGAGAGTGTAGAGACAGTCTCCCCCCACCCCCCAGGAAGATAGTCCCTCCAAAATCCAAACTGGGGTTAACTGGAATAGAGAGTCAGGGGGAAAGTTCTACTCAACTTCTGTCTTACTGTTATGAAAAGGATGGCATTTTTCAGAAGTTATTCTCTTGGCAAAGGAAAGAGAAAATGAAGAAGAGAAAGGGGGGAAAATGTTTCCTAAAAATGTGTTTACCTTTGGGCCCGGCAGGGTTGGATTCCCAGGTGTGCGACCTGTGTGGTCATGCAACGTCCTGCATTCAGAAGGGCCTCAAGTTGGTTGAATGCTCTGCTGTCACTGTTTAGAAATTCTTAATAATTAAAACATTTTTTTTGTCACATTTATTCATTTTTGAGAGACAGAGCACCAGCAGCGGAGGGGCACAGAGAGAAAGGGAGACACAGAATCTGAAGCAGGCTCCAGGATCTGAGCTGTCAGCACAGAGCCCCACGTGGGGCTTGAACTCATGAACTGCGAGATCATGACCTGAGCCGAAGTCGTATGCTTAACCGACTGGGGCACCCAAGCGCCCCCTAATAATTTTTGAACTAGGGGCCTGGCCTCACATTTTCACTGTGCATTAGGCCCTGCAAGTTATGTAGCTGGTCCTGAAGCCTAGTGAAGTAGATGATGAAAAAGATGCTCATTTTGCTCAAAGCAGAAGGCTTAATATCAAGCCGGCTATCGGGGAAAAAAGGCAACACTAGGAACCAAAAGAAGTAGAGGGAGAAGCCAACAAACGAAAGCCACAATGATAGTGTGCCTGTTCATGACTAACAGGGATACACACGCAGCTTGTCCTGAAGGGAAAAAGAGAAATGTGGTTGGAAAGAGAAAATGTGTATTTGATACCTCTTCCCACGTGGCTACTTTTTATCCAAATTCTATACTCCTTGTTTATATCCTCTCTGTACCTACCCTGCTCTGTGCTAACGGTCATTTGGACATGTCTGTAGCTTTGTGCAATCCACAGTTGCTACTGATGTCAAAGGCAAAGTATCTTATGTTGATCCTATTGTTAAAAAAGAGACTCCAAATACAGTCACTTGTGCTAAGCCCTTGTCACAAAACCGAGACTTAATACTTAATCTAATTGCAGTTTCAGCCTCTCCCAGGAATGTAATCTTCACCGCTCAGTCTGGAATGGCCTGGTCAGCACCAGTGAAGTAATCCACCTGATAGACCCCTGCCATTCCCCAAGGGAAAGTCATCTTTCCTGAAACAATCAGGGACTTGCTTGTCCCACCTCCTTCTGCCTAGCAAACTCTTCCATTTTGTACAGGTCTTTGGACCTCCTTTCTATCTGCTAGATGGAACGCTGCTCAAGTCACAAATTGCTGAATAGAGCCAAGAAGGTCTTTAAACTTTACTCTGTTGAATTTTGGTTTTTAGCACTATTAAAACCAAGAGTTTTACCATTATTTCTATGTTCTCAAGTGTGAAAATAAATGAAGATTAACTAAATAAAAAAAGCAAAAGCTTTTTATTCTGAGCTTTCTAGAGCCAGGGAGTCAGCCACTGTCACTTGCATGTTGGCAGAAACGCAAAGGCAGGTGGTGGGGTGGGAAGGCTTTAGAGCGGAGAAAAAGAAGGCTTCCGGTATGCTCTGACCAGAGGCTGTTGGCTTAGGGAAGCTGTAGGCAGGCTAACTAGAAAGGGGACATCTATTGGTTTGGGGTACTTATTTGGCTTTCTCTTGATAGAGTCCTATATTAGAAGTAGAAACAAAACGTAGGGAAGCTGCCAGTCATTAATCATGTCCTGACCATTTGGAGCCAGTTGTTACAGAAGTTATTATTTGGCATCCTGGATTGTTACTAGAGATAGCAATCTGGCGTCCTGTGGGTATGACTTACAACAGGCTGGATTCTTGGGTGGTTTATTGTAGATAAGGAGCTGGTATCCTGTGGGTCAGAGCTCTATCTTTGTATATGGTCTGGCCCTTGTCCTTCCGTATGTTCAGTCTGTCACAAGATACCCCTTAATAACAGGGCTTTATTCGTCTGATTACAACCAATTCTCTATGTCAGATGATCCCTTCATAACATGTTTTCTTCCCTGCTAGTCTAGGTAACAATCACTTTTCATAATAAATGTGCCAGGTAGAGTATTGTTTATGTAGTCTTACTGAACAGACCTTATTAGTTGATTCATTTGGAGAGTTTACACGTTAGAAGAAACCAACTTCATTTAACGATTCTTTTGTTCTGCTTAAGTGAAAATAATATGTACCCCTTAATTTTTTTCTAAACTGCCACCTTATCTAAGCCTCCATGAAATGATTCCCAACCTTAAAAGAGGAAAAGGGGCAAGTCCAGCATATGTTTGGGATATAATGCTTTTAGCTACCAATCCTTAACAGTAACTGGGCATTACTTCCCCCGTTTGGACCTTGTAGACTAAGAATATGTCTGACAGAGTTTTTGTTACACCATGATTCCACTTGACAGATGTGGATTTCTGGTTGAAGGTGGTTATAATGGTATTTGATGGGTTTTTAAATCTTAGCTGAATTAGTAGAGATCGCCCCTTCTTCGATCAGGTTAAAAAATATCCATAATTCATATTAACTTCATCAATAACATAGATTAAAAGTTCAAGACCTGGATCATGAAATAAAGTTAGTAGAAATCATTGTCGTTACCGAGATTTATTGATAGCATTTAAAAATATGGTGTTAAAATGCTTGATGGAACATATATTTCTCTAAAAACACATATCATTTATAGAATCAAATAGAATCAACTAAAATAGAATGTAAGACATAGTATGTGTAGGACTCCAAAGCTTCTAGCTGCCACACTTACAATTCCTATTCTTGCACCTGTGAGCTCAGCGTTCGCTTTCTTCCCCTGTACTCCTGCCAAAGCCAGCATCCTCGGCCAAGTTCCCACAACTTCACACCTAGGTTGCTGCGACACTCCCTTGCCTCCTTTACCCCAGCCCTTCTGCACAGCTGCCAAGAAGCGTTTCTGCAAACATCCTTTCCATTATGCTCTTCAAGGCCTCAGCAAGGCGGTGGCCTAATAAACAGAATCAACATATGGGATCACTACGCACATGCCTGGTACTGCGCTGCTGTACAAGCACGTGGGGCTAGCAGATTGGCTCGACCTTTTTGAGATATAGGAAGTGCTACTGAGAGGGTTAAGCAACCGGCTCAAGATCTCATCACCAGAAAGTGTGGACCAGTGACTTTCTGACCACAAAGTTTAAGCTTTTCTCTTTACCACTTGGGCCTTCTGTGTAGCAGAAGGGGCATCAGACAGGCTTGACCTTGCACTATCTCTACCATCTACTAGCTTAGGTGGCGTTGGGCAACTCAGCCTATGTAGACCTCAGTTTTTTTTTCACATATAAAATGTGAGCGTTTTTTTTTTTTAATTTTTTTTAACGTTTATTTATTTTTGAGACAGAGGGAGACAGAGCATGAATGGGGGAGGGTCAGAGAGAGGGAGACACAGAATCTGAAACAGGCTCCAGGCTCTGAGCTGTCAGCACAGAGCCCGACGCGGGGCTCGAACTCACGGACCGTAAGATCGTGACCTGAGCCGAAGTTGGCCGCTTAACCGACTGAGCCACCCAGGTGCCCCAAAATGTGAGCGTTTTGAGAATTGGATGATGTAGCAGAGCTGGGTTTCAAACCAGGCATTGAACTCTGGAGTCTGTCTCTTAACCCCTCTGCAAGGCAACTGGCATTAAATGCCTAGCACCAAGTCTGGAATGGAGTAAGTACTCAATAAGTGGTGGTTAACTAGCCAAAATACCTCCATAGACCAGTTTTCCAGATTCTCCATCAGTAGATCCTCCTTCCTCCTGCTAACTGCTCAGCCTCTCCATGTACACCTCTCTAATCTTAGCAGCCCAGGAGGCAAGGTTGAAAGAAAAGAGAATATGGCATTTGGGGTCTGAACACCTAGGTACCAGTCTTGGTTCCACCCTATGCACTGTGTCAACACAGCCAAGTATATTTTCTTTGATTCTTGCATTTTTTGTCCATAAAATGGGGATTAGGTATTTCTTGCCTATTTCACAGGGTTATTATGATGGTTACGTGTGTTATTACATATGAAAGCCCTTTAGAAACATACAAGTGTTATTAACCTGTTTACTCTTAGGAAGCTATTGCACTCACGTGTGTGTGTGTGTGTGTGCGCGCACGCATAGCGGGAAGGAGGCTACCCAGCCTGGTGGGTCAGAGAAGTCTTCTTGGAGGAGATGATGTCAGAACTGACACTTGAGGAAAGTGGAGTATTAGCAGGTGAAGAGGGTTCCGGACTGAAGTAATGGTATGAACAAAGTCAAAGAGGTGTGAAAGGGCAGTGTGACCTTAGAGAATTTTGAGGACTTATGTATTCTTAGAGCTGGAAGTGACATGGGGACATATAGACAAGGGTCAAGTCAGGGGGACCTTGTAAGGTTACCAAGGAACTTGAACTCATATGGCTCTTGAGCTGTAAGAGCCCTGGAGGGGCTTAAGCAAATGAACCATGTGGTAGGGCAATGTTGTAAGAAGATTACTTTCATGGCAGAGTACAGGATAAAATGGGAGAAAACAAGAATAAATCTGAGAGAGTGGTCAGGATAAAGGTTTCAGCCAGGGCCAGCAGTGCAGGGGAGAAGGTAAGAAAGGGAGGGGTGATGTCAGTAAACATTTAGAAGACAAAACTTTGGTGGCACTTGGTAATAAGTAATTAGTATCCTTGGATAACAAAAATTGACAGGTTTGATGATTGGTTCTTGGAAAAATGCTATAGTCAAATTTTAGAAAAGGCCAATGGTATTTAAATTAGAAATTAAACTAGTAGATCAATTTAACAAACTGATCGACTATGAATAAATCATATCGAAGGTATATCACCTCCTTCTTTATAGAACAGTTATTTTTTCTATTATAAGAAATGCTTGTTACAGAAGACCTGGAAAATATAGAATACCAGGGTAGGAAAAAGTTCTGTCCCCAACTAGTAACATTTTATTGTTAGTATTTTTTTCTATTTTTTTCTATTTTTTAATGTGGTTGTAATAATTCTATACATTGTATCAAACAGTTGATATATATCAATATATATCAAACTAGATATATATATATAGATAGATAGATATAGATATAGATAGATATTTTTCTTTTCACATACCTTAAACATGTTTATTTTGTCTGTAAATATCACTTTAAATAATTAGATATTAACTTTCTATCAATGTTCTTTAATTAATATATTATTGGATATTTAAATCATTTCTAATTTGGAAATATTTAAAATAACAGTTTGATTGATACCTTTATATATAAAGCACCTTGCACATGTAGGACAGATTCCCTTTAGTTATATTTCTAAGAAATTGTACAGCATTAAAAGGTATGATTAAGGCTTTTGTTGCATGTTATCAAACACTTTCCAAAAGCACTGTAGCAATTTACAATGCCTCTGGTCATGTAGGGAATCCATTTCACATCTTTTCCTGCATAGAGTGTTATCATTACAAAAATAAAATAAACAAAACCCAAACACTTTGCTAATACAATTAGTAAAAATGACATCTTACTTTTCTTTGTTCTTAAAAACATGAATAATACATGCATACAAAGAAGCCAAATGGTACAGAAGAGCGTAAAATAAGAAAGCAAAAATCTCCCTCTTTCTGCCAGTCCCAAACATCCCTGCTTCCCCAGAGCAACCACTGTAAAAGCTTTATCGTCTATCCCCTTCTGAATTTTTTAAAAATTCATCTCTGCAAACTAGTACTAGGGACTATTTATACCAGACTGTTCTGGATCTTGAAAACCTTGCCAATGCACATAGCTCTACTCCATGAATATATGATAATGTATTTAACCAGTACCCTATTGATTGACATTTAAGGTGTTTTCAATAGTCCGCTGTTGCAAATAATGCTGCAATGAACATCTTTGAATTAAGATCTTGATAAGCTTTCGTAGAATAAATTTGTAGATGTGGAACTGTAGAAAATTTTAGATCTAAAAGATGTTTAAGGTCATTTAGGATCTCACCAACAATATGCAAATGTCTATTTCCCATACTTGCACTGATAAACCTTGAATTATCAGACATAGTTTCTGTTGATTTGATAGATTAACGAATGTCATTTCAGTGAGCATTCACTCATAAATATTTATTGAGTTCCTACTATGTGCCAGGTCCTGTTTTAGATGCTTGGGATGTATAAATGAACAAAACGAAGATCCCTGACCCTGTGGAGTACCATACATAATAAGCAGAATGCACAAGCAAATGATCCAGTGAGTTAGAAGGTGTTGGGTGCTCCAGCATCTCTGCCTTTGAAATGGGTTGTCATGGCTGCCTTTGTCACAGGGTCACCAGAATGGGTTTTGGGCAGCCACTGCTTTGTAGGCTCCCTGGTTTTGGCTGTAAGCTTGGCACTCAAGTATCTGATTGGCAAAGCCTAGATCACGTGACAGCATCTTGCTGTAAGGACGTCTGGGAAAGTGAGCATATGGAAATTGCAGATTCTGGGATGAATAGCGAGCTCTGTCTCATAAGGTGGGGGATTCCTCAAACACAGAAGCTGAGCAGCCTAAAGGAAGGACATATGTCCACATGCTAGGTGCTTGATTCCCCTTCACAAGTAACCTGGGCAAACCTCAGGGAATAAAGTCCCCCCAAATCAAACTGGACCTGGGCAAGTAGGTACCGAGAGTGGCCAGAGGCAGATTTATGTAATCGGATGGGCAGGTGCAGGCAAAAGCCAAGGTCAAAACTTAAGGAGCATGGTCTGTCATTGGGCCTAAGGGAATAATGCAAAATGTCACAGATGTGAAAGCTACATAGCCCTGGACATTAGGAAATTTAGGGGAAATGCAGAGCTGACCTTCATGTGTAGAAGGGTTGTCATATGGAAGAGTGAGTGTATGTGGGTCATATGTATTTTTGGAAACTGCAGGGGGCAAAGCTACATTCATCATGTATTCAAAAAATATTTAGTGAGAGCCTTATATATACCAGTCACTGGTCTAAGCACTGGGGATAGAATAGTGAACAAAGTTCATAAATTCCTACTAATTTAAAACTGACATGCACTGGGGAAGGAAATGATAAAAAGAACCAGACACACGTATTTATAAGATAATGTCAGATAGTGCTAGTTGCTCTGAAATAAAATAACAGAGTTAAAAAAAAAAGAAAAGGGGAAAAAAAGGAAGGAAAAAAAACAGTACAATGGATAAAACAGTGGGAGAAGGCCTCTCTGAGATGGTGACATTTGAGCAGAGACTTGAATGAAGGGAGGGAGCAAGACAACAGATGTCTGGGAGAAGAAATTCCAGGCAGTAATAAAAACAAATGCAAAGGCCCTAGGCTGGGAATGCATAGAGCATATATGAAAGATACTGAGAGACTAGTGGAGTCAGAAGTCAATGAGTAGTAGGAAATGAGGTTGGAGACACCATCGTCAACCAGGTATTTAGAGCCTCATAGGCCAAGGTAATGCATCTTGTTTTAAAAACATTTTTTTAAATGTTTATTTGTTATTTTGAGAGAGAGAGAGAGAGAGAAAGTTTGAGTGGGGGAGGGGCAGAGAGAGAGGGAGACACAGAATCCGAAGCAGGCTCCAGGCTCTGAGTTGTCGGCACAGAGCTCGATGGGGGGTTTGAACTCACAGACTGTGAGATTGTGACCTGAGCTGAAGTCGGATGCTTAACTGACTGAGCCACCCAGAAGCCCCAACATCTTGTTCCAAATGTTATGGGAAAACATCAGAACTCTTTGGGCTGGAGAATGACATGATTTGACTTACATTTGATAGGGATCATTCAAACAGCTTCTGGGTGGAG
The DNA here is from genome assembly GCF_018350195.1 of Panthera tigris. Lineage (NCBI taxonomy): Eukaryota > Metazoa > Chordata > Mammalia > Carnivora > Felidae > Panthera > Panthera tigris. The sequence continues at coordinate 95,956,998 of NC_056667.1, read as the reverse complement.
AATAGATTATAGGAAGGACAAGTATAGAACCCCAGAGACCAATCAGGAGGCTACTGCTGTGGTCCAGGACAGAGACGGTGGTGGTGACAGTGGGTGGGAGTTTCAGAGAGATACAGCGTAGCTCTGTATAAAGAAAACCTCCTGGTATTATAACTATCCAAATATAGAATGCTCTGGGTGCTACAAAAGAGGCTTCTGCATTAGGAGGAGTTTGGTCTAAAGCAGGGGTCAGCAAATCTGGCCAAATCTGGTCCAGGGCCTGTTTTTATGAATAAAGTTTTATTGGAACACATTCACACTCATTATTGTCAATGGCTGCTTTGCCACTATAATAGCAGAGCTGAATAGCTGCAACAAAAACCACATGGCCTGCAAAACCTACAGTATTTACTGTCTAACCCTTTACAGAAAAAGTTTGCTGCTCCTTGGTCTACAGGAACTCCTCAGGTGCTTAATCCCTTCCAGAGTTTCTATGATTCTATATGTAATTGTTTGCTTAACACTTTTTTTTGTTTATTTATTTACTTTGAGAGAGAGAGAGAAAGAGCTGAAGGCGCGGAGAGGGAGGGAATGAGAGAGAGAATCATAAGCAGGTTCTGCACCATCAGTGTGGAGCCCAATGCAGGGCTCAATGTGGGGCTTGAACTCATGAACTGTGGGTCAGATGCTTAACCAACTGAGCCACCCAGGAGCCCCATTCACTTAACACTTTTATGTTGTCTTTGTCTCATCTAGTTAATAAACTCTGCATGGGTATGAAAAATATTTTCTACTTCTCAAATATTTCTTTCTATTACCTAAGTATAAACACTCAACAGTTTCCTTAAAATATGGTCTTGCTTGGGAGGTCAAGTATAAAACCATCCTACCTTTGTGCAAGAACAAAAAAATGTTCCAACCTCCGAAGGGTAAAACTACGTTTTCCCTCTAGAGAAAAAGTCTATGCCATTGGCAATATCCATGAGGTAGCTCAGTAGTTGCTTAATAAAGTCATCTTGTTAATTTTAAGAAATGATACTTGGGATTAAGGACCAAATGTTCGAGGTCTGAACCTTCCCCTGATAATACATCTAGGTCAAGAGTAATGGAAACGAGTAACTCACCAGCCAGAGAGGGTGATCCAGTTCTAGGGCTTCTGAAGATGTAAACAGGCCTTGCGTTTGGAGAACTGAAGGAATGCCATGCCTGAGTAGTCGAATACATTTCTTTTAATGAATGAGAAGAATGTTTGCACAAGATACAAACCAACCTTTCTTTTTTTAAAAGTATTTATTTATTTATTTATTTAGAGAAAACGAACGTGGGAGCAGGGTAGGAGCAGAGGGAAAAAGAAAGAGAGGATCACAAGCAGGCCCCATGCCCAGCGGGGGGGCCGGACACAGGGCTCGATCTCAGCACCGTGAGATCATGACCTGAGCCGAAATCAAGAGTCGAACGCTCAACAGACTGGGCCACCCAGACGCCCCCAAGAACAATCTTAATTATCAAGAAAACAAAAACAAAAACAAACAAAGAAAAACACCCCAGCATGAGTTTCATCTCTACCACGCAAACCTCTGGAATTTGAAACGCAAACCAATCTTTATTTTCTCACACAAGGAATAGGGCTTTGAAAGAACAACAGGTCTGAACAAAAGCAGAAATTCTTCAAAGGAACCTTAACAATAGGTTCAAGATCTTGAAAAGGATGAGAGAACAGGGGGACAAAGGGATGAGCAGTGTTGATACTTATTGGTACTTATGGACAAAGTCAATGCTGCTGGCTCTCCAGAAGGCAGGCTTGCCTCTCTTCTTTGCCTCCACCAACAGAAACGTCAGATGGACTTCTATTAAGAAGGGTGGGGAACGGGCAAAATGGGTGAAGGGGAGAGGGCGATACAGCTTTCCAGTTATGGAACGAATAAGTCACGGAGATAAAAGGCGTGGCACAAGGAACATAGTGATATTGTAATAGCGTTGTATGGTGACAGATGGTAGCTACACTTAGCAGAAGATACAGGGAAGTTGAATCGCCAAGTTCTACACCTGAAACTAATGCAATGTTGGGTGTCAACTATACGGAAAATTTAAAAAACAAATTTTTAATGTTTATTTATTTTTGAGAGAGGGAGAGAGAAAGACAGAGTGCAAGTGGAGGAGGTGCAGAGAGAGAGGGAGACACAGGATCCAAAGCAGGATCCAGGCTCTGAGCTGTCAGCACAGAACCTGACGCGGGGCTCAAACTCACAGACCGTGAGATCATGGCCTGAGCCAAAGTCCAACACTTAACCGATTGAGCCACCCAGGTGCCCCTAAATTTTTTTTTAATGCATCATTAGGACCAATTTGAGGAATACATTTTTAAAAAATTATTTTATTTATTTTGAGAGACAGAAACAGAGAGAACAAGCTGGGGAGGGGCAGAGAGAGAGGGAGACAGAGAGAATCCCAGGCAGGCTCTCCTCTGTCGGCGCGGAGCCTGACGCGGGGCTCGAATTCACAAACCATGATCATGACCTGGGCTGAAATCAAGTCAGATGCTTAACTGACTGAGCCACCCAGGCACCCCAGGAATAGATTTTTTTTTTAATTTAAGTGCTTTAAATCATTTTCAGTTCTCCATCTAATAGACATACCAAAAAATTAACTTAGAGGTAATTATTCAGACAATTCAAACAACAAAAATTCCAAAACCTGCTGTTTTCCATTCTTTGTGTAGATATATTAATGATTATACGAAAACCCTAAAGCAATCGTGTGCCTCTGCAATTGCCTGGGCCCTTCATTTGGGCAGTAGCAATCACTGCAAAATTATCACTTTGCCTTGTATGTTTAGTGATACATTATAGTGACCTCCTTGATTTTAAACAGTTTTGTAGAGTGTTAATAGGACTATTGCATAAAAACTTACTTCTGGAGACTGGCCTTATAAATTCTTCCTAGAGCGCCCTTCTTCAAACATATCTAGGCTCATAGCTATTTGCATGTGACCATTTATGTATACACACCCATGTTTACTCAGTGCTCATGTATCGCTTGAGGCAGATTAATCTCGCTAACCTCTACAGGCTGCATAGCAAGGGATAATACCAATGCCACCTTATGCCTTTGTACGTAGGAGAGGCAGAGCGCTGGTGAAGGAGTTGTACAACTTCACCAGGCAGCTTGGGACAAGCCTCTGGACATCGCAGAGCTTCTGTTTTTTCCATCTATAAAATGGAAATACTAATATACACAGGTACATCACTAGAACAAATTATTTCAATATCACAATTGTGAATGGACTAGTTATGAATGGATGGCTCAGAGAAGATTATTATCATAAAATACCATGTCTGAGATCAGATCCCAGACTTCCTTGGAATGATTCTATGTCTGGGGAAGAATGTGGTCATTATCAGTTATGATCTTGGTAAGAAAATATTAAGCGTCAGTAATTATGAATGGCAAGATTTCATTACTAATATAAGAGACTGCAACAGGTCAGAACCATTCTCTTATAGAAAACTATAATAGCAAACTCCTCTAATTATACCTCTTTTAAAATTTGGGGTTCTAGTGGCCACATTCTCTAAATTCCAAGTCAGGATATATAATTTGACCTAGGATTTTTGTCCTGTGACCAAGTGTAAGAGACATTGTGTGAGATACATTTTGGGCACCAAATTTACTGGAATTTCTGGGACTTTTTTTTCTTCCATGGGATAGAATCAGAATATTTTAAATCTAGAAAGTCCCTGATAATCAAGGATTTATGGACATGATACTCAGAAACAGTCCACAAATGCCCAATTTTGAGAGGTAGGGTTCAACGTTATTTTTATTTTTTATTTTTTTAATGTTTATTTATATTTGAGAAAGAGACACACAGAGCACAGAGCAGGGGAGGGGCAGAGAGAGAGGGAGACACAGAATCTGAAGCAGGCTCCAGGCTCCCATCTGTCAGCACAGAGCACAATGCGGGGTTTGAACCTACGAACGGTGAGATCAGACCTGAGCCGAAGTCGGACGCTTAACCGACTGAGACACCCAGGCTCTAGGGTTCAATTTTAAATACAGAAAAATCAGCTGTATCTAGGTTAATACTAATTTCAATGAGACAGATGTGCTTTCTAGCTAGCAAATTAAATTGCAAAAAAAAAAAAAAAAAAAAAAAAAAGGCAGTAAAGCAAACAAACACTCCCTTTACCATCAAACGGTTCTCTCAGAATTTCCTTCAAAGTAACCCTTCTGAATCCTGTGACCCAGCAAAGGCATCACTTTCCTTTCTGATTCGCTGCAGTTTCTGGAACAAGGGGGTCTGGGGTGGGAGGTGGAGAGGGCACAGGGAAGGAATTTGAAAAAGTAAGAAGCTTGGTTGGCAAACTACATCTACCGAATATTCTAGAACATGTAATGAGTGGCATTACTGCTTTCCTCAGTTTGTCATAAACTTTGCAAAGTTTGGTTTCGAATAGCATTCGGGCCTATCGGATTTAGGAGGGGTCAAGGTGGGGAGGGGAAAGAGGTGAAAATTATATTTTAGCAAACACATGGAAGGAAAAAGCTACAGTGTTTGCATGCAAAATTTAGTTTCCAAGTAACCAAGGCAAAGAGGAAAATATGATGAGTTATGCAACCTCTTTTTTTCTAGTAGAAGCAAACAGGCCAATTATTCAGGAGAGACAAACCTTTTCTGACACCGAGCTCTGAAAATAATTTGTCACAGAGGTTTTTGTATAAAGGACCTTGAACAATTTAATGGATGATATTTTCCAGTTAGGAGATTTTACATATGTATGAGAGTTGAGCTGTTAGAGAAATGCTCTTTCGTGCCGGATAGGAAAGACAGAACTTTTATCTCTCTCTCACACCAACCCCCCATGAGCAGACACCTCCAGCCTCGTCCACGCACACATGCCTTCAAAGAGTATGTGGCCCACATGGGCATGGCCGCAAAGAAATCACAACTGCATCATCACTCATGGCTCTCCAGCGAGGTGATCGTGCTGTGCCAGCAGCCTGCATCTCGGAAGTGGGATTTGTAGCAGCTGTTTTGTTCTGCTGTCTGTTCTGCCACTCTTCCTTCTATTGGGAAGTTAACAAATAAATAAATAAAAATAAAAGCTCGGGAAGAAAGGTGCTCGTATCATTACTTCTACCCAGCATGGTTTGTGGCTGGAGTCCTTGACCTGAAGGAAAGGTCTGGATCTCCATGCTGTGATCGTAAGGGAGCAGAAGAGTGAACTAAACATGAGATATGCTGGCAGCTATAGACGAAAGTAGTAGGTTCAGTGGGCTCTGGGTGTTATTAAAGCATGACACCTTCACAGAGAGAAAGATTAGGGTGATGGCATAGAGGAATGTGCTTCTCAGAATGCTACCTTCAGTGCTTGACTGCTTATTAAAGACCTATCCAAACAAAGCCCCAACAGGCCACTGAATGGTGCTTTGGTAGACTGATGTTGGGCTGGCTCTTACATTCTGAGATTTCAAAGTTCCTTTGAAGTTAGCATATTAGGAAATCACTTTCCAAATTACACCACTGTAAGCTTTAGATGTTCCCTAAAAGCTCTGGAAATAAAGTTGACTAATTCAGTAATATTTTAAAAGGAGGAGAAAAAAAATCTTTTTTTTTTTTCATGACAAACACAAAAATAGTAACTTTCCATAACTAATGAAAAAAACAGTATGGAAGTCACATGGATTGGCCAAAGTTGTTTTATTTTTCTTCTAAAGATTCATTCCTTTCAGAAGTCCATAATAGTTCTGTTCCCTTAATGTGGCTCTATATCTTAATAGTCTTAATATTAGGGTAATTCTGTAAAATATTAAAATTTGACTTGTCATTAAAGTAGCGGTTATCATCCTGGATTTTGCTAATATCACTTTGGTGACCTTTCTGTCTGAGAGATAGGAAGTCTTCAGTAAGAAGAATTAGTCTTCTGCTTCATCTCAAGATCACCCAGGTTGACTTGAGGACTGGACTGTGTGAGGCCTGGAGGACACAAAGGTGAAGGAACAGTGTTCTGTGCCCAAGTCTCTCAGGGATCAGATCCTGACTCCTACCACCAAATGGGAGTCACCAGCTTTCCACAGGCATGAATGTGGAACCCATACTGAGTTCCTCGAGAAGCCTTCTTTACCACATCAGTGCTTCTTAGAAAAGCTAAAAACAAATCATGCAAAAATAAATAAATAAAGTAAAAATGCATCAGACTCATTAAAGAGTATGTAATAGAAATGCGCTGCTATTTTAAGGTAGCTGTGGCATTTGGTTGCGAATCTAATGACTTTTCGTGTTAGCACATCTGTGTGTATTTATAAGCCCATCTCAGCACAGAAACATGCGTCACTACTGATCCCTGGAAAGGAGTCGAGGTTATGGTGTGGGGGATGAACATGAACTTCAACTACAAGATGAAGCTTCTTAAAAGGTCAGTGGGGTGGAGAATAGTAATTGTTCCAGCTGAGCAACTCTCCACAATGTATTTTTGATGCAATGACTAATTATTGTGATTATTTTCATCAGCCAAGGCTCCTTTAGAGCCAAACATATTCATTTTCTCTTTTCATCCCTAAAAAGTATTTCAAGCCTTGGAGGAATTCTACCTATACTTAGGAAGCATGCTCTTGGATGCCTCCACAAATGGCGAGATACCTTTCCTCCCCCCCACTCTTCTGTCTGTGACAAAGTATTTCTCTCTTCTTTGTACCTGCTCTAAAAAGCCAACTGGAGCTTAATGAAAACAGTCAGCACTTGACTTGACAATATCCTCACCCACCCTTCGAGGACTCCTGTCAAATAACTGTGCACACGGCCTTGGCCAGTCAGCTAGCATTTAGTGTAATGAGCTGACATCATTTCAATAGAAAGAAGTGGTAAGTGTGGAAATAGGAGGGTTTTTTCGAAATTATGTTTAGTCCCTGAGAAATTATTGTCCGCAGTTTCATAGTCTTACATCAAATGAGCATTTATCAAAAGAACTTGCAGAAGAGAGTGGTTTGGGAGCTGACACACCCCCAGGGTGTAGGGATAGGAAGAATGAGAGACTCATAGAATCATTAGATATAAAATATCACTCGTTACCCCATCACCAAAATAATTGCTTAAATTCCTATAATTTCTTAGACTTTTCAGTGGGGCTCCACACATACTCGTGTCTGCTCTTTGTCTACCTGGAGGTGATGCACCTATTGAATTTGAAACCAAATGAGGATAGCTGGAAAACATACTACTCAAGACATGACCCCTGAAGAACGGTGTAGTTTTCCAAATTGTGAGCCATCTGCATTACCACAAAGACACACACGAAGATTGAGCCTTCGGGAGCAAAATAAAGAAAAGATGGGGTGTGTGGGGGCTGCTGGGTGGCTCAGTCAGTTGAGCTTCCAACTTCGGCTCAGGTCATGATCTCGCAGTTCATGAGATTGAGCCCCGTGTCGGTCTCTGTGCTGACAGCTCAGAGCCTGGAGCCTGTTTCGGATTCTGTGTCTTCCTCTCTCTCTGTGCCTCCCCTGCTCGTGCTCTGTCTCTCTCTGTCTCTCAAAAATAAATAAATGTTAAAATAAAATTAAAAGAAGAAAAAAAAAAAAAAAGAAGAGATCAGGGGCATATCAACCAGATTGGCAGATTCTGTCTCTTTCTATTTCTTCCCCAAATTTTAATTAAGAAGAAGAAGAAAAAAACAAAGCAAACAACTGTCTTGGCCTGTCTGTGTTGTTTGAGCTCATGTTGTGGAATTCATCCACGTTGTTTGAACTCATGGTATTATTGTCTGTTATTCACTCAAGCAAATATGTGATTAATTTTATTTTTCAGGCTTTGAACAAAATCTTTGGCAGTTTAAAATGCCTAATGAGTGAAAGATTTGGGGGACCACCTCTCTTTTCACGTGAATTATTTCGGAGAATAATCATGCACCGGAACCATACTTGGTTTGCCAGAGCCAATGTAAGTACATCTAAACACAATGCGTTCATTTGGGCAACAATTTCAAAATTCAGAACTCCAGAATTTTGTAATGTTGGGACAGAGTGGAAAATCAGTAACTGGAGGATGTTAAGCTATCTGCCTATTCAATAAAAATGTGTGAAACTAGACAGAGAATTTATGAGCACAGATTTCAGAAAGTTTGGCTTAAAATGGCACAGGAACCCACTAATATCTCAGAGACGACTTAAATGTCAACATATTTTACACTGTCTTCACTCATAATAGCTCCCCTTATACTCAAATTATGGCTATTTAATGCTTAACAACTTGTAGTTTTGAAATGTCTTCGGTCTTATCTAGCGATATAACTAGGATCTACCATTATGAGTTTCCTTGCAGGCATTTAGGAAACAAGCCCAAAATAGAGTCTTCATCTTTGACCGCATAGAATGTCTTCATGGAATGGTTATAGTGGTAATTATTTTTATTTATTGTATTTTCCTGAAAGTGCTTTCAATACATATTTCACATTTCATTACTCCACGTCACAGCGTAGCATCATAAACGGAAACACTTATTATATAGCACGAGCGCTAAATATCTCCATAAAATGGGAAGTCTTCTTTAAATTACACTTTGCGAAGAACTATTTTCCTACGTCTCTCTACATACCACCTTGCATAACTCAATTCTTTTTCATTTTAACAGTAATTTGGCTTTTCATAAAACCTTAAAAGTTGGGAAGTCTGTTAGTTGGAAGGGTTGCGTTCAGCTAAACCAGCCGCAGAAAATTTGACCAACGGTGGCTTCAACAAAGAGGGCATTTACTGGGCCCTGACACCTTCTGTCCATCCTCTTTAGCAAATGGCCTTTGTTTTCGTTATCATTGCTGCCCGTCGGGCTTCCCATTTTCGTTGCATGATGGGAAAGAAGGGATGATTGAAGGACAACAGGTGAGAGGCCTTACTGGTAGGCCAGCTGACTCTTTTTTCTTTTTTTGTAGAGCTTTAATTCACATTCCATAAAATTCATCCCTTTAAAGTGTATAAATCAGTAGCTTTTAGTATATTCAGAAGGTTGTGCAATCATTACCATGATCTAATTCTAGAATGTTTCCATCATTTCCAGAAGAAACCTGTACCCATTAGCAGCCAGTACCCACTCCCCACCCCTTCCCCACGCCCCTGGCAACCACTATCCCCTTTCTTTCTCTCTGCCTCTTCTGGACATTTCATATAAATGGAACCGTACGGTATGTGGCCTTTTGCGAATTATGCTTAGCATCATATTTTCAAGGTTCATCCACTGAAGGGAAGTATCAGGACTCCATTCTCACTTATGATCGAATAATATTCTACTGTATGGATATAACAGAGTGATATGTGGACATTTGGGTTGTTTCCATTGTGAGCTATTATGAATAATGCTGCTATGAATATTTTGTGTACAAGTTTTTATGTCAACTCATGGTAACTCTGCGTTTTAGCTTTTTGAAGACTTGCCGAACTGTTTTCCAAAGTGGCTGCACCATTTTACATTCCCAGCAGCAGCGTACAAGGGTTCCAATGAGTCTTTCTCTTTTATTTTTATTTTTCTTAACGTTTTTTATTTATTTTTGAGAGGGAGAGACAGAGTGTGAGCAGGGGAAGAGCAGAGAGAGAGGGAGACACAGAATCTGAAGCAGGCTCCAGGCTCTGAGCTGTCAGCACAGAGCCTGATGCGGGGCTCGAACCCACGAACTGCAAGATCATGACCTGAGCCAAAGTGAGACACTTAACTGACTGAGCCACTCAGGTTTCTCGAGTCTTTCTCTTTTAAAACCTGTCTCAAAAGCCTCCCTCACACCCCCTTTCTGCAAATGTCTCACTGACCAGAACTGGGTCATGTGGCTCTGCCTATCTTCAACTGAGTGTGGGGAATCAGGCATTCCAGCCTCCACTGTAGAGAAGGAAAAGGAAGTTTTCATCTGTCTGCTTTGGAAGTGGTCCCGGTCATCTTTTCTGATAGGAAATCCCCTTTTCAAAATCCCCAACAGAGGGGCATCCCGCCTCTGCTTGGGCACTGCTGGTGATGACTCTTATCTCCAAAGGGAGTCCCCACTCCACATTTGAATGGATCTTATTATTAGCCCTGCTTATGTACTGAATAACATATCTGATATTTTCTTTTCAGGAAGAATAAAACAAAGGGAATATGGGAATGGAAGTGAAATAGAGTCATTAATAATGCAAATGTGATGTTCCAACTATTATTGCCTAGCTCACAGGAGGGCTCAGTAATTGTCTCCCCACCCCCAACCCCTACCCCACTCCACCATTCCCTTCTTCCCTCTATAATGGGATGGGTAAGACAATACGTTTTGTTGTTCTGTTAAATTATACATTTCCAGGGCATCAGGGATGGTGTTGTCTAATTGACTTCGGTCCACACCTGCTACAACTTAAAGTGAATGTGAACATTAATGATTTCTTTTCCTATGGAAGAGAGGGAAGACACCACTCACAGACCTCGCCATTGGATTATAAGCATGCTGGGTGCTTAATGAACTGCTGAATAATATAACACTTCTTTAGTTCTTTGGCTGCCTCATGATTAAACGCTATAAATATTTATGATTTATTACTGATGCTTTGGATAGATTAGGCTTTGGAAGGCTCGTGGATCACAGTGATTCTAAAGGAAAATAAGAAAATAAAAACTATATTAAAGCTGTTTATTGACGATGCCGCTCACATGGGTTATGCAATTTTTCAGAAGCTGGTGGAGGCACAGCTATTCAGCAGCAATGCCATTTAAATGGTTTCCTTTATCTTGATAATTTATGTCTCATAAGAATATATTTATAATAAGTGGGGGTTAAAGTTATCACTTTCTACCAAGAACACACTCACCTTTGAAGGTTCTGGTTACACCGCGAGAACAAAGACTCAGCGTTATGTTGACTGCAAGTGTGTGCCAGCCAGGGACCGATTCCTGGGGCTCTTTCCCCCAAAGTCGGGATACGTGTCTCAGCGAACCAAGGTGTGAAATCTACGCCATCGGCAGCAGCTGCATCTAATGACCCACTTGCAGAACTTTTTGCTCCCTGTTTCCGTAGTTCTACTGCTCTAGACAGTTAGTATCCGAGAATAAGCATTTACAGAAGGTGCATAGCCATGCTTCGCGGGAAGCTGTGGTGTGGACTCTGAATTCAGATAACCGGATCTGGTTCCTGAGTCCATAGAGCTTCATGGCCCTTAGCCAGTTATACGACCTCTCCTCTCCGGGCTTCAGTTTCTCCGTGGAGTTACCGTGAAGATTGAATGAAGAAATATATGCGAAGCACTTACTGATGGCAAGTGCTCCGTTAAATGTCAGGTTTATTATCTCCGTCAATAGGAATCAGAAGCAAACCTTTTGAATTACAATAATACCTAAGAACAGAGAAGACATCTCTGAACGCTGTACTAGATAGCTTATTGCTCAGATAGGAGGAAAATGTAACATATAAAGAAAAAGAGGAGTGTTAAAATGTTCTTCCTGAAACTGATTCTGTACCCTAGTATGTGTATGCAGAAGAAAATGATTGAGTTTGACCTTTTCACATATCTCATTGCATCTTTATATCCATCATTCAAGGTTCTAGTTATTCTATTTAATTTTTTTAACATTTATTTTTGAGAGACAGAGACAGAGTGTGAGCGGGGAAAGGGAAGAGGGAGAGAGGGAGACACAGATTCGAAAGCAGCCTCCAGGCTCTGAGCTGTCAGCACAGAGCCTGACACGGGACTCGAACCCATGAACCGTGAGATAATGACCTGAGCCAAACTTGGTTGCTTAACCAACTGAGTCACCCAGGAGCCCCTATTCCCTCCATTTTAGTATAAATATGAGGAAGCCACACCCTTGAAAGACAAAATGATTTGCCCAAGAGCCCAAAACTAACTAGGCAACAGAGCCAAGATTTGAACCCAGGTCTTTCAATCAATTTATACACAGAGTGACAGCAGGGATACAGTTTTGTTTTGTTTTGTTGTAAGAAAAGGGAAGACAAGTTCCGGGGTGGGGGAGGGGAGGACCAGAAAAGAGCACCTTTGTATAATTCTCAGTGAAGGTGAAGGATGGGTTCTCCTCGAAAAAGGGTCATCCCAGCCCTCCTGTGGTCCAAATATCCATCACGTGGTTGCAGAGCAGATCTCTTTTTTCCTGGGTTTCCCAAACTTCTTTTAAGTATAGAGCTCCACTGATTGTGAGTCACAAAGGCAGGGCGCTCAAACAAAATTACAGCTTCTTTTTACCGGATAGGTGTAGCCTGAGCAGAGTCTAAGAAATCTTTGCATTACAGGCTGAGGTATTATACTATTACATTTACTCACACCATTTAAGCAGAGGATAAAAATTTCGCAATGTCTAATATGTTAATGCCAACAAAGAAAGCAAAAGACGGCTGGAAATGTGTGACTGACAGCTCAAAGCTCTTAGCGAGCTAATGAAGGCTCTCCTGCATGCAAAGCCATCTCGTGTACCAAGGCTGAGGTCAGATATTCGTGGCACTGAGGGAATGTCATCTATTTCCTTATTTGAAAAAGGATTCTTAATACCCCATCATTCCCATATCTCCCTAGTTTTGCCTCAGACCAAAAGGAATTAGATAATCATGTCGCACACTGAGAACATTTATAATACCCATGAGAGTAAAACCTTTTCAGAACCGAATGGAAGGCCACTCAGTCTCTCTGAAACATGAAGCCGGAACTGGAGGGAACCAAAAAAGCTAGCAAAACCAACCTGGCTTTGCTATATCATGCTAAAGGGCCCCTGGGTACAAGTTCATAATTGTTCCAAGAGGGGAAGGGTATGGTGACAAGTAGCATTTATTAAACATTTCGTATCTGTCATATATATCATATATTGCTTTTGCTATATCTATCTAAACACTATATCTGGTTTACTCCTGCAAACAGGACCATGAGGTAGAAAATATCATCCTCATATTAGAGATACAGAAACTGAGGTTTGAAGAAGGCACAGAAATAACTTCAGGTCACACAGACACTAAATGGCACGGTAGGGACTCAAACCCAGGGTCCTCTGTCTATGCCTAGACTCTCTTCAATTTTCGACGTCTCCTTTCTACGACTCTTTTGGAATGTAAAACACCATCCCCCACCTTTTATCACTGAGAAGCATTAATAGTTATGTTTTGCTACATAACAAATTACTAGAAGCATTGCAGTGGCTGAAGACAACATGCACATTATCTGTGAGTCAGGAACCTGGGCATGACTTAGCTGGACCCTCCGCTTCAAAGTTTCCAGCAAGATTGCAACCAGGGTCTCAGCCAGGGTTGGGGTCTCAGCTGGGGCTCAACTGGGGAAGGGTCTGCGTCTAAGCTCACATAGGTGTTGGCAGGACTCAGTTACTTGCAGGTTGTTGGACCGAAGGTCTGAACTCCTGAGGGTCTCTATCAACCAGAGGCTGCCCTTAGTTTCTTACTACATGGGCCTCTCCTGTGGCCGCATACTTGATCAAAGCCACTGAGAGAGAGAGTCTGCTAGCAAGATGGAAGTTACAGTCTTATATAACATAATCACAATGGTGACATTTTAGCACCTTTGCCATATTCTGTTGCTTAGAAGCAAGTCACAGGTCCTGCCCACACTCAAGGGGAGGGGGTTACACAGGGATGTGGAGAATAGGAGGTATGGAGGAGGGGTACATCTTAGAGTCTATCAGCCACAGAAAGGTGTCAGATCTCCCATGGTTTCCTTTCTATCTCCACTGACTCCACAAACTTGTCATAAAGCTCCTTATCCAGAACCACAGAAAGGTTTATAATTTTTAAAAAATATTTTAAAATCCCACCTGCGATGTTCATTTCACGCTGGTTGTTAAATATGTTATTATTTATTTCTTAAGACATGGACCTTAATTCTAATTAGTTGCATTATCACCTTGCTTCTAAGAAGCAAGATGAGACCCCAGGGAAGCGTGCATTTAGTGGGATCAGCAGGGTCATGGAAATAAATATACGGCATCAGTTCTAAACCCTGTGTGTGAGCTCTGGCAGGCTTCCAGCCCAGACCCTCCTAGGTCACGCAAAGGTTGCCTCTGTGGGCAATGCAAACAGAGAAGTCCTACAGACACGCTCTAGCACAAGGCTTCTGGAGGACTAAGGGTGCAGGCTTACAGTAAATAGAGAACAGAATATATACAATGTGCAATCGGTCATGGCGATTGTAATCATCATTGCTTTTTAGTGTCTCAAACCCGGTTGTACCATTGGAATATAGCCTTCCTGAATTATAGCAGCTTAAAAAAACCTCTTCATCACTATCACCACATACATATGTCTGTGTGTATATATATATATATGTATGCATGACACCCAAAATTTAGCACCATGAATTCTCACTGCTGCTGCGAAACTGTGTTTCTTCTCAACCCTCTTGACGTACACTGCATCCAAAAGAGGCTTTGGAAATCTTCCAGAGCCCAGTTACACTGGGGGGATGCCAACCCACCCATCTTCCGTCTCCCTATAATTTCTTCAATAACTTCAGCGTAGAGTGACATTGGTTTACCAAGGAAAAGCTAACAGATTTTTTTCTATAAATAACTGGTTGGCTGTGCTGTGGTGACAATTTATATAATAGAACTCATGCTTAAATAATAAGGTAACAGCTTTGGACTGTGAATTTTAAAATGTTTTATTGAAATGTAGACTGATTAACAGGCAAGATTCTTCTTCTAATTATTTTAATTATAGACTCTTAATGACAAGGAGCCATAGAAATAAAAACACGTTAAAATTACATTTTTAACGAACTGGCACCCGGAAGCCCCAACTCCTCCAAAGCAAGTAGGGCTAATCTCTTGTTACCTGGAAACAGCGCATGTGTTCACAGAGGTTAAGAAGATGTTCGTTAGGGGAATGGGATTATTTGTGACCCAATTTCTCTGAATGCAAGGAGGATAAAGCAGACATGAAGTGTGGTAAAAAGGACATGGGGCTTAGAGTCAAGAGGCTGATTTCTAGTTCTGGTTCTGGTAAACTGCTTGGGGGTGTGTCCATTTTACCTCTCTTGGCCACCATTTTTTCACATGTAAAAACATGGAAGTCTTAGCTAAGGAGCTCTAACTTTATAATTCTATGATTTAATTGCTCTATCATAAAGAGTGAAACTTTTAGGGCAAATAGAGTAAACATATCTGTCACTAAATATTAATTCACATGTGCACACAGTGATGTCAGCTTTTAGGACATAGATGGGGCTTTACATGGATTTTTAAAAAAATGTTTATTTATTTTGAGAGAGAGAGAGAGCTGGGGAGGGGCAGAGAGAGAGGGAGAGAGAGATTCTCAAGCAGATTCTCAAGAGAATCCCAAGCCTAATGCGAGGCTCAATTTCAGCTTTGTGATATCATGACCTGAGCCAAAATCAAGAGTCAGACGTTTAACCCACTGAGCCACCCAGGTGCCCCTAAAGCACTGTACCAAGTACCATGTACATGTGGGCGGGTAAGGTGGCCACACCTTAATGTGGCCTTTCTCCTTAATGGAGAAAGGATAGTATTCATCCATCTACCCATTTGGTCATTCATTCCCTAAGCAAATATTTACTTGCTTCCATCAGGGAAGTTCTCTGTGATACAGTAATATTTGAAGAGAAATCTAAAGAGAATGAGAGAATGAGCCATACAGATTATCTTGGGGAAAAGCATTTCAAACAGAGAAAGAGCAAGTGCAGAGGCTCTAAGGTAGGAATGGGCTTGTTTTTGTTCAAGGATTAGCAAGGAGGCCAGGATGGCGAAAGCAAAGTGAGCGAGGAAGAAAGCAGGAAGAGGCAAAGTCTGTAGAGCCAGTAAGGAGCCAGGTCATGTAAGGCATTTCAAGAAAACCAATCTTGTTTAGCAGTAGTTGTACACTGTTATCCGTCTTCAAGTCCAGAAAATTACCAGCCAGTCTCCACCAATATCTCTTATCTGCCACCCTCTATAGTTTCTTTTGCGGGAATTTCTATTAGGGCCATGCCGGAGTTTTTCCATCTACTTTCTGGGTTTTCTAACTGGCATCTCCTAGTTTTTTCTAAGTTTTTACTTAGATTCCAATTAGTTAACATACAGTGTAATATTAGTTTCTGGTGTACAATATAGTGATTCGATGCTTCCACGCAAGACTTGGTGCTCATCATGGTGAGCACACTCCTTAATCCCCACCACCTGTGTAACCCATCCCCTCCCCCCTCCCCGGGCAACCACCAGTTTGTTCTCCGAATTTGAGTCTTTTCTTGGTTGACCTTGGCATTTCATGGTTTCAATCTCTACCATTCTGTGCTGTGTCCTACATGAGTGTCCTAATGGTATTTTCTAGTTCTTCAATTATCTGTTCAAATATGACCAGGTTGGGACATACCTATTCATTCTGATTTCTTTTTTAAAGTTGATTTCTTTATTTTGAGAGAAAGAGAGAGAGAGTTGGGGAGGAGGGGCAGAGAGAGAAGGAGAGAGAGAATCCCAAGCAGGCTCCACACTGTCAGTGTGAATCCTGACACAGGGGCTCAAACCCATGAACCGTGAGGTCATCACCTGAGCTGAAATCAAGAGGGTTTTGTGTTTGTTTTTGTTTTTTTTGTTTTTGTCCAAACACAATACTGTAAGCAAAGCTGAAGCCATTTCTCCCAGGTGTGAACGTAGGCACAGGCTATGAGATGTCAATATCTGCTGTGGTAAAGGGGATCAGATGTGCCCTGCAATGGAGCGGGGGGGCGGAGACAGAGCTGGTTTTACTGAGTGAATTCAGTGCTTTTGTGGCCTTCCCCACCCATGAAAGGAAAATGATAGAAAGGATTCATTTAACCCCCACCTGGAGCAGTGGAGGCTCTGAACTTGAGTGTCTTGAAAGGTAGGAAATAATGAATCCTATTTTGAGGCAAGGACATGAGTCACGTAGCCCCCTGTCCTGGCAACAGAATCTTTTTCAATTTCAATAGGATAGGCACTTCTGAACTGCTAGGAAGGAAGGAAGGAAGGGCAGGAGGAAGGAAGGAAGGGAGGAAAGAAAAGAAGGGACGGAAGAAGGAAGGAAGGGAGGAAAGAAAAGAAGGGAGGGAGGGAGGGAAGGTGGAAGGAAGGAAGGAAGGAAGGAGGGAAGGAAGGAAGGAAGGAAGGGGAAAAAAGAGATCTACACTGGGGCTTGGGAGGCTGGCATAAAGTAACCACAACACTGTCAGAGCCTGGGGGAACAAAGAGAAACAATAAAACCTCCTAACCACCATGAGCCTTCAAACCAAAATTCCAAAACACATGGAGAAAACAGACAAAAATATAAATAGAAGATAAAATTTCATCCAGATGAAATGGAATGGAAGTAAGAGATTGGTATGAAAAAGTCTTTTTAAAGGTATGTTTAAGATCCTTAAAGAGATTAAGGGGAGACTAGGTCTCATAAAGAACAAGAAAAGCTGAAACAAGATAGCCAGACGAAAAAGAACAGTTGGACATAAAAGCATAACTAGTTGAAAATCCTGGACCTGATAAATGCAATCATTGAAATAAAAATCAGAATGAGGGGCACCTGTGCGGCTCGGTCCATTGAGCGTCTGGTTCTTGATTTCGCTCTAGTCGTGTTCCCAGGGTCGTGGGATAGAGCCCTGAGTCAGGCTCCACACTGAACGTGGAGCCTGCTTACGATTCTCTCTCTCTTTCCCTCTGCCCCTCTCCCCGGCTCACGTGCTCTCTCTCTCTCTCTCTCAGATAAATTTTTAAAAATGCAAAATGATAAAAACAACACTTAATTTTTTTTATTTTGTAAAAAAAATTTTTTTTTTTAAATTTTGTTTTTGAGCATGGCCATTTGTGTTTGGGTTTCTTTTCAAGGAGGCTTGTCTCCTGCTGTGATGTGTTTGGAGCCCTGGGACAGGAGGTGGACCTACAAGTGTTGACTTACATGCCATCTTCACTAGAAATCCCTTCTGATGGGATTTGAGACACAAGATAGACCTTAAAGAATTCACAGAACCTGTGGAGACTCAGTGCAAATATAACCCCAGACCTGAAGTCAGGAATATGTAGAACACATGTAGGGAAATGGGAGGAAACCAATCTGGCCAGGGAGACCAATAGCAGTTGAGACCTAGGGGATCCCAGAGCCGAGGTTACATGTCCTTTGCATGTGCTCCTGTAACAAGCTGTATGTTACACTTATCAGTCCTTTTTTTTTTTTTTTTTTTTGAGAGAGAGAGAGAGAGCTCACACAAGCAGGGGAGGGGCAGAGGGAAAGAGAGAGGGGGAGAGAGAGAATCCCAAGCAGGCTCTACACTGTCGGTGCAGAGTCCAATGCAGGGCTCGAACCCACGAACCGAGAGATCATGACTTGAGCGAAAGTCGGATTCTTAACCGACTGAGCCACCCGGACACCCCAGTTATCAGTTCTTTGTAAAGAACTAAAGGCAGAACTGTGTTTATCTTGTTCACCACCATGTCCTCTCGACCCCTACAGGGCCTGACACGTAGTAGGTACTCAACGAACATGTGTAGAGAAAGTGAATAAATATTGAGTAGACAAATTAGGGTGTGAAAAGAAATATTGGTCACATGTAACTTCATCAAACGCTAAGCATTGATTTTTTTCTCTTCAGCTATTCAAAACCCTGCCCCTACTATCTTCTCTCAGTGTCTCACAATCTGTCACCCGTTCTCAAAACTACAATAAAGATGCTTCACTTCAAAGTCTCCAACTTTTAAAAGTCTCCTACTTCCAGGCACAAAATAAAAGTATTTATTTTCAATTTTCACTTCAGAAACCTCTCTGCGGTATACTCCTGACCTTGGCTTTGGCGGCACCACACTGCCCTGTCCTGGAGTCTGTGACAGCTGCTAGATTGGACAGCTGAAGGTACAAATGCCTCATAATAACCGAGCATTTGACCAAGAGCCTGAACAGAGACTGACCTGACAAAAGCTGTGTCTTAGCAAATCGGGTGTGAATGTGAAGACGAGGCCAACTAGAAAAGGGCAAGACGGGGGGGCAGGGGAGAGTCTGCAAGGCAACTGCACCGGACTTACCCTTACGGGTCTTGATCTACAGGTCTTGGTGTTCAAGTGCACAGCCTAGGTTGTCTTTAGCTTATTTTTAGGGCTTGTTTGTTTGCTTGTTGTTTAGCTTTTCTTCCCAGGACAAGAACCCCAGTGACCGAGACTTTGTATGGCTCTTGCCAGACCCCCTCTCTAGCACTAGGTCTCGTCTCGGAGATTCCAGCCTGCTGTCTGGGGCACGGGTTGCATGTGAGTGAGAACGACCACCTCCCTCTCTACCTCTTCTACATGCCATTCCCACCGCATTCCCTGGGACTTCAAGGCCTGAAGACACTGACGGGGCCACCAGCTTCCTTCTAAATACTCACCCCCTGCTTCCTCGGTCCGGCGCCTTCTTTCCCCAGAGTGCCTGGAAGCTGTTGCTTGGTGCTGCCTCCCCGCTTTTTGTTTTGGTTCCTGGTTTTGTTCCTGGTTCCTGAGGACCATGATGCCTTGCATGCCTTGCCTGTTTGGGGCTGGGACAGAATGCGGTGAGTGGGACTTCTTGGACTCAAGTCCTAGAAAAGCTAGAGTGGCAGGCAGGTTATCTAAAGAATAGCTCTGGCAGGGAGTTCCTGAGGTAGCAACCCACTAGCAATCTTGGGGCACAAGGAGATGATGGGTGTTTTAAATAATACGAAATGCTAGTTATCCAAGTGGTCTTATAGTCAGATGACTTGGTGGTTGACTCCATAAAGCTAGATTGCAGCTCCAGAAATACCTACTGTCGGAGTTAGGACTGATCATATATTTTTTTAACTTTTTAAAAATGTTTATTTATTTTCGATAGAGAGAGAGCGCGCGAGGGCGAACAGGGGAGGGGCAGAGAGAGGGAAACACAGAATTCGAAGCAGGCTCCAGGCCCTGAGCTGTCAGCACAGAGCCCGACGTGGGGCTCGAACGCACGGACCGCGAGATCATGACCTGAGCCGAAGTCGGACGCTTAACCGACTGAGCCACCCAGGCGCCCGATGATGGGTCATATTAACAAAAGTAAGGGCTTAGCTTGTAGGTAGGGATCTAAATGGCTAACTCTCTGGATAGGAGCCAACAGGAGAGTTAGGAACCAAACACAGCGTGCAGATGGCCTTGCATACACCAGTACCTGTGTATACATGCTTAATATAGCAATACAGCTCATAGATGTAGTAATATAACTCATATTTGGTTTTATATACCCAACTGTGTTAAAGGCGCAAACATTATGAGTCAGAATCTAAAGATCTCTTGTCTTTCTGTAGATGCTGTCTTCTTCTGAAATTATTGTCCTGTAATAGTGGTGTTCTTTTTTCAGCTCCCTGAATTGCTTGAGAGCTTTTCCCCTAGGGGCTGGCTGGGATATTACGGACCACCTTTAAAGGCAGTAGTCAACAAGGATGAAGATTTTTCTTTCAGCAGCCCATCTAGCGGAAGCCCCAATTCTCTGCACTCAAATGTCTTCTTACTTTGTGTCTCTGTTCCTTCCTCTCTTTTCTGCCCTAGGTTGTTCTGTCTAGCCCTTGGTTACCTGAGTGACCCCTTTCCCTCTCTCCATTTCTCCCCAATATCTCTTTTAATTTTATTAATGCACCCAAGGGCAGTTGGGTACCTGCCCGTGGGTTATGCAACAGCCTTGGGGGGCGGGGGTGCCCTGCTGGGAGCTGGGAGTGGGAGGGAACAGCTTGTAACCCTGAGCTCTGTTGAGGAGACTAATGTCAGCACCTTTGCTTAACCTGCTCTTCAGAAGACACCCGACGGAGGTGGCTTTTTATTCTTGCTGCTTCCCGATGCATTCGTGGAGTTTGGGTATTTCATCTCATTGAGGTAATTGATTCATCATCTGGTTCAAATCCCCGCATTTCCCGAGTTGATGATACAAGCCATTAGAAAAGCAGGAAGTTGGCTCTGCTACAAGAAACTGACAGCAATTTCATGTTCTTTTCGACTTACCTCATTGTGAATTCTGAGTCCAAAAATCGCTTCCACTCTTCCTGGCTCTGGGTTTCACCTGCCTCGTTTATTTTCCTTTGAATCTGACTGAATGAGTTGGTTGCATTCTATATTCACATAGAAATTTTTCTCCTTGACATCGGCTTGAATGTGGCCTGAAAGGGGGATGCGTTTTTTCTCCTTCTCTCCCTCCTCCCCTCCGCCCCCTCCTCACTTTCCACTCTCTGCCTCCCAGCACCAGGTCAGTACAGTCTTCTAAAGACATCCTGGCTATTTCAGGAAGTGCTATTCTTATAAACCAAAATGATTTAGTTGCTTTAGAAAGGGAGAGAGAGAGAGAGAGAGAGAGAGAGCGAGAGCACCATGATTCATTGACTCCTCCCCAGCTATTCCTTCCTCAGAAAGTGCCAGGCCCTGTGCTAGCTGCTGGCCTTGTGCATAACCCCCTCCCACCACCACCACCAGAATAAACGAGTCCCTCTGTTAGGACTTGTATAACTTAGGTGAAATTTCCCAAGCCTCCTGTGCTAACTTTCTCCACTTGGTACTCAGCAGCCATTCATTGTGCCGGTAGTTAATTAACGATGGCCACAACAGAGCCCTTTATTGGAAACCTGGTATCTGGGACAAGAGGTAGGTGGGAAAATCCCATGATAGTACCTGTGTGAACGCAGCATGGAGCAGAGTGCATTGGCATTTCCTACAGAGTGTGCTTTCTATGTAATCAAACGACTCCCCCTGGCCTCTCTGAAGCTTGACTCTTCCGTTCACTTCTGTTCATTCAGAGAGTCCATGAGGAATGTGCTTCTGAATTGTCCTGGCTCCTGGGCCTCCCATCTTTGTGCCAGTACCAGCTTCCACTCTTGTGTCCTTTATCCGCCTTCGCAGTCTGTGAAGGGCCCGGTCCTCCCCTGGCCCTGAGGGTTTTGTGCCTTCCATGGGATTTTTCTTACCTCTGATTATTTTGTGCGCTCCTTTATTCATTTTCCGTGTGGCACCACACCCTCCAGAAGAGACTGTGTGGTGTTTTCCTGCTTTCTCACGTCGTGTGGGTTTGGACTTTTTGGTTTCCCTTGGTTTTCCAAGTGCTGGGAACATGGCCGCTTGAATTCCTAAGCGGACGTGGTTAGTGGTTCGCCCATCTCCTCTGCTGGAGCCCCAGCACTGGACTTTGCCCCTCCAAACTATTTCCTTGGGCCACCACCTTCCTCCAGAGACCAAGTGGCCCTCTATCTCATTCCCACTGGTCACCTGTGCACTCCAAACCACACTAGGGGACAATTTCAATTCGAGTTGAGTGCCAACTCGTACTGATGCCAGGCCCTGCTCTAGGCGCTGGTGGTCCAAAGATCAACAGGGCTCAGGCCTTAACCTTAAGGAGCTCCTACCTTGTGTGGAGAACATATACACAGACTCAACAATTATAATTTGGTGATTGCTAAGGGCTATGACAGCTACATGCGCCGGGGCTCTGGGAACAGGTAGAAGCACAGGTGATTTTCCAGTGAAAACACGGGGAAGAGAAGTTAGGTTTTAGAAAGAATGCTCTTAAGCTTTGACATGTCATAAATTCTGGTGTGTAAGTGGAAATGGAATTGGGAGGAGGGGAGGAGGGGAAGGAGAGGCCTCCTGGAGGATGTGCTATTGGAGCACCTTGAATCATGCACACACTAAACATTAAATAATGGAGGATGCACTTACAGCACCCCCTAAAAAAAGAAGAACTTTCCAGAAAACTAAGGAAGGGAAGATTGCTATTGGTGGAGGAAAAACCAAATTGCAAAGGCCCAGCTTGACCTTCAGGGCGACGGGGGGTGTACTGAAGAGTGGAGGGCAACGTACATGGAGAGGTGGATGAGGTCAAGTGAGAGTGGGCAGGTCCTCGGGGAAAGATGCAAGTCCTAGGATAAAGTGTGGGGACCAGGTGGGGACCCCCCCCCCCAGTGGGGACCAGTGTTTACTCAGAGCAGCAGACATGTTTTAAAGCAATGTGCGTTCAAACTTTTTTTGACTATGTCTCACAGACCAAAAAAAAAAAAAAATACATAGCAAACCAATACATGCACACTGAAAATGTACTCTCATTATGCACAATTTATCCTGTCCGGATTTGTTTCCTACTCCATCTCTAAAAATGCTAGTCATGGCTCTCTAAACGTATGACCTAAAGGGCAAGTATAGTTTACAGTCAAAGAGGGAAGCCAGGGTCAGCTCAGTTGGGGAAGCAACCAGAACAGAGAAAACCAGGAACTTAATCAGGAAAGAGAAAGCAAGGCACAAAGTTCAGGATACAGGTGGTAAGGCCAACAAGGGTGTTGGGAACCAGTTTTTACGGTGATGGCTGCACAACATGCAAGTGGGCTGGGTAGCCTAGATGGAGCTCAGAAAGATGGTGAAAAGCCTTATATGTTATTAAGTTAAGGAATTCTGGCTTTGTTGCAGAGTTGCCTCAAGGCAATGGAGAGTTTTAAATAGTTGTATCAGTTAGTTACTTCCGACTAACAAAGCACCCCAAAGCTTAGAGACTTAAAACAACTCCTGATCATTTTTCACAACTCTATTCACTGGTAAGGCAGTTCTGCTGCTCTGTACTGGGCTCACTATGCACTCGTAGGCAGCCGGTAGGTTAGCTGGGGCCCGTCTCATCTAAGGATGGCCTTGCTCAGGACAACTAGGCTTTTCTACACGTGTCTCCCACGTCCCTCAGCAGGCTAGTGTGGGAATGCTCTTGTGGCACTAGCAGGGGTCCAAGAGAGAAGGAGACACTGAAGTGCTTTTTCAAGTCTCTGTTTGCATCAGGTTTGTTATTATCCTCTTGGCCAGAGCAAGTCACATGCTGAAGCCTAGAGTCAGTGTGGGAAGGCACTGTCTGGGGTGTGGGTACAGAGAGGCATGAAATCAGCCTGCACAGTAGA
Organism: Panthera tigris; assembly: GCF_018350195.1. NCBI lineage: Eukaryota > Metazoa > Chordata > Mammalia > Carnivora > Felidae > Panthera > Panthera tigris. Next base: position 95,933,205 of record NC_056667.1, on the reverse strand, counting down.
GAAGGTATGAGGTCAGGTTTATGTTTTAGGAAGATCACTTTGGCTGTCTCGATTAGAGGAAGTTAATGCACGGAGGACAGATAGCAGGATGTTTTAGTGATCCCGATGAGAGATGATGGGTATTCAAACAAAGGCAATAAGGTTGGGGAGAAAGGTATTGCTGGAATTCTAGGGAGTCAAGAAATCAAGCCATCTTCCCTCCTGAGCTCAGAACCAATTGAGAGATGGACATGTGGGTCAAACAAAAGAGAGCCCATCAGAGAATGTGGTTTTAAATCTGCTACCAAAAAAGCTTTCTCAAACTCTCTGAACTCTGTTATTCTCCCTCTCCCAGCCTGGGCCTTAGACCTTGGGACAGAGAAGAAAAGGGGATGAAATCTTATAGTCTTTCATAGATTGGCTCTACCCAACCAAGAGATTCAGCTGTCAACCAGGAGTTGGAGGGAAAGGCCAGGAATAATATCTAGCACAGGGGTCACAAATTTTTTCGGTGAAGGTCTGGAGGGTAAATATTTTACACTTTGCGGGACATTTGGTCTCTGTTGCAATTACTCAATTCTGCCAAGAGAGTAGGAAAGCAGCCATAGGCAATACATAAACAAATGAATATGGCTGCATTCCAATAAAACTTTTTTATGGACTCTGAATTTTGAATTTTCATGTGTCACAAAATATTCTTCTTTTGATTTATTTTCAACCATTTAAAAAAAAACGTTAAAAACCATTCTTAGCTCGTGGGCTGGATTTGGCTTGTCAACCCCTACTCTAGAGGAGGTCCTTCTGCAAGAAAATATGAATGATGTCAGGAGAAAGGAGTTCCTTCTTATATTAGTCAGGGCCTCTGCAAGTGACATATTTAAACTGTGTACCTGAGGAGAATTTAAGAAAGAGATTATTTACTAAGGTGTGCTCAGGGTTTAGGGAAATTAACAAGAGACCCCCCAGGGGAGGCAACGTTGGGAACTGCTACTTTTTTCCAGCCTGAGTCATGTATTGGCAAAGGAGACAGTACACAGCAGACCCAGAGAGAAGAGCTATACTGGAGAGGGCTGCTGGGCAGAAGCCATGGCCATTTGGTGGAGGGTCACGTATAACCTGCGGCGATCTCAGGTTACAAATGTTCTGACTTCAGACTCCTGCACTTTGATCCACCTCTGATGCTTCCCATTAGCCAGATGTTAACTGGAAACCAGAGGGCAAGGGAGCAGGTTCATATAATCCATACGCCTGGAGGTGAGCCTCCAGGCCAGGGAGGAGGGTGGAGAAGGGTGGAGAGTTGATCTGAAGGGGCAAATGGAGAACGTTCAGCATGTTCCCAAACAGGAACCAACTAAAGGGATGGTAGGGAAGTACGGCTAATAGAACTATCCCTTCCTCTCAAGGGCCTCAGCTCCTCACCTACAAAATGAGAAGGTGAAATAATCTTCAAGAGCCAATTCTAACATTTGTTGGTTCTATGATAATGCTCTGGACGTTTCTCACTGTGCTAAGGAGGGGGGTCTAGAAAAGGAGGATCTTTCTTCCTTGATTTCTGGCCCCAGGCCCCGTTCCTTTTGAGGCGCTCACTCCAAGGTTATATACCAGTGTAACCATGACCTAATGAGCCCGATGCTGTTGCTACATCGTAGGAAATGACTTCTTTGATGAGGAGTTCAAGCCAAGTCGGGGGGAGCGGGGGCAAGGTGAGGGGACTGGGAGATGGGCCAGGATGGGGAGGCTATTATAATTTATTAGTGTCTTCTTTGTGCCAGACACTTTGCATATGGTAGTATGCATGTGGTAGTAATCCTTTCCAAAACCACGTGAGGTAGTTTTTATGATCCCCAATTTGCTAGTTAGGAAACAGAATTTCAGAGAGGTTAATTAACTTGCCCAAGGCCACGCGGTTATTTGGGGGCCAAGTTGACTTAAATCCACCGTCCTTCCCCAGCACGCGGGTATTTTGGCTCCCAGCTCTCACCAGGTAGGCAAACACCTTTCCAATCCTCACAGGACTTGTGTCCTAACCCGGAATGGCCAGAGAATGGTGGAGCCTTCAAAATACCACACACTCACCAGTCAAACAAAAGACAGCTGAGACGCTCACACAGGTATCTTGGGCCCCCAAAGCCCCTTCCTTTCTCAGCATCAGCTTTCTTGTCTCCAGAGATGGTGGGCAAAGGTCTCCAGTGCCTCTTCCCAGCATAGTTTTTAAAAATTGAGGCAAAATGCACATAAAATTAACCACTTTAAAGTGTGCAATTCAGTGGCATTTAGTACATTCTCAATGCTGCACAACGACCACCTCTATCAAGTTCCAACCTTATAGCGTATCTTGCCTTGTATTTGGTAAATGTTTACCCGCCACACCGGACACTTCATTTCTGGAGGCCACGGTATGAGCCTGCATCATGTACACAGTCCGAGAACACGTTGCAAACATTCCCTGCCCTGCGTATCTTACTTGAATGGGATTCCAGGTACCCTCTTCCCCATTTCTGCTTCTGAGCAACACTTTATTTATTTTAAAAGCAATTTTTTAATGTTTATTTTCATTTTCGAGAGAGCGAGCATGGGGGAGGGGCAGAGAGAGGAGGAGACAGAGGATCTGAAGCGGGCTTTGTGCTGACAACGCAGGGGTTTGAACCCACGAACGGTGAGGTCATGACCCGAGTTGAAGGCAGATGCTTAGCCAGCTAAGCCACCCAGGCATCTCCTGAGCAACCTTTAAAAGATGGATTTGGCATCAGAATCTAGGCCTTCTTCCTGCCATGTACCTTCATTATGCCATTGAATCAAAACAACAAGCTTCATGGTGAAACAGACTCTCTGTCCTTACATTCTTTTCATCCCCTTTTTATCCGGCTGCACATTGCCCATGTGGATATTAATTTGCATCCAAGCTATGGTAAAATTTTCAATGTGCCTCCAAATTTATATGCTGTTTCTAAGCGAACTACCACAAATCTGAATATTAAAGCTCATTAAATAATTAATTTTTCTAGGAGGCCTTCCACTTTGGAGAATAGTAAATTTTATAAATACAGAAATATGTACTGAGATCTTGGAAACGGAGCTGGATGATATGTGGACATCTTCAGTGCAGAATTAGAAAAATATGAACACATTATAATGGTTTTTTAAACCACAATCTGTTAGTCAAGAGGTTTACTTTTCTTTTTTTTAAAAGAAAGATCCTAATCTGTTTTGTATTTTCTATAAATTAGCAAATGGAACGTAAAACTTCCAGTTATTGCTACAGAATGTTTTAGTCTCCTGGAATACTGTAAATTAGACCCATTCGTCATAGGAAAGTTCTGGATTTTCTGCATTACAATTCTATGCAATTTACATGCTATGCAGATCATGCTTCACTGACTACCATCTAACACATTTATTCTTCTTCAAAATTGGCTAAACGCTGTCTTCTTTTCCACTAACTCAATCCCTCTGCAAAGACAGATGTAAGAGTACTTGTCTGTCACGTCCCTGTTGCTTCTTTGCTCCTCTTTGCTAAAACATATATGACTGGATGATGGCAAAATATCTGTGGGGCATCATTTTGTCAAAACCTAATTTAACATCTAGACAATGCTCAAGGTGTGTCAGAGGACAGATGAGGGACTGGAGGCCAAGTGTCCTGGAGGTGGAGGCAGAGAAGGGAACGCCGACACATGGGGACTGAATTCACTTATATGTATGACTTTTTTTTTTTTTTTTAACGTTTGTGGGAGAAGTTAACCCGATTCCAGAATAGCACGTCTCATTCTTCATCCCACTATAATCATCATCACTACCTATCGGTATTATTGGGACAACTCCATTATTAAAATGCATCAGAGGGCAGTCATTCTAAATCTCTGAGCATCAATTATTCTGCTTGATGGGAAGGCACTGGTATAAACAGAGGATTATTTATACCCTTAAGACCAGATATGCTGGGCTCAGCAGCCATTTTGCTGAGGAACAGAAGGGATATCGCCTTAGAGCTGGGTAAAGTGAGAGATAGGCTTGACTTTTCTCGAGCAATAGCTGTAGCGATCTGAAAGTGCTCTCTGCAGGAGTAATTTAACTGGGAAAGGGTCCCGGAGCTCAATTAGGAAGCAATCCACCCCATCATCTACAATTCTTACATTGTAAGAACTGTGGAAGCCATTGCCATCCCACAGGCCCTTCTGGATTCCCCATTCATGGCTTTGACGTCCAGGGAAAGAAAACGGATCCAAGAAGGAGTAGTCTGCAACAAGTCTTCGTGTTTGGATGGCTGGGCCTGGGAGAGACATCATTTCATGGACCCCCACCCATTTGTGCCATGTGATGGAATAAGTAGCAGGACTTAGTGTAAATAACGGAGGCTCTATAGACAGACAGTTCAAGACCCAACGCTTGTATGTTAGCCTAGTGAGCTTGGGTAAGGAAAGCTTTCTAAATCTCATGGTTCTCTTTTGATAAATGGAGATAAGATTGCTACCCACCTCACAGAATTGTTCAAAGTTTATGGAAAATCAACAACTCATAGTGAAGTGCTCGGGAAGTGCTTTTATTTTTTTTAATTGTTTTTAATGTTTATTTATTTTTGAGAGAGACAGAGACAGAGGGTGCGTGGGGGAGTGGCAGAGAGGGAGGGAGACACAGAACCTGAAACAGGCTCCAGGCTCTGAACTGTCAGCACAGAGCCTGACGCGGGGCTCAAACTCACGAACTGGGAGATCATGACCCAAGTCGAAGTTGGATGCCCAACCAACTGAGCCACCCAGGAGCCCCTAGTTACTCTTAACTGTCAGTTATTCTCTCCCTACTTATCAGGACCAGGATGACCAACCTGATTTATCTAACCAGTAAGTTATCTAACCTTCTCCTATACTACATGCAAGTTCTTTGATGTTCATTCGTTCGTTCGTTCGTTTGCTGAGGAGAGGGGCAGAGAAAGAGAATCCCAAGCAGGCTCCATGCTCAGCACCGAGCCCAGTACGGTGCTCAATCCCATCACCCAGGGATCATGACCTGAGCTAAAATCAAGAGCCAGATGCTCAATCGACTGAGCCACCTGGCTGCCCTGCCTATTCTCCAGGTTCTCTGAAAGGGCCTGAAATGCAGTTGCATATCAAATATCTGGGCAGATCTTATGTACAGGCCTATGCTCATTTTTGAAGTGTGCTTGGTTTTACAACTGGGGTAATGCTTCAATGCACAGACCATGCTCCTTTGGTGCTAATGGGTCTCTAAGAGGTTTGCATCTCTGCTCTATGTCTATAAATCTCTGACAGATTTTGTTCCTGGTAAGGGGTTTGTCTTGACACTTTCCCAGGTAAATCTCATTTTTCAGTTAAAGATATGATATAGATGTTTACCTTATGTGATACATTTTTACAGTAAGGGCGCTCAATGGATCCTACCTACCTGAGCTCATGCCTTTGGGTGGTGCCCTCCCACACTGACTCTGGAAATCCAGTCCCCCGGCTTGTTTGGCCAATGGAATATTAACAAGTTTGATACAAGCAGATGACTGAAACAAGCTTTCACATTAGGCTTGACTCTCCCTTGTTGCTGGGAACTCTTCCTGCACCATGTGAAAAAACCCAGGCTAGACTGCTAGAGACAGTGACTTGGCCAACAGCTAGCCACAACCTCCACACATATGAGTAGGGCACCTCAGGGGCCAGATGATTGCAGCCCATGAATGGCCCCAGGCACAAGAAGTCCCAGAAGAGACCAGCAGAGACCAGCTGAGTCCGGCCCTAATTGCTGACCTACAGAACAATGAACAAATAAAATGGTTGTTGGTTTAAGCCACCAAGAGCTGAGGTGCTTTGTTAACACAAGAGATAACGGAGCTAACAAATTAAAGTTAGAAACGCGGTGGCAGACATTTTTGTCCTCTTTTCTGTGCGTCTAGCAAAGGCAAGATGGAATGTAGCATCTTACTAGGTGATAAAAGAATGTGATTCATTTATGGCAAATCCAGAGAGCCTACTTATTCGTTTGAATTGATTCTGGACAAATAATAGAAGTGGGGCCCACATAATTTTCAAAAAGTATGGCGACAGAACCTTCACCTGAACAAAGCGAGAATTCTCAAACAGCAGCAGAGAGATTTTCTGGCAGCAAGGACATGCCACGCTCCTGGGAATAACTCCCTGACATCCCATTGTGTCACAGTACCGGTTCTTCCCCTTGACAGTTAATATGCATGATTACACAGGTGTTTTCAGCGGTTTTTGAAGAACATTGATTTTTGATCTGACAAATGGACGTAACCAAGTGATCAAGTAAAATCTGGAGACCCCGCTGAGGGGTATGGCTGCATTATCTGTATCTATGACAAAGAAGCGAATGGAGAATTAACACTAAAAGGGTATGAAGGACTCAAAATAACGAGGAGAAACAAATGAAATGAATGCATCCAGAACAGAGAGACTGTAAAACCTCCGACTCACATGTGGTTCTGGCCCAACATCCAGATCGAAAATAAAGAACTGTCAATACTTGGCAAGTTTCCCAAACAAAAAACACAAGCCATGTGGGAAAGGAGCTGTGTTCTCAGATTAAGGTAGCACCGAAACTGTCAGCATCGTAGGTGGGGGAGGTGGGGAAGTCAATAAAACTTTTCAGGATTCAGTGGGGGAAGCCAAGACTCCATTAACATCCTCACAGGAACCAGAAAGAAACATTTGCTAAATACTTTGTTCTGAAGGAGACACTGTGAGGATCTGCATTTAAGGCTGGTGGTTAAGAAAGAGAATGGGAGGGCAGAAAGAGGGACACAGATGGGGAAACACGTGGCTTCATTCAGCTTTCTTCATACAATTGCAAACTATAATTACGTTTATTCTAGTGGGGGCTCCTCCTTGAAGTGAAGGAAGATTTTACCTTGGTGGGGGGTATGCAAAAGTTGTTTTAAATTTTTAAACGCTCATTTATTTTGAGAGAGAGAGGGAGCATGTGTGAGCATGAGAAGGGGAAGGGCAGAGAGAGAGAGGGAGAGAGAATCCCAAGCAGGCTCTGTGCTGTCAGCATGGAGCCCAAAGCGGGGCTCGATCCCATGACCCTGGGATCCTGACCTGAGCTGAAATCAAGAGTCGGACGCTTAACCGACTGAGCCACCCACGTGGCCCTGTTTTAAAATGTTAATTGAAATACTACAAATGGTAGAGAGGACACTTATCGTTCCTCCCCCCCTCGCACACCCGCCACCCAGGACTCACTCTCCCTTTGAGGCACATTGTACCTCGCTTCTGCATTGAGGCGGCTACCTCTCCTCTCTACACTGCCCATGTGCCTGGAGTGAGACACGGGGCTCCCACGCTGGCTCCCCAGGTCAGGCACCTGAGCTAGGTTAAGCAACAGGTACATTCTAGCTGCAAGGCTGGTCACATGACCCCACTAGAGCCGGGGAAATGCCATAAGACTTTTGGGATTGGGGCATGCACTACCATTTTCTACCCGGCATGCACTGGTGGCAGACAGCCAGGTAAGGTAGACCATCGCTTGAGATCTGAATCCAGACACATCGGAAACTGTGCTTACCCTGTGGATGTTTCATTTATAGAAGCTGAGAAATCCCATTTTTGCTGACGTCACTTTATATTAGATTTTCTGTCACTCGCAACCAAGAAAGTACTAACTAGGCATCCCTTATCAGATTTTTCATCCACAAAATAGAGGAATTATCTTAGCAGATAATATCTATCTGCAGCCTAGAATTCTGATTTTAAGAGAAAAATGGGAGAGGAGGAACCTTATAATATTCTGAAGCACTACAGCTATTTCCAGATAAACTGCATCACATGCTTGTAATCAATTCAATAACATTTATAGAGTGCCCACTATACTTTAAGTATGTGTTATTTCTTCCCTTCCGCCTCTCCATGGAAGGTAAATGCATAAATCACGTTGAATGCCGTTTACGTCATGGGTTGAAGCGTGCCCTTGAGCATGATATTGCCACGGTGATTAGAATCTAGTAGCCGAGAAAGCAATTCAAGTAGAAAACCACCTTCTCATCTCTTAAATAGCATGTGTTGGACCTGTGCGAATGTAGTCTGTGCCTTGCAAAATATTTCCCGATGCTGTGTCTTTAACTAGAGTTATGCAGGCATAAAATATTGTTGTCTTGCCAATTTTCTATTAACGTGAACATACTGGGAATGCTTAGCAGCGATGAAGTACGGAAAGTGCCAGAGAAATTAATGGCTTTGTGCTGTTCTACTGAAACATGTCCGCTAATATTTAAAATTCCGCGTTGCGGGACATCACTCACATCTGCTGACCTAAGCTGTAAGGCCTGGATCTGCTGGGTGGATCAGACCGTTTCTCAAGTCTCTCTCCATTAGACTTTTGTTGCTCCCTTCTGCTTTTCTCCCTCTCTCCGCCCTTTCTCCTGCCTCACCCCCAGTTTCTTGGGATTAATTGAGAATGTTGTTCATAAGAGATCAGAAGAGGGTTATACATATGGGGCAGGTTATGGTTTGTCAGGATATATTTCATATTTCTTAAGTTAAAAACAACAAATTGTACTAAATATCCATGTCTCGCTTAAAATAGTCATGTGAAGTCTACATTTATTGGCCTGGAAATCCATAGTTTTCATTGTCTTTGAGGGAAACCTTACAGGCCTCGTGCAATGTCCTCATGGTCGTACATCAATGTCACATTCGAGAACCGCAGTCTGAGCCCCCTCCCCACCACCGCCATCCCGTCCCTCGTTGATGTCTGTCAGAGGAGGCAGAGTGTGGATGTCAACCAGGCCACACATTGACCTACTCAAGGACCCTTGCCATGTCCTTTGTACAGTCCTGTGTCACTAGAAACACCAGTATGTGTTATATTCTTTGTTGCTGAAAATAAGGGCATGGTCTTCCAAGGGGATTTATTCATCCATGTATTGTTTCATGCCTACTCTGCATGGTCATTTCACTTCTCCACAAACATCCATTAAGTACTCACTAGGTGCCAGGCACTGAGAGAGGCACTAGAAATATTTAACTCCTACCAAACCTCTCCTTATCAATGCCCTCCAAGTGCCTCTCACTTAAAATATCTGCCAGTTATCTTTTACCTACCGCACCCCAACAGCCAGGGATGACAACAGCAATAGCAAGAGCCACAGCGACTGGCTTTTTCACCTCTGTCTCCCTACCTTCCTCTAGCTTCCCAAGGTGAACACCTCAGTCATTATTCTCAATTCCTCACTCACCAGAATCAATGGTCTATCACATCCCATTATTCGTTCTCCTTCTTGACATGCCTCACATCAACTGATTCTCCTGGCCTTTGCCGAGGCCCTCAAAATCTCTTGGCATCTCTCCCTCAGGTGTCTCCAACTAGAATTTATTCGCGTGCTGCTGCCAGAGTTAATTTTCTAAAATACAAATCTGATCAAGTCACTTCTCACTTACAAGCCTCCCTGGCTTCCTACCTACCTTGTAGGATCAATTCCCATCTTCTTCGCATGACCAGGTCTTCTCACCTGGATGCTTCCTGTTTTCCAGCGTCCTCCCCCGGTGTTCTTTCCCATACGTCCGCTCTCTCACCTCACCTGGCCTGACACATACACCATATGCCTCTGGGTCTTTGAACGTGGTGTTCTCTGTTCCTCAAAGGCCCTTCTCTGCTTGGAGGGCTTTTATTTTCTACTCGTCCTTCAAGAGTCAACTCAAGGGTCACTTGGTGAGGCCTGCTCTGGTTTCTTCAGGGAGTCAGTGCTACTCTTCGTGCTCCCAGAATCCTTGAGGCATACCTTCACCACGCCCATTTCATAGCCAGTGGTGATGTTTGTTTACATGTTGATCTACGCTGTAAGCCTGTGAACTCTCTAATGTAACTTGTTCCTCTCGGGATTCCCAGCATGTAGCATAGTGCTCGGCTCACAGTGGGTGCTCATGTGGTGCCGTGTGAGAGGCAGAGAAGTATAAAGCGTGTTCTCTATCCATCCCTCTCCCATCAGAAAGGTGCGATATGATATACACGTTCTTTGTAAAAAGTTAATTAGCAGCGTGTGATAATAAACAGGCTGCTGAATGGCGTGGTCTTACTGACTTGGGAAAGGAGAAGTATGGCTTGGGAATGGAAATCAAGGAAGGACTTGATCTGGATCCTGGAGAGTTGCCATTCAGTAGGTAGGGAGTGAGAAGAGCAGAGACAGAAAGGAAAAGAGAAACACGAGCTAATGTACAAAGGCAAGAAAGCACGGGGCATGCACAGGGCTGGAAGGGGCTGTGGCTTGAAGGGGTGGGACCAGGCTCTGAAGGCCCAGGAATGTGGGGCTCAAGGGCATGGACTTTGTCCAGCAGGCAACCGAAAGTTTTTAGCCAAGGGAGTAAGTGTTGAAAATATGTTAGGATCAATTAGCTGGTGGCATGCCACATGGACTTGAGTTAGAAAAACAAGTTCAGAGGCTGTTACACAACACAGGTCTAAGGGAATGAGGCCTCGCCCATGGTAGTGACGAAAGGAATTAGGAGGAGAGAGGCAAGAGCCATCTTGAGAAGGGCATTGAATGGCTAGGGTGACTCCTCACTGGAAAGGAAGAGGCAGGGATGACCCTGAGATTTCAAGCTGGGGAGATAGAAACAGTAACTTTGACAAATGAGAATGTGAGAGTGAAGACTGTAATTTGAGAGGAGATAGTGGATTTTGTTTGCAACTGGTCACATTCCAGAGACCTGCAGAATATCTGAAAAGAAATGTCCAGCAAGGAGGTGGAGATTAAAAATAATTATTGTGTGGTGGCCAAGAGCACAGGTCTAGCTGGACCGGGTTTGAGTCATCTATTAGGCAGGTGATTTGAGGTCTCAGTTTCCCCATCTGTAAGAAGCATATAATTATAGCACTTACCTCATGGGGTTCTTGGGAAGATAAATGAAATAATTATACATAAAAGTCCCCTAAACACTGTGTCTGGCACATGGTAAGGGCTCAATAAATACTGGCCATTATCATTAATAACTAAAATTGATTAAAAAATTCTTTAGAGTGCAGAAAATACATTTGTTTTATTTATTAATTATGCGAGGTAAATATTATCCCATTTTTTATTTTACAGAATTTAAAAAAATGTTTATTTATTTTGAGAGAGACAGAGACAGAGAGATAGCAGGGGAGGGGCAGAGAGAAGGAGAGAACCCCAAGTAGGGTCCATGCTTATTAGCTCAGGGGCTCAATCTCATGAACCATGATTTCATCACCTGAGCCAAAATCAAAACTTGGATGCTAACTGACTGAGCCACCCAGGCGCCCCTATTATCCCATTTTAGTGTGAAAAAACCATAAGTCAGCAAGGTTAATTGATCACATAACTAGTAGGTAGCACAGCCAAAACTCAAACCTGGATTTTCCGTGCCAAATCCTGTGCTATTCTATTGAACCTGCTGACTCTGATTTGGATGGGTTGGGGGACAGCGGTGGGCAAGAGCCACAGGGGGCCAGTCGTACAATCTCCAAGCACCACCAAATATCGGGACTGGGTTTTAATGTAAGGTCCTTATTGTCTCAATGACGATCCTGTGTGAACTGTACCAAAGCTATCAAATCCAGCAAGGAATAATGCAATCTTGGAAAAGGGGTCCTTAAAGGGGATTTAGTCTCTGCCAAGAGTTTGTTTGGCTTAGGGATTCTAATGCCCACCTTCCCCTGCCAACCTTACACGGCTCTGGTACATATTCAGAGCCAGGTCTCCTTTAATTTATAACACAGAATGCTAATAACAGTCTGATACCTGTCAGCAAGAATCTCACCTGGCTGGAACAGCTGCCCGTAAATCTCACATTTCAAGTGATTCCTCCAACATTACAAAGATTGGGAAAGCGTGTTGAAGATGAAATTGACAATGAGTTTCTGCCTGGTAGCTGTGAAAGTGGTTAGTGCTGACCCCTTTCTGTCTTTGAATTACTGCTTAGCTTTCTGTCTGGACATATGGAAAGAAGAAATCTTTGGGGAACACTGCCAGATAAAGCTGGCTTACCTTGGATTCCTGAACGGATGGTATGTCTAAGAATAGATTCCAAGGGGAGATGCAGGAGAGCTGAGTGGAACCATAAGAACTGGACATTTTGTTCACTTTTTTCAATAACTCCTCTGCTTTAAGAAGAAAGTCATGGCACGAACCACACACAATGAATAGTAAAGAGTGCTGGAGGAGGGACAGACCGTCTTGAGAAGCTCTGGTGTTGAAGGAATAGAAGGAACGAGATAGCTAGATCATATCCTCCCACCGAGGCATCAAGGTAGGAGACGGGGCCGTTGGTATTACGAGAGGTAGAGATGGGACATTTCAAACTCTAATCCTACCTTGGAATGCTGATTCCATCATGGCCAAGGGCGCTTTTTATTATTTCCATGCCTCTTTTCCCACATCTATAAAAAGGAGTTAATCAAGGGTGTTGCTGAGGTTTAATTAGTTAATACTGTAGAGTGCTTTGAAGATAAAAAGAAGATTATAAATACTCACAGTTAAGTTCTCTTTCAAGAAATAGGGGTTGAAGTTAAGATGTAACAAATCATATGTCCCAAAATAGCTTGGGGGCAAATGAAGGTGGTTTAGCTTTGAGAGGTAACTTTCCCTGAAGTTCCTCAGCCATCGCGGCTGGAGAAAGACAAACGATGCCACCCCGTTCCTGAGGTTTTCAGAATTTTGTTGAGAGAAACTGAGAGGAAATAATTGGTCTCCATCAGGATAAGAAAATGAGGAAAGCTAAAGAAAAATAAAAAGGCATGCCAGTGTTCGTAGTGAGTCTCCACTTCGCTGACCCCACACCCTGCAGGATAATCTGGCCCCGAATTCAAAGTGAGCCTGGAGCCGGGAGCTCGGCCTTCACAGCCACACACATGCAAACCAGCTTCCCTCAGATCAGAGTCCTGTGTGTGGTGCCGTTAAACAGGTAATGGAGAGTAGTGAGTGGAAAGAGGCTGTGACGTTGGGTAGGCCTCGTCTCCGGTTTGCCTCAACTGCCTAGGGCTGGGATGCTGAGCAAGTTCCTTTACTTCTTTGGAACCTCGGTTTCATCCTCTGTGACATGGGGATCGTTCCTTCCTCCCGGGAAATAATTATGAAAATTATTTCATAATTTGTATGAAATAGCTGGCCAACAGTTCCTCTCTGACTTTTTACAATTCTTTTCACCTGATTTCTCTTCTTCAGCCCAGACTGCCTTTCTCAGAAGCTTCTGAAATAAGCAGGTGCCAGATTATTGTTTTCAATTCAGAACTGTTGGGGCTGCTTTCCATGTTTTCGCTGGAGAATCGAAGAGCTCATTCCTACTCTGAAACAGCATTCTAGGAAGGAGACTGTTTCAGCCAAGGTTGTTTCAAGGGGGAAACTCAAGTAAAACACACACACACACACACACACACACACACACACACATGCGCACACGTGCCTGCCCTAGATTAGTTTTTTAAATCCCACTTCTCAACGCAGCTTTTCTTTTTTTTTTTTTTAATTTTTTAATGTTTATTTTTGAAAGAGAGAGAGAGACAGAGTGTGAGTGGGGGGAGGGGCAGAGAGAGAGGGAGACACAGAATCTGAAGCAGGCCCCAGGCTCCGAGCTGTCAGCACAGATCCCTACACGGGGCTTGAACTCACAAACCGTGAGATCATGGCCTGAGCCAAAGCCGGATGTGCAGCCAACTGAGCCACCCAGGTGCCCAATGCAGCTGTCTTTCTATTCCACTGTCTTGCAACTGACATCCTGATATTAAATTCCTGACAATGAAGGGTCTCTGAAAACATAACCCACAGTGAAGGGGAAAGGCCTGGGACTGCTAGGTATGAGCTCTTTAGATTGTGTCTCTCATCAAAATGACTGAAGCCCTCCCGTTCATGCTCTGTCTCTCTCTGTCCCAAAAATAAATAAAAAACGTTGAAAAAAAAAATGACTGAAGCCCTCTTCACTTGACTTCACTTCCAAGTGACCAAGCCCAGGTAGGCATTCCTGCAGGGCTTTTGTGAGGTAGTTGTCCTCCCAACAAATCCCAACCAAAAGTCCTCACTAAGATCTACAGGTACCTAGAATGGTCAGAAATGGTGGTGCAGGGCAGGGGAGTTTGGAGATTGCGAAGTTGTCTCCATGCCCCTATTTCACTGACAGGGACGCTGGGTTCCCGGCTCCCAAGAGAGGCGCACACAAAATAGGTCAGAATCATTCACCAGGCAGCTAAATGTCACTCAGCTCTCCACCCGTTCATGGGCCGATCTATCAACGCCTGACCGCTGCTGCAGGAAATAGTCACCGGGGTTTATAGTTACAGCTCCCTGGATGTCTAAAAAGCACAAAAGAACAGCTTACAGCTTAAAAAATTAAACTTAAAAAAATCAGACACTTCAAGTTGGAGATAATGAGTTGGGTGAGTCCTGGAAGTGGTAAAGGACAATGGGACACGTGTCAGGAGGGACGGTAGATTGTAGCACCTGAATTGTAGGGATTACTCAAGGGAAAGCAGCTGGAATCGCCAGTCTCGCCTCTCCTCTCCCGATTCTCTTCAACACTATCATGGACACCATCAGCATCAGCATCTTTTGGTACAGAGGACAGAGAGATGAAATGAAGCGCAAAGATAGATGTACATTTTATACTTTTAACATACCCTCAGTGTTTGGCCAGGCACCAATTTTGCCAAATGTGAACCTGCTGCAGCTTGATTTATAAAGGAATTAATTTTAGAGGGAAGACGAAGTGTGCTGACTTCTCTGGTATCACGCCACCTGTTTGAGTTACAGGATATAAGCAGGAAGGAGAGAACAAGCAAGCGAGGGAGGCTATGCAATGTGATGCCACACACCTCGGATGTCCTACCCATCTCCAGGGTACTTCAGCACAGAGTGAGGATTGAGACAGCTCAGCTCCTAAAGTCCTTGGCTGTCACCATGGGGAGAGTATGCCTGCCATTCACTGTACCTATGAAGATCAGCAACCTCTTGGGTTCTTCAGCCTGAGTTAAATGAGGCGCAAGGTCAAGAGTAAGGACAAGAGGAGAGAAACAAGCCACAATCAGACCATTTCACCTTCTCATTCTCCTCCTTCCGGTCTGTCCCAAATCTTTAACTATGTGCGAGAAACAGAAGGTCTGCAGCAGAGCCTGTAGCCGTGATTTTAGCATGATCTCTTGGGGGTTCCACAGCCTTTGTCCTCCTTGGCCAAGGAGGGGAAGGGGGTGAGCACCAGGGTGGTGTTAGTCTTGGGTAGTGGTCTCCCTTAGAGTTGTTACACCGCAGATGAAAAACAGACTCTGAATATATCCTTGATGTAGAATCACTTACTGTGTTGCCCACTTTCTTTAGTTTCTGTGTTTTCAGAAACAGGATGAGTTTTCATCATCTCACTTTCATCTGTGCTCCAGGGACACTGTCCCACCATGCCATTCTGCAAACACCGTGTACCTTCATGACTGTGTGTGCCTTTGTGCCCACACTCATTCTGCCTGGCATCACCTCTCCCATCTCTGCACCTAGCCAGTTCTTACTCATTCTTGCAGGTGCAACTCAAATACTGCCTCCTCTACGAAGCCAGAGTTCCATGGATTTTCCTTAACACTATCCTTATCAAATTGGTGTAGGGCAAACACTTATTTATATGTGTATCTTTTTCACTATACACTCAACTCCTTGAGGACATGGAATCTGATATTCAATTTCTAAAAAACATCCCATTACTAGCACACTCTTTGGCATATAAAATATGTCCGATATAGGTTTACAGAATGAAGAAATGACTAAAAAAACCCACAGCCAAAAGTAAAAGGGAACTAACAGGGAAAAATATTTTCAACAAGTACTAGAAAGAAATGATTATTATCCATAATATATATTATATATTATAATATATATTAATTAATATATATTATATATTATAATATATATTAATTAATATATATAACATATATATATTTTTTTTTCAGATAATAAGACAAATATGAGCATAAGGGAAAAATAGTCAAAGGACAAGCAATGACAATTAATTGAAGATAAAATACAGATAGCAAATAGAGCTTATGAACATATTTCATCTTCATTATTATCAAGGAGATGCAAATCAAAACAATGAGATAATTTTTTCCTCTATTAACTTGGCAAAGATAAAAACATAAAGTTTCAGTGTAGTTGAGGGTCTAGTGAGATAGGCACTCTGGTGAGTATGAAATACAATCTTTCTGGAAAGCACTTTGGATATACATATGTGTAAACCAAAGGTCTTAAAAATGTTTTATATAGTTTGTCCCAGCAATCCCAGTTTTAGGCATCTATTATAAATAAATAACTACAAATTTAATAAGAATCTATGTATAAGGATGACAAAGAGATGTTTATAATATCAAAAATTCAAAAATTACATAAATGTCCAAAAATAAGAGTTCAAAAATTGTCACCATAATAAACAACCTAACCTTACCCCTAAAAGAAGCTAAAAAAAATTAAAAAGTACGAACAAAACCCCAAACCAGTAGAAAGAAGGAAGTAATTAAAGATTAGAGCAGAAATAGACAAAATAGAAACAAACAAACAAAAGAAGAGATCAATGAAACCAGGAGCTGATTCTTTGAAAAGATCAACAAAATTGATAAACCTTTAGTTAGACTCATGAAAAACAGACAGACATACAAAATACACAAAACCTCATATAAACAAAATCAGAAATGAAGAGGAAATATGACAACTGACACCACAGAAATACAAAGGACAATAAGAGAATGTTATGAAAATATACCAACAAATTGGATAACCTAGAAGAAATGGATAAATTCCTAGAAATATATAACCTACCAAAACTGAATCAGGAAGAAAATTTGAACAGATTAATTACCAGCAATGAAATTGAATCAGTAATCCAAACTCTCCCAGCAAACAAAAGTCCAGGACTAGATGACTTCAAGGGGAATTCTGCCAAACTTTAAATTCTTCATTTAAAGAATAAATGAATGCCTATTCTTCTCAAACTATTCCAAAAAATAGAAGAGGAGGGAGAGCTTCCAAATTCATTCTATGGGGCCAGCATTACCCTGATACGAAAACCAGACAGAGACACTATTAAAAAGAGAACCACAGGCCAATACCTCTGATGAACATAGATGCAAAAATCCTCAACAAAATATTAGCAAACTGAATCCAATAATACACTAAGAAAATCATTCACCACGATCAAATGGGATTTATTCTTGGATGCCAGGGTAGTTCAATATTTGCAAGTCAAATAATGTGACACATCACATCAACAGGAGAAAGGATAAAAACTGCATGATCATCTCAATAGATACAGAAAAAGCATTTGACAAAGTACAACATTCATTCATGATAAAAACTCTCAAAGTAGGTTTAGAGGGAACATACCTCAATATGCTAAAGGCCATATATGAAAAGCCTCAACTAACATCATACTCAGTGGTAAAAACCTGAGAGCTTTTTTCCCTAAGATCAAGAACAAGCCAAGGAAGCCCCCTCTCATCACTTCTATTCACCATAGTACTGGAAGTCCTAGCCTTAGCAATCAGACAAGAAGAAGAAATAAAAGGCATCCAAACTGATAAGGAAGAAGTAAAACTTTCACTATTTGCAATTGACATGATACTCTATATAGAAAATCCTAAAGACTCCACCAAAAACCTACTAGAATTGATAAATGAGTTCAGTAAGGTCTCAGGATTCAAAATCAACATACAGAAGTCCATTGTACCTCTATACACTAATAATGAAGTAGCAGAGAGAAAAATCAAGAAACATCTCATTTACAATTACACCAAAAATAATAAAATACCTAGGAATAAACATAACCATGGAGGTGAAATATGTGTACTCTGAAAACCATATACATGAAAGAAACTGAAGATGACACAAACAAATGGAAAGATATTCCAGGCTCATGGATTGGGAGAACAGACATTGTTAAAATGTCCATACTACCCAAAGCAATCTACAGATTTAATGCAATCCCTATCAAAACACCAACAGCATTTTTCACAGAACTAGGACAAATAATCCTAAAATTTGGATGGAACCACAAAAGACCTGATTAGCCAATCTTGAGAAAGAAGAACAAAGCTGGAGGTATCACAATCCCAGATGTCAAAATGTACTACAAAGTCATATTCATCAAAATATCATGGTACTATCACAAAATTAGAAAAATAGACCAATAGAAAATAGAGAGCCCAGAAATAAACCCACGATTTTATGGTCAATTAATCTTTGACATAGGAAGCAAGAATATGCAATGGGAAAAAAGACAATCTCTTCAACAAATGGTGTTGAGCAAACTGGACAGCTACATGCAAAAGAATGAACCTGGACCACTTTCTTACACTCTACCCAAAAATAAACTCAAAATGGATTAAGGATCTACATGTGAGACCCGAAACCATAAACATCCCAGAAGGGAGCACAGGGATAATTTCTCTGACATTGGCTGTAGAAACATTTTTCCACGTGTGTCTCCTGAGGTAAAGCAAAAATAAACTATAGGACTACATCAAAATCAAAAGTGTCTGCACAGCAAAGGAAACTATTAATAAAACAAAAGGACAAGCTACTAAATGGGAGAAGATATTTGCAAATGACATAACTGATAAGGGGTTAGTATCCAAAATATATAAAAAACTCATACAACTCAACACCAAAAAACTCAAATAACCCAATTTTAAAATGGGCAGAAGACATGAATAGACATTGTTCCAAAGGAGACAGACAGATGGCCAACAGACACATGAAAAGTTGCTCAACAGCACTCATCATCAAAGAAATGCAAATCAAAACAACAATGAGATATCATTTGATGCCTGTTACAACGGCTATAATCAAAACCACAAGAAACAACAAGTGTTGCTGAGGATGTGGAGAAATGGAACCCCTGTGCACTGTTAGTGGGAATGCAACCTGGTATAGCCACTGTGGAAAACAGTATGGAGGTTCCTCAAAAAATTAAAAATAAAATTATGATATGACCCCATAATTCCACTAGTAGGTATTCACCCAAAGAATATGTGAACACTAATTTGAAAAGATATATGCACCCCTGTTTATTGTAGCATTATTTACAATAGCCAAATTATGGAGGCAATCAGTGTCCATCGATAGATGAATAGATAAAGAAGAAGTGGTATATGTATACAATGGAATATTACTCAGCCATAAAAAAGAATGAACTATATCATTTTCAATGACAGGGATGGAGCTAGAGAGTATAATGTTAGGAGAAGTAAGTTAGTCAGAGAAAGACAAACACCATACGGTTTCACACATATGTGGAATTTAAGAAATAAAGCAAATGAGCAAAGGAAAAAGAGAGAGAGGGAGAGACAAATCAAGAAACAGACACTCAACTATAGAGACTCATCTGATGGTGACAAAAAGGGAGGTGGGTGAGGGGATGGGTGAAATAGGTGATGGGGATTAAGTAGTACACTTGTCATGATGAGCACTGGGCAATGTATGGAATTGTTGAGTCACTATATTGTACACCTGAAACTAATAAAACACTGTATGTTCACTATACTGGAATTAAAATAAAAACTTATTTTAAAAAAGAAGAGGTGATATATATGTGTATATATATACATATACATACACACATATATATATGTATATATATATATGTGTGTATGTATATGTATATATATACACACAATGAATTATTACTCAGCCAGTAAGTGAAGAAACAAAACAAATGAGCAAAGAATAAAAAAGACAAACAAACAAACAAAACAGAGTCTTAACTATAGAGAACAAACAGATGGCTACCAGAGGGGAGGTGGTGAAAGGGATTAAGAGTAAACTTATCATGACGAGCACTGAATTGTTTTTGTAAAATATAGAGAGCTGTCTATAGAGATTTATGAAGAAAAAAACCCAGAAGGACACATACCAATGTTAACCGCAGTTCTATCTGGATGGATAGATTATGGGTGATCTCTTTTTCCCTTTTTATAGTTTTACAATTGTCTTGTTTTCTGCTTTTTTCATAATAAGCTTTTATACAATGACAAGATGAGCTTTCTTATCGAGATTAAAAATGTAAGAAGAACTACGAAACATCACTACACAAATAGCAACTGGCCTTTAGAAATAATGATAACACCAAATGCTGGTGAGGATACAGAGGACCTGGATCACTCATACATTACTGGGGGGATTGTAAAATGGTACACCCATCTGCAAAAGAGTTGCTTACAAAACACGTGCTTACCAAAAACCCCGGCAACTGCACGTGTGGGCATTTATCCTAGAGAAGTAATAGCTTCGCACAAAAACTTATATACAAGTATTCCTTTACTTGTAATCAACAAAAACTGGAGATAACCCAGAAATCCTTCAGTGAGTGGATGGTTAAGTAAACAGTGGTACGTCCATTCCATAGACCACTACTCAGCAATCAAAAGGAAAAAACTGTGGATGTACACAACAACCTGGCTGTATTTCAAGGGAATTATGCTGAGCAGGAAAACAGACAACCTCAAAAGGTTACCTACTGTATGATTCCATTTACATGGCATTCTTGAAATGACAAAACTACGAAGATGGGGAAGAGATGAATTGTTGCCATAGGTTAGGGAGAGGGGGAAAGGGGGTTGGCCATGCCTCAGAAAGGGTAGCACAAGCAATCTTTGTGATAGAACTGTCCTGTATCTTGACTATAGTGGTGGATACACAAATCTACACGTGATAAAAACGCATAGAACCAAATACATACACAGATATACTCAACCACACAAATGAGTGTGTATAAAACTGGTGAAATCTGAGTAAGGCTGGTAGACTGACAATTATCAGTGTCAACTTCCGGGTTGTGATACTGTTGTTAGATATTGACATTGAGAGAAAGGGGGTGAAGGGTATAGGAATCTCTCTGCATTACTTTTCACAACCGCATGTGAATCTCCAATTATCTCAAAATTAAGAGTCAAAAAAATAAAATAGGCAGGAACCTATAAATTAAATGAGATTTAAGAGACATCATCTGGGGTGCCTGGGTGGCTCAGTCAGTGTAGTGTGTGACTTCTTTTTTTTAATGTTTATTTATTTATTTTGAGAGAGAGAACAAGGGAGGGGCAGAGAGAGAGAGAGAGAGAGAGAGAGAGAGAGAGAGGGAGGGAGAGGGAGAGGGAGAGAGAGAAAGAGAATCCCAAGCAGGTTCTGCACTGTCAGTGCAAAGCCTGACACGGGCTCCATGCCACGACCCTGGGATCCTGACCTGAGCTGAAATCAAGAGGCAGATGCTTAAATGATTGAGCCATCCAGGCATCTCAGAGCATGGGACTCTTGACCTCTGGGTTGTGAGATAGAGATCACTTAAAAATAAAATCTTAAGGGGGCGTGGTTCAGTCAGTTAAGCGTCCATCTCCAGCTCAGGTCATGATCTCACAGCTTGTGAGTTCGATCCCCGTGTCAGGCTCTGTGCTGACAGCTTGGAGCCTGGAGCCTGCTTCAGATTCTGTCTCCCTCTCTCTCTGCCCTTCCTCCACTTACGTTCTGTCTCTCCCCCTTTTTTTCAAATATAAACATTAATTTTTTTTTAAATTGGGGCGCCTGGGTGGCTCAGTTGGTTAAGCATCCAACTTCAGCTCAGGTCATGATCTCATAGTTTGTGAGTTCGAGCCCTGTGTCGGGCTCCGTGGTGACAGCTCAGAGCCTGGATCCTGCTTTGGATTCTGTGTCTCCCTCTCTCTCTGTTCCTCTCCTACTTGTACTCTGTCTCTCTCTCTCTCAAAAATAAAGATTAAAAAAAATTTTTTTAATCAATAATAAAATCTTTAAAAAGAAAGAGACATAGTATCCAATTGCAACATGTGCTTCTTATTTGGATCCTGATTCAAACTATAAAAACATGTGACATTCGTGAAATACTACAAACGTGAACATTGGCCACATAGCTGATGCCCTTAAGAACTACAGGGGTTTTGCAGGGATGGGATTTGCGGTGATGTTTCAACAAATGAGTCCTTCCTTTTAGAGAGTCAGACAAAATGTTTAGAGATGAAGTCATATTATATCTGGGTGTACTTCAGAACAGTGTGACTAGGGAAGGGAGTCAGGGGGCAATTGGCTGGACTCAGCCACAGGTGAAGGTGTGAACTGGTGTAATTATAAGGGTCTATCTATTTTTGTCTAATGGTCTGTCTATTTTCACAATCCCCCATAATAAAACTTTTTTTAATGAGGAAAAAATTTTAAAAAGACCGAATCTCCAAGGAAACCCTTCCAAGGTACTTATCTGCCCATCCGAAGAGCAGGCAGCTTTATCTGAATACCTTGTGTCGTAGCCACTGTGTTAGGCTGTAAAGATATGGCCATAACGAGGCTGTTCCCTCCCAGAGCTCCAAGGCTGGTAGAACAGAGACAGAGATTGTAAAAACAAATAGGTACACTTCTAGATGGTAAGTGCTAATAAGGGCTGTACAACCGTGCAGGAGCTGGCCGTTCTTTGCACCAGTGAAGTCTCCGGCCGAGTCTTCAAGGACACGCTGCAGGCAGAGTCGGCTACACTGGGGTAGAGAGTCCTTTAAACGAGGACTCTTGATTCCTAAATAGGATTTAACACCACCTGTTTTCACATCGGTGCTTTTCATCTCAGATCCTGTTCCAACCCAGACCGTATTACATTCTTATTGTCAACTAACTCTGCTGTCACCTTCCAGAAGGAGCTGAAATGGGGCTAACGATGTTTACTGAAGTCTTTCAGTTCTTGGAACAGGATGATCGGAGCTCAGGTTCAATCCCTCTCACCACCAACCACCGCCTCCAAGGTCCTTGAACCTTTCCATTGTGGCTCCATTATCAGGACATTGAGTCAGAGGAAAAGTGTTAAATGAGCCTTTTAGAGGGAAGGGAACTTTGTCATATGTCTTAGGGGAGAAAAAAAAAAAAAAACAGGACATAATTGCATTTGAAGAGGAGTGATTCGTTTCACCTTGATACAAATGGGAACTCGAGAATGAGTTGTTATATTCACGCATATACACACATACACACACAATATAAATATACATCTGTAATCACATTAGGGCTGCAGCCTAATCAGTCGTAATAACGTAAAGGATGCCGTGTGGTTAACAGTATTAAGGCCATAAATTACATTTCATAGAGTGTGGTTTCTCCACAAAGCCACTTTGGCAAGGCACACTGTGATTAATGTCACACTAGGGAACGTGTGATGCAGGTAAAGGCAACGAAAGGAGGGGTGGCAGCAAATGCGACCCAGGGACGATGGTGACGGGAGCCTCTTCAGCACTTTACTGGAGGGGCCAGTACCCTCAGATCGTGACTGGCACACGACACCTGCTTGGCTTCTAAAAACAACAGGGGCGCCTGGGTGGTCCAGTCAGTTAAACATCTGACTTCAACTCAGGATCTCACGGTTCATGGGTTCGAGCCCCGCGTCGGGCTCTGTTCTGACAGATTCTGCTTCAGATCCTGTGTCTCCCTCTCTCTCTGCCCCACCCCTGCTTGCACTGTCTCTCAAAAATAAATAAACATTTTAAAGAATGCTTTAAAGACAAACAAAAGTCCCCAACACTTCAGAAAAGCATTAACCTCTGTCCTGGATATTGCTGTAGACATACATTATTTATCAGTGCCGTGTTCCATTGTTACTAAATAGAGAATCAATACACTGGAACGTAAAAGACCGGTAGAAATAACAATCGCCAAATAAAGGTAAATCTTCTTCTGGGACTTACCACGCAGCCTGGCCACTGGCGCAAAGCATGTGTTTCTGGCCCCGCCATTTGTCACTATTGATTCTGCCTGTGAGAGAGAGGAAGTGTGCCACTGCCCTGACAGGGAATGATTTATCCTCCGTCAGAAAACAATTTGCAACCTTAGGTCTCATTTGAATCCTTACCTCTAGAGTCTTTATTCTGATAGGAAAAACCATGAAGGAATTAGGTTTTTGTCTCAGAAGTCAGCCAATAATTACTTTTAGTATCAAATGGTTCCCAAAGCTGGAACATAATGATTTTGAGGGACACAAAGCTGGGCCTTAGATAATAGGTTTAAACACAGGACACAGGCGGCTGTGCCTAGAAGCAGAAAAGGGAGAGTTCGTGACGTGAAGAATAAGAGAAGGCAAAAATGCCCTCACCTGAGTCAACCCTTGAGCTTGTGTGTTTCCAAGGAGTTGCATGTGTATTCTCCCCACTGGTCTTCCAGTTAGGAAAGACCATTCTTTGGGAGATGGCTCAATGATCCCCTCTGAATTTTATTTTCCTAATAAGGGAAAGTGGCTAGTTCTAAGCAAGTCATAATTGGTGAGAAAATATATTTTCCCAATATAATTTATGAACACCTATACAGCTGCTGTCAAACACCATCACTAGGCACTGGGGGATCCATGGTCATTTATCAAATATTTACTGAGTGCTTGCTCTTTGTCAGGCAGTAGGTGCTGGGGACACAGCGATGAGTAGGATAATCTCTTCTGTCTTAGTCCATTCAGGCTGCTCTAACAAAACTACCATAGATTGGGGGGCTTATAATCAACAGAAATTTATTTCTCACAGTTCTGGAGGTTGAGGATTTGGTGCCTGGTGAGAGCCAGCTTCCTGGTTCAGAGATATCTGTGTTCTCTTTGTATCCTCACATGGCTAACGGGATGAGGGATGGGGTCTCTTTTGTAAGGGTATGAGGGTTCCACCCTCATGACCTAATCCTTTTCAAAGGCCTTGTACCACCTTCGCCATCACATCAGGGGTTAGAATTTCAACAAATGGATTTTGAGGACACACAGCATTCAGTCTGTACCATTCTCTCACATAGAGCTTATAGCCTGGTAAGGGAAACAGTCATTAAACAAATCATCACACAATTAGCGGATTCATTGAAATTGTAGAAGTTGATGGAAGTGTACAGGTAATGTGAACGAGTAGGAGGAGGGTCTGGCCTGAGTGCTTGAGGAAGCTTTCCCTAAATAAGTGCTGTTTACAGTGAGAACCAAAGGAGTTAGGGGCACCTGGGTGGTTCAGTCAGTTAAGCATCTATCCGACTCTTGATTTCGGCTCAGGTCATGATCTCACAGTTTGTGAGATCGAGCCCCACATCAGACTCTGCACTGACAGCATGGGGCCTGCTTGGGATTCTCTCTTTCCCTCTCACTCTGCCCCTTCCCGGCTCTCTCTCTCTCTCAAAAGATAAAATAAACATTAAAAATAAAAATAAAAAAAAAGAACCAAAGGAGTCAGTTAAGGGAGGAAGGAGGCATGTCAGGAAGGGGGAGGTAGGAAGGCCTTCTTCTCCAAAAGCTCCTGATAGAGCAGGGAGCCCGAAGCATGAATGAGTAGTTCTGGTCCTGTACAGGACTGTATAGACGTAATGTGCTGTGAGGCCGTGGATGGATTCCTGTGGGTTGAGGCTTCCTGAACTTGCCCCCAAACCCCTGACTCAGTGTGAGAGAGAGCAAAATGAACAGTGGGTGCCATGGGACAACAGCAAGAGACGGAGGCACTGCTGAGGCTTTGATAAACGGAATATCAGATGGTCAGCTTTGTTATTATTTCCTCATCCAGAGAAGTACTTCAGTCTTCTGAAAGATGAAAATGAAGACTTGGCAAAGATGCGGCACGTTTGAGATCTGAAAAATTAAAACTCGTCCTCCTGCAGCTCAAGTACAGCGAAAGGTGCCATGGAGAATGTTATGAAAAAGGCATTACGGTTGAGGTGACGCCACCTGTGGCTGAAAGCGGGCCACACATGTGCGCGCGTCGATGCTGTGAACTTGTCATTCGTTCGTGCAGTAACTATTTAATGAACATCTACTCCAGCCTGGCAGACAAGGTCCTTGACCTCCTGGAGCTTTGCATCTAGTAGGAGAGATGATAAACAAATATAACTGTAGGTAGATAGAAGAGCTAGAAAAAACTGGAGTGCACTCAAGTGATGGAGAAAGACAGGAAGGGGAACAAAGAGAGCCTACCAGGACACGGTGGTCAAGAAAGTCCCCTTTGCACGGCCGGCTTCACGAGGTAACTGGTGCACTTGCACAGGCCAGCACGCTCAGAGGGGACTCTGTGCTTGGGGTCTAATCCTCCACAGTTGCCATCTTGAGTTGTTTAATAATGTTAGTTTTGTGTTTCTGATTAGTAAATGAAATCTGATGGGGCAACGGAGCATGCGTCTGGAGCTGGAAGCCTTAACTCCCACCTCCTGCCACCTCCATTGGGTTCTCAGCCACCTGTCCCCAAGACTCAGAGTGATGACAGCCACCTTCTATCCTAGTGAGAGCCTGGGCTCGGGCACAGGGAGGGTCAGGGTAGGCACAAGGTGGGGGCACCTATGAAGGTCTGCACTTAGCCCATGAGTATCCTTGCACCCAAAGGATATACGGCAAAGAAAACACACCTTGACAGATTGAGAAAGACCAGAAAAGAAAGGAAAATGCTTTTCTTCCTGCCTTTTGAATAAGGGGCCCTGCCCTGCATTTTCACGGTGTACTGGGCCCTGTAAATGATCTACCTGGCCCATTATGTAATGGCCCCTCCTCAGAGGGGGCCTCAGGGGCCTCCTCAGAGGGGGTCCTCAAATGGTCCCCTCAGAGGGGACATTTGAACAGAGATATGAAAGGAGGAGAGATGTGGGTGTCAGCACCCCACGCAGAGGAAACTTTTAAGTGTCGAGGCCTTGGGCTGGTAAAAGCCTGATGAACTGGAGGAGGGGCAGGAAGGCTGGAGTGGCCGGAGTACTCCCAGCAAGTGGGGGTGGGTGGTGAGGCCAGAGATGCAGCCAGGGGCCCGCGCATGGGGGGCTTTACAGGTATGATAAGGAGGGTACTTCCCGCCCCCCCCCGCCCCGCAGTCTAGATGGAAGTTGTGGGGGTGTTTTAGGAAAACTGTACGGTCTGATTTAAGTTTTTAAAGGCTGGGTTTGAGGGAGATGGTGAGATTTATCTTTAGTTAATGTACCAACTGATTCCTATTCCACCTTGTCATTGAAGGAGTTGGTGGCCTTGGACGAAGAAGACAATGACAGAGATGAGAATAGCAGTGCTGTGAAAAGGGAAGAGATGGGTGACAGGGCCTCCATCCACTGAGGCCGTGGGTGAAGCTGGCTGTGTGGAAGCAGAGAGAATGAGTTGAGGGGAAGGGTCTGGGGCTTTCATTCTCCTCGGCAAAGCGAGAAGGCCAGTCACGTGCCACGACTGAGGCGTGGCTGGGAAAGGGGATCTGAAGAGAGAAAAGAAGGTTTGGAACATCTGAGAAGGACAGGACAACCCCGCCTTGGGACAGGAACAAGAACTATGGCGGCACAGATGGCCCAGCTCTGGCAGGAAACCCTTCTCTTAGAAAGCAGCCTCCGCACCTAAGTGCTGGACCCCATTCCTTACCATTCCTAAAGGATCTCCCGCTGAAGCCTGCCCTCCTTCCTTGCTCCCCTTAAAATGCAGATTTCCGATTTCTGAACTACAAGATGCCTTGTGCCACAGCTGTTCCGTCCACTGTACTGCCTCTTCTATCCGCATCCTTTAACACACAGCACTTTCTCCATCTGCTCGCCGACACTCACCACGGCTCATTCCTCAGTCTCTTGCTATAGGAAGCTATGCCATCAGGTTATCACAACTTCCCTTAAACATCGCCTATGATTCTCATCGCATTCTTGTTGTCATAGATTGTGTGTATGCGCGCGCGTGCTTAACATATAAACAATGCTTCTGTCTTCTGCCTCCACCTCTCACTTAAAACTCTCGTTCTTAATTTGCTGGACACTGATCTCCCATGACTCTCCTCCTATCTCTCTATTCACCCTAATCTTTACCTTCCCTGTGGCTCTTTTTCCATCTCTCGGTCCCTCATCGCGGGCACTGCCTGACACTCAGTTCTGGCTCACTGCTTGCCCCAGTCTCCTCCTCAGGAAGTTCCTCTGCTTTCCCAACGTCAGCTACCCCAAATAGGCTGGCCAGCCAGCCTAATGATCAACTCTTGGTATATGATTCCCAAACACGCCTTTAGCCCAAACCTCTTACCCCCAGACTCTGTTGTTATTTCCAACCTAAAATCAACACGTCCAAAACAAGCTCAAAACTTCCTGCGAAAACTCTTTTTTAGGTTCCTTAAAAACATTGAAAGTAGAATTACCATATGACCCAGCAATCCCACTTCTGGGTACATACCCCAAAGAATTGAAAGCAGGGCCTCAAAAGAATACTTGTACACCCATGTTTATCGCAATGTTGTTCACAATAGCCAAAAGATAGAAGCAACTTGATGGATGAATAGACAAATAAACCGTGATGTATGCATACAATGGAATATCATTTGGCCCTAAAATGGAAGGAAATTATGATACATGCTACAGCGTGGATGAACCTTGAGGATATTAACCTGAGTGAAATAAGCCTGTCCTAAAAGGACAAATACTGTGATTCCACCGATAGGAGGTACCTAGTAGTCAAAATCATAGAGACAGAAAGTAGCATGCAGCTTCTCAGCGGCTGGGGGAAGGAGGCAACTGAAAATTAGCGTTTAATAGGTACAGAGTTTTGCAAGGTGAAGGGGGCTCTGTGGAAGGACGGTGGTGATGGTACACAACAATGTGAAGACATTTAATCCCCTGAACTACACACCTTACAAGAGTCCAAACGTAAAAATGTAATGGCATGTGTAGCTTATGGTAGTTTTTAAAAAAGAAACCAATTTTTATTTATTTATTTTTTGAGAGAGAGTGAGCCTGCGTGCGCACAAGAGGGAGGGGGCAGAGAGAGAGGGGGACAGAAGATTCAAAGTGGGCTCTGCACTGACAGCAGAGAGCCCAGTGTGGGGCTTGAACTCATGAACTGCGATATCACAACCTGAGCCAAAGTCAGACACTCAACAGACTGAGCCACCCAAGCGCCCCATTGTAATTGTTTTTAATTGCTTTTTCCAGTTTCCAAGCTTCTATCAGAGTATTCTTGAGTCCACCATGCCCCCGACTACGCAGCTAATGTGCACTGTTCCCTACCTTCATCCTCCACACACATCAGTTTTGTTTTTCAAGGATGTATTCCTTCTTCTTCATTCCCATCCAACCCACCACCTAAGACACAGACTGAAGTGACCCCAGAGGTTTAGCTTCCCCCTCCTCTTAGTAATGGCAGGCTTTTCTAATGTCCCTGGCCAAGACAATTCATTCAGGCAACAAGGATTTATTGGGTACCTATTATGTATATTGGGAATACAGCACTGGACAAAGAAGGCAAGGCCCCTGCTCTCGTAAAGTTCATACTGTAGTCAGGCAGATAAACGAAAAACAAGTAATGATTTCAGACAGTGATAACTGGTAGAGAGAAAACAAAACATGCTGTAACATAGTAGAAAGCGACAGTGGAGGTAGGCCAGAATTCTTCTGTGATTAGGAAATCTTTTCTGAAATAGCGATGTTTCATTTCAGACCCTGATGAACAGAAGGAGACAATCATTTTGAATTCCAGGATACCAGGCAGGGCATATCCAGTGTGAAGGCCCTTGGGAGTAAGACTGGCTTGTTTGGGAAACCACGAAAAGGCTGGTGTGGCTTAGTGCAGTGACCTAAGAGGAGAGCCATATGAGTGGAGAAGCGATCATGGTAAGCCCATTTGGGGCTTTTTAGGCTAGGCTGAGGAGTTAGAGTTTCATCCTAAGTTCAAGGTGAAACCATAGTAGGGTTTTAAGCAAGGCAGTGATGTGACCTGTTTTGCTTCTCTAGAGCATCACTCTAGCTACTTTACTTACTGTATGGAGAATGGGTTGAGGGGTGTGGGGATAAAGGGAAGGGAAGAATCAGGATGACTCCTAGGTTTTGGCTCAAACAATGAGGGGACAGTGATGTCATTTCATGAGGTGGGAAACTGTAGGGTGGGGTAAGTTTGTGGGTGGACAGAATCACATATCCGCTTGTATACTCCTAATGTGGGACACTCACTGCAAAGCCACTAATAATTTGAAAAATCATATACAGAGTCCAAATCTGTGTCCCTATAAATTGATACTTTTATCCTAATTCTTCTCCTTGAACAAAATGAATTGAGTCTTTCCTCTTTCCTATATGACAGCCCTTTTCTTTACCTTATGTTGAGGAGAATTACCATACCCTTCTAAGTTTTCTCTTCTCTGAGCTAAATGTCTCTAATTTACTAACATTTGTTTCCTTACTCCTGGATCACCGCAGACTCAAACTAGTCTTCCTTCTACCTTATGCCAGCCTATCATGCAAACTTCAGCTGGAGCCGTCTTCCTATGCAACTATTATCAACCACCAAGGTGTAGTCGCTGTCCTGGGAAAATATATGTAATAGGTGCTAAAATGAGATTCTTCTATCTCAGTTTTGCTAGGGCAAAAAGATAATAGGTGCTATCTCTTAGAAACACTACCATGCAAAAATTTCAAAGTTAGCAGCCAAGACGAACCTTAAGCCCTTTTGTCCGCACCTCTAATATATGAGTTGAGAATGGAGATCAGGAGATTTGTGCAAAGGACAATGTGTGACGTGGCTGTGAATCCCATTCCTCCAAAGGGTTGGGGGAGGGCTGCTCCCCTTTGTCCACAGATCAGGGGAAAAGGGCTTCAGGAGATCATTTGGTGAGCTTGATATGTGACACCAGAGTTAGGGGGGCTTTGTAGACCAGCGTCTGACCCCTGCCTGGAAAATCTAAAAGGTAAAGATGGGCTGGCTAGTTGTTCTGATGGCCCAGGTGGAGAAGCAGTGGCTGCACTGGCAGCCTGCTCACGCAGAGTGTGGGGGTGTAATGAACGTGGGGATATTTCTCATGGAACTCACGTGGCTCGTGTAGGGATGAGAGCTGGCTTGGAGCCATTTTGAATTCTGCCCAAGAGGACCACCTGGAGGTCTGTGGAGAGAGGGCTGCCAGGAAACTGGGGCTGAAGGTATCATTCAGAGGAAAATGCACCACCTGTGTCACAGGAAATGCTATTGAATCTTTCCAATGAAGGCTTTCACAGATCCACAAAAAGGCCCAGTAAAGAGCTTTAAAATGGGTCCCCAAATAGTGAAGCCCTGTTAGGATAGTTCTAATTGAGTAAGAACTTTCCTGCTTTGTCTATCTGTCACGTCCTGTTCCCCTTTCAACTGTTGAGAGGCCAGAAATCACACTTAGTGAAAAGGGTGAAGAGAGGTGGAAGTAGTAGTAGTAGTAGTAGGAGAGAGAGAGAGAGAGAGAGAGAGAGAGAGAGAGAGAGAAAGAGACCACCCCCCTCCTTATCCTTCCCACAGAGGGATGTAACTGGAAAATAGGAGTAGGATCAGCTTCGAAATTTTGATTACATGGTCTTTCACACTATTCATTATTGAATTAAAACTGTGATTATTATTATTTTAATATGAAATTTATTGGCAAACTGGTTTCCATACAACACCCAGTGCTCATCCTAACAGGTGCCCTCCTCAGTGCCCATCACCCACTTTCCCCTCCCTCCCACCCCCCCATCAATCAAAAAACTGTAATTATTATTGAAAGAGATTCTAAGGGTGAGCAAGGGAAGAACTTGCCCTATTTTTAAGACACAGCAGAAGTTCAAAATAGTCTCTTTCTGATAACACGTCAAGAGTCCCCCCTGTTCAACACTATGGTTATATGCAGATGAAAGTTTTTGCCTTGTTCTCTTGCTTTAAGAGGTCCCTTCGATACCTCTCTCTTGCCTTTTAGATAAATGCAAACTCCTAAACATAGAGTTTGATGTCCTCTATTACCTATCTCATATATATTTTTCAACTAAATGTCTCACAATTCCAAACAGAACACTTGACTTCAGTCAGGTGGTCCTTTGTGCTTTGTAATAACAACTAATATTTATTGCACATTTTTTGTGCTAAACATTATATCATTTAAGCCTCATAACCTCTCAAAGTAGTAGTATTATTACTATTAGTCCATTTTACAGATGAATAATCTGAAACCACTAATAAATGAGGCTGTGATTAGAACCCAAGTAGTCTGACTCCAGAGCCCACAATCCAAACAGCTAAGCATATTGTGTCCTCTCTCTGTATACATATGTTCTTTGTTCTCAATCTACTTTTGGCATATCCTCCTACCCTCCTCTCCGCTGCTTATGCCACCCCAGATATCTTTCAAATACCAGTTCAAACTCCTCTTCCTCTGTGAAGCCTTCCCTAATTACCTCACAGTTATCTCTATTCTCTGAACTCCCCAAACATTTATTCCATGCCAAAGACTTTAAAATTTGAATCATATTGTTTGTTTCCCTATTGTCATTTTGGGCATACCATTTGGGTAAGCCCCTAGAAGTTCCTTCAAGGATGAGGTCTGTCTGTGTTCCATGCTGTATGTACATTTACCAGGGCAGTGGATCTCCAACTTTAGTACGGAAAGATATCAACAGACAGTTCACAGAATAAGAAATGTAAATGACGCTTAAATGTCTGAAAAGATGCTGGACCTCATTATAATAAGAGACATGCAAAGTCTCACTGAGTTACTATTTATCACCTCTCAGATAGACAAAAATCCAAAAGGAGAACAACATATTCTGATGACAAGGCTGTAGGGAAATAGAATCTCTCATACATTGTTACTGCGAATGTGAAATGATAGAACTCTCATAGACAGGAATTTGGCAGATCTAGCAGGATTACACGTGCATTCCTTTTGACCCGATAATCCCACTTTTGGGAATCTATTGTAAAGATACACTGGCAAAAATCTGAAATGCTGTATGTTCAAAGCTATTCTTTGTAGTGCTCTTTGTAAAAGCAAAAGACGGGGGGTGGGGAGGGGAATAGTGTCAATCAATAGAGGCCTAGTTGAATAATTATGGTACCTTTATATAAAAGAGTACTGAGAAGGAAGAAGGAAGATTGCTACAGACTGCTTTGGATCATCTCCAGGATCTATTGTTAAGTGAACAAAGCAAAGAGAAGAAAAATGTGTACCTTATGCTATGGTTTGTGTAAGAAAGATAGGAATATGAATTTCTATATGTGCTTATTTTTTCAAAAGCAAACAATGGATGAATAAACTTAAAACTAATTAAAATTATCTGTGAAGGGGAGAAACCAGTGGGGAAGAAACTGGGATGAAGACAGATATCCCTGAATGTACTTAGCTTTATAGTTTTGACTTTGGAACCAAGTATTTTTCCATATAATTCAAAAACAAAGTTAAACCAAAAGAAAATATTAGAAAAAAACTGAAATAGTTATACATATATGCTAGAATTGAACAATTAAGTGAATGGATGGGAGCCAGATTTCTCTCTGTTGGAGTGGGATATTACAGACAAGTAAGAGGAGGAAGCCAGAATGATCCATGTGATAATGAAATAGAATTAGAGACATTAGCATGAACTAATGTTTAACTTACTATTAGCTATAATGTATTGAACAATTCAGATATAAAGGGTGACACATAGAAATATTTATAGACATGTGTACATACAGAGGTTAGTATACATGCATTATTTCCTGGTCTGTCAGCTGAGGGCCTGGAAGCAATGACACCCCAACAGCAACAAGCACACTGAACACCAAGATATTGGTTTCTAAAACCACTCTTTAACAGAAGGAACCATGGCTCCTGGGAGAAATGTCCAATACTAGAATTGGGGCAGGAAATATATAAGATGAGTTTGGGGCATCTTGTAGTACCAGAAAGTAAGGAAGTGCTTTAAAAAATTGTGGGGTCATGTCAAAAGGACACAAAAGCCAACTCAAGAGCTCCCAATGATAAAAACTGAACCAATTTCAGGGAAAGAAAATAATAAAGTAGAACTGAAAATAAAATTTCAAAGTATAAAATAAATATCTATGCATTCATATTGATATAAATAGATGATTGAATCAATCAATCAATCAGAAGAGAAGAGACAAATCACCCATGCAAAAGAATTCCAAGTAATTTATGTAAATATCCACCCTCAAGTCATGAAAGATAACTTCCCACTCCTTATGTGTAGACTTCACATACTGGCACTGATTTCCTTCCAAGCAGTATAGTATGAAAAGAGGGGAAAAAAGAATAATTTTACAGTGGAGAAACCTGACACATATTACCTCAGCCAGATGATCAAGGTTAACATTGATAGTGATTAAGTCATGTTGATAGTAGGTGCCCTTGATATGATTTGATGAGAATAGCACTTTACTTCTGCTGTCTTCTTCCCCAAAACATATAATCCCAGTCTCATCATTAGAAAAAATATCAGACAAGTCCCTGTTGAGGGATATTCTACAAAATATCTGGCCAGTACTCCTTAAAACTATCAAAGGTTATCAAAAACAAGTAAAGTCTGGGAAGATGGCAGAGTAGGAGGACCTTAAACTCACCTCATCCTAAGAATACAATTATATAACACTCACATCAGTGTAAATAACCCAGAAAACGACCCAAACACTGGCAGAACAAACTCCACAACTAAATGTAGAGAAGAGGCTGCATCGAAAGGGGCAGGAAAGGCAAAGATGCTGTGGGGAGCTAAACCCTGTGGTCTGGCTGCTGGAGGGAAGAAGCTGCAGGTGCAGAGAACAAGAAACAGACAACCCTACCAGGGACACTGCACAGGGAAGATGAATCCCTGTAGAGTTTGGCTTTGAAAATTAGAGGGGCTGAATATCATGAGTTCTTACAATCAGCAGGACATAAAGCCTGAAACTTTAAAAAATCAGGGGGCTTGGTTCCAGGAGAGCCTAAAGGGTGATAGGAAGCTGAGTCCTCACCCTTAAAGAGACAGCAGACAAACCGTCCACAGTCTAGAAGCAGCAGTTTGAAAAAAATGCCAGAAGCATACAAGAAAGAGTTATTTACTAATCTGAGTTCACTGAAGGACTTCTTCAGTAACAAAGGAGCTGGCAGGCACCATTTCCCTTCCCTGCCCCCCAGCATAAATGCACAACCACCTGCAGGAGCCTGAGCAGCTCACACTTGCTGCCTAACTTGCTTACACCAACCTTCCCACCCCCATCCCCTGTACTTCAGTGGATCTGCCCTTTCCAGTCACACTGAGTGCTAAAGCCTCAGTTCTGGTGCTGCACGTCCCCTCCCCCAGAAGACTGGCATAAACCTCACCAACAACACAATTCTCAACCCCTACATTTTGCAGGACCTTGGTCTCAGTTGCAGTGACTGTTCACCTCCTGGGGAGGACATGTACACCATTTTAAAACTGCACTTTGAGGAGTAGCCAACCCAGCCGTGGTCTTGGCAGTGGCTGCATGTTCCCTGTTGAAGAGGATCAGCACCACCTTGTTAAAATTGCACCCCCTCACACTACTTTCAAGAACAAGAGAGGTAGCTGATGTTCCGAACACATAGAAACAGACACAGAGTTAGGCAAAATGAGGAGATGGAGGAATATGTCCCAAATGAAAGAATAGGACCAAACCACAGCAAGAGACCTAAGCAAAATGGAGATAAGTAATATGCAGTAGACAATTTAAAGTAATGATCATGAATATCCTTCCTGGACTTGAGAAAAGAGTGGAGGACATCAGTAAGACCCTAACACAGAGATAAAACAGAACCAATCAGAGATGAAGAACACAATAATTAAAATAAAAAATACATTAGATGGAATAAATAGCAGGCTAGAAGAAGCAGAAGAATGAATCAGCAACCTGACAGAGAAATAGAAAGTAATCAAGCTGAGCAGGTAAGAGGGAAAAAATTATGCAAAATGAGAATAGACTCAGAGAACTCAGTGACTCTATCAAGAGTAATAACATTCACATTATAGGGACTTCAGAAAAAGATGAGAAAGAAAAGGGGACAGAGGTTTTATTTGAAGAAATAATAGCTGAAAACTTCCCAAATTTGGGGAAGGAAACAAATTCAGGTCCAAGAGGCATAGAGATACCGCAACAAAATCAACCCAAGGAGGTACATACCAAGACACATAGTAATTAAAATGGCAAAAAGTGGTAATAATGAAAGAATTTTAAAAGCAGCAAGAGAAAAGAAAACAGTTACATACAAGGGAAACCCAATAAATATATCAGTGAACTTTTCAACAGAAACTTTGCAGGCCTGAAGGGAGTGGCAGGATATATTCAGTGCTAAAAGGAAAAAGTCTGCAGCCAAGGATCTCTATGCAGCAAGGCTATCATTCAGAATAGGAGAGAAAGAGTTTTTCAGGAAAAAAAGGAGTTCATGACCACTAAATCAGTCCTACGAGAAGTGTTAAAGGGGGCTCTGTGAATGGAAAGGAAAGACCATAAGTAAGAGTAAGAAAGTAGGAAGCACAAAAGCAGTAAAAGTCATTCAAGGGACTCAAAAAACAAAAGAAAGTAAAGTATGATACCAAATAGCTAAAATGTGGGGTGAGGAGTAAAGAATGGATTCAAACTCATGCAACCATCAACTAAAGATAAACTGCTATATGCAAAAGATGTTATGTACAAACCTAATGGTAACCACAAATCAAAAACCAGCAACAGATATGCAAAAAATAAATAAATAAATAAATAAATAAATAAATAGAAAGTATATCACTAAAGAAAGCTAACTTACGGTGAGAGTAGAGAGCAAGGGAAGTAAGGAACAGAGAAGATCCACAAAAACAAACATTAAACAAATAACAAAATGGCAATAAATACATACCTAACAATAATTACTTTGAATGCAAATGGAATAAATGCTCCAATCAAAACACACAGGGTAATGAAGTGGATAAAAACAAGACCCATATGCTGCACACAAAAGACTTACTTCAGACCTAAAGACACATGCAGATTGAGAGTGAGGGGATGGAGAAATATTAACCATGCAAATGGATATCGAAAAAAGACAGTAGCAGTACTTACATCAGACAAAATTGACTTTAAAACAAAGATTTCAACAAGAGACAAAGAAGGACACTATATAATCATTAAGGAGACAATCCAATGAGAAGACTAAAATTGTAAATATCATGTATCCAACATAGGAGCACCTAACTACATAAGACAGTTCATAACAAATATAAAGGAACTAACTGATAGTAATACAATAGTAGGAGGGGACTTTAATGCTCCACTTATATCAATGGACAGATCATCCAAACAGAAAATCAACAAGGAAACAGTGCCTTTGAATGACACACTGGACCAGATAGATTTAATAGCTATATTCAGAACATTTCATCCTATAACAGCAGAAAACACATTCTTTTCGAGTACACACAGAACATTCTCCAGAACAGATCACACATTATCTCACAAAACTAGTCTCAACAATTTCAAAAATATCAAAATCATGTATCTTTTCTGACCACAATGCAATGAGACTAGAAATCAATCACAAGAAAAATCTGGAAAAAGCACAAATACACGGATGTTAAATAACATGCTACTAAACAATAAATGGGTCAACCAAGAAATCAAAGAGGAAATAAAAAAAAATACGTGGAGACAAATGAAAATGAAAACACAATGATCCAAAATCTTTGGAATGCAGCAAACGCTCTTCTAAGAGGGAAGCTTATAACAATACAGGCCTACCTCAAGAAGCAAGAAATATCTCAGATTAATAACCTAACCTTACACTTGAAGGAGTTAGAAAAAGAAGAACAAACAAAACTCCAATTCAACAGAAGGAAGAAAATAATAAAGATTAGAGCAGGAATAAATGACGTAGAAACTAAAAAACAAAACAAAACAAATAACAAACAATAGAACAGTCAGTGAAATCAGGAACTTGTTCTTTGAAAAGATCAACAAAATTGATAAACTTCTAGCCAGATTCACTGAGAGAGAAAGAACTCAAATAAACAAAATCAGAAATGAGAAAGGAGAAATAACAACTGACAACACAGAATTACAAAGGACTAAAAGATAATATTATGAAAAATTACATGCCAACAAATTGGGCAACCTGGAAGAAATGGATAAATTCCTAGAAACATATAACCTACAAAAATTGAATCAGAAAGAAAATTTGAACAGACCAATTACCAGCAATGAAATTAAGTCAGTAATCAAAAAACTCTCAGCATGAGCCCCTGGGTAGCTCAGCTGGTTAAGTGTCCAACTTTGGTTCAAGTCATGATCTTATGGTTCATGAGTTTGAGCCCTGCATCAGGCTCTGTGCTGACAGCTTGGAGCCTAGAGCCTGCTTCAAATTCTGCGTCTCCCTCTCTCTCTGCCCCTCCCCTGCTTGCACTCTCTCTTAACTCTCTTACTCTCTCTCTCTTAAAAATACATAATAAACATTAAAAAAAAAAAAAAAAACAGCCAGCAAACAAAAGCCCAAGATCAGATGCTTCACAGGTGAATTCTACCAAACATTTAAAGAAGAGTTATACCTATTCTTCTCAAAGTTTTCCAGAAAATAGAAGAGGAAGGAAAACTTCCAAATTCATTCTATGAGTCCAGCATTACCCTGGTACCAAAACCAGATAAAGACAACAACAACAGAAAAGAGAATTATAGGCCAAAATTTCTGATAGATGCAAAAATCCTCAACAAAATATTAGCAAACCGAATCCAACAATACATTGAGAAAAATCATTCACCATGATAAGGTGGAATTTATTCCCAGTATGCAAGTATGGTTCAACATTTACAAATTAATCGACATGATACATCACATCAATAAGAGAAAGGATAAAAAACATACGATCATTTCAATAGATGCAGAAAAGGCATTTGACAAAGTACAACATCCATGATAAAATCCTCAACAAACTAGGTTTATAGGAAACATACCTCAACATGATAAAGGCCATCTATGAAAAACCCACAACTAACATCACATACAGTGGTGAAAAACTATAAGCTTTTCCTCTAAGGTCATCCAAGGATGTCCACTCTCACCACTTTTATTCAACAGAATACTGGAAGTCTAAGCCACAGCAATCAGACAAGAGAAAGGAATAAAAGGCATCCAAATTTGGTAAGGAAGAAGTAAAACTTTCACTACTTGCAGATGACATGATACTCTATATAGAAAACTCTATTCTCTATATAGAAAAAACTACTGGAAATGATGAATGAATTCAGTAACATTGCAGGATACAAAATCAATATACATAAATCCATTGAATTTCTATACACTAATAACAAAGCAGCAGAAAGAGAAATCAAGAAAACAATTCAATTTATAATTGCACCAAAATAATAAAATACCTAGAATAAACTTAGCCAAAAAGCCAAAAGAGCTGTACTCTGAAAAGTATAAAACACTGATAAAAGAAGCTGAAGATGATGCAAAGACATTCTATGCTTATGGATTGAAGGAACAAATATTGTTAAAATGTCTATATTACCTAAAGTAATCAACACATTTAATACAATCCCTATCAAAATACCAACAGCATTTTCACAGAGCTAGGACAAATAATCCTAAAATTTGTATGGAACCATAAAACTTCAAATAGCCAAAGCAAGCTTGAAAAAGAAAAACAAAACTGGAAGTATCACAATCTCAGATTTCAAGTTATATTACAAAGCTGTAGTAATCAAAACAGTATGATACTGGTACAAAAACAAACACCTAGATCAATGGAACAGAACAGAGAGCCTAGAAATAAACCCACAATTATACGATCAATTAATCTTCAATAAAGGAGGCAAGAATATACAATGGGGAAAAGACAGTCTCTTCAACAAATTGTGTTGGGAAAACTGGATAGTACATACAAAAGAATGAAACCGGACCACTTTCTTACACCATGCACAAAAATAAACCCAAAATGGATTAAGGACCTAAATGTGAGACCCAAAACCATAAAAGCACTAGAAGAGAGCATAGGCAGTAACTTCTCTGACATCATCCATAACGACATTTTTCTATGTAAGTCTCCTGAGGCAAGAGAAACAAAAGCAAAAAGAAATGATTTGGATTACATCAAAATAAAAAGCTTCTGTACAGCAAAGGAAATCATCAACAAAACCAAAAGATAATCTACTAAGTGGAAGAAGATGTTTGCAAATGACATATCTGATAAACAGTTAGCATCCAAAAATATATAAAGACTTATACAACTCAACACACACACACACACACACACACACACACACACACACACACATCCCATTGAAAAATGGACAGAAGATATGAATAGACGTTTCTCCAAAGGAGACAGATGACCAACACATGAAAAGTTGCTCAACAGCAGTCATCATCAGGGAAATGCAAATCAAAACCACAATGAGATATCACCTCAGACCTGTCAGAATGGCTATAATCAAAGATACAAGAAACAACAAGTGTTGGTGAAGATGTGGAGAAATGGAACCCTTGTGCACTGTTGGTGGGAATACAAACTGGGGTAGCCACTGTAGAAGACAGTATGAAAGTTCCTCAAAAAATTAAAGATAGAACTACTCTGGAATGCCTGGGTGGCTCAGTCAGTTAAGCATCTGAAGCATCTAACTCCTGATTTTGGCTCAGGTCATGATCAATGGTTTAGTTAGTGTGATCGAGCCCTGCATTGGGCTCCATGCTGGCAGAGGCAGAACCTTTTTGGGATTCTCTCTCCCCCTCTCTTTGTCCCTCTTCCACTCACACTCTTTCTCTCTCTCAAAATAAACATTAAAAACAAAACAAAACAAAACAAAACAACCCAGAACTACCCTATGATCCAGACTTGGCACTACTAAGTATTTACCCAAAGTAAACCAAAACACTAAATCAAAGGGATACATGCACCCCTATGTTTATAGAGGCATTATTTGCAATAGCCAAATTATGGAAGCAACTTAAATGTCCATCAATAGATGAATGGATACAAAAAATGTGTCATATATAGACAAGGAAATATTATTCAGCCATAAAAAAGAATGCAAACTTTCCATTTGCTACAACATGGATAGAACTAGAGTATAATGCAAAGCAAAATAAGCCAGTCAGAGAAAGACAAATACCATATTATTTCACCCTTATGTGGAATTTAAGAAATAAAACAAATGAACAAAGGGGAAAAAAAGGAGACAAACCAAAAAACAGACACTTAACTATAAAGAACAAACAGATGGTTACCAGAAGGGAGGTGGGTGGAGAAAATGGGTGAAATAGGTAATGGAAATTAAGAGTGCTTATCTTGATGAGCAGTGGGTAATATATGGAAATGTTAAATCACTATATCATACTCCTGAAAAGAATATAAAACTGTAGGTTAACTGCATTGCACTTAAAATTAAAACAAATTTTTTTTAAAGCCCAACACCGTATTTTTCATAGAGAAAAAACAATTACAATATTATAAAAGGGAAGTCTGAGAAACTGTCACAGCCAAGAGAAACCTAAGGAGACGTGATGTCCAAAAGTAATGTGGTATCCTGGATGGGATCCTGCAAGAGAAATAGGACATTAGGGGAAAACTAAAGAGGTTTCAATAAACTGTGGACTTTAGAAATGGATCACTATGGGTTCATTTATTGTGACAAATGCATCACATTTATATAAGATGTTAGTAATAGAGGAAGCTGGGTGTGAGATATTTGGGAATTCTGTACTACCTTCTCTAAGACTGTTTTCAAATTCAAAGCTTATTAAAAAATACAAAGCAAATAAACCTAGCTATAGATCAAGTTGATTCTAGAAACATAAAGAGAAGAATTATTTTAAGTAACTTAAAATTTTTTTAAATGTTTATTTATTGAGAGAGACAGAGTGTGAGTGGGAGAAGAGCAGAGAGAGAGGGAGACACGGAATCCAAAGCAGGCTCCAGGCTCTGAGCTGTCAGCACACAGCCGGACACGGGGCTCGGGCCCACAAACTGTGAGATCATGACCTGAGCCGAAGTCAGACGCTTAACCGATCGAGCCACCCAGGCGCCCCTGTTTTAAGTAATTTTAAAACACAGTATCCTGAGGACAAACTTACACACAAAGATATCTTAGATTGCCTATTTGCAATAGCCAAATTATGGAAGCAACTTACTGTGCTGTGTTTGAGATATGATATATTGAAATATATATTAATATATCAGAATAAAATACCAATATATATAATATACTTTAATAATGTATATTAGATACTAATATATATAAAGAGAAAGAGCAAATACATGATTATTTTAGTATCATTAGAAGCCAAACTTTTTAGTATAAAAGAGATAACAGATAATATAAAACCAAAGGAAATATGTAAAAACTTACCTTCATTTGAATTAGAAATATAAGTATTAACTCATAATTGACTTTTTTCTAAAGAATGCATATTTCCTAGCTCTGTCCACAAAAAATGCCAGGATTGATGAGCAATGAACACCCTGAAAGCCCAGACTGTAATCTCTAAATACCCTTCCCTGCAAAGGAATGAGGACTCCTTGGAGAAATGACTAATTATAGATCTGAGGTAGATGAGCCTGGGGCATCTTGTGCCTGAAAGTAAGGAAATTACAGAGACTATAGGGTCATATGAGAGCAAGTAAGCAAACAAACAAACAAACAAACACAGGAGGGGCTCCTGGGTGGCTCAGTCGGTTAAGCGTCCGACTTCGGCCTAGGTCATGAGTTTGTGCTCCGCATCCAGCTGTCCTCTGTCAGCACAGAGCCCACTTTGGATTCTCTATCTCCCTCTCTCTGCTCCTCTTCCCCCCTCAGAAATAAATAATAACATTAAAAAAACAAAAACAAACAAACAGCACAGGAGCCAACTTGAAATGGCCCCCATTGGCCAAAGATGGAACGTTTGAACATGAAGAGACTGACGAGAAACAAATAAATAAGAGAAAAAGTAAAAGAGTAACAACTGCAATGAATTAAAACCCATCAAATATATAAAAGTTTATGAACCCATTGTATGTATCTCTTTCTTCCCCAGCCAAGAAAGAAAACTTCATGGTTACTTTCTGAGAGTACTAGGATATCAATCATTCTGATACATATAAATATGATAAAGGGAAAGAATAAAGGTTTTATCTTGCTTTTTCTCTACAGACTGTATTTCCTGATGACCAAATAGCCTATGAAGGAAATTTCTTCTATATAGAAGAATTACAGCTAATAAATGCAGGAAGAAAAATAGAACTGAGACCCAAATCACCATTTTGTAACCCCTAATGAAATAGTAGAACCAGGCAAGGCTCAAATGGGCTGCTAAAGCCTTTAAATAAAATGCTGATGGAGAATTTTATAATGGATAGATCAGGACAACAACACTTGAACCAGCTGATCAATCTTAACTAAAAGTGGAATAGCTGAATATAATGTTCTTCTCCCTGAAATACTGAATCTAATCAAGCCTCTACCCATCAGTTTATAGAAAATAAGAGAGAGAGAGGAACCTGTTACAAGCAGTACCATGAGCCAAATCTAGAATGTGGGAAATTCTACAGAACAAATGAAACAGTTTCCTCCGCAAATAATGGAAAGGGGCTATTATAAGTTGAAAGAGACATACCAACCAGACACAGCATGTGTATCTTTTTGGATCCTAATTTGAACACATCAAATGCAAAAAGATATTTTTGAGCCTACTATGGAAAATGGAGCATGGACTAGGGAATACGACACCAAGAAGTTGATGTTGTTGACTGTGATGATGGCATCTGATTATGTTTAAAAAAAAAAAAAAGTCCTTATCTGTTACAGAAACATACTAAAGAACGATGGACAAAAGAGTAAGATGTCTGGGATTCACTTTTAAATATTTCAGCCTCACCTCCTCCCAAAAAGTTGGTATAGACAGAACTGAAACAAGAGTAACAGGCTGATGATAAATGGTTGAAGCTGAATGACGGGTACCATGAGGTCCATCAGACAATTCTCTCTAGTGTCGTGTATGTTTAAACATGTTCGGGGTAAATAGAAAACAACTTTTAATTTTTAAAAATGGTGCCAGTTTGGGGGAACCAAGGAAATTTTGATTCTAGATTGGGGTGTCTTTTAAATAAGCAGCTTAGGTGATTCTGTCACAGCTGTCCAGGACCAGACTGAGAGAATCAACTCTAGTATGGCTCTGCTTTAGGTAGTGAACAACACGTACACAGAAGTATTTCATGGCCCTGACCAGAGTGCCCAACTATTAGGATTACATAATATCTTTACTTCAGAGCCCATTTCTTGACAGGGTATTCTGGATTCTCCAAATTCGTTAACTGAAGGATCAGTTGGATGCCCACAGACTTTCCAGTGGGTGCTGTAACGGTCTTTCCTCCAGCTGTTGGGCTGTGCATGCATTCAGTGTCTTCAGGCTGGCTTATTGCAGGGTCCTGCAGTCTTCCTTGTCCTCTACCCAGAAGCCAAGAAAAGCATGTTTTCTGAGGCTCGTGACCCATCCACCCTCTCAGTTTGCTTATATGTATATTTTAGCTCGGTTACCTAGAGCAATGAAGAAGAAAATCAGCAGAGCCCATGCTTCTGTACAGAGGTCCCCTAAGATCTCCAAGAAAGCAGATCTGTTTAGGTAAACCAGAAGCGAGAATCCTCTCGGGCACCTGAGCTACTGAGTTTAATTGGGATGCAGCTGCTTTTCCTCCTTCCGCACACTCATTCCTAGTTCAGCCTGCAGACAACAGGGAGTTACCAGTTAATTGACTGTTTCTATGATTGTCATTCACTTTGGCACTCTTCCCGATTCTTTGTTGCTACAGAATGCTGCTTTTAAAAGTATTTGCTTTCCTGTGGACCCTGACGAAGACTGTGCCAGGCTAAAATTCTTTAGGATTTGTTAAAAAGGTGGGGGGAGGTGGACTCTATCTGGGAACATGGTGTGTGTTGTGGGATTTGGGGTGTTGCTGTGAACCAAGAGCTGAGTGGAGCCAGGACTAACATCCGGGTTATATATTACATAAAGGAGCTGGACAAGTTTCCAGTCTCAGAACCAGTTGGGCAGGTTGAGGGAGCTTTGTGTGTGTGTGTGTGTGTGTGTGTGTGTGTGTGTCTTTTTTTTTTTTTTTTTTTTTAATTTCTCACCACTCAGTTGAGCAGAGGAAA
Organism: Panthera tigris; assembly: GCF_018350195.1. NCBI lineage: Eukaryota > Metazoa > Chordata > Mammalia > Carnivora > Felidae > Panthera > Panthera tigris. Next base: position 95,888,464 of record NC_056667.1, on the reverse strand, counting down.
CTTTCAGCTTCAAGTAAATGGTTCACTTGGAATGTCGAGAAAGGTTTGCAAGCTGGGGCTTGGGTTTCACGGCTCTGTCATCCCTTTCTGCTAGGTGCTACGCCCCCCAAGATAGGTACAAGGCAATAGAAGTGAGCAAGATGTGGGACCCACCAGCTCTCAGCCCAGCTCTAGACCTAGGTTGCCAATAGCTTTTCAACTTGGCTGGCTTCTGATATAAAAAATAATGGGGAGCCACTGCCAAAATCAATACATCATGTTTGTATGTGTGTGCCTGCCACGGGTTACATCATGGTATTGGATTTTTGGTGGTCACCCCATCTCCTCTCCTCATTGCTTAGAGTCTAACTGCTGCCCGACCTTCTGCCAAACTGGCCCAGAGCCTCCCTCTCTTGCCTCTTCAGTGGAAAGTTCCAGAGTCATTCTGAGTGTGCCCCTTCAGAGTGCTTTGTGATTTTTATTAAAACAAAAACAAAAACAAAAAAACCCAGGAGTTTTGCCGTTCAGGAACCCTAAGTGGTTCCCAGGAGATGAGATGATTCTTCTGGCTCTCACAACCTCTAGATTTCTGTAAAGCATTCTCTGTTTACCAAATGAATACACCAGTCCAGGAGCCAAGTGGAAATCTGTTCCAGGCCCTCTCTACTTAAAGAAGGAAAGAACACTATATGCTGTAAATCAAAAAGGACGGGAGGTTGAATTTCAAGAAGAGCCTCTTTAATTCAAGAATTCATCCCTGTGAAAGGTGAGGTCCAATGGATTAGAGTGGATATCTTGCACATACGGTGGATTAGGGTAAGTATCTTACAAATATGTAGTACAGGCCTTGCAACTAACTCAGTTGCCCGTTTCCTTCCCTCTACCACTCAGAGTGGGGAAAAGGCATGTTTACAACTTCTAGTGCCCAGATGGCTCCCCAGACCAATTAAATCGCTATCTCTGGGGGAAGGTTTTGTTTTTGCTTTTGTTTTGTTTTGTTTTTGCTTTAACTCCCAGGTGATTCCAGCATACTACAAAGAACCAAGGCTCTAGCAGAAAGACCAATGGGCTGGGAATAAAATGAGCCACTTTTCAAACCCTGCCCTTTGCCACTGAACGTGTCAACCTATAAAATTATAGGCGACTCTCTTCTAAGATTATTTGAACTCTAAAATTCTCTGATTCTCTTTCAACTGGTCTCTGTCCTGGAAACCAAGAGCATCCCAGGGCCAGCTGTTTTTCCATAACACCTGGAATGTCTCTAAAGCCGTCTACAGCGTAAAAAGATCTGTCTAATCGGGTCAGTGTGTTGGTGAGTCCAGATTGCCTTACCGGACTTAAGTAAACAAGTAGTGTGGTTTACAAAGGAAAAATACAAGCTACATGGTGTTTCTGATACTTATGGGCCTATCAACTAGTTTCAAATGAGTAGTGGAATTTTTCTTAATGCATATTTAAGTCCTGTAGCTGTGCTAATTCCCAATTCCTCCAATATTCAGTTAATTGGAAATACATCCTCCTCAAGAACGCCTTAGAATAAAAATGGACTCCCCTCCTCCCCCACCCAGTCCTCTCCACTGGTGGAAATTTAAATACTTAGGAAGCTAAGGAGACTCTAATCCAAAATATGCATTTTTGTCTGGCCTGGACTTTAATTAGATATTACTGTAGTAGCCTAAATGGATAGAGAGAAGCTTTAACTCTTGAACTAAGGCACAATTAGTCAGGCATAAAAGAACTCTAAAGGGATACTAATTGCTTTTAAAAAGATAAATTGAATTGAGCCAAAGAAGCAGAAAATTACCTTTGTGGGGAATCATCTTGGTTAAGAAAGGGAGGGCTGGTGGAAATTGGAACAATTACGTGTGCATGGCTGGGAGGAGAGGAGGCCCTCGCTCTTTTCTTGGCCAAACACGAATCCCAAAGGCAGAGACTCTAGAAACTTGAATGCCGCCAACTTGAGGTAAGGCTGTCTGCCGGTCTCTGGTAACCTGCGTGCATACCTCAAGCTTGTGCCAACGATTGTCTTGACATCTTATGGCCAGGATCCCCAGTGTTATTTGAAAATGTTATGTCAAAGGGTGTGGCATGCAACTGTCTCAGTGAAGGTAATTGAAACTCAGTTTCACTTTTAAGATGAACCTTCAGGGCAAAGGTGAAGTGCTTTTTCCTCCCTGTGAACTCCATAGCCCTTTAGGGTACTTCACTCACAGGATGAGTTCCGTGTGTGTAGAAACTGTTGCATTTATAGCTCTGTGAGTCAAGCAAAATCAAACTACATGTGGCGGGTCATGGCTACACAAACACTGGGAGCCATTGACCTAGAGGTGAATCTGGAGATGCTCTTTTGAGAAGGAGGTATTTAGAAAAATCGCCCTTCCTGCCCCCAGAAAATCTTATAGAGGGCCAAACGTGTTTGGGTTATTCAGTACTATGTGCGAATGGTCCTTGGTTTTCCCCTCACCTAATTAAGCACAAAATTTGGAAATATTTAATAAAATCTATTGGTAACCCCTGGATACTTGTGTCTTCATGTTCCCTCTCCTTTCAAAAGCATTTGCAATCAGCCAGTGCTGCCTTAACCATCTCCTCTCTGGGCTTCTTTTCTCACCTCGCAGCCTGCCTTTTTCCCAGTCCCCTTTGCTGGCCCTTGGCTGGCTGCCTGACTAAGGCTGGAAGCCCTGAACTTGGTCCTGGTCCTCGTCTTCTCTATGTCACCCTTCCCTATTGGTGACTGCATCCACGGCCATGGCTTTAAACAGTGCCTCTCTGGGGCGCCTGGGTGGCTCAGTCAGTCAAGCAGCCCACTCTTGGTTTTGGCTCAGGTCTTGATCTTGTGGTTCATGAGACCGAGCCCCCTCATCAGACTCTGATGCTGACAGCGTGCAGCCTGCTTGGGATTCTGTCTCCCTCTTTCCCTGCCCCTCCCCCACTTGTTCTCTATCTCACTCTCTAAATAAATAAAAATAAACTTTAAATAGTGCCTCTTTGCTGATGTGTCCCTCATCTATATCCTCAGCTCAGACTTGCCCCTGAGCCACACACCTAACAGCCTGCTCGGTATCTTACCTTCGGTGTCCAACAGGCACCTGAACCCTTGATTCCTGCCCTCCCTATGTTCTCCATTAAGTAAAATGGAACCACCTAGCAGCTCCCACTAACACCTAGCAGTCACTCTCAATTCTCCCCTCCCCCCACCACATCAAAGCCACCAGCGAGTTCTGTTGGTTTTATCTCCAAAATACATTCCAAATCCTCCCACTTATTTCCATTTCTACTTTGACCATCATCTCTCACCCAGATTACTCTAATAGCCTCCTGGCTGATCATCCTGCTCTCCCTCTTGCTCCCTGACACGGCACTCTCCACTCAGCATCCAGAGAGAACTTTTCAAAATGTAAATCAGATCATGCTAATCGTCTGGTTAAACCCCTGCAGTGTTATCCCGGGAATGCAAGGATATCTGGTTGTGTAAAACACCATATTAACAGACTAAAGGAGGGCAGCTGCATGATCCACTCCGCTGACTCACAGAAAGTGTTTGATGAAACGCACAATTTTTTTCATGACAGAAACTCTTGGCAAACTGGAAGTGGAAGAGAACTTCCTTAAACTGATAGAAGGTGTACCTGTTGAAATGTTGAAGCAAACATAATCATATTTAACAGTCAAACTCTAAAACCTTTTCCACTGGAGTCAAAAAGAAAGGTAATGCCATCATTGCTTCGAGAAAGCATTGTCCTGGAAGTCCTAGACAAGGTGAAAATGCAATTCAACAAATGTTTATCAAATGCCTACTATGTGCTAGGGGCAGTTCAAGGCCCTTAAGATTCACCAATGAATAGGGGCGCCTGGGTGGCTCAGTCGGTTAAGCGTCTGACTCTTGATTTCAGATCAAGTCATGATCTTGTTTCGTGAGATCAAGCCCCACATTGGGCTCTGAGCTGACAGTGCGGAGCCTGCTTGGGATAATCTCTCTCCCGCTCTCTGCCCCTACCCTGCTCGTGCTCTTTCTCTCTCCAAATAAATAAATATAAAAAAGAAAAAGACTTACCAGTGAATAAAACAGACAAAAACAACATTGGGCAAACACCGTAGTGAAGAAAGGCAGGAACAAACAATAGACATTGTTATGTGCTGACCTGTGTTCCTCCCGAAATTCACATGGGAAAATCCTAAACTCCAGTGTCTTAGGATGGGGCTGTATTTGGCAATAAGGACTTTAGACAGATGATTATGGTAAAATAAGGGATAGGGTGGGCCCTCATCCAGTCTGATTGCTATCCTTACCAGAAGAGGAATTCTGGACACCCAAGAGACACATGATGAGCGGGCACAGAGGACAGACCAGGTGATGACACAGAGAGAGGCACTATCTGCAAGCCAAGGGCAGAGGCCTCAGGAGAAACCAAGCCTACTGACACCTTCATCTTGAACCCCTAGCTGCCAGAACCATGAGAAAATAAACTTGTGTTGTTTAAACCACCAGTCTGTGGCATCATGTTATGGCAGCCCACTCAGACGAATACAGATATTAGTTTACATAAATAACTATATAGTATATCAGAAAATGACAAGCCAGTATTTTTAAAAGGCATACGTAAAAGAGATCAAGGGCAGTGGGGAGGCGAAGTGTGGACTGGAGTGTTAAACTGGGTGGTCAGAGGAGGCCACACAGAGAAGGAAAAAGATAAGATGTATGAGAACAGGAATGGACGGTGGGGAATGAGTCAGACGTGGTACATAGACAGCTTCAGCTTTGTCGGTAAGGTTTTGTTTCTTGTGCTTGGTGGTGGGATCATTACATTGTTATCTGCACCTTTTGGTCTGCCTGTGAGATTTCATTTTTTGGAAAGGTTGGCTTGGAAAGGTTGGCACCTGGATACTGGCTGGTGGTTGTGACAGGAGGGCCACGGCAAGGCTGAGCTGAGACAGTGGAGTGAGGGTGAAGAGGGTGTGTGGGTCACACCAGTCACACTAGGCACAGGTGGCTCAGGATATTATGACCGCACGTGGGAGGTGAGAAAGAGAAAAGTGTCCGGGGTGACATGCCGGCTATCGCACAGGACAGTGGAGAAAGGAGTGTCACTGCCAGGACACAGGATGAGGAGCGGGTATGGGGGCTGGGGGGTGGGACCCTGAGTGCAGGGTTGACAAGTTGTTTTTGAGGCGCTAGTTGGTGTTCGATGGCAGGAAAAGAGGAAGGAGATGAAAGGGTGCGTCGCATCTCTGATTCTAGAACGCTCAGACTTGATTCTTGAGGGTGGCCTCTTTTCTGCTTAGACACCAAGGACGGGGACCCAAGATCAAGTTGAAATCATATTCTGCTGCAGATCCTTGGCACTCAGGCACTGCTCACACGCCTGGATTCTGTGCTCGGAAACTCTGGAAGCTGCCTCTCTCACCCAGCCCCCTGCCCAGGCCAACTTCATGCACTGCTCAGGGAATGCTAGCGTTGGTTGGGAATGCTAGCTTTGAGATCGGTCAGCAGCAGCAGCCTCCTTCTTTTTAATAAAGGTTTACATTCTAGAATAGATTTAGATTACAGAAAAGTTGCAAAGATAGTACAGAGTTCCCATTTTCCCCACACCCAGCCTCCCCTAGTATTAACATCTTACATTCGTATATTCGTCACAATTGATGAACCAGTATTGACGATGATTATTAACTAACGTCCACAGTTTATTCCTTAGTTTTTACCTATTGTCTTTTTTCTGTTCCAGGATCTTATCAGTGATATCTCGTTACATTTAGGAGACATCATCCTGTCTCCTTAGTGTTCTCCCGACTGTGATAGTTTTTCAGACCATAAAGAGTTTGAGGAGCGCTGGTCAGGTATTTTGTAGAATGTACCTCATTTGGGATTGGCCTAATGTCTTCCCTCACCCGCCTACTTTTTTTACTTGTTTCCTTTCCCCCCAAACAAAAGCAGGGAACAGCTGCTGGCTTGAAGCCCTATGTGGTGGAAGGAGAGCCTCAGGGCATGTCTGTGAAACTCGGCAGGGCTCTGAGAAACCCATTCTAGAACAATCCCTCATTTGTGGACCAGGAAGCAGCTCTCCCATGCTGCCATCACCCACTCACTTCAGATGCGAGCATCTCCTTCCCAGGTACATTTCCTGTCTCATGGGGACCGACAGACAGTCTCCCTGATTGTTCAGAACCGCCCCCCAACACGCACACACTTGAATTTATCATTGCCGAGCAAATGATCCTTTAGATCCTTCGGCTCAGCCAGATGGGTCAGTGGATCAAGGACCACTGTGAAAAGTTAGCCGCAAAAGCATATGTTTAAAGTTTGATTCCATCGCTTATTTCAAGGGCTCATGGACCCTGCTAATGAAACATGGACCCCAGTGAGGCATCCCTGAGGCAGGGCGGCTTGTGAAATACACACACTTACTAGGAACTGAATGTTGTGCCCATCTCCCCACCCCCTCAATTCACACTAGAAATCCTAATCCTGCATGTGATGGTTTTACGAAGTGGGCCTTGGAGGTGATTAGGTCATGAGGGTGAAGCCCTCAGGAATGGGCTTAGTGTCCTTTTATAAGAGACCCCAGAGCTCCATAGCCCTCTTTCCACCATGTGAGGATACAACCTGGAAGAAACCCCCGGGACCTCACCAGAACCCAACCATGCTGGTGCCCTAATCTTGGACTCCCAGCTTCCAGAGCTGTAGAAATAAATTCCTACTATTTATAAGCCACCCAGCCTATGGTACTGGTGATGGGTCTCTCAAGTGGTTTTAGGTGAGTGGCCATACCCCAAATAAACTCAGGTTTATCAAGACCTAGGCTCTGGTGTCTGGCAGACCTAGGCTAATCCTGGCTTGGCCCCTTTGTAGGGCTGTCCCCTAGGTGGGTCCTCTGTGCTCCCTTTCACACTCTGTAAACTCAAAGGTTGTGGTGAAGACTGAGTGAGACAAAGCCCAGCACAGTGAGCATCTGGTCAAACTCAGTAGATGTTGGCCTTATCATCATTGTTGCCGCCACTGCTTCTGTTGTTGTTCTCAGGCACAGACAACACCGTGTGCCCCTTGTGTCCTGTGCCATTCTCTCACCAGTGCACCAGGGCTGGAACAACACCCGGATCTAAGGCTCCTCTAGGAACTGTGCTATTCGTGGCAATGACCAAAGGGGAACATTTCTAAGCTGGCCAAGGGAGGCCCAGGAAGCAGCTCAAAACTCAAAATAACCCCTTCAGCCAATGGGGACTTTGGCCTCCATCTGGAATGTCTCGATTGGGAGAGATGCTCTCAGGGAAGGTCTCAGCATGTCCTCCCACTAAGCAGTGTTTTCCAAACTGCAAGTTGCAGCCCATTGGTGGGTCTGAAAATCAATTCTGTGGGTTGTGCCCAGCCCCCTTTCCCCCCACCGAAAGAAAGAAAGAAAGAAAGAAAGAAAGAAAGAAAGAAAGAAAGAAAGAAAGAAAGAAAAGAAAGAAAGAAAGAAAGAAAGAAAGAAAGAAAGAAAGAAAGAAAGAAAGAAAAATAGACTACACTAGAAAATGTCAGAGGGTATCCTTTGTAGACAGTATAATTTTTTTTTCAGGAAATTGATTTTGTTTGAGTGCATGCATGTGTGCCTGTGTGTGTCTACTGGGTCGTGTTGTAAAATGTCTTTCTATGGTCAATGGTCAACAAACTTGCTGAGCCACAACTCTAAAGTGCGTGCAAGAGTGAGGTCTGGGGGGTGTTTATGAAGCCCACCACAAGGAACGAAAGAGAAAAGAGAGCGTTTAGGACCAAGAGTCAGTTCTAGGGGTAGGGACTGAGTGGAACGTTTGGGAACCTTCCCACTCCACCACGGGACGTACGCACACCTCAGGATATTGTATTATCCTTTCCTGGCTCCTCTTGGGGATTAGCAGCTACAAAACAAACCATAAGCACCAACGTCATAAACAATAAGGACTTGTGTGTTTGTGTGCAGGAGCCGTAAGGGGCTGGAAGGACTGTGTCCTATAACCCGTGCTGTGTGGCCCAAAGCCTCAGGAGACAGAGTGGGAGGTGGCAGCATTAACAGGAGCAAACAACTACAACGGGACACCAGTGGCCTCAGAGGAGGCCATCTGGTCTGGCCTGCTCCTAACCTTCACCGCTTCTCCCGCCTTCAGGGTAGAGCGAGAACTCTGGTACCTTCAGTATCTCTCCCTCAGTCTCTCTCCTGTTCTGGGCACTCCCTCCAGGCACTCGGACCCATATGCCCAGACCATCACGCTGCCCTCTTCCTCTTCTGGTCTAGAATGTTTAAAAAAATTTTTTTAATGTTGACTTATTTTTGAGAGAGAGAGAGAGAGAGAGAGAGAAAGAGAAAAAAAAGAACGAGTGGGGGAGGGGCAGAGAGAGAGGGAGACACAGAATTCAAAGCAGGCTCCAGGCTCTGAGCTGTCAGCGCAGAACCACGAGCCACGAGATCATGACCTGAGCCAAAGTCGGACACTCAGCTGACTGAGCCACGCAGGTGCCCCTCAAATGTTTTACACAGACCTTCTCCCTGGGACATCTGCGGGCCTCACCTTAGAAGGCACCTGCCTCCTGCAGATACCAGGTCCTGCTGTCTCTCTGTGGCTCCCAGGAAGCACATTTCTGAGTGGCTGCCTGCCACCCCTCTGAGACTGAGCTCCCAGACAGGACCCGGGTCTAGTTCACTGTGTGCCCACTGCCTACCTGAGCACCGTGGACACTGAGTGACGCCTGGTTCGTTTTTTATTGAGTAGGTAGAGAAGAAAAGGGTGAGCCCTCTCCTGAGGTCAAATCCTGTTTGCTCTATCGGGCTCTATGTCCCAAATTTCCAGGAATCTGAGCCATGAGGAGGTCTGAGAGCAGCAGGAAATGCAAGCCCAAGGACAGATGTGAATCAGAGAGGCCAAAAAACAACACTAAGTCAGAAGTTGGCGATGCGTAGACAGGTGGGTGGGACCGGGATGGTGCTCCAGAACAGGTTGTGGCTGTTCCTTTGCCTTTTATTGCTCTGGCTTTGCGTGGGCCGTGGGAGCCCAGCTCCTGTCCCTGAGGCACCTTAAAAGAACTTCAGGACCTCTGACTCCAGGTTCAAAGGTGGGAAAGTACAAGGTAGGTTTGTGGCGGCATGGGAAAGAGCAGGGGGCTGGGGCAGGTGTGGAGGGTGGCCTGGAAGGCCAGCTTGGGGGATAGATTTTATCCAAGGCACCAGGAGACCATCAAGGTGGGGGTGGGGGAGGTGGTGGTGGAAGGGAGGGGGGAGGGGCTACAGCCCCACCCCCTATGGTTACATGCGAATTTGGATATATTTTTTTAGGAAGAAGACCATAGCTTTCATCAGCTTCACAAAAATATTGTGACCACAAACAGTAAATAAACACTGTGTTCGAGGCTTTTGAGCAGGTTTCGGGAATCTCACTCTGGCAACGGTGTACGTGGTACAACAGTTTCACTAGTTTCCCTGGTGGAAGAACATGTGCCATGGCAAGATAATGTGTAAATATTTGAGATCTGACATTTGGTTGTTTAATAAGACTGCCTGCCTCTCCACATAAGAGCTAGAATTTTTATTTTCTAATAGAGCTAGCCTCCGACGTAATATACATGCCTGTTACATTCACAGGGGCCTAGCTGTCCAGCTCTGTGCTCTCAGCTGCCTCCAGCAGGGATATTCTTTCCTTTGTTCCCTACCCCACAGCTGGCTTTGACTCCCTTTGACTCAGAGGTCCTCTGATGGGATACTCCTCCGTCCCCGGAGGCAGTCCCAGGGGGTTGTGGTGACACAAGCCGCCCGTCCCTTTTCTGTCCTGTCCCACCATGACCGCACCAACGGTACTCGATGTGTCAGACTTCTCTGAACAGTTGGGGATAAAATAGGGGGCACTGTCATATCAGAGGGAAAAAAAATTATAACTGTCCATTTCATATGATTCTCCTCCTGACTCCAGGAGTTAGGCATCAGAGATGTTCGACTCTACACAAGGAAGCCCCTCTGGAATCTCATCTTGTTCTCTTATCCTCTGTTCTTCCCTCTTCTAGGCCTACAGTGCAAATATCCACCCTCCCCTTTAGGGAGTCCCCTTCCCTATCCACAGGGCTGGCTTCACCCCACAACACATCATCCTCTTCTCCCTAGATGGACATGGTAATTTCTGGTGACAATTTCCCCCAAGTCTGATGTACTTAGCCCCTCCACTCCTACTACCAGAACTGGGGGAGGGGAGCTCTGGGGGAGAGGGTTTGGATCTCACCCATCTGCTGGGTCTGAGAACTCCTGTCCAGTGGCCATTATAGAATGAGGATTCTTCCTGTTCATCTGTTGGGGAGCCATCATTCGCATACAAATACATCTCCTGAAGACAAACTTTAATTCCCAGAAATGGTACACATGAAGGGAGGCCATCTTTGCTCTCAGTACAACATCAGCTGCACAGGTCCCTGCTCACAATGGATACAGCAATTATTGTGCTGTGTTTGTCCCTTGTGCTGCCCCCTTGCCTGCACCCTGGCTTCTAGGCAATGCCTCTGGGCCTCCAGAAATCAAAACACACTTTGCCATATTATGCAATAACCTTCAGTTCTGCTACATAGAAGGTAAGGAAAACAAATGGGATGGATGCCACTCATAAGAAGCCTTAAGTAGAGGGGCACCTGGCTGGTTTAGTCGATAGAGTGCGCGACTCTTGGTCCTGGGGTTGTAAGTGTGAGCCCCACGTTGAGCGTAGAGATGACTTTAAAAAAAATAAAATCTTTAAAAGATAAAGAAGTCTTAAGTAGAGAGAGAAAGCAAATAGCTTGTGAACTATGAGCAAGACTCATGGGTTAAAGTAGATAGTAAGGAACCTATAAACATGGACTGCATGGAATGAAGAAGAGTGTTCCTTGTAGATAAAAAGGAATGGCGAGACCAAGTCATAAGGCATGAAGCATGTCAGGATGATAGCTAAGTCATCCCTACATTGGCCAGTTTGAAGCCCCCCATACTGCATATTGGTGCCCCTTCAGCCTCATATGTGCTCTGCCCTAGAAATGAAGGTCAAGCCCATGGCCATGGAGCTCACTGATCAGCGAGATGCATCTAATGTCCTTGCTACTATGTCTGATAGGGCAAATGTGTGTTGGTTTTGGGCTGAGGCCCCACGTTCAACCTTGTACTAGGCAGTGTTCTCCAGAGAAACAGAACAAACAAAATATGTGTGTGTGTAGAATAGAAAATTGATGCATGTGATTATGGAGGCTGCCAGGTCCAAACTCTGCAGAGTAGACCAGCAGGCTGGAGACCCAGGAAAAAAGCTGTAGTTTGAGCCCAAAGGCAGAATTCCCTCTCTTGTCTCTGGGGAAGTCAGTCTTTTTCTTAAGCCCTCCAACTGATTGGGTGAGGCCCACCCCCAATATAGAGTTCAATCTGCTTTACTTACTCTACTGATTTAGATGTTAACCCCATCCAAAATACACCCTCACAGAAATATCTTACAATAGTGTTTGACCAAATTTCTGGGTATCATAGCCTTGCCAAGTTGACGTATACAATTAAGTATTACAAATCTCAGCTCTGGTTCCCATAACTTCCCCATTGTTGGGCAAAGCTGATGTCACTGAAAAAAAGAAAGAAGTATGAGCTTGTACAACCCTCGAATCAGATAGTGAGGTCCTTCCACCCAACTTGTATGCTACCCTAAGTGTGTTACCCTGCCTTGTATCTTTCCTTTTGCTTCTTGTTTTACGTTTTAAATGCATCTAATAAACCGTGTTGTTGGACATCTTAATTTTATCTGTGAACTTTTCTGTTGCATGTCCTCTGGAATAGCTTACCTGGTGGTAGACTTGGAGGGTACTATCTCATAAGGTAATTTCTTTCACTACAATGCCCAAAGACCTGATATCCGCTTTGCAATGACACCTTTCTGCACCTTAGGCTACCTCTACTCTCATTGTCTGTGGACAGTGGGGATGGAAATGAGGGTAATAAGGATCAGAACTCTCCACCCCATCACTGGCTTCATGGGTTCCATTCTTAAATTTTCTTTTAATGTTTATTTTTGAGAGAGAGAGAGAGACAGAGCATAAGCAGGGGAGGGGCAGAGAGAGAGACACACACACAGAATTCGAAGCAGGATCCAGGCTCCGAGCCATCAGCTCAGAGCCCAATGTGGGGCTCAAACTCACGAACCACGAGATCATGACCTGAGCCGAAGTTGGATGCTTAACTGACTGAGCCACCCAGGTGTCCCTAAGGGGTTCCATTCTTCTACTTACAAACCTTCCATAACTATTTGACTGTGTTTTTCAGGGACTATAGGGCTGGGGAGAAACTAAAATTGCCTGCTGTCCGCAGTGGTTGGTTATTAAGAAGGACGGGAACACAAGTCAGAGGCTCTGATGAAAAATGGAAAAACACAAGCAGAAGTCCCCAGATCCAACCCTTCCCTTCCTCCTCCTCCGGGAGCCCCAATCTCTGCCATAACAGAGGTCACCACCTCCAATGTGGGAAGGGAGACTTTGGTCTCCTGACGTGTGTCGGTGTGTGCAGAAGCCAGGAGTGGCCTGGGTTGGCAGTTAAGCACCTTATAAGCAGGAACTCATTTTTCTTTGAGCCTCCAGCACCTACATCCTGCCTGGCTCATTGTAGGTGTTCAGGGTAAGTTTGCTGAAAGGAAGCGGAGTTGGAGGGAGAGGATGCTGACCACTGCAGGCCACTGCAGCCAGAGATTTGTGGCTGACATCTCATGTTGGATACCTGAATGCAGCTCTCCCTGGAAGCAGTGATGACACATTTTAGTACCGTGGCACAACACTGATGGACTTACGTAGGCTTTTGGTAACCGATCTGGGGACGTAACTAGCATATATGACCCCATTCTCTATGGGATATGAGGTATAAATTCTAACAAATTTACTTTCAGAATCCATTTACTTATAAGTTGAGAGCTGCCTATCCATATCCCCCGCCCCCAATGCCAGCCAATCTCAAAATTCAAACGTGTCTATATACTGGTGAGTATCTAGGAAAGCTTTCAGCTTCACCTATTCCATTGGCTTCCTCCACTCGGGGTGCACACGGTGATTCTACATTCCATCCTGCGCCTTGTGGCATAGATGCCGTAACACCCCAGGGCAGAAAATGTTCCTTGCTTTCACTCCTTCTCACCGTACATTCTCGCCACCCAGTAAATTGTGAATGCGAGAAACAGAGTAATCACCATACCGCTTCTTAGGAGAGACTCATTTTCCATTCACACCTTCTCCCTGGAAAGCAGGAGGGGTAGGTTGTGAAGGGTGAGTGATGGGGAAGAGTTTGCACAGCGGCACTCACAGCACCCCCCATGCACACCCACTCATTCCCAAGTAGGGTGAGCCAGTACATTAATACCTTCTTGCTTCCTTTCACTGAAATCAGCCTGCCTGACTTAATCAGGCAGTGTTAACAGTAGAGGAGGGGTTTCTGCTCTTCAGGATGAATGTTCTTTATAAGGAAAAGATGTGGTTTACGAGAGACTTAATGCCTTGAATGAATGGAACATACTAAATGAATGTGAACTGTAACAGTTCCTCTACCATAAACCTATGCACGCTTTTTAGAGTAGCCTGGGAAATGGGTTCTGGAGAATATTTTTATAGCACATAGATCTGAGTTAGATCGGTGGCTCTCAGCTGGGAACAATTTTGCTCCCCAGGGGACATGCGGCAATGTTTGAGACATTTTTGGTTTTCATGATTGGTGGGAGAGGTTAAGGCCAGAGATGCTGCTAAATCAATTTCACAATGCAAAGGACAGTCTTCTTCCCCGACCAGCAAAGAGTTACCTGGCCAAAAATGTCAATGGTGTCGAGACTAAGAAACTCTAAGTCAGACAGATATATGTGGTCTGTCAACACTATGATATTACCTAGGGAAACATCCAGAGACCATTAGCAAACTTCACCTTTGCAAAGACTAAAATGTATATAAAGACAAATTACATTCTTCTGAATTCTATTCCCTTATCATTGGTTTACTGGACAGGTTTTAAACCGTGATTTAAGAATTTTTAAGTTTTGGGGAACCTGGGTGACTCAGTCAGTTAAGCATCCGACTGCGGCTCAGCTCATGATCTCACGGTTTGTGAATTCGAGCCCCATGTTGGGCTCTGTGCTGACAGCTCAGAGCCTGGAGCTGCTTCAGATTCTGTGACTCCCTCTCTCTCTGCTCCTCCCCCACTCTCACACACACACTCTCTCTCTATGAAAAATAAACACTAAAAAAAATTTTTTTTAATATATTAAAGAATTTTTTAAGTTTCCCTAAAGTTTCATCACTCCCTGCTAACCATTTTTCACAAATCAATCAAGTTGTTACTACTCAGAGCAAGTAATTTTCAAGAGAACAGAAGAAAAACTACAAAATGTATTGAGACACAGTAGCTAGCACATCCTCCAACTCTGGGATTATGGCAGATTGCATTGTCTGAAGATGGCCGCATAAGTATCTCGCATACACTCTCTTATACACTCTCCTTAGTATGTAACTTGGCATTCATCCCATGGCGCAGTAGGGCCTACGTTCCCTGCAGCTGAATCTGGGAGGGTTTAAGTCGATGGGTGTAAGTTCCAAGATGTGACTTCTGAGGCCAGGTCATAAAAGGAAAACAGCTTCCTCTTAATCCTGTTGGAACCCAGCCACCATGCGGAGGAAACCAAAGTGGCCACATATGTAAGTTCTGGCCAACAGCCCCAGGCGAGGAGTGGAGGTCCCAGTTGACGGCCAGCATTCGTCACTGATGTGAGAGTGAGTGAGCCTTTAGATGCTTTCTGCCCTCAGCCGTTGAACCACCCTCAGCCTTTGAGTGTTCCCAAGTAAGGCCTCAGACTTTGTAGAACAGAGACAAGCTGTCCCCGTTGTGTCCTTTCCAAGTTTCTGACCCACAGAATCCATAAGTATAACAAAAGTATTGATGGAAGCCACAGAGTTTCAGAGTAATTGTTACATAGTAAGATGTAAATGGAACAGTAATTCTCCCCCAAATATATATAAACTATTTCCTGTAATAAAATTGCCAAATTGCTATACATTGATCTTCTGCCAAAATGGTGAGTAAATGGCAAACATACTATAGTTGTCCTATCCTGCACCTAAATCAGACATCACTAATTAATTGCAGAACTCTTTCTTGATGAGCAGGGATCCAGCCTTAAAACTCTCAGCAAAACACATCAGCAACCAAGTTATTGGAATTGACATAACGGTTTGAAACCTCTTTGCTATGCCCGATGTTTTTTATAAGAGTTGAGGCTGGTTTCCCCTGGCTTACTCCCAGACAGAAGGATTTATCTGTTGTTTAGTCAGGTGCCCAGAAAAGGATGTGTGGCTTTGCAGCACCTGTTTGCAAAAATGCTGTCATATTAGCTTGGTAGATGAATATGAGGGGAGTCTTTTTATCATACTTTCTGAGAATTTGACTATCAAACAACGATAGCAACCTATTTATGTCAAGAGCCGCTTTTATTAAAAACAAACAAACTCAAATCCCTAGTACACCAGAAAAATGTTTAAACCGCTTTTTAAAAAAGTGGCAGAATCCCTGAAAAAAGAAAAAAAAAACCTAACATAATGAGATAGGCCCATATATCTAGTCTGTGAATGAAGGTTGTCAACTTTATGCAATAGTTCAGACGTAGAACCTTTAATTTTGAAGAAATTTAAGTTTGAAGAGATAAGCACATGGTGAAAGGGGACATTGGTACCTGTATTATTTTGAGCTTTGTTCAATGCACATTATTATACCAGGTTCAGGGGAGAGCATGAAGTGACTAGGCCCTCTCTTTTTCAATTTTCTGTTTGTGAATTTGATGTCTTCACCTTATGACTGACAACGAAATTTCTCTCTCTCATCTATCAGGGATTCTGGGAAGCCAAAGTTGTTTATTTTTAAAAGGAATATAATAATGGTTATCTGAAGAAAATGACTCAGGTGATTGAATTCCTGGGCAGGCAGACAAACCACATGTCAGAAGGACATTTTAACCCAAGATTTCAAGGATTCTGGAGACCTCACAGTCCTCTTCTCACATGGTGGCTTGTTGGGCTATAAATAAAGTCACTTGTAAAAGGGGGTAGGCATCAGGGCCGGAAGGAAAAGTCATACTGACTGAAATTCTCTAATTGTCCCTTGGAGTATGTTTTAACCTTAAATTTCTTTTTGAAATATTTGTTATTTTTGATAGAAGGAAAGAGACAGAGCATGAATGGGGGCCGGGCAGAGAGAGAAGGAGACACAGAATCCGAAGCTGACTTCAGGCTCCGAGCGGTAAGCACAGAGCCCGACACAGGGTTCGAACCCACAAACCATGGGATCATGGCCTGAGCCAAAGTTGGACACTTAACCAATTAAGCCACCCAGGTGCCCCTGGAATATGTTTTAAAAATCATAACTTAACCAAGGCAATGATCCTAGGAATATTTAAGCCTTGCCTTTCTGTGCCTCTCTGTCAGCTCTCCTGGGTCCCTTTCTCACTTTCAAACACACCCACTCTCCCTCCACCCTTTTTCAAACCACCAACAAGCTCTGTGCCTTCAATGTTTCCACTTGGACACTGGAGTTACTCCTGTCCTCCCCCGTCCCCTTGAGGGATTCCCAGTTCTGTCCTCCTCCTCGAGAAAAAAACAGTATGACCCTTTGGTTAATCTGATGGACTGATTCAAACTGAGGTGTTACCGTAGGCTTTTTTTCTATTAAGAGTCACTGCCCTATAGGAAAAATATAGAGAACCATCTAAATTAAAAAAATGAATTTCATTGTTTTGTTTACTTGGAAGACCGCATAAAAAGTTAAAATTCTAAACAAGGCAAAAATGCCCACGGACATTAGACACTCACACTCCGTTAAGATAGATACCATTGTGCCCATTTTTCTGATATGGAAATGGAGGCTTAGGCATATCAAGAGATTGTCCAAGGTCCCAGGATTCAAACCCAGACTGACTGCACTGTGAAGCACTTGTTCTTGATCACCATGCCTCACTGCCTCCTGTTATGTATCTTGGCTTTGAGAGATTTAGTGGGATAATCTTTTCCAGGCAGCTTGAATGAGCAAGGGCATTTTACCATCCTGGTTCCTTCCTCACAGCCAACATTAAAAACAGCACACGTCTATGGCTGCAGCTATATGCTGGGACACTTAGCAAATGACTTGCTTTGGATAGCCAAGAGCTTACTAATTTAAACACCAATTTTTAAATGTGCATGGAAATTTTTCTTAAGTATATTATGTAATTTCTCGCCTTCTTAAGTTGGATATTCTAAACATAATTTAGCCCTTAGCCTTTCCTTATATACTCGAGGTGCAGCAACGTGAGCATTAGCTACAGTTAACGAGGCTCCAAGACAGCAATGCCCTCGGGACTGTTGAAGTACATAGGGCTGTTTTTAACCTACATTTTAAGTGGTCCCAGTCTACTGTGCTACGTGAGTTCTTGTGTCTGCTTTTCATAGATTTTCTGTCATGCTGTCAGCCTCTTGGGTATTGACTCTCGATGCTATTAGTATCTGCCTATATTAGTCCTTCTTTGCCCTCTTAGATTTGCTACTTACAATCTCTGGTGGATGTGAAACCAATATATTTGGGCATATTTTGTCTTAAAAAAAAAAAAAGTAACTACCTATTGAATGGCCGAGGGGATTTCTTGTAAGTAGGGAATGTGAATTTTAGTGAGTGGAACGTATAACACCAATTTTAGCTTCCTGGTTCTCTGGGTCAGTAATTGATGAGATTGTCAGTTAACCAATATATAGCAACATCCACTGGTACTGGCCTGTCCACAACCCCCCTTTAAGGGAAGTTGTCTATTTACCAGAGTCCCAGCTTCTTGGGTGACCATACTTTGCCCTTTTTAATCATGACTTCCCCACCCCCATTACACACACTGCATGAATTGGATGGGAGTGCCTGACCCAAGGGCAACCAGACCACAGACTGGCCAATGACCATGAGAAAAAGATAAGCTGCACTTAGCCCATCCCAACTCTGGGGCATTTTAATTGGGGAAGACATTAAGGCAAATTGGTTAGAGGTGGCATTTGAACCAGAAAGTTCATGAAGTAGAGTTGTGGCCCATGAGGCCACACTATATCATAAGCCATCTGAAGTGATAACATGTAGAGCTCTAAGAAAGCTGGTTAAGAGAAAGAGAAGGAAGCAAATGGAAGGAGAGAGACAGAGATACACTGCAGGCAGAGAGAGGGAGAGAGAGAGAGAGAGAGAGAGAGAGAGAGAGAGAGAGAGAGAGAGAGAGAGAATGGTGAGATTTGTTCTATGTGCCTCTTTGCTCCAAACACAAGTTTTCTTGAGGTAACTTGACTGAGTCTCTTTGTCTCCCACCCAAAAGAAGCTAAGTATAAAAATCACTTTCTGGGGTACCTCGGTGGCTCAGTTGGTTAAGTGTCCCAACTTGATTTTGGCTCAAGTCATGATCCCACGGTTTGTGAGGTCAAGTCCCGCATCCAGCTCTGCGCTGACAGCTAGGAGCTTGCTTGGGATTCTCAATCTCTCAATCTCTCTCTCTCTCTCTCTCTCTCTCTCTCTCTCTCTCTCAAAAATAAATAAATAAACATTAAAAAAGTCAATTTCTGAGAGCTGAGCTGTTAGTATACCTTATTGTATTCTCTGGACTCTGTGCTAGTGGAAAAACACAAACAACTTAACTATAGAGGAAAAAGTACAGAATTTGAAATGGAGACACTTAAGGTCAGAATTAACACAAAAGACAAATATGTATGAAGAAAAAGATAATAGCTGCTAAAGCTAATAATTATGCTAAAAGACACGACCAGCACCCTATTGCAGCTTGAATAGTCAACCCATCAACACAGAAGCAAAGATGAAATGTAGAACAATCACAAGGCCCTTGAGTCCTGCGAAGGTTCTTTTTTAATTAAGTGACTATAACCTGCATACGACTCCTGGCTACACGCGTGTAGCACGTGAGTATGCGTGAGTTCCACACAGGGGCTGGGGAGGGAGGTGAGCATCCCCGTGAGGCCCTACAACAGCCCATGTCAGGAGGCACAGCCAGATGGGTGCTCCCACGAGAGCCCCCTGGGGAAGAAAAGCAAACCAGAGGCAGACAGTTACAGAAATAGCCAAACCAGAGAGGCCCCCGCTCATTCTCTAATCCATTCTTAGCGACTCTGGAGCATGTGGCTCAATGATGCCTTGTTACCTCCACAGAGGTTAGCGAGGCCCCACCACAGAGGTTAGTGAGGCCCACTGGAGGTTCTCTGAACTCTGTTCTTACACCATAAGGCAGTTGATCTAAGATCAGAAAACAGTGGACACACATCCTCCTTGCACATCATACATTACTGAAAAACACTGACCTCCAGGGATTTCTCTGCAGTTGTCCTGGCTTCACACACTAGACCGGGGAGGCGGGAGGGGGGGGGGCGCTATCCACCCACATGATGGCCAGTGTTTCAAGGATGTCTTTCTGGAACAGAGAGTCAGAGGCCAGGAAGCCAGGCTTGTCACTGGGAATGCAAGAGAATGGATCGGATCAGAAGGGCTGGAGAATATGACAAGCAAAAAGGGGCAACCAGATGGACAGTCAGGAAAGGTAAGAACAACAGCACACCACAGTCCTAGGTATCTGGGGCCCAGTTACTCAGGTCTGCATCTGAAAACCAGAAACTTCCAGACACCATATTCTCTGCCCACTGCAGAAAATTGAGGGAGAGGGATAAAAGGGGAAGGAGAAAGAGAAGGGGGTGCGGAGTGAGGGACACAAAGATGACGCAGAGAGGGGCAGAGAATGGGGGTGGTGGGAGACTATTTAAGAAAAGACAACTCGAGTTGGCAAAAATGTAGCCCAAGCGGTTAACGTTTTCTCCAGGAAATGTCCTTCCTTCAGATAACAAAACAAAATCATGACCCAAACCTAAGAAATGATTGAGGTAGTCCTCCTGAAACAGATAAGAGGGCTTCATAAGATCATAATAAACAAGTCCATAATCTTTGGGCTAGATTCTGGAAACTAAAGTTGCATTGTTCATGGTGGCTTCACTAATTTCCCCTTGAACGCCGTGTCAATAGATCTTTTAAATTTGAACTCTGGCAGGGCATCAGTTGGAGAGAGGGGCTGTGTAACCCACATACTTCAGGGACTCTGGCCTTAACAGCGCTAAGTATTCTGGGATAAACAAGGATGAGGCCAGGAAATGAGGAGGCTAGGGCAACCCACACCCCGGGACACTGTCCTGGGTGGGAGGAAACTCACCCCCAAGTGAGGGCTGTGTGTGGACTCCTTCCCCGGGACACCTGGCATCATCCTCAGGACTCAGCTACCTGACCAGCAGCGGCATCTGACCCCCGTGACCACTCCCTCTTCCTGACCACTTCCTAAGCAAATCTTTCCTTGAATCCTGGGACGTTACCCTTCCCCTCATGCTATCTCATCTTCTTTCATTCATGGTTACCCTTTTTGGGCAATTTTTTTTAATTTTTAAAAAATGTATTATTATTTATTTTATTAATTATTTATTATTGATACTATGACTGTGGTTAGTATAATAAATATTATTTATTTTATTGTATTTATTATTATAATATACAATGTTATATTAGTCTCGGGTGACTTTTCATCTCCATAACTTATTTTTTTAATGTTTTATTTATTTTTGACAGAGAGAGAGAGGGAGAGACAGGAGCAGGCTCCAGGCTCTGAGCTGTCAGCGCAGAGCCCGACCTGGAGCTCGAACTCGTGAACCAGGAGATCATGACCTGATCTGAGACCAATGCTCAACCGGCTGAGACGCACAGGTGCCCTACTTATTTATTTTTTAACTAGAAGTTTGTATCTCTTCACCTATTTTTTTTTTAACTCTTATTATAGAAAACTTTAAACATGTATAAAAGAAAAAAGAGTGCAGTGAAGCCTCATGCCTTCATGATCATGTTCCCAACCACGATCGGCTTGCGGTCTTTCCCATTTTTCCTAGACCCCACCCACTTTCCTTTCCTGCAGATTATTTTGAAGTAAACCCAAGTCATCACATCAAGTGTTTCTGAGTGCATCTTTTGAAAATCATAACCTCAATTCTATCAGACGCACTCTCCCAAAATCAACAATCACTCCTCAATAGCGCCAAATACCTAGTGTTCACATTTACCCAATTGTCCATTAGTCGTTTTTTTTCCCCTACTGTTTGTTTGAATGGACATCCAAATGAGGTTCGAGCATTGGTGTTGCTTGTGTCTGAAGTGTCTTTTAATTTATAGTCTCCCTCCAAGTCTTTCCCTTCTTTTCTTAAAAATTTTCTGTTAAAGAAGCTAGTTTATCCAATAGAATTTTCCACAATCTGGATTTGGCTGATTACATCCCATAGAGTCTTCAACATATTGCTGCCCCTTGTATTTCCTATAAATTGGCAATTAGATGTAGAGGATTAATCAGATTCAAGTTCTACGTGTTGGCAACATTTCATAGGTGGTGTTGGAGGTACATAGTATATGACTGAGTCTTTTTGATTTTTTTTTTTAAATTTATTTTTCTTTAAAGTTTATTTATTTTGAGAGAGAGAGAATGAGCATGCACATGAACAAGCAGGGGAGGAGCAAAGAGAGGGAGAGAGCGAGAATCCCAAGCAGGTTCCACACTGTCAGTGCAGAGCCCAATGTGGGGTTTGATCCCACGAACCATGAGATCATGACCTGAGCCGATATCAAAAGTCAGATGGTGGGGCCCCTGGGTGGCTCAGTCGGTTAAGCGTCTGACTTCAGCTCAGGTCACGATCTCGTGGTTCGTGAGTTCAAGCTCCGCGTCGGGCTCTGTGCTGACAGCTCAGAACCTGGAGCCTGTTTCAGATTCTGTGTCTCCCTCTCTCTCTCTGACCCTCCCCCGTTCATGCTCTGTCTCTCTCTGTCTCAAAAATAAATAAACATTAAAAAAAAAAAAGTCAGATGCTTAACCACCTGAGCCACCCAGCCACACCTGATTCTTTTTATGATGTCAGAAACCACTGATTTTCATTGCCTAATGTTGGTTCCATTAATTCAGTAAGGAGCTGCACAGTGGTGGTACCATTTCTCTCTCATTCTTCCTTCCTTTACTAGCTGTAACACTCAGAAGTTTCCCTCAGCTGCAACTTCCCGCATCAGCTATGAGGTGACTCTTAGGCACAGCTCATATAAGAAATTCAGCCCCCTTGGTTCACCCAGCACCACTGCGGCTAGCTGAGTGACCATGGGCCATCTCATCTCTCTGAACTGGTTTTCCACTTACAAAATGAGAATGATCACCTTGACCAACTCATGGAATTGTTGTAAAGGTGAAAGGAATAATACACATAAAGTTCCTGATTGGCAAGCATTTCACGGATGTGACCTGCTGTCCTTATTTTCATTGTTAGGATGCAGATTTCCCAACCAGCACCCAGAGAACACAGCACAAGGAGGCTGAGCAGGTTTGGCTTTTTATCCCAGGTCATTGCCATAGGCTTATCGCAGCCACTAATAGAGTCAGTTGTTCACAAGAAAGACAGCCATCCCTCTGCCTGGCGCTTCTTCCTGAGGCTACGACAGTCACCAGCAATCTGCTCTTTAGACAGGGCTGGCCAGAGACCCCAAGAACCCGTGGCAGAATCAGAGCAAGGCAAGTGCTGGGGTCATCCTCAGTCCTGGGCAGCCCCGCCTCTCCCAGGGAAAAGCCCTAGAAGGCGGAAAGGATTAAATAGTACCCTTTCAGCAAGATCCCCAGGCTTAGATGCCCTTTCTTCGGCAACTCCTATTAGGAACATACTTACTCTTCCTCTAGCTTTCGCAAGTCCGTGAATTAATTTAGCCCTATTGTCAGAACAGTTGGCTGCTCATTTATAACAAGAAGAATTTTATAGGCTTTGTAAAAACCACTCAGGCACATTTAGGACCTAAAGGCATTGGTCTCGAAACTGGCTCTGGGTTTGATTTCTGTATTTCTGCGCATATTAAATCTTTCTGCTGCCACTTACATCCGCTTAATGGTCTCCACTTAGTGGAGGATCCTGGAGTCTTTGGTCGAAGTTATAAAACTAAGAAGCCATTTGTAAGTCAATCTACTTCTGTTGTAAAGGTAAATCTAATTTTAGGGACTTAAGCCAGAAGTTGAATTTCTGGGTTTTTAGAAAGCGTCTGTGCATTCAGGAAAGAGCTGGGGTAGCTGCTGGGGCCTGAAGGGTGATCGCATTCGCGAGGGGCACAGCCCGTGGCTTGGCTTCTTTTGAGGCCTAGGAATAAAATGCTGTTTCCTCAGTATATGCTTGTGTCAAGAGCTTGCACTTGGGGTCCAAGCCAAATGATTAGCTGCTTGGCCCTGAGAAAGCTGCTTAACCTCCCTCAGCCTCCATTTCCTTGTCTGTAAAACGAGAGAATCAAAGTGTTGTTGTCATGACAGACTACATGAGATAATGCAGGTGAAGCACTGAGCGCGGTATCTGGCAGATAATAACTTTGTTTTAATATAATTTATTGTCAAGTTAGCTAACATACAGTGTATACAGTGTGCTCTTGGTTTTGGGCATAGATTCCCGTGGTTCATCACTTACAGACAACACCCAGCGCTCATCCCAACACGTGCCCTCCTCAATGCCCATCTCCCATTTTCCCCTCTCCCCTGTCCCCCCACCATCAACCCTCAGTTTGTCCTCTGTACTTAAGAGTCTCTTATGGTTCGCCTCCCTCTTTGCTTGAAACTATTTTTCCCCCATCCTTCCCCCATGGTCTTCTGTTAAGTTTCTCAAGTTCCACATACGAATGAAAACATGTAATATCTGTCTTTCTCTGATTGACTTATTTCACTTAGCATAACACCCTCCAGTTCCATCCACGTTTTGCAAATGGCAGGATTTCATTCTTTCTCATCGCCAAGTAGTATTCCATTGTATATATAAACCACATCTTCTTTATCCATTCGCCAGCTGATGGGCATTTAGGCTCTTTCCATAATTTGGCTATTGTTGAAAGTGCTACTATAAACATTAGGGTACATGTCCCCCTGTGAATCAGCACTCCTGTATCCTTTGGATAAATTCCTAGTAGTGCTATTGTTGGGTCATAGAGTAGTTCTGTTTTTATTTTTTAAGGAACCTCCACACTGTTTTCCAGAGAAGCTGCACCAGTTTGCATTCCCACCAACAGTGCAAGAAGGTTCCTGTTTCTCCACATCCTCACCAGCGTCTGTTGTTTCCTGAGTTGTTAATTTTATCCACTCTGACTGGTATGAGGTGGTATCTCAGTGTGGTTTTGATTTGAATTTCCCTGACGATGAGTGACGTTGAGCATCTTTTCATGTGCCTGTTGGCCATCTGGATGTCTTCTTTGTAAAAGTGTCTATTCATGTCTTCTGCCCGTTTCTTCACTGGATTATTTGTTTTTCAGGTGTTGAGTTTGGTAAGTTCTTTATAGATTTTGGATACTATAACACTTTATCTGACATGTCTGGAAAATAATAATTCTCAGCTATTTATCATTATTATAGTTACTACCAGACTCTGGTCCTGGCTGGCCAGGCATTTTGTTTACAATCATGACTTTTGTTTACAACAATAGTTGAAATATTAGTCGACAATAAAAAGGAAAAAACTAATGATACACACAACTTAAATGGATCTCAGTTGGGGGCGTTATGCTGAGTGTGGGAAAAAAAGCCCATCTGAAAGGGCCACATACTGTGGGATTCTGTTTCTGTAATATTCTTGAAATCATAAAATTATATAGAGAGAACAGATTCGGAATTGCCAGGGTAACATTAGAGTGGCAGTAGGCAGGTGCACAGCTATAAAGGAGCAACATGAAGGACAATTTAGGGTGACGGTTTTCATTTTTTTCCTATTTTTTTTAATTTAAATTTTAGTTGGGGGCATCTGGGTGGCTCAGTTGGTTAAGTGGCCAACTTTGGCTCAGGTCATGATTTTATAGTTCATGAGTTCAAGCCCTGCGTTGGGCTCTGTGCTGACACCTCAGAGCCTGGAGCCTGCTTCGGATTCTGTGTCTCCCTCTCTCTCTCTGTCTTCCCCAGTTTGCACTTTGTCTCTCTGTCTCTCTCTCAAAAATAAATAAAAACATTTAAAAATGTTCTAATTTTAGTTGGTTAACATAGTGCAATATTGGTTTCAGGAGCAGAAAGCAGTGATTCATCACTTACATACAACACCCAGTGCTCATCACAACAAATGCCCTCCTTAATACCCATCATCCGTCTAGCACATCTCCCACCTACCTCCCTCCATTTGTTCTCTATTGTTAAGAGTCTCTTGTGGTTTGTTTCCCTCTCTTCTCTCCCCCACTTTTCTCATATGTTCATCTGAATGAAATTCCACGTGAGTGAGTGAAATAATATGATATTTGTCTTTCTCTGGCTAATTCTGCTTAGTACGATATATTCTAGCTCCATCCACAGTTGCAAAGGGCAAGATTCCATTCTTTTTGATGGCTGAGTAATAGTCTGTTGTGTATATAACCACATCTTCTTTATCCATTCATCAGTCAGTGGACATTTGGGGTCTCTCCGTAGTTTTGTTACCGTTGATAATGCTGCTATAAACACTGGGTTGCATACACCCCTTCAGATCTGTATTTTTGTATCCTTTGGGTAAATACCTAATAGTGCAGTTGCTGGATGGTAGGGTAGTTCTATTTTTAGTTTCTTGAAGAACCTCCATACTCTTTTCCAGAGTAGCTGCACAGTTTTCATTCCCACCAAGAGTTCAAGAGGGTTCCCCTTTCTCTACATCCTCACCAACACCTGTTGTTTCTTGTGTTATTAATTTTAGCCATTCTGACAGGTGTGAGGTGGTACCTCATTGTGGTTTTGATTCGTATTTCCCTAATGAGTGATGTTGAGCATCCTTTCATGTGTCTGTTGGCCCTCTGGACGCTTTCTTTGGAAAAGTGTCTATTCACGTCGTCTGTCCATTTCTTAATTGGGTTATTGTTTTTTGGGTATTGAGTTTTAGGAGCTCTTTACAGATTTTGGATGCTAATCCTTCATCATATATATCCTCCCATTCTATAGGCTGCCTTTTAGTTTTGTTGATTGTTTCCTTCACTGGGTAGAAGCTTTTTATTTTGATGAAGTCCCAGTAGTTCATGTTTGCTTTTGTTTCCCTTGCCTTTGTGAAGTGTCTAGTAAGAAGTTGCTCTGGCTGATGTCAAAGAGGTTGCTGCTGTGTTCTGCTTTAGGATTTTGTTGGTTTCCTGTCTCACAGTTACGTCTCTCACCCATTTTAAATTTATTTTTGCGTGTGGTGTAAGAAAGGGGTCCAGTCATTCTTTTGTGTATCACTGTCCAGTTTTCCCAACACCATTTGTTGAAGAGAGTGTCTTTTTTCCATGGAGACTCTTTCTTGCTTTGTTGAAGATTAGTTAACCATATAGTTGTGGGTCCATTTCTGGGTTTTCTATTCTGTTCCATTGAACCATGTGTCTGTTTTTGTGCCAGGACCATATAGCCTTGATGATTACAGCTTTGTAATATAGCTTGAAATCCAGAATCAGAATGCCTCCAGTTTTGTTTTTCTTTTTCAGGATTTTTTTGGATATTTGGGGTCTTTTGTGGTTCCTACAAATTTTAGGATTGTTTGTTCTAGCTCTGTGGGGTGATGGTTTTGTGTACCTGGGCGGCAGTGGTGGTCACATGAGTCTGCACACATGATTAAATGGCAAAGAAACACACACACATTATATCAATGTCAGTTTCCTGACTGATACTGTAGCATGGTGGCATAAACATAACCATTGAGTGAAACTGGGTGCAGAAAACTGGGTGAAGGTTACTGGTGGGACCTCTCTGCATGATCTTTGCAACTTCTTGTGCATCTGTAATTGTTGTAAAAGAAACATTTTTTGAAAACAGTATGTAGTGTTTATATTATAAAGTCTAAATACAGTTCACAGCTGAGCCACATAGTGTACATGTCCTTTCCTTTTCCGTTTGCATTTCCTTTCTTGTGTGACATTTTTTCCCTCTAGATTTAAAGATCGCCTCATATCTCATTTGATTTGTTATTTACTTGGTACCAATGCTTCCCAAACTCTGTCAGGGCTGTGAAATCCCCCTCAAGGCGTTCACATATATCAGGACACCATTAGTTCCATTTTTTTTCTTGGTGAGCTGCCCCCTGGAACTCTCTGCCAGCTCCCACCCAGGTCCAATATGGATTCGATGGGCTCTAGGCTGATTCTGTACCCATTTGCTTAGGAACGTGTCTGGTAGTCTGCACACCAAAATCTTAAATTCTAGATTTTACAGGGTGCTGGGTTTTCAAAATGTGTAATTATTATTATTTGCTTACTTACATTTTCTGATTTTGCTATAATTTGTATTACTTATGTTACACCATCATTATACCCCTTATCATGGAAAGAGGGAGGAGGGCATACAGTCCAGACAAAAGTAATAAAAGGTCTAACTTTTAGCCACATGAGCATAGGCAGAGAATCCTGGGGAATATTTAATCAGCTAGATGCTGGGCAGGTCCCACAGGTCACCCCTCGCTCATAGCGATCCCCCTGACAACACCCCCAATTCCTACCTGCTCTCATTTCTCTCCACTGAATCCCTTATACATATTTAGTCTCTGCCTCCCACCCTGACCCAGGCTCCAGCCCCAGTGATTAGTCACTGCAGCAAATCTTACTCCCGCAGCTGGATGGGGAAGAGGCACGAAAAGGAGCTTCAGATCCTGAAGCTGGAGGAAGGCAGGATAGAAGCCCGTGCAGAGGTCTGGCCTCAGAACGGAGTACTGAAGAGACCAGCAGACTTTTCTCCTGCTAAATTTAACCTCGTTCTGATTCTCTCACACTTTATTAGACCAAAGAGTTTCTTCTCTCCTTTCTACACTTGGATTATTTTACAAAAAGTGACCTTCTCTTAAGGACCACAAAAAGAGGTGGGGTGGGCATTCCATTAAACTGGGGGAAAAGGAAGTAAAAAAAGAAATGTTTGGAGTGGAAGGAAGGAGGCCTCTCATGTATGCGGAGGGGCGAGCTGAGCAGGGCACACTTTCTCTCAAAATGAAGTGTGGCTCTGCAGGTGCCCTTCTGGGGCCCAGAGGAGCCGGGGGCGGGGTGGGGGGATTGCTGTGCTCACTGCCACCATGCTCTCATATCGAAGATTCTCGCTCACTCCTTAACAAGCTCACGTGGGGGCGTGTGGAACTGCCGAAGCATGTGTAAGTGCAACACATTGTAAAGAAAAGAGCTTTAAATACTGCGTGTCAGGTGGAAATAAGCCTTATCAACTCAGAAATTCTGAGGCAAAACCCACCAAACATGCCAGGGAGCAACCTCAGTGATTGTCTGCCACAGATTTTCTGTGAGTGGATCTGCTGGCTTCTGGTAAGACAAAAACATGTTTAACAGGCCCCCACATCCCCCGGCTGCATTTGTTTTTACGTTCAAGAGCAAAGTCATTAACAATATTTCGGGTAAGTCTCAAATTCTCTCTCTTCTATAATCTCTCAAGGTTCTTGAGTATATTAGAAACACTTCCCAGGAACATTATAAGAAAAACGATCTTCTAAAGTGCAGCTCACCATATAATAGGATTTTTTTTCTACGTCCGTTCCATAGTTCCTTTTAACAAAATGTCATGATTCAAGTACAGAAGGCCTAGGGAATCCCTTGGCACATTAAGGCATTTTGAATTTGCTAATTTGATTTAAGAAAGAGCCTGGCTAACCTACTTAGAAGACCTATCAAACCTTCACTTCATATGTGGTGTATTTCCTTAAGTGCATAGAAGACCTTGGAAATCCTTAATGTAATCAAGATTCTTCACCTTGGCAAGGTACCCCTGTGCAGACAGCCAGCAGGGGCACAGAAAAGCAAATCTGTGTATTTGCATAAGGCAAAAAGAGCCATGATTTTTGTGTGTGTGGAGCCCAGTGCGGGGCTTGAACTCACGACCCTGAGATTTTGACTTGAGTCAGATGTTTAACCGACTGAGCCACCCAGGTGCCCCAGGAAGATCTGTGATTTTACTGTGGAGGCAGAATACGGGCAGGGTACAACCCCCAAATCTAATCATTAGAAGGAGAGACACAGAGCAAATCTTTCCCACCATAAATTTAAAATTTGCAAAACATCTCTGTATTAGGATATTCTCTGTCTACCTCTCTGCTATGGTATTTCACCACTTGTGCAGACAATTTGCTAACAACAAAAGATGGTTCTGCTGAAACATTCAGAGTTTTTATTAAAAATCCCAGGAAGTCAGAGCCTTATGGGCAAATGTAGGAATCACAGGGAAGAGATGAGCTTATTCCTTATTTATTCTTGTGCCACAGGTTGTTTCTTTAATGATGGAACAACCCTGGGATGCCTGGGTGGCTCAGTTAAGTGTCAGACTTCAGCTCAGGTCGTGATCTCGTGATGAGTTTGAGCCCTGCATCTGGCTCTGTGCTGACAACTCAGAGCCTGGAGCCTGCTTTGGATTCTGTGTCTCTCTCTCTCTGCCCTTCCCCACTCGTGCTCTCTCTCAAAAATGAATAAATGTTAAAAAAATTTTTTTTTAGTGATGGAATAACACTGTTAAATTAAGAGACCTTAGGCCCCCATACCTTGGCCAACAACTCTGAAGATAAGACAGATTCATTTCCTCTCTCCTCCCCCCACCACTTCCTTTCCTTCATGCTCTAGAATCTCTTGGAATCTCGGAGGGAAGCCTTAATCTCTGCTCCTTTCCCTGAGTTTTAACAAAACTGAAATCTCCCGATCTTCATCCCGCCTTGTTTTTTTCTGTTTTGCTTTCATTTTATTTTTTAAAACTTTTTCTTCTGTAAGGATATACAAAACAACTATAAATCAGGGTTGTCCCTGTGGAAGTAGGGTGGGCAAGAGGGGACTTTTAACTTTGGTCCCTTCAGCCCTGTTAAAATTTCGTTTTACTGTGCTGCTTCTACCATTTTAAAATATTTTTTTCCTGATTATAAGTAGTGTAGTGATTACAAGTAGTTCATTGTAGATAATTTGTAGAATAGTGAAAAAGGGAAAACTCAAAAACTATTCCTGCCTTGGGCTGTGCCTGGTGAGCCTTGTCCGCAGAGTGGATGCCACTTAGCCCCTCCCATCAGGGACCCTCTGGGCTTCCGTGGGACGGGAGGAGAGGAAAGGAACAGACCCATGGCTGGGAAAAGGTTATCTTGATAATTTTTTAATTATCTAGATAATTAAATTAATTAGATGATTATCTAGATATTTAATTAATTAGTTAATAGTTAAATTATCTAGATAAGTTATCTAGATAATTTTTAATTTTTAGATTTATTTTAGAGAGAGAACACACACGAGCAGGGGAGAAGGACAGAGAGAGAGAGAGAGAGAGAGAAAACATCTTAAGCAGGCTCCACACTCAATGCAGAGCCTGACTCGGAGCTCAAACCCATGACCCTGGGATCATGACCTGAGCTGAAATCAAGAGTCGGACACTCAACCTACTGAGCCACCCAGGTGCCCTGAGATCATTTTTATAATCTCTCAACCACTCCACTTTTTTCAGCTTCACCCATACCAAGCTCCACCTTCCCGAGCCTTTCTGGGGTTCTGAGGACCCAATTGGCTTGCTTCTAGCTCCCCTCTGGCTCCTGCCCCCAGGCCCTTAGTGGTCATGTTTTTGGTACGTCCAGTCAGGAATGCTCATCTGTTCGTCTTCAAGCTTCTAAAATTGCATGACATCTCTTATGTGCTGTGATCTCCTCTCCTTTCTCGGCTTTTGCCTTTTTGATCCTTTAATGTAATCTTACAGAGTTTCCCAAGGGAGTAGATGTAAATGTACACATTCAACTTGTATCTTTAACTAGGAGTGCCCATATATACTGTTTGAAATATTATATATATATATATATTTTTTTTAATGTTTATTTATTTTTGAGACAGAGAGAGAGCATGAACGAGGGAGGGTCAGAGAGAGAGGGAGACACAGAATCTGAAGCAGGCTCCAGGCTCTGAGCTATCAGCACAGAGCCCAACGCGGGGTTCGAACTCACGGACTGTGAGATCATGACCTGAGCCAAAGTCGGTCGCTTAACCGACTGAGCCACCCAGGCGCCCCTGAAATATTTTATATTTTTAATGATCACATAATAACTCTTGCATATGGATGTGCTATAATTTGCTTAACCTTATCTTACAGGTACCTTTTGGCCTATGTTATTTATTAAGATAAAATGCAAAATGTGGACCTGTTGGCCCTAAGAATCCCTCATAGTGGATGGTTGTCCTTTAAAAAAAAAAAAAAAAAAAAAAAAGTATTTATTTTTGAGAGAGTGCAAGCTGGGGAGGGGCAGAGACGGGGGAAAGAGGATCCGAAGCGGGCTCCACGCTGACAGGCTGAGAGCAGGGAGCCCGATGTGGGGCCCAAACTCACGAACTGCAAGACCATGACCTGAGCCGAAGTCAGACGCTCAACCGACTGAGCCACCCAGGTGCCTGGGACGGTTGTCCATTTTCTATTCCACTAGAACTTTCTGGAGCTGTTCCCTTCTCTGCCCCCCAGAGCCTGCCACCTCTCTTGGTGCTCTGCTGTCTCCTGCATCGTCTCTCCTTGAAGAGTGGGCCTCAATTCTGTTTGACTTTACTCCTGTTTGGCTGCTAATCCCTCCACACAGCTTCTCTGGGCCTCAGGGAACCGGCTTCTTGCTCTGAGCTCACCTAACCAGGGTCAGGATGTCCTCCTGAGACACTCCACAGGGCGCTCTTCCAATAATGTTTTGCATTTTTCATCTAGCCTGAATTTCCATTTTGGCTCTTCTGTATAAGACGGTTCATCAGAATGCAGATCTTTTGCTTTCCGGTTTCTGTCGTGACATTCTCGCTGCTCTTTTACTTGTTGGTGGGACGGATATCTGGGCCTTGGTGGTAACAGTCCGTATTTTACTATCTCTAAGGCAATCGCATGACTAAATGTGCCTGTGATTTTGTTGGTCTCCTCGCAGGAAAAAGAGAGAGCTTGCTTAAAAATGGGGCGAGTGCTGTGTATAGATAAAACATCTCGTGCTAAAACTTCACAGGGTGATCTGCTCGAGCTTCTCCACTTTTTATTGTCTGTTGACCTGAGCATATTTTGGGTTCGGCGGAGGAGGCCCATGGGTGGAGCACAGTCCCTGTTGGGCTCACCGTCTCCTAATTTCAGACACACACGGAGTCCCCAAGGACATTCTAGCATAATTTAAAGCCCAACAGTAAACAAGCTTGAGAGTCTTCCTCAGGGACAGGGGCTCCTGTGCCCTTAATTCCATGTATCCTTCCCTTAAAAAAAGGCACCACCAATACTGTGCCCATTAATATGTGAAGTCACAGAAACACAGCACTAATTTTAATTTTTAATGATAACATCACCAGAAAGAAAAAGATAGAGGTTAGACTCCATGAAATTCGCTCTATGCCTTTTTCTTGCTCTTTTTGTGAGTCTGTCATTTTGTATCTTCTTTCTCTGCCTATTTTTGGATATGTGTCAGCTTGTCCATATCTGCTGCTCACTCTCTATACCTATTTCATTGTCCTTTTCATTTTTCCCCCTCATTAGCTTTTCTACCGTTCTTTCCCTCTTCTCTACCAGGTTATAATATGGAATTCTTCTCCCATTTACAATTTTGTTCTGTATATTGAATGGCGGTCCATTTCTAGTCCTAAATATTCAATAGTTTTCTGTTCCCAATTTTGAAGGAAGATGACTGAATTCTTTTTATGTCTCTCTTTAAAATATAAATTATCTTTGAGTCATTTGGTTTGGGGCTGATTTTTTTTTCCCCCTTTGTGGGTCAGTATCACCTGGTAGTAAGGTTTCTTAATACGACAAAGCATTTCCAAAATGCTGTGAAGGTTCTGGTATTTACTCCAGTCATTTTTATATGTCCATATATCCTTCCTCTTGGTGATTTAGAGAGTTTTATTATTAACATAACAAGTGAGATATATTTCAAATACAGATAATAAAAACAACAGCTAACATTTATCAGGTGTTCTTCTGAGACTTGGTGGTAATCTCCAACTTTGAGCTTTACTCAGATGTTCCCTTCTCAGTGAGACCCTCTTCAGCTACTGTATCTAAAAATGTCACTGCTGGGGCGCCTGGGTGGCTCAGTCGGTTAAGCGTCTGACTTCAGCTCAGGTCATGATCTCACGGTCCGTGAGTTCAAGCCCTGCGTCGGGCTCTGTGATGACAGCTCAGAGCCTGGAGCCTGTTTCAGATTCTGTGTCTCCCTCTCTCTCTGACCCTTCCCTGTTCATGCTCTGTCTCTCCCTGTTTCAAAAATAAACATTAAAAAAAATAAAATAAAATAAAATAAATAAAAATGTCAATGCTGACCATTACTATCTATTTTGCTTTTTTCTCCTTAGTGTTCATTCCTCACATACTATATTTTTCATTATTTGTTTCTTATTTCTTATTCTCTGGAATATATGGCCCCCGAGGACATAGATTTTCAAGTGCTCTGATCATTAATAGATACTCCAGCACCTAGAACAGTACCTGGCACATGATGGGCTCTCAATAAATACTTGTTGAATGAATGAATGAATGAATGAACTCATTTAATCTTCACTACCACCTCATAAGATATCTGCTATTATTATCCCCATTTTGAAGATGGGAAAACCGAGGCACAGAATAGTTAAGTAACTTGCTAAGGTTACTAACTTGTAAGGGAAAGAGCTGGTATCCTAAGCCCAGCAGACTGGTTCCATAGTCCTCCTTTTTTTTTTTTTTTTAATTATTAAAAAAAATTTTTTTTAACTTTTTTTAACACTTATTTTTGAGAGACAAAGAGAGACTGAGCATGAGTGGAAGAGGGGAAAAGAGAGAGGGAGACACAGAATCCAAAGCAGTCTCCAAGTTCTGAGCTCTAAGCTGTCAGCACAGAGCCTGATACGGGGCTCGAACTCATGAACTGGGAGATCATGACCTGAGCTGAAGTTGGTCACTTAACTGACTGAGCCACCCAGGCACCCCTTTTTTTTTTTTAATGTTTATTTATTTTTGAGAGACAGAGACAGAGAGACAGAGAGTGAGCTAGGGAGGGGCAGAGAGACAGGGAGACACAGAATCCGAAGCAGGCTCCAGGCTCTGAGCTGTCATACAGAGCCCGACGCGGGGCTCGAACTAGGGAACGGTGAGATCATGACCTGAGCCGAAATCTAACACTTAACCCCACTGAGCCACCCAGGCGCCCCATATGCAATTTTTTAAAGAAAAAAAAATTTAAGGGAAAAAAGTTATAGAAACTGTTGAAGCCTTCCCAGTTCTGACCCACTGTAGCCTTCCTCAGAGGTAAACACTGTCCTGAAGTTGTATATTTTAGGTGTATATCTGACTGTTTGGAACTGCCTTCCCAGTGGCTTCTGAGCCACGAGGAGATCAGGGGTGTGGAGGCAGAGGATTTACATAATTGAAAACTCCCCAAAACCATCTCTCAAGTAAAGTATGGACTGCTTTTGTTCCTTACACTTTCCTATTATTTTTTTTCCCCCTTCTACTTACAGACACTCAATTTTCTAGCTGGAAATAGAAAGCCTTATCAGATTGGAATAACAGTCCTTCTTGCTGTAGTTTTTTCCCCAAAGACGGGATGAATTCGAGCCTCGTCAGAAAGCCATCTGCTATGTACGCACAGACCTATTCAGAGCCAGAAAAAGAAAACGAAGGAGGGGTAAGCCCAGGCTCGCTCGTTTTGCAACAAAGAGCTGTGGCTTGTGAACTCCATGCCTTTGACAGAGGCTGACCACGGGACAGCGTGCACTGACTGGGAACACAGGGTGTAAGGAGTCCTGCATTGTTCACGGCGACCTTGCAGAACTTTGCTACCCGTGAAGAAAAGACGCTTAATGAATAGGAAGAAGGCTCTGTGTCCAGCCCTCTGAGTTCATGCCAGTTCTCCAGGGGAAATGGCCATTGGATTTGTGTTTTGCCCCTACAATCCTTTCCAGCCCCTCTACTGGTTGTAATTAGCTCACTGTTAGTCCTGTGGTGTCAGACCTGGCCGGTCTTGGTTCAGGACTACCACAGGAAAATGCCATGAGGTCCTCAGAGGACACGTCATCTGATCCATGGGACCACCCTCGCTGCCCGGGGGAACACTCGTGTGCTGCTCCAGACCAGCAGATCTGAAGCTACGGGGCCGTCCGCTCCTGGTGGCTGCTAACATACTTCCTTCTCTACCTTCCTTGACTCACCACAACAAAAAATAAATTGCAGCATGAAAGCTCAAGTCCAAAATCATTATTTCCACATTCTTGAGCACATTTGAACACTATTCATTTTTCCCCAACTTTTAATGCCTCTATTTTTTATGAGCACAAATATAGGCTGGTTGTAAAATGGTTAAATAATATATAAACGTGTAACTTAGAAAGTGGAGGACCTTTGTTATCCCACTTCATAGATCATTGTTAATTAACAGTGTGCTGTGTATTTTTCCAGACTTTTTTGCCACCCGCACACGTTTCTTTTAAAAAAAATTTGTTTTAATGTTTATTTTTGAGAGACAGAGTGCAAGCGGGGGAGGGGCAAAAAGAGAGGGAGACACAGAATCCGAAGCAGGCTCCAGGCTCCGAGCTGTCAGCACAGAGCCGGACATGGGCCTCGAACTCACAGACCACGAGATCATGACCTGAGCTAAAGTTGGATGTTCAACTGACTGAGCCACCCAAGTGCTCATTACACTTTTCATTTATGTAAAGCTCTATATAGTTTCTAGCACTTTCTTAGTACATTGTGGAATGTACTTTCCATAGTCATTACTCTCCCATTCACCTCTGCTCACTCATTTAACATATCTTTCCTGTTTCACTATAATCTCCAACAGGATGGAGACCCTGCCTATCTCATTTAGTGGTTGCACCCCCTCCCCCCGCCCCCAGGGTCTACCACTGTGCTTGGCACACAATTAGCACTCAGTATAAACTAGTTGAATGAATGGTTCTCTCTCTGGCATGTGAAGTAGGTGGAACAGGTTCTTTTTTAATTTTTTTTTTAATTTTTTGAGAGAAAGAGAGAGCATGTGTACATGCGTGTGCGAGTGGTAGAGGAGCAGAGGGGAGAGAGAGAATCTCCAGCAGGCTCCACACTCAGCATGGAGCCAGATGCGGGGCTCAATCTCACTACTGTGAGATCATGACCTGAGCCAAAATCAAGAGTCAGATGCTTAACCGACTGAGCCACCCAGGCGCCCCAGAACAGGTTCTATAATGCCTTTTCTCTGGTAAAGAAACAGAAATGTTTCATGACTTGTCCACCGTCACAGCTATCCAATGGTGGAGCTGAGCCTCAAACCCAGGTCTTCTGAGTCCAAATCACAGAGTTCTTCCCATCAAAGTACAGCTTCCCCTTAATAACTGCCAGAAAATCGTGACCATGTCCCCAGCCAGAGGCTGAACTGTGTCCAACCTATCCCCCAAAGTCTCCATTTCACAGGGTGGGGAAATGCATCCAGTTTTCACAGTTTTGAGCTAGAAGGAGATAAGTTAGAAAGGAAAGATCAGCCTTCATCACTCTGGAAGATAAACCAGTGTTCAGGGAGTGACCTGACACGGGGTTCGGTTCCGTTTGGCCACGCTGACAGAACTATGGGCATCTCTTAGCTGACGTTCCCATACCCCTGGGCTCCCGGCCACACACAATTAGCTCCAGGACTTAGGCAAGCTTGGGTCTCCGTGGTGTCCTGCTGCGGGTGAGGCTCTACACGTGTGCCCTGCGGTGCAGGGAGCCTCCACATGCCAGTTGACTGCAGAATGATTTTTCTGTCCAAACCCTCAAGGCTGGCCAAGGAGTAATTGAAACTGGAATTGGTCCAGAAATTCTCAGGCATGCGGCTCCTGGGAAGAGACTGACCTCCCAAATGACTCTCTCTTGTGGTATAATCCTTTTTTTCCCACCCCCCTGCCACTCTTGCATAGAACTTACCTCCTTTATTTTCAGAGGGGACAATTTTTTTCAGGGAGAAACTGTGCCAATTCTTCCACAATAATGTTGCAACTCAAAGGATATTTGTCTTTCTTCCCTTGTTTTGATTTTACATTAAGCCAGTTTCAGTTGGTAATTCTGGTACATAATCAATAAAGGCAGCCCTTTCAACACTC
Source organism: Panthera tigris (assembly GCF_018350195.1). Classification (NCBI taxonomy): domain Eukaryota; kingdom Metazoa; phylum Chordata; class Mammalia; order Carnivora; family Felidae; genus Panthera; species Panthera tigris. The sequence continues at coordinate 95,851,442 of NC_056667.1, read as the reverse complement.
ATGGCTTTAATCACAGAAAAACAAATCTTTTTCCCCCTCTCTGTTCTTTTTCTTCTCTCTTCTCCCTACCTTTTTCTTAACTCCCTTTCCATTCTCCGTCTCCCATCCCTTCCTTCATGCTCTTCCTTTCTATATATAACATTTTAAAAGACATTGTTTTATAAAGTGCCTTGTTCATAGAAGACATTGGTTTTACATATTTTTTCAAAAATAGTACACAAGACTGACTTAACCAGATATTTAAAAGGTCCCAGTCATTAAAGCAATGAGATTAGATGGGTCTGATCATGGACAGATCAAGAGCATAAAAATCATACATAGTTGCAAGTATATATGGAAATAAAGTACATTTCTAATATTCACACTTTTTTGAATCAATAGAGAAAAGATGGATTATTCAATAAATGGTGATCAAAAACACTGGCTAGCCATTTGGAAAAAGTAAACCCAATTCCAAACCTCATTTTTTATGTCAAAATAAAATCCAGAAATATCATTTTAAAAGTTCACGTAAAAAGTGAAACCGTGAAAATAGTACAAAATAAGTGAGCACTTTGAAATTCGGGAGTGGAAAGAACTTTATGACATTAAAAAATTAAGATTAGAAAGTACTGGTAGATTTTGCAATATAAAAATTAAATCTCCTCACCAAAAAGAAATGTACTCTTAAAAAGTTGAATGATAAGAGGACAAACTAGGAAAATATATGTGACCCGCATAAGGTTAATATCAATATGAAAAATGTTTTTATAAATCAATAAAATTTAGTCATCTATCCTTCCATCACAGTAGTAGGACTTGGGATAATTTTTACTTTCTTCTTTATAGTTCTATAGCTATACTTTTGATTTTTTTTAAGTTAGTATTTTTAATACATCAAATTCATTATCAGTTTGAAAAAAAATACTTAAAAACATGCGAATTGGCATCTTTTTAAAAAATACTTGAATCTAAAGACCAAAATAACTTTTCCAGAATTGTCCAATGGTTCTGCTTTATAATATTAGTCATTACACTTAACCTTCAATATTCTCACATAATAAGACCAACTAAAAAAAATAAGATACATGAGAAATAGTAAGAAAAACTCATAAGACAAAAGAATTTTAAAATGAAAGGGCAGACCCCACATTGAAGTTAGGTGTTCTTTCAAAACCTGATTTGAATCTAAATCTTTGGATTAAAATTTGGCCTTTCTTTTTGTAAGGACAAGAGTCCATTGAACAAAAGCTCTTTTACCCCTCGAATAGTTATTTTTGGCGCTAAGATCTTCTCTTCTTAATGCAGGGTGTTTTTTTTCCCCCTTTTTTCCCTCCCGACCATCTAAGTTGTACCATTAAATGAAATGTATGATTTAAATTTCAATTCTACTGAAGCTGCAGGTAGCATTAAAGCGATCATACAGATGAGCGATTTCATTGAATATCACTTCACATAAATTTACATAAAGCTGCAAAAATCTACACTGCCTCTAGAAATTCTTCGGAAGGAGAAAAGAGAGAAAAATGTGTATTTATTGAGCACCTACAGTTTGTCAAGCCCTCTCTTGGACTGCTTTATTCATGTCACCTGATCTAATCCTTAGAGCCAAGAGGTGAAATCAGCATTATCATCCTCATTATATAGGTTAGACAACAGGCTCTGAGAAATTAAAAGATTTGCTGGAAATCACACCCATGTGACTCAAGCACCCACGCATGACCTTTTCCCTACGCCCCTGAACTTTCTCCAGCATATATATCTTCTATTATAAAAGAGAACTTATACAATTTAAGTTCCCTATGTGGTCCTGGAGGTGTCTCGAATGTTCTGCAGACTACAGACGCATTCTTCCAGCTGCTCTGAGGATCCATATCCCCTTCCTATGCTCAGCTCACTGTGGGGCGTGTCCAGGCTTGGAGGTGGGGGGGGGGGGGAGGGTGCATCTTTTGTCTCAGCCGAGGCCACTGGAGCCCTGGCTTCCCTCACCACAGAATCTGACCACCAGCAGCTGCTAACTTCAATGACACTCAGATTTTGTGTTTTGGTTCCTTATGTCATATTTGTCAGTGCTTATGTCTCATGTCCACAGAAGACTGGCAGAGAGGCCCAGTCACCGGGCTGGCTCTACCAGTTACTAGCTGTGTGCCCCTGAGCACTGACATGAGCTCTCTAAGGCTGTTTCCTTACCTGGAAAAGGGAGGTATCACCTGTACATGCCTGATGCTATTGTGGCCTTAATGACAGAACACAAGGAAAGTATTTATCACAGTGCCTGGTGCCACCTACATGCTTCATCAACATGATCTGTTGCAGCCCATCAGCCTGATGTCTAAGGCCCGGCGGTTGGCAGACCTCAAAATCACCCTTTCCTGGGGCACCTGGGCGGCTCAGTCGGTTAAGCGTCCGACTTTGGCTCAGGTCATGATCTCTTGGTTCATGACTCTGAGCCCCGAGTTGGGCTCCATGCTGACAGCTCAGAGCCTGGAGCCTGCTTCGGATTCTGTGTCTCCCTCTCTCTCTCGGCTCCTCCCCTGCTCATGCTCCATCGCTCTCTCTCTCAGAAATAAGCACACATAAAAAACTTAAAAAAAAAATCATTCTTTCCTGCTGTTCAGGCCATTGTGCCTGAACCAAACTTGACTTCTGCCTTGAGGACATATCTTGTGCCAGGGAGCTCCATAAGCCCAGGCAGGCCCGCCCTCTCACCCAGGCTGTGGCCATTCCAGGCTCACCTGGCTTCTGGGATGGCCCCAATCCAGGCACAAGCCTAATCTGGGGATAGACTCTGGTCTCCCCTAGAACATAAGATAACTAACACAGGGCTGATGTATCATGGAATCAACAATGAATTAAACCGTTCCCTTCTGACAGTTCCTCCTGACACTTGTTTCAACCAGAGTTAATGATGGCTAGCTGGTGAATGAGCTTCATCTGGGGGAGCAGTCAGCTACCGATGGTGAGCTGCCTCTATCTCTGCACATCAGAGCTCCCAGCATGGCTGTCCCGGAGCAAAACGGAGCTGCTGTGAGATACCCTCCTCCCAGGTCTTTCTTGCCATCCTTAATGCCATTCACTTTTCTGAACTTCCTTAGCAGATAACTGATGAGTGATAGTCGCTAAAGGCTCACTTTCCCATTACCAGTGGACTGACTGAGAGAAGGACAGGTAATTCACTGCGAATGTGGTCCACTATGGGCCAAGACTCTAAGAGGCAGAGAGAGGAGCCAGTCGTAAGTTGTTCAGTGTTTCCCAGCCTCACTTGATTGTTACCTTAACCTATCTGCATTCCTTTGTTTCCAAGTGTTTGCTCATGCCGTTCCCTCTGCATGGAATGCTCTCCTCCTACCTCTGTCCTTGGAAGCCCTCAACATCTCCACAAAGTTTCCAGACACCCACCACCATTATGACCTTCTTGCCCCCCTACATTAGCAATACATTCCTCGATGTGTGCATGAGACCCCATATATTTTGATCTAATTGGTTCCCTTGGTTATTTCATTTTATACACTTGAAAACATCATTCTGAGAAGAGGTCCATACTTTCTCTGATTTCCAAAGACACCAAAAAGGTCAAAAATCCTTGATCTAGGGGTGGGTGCCTAGGGGGGCTCAGTCAGTTAAGCATCCAACTCTTGATTTTGGCTCAGGTCACGATCTCATGAGTTTGTGAGATTGAGCCATGTCAGGCTCCATGCTAACAGTGTGGAGGCTGCTTGGGATTCTCTCTCCCTCTCTCCCCACCCCTTCCCTGCATTTGTGCGTGAGCACACGTGCATGCATTCTCTCTCAAAATAAATAAATAAACTTAAAAAAAAAAAAAGAATCCCTGATCTAGATCGTGTTTAATGACTCAGTAGGGTGGAGACTATGTGGTAGTCCTCTTTGCCTTCTGTGTCTAATACTACCCAGCACAAAGTGAGCTCTCAGTGCCTATTTGTTGACTTGAACCGGGTCAATGTCAGCGACAGCACACAACAAACAGTTGTGCCAGTGAGTCCCCAAGCATCATGCACGTGTCTGGTATCAAAGTCCGGGGTCACTCTAATTTTACATGTGCTGCTCGGCCGCTCTGGTGACCAGGCCCCAGACTGGCCTTTGGGGCTCCCGCGCTGCTGACCCAGCTATGACCACATCGGGCAGGGATCCAGCTGTGAGCATGGACGTGGCTTCTCAAGGTCACACAGAAGACTCCATCTTAGGTCTCAGGAGCTCAGTTTCAGCAGAATTTCCTTTTGGCTAGTTTGTCTTCTTTAGTGTCCAAGGAGGAAAATCAGACTCATTGTTCTGCTCTTAATCAAATTCAATCTGGAGAAGCAGAAGAAAGCTGGGTATCTGCTCCGTCATGCAAGCCTGCTTTTCACTAAAACTGATTGATAGTTACATGAACATACAAAACTGATATAACTTTTATGTCCCTAGAAATTCCTCATTACACATTTTACCCCTCCTTGAGGATTTTCAGTACTGAATGGTTCAGATTCAGAAATGTTCTAGGAAAATCTGACTAATGAAATACAAGAAGTTGGAGCCAAGAGGGAAGGCGGAGGGGACAGCTGTCTTTGAGCATTTATTGCACCCCAGAGCCTGCATTAGGCTTGTTACATTCTCTTAGCCACCCTCTGGGCTCAGTATGATGATCCTCACTTTACAAGTGGGCAAGCTATGGTTCAGAGAGTACAATAAACGTCTGAGGCCACACAGGAGTGAGGAGCAGGGCCAGGTCTGACTTCACCTTATCCTAAAGCCTGTGCACTTTCCTATCTGCCCAATGGCCTAGGGTGAGCACAGCTCTGAGCTTGACCTACATCTCTGGAGTGACAGGTGTTTGGTTTTGATCTAATTGGTTCCCTTGGTTATCTTATTTCATTTTAGACACTTGAAAATATCATTCTGAGAAGATCATCTTTCATCTGGGTCCATCTAATTGTCCACGGCCCCTGGGGCTGTCTGACCCAGTCCTTTCTGACTGGGTAAAACATCCATGGCTTTACGGATGGTAGACTGACCAACAGGCAAAGTAAATGCCAAAAAGCCCCCAGAGCACGTGGCAGCAGCTCTCAGCCAGCCTCCCCCAGAATCATGGACAGAACATTGGCTTTTCTGAAATCCCCAAATTCCTGGCTATCTTTGCCCTTTGGGACTTCTGTCCCTTCCAGCCCCCATCTTTTCTCTTCTCTCAACATCTTGCCAGTGGCTTGCTCTTTTTTTCTTCTTGTAAAGCTGCCCTAGCTAACAGAAGATAAGGCCTAGAGTGTATCCCTCCTAGAGATAGTCATATTTTCCAAGAGCCAAAAAGCCTTATGCATAAGAAATGAATTTATAACTGTGAAGTCTTTGGAGGCAATGGGTTACAAAACCTGAGAGAAGGGATAGGGACAGGGGAGGGAAGGAACTTCTTTGTGAAGCCCCTGAAATTGTATTTGTTGGGAAGTTGCCAATAGTAAAGTTAGTCCTTTAAAAGGCAGCATCCAAATGGGAATCCTGGGCTCGGTTGCATAACCATTAGACCAGTCTTCCCTGAACCCTTTTCTTGTATCCTTTTAAATTCCCTGTAGGGTTTGCATGGAGCCATTACTTTGCCCTTTGTTCCTGATCTTTGCCTCTGTGCCATGGCGTCTCTTCTGTACCCGCCCACCTGGCTGGTAAGTGGTCTGCAAACGTATCAGGATCCTAGGACGAAAGGGAACGCCTGAGGAGCTGGTGCAGGCCTATAACCGTTATGTCTCCGGCAGGATCAGCTTCGAGTCAGGCTGGCGACTTCAGGGCAAGACAAGGCCAAAACTCAGTCCCCACCTCAAGGAGCTTTCAGTCTGGCTGGGGCACGCGGGGACTTGAAAACACATCCACATACCTTGGGTTCGTGGAGGTGGTACGCTGCCCCAACAAAAACGTGAGAATGGCTTTGGAACCGGGTCCGGTGAGGAAATAAATGCGCACATGGATGGATGGATGAAAACAGGTACAAAAAGAATGTGGCATGTTCTAGGAACTGAAATTATTTTGAATTTACTAGAGCAGGGGGTCTATTTTGATGGGGGACTGCAGGAACTTTCTGCATTCGGAAACTATTTATTGCCAATTTTGTTCCTGATACTAGGGTACTAGCTGAGATGGCAGTGATGAGCAGACGCACATGGCCCGGGAGGCTGGCCACACAAGCTCTCCGTCTTCACAGCCTCCTCTCTTTCCCCTTCTCCTTCGGCTTCACAGACTGTGCGCCTCTGCCCCTCATCTCACTCGGCCTCCTCACTCACTCCCTTGGTTTCCAGACCTTTATTTCTGGCCCGGACGCTGCCTGGGCTTGAGTGCACCTCTGGTCTCTGGATGAACTGAGTGCCGTGGAGAAAAACCTGGAGGACCCCCTGCTGGGTGCGCCATTGGGCTTCTGTCCTGCTCCCTGGGACGCCCAGGCTAAGGGCCAATGATGAGAAGCCCAGCTCATGGGAGAGGTCAGGGTTCTCACAGGGAAAAGGAAAGAGGAGGCAGGAGTGAAGAGACATTTGTTTCCACTCTCTGGTTGGCAATGTCATGATTATTCCCTGATTCCCCTGGAAATCTTTGGCATATCATCTATTTATATAGGATACTTATTATTAATATAATATCTAGTGTATATTAATGTTAGTAACAATATGTTTACTGTTTATCATTAATATATGATAAATTATATATTTATATATTTAATATAAATCATTAATTTATTAAAATATAAATAATAATTGTTAAAAATATAAATAATTTAACATATAATAAATATATAAATATCTATTGAGTACCTACCATGTGACAGGTGCGGTTTATTAACGTGCGGTGGAGCTGGCTCTGGTCGGAGGTGGGGGTGGGGCCACAGTCAAGGTCTTCCATGGGGCCACCCCACAACTGAGTGATGCACCCATTGCCCAAATAGTCATCAAGCAGTTCGTGTGTGCTAGGCGCTCTTGTAGGTGCCAGGGAGGCACAACTGGACATGGTAGGCAGAAAGTCCTTTGGGAAGAATAAAGCATCCCTTCTCGTGGCATTTCTATCCACTGGCCATCCCCTTGGGGTCCCACCTCAAATGCAATGTGTCCAACATCCAACTCCCATCCTTACCGCCACCAAACTGGCTTCTTTGGTATTTTCCATCTTGGTTTGGGGCACCTGCGTTCCATGTTTCAGCAAAGAATCTTCTTCTACGTGCGGGCGCTTAAAACACGAACATGGAGCCATCCCTCACTTCTCCTATGAACTCCCTAGCCTACTCTGTGCTGCCACAACCCCATTTGTGAGTCAAATGCTAACTGTTGTGTTCTCCTCCATGATCCCTGTATCGTGGCACCTGGCATTTAGAAGCAGCTCAGTAAAGGCTTACCCAATACAGGAAGGAAGGACTTGTAATAAAGTTGGCACAGACCTTGGGAAATGCCCGGTTATGATCCTGCTCCCCTCCTCTCCCTTCTGTCCTCTCCCTCCTGCCGCTCCGAAGGCGCTGGCTCTGGTCAGTTCATGACCAGATTGGTAGCCTCCGATCACTTCACCCTCCGTATTCCCAAATCATCACACCCAGACCTCTCAAAACCCATGCTGAATTCCTGCCAAGGCCCGGGCTCACCCTCGCTCCAGGAGCCCACCCTGCCAAACATACCCTTACTTCTCAAGCAGCCTCTTCCATGACTGCTCCCCTCCCCCACCAGGTGTACAGGACACTCTCACTCCAGGGCTACCTGCTCACCTCAACTCAGCAGCCTATTCAGATATGTTACCTGCACGCATGCATTCATTCTGCACCTCTCCTTGCTCTGCAAAGGGTTTCTGCAACTTAAGGAGATGGAAGAAAATGGAAAGCCTTAACAGGCCACCACTTTCAGCTGTGCAGGGTGTTCACTGCACAAGAACACCCGCTGAGAGGGAAAATGGGGGCCCAGATACAGGCCTCATCCGTTCACCAAATCATGCAGCCCAGCACAGGTGACACTGGCCCAGAGGGGGCTTCTTTTCCTAGCCTGCCCACCATCTTCCATGGGCCCCCGGGGCGAGAACTAAAAGTAGAACAAAAGAAGAAAGAAATAAGACTGAGGACAAACAGCAGCCAGGTGCTCAAGATGAGAAAACGCCCCAGGGTAGATATGTGTCCAAATCCCTGCCCAAGTGTGTCATGTAGGAAAAAGAGAGCCATAAGTGACTCCCAAGACACATCCATGGGCTTAAGCAAAAAGAAAGGCTAACATTGTCACTCTATAGGAAAAGACAAGCAGGATTTTCAAGAACGCATGCCACAGTCCTTTGCATTCTGGCTGCCTTTGGCCCTCTTCCTGCCACAGTGTAACTGGAGAGTCTAAATCAGGTAAAGCAAATCCTTATGGATGCAAAGGCAGTGCCTCTTCCTCCCACGTGTAAAAGTCATCATGGCGAGTTGACTCACATATATTTACACTGGCAAATGCTTGTGCCTGGGCCCTGGCCACACCCTCCAGCATACCTCCCCGGTGAGCTCAAGATTACGGTGTTATCCTGGATATTTCCCTTTGCCCATTCCTGCTTCTAACTCTGATACGAATTCTGTAGGTGCAGAGAGCAGGCAATAGATTCTGTAAGGCTACAAGACTCTCAAAGGTGAAAAATTAGAATCAGTGGCACTCCCTAGCCCTCCCATGCCTGGGCCCTACATACTGGCTTCCCTCTACTTGGCAAAACAATTAAAAAGGGCTTTTGCTTGAGGATCTAAGAGTCGGGACTGCAATAATATCTCACTCTGGCTGACTGACATTTTACTGCTATGCTGATAACTCAGAGCTACTCAGGAATTTAACTCATGGATGGGACTGAGAAAGGAGGGTAACCTCTGTTTACTGGCCCAAGGAGCTCTGATTAAGAATTTTATAAGTATCTTGGTTCGTGTGATGTCATGCCTGAGAATAACTACTACAATAGACTGGATGATAGCTTTTTACCTCAGGCCCACATCTCATAAGACACATGGGCACAAAATTATATTAACAAATGCAATCAACAAAAACTACAAAATCTAACATTAACTAAGCAGGTGTTTCAGGAAGGTGATATAGCCCCTCAACTGCCACCCCACTGGGGAGTGCATCTGGCTTTGTGGGTGAGCTGCCACTCCAGGGAAAGCTGGGGATCAGGGAGGTTCCCACACAGGCCACCTTCCTGGATCTCTTCCTTCTATGGGTCTGCAGGCCACCCAGCAGCTCCCACCTACCTGCTGGCCACCTGCCAACTCTCAAAAGCCCAGAGCCACCTCTGGCTTCACCAGATCCTTTCTTTTTTAAATTTATTTGAGAGAGAGAGAGAGAGAGACAGAGCGCCCAGGAGGGGCAGAGAGAGAGAGAGAGGGAGAGAGAGAATCCCAAGCAGGCTCCACACTGCCAGCACAGAGCCCGACACAGGGCTCGAACTCTCAAACCGTGATATCATGACCTGAGCTGAAACAAAGAGTCAGACATTTAACCAACTGAGCCACCCAGGTGCCCTTTCCCAAGAGCCTTTTACTCTGTTTTAGGTATTCCCTCAGCATCTGAGTCCATTAATTTATAAAATAAGAATAATACTCCCCACCCCGTACAATTCTTTTGAGTTTTTTTTGAGATAACATATACCAAGCACTTAAAGTAACTGGCACATTAACAGATCCTCAGTAAATCATAATCTAAGAGAAACAGAAGGGCGGGATGTACAGGTTACTAGTCGAAATCTAGTAACACACTTTCATTGGTATTCCTCCTCTGGGCTTGCTAGAATCCTAGAAGCTAAAGCAGAAAGGGGGCCTCTTCTTGCTGCATACCAGAGGCTGCATGTGGGTAAAGGCCTGCGTACTGAACACTTGCAATGAAGATTCCTTTGTATTCACAGCATTGTGGGACTGGAGGCTGAACACAGCCTGGAGAAAGGTGCCAGCTCTTGACCTGCAGAAGCAGGTGAGTCTCCTGGAATAGTATATCTTCATCAATAATAAAAGGCTTTTTATACAGATAGGGCAAAAGATACATAACCACGTTTTTTTTTTTGTTTTTTTTTTTTTATCTGCTCCAAAGAAAGGACAAGAAGCAACCTTTAAGGAAGTGCAATCTGACAATAACACAAACAAAAACATTAAGGGAAGAATAACCGTCAGGCTCTTGTCCAAACCCTCATGATGCATCTCACAGCAGGGAGAGAAACCCAAGCTGTCGGGCTTACATAGCAGAGGGGAAACAATTCAAGTACCTTGTGCAAAAGGAAACAGAGGATCCTGCAGATCAAATGTTCAAGGGTGCCTCTGCTTATTACCTCTGAAAATTGAGTTAGAAAAGCTTCATTAAGGCCTTGGAGTCAGAACCGGCTCTCATTTTGCAAACCTAAATGAAAGTGAAAATTGGAGGAGAAGCCATTCCCCTCAGTGGATCTCGAGCCCCAGTCACAAACCAAACCCAAATGTAAACTGTTACTGTCACTGGGGGAGATAATCCTGGAGTGAACCTGGTCTCCATATTCGGCCCCTAGTTAAGTTTTATAAAAATCGGGGCTGCAGCCAAGGGGAAACACGGTGGGCTGAGCATGAGAAAGGCTGATGTCTCCGAGGAGGCTTGGTACAAACCCTGCCCCACCAGTCAGGAGTCTCCCCTTCACAAGTAACAGAAACCCAGCTCTAAAAAGTGTGAGCAGAATAGGAGATACAAACATTGGATACAAACAGTTGTCTTTAAGGTCTGCTTTAGCATTCCATCTCTCAGCTCTGTTTCTCCTTGCACATTGGCTTCATTTACTCCAGAGATACGACTTCCTCCGTGACTCTGTACCCTGGAGGAGAGGACTACACCCAACTCCAAAATTATCCACGCCGTTCGGTAGCCAGAAGGAAGGCGGAGCAACTCTCTCCTGGCTTCTGTATCAATGCCTGAAGCAGACTCTGATTGGCTGTGCTTGAGTCACGAGCCTAACTCTGTACCAATCACCGTGTCAAACACAAGAGGGCTATTCTCATGGGCCAGGCTGAAGGCTGGTACAGGAAGGGGAGGTGAGCGCCACCTGACCACGTGGAATAGGTTCCTCGAAGAGAAAGTGTGGTTATATTTCCGGGAGAAGCGAGAGGTAAGCTGGGCAGGCAAAGACAACAAAAGTTCTCCACTTCAGGTCAATAGGAGGGCTCCGTTTGGAATCCAGGTTTCCAGGAAGAGTACTGAACCCTCTCTCCACCCCCACGCCACTTCCCCCGCACCTTGGAAGCACTAGGACCCGGAGTGCTGTGATTGCACTGTTGGGATGGGTTTCGCTCCCCCCCACCCCACCCCGCCCGGAGTTGGCTTGCAGGTAGCCTGGGCACATCCACATCCCGAAAGAACCAAAACAGAGTAGCAGGCCCAGACAGCCTGACTTACTGACAACCGCCCTTCTCCATTTTGCTTGCAGTGCCTGAATTCTCAGCTCCTGATGCTGCAGGCTCTGTGCCCTACCTGTGGGTCAGGCAATGTCTGTGTTTACTAAATAGGACTTGGATTCATTCCACTCCCCAGCACAGGCCCAGGCACCAAGGATGTCCTTGATAGATGTTTGTTGAGGCCCTTTCCTAGCAGTTAAAGTAAATACTTTGGGAAGAATTTGGAGGAAAGGTGACTGGGCCTCCCTATTGGTAGTTTATCCTTCAGCTGATGAGAGCTTCTTATAGGATGTGGATGGGGTGTTCCAGAAGACACTCACACGTGTAAACAGATACAAACATCCACACCTGTTTCCCAAGTTAGTAGCTGTTAACTACTAACTTAACTAAACTACTACTAACTTAACTACTAGTTAACTAAAGGAACTGTTGACAGTTCCTTTGCTGTACAAAAGCATTCCAAGCCAAAAGGAAGACGGGTCATTTATTTGCTAACAAGACTGGAGGCAGAATAGCCTCGGAAGATTCCAGCCCTTCAGCAGCAGGGAATAAGCTCAGAGTTTCTGGCAGGTATCTTGTCTGTATCTTGATGCTATAATGGAAAACAGCAAGGCACCAAATGCTGAGTAAGTCCAGAAAAATATATGTGCTGCTATGGGTTGAATCTACCCAAAATTCATATGGTGAAGTCCTAAACCCAGGACTTCAGAATACGACTATTTGAAGATGGGGTTTAAAATGAGGTCATTAAGATGGGTCCTAATCCAAATAGGACTGCTGTCCCTACAAGAGGAGGAGATTAGGACACAGACAATGGAAAAACCACTTGAAGACACAGAAGGTGGCTGTCTATAAACCAAGAAGGGGTCTCGGAAGAAATCAGTGCTTAATCTGACCCCTTAACCTCAGATTTTCAGCTTCCAGAATTATGAGAAAATAAATTTCTGTTGTTTAAACCACCCAGTCTCTTGTATCTTGTTTTGGCAGCCCTAGTAAAGTAATGCATATGCTTTACAATTTACAAACCTATTTTTCATACCTGAGCTCACTTAATTTTCACAACAATCCGATTGAGCAGAGAGTATTCTCATTTTATTGATGAGGAAACTAAAAAATCCTTTTAGCTTGAAGTGTTAATGAGTGGCAGAGCCTTGGCCTGAACCCAAACTTCCTTTCTCCAGGTCCTATGTTCTTTCCAACAGACTTGCTTCCTATTTGCAAAGCACTCAGTGCCCTTGTTGTCATTCATTTCTCTGCCCATCAGTATTTAGAGGCCAGATACAATGGTTCCCCTTAATCTGAAGAGTGGCTGAGTGATTCCCTCTGCTTTACACAATGGGTTGGTGGCAGAAATGGTATTAAAGTGGCTCCTGAAATTCTGGGTCACTGTTAAGTGATGATTTCTTATCTCTCCTGTTTACTCATCAAATCCAAAGTGTCAAGAGCTTTCCAGCCAGCAGCTCTGTTCCAGTGCGGGACAGTAATGGGCCCCACCTCTCATGCCTGCATCAGATGAGCGTGCTGTGGGTGATCCTGGACTTCAGAAGTTCCTGTGTTTCCAGCTGCATTGCAAAGGGTGGGATTGATTTGGCCCTTGAGGAGCTGCTTTCATCAGTCACCACCCACTGAGAGGAGAATTGAATAGGCAACCCGGTTCATCTGGGGTTTGCTTTCAACCTAAAATAGTCATGTCTTTTCCTGAGAATATTGATTGAAAAGTTGATATCAAAATAAGCAAAGGAGCCAGACTAACAAATTCCAGTGCTTCAGGTTCTTTTTCCTTTTTTGGGGTGGGATGAGAGTATATGATTAGGGCAGTAAGCGAGATTTTTAAACTATTTTTGTATTTGATAGTGCACAAACAGCAGGAATCGTTATCAGAATACATTTTAAAAAGGGGAAATTGTACCCACGATCTTATCAGCCCATTTTTTTTCTCTTTTGGTGTTCCCACCTGCCCTTGCCCAGATGCACAGATAATTTTTACATTACACTCATGGCAAAGACAAGAATTCATATTTTCATTTAACCTTACAACGTAAGGAATTTTCCAAGTCGCCACGTAATTTTCATGATTATATTAAATGGCTCGCTGTTAAAAAAAAAAAAAAAAAGGCTGCCTGTTATCACTACTCGAAGGGACAGAACCATGATCTGCACATTCTTCCCTTAGCCATTTAGGTGGTTTCCAATTTTTTGTTTCAAGCGATATGCTCCCTTATAGACTGCAGAAAAACAGCAGATCTTCACCTAGCTGGGAGTTTTCTGGTATCAAGCAGTGGCTTCATTTACAGGTGGGGACACAGGAGGAGCCCCGCAGCCGCGGTAACCGTTGGAGGGGTCACCCTGGAGCGAAGGCTGAGTGCGAAGGGCACCCTGGGAGCTGCCAGGTGAGAGCAGGGCCATGATCATCCATTTCCTCACCCCCACCTCCAGGCTTTCTGGCCTCGCAGGGACCCCTGGCAGCTACTTCAGCTAGCACTGAGGTAGGAAGCAGCCTGTGAACACAGAGGGTCCCAATTCGGCTCTTGCAAGAAACAGAGCCGTCAACAAGCTTCCTGGGAGTCTCTGTGCCTTTGATTCTTCCCACTCCTCCGAGTGCTGGGTCTTCTGAGACTAAACACACAGGAGCCTTGAGGGACCTAACCGTTAATCCTAGGAGCCCAAGCAGAAGAAAAATGGCATGTTTTGCTCATTTTATCAAGCTGCAGTCTGTCTGACCTGATCCTGGCATATTTTCTGCTCCCCTGCAACTTCTGCCTGAGGGGATAGGAGTCCCAGCCCAAATGCAGCCTGAGCACAGCCCCCCAGTCCTGCTGGAGCCAGCAATTTTTTCTTGGGATTCCTCATCCTGGAGCTTCTTGCCTGACCCCTTTGGGAACCACCCCCCCCCCCCCCCCCCCCCCCCGCCGTAGATGAGAGAATCACTGACCGCTCTGGAAGATGAAAATAAGCAGGAAGGCAGAGAACCTTCCCGTTGCATTTAAAGTCAGCTCCATTTGGAGAGGATTCAAAATGCAAACGTACTAATGCAGTTACTGTAGGCCAAATTAATTATTGCCTCCTGGTTACAAAATTGGTCCCGCCCCCTTGGGATGAGTCGCATTTTGGGCAGAATCCTAAAAATCTTCTTCATTATCCTCCTCATGGCCAATCTCAGGGCTTGCTGTGACTAGTAATAATAGGAGACAACACTGACAGAATATTTTTTTAATGTTTATTTATGAGAGACAGAGAGAGAGAGAGAGAGAGAGAGAGAGAGAGAGAGAGAGAGCGCGCGCGCGCAGGGAAGGGCAGAGAGAGAAAGCAGGGAAGGGCAGAGAGAGAGAGGGAAACACAGAATCCTAAGTAGGCTCCAGGCTTCGAGCTGTCGGCACAGAGCCTGACGCGGGGCTCGAACTCACGAACCATGAGATCGTGACCTGAGCCGAAGTCGGACACTCAACCAACTGAGCTACCTAGGCACCCCAACACTGACAGAATATTTATTGCTAGGTGCTATGCTAACTACCTTACATAAAATATGTCAATCCTCACAACGACCCTATGAAGAAAGAGTTATTATTACCCCCATCCTATAGATGAGAAGACCAAGGCTCAGAAAAGTGAAGTAACCCCAGGTCACAGAGCAGGTGAACAGTACTGATTACGACTCAGGTTCAGGCAGGCTGACTTGAGTGCACAGGCTCCCTGCTGGGAACAACTCCTCCAGCCAGCCTCGCCATACCAAGTCCTAGCAGTCATAGCTGAACACTTAGTAAATGCCGGGCACTTTGCTAAGGTATTTGCTTGCATTCCCTTAACTCTTGAAGGGGGAAACTGAGAATCAGAGAGGTTAATTCACTTCCCCAAAGTCACACAGTAAGTGAGTATAGCAGAGACTGTTTTTCTCTAAAATCTAGTTTCTCCTTCTTCCAGAATCATAGATTCCCATTACAAGCTGAGCACACGGCCTTCTGGAATTAAGACATTTTCCAGACTCTGTTGAAACGAAGCGTGTCCATGTGACTAACTCGTGGGTAACAGGATCTAAACAAAGGCGACTTCCTGGCCTCGTGAGCCTTCTCCCCTTTCCTCCTTCCTGCTGGTGGAATGTAGTTATGAGAGCCAGAGCTGGAGGGGTACCAGCTTGAGCCATGACATGACAAAGGGTACACAGCAGAGCCACAAGGTAGAAGGAGCCTGGGTCCCCAGAGACTCCGCAGAACTGAGTCAACTCAGCCATCTTGAGGTGACCACCCCAAGACTTTTGACATGAAAGAGAAATAAGAGAAATGAACACCTAACCTGTTTGAGCCACCACTGCTTTGGGTTTTCTGTCCTTTACAGCGAAACCTGATCTTAATTGACATCGTAGTAGAGCTGGAATTTAAACCAGTTTGACTCCAAAGGCCACACACTTCACCACTTGGCATGCTATTTCTACTGTAATACTTTATGCCCACATTGGTTCATCTTATTATTCCCAACATCTTCCATCCCCTTCATCTGGAGAGTCACTCGATAGATAATTGCCAAGTGCCAGGCTCTGTGCTAGTGAATAAGCCAATAATATAAATAAGGATAAGATTTGGTCAGTGCCCTCGAGGAGTTGGCGGTCCATCTCGAAAGACAGATGGCTAGGCAAATAAATAAAACACAGTGCAGTGAGTCCTGTAATAGGGGCATGCGCCAAGAGCCGTGGAGCACACAGAGGTGTAACTCACTGCCTGAGGGTCAAGAAGGCTTCAGCAGAGCGCAGCAGAGGAGCTGGGCATGACAAGTGGCTGCAAGAAAGTATGAAGCGTGCTTGGTTCTCATACACCAGTATCGCTGAAACCACTGGCCTGTGGTGACCACCTTCGGTCTAGAAACGCAGCCCAACCCTCCTTACCTGGAATTTTCCACGAGTTCTTCAGCACCGAACACCCCTCTAGCGCTTTGGGAATCCAGACTGCTTCTGCTCCTGCACCCAAGGTCATGAAGAAAAAAGAATGTGGATCCTTAAGGCCAGCAGCCTCACAACGCGGAAGAAAATGGAAGCGGGAAACCGGAAGGCCCCAGTGGCAGGGCTGGATAAATAAAGATCCTTCAGCAGAGCTGCAGAAGCCAGAATGAGTTCTGTCTGTAATTACCCCGTGCTTGAAAACAGTGTTTCCAACGTGACCTTTCTACCTGCAATTCTAACGGTGGGGCTGCTGTCACTGTTAATAAAGCCCAGGCCTGGCTGTCCCTGATTGGAGCCAATTAGAATTACCTAGAGAGGGCAGTCAGGGCAGCTGATGGCTAATGAGGGCAGCTGAGGTGCTGGCGTTGGTTTATTTGCCCGGCAACGAGGGGATGGAAAGCTTACCCCACCAAATGGTCCTCTTCTCCCTCCCTCCACCCCCCTGCATCCAATAATTCTCAACTACTCCATGAGCACCAGCTTTAAATTAAAGCAATGAGGGGCATCTGGGTGGCTCAGTTGGTTAAGCGTCCGACTTCGGCTCAGGTCATGATCTCACGGTTCGTGAGTTCGATCCCCACATCAGGCTCTGTGCTGATGGCTCTGAGCCTGGAGCCTGCTTTGAATTCTGTGTCTCCCTCTCTCTCTGCTCCTCCCCCATTCGCACTCTGTCTCTCTCTCTCTCTCAAAAATAAATAAAATATAAAAACAAATTAAAAAAATTAAGGCAATGAGATCTACTGGGGGAGAAGAATATCCCCTGAATAATAAGGCCAAGCAACACTTTTCCCTCATTCAGCATGTATTTAGTAAAGCAACTACTATGTGCCAGGGGTGGTGCGAGGGGGAGCACATAACAGCGAATAAGATACAGACAGAGACAAACTCACCACGAAGTTAAAGATGCTCAGGTTTTAGGGCCTCCCATTGGCACAAGTTCTGAGAGGGGCCCTAGCGGTGTGTTCCCATGGCAACATGTTTTTGTAAACTTTGCAAACGCAAGCTATTGGATTGGAAGAATAAATATTGTTAAAATGTCAATACTACCCAAAGCAATCTACACCTTCAATACAATCCCAATCAAAATTGCACTGGCATTCTTCTTGAAGCTAGAATAAGCAATCCTAAAATTTGTATGGAACCACAAAAGAGCCAAAGTAATATTGAAGAAGAAGACCAAAGCAGGAGGCAGCACAATCCCAGACTTTAGCGTCTACTACAAAGCTGTAATCATCAAGACAGCATGGCATTGACACAAAAACAGACACATAGACCAATGGAATAGAATAGAGTCCAGAATTGGACCCACAAAAGTATGGCCAACTAATCTTTGACAAAGCAGGAAAGAATAGCCAATGGAAAAAAGACAGTCTAACAAATGGTGCTGGGAGAACTGGACAGCAACATGCAGAAGAATGAAACTAGACCACTTTCTTACACCATTCACAAAAATAAACTCAAAATGGATGAAGGACCTGAATGTGAGACAGGAAACCATCAAAACCCTAGAGGAGAAAGCAGGAAAAAACCTCTCTGACCTTAGCCGCAGCAATTTCTTACTCGACACATCTCCAAAGGCAAGGGAATTAAAAGCAAAAATGAACTATTGGAACCTCATGAAGATAAAAAGCTTCTGCACTGCAAAGGAAACAATTAACAAAACTAAAAGGCAACTAACAGAATGGGAAAAGATATTTGCAAATGACATATCACACAAAGGGCTAGTATCCAAAATCTACAAAGAACTCACCAAACTCCACACCCGAAAAACAAATAATTCAGTGAAGAAATGGGCAGAAAACATGAATAGACACTTCTTTAAAGAAGACATCCAGATGGACAACAGGCACATGAAAAGATGCTCAACGTCACTCCTCATCAGGGAAATACAAATCAAAACCACACTGAGATACCACCTCCCGCCAGTCAGAATGGCTAATATGAACAAATCAGGAGACTATAGATGCTGGAGAGGATGTAGAGAAACAGAAACCCTCTTGCACTGTTGGTGGGAATGCAAACTGATGCAGCCGCTCTGGAAAACAGTGTGGAGGTTCCTCAAAAAATTAAAAATAGATGTACCCTATGACCCAGCAATAGCGCTGCTAGGAATTTACCCAAGGGACACAGGAGTGTTGATGCATAGGGGCCCTTGTACCCCAATGTTTATAGCAGCACTCTCAACAATAGCCAAATTATGGAAAGAGCCTAAATGTCCATCAACTGATGAATGGATAAAGAAATTGCAGTTTATATATACAATGGAATACTACTTGGCAATGAGAAAGAATGAAATAGGGCCTTTTGTAGCAACGTGGATGGAACTGGAGAGTGTTATGCTAAGTGAAATAAGTCATACAGAGAAAGACAGATACCATATGTTTTCACTCTTTGGGGATCCTGAGAAACTTACCAGAAGACCATGGGGGAGGGGAAGGAAAAAAAAAAAAGGGTTAGAGAGGGAGGGAGCCAAACCATAAGAGACTCTTAAAAACTGAGAATAAACTGAGGGTTGATGGGGGGGGGGGGTGATGGGCATTGAGGAGGGCACCTGTTGGGATGAGCACTGGGTGTTGTATGCAAACCAATTTGACAATAAATTTCATATTAAAAAAATAAAATTAAAAAAAAAAGCAAGCTATTGTCGCCCACTTGGTTAAGAATGCTGTCTCCTCCCACTCCACTTTTCCCTCTGTCACGTTTCCCTGGTGTAGGGTGGCCCTGAAGTGACCAGGGGCACTTGTGGGATTTGGCACAGGGGAAGTGAAGTCGGGCATGTAAGTGGGTTTGTGTTTCGCGGGCTGTATTTAGGTGGTGGGCAGTCACTTTTGCGTATAATCATTTATGCTGGCCCTCTCAGGGTGGTAACGGCTGCCAGGAATCTTCCTACTGCTCATGGTGCTGCCTCACTGGGCGCTGTGGCACAAGGAGCAGGGCCAAAGATCGTAGCAGACTGAAGAGTGTCCTATGGAACCTGGCCACCAGGAAGCATGTGGGTAGTGGGGAGAAACACAGTTTGCATTGTATAGCACCAAACGCTAGTCTAGGGGAATTTCTCCCAATCATCAGATGTGCAAGATTTCGTTCTCACAGCTACCTAGTCATATATACTAGGAATATTCAGTAATACAGTGATACAACTCCATGCTATACCTTTTTCTTTCTCCGTGGGAATTATGTCAAATAAGATTTCTCGTTCGTAGAGTACAAACGATCGCAGTCCTGCAAGCAGCAAGTATGTCTGGTTGTGAAATCACATGTTTTATGCATCCCAACTATTAATAATAAATACCATTTTTGGCTATTTCAAGGG
Source organism: Panthera tigris (assembly GCF_018350195.1). Taxonomy (NCBI): domain Eukaryota; kingdom Metazoa; phylum Chordata; class Mammalia; order Carnivora; family Felidae; genus Panthera; species Panthera tigris. Next base: position 95,831,867 of record NC_056667.1, on the reverse strand, counting down.
AAAGACTTCATTTTCTTTCCTATCTCTGTATACAAATCATTACAAAATTGTTGTCATATGAAGAGAACCCAGATAAAAGGGTAGCCAGCGAGGAAGAAAGTCTTACAGCAGTGTGCTAGGCAGTTAATTAATAAAAACATTGTTGGAGTGCCCGGATGGCTCAGTTGGTGGAGGGTGCAACTCTTGATCTTGGGGTTGTGAGTTCGAGCCCCATGCTGGGTACAGAGAATACCTAAAAACGTAAAATCTTTAAAAATAACAAGAAAAATAAAAGCATTGTGTTATTTTTCTGTATTTTGTGATCTTTTCAGTATTGTCAGCTTTGAAAGCCTTATGATTTAATTGTCCTTTCTTTTCCCCATCCAATAAAGGTCCACTTTCAGGCCTAATTTTTTTTCGTATTTTACTTAACTAGTAAAATTTACTTTCCAGTCCTTATTCCTTGTCATGGTCTAATGGGAGAACCTTATTGCTCCTCTCCCCTCACCACATATGTGATCAGTGCCCACTGCCTGCCGGGCTGTAAGCTAGAGATGGGCACACTGTGGTGGATGAAGCAGATCTGGCACCTTCCCACGTGAAGAGGGGGACACAGATATCAGATAAAACAAATCAGACAGGATGCTGTTTGGCAGAATAAGAGGGGAGAACCCCTTGTAGGAAATAACATTTCAGCTGAGACCCAAAGGCTAAGAGTCAGTCAGATGAAGAATTAAAAAATACATCAAGCAGAAAGAACAGCATAAGTGAAGGCCCTGAGGTGGTAAGAGCGTGAGGCATTACAGGTATTCAATAAATATCTGTTGGATTTTAAAAGTAAATATTATGGTTTGGGCAGGGCCAGGGTGTTATGGGAACATATAGGAGAGGCACTGAAGCCTTGCCAAGGGTAACCAGGAATGAAGGAATGAGGAAGAAGAAAAAGGTTAGAATTGACTTCCTGACTTTCAGGAGACGAAACAGCAGGTGCAACGGCCTGGGGGTCAGAGAGAGATCAAAGAGTAGCTCTGTATCACAGTGGGCTGGATTTGGGGAGAAAGGTTTGGCTGGGGGGAGGTTGAAAATAGAAAGGGAGGAGAACTGGGTAGAATTGGCAAGAAATGAGGCCAGACCATGAAAATCTGAATAAGCCATGGTAAGATGCTTGGACTTCATGTTGGCTGCTATGGTGACATAGTCTTAGGAAAGGAAATGACAGGCTCAGATCAGCATGTTGAAAGGATCTGGTTGCAGGATAGAGAACAGACTGGATGAGGGGTCAAGGCAGGAAGACCAGTCAGGAAGCTGTTAAGAGAAATGCAGTCGTGAGAAGGTGGTGGCCAGGGGTAGAGGCAGTGGGGATGGGAAGAAACAGATCCAGAGAAGAAAATTGTGGTACCATTAGCCAGGCAAGATGAAAGAATCACTCAGGGGCTGGTACCAGGCTGATTTGTAGTTCCTCTTCCGTCATGAACCCAGCTGGTCTCAAGGGAGGCAGCGTTCTTGTTTACAACGGACGGTTTCTTTCCAGGAATAGGACTGCCTGCGCCTTTGGCCATGGGTCACCGTGTGCTGTTTACCTTCTGGACCCCTTGACCCTGCTCTGTCTTCTCCCTTTTCTTGCTTTTTTTTTTTGAATTTATAACTTGCATATTTTATATTGCAATAAAAGGAACATTCACAGCAGACATAAATTTTAGTAATAGCATATCATCTTAGAAACAAACTCAGAGTCCCAAACTTCACTATAATGGACACAGATAGGATTAGCTGCCTAGCACCCTTTTTTTTGTTGTTCTCTTCTTAATTTTATTTTATTTTTTAATTTACATCTAAGTTAGCATATAGTGCAACGATGATTTCAGGAGTAAATTCCTTAATGCCCCTTACCCATTTAGCCCATCCCCCCTCCAGTAACCCTGTTTGTCCTCCATATTTATGAGTCTCTTCTGTTTTGTCCCCCTCCCTGTTTTTATATAGTTTTTGTTTCCCTTCCCTTATGTTCCTCTGTTTTGTCTCTTAAAGTCCTCATAGGAGTGAAGTCATATGATTTTTTTCTTTCTCTAACTTCACTTAGCATAATACCCTCCAGTTCCATCCACGTAGTTGCAAATGGCAAGATTTCATTCTTTTTGATTGCCGAGTAATACTCCATTGTATCTATATACCACATCTTTTTTTTTTTTTTAATTTTTTTTCAACATTTTTTATTTATTTTTGGGACAGAGAGAGACAGAGCATGAACGGGGGAGGGGCAGAGAGAGAGGGAGACACAGAATCGGAAACAGGCTCCAGGCTCCGAGCCATCAGCCCAGAGCCTGACGCGGGGCTCGAACTCACAGACCGCGAGATTGTGACCTGGCTGAAGTCGGACGCTTAACCGACTGTGCCACCCAGGCGCCCCAACACATCTTTTTTATCTATTCATCCATCAATGGACATCTGGGCTCTTTCCATACTTTGGCTATTGTTGATAGCACTGCTATAAACATGGAGGTGCATGTGTCCGTTCGAAACAGCACACCTGTATCCCTTGGGTAAATACCTAGTAGTGCAATTTTTGGGTTGTAGCGTAGTTCTATTTTTAGTTTTTTGAGGAACCTCTGTACTGTTTTCCAGAGTGGCTGCACCAGCTTGCATTCCCACCAACAATGCAAAAGAGATCTCTTTCTCCACATCCTCGCCAACATCTGTTGCCTGAGTTGTTAATGGTAGCCATTCTGACAAGTGTGAGGTGGTATCTCATTGTGGTTTTGATTTGTATTTCCCTGATGATGAGTGATGTTGAGCATTTTTTCATGTGTTGGTTGGCCATCTGGATGTCTTCTTTGGAGAAGTGTCTATTCATGTCTTTTGCTCATTTCTGGATTATTTGTTACCTGTCCTCTCCCTTTTCACTGGGTTTGACCAAGGGGGAGCTGACAGAAGACTGGAGAGCAAGGAAGTAAGGTCACAGTATTCTCCATTGCATCCCTGTGAGGATGCCCCAGTATCTCTCAAGACAACCTTCTCACCTCTACCTTTCTCTGTCTGATTCTTCTTCCTGGTTTCCTATCTACCTCCCCACCCTTCACTCTGGCTGACACAGGAGTGGGATCATCCCAACATCCCTGAGGTTCCCCCACGCCTTACCCACGCCTGTGACAATTCCCCTTCTTCAGTTATTCCAATGAAGATGTCATCTGTTTTCTGTTGGGGCCCTAACCCAGTCACGCATGTCCCCGCCCTTCTCCATAACACCACCTTGTTCTTTTAAACCAGGCCACGCCCCCACATGCCTGGCAGCCAATGAGGCAAAGACCACGCCCATCAGCCCTCTCCTAGTAGCCAACCAGGATTTTCCTGTGCCCCTCCTCTCGGGTCCCGCCCACTCCACCCCTAGACTGGAGTTTGGCTCCACTTCTCTGGCTCTGACACTTGGGTTTTCCCTAGTGTTTAGCTTCACCCTTGGTCAGCCCCTCGGGGCTTTCCTCCAGCCCTGGTGAGACCTAGGAAGCCAGTCATCAAGTGCCCAGTGATCAAGATCCCGCCTGTCCCTCCTCAGAGAGCTGGATAAACCTGCCGAACTGTTCTCAGACTCACGGTCTCTCTAGGCTCCCTCCCTGACCTGTAACCATCTTCTTGATGCCTGTCTGGATACACACATGTGTGACCTATGACTGTAGCATTTTTTCCTGTTTCCTCCTCCCGCCCCTGAGAGCAGGGACACCGCTTTGCTCATGCTGTATCCCAGTGCCCAGCCCAGTGCCTGGAACATAGTAATTAACTATTTGTCAACTAACAGACTGACCAACTGGCTTCCCATCGTCTGTTACAGTCTTCCCCCAAACAAGATAGAGCACCATTAATTAGGCTTTAGGTTTCCTAACTAGTTTTTTCCAGTCTTGCCTCCCTAAGACCAACCTCTTTGGCAATGGCGACTATTTCTAGCAACTGCTCAGTCATACATGTATAGGATTCTTCTGGGACACTCCCAGGGCCCAATTAATGGCTTTATCAGCCCTAATCCCTGATAAGTTCACAGGGACTCCTGTCACATGAAATTCAAAATAAAATTTTATTTTTTTGATCTAACAATAAACATTAATTTGTGTTAAAATTTAAAAAACAACAACTTTCTAGAATTTGCAAAATCATGCCTGCAAAATTGTGAGTAAGCTCAATGCAGCTGAACTGACCCTTCTTTCTGGCTGGGGCCCCATGCCATGTGTTTGAGTCTGTCCATTGGGCCCTGGTTACCATGATACAAGGGTGATTCCATTCACTCTGTGTGGGTTTTACTAGTGTGACTTGGCAAAGTCAAGCCAAGGTGGGGTTGGGGGGAGGAGGATCCCGTTTTTCAATTTCTTGGGAGGATGGAGGTGGCAAGGAGGAGTCAATTATCACATGTGTTTTTCAACCTTGGTGCTACTGTCAGGACGATTCTTTGCATGAGACTAACCTCGTCACTGTAAGATATTTATCATTTCTGATTTCCAGGCACTAAATGCTAATAGCACTCCTCAGTCATTGTGACAGCTCACCAAAAAAACCCTCCACAATCTCCCTAGGGGAGCAAGGTAAAAAAACGTGAAGAAGTGCTGTGACCTATGTGGTTGAATACAGGTGGAAAGAATGTTCTCTGAATGGTCTTGTCTTCCCCTATTCTTGTCTGAAATGAACACCCTTTTCTGCCCCTCCCTACTGAACTTGCTGACCCACGTTCTGCAGGACCTTCCTGAGCAAGAGCGTGCCAGCTTCGCCCCCCCCCACCCCCCGCTTCTCCCCCCAGTCCCCTCCCCATTAGCAATGGTATTGGCAATACCACTCATTTACCATTCTGTCGTGTGGTGTGACTCTTGTTATATCAGCACCTTTAATTTTAATTAAGTCTCAGGGTTTGTTACAGAACGTTTCAGGGGCGCCTGGGTGGCTCAGTTGGTTAAGCATCCAACTTCAGCTCAGGTCACGATCTCACGGGTTTGTGAGTTCGAGCCCTGCGTCGGGCTCTGTGCTGACAGCTCGGAGCCTGGAGCCTCCTTCGGATTCTGTGTCTCCCTCTCTCTCTCTGCCCCTGCCCTGCTCACATTCTCCCTCTTTCCCTCTGTCTCTCTCTCCCTCAAAAATGAATAAACTTAAAAAGAATTAAAAAAAAAAAAAGAATATTTCGGAACCGGCGCATGTATCTCTCTGACCAAATTATAAGCTCCCAGAGGGTAGAGCCCACGTTTCATGCCTCTTTCCTTGCGGGAGGAGGGTTTAGGTGGAAGGTGACCCAGGCGGAAGCATCTGGCAAGCTACTTGGACTGCAGGACTGCAGGCTGAGGACAACAGGGAGTTTAGGGTGCCCACAGGGATAACACAATGTGGTAGAAGAAGGCATGTCATTGGCCCAAAGACACCGCTTGGAGGAATGACCACCTTCAAGGTATGGGAGGAAAAATAAAGCCCATAAAAGGAAAAGCGTTGTGGGAGGTGACAGGAATGTTGCAAAGTCACAAAAGTCACCAGAGAAGGGACTGGTCATCAGTACCAGAGGAGGCAGGAGGAAAGCTACGAAGTTCACGGTGGCCTTCTGGCCCCTCACAGTGCAGTGGGGAGGGTGGGCCACGCTGTAAGGGCCCAGCAAGTGAGGAAACTAAGGCAGAGATGGCAGGCTTCTGGAAATGAAGGGAAGGGAGGGCAACCACACGAAAGGACAACTTGGCACATTCCATAAACGTGTCCATTTATATAAATGTGTAATCGATCTGTGCGTTTATTTTTATAACTGGGTCTGAATATTATAGGAAAGATAGAAACAGTGTTTGTGAGCGGAGTTGGAAGAACCATTTGCAGTGGAGGCTATGCAGATTGAGCCAGCTCTGGGAGGGAGAGCATGGGGTCCAGACAGCATGGGGGCCTCAGCCTTGGGAAGGAAAAGGACATTCCTGGGAAACAGGGATGACGACACACAGGGAAGTTTATTTTAAAAGTGGGTACTTTAGGGGCGCCTGGGTGGCTCAGTCGGTTGAGCTTCCGACTTCAGCTCAGGTCATGATCTCACAGTTTGTGAGTTCAAGCCCCGTGTCAGGCTCTGTGCTGACAGCTCAGAGCCTAGAGCCTGTTTCAGATCCTCTGTCCCCCCCCATCTCTCTCTCTGCCCCTCCCCCGATCTCTCTCTCCCCATCTCTCTCTTTCTCAAAAATAAATAAACATTTTTAATGGGTATTTTGAAGTGAATGGGTTGTTTTCCTGGTAATTTTACCAAAAACATGAAGTAACTGACCCTTTCTTATTTATGCAGAGACCTTTTGGTGAATCGCAGCAGCCCCTAAGCCTTACAGAATGCAGAATTTCTGTCATTGGATTTAAAATGCTTTTTCTTAGTACATCATAGCTCTAGCTTGGATAGGTCATGTGAGGGCAAGCTCAGAAAAAGGAGGTAACATTACCAAAGTGTCCAGAAAACGAAAATGCTTCCTTCATTCCAAGCACGGAGGTCAGTAATAAAAAAGCGCTTATCATAGATTAATCCACAGCCTGAATGCAAAGGTTTGTTGGGGGAGCAGGCGGCGGGGGGGGGGGGGGGCGGGTGGTGCGAGGCAACCCTAAACTATATGACATGCACTCTGCCTTTTTACGACCTTGGCAAAAACAAGCAGGAGACAAATCCCATTTACAAGGACAGCAAAAGCCCAGTCTCCTCTCTGACCCAGGTCCTCTCCATGCATCATAAATATTTCCATAGTCATAAATATCGCTGACGAGAAAGCAGAAGGCTCTTAATTGGCTTCAACTCATTTCATGGTGGAGGAAGCTAGGAAGAATGCACTGAATAAGAATAAGACAGGGTGAGAGATCTCCCAGGAGGAAACTAAAATCGATTCTTCCATCAACATGATGCTCTCTATCTGTGCACTGACTTCAGCCAGGAAAGAACCGGCTGTTGTGAGGGGTGCCTTCTCCTGCCTGCCCAGGGCCTTCCTGTCCCAGAGGTGCCAAACCCCTTCAGGTCGAGTTTTGTGGTGGTTAATGTTGCTGATGACGAGCTGACCGTAAGGAAAGAAGGGAGATAACTAGCATTTATTAAAAATTAATAGGAGGATAATGGATAAACAAATGGGGGTGTATTCATCCAATGGAATCCCATCCAGCAATAAAAAAGATAAACCACTAATCACACAACAGCATGGATGAGCTTACATAGAGTACAGACTATATGATTCCATGTGTATGACTTTCTGTAACGGGTGATCAGGGCCGAGAAAAAAAAAAAAAAATCCAAACAATGGTTCCTTCTATCAGTGGGTGAGGGATGAACTGGAAAAGGGTTTGAGGGAACTTTTGTAGGGATGGAAAAGTTCTGTATATGTCGACGGGGGTGGGGGGTGGGGGGGAGCGGGCTGGATTACACAGGTGTTTGCATTTGTAAAAACTCAGTAAGTGTACAACTAAGATTCATGCATTTCATTACAATTAAATTCTACAGCAAATGAAAAACTAAACAAATCTCGAACCCTACTTAATGATATGCATGCTGAAGTATTTAGGGGGAAGTGTCCTGATGTCTGCAATTTCCTGTGAAATGCATCACTAAAATAAAATAGATTCATGGCTGGATAGAGGGATAGAGAGAGGGACTGATATGTGAAGAAGCAGTTTTAGATGTTAATGGTGGGATCTACGTGGTTAGTAGACAGCTGTTCGTTGTACAGTTCTTTCTACTTGGTTGCGTGTTTGAAATTTCTCACAACGAAATGGAAGAAATAAGGATGCTGCGATAAAAGATAAGAAAAGAAAACAAACATCTATGAGTACCTAGGTGTACCAAGTGCCGTAGGTACATTTCCCCAATCCCCATATGGGCTTGATTTTGCAGACCAGCAGGTTGACATTCAGAGAAACACAGCCTCAGGATGGAGGGATGTTTCTTCTTTCACAAGTGCCCTCCAGAGGTGGGATCTGGCATTTGTACTTTGGGTAGCAGACAGTCTCGTTCATGGCTGCTCCCCCTCAGCCTTCCTCTCAACGATGGCTTCTGATTAACTTCACAAGCAAAGAGCCAGCTTCAACCACCAACTAATCAATGACTCCACAGCTATTAATTGAACACCTACTATGTGGAGGGGATTCCAAGAGCTGTAAAACACAGTCTCTGCCTTCAATAAGCAACCAGAGTATTAAACCCAGCCTGGAGATCTGGCCCGTAGATGTGACTTGGGCATTAATTATCCGTGGGACCATGAGCAAGTTACACCAGCCCTCAAGCTTCCACCTCCTCATCTATGAAATCAGGGCTTGAACTAGACCATCTCTCAGGTTCCTGGCACCCCTCATGTTTCTGTGACTTTTGATCCGTCGGAATTTTGAGGGTCAATGGCTGGTCCAGGGAGTGTGTGCTAAAGGAACACTGAGGAGGAGAAGTCGCCTTGGACAGGGTGTCGCCTCGTAGGAAGTGGGGTCTAAGTGTGCCTGGTGGATGGGGGGAGGAGATAGGGTTCCAGGTGGAAGAAATGCAAACACAGGGCCTGGAGGCAGGGGGACCCATGGGGACAGTAAGGAGAAAGTGACTGGAGAGGGGGGTCCGTGTTCAGGCAGCGGAGATGACACTGAGAAAGACACTTTGACTTTAGCTTCTGAGAGAGAGGCAGCCTCCCGTGAGGAACATTAAGCATGGGAACCGTAGACGAGACGGTGTCTGAGAAAGATTCATCTAGTTATTTGCAGTCATGGAGGAAAACGGCAGTGCAAACGTTCACAAATGACAGATTATTAAAACAGTGTGGCAGACTCTGGAACATCCTCAATCTGTGGTTCCCCAGCTATGATCTTCGGAACGTTAGGGTTCCTGGGAAGGGCCTTAGGGACAGTAAGGGGGGGGGGGCGAGGGCAAGCAGAGGGAAGGCCGGGCCCAGCACCCTCTCTCATCCTGGCCTTGACCTCACCAGCACAACTTGTATTGGATTGATACCTGGGAGCTCCAGATCAAATTTATTTTCAAGCAAGAATTCAACAGACCTCAACTGAACTGTATCAACTCATTACAGAAATAAGTAGCCAAATAAATGTGGGGGCTGTTTGAGGAGAATTTGCTGGGCATGAGCCTTGCACTGTTACTTGAGATGATTGCACATTTGCACCAGTGAGATGCCAGCTCCGACAAAGGCGGGGAGTCTCAGGAAGAGGGCAGATTCGGAGGACGGCTGTGCCCTGGCCCCAGGAAGTTACTGAAATGGTCTCGTTCTGGGCATCACCCAGATGCAATGGGCTTTCAGCTGTGAGGCCCTGCAGGCCTGCCTCTGGGTAGTCCTGACTTAATTCCCTCAGCAGGGTCTCCCCACCCCCACCCCTACTCGGTTCCCCTCCTGGTGGGCCCCACCATTGGGTGGGACAGAATCTCTCCCCGAATCTTTGTTGTTTGTCATCCTAAACAGATATTCAACAGCATCTCACCCCATAAAACTGAACCAGGAGAAAACAAAAGCCGCCAACTTGGAGAAGTTACACAGGTTCTAGATTCTTACAGATAGATATATTTTGGTTGAATCCCCTGGCTCCTGGCTCCTTCACAGGAGACAATAACTGATAAATTCTGCCCTCCACATTTATTCTTAAATAATCTCATTAACTGTCTCTTCTTACCGACCTGCTCCTAGATGCCCGCAGGGCAGAGCATTTGCCCTCCCCTTACCTCAGGTGTCCCTCGCCCTCCGTTCCACATGGCAGGGACACAGTTGAGCACTTCCTCATGGCTGTGCTCCCACCCGCAGTAGCTACCGCGTGCCTGACCTTCTGCGAGGCGTTCTGGTTATCTGTCACCGCCTAACAGATCACCCAACACTCAATGGCTCAAAAAAACCAGCCTCTATTATCTCACATGGTTCCTGTTGGTTAGGAAACTGGGAAGGACTCAGCTGGGTAATTCCAGCCCAGGGTCAGTTTGCAGTCATGTGTTAGCAGGGACAGGAGGATCTACTTCCAAGGTGGCTCACTGACAGGACTGGCAAATTGTCACTGGCTCTTGTTGGGGGACCTGAGATCCTGTCCACGTGGGCCTCGCCACATCGCTGCTTGAGAGTCCCCGTGGCATGGCAGCTGGCTTCTCTTGGAAGCCAAGAGGCCAAGCCAGGTGCTGTGATGACTTTAGGGCCTATCTTGAGGCTCATACATTACGCCTTCTACTTCATTTTACTGGTCACACAGGGCAAGCCCTGACTCGATGTGAAAGGACACGACACAAGAAGGCAAGGGTCTTTGGAGGCTGTCCCACCACACGACAGAAGGGTCAGAAGAAGAGGGATCCCTGTTTGGGCCATTAAGTAGTTTGCAACTTATTTGCGGGGAGAAAACTTACATACTTATACCTATAATACTAAAGGGATTAAAGAAAAGAAGAAGAAAAGAAGAGTAATAATGACAAGGCAGACAGCACACGTCCTGGAATGCAACCTAGGTATTGAGTGAGCAAGATCGATACAGACTCTGCCCTCTGGACGCTTGGAATCTACTGGGAATGACAGGTTTCACATGCAGAATTGCACTTGGAATAAAATCCTATCTCCTTAACCTTACCTTTCTCCATTCTTTTCTTCTACTACTCATCTCCTTTTTCACTGAGCTCCAACCACTTAACCTGTTCTCCATTCCTCCAACAGATTAAGCTCCTCCCTCCCTCGGGACTTTGCACTTGCTGTCCCCCTCCCGCCCCCCACCCCCGACCCCACCAACCCCGACTGTCCTCCAGGTCTTTGCACAACCAGCTCTTTCTCACCACCCAGGTCTCTGCGTTTAGTTGCCACCTGATCTTGTCCTCCACCTCCCCCAACTAGAATGCATGAGAACAGAGACTGTGAAACCTCCCTCACTGCTGTGTCTCCAGATACACCTGGCCGGCACTCATTCCATAATAAGTGATGAATATATACTACAGTGAGTGAATAAAGTACCCCCTTTCGGACCATGTTCTAAAACCATATAAAATCCTCTCTTTAGGATATCGAAAGCTTAAGCTCCAGCCCTGTCACTTGGCCATCTCGTAATCCAAACCAAGGTCGGTCAATTGTCTCCGTGGTGGTGAGCAAACAGCATATGCCACACCTGCCTTTTCCCCCACTTTTGGTTTCAGCGGATCCGGCCCAGGCTAACCGTGTTATTTGTACTTCTCCTCTGGGACGGTCCTCAGTCCCTCACTGCCTTTGTTTGGCTTCCCAAAAGCGTCCCTCTCCTCCAGGGGAAGGGCAACTCCAGCCTTGTTTTGCTGCACTGGCACTCGGGGGTTCGGCTTTCCTGGGCAAGAAAAATATTGAAAATGGTTGTTCATTAACATCCCAGCTTTCCCGCTTTTCGGGAGAAACCACACGACAAACGGAGACCCCACACGTATTTATTTTGAAAATACGTTTTTTTAATTTGAAAGCAAATGGACGCTGCTGGTCTGCAGGTCATTTCACCTGCTGTGGCGTGTGATTAGCAAGGCCTTTTCTTGCTGGGTGGTGGTGCCGGCTAATGGACTCACGATCCCTCTGTATGTTTATCTTCAGTTAATTAAAATTTTGCCAAGTCTTCCTCGCAGCCCCTGTGCACAGCAAGGCTGAATCTTGGCTTGTGGCACCGATCTGGGCTGGCAAGCTGGGAGGGGGGCGGTCATCCTATTAAATATTAATCTGAAAGGGCAATCGGGCCTGTGGGCTTCCACCCCTGAGGTTCTCTCACTGGGAAGGCACAGATCGATGCCAAAACCCAGTGCCTGTGACAACTCTCCCTGCCAGGCCTGAGTCAGCATCAGATGCAATTTTTCAGAACTGTTATTCGACAATAAATCTGAGCAGAATTCTGGGAGATCTCTCTTAAAAACTGGAATGAATTACACGCACATCCACCTTTGAAGGGGATGTTAGCCATCCTGCGAAACTGTGCCTTATAAATGATGAACAGGTCAATTTGCCAGATGAATTTTGAAGTTACAGGTCAGGTTAAGACTAGCACTTCAGATGTTAGTTTTGAAAATCTGCCTTTGCCAGGAAGAGGGGAGGATAGGAAAGACTGAGCTGGCACTCAACCTTCCATTGCCCTATTTTTGAAAATGCAGAAGCTGCTCCCCACAAGTTCACCTTCCCACCCCCATCCCTTCCTTCCATCACTGTTAGCTAGGTACTACCTACTGAATCACTTCAGCAAACACCTTTGCCAGGAAACTTGGAACAGCACCCTGCTGGGGCACCTGGGTAGCTCAGTACGTTAAGAGTCTGACTTCGGCTCGGGTCACGATCTCACGGTTCGTGGGTTCGAGCCCCGCATTGGGCTCTGTGCCGACAGCTCGGAGCCTGGAGCCTGCTTCAGATTCTGTGTCTCCCTCTCTCTACCTTTCCCCCACTCACTCTCTGTCTTTCTCTCTCTCAAAAATAAATAAGCATTAAAAAAAATTAAATAAGGAAGAGCACTCTGTTGTGGGTTCAATTGTGTCTCTCGAAACAGTAAGTTGAAGTCCTAATCCCCAAGACCTGTGAATGTGACCTTTGGGGCTCAGTCAGTCAAGAGTCTGACTTTGGCTCGGGTCATGATCTCAAGTTTCATGAGTTCGAGCCCTGAGTCAGACTCTAAGCTGACAGCGTAGAGCCTGCTTCAGATCCTCTGCCTCCCTCTCTCTCTGCTCCTCTCCCGCTCACATGCACGTGTGCACACGCGCTTTCTTTCTCTCTCAAAAATGAATAAACATTAAGAAGAAGAAGAAGAAGAAGAAGAAGAAGAAGAAGAAGAAGAAAAGAAGAAGAAGAAGAAGAAGAAGAAGAAGAAGAAGAAAGAAAATAGAATCTTTGCAGGTGTGATTACTTAAGGTGAGGTCATCCTAGCTTGGTGGGCCTGATCCAATGATCGGTGTCCTTATAAGAAGAGATAACAGAGATACAGAGACACACAGGGAGACCACCATGTGACATTAGAGGCAGAGGTTGAAGCGATGTGTCTACCAGACGAGGGATGCCAAGGATTCCTGGCAACACCGGAAACTAGGAAGAGGCAAGGAAGGATCCTCCCCCAGCACCTTCAGAGAGAGCACGGCCCTGGCAGTGCCTTGGTTTTTTTTTACTTCCAGCCTCTAGAAACGCGAAGAGGAACGTGTGTTGCTTTAAGGCACCACATCCGTGGTACTTTGCTGCAGCAGATCTAGGAAACTAATATACACTCTCCTCCGGGTCCTACTGTTGACCATCTTCCCTGGCTTGCCTCTCTGCCAACCCCATGGATAGGCTTGCTCATTCTGATTCCCTTCCCTTCCCTTTATCTACAATGAAGTCCCAACTTGCTGGGAGGCTTAGGAAGTGGGACATCAGGCCAAGAAGAAAACCTTATCACGTCCCACATCTTGCAGATGAGTTTTGAAACATCTCAGTCTACGTTCTTGCCTGAGCAGAAGTCAGCGTACATAATAAGATGGCTCTTTGATGATGGAGGATGTCACTCTGCCTCAGGGGTCATCACTCTAAATTCAGGTCTCCCTGGCTGGCATCACAGATACACAGAGAGCAAGACTTTGGTGTGAATTTGTACTGACCCCAGCATATACTCTGAAGACTGTCTTTGTCTCTTCTAAAAATTGAATGTAACAACAGAACTAGGAATCAAGATTCTACAATATTCTGTTGTCTTGAAATACCCGTGGGCAGGCATGTTGCACTTGAGGTCAGAAAGCTTGGACCTGAATTCCAGCTCTACCCATCCTCACAATCCATTTGCACAGTAAGTATTATCATCCCCCATTTACGTGTGGCAGGTTGGACAGAGATCACCTCATCCCACCTGTGGAGAGACATAGTCAAGGAGAGGAACTTCTGCTCAGTCTTTGTTTTGCTGAGTGGGGCACACCAGCTGAGGGTAGAGATGAACTGCTCTGGATGACAGAAGGAGTTTAAAGAAGTCATAGAGGTGAAGGGAAGGAAAGAGAAAACCACTGGTAGGGAAGAGGAATTTGGGAAATCTGATGGAGAATTTGACTTAATTTTTATTGTGTGGTATGATCTGTATCTTCTCCCCTGTATCTGCCCAAAAAGATTTCTGGTTAATACATTATGGAATTGGATCCGGTTTGGGAGATGGGCATCAGATAAGAAACAAAGACCACTCACGAGGATCCAATCATCCCAAGGCTGATTAGGAGCTGAAGCTCAGAAACTTCGAGTGCCCTGCTCAGGGTTACACAGCCTTAGGTTCTGAAGTCAGATCTGTCTGACTCCACACCTATGTTCCTCCCTCTAACATATGGCTTATTCTCATGGTGGACTTACCAAACTATTTCAGGCCTAGGAGGTAGTCCAGATTGAAAAATTATTTGTATAAATGCCATGGCCAAAAAGCAATAATAACTTACTGATTGTAGTTTTCATATGGCTAGAGCTTTGCAGTCTGGAAAACTGCCTTCTGTTTACTGAGCATTTAATAAATGCCAAGCTCTTTTCATGTGCATGATGTGATCTAATCTTCTGAGTAGGCTGAGAGGCAGACATTTTTATCCTCATTTTACAAATGAGGAAACATTAAAGAGTGGCTAGCCCAGGTCACTGTTGGGAAGCAGCAGACGCATGACCTAAATGCCAACAATCATTTAGTTTATTTACTTTCTGAGTAGGTAATACACACACATACTACGATGTTTAGCAAGGAAAGAGCCAGCAGTGAAAAGTGTCTGTTTCTTCCTCTCCCTCAGTGGCCAGCCTCCCTTCCCTGGCACCCTCAGATCACCGTCTATGACCAGTGTCCTTCAAAGATATACTTGGTATTTACAAATATGACCATGTTCCTCTGGCACCACAGTTGCCTCCCTCGGGGAAAAAGAACATTTGAAGTTAACCTGAGGAGACAGTGCCTTCCCTCAGCCTTCCTGGTAAGCTTCTGTTTAAACTTTTAGAGCTGAAATACCGAAGGAGTAAATATCCTCTTTTTTTAATGTTTATTTATTTTTGAGAGAGACAGAGAGAGACAGAGTGTGAGAGGCGGAGGGGCAGAGAGAGAAGGAGTCACAGTCCGAAGCAGGCTCCAGGCTCTGAGCTGTCAGCACAGAGCCCGACGCGGGGCTCGAACTCACAGACTGTGAGATCGTGACCTGAGCTGAAGTCGGACGCTTAACCAACTGAGCCACCCAGCGCCCCTGGAGTAAATATCTTTTTATGTTTTTCTGGGAGCTGGCAGGGGTTGGGGGTGTACTGAAAAGAGCATGGGGTCTGGAATCTCATGGCACTAAGTTCAAGTTCATACCCAGAGGTGACTTCACCTCTTGGAACCATTTCTGCATCTGAGAAATGGAGGCAAACCTCCCTACCTACCTGCTGTGAGGACAATCGAAGAGGAGAGAGTAAAACATCTGGCGCCTCTGGCGCCCTCCTTCCTTCTCCTCCTGAAGGAGAGCCTACCATTTCCCTGGGCTTCTTTAAGAACACAGAGACAAGGAAAAAGCAAACTCCCCAAATCTACACACTGTTTAATGATCAGCTTTGACCTAATTCTACTTCAAAGCGTTTCCGTCTCCTTCCTACCTCCCACTACCTCCCACCCAGCTGCCAAGTATAGAGAACACATGAAAACTTAGGCCAAATGGGAACCTGGAATGTTAAAGCCTTTGAGAAAACAGCTGTTTGTTTGTTCATTTATTGCCCTGTTTTTGGCCCTGTCTTGTTTGATTACAAGGGCCTGTGGGGAAGAAGAATCCTTTGCACTTTCGTCTACGCGGTACTCGTACACCCTTCGTTTCACTCCACAACAGTTCTTGTGAGAAAAAGCCAAACTGTGGTTCAGAGGTTAATGCTTCGGTAGGAGGCACAAGGCAGAAACGGGGCTAGAACCCAGGTCTTCCCTCTGATTTCCTCACCTTTCACTGTCTCCATATGTAATTGTTTCTGCCTCAGTTAGGGTGCCTTTGGCTGCCAGCAACAGACCATCCAAGTAACTCTCGCTCATGTACCTGGAAATCAGGCACATGGATAGCTTCAGAATCAGCTTAGGACAGTGGCTTGGCACTCTTTCTCTGCTCCCCTCTTGCTTCCCCCCCCCCCACCCCGTCCTCTGTGTATTGGCTTCATTTTCAGGCTGGCTTCCCTCATGCCAAAATGATTTATTGCTCTCCAGACTCCACATCAACACATCACAATGTCCGGAGAAAAGAGTCTCCTCTTGTGTCCCTTTTATGAATAAAGAGGATCCTTTATAAGAAGTCCCAACAAACAACCCCCTTGTGCCTCATTTTCTCAAACTGGAACAAATCTTGTGGTAGGCATCTGTCATGCTTGCGGTCACCCTGGCTCTTTTGAACACTCATCCTTTGTTACGACAAGTTCAAAATTATAAGTTCCACCTCTCCAAGGTAGAAGCCAGATTTTGTTCTCCCTTTGTTAGGACAAGTTTGAAATTATAAGTCCCACCTCCCCAAAGTAGAAACTAGATGATTCTGCTCTCCCGCTACAGCCTGCCACACACACACACACACACACACACACACACACACACACAGCAGAGGCATTTGTGGCTGCAGAGTAAAGTCAAGCTCCTGGCACAGAAGCATCTAGAATAGTCTGTAGCGCCTTCATCCAGACAGAGCTTGGTGTTGGTGGCACCTGTCAGCTGTGACCTGTGGAATGGTTTGGGCCAGTTTTCCCAGCAGCCTGGCTTTCCAGCTCTCCCTATGATCTTGTGAGCCACCCACTGTCCTTTCTATAAACTTTCCAAGTGCTGAATCACCCAGATGGGCTTCTGTTATTGCAGCTAAGAACCTGATTGATGCACATACCCGTTCCTGAGCACATGGCTGGGGCCAGCCCTGTGCCCTCTGCTGACCGGCTTACACCTGAGTTCCTGAGCCAATGGGTGGCAAGAGACTTGGGATTTCCCTTACGCCAGTCACGACTGGCTCTGAAGTTCAGGGTGCGGTCAGCTTCCCAGGGAGCACAGGAGGACATATGGGAAACCTAAATAAAAACTGGTGTAATAAACGGGAGAATCGATGCTTTGTGGGCAGCCAACAATGTTACCAAGCCCTGCTGTGTGAGAGGCTCTGCGCCTAACCATGTTCACCCTCAAGCAACTCTATCCCACCTTAAAGATGTGGAAACAGACCCGAGACATTAAGTAACAAGATGATAGAATTAAAAAGCTGGAATTCAAACGAGGCATGTTTGACTCCAAAGTCACTTACACGTTTATACACTGATGTTTCTGCCTCACAGTTCTGTGGATCATCTGTGGCTCTTTCGGGTTGGGCTTCAGGTACAGGTTGGGTTTGGGTTGACTCCATGAACCTCCTCATTTTTCTTGGACTGGTGGCTACTCAGCAGCTACCCAGATTCTCAAGGTGACAATGGAAAGTTCTAAAATTGGATTGCGCTGTTGGTTGCACAACCCTGTGAACTTCCTAAAACCCACTTTTAAAAGGTTGCATTTTATGGTATGTGAGTTCCATCTCAATAAAACTTTTAATAATAACAAAAAAAAAAGAACCCTAAGCAAAGTACCTTCTAGTGTAGGTTGCCCAACGAAGGGAGAGAGCCCTGGCTGCTCAGAGGAGCACCCCCTGGAGCTCCGAGGATCTGGTTCAAGTCCCAGGTCTGTTTCTTGACCTCAGTTTCTTCGCTACTAATATAAAGAGGCTTATTAGATCAATGTTCCTCAAATTTTAGTCATTTGTGAACCCCCTTTATGATTTTTCTTCTATCACTGTGCCAGATGAACAAGCATTTACCTATTTTTTAAAATTAACTCACCTTTTGGGGCACCTGGGTGGCTCAGTCGGTTGAGCATCCGATTTTGGTTCAGGTCATGATGTCACGGTTTGTGGGCTCAAGCCCCGCGTCGGGCTCTGTGCTGATGGCTCAGAGCCTGGAGCCTGCTTTGGATTCTGTGTCTCCCTCTCTCCCCGCCTCTCCCCCGCTCATGCTCTCCCTCTCTCTCTCTCAAAAATAAATAAACAGTAGCAAAATTTTTAAAATAAAAATTAAAAACAACAAAATTCTTTTTAAAATCCTAACATCATTCTAAACAAAAATGTTCATACAATCTTGAGTTTGCTATGCTACTTGTATTTTCCCAAAACACATCAAAATCACTGATAGATTGCAAAATCAGAAATGTTCATCCACTCCCCATTGTTACCCCTACCATATGGGAACACTGACCTAGGGTCGCTAAGGCTTGTCTACAAACTAGCCCATCAGGGAGAGGACAAGCTTCTGCCTTTGCTTGTCCCTCAACCAACATGGACATTTAATCATTGCTTCTTAGGACACAGCCTTGTCTGTGGCCTAACCTTTCTCTGGCTGTGGGGCTTTCTGGTCTCATAGAAGAGGAGGGCTGTCCCAAGGCTGACTCTGTTTAGTAACTCAACTTCCAGTCCCAAGAGGTACCAGCTGAGTCACTAAACAGAGTCGACCTTGCTGGGGATGGTTATTGTTATTCAAATTTTACAGACGGGGAAGTTTCTCTCAGAGACATTAACATACCGGAAGAGGAAGAGGCAGAATTCAAAACCAGATCTTTTCTAAATTCCCGTAGTTTTGTAACTGTATCCTACTAGGCCCTGGACCTGGAAGTTTTGGGGTGGATGCATTTGTAGTCTCCATGAAATCAGGCCATGCACATTAACTCCCACCTTTGCCTATGGGCGACCTCAGCATTGAGGAATGGGACACAAGTGTGGCTTCTAAGATAAAAATTGTATCCATTGGGGGCGACTGGGTCTCAGTAGATTAAGCGTCTGACTCTTGATTTCACCTCAGGTCATGATCTCACAGCGTGTGAGTTCAAGCCCCACATCATGGTGTGGAGCCTGCTTGGGATTCTCTTTCTCTTTCCCTCTCTGCCTCTCTCTCTCTTTCTCAAAAATAAAATAAATAAGCATTTAAAAAAAATGTATCCATTGAATTTCTAGTATTTCTATGTATCAGCAGCAAACAGTGACAATCTCCCCTGTACTTCTTTCATTACACGCATCCCCCTTGTAGTTGCTAGTGCAAAATCTCTACTCCCGCTAGTCAGGGACCATGTCTTTCTCATTAATTGCTGTGTCTGCAACACTCAGCCCAGTATTTGGCACAGAGCAGGTCCCTAATAACTCTGAGTGTAATTCACTAATAGCCCCTGGCCTCCAAGATCCTCTAGCCCAGGGAGGTGGAATGGGGTAGGCGGACTCAAGCCCGCAGACTTGAGGGGCAGGACTCGGCACTGTGTCCAGCTGCCCGCACAGCAGGCAGGAAGACACTGGTAAGCCGTCAGCCACGTACCCCATACAATCAACATGTATCCCGCATCCTCTGGCCTGGAGCAGGCTGCTGCCACCACCTGAGTCCATCTGTGGAGATGGCTTCGATCTGTCCAGACAGGGGAGCAGAGCGGAGAGCAGTGATGCATTTATTCCATCCAACAAGTAACTATTGACAACCAGCCCCGTGCAAAGCCCCGTGCCAGGCACCACAGAGGAGACAAATGTAACTCAGGCCTGCAGTGAGCCCCACGCAGGGCTTCTGAGTACACAAACCAGCAGCCTCGGCCTGCCAATTCCTTGTGCAGTGTTCTTTCCACAAGAGCACCGCCTTCCAAAAGAGATGCCCTAGCTGCCAGAATTAGGAGCTTTCTTCTAGCAGTGTGCTCTCCTAGCAGGAGGCTGCAAGGGAGATTTCCGTATGCGCACAAAAGAAACAGGACTCCTCCTGCTTCAGGGAGCTTCAGTATCTAGATGAGATGCGGGGGTAAGAGGGATCTGCTCCCGGAGACCTGCCAGGCAGATGTGGGGTTCAGTACCTGGAATGCTGGGAGAAAGGAAGCCACAGGCAGAGCGCAGGGGCGAAGACCAGGTGTGCAGGGGCACACAGAGCACTCTGTGTGGGGCATCAGTAACCTGGGGTTCTCTGGCCGGCCCTTGTCATGGGATGGGGCGCTGCTCCCCATGTAACAAGCCCAGCAGCTCCTTCTGCAGCCCCTGCCCCTCTTTGGACCCGCAATAACAATGGACATGAAGGCTTTCCGGGTTTCGCTTCCTGCCTTCAGAAATCGTTTCCTGTGAGGTCTGCGCTCTTTGGGCTACGTGAACACCAGCATGCCTCCCCTGGAATGCCTGCACTCCCTGACCTGTCAGCATGTGTTGCTCTGGCTACATTCGCCCACCCTATCCTGAGGCATTTTCAGTTAAACAGCCAGATCAAGGACAGAGAACAAGGCTAAAGCGCTTTGCAGAAGCCCAAGGAGATGATATACACTAATGGTTGCTCTACACAGGGTTTCTCAGCCTCAGCA
Source organism: Panthera tigris (assembly GCF_018350195.1). NCBI lineage: Eukaryota > Metazoa > Chordata > Mammalia > Carnivora > Felidae > Panthera > Panthera tigris. Next base: position 95,811,662 of record NC_056667.1, on the reverse strand, counting down.
CTATTAACTTTTGCACCAGACCATTCTTTGTTGTGGGGGCTGGCCTGTGCACTGGAGGATGTTTCACAGGGTCCCCGGGCTCTACTCACTACATAATATAAGCCACTCTCCAGTTGTGACAATCAAAAATGTCTCCAGGGGCACCTGAGTGGCTCAGTTGGTTAAGCGTCCCACTTTGGCTCAGGTCATGATCTCGCCATCTGTGAGTTCGAGCCCCGCGTCGGGCTCTGTGCTGACAGCTCAGAGCCTGGAGCCTGCTTCAGCTTCTGTGTCTCCCTCTCTCTCTGCCCTTCCTCCTCTCATGCTCTCTCTCTCAAAAATAAATAAACATTAAAAAAAATTGTTTTTAAATGTCTCCAGACATTTCCTATGTTCCCTGGAGGTAAAAGTTATCCCTTGTTAAGAACCACTGGAGTAGTGGGGCACCTGGCTGGTTCAGTCGGTTAAGTGTCCAACTCTTGATTTCGGTTCAGGTCACGATCTCACAGTTTTGAGTCCAAGTTCTACATCAGGCTCTTTGCAGTGTGGAGCCTGCTTGGGGTTCTCTCTCTCCCTCTCTCTTTGCCCCTCCCACTCTCACTCTCTCTCTCAAAATATATAAATAAACTTAAAAAAAAAAAGGAACACTGGTGTACTGTCTTTGAGTTTGCATCCTGGCTCTACCATTTGTTAGCTATGTGAGCACAGCAAGTTATTTAATCTGTGCCTCAGTTTTCCTATCTGTAAAGTGGGGATGATAATAATAATCACCTCATAAGATTGTTGTGTTGTTTTCTGCCCTGCTTATTTCTGGTAAACTATTTGAGGCAACTTAAAATATAAGCACATACACTAATGGGAAATTTTTAAAAAAAAATTTACAACACAAAGGTAAATGATTTTAATACTTGAAGAATTCATACACATTAGTGAACCACTAATTTCACCTAGATTAGAAAGACAGGAGATAAACACAAAAGTTTATAGGAGAAAATAGCTTAACATGGAAAAATGCCCAACAAAGACGTAAGAATTTAAATAGCCACCAAAAACAACCTATTAAAAATGTCAGATTAGCAGATAAGAGGGCAATGAAACAGACGCTCTCATATGTTACAGTTAGAAACATGGCAAATTAGGGGCATCTGGGTGACTTGTGTGGCTCACTCGGTTGAATGACTGACTCTTGATATTGGCTCAGGCCATGATCTCACAGTCGTGGGACTGGGCCCATGTCGGGCTGATCATGGAGATTGCTTGGGATTCTCTCTCTCTCCTTCTGCCCTTAGCCCACTTGCATGCATGTGTGCACACTTTCTCTCCATCAAAATAAATAAGTAAAATTGAAAGAAAAAGAAACATGGCAAATTAAAATTAGTTCAGAGGTTAAATAACCATTAAAACTGGAGGAAAAACTATAGGGAGGAAGCTAATTTTGTCACCAACTCAAAATCAGATGGAGCGTTCACTTAAGCAACAAAGAGAATCCTGAACTTCCTAGCAGCCACTGCAAAAATAAGAACACAGCTAAGAGAACTCACCACCGGCACCTCCAGGAGAGAGAAATTGTGTTCACTAGGCCCAAAAGGAAACATGTGAGTTCTAACACAGGGACATGACTCACAGAATTAGACAAGGTCTCAACAGTGATATAACATGTGCCTCAGCTGTAATAAAGCTTATCTAAAGCGCCACACACAACTCCCCTCTGCTCTGGCCAAGAATGTGCCCCTACCCAGCCACTCCCCACCGAAGAATGGATTCCCTGACAAGGGAATGTGGCAGCAAGGGGGGGCCCGGCAGAAGCGGCCTCTCTCTCCTACCTGCCTGGCTGAGCTGCAGGCCCCTCCAGGCTCACTGGCCTCAGTAAAGGGAGGTCTATAGTGGAGCTTGGCACCGGGGGAGACGCTGTGGCCAAATCACCCACCTCCCCCGGCTCAGTTCTGAGTGGCTCCCTGGGCTGACGATGAGGGCGGTGTGGAGGGGAAGGAACCAGCTCTAAATGTGTGGAATAAAGGAAGTAGAGGCTCAGAGTGGCCCAAGGAAGGAAAACAATCACCTGAACGTGACATGGTCAAAGTAGCTCCTTGCCCTCTTAGCCTCCCTGTGCCTTGGTTTCCTCTTCTCTAAAATAGGGAAAATATTCACCTCATGGGTTAATGTGAGGATTAAAAGAGTTCGACATGTAAAGTGCTTGGAGCAATGCCTGGCACACAGTAAATGTTAGCTGCTATTATCATTATTATGGTTATTACCCTCAACATGCTTCTGTGTATGTCCTAGACCTAAGCAACATGTCTCCTGGAGGACCGCACAGTGTGGGCGATAGGAGAACCGTGTGAACCTTTTAATCGCTGTATAGCTCTCAGCCTAGAGCCAAGCAATGGGACCAAGTACTGGTCCATGATGTGCCAGAGGAGGCCTGAGCCTGGGGACTAGTCCCAGCCCTGCCACTAACTGGTGCCCTTGTGCAAGGGCCTTGGGCAAACCCTGGCTCCAATGTGGGCCTCAGTTCACTCACCTGTCAAATGGAGGGACGGGACTAAATATTTCCTAAATTTGATATCAGAACCACTTCAGGACATCGTAAAATGCAGATTCCCGGGCTCTACCAATTGAATCCAAGTCTCTAGAAATGGTGAATGAGAATCTGAATTTCAATAAGTTCTTTGGAGGATCTTTTTTTAAATTTTTTTTCAAGTTTATTTACTTATTCTGAGAGAGAGAGAGAGGGAGAGAGAATCCCAAGCAGGCTCTGCACCATCAGCTCAGAGCCCCACATGAGTCTCAAACCCACAAACAGATCATGACCTGAGCCGAAACCAAGAGTCAGACGCTCAACTCACTGAGCCCCCGAGGCGCCCCTCTTTGGAGGATCTTGAGGTTCAGTCAGATTTGAAAGCCTCTGACTAGCTGAGCTCTAAGGCCCCTCAGACATTCACGTGCTAATAGTAATTACAGACTCTCCTGGAGCAGGATGGGGCCGGTGAGAGAGCTCCACAAGAGTCAAGCTAGTGCCCTTGGGGCTCTTCCAGGGTTTAACCGGCTCTAGCAGCAAGAAGTTTTACTTTCTGCCTAATCAAACACTCCATGTCAGCATTCTACCTCCCACTCTGTGGGGTTCACTCTCACGATTATAGGAAAGTTCTGGTCGGTGTCTTTGAGCACAACGCCTCATGAACTTGAGGGCTACTTGAAGTCAGCCTGGTCCTGCCAATACCACCGGTGAGATGGCTCTTGACTCTGGCCCTCCCTTTCCATTCCCATCGCTACTGCCCTCGGTCAGCGTGTTAAAACCTCTTGTTTGGACCATGTAACAGTTTCTTAGCTCTCCTTTCTTCAATCTTTTCTTCACAGTATCAGCAGTTATTTCCTAACCCCAACTTTGATTGCATTATGTCTCTAGCACACAACCGTCCACATCTCCAACCACAACCTAACACCTCAGACTGTCTCAAGGCCTTTCAGAGCCGAAACCAACAGACATTTTTGCTTTCATAGCTTATTACATTTCTCTTCTATAACCTCCTCTGGCCAAGAGCCACCTTGGGCTACAGTTAACTCCTTAAAATTTTCTTGATAGGGGTTTCCCAAACTTGTATACTGTGGAACTCTCTCTCTGTACCCCTGCTTATTTTTCAAGGCAAAAGACCCATAACAGCTCATGGACAGTAAGTGATTCATGGTCCTCCATTTGAGAGACACTCTCTATGCTTTTCCATCTGCTTGTCAATGACTTGACTCTCTAGTCTAGAATCTGCTCAGGTCTTGAACTCCAACTCAGAACAACCATCTAATGTTGTCATGCCAGTTATCTCTCCACCTGACCGTTTTTGAATACTGTCAGGGTTCTACAGAGGCAGGGAAACCAGAACACTAGTCTGTCCCCACCCTTATTCCTTCTTTGCCTTCCTTCCTGAGATGGTACCACATTTTCCCCCAAAAGTTGAATTGCTCGACGTCTGTCTTGATTTACTTAAATGAGCATATTTGACCATTCAACCATCTTTGTTTTCCCAACTTCCAAATAAACAGCCTCCGCTTCTCATTAGCAACCCAAGCAGGTAAATATCTACCTCTCCTGGGGCCACTCCCTTTCCTGCATCTCTGACAGACATTGTTGATTGATCACAGCACTTGGTCCTAAGCCCCAGGTGTGATGGTGTAGATTCAGAATCCCTCTCCAACGCAATTCCCCAGGCAGATATCATCCATCAATCAGAGTTGGCATGCCAGTTGAGACAGTCCTACTTAACATCAATGACCTAGCTGATTAAATAGTGAGGGTGTTTACTAGAAAAGCTCTGTTGAGTTTCAATTTCAAGTCCCTCACGGAACCTCAAACTAGAGTAGTCTCTAGTTACACTCCACCTACTCTAAGCCTTTCAGGCTAGAGGATCTGTGTTGTGGGTGAGGATCTATTAGGAGTCTAATTTGGCCTAAGAATTGGAATAAGATTGCCAAGGTCAGAAAGCCTTCCACTGAAGAATTGTCCTGAAGCATTGTCCACCTCCCATCTCTTTCTCTTGCCAAACCCCACAGAGGTGTCTGGTGAGCTGGCTGGTCTCTAGACATAAAGAAGGGCACCAGAGAGGCTAGGCTACAAGACAAAGGACAAACTACCCCTAGAAAAACAACTCTCTGGGGCAGACAGCAATTGGAGATGCCCTCCATGTCCCAGAGCGGCAGAAAGGGTTTCATCTTGGCCTCAGCTCATGCAACCATCAGCAATGGAACCATGTACAGTGGAAATACTGGTATCTTCGGTCAGATAACAGGCCGCTCCAGTTTCTCCTCTCTTGTCCCCCGCCCTCCTTCTCTGCCAAGCTGATCACATTTCTTTGGTGATTTTCATGCTTAGTCAGTAGGTCTTAGGGGACAAGTGTGAATTCCATAGGGACCTTGTCTGTATAAAGCACTCTGTGCGAGTATTATTCTCTGTATCTTCCTTCCTTCCTTCCTTCCTTCCTTCCTTCCTTCCTTCCTTTTCTTCCTTCCTTCCTTTTCTTCCTTCCTTCCTTCCTGCCATAAGCATTTATGAAACACCTACTATGTGCTATGTGGTGAGCACTGCTGTAGAAAAGAAAGCACTTGAACTCTGACTGGAGCCACCAGGAGAGGCTGTACATTAAACAAAGATAATGCCACTGCTCCGATCAGCAGAAAAATGCATTTCAAGTTGTTTCCTCTCTTCTTTAGACCTCCAAAGAGCTGTAACTGTGTGGGGGAAAATTGAGAGCCTGGAAGCTAAAAAGCAGGAATTCCAAGGAATGCTACAAAATCATGAAGAGCTCCCAGAGGGTGAACACAAGCCAGTTCTCAAATCCAGGATGCTATAGAGAGATCAGTGGAACACTTCCTAGAGCCTTTAATTATTGCCAGGTACTGTTTTAATTGTTATAATACATATCAATTCCCTAAATCCCTAAAGTAGCTGTATGAATCAAATACTCTTAGGGGCGCCTGAGTGGCTGAGTCGGTTTAATGCCCGACTTAGGCTCAGGTCATGATCTTGTAGTTCGTGGGTTTGAGCCCCGCATCGGGCTCTGTGCTGATAGCTCAGAGCCTGGATCCTGCTTCAGATTCTGTGTCTCCCTCTTTCTCTGCCCCTTACCTGCTCTCTCTCTCTCTCTCTCTCAAAAATAAATAAACATCTTTTAAAAGGTTAAAAAAAATACTCTTACTATCATCACTTAAAAGATGAGAAATCGAGGGACAAAGAGGTTACTGTCTTGCCCCAGGCCAACAGCTAAAAAGTGGGGGGAGCTAGAATTTAAATCTATGTAGTCTCCTTGCAGAGTCCTAAGCTACCTGAAATATGTACATTTAAATAAATAACAGAGTGCTAATTCATGGGTTGGAGTCAGGTAGAGTGGACATCTGGATGAGCTTTTTACCCCCCAGACTGTCTAGCAGTTAAAGACAGCAAGGTTTTGATAGCTGGGAGCACGGGGTACCTACATCCCTCCCCCATACTTTTGAGGAAGGCTTCTTAAAGGCTGGCCCCGCCCCCAGACCCGCTCACATCCCAAGTCCATCTGACGGACAGCAAACTGGAGCCCTGGCGCCTGACCCAGAGTACAGCTCTCATGTTCTTGAGTGCCGGACATGAAGACAGGTCTGCATGGGTCCCTTTATGTACTAGCAAACTCTACGGCTGACTGAAAAACCACACAATGTCATTAGCACCGAGTACAACCGTGTCTCTGGTCCCAGAAGCCTGAAGCTCTGACTTCTACACTGGACTCTACCACGTACTGTCCCTGGATTAGGTTTTTTTCATCCGCAAATATTTATTCATTCAGGGGCGCCTGAGTGGCTCAGTTGGTTAAGCGTCTGACTTTGGCTCAGGTCACGATCTCACAGTTTGTGGGTTCAAGCCCCGCATCGGGCTCTGTGCTGACAGCTTGGAGTCCGGAGCCTGCTTCAGATTCTGTCTCCCTCTCTCTCTGCCCCTCCCCTGCTCACACTCTGTCTCTCTCTCAGAAATAAACAAACATTAAAAAAATTAAAAATATATATTTATTCATTCAGTAAACAATTTTGAACACCTCCAGCGTGCCAAGAACCTAGCACTAAGCCCTGAAACCACCACATTGAATTCAGTAGTTGCCCCCAGGGAACTTGAGATTTGCTGGGAGAGACAGACCAGGAAGGGGATCTTCATGATGCACTGTGTCCTCTCAGGGCTCCTGAGAGCAAGGGAGGGCCCCACCCTGTCCCTCCTCCCGGGGGAATTTGTGAGCAGCAAATGAGATCACACAAGAAAAAGTGCTTTGTAAATAGGAGAGGGCGAGAATGAGGTGTGTGGGGGAGCAGAGGGAGAGGATTTAAACCCAGGTGCTATCTACCATGTCTGCAGATCTTGGGCAGGCTGCCGGCCAATCCAAGCGCCTCGTCTGGGGCTGTGAGCCTGGGCAAGGCCTCCCGGATGTAAGAAGACGCAGCCTGAAGCTCTGGGCTCGTTGTCCCAGCAGGCCAAGCCCAAACCTTGCTGCCCTGGCCAAGCTGCTCCGGGATCCGTCCCGGCCGGAGCCTAAACCTATGTATGTTCCTTTGCTTGGAGCCAGGAGCTTTTGCAGCTCCCTGCGCCCCCTGACCTCTTCAGGGTCCTAGCTTGAACAGTGACAAAGGCCAGATCTTCCCTGTATCGTGCAGCTAGAGAAGCCTGATTTCCGTGAATCCCCCTTATATAAGGATATCGCCGGAGGTGCTGCCAGCAGCCGTACTGCCGTTCGCTGTACTGAAGCGCCCCCTGGAGGCCAGTTCTGGTTCAAACGAATGTGTAGGTGTTTCACAATCTGCCTCAGCAGGATAAAGGGAAAAAAAGATGCTCAAAGGATTAAAAGGCAAGAAATGGCAGCGGACCCTGGAGAGGACCCCATCAGTCCCTTTACCAGCCTCCCATGGTTTACTGATGAGACAGTCAAGGGCTGAGATGTCTTGGCTTGTCACTAGGAGGGGATTTCCTCTGTGGCCAGGGACCCGTGTGACGCCGCTGTTCCTGACATATTCTCAAATCTGGATCTCAAGAGCAAACATGCAAGAAACCCCTCCAGTTTTCCCTGCAGCCAGCCCCCAACCCATTTGATCCTCTTCTCCTATCCCAAACCTCAGACTCTCTGGCTAGCTTGGGAAAGGGGATTTTCGGTGGATAAAGCCTCCTTCTGGGGAGAGTTTGCTGATTCTCCTTACATTTCTGAAATGAGCTGCCCTACACCAAGCAAGGACACACATTTCATTGTGAGCCATTTATTCAGTCATAGCTGGGGTGCCTGGGTGACTCAGCCAGTTAAGCCTCTGACTTTGGCTCAGGTCATGAACCATGATCTCATGGTTCATGGGTTTGAGCCCTATGTCAGGATCTCTGCTATCAGCACAGAGCCCACTTCAGATCCTCTGTCCTCCTCTCCCTCTGCGCCACCAACCCCCCCCCCCGCCCCCGCCTTGGCTAATGCTCTCTCTCTCTCAAAAATAAACATTAAAAAAAATACTTATTCAGTAGTAGCTGGATGAGTCTATAAAGACATCAATAATAAACCAATAGTTCAAAATCAGCATGGAGTTATTTTTGCCTGAAGAAAATCCAAGCCAGATGGTAGCAGAGTATCAGGAAAAGTAAGCCAAGCTCCCAAACTGAGCAAGGAGTTTTTTGTTTTTTTTAAAATCCTCTTACTTTAGGTTTTTCTGCTCAATCCTTTGCCAGACCAGTAACTTAGCTTCCTACCAACTGGGTTTGTTGAATTCTTGAGTATCACTGGAAAACAAGATACATAAAGTTTTCAAGCTCTCATTGTCGACAAAGCCACAGTTCATGCTACTGGGGGCAATAGCTGCGTGCAGTATCCAGGGAGGGCCCTCAGAGGACAACAAATCTTTGCCTACAAGCTGTTGCTGGGCCCTCTTCAGACCAAAGACCATTCAAACAAGGGGCACCCTTTAGAGTCAACCCTGAGGAGCCTTGGGTAAACTAGAATGGTGTTTGAATCTATTAAAAAAGCTACATCTGTCCCTCATGGAACAAGTGCAGTCCACTGACTGGCCAAAGGGCTCAGAAGAAGCCATACTCCAAAATAAGTCAGACTGACTGAAAATGAAGTGTTTGCTTCTCCCCAGTAGAAACGATTCCACTTGGTGCTCACAACAGTCTTGATGTGAGATCTTGAGGTGAGTATTATTATCACTGCTGTCTTGCAGAGAAGGAAGCGGAGACCTAAAGAAATTGAGTGATTTTCCTGTAAGCAAAGTAGCCAAGATTTGAACCAAGGGTTCTGCTTCTAGTTTTCCCAATGGCATCATCTACCTTGGCATGAGGCCAACATATTAAGTAGCGAAGAGAATATTCTGAAAAGCAATTCAGTTTGCCACAGATTGTTGGGAGAGAATTCTTAAATAATCATTAGAATTACGTTACAGGGTGGAATCTGTGGCCCGAGGAAGACCCTGATTGAGGAATAATACTCATTGGAGATCAGTTCACACAATATACTTTCTGGGAGGCTCAAAACTTCTCGATTAAACAAAAAGATTTCTCATTTGTTTCCCACTTCCTTCATTTAAACCACACAGGCACTTTGTCCCCTATAAAGTCCCATGCAAGTGTTTGTGATTATTATTCTTCAGATAAAGTAAGTTCCCTCTTGGAAGAGTTAAGAAGAACCACTAACAATTGGAAGAAACAAATACACAATGGGGACAGTGGTGAGGGTGGGTTTATGCACCTGGAAAAACTACAGTAAAACTCAAGAGCTGGAAGGGGCCTCCTCACTTGATCTTAGCCAAAAGGCCGGGGCCTCTTGAGAGCACCTGGTAACAGTCCAAATTCTGTTTTGGTGGATGACATTAAGACCCAGCAGTCAAGTGACTTCCCAAGATCATGTGATCAGCGAGTGGCAGAGCCAGTCAGAATCCCGGTCCAATGGACTCCTGGCTCAGGGCACTTTTCACTTGATCATCGTTTGAGGAGACTGTGTCTGGTTTCTAAATAAAATCCAGCTAGCAATCCACATCTCCAGGGCTACCCCTGACATGACTCTTTGAGGAAACTGTTGTGCTGTTCTGGATAGGGAAAGGAAGGAAGGGAAAATGGAGCTCTCCATCCCAAGTCCCCATAACAATAGCTAACAGCCGCCAAAACTTACTGAGTGCAGTGCTGGGCACTGTGCTTAGTACTTTATATGTATTAACTCATCTAATCCTCTCAACAATGGTATCAGGTAGGCGTGATTATTTCTACTTTACAGATAAGGAGAAACTGGTTTCACAAACAACCTAAGGAACTCACTTAAGCTCCCACAAGTGGTCAGAGTGGTAGGGATTGGAGGATTGTAGTCCAACTCTGTTCTACATCAAAGCCAGTGCTCCTAACCACTGACTTCTAAAACCATATGGTAAATGCAGGAGCGCCCAGGGAAACTCAAACTAAATTTTGGCTGACCACAGGGAATCCTCATGCCCTGGCCAGCTGTCCCAGCAGAAAACTGCAGCCCCTGCCTAGCTAAAAGAGGGGATTTCCCCCACAGTGGCAGCTTCCAGACTTCAGTTTCTAGCTTCTTCTGCCCAGACTCTCTCACTGGGAGTGGGGGAAGGGTAAGACCAGAAATAAGGGAGGAAGCATTCAGAACTGGAGGTTTTAGTAGAGACAGAAAGAAAACAGACAGGTTTGTTTTCTCAAGCAAAGGTATCCTAAAGCCACACCCTGCCTTCAAGGGCTACACAAGAAATTCTACTCCATTCGCCATTCGTAAATTCTCCCGCCACCCTCAGGAACCATTTCAATAGGTCTTGGAATCCACTAAAACTTAGGACACAAAAAAGGACTTCAGGGCAAAATGAATCAGTCCTCTTTCAATTGGAATTTCCCTTTATAAAAAATCCCTTCCCCAGAGGGAAGAAAGTAATGTGCCCAGCCAGCTCCTAGGGTCTTCTCTAAATTAAGGCTGCCCAAAGGAAGAAACACTGAGACTTTCCACAAGGGAAGATCAAGAGGTGCTTTTCAAACTTCTTACCTCGCTGGGTATTAGTCTTTCAAGCTCAAGTGACCTTTAGGAAATAGCACACATTTAGCAGGTGAGACAGGCAACTAAGGTCTAGACAAGCTGTGAGAAAAAAACTGGTGCTTAGGAGGAGTGGGGTCCAGGAGGCAAAAGTCCTGCCAGCACGATGCATTGCTTTTTCTCCGGGTCTGCTGTTTATTGTTATTTTTGCGCTTCTCCAAAATTCTCAGCACCGCACACTTGAATCTTAACCTTGAAGTTCCTTTCCAGTGAAAGCATACATGCATGGTCCCTGAGCCACCCTCAGGTTCCATGTATAAAGAACAGGGTCCCGGAAGCAACAGTAATTCACTGTTTGACAATTGTACTGCCTCTCTACATGGTTTCTGGCATAAAACATACACTCGTGCACTTGTCTCTGGAGCTTGCCCAAAAGAATAAATAATTCGCGCTAGCCTAGATCACTGCTGACCTTAACCGCAAGCCTATTGTTTCTGAGACGGAGGAATTCGCACTGGTTTTGATGGAGCATTTAAAAGGGACATGGAATTAAACTACTTGAGCTGGCAAAGAACTCAAGAGCAGCTGGTCATCCCACACACGGGATTCTACTTATTGATTTAAAAACCTGGTTTCTTGTGAGAGAAGAATAAAATAGGAGCTTAAAGGCACTTACTCTTGAATGCTTCAAATACCTGCCTCTTTGTTCCCAGATGCACTCTACTTGCACTTACGCTGTAAACACACGTCCGTTTCCAGCGTTCTGGCAAGCACTGTTCGGAGCTGCAGTCGCCTTTTGTTTGAATTTCGGTGAGGCTAGTGATGTGTGCACGTTGCATTGCATCAGAACTACAAGCACGCCAACCAGTGTTCCTCGGTTTCATTTCCAGTTTCTCTACAGGGCTTTTCAGTATATAAAGCACCAACTGGGGTCAGAGGACAATGTGATCCAGTATAAAGAACATGGGCTCTTGGGAAGCCCGGGTGGCTCACTTGGTTAAGTGTCCAACTTTGGCTCAGGTCATGATGTCACAGTTCATAGATTTGAGCCCTGCGTCGGGTTCTATGCTGACAGCTCAGAGCCTGGAGCCTACTTCGGATTCTGTGTCTCCCTCTCTCTCTGCCCCTTGCCTGCTCTCTCTCACTCTCTCAAAAATAAACATTTAAAAAAAAAAAAAAAATCTGGGCTCTGGAGTACGTGACCACAGGCAAATCACATAGTCTGAGTTACAACAAAATTCTGCCGACCTGCTTGGGTTACTGAAGACTATTAGTTTGCTCGGGCTGGCATAACAAGGTACCCCACACTTGGTGGTTGAAACAACAGTTGATTTTTTTCACAGTTCTAGGGGCTAGAAGTTCAAGATCAGTGTGTCAGCAGCTTTGATTTCTTCTGAGTTCTCTCTTGTTGGCCTGTGGATGGCTGCCTTCTTGCTACGTCCTCACATGGTCTTTCCTCGGTGAACATGCATGTCTGGTGATTACATTTTTTCCCTCTTATTTTCCTTTAATGTTTACTTATTTTTGATGGGGGGATGCAGAGAGAGAGGGAGAGAATCCCAAGCAGGCTCCATGCTGTCAGCACAAACCATGAGATCATGATCTGAGCCAAAATCAATAGCCAGACACTTAACCAACTCAGGCGCCCCTACATTTCTTCTTAGAAGGACACCAGTCGTACTGGATTAGCACCGACCCTAAAGGTCTCATCTTAACCTCATTACCTCTTTAAGAGATTGTCCAGTCATATTCTGAGGTATTGGGATGAGGGCTGCAACATATGAATTTGGGGGACACACAGTTCAGCCTCTAACAAAGACTAAATGACAAAGGTGATAAAAGCTCACATTTTCCCTGTCTTTGGCATAAGGAAAAAATGTGTGCTTTGGAATCATGTAGTGTTAATTTCAGCTCCTGGTTCTGTTGCTTGCTAATTAGATAAATTTGGACAAGTTGCTTGTTGGACAAGTTGTAAAATGGGAGTCAGAATATCTCCCTCAAAGGGACAGTTGTGAAGATCAAGGGCCAAAGCACTTAACAGTATCTGGAAAGGGTAGCAGACAGAATGTATTTGCTATTATTGCATTATTTCCTGCTGGCAATAATTGTGATCAATGCTTCCTATTTGCCTCTTTTTGTCGAAGTGCAACTAGTCTTGGTGATGGTCGGTGAACTAAATAAAGTGAGAACCTTCTGTCCTGGGGATTTCAAGAAATATTTCTTGGTTGGCTGAACACCTCCAATAGCAGCTGAAACTTCCCCAGTGGAGCCTTACCGAAGGCAATCACAGCAGCGATTACCCAAGTCCACATCAGATCCCCTGTGTCAGACCATGTCCCTCCCAGCATGATGTACTTCCTCTTCCCTTAGCCTTATGATGACCCATACACTTCCTTTTCCCCTTAACCTATCTTGTGACAGTTTCCCTTATAACAAAAGTCACAAGCAGCCCAGCCGGAGTGCATTGGCCAGAAAGACAGCAGGACTGGAAAACAAGCAGGATGCTACCAAAAACTCCACCATGCAGGGTGCCTGGGTGGCTCAGTTGGTTAAGCATCCTGACTTTGGCTCAGGTCATGATCTCACTGTTCGTTGAGTTCGAGCCCCACGTCGGGCTTTGTGCTGACAGCTCAGAGCCTGGAGCCTGCTTCAGATTCCATTGTCTCCCTCTCTCTCTCTGCCCCTCCCCTGCTTGTGCTGCCTCTCAAAAATAAACATTAAAAAAAAAATTTAAAAGCAAAACAAACAAAACACTCCATCATGCAAGCAAGCAGCTTTAGGGCAGGGGTTGCTGGCTGAGCTGAAAAGGTGTTTTAAATTGCTGCTTCCAGTCAGGAAGGCCTCAAGGGACAGAAGCCCAGTCCTCAGTTTCAAACTACTAAGAATAAAAGGAATCTCCAGAAATGAGGGAGACCAATCCCCATCATGACTCATAACCATGTCATTACATGGTTACAGCACTGTTCCTGTAAAAGTGGTCTGCAGATCAGTGCCTATCCATAAACTATTTGCTACTGGTCCATGACAAAGCACAGAAATCAAGAGTAACATTTAGAAACTTTAACAGCAGTTTGACAGAGTGATTTTATGTCCGTTAAATCTGTAATTTAATAAAATTATTAATAAAATTAATAAAATAATATAATAAAAATGTTATGGTTGTCTTTTGTCTTGTTTCGTTTTTCTAGAAATTCTTACTGTACTTTACACAAGTGTTGGTCCATGGCCACTAGCCCAGCAGCACAGGCAGCTTAAGCACTGGGTTAGAAGCTTCTAAACAGCCGAGTGTGAACAAGTCTCTTGCATAACTCAGCAGGATGCGGCTACTTGGGCTCCAATACATCCCCTTCCAAAACAAAAAATACTGAAGAAACTATAGCATTTTCCTTCATTCCACCTTGTCAGAGAAGAAATTGAGTGTTTTCTTAATCAGGAATATTGTAAAAATCAGCTTCCAGTATACATCCCAGTCCAAACTTCACCATATTGGAAATTATCGATGTCCAGAGGGCTTTGTATTCAAATAGTTCTGAAGACTACAGACACAACAGTATCTGTCCCGAGCTAGAAGGTATCAGTGGGGCAAATGCTGAATGTGTATCAGAAAATCTGGATTCAAGTCCTGGCTTTACTGCCCAAAAGCGTTTTGACGTGTGTAAGTGATCATCTCAAGCCAATTTCCTTAACTACAAAAAAATGGCGATTAAAATGATCTATCCAATCTACATTTTAGAGAAGCTTTGTGAGATTCGAATAGATGATGTCGGTGGAGCGTGCCCCATAAAGTGCAGCAGAAGTGCACGAGGGGTCCAGCCCTCAAGGAATAAATGAGGGGCTTCTGACAGTCTCAAAAGAAATAGCCCCTAACACAGTACAGTGAGGAAGCTGACCAGAAAACAGAGCTTCTTCAAGTATTTTGCTAATTTTGAATTCGAAAATGCTGCCTTCAAATCCTTCCTTGTGTAGGAAGCATTCTTATTTTTTAATGAACTATGAAGTGTGTTTCCATTCTGCCAGGCATCGCTAGATGCCAGGGTGGACAACAGGAGGGAGGCAGAGAGCCCCGGCCCTTGGGCAGCTCATGGGTGCAGAGTGTTCCAGAGGCAGGCTCAAGAAAGTCTGTGACTCAAACACAGCAGAAATTAGAGAGGGGCAATAACTTGCACATCTATTTGGAGACCCTCTCAAAGGACCACAAACTGAAAAATGCACCATTTCCCTCCTATACTTGAGGCAAGAGAAGACCAGAAAATGATAATGTATTTTAGCTTTATTGAAGACATGTTACAGTAGACAAACAGGTAGACAAACAAACACATGCTTTATAAAATATACATTCTCATGTGTGAGAAAATATAAATAGATACTAGGAAAGGATCACACTGAACACCAACTTGGCTTTTAAACTCTCTTTAGGTACATCTAGTACCAGGGCTACTTGGACCAATGTCCTCCGGTGGGATAAAGGGGGAAAAGGAGAGGGTAGAAATAGTCTTTCTATGGATCAAGAGGCCACTTTAAGCAGCCAAGAGATACTCCAAGAGCACTTGACCACCTGATGATCAATTTCTCTTTCAAGACAGTTACAGTTGATAAAAGATCACTTTACTCTTTGTATCTAAAAACAGGCTCAAATCAAGATGATTTTTCACCTTCACCCCACTCATTGGTGGAGATTATTAGGATTGCTAAGACACACTCAACACACAACCTTGAGGGAGCAGGTCCAAAGATTACTACACACACACACACACACTGACCTCTTATCACTCACAGAATCTTCAGATGTTTCATGGGCTCAAGGGTGTTGTTTTGTAAAGAGCAGTTTATAATACATCTCTTAATCCAGAACCTGTTATTTTTGTCAACAAACCAGGCAGTTGTCCAAAAAAGAAAAAAAAAAAATTAAGGCTAACTGATGGTGGTTTAGACTGCACTCTAAACAAAAAAGTTCTAAGTTAGAAGCTGGAGGGAAAAACATCTGCCAGACTGGAAAGAGGCCATGTCACAGAAGAATGAGACATTCCTTACAGGTTGCCAAAAATCTCAGCACAACCTCGTAAGGCCCAACTGCTTCACAATTACCCCTGTAATCTGCACTGAGGAGCAAACTCAGAAATGGAGCACGTAGCATGAAATGGCAGTAAATTTACCTCTGTGGCTCCATTACCTTCTAGCATTTCTGTGGATATTAAAATTATTTTGGAAAAGGCCATAACACACTTGGGTAAAATACTGGGTGTGAACACCACAATTCCAACCCCATTCCAATCGGAGTCCTGCTGGTAAGAAGAAACAGGAATAAAATTAAAGAGTAAAAAGGACGGTTATAATATTATATAGACTTTTAAAGTTTTTATTATGGTAATGCCATTTGTGTTAGTAACTAGTTATAGATTTCTGCAGAAGAATAAGCCCGGAGTTTCATGGTTTCAGCCATTAGCACAGAACAGGTTCCTTATGTCAACCCAAAACCAAAACTCTTTAGTTGAAAAAAATGTCTTTAGTGCTCTATACTTACTGTATATAAAAGACTTTGAAGGAAAAAGTTTTAAGACTGTCAGATTGCTTCTGGAAATTTCCAATGATAAAAATGAGAGAGATCTAACAGTCATCTCTCCCATATTCCCATTCTCAATGTAGAAATTTCTTCAATGCTATGAACCGATGATCATTTGGCTTCTGAGTGTACTTTTCCCACAAAACGCTGATTATTCCAATTACTGGATGAATTTGTTAGAAAATTAGTTAATATAGAATTACTGGCAAGTGTATACTGTACTTCCCTGTAACTTCTGCCCCACAGAATGGCGGCAGATACGACCCCGGTCCTCAGGAATAAAAATAGTGAATTTAATCCTATTTCATGGCAAAACTTTAAGTAATTAAAGACTTATCCCATCTCCCATCTCTTAGGAAAATGGGTAAGAGTCTAAGTTGCTCAGTATCTTAATGTTCCTTTTACAACCCACCAACAGGCAGTGTGAAGGCAACTCTTTTTAAATATTAAAGTTACCTTTCAGAAAAATACACATAAAACACTCTGAGATGGCACATTAGAGGGTTTCTGATACTTTGTATCCCATAGAGTAACTTGCACACTGGGGAAAGCACTTTAGAAGCTGCTGAATGACAGAAAGCCAATGGCTTAGGTGTAGACCATGTGCCAGGAAGGCATGGAGTTAAAGATGCTATTTCTTCTTCCAGACAGACTTAAAGAATCAGTCTAAGAGGGGCACAAATTAAGAGGACTTAGGCATCCCTACTGATACAGGGTGATAACTGGGTGAGGGGCAAGAGAGTATTTCTCTCCGCATTTTGACTTGCTTGGCTTTGCAACATCCCTGATTCAAGAGGCATTAGGCAGACCTTACATGCTGGGAGGAAACACTGATGAGCCACTAACCCTGTCTACGGGTAAGGGTTAAATCACTTCTTGGTCAAAAGCATATGCAGTAATGAAAAATTTCAGGAATTTCTTTTCCTAAGATTAGAATTTATTAAATTTATTATTATTTTTTAAGACCATGGGTAAGGCTCTTGATATTTAAACAAATTCTTGACTCGTTTTTTTTGGTTATTTAGGCAAGCTAGGAGTATCTAGGAGGACATCTCAGCTGTTTGAGGTGATGTAAGGGTGAACCTGGCCGTTCAGGAGACCAGACCAGTCCTAGAAGTAGTAGGACCACTGCCAGGGCAGAGGCAGCGCTCTTGTCTTCGAAGTTTTCTAGAACACTGGTTTGCAGCCTGTTTGTTGGCCCTATCACCCTTAACAATCTTGCTATAACTACACCTTTACACTCAAGAAAGTCTGCCAGATTCTGAATGGGAGTTCAGGGTAGTGACAGGGTAACCTTGAATACACTGGAAAGGTGAGGGAGTCACAAACTAGCCACAAATCAGCCACAGTGCGGCCTCGACGGACTCTGATGCTGTGGTGTGCTGGGGCACTAGCCTTCAGAGCTGCTGCTCGAGAGGGCAGTTGGTGGCTTCCATCGAGTCAAGATTCTTTGTTTGCTGAGACTGGCTCAAAGCAGAGTGATTCTTCTAGTTGTGAGTATTTCTTACGCTGTCACCCCTGCTATGGAGAAAGGGAGTCTGGCTCAAGTCAGAGGAAGCAGCACCACCCGTTACTCTAACAAACGTCCCATGAAAGCAGCTTTTTATTGGAGTAGCCTAATCCTCCTTGGCTCCTGGAGGGATCACAGATTCACAGGACGTTACAGCTGGAAAGGGCTTTGGACTAGCTAGCAGAATGCCCTCATTTCATAAGCGAGAAAATCAGGCTGGAAGTGAAGAGACTCGCCCCCGACTGCACAGCCAGTAAGGAGCAGAGCTGGGAACAAAATCCAGGTCCTGACTCTAAGTCAGTCCCGTACAGACCACAGTGCACGCTGGTAAGGAAGAAGAGGAGTCACAAACTGGAAGGAGAGAAAAATGGTGATATTTAAGAAGTTCAAAGTAAAAATGAACAGAGGTTGACAGTTTAAAAAGGAAAGAGAGAAAGGCTTGGCAGGAGAAACAGCTAAAGAGGTGCTGCTGTCTATGGGAGAAAAAAACTGAGGATTGAAAACCAGTGTGCAATTCAACTTTCTGGCAAAAAGCGAAGATATTATGTGAGTTGAGAACCCTTGAAATGCGCAGTAACTTAGAAACAGAGATTTGCATTTCAGTGATGGAAGTTATCCAGGATGTAACTAGTGCTCACTAGGTTTAGAGGACAGGATCTGACAGCCTAGGTAAGAAAATCTGAAAGCACAGACAAAAAAAGAACTTTGGTCCATTACATTCCATTAGAGTGTGAAGACCTTTGTTCACAGAAAGTTTTTTGCTATCACAGAAATTCAAGAGAACTTTTTGGCTTGAATAATCACTTGTACAAAACAAGGACCACTGTAAAGCTTTATAGTATAAGAATCTGTGCACATTCAATGACTCCCAAAAGCACTCTTCCCTTCTTAAGATATACTGTGCATTGGTAGAAGAGATATTATTTAAAAAAAACAAACAAATAGAAAAGAAGCAATCTTTGGTTTCCTCGTCAACAACGTACTTTGCTGAAAGAAGATATTCCCAAAAGAAAATTTCCTTTGTCTATGTGCACACAGCTATAACAAGACTGCTAGAGTCTTTTGAGTCTTTTTATGCTTAGAAAGGTAGTATTACCCGGCACTCGTAAATAGATGGCAAATGACTAGACGTATGAACTTTTAGGTATGAAGAAAGTGGTTAATTACACCAAGATTGTGTTTGTGTGTACGCAATCACTAGGTACCCTGCCTCTGTACATATACTTCTTAACAAATACAGTTTTAAAACTTTAAGCAAAGTCTTTAGGTTCACTAAACCGAGTTATACAAAATCTGTGGTCTGAGAAGCTGCTGTCAATATTATAACTGGATATTATATATAATTTTGGCATATCAAAAATATTTACAATACAGCCAACACATATGGTCAATGAATACAAAAATTATTTATAAATGCACATGTATTTACAATAAGATCCCTGGGCGATAGGGACAAAAAAAAAAAAAAAAAAAGATTCACAAGAATACAACACCCACTGACATGGTAACAGTTGGTCATGCCTGGGATTCTTATCAAAGACCTTGAATATCAAAGCCCAATCTCAACTATATGCTTAAAACCACTGAAGAATCCCAGACACACTTCCCAGAGGGCTCCAAAGTTATTTGTATTCCATGGAAGACAAAACAGAACAGTGATGTTTTCTTAGAATCATTCCGCAGGTTGAGACAATCCAGCATGTTAAGCAGCAATGAGACTCTTCCTAATAGGCAATGCACAGCTGGGCACATCCCTGTGGAACCATCAGGAGGCACATCTGTCCTGTATTTTCCTCTGCCCGTGCTGCATGTGTTTTATTAGATGTACCCATTTCTGTCAGCCATTACCCCTTCTTCATCAGGTATAAGCCCAAACAAATGCCCGGCCCACCTTGGTGTGGTCAGATGTAACTGCAGATAGGGAAAGCAAATGCTGACTTCGGGGTTTCTTCTGAACTCTGAGGTAGTAAATACAAAATTAATTACCTTGAGTCTTTGCCCAGATTTCATCCTGGAGTGGGTTTCATGTGCCCTCACAACCGTCTTGAATGTTCCGAGTCCTACTAAAGTCAAAAGCGTGGTCGTGCAACCTGTGACAGGGCATGGAGGATGTGGAACAATCTGGACCACTCTCCGCCAGACCCTCGCTCTGATGGAGTTGCGGTGACTCAATTACCGGCTGCTGGGAAAAGGGAGGATGAGGCAGGCCTCGTTCTTTGCTTGCGCTCCACAGAGGCCGCTGCAATGTTTCTGACAATGAAAGACAATAATCAGTGGCAAATGGAAGTTCAAAACGAATGGTCTAAAACTTAATTTTCTTCTATCCAAATCCTCCAAAAAAAGATGCTCAATATTCCTGAATAAGGACACTGAGAGCAAATGTATACTTGCCATCTTCTTGGCAACAATTAATAAAAGAAAACAAAATCGAAACGGGAACCATGGTCTTTCAAGCCCTTCTACCCAACAAACTTCACCAATTATTTACTGAAACCAGGAGCTATGTCCTCTCCTTTCATCTATTATTAGTGGTTCTGCTGCTACAAAAATTTAAAAATAAAATGCTTTAGACACATGGAAACAGACTAAAATAGCATCCATATTGTCGTGAAAGTTGCATGACACACAGACAAAAATCGCTCATTCAATGCAGCCATTACATCTTTAAATAACAAATGCCCATGTTTAAAAAAATTCTTTTAAAAATAAACAACCACTTCCCTCCAGCTTCTAGCATGCCAGTAATTCTAACAACAAAATAATAACCCAAAGCAGCAATTTTAAATCAGATTATCTGTACTTTGTGGTTTCAAAAATACGCATTTCTCATTCACCTTATCTACTGCAGTGGTGAACTCTTTCCCCAAATATCAGTTGCTGAAAGTTATATTAACTTCATGGGGATGCATTTTGGAAAAAGTTAGCCAAACATTCTGGAAACAAACACTCAGAAATAAAAACAAAACCCAAGGGAAAAGTAGACCAGCACAGGGGCTTTTAAGCTCTAATATGCATACAAATAACCTGGGGATCTTGTTAAAATAAAGACTCTGGTTCACTGGGTCTGGGGTGGGAACCTCGGTCTGCATTTCTAAAAGCTCCTAGGTGATGCCAAAGCTGACACCACACTTTGAGTGGGAAGGAGCTAGAACACCCCACTTAGGAATGAGCAGGGCACCAGAGCATTCATTTGCACACTTCCTCACTTACAGACCAGCTTAACAATAAGATGTCCCCAAAGTTAGGAAAAAGATGCACTGCATTTTTGCTTTTACTAAAATTTTTTCGTATGTGTCTACTTCTTTCAAGACACAGGAACATGGATTTACTGTTGGCACACTTCTAACATGGGCACTGAACTTCAGTGACAATATACTTTTCTCTGACTTGTATTCTCTTTAGAAATCTTTGGAGAGGGTTTCTTAATTAATTATTATATATTTATTCAAAATTCAGGGGCTCCTGGGTGGCTCAGTCGGTTAAGCGTCCTACTCTTGACTTTGGCTCAGGTCATGATCTCCTGGTTTGTGAGATCGAGACTTGCTTCAGGCTCTGTGCTGACAATGCAGAGCCTGCTTGAGATTCTTTCTCTCCCTCTCTCTGCCACGCCCTTCCCTCTCAAAATAAATAAACAAACTTAAGAAAAAATGTACTGCTAAAATTAAGAACTTAAATAAAAAAAAAAAAAAAAAAAAGAACAGAGCATGTATCTTAGAAGTCCCATGTCAGATCATTTACTCCCACCAGACCCACCACCCCAGGATGCACCTATAGTCCTCCCCCTCCCCAATTTCCTGTGCTCTTCCATTTCAGGTTGACAAGAGGGTGACAGTTGATGAAAAGCCTGGAGGGACAGGAAGACATGCTAAGGAGTGCCCTTCATGGTCTAGAAAGAGTTGTCAGCAAATGCCTCATCTGCACAATGTAACATATACTTCTTTTCCCAGGCCATGTGGGCCAGCAGACACTATCCCAAAACTGCCTCCTCACTTATGGCCCTGGATCGTAACACCCCACAGCACCAGCTAAGTGATCCTGGCATTCGATGTTTACCTGAGAGAACAGTGACCAAAACATTTTTAAATCTTCTCCATAAAAACCTCCACCGAATTATGCCCAGATTATATCCTTAGCATTTCCAATCTCCATTATTTACATAAGGATGGAAGAAACAATTAACACCCATATGACACCTTTTAGAAGCTTTCTCTGTACGGCTTCTGAAGCTTTAGGAGTGTGACCTTGATACTCCCACAAAAGCTGTTTCCACCCTACAGATACAGACTTCTTTGTAACCCTTATCTCTAAAAATCTCTGGCTCCAGTTTACACCAGCTAATAGTAGCTCATTACTACATTATACCAATTGGCTTGCTTCCTGTCAAATCAGAAGGAAAAATCAAGTAGGGGAGGGTAAAAACAAAGCAAAATAAACAAAAAACGCTGTGCCCTTTACCACTGTTCGTCTGTGTGGAGGGAAGTTTCTTCTCATTTATCCTCTCATGGTTGGCGGGAAAGGCGGCCAACTCTCTGTCTGCTGATGACACCAGGCTCTCCAAGATAGGGGCATCTTGGGGAGCATGTGCCAAATATGTTTCTTTGGGCATCTGGACCATGAGGCCGGACAGCGTGTGATCCAGAACATCCTCCTCGGCAATATAGGTGTACGGACAGTATTCTCGGGTCCTGGAGTAGATGTTGGCATTGTCGTAACAATCAGAGCAAATAACCCGGGTGCCAGTGCCACCTGATGACAACAAAGGAAAGAATCCTTCAGTTAAGGAATCAGCTTTGCCAATTACCAGTTTCCTTCACCAGCCGCCATCATTATCATCATAGTTGGCACTGATTCAGCACTTATTCAATAAACCGTTTCACGGTCTTTCTGTGAATTAACTAATTTAATCCTCACAACCTCCCTATGAGGTAGGTACTATGGTTATCCCCATTTAACAGATGGGGTAACTGTAACACAGAGAAATGAGGTAACTTGCTCATAGATGCCTCCACCTTGTTATGGTAAGGAGGTGAAATCTGAACTCAGGCACTCTGGCTCCAGAGCCCATGCTCTTGAATGCTAGGTTAAACCATCTCTGTCCAGCCTGTACAGGTCAGGCCGAAATCAAGGGCCAAGATAAGGTGGCACTGTGCTATAAGTCACATGTTTGAGTTAAGCAAACTAAAGCAGAGAACAAGGAGTTATGATGACTTCACAAAAACCCGCATCCCTTTTGTGCCATCAGGGAGTTAAGCAACACTCATTACTAAAAGTACCCCTCGAGAAGGCCTCTGATGGTCAAGAGTCCTGCCTGATACACACGTGTTTGGCAGAAGTAAAGTTTAATAATGAGCTCCCTGGCCAGTTATGTGTTTTGAAAACTGATGAAAGACAGGAAAGAGAGAGAGAAATAAAGAACAAGTAATTGTTCTTGACCAGGCAACAGTGTTAGAACTGGAAGAGACCTAGAAGTAATTTAGTTTAGCCCAGAAAGCAGTGTTATTGCCCACCAATTTCAAAGAGTAGAGACATTTAAAGATGCTTTTAAGTGCTAGCAGTAGCCCCCTTTCCATGGAAAGCCAAAATAAAATCCAATTTATCGATTAAACCGAGAAATTCTGTTAACCCTCGGCCTAAACAATCTCTGTACAAATAGAATAGACCTTTCATTTGAACAATACTTGAAGAACTACACAGATTTGTTGAAAGGATCTATGAAAATCTTGAGAGTAGTGCTTTATAAGACATTGCTTATTTATTTTAAAAATGAGAAAGTTACAAAGCTCAGATTTAAGTAACTTGTTCGTGGTCCCAGAGCTGGAAAGAGAAACTAGGAATCAAACCCAATTCCTCTATCCCTTAATTCATCTCCCTGAGCTCTGTCACTCCCTGCAGGAAGGGTGGAGCGAGGGAGAGTAGTAGTATTGAGAAGTGGGATTCATTTAACTAGGGAACATGTTGTATCTCTCTGCTGTTCTCCAACATATGCTGATAATCATCACTGCCCTTCAAACTTTAGTATCAACCTGCCAGCAGGAGACCCAAACCTCCCTGTATATGGTCTGAAGAGTGCTCATGCCTTAAAGGATCAGACACCCGAGAAAAGTTTCTAGAGCATCTCCTACTTTGGTTTGGGAGCCTTTACTGTGTGCACCAATCCCTTGATTTGGGATGTGTTTCTCCTTTCTGTCAGATGGTTTTCTTCTCTGTTAAGATTTCCATCCAATCAATTTCCAGTCAATTTCCATCCTATTTTGCATGCAGCCAAATGTTTTCCGTGAGTATCTTACTTTTAAAATGTTGCCTCAGGTTAATGGGGAAAACAGTACACTGAAAACTAAACTCAACAGAATAAGCTGAAATTGTAAGCATATACAACAAAGTGTCATTACCATCAGTGCCTTTGTGTAAATATCCATTGGTGGGAGGCATAAGTTGCTGATGACTGCCTGCCTCAGAGTTACTGTAGCCTTCCTGTGGCTCCGACAGTGTTCCTTGGGAAGACAAGTAGCTGGGAATGTCTGCAGGCAGATTAAGCTCCTCTGTAAAAGAGACATCTATAACTCTCAAATAAAGTTAGGTGACTGAAGCCAACACTCAGAAGACATTGTGCAAATGTGTTCTACTTTGATACTCTTGGCCAGGAAAATACTATGTACCTAGGAACTCGACAGCTCTTAGAATTTTCCCCTAAACTATTTCTCACTAAAATTCTTTTCAAAGCTTCATTTTAAGGGGTGCCTTGGTGGCTCAGTCAATTAAGCATCCTACTCCTGATTTCAGCTCAAGTCATGAGATCACAGTTCGTGGGACTGAGCCCTACGTTGGGCTATGCACTGAGAGTGCAGAGCCTGCATGGGATTCTCTCTCTCTGCCCCTTCCCCGCTCATGTGTGCACGCGTTCTCTCTCTCAAAATAAATAAACATTAAAAAAAAAAAAGTATTACTAAAAGAAGCAGAACATGAAGTCTGAAATCTTATCCATAGGCAAACTCTCACCATCTATCTGACTGACCTGTTCTCTTTCAGGATTTCCAGGGGAGGGCTATGAAAGGCTGATCCCAGTCATAAGAGCTCCACTCTTTCCCAAAGGGAAGCTTTGATGGAAATGAGCCCTTGGCATTAAAGAAAGAAGGTGTACCTGTAATGTGTTTATGAGAGCAAAGTCTTGGGGGAGTATCTACAAATTCTTAAAATTATTAATCAGAAAGGTTCTATTATATGGAGGAAGTAGGACACTTTAAGAAAGAAACTCTTCCTTCTACCACATGTAAAGTATCAAAGCTCCATAGCTTTTTATATTTTACGACAAATCCTACATTATGTTCCTGACTCAAGTACAAGCCATTGGTGTTAACTGGTACCACTCACCTGTGTTTGTGATACTATAGTCTTCATTCTTCCTTCTCATGTGGTAAATAACAATGACCCAGATCAAAGAGGTGCCCACAACACAGCAGACCACAACAATGATGACAATGCCAACTGTGGTCCAGCCATCATCTTCATGCCCAATGCTACTCTGGGAAGAGTCGCAATTGGGGGATGAAATGACATTGAGGTAAATGTGACCACGTTCTGTTCCAAGGGTGTTAGACATGATGCAGGTATATTTTCCAGCATCTTCCAGGCCAGCATCTACAATGATGAGAAGCTGGTTGGCTGCAGCAAAGAAGTGCCGTTCTGTCACCAGCAGTGGCCCATCATCTTTGGTCCAGTTGAGGCGAGGAGCAGGACTTCCTCCCGCTATGCACTGTAATACCGCAGTTTCACCTCGGGTTACTGTCTTGTCCTCCAGGGGTCTGATAAATGAGGGTGTCTCTTACAGAAAGATGTACAAAAGAATCATGTTAAACAATTTTATTTATTGATTTCTACTGAATTAGACAAATGAGGTGTTAATGAAGTAAGTAAGCACTTTCATATGCCCGTAGGAGGATTGAAGTTTGTGTTCCAGAAAAGCAAAAGACTCAAAAATCACTAATTCTACCTTGGGCAAGCGATCCTAAGCAAAGAAGTCAAAGATTTATACACAAAGATGTTTATTATGAAATTGGTGCAATTTTTAAACATAAAAGAAAGAGATCTTTTTAAAAAAAATTTTTTTTTTTAATGTTTATTTTTGAGAGAGAGAGAGAGACAGAGTGTGAGCTGGGGAGGGGCAGAGAGACAGGGAGACACAGAATCTGAAGCAGGCTCCATGCAGGCTCTGAGCTGTCAGCACAGAGCCTGATGTGGGGCTTGAACTCACAAACTGTGAGATCATGATCCGAGCCGAGGTCGGACGCTCAACCGACTGAGCCACCCAGGCGCCCCAAAAGAAAAAGATCTTTAAATCTAGCAGGAAAATGAGTGAGTATAGTACAGCCACATGGTATTTTTTCAAGACTTAATGACAGAGTAACCCTTCTGACACAATATTTAAGAGGAAAGAAGTAGGTATACATAACTACGTGAAAATGTATTAAAAAAAAAAAAAAAAAAAAGGTCCAGAACACGCCAAAATCTTTAACAGTGTTTTGGTGACTTTCCCTTTTTCTAATCTTCTGTATATTCTAAATTTTTAAAACAACAAACTTATTTTTCTGATTATGCAAGTAAATAACACAAAGCAACAAACTTAAAAAAAACTAACACCTAGGGGAATAGAGAACTAGAAAGCAGACTCTGCCTTTGATTTGAGTCCCATAAAGAAAAGTATTCTCATAAGGAAAAAAAAAACAGGGTGGTCAAGGGAACTCTTTAGGGAAAAGACACTTTACCAGAACACAGGAAGAAGAGGGACACAATGGAAGGAAAACAGGACACCTAACCAAAAGACAGGTCATTTTTGGTGCATTTAATTAAAAAAAAAAAAAAATGAACTAAGGGATGCACTGTATGTTAGCTAACTTGACATTATATTAAAAAATAATAAAATATGGGAAAAACAATTACATTGCCCTGAGTTCACTATGAAGCAGTATAAAACAACTGCCAACTCACTGCTGAACAGGTAAAAAAACATATACATGAAGTAGAAACCTTCCAGAGGGACAGGATAAAGGGATCCGAATTTTCAATTCATGTGATGAAGATCTCTAATTCTGCCCTCATTACTTTCGCAGATTTCAGTTATCTGATCCACAGATATCCTAGGCTGACATAACCCCATGTGTATTGGCAAAATACAGTGACAGAGATCCAAGGATCACAATTAAAATCTGAAACTTAGACTTTTTTTCACCATTAAGATCAGAGCAGGCCCCCTATAAAAAGGTTCCAAGCAAAGCAGGGAACCACAGGGCAGCACACATACCCAATACTGTGAGTGAGGCATTTGCTGAGAGGCCTCCTGCTCTGTTTTGTGCCATGCAGCTATAGATTCCCATGTCTTCTATTTTCACGTTGGCAATGAAGAAGACGTCATCTTCGGGCATGACATGCATGCGCCTTTCTCGAGCCGCAGGAAAATCAGTACCACCATCTTTCTGCCAGGAAATCTGAGGTGCAGGGTGCCCCTCTGCAGCACACTCTAATCTGGCCATGGCACCAGTGCGAATGGTTAGATCCATTGGAGTTTTCAGGAAAGATGGCATCTCTGTTCCAAGAAAAGATTACCGAAAAAAGTGGGTGGGTGGGGAAATACACATACACATATTTACATACACACATAAATGAGACAATCTGTTAGGCACAATATCAACTGTTGTAAATACTCTATTTCTTTGAGAAGACATGCTCTCTGGATGAACAGTAAATACAAGTTCAGAGGGCATCTCTTCTCCCAAAACCTCAGAATACTTGGAGTACAGTGATGACTAAATTCTTCCAGAATGCATGCCACATCCACCTGATGTCTCTGATGGGGACAAGGAAGGCAGAAGGCCACAAACCTTTCTGGGCTCCATATTTTAGAACTCACTATTTGCTACGCTTACTTAAGATACTAAATGGTGCTTTCCAAACTAACATCTACAAAGCTGGCATGGCAAATGCATGATAAAAAAAAATTTATGCTTTCAAAAATCTCATAAAACAACACAGAAGTAACACACAAATACATCCTGGGGCACCTCAGGTGGTTAAGTGTTCAACTTTGGCTCAGGTCATGATCTCACAGTTTGTGAGTTCGAGCCTCACGTCAAGCTCTGTGCTAACAGCTCAGAGCCTGGAACCTACTTCAGATGGATTCTGTGTCTCCCTCTCTCTCTGCCCCTCCCCGGCTCGCATTCTGTCTCTCTCTCTCAAAATCAAACTTTAAAAAAAATTTTTTTTTAAATCTTTAGGAAAAAAAAAAAAAAGAGAAAGACACAAATACATCTTTTGGTTGTACAAAACCCAAAATATTTTAATTATTCAATCTGATAGAGGATAGATTAAACTATTTTGGAGAGGTTTTATTTTCTTTAATTAATTAATTTATTAATTTATTTATTTTTAAAACCACAGTGAAAAAGAGCATTAATTTAAAAAATGATTCTGTGTGACTATACTCAATGATAATGATACTGTACCTAGAAATGCCCTAAATACTCCCAATTATTAGAAAGCCCTGTGAACAGTGTCAGGAATAAATTTCATAGTTTTCAGAGCCAAATTATGGTTCTAGAAAGAAAAGAGAATTTCCAAAGAATTTTTTCAAAAGCGTAAATAACAATAAATGTAGCCTATTTCCTGGGGTCATGGAATTGCCCCTTATCCTCAACCAAAGAGCAGTTAGGGACAGTAAGTAAGCAAAATGGTAATCCAGTCTATATATTATCACAACCCTAAAGACAAAACAGTAAAATGCCCCCCTTAAGTGTCAGGTTTAGCCTCATTTTCTTGGTTAGGTGGTTCAAAAATTGAACATGAAAAACCCTTCTAACTATAAAACTATCAGGGAGAATTCCTTACCATTCACAGTCAGCTTGGCTTTAAGAGAATAATTAGAACCAAAGTGGTTAGTAACAATGCACTGATATTTTCCTTCATCTGTGAAATTCACGTTGAAAAGATGTAGGACACTCGTATACTCCAGAGCTTCTCCAGCTTGCTGCTGATAACGAACAAAATTCTCAACATCGACATCATACAAGATTTCACTGTCTTTGCGCCACACAGTAGACGTGGGCGAATCGCTGCTGCTCACTGCAGTGCATGTCAGAGTCGCGTTCGTGCCTCTTAGAGCAACTGTAGTTTCAGGATGCATTCTTATTTGTGGCTTGAGAAAATCATCTAAGAGAAAAAAAATGGGGCAGGAGCCAAGTCACTTATTTATTTTTGCTTCCACAGCTTTTGAAACAAATAATGTAAAACTGTGCGTTCTGTTTACAAAATGGCATATTAAGACAGAGACTACAGAGCTAGCATCCAATTCTTTGGTTTAAGGATGAGGAAAATGAGGCCCAGAGGGTCAAACAACTTATTCAGAGACATGTGCTGAACCGGAACCCAGGTTTTCAGACTTTAGGGTTTAGCACCACTTTCTACTATCCCTTACAGTCACGTATGCTTAGAATGTCCTTCCTTAAGTATTACCAGTTACAGGGAAAAAAGAAAAACCCAGATTCAAATTTCAAGACAAGTTCTAATCCTATTAGCTCTTGTGTATACACAGAGCTTACATATAAAAATATGTATATAACAACACTCATTCTTTTCCGTGCCAATATAGAAAATAGGGATTATGATTCTATTATATTTTATGGGGAGTAACAACCATAATATACTTTGTATGTGGGTAACTCTCACCTAAAATAGTGAGAAATATCAAACATGTTAAATGTCCAACTGAAGACTGGCTTAGGACTGGCTAATATACTACGATTCATAAATAATATGTCATTAATATGTAAAAAAAAAATAAGCATTTTGTGGGCCTGAACTTCCAAGTGTCCTCAGTATCTTTAAGGAGATTATAAAAACAGATCTGGCCATACATGGGTATCTAAATGATCAGATACTAGAGACATGCAACACAAACACACTGATCTAAAAGTTCTGCTGCCAAGGCTAAGAATCAGTTATTCCACTTTAAACGAAATGTAAGTGTAAAGGAAAAATGTACAAGCTTGAGAAAAGAACAATATAGATATATACTTGAAATTATGAGTGTCAGAATCATGACAACTTTTCCATGACTGTCCGCCTTTCCCCTCCAAAAAATGCCAACACCTTAGTCTTAAGAAACTGCATGAAAAACAGGAACAACATGAACCTGGTATATTCATACATTGCTGGTGACAACCTAAACAAGTGCTATCTTTCTGTAAAATACCTGGTAGCACTTTTTAAGATCTACCTTAAAAAAAATCATTACTTTTTTGTTTCAGGAATCTTACTACTGGAAATTTATTTTAAGGTTAACAACTCCCTAAAAGTGAAGGCCTACATTCATAAAGATGCTTTTATACTGACATTAAAAATGATCACTGAAGAACACAAGAAAGGAAAAAAACTACTTATGATATGCTAAGTCAAAGAACACAAAATTTAACCTACGATTAACAACAATATAAAAATTTTAGAGAAGAACACAGAGAAATGGAAATGGATATGCTAGTGAGAAAGCATTCTGGTTTAATTTCTTTTTTTTTACTTTTGTTATTAAGATAGTGTACTATGCATCTTTTCTGACCACAACGCTATGAAATTAGAAATCAACCACAAGAAAAAATCTGGAAAGAGCACAATACATGGGGGTTAAATAACATGCCATTAAAACAACGAATGGGGGGCACCTGAGTGGCTCAGTCGGTTGAGCATCCAACTCCAGATTTCAGCTCAGGTCATGATCCCAGGGTCATGGGATTGAGCCCCGTGCCAGGCTCCACACTGAGCATGGAGCCTGCTTAGGAATCAATCTCTCTCTCTCTCCCCCCTTCTCTCTGTCCCTCTCCCCCTGTCTCCCACTTGTGCTTTCTCTCTCTAAAATTAAAAGAAACAAAGACAAAACAAAACAAAAACAATGAATGTGTCAGGCCACATGGCTGGCTCAGTTGTAGAGCCTGCAACTCTTGGTCTCAGGGTCGTTAATTTTTAGCCCCACCCTGGGTGTAGAGATTACTTAAAAATAAAATCTTTACACAAATGAATGAATGAATGAATGAGTTAACGAAGAAATAAAAAATTACATGAAAACAAATGAAAATGAAAACACAAGCGTCCAAAATCTTTGGGATGCAGCAAAAGTGGTTCTAAGAGGGAAGTTTATAGCAATACAAGCCTACCTCAAGAAGCAAGAAAAATTTCAAACAAACAACCTAACCTTACATCTAAAGGAACTAGAAAAAGAAGAAAACCAAAACCTAGCAAAAGGAAGGAAACAGTGCTGATTAGAGCAGAAATAAATGACATACAAACTAAAAAAACAATAGAACAGATCAATGAAACCAGGAGCTGGTTCTTTGAAAACCAATAAATTGATAAACCTCTAGGCAAGACTCATTAAAAAAAAGAAGACCCAAATAAACAAAATTACTAATTAAATAGGAGAAATAACAATCAACACCACAGAAATACAAATAACTGTAAAAGAGTATTATGAAAACCCGTATACCAACAAATTAGATAACTTAGAAGAAATAGATAAATTTCCAGAAATATACAATCTACCAAAACCAAAGCAGGAAGAAATACAAAATTTGTACAGACTAATTATCAGCAATGAAATTGAATCAATAATCAACAACCTCCCCAAAAACAAAAGTGCAGGACTAGACAGCCTCACAGATGAATTGCAGCAAACATTTAAAGAGGGGTTAATACCTATCTTTCTCAAACTATTCCAAAAAATACAAGAGGAAGGAAAACTTCCAAATTCATTCTACAAGGCCAGTATCACCCTGATACCAAGTAAAGACACTATAAAAAAAGAGAACTACAGACCACTATCTCTCATGAATATAGATGCAGAAATCCTCAACAAAATATTAGCAAACCAAATCCAAGAATGTATTTTAAAAAATCATATACCACAACCAAGAGGGATTTATTCCTGGGATGCAAGCATGGTTTAATATTGACAAAACAATCAATGTGATGCATGACATCAATAAGAGAAAGGAAAGCAATCATATGATCATTTTAATAGATGCAGAAAAACCATTTGACAAAGTACAACAACCATTCATGAAAAAAACCCTCTGTAAAGTAGGTTTAGAGGGAATATATCTCAACATAATAAAAACCTTATATGAAAAACCCCACTCAGCATCATACTCAATGGTGAAAAAGTGGAAGCTTTTCCCCCAAGGTCAGGAACAAGACACGGACGTCCACTCTCACCACTTTTATTCAACAGACTACTGGAAGTCCTAGCCACGGTAATCAGACAATATAGAGAAGTAAAAGGCATCCAAATTGGTAAGGAAGAAGTAAAACTTTCACTATTTGTGGATGACATGATACTACATATAGAAAACCCTAAGGACTCAACCAAAAAACTACTAGAACTGATAAATGAATTCAGTAAGTTTGCAGGATACAAAACCAATGTACAGATATCTGTTCCATTCCTATACACTAATAATGAAGCAGCAGAAAGTGAAATTAAGAAAACAATCTCATTTACTATTGTACCAAAAATAATACAACATCTAGGAATAAACTTAACCAAAGAGGTGAAAGACCTGTACTTTGAAAAGTGTAAAACACTGGTGAAAGATATTCAAAGAAATGGAAAGACATTCCATGCTCATGTGTTAGAAAAATATTGTTAAAATATCTATACTACCCAAAGCAATCTACACATTTAATGCAATTCCTATGAAAATACCAAGAGCACCTTTCACAGAACTAGAACAAACAATCCTGAAATTCGAATGGGACTGCAAAAGACCTCAAGTAACCAAAGCAATCTTAACAAAGAGAAACAAAACTGGAGTATCACACTGCAGAGTTCAAGTTATATTACACAGTGGTAGCAATTAATATGGTACTGACATAAAAACAGACATATAAATCAATGGAATAGAACAGAAAACCTAGAAACAACCCCACAAATATATGGTCAATTAATCTTTGACAAAGGAGGAATGAATATACCATGGGAAACAGTCTCTTCAACCAATGGTGTTGGAAAAACTGGACAGCTACATACAAAAGAATGAAATTGAAAATCGAATCACTTTCTGATACCATACACAAACATAAACTCAAAATGGATTAAAGACCTAAAATGTGAGACCTGAAACCATAAAAATCCTTGAATAGAGCACAGGCAGTAACCTCTTTGACACTGGCCACAGCAATATTTTTTCTAGATATGTCTCCTGAGGCAAGGGAAACAAAAGTAAAAATAAACTATTGGGACTACATCAAAATAAAAAATTTTTGCAGAGCAAAGGAAACCATCAACAAAACTAAAAGGCAACCTACTGAATGGGAGAAGATATTTGCAAATGACATATCTGACAAAGGGTTAATATCCAAAATATATAAAGAATTGATACAAGGGCATACTCCCAAAACAAATAATCCAATTAAAAAATGGGCAGAAGACATGAAAAGACATTTCTCCAAAGACACACAGATGGCCAACAGACACATGAAAAGATGCTCAACAGCAGTCATCATCAGGTAAATGCAAACCAAAACCACAATGAGATATCACCCCTACACATGTCAGAATGGCCAAAATCAAAAACACAAGAAATAACAAATGTTGGTGAGGATGTGGGAATTGCACTGTTACACTGTTGAGGAAGTGCAAACTGGTGCAGCCATTGTGGAAGAAGACAGCATGGAGGTTCCTCAAAATATTAAAAACAGAACTACTCTACGATCCAGAAATCACACTACTAGGTATCTACCCAAAGAATACAAAAACACTAACTGAAAGGGATACATGCACCCCTATGTTTACTGCAGCATTATTTACCACAGCCAAATTATGGAAGTAGCACAAGTGTCCATTTATAATGAATGAATAAAGAAGATGTGATACATATACACAATGGGGTATTATTCAACCATGAAAAACAATGAAATCTTGCCATCTGCAATGACATGGATGGAGCTAGAGAGTATAATGCTAAGTGAAATAAGTCAGTCAGAGAAAGACGATTACCATATGATTTCACTCATATGTGGAATTTAAGAAACACAACAAGCGAGCAAAGTTTAAAAAATAAAAGAGAGAGAGAGAGAAACCAAGAAACAGATTCTTAGCTATAGAGAACAAACTGATGGTTACCAGAGGTGGGGGGAGAGGTAGGGGAGATAGGGGAAATAGGGGATGGGGATTAAAGAGTATACCTATCATGATGAAAATATAACAATAATAAAATAAAATAATAAAAAAGACAGTAGATGTACAGTATACAAAATTTTAAAACAAAAATACAAACCGCAGACAAAATCTTTCAGATCCACATTCAGGATGCTCTGCCCTGCTAGCCATTCAGGGTGTGCACAGCTTACATTCACAGAATGTTGGAAGTTATTATCAACCAGCCACTGAAGTAACCACTTCAAATGACAGTCACAGAGTAAGCTGCTTGTGTTCAGAATCCTGCAGAAACAAAGAGGAAAACAAGTACTCTTTACTTTTCATTCTCAGTTTCTTGACTACTGAGAGCTTACTGCGCACCTATGCATTTTTCTCACCAAAAAATGTTTAACCTGAATTGAACCACAAGAAAAACTCAAACTGTCGGCCTCGATTCCTCAAATACGTCAGTGTCATGAAAGACATTAAGAAAAGGTAAAACAAGGGTAAAGGACCTATGTTAGATTAAAGGAGACTAACAAGTCATTACAACCAAATATGGTACATGATTCTTGACTGGAAAAAATATCTATAAGAACACTTTTTGACATTGGGTAAATCTGAGTATGGACTGCAGGTCAATTAATATTACTTTATCAATGTTAATTTCACTAACAGTGCTGTGACTATATATAGGAAAACACCCTTGTTCTTGGGAAATACATACTGAGATATTTAGGGGTAAATTACGATATCTGCAACTTACTATCAAATGGCTAAGTAAAACAACAGTGTGTGTGGAGAGAGAGACAAAGATAGAAAGAGATGGAGAGGGAGAGAGGGAAGGGAGCAGGGAAAGAGAGAAACAGATCACAAATTTAGCAAAAAGTTAACAAGTGGTAAAAAGGGAATATGGCTGTTAACTGTACCTTCTTTTCAATTTTTGAGGTTTAAACTTTTTCCCAGAAAAGTTTGGAGAAAAGTTTACCATACACACTGGAGCACAGAGCATGTCTGTTGTGGAGAGGACAGAACTCTTTTCAAATTATTTCATCAAGACTGACAACACTTCACCCTGTGACAATGTGTACTGCAACTCAAACTAAGAGGCAGTGAAATTTTGTTTGTTGTCTGTATATAATAGGCCTATAAAACACATCTGAAAAATCAGATAGCTTTTCTCTTACTGACCCATGAATGTCCCATCCACTTGGCAGCAGTGAGAGCAAATGATTTTGAGAACACTGTAACTTGCTTTGTGTGCATCACCAAGATCCCATCTAGTTTTAAAGTATCTAAGATTTGATTCCAAAGAAGTTTCAAACAGTCTTCAATGGTATCTCAAAAGCCTTATTTAACTAAGGGTAATTTTACTTAATCAGGCCAAAAGTTACCTTTCAAATGTAATAGGATTCTTAGGTTATATTCATTCACTGACACAGAAATACTTGAGTCTACTATATGTGAGGCACTGTTCTGCGCTGTGGGGATACAGGCCTCACAGAACTTACATTATTCATTAGCGCCAAGCAATAAACAAATAAAGGCAAAGTACAGTGTCAGAAAGTAAGTGCCAGCAAGGAAAACAAAGCTAAGGCAAAGATACAGACACAGTAGCTACTGGTTTAGATAAAGTTGTCAGGGTAAGATTCTTTGAAGAGAGGGCATTTGGGCAAAGACCTGAAAGGAGCGAGACAGCAAATCACACGAAGACCTGAGGTTAAGAGTGTCGCAGATACAGGAAATTGTGTGCAAAGGCTTTGGGGCAGACATGCCTAGGGTGCTCAAGGCAAAGCAAGGAGGACACTGAGCCTAGAGCACAGTGAGGGAGGGGACAGCGACAGGAACAAGGTCAGAGAGCAGGGCAAGGAGGACCAAGCCATGCAAGTGCTTTGCAAACTGAGAAAAGAACTTAAGGTGTTTTCTCCCTATATGTGATGGGAAGCCAATGGAAGGTTAAGAATAGAGAAGTCACATGGTCTGATCTATGCTTTCTTAGGTATAAGCTGGGCTCATGAGACCTGGACTCAATCCTAATTCTGCTACTTACCTTAGGCAAAATACTTAATGTCTCCAAAATCTCAGTTTCTATTTCTGGAAAATGGGTTTGAGAATGCCTACCTCAAAAAAAAATTTAAATATAGCATTTAGCATAGTGCCTGGACACAGATACCACTGAATTCACATTACTTCCCTTTACTTCTGTTTCTTTTGCATCTTTCCCCCCTCACACACTAACCAACCTGCCCCCAAGCACCTAACAGAGTACCCTGTTAAAGCCTCTCAAAAAGATACACACCAAAATATTAATAGTGGTTGTCTTTAAGTAGTGGGCCTCTGGGGACTTGGCTCTCCTTGGTTTAATTGTACTTTCTAATGTTTCTACCATGACTACAGAAGTTTAATGCAAAATATTTTTAATTTACATACAACTCTCCCATCTCCACCTAATATTTATGCAAAGCACTGAAGGATACCAAGAAGCATACAGATATATTTTAATAAATGTTGATGTAACAGTATTGTAAATATGACTTAGATTTAAATCAACCAAAAGCAACCAAAATGTCTCAGTAAAAAAGGTACATTAGAGTCTCCTCCACTAGCATTTTGTTCAAACCAATTCTCAAACTACCAAATGACTAAAGAATGAAACTACACTATTTGCTCTCGCCTACTGTCTAAATTACATTTTACACTGAGTTCTCATGACAAGAGTTAAAACTTCATTGGTGGCCCTCAAATTCTCAAGGGCAAAAAAAAAGGTAATTCTAATATATGCACTAGGTTGTACCCTTAAAAATTAAGCCTAGGAGAAATATCTCAAATATCTCAACAGACCCCACCCCCTCAAAAAAAAGAGCTACCTGAAAGTCTGGCAGAAAATAACTAATGATTATTTCCATAACATTTTTATTTTTATTATTAATATTATTCAACTTTTACTGTGTGCCAGGCTCTGTACTGAGCATCTTCTCAAAACCCTCCAAAGTTTCCTGAGACATTTAGAGGAAAAAAAATCCAAACTTCTCATAACTCATTGAGCCCTACTTGGTCTGGTTCCTGCTTAACTCTCTGACCTCATCTCCTAAGCACTCTTCCTCTTGCTCTCTTCCAACCACACTAGCGTCTCTGCTGTTCTTCAAGCATAAGAAACAAGATTCTACCTCAGGGCCTTTGCACTTGCTGTTCTCTGTGCAGAATGCTCTTCAACTAGTATTCAATGCTTTGCCACTCACTAACTCAAATTCTGTTATCTTCAAAATGGCCTTCCATCACTACTTTATCTAAATAACAATCCCAGGGGCACCTGGGTGGCTCAGTTGGTTGAGCGTCTGACCTCGACTCAGGTCATAATCTTGTGGTTCATGAATTTGAGCCCCACATTGGGCTTGCTGCTGTCAGCACAGAGACCATTTTGGATTCTGTCTCCGGCTCTCTCTGCCCATCCCCCGCTTGTACTCTCTCTCAAAAATAAACAAACATTTAAAAAAAAATAAAAAATAAAATAGCAATCCCCATCACTCTCCATAATTCTGACCCGCCTTTATTTTCCTTCAGAACTCTTATTACTTGATGAGAGATATTATGTATCTACTGATTTATTCTTTGACTTCCTTACCAGAATTTATCGTACTATGCTATGAGAACAGAGACTTTGTCTTGTTCACCACTGTGTTTTTACCACCTAAAACAGTACCTTACATAGCAGATGACAATACATATTTCTTGAATGAACAAATTACCTCATTTTATCCTCACATAACTCTAAGAGGTACAAGGCCCATTCTCAAAAGGGAAATTGAGTTTTAGGTTAAATGTTCTCAATGTCCCATAGCTGTAAAGAATGGGGCAGAATTTGAAATCTAGGCAGTTTGAACTTACACACTTCCAGTGCATCTCAAACTACCTGTGATGAAGAACCACTTTTTAAAATTTCCAATCTGTTGTAGATTAATACTTCTATAAAATTCAACAAAAGTATCACAGTAATGTCAAACTGCTCTACAAGCTTCTGAATGCTTCCTATGAACTTCTAGGCTTATCTCATCATGTACCAGTTTGGGACCACAGTCCTTCCTCTGAGTAGCTTTCAGGCAAGGCAAGATAAATTGCTTTAGTCTACTGATTCTTAACACTGGCTGAATATTCAAATCACCAAAGGTTAAAATGAATACCAATGCCCAACTAACCGCCCCTCCCCCTGGGAAAACCCTAAACATAATTTTTTTAAAAACCATGAATGAAAAAGGGTATAAAGTGTGTTTTTCCACTACAACTATTTAACAGTGTTTGACCATTTTAGTAGCTTGAACACCCATATCAGAACATCCCCTCTGACCATTATACTGAAAGTGCTAGATTATATGCAACAAATTACCTAATACCTGAACTGTGATCCACCCTAAGGGGACTGGGAACACATTTTTCCAATAATCCAAAAATAAATGGGAGGTCAGGGCGGATAAGGAACAGGAAGATATACAACAAGCACAAGGAGCAGTGCTAAGGTCTCTTTAACTATAAGCATTAGCAGCACAGGCAAAACAGAAGGTCTTGGTGCCACAAACTCTGGGCTTTTCAATCTTGGGTTATTTAAAAATTATATCCAGCCACTACAGTAACTGAATATTAACACTTTCTCTTTTTTTTTTTTTCCTGCCTGAATCGTGTGCTTTTGGAAACATATAGGTCACATTCATCAACACATTCATCACAAGCATGGATAATGATCTAATGATTGGTGACAAAAAGACTGAAGTTACGTACAGTTCTTTCAAGCGAGTCTGAGAGAAAGCATTTTCTTGGATAGACATTATAGCATTGTTGTTCAAATCTCTGAAATGAAGAGAAATGAAACATTACCGGTCACATTTCTACAATTAAGTTATATAAACACTTTAAATGGTCATGAGAACCTCTGCTAATAGCAAAGATTATTTATATACGGAGCAAAATGGATGCAAAATACTTACAGATGCTCAAGGGATTCAAGACCAATGAATGCTTTCTTTGTAATTGACTTAATTTGATTTCCTTGTAAGATTCTGAAATACAAACAGACCTTTCTAATAAAGCCTCCACGAAGCAAAATTTAATTCATTAAAGCAAACATTTACCTATAAAAAGTGAAAATAAGTTTAACATACATTTTTAAGAAAGTTGTAAACCTTTATTACCAACCAATGCAAAACACAGAATGAAGGCTTCTATTAATAGGTTGGAACTCAACGAGGTGCCTGTGAACAGCCATCTGGACCACTGATGGGCTGCTAGTTTTCATATAATAAACTGGATTATAGTCCCAGTTTCTCCCTTCTTAGCAAAAGATCAGGTCAAAGAAATTCAGACAAGTGTAAAGCCTTGGAGAAATTCTCAGGAGAGAAGATCTAAAATCTTGAATTCTCTTGAGAGAATTCCTCTCTCCCTAGATAAATTACCCATAAATCTCTTATGATTAAGAATATAGGGGTGCCTGGGTGGCTCAGTCGGTTAAGCATCCGACTTGTGCTCAGGTGATGATCTTACGGTTCATGAGTTCAAGCCCCACATCAGGCTCACGGCTGTCAGTGCAGAGCCTACTTCAGATCCTCTGTCTCCCCCCTCTCTGCCTCTTCCTCCTGTCTCTCTCCCTCTCTCAAAAATAAATAAATATTTAAAAAAAATAAAAGAAGAAGAAGAATACTGGTTCAACTCTGGAAGAACAATTCTAGTTCCATGAATAACTTCTCTTTGAGTGTCCATAAGAAAGCTCTTTCAGTAGAAAGTGTCCCACCAAGGAACACCTGGGTGGCTCAATCAGTTGAGTGTCCGACTCTTGATTTTGGCCCAGGTCAAGATCTCACAGTTCATGGGTTTGAGCTCTGCACTGGGCTCTGGGCTGACAGTGTGGGAGCCTGCCTGGGATCCTCTCTCCCTCTCTCTCTCTGCCCCCTCCTCCAGCTCATGCATGCACATGCATGCTCTCGCTAAGATAAATAAACTTAAAAAAAAAAGTGTCTTGCCACTAAATAAATAAATAAAATTTAAAACCACTGATAAACAAAAAACTTGATAAACAACAGTTTCTTCCTTTAGTGGATGAGTCAAAAGGCTGACTTTCCAGACACAGCAAAAAGACAATCCAATCACATATACAACTGCTTCTTAAAAACACACCTTTGTAAACATACATAAAGAGTATAAATACATACAATTTAGTGAGACTTGTGAGTCCTGCAAATGCTTCACTAGCATCTTCTATGGCCCATGAAATTTCATTGTTTCTTAAGTTTCTACAAAAATGTTAGGGAAAGACAGATTAGGTTAGTTAACATGACCATTATAGCACCGGGCATCATCCTGGCATGGCGATGCTAATTTTCATCCTTATTTTAACAGTTATTTACGACAAAGACTTGACTACGGTTTTTAAAGAATGTCTGCAATAAGCAAGCAAGAACTGATTCTCATAAGCAAAGAATTAAGCTGGCCTTGATAAATAAATTAAGCAACCTGGTAAGAGTATTAATCTTCCCAGCTAACAGCCCCTGATTGTGTTAGCATATGTAAAATTATAGTCCGGGTCCTGCAAAAAGCAGGAGGATTTCAAGATGCAGGGGATATGCCTTACAAATGTGATTTTAGACTAATGGGATTTCTGGGTGACCCAATCCTTCCCGCAGGCCCTTAAACCTAAAATGGCTGACAAAGAATTATGTCAGTAGAGAGCTTCATAGCTTGACAGCAATTAAACATGCCCTCTGGGAAGCGACACTGATACACCCATGCGCTAGAGTGATCACTGTTATTTTTAAAAGGAAAAGTATGGATCTTTTAAAATCCACTGTTGCGTCCTCAGAGGAAATGCAATTGTACTACACGATGCCCTGCTGGAAAAAGTACCAGTTATAGATAATCGCTTTTGCTTCCTTAAGTCATCTCATAATAAACACAAAGCTCTTTTCTTAATGAGACATTTAAAGTTGTGTGAGTAACAGGAGATAGGAGATCACGCTTCCTATTTAGCTATATCTTTACTTAAAGTGAAAGCTAACGGGTTCATTTTATTTTACTAAGCGATAAACACTGAAACAACTGACGACTCAACTCTTCAAGACTTTCCTCCATAGCACAGCACAAATACAACTCACTGGCCAAAATCAGTAAGTACTCCAGCAGGAGTATTGATCTAAAGCCAAAATTTCTCAGATCTTATTCTAGTTCTGCCTTAACCGTCTCTGTGGCATTAGACAATCATTTACTTCTGCAATTATTTTCCTAAACTTTAATATTAAAAGTAATAATCTGTGGTACTGAAAGAACCTGACTGCCAGTCTTTGAAATGCCAAAAGGCTGCACCTGCATCTAAGTTCCTGGGTTTAAGCTGGTCTAGGTTTACCTCTAATAATGTAGAAAAAAGAACAACAACAAAAAATCACTTTTAACTTTCCAGGGCCAAATCTGAAGGAAAAAATACCTCATTAAGCTAAAAAAAAAAAATTCCAATAAACTTGTGCAGGTATATACACACCTTCACAAAACTATCATGCTAACTTTCTCGCTGATGGCTAGGTCTCCAATTTGGGAGCCTGCCTCTTTTCTGAGACCATTTATCAACCCTGAATATGATGACCAAAAAGTCCCCTATTCAGGAACTTTACAATCTACAAATTCTACTAATTAGCCTTTTTCTCTTTATTCTGCTCTGTTTGAAATCACTGTATTTCGTTAAAATACCTCTTCTTTCAATTACATTTCATGACAGAGTAAAACATCCAACTTACAGAAACCCAGAATTTTAGAGTGGAAATTGCCTATAGCAACCACTTACTCCTATGCCCCTCCTCCACTGGAGGAAGACAAAAAGAAAATGACACTCATAGAAGGTTAAGTGATTTTGTTTTTCAGGCAGTATGGTAAAAAGCCAGTGTCAAACAGACCTGGCTCATTGACAAGCTGTGTGACTTTCCCCTGAACGCACCTGATTCTGTCTGGTCTCTGAAACTAAGCAGGGTCAGGCCTGCTTAGTACTTGGATGAAAGACCACTTGGGAACACAAGTTGTATAACTTTAAGCAAATCATTTTAACCTCTCTGAACCTCAGCCTCCTAATATGGAAAAAAGCAATAATATCCTGTTATTCTGAAAGCACCTAGCACACATGAGCTCATTGATAAATTTAAGGTTTTTTGTCCAAAGTCATGC
Organism: Panthera tigris; assembly: GCF_018350195.1. Classification (NCBI taxonomy): domain Eukaryota; kingdom Metazoa; phylum Chordata; class Mammalia; order Carnivora; family Felidae; genus Panthera; species Panthera tigris. Next base: position 95,769,759 of record NC_056667.1, on the reverse strand, counting down.
AGGAAATTAGCAGCACTGAACAGGGTTCCTGCCATAGCTGTTCCCACTACACAGCCTGCATCCTTCTGAACGAGTAGCAGTTTTGAAAGTAGTTCAAGGTCAGAGGAACAAGAAAATGTGCATTCTTGACTAGCAACCGTGTTTTATTCCATGGTAACTGAAACAAGAGATGCTCCGTTGTTCAGTTGATTAAATTCGAAATTAAAGTACAAACTGAACTGGCTAGAGACAAGTAAGATTTATGTGTGAGGACAGAGACAAATAAGACTGTCTTGCTCCTAAGTCTAAGATAGAAGAACTGCAAAATGTTAACATAAACATAAATGTGCAGCTTATGATTAGTTATTTTAATTTGCTTTACTGTTTTATAAAAATTAGCAAAAAAGAAAATACAGATGTACTTACAGTGTCTGAAGATTGGAAAGAAACCTAAATACACCATCAGCAATGTGAGTGACTCTGTTGTCCCCTAAATTCAGTTTCTCCAGTAAGCTCAGACCCACAAAGGCAGATTCATCCAGGCGGGTCAACTGGTTATAGGACAAATCACTAAAAACCGGAAACATGGAAGGTAAGGAATTCATTGTATTTTAATTCAATTTTCCTATTCTCATTCTATTTACATGATAAATTTAGAGCTTTCAACAAACTTCTAATAAAGCAGGATGTTCCATCTCATTATTGGCCATGGGAGTGACTTATCCCAACCTACTCTAGTCTCACAGCCTCCAGCCAAATGCCATCCAGCACTCACAGTTCAGACAGTCTTTGGCAGAACTCCCATGCGTCAGGGCTGATTCTCTCAACAGCATTCTGGCTCACATAGAGCTGTTGTAACATTCGCAAGCCATACAACCACCCCTTGTTCACTTCTGTAAGGTTATTATGCTCTAGTTCTCTGCAGAATTAGAGAAAGAAAGGAGAAAATATGGTTCAGAACAAGACACTGCAATGAGAAGATTCCAAAACTCTTCAAGAGGTCCTGCTCCGTGAGGCCTCTATTTTTGCTAAACCCAAGTAAGCCAACCAATTCTACTTGGTAAATATTTAGATTTTACTTAAGATTTATCGCTAGGAGGTAGTAAGACTGTCTAAAATACCAAATCTATAAAATCAACCCACTAAGGGGTTTGATATACCTGTTTGAGGTAAATTCTGGTAATTTTCATTGGCCCCAACATTAAGAAAATAAAAACTTGTTAGACAAAATGCTTGTAAGAATGACGAAAAAAATACCAGTTCTATATAACAAAGCTTAAAGGGGGCGCCCAAGTGGCTCAGTCAGTTAAGCATCTGACTTTGGCTCAGGTCATGATCCCACCCTTCGTGGGTTCGAGCCCTGCGCCGGGCTCTGTGCTGACAGCTCGGAGCCTGGAGCCTGCTTCAGATTCTGTGTCTCCCTCTCTCTCTGTCCCTCCCCTGCTTGGACTCTCTCTGTCTCCCAAAAATAAATACTAAAAACAACAACAACGAAGCTTAAAGAGCTCTGTGTATACTTACTTCACATCAGAGAAGCGAGAAAGAACTAATGTACCTGGGTGTAATTAAAGCAACGATCTTAGCCATTGGGCACTGACAAGTCCCAGTCAGACTCCTTTCCTAACAAGATTCTATTCCAGTTCACAGTACTTACAATTCTTCCATGTTATCCAAGCCAAAAAAAGCTCCATCCTTAAGTTTGCTAATACCATTCCGCTGCATCTTCAAAGACCTTAAGGAGTCAAGCCCTTGGAATGTCAGACCTTCTATCACCTTAATCTTGTTTCTTTTAAGTTCCCTTTAATAAAAATTGTGTAACAGTCAGACCTTTGGTTTGCTGATTTGCTCTAATAATAATTAAAATAATTTAAAAGAAAAGACAACCTTCTTAAAACCCATCTGTTTAGTTACTCACAAGAACTGGAGGTGAGGTAGCTTGAAGATCTTGGGTGGAATCATGCTGATTCTGTTCCTGTTTAACTTTACCACTAGTAAGGAACTAGATAAATTATCAAAGCAACCAGCCTCCAAGATGGTTATCCTATTATTACTCAAATTCCTAAAATAAACAAAAGAACAAAAAAATTTAGTGCAATGGAACATTCTACCACCTGACAGCTACCTGAAGTCTATGACGACACCCAGCTCTACCACTTAGCAACTATACACAACTTTACAAATCATTTAACTGCTTTGTTTATGCAAGTGCAAAATAAGAATACCAACTTCATTTAGGTTCAAATGGTATGTATGAATACGCTTTGTAAAGTGTAAAACACTATCGCACATGTTAATTATCATTGTATAGGATAAACCACTATTTAACAAACCACTGCTATTTACCTTTTATAAAACTGTTTAGTAAAACACAATCCAGAATTAAATCTCAAAAATTAACCTGCATACTTAATATTTCCTGATAAGAGAAATAACAACAACCTCAAAAAACTGCCCCTAGGTTTGTTTCACATAAGCATATCAAAATCACAATAAATAACAGACATCTCTGGGAAGATAACTATCAATACATAAACATGCACTTTAAAATAAATCTACTTACAGGTATTTAAGCTGCATTCGAGGAAATGAAGATGTCTTGATTTCTGATATTATATTTGAACTGAGATCTAAATTCTCGAGAGCAGGGTAAAACTGAAACGCCTCTGCATTTATTTCTGGGATTAAATTATGGATTCTATTAAAAAAAAAAAAAAAAAAAAAAAAAAAAGACTGTAATGAAGCGACTGACAGAGACCTACCCCAGACCACAAGGATGTTAAATAATCAGGATCGACAAAAAAGCTACCTAAAACAAACATTCTAAAACTGTACTATTTATAATTTAAAAGATCTGAAATCTTACTTACAATGAGAGTTGAGTAATATTAGAGGTTGGTTCTCCAAAATATGGGATTTCTGTTAGCTCATTATAATTCATTTTCCTAGGCAAGGGGGAAAAACAGATTTAAAAGTTTAGAGAGGGAAATGTTGCCTGTTGAGTTCTGGTTTCTGGCTAATAATTATTCTTCAGGATAGGTGCCAAATTTAAAAAGGCCTATGACTCAGAATGAGATAGATTTAATGCATTATGCTGAGAAACTAAAGATTTTAATAAGAAATGCTTTTTCATGGTGTAGATCTATGATTGATACCAATATTTTGCACATGAAGTATTTTTAATCCCAGCAACATCCTTGAATTACATTTCTGACAGCTAATTTCAGTCTTCCTTAAAGAAGAAATAACTAAACCATCCATATCTTTTTATACATCTATTTATAAGATAAAAGCTTTAATTAAGTAAATTTTTAAAATACACACACATGTTTCTTGATATTACTCACAGTTAGAGAGGGTTGCTTGGGACCATGGATGAATCTGCCCACTGAGATATGGACCCTATCATTCATTAATTTTACAGATGACGTGACATGTCACGATCTGATCCTAGCAGCTCTTTAAACATATGGTCTCCCATGTTTTAGTACACATCTAATATAATCACGTTACATTAATCTGGTTTTCAGTCACTGAACAACCTCAATAATCTAGAATACAAAGAAACCAGAAGTAAAAGGCCTCCAAGAAACAAGGTGAAGTTACAAAATTGACGCGTTTTCAGGACTTTCTTCAGGGCCTATTCTTTCAGCTCATAAGCTTGTCAACTGTTTATTCCGTGCACAGCAGATCAGAACCAGTGAACGGGGCGGGGAAGCAGAGAATGCAAGGACAATGACAACATGAACAAGTTATCCCAGTCAGAAACAAATTAAACTGATAATATCATTTTAGAAAATTCCCTCCAAAAAATACATAATAATACATTTCAATATTAAAGGAAAAACTTCAGTGAAGTAGAAAATGAAACTATCATTAAGAGACTCTTGGATACTGAGGAACAAACTGAGGGTGGATGTGGGTGGGAGAGAGGGGAAAGTGGGTGATGGGCACTGAGGAGGGCACCTGTTGGGATGAGCAATGGATGTTGTATGGAAACCAATCTGTCAATAAATTATATTTAAAAAAAAGAAAATGAAACTATATTAACCACCACATTACAGACAACAAAAAAAAATACTGTATTTCACGTAAATCTACTTTAGACATGATGCCTCCATCTTGGACAAGTCAAGACATAAAAAAGTTTACACAATAGAGCGTTTCACTAGCTCAAATTGGCAAAAAAACAAGCAAAACATATTTACTCTGAAGAGGGGAAAAAAATCTTATTTTTGGTCCCAAGAAAGTAGATAGAATAATATTTCTACACAGTTTGCAACTAATCACCAACCTCTGGCACGATGTCCAGAGTCAGAAATAGTAGCAAAGCCAAAGACAACAGTTTAGGTTTTTAAACAACGTCTTTTAAATTTTTTCCCTCAATTTTTTGATAGCATTTCTGGATTGAACATCCTCAAATGCATAATTCACCATCAAATTTAAGAGTTTAATAAATATTTAAACAAATAAAAATAACTTACACTTCTTGTAATGTTTGAGACTCCAAGCTGATGTTCCAGTTAGACAACCGATTATGACTCAAATCCCTAATGGAGGACAAAAGATCATTCTTAGTTTAGTGTTGGAAAACAGACTTCAAGGGGCGGGGACTAAAACAATCTAAAAGCCCTATCAAATGTGAATTTTAATACACAAAAAAAGAAAAAATGGTTCTAAGGGATGAATAAATATCTAGATTTCAAAACAGCTATTTTACATTTCACTTTTATGAGCTTTTTATTTATTTTATTTTTTAAAGTTTATTTAGAGAGACAGAGTATGAATGGGAGAGGGGCAGAAAGAGACACACACACACACACACACACACACACACACACACACACACACAGAATCTGAAGCAGGCTCCAGCCTCTGAGCTGTCAGCACAGAGCCTGACATGGGGCTCGAACTCATGAACCGTGAGATCATGACCTGAGCCAAAGCTGGATGCCCAACTGTCATTTTTATGAGTTTTTTAATAAGTTACTAGGGAATACATTCACATGGTTCAATAATCAAAAAGTATAAAAGGAAATACAGTAAGTCTCCCACCCTGTCATCGGCCATACAATTTTCCTCCCCAACAGCAACAAATGAAAATATACCATTTCTTGTGCAGCCTGTCAAATATTCTATGCACGTACTAGCAAAATTTTATAAAACTGGTGGAATAATTTACACAGTAATGTGCCCTTACTTTTTTCACATAACAATGTATCTTGTAGACAGATCATTCCACAACAGTATTATAGAGTCCCTTCATCCCTTTTAGTGATTATCTTCTACTTTCTTATAATGGACTATACTTTATATATTTTTGAAAGAAAAAATATACTTTCTTTAAAGTAACATAATATGAATATATAATTTGCATAATAAATATTATAATATGTAATAATATACTACATTATACTTTAGGTGTAAATAAAAGAAGATTGACTTTACAAACAAGATAGTGAGCTTCTATATGAGAAATGAGGTTGGTCATATCCTTGACAGAGATACGGTCTTCCTAAAAAAAGCAATCTAACTTCAGGGAATAAAAATTCATCTCTAAATTATGTTGATGACGATGACTGTTAGTGGTGGCAGTGGCTAACATTTATTAAGTGGTAGGCACTCTCCTATGTATTTTATACATATTAACTGCCTAAAAATCCACACAACAACCTTATGAGGCAAATCCTTTTACAATTCTCACTTGCCCTAGACAGAAACAGGCAGATAAATAATTTGTCAATCCAAGGTCATACAACTAATCAGTGAGGAAGCCATAAACTTGAGATTCCATCTCACTTCTAGCACGTGGTTTGTTAGATATAGCGGAGATTTCGCTGAAATTAGTCAGGAGTCTAAATATTTAAATAGGCTTTAAAAATTCACCTTGATGCTTCCTGGCATCTTTACAGGGCTGAAGTGGAATCCAGCCCACTCAAGCTGTCTGCCCAAGAGATGTATTATACATTACAATATGGCTAGCAATAGGGACACACTAGAGAAACATTACAGATCACTTTATCTCACTGTGCCACCACAGGGAGTTGACAGATGCATGCAGGTTTGAATGTCTCTATCACAGCAGAACAATTGGTTCACAGCTAGATCCGTGTCTGTCCATATGTAAAATTTCAGCCACTTTCACTTAGGAGCTTAATTCACACATAACATAACTAAGCCTAGATGAAGCCATCACTTTTCCACAACAGTTCTAAAACCTTTATTCCAAGGTAACTGGCTGGCATCAGATATCAGCTGAAGGACACTCATGACTAGAGGTGTGTGCTGGGAAACGTGAGAGAAAAATAGGAATTTGCTCCACATAAAAACCTTGTATTTGGATACTTTCATCCAATTCACACTTGCGACTGAACAACAAACACTGAATTTTACACAAAAGATATTTACTGTGGCATTTCAACTAAAGAAGAAATTCAGCTCTTCTAATTTAAGTTAGATAGTCCACTTTCTGCTTCAACATGGTTGGTCTGGCAAGTAGAGAGCGAGTACCATCTGTGTAGCAGGCTAGCACAGTGTGATTTAGTTCCATATCTCATGCTTGCTGAAATTTAATTTTTTCCCTTTCATAGATTAAGAGCTTTCATTTTATTTTTTTTTTTTAATGTTTATTCATTTTTGACAGAGAGAGAGGCAGAGAATGAGCAGGGGAGAGGCAGAGAGAGAGGGAGACACAGAATCCGAAGCAGGCTCCAGGCTCCAAGATGTCAGCACAGAGCCTGACACGGGGCTTTAACTCACAGACCGCGAGATCACGACCTGAGCTGAGGTCGGACGCTCAACCGACTGAGCCACCCAAGTGCCCCAAGAGCTTTCATTTTAACCATACCCGTGCTTCCAAGGCCTTCCCAAACCCTAATCTCTCTGGCAATGTAACTCTTGACTGTATTCATCTCCTGCAGTTCTCTCATCGAAGTCAATGACAACCAGATAATCGCTTTTAAAGGAAACCATAATTTAAAAAATCTAAAGCAATCGAGTTAACCCAACTTACAGATGGCATAAACTATTTTGTATTAAGTATCAGTGAAAACTGTCCAGTGTCTCTAATGGGGGAAAGATTAATTTTCTCTATCTCTTTGAAGAACTTCTAAAGGCTTTTAAATTTTTTTTTTAATGTTTTATTTGTTTTTGAGAGAGAGAGAGAGCGAGCACGAGACAGGGAGGGGCAGAGAGAAAGGGAGAGACAGAATTCAAAGCAGTCTTTAGGCTCCGAGCTGCCAGCACAGAGCCTGATGCGGGGCTCAAACCCAACCGTGAGATCATGATCTGAGCCAAAGTCGATCAGTCAACCGACTGGGCCACCCAGGTGCCCCAACCTCTAAAGGCTTTTTGATAGAATCCAAAGGATACCTGAAATACTCTGGAGCCTCCCTAGAGGACAATGCTATCTTAAGAATATACACCTCAGATGCCACAAGTGCACTGGCATGGCGCTCGCTAGGGGTGTTGCCTTGCAGAACAGATTGCCTGGGCCCGCAAAAGGATTAATATGCCTTTCTTTGGCTAGAGATTTACAACACTGGCCCTCAATGGAGGAAAAGAAAAAAGAAACAGCTAATTCAAAACCCAAACTCCTATTTTATGGATGTCTGAGCCATGTTCAGACCGTGGTTCTTTGTGTAGGCTGTTCAACTGTGTTGTGCCAGCCAACAGGAGGAAAGGCCAGACTCACAGAAGGGTGTTCATTTAGAAGAAAGCAACACTAATGATCCACAAAACCTCCGGAACTTGTGTTATATCGCCAAAAGCCTAATCAGTTCAGTATTTCCAGTTAATCTACCAAAATAGTGTTTTAATTCTGTGAGATATACACTAGTGATATCCTATTTTGGTGTCAGTTTTTCAATAAAGTTTTGATTATGGATAAAAAAAAAGAATATATGCCTCAGAGGTCAGAACCCCATAATGAGGCTCTGTGGACCCCTTCTGTGACAAATCCACATTAGGTGGAAGTTTAAAAACACTAACAGTGAACTACAATACACTCCTAAAATAGTGCTAGCATTGAAAACAACTACAGTAGTTCCCCCAACCCCCTTATCCACGGTGTGGCTTTTTGTGACTTCAGGTGTTCACAGTCACCCAGGATCTGGAAGCAGATGATCCTAACACTATGCTGCAAATGCCTGCATCGTTCACCTCACTTCATTTCATCATGCAGGCATTTTATCATCCCACAGCATCATAAGAAGGGTGAGTACAGCACAGTGTTTTGAGAGAGACTGCATTCATTTAACTCTTATTATAGTATATTGTTATAACTGTTTTGTTATTATTGCTGTTAATGCCTTACTGTGCCTAATTTATAAATTTTACCATAGGTGTGTATGTGTAAGAAAAAACATGGTAATATATATAGGGTTCAGTGCTATCCATGGTTTCAGGCAACCACTGGGGGTCTTGGAATGTATCTCCCATGAATAAGGGGGGAGGGGGACTACTATAGTGTGAATCAGTATAACTTTAAGTTATCAAAATACCAGCTGTCTGACTAGAATTATATGGATTGATCTGCTCATCGGGTACCATGTGCCAGGCACTGTGCTAAATGCTAGGGTTACAAGCTGTCAACTTTAGCAACCTTTTTGTCTTTTTTGAAAGCAACATTGATAGTACTCAGGTGCAGTCACTGGAGAACTAAAGATAGATTTAACATCAACTTAACCCTTCCCCCTCTTCCCTGGAAATGGGCAAATTCTTTTATACCTAAATTTCACTCTGGAATTTAATCATGACATGTGAATATGGGAATGCATAGACACATGCTTTCCATAACCATGCCTTTCCTATTTCTTTTTGTAAAGTACTCCAGGGGCGCTTGGGTGGTTCAGGTGGTTATGTGTCCAACTTCAGCTCAGGTCATGATCTCACGGTTCATGGGTTCGAGCCCCAGGTCGGGCTCTGTGCTGACAGCTCAGAGCCTGGACCCTGCTTCGGATTCTGTGTCTCCCTCTCTCTCTCTGCCCTCCCCCACTCAAGCTCTGTCTCTGTCTCAAAAATAAATGCTTTTTAAAAATTAAAAAAAATAATAAAGTACTCCAAAACAGCTGAAGACTAAAATTGAAAGACTTCTATTATCAGATATAAAACTCCTAGATTATGAATTTGAATGATTTTTTAAAGTTTCTCATCATCATTCCCAGTGGCCAATCATTAATTCCATTTAGTCTGGATAATAAGCTAATGCTAGTGTTAGGCTTTTTTTTTTTAAAGTGGTAGTCCTGAAATGAAGAAGTATCTTTCAAAAATTTTCACTTTGAATATCCCTAAGATGAACCTGAAGTAATCTAATGCTTGATAAATATAACCTAAAGAGTCTAGCTTTGTAATAGCCAATTATCTTTCCTTTATTTTTAAACACCACTAATATCTGAATATTTATGGATACGATGTTTGGAGAGTAAAGGTCTCACAGAAGGCCTTATCTCAATGTTGTCAACTCAGCTCCCACTCATGCCAATTTACAGGGATGTAGCTGTAATAAGTGATGAATTATTAAAGTTCTTGATATCATGTGGAGCCAGAGGTGCCATTAATGTAGTCGTTTAGTACCATCAGGGTGTAAATAATTTATAGAATGTACAGAGCAATCACAATGCTCTGAGGAGGAAATTAAGGTCTGCAAGGCAATTGCAAAAAAATCCTGCAGCATCAGAGATGCACAGGTTCTCTTCTGCCCAGTCACATGTGTACACTTCTGAGTCATCATCAATCTTTTTTGTTTTTGAGAATCTGCAGCACTAATAGGCTATGCTGTGAACTTCAGCAACAACAATGCTTTAAAAGTGAAAAGGGCCCTTCACTGAAATTAAAAGGATACATCATATCCACTAGTTTGGGTATGACAATGCCACACGGATTTTATCCAGCAAAATTTGCCCTTTTGTGAATGGAAATCACTGTCTTGCTGATTAAAGTATATCTAGCATAATTTATTTTTAAAAATAATACTCAGGATTGACATTACAATCAATCACCATACTGGTTTTAAACAAGTTGATGGCCTTGAGTACTCCTGGAGTATACGAAAGACAAGGATTCCAAAACAACTCTTAAAATTCTGTCTGCTTGTAGGTTTTTCTTCTACTACTACCAGCGTTACACCAAAAGCTATTCCTTCTTGGAACTGTCGGCTTTCTTGTCTGTAACGGTGCTACCTGTGGTTTTTCTAATTCATTGCTTCTAATCAACTGTCATAGGTAGGAAACCCCAATGCATGTTAGAACTATCTGAAATGGGAGTAAATGAGATCTGAGTGAGAGTCTGAGCAGCTCCGTTTATGAAGAAATGCTTCCTGGAAGCATTTTGGTTTTTTGGTTGAACCAGAGATGGCTAGAGATGTTGGGTAAATTATCTTTAGCATAAATGAGATTTTATTATAGCATGAAGCATAATGCAATTCCAAATTAAATAGTCTATCCTTCACTTACATCACTTATTCGTAATATAATGTATATGAATCCAAAAAGTTGGAGGTGGTAAGAAGATGGCAGCATTCATTTCAAGAATCAGAGGCATGTTTTGTTTTCTTCCATTATCTTTTGCTGGATTCTTAATGACTGAAAATGTCGCTTCACTGGAAGGAATACAATTTTAGTATATGTGCTACCGAAGCAAGCACCCATTGGAAGGAATACAACAAAAAACCAGGAAATATGAATTCTACAGTTACACTTAGGAACAGAGTTTCCATGTGCCCAGTTCTGGGCCCCTGGGCAAGGCATTCAACCTGTCTAATCTTCAGTCTCTTCTACATTTAACTGTACCAAACTCACCCAACTGCTCAGATTTAAAAAAAAAATTATATATATAAAATGCTTAGAAGACAAATGAGCATGTATATAGTAAGCTACTACTGGATGGTCCAGCATTATCACTTTTTCTGAGTATTTATGTATTTTATACACAGATATAATCCACTTCCCAAGCCAATTAATTAATTGGAACTACTCCCCTACATTAACTTAAAAGTAGTAAACTAAATATTGCTTATGAGCTCCAATTTTAAACTTTTTTTTAAATGTTTATTTTTGAGAGAGAGAGAGAGCATGAGCAGGGGAGGGGCAGAGAGAGAGGGAGACACAGATTCCAAAGCAGGTTCCAGGATCTGAGCTGTCAGCATAGAGCCTGATGTGGGGTTTGAACTCAGGAACCGTGAGATCATGACCTGAGCCAAAGTCGGACACTGAACCACCCAGGCACCTAACTCAAATTTTATGAGAAAGATTCCAATAACAAGGCAGTCCACCAAAGGTTTGGTCAAGTTATTGAAATACATACCTATATCACAAGATTTGATGTTTTACAATAACCCAGTGATCTTTGGATCTATTCTATATATAGACACATAATTATGAAGAGATATCTACCAGGAACTTATTAGAAAAGCAAAATCATAAAATAAAAAGAAACCTAAATATTTATCAAAATGGGATCACTAAAATAACTTATGAAAGTTCCATACAACAGTTATTTCTGCAGCAATAACACATTTATTTATGCATGGTACACTATATGGCTTCCTTCATGTGTGTGCATACATATGTGGACACATTTAAAAAAAAAAGAAAAAAGATATATATATGCGTAGAACTTTGAGAAGTATACCCAAGAAACAGTTGACAGTGGGTTTTCCTTAGGTGGGACAAAGGAACTGTTATTTTTCCACTTTATATGCTTTAACAGTTTACTATGGGAAAATATTGTCTAAAATTAAACTCACAAAATCTATCTTCAACCGCGGTGCCTGGGTGGCTCAGTCAGTTAAGTGTACGACTTCGGCTCAGGTCATGATCTCACAGTTGAGTTTGAGCCCCAAGTCAAGCTCTGTGCTAACAGTGTGGAGCCTTAAACCCGCTTATTCTGTGTCTTCCTCTCTCTCTGCCCCTCTCCCACGTGCTCTCTCTCTCAAAAATAAAATAAAAACATTAATAATTTAAAAAAAAAAATCTATCTTCAACCAAGAATGTAACTAGGAAAGATTTTAATTGTTACTCTTCTAAGAAATTAGAATTCTTCCTACAGAATGTTTTTCAGAATAACACCCTAAATTGACCAAATTAGGCTAATTACAAACTGGACAAAAGGAAAAAAAAAAACAAAAACTAGATGTTTTCTTGTATTCCTAATCAGTAATATACCTCAGAAAGATAGTGGAAAATGCAAACATACTAGACTTAAGTTTTTGGACTGATTTATGAAACACTAAACTCCACTGCAGAACCCAGTGAGCAGGTAAAATTTAAGCAAGCAGCACAAAACCATTGCATACTAATAAAATAATAATTCAGCAATTGAAGAACAAATGCTGTTGCTTAGACATGAAAATATATAGAAAGCTACGCATTTTCCATCATCATTAGTAAGCATTTTCTGGGTATAACTGGGTTCACATCTTTATATCAGATTATTTATGCATTATTGGTGTTATAAAGATTTTTAGGAGTGAATGGATATTAAAACAAGTTATCTTATCATTTACATCATTGATAGAAAAGGAAGGTCTAACCAAAGCCAAGCATTGGCTGGGTTTTTCATTATTAATGTAATCCATCATTCCTTAACATCCACCTAGCTTAACCTGGCACAAAGTCTAGTATCTCCTCAAATAAGCATATCGACGCTCTGGGTTGGTTATGCTTTTCTTGCAGCAACCTGACAAGATTTTGATTATATAAGCAAGACATAATAGTGATTTTGCAAACAGATGTGTGAAAAATAAAAATGTAAGAGAAACCCAAAGCTAAGAAGTATTGTTACACATTTATTTATGCCACACTTCACTGATGTTGCACTATTTATGATTTAACTTTAAAACTGCTAATCACCATTAGTTATTCTGATAGTTATTTCTACAGTTGTTTGTTAAAATGACATAAGTTCTTTCTGGGGGAAAAACTGGGGAAGGACAAGGAAAGGAGAAAGGTAAAAAAAAAAAAAAAAAAAAAAAAAGCACGCACTTTAAAAAAAAAAAAAAAAGGCTTATAGCAAGGTAAAACTTGTATTAACTATTCTGCTCCTCTGGTTTTTGTCCCAAACATAAAATTAAAAATTTAGGTGGGATCTAGTTACTTAAATTGATTTTTTATTTGCATGAGCTGAACATCTTAACATTTTTGATGACTGGAATATTACAGAATAAACCAGGTAAGTCACTTACTTTGGAAAGGAAAAGAAAATAGTGCATAAGAATGCTGCATAAGATTCCAGATTTTTTAAAAAATATTTTTGTTACACTTTTAATAGGATGTGTTTTCTCTGCTAAATGCCAGTTTTCCATTAGTATTTAAGGACCTTTAAAACATAAAATGTACCATATAAAATGTCATGGACCAAAGATGAGGGAAATGTATTTTCTAGCATCAGGATTCTTTGAATATCCATGTGCAGACTATATATGTTGTGTATTAAGAAAAGCAAAATATTTTTAATATATTAAAACATAAGCAGGACAATATTCCCTATTAAAATGTAAGTGTCCTCCAAAGCATAAAGGACTTCTAAAGAATTAAGCACAGATCTCAATTAACATTCAATAAGCAACAACTGCCCATGGTTCAGTACTTCTCTACCACTGCTGCAGCATCATCAGAGAAGACCCTAACATACTGATGCTAGGGTCTCACCCCAGACCAATCAAATCAGAATCACTGGGGTGTGGGGCTCAAGTAACAGTATTTTGTAAAAGCTCCCCAAGTGACAGTCAGCCCTGAGAATGATTGCACTCATCCAGAAATCTAATACACCAAAATCTGTGGCCAGAGGATGCTCTGTTGAGATTCTTTCAATTCTTTCCCTTTTCTTGAGCCTATAATAAACCTGTCAACAAAGATTTGACACCCACCATTTGCCAGGCAACACGCTAAGCAAACATGAACAAAACAGACATTTTGGGAGTTTATATGATCCCTCTTGGAGTTTACAGGATCACCTTGAAGTCTCACTGACACCCAGATGCCACTAAATTGTATTTACTATCAAGATGAAATTCCTATAAAATAAATTCCTATTTGTAACACAGGAAGGAAGGATAAAAGGGGTAAAGGAAGTTATGGATGCTTTTATTTCTATTTAATACATTTGTTTTGCTTTTTTTTTTTTAAATTGAAATCCAAGTTAGTTAACATATAGTGTAATAACAATTTCAGGAATAGAACTTAGTGATTCATGACTTAACACATCACCCAGAGCTAATCCCAACAAGCGTACTCCTTAATGCCCCTAGCCCATTTAACCCATCCCCCCCACCCAACACGCCACCAGCAACCCTCAGGTTGTTCTCCATATTTAAGAGTCTCTTATGGTTTCTCTCCCTCTTGTTTTTATCTTATTTTTGCTTCCCTTCCCTATGTTCATCTATTTTGTTTCTTAAATTCCACATATGAGTGAAGTCATATTAGTCTTTCTCTGACTTATTTTGCTTGGCATAATATACCCTCTAGTTCCAACCACATTGTTGCAAATCGCAAGTATTCATTCTTTTTGATTGCCAAGTAATATTCCAATGTGTGTGTGTAGACACGCGTGCGCGCGCGCGCGCGCACACACACACACACACACACATCACATCTTCTTCATCCAGTCATCAGTCGATGGACATTTGGGCTCTTTTTATACTTTGGCTATTGTCGACAGCACTGCTATAAACATTGGGGTGCATATGTCCCTTCAAATCAGCATTTTTGTATCCTTTGGACAAATACCCAGTAGTGCAATTTCTGGGTTGTAGGGTAGTTCTATTTTTAACTTTTTGAGGAACCTCCATACTGTTTTCCAAAGTGGCTGCAGTGTTTTCCAGTTTACATCCCCATCAGCAGTGCCAAAGAGATCCTCTTTCTCTGCATCCTTACCATTATCTGTTGTTGCCTGAGTTGTTAATGTTAGCCATTCTGACAAGTGTGAGGTGGTATCTCATTGTGGTTTTGATTTGTATTTCCCTGATGATGAGTGATGTGGAGCTTCTTTTCATGTGTGTGTTAGCCATCTGGATGTCTTCTTTGGAAAAGTGTCTATTCATGTCTTTCACCCATTTCCTCACTGGATTATTTGTTTTTTGAGTGTTTAGTTTGATAAGGTCTTTACAGATTTTGGATACTAGCCCTTTTCTTGATATGTCACTTGCAAATAACTTCTCCTATCCCATTGGTTGCGTTTTAGTTTTGCTGACTGTTTCCCTCTCTGTGCAGAAGATTTTACCTCAATCCCAATAGTTCATTTTTGCTTTTGTTTCTCTTGCCTCCAGAGACATGTCAAGTAAGAAATTGCTGCAGCTGAGGTCAAAGAGGTTGTTGCCTGCTTTCTCCTTAAGGATTTTGATGGCTTCCTGTCTTACGTTTAGGTCTTTCATCCATTGAGTTTACTTTTGTGTATGGTGTAAGAGAGTGGTCCAGGTTCATTCTTCTGCATGTCACTGTCCAGTTTTCTCAGCACCATTTGCTGAAGAGACTCTTTTTTCCTGGATATTCTTTCCTGCTTTGTCAAAGATTAGTTGGCTATACATTTGTGGGTCTATTTCTGAGTTCTCTATTCTGTTCCATTGACATAAGTGTCTGTTTTTGTGCCAGTACCACACTGTTTTGATGATTACGGCTTTGTAATACAGCCTGAAGTCTGGAATTGTAATGCCTCCAGGTTTTCTTTTTCAGGATTGCTTTGGCTATTTTGGGTCTTTTCTGGTCCCATACAAATTTTATAATTGTTTGTTCTAGCTCTGTGAAGAATGCTGGTGTTATTTTCATAGGGACTGCACATTTGTTTTGCTTTTTAAAAAATGAGTATATATGCCCTTTTATAATTTATGTATGCTTTTAAAAAAATTTTTATTTTGAGAGAGCGAGAAAGAAAGCGAGAACGTGCGTGAACAGGGGAGAAGGGCCAGGGGGAGGGGGCAGAGGAAGAGAGGCTCCATGCTCAGCACTGAGCCTGATGCGGGGCTCAATCCCATGATCCTGAACTGAGATCATGGCCTGAGCCGAAATCAAGAGTCAGACACTCAACTGAATGAGCGACCCAGACGCCCCTATGTAAGCTTTTTAAAATAAGATTTTTTTTTTCAAGATTTTACTTTTAGGTAATCTCTACACCCAACATGGGGCTCAAACTTACAACCCTAAGATCAAGAGTCACAAGCTCCACCAACTGAGCCAGCCAGGTACCCCAAATAAGATTTTAAATTTATTCACTTATTTGGAGAGAGCACACACGCATGAGCACAAGCAGGAGAGACAGAGAGAGAGAGAAAGAGAGAGAATCCCAAGCAGGTTTTGCACCATCAGGGCAGAGCCCAAACTCAATGCTGGGCTCAACTCATGAATCGTGAGATGATGTCCTGAGCCAAAACCAAGAGCCAGATGTTCAACAGACTAAGCCATCCAGGTGCCCCACCCCCACCCAAACCAGGATTTTCAAAATCAATTTGTAGTTACATGCAGCAAGAAATATTAGTTAATTCTTGGATAATCCTTGGCTACATAATTTCACTGGGGAGGACTGGGATTTGGGCTGGGGTACGAGAGCCCATAGCAAAGCTAATGACCCTAGGTTTCTTTCCTTTTTGCAGTAAAGAAGTAAATCCCTTAACTATTGTTTCCATGCCCAGCAAGATCTTATCTGAAAGGGCAAAGGTTGAAGGTAAAAATCCTTAGGGGTTTACTAAGCACGCTATCACTCTTCTTTCCAAGTGGTTCTGACATCTAAAATTAAGTGCCACTCAGGGCAAGGCAAGCACTGGAGGCCAAGTTAATTAAGAGAAACAGACTACACAAAGAAAACTAATTAAAGCAATACCACTTTCCCCCTACCAAGTTATCAAAAACAAAACTTTTAATAATAATCAATGCTAGATAAAGTGTGTTAAGACAGGCACTTTCAGGGGGACCTGGGCGGCTCAGTCGGTTAAGTGTCCGACTTCGGCTCAGGTCGTGATCTCGTGGTTTGTGAGTTTGAGTCCTGCATCGGGCTCTGTGCTGACAGCACAGAGCCTGGAGCCTGCTTTGGATTCTGTGTCTCCCCCTCTCTCTGCCCCTCCCATGCTCATGCTTGCTCTGTGTCTGTCTCTAAATAATAAATGTTTAAAAAAAAAAAAAGGACAGGCACTTTCATAGTGCCAAAACAAGTTTAAATTATGCTGGGCTCAATGTAAAATATCAAGATAATTCAGGGTAGACCTGTGTTAACAACCAGTCCTAAATGATCTGTATCAGATATACATTAGTTCAGACATAAGGTTCTCTCATTGTAGGCTTTCTCACTTGGGTATCTTCTGAACTAATAAAAATGCCTTGAAGATCGCAAAAGATTTCATGGGATCACATCTGTTTGCCACTTCCCCAGACAGACCAAGATAAAAATGAAATATGTTAAATCTTTAGTACAATGAAAGAAAAGCATATTGTATAAGCTTTGAAATGATTTCTGGAAGTCAAACAATTCATTATAACAGTAGTATGCAAGCCAAGGACAATATATACTTGATTCTGGAAACACTATAGTAGTATATTCCCATCCCCCCAAAACGTACTTTAGGAATTTTCCAGCAGGTCTGTTTCTTTTGAAGAATAAAACTGGTGTTTCTCCTAGCGCCTAGAAAGACAGGGCATGTGAAAGACAAAATGCCTTTTGAAGTACCCCAACTCTAGAAACAGATGGCTGCTGTACAGGTAGGAATGAGGTTGTACAGGCTATTAAAAACTCCTCAAACCACAGCTGTAAACCATGACACTCTATGTGCTACTGATTATTCATTAATATTTAGTAAATATCTAATAGATGCTACAAAGTCCTATAAAAACAAAAATTATTTGTGCATGGAAAAAGTTTTTCTGAATTTTAGTACACTTACACAAAACACCTCAGACAGAGTAGGATGGGAGCTACAGTCAGTAGTAACTTAATGTGCCTATATTTAGAATTTTTCTCTTTTGGTAAAAAAAAAAAAAAAAGAAAAGAAAAGAAAGAAAGAAAAAAAAAGATGATGTTAAAATACAAATAATTAGCTAATACCCTGATTCATTCACAATGTTTCCTATAGAAAATGAGATGCCTTAAAAAGAAATCATCTAATAAGATATATAAAAGACTAGAGAAGCAAATGAGTAGACTGCTTTGAATTTATCCTGATCTACCTCCTCAGAGGGCAAAATCACACACTTTAATTCAATTACTTACTACATTCCTTCAACAAATGTTTTTGAGTACCTACTACTGCTGATCACTGTTCATCTACAGCAACGAACAAAAATCCACACCCTCATAATATTTACAATCTACTGAAAAGAAGACAAAGTAAAATATGTAGCATGTCAGAAGATGATGCCTGCTAAAGGCAAAAAGAGGGCCAAGGGAGTTGGGGCTGTCTCTGGGAGAGGAGAGATAACCTGAAGGTCCTGAGATTGTGGAGACTGGTGTAAACAAGAATCAAGGGCATAATGAGACTGGTGGTGATGGTCTCCTGGCAGACACTAGTTGTGGTGAGAATGTGACAGATAAGGGGAATGATGGGGTAGGGAATCTTTCCAGTTCTTTACTCCAAAGTGTAGACTTGGAACAGAGTGATATTATCCACAGCAAAAAGAGTTTCCTCTGATTTCTGACCTACGGAAGCCTAGAGGCCAAGAGAAGGAAGTTCTATCTGGGTTTGATCAGAGCAAACCAGGCTTCTTAAACCACTGCAGGCGGGGCGCCTGGGTGCCTCGGTCAGGCATCCCATTTCGGCTCAGGTTGTGATCTCAAGCCCCATGTCGGGCTCTGTGCTGACAGCTCAGAGCCTGGAGCCTAGTTTGGATTCTCCCCCACTTACATTCTGTCTCTCTCCCAAAAATAAATAAACATTAAAAAAAAAAAAATTAAACCACTGCAAGCTCAGTTTCATGACCTCTGTGTAAGAAGTATGGTGAGGGGCGCCTGGGTGGCTCAGTCAGTTGAGAGTCTGACTTTGGCTCAGGTCATGATCTCACAGTATGGGGTTGGAGCCCTGCATCAGTCTCTGTATGACAGCTCAGAGCCTGCAGCCTGCTTCAGATTCTGTGTCTCCCTATCTCTGCCCCTCCCCTGCTTGCTTGCTCACTCACTCTCTCTCTCTCTCTCTCTCTCTCTCTCTCAGAAATAAACATTAAAAAATTAAGAAAAAAATAGTATGGTGAAAAGTATCATGGACACAACAAAATGGATGGAGGAAGTGGAAAATAATGGATGATTGTAATAAATGAGGTAAATGAAGGACCTCAGAAGAAAGGAAATCACATCTGTACTTTTTAAAAGGACTCATTTTCGGTTTACCACCTTGTGGTTTAAAGCAATTAAAGTTCTTTTCACATTTCAGCTAGATTATACAACCAAAGAGTATCAAGTTACGTCAAAGTTATGGTCCTGCCTCTCATAGTTTTCTTCATAACATACAATGGAAGGTTGATAGTTCATTTTCAGAAAACATATGTACATCTGAAATGAGCTTAGGAGGCCCTCAAATCAACTCCCCTAACATATCACTTTCTAAAACCTAAAAATGTTTTCCAAAGAGTATCTTAATCCTTACCAGTATCACTATAAATGCAGAACAGAAGCATATTACAGATTACCTGCCCCTTTAGAAAGGAAGTATGAAGTACAGACAAAGCTATGCAGTTTTTCCTTGACATCACACAAGTTACTGATAGTGAGCTCAGGACCTTTGAAGGGATAAAGGATGGCTCCACCTGTTAACTAACAGTGAAAACATTTTGCCAATGTCACTTAACAGCAAGACACTGACCTTTGTGTAAATTTGGACTTCCTAGAATTATTCTACATAAGTTAATGTCCTCTTTGTATGCTAAAGAACTCATCAATTCACAACTATTCTCAAAGAACAAATGCAAACAAATCTTTTTTTTTTTTTAACGTTTATTTATTTTTGAGAGAGAGAGAGAGAGAGAGAGAGCACTGACACCAGTGCAACTGGGGGGGGGTCGGGGGGGGGGGGGAACAGAGGATTTGAAGCTGGATCTGCACTGACAGCAGTGAGCCCAATGTAGGGCTCGACTCGCGAACTGAGATCACGACCTGAGCTGAAGTCGGATGCTCAACCAACTGAGCCACCCAGGCGCCCCACACACAAATCTTAAAGTTGCTATAATGAGAACAGAAGAGACAAGAAAGAAACTATAATTAACTAAATACGTATGAAAACTCATTAATCTAATACAGCAGTGATTCCCTAATTCCCTAATACATGATAAAAGTTTTTACCAGTCCACAGTGAAATGAAAACTGTAAGGACAAGGTTACAAGTTTTCCATAACCTTGTTTTCCATTTTTCTTTAATGTACAGACTTGTCCTTATTTCTAAAATTATGTGATCCCTAATTTTGGGGGGCTGTCATGAAATGACCATGACAACAAATAACTGGAGGAGAGGAGGATTTTTTTTTTGTACTTTGTTGTTTTTTGGGGGTTTTTTTTTGTTTTTTTGTTTTTTTTTTGAGACTGTGCACCCACGAGCAGGGGAAGGGCAGAGGGGGAGGTCAAGGGCGAAGGGTGAGGGGCAAGGGACAGGGAGAGGGAATCTTTAATCAGGCTTCACGCCCAGTACAGAGCCCAATGCGGAGCTTGATCTCACAACTGTGAGATCATGACCTGAGCCGAAATCAAGAGTCAGATGCTCAGCTGACTGAGCCACCCAGGCACCCACAGGAAAGGGGTTCTAATGGTGTCACTTGGCAAAACAGAAGTTGACTAATACATCTGGTCCTCCAGTGTGTGTGTGTGTGTGTGTGTGTGTGTGTGTGTGTGTAAAATCGGAACAATGTAATACAGAGCTGAGCACCCATGGACAATCCAGTCAAATTTTATATTAACCAAATAAAATTTGAAAGAGTTTTTTTTTTTAAGAGTTTCTGATATAGAGAAGCATAAAGACAGTATCTAAATAGGTTTCTGTCTCAGAAAAACTCCATTCTCTCTTTGTCACACACACAATACTCCTGACACCAGATGTAGGATTTTTTTCCCCACACCAACCAATTTTCCAACACCAACTGGATGTCCCACAATTCAGTTCTGACATTCATGGGAGTTAGAGAAGACCCTACAAAAGTTCAGTCCCACAAGACTGCCCCCCACTTCAACCCCACAGCCAATCTTACTTCTCTGTAAGAAGTGTGGTGAAAATATCACAGATACAAACTCTAAGTACAAGTAGTAGATCCCCATAACTTCTATCCAGTTTGACTACAAATCCAAGGCTCCCATGATCCCATCTTTGGATACAACCATCTGCTAGAACAGCTTACAGAACTCAAGGAAGCAGGTTTACTGATTTATTATACAATACAGAATGTAGTAAAGAACACAGATTAACAGCCAGATAAAGAGATCCATAGGGTGAGATCCGGAAGGGTCGGTCTGGTGCAGGAGCTTCTGTCCCTGTGGAGCTGAGGTCTGGCACCCTCCCGGCACATAGATATATATGTTCACCACCCTAGAAGCTCTTCAAAGCTCATACTTTTAGAATTTTTATGGAATATTCATCACATGGGTATCACCAATTATTAACTCAACCTCTAGCCCTTCTTCCTTTCTAGGAGAATGGGAGTGGGGCTGAAAGTTCCAAGCTTCTAATCATGGCTTCTTGGTCTTCAGTATGGGGGATAACCCATACTGAAGCTATCCAAGAGCCCACCAAGAGCTGCCTCTCGATCAAAAGATACTCATATCACCCAGGAAATTCTAAGGGATTAACGAGCTCTGTGTCCAGAATCAGGGTCAAAGACCACGTATTAGAACACAAGATTCTCCCAGTGCTCTCATCACTTAGGAAAGGTTTTCAGGAGCTCTGTGCCACCAACCAGAGTGAGAGACCAATATATATATATTTTCTATTATTTCACAGCCCACCTTGGTCTCTGGCCACAGACCACCTTACAAGCAAAAAGATATACATCTCAAAAGATTGAGACACATTAGAATCCCGTTTAGTCATTAATAATTGCACTAGTCCAACATCATTATCATATGAAAATGCTTTCCAGGCAAGGCCACTCTGGCTTGCAAGCTTCCAATTTTGTCAGGTAACAAAAGCAGCAGTGGTGTTAGGCAAACACAGTTTCACCCTTTCAGGCATCTGGTATAACTGAGCTAAGAGATGATATTGTCTCTCACTCTGAGCCCCTTCTGAGGTGTTAACATTGGATTTTCCTCATTATACAATCCACTGATTCATTCCTTCACCCTCAGATACTACTGCCCCTTCTCTCCATTTATACTCAAACTCTTCTACCTTTGGAAGGGACATGAGGTTCAGCTACAGTGCTGATCTAGATTGCCAAGAGCAATAATATTCTAGCAGGTACCTCCCCCTCAGTCCACGCATTCAGTTATGAAAGGTTACACAGATGTAGAACCATTGGGCTATTTTTACCACCAAGCAATATAGTGGCATTCACCGTTAACCTCAATTTTGCCAGATGAGGCGAAGGCACAACCCACCCTACCAGGCCCTTAGGAATTCTAACCCAAGTTTAAGAATACAGTTTCTTGCTTAGGAATTATCACTTATTTTCAGAACTTTGTATCTGTAACACTGGTCCTATGACCAGTGTATCATGCACAAAAGAAAAAAGCTGAGGTGATGTGAGGAAGAAAGGAAAAGTAGAGACATTACACGAGGACACTCCTCTGTCGGTAAGAACTGCATACTCATCCTGGCATCCTTCACCACCCTCTCATCCCTTCAGATCTACCAGAAAAAGAGGACTCGATCCAGTGGTGCCGCTCCATCAGCCCTACCTCATGTTGAGCGAAAGCACAATCTCAGGAACTTATGTAAGCCATACGTTCAGGTCTTTATCTCCCATTTTAAACAACCAATGTTTTAACCGACCATTCAATTCTCTATTAAAGTAGTACTCTGAAAAGGATCTCTCTCTGCCCATTTGTTGGACATTATGGGTTGTGCATTCCTCGGTCTGAATAAATCATGGTTAGCCATCCAAACTGTTACAATTATCTTCTGTTCCTGTTCTTTTATAGTATCGTGAGCATTTGCATCTACTGTCAGAGAAGCCAAGCCCAGTCCAGAGTCTGTTCTACTCCTGGGTTACAGCATCAGTCTCATTTTCTGGCTATATTCAAGGCCTTCCCAACAGGAAATCTGCCACCTAGCCATCTAACAGTCTCTATTGTGCTTGCAGGTATAAAGTTCTTACCGGCATTTTGTGCCTCAGAAGGTACAAGGGGATTAGGTCTAGATTCATTTGTCTTTGCATTACTGCATATCCCATATCCACTTATGTCATGGCCCCAGGTGGTCACCTCAAGCTAGCGCACAGGGATATTTGCTTGTTGATTCCAGTCGCCTTACAAACCTGAAAGAGGGTTCTTCTGATGAGCATCGACATGTCCTACTTTAATGCACGCTTCAAATTCCCACAGCGATTTCCAGAAGGCTGTGCCCCATATGGGCAGTCCTTTAAGAGGCCAGGTTTCTATTGTTCTTCTGCCTAGCCATATGACCAAGCCTTTGGCTACTGCCTGTCAGTAAAAACCCAAACATAGGGGCTTTTGCCACTGTTCAATTTTTCCATTACTGCTAAGAAAACAGGATGCAATTCAGCCCACCAAGCTAATTTGTCTTTACCTTTTCCAATCAGAGTGGTGGCCTTCCAAACAGGATGGTGTCTGTTCACCTTGGAAATGCCACCCACAAACCAAGCAGCTCTTTGTTGGTCAGTTATAAGCTTATAGGACACTTGCCCAAGTGACAATAAAATCCAGCAGCTCCTCACACAGTTCCACAATCAGTCCTAGGGGAAAGAGGCTCCCTACTCTTGAGTATCTCCTCCTTGCATTTCCATTTTGTTACAGAACTCTTCTGGGCACTGCCTTACCTACTGAAGTGTTTACCCAACATTATGCAAGACATCATGAGTATTTCAGTTTTCAAGATTATTTTTATGACTTCTAGTCACAGTGGCTGTTTCAATTGCTGTCCAATGGTAAGCCAATAATTGCCCTTAAAGTGTGAATTTTCTAGTCCAAAGTCCAGTAAGTCACTGCTGGGAGGCACTCACAGGCTTTTGCCATAAGCCCCAGTCTATGGTACACTACAAAACACTATACACAGAGAATTTGCCCATACCAGCACTTCAACTTCTATTCTACATTGTGTGGCCTTGGGCAATCTTACTGGCTCCCATTTAACATATCCAAATTAATATTGAAGGGTGGATTTACACGACTTGTTTTACAGTAATAGATAGAAGAAACATCTGCCAGGCATATCTCCCTAATACAATCAGGAAAAAGCCTGTTCAAACACACCAATCAATTCTCTCACAAACTTTTACCTGACATTCCTACCTATAGTCTCCGTTAGGACCTTATTAATGGGTTTTGGTTTTACAATACTAGGAAAAGTGTTTCCCAAGCCAGAAATAACTCATTCCCATAAAACATTCAGGTAAAGGAGACACAACTTCTTTACAAAAAGCCTTGTTTAAACTTCCCAACTTCCATAATCCTATCAACCCTTGCATGGTTTTGTTCTCTCAACAGCATCAAGGCTTTATCAATGGGTTTTGGTATTTGGTACCACAGTACAAGAAGTTCCCGTATCAAGGTATCCTGGGAACTTTTCTTCCCCACCTCCTGATCATTTTACTCTTGTGCAAAAGGCGTTGGGTCTTGCCCAGGGGTTAAGCCAAAGGACCCTGACCCTTTGTCAATTTAATCTATCTAACCAATGCCCCAAGCAATTGCTGGTCACATTACTCACTATAATCTCTGCATTCAGATTTTTAAATTTCTCCAAACTGGGGAAAACAGAAAAGACTTGTTTGGGGCCCTTAAATGTTGGGGAGACCAGAAAGATGTCCCTTTAGGACTTTAGGTAGTATTGTACTAAAAACTTTGTTTTAACCCCATCAGTTGTCTGTTTTATTAATCCCACTTTTTTAAAGATTTATTTAACTAATTTCTACACCCAACATGGGGCTCAAACTCACAATCCTGAGATCAAGAATTGCACACTCTTTCTACTGAGCCAGCCAGGCACCCCCATCCCATTTCTTAATAACCATCTAAAGCTTTCCATTCTGATGGATTGAGTCTGTGATTCTTCCCTTTCTTTTTCCTTTGTTTTGCTCCAAATGGTATTTGCTTTATTCGCCTTCTTTCTTAAAAACTATTTAAAATTTTCCACCTTGGGGGTGTGTGGATGGCTCAGTCAGTTAAACGTCCAACTCTCAATCTCAGCTCAGGTTTCAATCTCAGGATCATGAGTTCAAGCCCTGCACTGAGCTCCATGAGGACCATGGGGTCTACTTAGCAATAAGATAAAATTTTCCACCTTGCCGAGACCAGTCAGTCCCTCAGCTCTCTCCTTTGCCTTTCCTCGTTCTTTTGTTAATTAACCTAATGGTTTTTTAACATCTATAAAACCTGAGAGGGGAAGCTGAAAGAGCAAATACACAAGGCTTCCTCAAGTGTTCCTAGGTTTTGCAGCAGTTAAGGTGATATGGGGTATTCATGTAAGAGTTCTCCAGGGCGCCTACGTGATTGTCAGCTGAGTTTCTAACTGCTGACTTCAGCTCAGGTCATGATGCCAGGATTGTGGGACATAGGCCCGCACTGGGCTCCACACCGAGCATGACGCCTGCTTAAGATTCTCTCTCTCCCTCTGCCCCTCTCACCCACTCACGTGCTTGCTCTCTCAAAAAAAAAAAAAAAAAAAAAAAGAGAGAGACTTTCCCTTAGCCACAACATTCACTATCAACTGAGTGACAGACATATTCAGCAGATGAATTATCCCAATTATTATAAAGATAATCCCACATAGCTTGTATATGAAACATACCATCTGCTTCATAGGGGATGTTCCACTTGGCATTTACAAGGCAAGGTGGGCAGTCCCCATTCTCAGGATAAATAAGACATTACACTAGCTTTTATCCAGTCCACCAAGCTGGCTGTTCCCTCGGGAATAACCTCCTTTGTGTCTGGATCACAAATACCTATCTGTGATTGTTCCATAGTGAGCTGTAGATCCTATCCTGAACCCAAACATGGTCTTCCACACTGCAGCATTTAAAATCAGAAACTACACCTAAGTTAATTACACTCACAATCCACTTTAATAAAGGTTGTTCAGGAAGCTAGTGTTACTGATCCACAAAATAAAAACAACTCCTCATACAATATTCCCCGGTTTCAATAGTTTCCTGGCTTTGACCTCCCCCTACACCAACAGCCTTCTTGGTGACCAGAGGTCTTAGAGGTACTTTTTGTTGTCTTTGCATAATTTTTCCCCTGGGGGACAGCTTTGAGGCTAGTAACCAAAACTCAGACTCGCTGAAATCTGACCTCGGTTTAGCATCAAGGTCTGACCCAGAATTCTAATTTCATTTTAGCTATTACAAATAACCATAACCAAAGGACTAAACATTTCACTTTTTCCTTATTAGCATCTATTTCCTTACACATCCAGTGAACCAAAGTGCTGGGAAACGGATCTATCTCTAAATTTCATTTGTAACTTTTACTTTCAGTATCTGGGAGCACCACAACCTCTGCTCCATACCACAGGTGGACACAAAGCCACCTGGGAATCAATGGTTCTACATTCCCCATCCTTTTGCCCTTTCTCTTCCCAAACCAGATTTCCAGAAGCCAGGGCCATTCTAGTAAATCTCACTTCTGTGACACCAATGTCTAAGAAGAACTCACTGTGTTAAAAGGAAAAATATTCAACAACACTTGTTAACACCTCGTGAGGAAGACTTTATTCAAGGTAGTGCAGGTTATCTCTTCAGGTACAGGGACTACTGCAATGACATTTTACAGTGACAGGAGACTGGGCTCAACTCCAAATACTGCATGGGCAAGTGGGAATTTATAGCTAAGGAGCAGGGTAGTCAGCCATTATCAGTGGATGGAAAATCACTAAGAGGAAAAACAGGGATAAGGTAGGTGCTGGATAAATAGACCTAACTGCTTATTGCTGAAGATAAGCCAGAGAGATGAGACATCACCTGGAGGATGTCAGAAGACAAGGAACCTTATCACGTATCAAGGATAATCAGGTATCAAGGGTGAGGGCTTCTTGCTAAAATGACTTAGCAGGGCTCTTGCTAAAACTGCATTTTACAAGGACATAAACAAATGAGCCCAGAAGATGGTTCAGGAGTCTAAAATTTGGCCAAGCAAAGAATCTCTGTCCCCTCTCTTGTTCAAGGAAAGAGGCATTCTCTCTTTCCTCTGAACAACAGAAGTCTATTTTTTTATTCAGTAGCCTTTTGTTCATTAAGGAACAAGTGAAGTTTCTGTTGGGACCTGGAATTAGAGGGTATCTATCTGCTCAATGATGCTAGTAGTCAGGCATTTAACGAGGGGAGTTTTCTACGAAAACACAGAAAAACAAAAAAATAATAGATTAGAAACCTAGTTTCTGAGTCCAGAGGTTAGCGAGTTGAGATTTTCCCACTTGAGCTCGAAGCAACTTTAAATGGAAGAGTGAAGGTGGCAATAACCATCTGAAGAATTTTCCTAGTTTGCAGTCTGAATGTCTCTGATGATGGCATTTGGTGTTCCGGTGAACCTTTGAATGGTCCGTACAGCAGGAGGCACAGAAGTGCCCATGTATGATATGCGGTAGTAATTTTTTTTTTTTTTTTTTTTAAGTTTATTTCAAGGACCCAGCTTCAGCTTGCAGGATTTCAGGAAAAGGGCAGTTTTAGTTCTCAGTGATACCAAGTCAGGAGGGTGGGAGAAAAACTGGAAACATTAGTTTGGAAAATTATAGCCAGATACTGCAGGAAACCAGAGTTGAGTATTTGGTAAGGACTTGCAAAATGTGCAAGACAGAACCCACAAGGGGTTTTGCACTGAATCAAAAAAAAAAAAAAAAAAATTTCTATGGTCAACCTTTTAATTCTTCCTTACCTAAGAATTCCGGTCTCGTTAGATTTGTCCTGATTATTTTACATAGGTGCACCAAGAATAGTGACTGACCACACAACCTCTTTCTGAGTTTGCTTTGCTGGAACTTTTCATAAGGAAATCTCAGATTAAACATTTAAAAGCCTCTCGAGGTTAGGAAGCCAATCCAGGAAGTAGCCACCAGACTTTATCTTCCCATACCTATAGACAGGAGTAAATTCCTCTTTCCTTGAGGTCCCCAAGATATCCTGAGACTCCTCGGCCTGCAAGGAAGTGACCATTCTTACCTGTAAGGCTGGGCACCCTGTAAGCCAGGTACCAGGCCAGTCTTCCCAAGAGCACTGGCTCCATGAAGACAACCTTAGTCCCTTAAACCAGATTCTATCCATGTGACTCTCAAATATAATATTCCAGTCAAAACCTTGGTAATAAAACCAATGTTTCCAATTATATCTTGTTACAAGAACAAATTCTTATTCACCTTACACAAGTAACTACAGTATCGTGAAAGTAAGAGTATTCACTACAAGTTTCCAAATTCCAGAGGAATAAGGAGAAAAAGTAATTGTTTCATCTTTGTTCACAAAGGTATAATCAGATTGTTGTAAGCTGCAGACAGCTTAAGAGGAAAAAAAGTTCTTTAAATCTGAAAAACATTACAGAAGTAGTACTGTTTCAAAGAGTCATAATAACCATCTTCAATCAGGTCATTCAGTCCCACGTAATTCTTATTCTGCTTGATCTTGGGTTAGCAGTTTTATGACTCCATCAGCTTCTTCACTGGTTCTGGAAACTCAGTCCAATACATGATCTTAAAATTATTCAACCGATACCATTATGGAGCATTCTTGCCTGTCGCCTACTGGAAGTGCTCTCAGAGAGGAAGGAGAGTAAAACAACAACTTGTCACACAGTATTTTGACATACTAACTGGACACCAACTGTGAACCTCAAACATTCCTGGTATGCCAATATTAGTAACATGGATCCATACACAAATAACCTAAGAAGGTTTGTCATCATTTCTTATTTGACAAGGTTTCCCATGTAATCATCTAACATTGCAAACAAACCTAATTAGTTTAAATCTCTCTTTTATAGGGTGAGCAACAAATCCCTTGAAAATTTTCAGAGACCTCTGGAATATCTCAAAGTTAGTTTGAGATCAAAGAAAAGTCCATTTAGGGGGCTCGTGGGTGGCTCAGTCGGTTGAGAGTTCGACTTCGGCTCAGGTCATGATCTCACAGTTTCAGGAGTTCGAGACCCACATCAGGCTCTCTGCTGTTGGCATGGACCATGCTTCAGATCCTCTTTCTCCCTTTCTCTCTGCCCCTCCCCTGTCTCTCCCTGTCTCTCTCTCTCTCTCTCTCTCAAAAATAAACAAATATTTTTTTAAATTCCATTTAGAATTTGATTTGGGGAAGTTGTCAAAAATGTCAAATGTTTTAAACACTTTAGATAACAGGTCACTGTGAATAATACTTATTCACTTAAAGTGGCAATTAAAAGATTTCAAAGGCAAATATAGGAAGCTACACAGTTGGAAAAAAATTTTTAGTTTTTGTAATACTGATAAGTCTCAATTTTTTAAAGTAATCAAAAACCTGATAAGCACAAGAAGCACAGAAAATCATTTCAATTGGACTTTAATTGGATTTTTAATTAAAATCTTTGTTTCCTAGGCAAATTACATAATAGGTGAAGGAAAATCTTTTTATAGTTTCTTAATAAGAGTAGATCAATAATTCAAAAAAACTTTGACATTCTAGCTTTACATCAGTAATAAACCTATTTTATTTAACCTTAGCAACTTGAGCACACATAAAATTCCTGTTCTGCAAATCTATAACCATTTTTCTAATATCCATTCAGCTTTTGTTCTATATTTTTGCTTTTTTCTTACTGTGGAACAACCAGTCTGCCTTAGAATAAAATTACTTTTTTTCCCTAAACAAAAACACATTCTTCATACCTTGCATACTCTGCATACAAAGTTGTTTTGCTTTATTCTTACAGTTTCTAGTAGTTCTACCTACATGTACTGATCACAAGTTTTAACCATTAATAATCTTTCTTTTACAGAGAAAACTATGAAGTAGACAAGTACGGTCATGTATCAGTATTCTGTAGATTAGAAAATTTATGAATATACAATTTCACAATTGCTAGAAGCATGATTGCTCACAATATAATTTTTCAATGTGGCAAGCAACAGGTTTACTTAGAGATCCAAGTATCTTAGTTTCTATACCACATAGAAACAAGATACCAAAAATACAAACCCAAACTTAGGTTCAGTAATGAATGTCTCAACAGTTTATCTTACTTAGAAATGACCTACATTTATTTTAGGCAGATAGTAACACCAAACTAAACTAGCCATCATCTCAAGCTATTTCCCTATTAACTATTTTTATAACATATGCATGGAAGGCAAGAATCACAAAAGTAAAAAACCGAGAAAGATTAAATACACGGTCTGTCCCCCCACCTTTTTTTTTTTTTAACTGCAGTGCTTAACATATATCAAGCAGTTCATTTTTATTGTATGTTTTATTCTTAGTTTGGAATTATAATTTTATCATCTTAAATACCTAGTAGAGATTACATAAACTTGACTAGTAAGCTTAGGTAGAAGACAAATTATTTTCTGTATTATATTTAATGCTGACAACTCTGAAGACATTCCTGTTTTTATTTTACCAACGATTTTCAAAATAGCTTTATTTACAAAAAAAAAAATTATCCCAAATCATGTGAACTTAATTCAGGAATACTTAATTTATATAACTGCCCATTTATCTCTAAGGCAGCTTGAACAGAGCTCCTTTTTAAGGGATTTTATAAAGTAATTTGGTAATACCATCCAAAGGTGTAAAAAATACAACACATCTACAAGACACATACATATATACACGTAAACACACATACATACAGACACAAATAGAGAGCTATTGTTTTCAATCTAAAATTTTAGCCATGCGTTAGTAAAACATAGTAATACAAATTCACTGGTTTATATAAAATAATTAGTTCTTGCCTTTTCTCCACTATTTTTTTTTAATTTTTTTGTTTTATTTATTTTTGAGAGAGAGAGGGAGAGAGAGCGCACTCATGCGGGAGTGAGGGCCAGAAAGAGAGGGAGACACAGGATCCGAAACAGGCTCTAGGCTCTGTGCTGTCAGCACAGAGCCTGACGCAGGGCTCGAACTCATAAACCGTGAGATCATGACCTAAGCCATGCTCAGATGCTTAACCAACTGAGCAACTCAGGTGCCCACCACTTTCTATTTTAATACAAATTGTGTTTCTGGAAAATGTCAGGCCATATTAATGTTACTTGTTTACCAATTGTGTAAAGACCACCTTTAACATCTTCCCTTGCAGGCACCTGGGTGGCTCAGTGAGTTAAACATCCAACTTCGGCTCAGGTCATGACCTCATGTTTGTGAGTTTAAGCCCCTCATCAGGCTCTGCGCTGAAGCTCGGAGCCTACTTTGGGCTTTCTGTCTCTCTCTCTCTCTCTCTCTCTCTCTCTCTCTCTCTCTCTGCCCTACCCCCACAAGTGCGTGCTCTCTCTCAAAAATAAACATTTTAAAAGAAAAAAAAAACAACAACAAAAAAAACGACCTTCCCTTGCACTGATATGTAATTTTATGGAGGCTGTGGACCAAATAAGTGGGTGGGTGACCAAGGAAGTGGGTGACCAAGGAAGACGTCTAGCAGCTGTCTGGATATCTCCAAAACCCATCCAACTGGCCAATTTCCAGTCTATTTTCAATTAGTCTTTTTCCTTTCCAGCTCAAGTAGTTGCTTTTGGGGGCCCCTAAATCCCCTGAGAGTCCCCAGTGGAGGGCAAGGGGCCCAAAATTCAAGTGACTATAAAGACTGAAGTGGAAAAAGTTCTGACGGGCGTAGAGAGGAGGAAGGAATTTGGAAGGGGATCTAAGAAAGGATTCAACAGAACTGGAGGGAAGACTGAAGGTGGTAAAAGGAAGAAGGAGGAGCAACAATGGGAAGGGAGAGCTCTCTGAAAAGCCATTCTGGGGGCGCCTGGGTGGCTCAGTTGGTGAAGCGTCCGACTTCGGCTCAGGTCATGATCTCACAGTTCGTGAGTTCGAGCCCCGCGTTGGGCTCTGTGCTGACAGCTCAGAGCCTGGAGCCTGCTTCACATTCTGTGTCTCCCTCTCTCTCTGCCCCTTCCTTGCTCATGCTGTGTCTCTCTCTGTCTCAAAAATAAATAAAACATTAAAAAAAAAAAATTCAAAAAAAAAAAAGAAAAGCCATTCTGGGGCTCAAAAGAGGCCAATGAAGTTCTGTATTATTCTCAGCAAAAGCATGCCAACAGGAATGGAAGTAGACAGCACTGGCAGAAAACATAGTTAGTAGGGGTTCAAGAAGAGTATTTGAGTCAACTGAGAAGTTCCCACAGAAGAGGCAGGATCCAACAAAGAAACGTATGAGGTGTTATAGAGAGCCAGGAAGACAGACTTCCAGTGCAAGGAGTTAAGGAAAAGAAAAAAAAAGAAGAGATTTCCAGTCTAGAGAATCAGAGAATAATCCTCATTCAGGGAAAAAAGAGCCAGGAATAAGAGATTTACAGACTGATAGGCAGCTTTCAAACGAAGAAGCCTAGGACTCTAACCTAGCTTCTTACAAACAGCTGTTTGCCTGGTACTCTAACTGAGCCTCTTACAGGGGACAAACATGGGACTCTAACCCAGTCTCCAGCCTGTGTTTATCTGGGACTCTATCCCATTTTCTAGGGTATACTCAGACTGTTAAGAATCAAAATCTGTCCTTACCAGCTTCCACGGACATTTGTCCGGAGCAATGGTTCAGGAGTCGGACTCACCAATGGATCCCCGATCAATCAGTCAGGAGTGAAGATAAAGCTTTCAAAGGTACACACTTAGGGTCCTGGGTGAGAGTTCTGGGGGTCCAATGATGAATCTGATCCTATCCAGTTTGTGGCACCAAAACTGTTAAAAGGAAAAAAATATTCAATGATACTTGTTGAAGCATGGTAAGGAAGACTTTGGGGGATGGTGAGGCTATGAAATTTTGTAGTAGGGGAAGGAGATTGGACTCAACCCTGAACACTGCATGGGCAAGAGGAATCTTATAGCTAAGGTGAAGGGTGGGGTCAATGAATGGAAAACTATTAAGAGGAAACATGAGGGGCCAGGGGGCTCCAACAGGATTCTTGCTGAAGATAGGCCAGGGCATTCAGACATCACCTTTACGATGGTGTAGAAGGAGGAACCCAATTAGGTATCAAGGGGGAGTGCTTCTTGCTAAACTGACTTAGCAAGGTTCTTGCTAAAACCGCATTTTACAAGGATGTGTACATATGGCCTAGGAAAGGTTCAGAAGCCTGACTAAAGCCTCAAGTGAAGAGCTTTTGTCACCTGTTTCTTCCTTTTATTCCACCTATAATACTCCTGACACCAGACATGTGGGGTTTTTTTCTCCCACACCAACCAATTCTAGACACCAGCTGCAATTCAATTCAATTCTGACACTAACCAGAGTTACAGACCTCATGACCTAAGAGCTCAGTCTCATAAGACTGTCCCCCACTTCAGACACCAATCACAAGAAGTGGGTCTCCATGTTACCTACAACTTGTCTGACTTGGTTACAATTGGGAGGTTCCCAAGACCCCCTCACTGATTGAATCACTTGCTAGAACAGTTCACAGAACTTAGGAAAACACTTACTTACGTTTACTGGTTTATTACATAAGAAAGGATATGGTAAAGAACACAGATGAACAGCCAGACGAGATACATAAGGTGAGATCTGGAATGGTCTGGCACAGGAGTTTCTGTCCCTGTAAAGTTGGGGTGTGCCACTCTCTCAGCATGTAGACATGTTCACCATCCTAGAAGCTCTTCAAAGTCCACACTTTTGGGATTTTACGAAGGCTTAATCATACAGGCACAAGCAATTATTAAGCCCCTCTGCCCTTCCAGGAGAATTGGGACAGGGCTGAAAGTTCCAAGCTTCTAATCATGGCTTGGTCTTTCTGGGGACTGACCCCATCTATCCAGGAACTTACCAAGAGTCACCTCATTAAGCCAAAAGACACTCCTATCACCCAGGAAATACCAAGGGATTTAGGAGCCCTGTGTCAGGAATTAGTCAAAGACCTAAGGGTTAGAACAGAAGATGCTTGTAGAGCTCTTGTCATTTAGCAAATTACAAGAGTTTCAGGAACTCTGTACTAGGAACCAGGGACAGATACATGCATATTTCAAAAACCAAGATTAATGGATTTCATCTATAATCTTTTTGATGATGGCCACAAGTTTCAGCATTTGAGTCTGAATCACTTATGTAATTACAGCATTATGTCTACTTTGAACATTCAAAATTACATTAAAAAAAACCCCATGTGTACCTGGTGGTTTTATAGCTGAAAGCAATTACTGAAGATGTTACATTTCTCAGTTTAAAACAGCACAATGCCATCTTTTAATATTCCAAGAGCTGTTCTGCTAATGTAAGACTTCCATCCAATTACACTTCTACAACAGAATTGCTCTCCAAGGCATTTTACTTCAACTGAAAATGTCAATTTCATTATAGGACATTTAAAATTTGGGGATGTCATTTGGCTTTAGCAAATTTGTCTAGATTACACAGAAATCAAACCCAAACACAAACTAATTGTACCTTACATAAAACTATTCCTAATTATTGTTTACCTACCAATGGAGAATCTTAAAAGTAAGCCACATTTTTTTCAATTACAGCTAAATAAAGTTGTGTTGGTTTTAAACCTGCACCAGATAATCAGGTAGCTGTTCCAAGAATTTCTTAGAAAGAGGCACTTGCTGCATTACAAAAATGCTGTGCTAGGTTCAATTCAGATTATGCTGCTCACCAATATCAATTTTTAAATTTAATCTGGGTCAACAGAACCAGAATTAGCTACAGATGCCACTATCATAAAAACAACAGAAACATCTTATTTTATGACAGGTCTATGCTACTATGACATTTGGTTATTTAAGTTACCTTAGTTTTCTCAAAGAATTCCTGAAATAGCTTTCCTTCCTATCTATCTTAACCTATTTGTAAATGTCTAATTAGTCTAAACAGCAGCAGAGAGATCTATTTGTATTCTACTTCCAAGGAAAATCCAAATAGTCCCTCATATTTTAATTGCACCTCTAACTATACTTTTTTGTAACACTCCTTTTAGAGACTATTTTAGACTCTATTAGAAGTCTGTCAATTAATAAATTCGGTGCTCAGTTAGCAGCAGAGAAATAACTGTATGTTAGTGGTTAAGAAACCCCGTAATTGCAGCATTTAATACCTACTGTTGCTCCTAATGCCACCAGGCTGACTCAGACTAATGAGCTCTCCAGGTGCCACTGTCTAACACAGGCCTGTCAAGATGAGCACTCAGCAGTGGAGTCTCCAGAAGAATTAATCCAATCACTGTACTTGTTTGTCACGCATAAACAAAGAGAACTGATTTCTAGGTTCTTTGCCACAAAGAAATGCACTGAAAACAATTCAAGTAACACATGATTAGGGAAAGAATACTCCTTCCCTTCTTTACAGTGAATCCTGAATCAGATTTTAAAAATGCTACTTATAAAGGTATTTGCTCAAAGTATTGGACCTCCTAAGCCATGATGTTTTAACCCTGTTAAGTATCAAAACTATGGCACCAAATGTGCAAATGCGAACTAGGGACAAAAGGACCATTCTTATGTCATTGGCGATCGTGGTTATCAAATCACGTACCTGGGGAGCATTCAAGTTGAGTTACACACTGGATGATGCAGCCCAAAGTGGGCGAGGATCCCCAACTATCCAGAGTCAAGGTCGGTGCCCAGGTCCAGTGAGCCCTTAACAATATCCCCTTTCCAACTCCTCCCCAGTGCAGGAATCACAAACTCCCTGGCCCCAAGAATCTTAACCCTGGTTTTCGTGCTAATTTTCATAACCTTAACTCCAGGGTTTTTAGGCTCCCACACCACCTCAAAAAAAGTTCACAACAGTATAATGGCATTTTTCTTGAGTACTTCAATTCGCAACCGCGACCTTCATCCAACTGTGTCTCCCTCCTGTCCCCTTGGAGAGGGAGCTCCCTTTCCTTTGGATCCCCGCCCGGCAACTCTACTCACAGGCTGGCAGTGTCGGGGGGCAGCGGGCTCGACAGCGCCCTCCAGCTCGGCGCTGGTAGTTTCCTGCGACTGCAGTCCAGCAGAGGGATGCGGCAGGAGCAGGGCGCGGGGCAGAGACCTGCCCGAGCGGCCGGCAGCAAAAGGAGGACAGCCTGGGCGAGGAAGAGGAGCCGGGAAAGTGGTCCGGACCGACAATCCAGCAGCGGCTCCTCCCGGACGCCTTGGGGCGCCGGCGCCATTTTCCCCCCGACCTGGACCCAGCCGAGAAGAACCGCCAGCTAGAAGAGACAGCTTGGCGGAGACGTTTGGTGGCTACGCTGCCACCCCAGGGCCCAGCTGTCGCCTGTACCCTCTAAAGGGAAAAGAGGGGCGGATACGGCGCAGCAGTGGGGGCGGCGGCCGAGGACACACGGCTGAAGCCCTACGGACAACGCTCCTCCGCCCCGCCCCGCGACGCAACGTCTTCACGCACAAGAGCCAACCAATCGGTGCCACACAAAGAGGTCGCGTCGGGGGCGGGACTCCGCGAGGAGGTGGAGCCAGTGACTGGGAGTTTCTTAAGGACGACTTTAAGGTGTCCGTCACTTTGCAGCGCCTCACTGGGGTTCCGCCGCTGGTCCTCCACTGGAGGGCGCAGTGGCTCCTTAAGAGGAAGAGCGGCTAAAGCTCTGCGAGTCCCAAGTCCTGATTTGAGGGATATCTACTATAGTAATAGAAAAGGATCTTTTTTCTGGACTCCAAGGGGAATGATACAAGGGCTACCTTCCAACTTGCGAGCACTGAAAGGGCCCTGGAACTTCCACCTGGCATTGGCCTCCAGAGCCCAGCTGGGGCCACCGCTGCCCGCTCCTGCTTGTCTGCAGCTCCTGCAGTCCTGCAAGTGGGCGGCAACTCCTTTTAACTCGAAGCGTGTTATCACTACTGGTTGCTGGACCCCTAAGCTCCTGAAGGCAGAGGCCCTGTTTATTCATCTGTGTACCTCCAGCTTCTGTTTTGCTTGGAGTTTAAGAAATGTTGATGGGACTGCACCTGCAAGGCATGTCTCTAAGGAAAATAGTCTTCTGTTTCAGCGAAGCTGTCCTATATCCTCACATTCAGAAAAGCAAGTCTGTGTGTCTGTGTGTGTGTCTCTCTCCCTGCCTCTCCCCCACTCGTGCTTGCTCTCTTTCTCTCTCAAAAATAAATAAATGTTAAAAAAAAAAAAAAAAGGAAAAATTCAACTGAGTAAATTTGAAGGTCTAGTTGGCTTTATACAACATTCATGAACGAGGATGCATCCCACCTAGGAAGTTAAAAAGAGCTCTGAGAAGCTGTACAAAATGGAAGGCTTTGTAGGCAGAAGTTAGCAGAAAAAGCAAGTTTCTAGCAAAAGGTCACCCTCCTTTAGGGGGAAAGTGGGATCTAACAGGCACATTACCTCACTAGTGCTGACCAGGTAATTCCAGACTGACTGATTAAAAGTCACAGTCCTGGGAGAGGTTGAAACTGAAATTAGGCTAGGTATTTAATCTTAGTTTGCTGATATGGGGCTTAGCACAAGTGACTCCATTTTGGATTTGTTATTTCTATTTCAATACCAGTTATCTGGAGACAGAGGCAGGCTGGCATTATTATAGGTTTTCTGACTTTTACGAATTAAAAGACTGAGCAGGTTAAAAAAAAAAAAGGCAGAATGCCTAGGTCATACTGTTGCCTTAGAAAGTAACTGAAATCAATCTTTCCATGGCAGGTTTGGAGTCACAACTATGCTTTTAAAACCCTTTTTCCATTTTTAAAATTGAAATATTTCTTGGAATCAAAGACATATCCATTGCTCCAATCTAAACTAAACTTTTAAAACCAAGACAGCAGGGTGAAACTCACTCTTAGTCTCCCTTCCCTGGCTGTTGAACATGCTTCACAACCTCCACTAAGAAATTGGGCATAGGCAGGAGTATCTTAGTACCTCTCTGGATTATAGTTTCAGAGCTTCTCTTTGGGCATGATAGAAAATCATGCTCTCTATCCTGTGTCCTCTCCAATAAATTGTACAGGTTACACCATCCAGGAGTCCCTCCCAGCCCTTAATTCCTCCTGCACATTATTTTTTACCATTCTTATATAGCACATATGTGCGTCTTATATACCTCTGTATTCCCCATACAGGCTAGCACAGTACCTGGCATATAATAGACACTCAATAAATGTATGATATGTGAATAGATGATGACATTATTTTACTCCCTACTTGATAAAATGACCTAAATTTTTTTCTTTTTAAACTTTTAGTATGGAGGCGCCAGGGTGGCTCAGTTGGGTGAGCGTCCAACTCTTGACTTCTGCTCAGGTCATGATCTCATGGTTGGTGAGTTTGCGTCCCACATCCGGCTCTGTGCTGATGGTGTGGAGCCTGCTTGGGATTCTCTTTCTCCCCCTCTCTCTCTGCCCCTTCCCCACTCTCTCTCTCTCTCTTTCAAAATAAATAAACTTAAAAAAAAGCTTTTAGTATGAATTTTTACTTTACAGCAATAAAAAGAATCATAGAATAAGCCCATATGCCCAACTTTACTAAATATGTTTTTAATAAAGTTTAATGACCTGTTTCTCATTAACAATGGAATAAAGAGTTTTTATATTTATTGTCCTAAAACTGTCTAATTAATCCTTGGGTGCCAAGTACCTGAGCAGAGTTTTTAGAATTCAGTGTGCCCATAAGCTAAGAATACCCCAACTCCAGACTCCTAAAGAAAATGGCTCACTTTGGATCCCTTGTTGCAGATGTTTCTATAAACACCAGACTTTTGTATAAACACCATCCCTTAAAATTTAGCTGCCCCATCTCCCCTTATCTCAGGACTTTGCTCTTTGCTAAGTCATAGCTAACTAATCTGGCCAATTCTGTTCTCCTAAACTAGAGATCCCAAAGTTACTCACACTTTCCCCTCTTTCTTTCCTCCCACATCCAGTCAGTCACTGGGCTCTATTGATTTCTCCTAAGGAGTGTCTGAGATCTTTCCCCACCTCTCCATCCACACTACTCTTGTCTCTGTTCAGACTTTTCTCTCTCTATGGGTATTAATGCAATAACTTCTGAACTCATCTCCTGTCCTCCATTTCTCCCCTCTGTCAGAACTATTTTTCCAAAGAATACTGATATAGGTATGTTGTTAGCTTCTCCCTACATAGAAACATTTGAGCCTGGCTGGCTCAGTAAAGCATGTGACTCCTGATCTTGGGGTTGTGAGTTCAAGCCTCACATTGGGTATAGAGATTACTTAAAAATAAAATCTTAAAAAAATTTTTTTTATGTTCCCAGTGGTTTTTATTTTGTTTTTGATATTTCCCCCCAATGTTTTATAATGAAAATGGATTATTTCAGAAAACAGGAAAAAATATTTTTTTTAATTAATGACTTCCCATTGACTGTAATATTGAATTCCAAATTCTTGTTTCTACCATTGAAGATTCCACAGTTAGGGCCCAGACTAACTACCTCCCACATTTCCCATTACCTCCTCACCATCTTCTCCATATTCCAGCCACAGGAAATTATTTTCCTTTCATAAATTGGGCCACGCATGTCTATACTTACTTGTACATGCTGTTCCTTCTACAGGTTGTCCTTTCCCACTTTCTCTGGCTAGACATTTCTTACTCTCCTTCTATGTTCTCCCTCTTTAAAGATTTCTCTGACTATTCTAGACATTTAGTGGTTTCCACTTCCATTTTTCAACCACAGTCCATGGCATTCCTCTATATATTCATATATATTAATTACATCCCATTGTGCTGAAAATTTTTTCTGGTTGTCCTCCCGCTAAGTAAGAAATCCCCATACTCATTTTATCTCCCTGGTGCTAAGTGCAGTGTCAGGAATATAAGAGATTGTAAATGAATATTTGTTACTGAATAAATTATTGTTAACTTCACTACTTCTCATTATCTACAATAGCCAAATTATGGAAGCAGCCCAAGTGTCCATCTGGAGATGACTGGATGAATAAAATATGATGTG
The DNA here is from genome assembly GCF_018350195.1 of Panthera tigris. NCBI lineage: Eukaryota > Metazoa > Chordata > Mammalia > Carnivora > Felidae > Panthera > Panthera tigris. Next base: position 95,729,709 of record NC_056667.1, on the reverse strand, counting down.
ATATTATCATATGATACACACACACATATATATACATATATAATGTTATTCATCCATAAAAAAGAATGAAATCTTGCCATTTGCAACAACATGGATGGAGCTGGAGAGTATAATGCTAAGCAAAGTAAGTCAGAGAAAGACAAATACCATATGATTTCATTCAAATGTGGAATTTAAGAAACAAAACAAATGAGCAAATGAAAAAAAAAGAGAGAAAGGCAAACCAAGAAGCAGACTCTTAACTACAGAGAACAAACTGATGGTTACCAGAGGAGAGGGGGGAGGGGAATGGGTTAAATACATGATGCGGATTAAGGAGTGCATTTGCTGTGATGAGCACCGGGTGTTGCTTGGAAGTATTGAATCATTACATTGCATGCCTAAAACTAACATTACGTTGTACGTTAAATATACTGGGATTAAAATTAAAAGCTTAATTTTTAAAAAGTGAAATAAAAAACTTCACCTGCTTCTCTTACTGAATAAGCACAAATCTATTTAGAATGCATTTGTCTCCTTCCATCTCTTCCTTCCTCTATCTCCTTTTCCTGCAAAAGCAAAGAAGAAATAATAATGATTACTCATTGATGCAAAATATAAAGCCAGAAAAAAACAGATAAATTGAGCTTCATCAACATTAAAAACTTTTGTGTAGCAAAGGATCCTAGCAACAGAGTGAAAAGACAATGTTTGGAATGGGAGAAAGTATTTGTAAATCATGTATCTCATAAAGGGTTAATATCCAGAATGTATAAAGAACTCCTGCAATGCAATAATGCAAAAAAAAATTTTTTTGAAAAATGGGCAAAGGACTTAGATACTTCTCCAAAGAAGACATACAGAGCACCTGGGTGGCTCAGTCGGTTGTGCATCCAACTTCAGCTCAGGTCATAATCTCACCAGTTCGTGGGTTTGAGCTCCGTGTCCGGACTCTGTGCTGACAGCTGAGAGCCTGGAGCCTGCTTCAGATTCTGTGTCTCCCTTTCTCTCTGCCCCTCCCACACTCACGCTCTGTCTCTCTCAAAAATAAAATAAACATTAAAAAAATTTTTTTTTTAAAGAAGATATACAATGGTCAATAAGCACATGAAAAAATGCTCAACATTCCTAATCATTAAGGAAATGCAAATCAAAACACAGTGAGATACCACCTCATACCCATCAGGATGGCTATTATAGAGTAAATAATAAATAAAATAAATAACATAAAATAACATAAAATAACATAAATAAAATAAAATAAAATAAAATAAAATAAAATAAAATAAATAAAGAGTGATATGAAATTGGAACTCTTCTGCACTGTTGGTGGGAATATAAAATGGTGCAGCTACTATGGAAAATGGTATGGCATTTCCTCAAAAATATAAACAATAGGGGCACTTGGGTGGCTCAGTCGGTTAAGCATCTGACTTTTGATTTTAGCTCAGGTAATGATCTTGCAATTCATGGGTTCAAGCCCCGTGATGGGCTCTGTGCTAACAGCTTGGAGTCCGCTTGGAATTCTCTGTCTCCCTCTCTCTCTGCCCCTTCCCTGCTCTCTCTCTCTCTCTCTCTCTGTCTCAAAAATAAATAAATATTTTTCTGGGTGCCTGGGTGGCTCAGTCAATTAAGCATCTGACTTCGGCTCAGGTCATGATCTCACGGCTTGGGAGTTCGAGCCGTGCGTCAGGCTCTGTGCCAACAGCTAAGAGCTTGGAGCCTGCTTCGGATTCTGTGTCTCCCTCTTCCTTTGTCCCTCTCCCACTCATGCTCTGTCTCTCTCTGTCTCTCAAAAATAAATAAACATTTAAAAGAAATTTTTTTAATAAATAAATAAATAAGTATTTTTAAAAGAAAAAAGATGATTCTTTAAAAAACAAAAAAAGCAAGGACTTGAAGACATATTTGCACACCCATGGTCATAGCAGCATTATTCACAGTAACCAAAAGGTGGAAGCAACCCAAGTGACCATCAACAGATGAATGGATAAAGAAAATGTATTATATACACTCAATGCAATATTATTCAGCCTTGAAAAGGAAGGGAATTCTGACACATGCTACAACATGGATGAAACTTGAAGACATACTAAGTGAAATAAAAACCAGTCACAAAAAAAAATAAATATCATTAATTCCATTTACATGAGGTACCTAAAGTAGTCAAATTCATAGGGACAGAAAATAAAATGGTGGTTGTCAGAGGCTGGGGGAGAGGAGGAGATAGGGAGTTCTTGTTTAATAGATACTAAGTTTCAGTTGGGATGATGAAAAACTTCTGGAGATGGGTAGTGCTGATAGTCCCAAAACAACACAAATGTACTTAATGACACTGAACTGTGACTTAAAAATGGTTGAAATGGTCAATTTTATGTTATGTATATTTTACCACAATTTTTTTTTAATCTAAAACCAGAAATTTAAGACTTCTCTTTGAGTCTTCCCTTTCCCTTTATTGTCCATCTGCTCCCAACTCTTACCCCATATCCAGTCCATCAGCAAATCTAAAATATACCTTAAAACTGACTGCTTCTTAGGAAAGAATATCCAATGGAAAAAAGACAGTCTCTTCAACAATGGTGTTGGGAAAACTGGACTGCGACATGCAGAAGAATGAAACTGGACCACTTTCTTACACCATATACAAAAATAAATTCAAAACAGATGAAAGACCTAAATGTGAGACAGGAAACCATCAGAATCCTAGAGGAGAACACAGGCAGCAACCTCTTTGACCTCAACTGTAGTAACTTCTTACTAGACATGCCTCTGGAGACAAGGGAAACAAAAGCAAAAGTGAACTATTGGAACTTCTGTGCAGTAAAGGAAACAATCAACAAAACTAAAAGGCAACCTATGGAATGGACGAAGATATTTGCAAATGACACATTGGATAAAGGGCTAGTATCCAAAATCTATAAAGAACTTATCAAACTCAACACCCAAAAAAATGAATAATCCTATTAAGAAATGGGCAGAAGATGGGGCACCTGGGTGACTCAGTTGGTTAAGGGTCTGCCTTCAGCTCAGGTCACAGTCTCATGGTTCGTGAGTTCAAGTTCAACATTGGGCTCTCTGCTGTCCATGCAGAGCTCGCTTCAGATCCTCTGTCTTCCTCTCTCTCTGCCCCTCCCCCACTTGCTCACACTCTCTCTCTCTCTCTCTCTCTCTCTCAAAAAGAAAAAAAAAAATGGGCAGAAGACATTAACAAACATTTCTCCAGAGAAGACATGCAAATGGTTAACAGACACATGAAAAAATGTTCAACATCACTCATCATCAGGGAAATACAAATCAAAACCACAATAAGATACCACCTGACATTTGTCAGGATGGCTAAAATTAATAACTCAGGAAACAACAGACGCTGTTGAGGATGTGAGGAAAGGGGAATCCTCTTACACTGTTGGTGGGAATGCCAACTGGTATAGCCACTCTGGAAAACTGTATGGAGATTCCTGAATAAACTAAAAATAAAACTACTCTACAACCCAGCAATTGCACCACTAAGTATTGATACAAAGGATGCAACAATACAGATTCAAAGGAGTGCATGCATTCCTATGTTTAGAGCAGCACTATCAACAATAGACAAGTTATGGGAAGAGTCCAAATGTCCATCCACTGATGAATGGGTAAAGAAGATGTGGTATATATACACAATGGAGTATTACTCAGCCTTCACGAAGAATGAATCTTATCATTTGCAATGACATGGATGGAACTATAGGGTTTTATGCTAAGTGAAATAAGTCAGAGAAAGAAAAATACCATATATAGAATATAAGAAACGAGACAGATGAACATAGGGGAAGGGAAGGAAAAATAAAGTAAGATAAAAACAAAGAGGGAGACAAACCATAAAAGACTCTTAACTATAGAGAACTAATCGAGGGATGCTGGAGGGGAGGTGGGGGGGATGAGTTAAATGGGTGATGGGCATTAATGAGGGCACTTGTTCTGATGAACACTGTGTGTTATATGTAAGTGATGAATAACTAAATTCTATTCCTGAAACCAATACTACATTATATGTTAACTAACTTGAACTTTTTAAAAAATGTTTTAATGTTTGTTTATTTTTGAGAGAGAGAGAGACAGTGTGAGTGGGGGAAGGGCAGAGAGAGGAAGACACAGAATCCAAAGTAGGCTCCAGGCTCTGAGCTGTCAGCAGAGCCCAACGTGGGGCTCAAACTCATGAACCACAAGATCAGGACCTGAGACGAAATCAGACGCTTAACCGACTGAGCCACCCAGGCACCTCTTAACTAACTTGAATTTAAATAAAATCTTGGAAGAAAAAAAACCTGACTGCTTCTCTCCATCTCTGTTACCGCCACACCAGCTCAAGGCACAAGCATGTCTGACCTATGCCACTTCAGTAGCCTCCTAACCGAACTCTTTTTTCCAACCTTATTCCCCTCAAAACCATCTGCACAGCAAACAGCATGAATGTACTCCTTAATAAGTAAATCAGAGTGCCAGCAACTTACTACATTATCAGATATAGTATGTATGTATATACATGTTATATGTATTACATATATATTATAAATATAATGTATATCATATATTTTTTCATTTACTAAAATACCTGTATGGTTTTTCTTCTTTAACACATATATACACTATATGATATATAATATAGATCACATATGCTGTAAGATATATGTAAATACCTACTATATGAGATATATCATATATCATATATGTGTGTTAGACATAATATTCCCGACATATTACAGACATGTTATAAATACTCTTTGCCAACTTGAGACACAATGAACTTCCTTAAGCTGATAAAAGATATTTACCAAAACCTGCAGCAAACATCATACTTAATATTAACATTAAAAATAAAATATAATTGGGGTACTGGGTGGCTCAGTCAGTTAAGTGTCTGACTCAGTTTCAGTTCAGGTCATGATCTCACAGTTCCGGAGTTCAAACCCCACATCGGGCTCCATGTTGATGGTGTGAGAATCCCCCTGCTTGGGATTCTCTCTCTCTCTCTCTCTCTCTCTCTCTTTCTCTCTCTCTCTCTCTCTCAAAATAAATAAATAAACTTTATTTAAAAAATACAAAATACAATATCCTAGGGGTGCCTGGCTGACTCAGTCGATAGAGTGTTCAATTCTTGATTTCGGGGTTATGAGTTTGAGCCCCATGTTAGGTGTAGAGAATACTTTTTAAAAAGCTCTTTAAAAATGAAATATAATAAGGCTCAGTCAGTTGAGTGACCAACTCTTGATTTGGGCTCAGGTCATGATCTCACAGTTCATGACTTTGAGCCTGGCATTGGGCTCTCTCAAAATAAATAAATAAACTTTTAAAAAATGCAATATTTAAAAAATGCAATATAATATAAACATTAAAAATATTCATTATACTGGGACACTTGGGTGGTTTGGTCGGTTAAGCATCTGACTCTAGATCTCTGCTCAGGTCTTGATCTCAGGGTCATGAGTTCAAGCCCCATGTTGGGCTCCATGCTGGGTGTGTAGTCTACTTTTAAAAAAGATAATTAGGGGTACCTAGGTAGCTGTATCTCAGTCCATTGAGCAACAAACTTCAGATCAGGTCATGATCTCACAGTTTATGGGTTCCAGCCCCACACTGGGCTCTCTGCTGTCAGTGCAGAGCTCGCTTGAGATCCTCTGACCCCTCTCTCTCTGTCCCTCCCTTGCTCTCTCTCTCTCTCTCTCTCTCAAAAATAAGTAAACATTAAAAAAATCTTTTTAAGCTAATTAAATATTTTTTAAATGTTTGTTTATTTATTTTGAGAGAGAGTATGCACACATGCACACACAAGCCAAGGAGGGGCAGAAAGACAGAATCCCAAGCAGGCTTCATGAGCTCCACACAAGGCTCCTTCTCATGAACCATGAGATCATGACCTGAGCCAAAATCAAGAGCCAGACACTTAACTGACTGAGCCACCCAGGCACCCCACTAATTAAATATTTCTTAAAATTCTCATTTTACATTTAGGTTAAAGACAAAGATGTCTATTACTGCTTCCATACAACAGAGTACTAGAGGTTGTAACGAGTGCAGAAGGAGGTCCTAACCAGTACAAGCAAAGTTATCAAAGGTTTAAGGATTTTAAGAGAAGATACAAAACTACCCTTACTCATACAGGATATGATTGAAGAAAAGCATCCAAAAGAATCTTCAAGTAAACTACTGGAATTATTAAAAAGACTTAACAAATCTCTGACTACAGGATCCACAAACTAAAATCAATTGTTAATGTAATAAATCAGCAATTATAAAATATAGTTTTTAAAAGACAGCATGTGCAATAGCAATAAAAATTACAAGACATCTAGGATAGAACTAAAAGATACCGCGATCAGGGGCGCCTGGGTGGCGCAGTCGGTTAAGCGTCCGACTTCAGCCAGGTCACGATCTCACGCTCCGTGAGTTCGAGCCCCGCGTCGGGCTCTGTGCTGACTGCTCAGAGCCTGGAGTCTGTTTCCGATTCTGTGTCTCCCTCTCTCTCTGTCCCTCCCCCGTTCATGCTCTGTCTCTCTCTGTCCCAAAAATAAAATAAACGTTGAAAAAAAAAAATTAAAAAAAAAAAAAAACAAAAAAAAAAAGATACCGCGATCAAACAAAGAAGTGCAAGAGAAAAAGCGTATGGAGAACATAATACAACATTATTGAGGGGCTCTTGGGTGGCTCAGTCGATTAAGCACCCAATTCTTGATTTTGGCTCAGGTCATGATCTCATGGTTTGTGAGTTCAAGCGTGTCAGGCCCTGTGCTGACAGTGCTTAAGATTCTGTCTCTTTTTCTCCCGCTGCCCCTCCCCTCCTTCTCTCTCTCTCTAAAAAATAAATAAATAAGCATTTAAAAAAAAAATTATTGAAAAGTATTTCTTAAAATGCCTAAGTAGCTGGAGAGTTATACTCTGCTTTTAGATTGGAAAAGTCATTGTCATAAAGATATCAATTCTCCCAGATTGATTGTAGACTTGATGCAATCCTAGTAAAAATCCCAAATGTACATGGTATTGCAAGGGAAAAATACCAGCAGGAAATGTAGAAAAATTTGCTTTACCAGATATCAAGTTAGATGTTAAGGGGCCACCTGGCTGTCTCAGTCAGAAGAAAGTGCAACTCTTTACCTGGGGGTGATGCGTTTGAGTCCCACGTTGGGTATAGAGATTACTAAAAAAATAAATAAATGTAAGAAAGAAAGAAAGAAAGAAAGAAAGAAAGAAAGAAAGAAAGAAAGAAAGAAAGAAAAAAGATAAGCATTAAAACTATAGTGATTAGGGGACACCTGGGTGCCCCAGTCAGTTAAGTGTCCGACTTTGGCTCAGGTCATGATCTTATGGTTCGTGGGTTCGAGCCCCATGTCAGGCTCTGTGCTGACAGCTGGGGGCCTGGACCCTGCTTCAGATTCTGTGTCTCCCTCTCTCTCTGTCCTTCCCCTGCTCATACTCTGTCTCTCTCTTTAAAAAATAAATAAACATTAAAAAAAGTTAATGAAAATAAAATAAAACTATAATGGTAGTATGTAGTACTGCCACAGGGAAATTTAGGTAGATTTTCGGTACATTTCAGAGACTTAGCCATACATTTGATTTTTTGACCCAGGTAGAACTTCAAATCATTGGAGAAAGGATAGACTTTTTAATAAATGGAACGGAGGTCATTAGATAATCATACAGGAAAAAAAATGAAACTGGATTCCTTCTCACACCATGTACAAAAATCAATTCAAGGCCTAATAATGAAAATAAAACCATGAAGCTTTCAGAAGAGAACAGTAAAGACTATCTTTTTCATTTTGGAATAGGGAAGGATATCTTAAAACAAACAAACAAAAATCATTCACCATAAAAGAAAACAATGATAAATATGAATACATCAAAATAAACTTCACAAAACATACGTAAAAAAGATATTTACAACATATATAACCAACAAACTATCCTGAATTTGCAAAAATAACTGAGATAAGGCAAACAATCCAAAAGAAAAATGGGCATAAAATTTTAAGGTGCACTTCAAAAAAAAAAAAACAAACAAACAAATAGCCAAAAAGCACGTGAAATACTGTCTGATCTCTTTATGTGTCAGGGAAGTGGAATATTAAAACCACAATGAAATAGCATTACACTTATCAGACTGATGAAAATGATAAAACCTGACAATCCCAAGTGTTGGTAAGAAAATGGAGCAATGACAGGAGCCTGGGTGGCTCAGTTGGTTGAGCAACCGACTTTGGTTCAGGTCATGATCTTGTGGTTCGCAAGTTTGAGCCCCACATCTAGCTCACTGCTGTCAGCAGAGCCCACTTGGGATCCTCTGTACCCCTCTTACTTCCCTTCCCCCACTTGCACTCACTTGCTCGCTCTCTCTCTCACTCTCTCAACAATAAATAAATAAACATTTAAATTTTAAAAAAAAAGCAGAAAAGAAAATAGAGCAATGAGGTGTCTCATCAAAGGCTAATGGGAATGGGAATTAGCACAATCACTTCGGAAAACAGCATGGGATTATCTAATAAAGCTGAAAATGTACATGTATCATAAGGCAGCAATTCCACATTTAGGTATACACTTTAGAGATAGGCATGCTTATGTACCTGGGCACATGCACCAAAATGTAGATGGCAGCCTTATTATAATTGCTCAACACTGGAAACAACCCAAACATAATATTGAGCCAATGATCCAAATTACTTTTTTCATATAAAGCTTACAAAGGAAATGTTATTGAGAGATGCATACACAGACAGTAAACTATAAAGAAAAGGTAATTATTCCTAGAAAAGCTAAGAGTGGTGACCTCTAATGCAGGAGGAGAATGATTGTGATTGGTAAGCAACATACAGGGAACTTCTGGAGTTCCAGCAATATTCTGTTTCTTGACCTGGAAGGTGGTTACATCGGTTTTGCTTGACAACCAAAATGTAGATTTCTATTTTTTTACACTTTTACATATGTTATAGTGTGTCATAGAAAGGTTAAGACTGACAAATCTGCCAAAATGAATCCATAAGTGCAACACAATTCCAAGAAAGAATTTTATGAAACTCGACAAGTTGATTCTAAAATTATAAAGAGCAAAGGTCCAAGAAGAACCAAGACTATCTTTATAAAAAAAACAGCTAAGTCAAGGAGCTGATTCTTCCAAACAATAAGACTTATAAAATACTACTCTAGTGATTAAGAAAGTGGGGAAGAGGTATAGGGATAAACAACAAGAACAGAATACAGAGTCCAGAAATCAAGTCACGCCCACAGGGAGATTGATATAAGACACAGGTCACAATACAAACAACAAATATGCTGGAATGTAAAAAAATAAAATAAAAGAGATCCCTAGCTCACATTATAACAAACATAAAACCCTAATGGAATAAAGACCTTGGGTAGAGAAGGTAGACAGAAACTACTCTTTGCTCACCAAATCTACTCTCCTATTCTTCCATAATAATCACATTGCAGATAGGTCTCATAATGAAATCAATTTCTTACAATGGGATATAAGCAGAAATGCTGACTGCCAATTACAGCTCTGGAACTTGACATTGGTATGCCTCCACCACGCCCTCCTTCCCTTTCCTGCTGGTTGGAATTTGAATATGGCAGCAATTCAACTTTGATTATAACCATGGTGATATGCCCAAGGGGATGGCAGACTCACCAGATGACATGAACCCGGGTCCCTGAATGTCTCTGTTCAGCAAAGCCACCTCAGCAATCTTCAGGACTGTTTTGTGAGAGAATAAATGTATCTGTTCTTTAATGCACAGCATTTTGGGGTCTCTTTGTTATGGCATCTCAGCCTTCACTGACACAGAAATCTTTTGTAACCATGACTCAAAGAGCACCAACTAGATGGAAAAATGTCGATAAATCTGACTATATTAAAATGAAAAACATCCAAACCACAAAACACCATAAATAATGTGAAAATAGTAGCTACGAATGAAAGAAGAAATTTATAATGCCTACCCAGAGTATGTAAAAAATTCCTCAGGGCTCCTGAGTGGCTCAGTCAGTTAAGCATCCAGCTCTTGATTTCGGCTCAGGTCGTGATCTCACAGTTCGTGAGATCTGAGATCGAGCCCCGTATTAGGCTCTGTACTGACAAAAGCATGGAGTCTGCTTGGGCTTCTCTCCCTCCCTCTCTCTCTTCCTCTCCCTGCTCGTGCTCTATCTTAAAAATAAATAAACATTAAAAAAAAATCCTCACTTCACTAGAGAAAAGATAAACAACCCAATAGAAAAACAAGGGAAAGAAATAAACATGAAATCACAGAATTAACCAAATGGCCAAATAAACATTATAAAAAATATTCAACTTTAATATTAATCAGATGAATGCAAATTAAAACTACCCCCCAAAAAATACCATTCACATCTAAAAATTGACAAATGTAACATAAATATTAAAGTCTAACAATACCAAATGTTGGCCATGAGCAACAGGAACTCTTATACCTTATTATTGCAGCAGCATAAATTAATATAACCACTTCAAAGAATAACTTGGATCTAGCAAAGTTGAAGATTCACACTACTATAATCCAGTAATTCCATTCATAGGTATATACCCTAGAGAAACTCTTTTTTAATTTATTTATTATTTAGTTTACATCCAAGTTAGTTAGCATATAGTACAACAATGATTTCAGGAGTAGATTCCTTAATGTCCCTTACCCATTTAGCCCATCCCCCCTCCCACAATCCCTCCAGCAACCTCTGTTTGTTCTCTATATTTAAGAGTCTCTTATGTTTTGTCTCCCTCCTTGTTTTTATACTTTTTTGCTTCCCTTCCCTTATGCTCATATGTTTAGTATCTTAAATTCCTCATATGAGTAAAGTCATATGATATTTGTCTTTCTCTAATTTCACTTAGCATAATACCCACCAGTTCCATCCATGTAGTTGGAAATGGCAAGATTTCATTCTTTTTGATTGTTGAGTAACACTCCATTGTATATATACACCACAGCTTTATCCATTCATCTGTCGACGGACATTTGGGCTCTTTCCATACTTTGGCTATTGTCGATAGTGCTGCTATAAACATGGGGGTGCATGTGTCCCTTCGAAACAGCACACCTGTATCCCTTGGATAAATACCTAGTAGCGCATTTGCTGGGTCATAGGGTAGTTCTATTTTGAGTTTTTTGAGGAACCTCCATACTGTTTTCCAGAGTGACTGCACCAGTTTGCATTCCCACCAACAGTGCAAAAAAGATCCTCTTTCTCCACATCCTCGCCAACATAGGTTGTTGCCTGAGTTGTTAATGTTAGCCATTCCGACTGGTGTGAGGTGGTATCTCCATGTGGTTTTGATTTGTATTTCCCTGATGATGAGTGATGTTGAGCATTTTTTCATGTGTTCACCATCTGGCTGTCTTCTTTGGAGAAGTGTTTATTCATGTCTTTTGCCCATTTCCTCACTGGATTATTTGTTTTTGGGTATTGAGTTTGATAAGTTCTGTATAGATTTTGGATACTAACCCTTTATCTGATATGTCATTTGCAAATATCTTCTCCCATTCTGTTGGTTGCCTTTTAGTTTTGCTGATTGTTTTCTTCGCTGTGCAGAAGCTTTTTATTTTGATGAGGTCCCAGTAGTTCATTTTTGCTTTTGTTTCCCTTTCCTCCGGAGATGTGTTGAGTAAGAAGTTGCTGTGGTCAAAGTGGTCAAAGTGGTTTTGTTTGCTTTCTCCTGGAGGATTTTGATGGCTTCCTGTCTTACATTTAGGTCTTACATCCATTTTGAGTTTATTTTTGTGTATGATGTAAGAAAGTGGTCCAGGTTCATTCTTCTGCATGTTGCTCTCCAGTTTTCCCAGCACCACTTGCTGAAGAGACTGTCTTTATTCCATTGGACATTCTTTCCTGCTTTGTCAAAGATTAGTTGGCCATACGTTTGTGGGACCATTTCTGGGTTCTCTATTCTGTTCCATTGATCTGAGTCTCTGTTTTTGTGCCAGTACCATACTGTCTTGATGATTACAGTTTTGTATTACGTCTTGATGTCCAGGAGTGTGATGCCTCCGGCTTCAGTTTTCTTTTTCAAGATTTCTTTGGCTATTCAGGGTCTTTTCTGGTTCCATACAAATTTTAGGATTGTTTGTCCTAGCTCTGTGAAGAATGCTGGTGTTATTTTGATAGGGATTGCTATCCTAGAGAAACTCTTATACATCGACATACTTGAGTGTTAATTGCAGGATTAGTTATAATAGTTGAAAGTTGAATGTTAACTAACTATAATTTAGTTTTTAATGTCTATTTTTGAGAGAGAGAGAGTGGGGGGAGGGGGAAAGAGAGAGGGGGACAGAGGATCTGAAGCAGGCTCCACACCAATAGCAGTGAGCCCAATGCGGGGCTCAGTTCTCACAAACTGTGAAATCATGACCTGAGCTGAAGGTGGATGCTCAGTTGACTGAGCCACCCAGGCACCCCTTAACTAACTAGAATTCAAATAAAAATTTGGGGAAAAAAAGGAAATTGGATCAATCTAAAAGTCCACCAACAAAAAAATAGATGTAGTAGCACCTAAAATAAATCTCAAAACTTAATGACAAATGAAAAAAGCAAACTGCCAGCAGATATGTCTGGTGTGTCCAAAATACACAAAGTTTAAAATATGCAAAAAATTATATGTAGTAAATATGTAATAAAAGCATGCATGTAAATGGTAAACACAAAATTCAAGAATGTTGTGGCCTCTGTAGAGAAAAGGTGGGGAATGGGTTCTCGTGTGTGCGTGTGCATGTGTGTGTGTGTGGTATGTGTGTGAGCACATGCTTAGGATTGTTTTTATATGGGAAGAAATCAACCTCTTCATGTGGGCCTCCAGAGAGGGAAGCAAAACTCCATGAAAGACACTTTTTATATTCCTATGGGCTTGTAAACAGTCCTATTTACAATTCTGTTTGAATTTAGTCTCCTTCCCTATACTGTGATTTTTTTCAAGGTATCTTCAAACATACAGTAATGGTCCTTAAATTTCAGCAGGTATCAGAATCGCTTGAAGGGCTTGTTAATAAACAAATTGTTGGGCTGGCTCCCAGAATTTCTAATTCTGTAGGCCTGGGGTAATGCTGAAGAATCTGTATTTCTAACAAGTTCCCAGGTGATGATGATGCAGCTGGCCCATGGACTATATTTTGAGAACCACACTCGGAGACCTACCGTGAAGTCTATTATACACAGCACGTGTGTTTTTGTGGTTGTGGGGAATTAGACAAAGAAGTGAAAGAAAACGTATCCCTCTCCACGTTCAGCTTGGGCTAAGACCAGCATGGAAGCTCATAATTCTGGGTGGCAAATAGAAGTGCTGACAGGGCAGCAGGTGAGAGCCAGGTGTCAGCGCAATGACTTTGATAGGAACCCCGTTTCCCCTAAATGTATGCCTGAACAGGTATGAATGATATAACTGGCTGGGGAAATAACTCCCCATCAAACCATGTCCCCTACCCTCCCCTGTCCTCAGCATAAACTCCAGTTTCACACCATAGGATGTCAGGGAGGAGGCTGTGAATGAGGACTCCATTGTGTACCTAGCAAACCAACCTGTCCCCGGGCTGCTGGAGCTTCTGAGCTAACCCAATAGTCCCATCTTCTTGTTTTCAGCCAGCTGGGCCACTCCCCAGGCCTGGTCCTTTATCTTTCCAAGGCCGGGGAGGTGGGGGACTGCTCTCACTAGGGATGAGACACTTGTGATGGTTTAATGGGCTCTTGGGAACCTCAGGGCTTGGTTATTCTCAGCAATCAGCGAGAGCAGTCATGCGTTTCTGGGCCCTCCAGCATCAGCTTCACTCGGCTCACCAGCCTTCCAGGCCTGGAATGTACCCACAAACTCTTTAGCTTACTAAAAGCCCAGGGAAATTGTGTGCGTGCCTGCATTGTGTGTGTGTGTGTGTGTGTGTGTGTGTGTGTGTGTACATGTTTAAGGGGGAGCTGAAGGCCAGTGCGTGGAAAGCCAGAGGCCTCAGGCCAGAACCTTCCAGCCCATAAATGGGACCCTGGTGATGTGCCAAACAGCCAGACTCTCATTCTGGATAATGAAGTTCTCACTGATTATCCTGTTGATGTTCTACGAGACTGGGGCCCAGGGAGGTCCATCTCCTGCCAACCCCAGGTCCTTGTTCCACTCCCCTGTGGAAATGAGGGTGCCCCACAATTCACTTCCCCAGCATAATGGCGCATCCACAAGGGACGCTGGCCCTGGGGCTGAACTGAAGTGACAGCAACAGTTTATTAATTGGACTAATGAGAGGCCTAGGCAGGGAGACAAGGAGAAGCTGGAAGAGCGAGAAAGGAGATGAAGACGGAACACCTTACAGGACAGGAGTTCAGGAGTAGATACGGGATTAGAACCTGTTCATTCTCTGAGCCTTTGGGGACTGGGCAGCCAGAGGTTTAGAACTGGTTTTGCAAAACTCCTATGTTTTACAGGAAATATGCCAATTTTTCATCAGCAAACTGTAAACGCCCCCATTTCCTGAATGCCTGTGTCTGGCCACCTTACTGTTTTGTGTGCATGATGCCAGCTCATCTTTACAAGATTCCATATGAGATGGGAATCCTTATATCCATTTTGCCCAGGAGAAAATGGAAGCCCAATGAGGTTTGCTCAAAGTCACACGTGTAATAAATAACAGAGCCCAAATTCTGAACCACTGCCATTGTGGGATGTGAGCGCTAATGAGACCCATACAGGTCACACTTACTGACCCTTCCTCTTTCCAAACGGACAGTACGAAGCCCTTTATAAGTCACAGCACCTCCAACCCTATAAGGCACCAGGTTTATTTTCCCTGTCTTACAGATGAGGAAGTTTAGGTTCAGAGAGGTGAAGTAATTTCCCTACAGCCACACAGCCAGGAAGTGTCAGAGCAGGGATTTGCTATCATCTACCAGGAACTCTCACCTTATTTCCTTGCCTGCCTTAATCTCTCTTTTCCCTGAACTCTTTCCAGCATCCTGCATAAGAGAAGGCAAGCTGCCTGAATGGTGGGGAGGTTTATTTTGCTGTAGAGGAGGCTCCAGTTTCACAGAGGGGGTCAGGATCGCCATGAGATTACGGAGCCAAAGCCGTAAGCAAGTGTGGAGGACAAGTCATCAGGACCTGGGACTGGAGGCTTGTAAAGGCTTGTTAACACAGGCAAGTGCAAAGGTTCCTCCAGGGCAACCTAAAGCTGGCTCGTTCCCCTCTCCAGGAAAAGGCTTGAGGAGTTATTAATAGCATGAAGTTCTCCTCAATGTTGTAAGATTTAAATTTTTTTTTTTTTTCTGTCAATGAGGCCAATGAGGGAAGCTGCTTCACAGGCTGCTTCATCCTTCCTGTTTGTCGTCAGGAAGCAGTTCCAGCTGACCAGCCACCAGGAACCTGCTGGTTAAGCAGCTGGTAATGGACTGCGAAGCAGCACAACACGAGGAAGGCCTGCCAGGCAAGGGTCAGCACCCTCCAGGGACCGCTGGGCCTGCCTGCAGAGAGGAGCCAAGGATTAAGAACACAGGAGCATGGCTGATGTGTGCACATCTAGCTATCCTCTGCATTTCTCTCTCTCTCTCTCTTTTTTTTTTTTTTTTTTTTTTGCAAAAAATGCCTGTAGGCAAAAGTTCAAATCACCCAGAAGAATATAAAGTAAAAAGCGAAACTTCGCCTCCCAGACACTGCCACCTGCCAGGGATAACCACTGCTATTCGTTATCTATCTTTTCTATCTTTTTCTGTTAAATCTTGGTATAAATATGAGCTTACATTTTTAAATTTTGTATTTATCACAAAATGGGATCGCTATGGGGAGCCTTGGTGGCTCAGTTGGCTAAGCGTCTGACTTCAGCTCAGGTCATGATCTGGCAGTCTGTGAGTCTGAGCCCTGAGTTGCACTCTGTGCTGACAGCTCAGAGCCTGGAGCCTGCTTCGGATTCTGTCTCCCTCTCTCTCTGCCCCTCCCCCACTCGCTCTCCCTCTCTCTCCAAAATAAATAAACATTTTAAAAAAATGGGATTGCTAGACTGATCTCCAATGTAAGGAGTAAGTCTCCAAAATGTTAGTGCAATTTACATCTCAACCGTGTATAAAAAGGCCCATTTCCTTCCATCTGAGCCAACGGTGACTTCTTTTATAGTAAAACAACAAGGCACTATGTAAATTGTAAAACTCATAAAAATGCCTCTCCCACTCTTTCCCTTTCCTCTGTCCTTTCCTCTGCTTTCTATTAAATTCACGACCTCTGATCCATGCATATTATACAGAATCCAAAGGTTTGTCAGTAGACGAGAAAGCAAGAGGAGGGGGACCTCAGGGCTCATCAGTAGGAGACACAGAAACGCAGTATTACTCTGTAAAAGACGATGCCAACCCATCATATGTATTTACAGCTCATTAGCCAGCAAAATATGTACGCCCAAGACTCCTTGCTGCATTTGGGATACCATTTGATCCTCAGATAATCATGCAGTTAGAAAAAGCAAGCATTGGGGCACCTGGGTGGCTCCGTCAGTTAAGTGTCCGACTTCGGCTCAGGTCATGATCTCACGGTTTGTGACTTCGATGACCGCCTCTGTGCTGACAGCCCAGAGCCTGGAGCCTGCTTCGGATTCTGTGTCTCCCTCTCTCTCTGACCCTTCCCCCCTCACGTTGTGTCTTTCTCTCTCTCTCTCTCTCTCTCTCTCTCAAAAATAAATAAACATTAAAAAAATTAAGAAAAGAAAAGCAAGCATCATTTTCCCATTTTAGAGATGAGAAAAAGGAATTAACAAATTTAGGTTGATTTGCCTAAGGTCACAGTGCTAGCTAGTCCTGTTCTCTCCCTTACACAATATCGACAACTTTTATATGTGTATGAAATATAGGTGTATGTACAGATATAAACACCAAATGCACAGTGTGTAATTTGTGAACACATATTTAGGTCACACCCCATTTTATACCTACAGATATACACTGGGTGTAATCTGTGTGTGTGTAATACAAGGTATATAAAATGTGGTAGGTGGCATAAGAGACACTAAGAGGTGGCTTAAAAATAAAACCCACCCAAATGTCACCTGGCAGGGCCTGACAAAAAAATGTATCAGGGCCTAAAAACGGTTGGGAAATGAACCATAAATGAGATCTCTCATACTCATGGCTCCAAACAATGTATAACAGGTTAAGTGCATGGAACTGTGGAGTCCGATCTACCTGGGTTCAAGTCCTATTTTAACCACATCCTAGATGCAGGACCTTGGACAACTAAGCTAAGTTCTCTGGGTCTCAGTTTTCTCACCTGTGAAAAAGAGATATTATTCTCTATCTCAATAAGATGGTTGAGTGGATACAATGAGATAATGCAGGTAAAACACCTTGCAATGTGCAAGGAACATGTAAATCTGAATTAGTGTTAGTTATTACTAATTTTTATTATGTTTGCCTATATTCTTCTTATTTGTTTAGATTCAGCCCACTTCAGCTGTACATAAAACCGAACCTGAGACTGGAGAAGTGGCATTAATAAAAGATAAAAGCAGTGGTTCTCAGCTCTGGCTGTCCACTGGAATCATCTGGTGAGCTGAAAACACAATACTGATGTCTCGGCCAATGAACTCAGAATCTCTGAGGGTGTTAGGAATCACTGGATTAAATAGAGGTTGCCGGGAGTATGAAGTTTGGGGGGGGGGGCACTAACAACGATGAAGGAGGTTATGTGAAAACCAAGGCTTTAACTGAGCGAGTCCTCTGAACCTCTAATACCTGACTGCCGAAGATGGCTGTTCATTGACCCCTTTTCACTTTTCCAGTAGTCCTGTTTTATTTACGTTTGGAAGTCTGTGTGGCCCTAGGGAAGACAACTCTTTTCCTGACTTCAGAGGTCAAGCAGTAGACCCCTGAAAGCTAAGGTAATCACTGCATTTTATCCACTGCCACTATGATTGATTTAAAGGGTGCATGTGACCAAAGCTGTTGTAATCAGGGTGACTCTCAGACAAAGACAAAGATGCTCTTTCCTGCTGAGTGTGAATGAGAAAGCAGGTAGCCCTGGGAGCTGTGTTAACTCATCCTGGGACCCCAAAGGGAGTCAGCTTTCTTAAGAAGAGAGCAGGGAAGAAGAGAAGGCATTGTTTTTGCTGCTAGATCGAGCCTCACCTGAAACTAGCCGCCTCTGGACTTTCTAACATCATGAGCTGATAAATTCCTTATGCAACTCGATTTTTCTCTCAGTTGCAGCTAAAGGCATCCCAACAGAGTACCTCTCATGTGGGTAGCAATAACAATGGACAAGCGAGGCTACATGGTGTTCTTTCTATTTCACAGGAAAATAGCTAGTATTTTGCTAGGGCCGCTTCCTGCCCCTTCTAGAACCAACAGCCCAAGCAAAAACAAATCAACGATAAACAGAGCTAGGCAGAACCAGTTTGAGCTCAGGGGTTTTTGAAACTGTGGCAAAAGTCTCAGGCTCTCCTCATTAACTTGTCGAGGTGAGTTAAACCAGAATGGTTGCCATAGCTCTGACCCTGTTACTCTGCTCACCCACCTCCTGTGGCACCTCAGCTCCTGGCAAAGCCTCTCAAAGCTGCTTCCACTCTCACCTCCTGCTGCACCACCCTTTTCTCATTTCAAACTATTGCTTTTCTCCAAACCCGATATGCTTTCAGGTTTCATTTTCCATTGCCTTTTGTGCCTGCAGTTCCCTTTACCTCCATACTCTTTCCCCCTTCTCTCCATGGAGGATCCCACCTATACCTCAAGGTCCAGCTTAAATGCCACTTTGCCTATTTTCCCCAAGGCAAGGCAGGGAGCCTTCCTTAGTCCTTTCGTGTTACCTCATATGCACCTTCGTTATAGTGCTTTTCACATGCTGGAGTCAATGGTCTCTGTGCCAATCTCCTCCACCAGATCATGGGCGCTTCAAGAGCAGGGACTCTACCTCTTTCATTTCAGTATCCTTAGAGAGGCAGTATAAAGTCATGGTTAAGTACACTGGTTCTGGAGGAAGGCTGCCTAGATTAAAATCCTAGCTCTACTACTTATTAACTCTATTACCTTGGGTAACAGATTCAGTTTGACTCAATGTCCTTACCCATAAAATGACGGTTAAAAATAATATCCGTATCCTAGATGGCTGTGAGGACTAAAGGAGCTACTGTATCTAAAGTCCTCAGGCAGAATGCTTTGCACAGGTTAGCGGAGACAGTGGAGCTTATAACCGACAACAAAGACGATTAGTACCCATCCTAGTGGCTTGCGTGTTTTAAGTACTAAGTACGTGTTGTTAACAGTGAACAATAACCAGATTTCTTAACCTAAAGACCTCTCATTTAATCCCAGGGCGGCAGAATGTTATTCTCTGATTACTGCTGAGTCCCGAAGACTTTGACCCCAAGGAAAGAGGAACGTGAGGAAAGCTCTTGAGAGGACTTACAGCTCAGCCTTTAAGGTTCTCAGTAACGAGGTCACCCCTGCACAGCTTCTTAAAGCAGCCTGTTTTGTTCCGTACGCAAGAATTTTGAGCAGTTTTTCCAAACCCATTAATTTCTAGGCTCAAAATGGCCTGGATTTTTTTGTTCGTGTGAACAGTTTTATCTTTAACACGTTTTGTTTCAGGGGCGCCTGGCTGGCTCAGTAGGTGGAGCATGTGACTCTTGATCTCGGGGTCATGGCTTTGAGCCCCATGTTGGGTATAGAGATTACTTGAAAATAAAAAATCTTAAAAAAATAAAAATAAATATTTTGTTTTACCTTTTTTTTCATAAAATTTAAACAGCACACAAAGGAAAAACAAACTCATCCCTTCCCCAATCCTAACCTTAGAGCTAATTGCCACTTCCAGTTTCCTGTATGTCCTTCCACGCAGTTTCTTGTTTTCATGTCAGCTTTATTGAGGTATAACAGACATATCGCAAAATGCCTATGTTAAAATGTATATAGGCTGGTGAGTTGTGACACGTGTGCAACCACCACCATGACGAAGAGAATGTATGTCATTACTCCCGAAAGCCTCCACACACTCCTTTGTAATCCACCCCTCCCTCCACCACCCTCCAGCCCTATCCACAGGCAGCCACTGATCTGTCTTGTCACTAGAGATTAGTTTACATATTCTAGAATTTTATATAAATTAAATAGCATATAGCACAACAGGGACTCTTTCTTTGTCTACCTTCTTCCAACTTTCAAGAACCATCATGCTTTTGTGTGTATGCACATTTCATTCTTTTTTATTACTGTGTAATACTCCATGTTATTATGTTTTCCATTCATTACTGCTGGACATTTGAGCCATTTACAGTTTTTATCTTTTAAAAATAAAACTGCTCTGAATGTTTGCAGACAGGTCTGTGAAGACATATCATGCAGTCTGATTTGAATAATTATTGAGACAATAGCAACAGCTACGAGTGACTGAGGGGGGACAAAATGGAATGAGCTGCTCAAAAAAAGAAAAAAAGAAAGTGTGCACACGCGTGTGCCTGTGTGCATGTGTGTGTGTGCTCTGGGTGCTGTATGTGTATGTGTCTGTGCTCTGGGTGCTGGAATACAGGAGTGACCAAAGTTTCTGTCCTCAGAAATGATAGTGGTAACGTGAGCTGTTTCTTTCAAGTATGTGTAGCTAACAGTTGTATAAAATCTTAAATATCAAATCACCCAAATATTTACAAATAAGAATCATTGAATTTATTGCAAACTTAGATTTACCAGTCCAAATTCCCACCTAGTACAGACCCAACTCAAATGTCATCACCTCTGGACAGGAATCCAGAGAGTCACCAGCTATCTCGAACACATTTTGCAAAAATCTGAAACACTGAGAAGAACTTCTTGAGGACAGAAACTTTGGTCAGTGCCATATTCCAGCACCCAGAGCACGGACACACACACACACATACGCACACACACACGCACACGTGTGCGCGCGCACTTTTTCTTTCTTTGTTTCGAGCAGCTCATTCCATTTTGGACAAGTCTAATGATTACAAAGTCTTTCTTTATGTGAAGCAGATACTGATCAAACTTTTTGTCCTAATTATGCCCTCTAGAATCACATTTTCCATACAAAATAAAAAAATATTTGAAAATGCAGACCCGCAATCTTTAACCACTTGTGTTAAGGCACAGTTTAAGTTAGGATCATACTGACTTGGTCATTCTTCTGCAAGGTAGCATCCATAGTGGCTAAGCATAAGGGTGGAGAAGTCTGCCAGACTGTGTTCAAAACTTAATTATAGCTGTATGATTTGGGGCAAATCTTATTATGTCCCAGTTCCCCATTTGTGAAATGAGAGTAGTAATAGCTATCATACAAGACTATTTCAAGAATAGTTGAGAAAATGTATACTGAAGCCCCTTGAACAGTGTTATTATCATTGAATATCCCCCTGGTTTTTTAAGGATCCTTCCATAGAATGGCATAGCTCACCAAATTATATACAGATGTAACCACCCAGGGAAGAGTTCTTTAAGTTTTTGTTTTTGTTTGTTTGTTCATTTGTTTTTAGTAGTTATAGTAAAAATAATGAAGACCACCTTGCCAGCCCATAGTTCTTCATAGGATATTCCTTTGAGCCATTATCCAAAAGCTCATACCTGTTCAATCTAGCCCTAGACTTAATTGTAGGATTAAATAATATTCTTGTTGGTTTGAGGTAATGATTCCAAAATAAGAAGATCATTATTAATCTTGACTCTGTTATTTAACTCATTAAATATTGCTCCCAAATTTGTCATCTAGAAATTTAATAAAAATGCTTTCTTAAGTCCTCGACACCACGCAGGACAGTTTTAAAGGCCCTGAATCAGTTCACATTGACATGAGTGATTTAACCCATGTAACCCAGCAAACCATATTAGAATCTTGTCACATTTTTCATCATTTCTATAGTGACATCAACTGACTCTGTAAACATCTTGCTAAAACCAGGATAAGGTTAACTATTACTTCCCCTTAATTTACATATCTGGTAATTTTATCATAAAATAAAATATAATTTGACATGAAACATTCCGAGAAAACTCAAACTCATTCCAAGTGTCAACAACTTTCTTTATGAAGTATCCACAGAACATTTAATACACTATTTAATACACTACTAATGTATTTAATATACTATTTTGGGATTTTTTTTTTCCTGTGAACAACATCCTACTTCCTGGTATGAGTTTCTGGAATCTGCCCTTCTCCCATTTATGAAATGTATGATGTTTTCCATCCTCCTGACACCCTTTTATTTTCACCACGATGTCTCAAGAATATTTAAAGTTAAAATGTGTATATCTTTATGCTTAAAGATAGAAAATTTCTGGTAGATTCATGATCCCATCCACAAATCATTTTACTACTATGGAGTATAACTCTCTGGGCCCAGAGATTTGAAGGGAAGTATGTATGTATGTATGTATGTATGTATGTATGTGGTTTTTTTTATTTTAAGTAGGCTCTATGCCCAACATGGGGCTTGAACTCACTATCCTAAGATCAAGAGTCCCATGCCCTATGGACTGAGCCAGGCTGGTGCCCCTTGGGAGGCATTTTTAAAAAGTTCATTTACAATCTCCTTACTCTCTCCAACTCCAATTTCTTCTTAGCATTGACCTTCAAGTCTTTTACTTGCTATGTTAATGCCCTTTTACTCTGCAGTGACCAGAGTTTTGTCCTCAGGGCTTCTTTAGTTTGCAAAAGAAAAATAGAAAACAAACAAATAAATAAAAATCAGTCCTGGCACACATTCCTTTTTGTTGCATCTCTCTATATAACAAATTTGATCATTTAAAATTTATTCACCAGGTATTTCATGTATAACTTTTTGTAACTTTGAATAACTGGAATTTAGATTAAAAATAGCATATTAATATCTAGTGATGTTTCAAAATATATTAACCATGTGTGACTATAGGAAAATTATTTGCCCTCTCTCTATCTCAGTTTCTTCATCCATAACAACGGAATAATGACCCTCACGCACTATCGGTAGAAATGTAAGTTGTGGGGGCGCCTGAGTGGCTCAGTTGGTGAAGTGTCCAACTCTTGATCTCAGCTCAGGTCGTGATATCTCATGGTTCATGAGATCGAGCCCTGCACTGGGCTCTGTGCTGATAGGGCAGAGCCTTCTTGAGATTCTCATTCTCCCTCTCTCTCTCTGTCTCTCTCTCTGCCCCTCTCCTACTCATTCACTCTCCCTCTCTCAAAATAAATAAATAAACATTAAAAAAAAGAAATGTAAATTGGTTCATCCACTATGGAAAACAGTATGAAGCCTCCTCAAAAAATTAAGAGTAGGAATACCATACAATCCAGCAATCCCACTTCTGAGTATTTACCTGAAGAAAACAAAAATGCTAATGCAAAGAGACATATGTACTCCTCTGTTTATTGCAGCATTATTTACAATAGCCAAGATGTGGAAGCAACCCAGCTATTCATCGGTAGATGAATGAATAAGAAGATGTGATATACAAAAATAGACACATAGATCAATGTAACAGAATAGACAGCTTAGAAATAAACCCAGGATTACATGGTCAATTAATCTACAACAAAGGAGGCAAGAGTATACAATGGGGAAAAAAATCTTTTCAACAAATGGTGCTGGGAAAACTGGACAGCTGCATGCAAAAGAATGACACTGGGCTACCTGCTTACAGCATATCCAAAAATAAACTCAAAATGGATTGAAGACCTAAATGTGGGGTCTGAAATCATAAAATTCCTAGAGAAAATACAAGCAGTAATCTCTTTAACATGAGCCATAGAAACATTTTTCTATATGCCTCCTTTGGGAAAGGAAACAAAAGTGAGAATAAACTATTGGGACTTCATCAAAATAAAAAGCTTTTACACAGCAAAGGAAACCATCAACAAAACAAAAGGCAACCTACCAAGTGGGAGAAGATATTTGCAAATGATATATTGGATAAGGGGTCCATATCGAAAATATATAAAGAAGTTATATGACTCAACACCAAAACCACACAAATAATCCCATTAAAAATGGGCAGAAGACATGAACAGACATTTTTCCAAAGAAGACATACAGATGGCCAACAGACACATGAAAAGATGCTCAACATCACTCATCATCAGAGAAATGTAAGTCAAAACTACAATGAGATATCACATCACCTCACACCTGTCAGAATAGCTAAAATCAAAATCACAAGAAATAAGAAGTGTTGGTGTGGATGTGGATAAAAAGAACCCTTGTGTAGTGCTGCTGGGAATGGAAGCTGGTGCAACCACTGTGGAAAACAGTAGGGAGGTTCTCTTCAAAATTACTATAGAATTACCATATGATGCAGTAATTCTACTACTGAGTATTTACCCAAAGAAAATTAAAACACTAATTAGAAAAGATATATGCACTCTTATGTTTATTGCCACATTATTTACAATAGCCAAGATATAGAAGCAGCCCAAGTATCCATCCAGAGATGAATGGATAAAGATGTGGTGCGTGTGTGTGTATGTGTGTGTAGCTATAAATATAGATATGCAATGGCATATTACTCCGCCATAAAAAAATGAAATCTTGCCATTTGCAACAACATGGATGGATCTAGAGGGTATAATGATAAGTGAAATTAGTCAGTCAGAGAAAGACAAGTATAATATGACTTCACTCATATGTGGAATCTAAAAAAATAAAACAAAGGCACCAGGGTGGCTCAGTTGGTTAAATGGCTGACTTTAGCTCAGGTCATGATCTCACAGTTCACTAGGTCGAGTCCTGTGTTGGGCTCTGTGCTGACAGCTCAGAGCCTGGGCCCTGCTTCAGATTCTATGTCTCCTTCTCTCTCTGCCCCTCCCCTGCTCACGCTCTGTCTGTCTGTCTCTCTCTCTCTCTCAAAAATAATAAATAAATAAGCAAACAAACAAATAAATAAACATTAAAAAACAAAACAAATGAACAAAACAGAAACAGACTCATAAATAGGGAACAAACGTGTTTATGAAAGGGGAGTGGGAGAGGGTGGCAGACTAAATAGGTGAAGGGGATTAAAGGGTAGGAACTTCCAGTTATAAAATAAATAAGTCATGGAGAAGAAAAATACAGCACAGGGAATATAATCAATAATATTGTAATAGCGTTGTATGGTGACAGATGGTAACTACACTTATCATGGAGACCATTTTGTAATGTATATAAATGTCAAGTCACCATGTTTTAACCTGAAGCTTGTACGTCAACTATACTTCAATTTTAAAAAAAATGGAACAATAGTACCAACTTCATAATTTTATTATGAAGATTAAATAAATTTGTGTCTGTAAAGTTCTCACAATAGCATATGATACATAGTAAGTATTATGTGTTGTTTGTTCATTGTTAGCCCAAGGCACCTGTGTGTGCAACACACTTTACTGAAGATTTGGGGACAGGAAGAGATTTACTTTACAGAAAAACAACACAAACTGAATTTGATCATCATTTCTTCCCGAAAGCCTCCTTGTTTATCTAATTTTCAGGCGTCCCCTTCCTTTGGTCTCTGGGAAATTCACCCTATTATGCAAAACAACTGACCTCTTCACCCACTACTCAACCCCAGGTCTTCTCTGCAGACTGACCTCCTCTAACCTGCAAGCATTTTTCTCAGAGCCAACTCCTCAGGGCCACTTGGAAATCTTTTCCTTTCTCCTTCCTCAATAGCTCCTGGGAGGACTAAGGACCAAGAGAGAGATTTATTTCCATATCAAAGTGCATTCCATCACCTCCCTAAGCAGGAAGCAACAGCAACAATCAATTCTTGTCTTAAATGGCAATTTTAATCATTGAAACTTAGAAATAAACATTTCATGGGCAAAAGACATGAATAGACACTTTTCCAAAGAAGACATCCAGATGGCTAACAGACACGTGAAAAAATGCTCAACATCACTCATCTTCAGGGAAATACAAATCAAAACCACAATGAGATACCACCTTACACCTGTCAGAATGGCTAACATTAACAACTCAGGCAACAACAGATGTTGGCCAGGATGTGGAGAAAAAGGATCTCTTTTGCACTGCTGCTGGGAATGCAAACTGGTGCAGCCACTCTGGAAAACAGTATGGAGTTCCTCAAAAAACTAAAAATAGAACTACCCTATGACCCAGCAATTGCATTACTAGGTATTTAACCAAAGGATACAGGTGTGCTGTTTTGAAGGGACACATGCACCCCAATGTTTATAACAGCACTATCAACAATAGCCAAAGTATGGAAAGAGCCCAAATGTCCATCGACAGATGAATGGAATAAGAAGATGTGGTGTATATATATAATGGAGTATTACTCGGCAATCATAAAGAATGAAATCTTGCCATTTGCAACAATGTGGATTGAACTAGAGGGTATTATGATAAGTGAAATTAGTCAGAAAAAGACAAATATCATATGACTTCACTTACATGTAGAAGTTAAGATACAAAACAGATGAACATAGGGGAAGGGGAGCAAAAATAATATAAAAACAGGGAGAGGGACAAAACATAAGAGACTCTTAAATATAGAGAACAAACACAGGGTTGGTTGCTGGAGGTGTTGGGGTGGGGGATGGGCTAAATAGTCAAGGGGCATTGAGGAATGGGCTAAATGCTGGGATGAGCACTGGGTGTCATATGCAGGGGATGAACCTCTGGATTCTTCTCCTGAAATCATTATGGCAGTATATGCTAACTAACTTGGATGTAAATTTAAAAAATAAAAATAAATAATAAATAAATATTATTGCATATACCTTTTGGAAAAAAAAAAGAAACAAACATTTCAAATACATATTTTAAACACATTTTAAAATACACATTTTAAACATATTTAAATATATTTCATTATCTTCCTTAATATTAAATTTCATCAGTGTGATGCCTAGGTCTTGATATTTTAATGACTGGATAAAATGACTCACTATGAACAGTGAGATTTGAATACTCAGCAGGGTTTCCTAATTCTGAGAAAGAAGTCAGGAAGGATGTCCTTAGGTCATTCATGCACAAATATAGCACTGATTCTGCCCAGGAGGGGAAGGAAATAAAGTAGAACTTGAGTGGAGCTGCTTTCTCAACCTCGGTTAACACTCGGTATCATCTCTTCCTCCACTCTCTGAGCTACTGGTTATGGCTGTTTCCTCCTCCCAGACAAGGACCTGGCCAGACCTACAGAAGCCCCCTCCCTGTTCTTGAACAACTCACAAGGATAATGGTAAGGTCTCCAGGGAGATGTTGGGCTTCCTGCCACTAAAGGCAGTTGCAGGGGGGTGGGGTGGGGGTGGGGGGAGAAGAGTGCACCTGGCTGGCTTAGTAGGTAGAGCATGTGACTCTTGATCTCAGGGTTGTGAGTTCAAGCCCCACATTGGGCAAAATAATTTTTTGGAAAAATAATGAAGACAGTTGGCTGGCTCAAGTGATTAATGAAAACCTGAAAGATAAGACTATATTTATACCCCAAGCCATAAAGCATGTCATACCAGTTATGCCTGATTATATATGCAACCCAGTGTCCCAAGACTTCATTAGCCCAAGACTACAGAATCAGGTCGCATTTCTTCAATAGACACATTTCAATGACTCCAAGTTGTCTCCTCTGGAATATGGGAAGCATTGTGATTCTCATTGGATTTCCCCTTTTGTTTGTTTGTGGAAGAAAGCCAACATAATCCTGGCCTTTGGAGGTTTTCCCCCTAAGTACATATGCCACACTTGGTGCTTCTCCACAGCTCTGGGGCCACCCGAAGCCATCTGGGGATTCACTCCTCCCAGACTACTGCTGCTCTCCCCCAGCTGTGTCTCCCCCAACTTGAGCACAGGCTCTATCCTCCTCTCCCCAAAGTACAGCTAGGACCAGCAAGTGGGTGTTGAAAAAAGCCTGCCAGATGTCTTGAGGATCGCATAAATGGAGGGAAACTTAAACTGGACGAGACATATCACTCCTCCTTAAATTTGTTTTCCACATGCTCCCTACAGGATCCTCTACCAGAGCTGTCTCCATGGGCCATGTGCAATCACACAGGCCCTGTGCTTACAAGGGCCCCATACTTATTAATCTGCTGTTGCCATCTTGGAATTCTTAATAACTTTTTATCAAGAAGCCCCTGTTTTCATTTTGTATTGAGCACAGCAAATTAGTAGCTACTCACACCCTCTTTTCTTTTATTGAGATATAATCAACATACAATATTATATTAGTTTCAGGTATACAACATAACAATTTGATATTTGTATATATTGCAAAATGAACACTACAGTAAGTCTAATTAACATCTGCCACCATACCTTGTCACAATCACACCCTCTATTAAATACCATCCTTCTCCTTAACCCTTAGCTTGCCTGTGTTTGCAGCCTAAGTACCTATGATTATGCCCCTTCTTCTTGGAGTTCTGATCCAACTCCAGGCACAAAATGGCTCCAGAGATGCAACCCTGCTCACAATGAAGGCTACCAAGTAGATGAGTTACAAGAGATGAAATTGTCTTTCAAGTATCATAACCACAAGGCAGTGGAAAGGTGCTTTGATTTCAAAAAAAATTTTTTTAATTGAAGTGTAGTTGAGACATAATATTATATTGGTCTCATGTGTGCAACTTAGTAATTCAACATTTATATACATTAGGAACTGATCACCACAATAAATCTAGCTACCATCTGTCATCATACAAAGTTATCACCTATTATTAACTATATTCTCTATGCTGTACATTGTATCTCCAGGTCTTATTTTTTTTATAACTATAAGGGTGCTTTGATTTTTTTAAGGTTTATTTTTGAAAGAGAGAGCACGAGCGGAGGAGGTTCAGAGGGAGAGGAGGTCAGAGTACCGGAGAGGGCTCTGCACTGACAGTCGCAAGCCCCGATGCGGGGCTCAAACTCACGAACCGCAAGATCATGACCTGAGCCAAAGTTAGACACTCAGCCGACCAGGCACCATCCAACTTTGATTGTAATACAAATACACAACAGGCATATATACCTGCGGTCATATAAATAAAATTATCTAAATGTGCTTATCTAAAGATCCAGATATTCGGTCCCATGTAGACCAAAAAAAAAAACCAAGCAAACAACCAAACTTTTATCTAAAGACAACTGTTTTGGTTGAGGGGCTTGGCATCACAGATAGACTTATTCTGTACATGAGGATATTTTGGGAAGAGACTAGAGTATTTCATGACACCAGAACATTCTGAAAAATTTGACCTCCACTCTCATCTCTACCGCTCTCTCTTCATCTCCCCCATCTCTGACCCTCTCCTCCCCTCCCTTCTTCGACTCCATCCCAGCCCCTTTGGGGCAGTTATTTTCCAGACCTGGCTCTAAAGGTATCTCCCCAGCAGGAGTCCTACACTCTGCAGAAGTCCCAGGACAGAGGGTACAGGCATGACTGCCTGCCAGGGGCCAGCCCCAGTCAGAGCTGAAAAGGGGCAAAAGCAAGAACTAGGAGGAAATGGGTCACTGCCCCGCGGTTGGCAGGAGCATCTGCTGTGCCTGAACTTTTATTCTGGGAACAAATCTTTGCTCTCTTCACCAGTGACCCACATGAACCATAATTCCCAACAGCAATAAAGTGGGGCAATAAAGAAGGTCTGACTCCACAGCTGCGGGGTAAGAGTTCCCTGGCAAGAGAATAAAGACAGAGAGACCTAGAGACAGAAGAAACAAAGAGATTCTGAAAAGGAGATTTTTTAAAAAGTCTGAGCCTTGACTAACTGCCTCTAGATGCCTCCATAGTAAAAAATTCCGTCTTTCTTTTGTCTTCCTCTGATTTTAAACACCCTTTCTTTTCAAGGTGAGGGAAGGGTGAGGAAGAAGGGGGAGAGTGTCTGCAGAGCCAAATCAAGCTGGGAGCTTGGAATCATGGGAGCCAGTGTAGGGCTTGGCAGAAGCCCACTGTTGGATGGATCCTGGAAACACCCACTGAATTGGCAACATTTTCCTTCCCTGCAAACAAGATCCTAACAAGATTCTTCTAGCCCAAAGTGGTGACTTTGTCACCTCTTGGCCTTAGTCACGTCCTCTCTCCCACCTCAGCCCCAGAGACTCTTTTCTCTGGCAGTTCCCGAGTCCCAGAGTGTCATTTATTGGTAGGCAGCAGAGGGCGATCTGGCTCTGGAGAATGACCGGGTCAACTCCTGCCATGTGCCCGGATTGCTAATGACTTGCAGCTCCATCAACATAAAGCTAACTCTTGACAAAGGAACATTGTCACTAAGCATTTTCCTTTTCATTCTTGAAAGCTCCACTGCCTTAGCTAACCCCAGGCCCCTCCCTCCTGCCTTCATTCTCACTCTCTTTCCTCTCCCAACCTCTTGGAAGCAGCAGGAAATGAACAAGGTCCACAGTGGAGAAAAACAAATCCCAGGGCCCTGCCGGGGAAAACCACAGGGAAACGACCAAGTGGCATTAGCAGCTGCAGGAGCTAGAGGCAGCGCTCTGTGTGTGTGGTGTGTATGTGTGTGTACTTTCGTATACATAAAAACGACCTTGAGAGATTGTTAAAACACAGTTTCCTGGGCCTCACCCAGGAGTTCTGATTTAGTAGGTCTGGAGCGGGGCCCAAGAATTCGCATTCTTAACACTCCCAAGCTATTTTAATGCTATCACTGGTGGACCACGTTTTCAGTAGCCCTGTTGTACACCAAATGCAGTGAATAAGTTTATAAATCTGGGTCAGGGGCTTGCTTGGATAAAATCCTGATAAGATGAATTTCCCCTAGAATAGTAAGTCCAGATCCTTCTAAATCTAGGCCAGAAGATCTCATGGATCAGCCTGCTGCTGTTCCCTCCCCTTGGAAAAGGAGCAGAGAATGTATCAACCAGAGCATTGTTTGGAGGGGGCTGAGTTCAGATAATAAGATGGTTCTCCATTGACTGTTTTTCATCCCAACTGGCAGGAGAATTACAGTAGGCCCCTCCTTCACCCCTGGGCAGGAGATGGAAACTCTGTCTACAGAACCCTGCTGTGTGTAACAGCTTATGTCCAAAGGCCTCTGTCCCCTCCTCAGCACCCTCCAAACTCTAGAACCTCTGGATCCCAGGGCTCAGTGGGATGAGCTGGTTATCCTCAAGAGAGGTGAGCACCCAAAGGCACTTTGGGTGATCGAAAGAGAGCCACTCACTTCTGTCCATGCACCAGAACATAACAGAACAAAGTATCAACGGACACTGCTTATCCTCGCCTTATCCCCATTTATGGCATAGGCCGAAATTATTGTCCTTTCTCCCCCCTCTAAGTTTGTCTAAATGGCGTGACATTCAATTCAACAAACATCCTTTGAGCACCTACTCTGTCCACACCCCATGTCAGACTCTGGGGACACATAGTCTCTGATAAAGCTGGACCTAGCTCTCAAGGAGCCCACAGTTTAGAGAGAAAGACTAACAAATATGTAAGAGATATGTACCAGGATAGTAAGTACCCTCTAAGAACTGTCAGCTGGAGGTGCTTCCCCTGCCAAGACCCCTCATCCCAGGGAGAGACACTGGGGGAGGGTGGGGACACTTCTCCCTCTGAAGGGCCACTGTTTGAGCCAGAAGAAGCCTATGGGTGTGGGGTCTGAAGCTTAATTTCCTCAAGTGCAACTGTCTACACTAGATCTGGCAGCTAAGGGGTGAGCAGCTCTGTTGCACAGAAGATAGATCAAAATGGGCAGAAGCCATAGAAAAACCAAGAAGACCAGCTTGTGGGCACAAGAAAGCCACCCCAACGGCTCCAGAATGACTCAGGAAGACCTTGAAGGGGCTGTATGTGGTGCAAACCCCGTGGATAGAGAATAAAGAATACTGCTTGGTTACTGCTATACCCAGTTTCTCTGCTAGGCTGGTGTGGGGCACGGGTGTTAACAAGGCAGGTAGTTTAGGTACACAGATACTTTCCAAAGGGTATGGGACACTGGTCAGTTTCAAAGGGATCAATTTGCAGGTCTTCAGTTTCCATTCATATTCTTCCCTAAACGGATGTGCCTCAGAGGGCATCTGCAGCCCTGATTTCCTTTGACCGCCATTTTTCTTTTCTTTTTTTTTTTTTTGCCTGGGTGGCTCAGTTGGTTGCGCATCTGACTTTGGCTCAGGTCATGATCTCATGGTTTGTGGATTCGAGCCCCGTGTTGGGCTCTGCGCTGACAGCTCAGAGATGAGCCTGCTTTGGATTCTGTGTCTCCCCATCTCTCTCTCTGCCCCTCCCTGGCTTGTGCTGTCTCTCTCTCTTTCTCTCAAAAATAAATAAACATCAAAAAATTAAAAAAAAAACACACTTTAAAGATTTTATTTGTAAGTAATCTCTACAGCCAACTTGGGGTTTGAACTTAAAAGCCCGAGATCAAGAGTTGTCTGCACTTACTGACTGAGCCAGCCAGGGGCCCCTCTTTTCCTTACCTTTTTTTCCTCAATTGCCCTCCTCCCATTTCACACACAAAAAAAGTTTACTGCTCATTGTTCTCTAATCCTGCTAGCTGATGCATTGCTCTAAGGTATAAGAACCTCTGGGACATCAAAGGGACAATTCCACAATTATTCTAATCAAGGAACCATAAATACCTCCCCAGTCTTTCCATCTCCTTATAAGACAAATTCCCAATAAAATTTCACTTCTTAAGAAGTGAACCAGTGTTTACTAATTATAAAAATTTGTAATACCTGTTGTTGTGATAAATGTTACTAATCATATATTTTCAAACAATTAGAACCTTCTGTCACTGGAAATATCTTTTAAAATGATTTCAATTTATGTATTTTTGTTGCAGAAAAGTATGTGTAATCAAAGACCAATAAAATGTTTTTATCACTAAATCATTTTAAGATTACATGGAAGAGGAATCGAAATGTGATAATGTGACTTCAAAGAGAGAAAGAAACAATATAAAACTTCCATTTTAAAGAGTTTCATCATGAATTAGCTAAATCGACAAGGGTAATATCCAATTACTCTGGTATTTATTTGAATCCTTTAGATGCATTTGAAAGAGTGATTTCACAGTTTTTATTGATATTTACAAAAGGCCAACAGTATTTTACAACTTTTAGAACTCTTCGAGCTAATGATGAAAAATGTTAGATGCCAACTTTAAATGTACGAGGAGGTACAAGATTTTTCAAAACTCTTTTAAAAGATACAGGAGCAAAAATGTTAGAGGACCGCGGCTCCAACCAATGTCATTTCCGGAGGGGGACCTCGCAGGGCTGTGACTCAGCATCACTTGGAGACTCCTCTGGGGCAGGGCCAGACCTGTCTTCCCCTTGTAGCAACTTCCACCCCCTGTTCCCAGCAACTGACACCAGTTACTCACCTCCCAGTCACATAACCTCTGGAGGCTGCGGACTCAGTCACGTACACAAATGCCATACCCCTGGGTATGGTACTTAACCCCTCTGTACCTCAGTTTTCTAATTTATAAAATGGGAGTGATATTTACTGCTTCTTCTATTTCTACTTCTTTTTCCACTACTTTTAATTTATGTATGTTACCTTAAGAATGCTTGGCAGTGGAAGCAACTGTTGTTTATCTGAATACTCACTTAACAGAAAAGGAAGAATGAGAAACAGAGGTCAAGCCAGATGTCAAAGGTCATTTGATAGGTCAGTTGCAAAGGACTAGAACCTTAGAAAGGTAGCATTTAGCCTACTGGCCTCTATTTTCTGGCAGTGACTCAGAGCTCATCTAAGAATCTAGAGGCACGGTTCATAACATCTTTTCCCAACACGGGCCTTGAGGACAGTCTATTCTTTCATGGATTTCTGCCCGCCCAGAAGCATCTGTAACCAGAGTAGGGGGGCTAGGCTTACACATTGAGGTCTTATGTCTCCGTGTCTTCAGGCTGTGCCCCTCCTCCCATAACAGAAGAGTAGTTAACTGCTAAAATCTTCTATCACTTCTCATTTGTTCATTAAATCATACAAATCTTAGATTTTAAGAATCTGATAACTAAAAGGGACTTTAGAAATCAGATTGCCCCTGGGGCCCCTGGGTGTCGGTTAAGCCTCCAACTCTTGGTTTTATCTCAGGTCATGATCTCATGGTTTGTGAATTAGAGCCACACATCAGACTCTGCACTGACAGTGTGCAGCCTGCTTGGAATTCTCTCTCTCTCTCTCTCTCTCTCTCTCTCTCTCTCTCCTCTCTCTCTCTCTGCCCCTCCCTTCCTCATGTGCTCTGTTTTCTCTCTCTCTCTCAAAATAAATACACTTGTAAAAAAGATCTCTAAAAAAAAAAGAAAGAAAGAAAGAAAGAAAGAAAGAAAGAAAGAAAGAAAGAAAGAAATCAGATTTTCCCAGCTTTGAGGCCCAAACCTTTCTCATCAGTCACCCTGCAGCAGGGTTCCAAAAAAGCATTTCCACCTGTGTTCTCTGTGCTGGCCCGCCAGGCCACCTTGAAACCAAGACAGGTGACTAGAGTTGGTGGAGGTACTGTTGCTACTGCTGCTGACTCTGTTGAGCCTCCATTCTCCAAATTTTAAAGCTCATGATCTCCTTTGACTAAAACATAATAATAATAAAGTCCTATACCTTTTTTTCATGTAAATTGACACAATGTTTGGAATGAAAACAGAATTTTTTAAAAATGTTTATTTATTCTTGAGAGAGAGAGAGAGCATGAGCTGGGGGGGAGGGGGGGGGGAAGAGAAGGAGCAGAGGATCCTGCCTCCTTGGGAAGATTCCTCCAAGAGAAACATTCCACCCCTTTATCTACACCTCCTAGACCCCACATTCCAACACACACTTCTTGGCTCCAGGAGTGTGTAGGGTACGTGTGGCAAGACCACCAAAGATGAACAGAAAGAGGTGAGAGCAAGACACCCAGCAAATTAGGCCCAGGGCCTGTGCATATTTGTGGGCAAACCGGGATGGGGTCAGGGGGAGGGGCACAGAGGAATTATCTATAACCAGAGGAGAAGAGTAAGGGTGGGGCTGGAGGGAACGGCTCATAAAAATCTGTGCCAATGTTCTTCCCAGCTAACAGAAATAAAGGCAACAGACAGGTCAGAGATTTAAGGTCGGGAAGGAAGGTGGGGAAGAGCCAAACTCACACTTCCCTGAAGGATTTCTATTTTGTACCTTTCAGGTGCTCTTCTGTCAGCTCATCCTGTTCTACAGTTGGCCAATGGTTCCCCGCTATTCCAACTGATCTCTCTTTCACTCTTGCCAGTCCCTCTTTCCCTTGTGTTTTAGGTGACTTCACTGCAGTCCTGCCACATCCACACACGTTAACATTGGAAGGGCCTCATTTGCCATCCAACCCAATTCTTTGAACATTTGGACCGTGGCAACACGGTAAGAAGTGCATTTTATATCCTGACCTAGTACCTGTGCACATAGAGTACAACCAAACCAAGTTTCAGGAAACAGCCCTTGCTTTACCACAACTATTCAATGGTTTCAATGTTAAAATGCCAGGTGTCACTGGCTAAATTAACACAGGCTATTAATGGCTCACAATTCATTCTTAAACCCAGACTCATTTTACAGATGAGCAAATTAAAACAAAAGGAAAGGCCCCAGGTCACACCACCAGCGTCAAAACCAGGGCTAGCACTCCCAACTTTTCCTGCAAGGAGTTAGATTCCACTCAGAACAACACCTTTGATTGGAAAGGGATAATTTTAAAAATATGCTATCTTGGGGGCACCTGGGTGGCTCAGGGGGTTGAGCATCGGACTCTTGATCTCGGCTCAGGTCTTGATCTCAGGGTCATGAGTTCAAGCCCTGCATTGGGTTCCATGCTGGGTGTGGAGCCTACTTAAAAAAAAATTTTTTTTTGTTTTAAATGCTATGTTGGTGCATAAACGTCTTGCCTATTTTTGTGTGGGCTCTCTGCCATGCTCAGTTATTTGATGCCAGAACACTGAGACCTAGCAAATGGAGAAACTTGGGTGAATTAGGAACCCAAAATGCATTTGCTTTTTATTTATTTATTTATTTATTTATTTATTTATTTATTTATTTTTTAATGCTCAAAGACCTCTACTGCTGCTCCCTGCTAGTAGCTGGGTAGACTGGTCCTCTCATCTGACAGAGCTGGGCAGGTGGTGGGGGCTGGGGGAGAAGTGGGGTAGGGGAGTGAAGAGGGGGATGGATGGGATTTCCTTGACCTTCCTTCCTCCCTTCCTCCATCCCTCCCCCCCTCCTCCCTTCCTTCCCCCCTTCCATGAGCAAACCAATATTATATACCTATTATTTACCGGGTCTTGTGCTACTTTCTATAGACAGGGTGAAAAAAATTCTCTTGGGAAACACACTCTGGCAAAGCAATAAATTTGTAAGCAGCCCATTATAATGCCACACAGAGGTTAAGGCTTTATGAGAAGGAAGTTTAAGCCTGTATTTAACCCAGACTGATGAAGAAAGAAGTGACTAGAAAGGCCTGCCCTGAGAAGGGGATGGCTGAGTTGACTCCAACCAGGTGAAGACATAGGGAAGGAGGTCTCCGGCAGAAATCCTGCTGGACCAGGGGACGGTCTTGGTGTTTCATAACATTGATGTGTAGCGCTCCTAACTTGGGGGAAATCTGCTAAATATACACTGATTTTCAACTCCTGTCTCTGAATACAGCTGGACTGGAGAGAGAAAGGTATCCATCGAGCCCTACCTGCCCAAACCAGTTTCTGAAGGGACAGAGCTCTCGTGGGGCGGGGAAGAGAGATAGCACACACCTACTCTGCTCATTCTTTGAATTTTATTTTGTTACACTTTTTGAAATTATTTGAATTCAGGGGCACCTGGATTGTTCAGTCAGTTGAGTGTCCGACTTTGGCTCAGGTCATGATCTCACAGTTCGTGAGTTCAAGCCCCACATCGGGCTCTGTGCTGACAGCGCAGAGCCTGGAGACTGCTTCAGATTCTGTGTCTCCCTCTCTCTTTGCCCCTTCCTTGTCATGTTCTCTCTCTCTCTCTCTCTCTCTCTCTCAAAAACAAATAAACATTAACCCCCCCAAAAAATTATTTGAATTCAGAAATCCGTTAAGAATATCCACTGAATATGCAAATGTTGTCACTACTTGGGGATGCTTAAAAAAAACAAACCAGCCCCCTCCCTACTCCCCATTCATAGCCTTGCTTAAGAGGCACTTGGAGTAGTGCTAGAGAGACAGCCTCCCCACTCCCCTTCCTCCCTGCATTCCCTGGAGAGATTGTGAGATAGGGCCATTTGTTTAGATAGGACTCTGCCTGCCACTAAGGTTCAGCATCTGGCCTCAGGCAACAAAATAAAACAAAACAGGAAAGTCAGGAAGAAGCTAGGGAGCTAAAACTAGACCCCTGAAATATCAAGCCTCCAACCCAGCAGATGTTGGAATGAGGACTCTACATACAGGAATAAACAAAAATTATGTCTCAAGATCTAACTTGAAACAACCCCACTTAGTACGTCCTCGGTGATCTTCATGTTGAAAATAATCAATTATCAGTCTAAAACTGATCCAGACGGTGTTAGAAAAGCTCAATGAAAAATTCTGACAATTTTGTGGCTTCTTCAACATATTGTCTTCCTGAGGATCAGCAAATCTGTTAAGGTCTTGCTCTTCTGTTTGGCTGACCACTATCATCTACTAAAAATGTCTGATGTCTTTCTAGTTTATTTCAACCATTACTTTTTAGTGATGACAGCTTGAAATTCATAAGAAAGCCTGAATTATGCAAGTTGTCTGATTCTGAAACCTCTTAGATCAGTACCAAATGGTGGTTCTCAAGACTTTCACTAAGTGACCTTTATTCAATGCCTGTTAATACCAGGATTTAAAAAAAAAAAAAATCCTATCTCATATATAACCATCCTAAAAGGTAACTGTTTTGTTCCATGAGATTCAGAAGTTAGGCAAGGTAGTGAGAAAAAGCAATAATTGAAGTCCAAATGTGCCTCTCTTTACAATCCAAGATCTTTTTGTCCTAATACTGCCTTCCCAACTGAACCAAAGCAGGCTCTAATTTAGCTAACTAGCTAAAAGCTAGAAGCATTATCTTAAGGCAGGAGAATAACCGGAACGGGGCTTTCTGACCCTCTCTGTCTCAACTTCTGTCTCTCTCACCCTCCCTTCTCTCCCTCATTACTTAGGTGTCCTGCTCTCTTCTCTTACCATCAAACAGAGCTCTCTAGAATGCATTCTACCATAAAAGGTCAGAGCAGCATTTTCCAACAGGGGTCCAGGACTTTTACTACCTCCCCCAACCCAATCCCCCACTCCTGCCCCCACACTACTACCTTGGAGGCTCCAAAGGGAGTCTGAGAGCTGTTGTCTCCATTTCAAAGGAGTCTAAAGAGAAATTGTCAATTCTTTTTAGGCTACTCAGATTCCTTTGTTTTTTCTGGTGTCCCATCAACTCGGTGTAGTCGGCCTGAGTTGGGAAATTGAATTAATCAATAAAGGATATTTGTCTGGCAGGTTGAAATCTTTTGAAGCACTGAGATCCCCCCTGAAAGCTGTAGAGTGGTGAAAGGTTAGGGCTTTGCAACTTAATCTCCACTAACACAGTCTTAATCCGAATGGATCAACTCTTTAGTAAAACATTCAAGCAACACTGCCATTGTTCTGGAGAAGAAGGGTATGGGTTGAAAGGCTGAAGATACATTAACCTGGATATCTAGGTCCATAATGCAAAAGAAGCAATAGACCACAGTGGTTAAGGTAATGGACTTTGACAGCAGAGAGACACTGTTCAAATCCTGACTCTGTCACTTGTTAGGAGTTATTGACCAAATTGTTGAACTTTGTACATCAGTTTTCTCATCTGTAAAATAATAGCAACCATCTCATCGGATTGCCAACTGGATGCAATGCCATAACGTGTTTGGAGTGCAAGGTGCCTCACACTATAATAACCGTTAAGAAATGCTGCCTTACATTTTTTTCAAAGGACTATAACCCAAATTGATCTTCTGTTATGCCACAGGACATCTCCTCCTCCCCCATCTGCCTACTGACTATTTCCTTTTCAAGCCCTGAGCTCATTGGATATTTTGGCTGATGTTGGAAAACTCTTGGAACAAAAGCAGAAGGAAAGTGTAGTCTGGGTCCGAAGGCTAAGCAGCAATCTTTTCGCCCTAAGTGATGACTACAGCTGGCTATGGCATAGAGGGCCTTGGCACAAAGAGGAGGGTGAAGGACAAATAAAGGTCCTGTTTACAGGAAGCTCACTGTCTGATGGGGAGCCAGGAGTCATGCTTGGAAAAGAGAGAGACCCATCAAAACCAGACTCAGGTAAGGATAAATGTTAAATGTGCAAGTGCTAGGAGGGAAATCCTTCCTTTAACAGCAGTGGACTCAGAGGTTCATGGTGGGCAACTGGTCAAGGAAAGCTTTGCAGTACTGTGCCCTCACCTCACTGAAGCTCCTTTTATCCCTCCAAGCTGTTCCCCCCCCCCACCCACCCCCGCCGCCGCCCCGCCCCACCAGCTGCTATAGTAATCGCCCTAAAGTACTAGGTCAATCATGTCACTCTTCACCTAAATGCTGGTGACACCTGCGGAATTAAGCACAGACTTTGTAGCCTCTCCAGTGTGAACCCACCTTATCACCTGTGCTCCCTGTCATGTGCCAGATTGTGGTACTCATTGTCCCCTGAGCTCATCCTGAGCTCTGGCTCCTCTGCACCTTTCTTCCTTCTCCTCCTCCTCCTCTTCCTCCTCCTCCTCTCTAAAGACCTTTATTTTTCAGTAATGTCTACACCCAACATGGGGCTCAGACTTTCAACCCCTAGATCAAGAGTCCCATGCTCCACGGACTGAGCCACCCAGGCTCTCCCTTCCTTTTATTCTTTATTCTCTCTCGGGAATGTCCTCTGGTTCTCTCCCATCTCAAACGCCACTCCTCCCTTAGAAGCTTCCTCTAATCCTCTCCCAATTCCCCCAGCACTCCCTCCTCTGAAACTTGGGGGATGGAAGGTTCTCTGTAAATCTTGTTTTCTACCAGTTATCATATTGTTGACTGCTTAAGCATAGGTGAGATGTCTGACTGGATGGTCCCCTCTGCTGACACTTAATATGTACTCAAGAAGGGATTGCTGAATTGGATCAGAGCTGAATAACCTTCCTTCCCCCTCAAGACTCTCTTCATATTTATTCTCCTAACAACGCTCCTCCAAGGGAAACAGAATTGATTCTTCCTATTTTACTGAGCAGGAAATTGAGGCCTGGAGAATAAAAATAATTGGTCCAGAGGGGGTTGGGGGTGTGAGGGCGACAGAGGCCAATATGGAAACGTCCATAGCAAAACAAACCCAGTGATGATTTTGCTTGTCATTCTGTTTAGTCTCTCTTGTCTCAAGGCTACGGTGACAGCCTGGAATGGATTAAACCGTGACTAGCAACTGTTGGTCTCTAGGCCTGGGGTGAAGTAATGTCTCTTTAACTCCGTCCTCAAAGAGAATTTTAAAAAGGCAAAAAGAAAGAGGAAAAGAAATTTTGCTCCCCGAGAAATGGAGAAATGTACTGCAACATAAAATCATACACGGCTTTAAAATTCAATGTTTTCCTTCTCTGAAGATAACCCAGGACAGCCCGTCTCTACTGTTTCTCATCATACAAATTGCTTTGCTTGAAAGACAAGTGGAGGTAAATATAGCAGCAGTATCTCTGATGTAACATTCTCTGACCTGGCCTAGACATGCCCTTGACATTGTCCTTCAGCAAGGAAAGAGAAGGAGAGAAAGTAGGTCCTTGCTACTGTGTGTAAGAGAAACTGCCATGCCCAGCCGTTATCGGGGTACAGGAGACTGATGAGTATAAAGAATAAAAATAAAGAAGTGAAGGATGTGAGGATTTGTCAGGTTTCCTGTGTTTGGCTGTCTGGCAGGCAGGCCAGAGCCAGAGCCAACCAGCGGTATTTACCAAGGTGGACGTGGCCCGAAGCCCTGCCCTGGAAACCACACACGGCTCCACTTCCACTTCTGCCCGCTGCATTTTGCAAAGTGTCCTGCCTAAAATATTTTGTAGGTTACTGAATCCCACTTTCCCCTTATTCTTTCCAGGCTCTTTTTCCTTAAGGCAACAACTTAAGGATAGCAATAATGAAACTGTAATTTGAAAGTGGGCAGAACACACACCAAAATGATCATTGTGGTTACCTCTGGTGAGAGGTCAGCGCAGCTGGGGCTGGGAGGAGGGCAGTGTGAACGCCCCAGGGCTCTTGGCTCTGTATGGCTGGACTCTTTCACAATGAGAATGATTTAGTGAATTGCATGCGTAATTTTTTTTAGCCAGGGAAGAAAGGAAATAATGGATTGAGAAATAGCCCACCTGTGATTTATACTTTGTTTAAGCATATTATGAGCTCTCAATTCCCCCCAAAGTAAAGTATCTATTTGGTAGGTTAACTGCGATGTTCTTACTTCCAGTGTCCAGGATAACAACTCTTTCTTTTCTTTACTTTTACATTCCTAATGTAAAATTTCAATTATGTGCCACACATATATATGTAATTTATGTCTGTATAAACCATTTAGAGTGATTTTATATGCACAGATACTTCCATCTATCCATTTCTGTCGATTACCTATTTCCTTGTGTTCTTAATAATACATAAATAAGAGAACCTCGTGATACCACTCGTGTGTGTGCCCACCCCCTTCTTAAGATCACTAGTCAAATTAAGACAGCTCTGCTGTCCCACGAGTTAATGTATACATTAATGTACACAAGATCCCTCACGCAATGCCTGGCATGTGTTAGCTGCTCTATCAGAACTGGGAAGGCTTCTCTCCTCCCTCTTTGTCCACAGAAGAGGACAGAGTTGACACAGAAGAATTTCAAAGAATTTCAGCGTGTAAGCCTCTGGCCTAGGAAACTTAGAGCTAGGAAGTGTTAGATAGGATTTCACCGATTTTCCTCACCTTGAGACAGGGAAATTGAGACCCAGGGAGAGTTGCTTATTTAATAAAGACTACAAATCCACTAAGTGGCAGAGCCAAGCGTCTTAATGACTTTTCTGAACTTCCACTTGTACCCCTGGCTCATGTCCAAACTAGTTAAAATGACAAAATTGCCAATTTT
This sequence comes from Panthera tigris, assembly GCF_018350195.1. Taxonomy (NCBI): domain Eukaryota; kingdom Metazoa; phylum Chordata; class Mammalia; order Carnivora; family Felidae; genus Panthera; species Panthera tigris. Next base: position 95,687,807 of record NC_056667.1, on the reverse strand, counting down.
TAGAATAACTGTCCTCTCTCTTCCCTTCTCTTAGTGTGTCTGGCTTAGAACTTTTATTCTATTTTATACCTACCTAGATGAGCTTGTAGGAGTAAAATCTCAGAGGAGATACAAATGCAATAACTTTTTTTTTTTTTTAAGTTTATTTATTTTGAGAGAGAGAGAGTGAGCTAGTGAATAAGGGGGAAAGGTCCAGAGAGAGAAAGAGAAAGAGAGAGAATCCCAAGCAGGTTCTGTGCTGTCAGTGCAGAGCCTAACATGGGGCCGACATGGGGCCTGATCTCACAAACTGTGAGATCATGACCTGAGCTGAAATCAAAAGTCAGACACTTAACCGACTGAGCCACCTAGGAGCCCCTGCAATAACATCTTTAATAATCAAGTACTGGGCTGAAGGCATTCTGACTTCCCCCAGAGCACAGTATACATAGTGAACAGCAGGTGTGGTTTATTATTACTATTATTAGCATTATTAACATCATCATCCTTATCTGTCTTCTGTATGTGAATAGGTTTTTAATAATGCACTATTAGGGGCATCTGGCTGGCTCAGTGAGTAGAGCATGTGACTCTTGATCTTGGGGTCGTGAGTTTGAGACTTTGAGTTGGGTGTAAAGATTACTCTCATTTAAAAAAAGCGCTTCAGGGGCGCCTGGGTGGCTCAGTCGGTTATTTCGGGGCAGGTCATGACCTCCCAGTTCGTAAGTAAGTTCGAGCCCCACATCAGACTCTTTGCTGACAGCTCAGAGCCTGGAGCCTGTTTCAGATTCTGTGCCTCCCTGTCTCTGTGCCCCTCCGCTGCTCACACTCTGTCTCTCTGTCTCTGTCTGTCTCTCTCTCTCAAAAACAAACTTAAAAAAAAATTAGAAAGAAAGAAAGAAAGAAAGAAAGAAAAAAAGAAATTCGAAAGCCTGAGCAGCTTCTCACCTGGAGGCAGTGAGCCAGCACCCAGGTGGCCCCACCCTGCTGAGTCTCTTCTGCTAATGATGGGAAGGACTTCAGGAAGGTAGTCCCCAGCCCCCAGCTTGTTGCCTGGGGCAAGCTCCCAGAAAAGTTTACCTAACTTCCACCTAGAAAAACAGAGCTCTCCTCTGGAATTCAAGCACAGTTTAGAGAGGTCAGAGAAATTCACTGCCTGGGGCCCTGTTTCTGTCTGCCTGGTGCCAAAACAACCACATATTCTGCTTTCTGCTTTGCAGTTTATAAAACACGATGAGAGGCTGGGGATCTGGATAACAGGCCGGTTTTACAAAGCAACACAAACAAGGAAACAACAACAGCAACAAAAACAGAGAGAAGGAAGTGAAGAGGAAGAAAAAGATGCTAATATGTCTTGAGAGCCCCTGTGTCTCAGACGTCAGCCGCTTGTCAGCCACCTCGTATCCCTGATCTCTTTCACAACCTCCCTTACTCCCAAAAATAAGAGTTGCACCCATTTCATAGAAACCAAAGCTCACAGGCCAGGCAGCATATCTGAGGTCACACAGCAACCAAGTGGCAGACCCAGAAGTTGAACCCACCCGCTCTGACCCCTGATCTAGTGGGTGCACCTTCCACAGCCCCACACAAGGAAACCGAATCCCAGAGCATTTTCTGTGCCCTGCAGAAGGTCACATAGCTAGTAAATAGCAAGGCTGGCACCTGCCTGTAATCCTGATCTCAAACTTGAGTTAGATCGTCTGTGCTTAAAAAGATGTTTTGTTTGCTGATGGCAAACAAAAAGTGGGGTGGAAGAAAATGAGATGTCACACAGAAATTGACCTGTTTAGATTCTATTAGATAACCCAGGTTGGGGGTGTGGTTCTCAGGAAGAGGTTCTTAAACTAAAAGATCACACAACAAAGTCGTGAATCAGATGAACAAGTAGGTTATATGAAACTACTTGTAAATCCAAGTACAGATTTACTACAGTAAATCCAGGAGGCTATACTGACCAGACAACAGAGACTTCAGTTTTCCTTCAGTCTCAATCAAGTCTTTAAAACAACTTAAGCTTTCAAATGAAATGATACATGTTCACAATACAATTTTCAAAAGATGCAAAATAATAATAGATAGAAAAGTCATCCTCCCACCTCTAATTCCCCAAGCCAGCTTGACCACCACAGGGTCTCCAGAGACCTTGATTCAGCCTAAACACAGAGGGTTCTAGGTAGTAGAAGAGAAAACTGTTCATATGGTGTGATGATAAGTGTGGAAAGATCCGATGCCTTGTCTGAAATATATCTCCATCAGCCGGGTATCACTTTCCCCTTCAAACTAGTAGGAAATTCGCCCCCGTGAGTGTCCTTAATACCCATCACCCACTTTGCACTGAAGCATAGATGGGGAGGGGCGCCTGGGTGGCTCAGTCGGTGACCTGAGACTTCGGCTCAGGTCATGATCTCACAGTTCAAGCCCCGCATTGGGCTCTGCACTGCCAGTGCAGCTTGAGATTCTCTCTCTCTCTGCCCCTCCCCTGCTCATGTGCGCGCTCTCTCTCTCTCTCTCTCTCTCTCTCTCTCAAAATAAATAAATGAAACTTAAAAGAAAAATTTTAAGCAAATATGGGGATATTACCTCCAGAACTACACAGGAAAAGGGAAATGGTCAAACTCAGTAATTTTGCCTAATGGGCTTTCTGTTCATCAACCCAATAATTATTTTCTCTGATGATTTTGTTCTCCCCATTCTCATCCTCAAAACATATACTCAACTGAGGAAGCCTTAAGGGGCCCTCACTAAGGCAGATCTAATTTTAGGATTTTAAATGTGATACATTCTTCCAACAGCCCCACATTTTCTAGAAGAGCCAGCTGGACACAAACGAGATTTTGCTTATGGGTGAAATGTGAGGAATGTATAATCAAAAGCTTCCTCCCCTTCCCAGTGCCCTGACCCTGACCTCCCAAGAGCATAATTTATGAAGACCCTTACCCTCTGCTCCCCTTTTTTTTTTGTTTCAATTTTTTAATTTAAATTCTAGTTAGTTAACATATAGTATAATGTTAGCTTCAGGAGAAGAATTTACAGATTCATCACTTACATATAACACCTAGTGCTCAACACAAGTGCTGTCCTTAATATCCATCATCAACTTAACCTATTCCACCCCTGCCCCACCTCCCTTCCAGCAGCCCTCAGTTTGTTCTCTATTTTAAGAGTCTTCTCCATTTTTCAAAGTAAAACAACAACAACAAAAAGGGGTGGGGGGGCGGGTAGAAGCTCTCTTTGCATGCTATCAACTTTCCACTATTAATCAGGTCTTCTTCAGACTTAGACTTGCAATTGAAATAGTCAAGACCCAGAGCTTATACCTCTCTTGTCTGTGTTTTTCCAATTCAGAACAAAAGCTTTGCCCAACTCTGCCGCTAAAGGTTCTGTCCTGTTTCTACCCTTCTTTGCCAAACTCCTGTGACAAATTATCTGCACTCACATTTATTTTCAGCTCTTAACTTCCAATAATTCAGTTTTGGTCTCTATTGAGAATGTAATTAGGGGTCATTATCTACTCTGGAATAGGTGGATTCAAATGTCCCTTCTCAGTCTTGACTGGCATCCAGAGTCTCTTACTCAATTTGTTACTGCAAATCACACTCTAAAGGATGGGTCTTTTTTTTTTCAATAAGTTAAAAAAATTTTAATTTCATGATCAGTATAGTAACATTAATACAGTTCTACATAAAAGGCAGAAAAAGTCACCCACAATGCCACTACCCTTAAAAAAATAAACATTTTTTAAAAGTTATGTTTATAAGGCACTAGCTCAATACATTATAGTTCATCTTGTGGAATGTTATGCAACATTTGAAAACAATGAGATAAATCTATGCATCTGAAAAAACTCCCATAGTAACTGTCAAGTGAAAATAGCATGGTGTATAACAATATCTATAATGCAATACTATTTTTGTATGTTTATAAATATATCTCATGCTGGGATAGGTATGCAAATTTTCTGGGAGGACATACAAGATACATTCAACAGCTACTACTTGTAGACTCTAAAAAAAGGGAATAGCTGATATGAAAAAAGATTTTACTTTATACTTTCCTGGATTGAGTGATTTGTTTACCATGTAATTTAAAAAATAACTACCATCTAAAAAAAATTTTTTTTAACGTTTAGTTATAATTGAAAGACAGAGAGAGACAGAGTGTGAGCAGGGAAGGGGCAGAGAGAGAGGGAGACACAGAATCTGAAGCAGGCTCCAGGCTCTGAGTCATCAGCACAGAGCCTGATGCCGGGCTTGAACTCACAAACCGTGAGATCATGACCTGAGCTGAAGTGGGATGTTCAACCGACTGAGCCACCCAGGCGCTCCCCCTTTTTTTTTAATTTTTTTAACGTTTATTTATTAGTATTGAAATAAAAAATAACTACCATCTAAAAAAAAGTTATGTTTGTGCACAGTTTTTTTGGAAATAAATAAAACAGTTAAATGTCTACACATGCAACATGTGAAGTTCATTGCTTATGTAGTTGATATTCAAAAGAAGTTTATTACATTTGAAAAGTATTTGAAGGTTAAAGACAGAGAGAGATAAACCAAGAAACAGATTCTTAACTATAGAGAACAAATGAGGGTTAGCAGAGGGGGTGGGTGGGTAGGGAGATGAGTGAAGTAGGGGATGGGGATTAAGGAGTGCACTTGTTGTGATGACCACTGAGTGTTGCATGCAAGTGTTGACTCATTAAATTCACAACTGAAACTAACATAACACTGTATATTAACAAGTATTTGAAAGTAAATTTTACTTCATTCTGCACAAGTTCACAAAATTATATAACAGTTTTTGAGAAATGATAACCAAACGTACATTAAATGTTACTTGCTCATGGGCGCCTGGGTGGCTCAGTCGGTTGAGCGGCCGACTTCAGCTCAGGTCATGATCTCACAGTCCGTGGGTTCGAGCCCCGCGTCGGGCTCTGGGCTGATGGCTCAGAGCCTGGAGCCTGCTTCCGATTCTGTGTCTCCCTCTCTCTCTGCCCCTCCCCTGTTCATGCTCTGTCTCTCTCTCTGTCTCAAAAATAAATAAAAAACGTTAAAAAAAAATTTAAATGTTACTTGCTCATAGCTTAATAAATTTCAAAAGAAAAATTATACAAAATTCTGTCAACATTTTACAGCGTATTTTGATATTTGATTTGGGAGGTCATTATATATATATTTAAATTTTTTTAAGTGTTTATTTTTGAGAGAGAGAGAGAGAGAGAGAGAGAGAGACAGACCCCCAGTGGGAGAGGGGCAGAGAGAGATGGAGACACAGAAACCGAGGCAGCTCCAGGCTCTGAGCACACAGCCTGATGTGGGGCTCGAACGCACAAACTGCGAGATCATGACCTGAGCCGAAGTCAGATGCTTAACCAACTGAACCACCCAGGTGGCCCTGGATGTCATTATATATTTTAATATGTATATAGGATACTACACAGGATCTCCTCTATGTATATAGGATACTGCAAAGAATACTACAAATGCCTAGAGCACAAAAGGCTCTTAAATTAGACCTGGGTAGCATAACACTCCAAACTGTATAAAGAATAAATCCACATCTAATTCTGCTTTCACTATTGCCCTCCCTGCTTACTTTGGCTTTGGCTTCTAGAAAACAGTAGAATGTCTGCTGATAAACCAGGTAAGGTCTGGTTTTCTTTCTATCGTCTTTAAGACACTTTTTTTTAAAGGTGAATTTTATGGTATGTGAATTATAACTCAATGAAAATAAAGAAAGATAATTTTCATGCTGGAAGGGGAAGAACAAACATAGGTAAGAAATTTGAAATTCCACAGAGGTGAAATAATATGAAGTATTCTGTCACTTTTAACAAAGCAAGATTTCTAGTCCCAAATACTGTAAGGCCAGTGTGATTATAAACCACAAATGAAAATATAAAAATTATTTTGACAGTGGGAAAAATGTCAGAAGGTGAGATGTATTGATTTTCAAGGGTGAATAAGGTCTTCTTTTAAAGACAGAAGATTGGTCAAACCTGTTTAGTTTGAAGTAGCTGCCTACCTCAAGAGTATTACTCTTTTCATTATAAATATTTGGTACTACTTCTTCACTCAAAAAGTGTTTTTGGCAGGGGTGCCTGGCTGGCTTAGTCAGTGGAGCATGCCATTCTTGATTTTGGGGTTGTGGGCTTGAGCCCCACATTGGATGTAGGGATTGTTTGGAAATAAAATCTTAAAAAGAAAAAAAGTGGTTTTTGTGTGTGTGTAAAAAAATGAGATCCTAAAAATTATAGTCTGAAAATCTTCAGCGACCCCTGGGAGATTTTGGTGTGAATTATTAAAAGGTGTTAAAAATTTTTTTTTAAAAAGAGGGGGTGCCTGCATGGCTCAGTTGGTTGAGTGTCCGACTCTGGATTTTGGCTCAGGTTGTGATCTCACAGGTTTATGGGTTCGAGCCTCACATCAGGCTCCACAATGACAATGTGGAACCTGCTTGGGATTTTTTTCTCTCCCCCTTTCTCTACCGCTCTGCAGCTCAAGCTTATTCTCTCTCTCAAAGTAAATAAATAAACTTAAACAAAATTTTTTTAAAGGTGTTTTATGAGCACTTAAAGGAATTGACTCTAGGAACCAATATGGATCCACTAAGGGCAAGTTCATTGACTGAAAAAATATTTATTGTGCACCTATTTACTGGTCCTGGTTACTGTGCAAGGCACTCGGGATGAAGCAGAAAACAAAACAGGTATGTTCCTGCCCCTTGTGGAACTGAGGAAGACAAATGATAACAAAAATTATGGCATAATTACAACTTGTGATAAGTGCTATGAAAGAAAACATAGGGATTTATGTGAGCACATAATTAGAGGAACTGGCCTCATTGCAGGAGAGGGTGATGCTAGAGAAATCCTCTGTGAGGAGGCAGCATGTAATCAGAGCCCTGAAGGATGAATAGAATTTAGATCGGCAAAGTGTGGGGAGTGCTACAGAGAAAATCTGAAAACCACATGTGAAAAATGCATGAGGCAGCAATAAACTTGGCATTCTAGAGGAAGGAGAAAAAGCTGATGTGGCTGGAACAGTAAACAGGAGGTGAGTGCAAGAATGAGATTATCCAGGTAATTAGGGGCCATACCACGCAGGCTATTTCTTTCTTTCTTTCTTTTTTTTAAAGTTTTTATTTACTTGAGTACTCTCTACACCCCATGCGGGGTTCAAATTCACCACCCAGACATCAAGAGTAACACACTCTTCCAACTGAGCCAGCCAGGAGCCCTGTGGCTATTTCCTTTTTTGAAATGACAGGACAGTAGATTAAAGAAATACAAAGACACACTAAATTTATTTTCAGCAAGCCATTTGATCAAAGCACTTGGGAAGAACCACAGTTACCAGTTTTATAACCAAATTCGGTCCAAAATCCACCCACTTCTCCCCTACCTTCTGTTTCCTCCCTGGATGAGGCCACCACCATCTCTCTCCTGGGCCACTGTTTTCACTTTTACCCCCTCCCCTTGCAATCCATTCTCTGTACAGCAGCTGGAGTGATCTAAAAACTAAATTATACCATTTGAATTCTTTGCTTAAAATCCTTCAGTGGCTTCTCATTTGTAACAGGTTGGGCTCTCCACAGACGTGGGGACCAAGCTTGGGATCCAAGATGTATATCAGGGTTTAACACCTCTGAATGGAAAGAAGAGGAAGCAGGACTCGGCAGAGGAAGAAATCAGTGATACACACCCAATAAAGCTTGGGCTAACCCACCAGGGAGCCCAGGAATGAGTGCGGTCGGTCAGAATTGTGCGGTGCAAGATCCAAATGATCCAAATGATTGAGCCTTTATATCCCCGCCCACTCAGTCACAGATACGGTCTGTTCTAAGCGGGGTATGTCCTCAGGCAGCAAGGCTCTCGGCACCTAAGGTAGACCTGAAAGAGCTGTCAGCTCAAGGCTCCTTGCTGACCACACTCTCCATTTCTGGGCATCAAGCACTTCCTTAAAGGGATATCTGGTTGTTGCATCTTCTTATCCATGTCAGCATTGCATTTAGACATGTAGGACTTCAAAACCCTGAATGATCTGGCTCCTGTCTACCTCTCCTCCACTTGGCTTCTGTTCACAATTGGCTCTAGGCACACTGGCCTGCCTGTTTCTTGAAGCTTATCCCCTCTTCAGGGTCTTTGTACTTGCCTCAGTGTTCTATTCCCGGCCTTCACGTTATATTCCTAGCTTTTTCTAAAGTTGTCTGCCTCCCTCCTCAGCACTCCCTATGATGTTGCCCTGCTTCACTTTCCTTATGCACTTACCTAACATTATCCAGAGTATTTGATTTTTGTTTACATTGGTCTCATCAACTAGAATGTAAATTCCACGAGGGTATGGATCTGATCTGGTAGGTTCACTGCTTCATCCCCAGTCAATACCTAGAACATAGTATACCTTCGATAAATATTTGTTAAACTGAATTCAGATGAGGTGCAGAAATGTGCGCTAAATGACACTACAGACAGTTCCGTGTTAGCTAATTGAACGACTCGCCCGAATACTATTTATTACTGCATTAAGATTAACCTGAAGAGAGATCTCTAATTGTCTGATACAAATCTATCTGGTCTTGTCAAACGGATAAATGTCAATGATTTCTGTAGACAAAAATGGTGTGATCATCCAAATTTCTGACGTACAAATCTGGGAGTATTGGTGGTTAATGTATTGGATGACAGCTTTCAGATTCAAAAATACCTGAAGGTCCATCAACAACACAACAGGTTATTAGTTGTAGTATATTATTCATACAACGAATTATTGTGCAGCAATGAAAATGAGTGAACTACTGGTATCTGTCACACGGAGGAACCTCACTAAGGAAATGATGAGGGAAAGAAACCAGACACACAAAAAAAAGAGTATGTCCTACATGATTCTATTTCTATATACTTCAAAATCAGGCAAAACTATTCTGTGGTTCTCTTAAGGAAGGAGGAAGAGAGCAATGGGAGGGGCATGAGGAAAGCTTTTGAGGTGTTTATTTCTTGAACCAGTGTCTATTTCTTGACCTAGGTGGTGGTATAAATGTGTTTACTTTGCAATAACTCATTGATCTGTGCAGTTATGATTTATCCACATTTTTATATGTATATTATACACTTTTAAAGTTGAGGTAAAAAGGACCTGACAGGTATATTTAACACTTTTTTAAAAATATTTATTATCTATTTTTGAGATACAGGGACAAAGCACAAGCAGGGGAGGGGCAGAGAGAGAGGGAGACACAGAATCTGAAGCAGGCTTCAGGCTCTGAGCTCTCAGTACAGAGCTGTACGTTGGGCTCAAATCTAGAAACTGTGAGATCATGACCTGAGCTGAAGTCAGACGCTTAACCGACTAAGCCATGCAGCTGCCCCATTGTAGTTCCTGATTTTAAATGAAAGAGTTATAATATTTTGCCAGTTAGGATTATAATTGCTGTTGACTTGCAGTAAATAATTTTTATTATATTGCAACTATGTGGATGGAACTAGAGGGTATTATTATGCTAAGCAAAATTAGTCAGAGAAAGACAAATATCATATGACTTCACTCATATGAGGACTTTAAGACACAGAACAGATGAACACAAGGAAAGGGAAGCAAAAATAATATAAAAAACAGGGAGGGGGACAAAATATAAGAGACTCTTAAGTATGGAGAACAAACAGAGGGTTACTGGAGGGGTTTTGGGAGGGGGGGGATGGGCTAAATGATTAAGGGCATTAAGGAATCTACTACTGAAGTCATTGTTGCACTATATGCTAACTAACTTGGATGTAAATTTAAAAAATAAAATAAATAATTTTTATTATATTTAAGTAGTTTCCTTTTACCTTTTGTTTCACAGGGGTTTTTATTAGAATGACTGCTGTAATACCTATTGCTGCAGGGATATAGGATAAAGAGTATTTTCATGTGTCACTATTGAAATACAAAGCATTACAGGCTTTTTAAAAGCAATCTGGCAACACCTATTATTTAAAAATACAAAAAATGGGGTGCCTGGGTGGCTCAATCTGTTAAGCATCCAACTCTTGATTTCAGCTCAGGTCAGGATTTCACAGTTGGTGAGTTCAGCCCTGTGTTGGGTTCCACGCTGGATGTAGAGCCTACCTAAGATTCTCCCACTTTCTCTGCTCTTCCCCTGCATGCAATCTCTCTCAAAATAAATAAATAAATAAATAAATAAATAAATAAATAAATAAAATAAAAAATGTAAATATATACACCCCTTGGGGTGCCTGGCTGGCTCAGTTGGTAGAGCCTGCAACTCTTGATGTTGGGTTGTGAGTTCAAGCCTCATGTTGGGTGTAGAGATTGTTGAAAAATAAAATCTTTAAAATACATATATCCCTTGACCTACCAATCTCAGTTCTGGAAATCTATCCTACTAAAATAAACTACTAGTTTCAATAAAACTGTTGAAAAACATCATAGTACATAATGTACCAGGATATTTATTAGAGCAGTGTTTTCAGTGTTAACACATGCACACACATACACACACGTTGTAAATAGCATGCATGCCCGATAGGGGAATGGTTGCAAAAATTATAGTACATCCACATTTGGAACATCCATTAAAAGGAATGAATTTGATTTAGAAACTTAAATTTTTTTTAATGTTTATTTTTGAGAGAGAGAGATAGGCAGAGCGTGAGCAGGGGAGAGGCAGACACAGAATCCGAAGCAGGCTCCAGGCTCTGAGCTGTCAGCACAGAGCCTGACATGGGGCTCGAACTCACAAACCATGAGATCATGACCTGAGCTGAAGTCAGACGCTTAACCGACAGAGCCACCCAGGCACCCTGGAGATTGTTTTGTTTTGTTTTGTTTTTAATGTTTATTTTTGAGATGGGGGGGTGGTGCAGAGAAGATCCAAAGCGGGCTCTGTACTGAGAGCAGAGAGCCCAATGTGGGGTTGGAACTCACAAACCGTGAGACCATGACATGGGCCAAAGTTGGACACTTAAGCAACTGAACCACCCAGGTGCCCCTAATTTAGAGAGATTTTATACAAGAAATTGTTTTAAGTAAAAGTGAGAGGCAAAAATGTAGTCACTTCTTTTTTTCCTTTAAGTTTTTATTTGTATATTGTGAAGGGGGTAGGGGCAGAGAGAAAGGGAGGGAGAGAATCCCAAGCAGGCTCTGCACCGTCAGGGCAGAGTCCCACATGGGGCTTGAACTCATGAACAGTGAGATCATGACCTGAGCCAAAATCAAGGGTCACATGCTTAACTGCCTGAGCCGCGCAGGCACCCCTAGTCACTTCTTAAATTACAAAAAAGTCTATAACGAATATGTGTACATTTGTATTTGTCTATATGTTATTATAGAGCATGGAGAAAAATATTAAATAGGTTGATAAAATGGTTACGGAAGGGTTAGAACTGTTGGGGTGACAAAGGAGGAGAGATAAGGTGGGAGTCAAAGTGAAAAAATAAAATAAGAGCAAAGGTCTATATGAGTCATATACCAGGTGAAAAATCAAATAAAGTCTTAGGGACATTAATATATTGTAATGTGTCCAAATCCAAGGGCATAATAATCACAGTGTACTTTATGCTCTCCAGATCAAACCTAGAATGTTGTGTCAATTTCTGGGCACCACACTAAAAATAAACATTTTTCCTGCCCCTCAAAAAATTGTTTTTTTGCGGGGGCACCTGGCTGGCTCGGTTGATGGAGCATCTGACTTTTGATCTCAGGTTCAAGCCCCACATTGGGCAAGGAGCCTATTTAAAAAAAAAAAATTGTTTTACTTTTATAAGAGGAATGGTCAAGAATTAAGCAAACCTGGGTTTCAATTTCTTTTCAGCCACTTACTTAATTAACTGTGTGACCTTGGCAAATTACTTAATCCCTCTATGCCTCAGTTTCTTCATTTGTACAATGGGGAAAATTATAGTTCCTATCTCTCAGGTTTATTATAGGATAATTCTATACGCATTCTAGGACTGGTATCTAGAATAAACCCCCCCAAAATAATTTAACTGTCAGATATTAAAGTAAATATTTATTGCAAAAATTAGAATCTACATAGAAGCAAGAAAATTTAAAAACAACCACAATCTTACCTTCCTAGATTAACTACTATTAACTTTTGGATGTTTGTCCATTATTCAACGTGATCTGAAAAAACTATTATGAGTGATGATACTTAGTTAGGACAAATCAGCAGCATCCAATGGTGCGTCATATGGACCAGGGGTAGACATATTCTGTGAAGCTGCAAAGAACCACAGCAAGCAGCAAGTGTTATGATGAGAGCTGTCCAGCAATGAAATGGGCTGTCCAACACCATGGCAAGTTCCTCATTATACTAAATAACTGAGTCTTGGCTGGTGACCATTTGTAAGAAAAAGTATGGAAGAAATGCTGGCTTTGGAAAACAGGTCAAGCCAAATGACTTCTAGAACTCTTCCTAACTCTAACATATGATCAAGAAATACTTCTTGGAGGAATGGATATATTAGACTCGCAGCCCTCATAAAACAATTTGTGTGGTTCTTACCGTAATACTGGGTGGTAAGAACAGTTCTAAGGTCCCATTAAAGTTAATAGGAAATTCCTAGCATAGGTCAGGCAGAGGAACTCTCCCTCGTACAACACTGAGGACGTGCAATTCCACCAATTAATTACATTCAAATGGAGAAAGAAATCTAAGGGAGGGGCAGGCCTGAAAAGAGTTACATCTTATCTTCAGGTACTGTTTGTCTGCTTTCTTAATACTCAGGGTCTCTTCCTTGGAACAGTTTCTGACCTGGCAGAAATTCATAGTAATTACTCAGGGGAAAGGAAAGGAGAAACCAACAAACAAAAAATACATTAATGTGGGTGGGTAAAAAAAAAAATTTAAGAACGTGGTGTTGGTGGGAGAGAAGACTAAAGGCCTATGTAAGACCCACCCAAGTGCTTTTGATGTTTGAGCAATTATTATCTTATTATTTTTCCTGCTATAGATGCAGCTGCAATTTATGTAACAGGATGTTTAAAAAGATTAAAGAGAAGCTGTAGTAGAGTTCTGAGGTGATAAGAGTCCCTGGAATATGTATTTATGGACGTTTAGAATATAAGTTCCTGTACGTTCTTAGAATAAACCATCTATTTGTTTTTCTTTTTTTTTTAAAGAAACAAGTAAAATTTGTATTTCAATATGGCTGCTTCCTGCCCACAAGTGATACTGAAAAAAACAGAGCAAAGAGAGCAAACAAATAACAGAGCAAAGAAAGGTTAGTGATGGTTCAATCTGTTATCTGTGCTGTTTTTTAATCAGCTATGACTTTTAGGTCCAAAATATTTTATCGCTATATTAAGATAAGTGTTTAGAATTTATTTGGATTAAACCTGTTCATCAGTAAATGGATTATTCTATTGCTCAAGCAGGAGAGTTGCATGGAATTTGTGACTATAATAACTCTGTCTGAATATGAAAGTTAAAGAAAGAAATAATTTTTGGTAGAAGAACCTGTGGTATTGAAGTTGAGGTGAGTTAAATTGACTGGGTTGGAAGAGTGTGTTCTATAGGTGTCTCAAATATAGAGAATGACTCATTGGTATTCAAGACTTTCTGCCGTATGGGCTGCTGTCTTATCTTACATCTTAAATTGGCACCAGGCACCAAATAAAAAGAGCTTTGAGGCATAGTCTCAGAATTTCTGATTAGTCATGTAAAAATTGCTTGTTAATTTTAATTCTTTCTCCTAGCAACCTAGGCCAACCTTGTGTGCACTTGTGTACTATCTGTACATATTTATTTATAATTTTTTCTGTTGAAGAATAAGTTGGAGGGGCGCCTGGGTGGCTCAGTCGGTTAAGCATCCGACAGATCATGATCTCATGGTTTGTGGGTTCAAGCCTCGCGTGAGGCTCTGTGCTGACAGCTTGGAGCCTGGAGCCTGTCTTAGATTCTGTGTCTCCCTCTCCCTCCGCCCCTCCCCTGCTCACGCTCTGTCTCTGTCTCTCAAAAATGAATAAACATTAAAAAAAATAAATAAATGAAGAATAAGTTGTAGACATGATGCCCTTTCCTAAGTACTTTAGTGTGTATTTCCAAAACACAAGGACATTCTCTTTCACAACCGCAGTGTAATTATGCAAAGTTAGAAGTCAATATTGATTCAGTAATACTATCCAATCTATAGACCTCATTCCAACTTTGCTCAATTGTCTCAGTAATGCCCATTAAATAAAATTCCATACCATACGCTGTTGTCAAGATCAACATTCAGTTGTCAAGTATCTTTAGCCTCCTTTAATCTAGACTAGATTTTCCATACTTTGTTTTTCATGACCTTGACATATTTGAAGAGTTATAGGCAAGTTGTTTGTAGAGTGTTTTTCAACTTGGGTTGTCTGATTTTTCCTCATGATTAGATTCAGGTTATGCATTCTTAGCAGAAATACCTCAGAAGTGTTGTGATCTTCTCAGTATATAATATTAGTTGATTTGTTCCATTACAGTTGAAGTTCCCTTTAACGACTTGGTTAAGGTTTTTCCACTTTAAAATTACTGTTTTTTTCTTCATCATTAACAAGTATCTTGTGGGGAGATACTTTGACACTATGTAACTATCCTATCCTTCATCAAACTTTATCCACTAGTTTTAGCATGCATGATGATTCTTACCTGAGTCAATTATTACCACGATGATTGCCAAATGGTGATTTCATAATTCTTCCATTCTTTTTCTATTTTTTAGTTGGTGTTCTACTGTAAGGAAAAATGTACTTTTCTCCATGATTTGCTTGGGTGTTTATTTATACCTGTAGAGACTCATAGATTCCTATTTTATTCCATGGGTTATAATCTGTTACTGACACTATTTATTAGGATACTCAAATTGTCCCTGATACAGCTAGTGGGAGTCCCTTCAAACTGTCCTTTTGACATGTCCCTAAAATTCTTTGAGCTTCCTAACTTTATGACACAAGAAGATAGTCCAGGTTTTTCTAGTGTTTTCCTAGCACCAGGCTTGAAATCAGCAACTTTTCTAAGAAGCACTGGTTCCTTTGGTGGAGAATAGCATTTAGAAAGACTTGGGTTCTAGGTGTGTTAATTTGCACTAGTGTGTCATTGCCTGTAGGTCCTCTCAGAGAACAAACTCCCCACTCCCCAACACACACACACACACACACACACACACACACACACACACACACACACTTAAAAACAATGGTTTCATACTGATATTTCCAATTCCAGTCCAGCACCGCAGGGTTTGTTCGAGCCTTCTCCCTTTCCATACACTTATAATCCCCTTCTCTGACAGTGAGAAATCTGCAGAACCACAGTCTTAACTTCTACACTTAACCACTCCTACATGCACTCTTAACCTTCCCACTTCACTTCAGTGCAATCTCTTGTTATCCTTAAGCCAAACTGTATACACACACTGATACTGGGGCCGAAAGCACCTGAAGCACTGATAATTTCGCTACATTCCCAATGCTCAACTGAAGGGTAATGTCTCTTCTGCTTCTTTGGGGGGCCCTAATGTTGACTGATTTCTCTGGTTTTCAGCCTGTTAATGCTTGCGATAGAAATTCCACCAGGAAAAAGCATTCTTCACTCCAAATTTTCTCCACACAGTGAAACAGCTAATCTGGAAGGGCTGCGTTAAGGTCCTGATGACTCAGAGATTTAATGGAAATTACTCTTTTGAAATTTACATGCCCTTTATTTTAGCTCCCTTTCCCTAGGATTCAAACATGAATCTGGTCTGTGCCCAGAATCACTCCTTTCTTATGGTCAACATTGTCCTGTGGTACTCTCTTCCATTAGAATGAAATAGTTCTTAATCTCTCACATATACGGAACCTTGGCAGACAGGTCCTCCAGGTACGTCTGAATGTGAGAATGTGTCAGCCTAAGTTCTCAAAACACCCCGTCACGTTCATTACGCTCTTAAAATCACTGGCATTAATAGTTTAATTGAGAAACTCTCTTGAAGACTGAGGACTATACCATGGAAGCAGCGCAGAAATAAATGGACTGCAATCTCATCCCAAGGATCTTATTCAAGGAAAAGAACTCCTTCATGATTCTCCTGGCTGGCAGAGACAGAAGCCTGGAGAACTTTCACTTTGAAGATGGCCCTGCACCATATTTGATCACAATGACACTATTGTCTGGCATGCCTCTTAAAACACCATCATCAGGATATGGGTGTTAAGTTGTTTTTCTAACAGTGCTAACAGACACCTAATCTATCATCCCCTTATTTCTCTTGTTTTCTACGGGATGCCTCTGGAGGACTGGCCAGGTTAGCAAAGTAGTCTGTGGCAATGAGACTGAAAGATATTAACTAATATTAACTAGTTTGTGTGTAGAATAAGCCCAAGAGTTAATGACCTTGATGTCATCATACCTTTCTCAATCTATTGAGCTAACTAGTCACAGACAGGTTACATTTGGCCATTTTATTACTAAATTGGTATTTAACAACACACAGTTACTTTACTTGAGTTGAGATAAAATCTCCTGATTACATGAATAATTCTGAATTAAAGCCAGAGGATACTAAATCTGCAGCGTTACAGACATTAACAATAGGAACTCTATCGTGGTTACTGAAATTGTTTCTTTTACTAGATGTGGCCCCCTCTCTATGATGAACTGTGAAAAGTCTGTTCTGCCAGTCTTCTTGCTGTTTTGTGGGTTTAGGATGTGGCTGTTATCTAGGCGTGTCCATGGGACAGGTGGGCTTAGGATCCTCCTACTCTGCCATCTTCCTGGAAGTCTTGTTTCCTTCACTAGAATGCAAGTTTCATGAGGGCAGGGAGCTTTGCTTTGTTCATTGCTCTATTCCCAGTACAAGTATGCCTGATTTGTAGTAGGAGCTCAATACACATCTGAACACATGAAAATGGCGGCATAATACGAAATGAAAAAGTATTAAAACTAAATCCTGAAGGAATTATTGCCCAGTTATAACTATTCCAAACAATATCCGTGAGAATGCTAAGGAAGAACTTGGCTACTATTAATGTGGCCTGAAGAATCAAACCTCCCCTCCATCTCCAGTAGTTCAAAGGCAGGGAGAGAGGAGAAGTCTTGCTAAGAACTTACCTAGATCCTTAAGGGAACATTTAAAAACTTTATGTGGTTTGGGGGGGAATGGTTGGGTGGCTCAGTTGGTTAAGCATCCAATTCTTGATTTCGGCTTAGGTCACGATCTCGTAGTTTGTGGGATCGAGCCCTGTGATGGGTTCTGTGCTGAAAGCATGGAGCCTGTTTGAGATTCTCTGTCTCCCTCTCTCTCTGCCCCTCCCCTACTTGCATGTGCATGCACATGTGCTCTCTCGCTCTCTCTCAAAATAAATAAACATTACAAAAAATTTTTAAAAATTAAAAATAGTAAAAACTGTATGTGGTTTGGGATTAGCTAAGGGAGTGGCCTGCTATAACTTGAAGACCCAAGGGGCAAAGTTTAAAAGCAGAAGGGGGAGAAAGGAGATATGTTCATATATTAAAAGTAATTAAGAAAATGTATATCTTCCTCCTTATGGGTTTAAATGTTTATTTATTTTAAGAGAGAGAGAGAGTGCATGTACGTGTGAGTGAGGGAGGGGCAGAGAAAGAGAGGGAATCCCAAGCAGGCTCCATGCTGTCAGAGCAGAGCCTGATATTATGCTTGAACCCATAAAACATGAGATCATGACCTGAGCCGAAATCAAGAGTTGGATGCTTAATGGACTGAGCCACCCAAGCAGCCCTCATTATGGGTTTAGATGCAGGGATCTCAAACTCAAACGTTTTTCAAGATCAGGCCAGTATATAAATGAGTGATGCAACTGGATGTGAATAAGGGGAAAGAGTAGAGACTGGGGGGAAACAACAATTGCATGCCCCTTCTAAAGACATTACAAATCATTTGAAGACCATAACAACAACAACAACAACAACAACAACAACAACAACAACAGGGAGATCAGATATTGTCTGTAGGAAGAATTCACTATGTAGGCAGTCTGAGGGCTTTTGGTTGTATATTGTCTCCATGATTAACATTTGCCCTTGAAAGGTGTTTTGTGTGTGTGTGTGTGTGTGTGTGTGTGTGTGTGTGTGTGTCCATCTGTGTTCTAACAGTTACTAGCTAGACAATTTTAAGAACAAAGAGGCATATTTGCTACTCACAGCAGTGAGGAGACAAACAGGGATCACACTTGGAGGTCTTACGTGCCCACCTGGACTGTTCTGTAGGGCTCTAGCACCAAAGAACCGTGACTGGTCTGTGGGAGTTGTCTAAAGCATTTGGGCTGTTTTAACTGAATAACTCAGACTTGAAGAATGAACTACTGGAATAGTTCCTGGAATGAGACCAACTCCATGGGTGATGACTAGAGTTTGTCAAAGATAGGCAGACAGCCAAATAGCAGAGGTTAGGAAATGGCAGGGCTCTCAAACTTGAGGGTAGGGCAGAAAGATTATGAATTGGGTTATCTAGAAGGCAATCAATCTCCCGGCAAAGGTGTAATGTCTTATTCACTTTCCTGGGATGATGGGAAAGGTTATTTAGCTGAATTACCATTGATACACTGAAAGTAGGATGTACAAAAAATATGTAACTTGATCAACTAGTATCACTATTCTCATTTTGTTCTTCAACCTCTGACTTTCCCTTATGGTGGGGGAGAGGTCAGGGCACTTAATTTTGCTGGCCTCCCTCCTGCAGTCTTTTGTGGGTCACTAGGCTGAAACCAGAGTGACATGAAAAATTCAAGAGTAGAATGTGGACTTCACTCTTGAAGCAGCAGGTTTATGTGGCCAGGAGTCTAAGTTTCTTATTAATGTATTAAGTGGAAGGCTTGATGCGATTTCCAGGAAGGTAGTTTAAGTAGAGTTCCTACCTATCAAATGTGCTGTGAGTTGGGTGATTATAGCAGGTTTCACATTCAGTTTACATTTTTCCCCTTCCAACACTGTGATTTCCTTAAGTTAATCCAACCATTCACTAAGTCTAATAGATGTACACTACCTTGTGTAGTGGAGGTGTGGAGGATAAAGGGATGAAACTGTAAAGAGAAGCGTGCCCTGCCTCACATTTAATCTTATGTTGCACCCATCACAGAAAACAACATCCTACAAGAGAACTGTGTCCAGGAGTTTGAAGCATTGATCTGTAGTTAAGTGAATGGTGGCCCATGATGGAGCAAATGCGTGGTGAAGAGCATGTAATTTCCAAATTAGGAGAAGGATGCTCAAGGGAATATAGGGACATAAACCAATACCCCTCTCCTTTCTCCACTTACACTAGAGGACAGAGGTCAGGATAATTTAAGCGGTAATTGTGTTATGCTCTGTTCTTTTCGTGTGCATTAAAATCATACAGGGATATGACTTGTTAATTACATTGGTAAGATTTCATAGATGGTGGATGGTAACTATTTGTATTTCAATAGCTTTCCCTCAGTTTAAAACATGTGAAAATTAATAAAAAAGGCACCTCACTGAAGTGGACTTGGGAATCTAGAATGGGAGCCTGGAAGGGGGTGCCCTACATTAATTACAAGAAGAACTGTCAATTACAGACCCCAAAAGAAGAATCAAAGGAAAGAATCATCAATTACACGCATTGCATCTCATGCAAGAAATTGAGTGCCCCAGCAACCCAACCAATGAGAAAGCATCATCACCCTGAACTCTTTCTTTCCTTCAATGGACTTTCATTCAAAGTAACCCCGACCCCCAACCTCCTTTTCCTCCATAACATGAGGTTCGTCTTTGTTTGTTGGAGTTGCCTATGGCTTTTCACATGTCACATGCCCCGAATTGCAATTCTCCATTATTCCTGAATAAACCCATTTTGCTGGTAAAATAACTGACAATTTGATTTTTAAGATTAACAAACAGCTTTCCACATCTTTATTTTTTTTTTAATTTTTTTCATGTTTATTTATTTTTGAGAGAGAGAGAGAGAGAATGCAAGTGGGGAAGGACAGAGAGAGAGGGAGACACAGAATCTGAAGCAGGCTCCAGGCTCTGAGCTGTCAGCACAAAGCCCAATGTGGGGCTTGAACCTGCTAACTGTGAGATCATGACCTGAGCCAAAGTCACATGCTTAACCAACTGAGCCACCCAGGTGCCCCTCCACATCATTATTTTTAACAGAACTTATGAGCTAAAATAATAAAAATTATCATATTTTACAAACTGAAAAATTTCTGAACTTCATAATCTGAGGAGTAAAGGATTTCTGAGAGAAGATATATAAAATCTGGACTTTCCCTGATAATTTAGCACATATAGTTGCCATAACTAGAGCACACTGGCAGACACATGGACAAGTAAATACCTTCATACTCTTTAAGTAGTAATTACTTTTGGCCTTTTCTCACTTAGAGCTTCATTAATTAAGGATTGAGTTCATTTTTCTCTTAAAGATTCCCTTAAAGGTTAAAAAATTAGTTTAAATCAGGGGAAGGGTCAGACTGGCTACATTTTCAGTTCTGGGTGGTTTTTATTAGGCAGCTCAAGAATCTACACTGGGACTGACACAGAGCCATGGGAGTGAGAAAGTTTCTGCTACTTTTTCCTCTTGCTTTCTAATCATTAAAAACTATTCACGAGGTTATTGCCAAGTAAAGACCAACCCTGCTGAAAGTCATTGCCAACTTCTAGACCTAAACGCCCAACTGCTGAACATAGTGTTTTCTGACTCCCCTAGTATCAAAGATGAACGTGCAAAATATTCTGAGAGGCAAAACAAGTCATGTCGGTGCTCTTGAAGGAGGCCAGCCAAGGTGAACGAAGACCTCTGCTTTAAAGGTGAAGGCCATATTCCACTCTCAAGTGTTTCTATTGTTTCAGCCTGGTGAACTTTCACCCACAAAAATCTTTCTTTGAACAGTCTGATCAAAAACAAGGTCTTTAATTTTTTTGGTTGTTTGTTTACTTACAGCTAAACCTTTAGACAGGAGGCCAACTCCCAGTGGTCAGTTTCAAATAGGTTAACTTTGGACTGAAGTGATTTTTTAAAACTCCGCAATTTTCTGACAGATGTGTGAGCGATGCCAGTATGCTTGACTTTATCTGCTCTTCTGAAGAGTTTCCTCCCTCCCAGGGAACACCTAAAGGGAGTAGTATGGAGTTAAGAGAACGAGTTTAATGGGTAATCTTTGTCCAGTCTTGCAATGAAAAGTGCAGTTGATTACATGATGACCCACAGATTTGGGTTGGCATGGTTAGGTCTGCAGGTAGAAAGAAGAGAAGGAAGGATAGGGAAAGTCAGCACAGCCATGTTAAATGTGCCTCCATGTGCCTTTTTTCAACCTTTCTTATGAATCTCGCAGACATGTTTATCTACTGCTTTTTTGCATAGGACCAAGGGGTAAAGTTATGAGGGAAAAGCAATTACGGACTTGTGCTTTAAGAATGTTATCCTCTTGGGCTTCCCAAAGAAAACTAATAAAGTTCAGATGCATACTTTGTCCAAGTACTTTGGTATTTTAGGAACCGTAAGAAAAGAATAAGGATTTTTTTTTTTTTTTTTTTTTTTGGACCAAATGGGTGGTAGAACAAAGAGAAGAGCCTTTGTAAAATTCTATTTGAAAAAAATCATTTAGGGGCACCTGGGTGGCTCAGTCAGTTAAGCGTCCAACTTCGGCTCAGATCAAGATCTCAGGGTTCATGGGTTCGAGCCCTGTGTCAGGCTCTGCACTGACAGCTCAGAGCCTGGAGCCTACTTTGGATTCTGTGCTCCCTCTCTCCCTGACCCTCCCCCACTTGTGTTCCCTCTCTCTCTCTCTCTCTCTCTCTCTCTCTCAAAAATAAATAAATAAAAACATTTAATGCCTTTAAAAAGAAAACAATCACTTAAACTTTGAACTGCTGGTTAAATAGGCAGATTAATCAACTGATTTCTGTAATGCCACACTTATAAGTAGGTAATGTTTCCAAAACACTCCAGTATTTGGAATATAGTCCAGGGACTAGAAATCAATGAGTAAACAGACATCAAAAAGCACATGCATTTTGTTCTTTAGGAAGTCTAAGTGTTCTCACATAGTCATTCAATTATGCATAAAATAAAGATCAAACACACAGACCAGAGATTACGATGGCAGCATCAGAGTCCATTCAGATGATCTCGAAGATGGTGTAACCAGCTGCAGCTGTTTAGTCCAGACAATAACTCTAGGGGTTTTAATAATGATGATAAAACAGCTACTATTTACTCAGTGCTCTTCATGGTCTACCGGGCACTATTCTATGCAGTAGGTACATATTACCCCCAATTTACAGTTGAGAAAACTGAGACACAGATTAAATAACTTGGCATGCTATAATGGATAGAGGCCAGTTCAAACCCACCTCTGTAAAACTTAAAAACTTAAGTCTTACCTATTTTGTTTTATTGCCCTATATTCCAATCCTAATTCTTTCCTAACATATTTTCAAAAGAAGACATCTATATGCCATATTATCTGATAAACAGCACAGGGAACTATGTAATATGTTTTAAGACATTTTAAATCTAATACAGGGGCACTTGGGTGGCTCAACCAGTTAAGCGTGTGACTCTTGGTTTTGGCTCAGGTTATGATCTCATGGTCTGTGTGTTTGAACCTCTAATCAGGCTCTGTGCTGACAGTGTGGAGCCTGCTTGGGATTCTCTCTGTCTCCCTCTCTCTCTGCCTCTCCCCTGCTCATGCTCTCTCTCCTTCTCTCAAAATAAGTAATCTTTAAAATTATTTAAAAAATCTAATCTAATACATATAAATTTGTTGGTATTTAAACAGTAAGTTTCGAATATCTGGAAATTTCATTTATATGGAAGACGAGACAACTCCTTTAATTCATGAAGGTTTATAAACCAAACCTTCAGTGAAGGTTTGATTGCATATCTTCTATGTTTGTCTCAACCACAACTTAAAGGACATTCTTTTTTTTAATATTTACTTATTTTTAGGAGAGCACAAGTCAGGGAGGGGTAGAGAGAGGGGGACAGAGGATCCAAAGCAGGCTCTGTGAGGACAGGCTGACACCAGCGAGCCCAAAGTGGGGCTCCTACTCATGAGCTGCAAGATCATGACCTGAGCTGAAGTCAGATGCTTAACTGACAAAGCCACCCAGGTGCCCCTTAAAGGACCTTCTTTATCCAAAACTCCTTCTGCTCTGGGGTGATAAACTTGCTGCGGTTCACATGGGACCTTTCGTAGTTTTAGCAAACTAACTCCCACACTCCTTGGAAAAATCAGGACAGTTGGTGGCTCTAGCTTCACAACACATAAGGGGTGCTTTAAAGGGGCTTTTGGATGGGGGCACCTGGATGGTTCAGTCGGTTGAGCGTCAAACTCTTGATTTCGGTTCAGGTCATGATCTCATGGTTCATGGATTAAGTCCCTAGTCAGGCTCTGTGCTTATATCACAGAACCTGCTTAGGATTCTCTCTCTCCCTCTCTCTCTGCTCCTCTCCTGCTTGCTCTCTCTCACTTTGAAAATAAATAAACTTAAAAAAATAAATAAATAAAGTTGCTTTTGGATGATAGTGGTGATTACAAATAGGATCTGATAGGCTTAAGACCTTTCTTAGGGAGAAAGAAGTGGTTCAGTTTCTGTTTCTGTGGGAGCAACTCAAGTGGTGGAGAAACTTCTTCCTGAAACCTCATTTCATTTTTAGTTTGTCAATTTTATACACTTCTTCTGCATTCTGAACTAAAACTCTTATCTCACTGAAGCTTCCACCCACTTTTCTTATTCCACCCCTTGCTACCATATGAAATGAACCAAATCCTTTCCCCGTGTGATTGCACATGAAATATTTAAAGAAATCTATCATGGCCCCAATATTTTCACCTTCAAACAACACATCTCCAAACCATTCAACATTTCTCATGCTCTTTTACCATGATTACTCTCTTCTGAATGCAGTATGGCCATATTCAAATTGTAGCCTCTGAAATTGTAGCTTCCAGAAATCTAATCAGCAGAGTAGAGTGGATAGGTCACCTCCTTCATCTAGAGTCTAGGCTTCCTTTAATTCAGCGTGACACCTTAGTATTTTTCTCGGCAGTCATTAACTTAGATTAAGTTCTTATCTACTAAAACTTCTAAGCAATTTTCTTATATACTTTCAGGCTATATTGTTTATATTCTGTATATGCAGTTATTTTTTCCCAGCTTGAAGTACAGGATCTTACATTTAACTCTGCTAAACTTAACTTTCAATCCCTCATCCTTTTTTAAAAATCACCCATTCTCAAATTATTTTGATGAGCATATTTTTGTGTCAATGATAGAGTTGTTAAAAAGACATGGCCTTCGTTGGCAATCTTTCTTTATGTTTGTATTCATCTGCTAACTTTAGTTACCATAATTTAACCCATTTGTACCTAATCTAATTTACAAATAACAACACATATTTTCTTATTTAACCCCATAAAAAAGGAGTGGGATAGGAAAGTGAAGTCAGCCACAATGGAAAATGCTTTGTGACAGGGTGCCTGGGTAGCTCAGCTGGTTAAGCGTCCGACTTCGGCTCAGGTCATGATCTTGCCAGTCCCGAGTTCAAGCTCTGCGTCCGGCTCTGTGCTGACAGCTAAGAGCCTGGAGCCTGTTTCAGATTCTGTGCTTCCCTCTCTGTCTCTGCTTCTCTCCCACTCACACTCTGTCTCTCTCTCTCTCAAAAATAAATAAACATTAAAAAAAAATTTTTTTTTAAAGAAAATGCTTTGTGACAAAGAAATATTTGCTACTTCTGTCAAAACTGTGGGATTGCTTTCTTAGCCCCATGCTTTCAGCCACAGATGGCATGTCCCAATGTAATTCTCCACTTTACTTACTGGGCTTGGCATTGAGTAAGTTTTGGTTATTAAGGAAGATCAAATCTTCTCTCAAAGAACAACGATTTGCCCTTCTTAAGAATGTTAAAAAAAATAAATCACAGAGTTTTCAGTTCAAAACAGGAGTCCTGAATAGGCTTAGGAATAAATATACAGACTTCCAAATTTATTCCTTTAAAGGAGGCAACACTTTCTGGAAGCGCAAGGTTTGCTGTGTTTGTTAAACCATCAGAGATGGTTTAAGCTAGTAGTCAAATACATTGGCTTTGGCCTGGTTCAACTCTCAGTTCTAGCACTTGCCAGCTGTTTGACTATGGACAAATATATTCATGCTTACCACAGTGTCTAGCATCTAGTAAGAGCTCTAAAAAGATGAGTAGCTACTGTTTATTAAGCAACATTTTATGTTAGGTGTTACATAAGGCCTAGTACACATAAAGTGCTTAACATGCTGTCTTATTGTCTCCTAACAATTCCATGAAGTAGACACTCCTGTTATGCCCAAATTACAGATGAGAAAATTGAGGCACAGAAAGATTACACAATTTGCTTAAGTTAAACATGAAAGATAGGATTTATACCAAGTCTATCTGACTCCAGACCAGGATCCCAAATATAGTTCTATCCTGCCAGTCCCTGAATATAGACAAAACTCCCAGTAGGCCTGATAACATCAGCAGTTTGAGTAGTAAGGATATTGACCACTGGCCAGTTAGGGAGTTTCTAGGAACTCCCAAATGTCCTCCATTGGTATGGTCTTATCTTTCATCAGAGTGAGGTTCTGGTCCTCAGCCGTATAGGCTTAGAAATCCAATATGCTAACACACAGACTATAAATTCATCTCCCAAAGCAGACTCATGCTCCCAGAGCCTGGTGTTCAAAACCACAAGTTTGTCCATAATGAACATCATGAATATAAACAGAAAAAGATATAATAGCCACGGGCTAAAACATTCATGTCCTGGGGCACCTGGCTGCCTCAGTTGGCAGAGGTTGTAACTCTTGCTTATCGGGGTTGTGAGTTCGAGTCCCACATTGGGTGTAGAGATAACTTAAAAAATAAATAGATGAATAAAAACATTCATGTCCTGTGACCAACATTGGGGAATCAGATTGTAAGAGTAGGTTGCTTACAGAGCATGGAACTAAAAATAAGGGTGTCTGTTTTATGTGTGAACGTTTGACAAAAAAGCCATCCAACTCCAAAGCAACAATTTACCTGCCTCCAAACTGAACAAACCAATGTAACCTCTCACCTAAAACCACTTGGATAAATACTACCAGGATTTGCCTCATAGATCCTCTTTATTCCTAAGTTTTCAGGGCTAACCTTCCCTGACACCATGTTCTTTCTTGAATTTAGGTTAGTTTTTTTTTTTTCCAGGTTACAGCATAATTCTTTTTCACTGAGATTTTGAACAACTATACTTTGATGTATTCTGCATTGATTTGAAGGTTTAAATCTAAAAGCGCAACTTGAAATTAAAATAAAATAAAATGATTAAATAAAATAAAATGGCAACTTGAATTCCAGGTTCTTGGTGGGAAATCTTCTCACTGAGGCTCAAAGTACTACTAGCAGCAATAAGAGACAGAACCCTCTGGTGGAAGCTGCCTTCTCTATGAAACTCCTGCTGGTTGGCTCTCCAGCTTGAGAAACAGGGACTGTTGCCAGCAGTTTTCACCCATCTACTAAAATCTAAAAGGTAACAAACACCATTTCTGGAGCTACCGAAGAGACAGACTGCTTGAAGGGAGATTTACATGGCTCTGCAGACTTCCTGGCTCTGCCAGCACTGGGGGAATTTGGTGTACAGAGTGTGAAATGATTTTTTTTTTTCTTGGCTCTTTGCTGTAGGTCCAGGCAGCTACAGCAACAGCAACAGCAGTGGTTCCTACCCTCATGCAAAGTTTCCAGAATGCCTGGGAGTCTCCTGCTGATAACAATATGGAATGCCTGGAACTAGTCAAAGAGGTTGGAAGCCCTACCACCTACAGCAGCCAAGACTTAAAGCAGGGCAGTTACCCCAGAACCTCTGGGCTCAGGGTAACTTCAGAACTTAAAGGCAAGGGGTGCCTGGGCGGCTCAGTTGGTTGGGCATCCGACTCTTGATCTCAGTTCAGGTCTTGATCTCGGGGTTGTGAGTTCAGGCCCCATGTTGGGCTCTGCACTGGGTGTGAAGAATACTTTAAAAAAAAAAAGAGAGAGAACCTAAAGGCAAGGAATGGATGCTTCAGTGTGTACACATGCCACACAATAGCCATGCACAGCAGATCATATGAAAAAAAAAGTAGTGTGGACAAATTCCTGTCCTCTCCTGCAGGTGCAGCATTTACATATCTTCGGGTATAAAGAAAAGGCAGAGCACCCTGGAAGAGGAGAATTTTTCCAGCATTACTGGGAAGGCACAAGAACTGAAGCCTTTGGCTTTTGGGGCCTACCATTCCCACTTCCCTTCTACAGGATAAAAAGAATCTCAGGGGCACCTGGGTGGCTCAGTTAGTTAGGTGTCCAACTCTTGATTTCGGCTCAGGTCATGATCTCATAGTCTGTGAGTTAGAGACCCACGGCTGGGCTCCACATTGACAGCATGGAGCCTGCTTGGGATTCTCTCTCTCCCTCTCTCTGCCCCTCCCCTGCTCATGCTCTCTCTCTCTCTCTCTCTCTCTCTCTCTCAAAATAAATAAATAAAACTTAAAAAAAAAAAAAAGACATCCTTAAAAAAAAAAAAAAAAAGTATCTCAGAAGATCCAGAGCTCCTAGTGCCTAGACAGGACACTGGACAGAGTCCATGATACCCACAGCCTCTCTCTCCCTGAAAAGATACCTCGATGATGCTGGGAAAGAGGAGTCGGGCTGATCGGGAAGTCAAAATACAGTTATTAATTCTCTTCACCGAAGGCCAACCAGGGGACTAGACTATCAAGTCCACTCACTCAAGATATCATGATTTCTCACCATATCCCACGTCTCCCCAACATTCACACATTAAAATGAAGCTCCCACCAGTGTTTAGGGGTTAACTGAGTAGGAAGACTTGGCCCCTTTATGACTCCAGATTCTTGCAAGACGTTTGTTTTCTGAATATTCCCCTCTGTGTACTCCCTTGTTGTCTTAATTGGCCCTACCCACTGAGGTAGATTCCACATCTTTCTCCTGTATCTTTCAGTTGGCTAAGCCTCTGACCTCTCCACTGCAGAGTCTAAAAGCAGGGAGATGGCCAAAATAGGCAGTCAGGGAAGAGGACAGGCATTCCTATCGCATCTGCTCAGTCTCTCAGCAGTCCTCGTGTCAGGGAACCTCTCAAGTTTACAGGCTGGGGCCATAGAGAGTCTCCCCTTCCTCGCTCACTGTGTTAACACATGAAGCAAGGTCTCTCAGAGGCTGTTTGCGGAGTGCTGAGAGAGATGCTGTTGTTGAATGCGGGTGTTTTCCAGCAGCCCTGTTCTGGATGTAATTCCTCAGAGCTGCTCCCTGGGTCTGTGTGAGCTAGGTTCTGGATGATTCCCAGCATGACTCCTTACCCTTTTTCTTGTTGTCACCAGCTGTCAAGGGAATTGCTGTTCATGATTGCCACAGGTAACTCCTATTATGATTGCTGTTGTTATTTTCCTGTTTCTTTTCAAAAATATATTTACTTATTTATATATATATATATATATATATTTTTTTTTTTTTTTTTTGAGAGAGAGAGAGCAGGAGAGAGGCAGAGAGAAATAGAGAATCACAGGTAGCTGTCAGCACAGAGCCCCACGCAGGGACCAATCCCACAAACCATGAGATCATGATCCAGGCTGAAATCAAGAGCTGGGCACCTAACTGACTGAGCCACCCGTTATTTTTAATACTTAGAAGGCTGGAACACAAAGTAGAAAGACTTCCACAAAACTAGAAAACAGGTTACCACTTTAGCAAGGCTTGCTCAACTGATTGATTCAAAAACATCTATTGAGCACTGGCACATGCAATGTACAACCTGATGATGTGGAGGGGAAACAGAGATAAGAAAACAGATCCCTCCTTAAAAAGGCTACATTGTAATGGAGACATAGATGCACACAGAAATCACTGTCATACAAGGTAAGCATGTAAGGATAGGTCACAGTTATAACCTGGAAAAGTTAAAGGTGAGTCTGCGAGGCCACTAAGCCTATGCCTGTTGATCAGCTGGGGTAGTCTGATTGTTTTTGCCTCAGAAGCCAATGCCAAGCCAAGGTCAATGCCAATGCCAACATGTTATGCACCATAAAGTAAATATTTTGTAATGCTCTATGTGCATGTAACAGTAGCTCAGTGTAACACTTTCCTTTAAATGGATCTCTTTTAGGGGTACCTGGGTGGCTCAGTTGGTTAAGCATCCCACTTTGGCTTAGGTCATGGTCTCACAATTCATGGGTCCGAGCCCCACATCGGGCTCTGTGCTGATAGCTCAGAGCCTGGAGCCTGCTTCAGATTCTGTCTGTCTGTCTGTCTCTCCCTCTCTGCCCCTCCCCCCTCACACTCTGTCTCTCAAAAATGAATAAACGTTTAAAAAAATTAGAATAAAATAAAAAATAAATGGATCTCTTTTAGGGGAGCCTGGGTGGCTCAGTCAGTTAAGCATCCCACTTTTGACTCGGGCTCAGGTCATAATCTCAGTTTGTGGGTTTGAGCCCTGCATCGGGCTCTGCGCTGGCAGTGTGGAGCCTGCTTGGATTTCTCTCTCTCCCTCTCCCTCTGCCCCTTCCCACTCATGTGCTTTGTCTCTCTCCTCAAAATAGGTAAACTTAAAAAAAAAAAATAAATGAATCTTTTAAGTTAATGAAGTAGGTTGACTGCCATTTACTTCCTTTTCATCACAAGAAAAATAGAAGTTGCACTTCATTTCCCTGTTCCTCAGGGCAACTAATAAGAGAACAAACATCGTTCCGTACCAGGAATAAAGTTGACTCATACTCTTAGGCTTTCTCTCCTTTTAGAACACATTGATTGAAGACTTGGAATGGGATAACATTCATTCGTGTAGAGAAACAGATGAAGTCGCCAAAGAAGAGAGGGTAGGGAGGGAACAGGGAAAATGAGGTGAAGGAATAGGGAAAGGGGCTATTACACTACTTTTGATAAAGTCTCTTCATCTCAGAAGAAAAGATTGTTCCAGGAAGATCATATTCTAGGCAGAAGGATAAGGATGAGTAGAAATCCTATATATTCTGGCCCACCATCCTAGAAGAGAGTCAGTCTTGTGGCAACAGGAATAAATAGGTCTTTGTGGCCTGCTACCAGTCCAACATCCCCAGGTCTACAAAACTTAAAAACAAGCCAACGAGAGTACGGGCAACTGATTGGCTCAGTTAGTACAGCATGTGACTCTTGACCTCAGGGTCGTGAGTTCAAGCCCCATGTTGGGTGAAGAATTTACTTAGAAAAATATATATATACTCTAATATATAGAGTATAGAATTAGTAGTAGACAGGAGGTGAACTTTTCCCAAGGCAGGAATCTCAATGGGTGCCACTGAGTGACCTCAGGTCAAGAGGTAAGAACCTAAGACCCAGGAGGTGACCCACAATACACAAAATATTTATAGGGGAAAAGGACACCATATTTTTTTCCATTAGTATACTTCAAAATAGTGACACAAAAGAAAGGACATGAGAGGCTCCTACACTGGGCTCTTGGCTTTCTAGATAGAAGGGGGTAGAAATGATGTCTCATCTTCCTGTGAATTCTTAGTCTTTTTTTTTTTTTTTTTTTTTTGCACCATTGCCTTTGCTAACCCTTCTACAACTGATGACTGTTAAGTAAGTCTTTACCTGGTATTTAAATATTCATATGTTTGTTTTCATATACACCATAAACTACTTGAGGGCAGTGATCATATCTCTATACCTTCAATGACAGCTAGCCAGTGCCTGTTCTCAGTAGGTCATTAAAAAATGTTGATTTGATGTTATAGGAGAATTAGGGCCAACAGCTGCAAGGGCTGGCAATCCATAGGTTTCTGGCCAAGAATTTCCATGAGGCAAGGCAACATTTGGCAATTACAAGGGCATTCCAGTGAAGTGAAGAGGAGTGTCGGATTTTGCAATAGTTCTGCAAATAAGATAGATTTTCTGGAGTGGCTGGGTTCATGGAAAAACATGTGCTGAATGGCAAAAAGGAATCTGGGTTTTCACCTTTACAGTAATCATTGTAGCAAGATATAATCTCTGCTAGATTCAAATAGAAAGGAGTGACATTAATAAGTTTTCTTAGCACTACACAGCATTATGCCATACATGCAGAATATTTTTTTTTAATTGTTACTATTGACCTCAAGCTTAAAATCTCAATGGGAATTCAGAGGCATCTCAGTAGCTCAGTTGGTTAAGCGTCCGACTCTTCGTTTTGGCTCAGGTCATAATCTCACAGTTTCATGAGTTTGAGCCGCACACTGGGCTCTGTGAGCCTGCTTGGGATTCTCTGTCTCTCTCTGTCTCTCCCCCTCCCCGACTTGTGCTGTCTCTGTCTCTCTCAAAATAAGTAAACTTTAAAGAAAAATCTTAGTGGGAATTCAATGTGTACATACGCAAACTAGTTAGAGAACAAGGCAATGAGTGTTACATTGAGTTACAAATTAAACATTATACCATTGCTCTTGGAGATGGATCTTGGGAGTCCCCTAATTTTTGTAGGTCTTTGTTCTTTTGAGCCTTCACAAAGTTCTCTATCCTGTGGACATTTGAAACATAAGACATTTTATTGCTTTAACCGCCCCCCCCCATCCACTTTATCCCCACCTATTAGTATTTCAAGACACCATTTCATATATAGCTCATGTAATAGCATGCTTAGTTCTTAAACTCCTATCTCTCTAGCCTTTGAGCTTGAATCTGTAACTCTAACTTATAGATTAAGCTTTGCTCCAACTCAAGGACCCCAATTCTTCCTGGTAGAAGAACATGAGGAGAATGGGTCATTAGTTCAAAGAGTCAATCTCAAAGACAATCAGGCTTTGGGGCGGCTCCTGCCTTATATTTCTATTCCCCAGTACTTCTCTTGCTGGTAACTTCTCCTTCCCGAAATAGAATTGCAGCCCCCATTGAGGCCTCTGGTTTCTATGGTCAGGTTTTTTGGATATCAACTTTCTGTGCGCCTGAATCTGTGTAAATTGCCTAATGCCCTTTTAGATCCACACCCTGGATCTCACATTCATTTAGGACTTTTTACCATAGATTAATAACTTTCTGCATGGTCCCCAGGGGCTAGTTTTGGTGACAGAGTCACAGAGAAGGTGGTACACTGGTCGCCCAAGGTTCTCTTATTTCAAATGTTTCTGGGCTACAAAGCAAAAACAAGTGAGAGGCTGCAGTTCTGTGATGGGATCATGGTTATCAGCTTGTTTTATGATCCAAAGAATTGCCTTAGACGATTTGTGCTTTAAAGTGTGAGACAATGTAGAGAGAGAGGATCTTTTCTGCACTGCTGGTGGGAATGCAAACTGGTGCAGCCACTCTGGAAAACAGTCTGGAGATTCCTCAAAAAGTTAAAAATAGAACTACCCTACGACCCAGCAATTGCAGTACTAGGTATTTATCCAAAGGATACAGGTGTGCTGTTTTGAAGGGGCACATGCATCCCAATGTTTATAGCAGCGCTATCGACAATAGCCAAAGTATGGAAAGAGCCCAAATGTCCATCAACAGATGAACGGTTAAAGAAGATGTGGTGTATACACACACACACACACACACACACACACACACACACACACACACACACACACAACGGAGTATTACCCGGCAGTCAAAAAGAATGAAATCTTGCCATTTGCAACAACGTGGATAGAACTAGAGGGTATTATGCTAAGTGAACTTAGTCAGGGAAATAAAAATATCATGACTTCACTCTTATGTGGAATTTAAGATACAAAACAGATGAACACAAGGGAAGGGAAGCAAAAATAATATAAAAACAGGGAGGAGGACAAAACACAAGAAACTCTTAAATATACGGAACAAACTGAGGGTTGCTGGAGGGATTGTGGGTGAGGGGATGGGTTAAATAGTAAGGGGCATTGAGGAAGACACTTGTTGGGATGAGCACTGGGTGTTATACATAAGGGATGAATCACTGGGTTCTACTCCTGAAATCATTATTGCACTATATGCTAACTTGGATGTAAATTTAAAAATAAATTAATTCATTAATTAATTTTAAAAAAGTGTGAGACAATGAAAGGGGTATTTTGGGAAAAAAATTAACATAGCATAAAATGTATCAGATGTCAAGGTGACCATCAAGACACTATATGCCTCAGAACAAATGAGATGATGCAAAGTACCCAGCACAGTTCCTGGCACTTAATGAAAATGTTGGTTCTCTTCCCTTTGCATGTGGATTTTACTGTTTACAGCCTGCTTTCGTACATATTAGCCCCCCACCCCAAACCTTAGTAATTTCCCTCAGAGAAGTAACTTGACCCCAAAAACAGTACTTCTGAAAAATGGCAGGGTTGAGAGTCAGACTCAGACCCCAAAGCGAGTTCTCTGCCTGGCACCCAAGACTCTTCTTACTGTGCTGTGTTAGACGGAAGATTGTGTAGGCCTGGATCAGAGTGCTACAATGAGATGGAATCAAAGAATGATCTTGAAGCTCCCGCATAGCTGAGCTTCCTGGGGACTTATTATTGTTTTTTTTTTTTTTAATATCTTAATTTTATTTAAATCCAAGTTAGATAACAGTGTAATAATGGTTTCAGGAGTAGAATTTAGCAATTCATCACGTACATATAACTCCCAGTGCTCTTTCTGAGGCCTTATTATTATACACCTTTATTTGTAAAACACAACAAAAAACTCAATACTTTATTTTACCTATTCCAAGATACATATACTGTCACCTTTTAACATCTCTGAAATTGAGACAATTGGTGTTCTTCAGCTGTTTCCACCACTATGCACTTTCGATATCACTGCTATTGTCTGCTTATCTGCAAATTTGGTTGTTACTCCTGGTTGAATGATTGGACAACTAAAACCCAGGGACATTTCAGTCAGCCAACCACTTAAGCAACATTTGCACAAGAAATATGATCCTAGTTGTTGTCTGAAAAACTTCCATTGACACCTTTTTGTATATAGCTTATCAGGCACAAGAGCGCATCAACATCAAAATTTGCGGAATTGATGCCAGAAGGTTTGAAGAAAATCTTACCCCCAAATGGAGCCCTGTTTAAGGACTGCTGCATTGCCACTGCTTTTGGTGGCACAGAAGGTAGCACTGTATTGAAAATACAGTATATTGGGGCACCTGGGTGGCTCAGTCAGTTAAGTGTCTGACTTTGGCTCAGGTTGTGTGTTCATGGGTTCGGGCCCTGTGTTGGGCTCTGCGCTGACAACTGGAGCCTGGAACCTGCTTCAGGCTGTGTGTGTGTGTCTCTCTCTGCTCTTCCCCTGCTCATGCTGTCTCTCTCTCTCTCAAAAATAAATAAAACATTTTAAAAAAAGAAAAATTCAGTATATCAATTATTCAGAGTTGAAAAGTTATTCGTTAGATATAGACATTTTGGACTACCTTAACTGAATTGTTCTGTTTAATGCACAGCTTTTAAATATAACAAAAATCAATTTTACATACACCTAAATAAGCCCTTTAATAAGGACTGAGTGATAAGAAAGTATTGTGTAACAGATTAACTTGTATCATTAGTTTCTTAGTGGACTATAAAATAATGGTGTGCTCTACAATCTGTGGTGTCTCAGATTCAATGAGAATAGTCATATTACATTTGTGTGTCTCATGGTTTATATATTAACTCATTTTGGTCATCATAATAACCTTGTAATATTAGCAGCAAACTATTAGCCCCAATTCTATCCATGGAAAAATAAGGCAGATTAAATAACCTATTCAAACAGCCAGGATAAGGACTCATCCTTATTTAGTCCTCTAGAATAAGCCTAAAATCCTTTTTTCCCTCTAAAATTACAAGGCTGATATCAATCTTACTACTATATATATAAAAAAAAGGCAGCTCTGATGAAAATGAACATAGTAATTCAGGAAAAACATTGAATGTGCCTCCCTTTTGGCAAGGAAAGTGAATTGTCAGAGTTTTAACGATAATAAATCACTATTACAAACAGCCTACTACTCTGCCTAGCACATAAAAGATGTTAAATAAATAATACATGTTGCATTACTCAGGATAGCTAGTGCTGGCTTAACCAACAAAACTTAATTCAGCTAATGCTGAATCTTCTGTGGCTTAACCAACAAAACTTTGTCTCGTGCAGGTCACAGATCTAGCACAAGTTGGCAGGCAGTGAAAGCTGTGTGTCACTCTATTCCACACCTTTACGCAGTAGCCAACATGACTCACATTCTACCATCTTCTAGCTGCACCAAGTGGAACGTGTAACCTCCAAGATTGCTGTGACGGGGTAAAAAGGGTTAGGAAAGGCACATGGGCTTATAACTTGTCTGGTCTGAAAGTGACGCCCGAAAGGGATACAAATCACTTCTTTCACAGGCCATTAGGCAGAAGTGATCACAGGACCCTAACCTACCTGAAGGGAGCTGGCAAAGCAGCAATAGAATATTTGGTGAGTACTATCTATACCACAGTAGTCCTATTTCTTGAGGGCAGGAATCTTTTATTTACTGGTATTCCCAAATATCTAGAATTGTGTCTGGCCTACAGTGTTCACTAGCAATTATTAAATGAATAAACGAATGAATGAATAAATGGCATCTGAAGCTGCTTTTCCTCATTTTAACTACGAATCTGCAGTTTCCAGGTAGAATTAGAAATTCAAGTTCAGGTTAATATTTTAGAAACACCTAGTGTTAAAAAGAAGAAGCCAGTTTGATAAGAAGTTATTTGAAGTTGGCACACTCATTCTTAAATGTAATTACAAATTACATGAAATCTTTTCTATGGGAGCTTAATGATTCTTTAAATTGACAAAAATATGAGGAAATACAATACTGAACTCTAAAAGCCAGTTTGGGTTGTTGGTTTCATTTAACAAATGAACACAGACTGCAATCTTCCCAAAAATGATTGCTTAGGGAGTTGGGAACAATTTGCCAGGATAAGAATTTAGATTGTGGTGATATGAGAAGGCAAGCAGCAGTCAGGCATGGGGAAGGCACAATAAGTAGCTGTCCTTTTGGCTCTAACTCAACACCTGTTCTTAACATTATCCACATGATTAGGAAGGCACAGAAGGTTCAATATTTGGTTTTCACAAAGGAATCTCAAAACGATTATAAGATGTAATTCATCATTTATTCAGAGCACCTGGGTGGTTCAGTCGGCTGAGTGTCTGACTTTAGTTCAGGTCATGTCTCATGGTTTGTGGGTTCAAGCCCCACGTCAGGCTTTGCACTGAGAGCAAGGAGCCTGCTTGGGATTCTCTCTCTCAAAAATAATTGGGATTCATGCTCTCTCAAAAAGAAACATTTTAGAAAAAGATGTAATTCATCATTTATTCAACTAATGTTTATTAAGCACCAAATACGTGCATGCAGAATGCTTGGTACAGGAGATTCCAGTGCAAAAGACAGATATGAGTCCTACCCCAATGGAACTTATGATCTAATAGAGAAGAGAGACACTGAACAACTATTATAATAAGCATGACATAGGTTACAAAAGGGGAAGTAACAGGTGCTATTGAGTGAACTGGGAAACTATTGGTCTTCAGCAATAAGAAAGTAGGGTCAGTCAGGGAAGATCTCAAGAACAGGTGTTTCAGTTTAAATCCAGAAGATAGGGAGGATTTGGCATGAAAAGTCAGGGAAAGAGAATTCCAGATGGAGGGAATAGCTTGTCTTCTCAACCCCACTGTGAAATCTCAACAGGATTACGTGCTCAATCATATAGCTGGAGAGATGGCAGAAATGACTTCTTCAAAGGATGCTGTTTAATAAGTAGCTTAATTAGGACCATAAGCCATATTCGTTACTTTACAGAGCAGGGCACACAATTGTAGAAAGTAGGCTCTTTCCTGACTCAGACGTAGCTAAGCCAGTCACTCCTGTAGTCCATCAGGTGCATCAGTCAGCCATGAACCAGACTGATGTAACAGATATAAATTTTCAGCCTGTTTCACAGCGTGCAGGATGAGAACTAAAGAGCCCTAAAGGCTTTTATGCAGGAAGGGAGGGGTGTGGTAGCAGAGGGGGAAGCTTCATTGGTGAGAGCCAAGCGCTAAAAGCAGCTGCGTGTGACATTTCCATCAACAGCACTCCCTCCCTCATTGTGTATGAGACACACATCAGATGTTCTGGTTTATGATTTCAGCTTCAGAGTACATACCCTTCGAGGTCTAAGCTCATGTATCTCTTCCTGGCATGGTGCCTGCTCATTAACTGGACTAAAAAGCTCATCTGAGAGTGATAACCAAATGCTGAGAATATTGGGGTCCCTTTCTCCTACCCTTAAGGAGGTCTGGAGTCTTGGTTGAGGCAGGCCGACACGTCCAGCCTCTGTACTTGCTAGAAAGTGACAAAGCACAGGCCACCAAAAAGATTCTGTCCAGATGCCAGAACCGTATCAGAACACAAGGTCACATACAGCTGCTGTCTTCCCCCGTTTATATCAGCCTGGAGGACAATCCATTCTCTTTCCCTTGGAGGACACAGTAGAGGCAAACTCTTGGAGGTCCCAGGTAAGTGCCACTTTATCTGTTAGGTAGACTAGACCTAAGGAAAGCTAAGTCTTTGCCTTTTTGTATTGTGTTTACCTCCCCAGGTAAATTAAGGTAGAAAAATCTATTATTTTCGGGGGAGATAACAGGAAAGCCCTTATAGGCCTTTGCTTCTTTGATTCAAGAGCACACTGAGATGTCAGTAAATGGTATGTTTGCACACCAAAACTTAAAAGTGTTCATGATGTTCTGATCATTTGAAAATGTATTACTTTAGAGATTTCTGTTAAGTTTTGGTGGTTGAAATCTGTTACTTGCTCTAAAAATGCTGGGTCATATAATCTCATATTACTTTTCCAAATATGTCATGCAACTATAAAAACCACTGTAAACGGGGCGCCTGGGTGGCTCAGTCCGTTAAGCGTCCGACTTCAGCTCAGGTCATGATCTCACAGTCCGTGAGTTCGAGCCCCGCATTGGGCTCTGTGCTGACAGCTCAGAGCCTGGAGCCTGCTTCAGATTCTGTGTCTCCCTTTCTCTCTGCCCCTCCCCTGCTCATGCTCTGTCTCTTTCTATCTCAAAAATAAATAAAACATTTAAAAAAAAATCTTTAAAAAAAAAACCACTGTTTTTTAAAGAGCAAAATTACAATAATAACAATAATTTGTTCTAATCCAAATGACTACAATCTCTGAGCATCAAGGCTGCTTGTTTTATCACTGGGTGGCCACATTTATATACGGTTGGTTTTTTTTTGTCAGAAATCTTTTCATAACCAGACATTAGACCCAATTTTAGATGATTTGAAAGACGGGTTGGCTTTGGAAGAAGTATGCTAAAGTTAGTAGTGAGGTTTTATCACGGTTTCTTAGTCCACATTATTCCTCAACTGCCACAAGTCCATGTCTGAAGTAGTAATAACAACTTCTCAGTTTAGGGCAAAGTAACTCCTGGTAAATTCATTTAGTCTACAGATATTCAAAGAAAATCTACTATATTCATTGTACTGAATAAGACATGATTCCTGCCTTTTAATATGCAATTTAGTGGAAGCTATTTATACACTAGACTGTAAACTCCAAGGTCAGGTTTTGGGTGTGTTGCAATTACCACTTTATATCAAAGTATAGCAGTGTCTGTCTCATGGTAGGTGCTCAGTAAATATTGGTTGAATGTGTATATGTATGAACAGATATGTATATGATGCTACTTTTTTAATATGTGTGTATTACATTCTTTGACAACCACATTGTTGATTAAAATCTCATAAACATTTCAACATCATCCATCAATAACTCAGATTTTAGTAGGGCCCATGGAAATAGTTGATTTTCATTTTTACTTCTTGTAATCAGTCTGTGGCCTTGAGGAAGGTTAATAGCATTGGCTGGGGGAAAAGAGAGAGTATAAGAAAAAGGGATATTTAACTCACCATCCTGAAGTTGTATTTCAAGGTTTTATTTCCAATGGGCTATCCTGAAGATAAGTACAAAGTATGTATGTATTTTTTTTTCTTGGCAAATGTAGATTCAAAAATAGGAAGAACAGTTATGTTACTATGTTTATTTGAGATATCCTGTATCTTAAACCTTTTCCTCTTTATCCTAAACTTTTTCCATTTCCATTTTTCAGACTTAAAAAACATAGTTGCCAACTATGGCATTATAACACATAAGTAGAAAGGAAGAAAGATGAGATAAAGATCAATCCAAGTATTGTTTGAATTCTAAACACTCTGTGGCCTTGGTTAAGTTTGGACTTAATTTTTTCATCCATAAAATAGAGGGAGTTGGGTTATTTCTAACCTGTCCTCCAGTTTGAATTTTCTGTGATTTCATCTGACAAGCAAACTCTCCCCTTTGTCATTCTTGTCGTTTGTGGAATCCTCAATTTTTTCCAACTTATTTTTTAATCACCACAGATGCTCAGAATAAAATAGCTTTCTCTATATAGAATGTATGCCTTTTTTTTTTTTTTACCCCAGGTAATCATGGCACTACTTGAAATTATAAAATATATCCAAATAAAAAAGAAAATACCTCTATAATCTGAGTTATAATCTTCTAATATTACTTTAGTTTTTTATGCGTATTTGTTTAAAAAATAAAATTGTGATCACTTTGTACTTATTTGAAACCTACATTTTGTTGTTGTTGCTTTAAGAGAGAGAGAGCATGCTCACATGTGTGAGCAGGGGAGGGGCAGAGAGAGGGGAAGAGAGAGTATTCTAAGCAGGCTCCATGCTGTCAGTGAAGAACCTGACACAGGGCTTGAACTCACAAACTGTTAAATCATGACCTGATTGGAGATCAAGAGTCGGATGCTTAACTAAGTCACCTGGGCGCCCCTCTCATGCTGTATTTGTAACCCACTATTAAATACTACAGTTTAACTCATCTATTATTGTTAGACATCTAGGTTATTTATAATCTGTGTTATAAATAACACTGTAGTGAACAAATTTGTACAAGAATAAATGATTAGTTCTTAAGAATAAATTTCATAACTAGAGTTACTCCCACTAGCAATTTTTGAGTGCTGGTTTCCAGACACCCTGGGGGTTATAAAACAGGTTTTATAGTTTTTATTTATATTTCTTTTCTGTATTTGTTTTTATTTTAGAGCTAGAGGGAGAGCAAGGGAGAGGGGTAGAGGGAGAGAATCCTAGGCAGACTCCACGCTCAATGCAGAGTCGGATGTGGGGCTTGATCCCACAACTCTGGTATGACCTGAGTCAAAATCAAGAGCCAGACGCTCAACTGACTCAGCCACTCAGCTGCCCCATGAAACAGGTTTTATAATTTAAAGAAATCCTTGCTAATATGCCTTGTGAAAAAAACCTTGAGGTTCTAGGCTTTGTAATTTAGAGGAGCCCTTGTCAATATACATATCTGATTATTACTGAATATTTTTCTATTTGGTTTTGGTCATTTGCACTTCTTTTTTTGGTTGTCTACTCCATTACTTTGTTCATTTCTCCACTTGCTCACCACTTTCCTTTTTGAGACACCTCAAAATGCCTCATTATTTTTGATGGGATAAATTTTATAAGGTACCCTGCAGATTCAGGGAGATTCAAAGTTGTTTTTGGAGATCATAATCATCATAATTATGGTCCCAGACCAAACTTCAACTAATGTCCCCCCCTTTTTTTAGTTTTCCTCTGGACTATCCATGAACCACTTTATGATTTTGTTTTGCATTTTATTTATTTTTTAATTTTATTTTAACGTTTATTCATTTTTGAGAGAGAGAGCGAGCGAGCATGAGTGGGAGAGGGCCAGAGAGGGAGACACAGAATCCAAAGCAGTCTCCAGGCTCTGAGCTGTCAGCACAGAGCCTGATGTGGGGCTCGAACTCACAGACCATGAAATCATGACCTGAGCTGAAGTTGGGTGCTTAACCAACTGAGCCACCCAGGAGTCCCTGTTTTGTTTTGCAATGTAAATCACAAACTTACCAATAAATCCTTTGAGGACTCTTTTCTGGAGCACCATTCCCAGCAACATTTTAAAAATGAAGTATCTTGAATTAAAATACTGAGAACTTCATTAATTTTGTGCATTGAAACATTAATAAATCTTAAACATTGGTAGGCCAATACCAGATAAATTGGCAGGACATTAGCACATTGTGGGTATTCAATTTTAAATGTACAACTTATTACAGTGTATGTATCAAAATTATGGCAGCAAAAGAAAAGATTTACATTCAGGTATGTACCTACAATTTGATTCAGCACATTGTGTGTATGGACTAGCTAGGTAAATAAATAGGCAAACACCTTGAAGTGGCTACCTTCACCAGAACTTAAAAAAAAAAAATAAAAATAAAAATAATAATAATAATAATTAATAAATAAGTCTTCTGTGGCCTAACAAATGTGGTGCTCTTTAGAGCCTTTAGGATATTAAGCTAGAAGCACTGGAAACCCACAGAACCCCCTTGCTGGGCTCTGACTTACTGGCTCAGCAGGTTATTGTTGATTGTTGATCATTCAAAAGAACAAGTTGTAACTCACTGGCCATGTACGGAATAACAAAGCACATCTTCACATAACTTACTGTCCCTTTACCTTTCTCTGAGCCTGTGTCTATTCTTTTTTGGAATATATCTTTTAATTTCTCTTGTATTTTGGGTTGTTTCATGTGTATAACTATTTTTAGAATTTGTTTTTTAGAAAAGACAAAAGTTTGTGTTACTTTTTGATTCTGTAACAAACACTGTCCTTACTGACATTAAGGAAATCACTTCAAGGTCTTTTCTGGGACATCCTGTTTTTTAACTAACACTTTAATATTGAAATGTGCTGGTTGTGATGTTGAAATTAATCCAATGTACCAAAAGAGCAATAAATCTTAGAACCAGTTAAGTGAAAAACAGAGAGAAACATGGGGTGCCTGGGTGGCTCAGTTGGTTAAATGTTTGACTTTGGCTCAGGTCATGATCTCATGGTTCGTGAGTTCAAGCCCCGCATAGGGCTAATTGCTTTCAGCACAGAGCCTGCTTCAGATCCTCTGTCCCCTCTCTCTCTCTGCCCCTCCCCTGCTGGTTTTCTCTCTTTCTCTCTCAAAATAAACTTAAAAAAAAAAAAGAGGGACAGAATATTATATGCAGTATGCCACCATAACATAAAAAATGTGTATTTATATACATAGAATATACACAGGATACAAAGTACCAAAATGTTAGTATTAATATTGGTTTTCTACCAGGTGAGGTGAATGGCTGGGTATCAGGGGTGCAGGGTTTCCTTTTCACTGTATACTTCTTGTACCTTATAATTTTTATTCCACGTACAGGAATTAACAATTTAAAAATAGAATTTAATAAAAATTTTATTACACATAGTAGGCACTCAGTAAACACGGAGTGAAAGACTAAATGAATAAATGGATGAATTAAGTAAAATGAATCAGTGCCTTACACTTGCCCTTGCACTTAAAACTTGCACAAAAGCCTTGTGTAATCCATAATGTATAGCAGTGGCGTTATGTGCCAAAACCACAGCAAAGTCTTAAGGCTGTAAATGGTCAATATCTGTAAATCTTCAGAAATGGCAGAATTGTGATATCACCAAGAAAGGAGCTTTGGTTGGCAGAACAGCATTTTTGTAAGTGTGTTCTAGGCTAGTGCCTTAAAAATTCCTCAGTAAACAAAGCCAGATTATCCTCCACCCTCCAGGTCTGTGAACCACCACTCTGGCAGAAACACCTCTTGTGGTCTGGAAGAAAGTGTACTAACTCCATTATTAAAGAGTCAGGTCCCAAGCTTGTCTAATGGCAGTTTTATCAACCTTCATCTCACTGCTAAGCAGTGCAATTTCCTAATTGCATGAGACTGAATGGCTTTTTAAAACAGAAATCAAGACCGAATGGGGAGAAAAAACTATTATCACTTTGTTAGATTTCTAAATGGAAACAACCCATTACTCTTTATTATATTACAAAGAAGTTTCATAATGTAGATGGTCCCTGACTTAGGATGATTGGACTTAACGATTTTTTTGACTTACCCATGGTGTGAAAGTGATACGTTCAGTAGAAACCTTACTTCCAAATTGTGATCTTTTTCCTGGCTAGTGATATGCATGCAGTATGATCCTCTCCCATGAAGCAGGGCAGGGGCAGTGAGCTGCAGCTCTGTCAGCCCTGTGATTGTGAGGGTAAACAACCCTGTGCTTACAGCCACTTTGTACCCACACATCCGTTCTGCTTCTCACTTTCAGTATTCAATAAATTACATGAGATATGCAACACTTTAGTATAAAATAGTCTTGTGTTAGATGATGTTGCCCAACTGTAGGCTAACATAAGTATTCTGAGTAGGTTTAAGGTAGGTTAGGCTAAGCTATGATGTTCAGTAGGTTAGGTATATTAAAAAATGCATTTTCAACTTAGGATATTTTCAATTTACAATGGATTTATTAGGATATAACTCCATCATAATATCCAGGAAGATCTGTTATCTCCCTACATTTGCTGAGGAAGCTGGTCCTAATATTTTTCTGAAAAATAGTAAAAGGTAGGGCAGACAGACTTCAAATCAACATGTTTATTGTATCTCTCACTTCGGTGAAGGTGAGCAAGGATTTACACCAACTGCAAAATTACTTTAGGCTTTGTTTACTTCTTTATGTCCTAAGATAAGCAAAGCAGCAACCTGCTGTGTGTATTCAGGTCAAGCCTTAGGGACAAGCATGGATGGAAAAAGTGACAGTTTCCTGGAGTCAAAATAATAAAGGATGAGAGTGGAATTCTAGCTATTCTTGTTGGGGAGATGAAGGCTGAATTGTGGAATTCACTGTAACACAGATTCTGAAAGAGGTTTGCCAAAAAATTAAGGATGACTGGATAAAAGTGGTTTTACATTGAGCAATTCTGTGTGAAACGTTTACAACGGCGTCTAGCACAGACTTTTTATATAAATGTTAGTTGCCATTTACCATCATCATCACTACATTGAGACTCGCCGTTTTAAAATACTCAAGTTTTTATTAGCCATATGTAGGTCTGTATAAGGCAATCTGCAGGATACCATGAGAAGAAACAGTCCTTGTTTGTAAGAAGTTTATAATGATACAT
Organism: Panthera tigris; assembly: GCF_018350195.1. Classification (NCBI taxonomy): domain Eukaryota; kingdom Metazoa; phylum Chordata; class Mammalia; order Carnivora; family Felidae; genus Panthera; species Panthera tigris. The sequence continues at coordinate 95,643,848 of NC_056667.1, read as the reverse complement.
CTTGAAGGAGAAAAGATAGAAAGTTAAATTGTTAAAGAAAAAAAATATTTAGTTTCTTTGAGGCAGTGTCTTTTGCTAGTTTAGCTGGAGTCCTGCATCAAAGGCTGAGAAAAGTTCATAGCTTGTTCTTTCCCAAACAAGTTAAAAACAGAGATTATTATTTAAAATAAAACAGAAATTATAGTAGTAATTTATTGCTTTTCAACAATTCTGGTGTCATAAATCTAACTGAACCAAACTCCACATATATCTTGAATACAAGGATCAAAATTCTCAGGAAAGTGAGGCACTTTCATATAGTGAGTCTAAAACACAGTCCTTTTTCTTTCTTTCTTTCTTTTTTTTTTCTTTCTGATAAGGGTAGAATACCAAGACGAAAAGACCAGGAAAAGATTGCCTAGAGACCTAGATACACGGGACTGTCCTTAGCTTTCATGTATGTATACCTCCATTTCTGAACACGTTTATTTTTGGATATCTTCCAGTCTATGAAAATAAAGGGAAGTGGGATAAAAGGAACTGTACTACACTACACTGGATAACCAAAAGGTGGCAAATGTTCTTCAGTCAAACATGTCTTGCTATCTCTCTGAAAAGGAGTAGGCAAAAATCTTTTTGAAAAGAAAGCTTGGGGTGGCTCAGTGGCTCAGTCAGTTAAACATCCCACTCTTTTTTTTTTTTTAATTTATTTTGAGGTGGGGGAGGGGCAGAGAGAGAAGGAGGGAGACAGAATCCCAAGCAGGGTCCACACTGTCAGCACAGAGCCCCAAGTGTCCAACTCCCGATTTCGGCTCAGGTCAAGATCTCACCTGATTTGTGAGATTGAGTCTCGTGTCAGGCTCTGCAATGACGGCAAGGATTCTCTCTCTCCCTCACCCTTTGCCCCTCCCACGGGTATGCTCTCTCTCTCTCTCAAAATAAATAAATAAACTTTAGGGGGAAAAAAAGCGCCTTAATTTCTGGTAGAGATTGTCCTGGAAAGGTTAACTTTCCAAACTGACAGGAAAGCATACCAAACACTAACACATAATTTAAATTTCTCTTCAACATACAAGAGAAAAATCTATCCTTGATTTTTCTATTAGGCCTTTCATACCTAGCTTAAAATACACCCTGTTCTTCACTCACCCTAGCTTTCCCTCTTCAGGTGAAAATTAAGGAGAAATTTTATTTGCTTTGCTAACGCGAAGAAAAGTTTTCTACATGGAGAATGTTTAATTTAGATCACAACATGTTTATATGGCTATCTGATATTGTTAAGGTAATTTCTGAATTCTGAAGCTTTTGCATTTTTAATAGTGGACAACTCATTAGGGATTTAGAATACACGAATTTTACTCCCTTTTTATTTATTCATTTTAAAGAGAGAGAGAAGAGAGAACATGAGCAGGGTAGGGGCAGAGGGAGACAGAGAATCCCAAGCAGGCTCTACATTCAGCATGGAGCCTGATGTGGGGCTTGCTCCCACGATCCTGGGATCAAGACCTGAGCCAAAATCAAGAGTCTGATGCTCAACTGACTAAGCCACCCAGGCTTCCCGGAATACCTGAATTTTTAAAATACAAAGACTGCATACAAGTTTGCCTGAGGTCTGTAATACTTCAGGGATCCACTAAGAGCCCTTCCTTCCCATCCATGGGTTGGTAAGACTTGTGAATATGTAATGTTAAAAAATAATTAAAAGAGATCTAGGTCTTCCCTAGGAGATACAGCAAGACATGGAATTTAATTGTCAAGCCAATGCTTTTCCCAAAATAATCATGTGCCCCCATCAAGGAAATAGGAAATGAAACATTTAATTTGGATTTGGAGGTGGCCTTCCTAAGCAATTTGCTCAAGTACAAACAATAATTACGTAGAAAGAACCTGATTATAAATATAATTATGAAACCTGATTAATTCACAACCAGTGGGGAAGCTAAATTGCATTACAAGGAGGTTTGAATTATATAATAGAATTACTAAAATTACTCCCTTGTTGGTCTATCTGCCTCTCCTTTATTTCCATGTTGTCCTGTACACAACTTACCAGGTAGGAGAAAGTGTCTTCTATGAAGAAACAGTGTACAAAAGATAGAAGGCTCAGGGTTGAGACTTTAAAACAACCCAGCGTTTTCTGCCTCCTATTATCCACCTCATCACTACCCTTCTATTCTTCTCTATGACCTCAGGATTTTGAACAAAATAAAATGAAAATAGCCTAGTATTTAACACAGGCTAAGTAAAATAGACCTAGGTTTAAATCTCAGCTTAATAGGGGCGCCTAGGTGGCTCAGTTGGTTAAGTGTCCAACTCTTGTTTTCAGGCTCAGGTCGTGACTTCACGGTTCATGGGACTGAGCCCCATGTCAGGCTCTGCACTGATGGCAGATCCTGCTTGGGATTCTCTCTCTCTTTCTCTGGACCTTCCCCACTCTCTCAAAATAAATAAACATTAAAAAAAAAATCTCAGCTTTTCTTTAGTGTATGTGCTACCAAAGTGAGCACAATCTCAGCTTTATAGTACTTGTCAGGTAAAAAAAACCTTAGTGATGTTATCTATAAATTTGGGGAGATGGGATGGGATTTTCCTAGATTCTTGGCAGAAAAACCTGTTTAGGTTTAGGTGCATGGCTGCAGTGATGAAGAGTTCTCCCCAATGACTCTCGGAGTCCATCTGTCTCTCATTCCACTGGATTCCGTAAGTGAGCTATGTTGCCGACATAGTCTGAATCATGTACTCCCATGTTATGGTTGAAGCACGTCTGGGCTGTTTCATGCATGATGTGGTCACACCTGCATTGGTCAAAAGAATGACTAGTGAACCATAGGAGATATACAAGATGGGAGTTAGGGGGCTCCCAGATTAACTTCATCTTTTCATTGCAAACAGAAGCAAAACCCTATTACCAGCCTGTCTGGGCCTAATGGAATATGAGACGAAGGCCGTATGCAGTCTTCTACTTAGACGTCTACACCTGATGAGTCTTACCTGTTGCAATTTATGTCTTTGTGCCTCTTGTTAACTTCCTGCAGCATTTAACTTTTCTAGATTCTTGTTCCCACTGATGTGGCTATGGTGAGTATACAAACAATAAGGTGTGTGTGCATGGTGGGGACGAGAGACTGGTGAAAACAATGGCTGAAGCAGAAATGGTGTATTCTTTTTTTTTTTTTAATGTTTATTTATTTTTCAGAGAGACAGAGAGAGAAAGCATGAGCAGGGGAGGGGCAAAGAGAGAGGGAGACACAGAATCCAAAGCAGGCTCCAGGCTCTGAGCTGTCAGCATAGAGCCCGACACAGGGCTTGGGCCCACGAACTGTGAGATCATGACCTGAGCCGAAAGTCAAGATGCTTAACTGACTGAGCCACCCAGGTGGCCCCAGAATGGTGTATTCTGAGCTTGATGAGAGTTACTATACTTCTGGCCCTGAGGTACTGAGCAGGCCAGCAGTCCTCGAAGTTGGTAGCATAGTACAAAGGGTATTCCTCTACTACAAGATTTTCCAGTTTCTTTCTTGCTACTAGATTAGAGGTGATAAATAGTCAGAGGTATATATGCACACCTAGAAGACTTAAAGAGGGCTCTACCAAAACAGGATAAAATTAAAGCCCTCAGTGTGAGACTATGAGTTTAAAGACACTAGAGAGAATTGTCTATAAGCAGTTAGCTTGGCACCTGAGGCTGAAGGCTGTCCACCGCCAAGAGTATAGTGGGCCATTTCAGTCACTGTAGCCATGACCAAATGGAACCATGGCCTGAGATGAGAGAAAATTGTGGAAGAAGTTGTCAGGAAATCCACTGGGTCTCTTAAACTTGAATCTTGATCTGCCAAAGGTGACAACGAAAGGAAAATCTCCACATAGGGAGGAGACTGCCAAATCTTGTTACTAAGACTCTTGTTCTGACTTAAACTTTTCCTTGGGGAAACTTTCATAAATTATCACTGACACCACGAGGAAGACTGGGGGTTGGGAGCATTCCCTTTTCTTTCCTTTTTTTTTTTTTTTTTAAGACATAGAGTGTGAGCAGGGAGAGGGGCAGGGGGGACACAGAGAGAGAATCCCAAGCAGGCTCCATGCTGAGCCTCAATCCCACAACTCCTAGGATCATGACCCAAGCTGAAGTCAAGTGCTCAACCGAGTGAACCACCCAGGCACTCCTTACCTGCTTCTTAAATAGCTCAGCAGAGCTCAAGCTGGAACAGACTAGCTGCCGTAATATGTGTTTGGCCTCCTCCCTACTGCCTGCCCATTCCTCATTTTCAACCCTCCACACAATTTCCTGTCACTATTGTTTTCCCCTTCATACTGATTAAAAATAAAGTATTAGGAGTTTAAAAAACTCTATTTTCTTCTGCATTATTGAATGTATGATGTAAAAATGTCCAGTAAACTTGTACTGTGATTAGTATTATTTAGGGAAGGGCTTCATGAAGCACATTTGAAACATCTGAACTTTGAGGCCTAGATGGGTATGGTCACTTTCATCATGCTGCTCACCACTCCTTATACTGGGCTTGGTTACCTCTTCCTAGTCCTTGAAGGCTTTTCAATTTTCAATCGGTGATTTAGATTAAACTTGGCTAAAATTCAGGGATAAGGTAGAGTGATGCATTAATCAACAGACTTATAAAACATGAGTACTTACCTTCCCTTTTGGGTATCCACAGAAGCCTGTCAGCCTGGCTCCTACTAGGCAGCTCTGTGGCACAGGCCATTTCCCTTATGTAAGTGGGGAGGGCCCTCAACATTTTCTAACTCCTCTAAGTTCAAACCCTGAAAAGGTAAATCCACCAGTGCCACCTTCTATCTGTTCTATGTTCCAAGTTTTTCCTGTATGAGGACCTTCTTCTTCTTTGAATGACTGATAATAAGAATGTCTTATTTAAGGAAACTCTGCACCCTACCCAAAGGTAGATATACCTACCAAACAGGTATAACTTCACTCTATGGCCGTAAAAATAATCCTACCAAAGCACAGCAGGCATAACATCTGAACTCATGGTTTGTGCAAAATGTAAGGTGGTGGGGGGAGGGAGGAGGCTTCACTCTATTAATACACAGTTCAGAAGTGAGGTTGGTAGCCCCTGGACCTCACTTGGGCACAGGTGTCATAGATATTGTGTGGCACGGGGCACTGTGGCAGATTCACAGTTCTCAGAGGTCACCACAGATTAAGCTCATGCTTTATTTAAGCCTCATCTCATTCACCAGTGCAGCAGCATCAAGGTCCAGTTAGAACACCCAGGTCTGGCTACCCAGGCAGGTGGATACATAAAGCTAATCATTATGATCTAAGAGGTCTCCTTCATTGCATGCACCCCTCTTCTAACTCACATCAAGCTTGAGGTGCAGCTGTTCAGAATTTCCAACTGCCTGCTGCTGCTGTTGGGTAAGAGCCATAAGATCCAAGTTCTCACAATGAAAGATCTTACAGCATGGAATATAGGCGCCAGGACACCCAGAACTTCCTGGAATACAGGTAATCTTAAAATTAAGCTTTAAAAAATATGTCCCAATGTCTCCACCCCCAACGTACTGCCTAGAGGCTCACAACTATCCCAAATTCAGATAATCAGGGAGTAGTTTCCTGCAGTGCACTTTCTGGTTTCAAAGGCAGATTTTGTGGCCAACAGCTTTTATAAGGATTGTTTAGCCCTGTGATGGGTAGAAGGAAACTAGAACAGGATCTTCCTAAATCAAGAGGTCTTCAAACTCTAGGGATTAGTTTCCTATGGTATTAATAGTTATTTATAACCACTTCTGCTCCTGTATTTTTGGTGAAAACTAAATGAATACTTCCTGATGATTCCAGAAAATATTATATGCCCGTAAGCAAGTTAACTTCTTGTATCTGTATCTGTCTGTAAAATGGGGATTATAACAGTACCTAGTTCATAGTATTTTTATGAATAGTAAATGAATTACTATATGAAGTGCTAAAATCAATGCCTGGCATATAATAAGCACTCCCTAATTATAACACCAATTTATCATTATTATTATTATCATTATTATATTTCCAATCCCTACCCCATCTGCCTAGAATACTAAAGACAGGAAGAAAGGGAGGGAAGGGAGGAGGGAGAAAAGGTAAAAGGAAGGAAGAAGCCCAGGGTTAGCCAGGATCAAGGAGGTAGACAGGTCTGGCAAATATGGAGGGCCACGCCTAGAAGGAATGCTTACTAGGAAAGATCCTAAACAATGATATAGATTAGAAAGAGCATAGACCAAAACTGTCTCTGTGCTGGCAGAGAGAAGCAGCAGGAGACAAGCTGTATCAAACCATGAATGGAGTAAGGGTATAGGAACTGGACTGCCACATACAAACAGAGCCTCAGGCAATTTGGTTGAAAGCAAATTTCAAATTTCATTTTCTATATTCTGTTTTGAGTTATCATAAATTATAAATGGGGAATTTTTCTTAATCAATTAAGTATTGTTGTGTTTATAATAAAAAACCCTTTCCTGCTTTGTTTGGTGCTAGTGAAATGTGAATAACAGCATCTTCCTATTTCCTAACACAGACAAATGATGGAATAATTAAGGGGAATGTAAGTGTAGTATTTTAATTCCAGAAAAAAATAAATTATAATTTTATTATTTTCCTTTTTAGATAAAGCAACTGGATAACTTACTCAGCTTAAATAGTAACTGTTACACATTTTCAAATTTTTTGCATTTCTCATCCCATTACAAATTTCTGGTTATAACTCTTACCTTAAAATCTTCAGAAGTTTTGCTCACTTAACAAGCTTGCCAACAGCAGATTACCCATGCATCATCCAGTCTATCAGCCTCTAAAACAGGAAGGTGAATCTGAAGAATTTCATGATAAAACCAAAAGCCACTAGAGAATATCATGCCTTCTCTGGTTTTGATGTAATGATTCTGAAAGACTCCACCGTGAAATGCTTTTTACCTTAAAGATTACTTGGTACATGCCATTTATTAGATGAGTGACCTTAGAAAAATCTTTTAGCTCTCTGGACCTTAATTTCCATTTCCGTAAAATGTGGTGGGTTGTGTCAGATGATCTTCAACCTCCTCTCGGCGCTAAATTTCTGATCCTGCAACTACTACAATTTTATTTCTTCAATGTCTCATGGATTAATCAGGAAGAAACTTGGCAGAAAAACATTTTACCTGTATTATTTCATCAGTTTTGCCAGCTCACCCACCCTGTTTCTACTTTTTCAGCTAAGAACCTTTTCCTTGCTTTTGATCTTTCCCTCTTATGCACTTTATGAACAAACTATAATGTTAATCATAAACACTTGTGGAGTGCTTTCCAAGTTTTACCAACCCCTTCTGCATATACTCTTACTTGATTATCACAATAGCTTGGGCTGATAGATATTATCTCCAATTTACCTGGCCCAGAAGAGTTCAATGGTTCAATGAATTAACTGTCCAGAGTAACACCAATAGTAAATTATGGGAACAAACATTCTGATCCCAAAGTATGTACTCTTCACAACACTACAGTTTCTACTAGGGACAGATCCAGATTTTGTGGAACATGCAGCATACACAATTTTGGTGGACATTTTCAAGAAAAGGAATACAAAATTACAATAAAACACTAATATAATCCTGTGAACACATTGTTAGGGCCCCTGTCAGGTCCTGGAAGGGGTCTATTCAAGTGAAGTGCCTTTAGGATTAATCTTTAGGGCTCGGTTTCACGGGTTTCCACGGTTATACAATTATTTAGTGCTTACTTTCTGCCAAACACTTAAGTAAATAGTATTTTTATTATAACAACCCTAGGAGGTAGGTACTATCCTTGTTTTACAAAGCAGACAATGAGGCTTAGAGAGTAAAATAATTTGCCTAAGGATATAGAGCTTATAAGTGCCAAGTATCAAAATTGAAACTGTGGAGATCTGGCTCCTGGGTTGATAATATAAACCCATCCCACCCTATATAAGTCTTCTTTTCGGGTTTCCTAGAATCATCTTAATCTACTGCTTCCCACTCCATTCTATAGTTCGGGCCCTGATAAGCTCATGTCCGAACCAGTCCCATGCTGTCTCCTTAACTCAATTCTCCTACCGTCTACCATGAATGCTGCTACCACCCTAATAATCCTAAAGCACTACTGTTCTAAGTCCTAGACACCCCCATGGCCTAAAGTGCCTTCCTTCTCAGCATTTATCAAAGGTGAGAAGCAATTAATTGCTGCTCATACGCAGTACTTGGCCATAGATTCCATACCGTCTTTTTTTTTTTTTTTTTTCAACGTTTTTTATTTATTTTTGGGACAGAGAGAGAGACAGAGCATGAACGGGGGAGGGGCAGAGAGAGAGGGAGACACAGAATCGGAAACAGGCTCCAGGCTCCGAGCCATCAGCCCAGAGCCCGACGCGGGGCTCGAACTCACGGACCGCGAGATCGTGACCTGGCTGAAGTCGGAGGCTCAACCGACTGCGCCACCCAGGCGCCCCTCCATACCGTCTTCTAAGGTGTTGAACTATTACTGAAAACTTTTCGTTGTGTGAAACAGAAGCAGAGTGGGTAAGGGGAAAGCACAATCACCTCTCAGAACCGGACCCTTCAATCCCCACTCTTCAATCTCAGTTCTTCACTTGTAAAACAAAACCTTAGAGCCAATCTCACAGGGTTTTTGTGAGAATCAAGGGTGGGAGGAGGAAGGAAGGACTCGGTTGGGGGAAAGAGCAAATGGTCATCAAATGCTGGCTGATTTCTTCTGCCTGAATGGGAGATTGCCCCTAAAATCTGTAAACTCTCTGAAGGCAGGGGCCTTCATACATTTTTGGTATTTCCTGAAGGCCAACTTCAGAGACACCTCATAATTATTCAATCTGATCACTTAAACAGAACCACTTCCCCTGTCAAGACTTGCTCAAGAAACTACAATGGCTCTTAGGACAAAATCTGGCTCTGGAGTCTGACTGTAGGTGTTGGCCACTTACTCTGTGACCTCTGGAAGGTTACTTAACCTCTCTTGAGCCTTAGGTCCCTAATTTGTAAAATGTTAATAGTTACCGACCTCATAAGATTATGAGGATAATTCAGGTGAACTAAGTATATAATCGGTCCCTCAAAACTGCTAGCTCTGATTATGTCCTGTCCCGAACATTCGGTGTCCATAGAAATTTGGCTTTTGCATTCCCTTGTCTCCCCGTTTCTGGCATACACACCTTCCCCCTAGAGACAGGGGTCGCCACCCTCTGAACCGCTCTTCTTTCCCGGTTTCTGTGTTTAACCACCACCATCCACCAAATACCACAGGGCAGGCTCTGTATTAAGAAAGTTCCATAAATTCGTCAAAACCACCAAAAGCGCCTATGAGGTCGGATCTACTACCGTTGCCATTTTAGAGAACAGGAAACAGGCCCTGAGGGTTTGGGTGACTTCCCCGAGTTCACCCAACTCTGCGGAGGCCACAGCCCGCGCTCGCACCGCCCGCCCCTCTGCCTCTTCCCGGGCCCGAGGTGCACCCGCATCCATTCACACCCCGCCCAGCCCCTCCTCTTCCAGCAGCTTCCCGGCTCCCCCGCGCGCCCGCCCGTCGCCCCCCACACCTGAGTCAGGCCCCCGGGGGTACGCCCCATCCGTCCTTCGCGGCTTTTCCCTTTTCTCTGCCAGAGACTGAAGGGTAGGCCGGCGCCGGCGTCCCGCGCGCGTGTAAGTCACCGCGAGCTCCTTGGACTGAGGACCTGAGGGGCAAGCGCCGCAGAGGAGCGCTGCGGCTCCGTCCGCGCCGCGTAGCGGGGGTGCAAATCGCGGGTCGTGCTGAGCCGCCGGTCACGTGGCGGGGAGGGGGCGCCGGCGCGCGCGGGCGGGCTGGCGCGCGCGCCTGCGAGCGTGTGGAGGCGCGAGTCGCGGTTCGGGCGTATGTATAGGGGGGAGGGGGCGGCGGCCGGGAGGGCCGACTCCGCCCCCTGTGCGCATGCTCCGGTCCCGGCGGGTTATAAGGCAGCCCCGCCACGGGCCTGGCCCCACAAAGTGCTGGCGAGCTGCGACGTGACCAGCCGGCCGCGTGGGTTCCCGAACGAGCGAACGAGGCAGCTGGTGAAGGACGCGACCTGGACCCTGGGCCCTGCGGAACTCCAGCCGCGTCACGCACACGCTCGGCGCCGCGAGCCGCGCATAACGGTTAGTTGAGTAACGGCCGGCGGCGGCGCTCGGCGCGGACCCTGCGGTGCCCCTGCTGACCTCGCGGATGGGAGGGAGCCTCGGGAGCCATGGGGTGGGAGGCATGCAGCCTTGAGTCTCGGGGGAGGGAGGCGGCCCGGCAGGGGCATCGTGGCCGCGGGCCGCCGCGTGGCCCCGGAGCGCGGCGTTGGTGAAGGAGACCTTGAGGCGGTGGGGACAGCGCCTCGCCCCGCTGAGCTGCGGCCCCCGTGGTCAGGTGCCGGCTACCGGCCTGGCCGAGGAGTTGGGTCTTGGTGCCGGTGACCTTGGGAAAGTCGCTCTTCCCCAGCCTTCAGGAGTCTTCTCAAGAGATGCTTTTGATTTGGAAAAGGGACGACGTGGGGCTGATTCACGTGGTGCCTCCCGGCTCTCCTGGCCGCGTTCTGATCCGAGGGAAGGGACTCGGGGCGGGAGTTATTTTGGACTCGTGGCATGCCCGCCCCAACCTTCTGGGCTAGCCAATCCTTGCCCCACCTGGTGACTTGCGAGGGTGGTTTGGGGAGCCGCAGTCCCTGCAGCTAAGGCGTGACTGCAGGGTGCGCGTGGACTTTGCGGAGGGAACAGTGCAGCTGGCCGGCCCCGGGACTGGTGCTGACGGAGGCTCTTTGTCATTCAACCTGTGGCTGCGGAACGTCAGCTGTAGCGCCCTCGCGCTCCTGGGCTTGAAGGTGGCCCTGTTTGAGAGCAGTCTAAAGGATAGCGTTACACTTGGTCAGATGCACTCGGTTTGTTCCAAGTACATCCTTTTTTCCCCACGTGCATTTTAACATTTCATTTCCTTGCCATGACTTATTTGGTGTGACACGCAGTTGCCAAAACTACTTTGAAATTATTTTCAACCAAGAAACAAACGGATTTCTACTTGACTGGAGTTTCCATCGTTTGCTTACAACCTAGGCGTCTACTGATAACAGTAGAATGTTTACAGAGCTTACCATAGCTAGTTTTTTTTTTTTTTCAAAAGTTATTCCGGTTTCGAAATAAAATGCGTACACGTCAGTGCCCTAATGAAACAAATGTGGATTTAGTAACTACTGGAATGTCGTGATAGGGTGAACTCTGAATTGTGTGAGAGTTTGGAAGAGTATGACCAGGAATTAGGCATTAATAAACAACTTCAATGTCAGTTACCAGACCTATGAGTGAATTAAACTATGAATCTTCAGCTTTTTAGTTTGGCATTAAATTGTGCCCATAAATCCAAGTCTTATGCCCTCAAGTACAACTTTGCCTTCAAACTGCCATGGAAAATATCAGGAATTCAAGACATCTAGCATTTAATATAGGTAATGGGTAAGTATTATTTAAAAGTTTAACATACTTGAGTAATTCAGGGTTTAGATAAATGCTGTTCTTTAATCATACTACAGTGACTCTTGTTAAACATGTAAGTTAATGGTGTGGAGAGCTTTTTGTGAGATTTTTATAGCCGAGTAGGTTTAAAGGTAACCTAACAGGCTATAACATCCCTAAGCAGATAAAAAAAGAGGTAAAAGGTCATAGGATGAAACCAGTTGATAATGTTTCAATAGTTTACATGTGTTTTCATCTTTTAAATATTAATGCATATAATATTAGCCCTGGAAAAGATCTTAATCACTACCTAGTGAGATTCTCTTATTTTACACATCAGGAAACTGAGGTTGGAGAAGTTAAGTGACTTAACATTCTAGGTCTGAAAACTTGTTAATACTTGGGTGGGAATTAATGTGTCTTTTGACTCTCATTTAATCAGATTGGCACTCTTGAGCTTTCTGTAAAATTGTTAATGTGGGTATAAATTATACTAAAATTATTTTGAGTATTTTTTTGCCAATTTATGTTCTTCATTCCCATTGTGTTTTCAGTCTACTTTATAGTACATGCCTTTGTAGGATTTAGGTCCTGTAAATGCCTACATGGCCAGTCTTTTTTTTATTGCAGATGAAGACTTGGAAGATGGAACTTAGTTATAAGAAAAATAGACCAGAAAGTTATAAATATTTATGTATTCAGCAATTTGGTACTAGCTACTAGGCACTAGGAAAGACTTAGGATTCAGCAGTGAACAAGTTCCAGCCCTATCCCTTCTGGAGTTTGTAGTTTAACTGAAGAGCAGATAGATAGGCAAAGGTGATTACCACAAGTATTGAGTGTCCTAGTAGAGGAAGTGCAGGTTCCCAAAGAACCAAATAGTGTATTCTGGAGATATGAGAAGACACTCAACTTAGTATAGAAGCGATCTGGGTAGGCCTCTCTGAAGAAATGGTACTTAGCTTTTTAGACTTGAAGGTTAGGAGCTAACTGAGCCAGGAAGTGATGGTGGAAAGAGCATTCCAGACATGAATACTGAAACTGCAGTCAGAGTACAGGGTACATTGGAAAAACTGCAAGAATTTAATCAAAGCTAAAGCATAGAGGGAGAAGGGAGATTAAGGAGAGATGAAAGTTGGATGAAAGTTGGAGAGGTAGATAATCTCAGATAATGGCCTTATAAGTTATTTTAAGGAATTAGGGAAGGGACTACGTCAAAAATTTAAGGAAGCACTCTTGCCTTGAAGGCAGTCTAAAGCAGTTTAAGGGTTTTAAGTGGGACTGGGAATGACCTGATCACATTTTTCATTTTAGGAGCATCATTCTGTATACAAGCATCGTTCTGTATACAATGTGGGGAATAGGCTGATGGGGAGGCTGTTGGAATGTGCGAGACCACAGTGATAGGCAGTAGTGGGAGGATGGAAGAGAGAGGGAACACACAGGATTCTGTGGCAGACCAGATGGGAGAGACTGGGACATCCAGAAGAGTTAACAATATCTCATCGGTTTCTAGCTTGACCAAATATGATTTTACAGATTTATTAGATGGTATTTATCTCCCTTTAATCAATGGGGACATTTAAGACATGTGACTAGTCCAGGGCTGCTCAGGTTTGAGTGTTGGAAACAAAACAAATCCATTCCTGTCTTTTTAGTTCCATTGGTGTTATTGATAGTGATTTTTTTTCTTAATCCCTTCTAAATTTTTTTTTTTTTTTTTAGTAATTTTTTTAAATTTATTTTTGAGAGAGAGACAGTGCAAGCCAGGGAGGGGCAGAGAGAGAGAGGGAGACACACAATCCGAAACAGGCTCCAGGCTCCAGGCTCCAAGCCGTCAACACAGAGCCCGATGTGAGGCTCGAACTCACAAACCGCGAGATCATGACCTGAGCCAAAGTCGGACGCCCAACCATCTGAGCCACCCAGGCGCCCCACTTACTTATTCCCTTCTAAACAATTTATTATTGAAAATTTCATACACAATTGAGAGCCAGTACTGTTTCATCTATACCCTTTCCCGTTCCCCTACAGCTGCTACTGGGTTAATGTGAAGCAGATCCTAGATATACAATTATTTCATTTGTAAATATTTCAGTATGTCTCTAAAAGACATGACTCCAAAATATCATAACCACATACCATTATCTTACCTGTAAAAATGAACATCATCAAATAAGCAGAAAATTCGAATTTTCCTAAGTTTTTTTTTCTTCCCTTTTTTAAAGTAAGCTCTATACCCAACATGGGGCTTGAACTCATAACCTCGAGATCAAGAGTCCCATGCTCTGTGGACTGAGCCAGCCAGGTGTCCCCCTAAATTGTTTGAAATAACTAGGTTGCTTGGTTTGGGATCCAAACACAATCACACATTACATTTGGTAGGTATGTATTTTAACCTGCAGTTCCCCCCCCCCCTTCTCATTTTCCTCATAATTTATTTGCTGAAGGAACCAGGTTATTTTTCTTAAAGTTTCCCTCATTCTGGATTTAGTTGAATCTGTCCCTCTGGAATAGTTTTAATATGTTCTAGTTAAACATGTCTCTTGATTCCCTGTATTTCCTGTAAATTGGTGGCTAGATTTAAGACTTTGAGCATGCTTAGATCTGTTTAGGTTTGATTTCTGAGGGTAGGGACAGTGTGGGGGAGAGGGCAAATATAATCCGTAGATGATGATATATATTTCCATCAGGAGGCCTATGTTTGGTTGCTACTGACTCTGCTATATTAATGGCATGGTTCCATTTTTTTCATTAGTGGTTTGCAAATGCCCTCTAATTCTAACATTCCTTCTCCGTTGATCAACTGGAATACCTCTATAAAGAGAAGTAGGGCTTTCCCCCCCCACCCCCAGTTTTAGTGGGATATAATTGACATACATCATTGTATAAGTTTAAGGTGTACAGTATGATGGCTTGAGTAACATATATTGTGAAGTGATTACCACAGTAAGTTCAGTTAGCAGCCATCAGCTCATTAGATACAATAAAAAGAAAGCAAAAAAAATTTTTTTTTGTCCCAAAGAGAGTTCAGGATTTATTCTCTTAACATTCATATGTATCATATTAGTGTTAATTATAGTTGCCATGTTGTACCTCCTATCCCTTATTCTTATAATTGGAAGTTTGTACCTTTTGACCACCTTCCCCAAGTGGTTTTTGAATGTAAGGGTAAGTTAAAGTTTGTGTTTTAATACAATATCCTATGTGATTGAGACACTGTCTTTTTGGAGAGGTGTATTTAAGTGTATCAAGGTTCATTTTCTTTAAAAGCCAGTATTTTGTTAAAATGTTTTTAGTACCTGATGTTAATATTTCAAATGGTTTTTACTATTTGGGATATTTAGAATTTCTGTTCTTAAATTGATAGGGTTTCTTTTGGTCTTCTCTGCTATTTCTTTGAAGAACTTATCTGTTCCCATAGCTTTTGGGGAGTTTCTGGTAGAATCACTACCAAATCTAAATCTCTAGCTGTAACCACATTACAGATTTTAAATTCCTTGAGGACAGAGATTGATTACTCTTATCAATGATCTGCTTTTCTAATTCTTGGGCATTTCAAAATTAAAATGTTGCTTAAAGTTCATTATCTCTGCCTGTTCCCAACTTCCCTTCATTCCTCACACCCCCCACCCCCAACTTACTCTTTTCTTCTGATTACCATTCTTTCAGGTAGTCAGGGTTAAAAACCTCTGAGTCATCTTAATACTTCTCTAGTAGGTCCCCTGCCCTACCAAGTGCAATTAAGTGCCAAACCTTTCCTTTGTTGTATCCATTTGCTTCCCCCGCTCTACTTTTCATTTTTATTACTACTCCCTAGTTTAGGCTGCTGCCATGATTTGTGGCGTGGCCTTATACCTTCTCTCATTGCCATCCCCCTTCTCTAATCTGCTCTATAGTGTGCTGCCAGTTCTGATCATGTCATCTCTCTAATTAAAACCTTCTCATAGCTTTCTAGTGCCTACCAAATTTAGTATTTGCCTGTATAGATTTGTCTTCTACAATATATAACTCCAAATTATCCTTCTAAGTTGTATGCTATTCTTCCTTTAACTTGCACTGACAAACTGAAATTTTTCTCCATGCTTTTTTCCCCTGTAATTTTGTTTTCTCTTTTCCTGGTCATGGGATCCATTTTATAATGGATCTTTATGCCAAGATTAGTATAGGTGACATATTTGAACCCTTGTGTTCTATAAAGAAGTGATAAAACAGCAATAACAATCTTAAGGAAATGGTGATTTCTCTTCTGAGGTCACAGCACACACAATGACAGCATGAGTTCACATCTATCAACAGCGAGACTGGCTGCAAAAGGGCTGAGCCGTTTAGGAGTACCACTAACCATTTATGCAGAAGTAGTGGGATCCAGCTGTGTTGTTTGTCCACAGTAGTCTGTTGCTAATCACATCTCATAATGTTGTTGAATCTAATCTGATTTGATTACAATGACTTAGTCCTCCTGTGAAGGAGAAATTCCTCAAAACATACAAGCATTGTAAGCTGCATATTTGATCATTGGTTGAAAAGTATTTTTTCTTGGGGCTCCTAAGTGGGTCAGTTGGTTAGACATCCAATTCTTGATTTCAGTTCAGGTCATGATCTCACAGATTGTGCGATTGGACCCTGTGTCGGGCTCTATGCTGACAGCGCAGAGCCTGCTTGGGATTCTCTCTTTCCCTGCCCCTCCCCTGTGCTCTTTCTCTGAATAAACACTTAAAAAGAAAAGAAAGGGGCATCTAGGTGGTTCAGTTGGTTAAGCGTCTGACTTTGACTCAGGTCCTGATCTCGCAGTTAATAAATTCAAGCCCTACATCAGGCTCTATGCTAACAATGATGACCCTGGAGCCTGCTTTGGATTCTGTGTCTCCCTCTCTCTGCCCCTCCCTCTCTCTCAAAAATAAAAGACAAAAAAATTTTTTAAAAAAAAAGAAAAATATTTTTTCTCTTTGATTTTGCTCTTCCTATGTAAATCACCAAAGACTATTGAGTAAATGAAAGTCTGATAATACTGCTCTAGTGTGTTACTATTTTGGATAGTAATGGAACTTCTTTTTTATTAAATTTTTAAATTCCAATATAGTTAATATACAGTGCTATGTTAGCTTCAGGCGTACAAAATGGTGATTCAACAATTCTATATGTTACTCAGTGCTCATCATGATAAGCATACTTGTAACAGGGCTTTTTAAGTTGCCTTGAATAGTTTTGAGACTCAAAACTTTTACTGTATTAACTTTCTCTTCTGTTCCCGTATCAGGGGTTTGTACCCTAGAATCTGCAGATTGGTCCTCCCTGATGGATGGAATTCAGAGAGTCTGTGAACTTGGCTAAAGAAAAAAATTACACCTTTTCATTAACTTCTAAGTAAAATTTAGATTTATTTCAACTATGAGTGTAGGCAACTATAGCTACAACTAAGCTATAGTAGTTTTAGTAGTGCCTGGTGACAGTCACCAATAGAAATCACATATTTTCATATCATAATGTGATTGTAGCCATCTTAAAATTGTTTAAACTTATAATTACTTCAAAATTACTGTGGTTATTAGACCTACTAGATTTTATCTAATTTGTTAATTTTGAAAAGACATATCAATTAAAAAGTATATATCAATTAAAAATATTTTGACAATTATACATTTGACAATTATACATTTGTATTTTATGCATTTAAAAACCTCATTCTAACAAGAATAATGACAGTTTTTACCAAACTGTCAAAGGAATCTGTCAAAGGCACCAAAGAGCCTAAGGACTCCTGTTTATATTCTTGTATGTGTATTCTGATAGAAGAGTAGTTAGCCAGAACCTGTGATGGAATATACAATACAAATCATGATGTCACAGGTTTATGTAAATTATTTGGCCATTGACTTCTGTGTACTAAATCATCATAAATTTTGACCTCATAAATGGTAGGGAACAAAATACTTGTGTTTGCTAAGGGCTAGTAAGATGATTTCCACAAATATGGGCAGAATAATTTTCCTTTGTATTCAGGAAGTATATGTTTATATAACTTAAAATTAATACATCCGAAATGGTTTTTTTTGTTTTTAAATTAAAAAAAAAAAGTTTTTAAGTAAACTCTAGGCCCAATATGGGGCTTGAACTCATGACCCTGAGACCAAGAATCACACACTCCATGGACTGAGCCAGGCAGGTACACCCAAAATTCTGTTTTAAATGCCGTAGTTAGGGGCACCTGGGTGGCTCAGTTGGTTAAGTGTCCTGACTCTTGATCTAAGCTCAGGTCTTGTTATCAGCCCGCGATGGGCTCTGCATTGGGCTTGGAGCTTACTTAAAAAATACACCATAAGGTAAATGGAATAGGGGGTGTCTTCATTGACTTGGAGTTTTCTTGCCCTCTTTTGGATATATCAGCAAAGGTGCTTCAAATTGCTTCAGATCTTAACTTCACAAGCTCGCTCTATTAGATGTAGGGTTTTTTATTTTGCTCAACTAAGTGAACCCCTAAAGAGGTCAGTGGAAGTCAGGTTTGAAATACCTGCTCTGTAGATTAGAAATACACGTCCTTACTTCAGTCTGTTGTGGTTGTGTAATGATGTTGTATGTATTTACTTTGTTACTTGGAAAACTACCTGATGGAGTTAGTAGAGGGAAAAAGAATGGTTTAACAATTACTGTGGTTTCTAGGAAAATAAAACATTAATTTGAAAGTTGTATATTTTTAGTAAAGGAACTTAATAATTATCTTTTTATAATTTATTTTGAGAGAGAGAGAGAGAGAGCGAGCGCGTGCACAGACGGGGGAGGGGCATAGAGGGAGGGAGAGAAATTCCCAAGCAGGCTCTGCACTCTCAGCACAGATCCTGACACTGGGCTTGATCTCACAAACTGTGAGATCACAACCTGAGCCCAAATCAGGAGTCAGACGCCCAATCTGACTGAGCCACTGAGGTGCCCCGGAACTGATAATTATCTTAAAGACAATATAATCTAAGATTTATAATGTCAGCAATTAAAAAGACTATTTCAGTTTAATTGTAGTATGCTGTTTGCTACATCTTTACTGTCTATGAATATCTTCTAAAAAAGCTTTGCAAATACACATTTGAGAATGGTGGGTAATGATTTAATTCCAAACAATACTCAAATTTAATACTTTCGTGTGGTTTGTTATTGATGAAACAAACAAAACAAAACAACTTAGTTTTTTGAGATAATGAGGGTCAAAGTTTGAACTTAATGAAGTTCAAACTCATTCAGGGCATGTTTATTAAATAGTGACTATGTGTACAAGAAATTACTAGAAAGGGATGAAAGAATATATAGTTTAAAGTGTGCTTTGAGGAGTACCTCAAACTGTGGCTCAGTTGTGGCTCAGTCAGTTGAGCATCCGACTCTTCATTTCAGCTCACGTCATGATCTCACAGTTTCGTGAGTTCAGGCCCCCTCTGGAATCTGTGCTGTTGGCTCAGAACCTGCTTGGGATCCTCTCTCTCTCCCTCTCTCTCTGCCCCTCCTCCACTCATGCTCTCTCAAAAATAAATGGATAAACTTTAAAAAAATAAAATGTGGTTTGAGAACATTCAGAATGAAAATAAAGCTTTGAAATGAAATGTTACTATGTTACTCTGTTGTTTTTAGTCCTCGAAACTTAAGATATTTTTATGTGAAAGTAAGTATAGTGTTAATTATTTCTGCCAGTGAATAGTTCAAATCTGCTTTTTGCAAGAAAAGGAAAAGGTTTCTTTGTTTATCTTTTAATGAATTGTAATCCACTTATATTCCCCATTAGGCTTCAGAATACTGGGAGTGAAATAGATTCTAGCAGAAATATCACCTATTGTATTCAAATACTCATTTATATTCAAAGTAATATAAATGACACAACACCGACAACATATCTATTTGTAATTTTAGTCTAGTACATTTTTTTTCAAATTCTGAAACAAGGTAGGTCTTACACTAAAAAATTGAAATGGCACACCTTAGATACTGATTGGGTGAATATATTTTTGGATTGCTGAAGAAAAACAACATATTCAGGTATTCCAGAGTATAATCTGGAATTCTGCCAAACAGAACATGCTGTTGAAGGATATAGTCTCCAACTTCCCCTTCTTTGCTACTATGCACACTCTTTGTTTTATATAATGTGAAATGGGTCTGTATTTGGAAACTCTTGCCCAAGCAAGAAACAAATTAGCATGTGAAAGGGAACAGGACTTGGCCTCAGCATAGAATATAGCCAATTTTTCAGTGTGAGAAACAGGCAAAAATGAAGCATTAAAGAAGGCCTAGATCTGCTGGTGTAGTAATAACTCAGAGAGTGAGACTGATTAGATCTTTTTGTTGTTGGTGTTATTAAGTTTATTTATTTATTTTGAAAGAGAGAGCATGGATAGGGGAGGGTTAGAGAGAGGGAAAGAGAATCCCAAGCAGGCCGTGCACTGGTCAGTGTGGAGCCCGACATGGGGCTTGAACCCACAAACTGTGAGATCATGACCAGGGCTGAAATCAAGAGTCAGACGCTTAACCAACTGAGCCCCTTAGCACCCCTGATCAGCTAAGTTCTATGTGCCAAAAGTTGTATTCAGTAATTTTTTTTCTTTATGTAAAAACAAACAAAAAACCTTTTCTGCCTCTTTGTAGAGGACACTAGGTCCAGAAAGCATAACATGACATCACTGGGGAGTTTTTCCTTGTTTCATATTTTTCTCTGCTTCTCAAAAACTGGGGAAATCAGAGTCTTTGAAGTTCACCTAATGCTAACTTTTGGGGGCAGGAGGAGGTTAAATTTTTAAAAGTGGGAAGAATAGCCTCTGTCCTTAATTCATGATCTAAAAGCACACACCTAAACTAATTAGGGAAATAATTACTTACAAAGAAAGAAAGAGACATATAGTTTAGTATCTTAGAGTTTTCAGAATGCTACCCAAGAAGCACTAAGATATCATGGAGGAGATTCACTTATGTGACATGGTGTATTCAGAAAAGCAGTAAGGATATTGGTGGGCTAGAGTAGATTTTTAGTATTAGATGAAATTAGAATTATAGAAATCGTCAGTGAAAATTAATTTCATTTTTACAAGTTACTAAATGCTTTTATCACCTCAATATGTGAATATGGAACAAAATGATACTATCTTTTTGCCTTTGTTTCTCATTTGGCCTTTAAGACTAAGGTGTCCTAAAACCATGGTGCCTCTTGATGGCCTGTTGTCCTTTTCTCCCTGGGGAGTCATACAGTTGATTTTCTTTCTTCTTTTTAATGTTTGTTTATTTTTGAGAGAGCGCAAATGGGGGAGGGGCAGAGAGAAGGACAGAGGATCTGAAACAGGCTCTGCACTGACAGGCTGACAGCAGCAAGCCTGATGTGAGGCTTGAACTCATGAACCGAACCGTGAGATCATGACCTGAGCTCAAGTTGGACGCTCATCCAACAGAGCCACCCAGGTGCCCCCAGCTCACATTCTCTTTCCTTCTTTGCTCTTCCACAACTGAGATTGCCTGAAGCATGATTTCATCATGAATTATAAATACATACTTTCAGAGTCCCTCACTTTTCCTTCCTCTACTTCCAACTCTTACACAGTAGCATTACCAGAATATCTCTTCCTTTTCCCTTTCCTTCTTTCCTCTCTGGTTTATGAGACAAAAAAGCCTCAATCTTTGTTAATAAGTGTGAGAAGTGCTAATGATATAACAGTGTCAAGGAAAAGGGAAACTTGTAAGTATACATTTTAATCATGACTGATGTAATAAAGAATTGGTTCTACTAACTTCTCTTAAAGCTTTGAAATATCCATAGAAGTTATTACTAATTTCTGGACACCCTTATCTGCTTCCTTATCCCCACAAGTGAGTCCCAGTATTAAAGAGAACTAAACTAACTTGATCTCATGGGTTTTGTCTTAGTTAATTATACTGTTGTTTTCTAATCTGTTTTACAGACCTACATAACTTCAGCTTCTCTGAATGTGACTTTCTCTATGGTATGACTTTGAGGGGTAGCCTAGGTGGCTAACCACAGCGAAGTGGGAAAGTTCTCTAAAGTTAGGGATTTGCAGTGAAAAGTAAAAATGAGTTTGCCACTTTGTTTGACTAGGTGTCCCCAACTTTCGTTCAGGAACCTTAATGCTGAGCCCTAAGTAACCACCCCAGGCCTGTTATATTGAAGAGTTACCTATTTTTTAATTCATCTGATGTTAAACAATCCATGAACTTTAAATACAGAAAAAAATGAAGATGTTGGTTATTGTCTTAAAACAAACCTTACCATAAAGTAGAAGAAATAATACCATTGATCTGGATACATATTCAGAGATATTTCTGGTATTGAATGGAAAAAGCGTATAAAGCAGCATAAAACACAATCCCATGTTTATATCACATATATGGTTATGCATGCTATCCTAGAAAGAAATTTAAGAAAATTCTCATCAAAATGTAGAATAACTGATACAAGGATGATAGAATGGCAGAGATATTTTATTTTCAATTAATATATGTATACCCTAGGGGCGCCAGGGTGGCTCATTTGGTTAAGCGTCCAACTTCAGCTCAGGTCATGATCTCACGGCTCTTGAGTTCAAGCCCCACATCAGGCTCTGTGCTAACAACCCAGAGCCTGGAGCCTGCTTTGGGTTCTGTGTCTTCCTCTCTCTCTGCCCCTCCCCCACTCATGCTCTGTCTCTGAAAAATAAACATTAAAAACTGTACGTGTGTATATCCTCTAATTTTTCTATAATGAGTATGTATAACTTGTCATCTTTTAAAACTTTGCTACTTTGTGTTTTTTATTATAAAG
The DNA here is from genome assembly GCF_018350195.1 of Panthera tigris. Classification (NCBI taxonomy): domain Eukaryota; kingdom Metazoa; phylum Chordata; class Mammalia; order Carnivora; family Felidae; genus Panthera; species Panthera tigris. The sequence continues at coordinate 95,621,629 of NC_056667.1, read as the reverse complement.
TAATATATGTTCATTGGAACAAGTCAAACAACACAGTTATCGTAGGAGGATTATTATCTACTCCTCACAACCTCCAACCAATATAAAGTTTCAGATGCATTTATTTGAACATATTTATTGAATTCACTTAATTTACCTTTTTTCCCCCTTTCTTCCCTGTAATCTAAACTCCATGAGGCAGGGACCATGTCTGTTTAGTTCACAGCTTTTGCTGCAAGCACTCAAATTTTATTAAATGAATGGCAAAAAAGTTTGATGTATATCCTGATACAATTTTAAAATGATTATACAGTTCTATTATGTGTAGCTTTAAAAATCTGAATTGCAGGGGCACCTGCGTGGCTCAGTTGGTTGAGCATATGACTCTTGATTTTGGCTCAGGTCATGATCTCACAGTTGATGGAATTGAGCCTGGCTTCAGGCTTTGCGCTGACAGTGTGGAGCCTGCTTGGGATTCTCTCTCTCTCCCTCTCTCTCTGTTCCTCGCCTACGCACTCTTTCTCTCTCTCCCCCTCTTTCAAAATAAGTAAACTTAAAAATTTTTTTAAAAATCTGAGTTACAAAAACATTCATGAAATTTAGGACATTGATAGCTGATCGTCTTTGGGTCTCGTGACTGTAAAATCCTGCCTTTGTATGAACATCCTGCCTTTATTGTTAACAAGGTATGCCCCTTTCTTTATTGCACTAATGAAAACTAACACTTGTTTTTGGGATCATAGTGTTCATAAAGAAAGTTACACCACAGTTTGTGTTTGGGTAGTAGAAAGGAAAGGTGAAATGGCCAAGAAATGCAGTGTGTCACTTAGGAAGTTGTTATATAGAAGAATAAAAGAATCTGCTACTATAAGACTTAATTTTTTTAAGTTTTTTTTTTTTTAAGTTTATTTATTTTTGAGAGAGAGAGTGTATGAGTAGGGGTGAGCGAGAGAGAGAGAGGGAGACAGGGAGAGAGAGAGAATCCCAGACAAGCTCCTCACTGTCAGTGCAGAGCTGGAAGTAGGGCTTGAACTCAAACTGTGAGATCATGACTAGAGCTGAAATAAACAGTTGGATGCTTAACCAGCTGAGCCACCCAGGAGCCCCTATTTTAATTCTAGTCGTTAACATACAGTGTTATATTAGTTTTAAGTGTGCAGTATAGAAATTCCAACACTTTCATACATCACCCTATGCTCATCACCACAAGTGCACTCCTCGGTCCCCATCACCTATTTAACCCATTCTCCCACCCATCTCCCCTCTGGTAACCATCAGTTTGTTCTCTGTTTCTTTGTCTCTCTCTCTTACTTTTTAACCCTTGTTTGTTTTGTTTGTTAAACAAACCTATGAGTGAAATCATATGCTATTTGTTTTTCTCTGACTTCTTTCACTAAGCATTATACTCTCTAACTCCATTGCAAATGGGAAATTTTCATTCTTTTTTATGGCTGAATAATATTCCATTGTATATATATGCCACCTCTTCTTAATCCGTTCATTGACTGATGGGACACTTGGTTCCGTGTCTTAGCTGTTGTAAGTAATGCCATAGTGAACGAAGGGGGTGTATGTATCCCTTTGAATTAGTGTTCTTATATTTTTTAGGTAAATACCCAGTAGTGTAATTGCTGGATCAAAAGACAGTCCTATTTTTAACTTTTTAAGGGACCTCCATACTGTTTTCCACAGTGGCTGCACCAGTTTCCATTCCTACCAACAGTGCCAGAGGGTTCTTTTTTCTCCACATTCTCACCAACACCTGTTGTTTCTAGTGTTGCTGATTTTAGCCATTCTGACAGGTATGAGCATTTTCCTGATGATGAGTGATGTTGAACATCTTTGCATGTGTCTGGATATCTTCTTTGGAGAAATGTCTGTTCATGTCTTCTGCCCATTTTTAATTGGATTGTTTTTTGGGTGTTTTGAGTTTTATAAGTTTTTGAGTTCATAAGTTTATAAGTTTTTTGTATATTTTGGATACTAACCCTTTATTGGTTATATCATTTTTTAATGTCTTCTCCCATTCTGTAGATTGCCTTTTAGTTTTGTTGATGGTTTCTTTCATTATGCAGAAACTTTTTTTTGATAGTAGCAGTAATTTATTTTGGCTTTGTTTCCCTTACATCGGAGACCTATCTAGAAAGAAGTTGTTATGGCTAATGTCAAAGAAGTTATTGCCTATTTTCTAGGTTTTATGTTTTCAGGTCTCACATTTAGGTCTTTAATCCATTTTGAATTTATTTTTGTGTATAATGTAAGAAAGTGGTCCAGTTTCATTCTTCTGCATGTAGCTGTCCAGTTTTCCCAACACCATTTGTTGGAGAGACTATGTTTTTGCCATTGGATATTCTTTCCTGCTTCGTTGAAGATTATTTGACCATGTAATTATGGGTTTGTTTCTGGGTTTTCATTCTCTTTCATTGATCTTACATGTCTATATTTGTGCCAATACCATACTGTTTTGATTACTGCAGCTTTGTGATATAACTTGAAATCTGGAATTCTGATGCCTTCAGCTTTGCTTTTCTTTTTCAAAATTGCTTTGGCTATTTGTGGTTTCATACAAATTTTCAGATTGTTCTACTTCTGTGAAAAATGCTATTGGTATTTTGATAGGGATTGCATTAAATGTATAGATTGCTTTGGGTAGTATAGACTTTTTAACAATATTCTTTCAATCCGTGAATATCTTTCCATTTCTTTTTTTTTTTTAAGTTTAGTTAGAGAGAGAGAGAGAGAGAGAGAGTGCACACGTATGCCTGTAGGAGGAGGAGCAGAGAAAGAGGGGGAGAGAGAGAATCCCAAGCAGGCTGCTCACTGACAGCACCCATCTTTCCATTTCTTTGTGTTGTAAGACTATTACTTTTCATCCCGGATAGTATTCAATAGCTAATGGGCTTCACTTTTTTTTTCTTTTTGAAATACTAATTCACTAGGAGCAATGTTAAACTGGAGATTTATGTTTTTCATGCTGTGGCCCCTTAGATGAAGTCCTCTTAGTTTTAGAATTGGGAGCCATAACCCTAGTAGTACAAGATGCTAAGTTGGGTCTTACTGTTTTGTTCTGTTGTCATGTTTTGCTATTTGTCAGCTGGAGTAGAAATAGTTGCTAGTTTCTTGATACCTTTTTATAATAAACATTTTAAAAATTTCACAATTTTTCATGGAAGTTTTGAGTTTCACATTAAATTATTAAAGGGAGAAAGGCACCTGGGTGGCGCTTGTCAGTGAAGCATCGACTCTTGATCTTGGTTCAAGTCATTACCTCACAGTTGGTGAGTTCGAGCCCCACATCAGGCTCTCGCTGATGGCATGGAGCTTGCATGGGATTCTGTCTCTCCTGCTCTCTGCCCCTCCCCCACTTGTGCGTGTGCACACTCTCTCTCTCTGTCTCTCACAAAATAATTTTTTTTTAATTATTAAAGGGAGAAATATTTTTATTGGCATTAGTTTGATTATGCTAATAGATGGCAAATGAGACTTTAAAAGTAAGTGGAGGTTTCTCTTTTTTATTTTGAAAACTCTTGTTCTCAGTATAAACTGCATATTAATTGGGGCATCTGGGTGGCTCAGTCAGTTGAGTGTCTGACTCTTGATTTCAGCTCAGGTCATGATCTCACAGTTTTGTGAGTCTGAGCCCACTGTTAGGCTCTGTTCTGACAGTAAGGAACCTGCTTGAGATTCTTCCTTTCTTTCTGCCCTTCCCTGTCTCACAGTCTCTTAGTCTCTCTCAAAATAAATAAACCCATCTATTCTGTGGGTCTACAAGTAGATTACTTTTGAAAGAAATTGCACTGGTATGGAGAGAAGAGAGAAATAAAATACTAAAATTAACCCTCAACAGGGAAACCAGAACCCAGATTCAGAGTTTCTACACATTACAGGGACCATACTTCCTCCCCCATCCACTTGCATAAAATTATGCTTATTTGGGTGAATAGATGCCAGAAATCATTTTCTTACAAGGAGAATTGAGAGTGGTATAATTCAGATTGCATATGACATTAACTGAGATTAACAAAAGCAGATTAAATAAGTAAATATGTATACATACACACGTACACACACAGATGTTCATATATGTATATTCACTACCTTTAAGTTTGCATATTTGTTCATTTGCAGATATGATCAGTTTCACCCGTTCTCTGTGGTACTTACAAAACTTTAATCCTCTCTTTTAAAACAGCTACAAGAAATTAGGATTGACATTTAAAAATTTGGGTTGCTATAGCAACTTCATAGGGCTATTGTAGAGCATTAAACAAAGTCAAGATAAATTAATTTGAAGTGCATCAGTGTAGGCCCATTCAAGCAGATATAAGCAAAAATTGATTTTCACTCACTATTAATATTAAAGTCTTGGGCATTTTGTAGTTTCTTATGGAATTTAGTTGAAGTTGGAAATAGCCAAAATATACCATGTTTGTTATTCATTGAGTTGCTTACCTGGCTTTGTTCATAGTACAGCAAAAGTAGTTCTAACTGTTGCTATATAGGTATATTGATATAAAAGGTGATATATTGAGTGCCAGGAAGCCCTGTAGGAAAACTTAAGCCCATTTCACAAAACAAGCCAGGAATATTTACGATGCCTGTCATTCAGTTGTGGCACTAAATTCCATTCTCTGGAAACCTTTCTCAGTGGTGAGTCTTTATGTCCCCATGTCTCTATGTTATTGACAAATATTTATTTCTGCCTTTTCAAAAAATTTTAGCCTTGTGGCTTTGCTCAGCTGAGCATATGGTAGCTGACTAGTATTTAAAGAAGATCCTTCATGGAAAGATAGAAAAGTGTTATGCTTGAACAATCTGTACATAAGACCACAGTGGACAAAGAGGTGGCAGAAAAGCTGGAAATTAAGGGTATTGGTTGTTTATGTTGGAGAAACTCTTGCCCCTTGACTTCTGACCCCCCCCCCTTTCAGTCTTATTTAGGTGGTGAAAGGGCCCTTAGATCCTACATACACTCTCCATTTCATCACATGTCCTTTGGCACATGATACATTTACTTAAAACAGCAGCCCTTTTCTAGATCACAGTAGAAATGAGGACAGTTACAAATGTTAGGTTTCATCTGTTTCATGGTGCTCAGCCTCCTGACAAGTATGTATTGTGTGAGCTTTCTGTTGGGAAAAACTTAGAAAAAATTCCCCAGTTTGGGTAGAAAATACTCTCCAAGACTACGTATGGTATTTGAGACTAAATATTTTAAGGGATTGACAGGGAATACCTAGTAAGACAAAGAACTCTTAAAGGAAGCATTACATTTTTTTCTTTTGACTGACTAAAAAATAGCAAAGATTTGACATACTTACTCAAAGTTATTTTAAAATTATTTGTTTGTTTGTTTAGTGAGAGAGGGAGTGAGAGTGCTCTAAAGGCAGGGGCAGAGAGAGAATCCCAGGCAGGCTCTGAGCTGTCAGTGCAGAGCCCAGCGTGGGGCTTGATCTCATGAACCTCAAGATCATGACCTGAGCCAAAATCAAGAGTTGGATGCTTAACCGACTGAGCCACCCAGGCATGCTCCCAGTTACTTATTAAGCGAGAGGTTATATACATACTTATAATTGTATCAAATTATAAAATACATGTGTATAGTTTAAATAGATTTACAACTTACAGTGAAAAATAGAAAAATAGTACATTCTGTACCATCTCCTACCATTCTCTCAAAGTGTGGTTTATGGGCCCCCCCAAGGGCCCCCTCAAGACTCAGGGTTGGAGTTTGCACATTGTAACTAATCACTAAGAAATGATAAATGATAATTTATCAAGTTTTGGTGTAGGATCAATGTAGAATATCCACAATTATCTGAATAGGCTGCTAAAATACTCCCTTGTCCAATTACGTGTCTGCTTAAGGTGGCTTTAGACCAAAAACTTATGAGATCTGTTGTATTAAAAAAGAAATATATCTTATATTTATTGGTAGGATAGTCTGAGCATGTAAATAAAAAATCTGGAAGTTATTAGTAATTAAAATATTGATATTTTTAGAGATTATTAATATGAGCTAAATAAAAGCATAATCTAGAGTTAATTTTCATATATTAAGAAGGACAGACCCAAAATCTTTAAGCAACTGTTCATTTCTCTTCAAGAATAGTGTATTTAGCGGTGCCTGAGTGGCTCAGTTGGTTGAGTGTCTTGACTCTTGTCTTGGCTCAGGTCATGATCTTACACTGGTGAAATCCTGAGCTGCGTCAGGCTCTGTGTGGACACTGTTGAACCTCCTCGGGGTTCTTTCTATCCCTCTCTCAAAATAAATAAACAAACTTAAGGGGGAAAAAAAGGTGGTGTATTTAACTTCTTACAATGCGAGTTGGATTTACCCTCAAGTGATAAGTTGGAAGTTTGCAGAGCCAGGTTTATATTTTTCTAGGTTCTTTATATTCCGTTTGATCAAAATCATGCATTTCATAACTATTGAGTATTTGGCTAGCCAACAATAGTATAGTTATGGTTCTGCTTTCACTGGTGCTTTATGTTTGTTTTTTTACTGTTTTTGCTTTCTTCACAATCATTTGTTTCTTTCTGTTCAGTTTCAAGTGGAAAAGAGGGTAAAAAGATGAGGCTTCCTAGACCTTGAATCTTGGGATTTACCTTGGGGTGGGTGGTTCTGTAAGCTATGAAACTGGACTAGTGCCAGTAGTAATGAGTAGTAATTTAGCTACTTTAGCAGTAATAGCTTTAGTAAATCAGCCTTCTGGATTTTCCATGTGAATGTTTCTATGTAAATTCGAAACCTTAAACTAGTCTACACTTAGTAACAATTTATTTTAAAATTATTGATTTTAGATACTTTCTGCCTCTTTTAAGTTCACAAACTGGCCATTGTCATTTTAAAAAAATGGCTTTGTTTTCAACGTTGATCTCAAAAGTGTAGGAAACATAATGAGTAGTACTATTTGCAAGGGCTTTTGTAACTCTTGTGGAGTGGGGGCAGAGCACAGGGGGTATGGAGAAAATTTTCAGCTTTCCAGATGAGTTTACTTGCACAATTCCTGAGAGTCATGAAAAAAGGAAATAAATCAGAAGACAATTAGAAGAGAAATTAGGCGATTGTTGCACTACAGTCATTGCCAAGAAGTTAAGGTTGTTTCTCATTGTCCTTTACAAGGCAAAGGGATGAAGAACTTTCTCGTCACCATATCACTTTTTTTAAATCTCTCCATCATTTTCAGGGAACTGCTAGAGAGTCATAAAATAATAGCTAGCTGATAGGAAGGCTACTGTGCACACTGTAAGGATTAAAATCTTAAACTTTAATCCCTTTTAGCCTCTAGACTTGGGCACTCTTTCTCAGCAGGGCTCTGAATACTGTGCAAGGGACCCTGTTCTCATAATTTACTTTTTGTATGAACCCTTATGCTTATAGCTGAGATATGGTCAGTTTAAAAGGAACTAATATATTTAATTTTTTTATTTTTAAAGGAAGTACTATATTTAAATAATGACATTACACAATTTTTTACTAGGTGCCATCAGAATTTTTAAGTTAATAAGGAGAGCCATTTGTTAGATAGTAGCAGAATTATGTTGAATCTGTATCTGGTTTTTTGAAGTGTTTTCACAGTTTGTATACTCTAATTTTTTAGACTTCTTGTTAACTTCTGAATCTTTTTTTTTTTTAAGTTTCTTGAAGTTTTAAATTTTTGACACTGTGGAATAAGGTATTTTTAACTTGATGAGGCAAGTCTTAGTGACTAAAAATTGTAACTGCTTTAACTAACCGGGACAAATCATAGCTGGCAGCTAAGCTAAAAGTTTAATCACGTCCAGCACGTATTAGCTTTTCGAGTCAGAGCTTGATGCATTAAATAGCTTTGCCATCTGCATGGATGTCTATGTGTGTAAACAATCTGGGGTGAACTAATCTTTTTAGTGGTTCTTTGAAAAATTTCATGTGCTTTTCTCTTTTTTCATACTTAAGTGAGGGAAAAACTCATGAAACTAATGTTTGGAGCAGTTCTGTTTAATATAATTTTAGAATCAAGACTGTTTCCTTTAGCAGAACTGAGCTGTTAAATAACTTTTTATTATATTTATTCCAATAGAAATTTTAGGAAGTTTCAATTTGTAAATATTTTTATCCCACCTGAATCATAGGTAAATGCCCTAGGACAAAGATCTTTAATCTTTAAACTGGGTTATATTTTTAAGGGAATTATTCTTCAGATTTTCAGATTCAGATGTACTCTAAACTAAAAATCATGTCTCCTGAAAATGGATGCCTGAAGTTTTCTCCTTTCCTTTTTCAGTTTATCTAAAAGCCCTTAACCCCACTATGAAAGAAAAGTATATCTTTGACTTATCCTAATTCTTACTGTGGCTCATTGCCCCAGACTATCAAAGTCTCTGGAATCCCCAAACAAAAGAAAATTGCAGAATGCATTGTCCCAGAGAGTCTTATGACAGAAATCCAAAGAGGGGTTAGGTGAGAAATATTGGAGGAGGCAGGACTTTATTCCTTCTGGACGACAAACTCCTTTCCTCTCTGTTTTTTAAGTTAGATTTTAAAAATGAAATAGTTACCACAGGATGTGGGTCAATACATTTATTTCAATTAAAATGAGGTATGACTTTGACAGAAATCTGTTTTCTTGACTGGTTTAAAAATGGACTGGCCGGTTAGATTATATGGTATTTTCTATAAATTGGGCTAAATATTTAGTGCCAAAATTTTGAAATCTATTTGAAGTGCATAGAATACAACATATAATATGCCAGAAATTATATTCTATGTAACCTAAGCTTAATAATAAACTTTAGATGTAAAATTAATATACAAGGCAGTAGGTTATTTTCTATATGCACAAAACCCTGCATATAGAGGTTACACAGCTTTATTCACAACTGCCAAAACTTGGAACCAAGATTCTGTCAGTAAGTGAACAAACTGGTACCTGCCGATAATGGAATATTATTATATAGCACTAAAAAGAAATGTGCTATGAAAAGACCTAGAGGAAACTTAAATGTTTATTACTAAGTGAAAGAAGCCAGTCTGAAAAGTCTGCATACTGTATGATTCCAACTATATGGAATTCTGGAAAAGACAGAACTATGGAGACAATAAAAAGATCAGTGGTTGCCAGGGGTTAAAGAGGAGAGAGGGATGAATAGAGGGAGCACAAAAGATTTTTAGAGCCATGAAAGTACTTATTATGTACTATAATGATGGATACATATCATTATAAATTTGTCCAGACATAGAATGTACAACACCAAGAGTGAACCTTAAGGCAAACTATAGAGTCAAGTAATGATGTGTCATATAATGATGTGCACACTGAGTAAAACTGAAGACTACAGTTCCAAGGAAAAGAATATTACTTTAGAATGTTGACACTGTTCTCACATAGAGAACAAGCTATGGATCCTCGGATAGGCGAAGTACCTGAAATCCAGAGAAGCCAGCAATTCTTGCTGTGCAAACAATATTCTTAGAGAAGGGAGAATTATGCATCAGATTAGGACCTATCTGCAACTCTAGTGAGGTTGTGAATAACTCTTGGAGATGTCCTCTCATACCGTCTAAACCTCTTCTATAAGGGAAATGGGACAGTATGTTCTTCATTTCCCTGGGCACTTCACCTTTTCATTAGCCCTGTTTGTTTCACCAGTGAACAAGAATAGGTTGGGAATTATATTGTGGCATAATTTCACCCATCCTGATGAATTAACCAAGGGAAACTCCTGATAAGAACAAATTTACAATTGTGGTGGCCTCCCGTCTATATCTGATCCTCTCAATCTTGGCTAGTTCCAATGCCAGGAGGATATGGAGGAGATGCCCTTGCCTAGCATTCTTGAATCACTTCTCCCAGATAATTTTGAAGGAGCACTACTAAGTATGGCCCACAGATCAGTGCTGGTCTGTTGTATATTGCTAGTCCATGATGAGATAAATACAAATACTGACAGTAAGTAAGCATTTAGAAATTTTTATAACAGTTTTTCATTTTTTTATATACCCATTTCGTGTATGTCTGTATATAATAGTATCAATGTACACTTTTTATAAAGACACTGGTATGGAGATATGTGTGTGTATACATATATAGTTTTACATAATTTAGATTTTACATAAATCATACTGCATATGTCTAAGGTATATTTTGGAAATGGTGTTTAGCATCCATTACATCCTCTTTTCTAGTGTACATTAATATATTGCATAGGCTTTAAAGCTAAACTACATTTCTCAGGTTCCCTTGCAACTATATTTCTGAATTTGATTTAAATTCTGCCAGTCATATAGATCATCTGACATTTGTAAGGCAAAATTAGAACAGAGGTCTCTATGTCTACTCATTGGCTTTGAGATTTTGAGAAGCAGAGCACATGAGATCCATCTTGATGATGTCATAGGAGGTACATATTGTTCTTGGGCTAACTGCAGATATTAACAGCCTTTGTGCCGACTTCCTGATTTTGATGATAACGTGATTTTTGGCAGCTTCTTATTTTGCTGGCTTCCTAATTATGGCAATAGTGATATGATTATGGGGTCAGCAGCTTTCTGGTTATAGAAGGAGGAGCAACTCTCTTGGGAGCCTGAGTAGTGCTTTGGAAAGCTTCAGAGATCCAAAGGAACAAATTTTGGAGTCTAGGGCTCACCAAGAGTAAGAGCTCTGGTAAATCCTGTTCTTTTTGGTTGGGATCCTAAAGGGCTGTGCCATAGGAGTAAGGGTGTATTTGAGATAAACCAGTCCTCAAAGGAACTGCAACGTGATTTCAGATCATCTGGATGAACAAAACATCTTGGTCCTTGAAACATTCTTAAAGAGATTCTGGGTTTATATAGCCTTAGGTAAATGAAAATCATCTCTGGAGGAAGATAATATCCAAGCCTCAAATTCTCAGTACGGATGGAAGTGTACTAAGGGTGGAAAACACAGAAGAAAAAGAGAGTAGATACCTTGAGAAGGTTCAGTCCACATCCAATTGGAGTCTCAGGGAGTGGAAGGAGGGGAAAAGGGAAGAACAAATATTTGAAGACATGGTGGCTGAGAGTTTTTCAGAATCAGTGAGAATTCTGTTTTGTCAGTGTGATTATCTCCAGATTATGTAATCTATATTTTCTTGGTGGTTTTTTGTTTTGTTTTTTTTTTTCTTTATCTGGTTGAGTTTCCTCAAACTGTAGGTTCATATTCATCGAAGCTGGAATAGGTATAGGCATTAACTCTTGAAAATTGCTTCTTCCCCATTCTTTCCATTGTCTTCTTCCAAATCTCCATTAGATGTATGCACATCCTCCCATTCTAAAGTCTATTTTTCTAAATTTTTCACAGATCGAGAAGAAAGCTCTCCCCTAATTGACTTTTCTTCAAACCTGTCGTCAGGTTCATGGTCTCTCTAGCTATGTTCAGTCTGCTGGTTAACCTGTTATGAATTTCATTGTGTACACTTTTTATTTCTAGAAGTTCTGTTTCAAGTCAACTACTCTTTTAATAGTCTTTAATGTGTTGCTTTTATTTAGTGTTCTTAATTTCTTATTTCATGCTTTTAATCATTTCAAATATACCATTGTCTTTAGTTCTTGTGTCTAATCCAGCTATATTGAGTTGGCTTTACTTCACTCATGGTTAATTGGTTCTTGAGTGTTTTGAAATTTTAGATCATCAGCTTATGTTTGGCAGGGCTTTGTCTGTGGGAAATCTTACTGGCAAAGTCAAACATATCTCTGGAAGAACAACGGAAATTTCCCACAGACATTGCCCTGCCAACCATAAGCTCACCCAGGCCTGTAGTTGTGAATTCTCAGAAGAGAGCACTATCTCCTCTTCCTTGTCTTCTTCCTTTTCCTCTTCTTACTTGTTAAAAAAAATTTTTTTTTAAGGTTTATTCATTTTTCAGAGACAGAGCATGAGCAGGGGAGGGGCAGAGGGAGAGGGAGACACAGAATCTGAAACAGGCTCCAGGCTCTGAGCTGTCAGCACAAAGCTGGATGCGGGGCTCAAACCCATGAACCATGAGATCATGACCTGAGCTGAAGTCGGACACTTAACTGACTGAGCCACTCAGGCGCCCCTCCTCTTATTTTTAACCACCAGATGGCCAAGAGAGAAAATTTGCTTGCCATCATCTTTTGCTTTTGTATTGTCTCCATGTGCCACTAAACAGATTTTATCTGCCTTGGCACTGCCTTTGAACTATTTTTTTAAATCAATTTTATGTACATACAATAAAATTAGCCAGTTTTAAATATACAATTTGATGAGTAACTACTGCCAAATCATAAGAGTATTTACATATCCCTGAAAAGTTCTTACATGCCCCTTTGCAGTCAGTCTCTTCTCTTCACTCCTTGATAAGTTTTCTATTATTAGAATTTGGCCTTTCTAGAACTTGATATAAATGTGACCATATAGAATATAGTTTTAGGTCTAGTCCTTTTTCACTTAGCAGAACATTTTTACGATTCACCCATGTTCTTGTTTGCATCAGTAGTTCTGTTTATTGCAGAGTAGTATTCCATTTTATGGCTATCTCATGATTTGTTTTTCCATTCACTTGTTGATGGATATTTGGATTGTTTTCAGTTTTGAGCTATTATGAATAAAGCTATTAGAGAATTCTCATAAAAGTCTTTATGAAGATGTATGTTTTCATTTCTTGGATAATGCCTAGGGATATAATGGCTGGATCATATGTTTGTGTAACTTTTTAAGGAATTGCCAAAATGTTTTCCAACCTGGCTGTACCATTTTGCTTTACCACCCGCAACAGAGGGTTCCATTTGCTTCATATCCTCACCAACTCTTGGTATTATCAGTCTTAATTTTAGTCATTCTAGTAGATATATATTAGTATCTCTCTCTTTTTTTTTAATGTTTATTTTTGAGAGAGAGAGAGAGAAACGGAGATAGAGCACGAGCAGGGGAGGGGCAGAGAGAGGGAGACAGAATCTGAAGCAGGCTCCAGGCTCTTAGCTGTCAGCACAGAGCCCAATGTGGGGCTTGAACCTGTGAACTAACTGCAAGATCATGACCTGAGCCAAAGTCGGATGCTTAAACCGACTGAGCCACCCAGGTGCCCCTATATTAGTATCTCTTTATTATAGTTCGCATTTCACAAGTGACTAATAATTTTGATCATTTTTTCATGTACTTCTTGGTTATTCATGTATATTGATAAATTACCCAAATCTTTTGTCCATTTTTATTTGAGTTTCTTGTCTTTTACTACGGAGCCATACAAGATCTTTTTATAAAAGATTTGGACATGTCTTTTGTTGGATATATTTTATATATATTTTCTCCCAACCTGTAGCTTGAAATCCAATTTAGATACTTTTTAATAAATGTGTTACATGCTTTTAGAAATATTTGCCTAATTTAAATATTGAGTCTTTCAAACCATGAGGATGGGTTATCTTTTGTATTTTTATTTATTTATTTATTTTTAATTTCTTAATAATATCTCATAGTTTTCGGTGTATACATCTTGTACATTATTAGATGTATTCCTATTCAGTAGTTTTCTGATGCTGTTGTAAATGTTATTTTTTTTACTTGAAAATTCTGATTGCTGGTTTATAAAAAGTTGATTTCTGTTTATTAATCTTGTATCCTGAAACCTAAATTTATTTTTAGTTCTAGTACCTTTTTCTTAATATTCTTTAGCATTGCCTATATGGACAATTATGTCCTTTGTGAATAAAGACAACCTATGTCCTTGCTTTTAGGGAAGCTTCCACTATGGGCTACTTTTTTCCTATCCTGCAACATTCATTTCTTAAATCCTATTTGAAGTGTTCAGATGGATTGGAAGAAACAGTTTTTTGAGGAATGTCCATACTGTTTTCCACAGTGGCTGCACCAGTTTGCATTCCCACCTACAGTGCAAGAGGGTTCCCTTTCCTCTACATCCTCGCCAACACCTGTTGTTTCTTGTGTTGTTAATTTTAGCCATTCTGACTGGTGTGAGGTGATATCTCATCATGGTTTTGATTTGTATCTCCCTGATGATGAGTGATATTGAGCATCTTTTCATGTGTCTGTTAGCCATCTGGATGACTTCTTTGGAAAAGTGTTTATTCATGTCTTTTCATTTCTTAACTGAGTTTTTTTGGGGGGAGTGTTGAATTTGATAAGTTATTTATAGATTTTGGATACTAACCCTTAGTCAGATAAGTCATTTGCAAATGTCTTCTCCCATTCCGTAGGCTGCCTTTTAGTTTTGTTGATTGTTTCCTTTCACTAGTATCTTCTTATTCATAATTTAACAGGAAGTTGCATTTTCTTTTTTTTTTTTTTTAAGTTTATTTATTTTGAGAGAGAGCATGTGGGCAAGGGAGGGGCAGATGGAGGTGGGGGGGGGAGAGAGGGAGAAGAGAGAGAGAAAGAGAGAGAGAGAGAGAGAGAGAGAGAGAGAGAGAGAGAGAGAGAAATCCCAAGCAGGCTCCACGCTGTCAGCACGGAGCCTAGTGCAGGGCTTGATCCCACAAACCATGAGATCATGATCTCAACTGAAACCAAAAGTCAGACGCTTAACCAACTGAGCCACCCAGGCACCCCAAAAGTTGCATTTTCTAACCATACTATTCATTAGTACTAGGTCACTTCAAGAAAAGGGGACAATTTTTAATTTGAAGTATCATCTTTTGACATCATAGTTCAATTTGTGGATTTAACGATACTTGACTGAGCTATTGTTTAGGGGCTTTTCTTGTCATATAATGGAAAAAAAATATCTTGAGTCAAAGCAATTAGATAAATAAAAAGAAACTTTTCTGAGATAATTTTCCAGCCCATTAAATGAAATTCTTGTGTGTTCAGAATGATCTATTTTGCAAATTGATATGTATCTGGTGACTTGGGTACCCACTTCCTAATATTCTGTCAGCATATAAGAGAAAGTAAAAAGAAAGTAGTATTGAAGAATACATTTTGGGAAAGGGGAAAACTTATAAAAGTCTGTTTTAAAACTTGAAACTTGTGTGTGGCATGTGTTACGTGGATTTTGCATGCAGATAAATCAAATGAGGCATTTAGTTATTCACAATAATTTGAGGAATTATATTAACTTCTAAAACAAGTAGGCTTACTTGAAATACAAAGGCTATATTTATTGAACAGGGTTTATTTCCGTTATGGTTCCTTAAATGGTAAGGAGCTATTTTCCTACTAAAAACTATGGGCAATACCATGGCTCTAAGACTCTTTTTCTGATAATGCCCTTAGAAGATAATCTCTATTGGAAAAGTAATATTGAAAAACAATTCAGTTACTTGAGAGCTGGCCATAAAGTGTGCAAGTGCCTTGCTGGTGGGAGTGCTTTATTGTTGACATGGTATTTTAATTTTATATTTTTCAGATATTTGGATTTGAACTGCATTTTGGAATTCATCTACACATAAAATGCCACCAGCAATTGGAGGTCCAGTTGGATATACTCCCCCAGATGGAGGCTGGGGGTGGGCGGTAGTAGTTGGAGCCTTCATTTCCATCGGCTTCTCTTATGCGTTTCCCAAATCCATTACCGTGTTCTTCAAAGAAATTGAAGGTATCTTCAATGCCACCACCAGTGAAGTGTCCTGGATATCTTCAATCATGTTGGCTGTCATGTATGGTGGAGGTAAGAACCCCCAAGGCCTGCTGTTTTATTCATATTTTTCATTCTTGTTAACCATGACAACTCTTGCTCTGTTTGTTCCCCTGTAGTATTTTGAAACAGAAATGAGAAACTGTGAGGAGCTGTGATTTGGTCTAACTCCTAATCATTGAGCTTTAAAAAGCGCTCAGAAAAATGACATGTGCACAACTGGTTTTTCTTCTTGCTCTCTGCTAGATTCTTGAGATGTAAACATGAAGGTTTTTCTTAAATTGATGTTGGGAGAATTGAAATAAATCAGGCTCACCTGAATAGTAGCATGGTTCAAAGTCTCAGATAAAATCTTTTCATGGCATTAGCATTAAAGAACTGAATAAAATCTTCCCCTTGTTCCTTGTGATGTTATTTGTCCTAAAAGCATTTCAGGGGCACCTGAGTGGCTCAGTCGGTTAAGCATCCGACTTTGGCTCAGGTCGTGGTCTCACAGTTTGTGGGTTTGAGCCCCGCATCGGGCTCTGTGCTGACAGCTCAGAGCCTGGAGCCTGCTTCAGATTCTGTGTCTCCCTCTCTCTCTGCTGCCTTCCCGCTCGCACTGTGTCTCTCTCTCTCAAAAATAAGTAAACATTAAAAGAATTTTTTAAAAAGCATTTCAGCTTTGCCTTAAACTTAAGTTTTAGCTTAAGTTTCATCACTTTTTCCTTTCTGTTTTCCTTGACATGTTGTAAAGGAGATACAGAGAGTAAGTTGCTTACTTAACATCATTTAAAATAGTTTGTTTTCACCTTGGAACATCAAATCACAATGTAACGTGTAGAAGTCAAAACCTTCCGTAATACTTAAAATGTATAGTTGCTTAGTGAGAGATTCTAAAGCCAAGTGTATTTATTTACTGAGATTGACAGTGTCTCATGGTGCTTATTTAGCCAAGCTTTCACCTCTGTTAATACTATTTTTTGGTGGCAGTTTAGTACCTTAGCTTATTTTCACATGTAGCTCCTTAATAGCCAGCCAATATAAAGATTCTATACTTCAACTGTAAAACTTTAGCCTTGGGCTTCTAACCTGGTGGCAGATTGAACCAATATTAAGCACTAGGCACATATTTCACCCTAGGCTGGGTCTTGTTTGTTTGTTTTTTTCTCTCCACCCCACCTCCTCTAGGCTAGGTCTTGTGAGTGACAGAGAACACTTGATCCTGATTCCTGCCTTTGGGGAGTTCATAATCCAACTGAGACAATAACATAAACTTCTGAAACAGTAAATAGTTGAAGTCCTAATTTAATTAAGTATATAATTTCATGCACAGAAAAAACAGGTAACCTAGTGGCCTTACAGAGAGGTGAATTGGGTGACTTGGAACAGGAGTGGGAAGGCTTCTTTTTTCACTGCGTATCTTTTTATGCCTTTTGAATTTTGAAGGTATGCCTGTTTTGTTTAAGTACTTTTAAGAGAGCCTAAGTGCTATATTGTAGTAGTTATTTTCTTTTTATAAATTCAGAGAAACCAAAAGGGACTTTGGACATTATTTAGATTGTAAGAGCCAGTAGTTTTAGAGGCTTTGAACTCCATGTGCCTGGATTTTCAAATCAGGTTTTGACTATGATGGCTTGAAGAAATTTTTGGCATAAGTATTATCCAGAAGTACTCCAGGTGTGTGTTCAATGTGTGTTGAGCTGAGGATGAACCAGAGGTTCACATGTTGCAGTTTGGAGCTGTCACAGAGCTTGAGAGCCACTTGTATTTTGCATCAAAAGTAAGTGATGTCAGTTGTGCTAATTGCACATGACACTTTCTTCTGGGAAAACAGTTCCTTCTTTGTCCTCACCCAGAGATAACTAGCACATTTTCTCTGAATTCGTGTTATAATAGGCCTATGAACTGTACCCCTCTCTATTTTTAATGATAGCTAATTGGGGCCATCCTTCCTGAAATAACTCTGAAAGACAGATTGCCTATTGAGAGCCTGTGGTGGAATTTTTCCTAAATGGGTTATTTTGTTTTGATTGGCTCCTCAGTGGTATATCCCCTAAGAATTATCATCAGTTTTTAAACTGCCATAATTCTGTAACTTCTGTATTTGGGCCACACCCTCAACGCTAATATGTTTTGACCTATGAGTGGTTTAGTGGGCTTTTTTAATGCTTTGGTTCAGAGATACATACTGATGCTTGTTAGAGCATAAGTGTATTTTTAAGGGAGGAAATCTTAGTTGCCTACTCCTGATTTATTTACTTGAGTTTTTTTTTTTTAAACATGAAAGTGTAAATTTGCATATTTTCAGTTTCACACTAACGTCATTTTGACATCCCTACTTTAATATTGTGGGCTTTACAGTATTAACTTCTAATTCACAGAATCAACGATGTGGCAGTTATTTTGATCTTTGTAATTCTGACTATACAGAATGTATATGGAAATTTATATGGAATTTATATGGAAATATTTCATGAATATTCTTCCAGTATTTAATTATTTTATCTTTTTTTATGTTTATTTTTTGACAGAGAGAGAGAGCGCAAGCCAGGGAGGGGCAGAGAAAGAGGGAGAGAGAATCCAAGGAAGGCTCCGTACTGTCAGTGCATAGCCCGATGCAGGGTTCAGTTTCATGAACTGTGAGACCATGACCTGAGCCAAAATCAGGAGTTGGACATTTAGCTAACTGACTGAGTCACCCAGGCGCCCCTTTAATTATTTCATCTTACATAAGCTATAAATTCAAATTATTTCCAAACCAGCCGTGGTCTGATATTTTCATGAAGTGACTTAGAAGGTCAATGAAAAATTTTTATACAAATTCAAGCTGAGCCTGAAGTCTCTCCTAGCAGCCATTTCTGGAACCAGCCCCTGAGATAGACTTAGTGAGTACTCTGAAACACTAGGATGTCAAAAGGTTTGATTCCTTCTTGCATACATACCATAATTTGAATTTGGATTCCCTGGGGTCAGAGCCTGACCTTTTAATTGTATCATCCTGCAACTTTGAGTATAGTACTACAATATAAGTAACTGCAGAATTTTCCATAGTGTTTATGGAAATAGAATATGTCAACATATAACCAGTAGTATATTCTGAATACATACACTGTATATTTGTTTTAAAAAGTAGACTGTCTTCTAGGGAGCTAATTATAGAATGAACAGAAGAAGGTCAGAATTTGCTGTGCTAATAGAAGAAAAACATGATTTATATGACTTCTGCTTTGTAGCTTAGTTCCACACACATAGAGTGCATGTAATAGGGAGAAACGGGCTGGATTTGAAACTTGGTTTTCAGTAGCTTTGTGACTTTGCAGTGCTCAAACAGCAGATCATTTCCTTGTGTCCCCTTCCCTACTGATGCATTGCAGTGATCCTTTCTGTTTGCAGTCATCTACCTTTTCCAGGCAGACGAGGTACAGTGTCAGGTAAACAAAGGTGTCGTTCCCACAAGTCCATATCCATGAAGTAGAGACATAAGTATTCTTATACATAAATGAAATTCAATGAATGTCATTCAGTGTAATTAGAAATACTGTTAGTCTACTTAAGAATTGTGTTACAGCTTTTAAAACATTGGTTTGGATAAGACTTTCTTATAATTAACATTTAAAAGTTTGGTAAAAGGACTTACAGATTATACCTATTTGTAGCAAGTAAGGAGAGGCCATTTGATATTCATATTTGAAAACTGATAAATACAACAAATCTTTTTCTTCCTGATCCTTATGATACTTCAAATTTTATTTGGTTCCTTCTCTCATGTTCAAGAAAAGCTGATATTTTGGTATTCATCTGTTTAGCAGAGGAAATTTAATCAGATTTTCTTTTGTTTTTAATCTGATTTTCTCAGAATAACACTCTATTTTCTATCTTCTTGAGTTGTTAGACCCAAGATATTTTGACCATTATTTGACTTAATCTCCCACAAGCTTTTTTCCCCACAGTATTGTTACCATGAAACAGTAATATAGGCAAGGAGCCAAGTTAACTCTGAAAGAAAGACTCAATTCAGTACCTGAGACATGTAGGTAAAACTGAGAACAGTTTTTTTTGTTTTAAAGTTAGATTTCCTAATTGAAAAATTACTTAAACTTGGAAAAAATATTGGTCATTTTCATTTTTTTCTTTTTTAAAAATATGACACAAACTGCATTTATGATAATGTATAAATAATACTCTAAAATCATCTCATCATGTCAGAGTGCCTGTCCAAAAAATGAAAACGGAGCAAACTTATTAAATACGTTGATCATATCCTAGATATGACAACAAGCCTACAAACATCCATTACCAAGGTGTTTTCAGCCAGTTCTGCCTTATAAGAAGAAGACCAAGGAGAGACAAGAGCCCTTTTATATTTTAGCAAAATTCTGTCCAACATTTATAGATGTAGAAGGCACACAGTGATGATTTTTAGCATCTTTATTTCTAATACACTTTGACTATGAAATAATTATAGAAAGCAATATTCTTACCATCGTCTTTTGTTGTTTTCTGTTTATTTTGGAGAACTTGTCATTTAGTGTCATTAATGCCTTGTATAGATGTGCAGGAGTTGGTTCCTTTCTTCTATGCTACTAAATTTCTGGTTCTCTCCCAGGTCCTATCAGCAGTATCCTGGTGAATAAATATGGCAGTCGTCCAATCATGATTGCTGGTGGCTGTTTGTCAGGCTGTGGTTTGATTGCAGCTTCTTTCTGTAATACCGTTCAGGAACTTTACTTGTGTGTTGGAGTCATTGGAGGTGAGTTGCTGTTGGTTCATTTTCAAGCATTAGTTTATTACTGGCTATTTGCTTTTCACTTACATTCATCTTTCAGATCTTTTGAGTGAAATTCCTTCCTTATGGAAATTACTTGATTATCATTTTGAAGAGCTATATAAATACTTTTAAGGGTACTAGAAAATCAAACTTTCAAAGAAAATTGCTATCATACAGTATGTGTTCATTGTTGAATGAATGAATCAAAGAGATGATAGCATCTCTTGTCCTAAGAATAGTCAATGGTGGTAGACAAAATGTGTCAGGCAACTTCTTGCAAGGTTGATCATTGGTTATTACTCTTTCTCATTACCTCTTCCTCACACAGGGAATAGCCTTCTATTGGAGCAGGAGAGCATAAAACATAAAGCTGGAATTATCTGACAGAATGTCCAGATACATTTCTGAGGGATAAAAGATCCACTTAATAACTCCCTTCTTCCTTTTTTGATAGCCAGATTAAAATAATGAACTGCTGATGAGTATAATAAAGATTACTTATAACTTCACAATCCAGAGGATGTGACTGTTAACATTTTAATGTATGTCTTTCCATACTTTTTTCTGTGTACAAACATACAGCCTTTTAATACAAAAAATGATAAGATTATGTTTTGTAACCTTTTTTTTTTCACTTACCAAGATACCATGAACATCTTTCCATGTCATTAAATATTCTGATAACAATATTCCATTGAATAGATATATACTAAAATTTTTTTTTATTAAGCTGTATGCACAGATCTCATGACCCTGAGATCAAGAGTCATATGCTCTACTGACTGAGCCAAACAGGCTCCCTAATATATACCATAATTTTATTTGACCAGTCTCTTAGTTAATTGTTCAATATTTAGGGTTTAATTTTTGTTTTTTGGGGTTTTTTTGCATTTTCTTACTGTTAGTAAACAGTATTACATTAATAGTCCTTTATGAACATGAATATTTTCTTAGGATAACTTTGTAAAAGTGGAACTGCTATTTTTTTGAAAAATACATATAAGCTAAATTGCCCTCCAGAAAGGTCATGCTCACTAAGAGCTCTACCATCATGTGAGAGGGGATACAGCCTTGGCAAAAATAGGATATTATCTTTTTTAAAAATCATTTCATCAGGTGAATGGTGTCTTCTCCTCGTTTTAATTTAAATCTCTTTTGATTATTGGGAAAGTAAATATTTTTAATTTGTCTGTGGCTGTGTATTTGGGGTTTTTTTGTTGTCTTTGTACAAAATTCTTATTAATGGCTTTTGTGTACTTGTTTAAGAATAATGTGTAGTAACTTTACATGTTAAATTATTGTCCCTTTGCATAAGACACAGTTATTTTTCCAAATTTTTTTTACATTTGTGAAAATACACATAACATAAAATTACTTTCCTAACCATCTTTTCAGTGTTCAGTTTAGTGGTATTAACTATATTCACATTGTTTTGCAACCATTTCTACCATCCATTTTCAGAACTGTTTTCATCTTGCAGAACTGAAACTCTGACCCCATTAAACAATAACTTCCCAGTCCCCATCCCTCCAAATATCTGTTGCCAATTTTTTTCTGTTGACTTTTCTTTGGAAGAAAAATTTGGGGTGGGGGGCAGTGCCTGGGTGGCTTAGTCAGTTGAGAGTCCAACTTCAGCTTAGGTCATGATCTCATGGTTCGTTAGTTCAAGCTCTGCATCGGGCTCTGCGCTGACAGTTCAGAGCTTGGAGCCTGCTTCGGATTCTGTGTCTCCGTCTCTCTCTGATCCTCCCTGACTCACGGTCTGTCTCTCTCTCAAAAATAAGTAAACGTTTAAAAATTTTAAGTTTTTTTTTATTTTTATAAGATTTATGTATTTATTTAGTGAGGGGGAGAGGGAGAGCGTGCACATGAGCCTGTATGCACCGGCAAATGGGGAGCAGCGGAAAGAGAAAATCCTAAGCAGGCTCCCCACTGCCAGGGTGGAGCCTAATGTGCACAGGGCTTGAACTCACGAACACGTGAGGTCATGACCTGAGCCAAAATCAAGAGTCAGATGCCTAACCAACTGAGCCACCCCAGGCACCCCTATTTGCCTATTTTTAAACATCTGGTACCCTACCCTCCCCCTGCCATGTTTTACATTTAAAACTTCTGAATAGAAGAAAACATTTTACATAAAATGAGAAGAAACATAAAAGTCTGTTTGCTCCTACATGGTTACTCAGCTTATTCTCTTTTATTCGTTCCTCAAATATTTATTAACAACCATGTGTGTATCAAGCAGTGTTCTAGATATTGTTGGGAATAGAACAACAAAATTGGGCTAAATCATACTCTTTAATGGGAGGGGGCAGACAGTACTACTCACAAATATATGAATAAATAGGGAAAATATCAGCTAGTAATAATGCTATACAAAGCCTCAAAACAAAGTGTTCTGACAGAGAAAGACTAGGTGGTCTATGAAGGTAGGGTGCTCTGGAGACATGTCCTTAACCAAGAAATCTGAGTAAACAGGGAACTAGCTTTGTGAAAATCTAGGGGAACCTAAGCCCCAGGTCAACAGTGTACTTCTTGGCACAGGTGAGAATGGTCTGGTATGAGATGAGGAAGGGAGTTAACCTAAGGGAAGGTTATGGTTGGGAAGCCACTATCAGGCTTGAAACATTGGAGTGATCTGCTCTGGTGTATTGGTTTAATGCTCTGTGAATGGCTTAAATATAAATGGTAGGGAACAAGCAGGGACCAGGGAAAGCATCTAGAAGTTATTTGAATATTCACTTTTACTAGCACTGTTTATTGAACAATTCTTTATACAGGAATTAAAAACTTCACTTTTACATTAAGTGTATGCATGTATAATGTTTACATTAAAATATATGTGTTATATATATACATAATATTTATTTTGTATACATATATATATATATAATATATTTTTTTACATTAAATGTTCATGGACTCTGTCCACTTTCACAGATCAGTGTTTATGCCTGAGTCAGAGCCACACTGTTGTAATGACTGTAGCTTCTGTAAGTCCATTTAAATATCTGTTACTGTTTGTCCCACTCCTCCTGTACCACAGGAGGACTTCCTGATTGACTCCCATGCATTCTCTTAAGTGTGTTTTAGAGTCATTTTACCCTATTCCAAAATGAAATGCACTGACATTTTCATTGGAATCACATTAAATTAATACATTCATTTGGGGAGTATTGACATCTTGATGATGTTGTGTTTTATTGTCCAAAAACTGTGTGTGCGCTTGTGTGTGTGTTTTCATTCTCTGACCCTTTAGGAAAGTTACACAGTTGCAGTGATTAAAATTGCACATTTTTTACTTTTGGTGCTATTGTAAAGTCATTTTTTAAAATGTTTCTTTATTTTTGAGAGGGATTGAGAATACGGGCAGGCGAGGTGCAGAGAGAGAGGGAGCAGCCTCTGTACTGACAACAGGAACCTGATGTGGGGCTTCAACTCATGAACTATGAGATCATGACCTGAGCTCAAGTTGGATGTTTGTCCACCTGAGCCATCCAAGTGCCCCTTTGGTGCTATTATAAAAGGAATAATTTTGTGTTGCACTTTCTGTTGTAAAACTTGTCTCTAGTTGATAATTATCCACTTAATGATTTTTCTGTCATTACAGTGATTCCTCAGGTGGTTTTGCGAGATTAGACAAATAGTTATTCACCTTCAAATACTATAAACAATAATAAAAATAACTAACATTTATTGAGTGCAGACTCCAATGCCATGCACTGTTTTAACCAACAGCACTGTGCACCTGTTTTACGTATTAGGAGACACTCACATGTCCGACATTACCAGCAAGTCGCAATGCTGAGATTTGAACCCACATATGTCTGCTTTTAGATACCACACTTTAAACCATTATACGGTATATCCTGTAATGGTGAGGATTTTTGTCTCGTTTGCATTATTTATAACTCTTATTTTAATTTCTTTGTTTTGTTAACTAATTCCAAATACGTTGCTGACATTTATTATAGTATGTGATTCTTTTTAACCCTCCTCCCCAGGTCTTGGGCTTGCCTTCAACTTGAATCCGGCTCTGACCATGATTGGCAAGTATTTCTACAAGAGGCGACCATTGGCAAATGGACTGGCCATGGCAGGCAGCCCTGTGTTTCTCTCTACTCTGGCCCCCCTCAATCAGGCTTTCTTTGGTATCTTTGGCTGGAGAGGAAGCTTCCTAATTCTTGGGGGCCTCCTACTAAATTGCTGTGTAGCTGGTGCCCTGATGCGACCGATAGGGCCCCCGCCAACCAACGCAGGGAAAGATAAGTCTAAAGAATCCCTTCAGGATGCTGGAAAATCTGAAGGAAAAAAGGGAGTAGGTGA
Organism: Panthera tigris; assembly: GCF_018350195.1. NCBI lineage: Eukaryota > Metazoa > Chordata > Mammalia > Carnivora > Felidae > Panthera > Panthera tigris. The sequence continues at coordinate 95,597,016 of NC_056667.1, read as the reverse complement.
TGCAAATACAGATCTTATTGGAGGAAACCCTAAACAAGAGAAACAATCAGTCTTCCAAACAATTAATAAATTCCTGGACTTATCTCTGTTCACACACAGAGGCTTTTTGCTATACCTCTCCGGAAATGTGCTCATGTTTTTTGGACTATTTACTCCTTTGGTCTTTCTCAGTAATTATGGCAAGAGTAAACATTATTCTAGTGAGAAGGCTGCCTTCCTTCTTTCCATTCTGGCTTTCGTCGATATGGTAGCCAGACCTTCTATGGGACTTGTAGCCAACACGAAGTGGATAAGACCTCGAGTTCAGTACTTTTTTGCTGCTTCTATTATTGCAAATGGAGTGTGTCATCTGCTAGCACCTTTATCCTCCAGCTACATTGGGTTCTGTGTCTATGCGGGATTCTTTGGATTTGCATTTGGGTGGCTCAGCTCCGTATTATTCGAAACACTGATGGACCTTGTTGGACCCCAGAGGTTCTCCAGCGCTGTGGGATTGGTGACCATTGTGGAATGCTGTCCTGTCCTCTTGGGGCCGCCACTTTTAGGTATAGTATGCCTTACTACCTCTTTGGTCCTCTTAACATAAAACAGGCATAGAAAATTGGGAAGGTGATAAAAAGCAGAGATTAGTGAGCCTCTGGGTGGCAGAGAGCATTTTTCATCTCTGTAGCCTCAGTGCTGACACAATGCTTGGCACAGCATAATTGCTCAGATCCTTACAGAATCAAATTGCATTGAACCATCAAGTTGAAAGGGGAGTCCAATATTTTTACAAATGGCATTCTTTTTTGAAGTGTTTTATCTTCATAAAACTTAGGTGCTTATTGTAGAAAACATGTAAAATACAACACCTCTGATAATAGCTACCATGTGAGCTCCTGGTTTACCAGGGACTGTCCTAAACATTTTCTGTATCCTCTTACAGCTCATAAGCCTATGAAATAGGACTGTCATAGTTCCTACTTCATAAGAAATAGAAGCTTTGAAAGGTTAAATAGTTTGCCTTACATCACATGGCTAGTAAGTGAGTATATAATTTGGGAACTGTTTCTTAAGGTTATCTTTTCAGTTAATAGCTCACTAGATAACAAATTAGTGAAGATGTATACTTTTTAGAAGTATGATTTGGGGAATAAGGATACATAAAGAAGACCTATAGCTCTCCTTCTGATACTGCTCTCTTCCTCCCCATATCCAGTGTTTCTAGTCGGCCCACTTTTTCTGTCACAACACCACCCCATCCACAGTTCCTGTCCCCTATCTGGGTTGCTCCAGCAGCCTCCAGGCTGGTCTACCCATATCCACTCTAGCCAGCCTACAATCTGTTTTCTACTCTGCAGGCAAATACAAACTCAATGTTCCAGCTGATGAGATCTTTCCAGTTGCTTCCCATTGTTCTTGGGGTGGAGAGCAAATTCCCTTGTGGCCTACAAGGCGCCCCCCAGCCTGGCTTCCAATCTCTCCAGCCTCATTTCCTGTCACTCACCTTTTGTTCTCTCTGCTCCTACAGCCCCGCCCTTCCTCCTTCCCCTCTCACACCCCAGCTTCCTACCACCTGCCTTTGCACTTGCTGTGCTCTGGCCTCATCCTTCTCCCATCCCCTCCTCCTAGATGGGTCCCATCCTCCTCTAGGTCCCTGCTTCATTTACACTGTAAGAGAAGCTTTCCTGACCCTGCTTGCTGCTCCCAACCCCCTATTTTCTGCTTTCAAACACTCCTTGTCACGGCTTGTATAATTATTTGATTAACATTTCTCTTCTCCACTGAACTGTGGATGTTCTCTCCTCTGCTCTCCCTTATCCTCAGGGCCAGCAGCCCGGTGCTGAGTATATGCGTCAGCCCAATAAATATTGCTGAATGAACGATGTCCTGAGTTAGAAAAGCATATGGAATCATATTTGAATTGGTTGTATTAAGTCTTCTTGGGTGTTTATTCCTTAACTAACCAATTGGGTGAGATGCTAATAAATTTTACTATAACAAGGATTTCATGGCCAAAAAATTTTTGGAAACCCCAAGTTTGATAGATTACCAGAGGACCTTGCAAAGCCTATTTAATATGCACATGGTGAATCTTTACCAGAAAAGAATATGTTATGCCATTCCCTAAGTTTGACTTTGGGAACACTCAGGAGCTTACAGGTGCAGCTTCAGTGTCAGACTTCCTGGATTAAAAGCCATGTTATTTCACTTATGAGCTCTGTGACCTTGGGCGAGTTACTTAAGGTCTCTGTACTTCAGTTTGTACATCATACAGCGGGAATGATGACAGAATCTGCCTGTTATGAGGATTAAGCACTTCGAATGGTGGAAAGGTGTTGCTGTTAATTGTATAGCACAGGCCAAGTGTTCACAGGGACCGCTCTTTGGGAAATGCTGATGTCAGCGAAAGAGCATTGGCCAGGAGACTGCAGTTAGCTCTGTGGCCTGGGGCAAGACTCCTAAACCTCTCTTGAGCAACAAATTTTTCCACTGTGAATCCAGAGAATTGATTCTAGATGATCTGTAGGTCTTTCCTGGCTCAAATTTGGAAAGATTTCGTTATTTTCAAGTTGCTAAAAATAACAAAATATGCAAGGCCATCTAAAACCCAAGTGTGACATCATAAAAGATGAGATAATTTTTAGCAGTTCTTTTTTTTAGACTAATTTGTCATTTATGGGCTCTTTGAGGATTGGTTGACATCTTTCTGAGTAGATCCTTCAGCTTCATTTGGGAAAGGTATACTTGTTCACTTTTGCCCACATAACTGTGTTTTGGATATCTTCAGGTCGTCTGAATGACATCTATGGAGACTACAAATACACATACTGGGCGTGTGGTGTGATCCTAATTATCGCAGGCATCTATCTCTTCATTGGCATGGGCATCAATTATCGGCTTGTGGCGAAAGAACAGAAAGCAGAGAAGCAGCAGAAAAAGGAAAATAAAGAGGAGGAGACCAGTGTAGATGCTGCTGAGAAGCCAAAAGAATACACAGCAGAATCTGAAGAGCAGAAAGACACAGAAGGAAGTCCCAAAGAGGAGGAGAGTCCAGTCTAAACGTGTGGGGCCCAAGGGTCAATGGAGCAGCTTGTGACCCAAGATACCTGAAAATGTTCTACTGGCCTGTAATCCAGCAGTGGTGCTCAATGCAAATAGTGGACATTTGTGTGGGAAATCATACCAGGTGTTCAGTGATGGAATTTTTGTTTCACTCCTTACCAGTAGCCTGAATTTAAAATGCCATACCTTTGGAAAGGGAGTGGTTGGCAAAGAATGACAGAAGGAAGTAGTATGGGGTTTTTTTTGTTTGTTTGTTTGTTTGTTTAAATCTTAGCTTTTACCAGTGTCCAGAAGATTATAATATGTGCCTTAAGTTTTAGTCTTTAGAACTCTTTAGGGAGCCTTAACTTTTTAAACCATTCTGCTGAATTCATCTATTTTAAGTGTTACGTTGTAAGGAAGAGTAACAACTAACTTGTTTGAGACCAATCTAAAATTTAAAATTAATCTTTGTTTCATTGTTACTTGTAATATAGTGTCATACATCATCACTGGAAGATTTATAAGTAGAAATATTCGTTGCAAGTTGGGATTTTATAAAATCCTGACTAAAATATTTTCCTAGCATCAATAGTTGCCTGGCATAGTGCCTGCTAGCTATATATTTAGGAAATTTAAGGCATAAAGCTTTGGAAACATCTTGGCCATTCTAGACACATTGTACTCATCAGCACCTCTCTGGAATCTTTTCTTGGGATGCTAATATTATTAGTGTTTGAGAATTGATTTCATTACATTACTGTTTTCCCTTTTCAAAGATGCATTTTGAGTGGTTATAGGCCATTGCCCCCTTTGAGGTCACTTAGTATTTTTCAGTGTAAAAGTTAATTTTAAAATATGCAAAACTATGTATTTGTGCCTCCTTAGTAAATACAACACATCTAATTAAATGCAGACAGATATTTCAAACAGCAGCTGAATTCAGCTTCAGTTTTACCAAAACCTCAGTTAAACTGTGAGACTTGGAATCTTTTTTTGTTAATGATTTTCCTGAAATTTCCCCCCATTGATGCATAGTGGTTCCATTTATATCTGTGTCTGTCTTAGAGCTGCGTGTGAGATATTCAATCTTTGTATATTTGGGGTTTTTTCTTTAATGTTTGCTAATTAAAGAAAGCCAGAGCAATTTGGCCCCAGGCAAACAAATAAGGGTAAGATTTGGAGGAAAGTTGCTCCTTTTCTTTTTCTCAGGCCTGACAGAAAATTATGTTTTGCTTATAATTATTGGATACATTCTTACTTTCCACACAAACCTAAAGATATTGTGACCCTTTTTACTTACTTGAGAAGTAGAGAAATGGGTTTAATATAAGGATAGGGAGGATGGACCAGAATGAAAACTGTAAATATTTTTTAACCTAATATCTTCTAAAATGCGCAAGAAGATAATGATAGACACTCGATAAATTATATTCCGTGAATTTAAAAATATCATTGTAATTGACACAGTGAAAGAAAGTATAGGTACAAAACCTTTTGTGTAAGAGGCTGGCTTTTCCAAATAAACTTTTTTTTTCTTTTTTTTAAGAAATGTTTCTCCCTCCAAATGTTTATTTTCTTGAGAAAGTATTAGTGTGTCTTTATTTTCAGTATCAAGATCCATTTTGGCCCTTGCTAATATTAAATCATTTAGCTTATGTGCTGTGGGAATTGTGTATATTGCTAATTTTATTTATATTTTTCTTCTTTCATCTTTTCTTTAAGGCAAAGAAGAGGGGAATTTTGAAATCACCTCTCTGAAAGCATCCAAAGCAGTTAGACTTAAGGACACAATGAAAACTCCCTTTCAGTGCCTGAGTGTCATGGCAGATGGAGGAGGCATTGTAGGGGAGAACCCTGCTGTGATTGTTGGCAGGCTCGGCTCCAGTTGGGACTCTGCTATTTTCCATGGCCCCGAGTCCATAACCTCTATGTGCTTCTTTCCCCTTCCATAAAAACGAGGATCACTGTCAGTGAGGTAATATAAGTAAAGGAAATGGGAAGGGGAGGTAGGGTGGAGGAGGAGGAGTGCAGGATTATTTTCCCCAGTAGGGGAGGAAAACTTTTCCCTTCTTCCTTCCTAGGTTCTTTGGCTGGCCTAATAATTATACTGACCTAAGACAGATTAACAGGAGAAAAATTTAATTTCATACATGTGGGAACTTCACATATTCATGACAGTATCATAAATAATTAGGCAACCAAGGCTTACAAGCCATCTTGAGCTAAGGAGAAGGGGGATAGGGGTCTTCAGCTTCAAAAGGAATAAAAACAATTTATAGAAAGATGGGAAGAATAAATGTTTGGTAAACTATGCCATGTGGAGAACTCTTATGTTAAGAAAAAAAAAAAGTTAACTTTGGTAATAGTTCTCTTCCCTGGTACAGACTCCCTGTCTGAATTCTTTCAGGCAGTACCAGGGGAGGTAAAAAGTTCTCCTTGAGTCTGTTAGGCATTGGTGGCCTTCAGCTCAAATAATCCACATGCTAAAGTGGCACATTTGGGGCAGCCCTGTCCTGGACCCCATCACTCCCATCACAGTTGAGCTACATCCGTACCTAAGAGCCTGCTTAGTCTTTGTTTAATAGCTGAATCTTTTTAGTGAGGTGAGGGATTTGGGGTGCAGACTGACCACTACTCATTAGCAAAAAGGGTTGAAAACCGCCTCCAAGCTGGAATTAAACATTTTATTGCCAGTCCAACCCTGACTTTCTCCCCCTAAAGAGGGAGGATTTAAACTATTTATTCAACACCAATTTTGGTAACAGCCAACATTAAAACCTGATACAGGCCTACTCTGTGCCGTCTTCCTTGCTAACAGTCCCCGTGAATTTTCTCTGTGTTGTAGGTTATGTTCAACACTGGGAAGCAGCCGAGCTTTCTGATCCTGTCTGTTGTCCTTTATTCCGTGTGAGGACTAAGTTTTATTCCAATTTACATGGTTTCAGTGGCTGCTTTGGGAAAATAGATGTATGTAAAAAAGTACCTGCCTGTATTTGCTTTTTCTCTGTGCCACACCCTCTGTAAGTCACAGGACATATATAGCTCTTAGGTAGTCGTAGTGCTTGGCTCTGTTCAAGAGTATACTCTGAAACAGGCTCCCAGGCCAAAGCTGGGAAATTACTTAAGAAGCTGATAGGTTGGACAATTGCAGATTATCATGGTGACAAGACCATATTCTCATGCTCTACACAAGTTTGTTGAGAATTTAAATTATCTGAACTAGTCATGATAAGTGAATAATTTCTATAAAAAATATTCAGGAAAACATGATGGTAAAACAAATTATGGGAAATTCAGAGGTGTTTTATCCCTGATTTAATCACACTGATGACTAGTCCTGAATTCTTGGGTTATCTGAATTTAGTTTATGTGTGTATTATAGATACGTATGTCAATATTAATCCTGTATTTTTAAAAAGGAAAAAGTTTTGTCAAAAACCACTTAATATTTTTGTATGAGCCAGTGTTTTACTGTGTTGAATTTCAGACTGATAAATTGGGTATTGGTTTGTGTGAAAAACCTAAATGTCTGGGTTTTACCTTCCCTAGCAAATGGTTCATAGTATAATAAACTTAATAATCAGGTAGCCATGTGCCCCTCCACCATTTTGCTTGGAAAGACGAGGAAAGGTGAACAGCAGATTTCCACCTTTGCAACATGACTTGTTTTAATAATCAGATCAGGCATTTGCCTGGAAGACATGAAGAAAGAGGTTAATGACAGACTTGTGTCAATATGAAAATTCTTTCAGTTCTTGACAAGAAGCGACAGCCCAAGCTTGCCTGGCTTCCCAGATGTGAGCAATGAAGCCAGGTTGCTTCAGAGTTCAGAAGCATCTAAGGGGATTTCAGGTACATCATTTCTGAAATGTGTTTTAGCTTTAGCGTTTTAGATTCTGTCTCCCCTTTTCCCCCATTCAGTCTGGGCCATAGTGACTAAAGCTTTCAAATGAGAGTAGTTGGAAAAAGTACCATGTGTATGTGTAGGTTATTTTTCTCCTCAACTGAACAGCATTGATCTACTCCATTTTGCTGAGCTTTACCCTGACTTGCCCAGAGGAGACTGGGATAGCTAGCAACGGAATTGTAGCCTGCTGGTTGCTTAACAGTATAGGCCGCCTGGGTTCAAATTGAGGCTGTGTGACTTCAAACAAATTACTTAGCCTCCATAAGGGTCAGGTTTTCTCTTCTGTAAAGGGGTTAAGAATAATTGGTAGCGCACCCCCCCCACCCCCCCGCAGAGTTGTCCGGAAGGTTAGTTGATATTTGACAGCTGGTGTTAAGTAAGGGCTTAATAAGTGTAAATACCTGACTATTAAAAAAAAAAAAGTCTTGGGGAAAAAATTGAGCTCTTCTAATTCCCAAAATGGATCCTTACTTGGAGAGGATAGTTTGGAAGAGACTCTTAAAGATAAGAATATTAGCTAAATTATCAGATTCTCCTTTCTGATGAGATCCCCCTTTTATTCTTATAAATGTAATGGTCTTTCTTTGGTAAATGAATGAGTGAAATGAACAATTTACACGGTTGGTACATACATGTCTAGCTCTGTGAGCAAAAGGGTTGTAAATCTCAAAGCCCTTGCACTCCTGATATTCTGACAATACACTGTCTCCAAGGAAGAGATGCCTGACTAGCAGCACATAAAGCTCTCCTCTCAATATTTGTGATGATTCTAAAAGAAGAAATATAACTAAGCCATAACTAGTCGTGATTAAAATTGTCTGTCCCTACCAATGTTCTTAAATGCAAATTGAAAAATTGGTGAGGTTTTAGTTTTTACCTACTATATAGATAACATGATTTAAGTTATAAATTATCAGTTGGTGGCTGAATAAATTGGTGTAACATATTGACAGTATATGAGACATATTTCATGATGTGTGTCAAGTGCCATGAGTTCACATCACATTCCAGGTACGGAATTTATGTAAGAAAAATATGTCTGTCTTTGAAATTGTCAATTTCTTTGGAAAGTCCTAAGGTGTATATCAGTAACTAAATGGATGGTTATGATGTCCTTGTGGTATAAACATGGCACAATGTTAAACAACCAGAACACAAACTACTATGATACATGTCTGTCTATGTATATATATATATATATATATATATATATATACACACACACACATACATATATATACATACATACATATATACATACATTTATATACACTACGTACATACATATACATACATATATATGTATGTATGTATATATACACACACACATATATGCATAATGCCTATACACACTCACATTGGGGGAAAGAACATACACAAATAGGCTAATCACTTTGTGACCATAATTAGAGATTACTTTTTCTATATTTTTTCCATATCCTAAATTTTCTTAATGTGATGATAACTTTTATACTAAAAGAAAATATTTAATGTAGGAGATACTACTGGTTTACAGAGGGGAAAAAAAATAGTACATTTGATCTAGAAGTGTTCTGACAAGAAACACATGACTCCTAAGAAAATGAAGCTGATGATTATTACAAGCAGGTTATTTTTTCCTGTTTCTTCGATAGTTGCATCTGGTGAAAGGGAGGGGAATAAGACCTGGACCTCAAGAGCACAGTGCTCTCAAGGCATGATCTTGCTGGTGCTGGACCAGAGCTGTGGAGCATAGAGTCCACGGGCTGCCTGTGCCAGCCTCCAGTGCTGTCTTCCTGGAGACAGTGCTCTTGGGGACAGCATTCCTGTAGTTCCCCCTCTGATCATCATTTAGCTGCAAGTGAATGTTTAACTCAGAAAGCTAGAGCATTTGGCACTTACCCACATCACAATGTTGCAGTCTTAAGCGTTATCTTACTGAAATCAGCATCGAAAAAAAATTCATTGATGTCACACAAAGGAGAATTTGCTTGTCTGCACAGCTATCATTTATTTACCAGCAAGTATTTATTGGACTCTTACTATGTCACAGGCACTGTTCTAGGCTTTGAGAATCCAACCATGAACAAAACACGATAGGTCTTCCCATGCGTTTACATTCTAGTGGCAGAAGAAGGACCGTGAACAGTAAGTTCTAAGGAAAGTAGCAGTATTTTTTTTTTTAACCATCTTGTGCCTATTTGCTGGATAGAGGAGATAATAACAGTGAGCAAAATTTGATTCCTGGCACTCACAGCTTCTAGTGTAGTGGGTAGGACTGTGTAGTCAGTGTTGTAGGGCAGAACATGGGGAATTCTTTAACCCAACCTCAAGAGGGCCCTCAAAAGGACAAAAAGTATATTCCTTTGCAAGTTAACTTCTCTGAACCTCTTTGGTAAAATAAACACAGTAAAATTGTGAGGATTAAGTGTGGAAGTACTTGGCATGCTGCTGGGTATATAGTAGCATTACATTGAGCTCATAGTGTTAAAAATTAAGTGGCAAGTGGCAAGTCACCAACCAGAACAAGAAGGAATAAACAGCTGCTAATATATGTATGGCTCATCAGAGTTTTCAAAGGCCTTTCAAGTATATTCTATCATCTGAGTCACACAAAATCCTGGGGAGGTGGGTGTAATGGAAAATACCCTTTAGTTGGGTCTTCATCCCAGCAGGACATCTCCCCTGCTGTCAGAAGAGTGCAAAGCAAGACTGCAGACAGCTCAGTGGCTAGAGCCAAAGGTACCTAATGGAAGAGGCCGAATCCTGGGTAATCCTGGAACAGTGACCAAACCAATCACTTGGGTCCTACACCAAAAGGAGTAAAATGGTCCTGTCCCCAATGTATTCACAATATAATTTAGAGTCCTTTTCCTTGGCTTTGGAATTCATAATGTGATTTCTTCACTTGTGGATTTCCTTTCCTAATATGCTTTACTAATTCCAGAATTAAAAGTTTGCACTTCCTGAGCTTACCCTGGCCAGGTCCCAAGAGGAAGTGGCCAGCAGCCATTAAGAAGCCAGGAGGAGAACTGGGCTGGGATTACAAATCACCTGGTGTGCTAACAATCTGTACATCAATAATTATCAAGAGAAGGCTTCTAATGGTTCTTGTCGTTGTGATTCATCTTTATTTCCTTTCTCACTGCTTTATTTTTTATCCCTTTTAAGACCAAAAAAATAGGCCTGGGCGCTTTTATGTCAGGCCCTGTTTATTTATATACTCTTCTCAAAAGGGGAGCTTTACTTTTGATTAACAACCCTTCTTTTAAATTCCAGGTACCATCTTGTTTCTCAAATGCTGAGAATGAGCAAGATCAGGCCTGCAGTAGGGGGTCAAGTGAGCCAGGCACTTTGGAGAGGGTTCCTAAACTTCTGCCTGTGCCCTAGCCCCTCCCTCCCCTTCCCCATTCCTACCCCCACATGCTTCCTCAGCTGCCCAAATGGGTAGACTGAACAGCTTTCCCGTTTCTCCTTTCATCCCTTCCTCTTTCTCCCCTGCCATAGGCTTGTCTTTTAACAGCCTCCCTACCTCTGTTCTCACCACCTCCCATCTAACCTCAACACTGATGCCAAAATGATTTTTTGGCAGTCTCTCAGCCGCTTTTATAACTTCACATAAAAGCAATAAAGATAAAAATAATAAAACTCATCTAATCATGTCACTCCTCTGCCTAATATTCTGTAGTTTGAGGTTAAAGTCCAATCTCAGTTTGACCCCTGCCCAGAGCCCTTCTCTGTCAGCTATCAGCACCTGTGGACTGCTTCAGTCTTATCTCCTGCCAGTCCTCAGCCGCACCCTGCTCTTGAGCCAGCTGAATTTCTTAGTAATGCTGGCTCTAGTTCCACACTTCCCTGCCTTCCTACATGCTGACTTGTGCCTGGAAACCCCTCCCTCCTCTCTCTGCACCAACTCCTGTTCATCCTTTGCAATTTGGTTCATGTCTTTTAAAGGAGGCCATGCTGATTCCCCAATTTGTTTTCAATTGCCCTTAGGTCTACAGCACCAAGAATGATTCTGTGTCAAGTCTCAGGTCTCTGGGTACAAATTCCAGGTAGGCCACTTACTAATTCTGAGTCCTTAAGCAAGTTACTTAACCTCTAGGCCACACTTTATACATCCATAAATATGCACTAATAGACTAAGGGCTGAAAGAACTTACCTTATAGGGTTGCCATGAGGATTAAATATGGCAATGTCTATAAGACCCTTAGCATAGCACCTGACAGAATAAATGCTCAGTAAGAATTATTGCCACCTCTGTCCTAGATCTTCCTACTGCCAAAGAAGAATTTTCAAAATGGTAAAATAACTCTCATATAGTTATAAAATGCACATGTTTATATAACTCATTAAGGAGGGAACCAGTAAGGTCTTACAACTGTTTCAACTGAGAATTGGATTTATGGAGATTTATTCTCTACTGGACAAAATGCTTTTGCATTGCCATGAACCAGGAACGATTTGCATCATACATCAGACGGAGCACCTGCACCACTGTCAGCCCTCCACAGGTTAGCTTCCATCTCTGCAGAGCTGAAATGTAGCCCAGCAGAAGACAGATGCAGACGTCCCTATAGAACCAGGTGGCCTGGAACCCTAGACAACACCCAGCATCCCATCAAGAGAACACCCAGGAATCCTTTGCCCATTTGTAAAACCTCACAGTTTTTCCTACCACAATAGTTGCACTATTTTTTGCCTTTCTAAACACCCAAACCCCACCAGCTATGAGTTGCTTAAGATGAGAGGGAGCAACATGCAAACTCCTTGATCCTTTTTGATCTTAGGGGCTGGAGATGACATTTGAGCTGGGTAGAGGACAGGAAGGCTACATGTCTCCTGGAGAACAGTGTCCACTGTGTGGGGCCATGGCAGAAATGACTGGCAAGCAGGTGTTAAACATAGACCATACGCCAGGCCCTGGGCTAGGCTAGAAAGACAGATGAATGAAGCCTGATCTCTATTTTCAAGAAGCACTCCATTGCAGGCAATAAAAGGAGATCAAGGCTTACAACACAGTATGAGGAGGGCCCTAAAACCCACAAGCCAAACTTTAGAAACTCAAGTAAATTGCTGGGCCCAGGTTTGATGAAGGACCAAAGACAGGAGATTGCTGGGAGCCTCTGGGCAGCCTCCGAGAAATCAATGAAAAAATATCTGTTCTACACTCATCGTCAGACCTGCTCTTGCTCTTCATCAGACTTTTCTGGCCAGATGGGTGGCAATGTAGAAGTAGGGTGAGTTCCCTCAAATCTCTGGGAATGGAAGTCCTCACTATGGGCAGGGGCAACCCGGAAGCATTTCCAAAGTCTTACTTCGGGAACTAGCGCACAAAGCCATTGCATAGAAAATAGTCCTTGCCAGCTGAAAGGCAGTATGTTGAAAGGGGGCTAATCAACAAGGAAACTCAGGACGATGTGTTCTCTCCTGGAATTTAAGGTCTGTGAGGCAGGGAGTATCTGAATTTGCTTATTATCTGATAGGACTCATTTGTTGAATATATAAAAAGAAAGAATGAATGAATGGGGACTCCAGAGGATTTGTCCAGGGAGAGGAAACTGGCTGACTGGCTGCCCTGCTCTGCCCTCAGAGGTAGTCAGCTAAAGACCGGCAGCACTGACATACTCGAAGCACCAACCAACTCCTTTGATTTACTTTTCTCCTCGCTTGGCCTCCTCTATATGTTTAGTTACCTGATAGGAGATGATAAACTCAGCACGTCAGCAGGAACATTCAATCTGAGTGCCTGCCATACTCTCCCTGTGAATTCTGGTATATACCGTCCATCAGGCTCTGGGCTCCATTCAACCCTGGGATACCGACAAGACCAAAGCACTGTAAGTTCAACAAGGCAGTGCCACCCATGTTAGCCTCCTGACCCACGGGCCTAGTGGCACCTCCACCGTACCATCCACCTCTTTTGATGTTGCACCCATCACTGAAGTGTTTCTCCCAACACTGCTGATCTGTTAACCACGGGAGGTGGCTGGGCGGGCTTACAGGCATGGGCTGGGCTCACTGCCATGGCGGGTCCTGAGGAGGCAGCACAAGTGGGGCCAGTTCCTGGGGACCATCCCAGAGGTTGGGGCTGACCCAGATGGGATGTGTGGGGCAGGGAGGCTGCTGAGAGAGCCAAACTGTGTGGGCACCACGTTGATCACGTTGGGCACCTGGCACACCTCAAAGCATTTCCACTGAGGCAAGGGGGTGTGGTGGCCCCAGACTCAGACACCTGGGTTCAGAGCCTGGCTCTCCCACCCTCTGGCCATGGGTATTTTGAGCAGAAAGTGACTAATACAGGGGGTTGGGTGCTCATGGGATGGTTGGAGTGGCTGGATGGGGGAAGAGAGGAGAGGAGGCTGAGGCTTGAGAGGATCTGCTCCCCTGGCCTGAGCAGCAAAGGCAGGTGGGCGTCCGGAGCTTGCCTCGGGCACTCTGCGTTAGGGGACATGCTGACATGGCCATGATCCGGAGAGCAGGCAGGGCCTCCCCCACCAGGGGTGACCGCACCCTGGACACCAGTGCAGGAAAGGATGCGCGTCTGCACGAGCCTGCCTGTCAGAAGGGTGCGGCCAAGGCACAGGAAGGCGGCCTCTGGCTCCTTCCACCTTCAAGTCCCACATGAGGGTCTCAGCGCTGGCTCACGATAGGCACCCACCACTCTGGAAGGAGGCAGTTTGGGAAATGGAGCTTTATTTAGCTTTCTACCTGCAAAGGACAGGAAATAGGCGGGAACAGGTCCCTCAGCCCCATGAGGGTCCAGCACCTTTAAGCCTGGAGAGCGCTCACCACTCCAGGCACACAGCACTTGCTGGCTGGAGGCGGCTACATGGCTGCTGGGTGGCAGCTCAGGGCTAGGCCCCAGGAGATACACCCGCAAACAAGACAGGGCCTGACCCTGAAGATGCGATGGCCCTCCAGGGGCAGCAGAGACTGGAATCATCAAGGAAAGTGATCAGTGTAACCGTGTGTGCGAAAAGCCTGGGGTCACGGAGCTGAGAGCACAGGGGGCCCACCTGGGCCAGTCTGGGGGTGGGAAGCGGAATGGTAAAAGCCAGCTTTCCAGTAGTAGCAGAGTCTAATACAAAGCTTAAAGGGAAAACTACAAATTAACCAAATCCAAATTAAGCAGGAGGGAACAAAGGGCGTGTGTGTGTGAGAGAGACACAATGCTACTTCCATCTTAAGGGAGCATATGTATATCTACAAACCCCTGGAAGATGCGGGGGGGGTGCTTGGCATTTTCCACCAGTGGACAGTTCAGTCTGACCAGTGCACAGAGTGATGAGTGAGGGCAGTGGGTAAGAAACAAAATTGGAGAGGAAAGCAGGGAACTGGAGACCTCAAGGAGCTTCCACATCATTTTGAAGAATTTGAGTTTATCCTGTGGGCAATGGGGAGCCATAGCAGGCATTTAAGCAGGGAGAGAATCACCATTCTGGTTTCTGAAATATCACTTCAGTGCAGTGTGTGCTGCAGGCTGGAGAGGGCAGGACTGCGGGCAAAGATCTCAACGATGATATTGTAGCTGTCTGGGCTGAAGATCATGGCTGCCGAGAGGAGGACTAGGGAAAAGACAAGGCAGGTTGTTGGGAGTTTAGGGAGGCGGAGCAACCGGGAGGGGGTGGGAGTGGGAGCAGAGAGAAACCTGGGGTGGCTGCCAGGTTTCAACACCAGCTACACCCAGAAGGGTGGGCCCCCACCAACTCCTGGCACTTGATCCTGGGGTGGTGCCCACCTACAGGCTCCCTGCCTCTGAACTGAACTGAGTTCACAGAAAGCCTCTTCCCTCCCGTGAACCTTATGGCCTACATGCAATTCAATGCCACCAACATTTATTAAGCAGCTATTATGTGCCAGGAAGCAGGGAGGCTTCTCCCTGTCTCACCTAAGGGGGTTTAAACTGGATGACTAAGAGACTCGGGAGTAGGGATGGGAGGTTGAATGTGGGCAGGGAGAAGCTGTGGATACATAGCCCACATTCAGGCCTTCCCTCCTCTCCTTGTGTAGGAGGTGTCTTGACCCATGACCTCTCACCCCCTATGATAGAAGGGTACAAGGGGCATCAGCAGAGCCTTAGACAAAGCCCTTGGGCCCCAACCTCTACTGGAACAGGCAGCCACCCCTGGTCTCTTTCTCCTCAAAGAGTTCTGCGTTCCATCTGCCATGAGGCCCAGATGGAAGGAGAGATCCATCTGCACATTCACGGATAGGACTTGCTGTCTGCCATTCAATAGATTCATTCCTTGGAACCAAGGCATTTTCCCAGAGGCTGTTAATAGGAAGATATTAGCCCATTATTGCCTGGGTAATGTATTAACTCCTTACCAATGCAGTAGCACAGTAGTGCAGGCAAATTATAGGATTGCTTTTGTCTGAGCCCAGAAGGGAGGCCTGCTTTTTAGAAAGGTGAGAGGCCTGGACCCACCCTCTGGGGGTCCGGGCACTGGAAAACCATGACAGGAACAGCGTTTACTATTGATGGAATGAACGAACACACTACGTTTCTAATTTCTCAATCTCCATAATTCTGTAAGGTGATTATTGTTCCCATTTTGCAGATGATGAAACTAAGTTTCAGTTAGGTTCTGAAATTTGCTCATTTAGGGTCACATGGCTAACTAGGTGGCTGAACTAGAATTTTAACCAACCCAAACCTGATGCCAATGCCTTTTTCTAAATGACTACATGGTAATTAAGCCTTGCTCCCTGGACCTCCTGTGCGCTGCTAGGTCCTGCTGCTCCCTAGAGTAGTCATATCCCAGAAGGAGATTATTCTCTCAAATCTTTCTCATGGTTGTTTGGCTTGGCCTGGGAATGGAAGCTCCTGGAAGAGACGAAGTGTACAGAACCAAGGAAGGGAAGGTCTGCTGGGAAGAAGCCTGAACCAGGACAGCAGGGATTGATAGATGGGAGCCCTGGAAGGCTCTGTCCTTATTCAACCCTCCCCCGCAGGGGGTCTCCTAGGCCCTGCAACATCCTGCTTTTGTCCCCAACCTGTTTCAGGACCCTAGGAACAGTCCTTCTACTCTGACACTGAGAAACCTCAGGACTTCCTCATCCTGCTCTGGGACACTGTCCAGGGCCTCAGCCTACTAGCCTGGGGCTCCCACCCTGGGTTTAATTCCAGCAACCCTAATGCTCTCCAATCCCCGGCTGAGACGCCAGGCCAGGGTACAGCCTGCAGAGCTTATTCATGTGCCGTAGCTGCCCAGTGACCAAGGGGATGGGGCGGGGGGGGGGGGGGGGGGCGGACAGGGGGAGACAGAGAAGCCTCTAAGGCCCCTGGTAGCTGTCTCCCAGGCAGGGGAGGAAAAAGTATTTTTCCTCTACACTTCTGAGTTCGTGACTGAGACCCCTGTAATAAAAGGCAGTTTAGCCAGAGAAAAACAAGTTTATTCACATGTATACCTCGTGTATATTTGGGACAAGAGAAAAACAAGTTAACCCTCGCAGGTGGCCTAAACCAGAAGCTTAAATACCATCTTCAGCTAAAGACAAAAGAACAAAAAGGTGAGAGGGGGGAGGTCTGTATGGGAGATTAGCAGGGAAAGCAGGGTAAACAAGGATAAAGCTTGTTAGGCAGATTTAAATCACTGCTCCCTCCATTGGTTAAGCTTCTCTGGAGACTTAAGAGTTATCTTCTCTTCCCAGTGCGGAGACGGAGACACACTTAGAGATTTCCTCTAAATTTCCCGTTCAAAAGAGTAAGTTCCACGGTTTCTGGAGTTTCTCCGGTGTCTGTTCTTCGTCAAAATAATCAGCTCAAAATAATCCTTAGGACAAGAGGCATATTTTGGGGTGGCATATTCTGCTACCCTTACCACCCCCCCCCACCCCCCCGCGCTCAGCCTCCCCCCCAACCACCCCTTCCAAACCCGGGCTCCCTGCCATGGCCCCAGGCAGCTTTCGAGAGAGAAAAATGTTCTGGTCAGAGTGAGAACCAGTGGCTTCTTAGGTCACAAGACCTCTGACGGACTGTGCCCCTGGACACATCTTGGTCACACCAGGTCCCGGAGCAGCAGGACTGGGTGGGCTTCGGTGCCTGGCAGTCGGGGGACATCATAGCCTTTGATGGGTGATTAGAAGGCTTGGGTAGTTGCAAGCCCACCGAGCTCTCAGTGTACATCCCGCTGGGCCGGGCTGAGGAGGGCGCCCTCCACCTCCAACCAGCCCGGGTGCTGAAAGCAAAGGCTGATCTCTCCCGCGGTCAGACCCGGGACTCCGGCTGGGAGGGAGCGCCGAGTCTACCACTTGGGCTAGTTCTTGCTTCAGGTTCCCCTCCTTGTTACAGCCCTCGGCAGGCAGGAACCGCTCCCCACCCCCACGCCCCCTCCCACTCGCCACTACATCCCCGGGGAAACCTCCACACCCACACCCCTACCTAAGGCACACACCCCAATAAACAAACATTCCCCTCCTCCACTAGGCAGCCGCGACACATGCGCACGAATTCCTCAGGCCTCAAGACAGGCTGTGCGTCCAGTTGCCAGGGGGACTTCACACTGACCTTCTTCGAGGGTGACCACACGAAGAACCCGGAGAGGGGGGCGGTCGGGGAGCAGACAGGACCTCCTCTCCCTACTCGCCCCCAACCCCCCAGAAGGCTCCCTCCCAGGCTTTCCTCCAGTCCAGAACCCCAGGCTGGATGTGGCAGCGCGGGGCGCCCTCGTGTGGGCAGACGCGGTGCTGCAGCTCCTCCGCGGCCTCCCGCTCCTGCGCCGCGCCCGCGCCCGCCCCCGCAAGCAGAGTCCTGTGCCCGGGGGCCTTGCTCACTGACCCCGTGGGCCTGCGCCCAAGCGACCGTCTGTCTGTCTCTTACCTTTTAATATTTACTCCCTCTATTTTCTAGTTCGATATTCATGCATACGAAAAGACAATTTAACAAAACGGTAGTTATAAAACAATATAGTTAATACCCACGAGCCTGCCCCCTGACAAGAGAGCTGAATCATCACTTTGTAAGTTACATCTTCCTTTGTGTTCCTCTTCACCGTCCCTAATTTCATGTTTTCTCTTGCTTTTTGTTTCACTTATGTTTATTGTGGTAAAATATATGTAAACTAAAATGTACAGTTCTGTAGTATTAAATGCATTCAGAATGCTGTACAACTACCAGCACCACCCATCTCCATAACTCTTTTCGTCTTGTCAAACTGAAACTCTATACCCATTAAATAATACCCACTCTCTGCTCCCTTAGCCTGGTAACCACCATTCTGTTTTCTGTCTCTATGACTTTCACTAATCTAAGTATCTTATATAAATGGAAGTATGCAGTTTTTGTCTTTGTGACTGTCCATATATCACTTAGCATAAGGTGCTTAAAATTCATCCATGTTGGAGCACCTGGGTAGCTCAGTTGGTTAAGCGTTCGACTTTGGCTCAGGTCATGATCTCACCGTCCATGGGCCCGAGCCCCTTGTCCAGCTCTGTGCTGACAGCTCAGAGCCTGGAGCCTGCTTCAGATTCTGTGCCTCCCTCACTCTCTGCCCCTCCCCTGCTCTCTCTCCCTCTCTCAAAAATAAATACACAGTTAAAAAAAAAAATTATCCACGTTGTAGCATGTATCAATTTCCTTCCTTTTTAAGGCTGAAAAATATTACATTGTGCATACATGGCATTATACATTTTACTTATCCATTCATCCATTCATGGATACTTGGGTTGCTTCCATGATTTAGTTATTGTGAATAATGCTTCTATAAATATATGTGTACAAATGTTTCTTTGAGACCATGCTTTCAATTCTTCTGGGTACATACTAAGAAGCAGAATTGCTGGGTCACACAGTAATTCTATTTTTAACTTTTTGAGGAATCACCATATTGTTTTCCATAGTGGTTGCACCATTTTGCATACCCACCAACAGTGCACAAGGGTTCTTTTTCTTTTTCTTTTTTCTTTCTTTCTTTTTTTAAGTAAGCTCTACGCACAACATGGGGCTTGAACTCACAACCAGGGTTCTAATTTTTCCACATCCTTACCAATGCTGGTTGTTTTTGTTTTTTATAATAATCATCCTAATGGGTGTGAGGTGGTATCTCATTGCAGTTTTGACTTACATTTCCCTCGTGATTAGCGATGCTGAGCATCTCTTCATGCGCTTATTGGCCATTTGTATATCTTCTTTAGAGAAACATCTATTCAAGCCCTTAGCCCATTTTTGAATCAGGTTATTTGTGGTGGAGTTTTAGAAGTTCTCTATATATTCTGAGTAACAGTCCTTTTTCAGTTATATAAGTTGTAAACATTTTCTCCCATTATATGGGTTACCTTTTTACTCTGTTGATAGTATCTTTTGATACACAAAATTTGAAAATTTTCACGAAGTCAAATTTGTCTTTTTTTCTTTTGTTACCTGTGCCTTTGGTGTCATATTCAAGAAACATTGCCAAATCCAATGTCATGAAGTTTTGTCCTATGTCTTTTTCTAAGAGTTTTATCTTTTTAATTCTTATGTTTAGGTCTTTGATCCGTTTTGAGTTAATTTTTGTATATGGTGTTAGGTAAAGTCCAACTACATTCTTTTGCATGTGGACATCCAATTTTCCTAGCACCATTCACTGAAAAGACTGTGCTTTCCCCCACTGAATGGTCTTGACAGCCTTGTTAAAAATTGTTATACTACATTTGCTAGTGTTTTTATCGGGGGTCTCTATTCTACTCCATTGGCCAATACGTCTGTCTTTATGCCAATACTACTGTTATGATTTTTGTAACTTTGTAGGTGTTTTTTTTTTCCCAATATTTATTTATTTTGGGGAGAGTGCAAGCAGGGGAGGGTCATAGAGGTGGGGACAGAGGATCTTTTTTTTATTCTCTATTTCATCTATCTCTGTCCTAATCCTTCCACTAGCTTTGGGTTTACTTTGTTCTCCTTTCTCTACTTCCTTAAGGTATAAAGTTA
Organism: Panthera tigris; assembly: GCF_018350195.1. Lineage (NCBI taxonomy): Eukaryota > Metazoa > Chordata > Mammalia > Carnivora > Felidae > Panthera > Panthera tigris. Next base: position 95,577,189 of record NC_056667.1, on the reverse strand, counting down.
AGTCGCTGATGTAAGATTGTTCTTGTTTTTTAATGTAGGCGTTTATAGCTATAAATTTCCCCCTTAGCACAGCTCTCACTGAATCCCATAAATTTTGTTATGTTGTATTTTCATTTTCATTAATCTCTAAATCTTTTCTCATTGCCCTTGTGATTTCTTCTTTGAGCCATTGGTTGTTTAAAAGTGTGTTCTTTAATTTCCACAGTTCTGTGAATTTTCCAGTTTTTCTTCTGTTATTGATTTCTAACTTCATCCCACTGTGGTTGGAGAAGATTGTTTCATAGATCTACCTTTTAAAATCTGTGGAGACTTGATTTATAACCTAACATATGGTCTGTTCTAGAAAATGTCCAGTGTCCACATGAGAAAGATGTGTGTCTTGTTGTTTGATAGAGTGTTCTCTACATGTCTGTTAGACCTAGTTGTTCTGTTGTGTTGTTCAAGTCCTCTACTTCCTTACTTATCTTCTCTCTGGGTACTGTATCCATTATTGAGAGTTGGGTACCGAAGTCTCCAACTATTATTGCAGAACCTTCTAGTTCTCCTTTCAATCCATCCATTTTCGTTTCATATATTTTCCTGGCCTGTTATTAAATATGTGAAGGTTTATAATTGTTATATCTTCTTGCCATATTGAAACTTTTATAAATATATAATGGCATTCTTTGTCTCTTATGAACTTTTAAAATTTAAAGTCTATTTTGTATGATATTCTACGGCCACTCCTGATCTCTTTGGTTACTATTTTCATGGACTGTCTTTCTTCATTCTTTCAATCTATTTGTGTCTTTGGCTGTAAGGTGAATCTCTTGGTAGCATATAGATATGTGTTTTTCTCCATTCTGCCGATCTAGGTCTTTGATTGGAGAATTTATTCTATTTACATTTAAAGTAATTACTGATAAGAAGGAACTTCTTGTGCTATTTGTTTTCCATATGCCTTATATCATTTTTTTTGTCCCTCCTTTCCTGCACTACTGTCTTCTTTTGTGTTTTAGTTGATTTTTTTCTAGTGAATGTTTAAATTTCTTTCTCATATCCTTTTGTGTATATTCTATAGTTATTTTCTTTGTGGTTACCACAGGGATTACATTTAATGCCCTAAAGTTATAACACTCTAATTTGAATTATTACCAGTTTAACTTCAGTAACCTAAAAAATCTGCTTCTTTTTTTTTTTTATTTTTTTCAACATTTATTCATTTTTGAGAGATGGAGAGAGATAAAGCATGAGTGGGGGATGGGCAGAGAGAGAATGAGACACAGAATCCGAAGCAGGCTCCAGGTTCTGAGCTGTCAACACAGAGCCTGATGAGGGGCTCGAACCACAGACTGCAAGATCATGACCCAAGCTGAAGTCAGCCACTTAGCCAACTGAGCCATCCAGGTGCCCCACCTTCTTTTTTTTTCTTTTTTTTAAGTTTATTTATTTATTTTGAGAGAGAGTGTGTGTGTGTGCACACAGGGTAGGGGCAGAGAGAGAGAATCCCAAACAGACTCTGCACTGTCAGCGCAGAGTCTGACATGGGGCTCAAACCTACAAACCATGAGATCATGACCTAAGCCGAAATTAAGAATTGGAGGCAGGCTCCATGCTGAGTGTGGAGCCTGCTTAAGATTCTCTACCTTTCTCCCTCTGCCCCTCTTCCCTGCCCATGCTCTCTCTCTCTCTCTCTCTCTCCCTCTCTCTCTCTCTCTCAAGTAATACATACATATATTACATATATAACATATATTTAAATATATATAATATATTTAATATTTATAATATATATATATTTGTAATATATAAAGTAATCTGAAATATGCTTCAACGGAGGGTATTCATTTAAAATAAAGCATATTAGGGGCGCCTGGGTGGCGCAGTCGGTTAAGCGTCCGACTTCAGCCAGGTCACGATCTCGCGGTCCGTGAGTTCGAGCCCCGCGTCGGGCTCTGGGCTGATGGCTCGGAGCCTGGAGCCTGTTTCCGATTCTGTGTCTCCCTCTCTCTCTGCCCCTCCCCCGTTCATGCTCTGTCTCTCTCTGTCCCAAAAATAAATTAAAAACGTTGAAAAAAAAATTAAAAAAAAAAAAAAAGAAAATATTAAAAAAAAAAAAATAAAATAAAATAAAATAAAATAAAATAAAGCATATTAGAGGGGAAATAGGTGAGAGGATGGGTGAAAAATGATGAGCACTGAGTAATGATGTCTAGAATTGTTGAATCACTAATTGTGTACCTGAAACTAATGTAACACTGTATGTTAATTAAGATTAAAAACTAATTAAAAAAAAAAAGAATTGGATGCTTAACCAACTGAACCATGTACACGCCCCTTCTTTATAATAGCTACATTTCTACTCCTTTTAGTTGTTGATGTCCCCAAATTACATCTTTGTACATTGTGTGCCCCAAAACCTAAACTATATTTTTCAATGCATTAGTCTGTTAAATTATGTAGAAAACAATATTTGGAGTTACAAACCAGTTAAAACAATACCAACTTTTATACTAATAATTATTTTTTTTCTTTATATAGTCTCTTAAATCATAAAGAAACAAAAAGTGCAGTCATAACCATTGTTACAATAAAACTTGTTTTTGTAATTGTCCATATATTTACCTTTATTGAAATCTTTACTTCTCCATGTGGCTTCAAGTTACTGCTTAGTATCCTTTCATTTTACCTTACAGCATTTCTCAAGCATTCCTTGAAGGGCAAGTTTAGTGGTGATGAACTTCTTCAGCTTTTGTTTATTTGGGAATGTCTTAATTTCTCCCTCACTTTTGAAGGACAGCTTTGCCAGATATAGACTTCCTGGTTGACAGGTTTTTTTTTTTTTTTTCTTTTAACTCTTTTTATATATTGGCCCACTGCCGTCTGGCCTCCAAAGTTTCTGATAGAAATCTGCTGTATTAAGGATCTCCTGTATGTGATAATTTGCTTCTCTCTTGCTGCTTTCAAGGTTCCTTTTTTGTCTTTGTCTTTGAAAGTTTGATTAGAATATGTCTCAGTGTGGGTCTCTGAGTTCATCTTGCTTGGAGTTCACTGAACCTGTATTCATGTATTCATGTCCTTCATTACATTTGGGAAGTCTTCTGCTATTATTTCTTCAAATAGTCCCTCAGCCATTTTCTGTTCTCCTTTTGGAACTCCCACCGTGCATATGTGGATCCACTTGATGTGTTCCACAGGTCTCTTAAGTTCTGTTCACTTTTCTTCAATATTTTTTCTTTCTGCTCCTCAGACTCCATAATTTCCATGATCCCATCTTCAAGTTCATAATTCTTTCTTCTTCCTGCTAAAATCTGTCTTTGAATCTCTCTAGTGAATTTTTCATTTCAGTTATACTATTTTTTTTTTAAAGATTTTATTTTTAAGTAATCTCCATACCCAACGTGGGGCTCAAACTCACAACTCTGAGATCGAGAGTTGCACATTCCACTGACTGAGCCAGCCAGGCACCCCATTTCAGTTGTACTTGTAAGCTTCAGAGTTTCTTTTTGGTTTCTTTTTAGGGCCTCTAATTCTTTACTGATATTTCCATTTTGCTAAGACACCACTGTCTTGACTTTCTCCACATCTTTATTTAGTTCTTTGAGACAGTTGTTTTAAAGTCATCGTCTAGCATATCTGCCATCAGCTCTTTTTCAGGGACAGTTTCTGTCATTTTTTTTTTCCTTTGAGTGAGCCATACTTTCTTGTTTCTTTGTATGTCTTGTGATTTTTTGTTGAAAAATGGACATTTTAATATAATAATGTAGTAACTCTGGAAATCAGGTTCTTCCCTTTCCTTAGGGTTGTTTATTATTAGTAGTATTAGTATTTGGATTTTTTAAAAATTTCATTTATTTATTTTGAGAGAGAGAGTGAGAGAAAGGAGAGAGAGTATGAGCAGGGGAGGGGCAGAGAGAGAAGGAAAGAGAGGATCCCAAGTATGTTCTGCACTGACAGTGGGGCTTGAATTCAGTAACTGTGAGATCATGACCTAAGCTAAAATCAAGAGTTAGATGCTTAACTGACTGAGCCACCCAGGCACCCCAGTATTTGGATTGTTGTAGGCTGTCTTGTGCCAAGGATTAACCTGAGGTATAAATTTAAGGGCTTCTCAGAGGCCTTTTCTGGACACACACAGTCACTTTCTAATTTTCCCCCATATATATGCAGCTGTTTCTGAATGTCCTACCTAGTCTTGAATGTCTGGCTCCCAAAAGGGGAAATGGAGAAAAATTAGGAGGAAAGGAGTTCTGGCATTTTAAATCCCCTGGAAGTTACCTTAGCCAGAGAGGTAGGGGCTTGCGACATGGGGTGGGGCTGCAACAGCGAGTGCCCATCTCTGTCTGCACCTCTGTGATTAGAAGTAGTAATCAGCAAGCAGAGCACAGGTCCCAGATATTTGGAGGACAGGGTTGCTATCGTCCACTCTGGTTCCCATAATCTGTGTGCGAGCTGTTCCGGGAACACATGCACAGCTGCCTGCCATGTGGCTGGGGGTGGGGAGATGGATAGTTGTTACTGTGATAATAGCTAAAGTTGGCCAACACGAACCACAACTTATAGCAAGCCTTCGGTAACCTTCAGCGTTTCAGCCAGGTTAACATCAGATGGACTCTACCAATGCAATGTAGTCCAAATGGGATTCCCAGTCATCTTCCTACCATTCCTACTCATCTTCTTCCTAGACTTCTCTTCCCTTGTTTTTTTTTTTTTAATAAAATTATTTCTTTCATCAAATAACTAAATATGCCTAAATTATATATTTATATAGATTTGGTTATTTTCGAGCTTTTTAAGAAATATGTTTGATACAGCCTTTGTTTTTATCCAATAATGCCATAAATATTTATGTTTGTCCTGTTTGAGACCTGACAAGATAATTGAAAAGATTTAATAACTCTGTGTTCAGAAATTTGGCCAATTGGAAGCTGATATTCAGAGCCTGATAGGAATTTTTTTAGATCTCCTCCCTTAAGCTAAATGTGCCCAGAGGGAAAAGCTCTTGTAAAAGGATTTATGGGTAGATCAAACTATGATGTCACTTAAATTACAACCCAATTCCTTGAGGAATTGAAAACAATTGTCCTTATGAAGCCAAATCTAGCCTTCTGGAGGGTGAGAGGCGGGGGGAGGGGGGGGGGTGGCCGGGAGGGGGGGGAGGGACCCATTGGGATTCCCCAGAGTTGGTAAGGTGAAAGTTTTCAGTGATAGAAGATACAGAAAGAAATCTTATCTTAATTTCCCTTATCTGACTTAACTTCTTGAAAACACCATTAGCTCCTCCTCCAAGGGAGTTTCCTGTGAGTTCAGCTGCCATGGAGACAGATTAACCATTTCCATTACCCCAACAGAAACTTCCAAATTTCCCAGTGAAGCCCTAATAACTCCCCCCACCTTTTTTTAATGTTTATTTATTGAGAGAGAGAGAGAGAGAGAGAGAGAATGCACATGTGCACATGAGTGCGGGAGGGGCAGAGAGGGAGAAAGAGAATCCCAAGCAAGCTCCAAACTGTCAGTGCAGAGTCAGTCATGGGATTCCATCTAATGAACCTTGAGATCATGACCTGAGCAGAAATCAAAAGTGAGATGCTTAACTGACTGAGCCACCCAGGTGCCTCGATAGATTCTTAAATTGGGTGCTTAGAAGAGGCATTTCTGAGGAGGTGACATTTAAACTGACATTCAAAAGTCAAAGAAGTGCCCAGATGCATGTTTGGAGTAAGAGCATTTCAAGGAAAGTGAACACCTACAGCACAGGGACAAAAGAAGTAAGGGGGAATCTAATACCTTAAACTTACACAATGTTATGTTTCAAATATGTTTCAATTAAAAAAAAAAAAAAAGAAAAGAAGAAGAAGAGGAATCTGGAAGAAGAGGGAGTTGATCCTAAAGTTAATGAAGTGTAATAAAGTGTAAGCTTCCACAGGCACCTGGGTGGCTCAGTCAGTTAAGCATCTGACTCTTGATCTCAGCTCAGGTCGTGATCTCACAGCTCATAAGTTTGAGCCCCACATCAGACTGTGTGCTGATAGAGGGGAGCCTGCTTGGGATTTCTCTCTCTCTCTTTCTCTGCCCCTCCCTGGCTCTCTCTTTCTCTCAATAAATAAATATAAAAAAATTTTTTTAGAAAAGTGTAAGCTTCCGGGGACCCTCATAGAGGCCTCCAAAGTTCTGTATTGATTTGTCATTTTATCTCATTTTTCTAATCTACTTCCCCATTGCCCACAGCTTATATAAGCTTCCGGTCCCTTCAAACCTGGGTCTGCCCTGGGCTGGAGCATAGAGGAGGATAGAGCTCATAGAAGGATGTGTACAGAGAAGAATGATGGGACCCGGTCAAGTACTTGGTGAGCAATGAAGCTTAAAGAGTTTGGATTTTATTCTAAGTGTAATTGGAATGCATCAAAGAGCATATAATTGAAGTGAGATACAATTGAGTGAAATTTTCCAAATTTGACTCTGGCTGCTCTGTGGAGAATGGGTTGTGGGGAAGCAAGAGGCAAGCAAGGAGAATTGTAGAGGCCACCGAGAGATGATGGTGGCTTAGACTAGTGTGGAAGCATTGAAAATAATGAAAAGTGGTCAGAGGCAAAATGAAAACCTATGTCCACACAAAACTTTTTACATGAATGTTTATAAGGACCTTATCTGTATTTGCCCAAACTGGAAACAACCCAAATGTCCCTCAGCTGGGAAATGGATAAACAAATTGTGGTATATCCATTCAATGCAATACTACTCAGCAATAAAAAGAACAAATTACTGTAATTTGCAATAACATGGTTGAATCTCAAATACATTATGCTAAGTAGCCAAACTAAAAAGGCTTTATTTATACTTTATTATTCAATTTATATGATATCCTTGCAAAAGCAAAAGTGTAGGGACAGAAAACAGATCAGTGGTTGTCCGGAGCTAAGATGAGGGAAGGGGTGACTGAAAGGAACATGGAGGACGACTTTGGATTTAGGAGGACTGTTCTCTATCTTGACTGTGGTGTTGGTCACATAGCTGCATGTACATATTTGTCAAAAAGGGTAAAATTTTTTTGTGTGTATAAATTATGCCTTAATAAATAAAATGGGAAAGCACGGTCAGGTTTGAGATATATTTTGAACCTAGGGAAATAGGACTGGCTGATGGAATGAAAAAGGACTAGAACAAAATATGTCTACAAATTTTTTGATACTTCAAAAAGTGAAGCCTAATTCTCCTCCCTTTATGTTGTGGGCTGAATGTCACAACTCACTTCTGTCCAGTAGAATGTGGCAGAAGCGATGGTATGTAACTTTAGGACAGAAAAAGCATCGGGGCTTCCTTTGCGCTCTCTCTCTGGGATCCCTCACTCTGGGAGAAGGCAGCTGCCATGTCATGAGGACACTCAATTCAGGCACAGCCCTCTTCACAGGTCTTCACAGCAAGGGGCTGGGCTTTTCTGTCAGCACCCAGCACTGACTTGCCTGAAGAGGAAGTGAGAAGCTAAGGGAGGAGGGTGGAAAGTATAGGAGGGAGAGCGGGAAACTGTGAGGAAGGCTCTGTGCAAAACTGTAACTGTCATATTAGGAACATCGAAGTTGACCTTTAGAAGCTTCTTGACACAGGGTATCCAAGGCCTCAAACTGTCTACCAAAATCTATCTCCATCCCTTTTATTCACACAAGGCGTGCTTGATGACAGATTGAAGTACTCACTTTACCAGGGGTATCTGCATTCTTATCAAGACACATACAGGTAAGTAAAGCAGGAATTATTTGGTGGGAAACAGGAAGATTTCTTGAAATCCCACACTTGGTGGTTTGCCAGCTGCCTAAGATCACTCGGAGTGGTAAGGCTTTCTCCCTCCCCCTGGGTGCTGGCTGACTTAGAGCTGAGAGGTGGCTGGGTAAAGCAAAGATTAAGGAAAGAAGGCAGCAGCTGAGAGAACTGCCATACTGGAGAAAGCGGGTCCACCTCTTAGCTCTGGGATCAGAGTGGAGCAGCCGGGAGCCGGCAGTGAAGGGAACCCACAGTGAAAGCACTTGAGTAGCCTGAGCTGATGGAGGAGGAAGAGGCAGGGGAAGTCCAAACCACATTCCCTAAGAATGAGGATGAGAAATCACTTAGGTGTTCAGCTAGGCTTGGATTCAGGGGGTGGAGATAAAGGAGATGTGTCATCTTAGAAATCACTCTCCCTGAGCACCTGGGTGGCTCAGTCGGTTAAGCGTCCAACTTTGGCTCAGGTCATGATCTCACGGTCTGTGAGTTCAAGCCCTGCATCGGGCTCTGTGCTGACAGCTCAGAGTCTGGAGCCTGCTTCGGATTCTGTGTCTCCCACTCTCTCTGCCCTTCCCCTGCTCGTGCTCTGTCTCTCTCACTCTCTCAAAAATAAATAAACATTTAAAAAAAAGAAAGAAAAAGAAATCACTCTCCCCATATCCATCTTTGGTCCAGGCAGGGGAGAATACAGGGAGGCCTTGATGGAACTAACACTGACCTTCCTTTCAAATCTTTTTTTTTTTTTTAATGTTTTATTTATTTTTGACAGAGAGAGAGAGAGAGAGAGAGAGACAGAACATGAGTGGGGGAGGGGCAGAGAGAGAGGGAGACACAGAATCTGAAGCAGGCTCCAGGCTCTGAGCTGTCAGCACAGAGCCCAATGCAGGGCCTTGAGATCATGACGCCTAATTGACTGAGCCACCCAGGCACCCCCTTTCAAATCTAATCTAGCATTAGATTTTCGATGTGCCATGTCTGGGGTGGGCAGTGAGGGAAACTCCAGAGATCTGGGAAACAGGAGAAGAGGATTTGGGGACACAAGTGATGGGGAAACCTGGACAATTCAGTTGTCTGGAGAGCTCCCAACCAGGGCCAGTACTATCTTGGGGCAAGGAGGCACGAAATTTAAGGAGATGCTCACTCAAGGTCATACACATGTAGAGTTGGTCCCTATGGGTGAGTGGCTCCTAACATTTTGTGCCCTGGGTGGCTCACTTGCATTCCTATTCCTGATCCTGATCCTGATCCATCCCTACACCAACTCTCTTTTGACTCTAATCATGTCCTAAAAATGAACAAAAGAAGATGGACTGGACTGCAGTGCTGGACTGCTGCTTTCATCGTGCTGAGTCTCTGACACTGCTCCTGTTGGCCTGTGCTCTCAAACCCATCCATCTGTTGGGGTCCGCCCAAGAAACAAACCTCTCTGCATTCCAAGCAGAAAGGCTCAGATTCACTCAGTCCTGCCAACTCATACTTCAGACTTCCCATGCTCACCCCCTGCCAGTCAGGACTACAGCTCCTCAGACATGATTTATAGACATGTCAGCCATCTCTGTATTGACAGGGTATCTGAGTTGAGCCTTCCCAAACCTCCAGTTGTCCAGAGTTTCCTGGGCAGGACTGAATGCTTGGTAATTTGAGCCCCTCTCCCAACTATGCTCCTATAGATTCCTCTACTCTCATGTGTCCTTTTATGGCTTCAAAAGACTGGCAATGCTTAAATGCTTGCAATCAAGGACTGGGGAAGACATCCTAAAATGCCTTGATCTGGCTTCCCATGAGCACGTGAGTCTGTCAGCAGAGACAATGTCGGGCTAGGGACAGAACCCAGAAGTCCTAGATCTGAATGGAGGGTTCTGACCATTTTCTCCTGTGACATCTTCCCATACCACATAGATCCCCCACCTCCAGGATGGGGTGGCACCTCCATTTGGCGCTTCTCTCAGAACTCTCGGTCTGTGCTCCACATCTAGGCTGTGCAAAAATATGATGAAACTTGAGCCCACCACTGAATTGGATGAAAGCCCTGGCGACCATTTAAACTGAAATGCATTTTTAGCTCTGAATATTTCATGACAGGTGATCAGAGTAGAACTGACATGATTTATTAATGGTTGGTTAGCCATCATGGGTATTAATATATCTGTCATCCAGAAGGATATTAGCTTCACAGGAGAAGTCTAACATGGCCAAGTGGTATTACCCAACCGCACTTTGACTTTTGAAAAAACTTGTCCCAGGGATTCATCACGAGAGCCTTTCAACCACCATTTGGTGAGGAAGGGAGGGCCACAGTCATGCGCCAGGCTCAGCCAGGCTGGGCTAAGACACAACTTTCTCTAGCAGAGATGTTAATGTTGATGTCTAAATTGGAGCTCAACATGTGTAGCTGTTCAAGTGGGGATTGAAATGAAGTAAATAGTTTTACTTGTCTTAGGAGGGATTTAGGTTGCCAGGAGAGAAACTCACAATAATCAGCAAGCTGGTCTCTCTTGCTGGAATGCTGTTTCCATACTGCCCGGTCTCTGACACTGCTCCTGCGGCCGATTCCGTCAAACCCAACCGGTAGTTAGGGTTCTGTGCAAAAAGTCCAGACCCCTTTAGGTGTCCCAGGTATTCTAAGTAGAAAGGAATTTGATCCAGGGCACTCAAGATTGCTGGAAGGGTTGGAGCAGTGGGATAATTCCCTGGACTCCACAGAACTGGCCACCTTCAAGTCCATCAAACCAAACTTGACCCTTTCAGACTTCGTTGTCATGTACAATATTAAGCTACTGCTACAGAAATTAAGAAACTATTGAACATATATCCTGAGAGTAATATAATACAAAACCTATTCCATTTTGCATTATTGTTTTCATTAATTTCTGGCTTTTCAGGCCTATTTTGTATCCACTTGAGCTACTGCAGCCTTAGATGAGTACACCTATCTCACCCCAATTTAATAAGCATTTGGGCACTTACAGTAAACATTTTTCTCTAAGGTTTTTATAATTAAGAGACATTTTATTTTATGGGGCACCTGGACGGCTCAGTTGGTTAAGCATCTGACTTCGGCTCAGGTCATGATTTCACAGTTTGTGAATTTGAGCCCCGAATCAGCCTCTCTGCTCTCAGCACGGAGCCTGCTTCGGATCCTCTGTCCCCCTCCTCTCTGCCCCTCCCCTGCTTGCTCTGTATCTCTCAAAATAAATAAACTTTTAAAAAATGCCATCACACTTGAAATAAAATTCTTTTTTAAAATTTAATTTTAATTATTATTATTTTTTATTTTAGAGAGGGAAGGTGAGCAGGGGAGAGAGGGGCAGAGAGAGAGAGAAAGAAAGAGAGAGACAGAAAGAGAGAATCCCAAGCAGGCTCTGGGCTCAGCATGGAGCCCCATGCAGGGCTCAATCTCACAACCCTGGGATCATGACCTGAGCTGAAATCAAGAGTTGGACACTTAACTGACTGAGCCACCCAGACACCCCTTGAAAAAAATTCTTGAAGATTATCATTTTTGCTTCCATCTGTGTGTGGTTAGTCTACTTTCTCATTTTCTATTTGTGAGTTGTGCCTTCCTATTCACTGCCTATTTATTGAGGGCCTATTTATTTATTTATTTATTTATTTTTAAGTAGGCTCCATGCCCCATGCAGGGCTTGAACTCATGACCCTGAGATCAAGAGTCACATGCTCTACTGACTGAGTCAGCCAAGCACCCCAAAAGCCTATTTTAATCATAACTTTATTTATTTTTTTAAGTAGGCTCCATGTCCAGTGTGGAGCCCAACGTTGGGGCTTGAAATTACAACCCTGAGATCAAGATCTGAGCTGAGATCAAGAGTCCAATGCCTGACTGACTGAGCCACCCAGGCGCCCCAATCACAACTTTAAATAAGGTATTTATTTAGTACAGATTTTAACCCTTTGGGACCTCTTAACGATACAAGAATTATTTCCTATGTTTTCTCAAATAGGATCTGTCTTTTTTTATGTCTTCCACTAGTACAGGACTCCAAGCCCATATATATGTAAATAGCATATATATAATCCATATATCCTATGTAAATAGCATGTTAATAATAACAGTTATCAACTGAACCCTTAATCTGTGCTAGACAACAGGTTGTTGATATACAACATCTCCTTAAATCTTCTAAACAATTCATTTTACAAAATAAGAAACAGTTTCTGAAAACTTCAACTCACCCAGGAGACTCTGTCTAATGCTGCTTTAATTACTTTTTTTGTCAATATTTTTTTCTGCATTGGAGCCAGTCATATGATTTCTCCCCTATATTCTGTTAATGTGGTAAGTTACATTGATTTTTAAGGCAATTTGATTTTTTATATTAATGTTTTTAAATTATATTAAATGTTTTTTAAAGATTTATAGTGAATATAAATATAATAGAAAAAAGGAAATTTACAAGCTTAAATTAAAACATTCTATTATATTTAATCAGCATAAATGGGCTATGTTGCAGAAGAAAGTATACAACAACATTTTAATGACATAAAAAAAACAAAATTTAAATTCCCTGGTGTGGGTTAGTGGGGGCTCTTCTCCATCCAGTGATTCAAAGTATTCTTTATCTCAATATGTTCCTACCACACTTTCCATCTTACTCTTGTTCCTTCTTCCTTCCTGATGTTTAAGATTCCTTCTTTCATCATGTACTTTCTGTTTAGAGAACCCCCTTTAGCTGTTCTTTTAGGGTAGGTCTGCTGGACAAATTCGCTTAATTTTCCTTCCTCTGGGAATGTCTTCATTTCTCCTTCATTCCTGAAGGATATATATGCTGGATATTGAACACTGGGTTGACAATTCTTTTTTTCCAGCACTTAAAAAACATACTGTACCACCTCCTTCTGGCCTCCATGGTTTTTGATGAGAAAACCTGCTATCATTCAGATTATTTATCCCCTATGGATGAGGTGTTTTTTCTGTTTTGCTGCTTTTAAGATTCTTTTTCGTTTTTAGTTTTCAGAAGTTTGACTATGATGTGTCTTGGCATGAATGTCTTTGAAGACAGTTTTTACTATTGGGGATTCACTCAGTTTCTTGAACTTGTAAGCTTATGTCTTTTGGACAATTTTCAGGATAAGTTAGGAAAAGTTTCAGCCATTATTTCTTTGAATACTTTTTCATCTTTGCCTTCTTTCTTGCTTTTTCCAAGACTCTGGTAACACAATTATTAGATCTTTTGTTATAGTTCCACAAATCCCTGATTCTATGTTCATTTTTTCCCCCCTATTTTCTCTCTTTTGCTCAGATTGGGCGGTTTGTATTGTGCTATCTTCAAGTTAATGGATTCCTTCCTCTGTCCCCTCAGTTCTGCTGTTGAGCTCATCCATTAAGTTTCTATTTTGGTTATTATATTTTTAAGTTCTAAAATTTCCATTTGGCTCTTACTTGTCTTCAATTTATTTACTGAGACTTTCTATGTTTGAATTGGTTTCAAGTGTGCTCGTAATTGCTCATGGAAACATTATGATGGCTGCTTAAAAACACTGTAAGATGATTCTAATATCTGTGTCATTTAGATGTATCTGATTATTGTCTCTTCTCATTCATGTTGAGAGATTTTCCTAGTTCTTTGTATGAGTGATTTTTGATCAAAGCATCAACATTTGGGGTATTATAAGACTTTTGGGTTTTATTTAAATTTTCTATTTTAGCAGATCTCCTCTGACACTGCTATGGTAGTTACTACCTTACTTTTTACAGAGAAGGCTTTGCATGGAATCTGGAATTCCCAGTCTGGTTTGCAAAGCCTTTGGTGAGTTTTCAAAGTATTATTAGATGCAACAATAAAACCACTGGAAGAGGTGAGAAGTCCAAGTAAATCAGCCCAGGTATGTCTACCTGGCTGACTCATTAAAGAGACAAATTGGTTGATAACTAGTGAGAACAGGCTTTTTTATAGTCTGAGTGTTTATGAATCCCCAAAATTCACAAAGTTGAAATCCTAACCCCAAAGGTGATGGTATTAGTAGGTGGTGTCTTTGGGAAGTGCTTAAGTTACATGGCAGGGACCCTCATGAATGGGATCAGAGGCTCCAGAGAAATCCCTAGTACTTTCATCATGTAAGGATGCAATAAGGATGCTTCTATAACCTAGAAGAGAGTCTTCCCCTGACCATGCTGGCATCCTGATCTCAGACCTCTAGCCTCCAAAGCTGTGAGAAATAAGTTTATGCTGTTTATAAGCTGTCCAGTCTGTGGTATTTTGTTATAGCAACTTGAAAGAACTAAAACAGGCCCCCAGTGAGTAGAGGCCCAGGCCAGGGCAATGGGGTGGGGAAAAGGGGGCATTTTGCAATTTACCAGAGTTTGAATGGCATTCAATTTTTAAATCAACATCAGAAAAAGTTATTATAAACCTATGATTAGAAGAGGCTGCAGTAAGCAATAGGTCTCTAATGATTTCTATGAAATTGAGTCTGGACAACAAGGACCTATCCAGACTGCTCATGTACAAACAAACAAACAAAAAAAAGGTTTATATTAATTAGGTAGTTCCAGATTGAAGGAGTTGTTGAAGAGCTAAATTTATATCACACAATGCCTGCTCATGTTTAGGTTTTCAAAGAAGAGGTTGAGTTACTGAGGACTTCATTAAATAGCAATTTTAGAAAAGTTGGGAATCCATTGCTGGCAATAATTGGGAGTCCTAGCCAAAAATCCTATTGATTGACAGTGAGCATGGGGAATGAATGCTTGCAGGTAATCTGTAAGTGAGGACTTTACTTCCTTGGTATAAATCATGCCCTAGGGATTGCACTTGGTTTTTGACAAACTTATAACTTTTCTTTGGAAACTTCTGAGCTAAAACTTAAATAAACTGATATCTGCCCTAAAGCTCATTTCATCTTTAGAACACAACAAGATGTTAATTTTGTACTGGATAAACATAAAACAACAAAGTAATTTCAGGTATTTAAAGTCCTAGTAAGAATTTATGAAGAGTAGGAGGGTACTTCAGTAAACCCCTGAGGCATAACTTGCCCCATATATTATTAACCTTCTGAAAAAGGCAAATAAACATTGACTAACCCAAACTAAAGAAAACAGACTTATAGATGTAAAACATGTAGCTTCAAGTGGCACTGAAGATAAAATAGCCTTTGAGTGTGGTACTGCAAGGAAACCTGTAATGACTATTTTTATTTATGGTTTGAACATCCTGAACAAGTGTATATCCTCTCCTATTACATTTCTGAACTGGCAGGACAGGAACAGTACAAGGAGTAGCATAAGGTATGATAAATCTTGATTAAAATTTCAAGTGTTGGCTTTTTAGTTTCTACTTCTAGAGGGTAGTATGCAAGCTTAGACGGAGTTTTGGATGGGTCAACCTAACCTTGAAAGGTGCAGTCTCAATGATTTTAACACTTTCAGTAGACTTTTTGACCAACCAGGATCCTGATACCTCATGGAGATCTTCAGTTTGGACTTTCGTTAGACACAAGGATATGAATAAGTCTGGGTCTGAATGAACTGTAACTTCATTATGAATTGAAGAATCCTTATGAATTTCAAGGTAAAGGTGATCAGAAGAGTATTTATTCTGATGCCATCTGCACTATTCAGTTAGTGGATATGTCACAAAAGAGAAAGAATATTCCATGGTGTGAAGTCTGAGAATAACAATTATGGAGAGATATGGGAAATGTCTGAAGGTCATTAGAGATATCCCTCACCTGAGTTCATTAACTCCAGGGGAGAGGTTGTATAAAGGTGTTCCAGCTTAAGGCTGATATTGTACCTCCTGCGTCAATAAAAAATTTGCAAAGTTTTTCTTTAATATTTTAGTTCTCTTTTAGTTTAAGGAAATTGGGTGCTTGGTTCCTCCCTCAGAGCTTCTTCATTGCTCATCTGCCTTATTTCTTTCCTTCAATTTCTTAGTTAGCACAGTATAATTGTTTTTCTTAGTGTCCCCTTGGCTTATAATATTTACAAGTATCTTTATCAAAAGTTTCCCTCCTTTAGTTTTTAATGATGAGGATGAGAGTATTTAGTTTTATTTGTAAGAGCATCAGTTTATGCTGGCTCTTAATCTGATTATTTTCTAAGGCTTTTTGAAAAAATATTCAGTAACACACTCACTAAGATGGCTCTAATAGAAATGGCCATAATAAAAAATAATAAGTTTTGAAGAGAATGTACAGAAATTGGAACCCTTACCCACTGCTAGTGGGATCATAAAATGGTGCATCTGCTTTGGAAAACACTTTGGCATCTCATCAAAAAATTAAATATAGTGTTACCATATGACCCAGAATTTTCGTTCCCAAGTATATACCTTAGAACACTAAAAATATGTTTACCCAAAACCTTGCTCATGAGTGTTCATAACAATACTATCATAATAGCCAAAAAGCATAAACAACCCAACTGATGTTCATCAACTGATAATGGATAAACAAAATGTGGTATATCGATACAATGAAATATTACTCAACAATAAAAAGGAATGAACAATTAATATATACCATATGGGTGAATCTCAAAAGAATTATGCTGATTGAAAGAAGTCAGACAGAAAAGGCACATGATGTATGATTCCACTTATGTAAAACATCCTGAAAATGCACATGCATAGAGACAGATAGTAGATTAGTGGTTTCCAGGGGCTGGGGACAGCAAGACTAGGAGTGGCTATAATAGGTACAGAGTTTCTTTGGGGGGATAATGAAGACATTCTGCGATTAGAGAGGGATGGTGATGATTGTATATATAGCCTTGTGAATATTCTAAAAATCACTGAACCACATACTTTATAAAGATGATTTTTATAGTATGTAAATTATATATTGATTTTTTTTAAATGTTTAGTGAGAAGTTGGAGTTCTGACAATAAGGCTTTTCCCATTCCAAGTTTTGCTTGTATCCTAAATCCTCCATTTCTAGCCTAAAGCCATTAACAGAAGGTGAGGAGAGAGCTAGAGTCATATCTGCCTCCAACTTTGTTCCAGAGTGCTCTCTAAAGGTATTAAGGAGCCTATTCCTACCATCTTCTTTGGACTCACCCTTCCTTTGCTTGCAGTATTGAATTAGACTTCAGTCTGTTCTCATAGGAAAAACTTTGGGGATGGCTTCCAAAAAATCTTGTGCAATATCTCCAGTTTTTTTCAAACCTTTCTGGTTTCCTATACAAGTTCTGGTCTCTTAGAGTCTACTCACTCTGACTTTCCCATCCAGTAGTTTTGCATGTGGAGTGCCTACTAACGTATGAACCAATTGATATAGATCTGGCATCTTGGATTATATGTTCCTGGAACTACTCTAAATTTGTTGCTAAATTTCTGTTTATTTTCTCTAGGCTTTGGAAAGTCCTTGGCAATGATTCACAGTTGTGTTTGTAATTCATCTCTTAACTTTCATTTTGTAAGATTCGCCAGGAAAAGGGGCCAAACAGCATCCTGGTAGAGTTGCTCCCAAAGCTTTTATGCAGCCAGTGGATGTAAGAGATAGAAAGGGTGGATGAAGAGATGAGTCCTCCTCCTCCAGAACTGATGTGCTCCTTTGCCCAGCTGCCAAGAGAATTAAAGGCTGACAGATTTCAAGTAAGTCCCTCTCTGGGAATTGCCCTCAGCTGAAGAAGTCTACCTCACCTGACAACATGTCCCTCTCGGTGGCAGCCTGCACCACCACTGAAATAGTATAAACCCCCTTCCCAGCCTCAGTCTGGGACATTTCTGACAGTCCGGCTCTAAAGTTTTCACCAAGGGATTGCCCGAGGCCTTTGCTTTAAGTGCACTGCAGTTCAACTTCCCCTCTGCCCAGTGCAGCCCTTTTTGCTCCCCACAGGCACTGTTCCTGAGACTGTACTCCCCAGCAAACTCCTTGCATACAAATCTCCATCTCAGAGTCCATCGTTTTGAAGAAACTAACCCAGAAAGAGTCAAACATAAACTTGGAACAGAGAGGTCTTTAGGCACTATTAACATACTGACTTTTCTGTTTACTATATGACTCCAACTTGTTGGTTTTCCTTCCTTGTAAAGACTCTTCTTGCCTAGTCTGGGAGAATCATCAATAACAAAGACAGTAATAGCAGCAAAACTGACCGAGTGCTTACTCTGTGCCATGCACTATTCCAGGTTCTTTAGATAAAGTCATTTACTATTCACCACAACCCTCTAAGTTAGTTACTAATAAAGTAATTATAATTAAACTAACATATTTAATAACATATTATATATATGTTAATAATAATAAACTAATAATAATATTGCCCAGAAAAGGACACTAAAGCACAGATAGTGATTTCCCTGGGGTCACACAACGGGAAGTGGAAGTTTAGAACAAAACTGACTCCATTTGTTTCCATAAGCAGCAAAACTGCTAAGACAGAAGGTTGGGAAGAGGGGAGCAGCAGAAGGGGAAGAGGGGAGGGGCAGCCTGTCAAGTGGACAGGCTATGGCTGAACTTGTTGGTACATAAGAAGTTTTGACTGAAGGCAACAGATAGGGAGGATGGAATTTGTCTCCTAGCCAGTCAGGTTCACCGATTTTTTTTTTTTTAGTCTAATTATTTTTTTTAATGTTTATTTATTTTTTAGAGAGAGAGAGAAGGAGCATGAGCGGGGGAGGGACAGAGAGAGAGGGAGACAGAGAATCTGAAGCAGGCTTCAGGCTCTGAACTATCAGGGCAAAGCCTGACGTGGGGCTCGAAATCACAAACTGTGAAATTATGACCTGAGCCGAAGTTGGACACTCAACCAAATGAGCCACCCAGGCGCCCCTTTTTTAGTCTAATTAAAGGTTTGCCTGCCTCTCACCCCTGGTTGGTGTTTGTGGCTTTCACTGTGTGTCTAGATGAATGTGACAATGTGAGGTGAACACTATGTAGGGCCATGAACTTAGAAACCATCCCTCTTACTTTTTAAAAACTACCTTTTAAAAATTGTGGTAGAGGGGCGCCTGGGTGGCTCAGTCAGCTGAGCATCCGACTTCAGCTCAGGTCATGATCTCTCAGTTCGTGAGTTCAAGCCCTGCATCAGGCTCTGTGCTGACAGCTCAGAGCCTGAAGCCTGCTTCAGACTCTGTGTTTCCCTCTCTCTCTGCCCCTCCCCTGCTCACGCTCTGTCTGTTCCTCTCTCTCAAAACTAAATAAACATAAAAAAATTAAAAACCATGGTAGAATATACATAACATAAAATTTACCATTTTGACCACTTTTAATTCAATAGCATTTAGTACACTCACAATGTTGTGTAACTATTACTGCTATCTGTTTCCAGAACTTTTTCATGATCCCAAACAGAAACTCTGTACTCATGAAATGATAATCCTTCATTCTTTCCTTCTCCCAGCCCCTGGTAAACCTTATATAAATGGAAGCCAAAGGGACATGCTCTGGCAAGAGTAGGTGACAGACAGACTGCTATCCAAGGTGCACGGGTAATGTTATGCACGACTACAGTAGCCTAGTGTTAAGAGTAGGCACTGTCTTTAGATGATCTGAATTTGAATCCTAACTCCACTGCTTCTTTTTTTTCTAATTAAAAAGAAGTTACAGGGGTGCCTGTGTGGCTCAGTTGGTTAAGCGTCCTACTTTGGCTCAGGTTATGATCTCACCGTTCGTGAGTTCAAGTCCCGCGTCGGGCTCTGTGCTGATGGCTCAGAGCCTGGAGGCTGCTACGGATTCTGTGTCTCCCTCTCTCTCTGCCCCTCCCCTGCTTGTGCTCTGTCTCTCTCTCTCTCAAAAACAAATAAACATTAAAAAAAAGTTTTTAATTATGGTAAAACGCACATAACATTAAATTTACCCTCTTAATCATTTTTAAGTGTACACTCAGTCATGTTGAGTACATTTACAGTGTTGTACAACCAATCTCCAAAACTTTGTCTTGCAAAAATGAGACTCTATACCAGTTAAGCACTTCCCACTCCCTCCTCCCCCCAGCCACTGGCAACCGCTATACTACTTTCTCTCTATATAAAGTTGACTATCCTAGGTACCTCAGATAGGTGACATCCTTTTGTGACTGGCTTATTTCACTTAGCATAATCACCCATGTTGTAGCATGTATCAGAATTTCATTCCAGGGTGCCTGGCTGGCTCAGTCAGTAGAGCATGTGACCCTTGATCTCAGGGTCATGAGTTCAAGTTCCATGTTTGGGGTAGAGCTTACTTAAAAAAAAGAAAGAAAGAATTTCACTCTTTTTTGAGGCTGAATAATATTCCCTTGTATGTACACACCAAAGTTTCTTTATGTTCATCTGTCGATGGACATTTGGGTTGTTCCCACCTTTTGGCTATTGTGAATAATGCTGCTATGAACATGTGCAAAAATCTGAGTCCCTGCTTTCAGTTATTTTGGATATATACCCGCAGTGAGATTGCTAGATCATGTGGTCATTCTGTTGAACTTTGTGAGGAAGTGCCAAACTGTTTTCCATTTTACATTCCCACCAGCAATGTATGAGCGTTCTAATTTTTCCACATGCTTGCTAGTATTTGTGATTTTCCTTTTTTTTTTTTAAAGGTTCATTTATTTATTATTTTTGAGAGAGAGAGTGTGTGTGTGTGTGTCCAGGGGGTGGGGTGTGGGGAGGGGAAGAGAGAGAGAGGGAGAGAGAGAGAGAATCTCAAGTAGGCTCTGTGCAGTCAGCACAGAGCCTGACTCAGGGCTAGATCTCACAAACTATGAGATCATGACCTGAGCTGAAATCATGAGTTGGACACTTAAACAACTGAGCCACCCGGGCGCCCCTCCTTTTTGTTTTTTGTGTTTTGTGTTTTTTGGTTTTTTTGATAATGGACATCCTAATGGTATAGGTCACGTGAAGTGGTATTTCACTGTGGTTTTGATTTGCATTTCTCTAATGGCTAGCCATATTGAGCATCTTTTCATGAGCCTATTGGCCATTTGTCTATCTTGCTTGAAGAAATGTCAAGTCCTTTGCTCATTTTTGAATTGGATTTTTTTGTTGTTGTTAAGTTGTAGGAGTTCCTTATATATTCTGGATAGTGATTCCTTTCCAAATATATGATTTGCAAGTATCTTTTCCCATTCTGTAGGAGAAAACTCCCACTCACTTTTGCCTTCTCTAAACTCTAAGGTGACGTCTTCAGATACCTTCCCCTAGTTGTGACTGCTCTGTGTTATCATCAAGTAGTTCTGTTTGCACCTCTCGTGATTTTTCAGCTGGCATGGAGACTGTGGCTATGATCTGTGCTTTGCCTGCTCCCTACCCACCTTGTTCCAACAGCACTTAACACAGTTCTGGGATAGGTGGTCCCCAGAGACACAGCCTCTCCGAACTAGAAGGAGTCCTAGGTATCATCTAATCACCCTTCCTCTCTGAGGTTCAGAGACCCACAGCTAGTTGGATGTAGAAACAAGACCTAGTCCCACAATGTGGGGTCCACTTGTCTCTTTCTCCCCTTTTCTCTCCATGTCCTCTCATATTCCACCCTCCAAGCTCACTGAATCGTAGGCAGTTCCACACATGCACCATGTCAGCTCTCTCGGTGGAACCCATAGATTCTGGAGCCAGACTGCCTAAGGTCAGTCCCAGCTTTGCCTCTTCCTAGCTGTGTGATCTTGGGCAAGTTACCAAATCTCTCTGTTCCTCAATTTCCATATTTATAAAATTGGTACAATATTAATACCTACCTCATATAATTGTGAGAATTCGTGGAGAATACATAGGCACAGTCCCTGGTCTATAGTAAATACACAATACATGTTAGTTTTTACCATTATTGCCTTTAGGCCTTCAAACTTGCTGTTATCCTTGCTTAGATCAAATTCCCTTATCCTAGATGTTACCTCCTACCCTAAATGTCTTTACCTAACTGTATTGTCTCCTCTGGAAAATCTTCCCTGATTCCTCTAGAGTGGATTGTATTAAGTGTACTTTCTCTGTTTTCTTAATATCTCTTGCTAAAATATACATCCTTACCGTATACTAGGTATTGCTATCAGCACTGGGGGGTTACAACAATGGACGAAAAAGGAAAAATATTTCTATCCTCAGGGAGCTATAACTCTAGTGAAGGAAAGGCTCATGATAAGATAATTATAGTATCTTAGTGATAAGTTCACCAAAGACAAATAAAGCAGGAAAAGAGATCTAAATGGTCAGGGGTTGCAATTTTAACTGGGGTTGCCAAGGACCACTAGAGAAGATCACACTGGAGTAAAGATCTGAGGAAGTGTATTAGTCAAGATTCAACCAGAGAAACTCCTAGTTGAAACTCCTAGCTTGATTAAATAACTGGAGCCTATATTCTAACCAAGCTGACACATAAAACTGACCACGAGGGGAGGTGAATGAGCTAGGCATGCAAATATTTGGCGGGGGAAGTACTCTAGGTAGAAGAAACCTTGGTGTAAAGCCCGGGGTTAGAAGCACTCAAGGAGTATTCTGAGAACAGAAAATACACGAATGTGTTTGGAATCAGAAAGCAAAGAAGAGAATAGCCAGAAATGAAGTCAGAGAGCTACTGGGGGGGCCAGATCAAGCATAGCTTTATAGCCCATACTTCCGATCTTCCGATCCATGTAGGCCTTTGTGTTTACTGGTCGGTGGTGGTTTTCACTTTCAAAACAGTTTTATTGAGATACAACAGACCATAAACTGCACGTATTTAAAATACAGGGGTACCTGGGTGGCTCAGTCGGTTAAGCATCTGACTTTGGCTCAGGCCATGATCTCACGGTTCGTGGGTTCAAGCCCCACGTCAGGCTCTGTGCTGACAGCTTGGAGCCTGAAGCCTGCTTCAGATTCTGTGTCTCCCTCTCTCTATGCTTGTCCCCTGCTTGCACTCCGTCTCCCTCTCTCAAAAATAAATAAAAACACTTTTAAACATTTTTAAAAAATAAAGTGTATAAGTTTTGACATATGTATACTCCAACAGAACCATCACCACATTCAAAATAGTGAAAGTATCCATCATGCCCAAAAGTTTCCTTGTGCCTTTTCCTAATCCCTTCTGCTGCTCACCACTGCATTTCTCTTTCCCCAGGCACCTACTGATTAATCTACTTTCTGTCACTGTAGTTTACATTTTCTAGAATTTCATATAAGCAGAATCATACAGAATGTATGTTTTTGTCTGTCTTCTTTCACTCAGGGTAATTATTTTGAGATTCATACATGTTGTTGTGTATATCGATAGTTTATTGCTTTTTTAAAAAGTTGAAGTATAATTAACATACCATATTATATCAGTTTCAGGTGTGGAATATAACAATTCAACAATTCTCTCTACATTACTCAGTGCTCATCACAATGTGTAATCTTAATCTCCTTTATCTGTTTCCCCCTCCCCCCGCCCCCCGCCACCCCTCCATCTTCCCTAGTAGTTCATTGCTTTTTATTCCTGAATGGCATTCCAGTACGGTTATATCACAATTTGTTTATACATTCACATGATGGAAATTTGTGTTTGTGATGCTTAATTTTATGAGTCAGCTTGACTGGGTTAAAAGATGCCCAATAGCTGGTAAAATGTAAAACTCATTTATTTCCAGCAAACAGTAAAGGGAACCAGGAGAGGGAGGAAAAGAACATAGTGACCAAACTCATTTAAACACTAAGTTTCTTCTCTGCAGAAAATCAAATTGCTTGACAGAGGGAAATGGCTTTCCCTTTTAAGATCAAATTGGGTTGGGGTTTTTCCTTTACAGTAGCTAGCCAGGAAATAGAATAATAAGCCTTTTCCTTGCAATGGAAAAAAGTTCTCAGTCCTGTTGATCTGACTTACATGAGTAAGGAGAGTGCTATCAGTGGAGGTGGGTGATGTAATAGGCACTGTGATAATGGGATGCTACTGGAGAGCAACTTGGACAGGATCTCACCCCGTCTTTCTTTCCTGTGGTCTCCACCCCAGTCACTCATCTCTAAACTCCCTCTTCTAACAGGATGCACAAAAACCAAATATATATTACTAGAAATATTAATGAATACTATCCCATTCCATTCTCACAATATCCACATGAGGTAGGGGGGTAGGTAGGTAGGCAGTTAGGTAATACTATCTCTATTTTATAGAGGAGGAAAGGGAGAATCAGAGATCACACAGCTAGCTGTAGGTACTGGGGTCAGGGTTGACACTCTGTCTCCTGA
This sequence comes from Panthera tigris, assembly GCF_018350195.1. Taxonomy (NCBI): domain Eukaryota; kingdom Metazoa; phylum Chordata; class Mammalia; order Carnivora; family Felidae; genus Panthera; species Panthera tigris. The sequence goes on along the minus strand of NC_056667.1, from coordinate 95,553,378 downwards.
CAATGGACCAGACTACCGCTATCCCTCAGCCTTGAAAACTTGGGTTGTTGTTGTCAAATTGATTCAACCATCATCATTTTCTTCTGATTATCAAAGACATACATGCTTACCAGAAGACAGAAGGGAATACAGAAGGCTATTGAGAAAAATCATTTGCAAAATACAGTGATCTCTATTTTCTTTTTATATTTTCTCTATGACTTTGATAATCAGGAGGAAAACGTAAAACAATTTGATAGTAATAAGCCAAACTGTCCTTCATCCTGGCAACTCCCTCCCAGAACAGACTCTTAAGGAATTTCAACCAGAGAGGAATTGAATTGTGTGCACTTTGCTTCCCTGTGCTGGGAAGTCTTGCCTCTAAGATGTGTGGGATCTTTCATCTCTTTTTATTGTATTGTATTGTATTGTATTGTATTGTATTGTATTGTATTTATATTTGAGAGGCAGATTGAGACAGAGCGCAAGCAGGGGAGGGGCAGAGAGCGAGGGAGACACAGAATCTGAAGCAGGCTCCAGGCTCTGAGCTGTTAGCACAGAACCCAATGAAGGGCTCAAACCCATGAACCACAAGATCATGACCTGAGCCAGAGTTGGACACTTAACCGACTGAGCCACCCAAGTGCCCCTCATCTCTTCTTACACAGACTGTCCTTATAGATGGCAGAAGGGGGGGGTGGTGAACCCACAAAATTCTCAAGAGAGAAGGTGGAGGAGGTGGGGGCTCACTAAAAATGGATACATATTAAGCCCTGCTTTTAGGTACCTAAATATCACTTGAGGCCATGCAGACAGGGGAAAGCATGGATGACAAGCAGCATGAGCAGTATGTTGCTAAGTTACAGTACATGACAGAAAACTCCTCTCAGATAAGATTGAGCCAAAGAGGGATTTATTGACCCATGTACTCAAAAAGCCCAAAGGCCCCCTAACTTCAGGCAAATAAGTATCAGGGTCTCAAAGCATGTGTCAACCTAACTCACTCTCCCTCCACATCTCATCTCTGATCTCCTCTGTACTGGCTTCATTCTCACTCTGGCTGACTCCGTATAGGGGCAAGTTGGCTGCCAACAGTTCCGGGTTAATATCTTTTTACTTTCATATCTAGAAATCCAGAACTTCTTATCCTAACAGTCTAGTGAAAGTCCGAAAATTGAGTCTCATCGGCTTTGATTGGTCTAACTTGAGTTGCATGCTCATCCTAGAACCAATCACTGCAGCCCAGGAGATATTTTATCAGTTAGAAATGCCTTCGACTACCAGCAACAGAGAACTTGATAAAAGAAAGTGAAGTTCATGTCCCTTATTTAAAAAGCCATGGGGAATGCATAGCTACTGCTGATGATTCAATGGACTAACACCTTTGATAGTTCTTTGGCCTTCACTATTGTAAGAAGGCTAGTGCAGTTCCCAAGAAATAGATCACATCCAGGAAAAAGATGTTAGGAATAGCAAATGACCCTCTTTGAGGAAAGCAAAAGCTTTTCCAAAAGCACCCAGCAGACTTCTGCTCACAACTCATTGGCCACAAATGCTATCTCTACCTTCAAGGGAGGCTGGGCAGCCAAGTATTTTGCTCTTCCAGACTCGAGTGGAGTTAGGCTGGGGAGAAGGGGGTGGGGGGGTGGGAATTGGAATGGCCAATCAGAGTACTGCCTCTGTGGCAGACTCCATTGATTGGCTAGGCCTCATTTCTATGCCCACCTCTAAAGTTAGGGTGCACTCTTGTCCCCCAGGACCCATGACCTGAGTATGATAGAGGAAAATTGGGTGCTATAAATATAAAAGGGGTAGTAAGTGCTAGTCAGACAAGAGTAAAAGCTATCCATTATTACATGTGTTTGAGGTTACTTGTGATCTGGCCTCCCCAGGAGGTCACAGTATCACTAGATATACATTGTCTTAGGTGATGTTTCAGGTCCCTTTCAACTCTAAAAGGTGAAATGATAACAGCTACAATTACACAAACACCTCTAATTTATTTGAGGCTGAAAGACTTCCTGCCTCTTTCATCCCTCCATCACTTGAGAGCATCTGCTGGTGCGTTAAAGAATACTTGTTTTATTTAGTGATTGTTTCCAGGTTAAGTAATATATACCAAGAATTAGTGTTAGGTGCTTACGCATGGATTATTTTATGAAGTTCTCTCCACAGCAATCCATTTACCGATGTGGAATGAGGATATTGTGGTTAGGTGACTTGTTCAAGGTCACTTTATAGTACGTTCCAAGCTCTAAGTCTCCTTACTCAGAAAATAGTATTCTTCTTGCCATAGCACAACCATAGCACGCTTCTTCAGAACAGACTGGGCCCATTCAAGTGACATCAAGTCAGTTTCTGAGTATTCCAGAAACTTTCCTTTCCTCCTTGTAAAAGTGAATGAAATGGCAATCACTCTTGGACTGAAGGCCCCGAGCTTCTTCAAGGCCCTCTGCCTTAATTAAGTGCAGTTATTTAAAATACCATGCATGGGTTTTGTGACTTTTTTCAGCTGGAGGCTCCAAGGGGTTCCAGCTGGCCTTGTGCTCTGAGGGCTATAAGTCTGCCTGGTGACTGGGGCAATGGCTCCCCAGGCCGCTGACAGTCCTCAGGGCAGTGGTGCCCTCTGCTATGTGCAGAGCTGGGGAGTTGGCTTTCCGCCACCACCACAGATAGCAACTGAGCAGGGTGTTCCTAGGGAGGAATTAGAAAGGCTAATCTGTCAAGCCTGTCGGGCCTAGCTGCCAGGGGCTTCCTCCACGTTCCTGTGTGGAGTTGTAGGTCATCTGAGTGCAGTTTTCCGACTCCTCCCTTGGCAGAAACAGATCTCTGAATGCAGCTTCTCCTGCCCTTGCTGTGCACTCACTATGAACTTTTTAGTGTGAGGGTGACCAGGAAGGTGTTAACTCTTTTTTAAAAATCCAGATTACAAAACTGTACAGGTGAGGAGGTAACAATGGCACATTCAGTAAAGCACTCTATAAAACGCACAAGGTTTACCTATTTGGAGCAAATTTTCTTTACATTGCATTGATCATTTGTGCAATAACCAGTGAACACTTATAGACTCTTCTAGCATTTATTGTTTGTTGGGGTAAGTTATGTCTATTACATATATGAAAAGGAATCTGAACTCATTTAAAAAAATTTTTTTAATGTTTGTTTATTTTTGAGACAGAGAGAGACAGAGCATGAACAGGGGAGGGGCAGAGAGAGAGGGAGACACAGAATCTGAAACAGGCTCCAGGCTCTGAGCCGTCAGCACACAGCCCGATAAGGGGCTCGAACTCACGGACCGTGAGATCACGACCTGAGCCGAAGTCGGACACTTAACCGACTGAGCCACCCAGGCGCCCCAGGAATCTGAACTCTTAATAGATACTAGTTTTATACCAATATAGACAGAAAAATCTCTACTACACTTCCTTCAAGCTTTGGAATTAATGTAATTGAAGAGGGACCTAAATTATAATGTGAGCTATTTTAAAATGGGCTAACAGGGCACCTGGGTGGCTCAGTCGGTTAAGCATCCAACTCCTGATTTTGGCTCAGGTTATGATCTCATGGTTCATGAGTTCAAACCCCACATCAGGCTCTGAGCTGACAGTGCAGAGCCTGCTTAGGATTCTCTCTCTCTCCCTCTCACTCTACCCCTCCCCTGCTCATGCGCATGCTCACCTCTCAGTTTCTCTCTCAAAATAAATAAACTTAAAAAATAAGTAAATAAATAAATAAAATGGGCTACGATTTGTGACTACTTATTTTGACCCTCAACCAGCAATCATTTCAATACCATGCAAACAAAATAAAATGTAGAAATGACTTATTGTACAACATGCCAATTTTAAAATTTTCTATTTACAATGATCAAAAGTTTGTTCTGGTAAAGTCACTGACCTTAATATTAATAAGGTAATGTTATGAATTACAATCTATAAAATATATTTATTTAAATTTTCCTATAAAGAAAAAATACTATCAACAAATATGGAACTCTAGTTAATGATACCTATGCTGAAGTATTTAGAGGGAAGTATATGAATGTTTGCAATTTCCTCTGAAATTCATCAATAAAATAAGATATATTAATAGATGGGTGATGAAGCAAGCATGGTACAATTTCGTGGTAGAATCTAGGTGGTGGGTATACAGGTGTTCAAAGTAAAACTCTTTCAACTTTGATATATGTTAAAAAGTTTTTAGGGTGCCTGCATGGCTCAGTTGGTTGAGTGTCCAACTGTGACTCAGGTCATAATCTCATGGTTCATGAGTTTGAGCCCAGTGTCAGCTCAGGTCATGATCTCATGGTTCATGGGTTCAAACCCCATGTTGGGCTCTGTGCTGACAGCTCAGAGCCCAAAGACTGCTTCAGATTCTGTGTCTCCCTCTCTCTCTGCCCCTCCCCTGCTCACACTCTATGTGTGTGTCTCTCTCTCTCAAAAAGTATAATAAACATTAAAAACATAATAACTTCATAACAATAATTTAAAAAGACACCATTACAAAAAGTAGTACACAATACAGACTGGGAAAGGTATTCTTAACAAATGTATCTGGAAAAGGACATAAATGCAAAAATAAATAACTACAAATCAACAATAAAAAGATGAATAATCTTTTTTTTTTTCCAATGGGTAAAAGACAACAGAGAGGAAGACAAATTATAAGAGACTTAAATACAGAGAACAAACTGAGTGTTGCTGGAGGGGTTGTGGGTGGGGGGATGGGCTAAATGGGCAAGGGGCATTAAGGAGGATACTTGTTGGTATGAGCACTGGTGTTATAAGTAAGTGATGAATCACTAAATTCTATGCCTGAAATCACTTTTATACCATATGTTAACTAACTTGGATTTATATTTTAAAAAGTGGATAAAAGACATTTCATAAAAGAATATATATGAATGTTAAATAAATACATAAAAAGGTACTAAACATCATTGGTCATCAAGAACATTTACATTAAAACAACAATTAGAGACAATTTCCTATCCATCTGAAAGGCCAAAGTAAAATAGCCTAACAATGTTAAATGTTAGCAAGAATACAAAATAACTGGAACTCTCATAGACTGCCGGTAAAATAGTACATTTTCTTTGGAGAACTTAGTGGTTTCTTTTCTCCTCTTTTCTTTTCTTTTTTAATGTTTATTTATTTTTGAGAGCGAAAGCATGAGCAGGGGAAGGGGCAGAGACCTAGGGGGAACAGAGGATCCAAAGTGGGCTCTGAGCTGACAGCAGTGAGCCCCGTGTGGAGCTTGAACTCACAAACTGTGAGATCATGACCTAAGCTGAAGTTGGAGTCTCAACTGACCCAGCCACCCAGGCATCCCAAGAACTTAGTAGTTTGTAATGAACTTAAACATGCCTATACCCTATGACCTAACAATTCCACTTTTAGGTACCTACCAAAGAGAACTAAAACCATGTGTCTACACAAAGATTGGCACATAAATAGTCATAGCTGTGTGAATTACAAGAGCCTCAAATTGTAAACAGCCTAAAAAGTACATCAATAGAAGAGTGGGTTAAAAAAATGTAATAAAATCCATGAAAGAAATAATGAATAAGCTGTACTTTATTAAAATTCAAATTCTATGCTCTGAGAAAGACAATATCAAGAAAATTGGAAGACAAACTACAGACTAGAAGAAAATATTTTCAAAAGACACATCCTGACAAAGGACATACTGTTACCCAAAAGATACAAAGAACTCTAAACACCTGTGGCACCTGGGTGGCTCAGTCGGATAAGCATCTGACTTTGGCTCAGGTCATGATCTCATGGTTCATGAGTTTGAGCCCTGCATCAGGCTCTGTGTTAACAGCTCAGAGCCTGGAGCCTGCTTTGGATTCTGTGTCTCCCTCTTTCTGCCCCTCCCCTGCTCATGCTCTGTCTCTGTCTCTCAGAATAATACATAAACATAAAAAATTTTTGAAAAAATAAAAGAACACTGAAAACTCAACAATAACAACATAATTAAAAAATGGGCCAAAGACCTAAAGAGACAAGTCACCAAAGAAGATACACAGATGGCAAGTAAGCACATGAAAAGATGTTCCACATCACAAGTCATCAGGGAAATGCAAACTGAAACGGATACCACTAATTAGAATGGCCAAAATCTGGACCACTAACAGCACCAAATGCTGGCAAGGATGTAGAGCGACAGGAATCCTCATTCATTGCTAATGGGAATGTAAAGTGGTACAGCCACTTTGGAAAACAGTTTGGCATACTCTTACCATGTGATCCACCAACCACACTCCTTGGTATTTACCCAAAGGAGTTAAAAACTTATATCTACACAAAAACCTGCACATGAATGTTTATAGCAGCTTTATCCATAATTGCCAAAGCCTGGAAGCAATCAAGATGTCCTTCAGTAGGTGTGTAGATAAATACACTGTGGCACATATAGACAAGGGAATATTATTCAGCACTAAAACGAGATGAGCTATCGAGCCATGAAAAGACATGAAGGAAACTTAAATGCATATTACTAAGTGATAGAAGCCAATCTGAAAAGGCTGCATACTATGTGTGATTCCAATTATACCACATTCTGGAAAAGGAAAATCTATGGAGAGAGTAAAAAGATCAATGGTTGCCAGGGATTTCTGGGGGTGGGAGAGAAAACAAATAGGCGGAGCACAGCAGACAGTGAAAATACTCTGTATGATACTATGAAGACGGACACATGTCATTATCCATTTGTCCAAAGCTATGGAATGTATAACACCCACAGTGAACCCTTAGGTAAACTAGGGACTTTGGGGGATTATGATGTGTCAATGCAGGTTCATCCTTGGTAACAAATGTACTACTCTGGTGAGTGATGATATGCATGTGTGGGGGTCAGGGATATATGGGAAATCTCTGTACTTTCCTATCAGTTTTATTGTAAATCTAAAACTGTTCTAAAAAAAATGAAGTCTTGGAAAAAATTGTGGTATATTCATGTAATGAAATACTACTCAGCAACAGAAAGAAACAAACTACTAAAACTAGCAATAACATGGATAAATCTTAATGCGGAGGGAAAAATGCCACACACAAAATAGTAAACAGAAGTCCAAGCCCAGGCTAATCTGTGGAGACAAAAGTCAGAACTGTGGGGCGCCTGGCTGGCTCAGTTGGTGGAGCATGAGACTCTTGACCTCAGGGTTGTGAGTTTGAGCCCTACACTGGGTGTAGAGATTACTTAAAAATAAACTCTTTTAAGAAAAGAAAAAAAGAACTGTGGTTCCTCAGGAAGAAGGGGAACAGACTGGAAAGGGCATGAAGAAACTTCCTGAAGTGACAGAATATCATCTTGTTTTAGGTGGTGGTTAGAGAGGTATATACAATTGTCAAAACTCACTGAGCTGATGACTTAAGATCTATACATGTAATTTTATGTTTAATATCACAGTTTGAAAAAAAAATCACAATTTGAAACGGAGCAGTGAGGGGAAAGAAAGGAGGAGGAGGAAACAGATGGGACTACTGTGCCCCAGCAGCTCTTGCCCTCAGCCTCACTTCCACCTTCTCTTTAGTAGCTGCAACTGCTGCCTAGTTTTTTGTTTGTTTGTTTGTTTTTTAACTTAGGGGTAGAGGGAAAAGGAGAGAAAATCCATGTGTTTTTATTGGATGTGGAAACTACGACAGTACATGTTTATATGACCAATGATTGCTGTGGAACTAATTTTAGTTGCTCTAAAATTTTTTCCAAGCAATTTTCAGAGTTGGTGTAGCATAGGGATGTTCAAAGCTATCCTTAGACCTGTAATATGAAAAATGCAGCTACTCAATACATGAGATTTTTAAAGCAATTTCTTATATGACAATACCTGCAAATCTTCTGATGAAATAATCACTACCTCTTAGACCATGCAGGTAATGAACCAATACTACAAAGTACAAAGCGGAGTAGTCAAAACGGTGTGGTAGTGGCACAAAAACAGACACACAGATCAATGGAACAGAATAGAGAGCCCAGAAATAAACCCATGCTTATATGGTCAATTAATCTACAACAAAGGAGGCTAGAATATACAATGGGGGAAAAGACAGTCTCTTCAACAAATGGTGTTGGGAAAACTAGATAGCTACATGCAAAAGAATGAAACTGGACCACTTTTCTACACCACACACACACACACACACACACACAAACTCTCTCTCTCTCTCTCAATGGATTAGAGACCTAAATGTAAGACCTGAAATCATTAAATTCCTAGAAGAAAACATAGGCAGTAATTTTGTTGACATCAGCTATAGAAATATTTTTCTGGTTATATCTCCTCAGGCAAGGGAAACAAAAGCAAAATTAGACTATTGGCACTACAGCAAAATAAAAAGCTTTTGCAATCTACAGATTTAATGCAATCCCTATCAAAATTCCAAGAGAATTTTTCACAGAACTAGAATAATCCTAAGATTTATACATAACCACAAAAGACCCTGAATAGCCAAAGCAATCTTGAAAAAAGAAGAACAAAACTTGAGGTATCACAATCCAGATTTCAAGATATACTACAAAGCTATAGTAATCAAAACAGTATGGTCCGGCACATAAATAGACACATAAATCAATGGAACAGAATAGAAAGCCCAGAAATAAGCCCATGAGTATATGGTCAATTAATCTTTGACAAAGGAGGCAAGAATATGCAATGGGAAAAAGTCTCACTTTTTTTCCCCACTGGACAGCTACACACAAAAGAATGAAACTGGACCACTTTCTTACACTGTATACAAACATAAACTCAAAATGGATTAAGGAACAAAATGTGAGACCTGAAACCATAAAAATCCTAGGAGAGAGCACAGACAGTAATTTCTCTGACATTGGCTGCAACAACGTTTCTCTAGATATGCCTCCTGAGGCAAGAGAAGCAAAAGCAAAAATACACTGTTGGGACTACATCAAAATAAAAAGCTTTTGCATAGTAATGGAAACAATCAACAAAACAAAAGACAACCTACTGAATGGGAGAAGATATTTGCAAATGACATATCTGATAAAGGGTTAGTATCCAAAATATATACAGAACTTATACAATTCAACACCAAAACAAACAAAACAAAACAAATAATCCAACTGAAAAATGGACAGAAGACATGAACAGACATTTCTCCAAAGATATACAGATGGCCAAGAGATAAATGAAAAGATGCTCAACAGCATTTCATCAGGGAAATGCAAATCAAAACCACAATGAGATATCATCACCTCACATGTGTCAGAACAGTTATAATCAAAAACACAAGAAACAAGTGTTGGTGAGGATGTGAAGAAAAAGGACCTCTCATGCACTGTTGGTAAGAATGCAAACTGGTGAAGCCACTGTGGAAAACAGTATGGAGTTTCATCAAAAAATTAAAAAATAGAATTATATGATGCACTAATTCCACTACTGGGTATTTACCCAAAGAATATGAAAACGCTAATTCAAAACCATATATGCACCCTTATGTTTATTGCAACATTATTTACAATAGCCAAATTATGGAAGCAACCCAAGTGTCTGCTGATAGATGAATGGATAAAGATGTGGTATATATATATATATATAAAATAGAATCTTATTCAGCCATAAAAAAAGAATGAAATCTTGCCACCTGCAACAACATAAATGGGTCTAGAGGGTATAATGCCAAGTGAAATAAGTCAGAGAAAGACAAATACCATATGATTTCACTCATATGTGGAACTTAAGAAACAAAACAAATGAACAAACAAATAAAAAAAAGACAAACAGGGCAAACTTTCACTCTTCACATATGACATGATACTCTATATGGAAAATCCAAGAGATTCCACCAAAAAACTGCTAGAATTGATTCATGAATTCAGCAAAGTGGCAGGATATAAAATCAATGCACAGAAATCAGTTGCATTCCTATACATCAACAATGAAGCAACAGAAAGAGAAATCAAGGAATCGATCCCATTTACGGTTGCACCAAAACACGTAAACTACCTAGGAATAAATCTAACCAAAGAGGTGAAAAATCTGTATGCTGAAAATGATAGAAAGCCTATGAAAGAAATTGAAGAAGACACAAAAAAATGGAAAAGATTTCATGCTCCTGGATAGGAAGAACAAATATTGTTAAAATGTCAATACTACCCAAAGCAATCTACATGTTCAATGCAAACAATATCAAAATAACACCAGCATTCTTCACAGAGCTAGAACAAATAATCCTAAAATTTGTATGGAACCAGAAAAGACCCGAATAGCCAAAGCAATCTTGAAAAAGAGAACCAAAGCAGGAGGCATCACAATCCCAGACTTCAAGCTATACTACAAAGCTGTAATCACCAAGACAGTATGGTACTGGCACAAGAATAGACACTCAGATCAATGGAACAGAATAGAGAACCCAGAAATGGATCCACAAACATATGGCCAACTAATCTTTGACAAAGCAGGAAAGAATAGCCAATGGAATAAAGACAATCTCTTCAGCAAGTGGTGCTGGGAAAACTGGACAGTGCCATGCAGAAAAATGAACCTGGACCACTTTATTACACCACACACAAAAATAAACTCAAAATGGATGAAAGACCTAAATGTAAGACAGGAAGCCATCAAAATCCTCCAGGAGAAAGCAGGCGAAAATCTCTTTGACCTCGGCCTCAGCAACTTCTTTCTCAACACGTCTCCAGAGGCAAGGGAAACAAAAGCAAAAATGAACTATTGGGACCTCATCAAAATAAAAAGCTTCTGCACAGTGAAGGAAACAATCAGCAAAACTAAAAGGCAACCAACAGAATGGGAGAAGATATTTGCAAATGACATATCAGATAAAGGGTTAGTATCCAAAATCTATACAGAACTTATCAAACTCAACACCCAAAAAACAAATAATCCAGTGAAGAAATGGGCAAAAGACATGAACAGACACAGATGTCTAAAGAAGACATCCAGATGGCCAACTGACATGTGAAAAAATGCTCAACATCACTCATCATCAGGGAAATACAAATCAAAACCACAATGTGATACCACCTTACACCTGTCAGAATGGCTACCATTAACAACTCAGGAACAACAGATGTTGGCAAGGATGTGGAGAAAGAGGATCTCTTTTGCACTGCTGGTAGGAATGCAAACTGGTGCAGCCACTCTGGAAAACAGTATGGAGGTGCCTCAAAAAACTAAAAATAGAACTACCCTATGACCCAGCAATTGCACTACTAGGCATTTATCCAAGGGATACAGGTGTGCTGTTTCAAAGGGACACATACACCCCCCAGGTTTATAGCAGTACTATCAACAAGAGCCAAAGTATGGAAAAAGCCCAAATGTCCATCGATGAATGAATGGATAAAGAAGATATGATGTATATATATACAATAGAGTATTACTTGGCAATCAAAAAGAATGAAATCTTGCCATTTGCAACTACATGGATGGAACTGGAGGGTATTATGCTAAGTGAAATTAGTCAGCCAGAGAAAGACAAAAATCATATAACTTCACTCATATGAGGACTTTAGGACACAGAACAGATGAACATAAGGGAAGGGAAACAAAAATAATATAAAAACAGGGAGGGGAACAAAACAGAAGAGACTCATAAATATGGAGAACAAACTGAGGGTTGCTGGAGAGGTTGTGGGAGGGGGGTGGGCTAAATGGGTAAGGGACACTCAGGAGTCTACTCCTGAAATCATTGTTGCACTATATGCTAACTAATTTGGATGTAAAATAAAAAAATAAAAAATAAAACAAGTTAAAAATAAAAATTTAAAAATTTAAAAGAAAAAGACACAAACAAAAAACTGAATCTTAAATACAGAGAATAAACTGGTGGTTGCCAGAGATGAGTGAGAGGATGGGTGAAACAGGTGAAGGGGGTTAAGAGTGTACTTATAGTGATGAGCAGTGAGTAATGTATAGAAATGTTGAATCATTATATTGCATACCTGAAACTAATATAGCACTGTATATTAATTATGCTTCAATTAAAAAAACTCAAAAAAATAAAAAAAACATATTTTTACCAAAATAAACAGGTTTGAAGGTATTCTCTAATATTGAAATTGCCTTATTCTTTTGCTTTTTTTGGTTCACAAACTTCATAACAAGCTGATTTCTCATCTCTCTTTTCATTCTATCCTTTTCAGATAGAACTTGCAACAATAACAACAAAAACAACCATATAAAATTTAATTAATTAATTAATTTTTTGAGAGAGGGAGTGCACACCAGTGGGGGAGAGGGAAAGAGTGGGAGAGAGAGGGAGGGAGGGAGAGGGAGAGAGAGAGAGAGAGAGAGAGAGAGAGAGAGAGAGAATATGTTAAGCAGGCTCCACGCTCAGCACAGAGCCCAATGCAGGACTCGATCCAATTACCCCGGGATCATGACCTGAGCTAAAATCAAGAGTGTGATGCTCAATGAACTGAGTTTCCCAGGCACCCCAGAGAATCTCAAGCAGGCTCCACCCCCAGCACAAAGCCCAACATGGGGCTTGGTCTCATGACTGTGAGATCATGACTTGAGCCAAAATCAAGAGTTGGATGCTCAATCAACTGAGCCACCCAGGTGCCCCTAAATTTTTTATTTAACTTGCCCAGGCCTGAATTCTAAAGAACATAAAATATTTAAATGTGATATTTTTGGCCCTGTGTCATTCCTATTTTTTTTTTCACAATAAATCACAACTTGTTAAGAATAGCCATAGGCAGTTCATTTTTCAGATTATTTACTCAAAACAGCAAAATGATTCAGTGTTTTCTTATGTCTTTGGAAAGAAGGTTCTGCAATTAACTAAATTTTAGTTAATAATATGCTCATGTGGTTTGGACTACACTGATGGAATTTATAATTGTGATTAACATGTAACATTTCAGTGCTTGACAAAATTCTAGCATTCTAATGAGTTAAAATACAGAGAAAACTTTGCTAATTTTAAGTATATAAAAGGGGAGGCAAGAAAAAGATTTTATGTGAGTTCATTTACCTTATTAAATAACAATAAGGACTTTGTCAACTTTGTCAGAAGAAGCACAAGATGAGGAGATGATGGGGGAGGCAAAGGAGAAGGAGAAAGAGGAAGGAAGGAGGAAGAGGAAGATAGAGAGGAGGGGGAGGAAATAGGAAGGGGAGATGCAGAGGGAGGAGAAGAAGGTAGGAGATATGGAAGGAGGAAAAGGGAGAAAATGGTGAATGAGAAGAATGAGAAAGTGACAAACACAGAAGATCCAAAGTAGAAAACCTGAAAGGAGCTTTTAAGTGTAGGGATTACATAAAGGTACAAATGATATAAGAAGGTAGATGATGGGTGCCTGGGAGTTTATAATACTATTCTGTTTACTTTGTATGCATTTGAAAATTTCCATAATAAAAAGATATTTTTTAAAAAGAAATCAAAGAAGGACACCTGCGTGGCTCAGTTGGTTGAGCTTCCAACTTTGGCTCAGGTCATGGTCTGGTGGTTTGTGAGTTCGAGCCCCGCATAAGGCTTGCTGCTGTCAGAGCGGAGCCCACTTTGGATCTTCTGTTCCCCTCTCTATCTCTCCCTGCCCTGCTCATGCTCTCTTTCTCTCAAAAATAAATAAAACGTTAAAAAAAATTTTTTTAAAGAAATCAAAGAATGTAATTTACTCCATTAACAGAAGTAAAGAGAAAAAAAACATGATTACCTCAGTAGATATACAAAATGCATAAAAGTTAACACCTGTTGATGATAAAAACTCTCAGCAAACTGAAAATTGAAAGGAAATCAATTAATCTGATAAGGTTGTCTATAAAATCTGGGGTTGACATCAGACTTGGTGAAATATTGAACACTGTCCTCTAAGTTGAAGCAAAGCAAAGATGTAGATTCTCATCACTACTATTCAACATTATATTGGTAGTTTTAGCCAGTGCAGCAAGGCAAGACAAAGAAAAAGGAGTAAAAATTATAAAGAAAAAGTAAAACTTCCTTTTCTGCAGATGACATGACTGTATATGTAGAAAATCCATGGGAAACTATAAACAAATTACTAGAAACAATAAGTGAATTTGACAAGATTGCAAGACACAAATTCAATATGCAAAATAAATTGTATATCTACTAGTAATAAACAATTTGAAAATGAAATTAAAATAAAACTATTTAAAATAACAAAAAATAAAATTTTATTTTTGGAATGATTTTATAATTATTATAATATATTTATAGTTTATACATTTGTGATATATTAATATGTATTTTATATATTAAATTATAATAATTTTTGGAATAATTTAATAAAATTGTGCAAAACCTATACATTAAAACAATAAGATATTGCTGAGAGACTAAAGAAGACCTAAATAGATAAAGAAATATACCATGTTCATGGATTAGAAGACTAAATATGGTTAAGATGACAATTGTTACCAACTCTTCTTTAAAATTCCAATAAAAACTTCAATAGGGCTTTTTCATTGAAATTTACAAGCTTATTCTAAGTAGGACTCAAAATAGTTAAAACAATCTTGAAGAACAGAAAAGCTCAAGGGCATATTCTACTTAATTTCAAGACTTACTACAATGAAAAACTATAATAACAAAAGGCAAAGTAGTATTGGCATAAGGATGGATGAATAAATCAATGACACAGAATTAAAAGTCCAAAAATAGGTCCACACATGCCTACCGTCACTTGATTTTGACAAAAGAGCCAAGGCAATTCAATGAAGGAAGAAAGTTTTCTAATAGACAGTGCTGCAACAACTAGAGGATATCTGTAGGAGAAAAAAAAAAAGAATACAGACTATCCCCCACCCCAACTTCACTGCATATTATACAAAAATTAATTTGAAATGCACCATAGCCCTAAATGTGAAAGTTAAAATTCTAAAGCTTTTATAAGAAAACATAGGAAAATATCTTTGTAATTTGGGAGTGGAGGAATGAGAGGTTGGAACACATTTTTTAGACAGGACACAAAAAGTGCTAACCATAAAAACAAACAAACAAAAACCCAGCAGTGAATAAATTGGAGTTCATAGAAATTTGAAACTCAGCAACAAAAAAGAACCAACTGAATGCATGCAGTAACACAGGTGAATCTCACAAATATAATGTTCAGCAAAACAAGTCAGACATGAGTTGTACATATTATATGACTTTGTTTTTATGAATTTCAAGAACATAGAAAACTAATTTATGTTGACAGAAATAAAAATAGTCATTGCTTTGGGCAAAGAGGATTGAGAGATAGTTTGAAAAGGTCCCAAGGGGATTTTTCTGAGGTGATGAAAATGTTCTTTAACTTGATCTGGATGAAAGTCACAGGGATATATAAATTTATCAAAATTCATTAAGCTGTGCAATTAAGATCTTTTATTCTATGTAAATTATACCTCAATAGAGTACAGTTTAAAAATAAATCTTTTTGCAAATCACAGATCTGAAGGGATTTGTATCCAAAATATATAAAGAACTCATAGAACTCAATAATAGACAAATAACCTAATTTTTAAAGATGGGCAAAGGATTTGAAATACATTTCTCCCAAGATATACAAATAGCCAAAAACCACATGACAAAATGTTCAACATCATTAGTCATTAGGGAAATACAAATCAAAACCACAATGAGATACCACCTTATACCAATTAGGATGGCTATTATTTAAAAAGCACACACACCATCAGAAAATAACAAGTGTTGGTGATGATGTGGAAAACTTGGAACTCTTGTGCACCAAAGTTTTGGGAATGTAAAATGGTACAGCTGCAATGGAAAACAGTATTGCAGTTTTTAACAAATTAAAAATACATTTACAGGGGCGCCTGGGTGGCTCAGTTGGTTAAGCGGCCGACTTCAGCTCAGGTCATGATCTCACGGTCCGTGGGTTCGAGCCTCGTGTCGGGCTCTGTGCTGACAGCTCAGAGCCTGGAGCCTGTTTCAGATTCTGTGTCTCCCTCTCTCTGACCCTCCCCCGTTCATGCTCTGTCTCTCTCTGTTGCAAAAATAAATAAATGTTAAAAAAAAAATTAATTAAAAAAAAAATTAAATAAATAAATAAATAAATAATAAAAATACATTTACATATAATCCAGCTACTCCACTTTCAGGCATACACCAAAAGAATGAAAAGCAGAGTCTCAGGGTGCCTGGGTGGTTCAGTCAGTTAAACATCTGACTTTGGCTCAGGTCATGTTCTTGCGGTCCATGGGTTTGAGCCCCATGTCAGGCTCTGTGCTGACAGCTCAGAGCCTGGAGCCTGCTTCAGATTCTGTCTCCCTTTATCTCTGCCTGCCTCTCTCTCTCTGTCTCTCTCTCTTTCTCTCAAAAAAAAAATTAGGGGCGCCTGGGTGGCTCAGTCGGTTGAGCCTCTGACTTCAGCTCAGGTCACGATCTCACGGTCTGTGAGTTCGAGCCCCGCGTCAGGCTCTGGGCTGATGGCTCAGAGCCTGGAGCCTGCTTCCGATTCTGTGCCTCCCTCTCTCTCTGCCCCTCCCCCGTTCATGCTCTGTCTCTCTCTGTCTCAAAAATAAATAAACGTTAAAAAAAAAATTTTTTTTTTTTAAATTAAACAAAATTTTTAAGGGCAGAGTCTTGAAGCAATTCTTGTGCATCCATGTTCATAGCAGCATTACTCACAAAACAACTCAAGGGTTCATTAACAGGTTAATGGATAAATAAAATGTGGTGTACTCATATATAATGGAATATTATCGAGCCTTAAAAAGGAAGGAAATTCTGACACATAGCTACAACATGGATTAACTTTGAGGACATTATGTGGAGTGAAATAAGCCAGTCACAAAAAGATAAATCAATAAAGATTCCATTTATATGAGATTAACTAGAGTCATCAAATTCATAGAGACAGAAGGTAGAATGGTGATTGCCAGGGACTGGGGGAGGCGAAAATGGGGAGTTGTTTAATACAGAGTTTCAGCTTTGCAAGGTGGAAAGTGTTTTGGAAATTGGTTGCACAACAATATGAATATACTTAACACTAATAAACTGTACAGTTAAAAATGGTTGAGAAGGTAAATTTTGTTTTGTATATTTTACCACAAGTATGAGTCAAAATTTAAAGTAAGAGAGAAAAAAAAAAACGATTCCAAAACTAAAAACAAACAAGCCACATAAGTTACCACTATATATCCATTAGGATGGTAATAATAATAATAAATGCAAAATAACAAGTGTTGGAGGATATGTGGAAAAATTAGAATCTTCTGTTGGTGGGAACGTAAAATGGAGCAGCTGCTGTGGAAAACAGTTTGGCAGTTCCTCAGAAAATTAAGCACAGAATTAGCAGCATTATTCATAATAGCCAAAAAGTGGAAACCACCCAAAGGTCCACCATCTGACGGGCAGATAAGTAAAATATGATATATCCTTACAATGGAAAGTTATTCAGCCATAAAAAGGAGGAAGTGCTGATGCATGCTATAACATGGGTGAACTTTGAAAAATACCACGTTACAGAAGGAAGCCACGTAGGTTCACATAATTGTATTATTCCGTTTTTTTTTTATTTATTTTTTATTTATTTTTTTTTAATGTTTATTTATTTTTGAGACAGAGAGAGACAGAGCATGAATGGGGGAGGGGCAGAGAGAGAGGGAGACACAGAATCGGAAGCAGGCCATCAGCGCAGAGCCTGACGCGGGGCTCAAACTCATGAACCGTGAGATCGTGACCTGAGCTGAAGTCGGACGCTCAACCGACTGAGCCACCCAGGCGCCCCTATTATTCCATTTATATGAAATATACAGAATAGGAAAATCCATGGAGACAGAAAGTACATTAGTTGATGCCAAGGGATGGGAGAAGTGAGGGCAAAATTGAGACTAACTGCTAACAGCACAGGGGTTCTTTTGGGGGAGATGGAAACATTCTGCAATTAGTGGTGATTGCTGTTCAACATGGTGAACATACTAAAACCCACTTAAATGTACACTGTAAAATGATTTTTTTTGGTATTTTATGGAATATGGAATTTTGTAATGTTCATATACGAATTTATCTGAGGATTATAGTTCAATAAAACAAAAACTTTTTTATGTGTTATTATTGGTGATAGGGTTAAGAGCACATACCTGTTTCTTACCTAAGAGAGGTGTTGAAACAATATGGGAGGGAATGGAAGTGAGGCAGCTGAACTTAGCAGTAAAAACACAACAGAAACCTAGTTTTCCTATTTTCCAGATAAAATATTTGAGGAATATATTCAGCAAAAGCAATAAATTTCCAATTTTGCATTTATAAGATCTGCTCCCCCCCTTTTCTTTAGTGGTGTTTCTCATCCTTGTCCTTAATTTCTGCAATTGAAACTTTCTTGAAATCGTCCTGAGTTTGCAAATACTTATTTAAGGCAGATTACCTTGCACCATCTCCAATTATTCTTAAAGTATAAAAAAGAAAAGTGCAGTAATGGAGATTTGTAAGATAAAATGAAAAGCCACTAGAGGGCACTATATCCTGTCTGGTTTGCAGTGAGGATTTCTATGAAACAATACTTTTTTTACCTTAAAGATTATGCTTCTCATGGTGAAGCCCAGAGCTGTTTATTTACCCCGTCAAACCCTTCATAAGCTGGGTGGCCTTAGGAAAGTCTTTGGCTTCTCTGGGTTTCACCTTCTACACCTACAAACGTGTGGGTTTGGCTACATGCTTTCCAAGTTCCTGTTGATGAAGTTGTGGGGTGATGGTGGGGTGGTCTGGAGTCAACAGCCAAGAAAGAATTCTTGAAGATATCTTTGGTGCAAAAAGGTGATTTTATTAAATCATGGGGACAGGACCCACAGGCAGGAAGAGCTGCACTGGGGTTCAGTTATGACAGGTAAGTCCTTACATACCCTCAGGTTGGGAGTGGGTCAGGTGTAAGAGTAAGTTGCTAAGGTATTTTGGAAGCAAGGTTTCCAGGACCTTGAAGAGCTAGCAGTTGCTAGGGAGATGCCACTTATTACAGTTTAATAAAACCTCAATCATGAGACACTTCAGATGTATACTGGGGGGGCCATCACCTTGGAGTATGATTGCCAGCATATGTCTTGGGGCAGTTGAGATAAAGGAAGTAGACATACAGGGTCCTCGAGGTTGGGACAATGTCAAGCTAAGGTTCTCTTTTGCCCGTAGCGACGTGTCATCATCAACACAGCTGAGCTCCTAGAGGGACGTCACTCTGCTGGTTTCCAGGACTTGTCAGTGGGCTGGAGGCAGTAAGGGACTTTAATTTTTCATTTGCCTTAGTTTCCCACATTACCATGGCAAGCACTTAAACCCCTTTCCTTTGTTCTTGGGTAGCCAGTAGTGTCTGAGGAATATCACACATACCCCACCTGTGGGGGGTGGGGTGCCAGCCTGTATTTTGCCCTCAACTTGTCCCATGCTCCCTCATCACTGTCAACTCTAAAATTCCTATTTTGTACTGCCTTAAAGCCAGGATAAAATCTAGCAAAACAGTAAGCATTGTACCCGCTTTATTTTACCACTTTCTCCAGCTTGCTCAAACTGGTCCCTCTTTCCACCTTCCCTATTTGTTTTTCCAGTTAATCAGCTTAGAGGCACTTTTGACTGACAACTTATAATATGATACATAAGCACTCTCAGAGCACTTGCCAAGTTTTCTGTTTTGATTCTCAAAACAAATAGGGCTTGTGTTATCTCTGGTGTACCTGGTAAGGAAACAGAGGTCTGGAAGGTTTCAGTGAATTGCCCACAGTAACATAACTAATCAGTTATAGGACCTGCCCTTCCAACTCCAAAGCCTGTGCTCTTCATGACAAAATTCCCTGTTAGTGGGAACAACCTTTGTGACGTGTGAAGTTCCACATTTATGCTAGCAGTATTAGTTTTCTACCTTCCTGTAACAAATTGCCACAACACAGTGGCTTAAAGCAACATAAATTTTTTGTCTTACAGTTCTGTAGACCAGAAGTCTAACATAGGCCTCGCTGGGGTAAAATCAAGGTGTCGGGGGTCTTGTTCCCTTCTGGATGTTCTAGGCAGGAATCTGTTTCCTTGTATTTCCCAGCTTCCAGAGGCCACCTGCATTCTTTGGCTGATATACCCTTTCCTCCAACTTCAAAGCTAGCAATAGCAAGTCAGATCCTTCTCACATGCATCATTCTGACCTCTCTGCCTCCCTCTTCCACTTTTAAGAATGCTTTTGATTATATTGGCCCCAGACAATCCAGGATAATCTCCATTTTAAGGTCAGTTGACCAGCAAATTTAATTCCATCTGCAACTCTAATTCCCTTTTATCATGTACTATAAAGTATTCACAGGTTCCATGGATTAGGACATGAACATCTTGAAGGGGGTGCTTATTCTGATTACCACACAGTCCTTCTTTAAGAAGAAAAAAATAAAGTTACAATCATAAAATTAGATATGATCCTATGAACACATATGCTAAACTTTATTAAATTCATGGAAAATCTGTTTCTCCTTATTTATTTGGTTTATTTATTGAGGTAAATTCATATAACATAAAGTTAAACATTTTAAAGAACACATTTCAATGGTATTTAATACATTCACAATGTTGCACAAACAGCACCTCTATTCAGTTCTAAATAATTTTCATTCCCCCAAAGAAAACTCTATACCCATTAAGCATTCATTCACTTTCCCCCTACCCCTCAGGCCCTGGCAGTCACTAAATCTCTTTTTGTCTCTACAGATTTACCTATTCTGGATATTTCATAAAATAGAATCACATAACTTGTGACCTTTAGTGCCTGGCTACTTTCACTTATAATATATTTAAGGCTGATCCATGTATCAGTACCCAATTCTTT
The DNA here is from genome assembly GCF_018350195.1 of Panthera tigris. Taxonomy (NCBI): domain Eukaryota; kingdom Metazoa; phylum Chordata; class Mammalia; order Carnivora; family Felidae; genus Panthera; species Panthera tigris. Next base: position 95,532,657 of record NC_056667.1, on the reverse strand, counting down.
TTTATGACTGAATAGTAGTCCACATGTATGGCTATACCACATTTATTCAGTGATGGTATTCAATGATGGGCAATTCATTGTTTCCAACCTTTCATTATTATGAATAATGCTGCTATGAACATTCCTGTACAAGTATTTGTTTGAATACTTGCTTTTAATTCTTTGGATATATACTTAGAAGTAGAATTGGCAGGGGGAGGGCATCATGTGGTAATTCTCTAACTTTTTGAGGAATCATCGAATTGTTTTCCGTAGTGGCTAATATCATTTTATACCCCCACCAGCAATGTACAAGCTTTCAAATTTCTCTGCATTCTTATTACTACTTGTTTTCTTTAAAAAAAAATTATTATTTTAGCCATCCTAGTGGATGTGAAATGGCATCTTATAGTTTGATTTGCATTTCTTTATTCACTAACAATGTTAAGTATCTTGTCATGTATTTGTTGGCCATTTACACGTCTTCTTTGGAAAAGAAGTGTTTTTGCTATTGAGTTGTAAGAGTTCTTTATGTATTCTGGATATTAGACCCTAATTTGCAAATATTTTCTTCCATTCTGTAGGTTTTTTCACTTTTTTAAAAAGACTTTATTATTTTGGGAGCACCTAGGTGGCTCAGTCGGTTCAACATCTGACTCTTGATTTCTACCGAGGTCATGATCTCACCATTCATGCATTCATGCTCTACATCAGACTATGTGCTAACAGTGTGGGGCCTGCTTGGGATTCTCTGTCTCCCTCTCTCTGATCCTCCACCCCCCTCAAAAATAAATATTTAAAAATTTTTTCACATTGTTTTAAAACAAAGATTTTATTATTTTTAAGTAATCTCTACACCCAACATGGGGCTCAAACTCACAACCTGGAGATCAAGAGTCACCTGCTCCACCAACTGAGCCAGACAGTACCCCTTTCACTTTCTTTTTTAGACAGGAAAAAAAGTTTATTTATTAATTTTTGAGAGAGAGAGAGAGAGGAGTGGGGGGATGGGCAGAGAGAGAGGGGGGCAGAGAGGGGGAAAGAGAGAACAGGGGTAAGCAGGCTCTGTGCTGATAATGTGAAGTCTGATGTGGGGCTCAAACTCATGAACCACGAAATCATGACCTGAGCTGAAATCAGATGCTTAACCGACTGAGCCACCCAGGCATCCCTCATTTTCTTGATAATTATTCTTTGATGCACAAAAGCTCTTAATTTTGATGAAATCCAATTTATATATTTTTCTTTTGTTGCTTTTCTTTTGGTGTTGTATCTAAGAATCCATTGCCAAATCCAAAGTCATTAAGATTTATCCCTGTTTTCTTGTTAAGAATTTTATAGTTTAGTCCTTACTTTCAGGCTGTTGGATAATCCACATTGAGTTGATTTTTGTATATGGTGTGAAGTAGGGGTGCAACTTCATTCTTTTACATACGGATATCCAGTTGTCCCAGCATGACTTGTTGAAGAGACTTTTCTTTTTCCATTGAATGGTCTTGGCACCTTTTTCAAAAATCAACTGGTTATAATAAGCATGAAACCTACAGATAACACAATGACACTAATTAGATCGATATCTTCCAATAATAACTCTGAATGTAAATGGACTAAATGCCCCAATCAAAAGACATACGGTATCAGAATGTATTAAAAAAAACAAGATCCATCTATATACTGTCTGCATGAGACTCATTTTAGACCTGAGGGCACTTTCAGATTGAAAGTGAGAGGATGGGAAACCATCTATCATGCTACTGAAAGTCAAAAGAAAGCTGGAGTAGTCATACTTATATCAGATAAACTAGATTTTTAACTAAAGACTGTAACAAGAGATGAAGAAGGGCATTATATCATAATTACGGGTCTATCCATCAAGAAGAGCTAACAATTGTAAATGTTTATGCCCCCAACTTGATGGCACCCAATTATATAAATCAATTAATGATCAACATAAGCAATCTTATTGATAAGAATATGGTAATTGCAAGTGACTTTAATACTCCACTTACAACAATGGACAGATCATCTAGGCAGAAAACCAATAAATGAACAATGGCCCTAAATGATACACTGGACCAGATGAACTTGACAGATATATTCAGAGCTTTTCATCCAAAAGCAGCAGAACACTCAGTCTTCTCGAGTGCACACGGAACATTCTCCAAGACGTATCACATACTGGGTCACAAAACAGCCCTCAATAAATACAAAAAAATTGAGATCATACCATGCATATTTTCAGATCACAACACTATAAAACTTGAAATCAACCACAAGAAAAAATCTGAAAAGCCTCCAAGTGCATGAAGGTTAAAGAATATCCTACTAAAGGATGAATGGGTCAACAAGTCAATTAAAGAAGAAATTAAAAAACATATGGAAGCAAATGAAAATGAAAACACAACAGTCCAACCCTTTGGGATGCAGCAAATGCAGTCTTAAGAGGAAAATACACTGTAATCCAGGCCTATCTCAAGAAACAAGAAAAATCCCAAATAAAAAACCTAACCTCACACCTAAAGGAACTAAAAGCAGAACAGCAAGGAAACCCCAAAGCCAGCAGAAGAGAAATAATAAAGGTTAGAGCAGAAATAAACAATATAGAATCCAAAAACAAAAACAAAAACAGAACAGATCAATGAATCTAAGAGCTGGTTTTTGAAAGCATAAACAAAATTGATAAACCCCCATCCAGACTTCTGAAAAAGAAAAGAGAGAAAACCCAAATAGATAAAATCATGGATGAAAGAGATCAAAACCAACACCACAGAAATACAAATAATGATTAGAGAATACTATGAAAAATTATATGTCAACAAACTGGACAACCTGGAAGAAATGGACAAATTCCTAGACACCCGCACACTACCAAAATTCAAACAGGAAGATAGAAAATTTGAACAGACCCATAACCAACAAAGAAATTGAATCAGTTATCAAAAATCTCCCAACAAATAAGAGTCCTGGGCCAGATGGCTTCCCAGGAGAATTCTACCAGACATTTAAAGCAGAGTTAATACCTATCCTTCTCAAGCTGTTCCAAAAAATAGAAATGGAAGGAAAACTTCTGGACTCATTCTATCAGCCAGCATTACTTTGATTCCCAAACCAGACAAAGACCCCACTAAAAAGGAGAATTACAGGCCAATATCCTGATGAACATGGATGCAAAAATTCTCAACAAGATACCAGCAAACCAAATTCAACAGTATATTAAAAGAGTTATTCACCATGATCAAGTGGGATTCATTCCTGGGCTACAGAGCTGGTTCAATATTTGCAAATCAATCAATGTGATACATCACACTGATAGAAGAAACTATAAGAACCATCTGATCCTGTCAATGGATGCAGAAAAAGCATTTGACAAAAGACAGCATCCTTTCTTAATAAAAACCCTCAATTAAGTCGGGATAGGAGGGACATACCTTAACATGATAAAAGCCATATATGAAAGGCTCACAGCTAACATCATCCTCAATGGGGAAAAACCGAGAGCTTTCCCAGGAACATGATAGGGATATCCACTCTCACCACTGTTGTTTAACATAGTGTTGGAAGTCCTAATCTCAGCAATCAGACAACAAAATGAAATCAAAGGTATCCAAATTGGCAAAGAAGTCAAATTTTCACTTTTCACACATGACATGATACTCTACATGGAAAACCCGAAAGACTCCACCAAAAAGCTGCTAGAACTGATACATGAATTCAACAAAGTTGTAGGATACAAAATCAATGTACAGAAATCGATTCCTATACACCAATAATGAAGCAGCAGAAAGAGAAATCAAGAAATTGATCCCATTTACAATTGTAACAAGAACCATAAAATACCTAGGAATAAACCTAACCAAAGATGTAAAAGATCTGTATGCTGAAAACTATAGAAAACTTATGAAGGAAATTGAAGAAGATACAAAGAAATGGAAAAACATTCCATGCTCATGGTTGGAAGAACAAATATTGTTAAAATGTCAATACTACCCAAAGCAATCTACACATTCAATGCAATCCCAATCCAAATTGCACTGGCATTCTTCTCAAAGTTAGAAAAAACAATCCTAAAATTTGTATGGAACCAGAAAAGACCCTGAAGAGGCAAAGTAATGTTGAAAAAGAAAACCAAAGCAGCAAGCATCACAGTCCCAGACTTTAGCCTCTACTACAAAGCTGTAATCATCAGGACAGTATATTATTGACACAAAAAACAGACACATAGACCAATGGAATAGAATAGAGAACTCAGAACTGGACCCACAAATGTAAGGCCAAATAGTCTTTGACAAAGCAGGAAAGAGTATCCAATAGAAGATCCAGGACTGTCTTTAGCAAATGGTGCTGGGAGAACTGGACAGCACCATGCAGAAAAATGAACCTGGACCACTTTCTTACTTTATACAAAAAATAATAAACTCAAACTGTATGAAAGACCTAAATGTGAGACAGGAAACCATCAAAACCCTAGAGGATGAAACAAGCAACAAACTCCTTGACCTCAGCCGCAGTAATTTCTTGCTTGACACGTCTCCAAAGGCAAGGGAATTAAAAGCAAAAATGAACTGTTGGGACCTCATCAAGATAAAAAGCTTCTGCACAGCAAAGGAAAACAATCAGCAAAACTAAAAGGCAACCGACAGAATGGGAGAAGATATTTGCAAATGTCATATCAGATAAAGGGTTAGTATCCAAAATCTATACAGAACTTATCAAACTCAACACCCAAAAAACAAATAATCCAGTGAAGAAATGGGCAAAAGACATGAACAGACACAGATGTCTAAAGAAGACATCCAGATGGCCAACTGACACATGAAAAAATGCTCAACATCACTCATCATCAGGGAAATACAAATCAAAACCACAATGAGATACCACCTTACACCTGTCAGAATGGCTGACATTAACAACTCAGGAACAACAGATGTTGGCAAGGATGTGGTGAAAGAGGATCTCTTTTGCATTGTTGGTGGGAATGCAAGCTGGTGCAGCCACTCTGGAAAACAGTATGGAGGTGCCTCAAAAAACTAAAAATAGAACTACCCTATGACCCAGCAATAGTACTACTAGGAATTTGTCCAAAGGATACAGGAATGCTGATTCATAGGGGCACATGTACCCCAATGTTTATAACAGTGCTATCAACAATAGCCAAATTATGGAAAGAGCCCAAATATCCATCAACTAATGAATGGATAAAGAAGATGTAGCTTATATGCAGAATACTACTTGGCAATGAGAAAGAATGAAATCTTGCCATTTGCAACAATGTTGGTGGAACTGGAGGGTATTATGCTAAATGAAATAACTCAGTTAGAGAAAGACAGATGTTTTCACTTATATGTGGAATTTGAGAAACTTAACAGAAAGCCATGGGGGAAAGGAAGGGGAAAAAAATAGGCAAACCATAAGAGACTCTTAAATACGGAGAACAAACTAAGGGTTGATTTGGGGGGAGTGGGGGAGAGGGGAAAATGGGTGATGGGCATTGAGGAGGCACTTGCTGGGATGAGCACTAGGTGATGTAAGTGATGAATCATGGGAATCTACTCCCAAAGCCAGGAGCACACTGTATACACTGTATGTTAGCTAACTTGACAATAAATTATATTAGAAAAAATAAAAAACTAGATTTCTAAAAATGAAAAGAAATAGTACCTAATATTTGGGACTTTTTGTAAGCCTAAAACATATTTTCAAATATGTATCTAGCCATAAAAAAAATCAATTGGTTATATATTTATGAGGCAATTTCTGGACTCTCAATTCCATTGTTTGTCTCTATATTTGTCCTTATGACAGTACCACTCTGTTGATCGCTGTAGCTTTGTAATAAATTTTATAAGAAGGAAGTGTGAGTCCTCCAACTTTGTTCTTTTTCAATATTTTTATGACTATTTGGGGTCCCGTCCAATTTCATATGGAATTGAAATTGCATATGAATTTGGAGATCTTTTCCACTTTTGCAAAAGGGGCTGTGGAAGTTTAATACGGATTGCATTTAATCTATAGATCATACTGAGTAGTATTGCCATCTTAACAATATTAGGTCTTTCTATTCAGGAACATGGATGTCTTTCCATTTATTTAAATCAGCAGCATTTTGTGTTTTCAATGTATTGGTCTATCAACTTTATGTAGTAAGGAATTTGGCCTCATCTAAAAAGAGGTCTGGCCTTTGTCCAAGCTCCTGAGAGGTGACTTCTTTAACCCTTGCAACTTCCCAAGTGTAGAGGAGTGTCTTTGTAATTCAGGGTATGTCCCACAGATCAACCCCAATGGTTTATGCTAATGAAACAACTCAGGGTGGGGGCTGGCAAGCCAGAAAGAACAACCATGTGATTTGGAGAAGTAGGGCTTTGTGTCACATGATAACAGCCCAACCTCTGTGGTTGGGGGAAGTGGGGGCTGGAGATTTGAGTTCAATCATCTACATGACGACTCATGTCAAGTAATGAAGCCTCAATAAAATGCTCAATACCAGGTCTTGAGTGACTTTCTCTGGCTGGCAAAACTGTTTGAACATTGTCACACATCATAGCTGGGAGAGAGGACTAGAATATCAAGTCCCAGATTCTCCCTATGCTACTCTTCCCTTGCCTGATTCCAATTTATCCTTTACCTGTGAAAAACATAACCTTGAGTATAATAATTTCTAGTGAGTTCTGAGTCTTGCTAGCAAATCAGTGACCCTGAGGGTGGTTGTGGGAACTCCCCAATTTGTGGCCAGATCGTTTGAACTGAGGGTGGCCCTGGGGACCCTTGAACTTACAGCTGGTGTCTAAAATAAGGGCAGTTTGGGGGTGCCATTTCTTCATATTGTACTGTTGCCTAAATGCTTTGCAAACGCTTTAGTTAAATATAGCCCTAGGTATTTTAATCTTTTGGATGCCACTGTAAATGGAATTGTTCTCTTAATTTCTTTTTCTCTGTTTTTAACAAATGCTTATTCAGCACTTGCTCTATGCTAGGCTTTATCCCAATGCTTCATAAACACTAGTTTTAATCCCGTAACAACCCTAATTAGGTCCTTTGGTTTTTGAAACTCAGCAGTCTGGCTCCTGAGTCCATATTCTGAACCCACTACACTGCTCCTTTACAAGACTTCTTTGAGAAGTTTCCTGGGAATCACCCTATCCCATCTCTTCCCACTGCCATTTTATAAATTCACTTCTGAACCAGAGTCTCCCACTCTCTCCCCAACTTAACTGTCTACAATCAACCCTGAATGCTGCCGCCACCCTAACAGCCCCTAAAGCACCAGTGGCCTACTCCTAGGGTTGTTAGGGATTTAAATGTGTGTGGTAGGGGATGGGGGTGAAGTGGTTGGACAAGATCCCAGAATGCAGCAAATGCTCAACAAATGTTGGCTCTTTTGAACCTCAGCCTCCTCAAAGAAACTAATTTCTTGGAAGGCAGAGGCCTTGATCTATACTTTTTTGGTATTTCTTAAAAGTCAACGTGATGTAATCACTTTGACACACTCTGGTCCCTGGACTTGCTCAAGAACCTCCAGTGGCTCTTAGGACACAATCAGGCTCTGGAGTCTGACTTCAAAGGCTGGCTGCTGCTAGCTCTGTGACCTGTGTAAAATGCTTAATCTCTCCGAGCCTCGGGTTCTTTACTTGCAAAATGTAGTAGCCACATCACAGGGTCATGAGAATTCAAGTGAGGTGCCTAGCACAGAATCGGTCCCTCAAAACTGCTAGCTCTAATTAGATCCTGTCTCGAACATGCGGGGTCCAAACAAATTTGGCCTCCCAGATTCGCTCGTCTCCCCGTTTCCGGCATACGCACCTTCCCCCTAGAGAGGGGGGGCCGCCACCCTCTGACCCGCTCCTCTTTCCCGACTTCTGCGTTTAACCGCCACCATCCACCAAATGCCACATGCAAGTTCCCTAATTTCCCTCACAAAACTCATTTAAAGCGCTCTGACGGTTTGAGTGACTTCCCCCGAGTTCACCCAACTCTGCGGAGGCCACAGCCCGCGCTCGCACCGCCCGCCCCTCGGCTTCTTCCCGGGCCCGAGGTGCACCCGCATCCATTCACACCCCGCCCAGCCCCTCCTCTTCCAGCAGCTTCCCGGCTCCTCCGCGCGCCCGCCCGTCGCCCCCCCACACCTGAGACCCCGGAGGTACGCCCCATCCGTCCTTCGCGGCTTTTCCCTTTTGTCTGCCAGAGACTGAGGGGTAGGCCGGCGCCGGCGTCCCGCACGCGTGTAAGTCACCGCGAGGATGCGGGGGACTCGTGGCCGGATGGGGGTTCCGCGGTCGCGGCCGCGTGGGGGCCGGACAGGTGTCGGCCCGCTGGGGGGCAGGGGGCGGTGGCCAGAAGAGCCAGCTCCGCCCCCGCGCGCAAGCTCCGGCAGGGGCAGCGTAAAAGGGAGCGGCGCCCACCCGCCACACTCCGCGTGGAGCGCTCCCGCTGCGTGGGAGTGGGAGCCGCGTGCGGCCCAGAGGAGCTCCGCCCCGCGCCGTCGTGTCACGCACACGCTCGGCGCCACGAGCCGCGCATAACGGTTAGTTGGGTAACGGCCGGCGGAGGTGCTCGGCACGGAGCCTGCGGTGTCCCAGCTGCCTTGGCGGGTGGGAGGGAGCCTGGGGCGGTGGGGGTGGGGGGAGTTGCGCAGACCTGGGTCTCGAGGGAGGGAGGCGGTGGACTGGGAGGTCTCGGACCCGGGAGCGGGAGATTCGGGCCAGTGGCGGAGGTTCGGGAAGGTGTGCAGGCCACCGACCGGGGAGAGGATGAGGTCGTGGTGACCTGAGGGAAATCGCTTTGTCTCCACCGGGAATGCTTTTGTTCTGGAAGAAACATGACCTGGGCTGTAAAATCAAATAGGGTTGACCAACCTCATGCCTCCGGGCTCTGTTGGTCAGATTGTGGCTCTGCGGCAGGTGATTCGGGCGGGAGGTTTTTCGTTTTTGGCGGTGTGGCATGCCATCTTTAACTTTCTAATCTTTAAAGTCTTTGTTTGTTTGTTTGTTTGTTTGTTTTTTATGTGATCTCCACACCCAAGGTGGGCTCGAACTCCTCTACTCTTAGCTAAGCGTCGCTTGCTCTCCGACAGAGCCAGCCAGGCGCCCATATTTGGTCCTTTTTTAATTTATCCTGACAAACTCACTTCCCCTGTTCTTGATTCTCTGTGACTGCTCTGCCCACAGAAATTCCCCTTTCTTCTCAAATCCTGCCTGTCCTGTTCTCCATTGTAATTTTTTGTATTATGGGAACCTTTATTATGGTTGTACAAAGTTTTGCTTACTTTCTCTCCTTCGTTTTGAGTTTCGTTACGGTAGTGACTATCTTTGTAGTTCCCATAGCACATAGTTGAACGGTAAGAGCAACTTTTGGGTAATTACTATGACCCATGTAGTACTCTTTTCTTATGGGTCCAGTCACATCAGTTACATTAGTTAAATTAGCCCCAAATCTTATCTGGAGTTAATGCAAGCCTTTGTCATACCAGTTGCAGTAACTTCTTGGGAGTCCTTTGACCCTTAAATTTGGGATTACCGTACCTGCAAATTAGAAATGCACATGCTTGGGGCGCCTGGGTGACTCAGTTGGTTAAGCATCCGACTTACCCTTTTCAGAGATCTGGGGTTCAAGCTCCACTTGGGGCTCAAGGCTGACGGCTCAGTACCTGGAGCCTGCTTCAGCTTCTCTCTCTCTCTCTCTCTCTCCCTCTCTCTCTCTCTCTCTCTGCCTCTCCCCCGCTTGCAGTCTGTCTCTCTGTCTTTCAAAAATAAACATTAAAAGAAATTTTTTTTTTAAATGCACATGTTTACATCCCTCTGCTGTGGTTGCAACACGTTGATGTTTTCAGTTTGTGATGTAGAAAACAATATGGCAGGGGAGCAGATCAACAATTTACTCTTGGTTTTTTTAGGAAAGTGGAATAGATTGTTGAAATTATTGTAAGTGTACTTTAAAGGAAGTGATTTTTAATGATAAGTATATTCTTGGGCTTATATTGTCAGCATTTTAAAACTCAAGTTTAACCTGTAATTGTATTTTCAGGTACACAGTTTCCTTATTGATATTTCTTTAGTGTCCAAAAATGCTTTTTAAAACAACTTTGCAAATAAGCATTTATCAGTATGTAGTGTAAGTAATGTTTAGCTAGACAAACAATACTCAGTGTTTTGTGATTAGGCCCTCTACAGAAACAAAATAACTTTATTCCTTCTTTGAAGTAACGGCGCTCCAATGCAGCAGTAATAATGATCTTCAGATTCATTCATGGAATATTAAACAAGTATGTATACAAGAGTGAACTAGAAGGAGACAAATTTAAGGGTCTCAAATTTGGGATGAGAACTTTCAGAGTAATGAATAAAATTGTGAAATAAAATTTTAGTCTGTGGTCTTTAGTTACCAAAACCTATGATTTATTTTTTCGTAGAACAATAAACTATAAAACTGTTTTTAAAAACTATGAAGCTAATGATAGTGTTACATCTTTCTGTAAGTAATTCAACTTTTTTTTTTTTTCCAAAGAAAAGGAATAACAACTTTCTCTGCTGTCTTCCTCTTTGTGATGCTTTTTCCCAGTTTGGCCTCAAAACTGTGTGAAGTGGATGCTAGCAGTGGTATATAGTAGCATTTCTATTCAAAAGGAGTAATGTAGATGACCATAACCTAATTACTTATTTGTTATTTTAAATTTTTTTCAACGTTTTTTATTTATTTTTGGGACAGAGAGAGAGACAGAGCATGAACGGGGGAGGGGCAGAGAGAGAGGGAGACACAGAATCGGAAACAGGCTCCAGGCTCCGAGCCATCAGCCCAGAGCCTGACGCGGGGCTCGAACTCACGGACCGCGAGATCGTGACCTGGCTGAAGTCGGACGCTCAACCGACTGCGCCACCCAGGCGCCCCTGTTATTTTAAAAGAGCCAGTACATTTCTGCTTCAAATTCTGGGGTAAAATTCGTCATATATTAATTAAAATAGTATATTTAGGTTTTGACTTGGAGAGCCTACTTTGGATTGCTGTAGAAAATAGCGTTTGTAGCTTGTATTCTAAATTGTAATCTGGAATTCTAAGCAAAAGTCTCCTGTATAGTGTAAAAAACTGAAGGACACAGCCTCAACCCTCCCTTTTTTCCACTATTCAGAGTCTAATGTCCTTTTTAAAATGTGGGGGAAAAATGGGTCTGTATTTAGAAATCATGCCAAAATGAATTTCAAACCAGAAAGACAGGAATTTGTTAATCTGGCAGAATTGTGTTGAGTTCATGTCTGAGTTGTGAATTTTTTAATCCATAATTTTTCTTTTGGATCCTCAAGTTTATTCGCTTTCTTTTTCTTTCTGAGTCTAAGACACTTGCAGTTTTAAATATAATTATGACCCTGGAATAAAGTTTTTAATACAAGACAATGTTACTATTAAAACTGTGATGAGTCAGTTCTTAGTGACCAAAAACTGTGACTTTTTAAAAACAAATGGTGAGAAATCATAACTAGCAACTAAACTCAACATTTAATCAAATCCAGAATGTATTATATTAGCTGTTCCAAGTGAAACTTCTTGTATCAAACAGCTCTATTGTGACTGTCTATGTAAATTTAAACATAAATATTCATGAGGCATCTGGCTGGCTCAGTGGGTACAGTATGTGACTCTTGACCTCAGGGTTGTAAGGTCAGTGCCCCAAGTTGGGTGTAGAGATTGCTTGAAAATAAAATCTTTAAAAAAGAATTAAAAATTTAAGTATAAATAATCTGAGATGAATTAACCTTGTTTTTTTAATCTTAATTCAGAGGAAAAACATAAAATTCATGCCCTGGAGCATTTCTATTTAATGTAGTCTTAAAACCTGGATTGTTTCTTTTGAACTGAGATGTTATGGTTTCTCTAACTCAAATGAAAATTTTAGAAACCTTTTTAGAAATATTTTTATAATCCTACTTTCAGCATAGGTAGGTGAAATGCTTTTAGGACAGGTACTCTTTAGTTTCAAATGGTGCAGCAGTTTTATGGAATTATTTTGCAAATTGTTTCACATGTACTCTGAATTTAAAATGATCTCTACTGAGATGAGAATGGGTGCCTGAGGACTTCTTTACCAATTCTTCTTACACAGATTTCCTCTCCTTTACGAAAGGAAGGCTATCTCAGTCGTCCCAGTTCTTACTCTGGTGTACTGCCCCAGGCTATAAAAATCTTTGGGGAACAATCCAAACAAAGGGAAAAATCCAGAATGCATAACCCTAGAGAGAGAAATGTTGAAGGAGGCAGGACCATATTTCACCCAGACACAGACTCTGCCTTTGCTGATTGTCTTCTATGAATCTCAGAACTTGAAAGAGAGTAGCTTGTAATAGGAGTGTTTATCAACTCACTGTTTTGAATTCAAATGAGGTCAGATCTTTTCTGATGATGAGGACTGGCCAGTTAGGTTATACAGTGACTGTTTTTCATAAACATAATGAACCAAGTGCCAAGGATTTGACAATGATATATCTAAGGCACATATAACACATGTACAATATGCCAGAAACTACATTATGTGCAACCATTAAACTTACCATTTTAGTAGTCAAGGTGTAAGGGGTACATATTTTCCAAAGTTCTTTTTGCGACAAAACAGTTGAAGATCACAGACTTGGGAGTCACTTGTATATACACCTACTTCCCTTCAAAGTAAATTTAGGATGTTCGATTAAGAGAACATAAAGTGGTACAAATTAAGTCTTTATATCATTCAGTATTTTGCTTGTTTTTCTGCTTCACACCAAATATGAATCTTATAAAGGATTATAGTTGTGAAAGAAAATTCAGTAGCTCTGTCCAAAAAGACCTGAGGCAAAGGATATTATGGGATGCAACACTATTATCCAGAGTAAAAACAGAAACCTAGCTAGGGACCAAGTTCCTGAATCAGAACCAGCCAATTCCTTTATCAAGGATGAATTGTGCTTTGGGAAATCAAGGCCCAGTGGTGTTGGGGAAACTTTGAAATGGCTCCTACACTAACCATATCTCTTTTGTAGGGAAATGGACACTATGTTCTGTATTCTTTCAAGGATTTTCGCTTATCTTTGTTTGCTGCATCAGTGAATGGAAATGTGTGGAAAATTGTATTTGTAATAATTTCGTGGCATACTCTTACCCATTCTGATGAATAGTCAAAATAATTGGAGGAAATCTCTGAAGGAGATGACTCTGTAATTGCTATCAAGCCCTAGAACAATGGTGGCCTCCTGTTCGGATTTAATTCCATTAATTTCTGAGCTCTAGCAGCTACTTGGAAAATTCTAAATGTTAGGAGGAGACGTGTGGGCCATTTATCCCAAATCACTTTAGAGGACTTAAAGCAATCTGATTGGTGGAACTTCCAGGCCCTGGTCATATCTCAGTTCTATTTCTCTGGCCAGGAGGCCCTGGGAAAGCCTGGGGCAAGTCCAGAGCCTTTCAAGGAACACTGGAAGAAGTCTCAAATCCTGGAGGAACAGAAGCAATGTGAAAAGGTTGCCCAAGCTCTTGTTTTTTGTGGTAACATCAGCCTTATATGTGCATTGGTGTGTGTGTGTGTTTAAATGAGATTACGAATAAGGTAACATTTCTTAGATATCTGTGTACACATATACATATTATGGAGAATAACTAGTTCTGTAGGAAAATTTTTCATATCTTGTATTTTTAATTGACAATCTAAATAAAGCATTTTCTGGATATTGTGGATGACCATCGTTTTAAAAGAAAAGTACTGGGGCACTTGGGTGGCTCAGTTGGTTAAGTGTCCCAATTCTTGATTTCTGCTCAGGTCGTGATCTCACAGTTCATGAGATCAAGCCCTACATTGGGCTATGTACTAATAGCATGGAGCTTGCTTGGGATTCTCTCTGTCTTCTCTCTCTGCCCCTCCCCCTGCTTATGTGCTCTCTCTTTCTCTCTCAAAATAAATTTTATATAAATGTTATTAACTACTTTTACAGATGAAAGAAAAATATCATGTGAAGGCATTTTTTAAAAAAATTAAAGTGGTCACTGAATTTAAAATTCCTTTTATTTTTTTTTTTTAGAGAGGCTACAAGTGAGCGAGGGGCACAGAGAGAGTGAGAGAGAGAAAATCTCACAAGGGGCAGAGAGAGAGAAAGAAGTGGGGCTCACCCGGGTCTTGTGTTTTACCTGAAGCGGGGCTCGTACTCACCCAATGTGGCACTGATTTGAACTTACGAACTGTGAGATCGTGACCTGAGCTGGAGTCATATGCTTAATGATTGGGCCACCCAGGTACCCTAAAATGAATTCTTAATGAACTAGGGGTAAAACTTCTTATACATGATAGTGCATCTACCAAACTCTGGAGTAAATATTTTTCTTGATGATGAAACATTGTATACATTACCTTTAAAATCACAAACAAGAATGCCAACTATTAAGGGCTGAATTATGTCACCTCAAAATTCATGTGTTGAAGTCCTAACCCCCAGTACCTCAAAATATGAGTATATTTGAAGATAGAGCCTTTAAATTGTTAATTAAGGTAAAATGATGCTACATGAGTAGACCCTAATCCAGTATTACTGGTATCCTTATAAAAAAAAGGAGAGACACCAGATCTTGCACACACAGAGAGAGAATGTGGATACACAGTAATAGGGCAGCCATCTACAAACCCAAGAACAGAGGCCTCCGAAGAAACCAAACCTGCTGACGACATCTTGATCTTGGATGCCTACCCTCCAGAGCTGTAAGAAAATAAATTTCTGTTGTTTAAGCCACTTAGTCTATGGTATTTTGTTACGGCAGACTGAGCAAACTAATACGCCAATATTTTTAACATTGTACTGGACAGTGAGCCCAGCACAAAAAGATAGGGGAAAAAAGTGTCAGACTTAAAAAGGAGGAAACCAAGCTATAATAATCTCACATAACATGATTGTCAATGTAGAAAACCTTAAAGAATATACCAGTTAATTATTAAAAAATAAAATGTTTGCAAATTTTTCAAATTAAAGAACAGTATTCAAAAATCAATTGTGGTGGTACTTATGGAGTAAGTTCTCTGAAAATCTCCTTCATAAAAGCAATGAGAAAACTGGCAAAAATTACTAAAATCAACTTTTCAGAACTCAATTAACCAAGGGCTTAGAATAACTCAATGAAACTGTATACCAGAAAATAGTAAAATCGAAGAACAGCAAGATTTGTGGTGTTTAAACATGACCCATTCCCATCCTTCTCTCCCCAAGTCTATAAAAATGATTAAAAACAAATAACCTCACAATAACAGTAGTTGTGGACACCAGCAATCTAGTGCCCCTGGTGGGCAGAATGGGTTTGGAACCCTCTAAAAGGCCCTATTCTCAGAGAATTGTCATTATTTAACATGTCCAGGTCTCTCCCAGGGCTTATCTTTTTTTGATCTAATTCAGAGCTTGCTTAATGTGAACAACCTTTTCTCCAGGACATTTGTTGAAAACAACCAGAGCTATTATTTAACATCTCAGCTGCCTGAGTTGGAAAAACAATTGGGACAAACAAAAAGCTGACCAAACAATTAAAAGGAAAATCTTGGGAATAAGATGTCCGTAGGGAATTTTTGAAAAGCTCTGATATAATCCTGGGACTCCAGAAGATCATGCACATGTACAAGACTGGTCCCATGCTCAGGAAGGACCTGAGAAAGCCTGGATTTACTACCTCTATCTGACCATGAAGCTCTGTATGAGCAGGAACTGAAGACTAAGGTAGAGACGTAAGCTGCCTGCTAGAGAGTTGAAAATATGCCACACCACACACATAATGCTCTTTTGCAATGCCTAGGAGATATCCTGATTCAAGGTATTTAGGGAAGTCTTTGTCCAGTTATTGATTTAACACTAAGCTAATTGAGCAGAGATTTCAGTGGCCACATATGACAAAACAAAACAACAACAACAATAAAGTTAACATACTTTGTTCAGGAAGTTATTTTAAAAAAAGGCAATAGCAGTGTCAACATAAGCCACAAAGAGCAATACCAACTAACCCGTGGGGAGGGAGGGAATCTGATTCCCACAACTGTGACATATGTTATGTAAGATGTCTTGTTATCAAAAACAACAACAAAAATATGTGACACACAAAGAAACAGAAAGTATGGTCTATACACAGGAAGAAAAGTCATTCAGTAGAAACTATTCCTGAGGAAGCCAGATGTTGGACTTGCTAGACAAAATCTTTAAATTATTATAAAGATGTTCAAATAATTACAGAAAACCATGACTAAAGACATTGAGAACATGTCTTACCAAATAGAGACTATCAACCAATAAAGAGATAATTCTTTAAGAAAAAAAAAAACAGAAGTTTTGGAACCGAAAAGTATAGTAACTGAATGCAATATTTATGAGAGGACCCCAAAAACAAACTTAAGCTGGCAGAAGAAAGATTCAGGAAACTTGAATATAGGTCAATTGAAGTTATCAACCCAACAAAAAGAAAGAAAAAAGAATGAAGAAAATGAATAGAGCCTCAGAGACCTATGAAACATCAACTGTACAAACATATGCATAATAGGAACCTCAGAAGAGGAGAGAAGGGGCAGAAAAATATTTGAAGAAATAATGGGCAAAAATTCTGCAAATTTGATGAAAGCCATCACACATCTAAAAAGTTCCACAAACTCTTCAACAAGATAAACCCAGAGACCCACAAAGACACCCATTCTAATCTTCTGAAAGTCAAAGACAGAGAATCTTGAAAGTCGCAAGAGAGAAGCAGCTCATCACAAATGATTCTTAGTAAGATTAACGGCTAGTTTTTGTTAGAAACCATGGAAGACAGAAGGCAGTGGGATGGAATATTCAAAGTGCTGAAAGAAAGACTGTCAACCAATAATTCTATATCCAGTAAAACTATCCTTCAAAATAAAGGAAAGGGTAAAACATTCCCAGATAAAAACTCAGAGAAGTCATTGCCAAAGCCATCTTGAAAAAGAAACCGAAGCTGGAGGTATCACACTCCTGGACTTCAATATGTATTACAAAGCTGTAATCATCAAGACAATATGGTACTGGCACAAAAACAGACACTCAGATCAGTGGAACAGAATAGAGAACCCAGAAATGGGCCCACAAACATATGGCCAACTAATCTTTGACAAAGCAGGAAAGAATAGCCAATGGAATAAAGACAATCTCTTCAGCAAGTGGTGCTGGGAAAACTGGACAGCGCCATGCAGAAGAATGAACCTGGACCACTTTCTTACACCACACACAAAAATAAACTCAAAATGGATGAAAGACCTAAATGTAAGGAAGCCATCAAAATCCTCCAGGAGAAAGCAGGCGAAAACCTCTGACCTTGGCCTCAGCAACTTCTTTCTCAACACGTCTCCAGAGGCAAGGGAAACAAAAGCAAAAATGAACTATTGGGACCTCATCAAAACAAAAAGCTTCTGCACAGTGAAGGAAACAATCAGCAAAACTAAAAGGCAACCGACAGAATGGGAGAAGATATTTGCAAATGTCATATCAGATGAAGGGTTAGTATCCAAAATCTATAAAGAACTTATCAAACTCAACACCCAAAAAACAAATAATCCAGTGAAGAAATGAGCAAAAGACATGAATACACACTTCTCCAAAGAAGACATCCAGATGGCCAACCCAACACATACAAAAAATACTCAACATTACTTATCATCAGGGAGATACAAATCAAAACCACAATGTGATACCACCTTACACCTGTCAGAATGGCTACCATTAACAACTCAGGCAACAACCGATGTTGGCAAGGATGTGGAGAAAGAGGATCTCTTTTGCACTGCTGGTAGGAATGCAAACTGGTGCAGCCACTCTGGAAAACAGTATGGAGGTTCCTCAAAAAACTAAAAATAGAACTACCCTATGACCCAGCAATTGTACTACTAGGCATTTATCCAAGGGATGCAGGTCTGCTGTTTGAAAGGGACACAAACACCCCCCATGTTGATAGCAGCACTATCAACAAGAGCCAAAGTGTGGAAATAGCCCAAATGTCCATCGATGGATGAATGAATAAAGAAGATGTGGTGTATATATATATATACAATGGAGTATTAATTGGCAATCAAAAAGAATGAAATCTTGCCATTTGCAACTATGTGGATGGAACTAGAGGGTATTACACTACGCAAAATTAGAGAAAGACAAATATCATTAAGACTTCACTTATATGAGGAATTTAAGATACTAAACAGATGAACATAAGGGAAGGGAAGCAAAAATAATATAAAAACGGGGGGAGGGGACAAAACATAAAAGACTCTTAAATGTAGAGAACAAAGAGAGGGTTGCTAGAGGGGTTGTGGGAGGGGGGATGGTCTAAACAGGGAAGAGGCATTAAGGAATCTACTCCTGAAATCATTGTTGCACCATATGCTAACTAACTTGGATGTAAATTAAACAATAAATAAATTTACAAAAGAAAAGGCAATATACATGTTTGTAACATTTTTCTTTTACCTGATTTGAAAGACAGCTATATAAAGCAATGATCATAAAACTGTTTATGGGCTTATGATGTATAAAGATGTAATTTGTATGGCAATAATACTATAAAAATGGGGGGGGGGGGTATACAGGAGAATAGTTTTTGTACACTATTGCAATTAAGTTGGTAGTAATCCATACAAGATTGTTTTAAATTAAGATACTAATTGCAATCCATACAACCACTAAGAGAATAGCATGAAATAAACAAGGTAATTAAAGGGGCACACTTAGGGCGCCTGGGTGGCTCAGTTGGTTAAGTGTCAGACTTTGGCTCAGGTCATGATCTTGCAGTCTGTGAGTTTGAGCCCTGCGTCGGGCTCTGTGCTGACAGCTCAGAGCCTGGAGCCTGCTTTGGGTTCTGTGTGTGTGTGTGTCTCTCTCTCTGCCCCTCCCCTGCTTGCTCTCTCTCACAAATAAATAAACACTTTTTTTTTAATAAAAAAATAAATAAATAAAGGGGCACACTTAAAATATCTATTTAACACAAAAGAAAGCAGTGATGGAAAAATAGAGGAACAAAATCGACGTGAGACATAGAGAAAACAGGGAAATGGAAAACAAATCCTTGCTTATCAGTAATTACATTAAATATGAATAAATAAAAAAACTCCAATCAAAAAGCAGTGATTGGAAGAATTTATTTTGCCCCCAAAGTGAAGAAAACCAACATCGTATTTTTATTAACTAACTGAATAGCAAATTTATAACACATTTTTTCCTATATGTTTTGACTGTGTACCCCATTTTTTAAAAATATTCAGTATGTTCGGGGTGACTGGGTGACTCAGTCGGTTAAGTGTCCAACATGGTTTTGACCCAGGTAATGATCTTGCAGCTTGTGGGTTCAACCCCTGCATTGGGCTCTGTGCTGACAGCTCAGGGCCTGGAGCCTACTTTGGATTCTGTGTCTCCCTCTCTCTGTGCCCCACCCCCTTCTCAAAAATAAATAAACATTTAAAAATTTTTCAGTATGATATAGTGTTTTATTATTTCAGGTGTACAATATGGTGATTCAGTAATTCTATACATTACTCAGTGCTCATCACAATAAGTGTATTCTTAATCTCCTGTATCACCCATCCCTTCACCACCTTCCTTTTGTAACCACCAGTTTGTTCTCTATATTTAAGAGTCTTTTTGTTTGTCCCTTTTTTGTTTGTTCATTTGTTTTGTTAACTTCCACATATGGGTGAGATCATATGATATTTGCCTTTCTCTGACTGACTTATTTCACTTAGCATCATACCCTATAGATGTATCCATATTGTTGCAAATGGCAGGATTTCATCCTTTTTTTTTTTTAATGTTTATTTATTTTTGAGAGAGAGCATGTGCACATGTGTGCATGACTGGGGAAGGGGTGAGGGGCAGAGAAAGAGGGAGAAAGAGGATCCAAAGTGGGCTCTGCACTGACAGCACAGAGCCCGATGCGGGGCTCGAACACAAACTGAGATCATGACCTGAGCCAAAGTTGGACACTTAACTGACTCAGCCACCCAGGTGCCCCTTATTTGAATTAGCATTATGCCCTGTAGATCCATTCATATTGTTGTAAATGGCAGGATTTCATTTTTTTATGGCTAATAGTCCATAGTCCATATATATGTATGTATACACACACACACACACACACACACACACACACACCACATCTTTAGCCATTCATCTACTGATGTACAACTGGGTTTCTTCCATAATTTTTCTATTGTAAATAATGCTGCAAAAAACATAGGGTGGGGCATATATCTTTTTAAATTAGTGTTTTCATAGTCTTTGGGTAAATACCCAATAGTGGAATTACTGGATCATATGGTGATTCTATTTTTAATTTTTTGAGGAAACCCCATACTGTTTTCCACAGTGGCAGCACCAGTTTGCATTCTGACCAACAGTGCATGAGGATTCCTTTTTATCCACATCCTCATCAACACTTGTTGTTTCTTGTGTTTTTGATTATAGACATTCTGACAGATATGAGGTGATATCTCATTGTGGTTTTGATTTGCATTTCCCTGATGATTAGTGATGTTGGTTATCTTTTCATATGTCTGTTGGCCATCTGTCTGTTTTCTGTCTGAGAAATGTTTGTTCATGTCTTCTGCCCATTTTTCAGTTGGATTATTTGTTTTTTTGATGTTGAGTTTTATAAGTTCTTTATATATTTTGGATACTAACCTTTTATCAGGTATGTCATTTGCAAATATCTTCTCCCATTCAGTAGGTTGTCTTTTTGCTTTGTTGATTATTTCTTTCACGGTGCAGAAGGTTTTTATTTTGATGTAGCCCCAATAGTTTATTTTTGTTTTTGTTTCTTTTGCCTCAAGAGACATAGCTAGAAAATTGTTGGCTGACGTCAGAGAAATTACTGCCTGTGCTGTCTTCTAGGACTTTTATGTTTTCAGGTCTCACATTTAGGTCTTTAATCCATTTTGAGTTTATGTTTGTGTATGATATAAGAAATTGGTGCAGTTTCATTCTTTTGTGGGTAGCTGTCCAGTTTTCCCAACATCATTTGTTGAAGAGACTGTCCTTTTCCCATTGCATATTCTTCCCTCCATTGTCAAAGATTAATTGACCATATAATCATGGACTTATTTCTGGGCTTTCTATTCCTTTCTATTGATCTATGCATCTATTTTTGTGCCATTACTATACTGTTTTGATTATTATAGCTTTGTAATATAACTTGAAATCTGGGATTATGATACCCCCAGTTTTGTTCTTCTTTTTCAAGATTACTTTGGCTATTTTGGAGTCTTTTGTGGTTCCATACAAATTTTAGGATTATTTGTTCTAGTTCTGTTGAAAATGCTATTGGTATTTGATGGGGATTGCATGGAATCTGTACACTGCTTTGGATAGTTTAGACATTTTAACAATATTTGTTCTCCCAATCCATGAGCATGGAATATCTTCTCATTTGTTTGTGTCATCTTTAATTTCTTTCATCAAAGTTTTATAGTTTTCAGAATGCAGGTCTTTCACCTGCATGGTTCAGTTTATTCCTAGATATTTTATTATTTTTGGTGCAATTGTAAATGGGCACAATTGATTTTTTAAATGATCCAACTATGTGCTATCTAGAAGAGACACACTTTAGATTCAAAGACACAGGCAGATTTAAAGTAAACATGAAAAAAATGACATGTCATGAAACAGTAACCAAAGGAAAACAGGAATGGCTATAAGAATATCAGGCAAAATCAGGGCACCTGGGTGACTCAGCCAGTTGAACATCTGACTCTTGATTTTGGCTCATGTCGTGATCTGACAGTTCGTGAGTTTGATCCCCATGTCAGGATCTGTGCTGACAGTGTGGAGGCTGCTTGAGATTCTCTCCCTCCCCACCCCCTCTCTCTCTCTGTCCCTCCCCCACTCACAGTTGCTCTTTCTCAAAAATAAATAAGTAAGCATTTTTAAAAATCAGGCAAAATAGACTTTAAGACAAAAATTGTTGCTACACAAAACGAAGGATATCTTATGATGATAAAAGGGTCAATCCATCAGGAAGACCTAACAATTATAAATGTATATAAACCTAACAACAGAGCCTCCAAAGTACATGATGCAAAAATTGATGGAATTAAAGGGAAAAATAAACAATTCGAGAATAATAGTTGGAGATTCAATAGAGTTTCAATAGAACAACTACCTAGAAAGTCAAGGAACATACTGAAGACTTGAGCAACACCATAAACCAAGTAAACCAAAAAACATAGAACACTTCACACAGCAACAGCTGAACATACACTCAAGTATTCATGGAACCTTTTCAAGGACAGAGCATGTATTAGGCCACAATCATGTCTCAATAAATGTAAAAGGACTCAAATGTATTCTCTGACCACAATGTAATGAAATTAGAACTCAACAATAGAAAAAAAAAATTGGGCACATGGGCAAATATGTGGAAATTCACACATTCCTAAATAACTAATGAAGAAGAAATCATAAAAGGAAATTATGGAACACATTGAGATGAATGAAAACAAAAATACAAATAAAAATACCTAAACTTCTGGAATATAGCTAAAATAGTGCTTAGAGAAAAATTTATAGCTGAATATGTCCATGTTTAAAATGAAAAAATATCTCAAACTAATAACAACCTTTTATCTTAAGAAACTTGAAAAACAAACTAAATGCAAAGCAACCAGAATAAAGGAAATAATAAAGATTAGAAAATAAATAAATGAACTAGAAATTACAGCAGGAGAAAATCAATGAAAACAAAAGATGGTTCTTTCAAAAGATCAAGAAAATTGACAAACTTTCAGCTAAACTAACCAAGAAAATAAAAGAGAAGCCTCAACCAGAAATGAAAGAGGGTACACCATGTAATAAAGAATTAACCTCACCCATAGAGAGATCTGGCCTTTGCCCTTGGCTACTGTGATATTATCTCTAGACCTCTGAAACTTCCTGCCTAATAGGAGTGTCTTTCTTTGTCTGGAACATTTGGCCATATTGTATCATTTCCAACCTTCAAAAGAAATGGAAACTAAAGATATTAGCTTACCCTATGGGAAAAGCTGGAGACTAAAGGTTATCCATGTGAGTAATATGTGATCAAGCCCAATTGAAAATTCTGGACACTAAAAATTCAGGTGAGCTTCCATGGTTGGTAATACTCTGTATTGTCACACACTGTGTCTGGGAAGACATAATGCTATCCATGACCATGGGAAGAGGATGATCAAAAACCCTGCATTTGGAGGCATCACAATCCCAGACTTTAGCCTCTACTACAAAGCTGTAATCATCAAGACAGCATGGTATTGGCACAAAAACAGACACATAGACCAATGGAATAGAATAGAAACCCCAGAACTAGACCCACAAACGTATGGCCAACTAATCTTTGACAAAGCAGGAAAGAATATCCAATGGAAAAAAGACAGTCTCTTTAACAAATGGTGCTGGGAGAACTGGACAGCAACATGCAGAAGAATGAAACTAGACCCCTTTCTCACACCATTCACAAAAATAAACTCAAAATGGATAAAGGACCCGAATGTGAGACAGGAAACCATCAAAACCCTAGAGGAGAAAGCAGGAAAAGACCTCTCTGACCTCAGCCGTAGCAATTTTTTACTTGACACATCCCCAAAAGCAAGGGAATTAAAAGCAAAAATGAACTACTGGGACCTCATGAAGATAAAAAGCTTCTGCACAGCAAGGAAACAATCAACAAAACTAAAAGGCAACCAACGGAATGGGAAAAGATATTTGCAAATGACATATCAGACAAAGGGCTAGTATCCAAAATCTATAAAGAGCTCACCAAACTCCGCACCCAAAAAAACAAATAATCCAGTGAAGAAATGGGCAGAAAACATGAATAGACACTTCTCTAAAGAAGACATCCAGATGGCCAACAGGCACATGAAAAGATGTTCAACGTCGCTCCTCATCAGGGATATACAAATCAAAACCACACTCAGATATCACCTCACGCCAGTCAGAATGGCCAAAATGAACAAATCAGGAGATTATAGATGCTGGAGAGGATGTGGAGAAACGGGAACCCTCTTTCACTGTTGGTGGGAATGCAAATTGGTGCAGCCACTCTGGAAAACAGTGTGGACGTTCCTCAAAAACTTAAAAATAGACCTACCCTATGACCCAGCAGTAGCACTGCTAGGAATTTACCCAAGGGATACAGGAGTACTGATGCATAGGGGCACTTGTACTCCAATGTTTATAGCAGCACTCTCAACAATAGCCAAATTATGGAAAGAGCCTAAATGTCTATCAACTGATGAGTGGATAAAGAAATTGTGGTTTATATACACAATGGAGTACTATGTGGCAATGAGAAAGAATGAAATATGGCCCTTTGTAGCAACGTGGTTGGCACTGGAGAGTGTTATGCTAAGTGAAATAAGCCATACAGAGAAAGACAGATACCATATGTTTTCACTCTTATGTGGATCCTGAGAAACTTAACAGAAACCCATGAGGGAGGGGAAGGAAAAAAAAAAAAAAGAGGTTAGAGTGGGAGAGAGCCAAAGCATAAGAAACTTTTAAAAACTGAGAACAAACTGAAGGTTGATGGGGGAGGAGGGGAGGGAGGGAGGAGAGGGTGGGTGATGGGTATTGAGGAGGGCACCTTTTGGGATGAGCACTGGGTGTTGTATGGAAACCAATTTGACAATAAATTTCATATATTGAAAAATAAAACAAAAAACAAAAAACAAAAAAAAACCCTGCATTTGGACTTCTCCCAGACTCTGCCCTGTGCATCTTTTCCTATGATTAATTTTATCCTGTGTCCTTTCCCTGCAAGAAATTATAAACATAATAGTTTTTAGTGAGTTCTGTGAGAGCTTCCATTAAATTACCAAACCTGAGAGAGTTTTTGGAAACACTTCACGGGTTTCCCTACCAAATTTACAATTGCTGTTAAAAGTGTGGGCAGTCTTGTGAGGACTGTTCCTCGTTGACTAAACCCTTTGTATATCATTACAGAAATAAAAAAAAGGATTGTAAAGAAATACTATAAACATGCTAAAAAAATTATAAAACCTAAATGAAATTAACAAATTTATATTTAAAAAAAAACTACCAGGGGTGCCTAGGTGGCTCAGTTGGTTGAGTGTCCGACTTCAGCTCAGGTCATGACCTCACCGTCCATGAGTTTGAGCCCTGCGTCGGGCTCTGCACTGACAGCTCAGAGCCTGGAGCCTGTTTCAGATTCTGTGTCTCCCTCTCTCTCTGACCCTCCCCCATTCATACTCTCTCTGTTTCAAAAATAAATAAACGTTAAAAAAAAAAAACTACCAAAGTGACTCAAGTAAATCTGAATAGACCTATTGTAATTAAAGAGATTGAGGTAGTCATCAAAAAATCCCACAAGGAAAACTGGAAACCCAGATGGCCTCACCAGTAAATTCTGTGAAACATTTAAAGAAGAACTAACACCAATCCTTTACAAGCTCTTCCAGAAAATAGTAAGGAAGGGAACATTTCCCAGCTTGTTCTTTGAAGCCAGAATTACCCTGATACCAAAACTGAAGATACCACAAGGAAAGAAAACTACAAACCACTATCCTTTACTAATATAGTAAAAATTCTCAACCAAATAGGATTAAACTGAATTCAACAGCATATAAAATGGGTTATATATCATGACAAACAGAATTTATCTCATGAACATGGGAATTCATATGCGGATCAACATAAAAATCAGTCAGTATGCCAAACCATATTAATGAAATGAAGACCAAAACCACATGATCCTCTTAATAGACTTAAACAATGCATTTGACATAATCCAATGCACTTTCATGATAAAAACACTCAACGATTAGAAATAGAATGAAACTCCCAAGCTTAATAAAGATAATCTACAAAAAAACCAAAAACATAAGTAACATCATACTTCATGGTGAGCTAATAAAATCTTTTCCTCTAAGGTCAAAAATAAGACAAGGATGTCCACTCGCATGACTTCTATTTCACATTGTACTGGAGATTTTATCCAGGCTAATGATGCAATGAAAAAAACAAAGCATTCACATTGTAAAGGAAGATGTAAAATTATCAGAGATGGCATGATCTTATATACAGAAAATCTTAAAGAATCCATGCACATCGACACATAAATCTATTAAAAGTAATGAATGAGTTAAGTTTGTAAGATGCAAGATTCATATTCAAAAACTAATTATATGACAATACACCACCAATGAAAAATCCAAAAGCAAAAGTAAGAAAACAATCAACAATCAATTTACAATACCATCAAAAATAGTAAAATATTCAGGAAAAAATTTAAACAAGGAGGTTCAAGACATGTACACTGAAATCTTCAAAACATTGCTGAAAGAAGTCTTAAATAAATGGGAAAACTTCCTGTGTTCTAGATCAGAAGACCAGAAGGCTTAATATTATTAAGATGGCATTACTCCCCAAATCTACATTCAACATTGTCCTTCTCAACATCTCAGCCTTTCCCCCCACCCCCTTTGGCAGAAATTGACAACTGATCCTAAAATTTATATAAAAATGCAAGAACTCAGAGTCATCAAAACTACCTTGGAACAGAACAAAAGTGGAGGACTTATGCTTCTTCATTTTAAAACTTAGTGAGGCACCTGGGTGGCTCAGTCAGTTGAGCGTCTGACTCTTGATTTCAACTCAAGTCAGGATCTCAGATTTCTTGGGATCAAGCCCCACATCTGGCTCTGCACTGACAGCCCAGAAACTGCTTGGGATTATTTCTCTCTCTCTCTCTCTCTCTGCCCTACCCCCTCAAAGTAAATAAATAAACTTTAAAAAAATAAAATTAAAATAAATAAAACTTAGTGTAAAGCTACAGTAATCAGGGGGCACCTGAGTGGCTCAGTTGGTTAAGCGTCCAACTTCGGCTAAGATCATGATCTTAGTCAAAGAATTTGAATAGACATTTCTCCAAAGAAGACACTTCTCCAAAGACATATATCCAAAGAAGTTATACAGATGTCCAATAAGCACACGAAAGGTGCTCACCATCAGTAGTTACTAGAGAAATGAAAATCAAAATAATGATGAGTTACCACTTCACACACATTAGGATAGTTAGAAATCATAGACATAAACAATGTTAGTGATGATGTAGAAAAATTGGAACTTTCATACATTGCTGGTGGAATTGTAAAATGGTGCAGCCATTTTGCAAAAAAAAAAAAAGTTTGGCAGTTTCTCAAAATGTTAAACAGAATTACCATATGACCTAGCATTTTTACTAAGTAAAAGTGAATTGAAAGAATTGAAAACCTGTCCACACAAAAGACTGTGCACAAAATTTCATAGCAGCATTATTCATAATAGCACCAAAGTGGAAAGAACTTTTTAAAGAATTGCTGTATGTCTGGGGTGCCTGGGAGGCTCAGTCAGTTGAGTGGCCGACTCTCAGTTTTGGTTTAGGTCATGATCCCAGGTTTGTGGGATCGAGCCCCACAACAAGCTCCACACTGAGAGTGAATCCTGCTTCAGATTCTCTCTCTCCCTCTCTTTTTCCCCCTCTGCCCCTCTCACCTGCTTGCATGTTGCATAATCTAAGAAGAAAGAAAGAAAGAAAGAAAGAAAGAAAGAAAGAAAGAAAGAAAGAAAGAAAGAAAGAAAGAAAGAGAAAAGAAAGAAAGAGAGGGAGAGGAAAGAAGGAAGGAAGGAAGTTGCCATATATCTAGTGAGTTTTATGGGATACTAGTATGTCCTTCCTGAAATTTTTTTAAATATTTATTTATTTTGGGGACAGCACAAGTGGGGGAAGGGCAGAGAGAGGGGGACAGAGGATCTGAAGTGGGCTCTGTGCTGACAGGCTAACAGCAGTGAATCCGATGTGGAGCTCGAACTCACAAACTTCGAGATCATGACCTGACCCAAAGCCGGATGCTCAACTGACTGAGCCACCCAGGTGCCCCCTTCCTGACACTTCTAAGTTAGCCTATAAATTCTAGGAACATAAAAACCAGGTGAGTATTGGAGAATATATTTTGAGAAATGAGAGAAATTATAAAGGAAATACTACATTGTGAAACTTTTATAGTGTGTGTATTTGTGAGATTTGCATGCAGATAAGTCAGATGAGTTATTTAGTTATCTCTGGTAATGTGGAAAGTTACTAATCTATTATTAAAACAGGTATGTTTATAAATTTGAAAAAGCAAAACATTTATTGAAAAGGATTGAAAGGGCTTGGGCATACAGTTCAAGTGGTGATGAGTTTTTAACCTCAAGCCTATAAAAATTGGGGGCAATACTCTAACTCTTGGACTTTTTCTACTGTGTTCACAGAGTACAAGTACTATTGAAAAGCTTTTCACTTATTTTATAACATAAGTTTAAGGGGTTTTATGGAAGTGCTTTTTATTGACCTACTTGTTATGTACTATTTTAATTTCATATCCTTTAGATATTTGGATTTGCACTGCATTTTGGAATTCATCTTCACTTACAATGTCACCATCGAATGAAGGTCCAGTTCGACCCAGCCCCCCAGATGGAGGCTGGGGTTGGGCAGTGGTTACTGGAGCTTTTATTTCCATTGGCTTCTCTTGTGCATTTGGCAAATCTATTTCTGTATTTTACAAAGAAATTGAAGAAATATTTAATGCCAGCACCAGCGAGGTGTCATGGATCTCTTCTATTATGTTCGCTGTCATGTATGCTGGAGGTAAGTACCCAGAAGGTCTGTTCTTTTAGCTTTCAAAAGGCGGACAAAAACCCCATATTGAATACTTTTTGTTCTTGATGCCTTTCTGTGTAAGATACTTGAAATGTTAGTTTTTGAGGCTATGCGATTTGAGGCATATTTTTCATTCCCTTTAACAATAAAGGCTACATACAACTGTGAGCTGTTAGCTCAGTTATATTGCAAAGCAGATATCATTATGAAGGATAACTTTCACTAAAAATGTTTATGTGTGGTTGCTGGTATATGGAATGTCAACTGATGTTTTATGTTTTAATCATATATCCTTGCTAAACTCTTAATACTTCCAATAGTTTATTGGTAGGTGTTTTGTTTTTTTTTTCAAAATTTTAAGATAGACTAACATATCTTTTGCAAATACTGATAGTTTGGTTTCTTCCTTTCCTTACACCTTTTTCCCCCCTCTCTTACTGCGCTGGCTCGGACCTCCAGTATAATGTTGAAGAAAAGTGATGGTAGGCATTCTTGTTTTGTAGTTCTGTTTTGGTTTTGTTGTTTTCTCTGAGAAACAAAGTACCTTTTAGCTAACTTGAAAATATGCTCTAAAGTCAGAAGTTTGATCAGGCTCATACATCTCATCATGTTCATGTGCATTTGCATCAGATGATCATCTAAAAAATTAAAAACAGAGCAAACTTGCTACATATATATATGTCAGTAATATCCTAGATACATGAAGAATCCTATAAATACTTATTTGCAGCCTATTTTGCCTTAAAGGAGATAGGTTAGGTCTTCCATACTTCAGTTAAAATCCATCCAATATGTTGTAAGTGTATAGATATACAATCAATGCTAGATTTTTCCCATTACACAAAACTGTAACTCTGATATAAAATAGAAAGCACTATTTCTTACCAGTGTCTTCTGTTTTATCTGTTTATTTTGTGGGGTGGGGTACTTATGTCTTGGCATCCTTTTGTGTCAGTAATGCCTTGCGCAGGTGTGGATGGGAGTGGGGGGGCTTCTCCTCTATGTTACTGAGTTACTCGCTCTCTCCCAGGTCCTATCAGCAGTATCCTGGTGAATAAATATGGCAGTCGTCCAACCATGATTGTTGGTGGCTGCTTGTCAGGCTGTGGCTTGATTGCAGCTTCTTTCTCCAACACTGTACAGGAACTTTACTTGTACGTTGGATTCATTGGAGGTGAGTTGCTACTGATGTATTTTGAAGCATTAATTTTTATGCAGATTATTTGTAGCATTCATCTGCCAATTCTTTTGAGAAATGAAAGTTCTTAGAAAAATGATTGGGTTACCATTTTTAAGAGCTATAGATATGTTAATTTCATAGTACCAGAAAAACATGTCTTTAAAGAAAGTTCTGGGGGCGCCTGGGTGGCTCAGTTGGTTGGATGTCCGACTTCGGCTCAGATCATGATCTCGCGGTCCGTGGGTTCGAGCCCCACATCGGGCTCTGTGCTGACAGCTCAGAGCCTGAAGCCTGTTTGGGATTCTGTGTCTCCCTCTCTCTGACCCTCCCCCGTTCATGCTCTGTCTCTCTCTGTCTCAAAAATAAATAAACGTTAAAAAAAAAAATTAAAAAAAAAAAAGAAAGTTCTGGCACTTTGGGTGGTTATTTTAAGTTGATTTATTTATTTTATTTATTATTTATTTTATCTCTGCTAAAACAGAGAGAGTATAAGCAGAGTGTGGCAGAGACAGAGAGAGAGAGAAAGAGAATCCCAAGCGGGCTCTTCTCTATCAGCTATCTGCTATCAGTGCAGAGCCCATTGTGGGGCTCAAACTCACAACTGTGAGATCATGACCTAAGCCTATATCAAGAGTCAAACGATTAACTGACTGAGCCATTGGGTGGTTGTATTTTACTGAAAGTTTTTCTTTCTTCCTTTTTTTTTCAAGCTTAAGAAACAGTGGTGATAGGGTGTGACAAGTTGCTGAAATGGGGGTTATCGTCTATTCCCACTCATTATCCTTCCACCCAAGAAGAAGTTGGCTCAATTTGGAGTAAGAGAAAATGTCAGATACAAAGCAAGAATTTTCTGGTTGAGAATTCATATACATTTTCAAGGGCTTAAGGACACACATGAGGAAACCTCCCTTCCCCCTTTCTTAATAGATACATTTGGAAAATGAAACTACTAAGGATAAAGAATATAGATCACCCATTACTCTACAATTCAGAGAAAACCATTAATATTTTGATGCTCGTATTTTTTATGCATACACATGTACTTTTCTTAGAAAATAAAGGGGATAAAATTATGTATAATGTTTGTAACCGGGTTGTTTTACATAATAGTGCATTATGTATATAGTCCCCCATTTCACTAAATATACTGTAGCAGCTACTATTTTCCATTGGATGGATATACCATAGTTTATTTCACCATTCTGGAATAGAAAGACCTTTAAATTGTTTATATTTTTCACTATTAATAAACCATATTTATATGATAGTACTTCTCTATACATCTTTGTGAACATGATAATTTCCATAGGACAAATTTTAGAAGTAGAATTACTCAGGGAAAAGGTTTTTGATGTGGTTTTTGATATTGTTTTAGAAAGGTTATAATAATGTACAGTCCCACCTGCAGGATGTGAGATAATGCCAATAACAGGTATCATCTTTTTGGATCTGTACTTTGACTACATTCATGAACATTTTAAACATTTAAATATTTTAATCCATCTAGAGCATGTGAAGAACATAAGGAACGAACAGAACTTAATTGTTCTCACTTGGCTATTCAGCCTGTTCATTACTTCATTTATTAATTCATTCAATAAATATTTATTGAGTCCCTATTGATATGTCAGGGACTGTTTCCAAGCTCTGTGGGGATAGAGTCAACATGACAGACAAGGTTCTTCCTTTGTAGTGGAGGGAAGCAGACAATAAACAGACCAACAAATAAATGAATAGATAAATACATATTAGCTAGTGAGAAGTGCTTTGCAAAAACTTAAAACAGAGAATTTTGGTGAAGGATTGAATGACCCCTAAAGGGAAGGCCTCTCAATGGGTTACCTTGGGTTGAGATGTGAACGATAAGTAGGAGTTCTTCCTCTAGATTTTGTGAAAATCTAGAGGAACAGATGCCCTCAGAATGTCTGAGAATATACTGAGATGTGGGTAGGGAGGTAGGTAAGGGCCAAATCATGGTGCTTCCTAATCCAGGGTGAAGAGCTGTGGATGGCAGTCAGTGGAGAGACTGAATGGGTGGCATTCTAGTCTGGTTTCCCTGGGAAGGGAACAAGAATGGGAGAACACTTAGTAGGTTATTGGGATACTTGTCTCAGCTCCATTGGTTGAAAAATCTACTCTTCCCTATTTATTTAAATGTATCTTTTGTTTCTGTTTCTGGACTTTTTGCCCAATTTCATTGATCAGTTTTTCCTTTTGACTAAGTGCACACTGTTCTAATTACTGTAGCTGTAACTGTAGCAAATATTTATACATCTGTTAGTGTTGGTCCCACCAATTATTTACCCTTTTTGAATACTTCTAATGCATTTGTTCTCCGGGTATATTTTAGAGTCATTCTACCTCATCTGAAAAATTGAATACGTTAGCATTCTCATAGAAATTACATTACATTAATGGATCTACTAACGTGTATTAGCATCTTCACAGTGTTGTGTTTTACTGTCCCAAAATGTTTTCTCTCTCTTTCCATCCCTCCCTCTTTCTTCTTTTTCTGACCTCAGCCCCACCATTTATGTCTTACTTCCTGAATTTATGAGATTTATCCTCTCTCCTTTTTGTTTTCAATTACCTAAATTATGAAATTAAACTAAGGAGTCTACATATATTATTCTTATTGTTGCTAACATCAAAGAATTATTTTAATGTTATATTATAAATCTAGTATTTGCTGCATAAAGAGACTTTATGTCTGTATTTATTCGATAGCAGCCCACTTAATCATCTACTTACTAGTTATAATCACCTCTCTTACAATGATGATTTTGACCTCCTGCCATTCATTTTGTCTAGTTGATCAATAACAAATATGTTTCTGACATTTATTCTGGTATGTAATTCTTTTCCTCCCCTCCACAGGTCTTGGGCTTGCCTTCAACTTGAATCCGGCTCTGACGATGATTGGCAAGTATTTCTACAAGAGGCGACCATTGGCAAATGGACTGGCCATGGCAGGCAGCCCTGTGTTCCTCTCTACCCTGGCCCCCCTCAATCAGGCTTTCTTCGGTATCTTTGGCTGGAGAGGAAGTTTCCTAATTCTTGGGGGCCTCCTACTAAACTGCTGTGTAGCTGGTGCCCTGATGCGACCAATAGGGCCCCCGCCAACGAATGCAGGGAAAGACGGGTCTAAAGAATCCCTTCAGGATGCTGGAAGATCTGATGTAGAAAAGGGGACAAATAATGCAAGTACAGATTTTAATGGCAGAAACCCCAAAGACGAGAAACAATCAGTTTTTCAAAGAGTTAACAAAGTTATAGACTTATCCCTGTTTACCCACAGAGGCTTTCTACTATACCTCTCTGGGAACGTGGTGATGGCTTTTGGGCTGGCTACTCCTTTAGTCTTTCTTAGTAATTATGGCAAGAGTAAACATTACTCTAGTGAGAAGGCTGCCTTCCTTCTTTCCATTCTGTCTTTTGTCGATATTGTAGCCAGACCTTCTATGGGACTTGTAGCCAACACGAAGTGGATAAGACCTCGAGTTCAGTACTTTTTTGCTGCTTCTATTATTGCAAATGGAGTGTGTCATCTGCTAGCACCTTTATCCTCCAGCTACATTGGGTTCTGTGTCTATGCGGGATTCCTTGGATTTGCATTTGGGTGGTTTAGCTCAGTATTATTCGAAACACTGATGGACCTTGTTGGACCCCAGAGGTTCTCCAGCGCTGTGGGATTGGTGACCATTGTGGAATGCTGTCCTGTCCTCCTGGGGCCGCCACTTTTAGGTATAGTATGCCTTACTACCTCTTTGGTCCTCTTAACATAAAACAGGCATCGAAAATTGGGAAGGTGATAAAAAGCAGAGATTAGTGAGCCTCTGGGCGGCAGAGAGCAAGCATGTCTCTTTTTTTTTCCTTTTTCTTTTTTTATCAGTAGGCTCCATGCCCAGTGTGCAGCCCAAGGAAGGTTTTGAACTCACGACCCTGAGAACAAGACCTGAGCTGAGATCAAGAGTCAGACACTTAACCAACTGAGCCACCCAGGCGCCCCAATATTTCTCATCTCTGTGGCCTCAGTGTTGGCACAATGCTTGGAACAGCATAATTCCTCAGATACTTACAGAATCAAATTACATTGAACCATCAAGCTGAAAGGAGAGTGAAAACAATTACAAACTTAAACATTCATTAAGATAAACTTTTCTGATTATAAAACTAATGTGTATTATAGAAAAACATATAATATACACTCTACCTTTAAAATACTTCGGTAATTTCATTTTAATTGTGGAATTTATCATAGTAGTAATATTTAAGATAATAATAAGAGTTACCAGGCGAGGGCTCACAGTGTACCAGGGACTGTCTAGATAATTTCATATACCCTGTCATAACTCACAAGTCTATAAGGTAAGACTGTTAATGTCCCCTCTTTATCAACGAAGAAACAGAGGCTTTTAAAAGTGAAATAACTTGCCCAAGTTCACACAACAAGTAAGTGACCATAAAACTTGATGGATTATTCTTTGAGAGTACCAAATTGTTTACAATTTAAAATAATTTTTTTAACGTTTATTCATTTTTGAGAGAGAGCGAGAGAGCGCACGTGCCAGCACGTGAGTGGGGGGAGATGTGGGGGTGGGCCAGGGGACACAGAATCCGAAGCAGGCTCCAGGCTCTGAGCTGTCAACACAGAGTCCAACATGAGGCTCAAACCCACAAATTGCGAGATCATGACCTGAGCCGAAGTTGGATGCTTAACCAACTGAGCCACCCAGGCGCCCCTAAAATTACTATTAATGTAAAATGCAGTAGTAATTGGGACTTCCTCTGAATATGACTCATGCTTTTTAGATTATGCATTATAAGTAAGGAAGGATTCATAAAAGAAAATCCACTACTGATTTTTCTAGACTCCCAGTCCTCATTCCTCCCTATATCCAATGAGAGTCCAAGTCCTATAAATTTCTAAATCTGTAAGCTCCTAAATCTCTCTCTAGTTGGCCCACTTTTTCTGTCACAACACCACCCCATCCACAGTTCCTGTCCCCTATCTGGGTTGCTCCAGCAGCCTCCAGACTGGTCTACCCATATCCACTCTAGCCAGCCTACAATCTGTTTTCTACTCTGCAGGCAAATACAAACTCAATGTTCCAGCTGATGAGATCTTTCCAGTTGCTTCCCATTGTTCTTGGGGTGGAGAGCAAATTCCCTTGTGGCCTACAAGGCGCCCCCCAGCCTGGCTTCCAATCTCTCCAGCCTCATTTCCTGTCACTCACCTTTTGTTCTCTCTGCTCCAACAGCCCCGCCCTTCCTCCTTCCCCTCTCACACCCCAGCTTCCTACCACCTGCCTTTGCACTTGCTGTGCTCTGGCCTCATCCTTCTCCCATCCCCTCCTCCTAGATGGGTCCCATCCTCCTCTAGGTCCCTGCTTCATTTACACTGTAAGAGAAGCTTTCCTGACCCTGCTTGCTGCTCCCAACCCCCTATTTTCTGCTTTCAAACACTCCTTGTCACGGCTTGTATAATTATTTGATTAACATTTCTCTTCTCCACTGAACTGTGGATGTTCTCTCCTCTGCTCTCCCTTATCCTCAGGGCCAGCAGCCCAGTGCCAAGTGTATGTGTCAGCCCAATAAATATTGCTGAATGAACAATGTCCTGAATTAGAAAAGCATATGGAATCATATTTGAATTGGTTGTATTAAGTCTTCTTGGGTGTTTATTCCTTAATTAACCAATTGGGTGAGATGCTAATAAATTTTACTATAACAAGGATTTCATGGCCAAAAAATTTTTGGAAACCCCAAGTTTGATAGATTACCAGAGGACCTTGCAAAGCCTATTTAATATGCACATGGTGAATCTTTACCAGAAAAGAATATGTTATGCCATTCCCTAAGTTTGACTTTGGGAACACTCAGGAGGTTACAGGTGCAGCTTCAGTGTCAGACTTCCTGGATTAAAAGCCATGTTATTTCACTTATGAGCTCTGTGACCTTGGGCGAGTTACTTAAGGTCTCTGTACTTCAGTTTGTACATCATACAGCGGGAATGATGACAGAATCTGCCTGTTATGAGGATTAAGCACTTCGAATGGTGGAAAGGTGTTGCTGTTAATTGTATAGCACAGGCCAAGTGTTCACAGGGACCGCTCTTTGGGAAATGCTGATGTCAGCGAAAGAGCATTGGCCAGGAGACTGCAGTTAGCTCTGTGGCCTGGGGCAAGACTCCTAAACCTCTCTTGAGCAACAAATTTTTCCACTGTGAATCCAGAGAATTGATTCCAGATGATCTGTAGGTCTTTCCTGGCTCAAATTTGGAAAGATTTCATTATTTTCAAGTTGCTAAAAATAACAAAATATGCAAGGCCATCTAAAACCCAAGTATGACATCATAAAAGATGAGATAATTTTTAGCAGTTCTTTTTTTAGACTAATTTGTCATTTATGGGCTCTTTGAGGATTGGTTGACATCTTTCTGAGTAGATCCTTCAGCTTCATTTGGGAAAGGTATACTTGTTCACTTTTGCCCACATAACTGTGTTTTGGATATCTTCAGGTCGTCTGAATGACATCTATGGAGACTACAAATACACATACTGGGCGTGTGGTGTGATCCTAATTATCGCAGGCATCTATCTCTTCATTGGCATGGGCATCAATTATCGGCTTGTGGCGAAAGAACAGAAAGCAGAGAAGCAGCAGAAAAAGGAAGGTAAAGAGAAGCCAAAAGAAGTTATTAAAGCAGCAGACTCTAGAGGATAGAGAGGCACATGAGGCCCCAAAGAGGAGAAACATCCAGTCTGAACCATGGATAACCAGAGAAGCTTTGGACTAAAAACATCTGAAAAATTCTACTGAATCTTGTTCTATTGGCACTGCTCACCACAGCCAGTGGACATTTGTGTGGAAGTCATACCAGGTACCCACTGATGGAATTTTTGTTTCATTCCCTCACAGCAGTCATAATGTATATGTCACATCCTTTGGGGCCAGGGGATTTACAAAAGATAACAGATGAAAATGCTTTTATTTGAAGTCATCTTTGTTAAGATATACTTTACATACAATAATTAATCTCTTTTATAAGACTCAAGTTTAATGAATTTTGACAAGGCATCTATATAAATAACTACCACCCCAATATAGAACATTTCAGACAGCCAAAGTAATTCCCTCTTGCCCCTCTGCAGTCCATTCTTTCCCTTCCCTACATCCCCTGGCAACCACTGGTCTTATTTCTGTCCCCTATAGTTTTGCCTTTTCCAGAAGGTAGTAAATGAAATCACATAGTATGTAGCTAGCATAATAAGAAATATATATTTCATCTTTGTCCCTAGTTTCTGGTACAGAGCTCCTAAAACCCTTGGATTTCTGGGTGATGAGTGTTTTCTGCATTCTAGTTAGATAACTGGTGTCTAGAACCCCCTAGATAGCTTCAAGATAGGGACTGGTCTCCAAAAAGACCAAGGCTTTGATCAGAGGGTTGGGACTTTCAGCCCCTCTCCCACGAGCTCTGGGGAAAGGGGAGGGGCTGGAAGTTAAGTTCAATTACTAACAGCCAGTGATTTAATCAACCATGCCTACACAGTGAAACCTCCATAAAAACTCCTAAACTGCAAGGCTTAGAGAGCTCCCTGGTTGGTGAATACATTGACGGGCTGGTGTTCGGAGGGTAGGATGCTCGGACAAGACACGGAAGCTCCACGCCACGCCTCCCCACCATACCTCATCCATTGCGTCCTATGCATCTCTTTCATTTGGCTGTTCCTGAGTCGTCTCCTTTAGAATATATCAATAAACGTAAGCAAAGTGTTTCCCTGAGTTCTGTGATCCATGCTAGCAAATTGCCAAACCTGAGAAAAGAGTTGTGGGAACTCCCAACTTACAGCAAGTGGGTCAGAGGTACAGGTAAACAACCTGGGACTTGTGGCTGGAATCTGAAATAAGGACAGCCTTGTGGGACTGAGCCTTTAAACCTGTGGAATTGGACACTAACTCTAGGTACTTAGTGTCAGCATTGAATCGAACTGTAGGACCTAGGTTAGTCTGGAGAGTTGTTGGAAAAATGGTCATTGTGGAAAAAATTGAATGTCAGAAGTGTTGTAACAGAGTAACCTTCTATGTCTGGCTTCTTTACCTAACATAACGTTTTATGACTCATCCATTTCATTGCATTTATACATAGTTTGCTGCTTTTTATTGCTGAGTAACATTTCTTGGTGTGAATGTACCATAATTTGGATATCTGTTCACCAGTTGATGGACTTCAGTTTTTTCCACTTTTTGGCTATTATAACTAAAGTTTCTATAAGCATTCACACAGAGGTCTGTGTAGACATATGCTTTCATTTCTCTTGAGAAAATGCCCAGCATTGGGGTTGCTGGGTCACGTAGCAAGTTCATGTTTAACTTTTAAGAAACTCAAACTATTGTTGAATTGGCCAAACCATTTTGTAATCCAACTAGCAAAGTATGAGAGATCTAGTTATTCTGCATCCTTGTCAGCACCTGGCATTGTCAGGCTTTTTGCTTTTAATTTCTCCTACAACTGATGATATTGACCATATTTTCTTCTTTTTTTAAAAAATATTTTTAGTGTTTATTTATTTTTGAGAGAGAGACAGAGCACGAGCAGGGGAGGGGCAGAAAGAAAGGAGACACAGAATCTGAAGCAGGCTGCAGGCTCCAAGCCATCAGCACAGAGCCTGACGTGGGGCTCAAACCCACGAACCATGAGATCATGACCTGAGCCGAAGCCAGACACTTAACTAACTGAACCATCCAGGCACCCCATTATTGACCATATATTCATGTGCTCGGTCATCTGTATATTTTTAGCAAAGCCTTGTTTTTTAATCCTGACATTTAACAGAGTCTTAAGGCACTTATTTAAGTGCCTTACTTGTTATGATGTGCACTGGGTGTTATATGTCAATGATGAATCACTAAATTCTACTCCTGAAACTAATATTACACTACATGTTAACTAACTAGAATTTAAGTAAAAAATTGAAACGTCAAAAAAAATTTAGTGCCTTGAATTTTTGTCTTTCAAACTCTTCAGAAAACTTTTCCTGACACATCTGACAGTGAAATGAGCACTATATTTGAAAATCCTTAAATGTGTGGTAATGTATTTAAATAGATGGTTATGAAGTCTAATAGGATGGAAAGATCCTTATGTTCTAAGCATGATACAATGTTAAATGTAAAAAGCACAACACAAACTGGTTAGATCAGTATATATAATGTACTTTTACAGGAAAGAGGGGGAAAGGAATACACACAAAATTCCAACCACACTTGTATTAGGATGGTGACTTTTCCTATATTCATTTTCCTTAATGTGAATGTGATAGTTACCCTTTCACTAATAACAGGAATTTTCTATGAAAATAAATCTAATGATTACTATAAGATATTGATTGGTTGGTTGATTAATTGATTGATTGCTTTTTGCTTCCTTAAGGGTTGGATTCTGGCAAAAGGGAGGTAAATGTGACATTGAACTTAAAAACACAAAACACAAATAGCCTCAAGTCATGAGGCTATTTTGCTGGTACAGGACAGAAGCTATGGCATGTAGAGAGTCCACAGTCTGTCAGCCACCAGTGCCTTCCTGGAGATAGTGCTCTTTGGGACAGTATTCCTGTAGTTTCCCTTCTGATCATCATTCATCTTCAAGTGAATGTTCATCTCAGGAAGCCTGAGCAATCAGCACTTAACATGTCACAGGGTTACAGTTGTTCTAGAACATCATTTTACTGAGATCAGCATCAGAAAAAACACAGTGTTACAAAAAGGGTAATAATGGTCAAAGGAGGAAGTTGACCATCGACCTTTACATACATTCATTTAACAGATATTATTTACACTTACCCTGGGCTGGTTCTAAGCACTGTTGTAAGCATTGAAGATTCTTTAGGGAGTAAAGCATAACTCTCTTTCACAGTTCTTCCTTTCTAGTAGGGGAGACAGACAGTGAAAAGTTAAGTCATAAGGAAAACAGCAGTTTAAAGAATAGAACAACTGATATAAGATCAGCCTTCATTAGCTCGTTCATCAAAATAGCATTTTTTGGAGGGGTTCCTGGCTGGCTCAGTCATTTGAGCATATAACTCTTGATCTCAGGGTTGTGGGTTCAAGTCCCATGTTGGGTATGGGAACTACTTTAAAAAAAATAATAAAAACTTAAAAACCAGCATTTTTTGGAGTTTCTTCTATGTGCTTTTTGCTGAGCAGAGGAGATAGAACAGTGAACAAAATTTGGCTTCTGGCACCCACAACTTCTCATATAGTGTGGAGGACTGTGTAGGGAGTGCTGTGATGGGGCAGATATAGAAAGGCAGCTATTGGGGTGCCTGGGTGGCTCAGTCGATTAAGTGTCCGACTCTTGACCTCGACTCCGGTCATGATCTCACAGTTCATGAGTTAAAGCCCCACATGGGGCTCTGCGCCGATGGTGGGGAGCCTGCTTGGGATTCCCTCTCTCCCTCTGTCTCTGACCCTCCCCAGCTTGTGCTTGCTCTCTCTCTCTCTATCTCTCAAAATAAATAAATAAACTTAAAATTAAAAAAAAAAAAAAAAGGCAGCTATCTCCATCTTGGGAGGACCTAGAAAGTCTAAAAGTGTATGTATATATTTAAGGTTTATTTATTTATTTTTTTAGTAATCTCTACACCCTACATGGGGCTTGAGCTCACAATACTGAGATCAAGAGTCACATGCTCCACCAACTGAGCCAGGTGCCCCCGTTCATTGATTCTGTTTCTTAAATTCCAAATATGAGTGAAGTCTTTCCCTGACTTATTGCACGTAGCATTATACTCTCTAGATCCATGTGTCATTGCAAATGGCAAGATTTCATTCTTTTTATGGCCAAGTAATATTCCATTGTGTTCTTTATCCATTTATCTATCAATGGACACTTGGGTTGCTTCCAAATTTCGCTTTTGTAGATAATGCTACAATAAACGCAGGAATATATCTTTTTGAATTAGTGTTTTCATATTCTTTAAGTAAATACCCATTGGTGGAATTATTGGTTCATACAATAATTCTATTTTTAATTTTGTGAAGAAACTCCATACTGTTTTCCATAGTGGCTAAACCAGTTTGCATTCTCACCAACAGTGCACAAGTGTTCCCTTTTCTCCAAATCTTCGCTAACACTTCTTTCTTGTGTTTTCGATTACAGCCATTCTGATAGATGTGAGGTGACATCTCATTGTGGTTTCGATTGGCATTTGCCTGATGATTACAGTTGTTGAACATCTTTTTATGTGTCTTTTGGCCACCTGTATGTCTTCTTCGGAGAAATATCTGTTCATATCTTCTGCTTTTTAAATTGGATTATTTGGGGTTTTTTTGGTGTTGAGTGGTCTAAGTTCTTTATATATTTTGGATACTAGTCCATTATCATAAATATCATTTGCGAATATCTTCTCCCATTCGATAAGTTTGTCTTTTTGTTTTGTTGACTGTTTCTTTTGCTGTGCAGCTTTTTATTTTGATGTAGTCCCAATAGTTTATTTTTGTTTTTGTTTCTCTTGCCTCAGGAGACATATCTAGATGTCAGAGAAACTACTGCCTGTACAGTAGGATTTTTATGATTTCAGGATTTTTATGATTTCAGGTCTTGTATTTAGGTCTTTAATCCATTTTGAGTTTACGCTTGTGTATGGTGTAAGAAAGTGCAGTTTCCTTCTTTGGCATGGAGCTATCCAGTTCTCCTAACACCATTTGTTGAAGAGATGGTCTTTTTCCCATTGTATATTCTTGCCTCCTTTGTCAAAGATTAATTGACCATATGATCATGGGTTTATTTCTGGGCTCTCTATTCTGTTCCTACAAAGCCCTTTTCATACAGTTTATCATCCAGTCCATGTCAAACCCCAGGGAAGTAGGTAAATTAGAAACAGTGACCCCTCGGGGTGCCTGGGTTCCTCAGTCAGTCAAGTGTCGGACTTTGGCTCAGACCATGATCTTGAGGTTCATGAGTTTGAGCCCGTGTCAGGTTCTGTGACGACACCTCAGAGCCTGGAGCCTGCTTCAGATTCTGTGTCTCCCTCTCTCTCTGCCCCTCCCCTGCTAGTGCTCTGTCTCTCAAAAATAAATAAACATTAAGAAAAAAAAGAAAAGAAAAAAAAAAAGAAACAATGACCCCTCTAAGCACACCTTGATATCCTGGATTGGGTCCTGGAACTAAAAAAGGGCATTAATGGAAAAAGCGGGTCTTTGGTTTAGTTAATAGGACTGTCCAATGTTAACTTCTAAGTTTTGACAAGTATACTAAGATAATGAAAGAGGTTAACATCAGAGGAAGCTGGGTGAAGAGTATCTAGGAATCCTGTACTAATTTTTCTGTAAATCTAATATTCCAAAATAAAAAGTAGGAAAAAAAAAAAAAAGATCACAACACTGACTCCCTAGCCTTCATCCTAGCAGTTCATCTACTATCAGAAGAGGGCAAAGCAAGAGCATTACAGCTCAGAGGCTAGAGCCGAAGGCGGTGCTGGATGGAAGCTCTGAAAACAAGCAAGAATGGAAGGGGCTGAGCCTTGGGTAGTCCTGAAGGGTGCATGATGGCCAAACCAATCATTTGGGTCCTGCACCAAAAAAGAATAAGAAAATTCCTGGTCCCCAAAGAATTCACAATCTGATTTATAATCCTTTTCCTTGGCATTGGAATTCATAATGTGATTTCTTCACTTGCAGATTTCTTTTGCTAATATTCTTTGCTGTTTCAAGAATTAAAAGAGCTTGCATTTGCTGAGCTTAACTCCAGCTGTGTCCCGGGAGGAAGTGGCAGCAGCCATTAAGAAGCCAGGAGGGGAAGTGGGCTGGGATTACCCCACTCGGTGTGCTAACAATCTGTGGGTGTATAATTAGGAGAGTTCACCCTGGGGTGTTTCTCTTGTTGCTGTGTTTTGTTCTCTGTGCCCTCCCACCCTTCCTTCCTTCCTTCCTTCCTTCCTTCCTTCCTTCCTTCCATCCTTCCTTCCTTCCTCCTTTTTTTTTTAAGAAAAAAAATTACTGACTGTAATTCTGAATGCTTTTCACATTTGCAGCTGTAGAAACATTTAGTAATACCTGTTGCTCCGTCCTAGAACTGGATAAATTCCAAGTGTTATCTGCTTTCTCAGATGCTAAGGATAAGCAT
This sequence comes from Panthera tigris, assembly GCF_018350195.1. Classification (NCBI taxonomy): domain Eukaryota; kingdom Metazoa; phylum Chordata; class Mammalia; order Carnivora; family Felidae; genus Panthera; species Panthera tigris. The sequence goes on along the minus strand of NC_056667.1, from coordinate 95,489,731 downwards.
AAGCAAGGAAGATGTGGGCCTGCGGATTGGGGATAGGGAACAGAAGGGGGAGGGGAGTTTTCTGAGCCTTCTACGGATGCCCAGCCTTGGATCTCACTTGTCACTTCCAACCCAACCTCAACATCGCCACTGTCAAAGAATAACCACTGAAGGGTCAAAACATGAGAGTCATATAAATACAGACTGAGAACTCATTCGTTAAGAAACTAGAGGAATGGTAAATTGAGTTCAAAGGAAAATTCAAGAAACTAAATACATTCACTAAAAACCAGAATGCTGGAATAAGGTTAAAACTTCTAGGTACAATAAAACTGTTGCTTTTCCACACATTTAGGTTCCTCACCCAGGGCCTTCATTCCTGGGTCTTTATCTGAGGCCTTAGGCAGAGGTCCTCCTCTTGGACACATCTGCCCAGGCATTCCTAGAGGGGAGGAGGGGAAACCATGAAGACACTTTTCCCCGCTCCTCAGTCCCCAGGTCTTTCCACAACTAGCCCTTCCTTCTCAACCTTCCCAAACCCCAAAGCCCACCAAACTGCTGGAGCCTTTTGTTTGGGACTCCCTCAACAGTGACGGGGCCCCTCACGTCTGCACTGATCTACTGGTCCCTCCGGAGAATGGAACAGGGAGAGTGGGCGCTTCCTCTGGTTTAGCCTCTTGATTGCAGTCAGTGGTTAAAGGCTTACCTCTTAAATTGATGGCTAGTTGCTTTAATCGGCTACTCTGACACCTGACAGCTCTACTCTCTCTTCTAGCTCAGCTGAGCTCCCAATAGAGTTACATTTTTTACTGGCCAAGAGATCATTTGCATCTCTGCAAGGCCAAAATGCACGTGTGGACACATCACATGCCAGAGCCTGGGGTCTAAACAATAGTAAAAAGACAGCAAAGGTTTATTCTCCTGGATTCTAGAACCTAGAGAATTAAATAATCTGTGGGTGGGTCCATTAGACAAGGCTCCATCCAGTAGGACTTTGAAAGGACGCATAATCATCCCTTGCCCTATGTCTTTTAGATAATTTTGTGTAACACTGCCAAAATGAGGTCTTATTGCAACACTGCCGCATAACTGGGGGCTGATCTTGTAGGCATGGCGACTCACAGTCACCAGCTTCCCCCGTATCTCCAAGTCCTGGGCCAGCTGCATTTGCAGCTCCATGCCAAAGGGCGCCAGCTTCCCCTGCTGGCCATCTGGCCCATCAAGAATGGAGGCTGTAAGGGATAGACATGGGTTCTCCTTTGTCCTGTGGGGTGGGTGGTGGTTCTTCCCCACATCTCCACTTTTTCTTCCCAACTTCCCAACTCCTGCCCCTGCAGGACTGCCGCAATTCAGACCCACATCGTGCAGACAACCACCTTCCACAAAATTCTTCACCATTCCCACCATTACATAAGGTCTGATTCCTATTTCATATCATTGCTTATTTCATATCATTCTTAGAGATTCTGTTCTTTGCACAACCCTGACTGATACACTCCCCACCATTTTTCAACAGCCCCTTTGGGTTCTTCTGTCTCCTCGTGGGCTGGAGTGCAACAGTTATAAAGAGAATGAACCTTAATATTAAGTTCCAGATCAGGCTCTTCCCAGCTTTGTGTCTCTAGACAAGTTATTTAGTTTCTGTAAGCCTCAGTTTCTACCTCTGTAAAATGGGAACAACAACAACTCCCTTAGAAGGTTGCTGTGGAGGGGCGCCTGGGTGGCTCAGTAGGTTAAGCATCTGACTTCAGATCAGGTCATGATCTCACAGCTCTTGAGTTCGAGCCCCACGTTGGGCTCTGTGCTCACAGCTCAGAGCCTGGAGCCTGTTTTGGATTCTGTGTCTCCCACTCTCTCTGCCCCTCCCCCTCGCATTCTGTCTCTCTTTCAAAAATAAATAAACATTTAAAAAAATTTAAGAAGGTTGCTGTGGGGATTCAATAAGGTTAATGGCAGTAAAATCCTTAGCACAGTCCCTGACCTAGTGTAAGTACTCAATAAGTATTCACCATTATCATTACTTCTATCATAAATGGCACTTATCATATCGACTTGCTTTTCTGAACCACCGTTCTCACACATACCAGATTGTGAACTTTCTGAGACAATGAACATTGTTTCAGAACGTTGAAGTGAGACATCCTTTATGCCTAGAGGAGTTGGGAGAGGCTCCCTGGAAGAGGTGACATTACAGTGGGGCTCTGAATTGCTGGATTGGGATGGGTAGATAAAAAGAAAAATGGGGGCGCCTGGGTGGCTCGGTTGGTTAAGCGTCCGACTTCAGCTCAGGTCACGACCTGACGGTCCGTGAGTTCGAGCCCTGCGTCGGGCTCTGTGCTCACAGCTCAGAGCCTGGAGCCTGTTTCAGATTCTGTGTCTCCCTCTCTCTCTGCCCCTCCCCTGTTCACGCTCTGTCTCTCTCTGTCACAAAAATAAATAAACGTTAAAAAAAAATTTTTTTTTTAAAAAGAGAAAAATGGCATCGCTTCCATAAAATGAAAAACAAAGATGGGATATATAGAGACCATTGATAGAACCAACCAGCCTTTGAAATTGTACAGATTATCTTTATTTTTATCTATCTATTTATTTATTTATCTATCTATTTATTTATTTATTTAGAGTGCAAGCAGGGGAGGGGCAGAGAGAGAGGGAGAGAAAGAATACCAAGCAGGCTCCATATCGTCAGCAGAGAGCCCTAAGCAGAGCTTTGAGCAGGATCTCATGAATGATGAGATCATGACCTGAGCAGAAATCAAGAGTCAGAGGCTTAACCACCCAGGCGTTTCTGAAATTGTACAGATTATCTTATCGGAGAAAGCATGCGTAAACAGACTGTGTATCTGGCCCTGGGCTAGGCTAGGAGACTAGAATGTTGAATAGGCTTTCTATATATTGGGGGCAATAAAAGGAAATCAATGCATACAACACAGTGTATGAGGACCCTAAAAGTCCGGGAGCCAAACATCAGGGACTTGAAAGGCAATCAAGGACAGAGTATTTATAAGCTCAGGTCTGCTGAGAGCAGAAAACCGAGGACATCCCTGTGGGTTTATGGGCTGCCTTGGAGAAGTGAACGAAGCATCTGTGTTCCACTCCACTGGCCGACTCCCCACTCCCCCATTCCCTCCTTCCCTCTCTTTAGGGTGCATGTGGGTTAGTAATGAGCGTGGAGGAAATGTCCTGAGCCCAACTCCCCAGGAATTAAGGCCCTGATTAGAGAAAAGGTAAACAGAGGCTGAAGTAGCACATCTAAAGTGACTGAGAAGAAAATAATATTACATACCTAAAGAAATGGGTTCAAAGAAGGACTAGTCAACAAAGAAAATCCAGGAAAATGTGTTCTACGCTGGAATGTGAATTCCATGAGGCAGGGATTTTGAGTATCTGAAGATTCTATCTCTCATATGCAGTCAAAGGGTGAGGTATCTGGTAGCACTCACCGATATATGTTGAATATAAATACATAATATATATAAATATAAATATATGTTGAATATAAATGAGTGGAGACTCAAGAGATGGACCTCTTGGGGGCGGGTGGTGCTCAGATGTAGTCAGCCAAAGAAGAGTCATTTAAGCATTGCAAGCATCAATCAACAACTTTGATTTACTTTTCTCCCCACCCCACAGCACTTGCCTTACCTCCCCCACCCATAGTTCTCTCAGACAAGAAAGACAGAATGCCCAGTATGCGAGGACATTCCAGCCCAGATGGTTGATACTCTCCTGCAAGAATTCACCTCTAGGAGACCTGGTGTATAGATGATCAGCGTCCGTCAGGCTCCAGGCTCCATTCAACCCTGGGATACTGACAAGACCGAACCACTGTAAGTTCACCAAGGCGGTGCCACCCACGTTAGCCTCCTGACCCACGGGCCTGGTGGCACCTCCACCGTACCATCCGCCTCTTTTGATGTTGTACACATCACTGAAGTGTTTCTCCCAACACTGCTGATCTGCCCCAACCACGGGAGGTGACTGACGTGGTGCCCACGCAGCCCGGCTCTCCTAGCAGCCTCTGCCCCACACATCCTAGATGAGTCAGCCCCAACCTCTGGGAGGGTCCCCTGGAACTGGCCCCACTTATGCTGCCTTCTCAGGACCTGCTCAGAACCTGCCAAGGCAGTGAGCCCAACCCCCTCCGGCCTACAACCCCACCCAGCCACCTCCAGGCACACCTCAATGCATTTCCACCCAGGCAAGGGGGTGTGGTGGCCCTGGGCTCAGAGACACCTGGCTTCAGACCCTGGCTCTCACTCTCTGGCTGTGGGGCTCTGGGAAGGTCACTTCACACCTCTGTGCCTCAGTTCCCTCATCTGTAAAACAAGGGTAATAAGAATGGTTGTATCAGCTGGACTTCAGGCAGGAAATTGGAACCCTTGAGGTATTTTGAGCAGAAAGTGACTAATACAGGGGGTTGGGTGCTCATGGGATGGTTGGAGTGGCTGGATGGGGGAGGGGAGGAGGGGAGGGTGAGGCTTGAGAGGATCTGCTCCCCTGGCCTGAGCAGGAAAGGCAGGTGGGTGTCTAAAGCTTGCCTCGGGCACTCTGCGTTAGGGGACACGCCGACATGGCGGTGATCCAGGGAGCAGGCAGGGCCTCCCCCACCAGGGGTGACCGCACCCTGGACACCAGTGCAGGAAAGGATGCGCGTCTGCACGAGCCTGCCTGTCAGAAGGGAGCGGCCAAGGCACAGGAAGGCAGCCTCTGGCTCCTTCCACCTTCAAGTCCCACGTGAGGGTCTCAGCGCTGGCTCACGATAGGCACCCACCACTCTGGAAGGAGGCAGTCTGGGAAATGGAGCTTTATTTAGCTTTCTACCTGAAAAGGACAGGAAATAGGCGGGAACAGGTCCCTCAGCCCCATGAAGGTCAAGCACCTTTAAGCCTGGAGAGCGCTCACCACTCCAGGCACACAGCACTTGCTGGCTGGAGGCCGCTCTGGTGAGGCTCCGTGGTGACTGCTACATGGCTGCTGGGTGGCAGCTCAGGGCTAGGCCCCAGGAGATACACCCGCAAACAAGACAAGGCCTGACCCTGAAGATGCGATGGCCCTCCAGGGGCAGCAGAGACTGGAATCATCAAGGAAAGTGATCGGTGTAACCGTGTGTGCAAAAAGCCTGGGGTCACAGGGAGCTGAGAGCACAGGGGGCCCACCTGGGCCAGTCTGGGGGTGAGGCAGTGCACCGGGTGGAGCAGGGACACTTGTAAGTCTGGGAACCCAGCCTGGGGTGGTGTTCACAGAACAGAAACAGAGTTCATAGAAAGCCCTTTGCCTCCCATCAGCTTAAGGCCGGCATGTAATTCAAGTCTCCAGTATTTATAAGTGTTAGAGTCAGGCGTTAAGGCAGGGTAAAGATAGGAGTCAGAGGCTAAAAAATTTTAGCAGTCAAAGGCTTTATTTGGGAACTAAGATCTCGGGCGAGGTTCTGTGACTCAGGGAGAGAAAGAGGAGTCAGGGAAGTCTCCCCCAGGTGTGGTGGGGTGGGGTTTTTAAGCTGCAGCGGTTCCGGGTTTAGGTCCGGGTGGGCCTTTTTCGAGTCAGGTCGTGCTGTCGCTCGGTGATTGGTTGACCTCCAATTCGTTCTGGTGTGCCGCTAGGGGCTTTTCATTGGGTTGCGCGGGCAAGATGGCCGTCCCTCTACTGTGGTTCCAAGGACATCCTAACAATAAGCATTTACAGTGTACGAGAAACCAAGGAGACTTCTCCCAGTCACACCAATGGGAGAGATGTTTTCCTGATGGCCTTTGAAGGTCTACAGCTGGGGCAGAAGGTGAGTGGGCAGGGGAAGATGGGAAAAACTGCTGACAATTTAAATGGCACCCTGGCCCTCTCTCCTCCGCAGCGTGCAGCTCTGAGACTCCCCACCAGCTTAGCCCTTTACTGGCCACACACACACACACACACTCACACCCTCACAGCACAAACCTCCCTCCGTGCTGGCAGCTCTGATACAAATGCACAGGAATTTCCTCCTCAGGCCTGAAGGCAGGCCATATGTCCAGTTGCCAGGGGAACCTCACACTGACCTTCTTCGAGGGTGACCACACGAAGAACCCGGAGAGGGGGGCGGTCGGGGGGGCAAGCAGGTCCTCCCCTCTCTACTCATCCCCCTCTCCCCCCAGAAGGCTCCCTCCCCGGCTTTCCTCCAGTCCAGAACCCCAAGCTGGATGGGGCAGAGCGGGGCGCCCTCCTGTGGGCAGGCGCGGTGCTGCAGCTCCTCCGCGACCTGCCGCTCCTGCGCTGCGCCCGCCCCCCCCCACCCCCACCCCCACCCCCACCCCCAGCAGAGTCCTGTGCCCGGGGGGCCTTGCTCACTGCCCCCGTGGGCCTACGCCCAAGCGACCGTCTCTTACCTTTTCCTGTTTTGAAATTCAAGATTCATGCATATCAAATAGTGTGTATTCGTTATCTAACCCCGTATAACCAATTACCTCTAAAATGTAGCAGTTTAAAATGCCAAACACTCAGGGGGCCTGGGGGGCTCAGTCCATTAAGGGTCCCACTTAGGCTTAGGTCATGAACTCAGGATTCCTGAGTTCGAGCCCCACATCCCGCTTTTTGCCTCTGTCCCCCTCTCTCTTGCCCTCCCCCACTCGCTCGCTCTCGCTCTCTCTCTCTCAAACATCATAAACATAAACATAAAAAAGTAAATAAAATACCAAACACTCAGATCCCCTTACTGAAGGAAAGGAATCCAGGAGTAGCTTACCTGGGTGGCTTTGGCCTGGGGCTCTCACACAATTGTCATGGAGACGTTGGCTAAGACTGCAGTCATCTGAAAGCTGGGTGGACCTACTTCCAAGCTCATTTGGTGTGGCTGTCTGTCAGCTGTCAACTGTCAGCTGTCTGTCATGCTCAGGAGCCCTTCCTTTCTTGCCACTGGGGCCTCCCCATAAGGCTGCTAGGAACATATTTAGTGGCTTCCCACAGGGCAAATGCTCCCAGAGAAAGAGAGCAAGAGAAACCAAAATAGAAGACAAAGTGTCCATTAGAACCTAATCCTGGCAGTGACATTCCAGCAAGTCTGCCATATTCTATTGATCTCACAGGCCAATCCTGGGACAATGTGAAAGGAAATATGAATTCCAGGAGGCAGTGATCACTGGGGTATTTTTTAGAGGCCAGCTAAATATATTTTTTATTAAAAATTTTTTCAACAAATTTTTTTAAAATTTTTATTTATTTTTGAGAGAGAGAGACAGAGACAGAGTGTGAGCAGGGAAGGGGCAGAGAGAGACACACACAGGATCCGAAGCAGGCTCCAGGATCCAAAGTGTCAGCACAGAGCCTGATGCAGGGCTCGAACTCACAAACTGAGATCATGACCTGAGCCAAAGTTGGACGCTGAACTGACTGAGACACCCAGGCACCCCAATTTTTTATTTTTTAAAAAATATTTATTCATTTTGAGAGAGAGAGAGAGAGAGAGAGATAACATGCATGAGCAGGGGGAGAGGCAGAGAAAGGAGACAGGGAATCCCAAGCAGGCTCTGCACTCACAGGGCAGAGCCCTACATGGGGCTCAATGTGGAGCTCAGCGTGGGGCTCGATCCCACAAACTGTGAGATCATGATCTGAGCTAAAATCAAAAGTTGGACGCTGAACCAACTGAGCCACCCAGGCGCCCACAAAACATAATTTTTAAATGTTAGTTATAAAACAACATATAGTCAACCCCATGAACCCACCACTTACAGAAGAACCAGGGCATCATCACATTCCCTTTCATCTACCCTCCTGCCTGTCTGTTGTAAGAGGCAATCATCTTAAATGTTGTGTTTATCCTTCTTTGCGTTTGAAAAAGTTTGTCACAAAGGTACATATGTCTAAGCAATGTTTGTTTCATTTTGCCTTTTTGATCTTTATAGAAATGATTGGCTGTAGGTGGTCACCTCCTTCCTCCAAGCTCCAAGCTTCTATGACACTCTTCTTTTCCCCCTCTGTTCCCCCACTCGGGAGAGGGTAGCTGCTCCCTGTCTTTTTATTCCGGGTTACCTCCATGTTCTTTATTTACCCATTCTCCTGTGATGGACATTTGGGTTGTTTCCACTCCTTCACCATTTGACTGTGAGGCTAAGTCCCTTTGGGACAGGTCTCCTGGTACACATGCACAAGTTTTGCACACGCATACCTAAGCATAGGGGCACTGGGTCCCACTATATGCAAACCCTCCATTTCACAAGATAAGGTCAAACTGTTTTCCAAAGTGATTGTGATGAGGGGCCATAAGGCAAGGTACGCACAAGCTAGCAACACCACCCCAGGTGGGATATATGTGATATTCCTCAGGCTCTCCTGGCTGCCCAAGAACAAAAGAGAGAAAACAGATGGTTAACTGATAGAGATCACAGTCCTGCAGGACATGGGTCTCCACCAGTTTACAAATGTGCTTAGTAAATTACAAGAAAAAGGCAATCTTATCAATAGCCTAATCTCCAGAAAACTATGGACTCAGTTTCCTGGAGCCCCTAACATCACCCTCCCCTCCATAGTGATGTGGGAAACAAAGGCAAGAAAGAAATGGCAGGTAAAATTCAATTTCCTTGTAACCTGCAGCCCATTGGCAAATACTTAAGGCAAATACAGAGTAGAACATCACTCCAGGGACCCCTTACTGTCCTAATGTTAATGCCTGGCTAGAGGGAAAACAACCTTAGCTTGACAAGAGCAAGGCCTCGGGTATCTTAGGGAATCCTCTTTATTATATGAAAATCCTTCTGGAGGCCTCCCTTATGCCTTTACCTTCCCCAACTGCATAGTATATATCTAGTCATTGTTCACAGCCCCAGGGCAGCTCTTTTTGCCCATTGGTCCTGTCCTCCTCCTTTAATCAAATCACCTTTTTGCACCAAAGACGTCTTCAAGAATTCTTTCTTGGTGGTCAGCTCTGAACCCTCCCACCGCTCCAAAACCTCATCAATTGTAGCAATTCACCCTGTGGCCTGCAACTTCTGCACCGGCTCTGTTGGTGCTGAGGTGTGTGTGGTGGAAAGACGGACTCAGGGGCTGGGATTGGAGGGAGGCCAAGGGGCACAGAGGCTGGCAGTGGGGGAACCCGGAAGCCCACAGACCCCAGCCCAACTCAGCCAGAGAAGTTACAGCCCTGTAACATTGTGTTTCTTCATAACAAACATACATTGCTCTTTATTCCCGTTTCTGGCACAGAGCTCCTAAAAAGCCTTGGAATTTCCTAAGCAAGGACAACAAAGGGGTCTTTGGTTATGTTAATGAGGTGACTTTTGGCCTCCACCTAAGGCTGGGAGCTGTTTGCCAGAGGAGCCAGCAGGTGATTCGAGAACTGAAACTTTGAGTCCACCCCAAGCCACCAGGGAGGAGGGGAGGGGCAATAGCCAACGGGGATGATTTAATCTGGGGATGATTTAATCAGTCGTGGCTAGGCAATGAGGCCTCCATAAAAATCCAAAGGAACGGGGTTCTGAGAGCTTCAGGGTTGGGGAGCAGGTGAAAATTCCAGCAGAGTGCAATGCCTGGGGAGGGCATGGAAGCGCCACCCCCTTTCCGCCTAGCTTACCCCACACAGCCCCTCCACCTGGCAGTTCCTGAGTTCTAGCCTTTGACACTAAACTGGTGATCTAGTAAGTAAGAGGTTTCTCTGAGCTCTGTGAGCCCCTCTAGTAAATTAATGGAGCATCAGGAGGAGGTTGCAGAAACCTCTGATTTACAGCCAGTCAGCCAGAAATACAGGTGACAGCCTGGACTTTCAACTGGTACCTGAAGGGCAGGGGGAGGTCTTGTAGGACTTGTTAAAAAACAATCAATTGAATAAATCTGAAGATCAAATTGGCTTTATTCAACCCTTCACGAATCGGGAAGCATCCCATTAACAGGTAGAAGGGACCTCTGAAGAGCTGTACAAAAATGGGAGGGCTTTTCTAGGCAGAAGGAGGGGATACCAAGGAAGTTTAAAGTGGGTTACTTCGGGGAGTGTTACTTGGCCTTTGGGGAAGGCAGGGGGTCTTATGAACAGATGACCTCCCCAGTGCTAACCAGGAAATTCCAGACTGAGTGGCTTAAAATTCCACTCCTGGGGGAGGCTGAAACTGCAATTAGGTTAGGCATTAAGGCTTGTGGGGCTTAACAAAAGTGACTCCATTTTTGGACCTGTTGTTTCTTTTTAATAGACTGAGCCTTACGCTGTGGAATCTGATGCTATCTCTGGGTAGATAGTGACAGAAGTGAGTCAAATTGTAGACGCCCAGCTTGAGTCGGAAATTGCTTGTCCTTGTGGGGAAACCTGTGTGTGCTCATGTGCGCGCGCGCGCGCGCGCGCACACACACACACACACACACACACACACACACACACACACACACACACGTGGCATTTCTCTGGCCCCTCCTAAGGAAGTCTCCCTCAGCTGCTTCTGTTGACCCAGGGAAAACTCTTTATGCCCTCCTGTTGTAAGGGTTTCATGCTCTAAGGATTTCATGAAAGTCCTAACAAAGTGGACACTCACTACAGCATCTTTCCTTTCTTCCCCTTGCCTCCCCCCCAAACATGCATTTAGAACATGGAAGTAAATAAAAGAAACAAACTCCCAGGCAAATCACATTGGTCTGAACTCCATGATCATTAACAGCATTAATTAATTGCTTACCCACAGAAAGGAAAAGTTAATTACCTATCATGGAAATTTTAAAAACAAAAAAGGAAACATGCGTTTAAACTTTAATGAGGGCCTCTGCATGGTGGGAATGAAAATGAGCTGGTTTCTCTGGGATCTAATTGTTGGCAATTGAAGTGAGAGCCCTACAGATGCAGACTGAGGCTGGTGCCTGGCTGGACTCAGCAGCGCCCTTGCCTCCAGAGCAGTGATGCTGGGGTGACAGAGGAACAGGCAGGGCAAAGCCACGGATGTGCAGCTGGAGGGGCTTTGTTTCTCAAGGTAGCTTTGAAAGGCTCTCTCGCCTCGCTCCCTCTTCCCCAGGGCCTGTAGGAGACTCAGGAAGGCTCACAGGGGCATGAGGCTGGAACCCAGGACATCAGAAACCTGTTCTCCCTCTCCCCAACCCCCACTCCCAGACAGGATGCCTGGTGGGTCTCACTTTTCACACCATTCTCTTTTCTGTCTTCTACTTTCCAGTACTTGCGACAATCCTGCAGCTACATCAGGGATCACCAAGGCTGGAGCAACCAAAAGAGACCTGGATTCTGAGCATGGCTTTGGCACAGCTAAGCTCTGTGACCTCAGGCAAGTTCCATCATCTCTCTGGGCCCCCATAGCTGTATCTTCTCTGTAGGATAAAGGTATAGGCATTGATATACCTGAGGTCACTTCTAGCCCTCACATTCTCTGTTCTAAGCCCCACATAACAGGTAAGAAAATCGAGGCTGAGTTTGTGGGTGGCATGCTTGGGAGGAAGGCACCTTCCTGTTGCCCTATGGGGACCTGCCTCCTGCCTCCCCTACCCTTAGCTCAACCCAGGAGAGCAAGAGGGTAGCACACCCCCTTCCCTGTCTGCATCCCAGAGAGTATTTAAAGGAGAATCCAGTTTTTGGCTCATTTTCTCATCTGGACCCAGAAGCAGGAAGCTTATCAGTGCTTAATGAAGCCAGGACCAACCCAATTATCAAAGGCACTTGTGTTAATGAGCACCTTTCAGTCCACGCCGGGAGCTAACACAGTCAGAACAAAAAGGGAAGAAAAGCCATTATTTTGATATGTCTGGGCTCCTACCTGGGCTGAGCCCCATGAAGTCATTACGGGCAATTATGGGCTGTGGCCTAGCACAGCACAGTCCCACTTGGTAATGAGGGGGATCGTGTGGTCCTTGCAAGGCAGAGAGGCTGAGGTCATCAAATGGGCCACTTCCCATTTTTACTTTGTTTCCATCCCACTTCTTATGAGGGTCCCCACGCTGCTTCTTCATTTCGTAGTTCTGGGTTCACCCTCAACAGATTTGTTATCCCGAATGTCCCTTCATTTAGGGAGAAAAGTCACTGTGCTCTGAGAGTCTATAACCCAAGACTCCAGAAGCCTTACTGAAGAAACTTTCCTAATTTTCCCCCAAGCTCCCTCTGAGCTGATGGTTGCTGAAGCGAGGGCGAAGCCACAAAGAGGGAGCACCGTGGTCAGGTTAGGTTTGCAGATGGCTTGGAGGGAAGAAGGAAGTGTATGTTGTGGGGAGAAGGTGACAGGGGGGTGTTTGGGCTGAGCAGCTGGACAGACGGTGGTAGCATTTACTGAGATGAAGAAGACCCAAAGAAAAGCTTGGTCTGAAGAGGGGAAATAAGAAATGATGTTTGGCCATGTTAAATTGAGGATCCCTATTACAGACATCTCAAATTTGGGATCTAGGGGAAGGTCAGTACTAGAGATAGAGATTTGAGAGTCACCGAATACACATAAATCCATGAACTGGCTGAAATCTTTAGGGCGAATGTGTACACAGAGAAGTGATGGGCCTTCAGGACTGCACCCTGCATCCAACATTTAGAAGCTGAGCAGAGGGGCACCTGGGTGGCTCAGGCGGTCCGACTCTCCACCTCAGCTCAGGTCCTGATCTCAGGGTTGTGAGTTCAAGCCCCACACTGAGCTTTCACACTGGAGGTGAAGCCTACTTAAAAAAAGAAAAAAGCTGAGCAGAAGAGGAAAAATTGCAAATTGGAATCAACTTCTGAAGCTGGAACGAACTGCCTTTGCTGGTGTGAGGCAGGCAGGTGGTGCTGACAGGAACAGGAAGTAAAGAGGAAAAGTATACCCACCTTCCTCCACCTTCCAGTCTACTCCTAGTGTCCTCTGTTGGCAGAATCTAGCAGGGTGCTACATAGCCCGTCAGAAATGTGTTTTTCAAAGTTCTTGTCTCAGCAAGAGGTTTGCGGGTGAGAGACAAGACCTAAGTAACCAGGGCACACATTAGGGCTCTTGCCTGTCGCCTAAGGCCAGTCTGCACAGGGCTTCCTCCCAGACCTACCCTGTGGCCTCTGAGAGCTAAGAGGTGGCTGAGTACAGCAAAGATTAGCGGAAGCAGGCGGCAGCTGAGAGCCGTCATATTGGGGGAAGTAGATCGGTCTATTAGCGCTGAGAATGGAACGCCTAGGAACTGGCAGTGTAAGAAACCCACAGAAAAAGCACTCGAAGGAGCTAAGCTGGCGGAGAACGGGAGGAGAGGGTAGAGTAAGGGAGGTCAGCCTTCCCTAGGAGTAAGGATGAGAAACTATTTGGGCTTTCAGAGAGCTAATGACATCTCTGAAGCCTCCCCCCCCCACCCCCACATCCATCTCTGGTCAGGGCAGAGAAGGGCGGGGAAGACTTGCTCCTTCCTTCCAGATCCCTTCGGAGTAGGTTCTTAATGGACTTCACCTGGGATGGGACCGGGTGGGAGACTTCCGAGATCTGAGAAGGGGTGGGGAGCCTAGGCAATTCAGTTGTCTGTCTGGAGGGCTCCCCCAATGCCAACAAGTCTTTAACGTAATTTAATGTCCTGAAACCTAACAAGAGAGGTGGGAAGTTTTGCTGTCCTACTAGGTGCGGACTGACTCACTTCTGTCAGCTCATCCTTCGGATTCTTCCCGTGCTCACCATCTGCCAGTCAGGACCACAGCGCCAGGGATTTAGACTATCAACCGTCTCCATATGGACAGGCTCTCTGAGGTTAGCCTTCTCAGAGCTCTTGCCACTCAAGGTTTCCTGTGGAGGTCCTAGTGCTTGGTAATTTGAATCCCACTCCCAGTCTGTATGGTCATATAGACTCCTCCACTCTCCCATTTTCCCTGTATGGCCTCAAAAGACTGAAAGCATTTTTTTTCTAATTTAATTTAATTTAATTTTTAGTTAAGTGCTACACCCAGTATGGGACTTGAACTCAGGACCCCAATATCAAGACTTGCATGCTCTACTGACTGAGCCAGCCAGGTGTCCCAAGACTGAAAGCATTTAAAATGCCTGATTTAGGGACACCTGGGTGGCTCAGTTGGTTGAGTGTCCGACTTCGGCTCAGGTCATGATCTCACAGTTTGTGGGTTCGAGCCCCACATCAGGCTCTGTGCTGACTGCTTGCTCAGAACCTGGAGCCTGCTTCAGATTCTGTGTCTCCTTCTCTATCTGCCCCTCTCCCGCTCCCGGTTTTCTCACTCTGTTTCTCAAAAAATAAATGAATGTAAAAAAAATTTTTTTAATGCCTGATTTAACATGAAGGACCAGAGAAGACATCCTAACATGCTCCCATCTGGCTTCCCATGACCATGTGAGTCTCAAGTCCTTCAGCACACCCAGTGCCAGGCTAAGGACAGGAGTTCTGGCCCCCAAGCAAGGACTCTGGCCACTACGCCATCACATCTTGCACCATATAGCTCCCTACCTTCTGCATACTTGATGCCTTTCCTGGAAGTTTCGGCCTGCACTTTCCATCTGATTTGTGCAAAAACAAACCCGATAGAACCTAGGCTCACCACTGTTTTGGAAGAAAGCCCCGGTGACTATTTAAACTGAAACGCATTAATAGCTCTGAATATTTCATGCCAGGTACATTAGAACAACCAGCATTATTTATTGAAGGCTCATCACTCATCATGGGTATTAATACATTTGCTTCAGAGTGTCAGCCAAGGAAAAATCACTTTAAGGAGCAAGGTAGGAGGCTTTTGGTCTTTTAGGTACTTTTGCCTAGGGACATAAATCTTGCATGGGTAGAAGGTGTGGCCTAGGGGTGCTTTCCAACCCTACTCAGGCTTCTGTCATAACTTCTGGAAGGCTCATCAGAAAAGCTTTAAACCGCCATGTGAGTAAGAGTCCTGCCATCATATCCTGGACCAAAACCAGGCGGGGCTGTGCCACAGCTTTCTCCAGCAGATATTAATTCCCCAGCGTCTGACGTGGAGCCCAATGTCTGGTTCTTCTGGTTTTCTACAGAGGATAATAAGGAAGTAAATGGGCTTAATTGATTAGAGAGGGATTTGGTTGGTATGAGAGAGGAACTCGCAGCAAAGAGCAGTTCTGTGTTCTGCTGCTGGACTTCTGTTTCTGTCACGTTGAGTCTCTGACACTGCTACCCTTAGCCCGTGCCCTCAAACTCACCAGTCAGAGTCTGCCCAAGAAACAAATCATTCTAGCTATTTTAAACACAAAAAATTTAATACAGAGAATTAAGCACTTTTAAACGTGTTGGAAGGGCCGAAGGGGTGGGCTCTAGGCTGAGCCTCTAGGGGTAGATCACGGAATTTCACCCAGCAGAATGACCAGCCTCCCCTTATCTTTCCCTTATTTTTTGGTCAAACTGATGTTAATTTACTGCTAAAGAAATTAAACTGTAAAGGAAATATATTTAGATACTAAATCAATATAAAAAATTTTAGTTGTATTTAAAATTGGGGGGGGTGAACCTTGGCGGCTCAGTAGGTTGGGTGTCCGACTTTGGCTCAGGTCATGATCTCACGGTTTGTGAGTTTGAGCCCCACGTTGGGCTCTGTGCTGATGGCTCGGAGCCTGCTTTGGATTCTGTGTCTCCCTTTCTTTCTGCCCCTCCCCTGCTCGTGCTCTGTGTCTCTCTGTCTCTCCAAAATGAATAAACGTTAAAAAAAATTTTTTTAAAGAAAGGGGGCCTTGTTATTGTATGTAGAGGGGAGCTCGAGGTCACGTGTGCGCCTTAAGGAAACATGCCTAGACATACATTGTATGTTCTGTAAATGAGACTTGTGCTCCTCCTGGGATGGAGATTTTATTAAGACAATGAGGTAAAGGTGACTGTTAGTCACTCCTTGGGTCTCTCTGCAGTCCATCCGCGCAGGTGTGAGTTGGGGGTTAAGTTGAAACTGGTCATGGGAAGCCAGTCTGGGCCACTGGAACTCTTTGTCTGGGCAGTCGATAATACTCAAGGGGCAGTTTCTGTTTGCATCGTGGAATGTGATGCCCCTGGGTCTTTTGCCTGAGTTCAGAGATGAGCTGGAAAGAGGAGCTTAAGGGAGAATGTGGGACAAAGGTTGGTGGCTACAAGCAGGTGGGTAGTGAAGGTCAGGTCTTGGGAGTCCAGCTGGTGACAGGTCCACTCACCCAACTTCCATCCACGAGGAGCGATTTTCCTCTTAGCCCCTCTGTGAATCCTTCAGTACCCAACACACAAACTCTCTCTCTCTCTTTCACACACACACACACACACACACACACACACACACACACACACACACACACCCCTGTCTCAAAAGCTCCCAGCTCCACTCTTCTCACTTCCACACCTCCCTCCAGGGGCTTCTCTCCTTTTTCCTTATATGCAGTGGGGGCATTGGAGTTAGGAGGAAAAAGATATAAATGGCAAGGACCCAAAGCCAATTTGTTTTAATGCTAATGAAGCGTGTGCCAAAATGTATTCTTTTTGCATATATTACTTTGAAATGCAAATTTTTACAAGTACTGTCAGCCACCATCTCCCTAATCTCCTGGGGTTAAAGGGCAAAGGGGAGAAAATTACTTGAAAACTCATTTGCCAACTCTCTTCTGAAGCAGAGAAACATCTGCCACTCCCGGAGAGGGGGGTTGTCTTCTGCTCCCCAGAGTGAAGTCCCAGAGTTCACACTAAAGTGAACATGTTACCTTCACAGCCTACGGCCCTCAGATTGCTACCAGCCTGGGGGACAGGTCTAAGAGTCCAAAGGAAAACACAGTCACCTTGTTTCAGTTTTATTTTCCTCTCTATAACCCCAGCCGGGACCCCAAAAGAAGAGGGACCAGGGGCAGTCAGTGAGGGGTGTAGGTGAACTACCAAACTGTCCTCAGCAAAGCTGATTTGAACTCCTACATTCAGAGCCCAGGCTAACTCATTCACAGCCCAGCACTTCTGTTCCTAACCTTAGATTCATGGGCCCCGCTTGTAGGCCACAGAAACGTTGCTGGTCTGCCATTCTTTTGTCATGTACCTTCTGAGCAGTCTGACTCCTCGTTAAAAACCTTGTGTGTCTTTTCAGGCCTGACCTGAGGCGATCACAAAGTCTTTACCTAGCAGCTCCCCAGAGAAACTGTCCTCCCCACGCCAGACCTGGCTACAGTCAGTGCATTTGAGTCCCTAAGGGGAACTGCAGTCAAGGGCATGGTTTGGGGGAGGAGGGGCCCTGGACATCATGTTCTCCCCCGTATTCACATTCCTCCCCCAGTGCCTTCATTCCTACGTCACTTTACCTAAGGCCCTGAGCTGGGGTTTCTGCCCAGAAGGTGGGAGGGGAATCTGGAAGACACTTTTCCCTACTCTGACTCCGTGCTCAAAGGTTTTCCACCCCAACACTTCCTTTTCACTCCCCTCCCCAACCTGTGTCCATAAAACTGCCAACTCTTGAGTTGTTTGTTGAGTGAGACCACCCCTCATCTATGTTGATCCATTTGACCTTCAGCTTGTGGGAAAAATGGAACAAAGAGAGTTGGTGCTTCCTCGGTTTGAGCCTCTGGTTTATACCATTACACTAAGCAGTGAGAAGCTTAACTCATTTATGGCTGGGTGCTTTCATCCACTACTCAACACCTGACAGCTCATCTCTCTCTCCCCTCCAGCTCAGCTGAGCTCTTAACACCTTCTCTTGCTGTCGTCATTTCTATTAGACTAGGAAGTCCTAAAAGTCAAAACTACGTTTTTCCTGAGAATAACCGGTAACTTGTTTTTAGCATTTGCTGTATCCCAGACACAATGCTATCCACTTTGTATGCATTAGCTTGGCCAATTCTCACCACAGTCACCTTTATGATTGATAATTGTGTGCCAAACACACTCTTTCTTTCTTAAGATGGAAAAATTGTGGCTTAAAGACATGAAGCGACTTGCCCAACATCCCATGGCTCATAAGTGGTGGAGTGGGAATCAGAACACAGGTCTGTGTGATGTAGGGTCTGAGCCCTTTCCTACTCTGCTCCCAGGCACCTCTACGCCTGGCACTTGCCTGAACTAGCATGCAGCAGGGCACCAATAAATGCTTCTTGTATGAATAATTCTCAAGTCTCCATTTCTGCCCTAATTGCTCATTCCTATGCTTTTTAGCATTAATGCAGGACATTTCAGTTAGCTGCCCCAAGGCCACTTCTGTTTAACACGCCCAACACTGAGTTAATCATCTCCTCCTTCTAAAAGTCCCTTCTTCCCAACAGCTCCATTTCTCCTCATATGCCTCCATTTTCCAGTCCCCAGGCTCACAACTCTACTATCGCGTTATACACATTACTCCCCAACCACCCCCTAGCCCCGCCCACCCCAGCCCATACCTAATCTGATCCCAAGTTTGATCGCTCCTCCTTTTTGAGGCAACTCTTAGAGCTCCATCTTCCCACTTCTCTGAAACCACTTTGGCCTCAGCTCTCCCCACCTGGGCTGGTGATCAGTACAACTTCCAGTCTCAGCATCATTCCCCGAGGCTACTTCTCCCTTTGGCTTCTTGGATCCTTAACCTCACACGTTCCGAAGTCATAAAGCCTGAAGATGGGCCACATGGAATTGCATTTTATGATAAAATAACAGGTTCGTTTAGGCCTTGGGTTTGAATGAAGTTGGGGTCTGTGTTTTGTTGAGGAAAGGAGATTGGTAGTTTCGTGTCATCAGAAATCGATATGAATTGATGCCCTCCAGAACGTCTCATGCTATGAGGGGCATGTGCCTCCCAGATGGCAGCTGTCAGTCTGTCACCATTTGCTCCAAGAATCCAGTTCCCATTGTTATAAACAAACAAATGAACAAAAATACCTGTTTCTGAGAACAATAACATGTTTATTAGGCTTACGACACTTATTATAGTTGTAATTCATGGCGAGTTTTCTAGGCACAAAAAACTGCCTACGATAAGTGTTACCATGGCTTTACACTATAAATAGAAATAATCCTATTAGTAATTGAAAATTATGAAAAATACTGGTAAGAATCGAGTTTGCTGCTACTGGGACAACAAAACAAAGAATTTAAAAGGCAATGCCTTTGGCTGATTGAATCAGGAATTACTGGGCAATTAGATTTGGGAAGTGGGGTGTAACCACCCTGTCATCGTTAAGATATCCCAACCTCCCAACCCCGGGCCACTATCAGTCCCATCCACCAGAGGGACCCCATCAGCGTTGGAGCCAGGCCACACGGAGGGGGTGGAGGGAAGGCCTGCAAGTGGGGTCCAGGGAGGAAAGCATACCTGTGCACCTCTCTGGGCCCTAAAACCAAGGTCTCCATTAGCCCCCGGTCTTGCCTTTCCTCTCCTAAGATCGGATCTGGTATAGGCATTTTAAAGACTGTATCTGTCAAGATATATGGAGCCTGTGCAGACTATTGTGAAAGTTTGCACAAATCTGATTATGCCCCCAGTGAGCCAAATTACAGTAAATTCTTCCAACAAGATTAGCATCAGATACATTTGCTGAATTTACTGCCAGCAGCCTTGGCCAGTGTTGGAGAAAATGCAGAAAAAAGAGAACTCTCCCTTTCTTAGTCTGTTCCTTCATTCTTTCCCCACCCTACCTCTGAAATTTCTAGATCTTCAGGGGTGAGAGCTTATAAATCACACATTCCATTCATTCAATGATGAATTTCATCTGTCCCCAACCACATCCTGCCCTGTCCCTCCCACCTGCCGGCAGGTAAACAGCCCTTCATTATTTCAACACTTTTGTCTCTCTTCCCTTGCAGTTCCTGCCTGCTGGGGAGTAATAACCCAACCAAGGTTTGGAGCTAAGATGAAAGTGATTTTCATCCCGGATTTGGTTTGGGTGTGAACGGACCAATAGTTGGGTGCAGCCTGGGGACGTCTTGCTCCATTATTACATAACTCAGAAATGTAACGAAGATCTAAATCTAAAGCCATTCCCCTTGGAGTCCCAGCTTTCTCCTTGGCATTCAATGTCTTAATCTCTCTTTAATTTGCCAGGAGAGCGGGACTTGTCATTAGCCATGACTCAGTCATCATCCTCTCCACCTTACCAAGTGGTGTCACCTAATTTTATCTCCTCTAACCTTACCACAGCCCAGCTGTAGAGGTGGGTTTTTCCTTTCTTTCATAGCCGGTCTCTGCCCTTGCGTGGCCACATGCCCTTGGCATTCACCTCCACACATCTGAGGTTACCACTTAGAACATCTATGTGCCCAGCAAACCAGAACTACCAGACATTTGAAGGCCCCAGGGGCAGCCCTTAGCCAGTAACAGGGTAGGGCGTGAGCATCTGGCTTCCTCCCCTCAGCTGAGATGACTCTACAGCATGTCCCATAGCACCCCCTAAAGGTCCTCGGCGGGGGGGGGGGGGGGGGGGCTCCAGCGGCCCACAGTGGTGACTGGCTTTAATAATATCCTTTTATAGGCATCCTTCCTTTCCCTATCTTGCTTTCCCACCCCTACAAGTGTTTCATGGGATCACCTCCCAAAATACTTTTTGTGCTCACATGCATGTCCCCAGGTCTTGTTTCAGAAGAACCCAAACCAAGGCAAGTCACTTCAATTTATGGTGCCCTAACTTCTGGCCCTGCAGTGGCAGCAGTAACAACAGTGGTTGGCAGGCTTCTCTGGAGCCCCCAGTGGGGCGCAGGTGGGTCTACAAGATGGGTTCCAGGTAGAATGGCCTGCTCTCACCAGGAGGTGCAAATCCCACTACTGGACTTCGTGAGTGGGTGATGGGCACTCATGGGAAGGCAATGAAAAGTGTATGTCACTGGAAGTCGGGGCAACTTGGCCCGAGACACTGGAAAATACTTAGCAAAAACCTGAGTTCATTGTGCATTTATTCAACTTTTTAAAAACATTTGCATTTTCGAGGCATTTGGGTGGCTCAGTCGGTTAAGCTTCTGACTCTTGATTTCCGCTCAGGTCATGATCTCACCGGTTCTTGAGTTTGAGCCCCGCACTGTCAGCGTGGAGCCTGCTTGGGATTCTCTCTTTCTCCCTTTCTCTCTGCCCCTCCCCCACTATTATGCACTCATGTGCTCTGTCCCTCTCTTAAAATAAATAAATAAAGTTAAAAATTTCTTTTTAAATAAAAATATTTTCAGTTTATAATCCTAGCTAGGTGACCTCAGACAAACCACTTACCCACTCTGTGCGTTGTTCATCCATCCATTCATTCAGCAGACATTTCTAAAGCTCACAAATGTAGAGATGAGGCTGCCCTCTGGAGTCCCCAGTCTAGAGGGACAGACCTCCCCTGGACATGTGCTCTGGGAGAAGTAAACTCAAGATGTATGAGGAGTGCATGGAGAGGCTTCTCGTCCAGGTTTAGGAAGCCAGGGAAGGGTCCCTGGAGGAGCTGCCACCTGAGTTGAGTCTTCAGGTAGCAGTTAACAAAGGGAACAGCATCCACAAAGGGGGGGGGGGGGGGGGGACGACAGTAAGGGACAGATATAGAGGGCAGAGAAACTGGAAGGAGGCAGGGGGCCCAAAGCTGCTCTTACCTGGTATATTCCTGAACAGGTCACTTCATCGGGTTGGGTGTCGGCTTGCTCACTCGCCCTGCTTTCTTCGATATTTGGTATAAGGTTGCATACAATAATGAATGTGAAAGTATAAAGTTCTTTAGAGATCTGAAAGATGGGAGAATGAGCCTGGCAGCACTTACCCCACCCCTGTTGCTGGGAAAGGAGATGGTGGTGGGAGAGGGCATGCACAGGGTCCTATGTCCCTTCCCCCCTCTTGTCTGAAGCAGGCAGCATGGTGGGAGGGGCCATGACTCAGACTGAGGGGCAGTAAACATAATCCCGTGTAATGGCTTTTGACAGCTCAGGAGACCCTGTTACAACGATTTATTCTGCATTTTTTTTATTGAGCTCCCAGGCCAGAGACTTTTCCAGGGCGTGGGAACACAATGAAGAACAGGGGAGACATGCTTTCACCCTGAGGAGCCCAGAGTGGGAGGCTCAGACAAGGAAACAGGCAGTTTCCACAATGGCACCTCACCCCCACAACAGCTGAGCTTCCGCTTCCCGATTTATAAATTGGGAAACGGGCCCAGAAGCCAGCAATGAGGTGTCCAAAGTCACAACCAGATCACGGTGGTGCCAGCAGCCACGCCGAGGTCCCTCCCCAATTCTAAGCCATCCCCTTTCTGCAGACAAACGTTATGCCATCCCAGCGCCGACCAGAATTAGGGAATAGAGAAGACCTACTAGGCCCGAGATGACGTGAGGTGGATGAGAGGGGTGGTCCCTGATGGTGGCAGTGGCGGCAAGAGTAGACAAGTCAGCTTGGAAGTCTCCAGTCCTAAATCCAGGAGGGACTTTGTTCTTCCCATTAAATCCCTTCCACTGCCTGCAGCCCCTCCAGTAAAGCTTGACTCATGCTTCCTCACACTCAATTTGGTCTGAGAGGAAACAATGCACCCTTAGAGGCCCTTTGTCATCCTGGCTTCCTCCATGGCTCCCATCGGCTTCCTTCCTGCTGGAAATAAGAGACAGAAGGGGATAAAAACAAGCCTGCAGATAGGTTGCTGCTGATCTGAATGTCCCATATTGACATCGCCCCTCCACACATGGCTCTGGGGGCTGTGGAAAAAGGTTGCCAAAGCCTCTGATAAAATACAAACAGCTGTGGAGGTGGCTTTAAATTGAACGCGCTAAATGAGAGTCATTGATAATCCAGCGTCTCATCAGGCAGAACCAGATGTTGGGGCGGTGGAGGGGGGTGCGCAGGGGAGCAGGGATGGCAGGAGATTAGCAACCTCTCTTCCAGAAGTGAGAGCTGCAAGTTCCCAGGTGCAGGGGGAAGATTCCAGGCCAGGATCAGGATCAGGAGAGTGACTTTAGGTACCCTTTGTCCAGAGAGCCGAAGCCCTTGGCTAGAGAAGCTCAGTAGCCTATTCATCCATTGGCCAAATAGTTACCTCGCACCGACCAGGAACCAGGCAGTATACTCAGTGCTAGGAAACAAGGTCAATGAGACACAGTCTTGGTAATCGAGGGACTTCTAGTTTAGGAGGGGAGACAGGTTCACTAAGAAGTGAATGGAATGTTATAAATCTCTGCACAGGGGGACACACAGAGGTAATGGCCAATTCTCCTTGGGGATGTCTGAGAAGATTTTATGGTGGGAGTATGAGTCTTGAAAGGTGAGTGAGGTTTGCAAGGCAAAGAGGGAGGCGGGTATGCCAACATTAATAACATCAATATCTGCAACAGTTAATGGATGTGTGAACATCAATGGCAACATCAGGCTTCTGCCTTGACTGACTGACAGATAGATGGTAATGCCATTCACCAAGATGGAGGACATGGGAGGAATACAGCACCTCTGAGACGTGGAGATCATGAGCTTTGTTTCAAACAGAGGAGAGGGGTAGCGTTCGCTAAGATAAGAGCCCTGGGAATGGTCATGGTAGAGACTGGGTAGCTGAGGATGATTGAGGCTTTCAAGTGTTGGCAAAGTTGTCTATGTGAATGTTGGACTCGCTTATGTCAGACAGTCTGTATCTCTCACATAAGCCACTGCAATTTACTCCTAATTTTTTTTAATGTTTATTTGTTTTTGAGAGAGAGATAGAATGTGAGTGGGGAGGGGCAGAGAGAGAAGGAGACACAGAATCGGAAGCAGACTCCAGGCTCTGAGCTGTCAGCACAAAGCCTGGCATGGGGCTTGAACCCACGAACTGTGAGATCATAACCTGAGCCGGAGTTGGACGCTTAACCGACTGAGCCACCTAGGTGACCCTACAGTTTACTTCTAGTGGGCCTCCTTGCCTGCTCCCTCTAAACTGCTGCAAAGGTGACCCTGGAAGCCAGATTCATGTGGATCTTCGAGGCACTGAAGAGTGTGAATAGTATACTACGATTTTGTGTTCAAAGAGCAATTTTGTATTATGGGTTGAAATGTGTCCCCCAAAAAGATCTGATCAAGTCATAACCCCTGGCACCTGTGAATATGACCTTGTTTGGAAATAGGTCTTTGCAGATCTAATCAACTTAAGAGAAGATCCTACTGGATAAGGGTGGGCCCTAATCCAATGACTAGTGTCCTAATAAGAAGAAAAGAATTTAGGAATGCCTGGGTGGCTCAGTTGGTTGAGCATCCAGTTCAGTTCAGGTCATGATCTCATGGTTTGTGAGTTTGAGCCCTGTGTCAGGGGCTGTGTTGACAGTCAGGCTCTGTGCTGACAGCTCAGGGCCTGGAGCCTGCTTCGGATTCTGTGTCTCCCTCTTTCTGCCCCTCCCCTCTCCTGCTCATGCTCTGTCTCTCTCTCTCTCTCTCTCTCTCTCTCTCTCTCTGAAAAATGAACATTAAAAGATTTTTTTTAAGAAGAGGGGAATTTATACACAGAGACACAGACAAAGACCATGTGATGACAGAGGCAGGGGTTGGAGTGATACAGCTGCAACCCAAGGAGCACCAGGATCCCTGCCAGCCACCAGAAGTAAAAGAGAATCAAGGAAGGATTCTTTTCCCTAGAACGATCAGAGGGAGGATGGCCCTAGATTTCAGATTTCTGGTCTCCGGAATTGTGAAAGAACACATTTCTGTTGTTTCAAGCCACCAGTCGGGGGTACCATTTGTTACAGCAATCTTAGGAAAATAATACAGAGGGGGATATGAATACATATATACTTATATAATTGCTTACATTTTCAAAACTAAATAACGAAAGCTTGACTAGCTGTTGGCTGATCTAGGTTAGCCTGGCTGAAACGACTGCAGGGGGCAGGGGCTCAGCTCTGTACCACACGTCCCTGGCAGGCTTGTCTGGGCCTGTTCTGGGCCTTTGTAAAGGCACAGTGAGTAAACAGAATAGCCAAGGAGCCTTAATGCCTGGACTTGGAACAAACACAGGTCACTTCTGCTTCATTCTGTTGGCCAAAGAGAGACCCGAGGTCAGCCCAGATTCACGGGTGGGAGGGAGCGCAAAAACAGACTTCGCTTCTTTAGAGAGAGACTGAAAAAGACACATGGCAAAGAGTATGGATGCAGATTTGAGCCATTAATAATGCAATCAGTCTACCACACAAATATGTGTGTGTGTGTGTGTGTGTGTGTGTGTGTGTGTGTGTGTGTGTGTATAGTGGGATAAAGCAAATGAGTCATATATTATGCTTTTAAGGTAAAAAATTGTCAGAATAAGAGCCAAGAGATACAAATCGAATGAGATTAAAAACAAAAAACCAAGAAGTGAAAATTCTGTCATATGTGTTTTAAATTGGAAATAATAATATGAGCTCAGGATACATATTTTATTAGAAAAAGAAAAAAAATATGTATGTTTAAATATTTTTAGATGTAATTTTTAAGGAAAATTATATATTTGTTTCTAAGAAATATGTATTTCTCAGCTCTGTTCACCAGAAAGACCTAGAAATAGTGACAAGTTGGTAGCAATGGGCACTGCTAGTGATGAGGGAGCATAAGGCAAGCTGAGGGGCCAAGGACAAGCTAACCCCCCAGGTGGTATATGTGTGATATTCCTCAGGCACTTCTGGCTGCCCAAGAACAAAGGAAAGGGGAAAAAAACATGGTTAACTGATAGGGATCATGGTTAACTGATAGGGCATGGGTCTCCATCAGTTTACAAATGTCTTAGTAAACTACAAGAAAAAGGCAATCTTATCACCAGCCCAATCGCCAGAAACTTATGGACTCAGTTTCCTGGAGCGCCAACATCACCCTCCCCTCCATAGTGATGTGAGGAATGAAGGCAAGAAGGAAATGGCAGGTAACATTCAATTTCCTTGTAACCTGCAGCCCATTGGTAAATACTTGAGGCAAACACAGAGTAGAACTTTTCTGCAGGAACCCCCTACCGTCCTAATGTTAATGCCTGGCTAGAGGGAAAACAACCTTAGCTTGACAATAGCAAGGTTCAGGTATCTTAGGAGTCCCCTTTAGCTTATAAAAGTCTGTCTGGAGGCTTCCCTTGTGCCTTCACCTCCCCCGACTCCATAGTGTAAAACCAGTCAATATCTTCACAGCCCCAGCACAGCTCTTTCTGCCCACGGGTCCTGTCCCTGTGCTTTAATAAAACCACCTTTTTGCACCAAAAATATCTCAAGAATTCCTTCTTGGCTGTCAGCTCTGAACCCCCACCACCTCAAAACCACATCACTACTGTTCCTTTTGTGTTCCCAAATACCATTTCCCACTAAAAAGAACTGGGGATATCTGGAGAAATGGTTCGTTCCAGCTGAATTTTCTTGGGAAATTTATCATAAATGGATCAGGCTGACATTACTTGAACCCACTGATCAGTCTTCACTTCAATAAAAGTGGGACAACCGAACATCATGTTCCCTGAGGTGTGATGCAATCAATAGGAAGGGTACAGGGGCGCGTGGGTGGCTCAGTCGGTTAAGCGACCGACCTCAGCTCAGGTGATCTCACTGTTCATGGGTTCAAGCCCCGCGTCGGGCTCTGTGCTGACAGCTCAGAGCCTGGAGCCTGCTTCAGATTTTGTGTTCCCTCTCTCTCTGCCCTCCCCCACTCATGCTTGGTCACTATCGGTTCCTCAAAACCACATAAACATTTTTTTTTAAATGTATTATAGTAGAGTAGTAACACATTCAACCGTACGTGGAGAATACAATCAGCCAAATCCAGAATGTGAAAAATGACCCGTGAGAAATGACCCGTGTTTCTTTCACAAATGAATGGCTTTAGAAAAAGACGGGGCAAGATTAATAGAGACTTAGGAGGTGTATCAACCAAAAGCAATATGTAAATTTGATTCTCATTTATATAAAAGAACTGCATGGAAACCAATTTGACAATAAATTATATTAAAAATAAATGAATAAATAAATGTTCTCACCAAAAAAATTAAAAAAAAAAAAGAACTGTAAAAAGATGCTTCTGATATAGTGAGAAAAAAAAGTGAACATGGACCAAGTATTAGAGAATATGAAGAAATTACTGTTTATTTAGTTGAGTGTCATTATAGTATTATGGCAATGTTATTTTTTTTAAGTCCTTACCAGAGATTTTCAAAAAAATAAAGCAAATATGGCAAAATGTTAACAGCTGTTAAATCCAGATAGATGATGGGTGTCTGGGAATTTATTATACTATTCTGCCTACTTTCCTACGTGTTTCAAACTTGATAAGAGAGGAGAAGGGGAAAGAGGAGGGGAGAAGGAGGGGAGAGGAGAGGATGCCAGATGACCTGAGTTTGAATCCTAACTCTGATCCTTTTTCTAGCTGAGCAAACTTGAACGAGTGACTTAAATTCTGCCTGTTTCTTCATCTGCAAATTAGGCTAATGACAGTGCCTAATTCGTTTAACAGACCGAGCTGCCCAGGCGCCCCATAACAGTGCCTGATTCGAAAGCTCAGGGTAGAGATGAAGTGAGTTAATATCAGTGCTCAGTAAATATGAGCTTCTTATTCACTCACCAAGAGCCAAGTCCCACGTATGACGTGTGGGGAGTGCCAGCCCCTGCACAGTCCGACCTAGCTGGGGGGTGTGGTTCTATAAGAACACAGCAGCTCTCCAAAACATGTGGCTGGGGCGCGGAGGGGAAGCAGTGCTCAGCCATGATAATCCCAAGGGAAGGAAGTAGAGTCCTGCACAGACAAAACATTTGGAGAGAAGGTGTGACTTCCTAGGTGCATTTCACGCCTGGGAAAGAGGTAGCATTAAGCTCACTTGAATGCAGTATAAGAGGAGAGTGAGGCAAAGCCCCAAGAGCTCTGAGTGTCCCTGGGACAACACCAATGGGAGCCGGGGGGAGCGGTTGCTGATATGTCTTTCACTCTAACTGCCACAGGGGACCCTCAGGTCTGGAACAGGAAGCATCAGGTATTGCAAACCCCCATGAATGAGGCCCTGCCCGTGACAGTTGGACAGTGTGAATAAGCGTGGCTCGCCATGCTTCTTCTAATGGCTCATTCTGGAAGATGAGCGGTGTGCAAACGTCAAAGAGCTTATAGGGCCAAAGTTATATCTTCCTGCCTCAGTACAAGCCTATGAAACCAAAGAAAGCTTTAATGCCTGAGCCTGGAAAAGAAGCTCATGTTTCTGCACTTCTCCAGCTGCCTAAATACACTTAGCCAAAGTGGGAATGAGCAGCATCTACAGATACAGAATGGCTCTAGAGTGATCAGGCTCCTCTCCTTCCCTCAGAGCTTGCCTGAGCTCTGGACAGGTGGAAATCCCTAGGTGATCACTCCATTGACTACTGGATGGAGCACGGGGGTTGCAGGGTTCAGGGGACAAAACTAGCTAATTCTCCCTAAACAGCCTGCTGGGCCCTTGGGGAGAATTCACAGGGCTGCTGCTTCCTCCCACTTTCCACCCAAAACTGATCATTTTTGGTCTGTCCTGGACTTGAGTGCCCTCTGGTGAGCACTAGCCTTGATATACACATTCCCAGGAGCTTAGGAAACAGTAGAGAGAGCAGTGTGGTACAGTGGGGGTACAGTGGAAAGAAGTTTGAATTTGCAGTTTGTAGAACTGGTTTCAAGTCCTAGCTCTGCCTAAAACTTGCCTATTTGTTCATTTGTTTATTTCCCTTGGGAAAGTCAGTTAACCTCTCTGAGCCTCTGCTTCTTTATTTATAAAATGAGAATAATAATAAAACTTGACTACCCAGGGGCTGTTCTGAGATGAAGCAAGATAATGGGAGAGCAGAGGAACTCTTTTCAAAATTCAATTTCATGCAGAGTCCCAATACAAAACAGATTAAATGGCATTTTCTATGAAGAAATGGATTTTATAAGGTAAGATTTACGGTATTAACTTATTAAAGGCAATGCTGTAGTAAGAGGTTGCTTTGAAACTGAGATATTGGATAACGGTTGCAATCTCATGTTTATTTCTCAACCTGTTTATTTCTCAACTTTATTTTCGTTACACAGAACAAGAATCCTCATTCACACAAATAAGTAGTTGTAAATTTTAGCGGTGTTTTTAAAAAATTTATTTTAGAGGGGAGCCTGGGTGGCTCAGTCAGTTGAACATCCGACTTGGGTTCAGGTCATGATCTCCCCATTTTTGAGTTCGAGCCCCACATCAGGAGCCTTCTTCTGACAGCTCAGAGCCTGGAGCCTGCTTCGGATTCTGTCTCCCTCTCTGTCTGCCCTTCCCCCACTGGCACTCTGTCTCTCTGTCTCTCTCAAAAATAAATAAACATCAAAAAAAAATTTTTTTAATTTATTTTAGAGAGAGGGAGAGCAGGGGAGAGGGGCAGAGGGAGAGAGAGAGTATCCTAAGCAGTTTCCATGCTCAGTGCAGAGCCCGCTCTGGGATCAGGACCTGAGCCGAAATCAAGAGTCAAACACTCAACCAACACTGCCACCCAGATGCCCCTTTAGCAGTTTTTAAACCTTGTAATCTTAGGATCCTCTTTAACTCTCTTAATTCCAGAAGCTTCAAAGAAGAGTAGTGGGGATTTCCCCTCAAACAGAATCAAAACAGTTTCTTTTTTTATATAATGATTTTATAAAGTTTATTTATTTATTTTGAAAGAGAGAGAGCACAAGCAGGGGAGGGGCAGAGAGAGAAGAGAGAGAGAGAATCCCAAGCAGTCCCCACGTTCCCGGCGTGGAGCCTGACGTGGGGCTCGAACCCATGAACCATGAGATCGTGACCTGAGCGTGAAATCAAGAGTTGGACGTCCAACCGACTGCGCCACCCAGGCGCCCCTCAAATTCTTTATTTTGATATTGAAGTTAAACACAAGGAAACCCACTCTGACAATAAATGCTGTCTAGAAAGATAATATCATCATAATGTGTCAGGTGTTAACTTACTGTACATGCAACAATTACACCATGAGAAAAAGTGTGCTCCAAACACCTGCGCCTCATCTTGCATTTTACTGGGTAGTTATTCTGGTATATCATCCAGCACAGTTGTGAATAGACACAGGCAGGTGTAGATTTTTTTTAAACAACAGAGTTGCCACCTTCCTAGCCAATCATACTTAAAAGAAGTTCTAATTGAACTTGCACAACAACGGGAAGAAAAGCTTTATTTGGAGATCTGTCTTTGCACCAAAGGGAAGTTGGGAAAATGTTGCCCTTACTCCCGTTCCTAGACATCCCTCACCTGGGAACCAGAAGGAGGATGGGGGCAGTTAAACCTCCAAGTCCCGTGGGTCTTTCTAATCCCTTCCTAGCAGCCTACATCCTACTCAGTTGTTGGGGCTGTGGATGGCAGGAAGTCCAGGAAGCCTGCCAAGATAAGGGGGCCACCCCCACCAAGGGTTGTCAAAAACCTGAGCAGCCTGTGTCCCAGCCACCTGACAGACTTGTTTGCTCCAGAAAAGTAGGTTGGTTAAGGTCTGTTAGAGAATCTGGCTGGAAAAAAAAAAAAAAAAGCCCCAGAAGCATGCAAGTCTTCCTGAATAACCACAGTGGAGACAGAGGGTTGTTCCTTGAGGGGATTTGGGGCTTTTAGTCCAAAAGTAGCTGTCACTTCATTTGCTTTTCTAGGGGTGAAAGGAAAGTATCCAGTAACTTCTGCAGGGACCTGACTTTATGGGGTTGGGTACAGTCTGTTCTGAGGAAGCTAGTAGACAGATGTGGTTCAGCCAGAGGAGAGCTATACTCAGAATAAGGAGGCCTTCAGTTCAGAATTACTAGCTGAGAGACCTGGAACAAGTCACTTGACCTCTCAGAGCCTCAGTTTCCTCGCCGGTAAATGGATATAATATCTAACAGGGTTGTGGTGAGGATTTTACAAAACCATGTATGTGGAGCACCCAGCACTGAAACTCAAAAATTACTACTTACATCTGAATAGAATATACCTCAATTGGATACAAATCATTTTTTTAAGAGTTTTTAAATTTATTTCTTTATTTTGAGAGAGAGAGAGAGAGAGAGAGAGAGAGAGAGAGAGAGAATCCCAAGCAGGCTGAGCACTGTCAGTACAGAGCCTGAGGCGGGGCTCGAACTCCCGAACCGTGAGATCATGACCTGAGCCAAAACCAAGAGTCTGACACTTAATGGATGGAACCACCCAGGCGCCCCAGGATACAAATCATTTAAAGTCTGCTAACAGCAGGGAAAGGAGCAAAGTGTGAGGAAATATGTATGTAGGCTAATGTCACTAAGAAATAGTAGGCACCTGGTCAATAGAAGTATTATTACTTCACTTTTGAGAGTTGAAAGGGACCTGAGAAATTGTCTAAATAGACCCAGAACAGACTGCTAAAATGATCCACAGAACTGCTAGGAATCACAGATGCTTGTTTTCAGCCACTAAGTTTGGGGGTGATTTGTTATGCAAGAAAAGTTAACTGATACAAAATGTAATGGACATTTCTCATTCTTGCCTCCCTAGCATCCATTTTCCTTTATGTTTATAGCACCCACTTTTCTTCTACCAGTTTCCGTTTCCGTGATTGTGGGAAAACACAGTCTGTGGTGCACAGAGGTGGGCGTGTGAACCAGGCCTGGCCCATAAGTTGTAAACAGAAGTCTGCCAGGAGCCTCTGGGAAAGCTTTTTCCTTTTCTAATGAAGGAACAGTTGATGCTAGTGCCTTCCCTTCTCTTCCTACTGCTTCAAACTTGGCTGTGAGTTTTGGAGCTGCAGCAGCCATTTTGTAAGCATGAGGTAAAGACTAAGGGCATTTTGAGGATGTTGATGCACTGGCTGAACAACTAAATTAACAGTGGCAACTGTCTACCTCCAGACTTTGTGATATACAAAAATAATTAATCTTTGTTTTTTTAAAACGCAGCTTATCTTTGTGTTGGTAGTCAAGTTGTCTGTTTCTTACAGTTGAAAGTATTCCTAACAAAGCATTTCATGAGCTATAATAATTATCAAAGCCATAAAAAAATAGAGATCACTACAACTTACAAATTATTTTTACATTCCTCTTTCTTCTTTGTAACTTCTAGTATTTAAAAAGAAATTTTTTTAAGTTTATTTATTTATTTTGAGAGAGAAAGAGAGAGGGTGAGAGAGAGAACAAGCAGGGGAGGGGCAGAAAGAAGGAGAGACAGAATCCCAAGCAGGGTCCATATCATCAGTGCAAAGCCTGATGCAGGGCTCTAACTCTGACGAGATCAAGAGGCAGACTCTTAACTGACTGTGCCACCCCAGGAACCCCTCTAGTATTTTTTAAAATGCCTTTTAATAAGCATTTTCATGGTAATGAGAGGGGAGAGTGAAGATTGAAACAATTTGATAGCAATAAACTCAAAGGATATAAACAGCCTGTTCTACTGTCAAGGGACAGACGTGACCTTGTGATGTTCAGTTTCCTTATCTATCAAGTGGAGATAATATTTCCTAAGTATCTGCTTCATATGGATATTGTTAGAATTAAATAAGATCATGTTTAAAAATGTACCTGGTGCTAAATATCCATTTTTAATGTACTTCCTATTAAAGTGGGGGTTCAGATGTAAGTGGCTGGGAGCTAGTGGGTGCAGGGAAGAGAGCCTGGTATGAGACCCTGGACAGGGGTCCTCAGGTCACACCCCACATCCCAGTGCCAAATGCACTCCTTTCTGGGTGGTCTCTGTCCCACTTGTGCAAGGGGCAGCGGGGCCCACTCCTTCTGCCTCTTTGAAAAGGGAGATTCCCACACAAGCTCCATTTCTCATCCTACTGACTCCTCCTTGGGATCAGATCCTTCTGTTGTTAATACGGAATCTCTTAAATCTCCGTGAGCCATAAATAAGTACCCTTGAGGTTGTTTTCTAGAACTGAGCAGTAACTCCCTTCCCCCTGCTGTACCTGCAGCATTTTTCTGGCCTTCTACAGTTCTGGGTCTGTCTGTGTGTCTCTTCTGCTCTCTCTCGCGCGCGCTCTCTCTCTCTCAGCTAATCAGCATTCACAGACGTGTTCTTTACGGATACATCTTCAATGTTAAAACATGTGAATGGCAAGTGAGTTTCTGGTGTGAAGTTCCTCCTTTGAAGTGTCTTAACAAGACACCAGGGACTGATGAAGGCATGGAAGTGATTCCCAGAATACTGAGACAGGACCTTCCTCTTCTGCAAGGAAAGGGGTGCTGCACCCCCCAAACCCCAGACAACCCCAGACGAGTCCCCTAGCAGTTTCCTCCCACGCTGGCCTACAGACCTCTACAGAAAGTAGGGCAGCTCCGACTTCTTCCGCTACAGAGAGATCTCAGCCACACGGCTGCCAGGGCTCCCCTGACACACAAGCGCATCCCACACACTCACCGCCCCCTGTGCGGCGCCCTCACCCGTGCTCACGCACGTCACGTGTCCGCTCCATCTGCTGGCACAGGCGCCGTGGGCACTCTCAGCCCGCAACGCGGAGGCACGTGACAGCAGTGGCTCTTTCTACCGCGCAGGAAGACTTTACAGAGATTTTCTCTAATCACTACACTGGTTCTATACAATAGGAGTTATTAACTACCTTTTCATGGATGAGGGAACTGGCTCAGAAATGTGAAGGCACCTTCCTGAAGCCACAGAGCGGGTAAACGGTAGAACCAGATTCTGTTCCCAAATCAGGCTGGTGGTCCCCTGGTGCCATGCTGCCTCCCGGCCTGAAGCTAGGCCCTGCTGCCATTAGAGTATAGAACACCCAACCTGATGGGTCTCCAAGGGAAGAAACTGTTTTCTTCTGTTCGGCAGCGTGACTTTAGGCGGAAAGGGAGCTTGATACTTAAGTGTGCTTCATCAATGTTTTTCTTCCCTCTCCTTCCTCCCTTTACTTTGGCTGGAATGGAGTGTTGATCAAAAAATAAACATAAACCATTCACTTCATTCATCAGCAGAAATTGGTTTCAGCCAAAGGGCAGAGGAAACATCCAAAGAGAAACGCAGAGCTGAGCCACCTCCTTCAGCTCCTTGTCCAGCCCAGGGGCATTTCCTACAGCATCCCCAGAGCAGGGACCGTCAAGACCACAGAGGAGGCGTGGCTTCCACCAGTTAGCAGCAGCTACATTAAATTTGTCTAACTAGGGGCGCCTGCCTGGCTCCGTTGGTTAAGCATCTGACTTCAGCTCAGGTCATGAACTCACGGTGGTGAGTTCGATCCCCACGTTGGGCTCTGTGCTGACAGCTCAGAGCCTGGAGCCTGCTTCCGATTCTGTGTCTCCCTCTCCCTCTCTCTCTGCCCCTCTCTCGCTCATGCTCTGTCTCTCTCTCAAAAATAAATAAAAATTTAAAAAATAGTAAATAAGTAAATAAATAAATAAATTTGTCTAAATAAAGGTTGTTTCTTCCAACTCCATGCTTAGGGAAATTCATGTTTGAGAGGTTAAGAAGCAGACATTTTATATATATATATATATATATATATATATATATATATATACACACACATATATATGTGTATATAATAATATATTTTATATAATTATGTATATACTAATGTGTTCATATAATATGTAATTGTAATATAATATGTTTTAGAATGTATTATATAATATATAATATAATATACAATATATAATATACCATATTATAATAATTATATATTATAATAATATAATATTTATATCATAATTATTAGTATATAATATATAATAATTGCAATTACTATAATAATTACAATTATTAGATATAATATATAGTAATCATAATTATTATCTAATAATTATAATTATTAGATATAATATATATAGTAATTATAATTATTATATATTTTTTAATGAGATTTTTAAATGTTTATTTATTTTTAGTTAAGAGAGAGAGTGAGAGACAGAGTGTGAGTGGGGAAAGGGCAGAGAGAGAGTGAGACACAGAATCTGAAGCAGGCTCCAGGCTCCGAACTGTCAGCACAGAGCCTGAAGCGGGGATTGAACTCATGAGTTGTGAGATCATGACCTGAGCCAAAGTTGGACGCTTAACCTACTGAGCCACCAAGGTGCCCTGCAGACATGATATTTGATTCATTTTCTACTAAAATGAAGTTTATAACTGGAAGATAGAGAAAGGAGAAGCACATCCAACATATTATTAACACCTGGACATGTTATTAACACAGCTGCCTCTCTATAAATCCCAGGATGGAAAAAATGTAAAGGCCTCCATCAATGTTACACACGGAGGAGTCAAAAAGACAGAACCTTGGGCATATGCCTCAAAATGTCTTAGTGATTCAACAAGCACTTAGAGGACTAGATTGTTTATAAGGAAGATAATGTAGAATAAAAGCAAACAAAAATTCTTTTTTTGTTGTGGAAAAAAACAAATAAATGATCAAAGAAATAATTGTTCCTGTAACAAATACGTACTGATCAATTGTTATATGCCAGGCACAGTGTTTGGTGTTGGGGCTGCAACGGCGAACAATAAATGATAAATGAAGCCCAGCCCCTGGTCTTATCAGATTGACAGCCTGTTGGGAGAGAAAAACAAGTCAACAGACAACTTCCACACCCTGTGATAAGTGCTACAAGAGCAACTGGTCAGGTTCTCATTCCTACCTTCCACCCTTTGTGCCCAAATTAATCTATAGATCAAAAACTGTCCCAGTCAAAATCCCAGCAGGCTTTTTGGGGGGTAGAAATTGACAAGCTGAGTTACAAAATTCATGCGGAAAGGTAAAGGACCTGGAATTGTCAAAACAACTTTAAAAAGAAGCACTAATTGAGAAAGTAACTCTGATTTCAATACTTACTATAAAGTTCAGGCCATCAGGACACTGTGGTCTTGGCATAAAACGTGCCTGGAGGGTAGAATGTGAGTGGTCTTGGAGAGAAAAACATTGAAACAGGCAAGCCATGGCCTATTCTGAGACTTACTGCTATCTCCCGCTAGTTGTGGTCTCTGGGCTTCAAAACAGGGGTGAATTAGATGATATGTTGGCTTTCTCACAGCTCTGAGAGGCCAAGTGCACGAGGGCACAGCTACAGCCTGCACTTGAGTTGAGAAGTCTTGAATTTCACAAATAACTCGAGAATAACACTGGGCCTAGTGTCATAAGCGGGGGAGGAGGTCTACATACTTTGCCTAGCAGATTGACATGAGAGAAGGGAGAATGACATGGGATGGATTCACAGTGTTCACTTCACATCACACACACACACACACACACACACACACACGGAGGGAGTAGACCCTCAGACCAATAAGGATTGGCCAATTCCCTCTTCCTCCCCTGCTGCTTCTGGCCAGAATATCCAGCTGTTCAACGAGGTGATCTCCCAGAATTCTTTCCGCCTGAACTTCCTCTCCCCCATCCCTTCCCCATCAAACCACAACTTTCCCTCCCTGAAATATTGAGGGCTGCTTTGACAAGAATTGGAGTCAGCCTGGCCCCAAACCTCTGCTTCTCCTCAGATGTCCTTGGTCAAGTCCCTAAACCTCTCTGTGCCACAGTGCCCTCTCCTGGGAAGTGGGGATAATAGTCGTACCTCTCAGGGTTAGAGTGGTGGGTTAGTTACTGTAACTGCTCAGGACAGTGCCTGACCAGTCACTTTTTAAGTGTTGCCATTGTTATTATTTGGTTTATTCTATTCTTCCCCACAGGCCATGGTGGATACCATTTGACTCTAAGAGCCAAGGAATCTGCTGGGAGGGATGAAAATAAGAGACAGGAGAGAGGTGGTTGTGGCCATAGCATTCACTAACCTCACTCCCATCCCATCTGCCAAATCTATCTTTCCTCTTTTCCTCTCTGCCTCGGTGTCCTGCCCCCTCCACTTTGACTTGTCTTCACCCTCCTTCTGAATCAGCAATCAGGCCTGGGAGATGGGGTCAGAAAGGGGGAGGAGGAGGTAATAAAAGAAGGGGAAAAAAAAGAGAAGTGGAGATTTCTCTCTCCCTTCCTCTCCCTTCCTCTCCCCTCCCCTCCCCTCCCCTCCCTTTCCCTTCCCTTCCCTTCTCTTCCCTTCCCTACCCTCCCCTCTTTTCACTCCTCTCCTTTCTTTTGGGTCAGACTTCTAGAAAAGGGCCTAGATCCATTCCAGCCCTGCACTTTTGTAGAAAGAACTGTTAGCTGTGTTATAATCATACTGTATTAAGTAGGTTCCTTGTCCCCAGGGTCACATCACCAGAGGCTATCCTGGGTCAGCCTCACTCTGAAGTCCAAGCTCTTTCTAGCTCCCCATACCTGGGAAGAGCACCCCACCCAGGCAGGGTGCCCTCCCCACTTACCTCTACCCTCTGCTGACCCCACACCCAGCAGTCTGACATACCTTCCCCTCTCAACTAAAGCAGCTGGCTTGCTTCACTCCCCCCACCCCCAATTTCTGTCAAATTTTCTGCACCCACTGTTTGACATTCTCTGATGTTTTCTGATCTTAAGACAAGGATTAAATTTTTAATCAGCAAAGTACAATGTTCATTGAATTCAAGTATCTGGTAAATGTCATCAGTGGCGTCCAAACCTACTCTCCCACCCCCACTCCCACCTCTGGTCCCCACCCCACATTGGTGAAGCCCATGTGGGTGGGGAGCAGAAAGCCTGGGGTAGGGCTTCTCATTAGCTTGAGAGGTTGCTTGCATCAAGTGCCCTCCTCTGAGCCCAGGGTTGGGTGCAGCCTGGGAGTGAGCAGGGGCCCTAGAGCCCTGTGGGTCCCTGTTACCTATGGTGACACAGTGATATTTTGGAGGCTGAGCCCTCCTGTTTACCTGCTTCAGCTTTGATGGTTTCTACATGTTCCTACTGGGTCTCACTTTCTCTCCTGTCCTATTCTCCCCTCTCCTCTGCTTGGGTCAGATTGCCATAATGGTTCTCCCTCCCTTGTCTGTCTGTCCATCTCTCTCTCTCTCTCTCTCTCTCTCTCTCTCTCTCTCTCTCACACACACACACACTCCACAACCACAGGAAGGACTAGCACAGAGAAGCCCAGAACAGGGAGTGGACTGATGAGCTGGGAAATAATGGAGATGATTGCACTGCTCCCAAGAGTGCTCCCATCTGCGTAAGTGAGCTTGGAGAGGGAAGAAGAAGCTGTTCTTCCTCCCAGAGTCCTCATGGTCTGCCAGGGGACAAGTCCCCACCTCCAAGCACATATATAATGACCCAGAGGCTACACAGGAGCATGTGTGGTAGATATTGGGCCAGTGTATGAGGGAGGGCAGCACCAACCATGGACACTGGCCTGAAGGTAGGGGTGGGGGGTAGGAGAAAGAGGGGTTTTGTCTCAGAGGAGCCACTCTGTAATGCAAGAGGGCTGGGGGAAGGGGGAGGACGCTGAGGTGGAATCAGATTGACATACAATGAAATATTTGCCAGAGACTAATTTCTCCTCAAAGGAAACCCATTCTTAGGCCCTTCATCTGTGTATTTATTTCAGAGCCATTTAGTTTTCCCTGATCCAGGGACAGGAGGAAATATTGCAGAACAGGAAGCTAAATGTGGTGTTTATTCTTTGTTGGGACAACCTTCCTTCAGCCCACATCCCCAAGCCTACCTTCTCCCATCCCAGAAGACAAGAACAATAAATACTTATTTTATGTCAGTTGCTCTCCATAGACTTACATCATCAATCCCAGACTTTAGCCTCTACTACAAGGCTGTAATCATCAAGACAGTATATTATTGGCACAAAAACAGACACATAAACCAATGGAATACAATAGAGAACTTAGAATTGGACCCACAAATGTAAGGCCAACTAATCTTTGACAAAGCAGGAAAGAGTATCCAATGGAAAAAAGACAGTGTCTTTAGCAAATGGTGCTGGGAGAACTGGACAGCAACATGCAGAAGAATGACACTGGACCACTTTCTTACCTTATACAAAAAACAATAAACTCAAAATGGATGAAAGACCTAAATGTGAGACAGGAAACCATCAAAACCCTAGAGGAGGAAACAAGCAACAACCTCTTTGACCTCAGCTGCAGTAATTTCTTGCTCGACATGTCTCCAAAGGCAAGGGAATTAAAAGCAAAAATGAACTATTGGGATCTCATCAACATAAAACGCTTCTGCACTGCAAAGGAGACAATCAACAAAACTAAAAGGCAATCAACAGAATGGGAAAAGATATTTGCAAATGACATATTGGACAAAGGGCTAGAATCCAAAATCTAGAAAACACTCACCAAACTCCACACCCAAAAAACAAATAAGCCAGTGAAGAAATGGGCAGAAGACATGAATAGACACTTTTCCAAAGAAGACATCCAGATGGCCAACAGACACATGAAAAGATGCTCAACATCACTCATCATCAGGGATATACAAATCAAAACCACACTGAAATACCACCTCACACCAGTTAGAGTGGCTAAAATTAACAACTCAGGAAACAACAGATGCTGGT
Organism: Panthera tigris; assembly: GCF_018350195.1. Taxonomy (NCBI): domain Eukaryota; kingdom Metazoa; phylum Chordata; class Mammalia; order Carnivora; family Felidae; genus Panthera; species Panthera tigris. Next base: position 95,450,724 of record NC_056667.1, on the reverse strand, counting down.
GAGGATGTGGAGAAATGGGAACCCTCTTGCACTGTTGGTGGGAATGCAAACTGGTGCATCTGCTCTGGAAAACTGTGTGGAGGTTCCTCAATAAATTAAAAACAGAACTACCCTACGACCCAGCAATAGCACTGCTAGGAATTTATGCAAAGGATACAGGGGTGCTGATTCAAAGGGGCACAAGTACCCCAATGTTTATAGCGGCACTTTCAACAATAGCCAAATTCTGGAAAGAGTCCAAGTGTCCATCAACTGATGAATGGATAAAGAAGATGTGGTTTATACATCCAATGGAATATTACTTGGTAGTGAGAAAGAATGAAACTTGCCATTTGCAGCAACGTGGATGGAACTGGAGGATATTATGCTGAGTGAAATAAAGTCAGTCAGAGAAGGACAGATACCATATGTTTTCACTCATATGTGGAACTTGAGAAGCTTAACAGAAGACCATGGGAGAAGGAAGAGGAAAAAATAGTTTCAAACAGAGTGAGAGGCAAACCATAAGAGACTCTTAAATACAGAGAACAAATTGAGGGTTGATGGGTGGGAGGGGGAGAAGGGAAAATGGGTGATAGGGGCATTGAGGAGGGCACTTGTTGGGAGGAGCACTGGGTGTTGTATGTAAGCAATGAATCATGGGAATCTATCCCCCAAACCAAGAGCACACTGTACACATTGTATGTTAGCCAATTTGACAATGAATTATATTATTAAAAAAAGGAAATGTTCTGTATCTTGATCGCGGTGGTGGTGTACAAATGTGTCAAACCTCACTGAAATGTCCGTTTGAAATGGGTGCATTTTATTGCATATAAACTATCCCTCGATAACTTAGATTTTTAAAAATAAGAAAGCACGACATTCATTGGGCTTCAGTTTGAACAGCCTGCACCTTTTGTACTCCTCCATTTGCCCTGGACCATTCTGCCTGGAGGCTTTTTCTTTTTTAATTTCTTTTTTATTTTTATGCTTAATTGTTTTTTACATTTATTTATTTTTGAGAGACAGGGTGAGACAAAGAGAGTGGGGGAGGGGCAGAGAGAGAGGGAGACACAGGATCGGAAGCAGGCTCCAGGCTCTGAGTTGTCAGCACAGAGCCCCACACGGGGCTCGAACTCACTAACCGTCAGGTCATGACATGAGTCCAAGTCGGATGCTTCAGCGAATGAGCCACCCAGGCGCCCCATCTGCCTGGAGACTTTTTCCGAGTGCCACAGGGCCCGCCCTCGAGAACAAGCCAAGAGTTAACCCGCCAGAAGCTCTGGTGGACCCCTGGGCCTCCAAGCGGGAGGAGGCGACACAAGTTCGGTCACAAAGGCCAGCTGAAGGAGGCGGTGGGTGGGGACCTTTCGTGTCGCCTCCTCGCCCGGTGTGGGGGTCGGATCAAGCCAACCGCCAGGGGGTGTCGCGCGTGCAAACCCAGCAAGGCCTGACCTCAGCGAAGCGCGCCTCCGCCCACTTGCTCAGGCCACCGCGGGGAGGCCGGATGGGCGAAGCGGGACTCGGAGCGCCTGTCCCCTCCTGGTCAAGGACCCCGCCCTCGCGTCCCAGAGGCCACGGAATGGCACGGTGGCGTCCTGAGACCTGGGTGAACCCGATTCGGCGGGGCGGGCGCGAGGACGCCGTCCACTGCAGACCCCTGGCCCTGAGGCAGGCAGGAGAGTAGCCTAAAAAGGGCGGAGCTGGAAAGGACAAGCCTCCCTCCCGGGAGCACCCTGCTGAGGAGGTGCCTCCCTCTGGCTGGTCGGAGGCCCGCTAATCAGGACTCACTCGGGACGCGACCCCACGGGCTCGGAATCGCCAGGAGCTTTCAGGCACACTGCGCCCCACTCATCGCCCACTTAGGTGCGTCTTACAGACACAGCCCAAATCTGCGCGCTCATGGGCTCCCGCGACCGCCTAGACCCTCCTGTCACCACCCCCATCCCTACTCCTGGTCCGCACTGCTCATCGACCAGACCAGCCTCCCTCCCCCAACCCAGCACACATCCTCGTTCTCCGGTGCCCAACCCAACACACACACACACACACACACACACACACACACACACACACACCCCTACACCATGACCCCCCACTTCACCTCCCGCTCCTTCTCCCTCTCAGATATCTTCTAATTGACTAATGTCTACAATTGCAACCGTTTCCATGTAAACGTAAAAGATTTTCTTTTTTTTTTTAATTTAATTTTTTAATGTTTATTTTTGAGAGTGAGAGAGCACACGCAGGAGAGGGATAGAGGGAGAGGGAGAGGGAGACACAGAATCCAAAGCAGACTCCAGGCTCTGAGCTGTCAGCACAGAGCTTCACTCTGGACTCTGAACTCCCAAACCGTGAGATCATGACCTGAGCTGAAGGCAGAAGCTTAACCACTGAGCCACCCAGGCACCCCTTCAAAGATTTTCCTGTAAAGATTGTTGATGTTCAGTAGGCTTACTAGCAGCTTAATGTTTAAAAATCAACAGTTGAAAGCAAACAGCGTTTGCACATCTCGTTGGCTGGTGGCTGGCTTCCCAGCTCTCACTGGGAAGGAGGCAAGGCCTTGAAGATTGTGCCAGGTATTACTCCCAAGTGAATAGGGAGAGGGTTAACATTAGGCAGGGAGAGATAAGGGACCCTCGGGGAGGCAGAGTGCACCTGCAAGTGAGAGGCTGAAGAAGCAGTGAGGTTTGGAAGGGAAAAAAAGGATAAGCATATTCCAGACCTGCCATGTGTGGAGTCTCACAAACTTTCTGATAAGGTCCCAAAACAGTCAGAGACAAAATGGTTTAGGGCCATGCGTGGAGTCTCACAAACTTTCTGATAAGGTCCCAAAACAGTCAGAGACAAAATTCCTCAGTGGCTACCCAGTCGGGACCCCTCTCCCCCTAGAGAGCTTTATACTTTCCCTCAATAAAGTCTATCGCTTTGCTCACTCTCTGTTGTCCATGAGATTCATTCTTCAATTCTGTGAGATGAGGACCAGCATCTCTCCCACTCTCCTGTAACACAAGGAGGAAAATTCAGCGCTCCCATCCCCACGGGCCACCCACATAGCTCCATCACGAGGAGCTCTGAGGGGCCCCAACAGCCCTCACTTAATCAGCTACCAGCACCTCTGTGTGTCCACCTCCCAACCCTCGTCAAAATATGTCAGAGCACATGCTCCATCACGTGCCTTCCGGGGCTCAACTCAGACCCTGGCTGGAACAGACCATGCTGGGTCTGGGAGTCCGTGTGCATAGAAGTTACAGAGAAACATAACCATGTGCCAGAGTGAAAGGGAAGTCCAACGTTCCAAACCTGTGGCAAGCCAAAGGGCCCACCCTAGCCTGTCCCTCCTAGACAGTGTGGCCTCTCCTCTTTGCCCACAATTCCCAGGTATCTGGTTCCCTGCAATCGCCACAGTTCATCTCCAAAATCCTCTCCTAGCCTTTCCTTGCAATTAGCCAACTTTTGAATGGTGGCCCCTTAAAACATGAGTAACCCAAAGTACCGACGCACGCTTAGTAAATATTTGCTTTTGTATGAGTACTGCCCGGAAGGGGACTCCAGTGGAGGGGTTACAGGCCCTGGGGAGGGCACTGTGTTGGGACGCTGGGCTTTCAGGTTTTTCAAGCAGTGCAGAGGCAGTCACTGGTCTTGTGCATGGGGTGGGTGCAGGCACTCACACCTCTGACTGTGGGAGAGACAAAGGCAAGCATCCATTAGGGAATGGAGAGAGAATCACAGTTTGAAAATATGCCCCATCTCCCTCCCTCCTCTCTCTGCACCCCCAGGCAACCCCTGCTTTTGGCTCAAGGCCTCATTACTTCTTTTATGGAGTATTACCAAAGCTGCTAACTGGTTTCCCTGTCTGTATAGTCACCCCGTCATCTAGCCTGACAGCCCTGTCTCTAATGTGGCAACCTGCCTCTGCGCTTGCCCACAGGCCCTTGCAAGTTTCTTCATTGTCTTGAGGTAGAATTCAGACTGTACAGCATCCAGCTTCTTTCTGAGCCCAGCCTCGATCAATTCTCAGCCTTGTCTCTCTCACCATCGCCCCTTACTCCTTATATTCCAGCCACAGCTAGCTACTTACTTGAACTTGTCTCAAGACTTCCTCCTTTGCAAATGCTTTCCCCTTGGCCTGTATTCTCTCTTTCCTTTACACACACACACACACACACACACACACACACACACACACACACACTTTTACCTGGCTGATTCCCACTCACCTGTAAAGACTTGGTTCCCAGGATGCCTTCCCCATGCTGGATTTAGTTTCTTTTCTAAACAGTTTCTACTGTAGCACAGAGGACACACCTCTATCATGACATTTATTACCTAGTTCATCCCTCAGCCTCTCTCATCTTTTCTAAGCATTAATTGTAAAGCATTTGGGCTCTGGGTAGCTCAGTCCTGGAGGAGATGCCCAGAACAGAGTCCATGTGTGCTGCAAGAATATGACCTTTAGAGCTAAGCAGACCTGGGTTCAAATCCTATTCTGCTTTATTTTTTCCTGTGTGATCTTTGGCAAATTATTCAACCTCTCTGAGTTTTAGATTTCTTGTCTGTAAAATCAGAATATACCTGACCTTATGGAATTGTGGCGAGGATGAGATGACACTGCACATCAAAAATGTCTGTACGTCAATTAGCATGCACTTTTTTCTCGTCCTGAACTCTCAGCCAGTGAGACAGTTACTGAAGGGAGAAACCTGCACTATATATTGGTCATTGACTGGGGGCATATACAGCATTCTGGAGAACATTGCCCTCCCCAGTGTTGGCACTCAACTTGTGTTGACATAGAGGGTCCAAAAGATTGTTCTACCATTCCTTCAGGCCGTTTACTTTAAGGTGATCATGCACATGGTAAGACCCGTGAATTCTATGATCATGAGCCCATTACCATACTTCATTTGCTGTTAAATGAGCTCCTTGGTCAGAAGCTCTACTTAGTGGAACACCAGGACAATAAATAAAATATTCTATAAGACTGTAGATGGTGCTTTTGGCAGAAGCATGTGAACAGGGAAGAAAAATCCATGTCCAGTGTAGGTATCTACTTGTGAGAAGAAGCACTACTCCTTCCATTTTGGAAGTGTTCCAAGATAATCAACCTAGCACCAAGTGGCTGGCTCCTCACCCTGGAAAATGGTGCCAACATCGAGGGTTCAGTGCTAGTCTCTGCTGTTGGCAGGTTGAGCGCTCAGTAACCATATCAGACTTGATGCATAGGAGCCCATATCATATAAATCATATATACAAATCATATAAACTGATTTATATCAGTTTAGAATAGTTCAAACACATACCTCTTCCCCCTTATCCTTATCACCGATTTCCCAAATACATTCCCTCCAATACTCTGAACCTAAAAGCCAAACCTTTAGCCCCCAGCACACACATCCCCTTTCTTTAGCATCTATCTGTACCTCTGACCATCTCTCTTTTCAGGCAAAATGAGCACCTATGCATACTGCTGTAAGTTCTGCACACTGGGAAGACTTTAGTGTCCCCTCTGAGTGGGGTAGTAATGCTGCAGCTTTCTGCCTTCAGGTAGTACCTGGAATCATTCCAATCATACAGAAGCAACTCATAGCATGAGGAAACATCAGTGAAGCGGGTCAGACTTTTTTTTGTTTCTCAGTCAACTGGTCATAGAGAACTTCTTGTGAGACCATAGGAATGGGGTGAGAAAGAGGAGGCGGTTTATTTTTGTAAAATATGTATTCATTTTTGAGAGAGAGTGTGTGAGCAGGGGAGAGACAGAGAGGGGGACAGAGGATCTGAAGCAGGCTCTGTGCTGTCAGCAGTGAGCCTGATGCAGGGCTTGAACTCACAAAACGCGAACCTGCGAAGTCAGATGCTCAACCCACAGAGCGACACAGGCACCCAAGGAGGTGGATTAGTAGGAATCAGAGCCATGGGAATCTGAGGCACATGTTCACGCAACTTCCTTTTTTGCCTTTAAAACTTGCTCAAGTCCAATCGTGTATACATACCACTCCCACTGATAATGGAACACTGCTGTGAATGCCCATTTTTATGGCTTTGTGGCCAAAACACCCTGTTTATGATGGGCGGCTCAGGTCATAGGTAACATGGTGATTCACAATCAAACATTTAATCTCTAGTAGGGTCCAATAAATGCTGGAAGCTATCCTTCAAAAGGAAAATAGTTATCTGAACAGAATGGCATAGTTTGATCCATTATCCTAAGAGTTTACTCTGACTCGTCTTCAGAGGCTGCCAAAGGCTCTCTACAGTGTCTGTGGCTCCATACAGTGCCAGACATTTTAAGCACCATTGGATGTGACAGTTAGTATGGCCCAAGGGGCAGATAAGTTTGCACAGCAGCCTGTAGTTTTTGCAGAGCCTTCCCTTGTTCTGGATCCTACTCAAAACTGGCAGACTTTTGACTTTTCTGACAAATTAGTCAGAGCAGCATACCCAAATGAAGAATATGTTATTTTCAAAATCCAAAAGAGGTCTATGAAGCATTGTACCTCTTCCTTCCTGGGAGGAGATACCAGGGGCAGTGGCTTGTCTTTTACCACGAGAATATTTTGATAGGCAAGAATACTTTGATAGGCCTCCAATCGCCAGGATCCTTGAAAATTTACCAGAGTGGCAAGCTCCCTAATCTCTGTAGGATTTATTTTACACCATCTGGCATGCATGTGTCTTACCAAAGCGTCTAGAGCACTTACTGCTTCCTACTCAACAGGTCCATCCAACATCATGGTATCCATGTGGTTGACAGAGCCCTGAGGAAAGAGAGTGAAAGTGTATTGCTGGCCTTGTCAATTGAAAGTAAACTGTTTCTGTTGATCTTTACGAACAGGTGCAAAGAAAAGACATTTTCCAGATCAATACCTGAATAACAGGTGCAAGGGATGTCTTTGCTCCAGTAGAGAAACCATGTCTGGAACAGAAGCTGACACTGGAGTCAGCCTGATTAAGTTTATAATCATGCACTGTTATTCTCCAAAACCCATTTATTTGTATTCTACACAGAGTAAACAGGCAAGCTGAGAGGATAATCGCCACCACCACATCCTTCAAGTCCTGCTGGTGACACTCATGTCTGCAATCTCTCCGGGAATGATACCACTTACCATTTTGGTAGGTACAGGCCATTCTAGAAGCTTCTGCTTGACATTTCCCACCATAATAGCCTCATTGTATGTGTTAGTGAACCAATATGGAGTCGACATAGAAGTGGTTCTTCTCATTCCTATCCCTAACAAGTCACTAGCAAAATGCTACTTCTCATTCCTAAAACTTAGGGCACTGCTGATTTAGAGGTATTAGTTTCCAAGAGAAAGATGTCTCCCCTGGGGGAGACAAAAAATGATCCTATTAACATAGGGACTAACATATGCCACCTGGCTATGTAGAGACTGCCACCTGGCTACTTTGAGTTTGGTTTTCAGAAATCTCAATCCTGCAGCTACAGGAAATAAAGGTTTATTTTACGGCAATCACAGAACAGTCCTGCTCCCTTACGTATGTCTTGAGTTGGGAACTTACAGCCCTTTGCTTATCGTTTTCTTTCTCCAAGTTCTTGAGTGCACTCAGAAGCAACTAACTAACCTTATTGTACTCCTTATTTCCATTACATTGTTCAGTGGTAGCAACTACTTGGTCACCCAGAGCCCTGCCTACTGTAGGTATCTAATTCTAGCTGAGTTCAGGTGGTAACTAATGTACCTGTCTTGCCACCACATGCCATGGTCTACCGGTGTCTCCTTTACCATGAGCAATAGGGTCATTAATGCCTTTAAATCTAATCATATTAACTCAAGATTCCCATCTTCAAGGTTCTATTCTCTGGAACTATTTCTACTACCTATAAGGCATTTGCTATCAATTTGATAATGATACTAATGGTGTTAGTCAGGGCTCCGTCAGGAAGGGAGAAATAGTAACAGTAATTGTGTAATCAGGGATTTAGTAGAGGAACAAAGCTTTAAACATTTTTGGAGAAACTAGGGAAATAAGCATATGAATGGAAAAGTTGGAAGATCAGAGAAAAGTCACTAATCAACCTTCTCAAATCAGGCATATCCAACTGTTAGAGGAGGATCTAAAGAGCTGGTGGAGAAGTTTATGTGGGACACTGTTTCTTCTCCATCTGGGGGTTGGCTCGGGGTTGCTGTGGGTCAGAAGGGCTAGATTTGCTGAGAAAAGCTTGATGTGGAATGAGGGAAAATGAGTACAGCCTGGAACCTGCTGGTACCTCTAATCATGACAGCCTTCAGAGAGTAATTGCTATTGCTGCACTTCTCTGCCTTCCAACTTCAGCAACTCTAATCTGGAACTATGCAGGGAAGAGAATTCTGGGAAATATTGTTTCAACCTACCCAAACCACCACAGTACAAAACCGCCACATGCCATGTATTAGCTGCCTGATGTTGAGCAAGTTGTTTCATGTCTGTGAGTTTCTCTAAGTCTCTTTTCCATCTCAGGATTTGGACACTGTCTTCTGGAACATTGTCTCGGGTTTTCTGGAATATGCCCTGTTGCTGCGTATGTCCCACTTACAGGTCTCTTGACAGGGGCACTACCTCCTCTCACTGGCCACCTATGACTCCCTCTCAGCCGTAGGATTTGTGGCGGCCTTTCCCTAGCTGGGGTTACCTCGTCCTTCCAGGCAGCCTTCTTAGGCAGTCCGCATAGGCCCTTGGAAAACATACAAACATCTGTGGTCTGCTGAGCTCTGGATGTGCAGCTTGCTCCCAAGAGAGTTCTCTGGGCTTACTGTCCAGGACCGCAAGCCGACCATAGCCACTGACCTTTAGAACATTTTCAGGCCTGAGTCCCTCTGTCCCCTGCTGTCCAATTGATTTAAGTCAAGCTCTTTTGAGTTCTTTTCTGCAATCCCCCTAAGTAGGGTATAGTAAGGATCAACAGCTAAATCTTCCCCTTGGCTAGGGAAGGGAGGAAGTGGCAATCCTCTCCAGATAGATCATCACTACCACCTGCCTTTCTACTTGAACTCTTAGCCCTCTCTTATATATTCTGGAGGTGGGTAATGGACTATTGATCACCCCTTTTACAAATCTGTAGAAATACTCTACCATCTTGATTAGAATGTGGGGGTAGTTAAGAATAGTTGATACCTAGCTTTCTTTTCCAAACTTTGGAGCCTCTGTCCACATTTTGAGATGGGGAAAGTCCCATTTAACATACTGTTACCTATATAAAGAGCCTAGCATGATGCTTAACACATGGTAGACATTCACTAATAGAGGCGATGATGGATTGCCAAGCACGTGGATCGATCCAGACTTCTAAACGGCTGGAACCCTCTCCCCCTAAACCAGTCTAAAAAGGAGCTTGTAGCCTCACGTAAGGCTTAAGAGGTAGTTGCCTGGTCCTCCTTATGCCCAGTCTACGTGACTATTATAAATACAATGTCTAGAGCCACCTGAGTCCAGTAGCTCCTGTACCCGTGCACACACCCAGATCCACAACCCACACTCAGGGACGAATCGCAAGCCCAAGGAAGTCAGGAAGCAGCTTAGCTTCTCACACTGGGGGAAGAGAGAAATGAGCTTTCTCCTGTTCTGAAGTCACATCTCAGCCACAGAAGGTGGAGTGGGAACATGCAGTCGTGTGCTGAGCCATGTGTAGCCAGCATGCCCTGGTCTGACATGCAGGCTGGCATCTGTCTTCATTAGTCAGTCTCTGTGCTAATCTAGTTTTTATATATTTTTGAGTAGCAGCCTTGTTTGTGGGCATGGAGATACTCCAATCCACAGATGCACAGAAACACCAGCAGCATATGTATATACACAGCACATGCAGTTACTTTCCTTAAGTTTAAAAGCAGAAGCTACATGAATTTGGAAAATATAAACTGAGCTGACTGACCTGGGGTGTGATAACATGCTAAGGAAGCATTCTTCTATTTCAAAGTCTTTCTCTTGGCCTCTTAGCCTTTGTGACTTCATTTCTTCCATTGTTAGGTCTCGCAAGTGGCACCGGAAAGGGTTAAAGGAGACACAAGCACAGCCTCCAAGAAATCCCAAACCCAGAAATACACAACCCAGAGTTGTCATTTTCCAGATTGCAGGCACGTACTGAGAAAGATTCAATTAAAACACTAGGGCTGGGATTGGCAAAAGTTTTCTATAAAGGGTCCGACAGTAAATATTTTAGGCCTTCTGGGACATATGGTCTCTTTGCAATGTCTCAGTTCTGCTGTCCTAGCAGGAAAGTAGTCATAGACAAAACAAACAAGTGAGAGCAGTGATGTTCCAATGAAATTTTATTTGCAAAAGGAGTCAGTGGGCCAAATTCAGCCCACGGGCCTTAGTTTTGCAGTCTCCCACACTAGAATCTAAAGAAGCCAGAAGTCATCAAGACTGGCTTCACAGGTATTCCAAAGGTTGATAGGGCCTTCACACTATGTCCTCCAAAAAGGACAAAAATCAACTATTTTGGGTGTGGCATCAGTTTTCTTCTATTACGTGCTGTGCCTTGATATTTTGATGTTCGTCTGAATGAGTTATCCCAGTCCCTCCTTTTTGTCTTTACTTCTCTCTTTCTGTGTATATTTCTCTAAAGGCTTCCCATTCTTCATTCTGTCCCCTTGCACTCACAGGGTTTGGAGACTTTAGAATAAGACCCCTTCACATCCATCCTTGCTACAATCCTGGCTTCTTTTCAGGTTCCTCATCTGTACTGGAGTACAGAGGCATGTAAAGAACACTTGTCTGGATCACTGGGTAGGACATACTGTGTGACTTTGAGCCAATCACCTAACCTCTCTGAGCCTCCCTTTCCAAATCTGTCAAATGGAAAAGTTGCCTCATTGATCTCTAAAATTCCTTCTAGCTCTAAGCTTATGATTTTAGGAAGCTTCAGCCTCAACCTGAGGCAACTGTCTGGGACCATTAATTATGATGTCACTCTCAGACCTTAATGAGACTGCCAGGAGGTCACAGAAATTAGCCACATGATCTCTGGTAGTCAGCAACCTTCCTAAGGCCTCACAGCTGAGGAGGTGAGGATACCAGATAATGTGAGAGAATCTGGAGAGTCCAGCCCACCGACAAATGACTCCAGGACCCCTATGCTCCAGGAAAATTAGTTTGCATTCCTAAACTGCCTTTGAAGTTGCTACAAAACGTGCACTAATATTGACTTAGTTGGAAACATGACCCTAGGGAGCTACTGTTGGAAGTGGGAGGCTTTCTTTTCTCCACCACACCCTCTTGTGTTGTGTGGAGCTCCCCTGGCTGTGTAAGGGACACCCCTCAAAGCCCACCAAATAAATATATGAGTAGGTCTTGAGGAAATGGAGGCAAATTCCAGCATATGCCAAAGGAAAGAGGCTTTTTCTGTAAGCAGAGATGAGGGACATCAGGAGGGTCAGGGAACCAGGACCTTGGGTGAGGCGGGAGCAGGTGGAAGTTGGCAGTTGAGGTGGGGGCAGTGGGGGAATTTAACACAAAATCACCCCCATTCTCTTGGTTCATAGTCCAGTCGTTTGTGGATGCAGCAGATGGGCAGGGGCTGGCGCCCTCCCTCCGCCTCCTGGACACAGTCTCAAGGGATGGGGAGGGAGTGGAGAAGCCCTCCTGGTCTCCAGGAGAGCAGGCTCTTATTGTCTGACTCTGCTAAAGCTGCCTCATTTGTAGCCTAAATAATTCACTCACCAATCTCTCAAGGAACATTAGAAGAAAAACAAAACCCAACTCAGCCCTCATGCTCAGGTTCCCACTGCAGGCAAGGCAGGCCAGGAGGCTGGCAGGCAATCCCAAGCTGCAGAGATGGCCTGCCTTCAAAGTTTCATCGGATAGGCACCCTTCCAAAAATGGCCTGGGGTCTGGTTTTGGACAGCTTTTTGAGCTAAGAATGGTTTTTACATTTTTTAAAGGCTTTTTAAAAAGACAAAACAAAACAAAAAAAACAGCAGCAAAGAAAAATAGGTCAGAGACTTCCAGTGGCCTGCAAAGCCTAAAATAATTGCTATCTGGCCCTTTCCAGAAGACTTGCCAGTTCCTTAATCCATTCCCTGGTCTTGAAGGAAGTGATGACAACCTCTGACCTATTCCTTCACTTACCCCACTCCCTGACACCACTAGGTGCAGAGATTCAAAGTTGGCAGAGTTCTGATATTTACAGTCTAGTGAGAAGCTGGCATCATTTCCCACTCCATTACCAAAAGCAGAACTAAATACAAACACGAAGATAAACCCTCGAGTAGGGTGAACAGTCTTGGTTTGGCTGCTTGGGGAAGAAGGGAAAGAAGCAGGGAGAGGCTGAGATTCAGCCTCAACCCATCCTCTGGGGGGGAGAATTCAACATTGGTCTCTGCTGACACCCCTCCCCTCGAGCTCCACTCCCTTCCACACACGCCCTGTGATCCTGGTGATCCCAGCTGATCCCAGCTCATCTTCACAGTCACTGAGCCTGTAATTCTTTTACTGATGAGATATCCAACTAGCCCGTATCTCTGAGTCTCTGAAGCCTGCGTGTCATTCTGACTCTGACAAACCTCAATCCTGGACAGAGTCTCCATCCAGCCCTGCAAGGGCTCCTCTACTGCCCAGCAGGGCTTTTGAAGGGAGAGGACTGTGACCATCTCTGGACTCCACCCAGAGCCTCTCCTGAAGCCAGAGCCTCTGGGAGTTACATACAAGCCTAAGCATTCAGGGAGGGATGCGTCAGCCTAGACAATAGGGCTGCCAGCTCAGAGTGTCTCAGGTGTAACTGGGCCAAGTGACCTCTGGGCTGTCATGGGGGCTGTTAGTAATTTTGGAGCTGAAGGCAGAGTGGAGATCCGGTGGTCCCACATCCTAGCATCTAGGTATTCTGGATTACTTCAAATAACAAGGACCTGTTCTGGCGTCTCCCAAGAAAAATGGTGCTGCTCTCCTGCCAGTCCTTTGCAGGCTCCTGTTCCTGCAAACATGGAAGGCCCAGGTTGGAATCCCACATCCGGGCTAAGTGAAAGGTCTGAGAGATTTGGGAGCCCAAATTGGGATATCTTGACCAATTCATCTTAGTCTCGGGGACTCAGCTTCCTCATCTGTTGAAATAAGCAAACAAACAAAAACCTGAGGTGCTTGGATGGTGGTAATTTTAAGGTCCTGTCCGTCCCATACCCAATGAACAGCCCAAACCAGGCCACACCTCTGCAGAAGCTTTGCTGGAAAGTTGACTGGCTTCATCTCAGCTTTCCTTCCCCAAGTCAACCCGGTCCCATGCAAATGAGATACAGCTGGTCTCTCATCAAGGGGAGGGGGTTTCCCCTCAGCATGTTGGCAGCTTGCTGGGTGTTCAGACCCATGTGAGGGAGGGAAGTGGAGGGGGGTGGATGTGACCTCTTGTCTTCATGCCTTGTGGTGAGGAGGTGGCTGAAGGGCTGTGGGAGTCTCACCCTCACACCCCCAACAGGCCCACAGCATGTGACCCGGAAGCCGCACACAGTGTCTTAACCTAAATTAGCTCAATTGTCTTTCACAACTCTCCAATTTGACTGGACATCCCTCAAGGGCAGGGACGGTATCTTGACCTTCTTCTGGGTCCCCCAGGAGAACCCAGCACAACACTAGGTATGTGGCCGGAGATCCGTCCTTATCGGCTGAGCAACTCAGTTGAAATGTCCCTGGAAAAAGTGATCTTGCACTTGGCACAGGGCGTGTGTCCAGGTAAGTGAATCTCCATGTTTGCTGGCTGATAACGATACCATTCTTCAGTCCAGGGCTCAGTTAAGCTGTCTTGTCCAGGCCGTGACCCCAGGAGCTATCTTGTGACCTAGAGAGCGGGTGATGGGGGAAGGTTAGAGAAGGGGATGCCCAAGACTCCCCAGGAGATGTAGGTCATATAAAGGTCGTTGCTGTTGATCCCTTCTCCCTAAAGCAGTGCAGGCTGGGAGAGCATGGCTGGCGTGGCCCACACAAACATAAATCAAGCACCCCTCACCACTGCTTGCTTCGGAGTAGCTAACCAAACTGCAAACACCGCAATCTATAGGCTATAAACCCAAACCTATAAAACAGTGACAAATGTCACGAGCTCTCTGGCGGGTCTCGCCGTCTTCCGGTCTTGACTATACTCAGGATGGCGTCTCCCTTGCCTGCTTGCAGACAGGATGCTCTGCTTTACATCTAGTCACACTTTTTCTTGCCGTAACTCCTCCTGTTCTGTGTCCTACGAATATGTTGCTCTCTTCAGAACCCTGAAGGCCACCTTCTCCTCTCTGTTTACATGTCTGCTTGTCTGCTGTGTGTGGTGGTGGGAAGGGAAGGCAGAAGGCAGGCTTCCGGCTTGCCCCAAGTGTCACTGATCTGCACAAATGCTGATGACAGAGCCATGCAACTGATTAGTTATGACACACATGGAATTGCTAATGAGTTTGATAACATTTTAATTACCCCTTGTTCTGCGGGGCAGGCAGCAAACCATGAAAGTAATAATCCTCTTGGGTGCTGTTGCAGTAAGATGCGAGGAGGACAGGTGTGAGCTGCAGGGAGTTAATCCCGGGGGTGGGGTGGGTCTGCAGCAGGGGTGGGTGGGCAGAGATTCCCCTCAGAATTATCTGAACAATTTCCTAATTCTCTACTTCGTTCTTAAGGACCTGCATTTTCTGGGAGTCAGACTCACCCTGGGAAGAAGAGGAAACAAAGGCATATGGAGCATTAGGGATTTGCCCAGGACACATAAGATTTCAAATCCAGAGGCCCTAACTCCAGTCCCTGGAGTCGAGACAGTCCAGGGGACTGACCAGGGATGTGCCCACATGTTTCACGGATCTCCCCTTGGGATGCCGACAGCCTAGACTCCCAGGCTCCTGTGCCCCTGGTTCCAGCCCACGTGAAAGGGGAAGCGTAGGGTGGGGTGAAGTGGCCGTCGCTGGGTACCTTGGTGGTTTTGACTTTGTGTCCGCTGCTGCAGCTCCATCCCGACAGGTCCGGGAGCACTTTACACTCCTCCCCCGGCAGGCAGGGCTCCATCTGACACCACCACTTCTGCAGGACGATGGAGGCTGTGGGAGCAGGAGGCAGTGAGGGCAGCTCTAAGCTGTCCTGGAGTACAGCGTGCAGTCAAGGGTGGGGAGTCTGTGCGGAATGAAGTGCAAGTTTGCACACCACTGGCTGTGAGCCCTGCCTTCCCCTGTCTTTCCCCTACTCCGGGCTGCTCAGAAAGGCAGTACCCAGGCTGAGGCTGGGGCACACAACCGTATCAAAGTCAATCCCACTGACCCCTACGTGTCGCCAAGACAGCACGGGGCGAAGGCAGGGGAAGTTCTCCAAGGAACCCTTCAGTTGAGTCACCACGGCATTAGCAGAGAGGCACGGTCTTCAACATACCCACTTGGTGTATGTGAGCAAGTGTGAAAGGGCTCCACAGACCAGGAGTGCAAAGCAGGCGTGCATGTGAGCACAAGTGGGCACGTTTACAACATGGTCACGTGAGTGTGAGCATACGAGCATGGGTGCAATCATGGGGGGGAGGGGTGAGTGAAACATCTGTGTCCATGTGAGGGGAAGGTCAAGGCCACAGGAGAATGGGCAGGGGTGTGTGTGTGTGTGTGTGTGTGTGTGTGTAAGAGACCTCGGAGGCGCAGGAGGAGAGGTCAAGGTCTGGGGGAGTTAAGTGTGAGTCTGGCAGGATATGTGAGAGGATTCATGTGACAGAATGCGTCTGCGTAGCGCCTGGCAGTGAATGTGGATGAGAGGGAGGGACGATGTGGGGATGGTCCGTCTGCCCTCCTCCCCCCAGAGGTACCCAGCATTTGAGACTGATTGCCAAAGCCCTGGGATGGTATGAAACCATATCCCGAGCAGATGGTGTGGCCTAGACAGACCTCCTCATCTCTGTGATCGGGCCCTCCCCGCCGGGTCCCGGCCTCTCACTCACCGTCCACGCAGGAGGGCTTTGCCTGCGTGGTGCCGGCCACCTGGCCGGGAAAGCAAGAGCATTTGACAGTCTGGGAGCGCTCCTCGATGCGGTTCCGGTTGCAGCAGCGATGAGTGGCAATCACCTCGCAGGTGCCCTGCTTCACAAGGACTGAAGTGGCCAGACAAGATGAGGTGCCCAGCCCAGGCCTGCAACCCTGCTCCCCTCCCACCTGCCCTGCACATCCTCCAGGCCCTCCTCCCCGCCGAGGGGAGGGGTGTTCAGAGATTTCCAACTGCAGGGGAGGAGGAAACACAGGAAATCCTCCTGCTGCTTCAGTGTTCCTATCCTTCCTTCTTCCCCAGTCAGGCCACACTCAGCCCTCTTTGGCAGAGCCTGGCCCTTGGGTGGAAGAGAGGTAGGATTCCCCACCAGCCCCCACTTCCTCTGGTTTTGTCCGGTTGAGGGCAAGGGCCCCGGGGGCTTACAATGCGTGGAGAGGATCGTGGAGAGGATCATCCGCTTACACAGGCTTTAGCCATCCCAGAAGGAAAACCACAGAATTAGGCCAGGAGGCAAGACTTAAGCCTCCACCCCAGGGCCTCTCTCCCTGCAGAACACCTTCTGGCCTGGAAGGAAAGGTGAGCAAGGGGTTTGCCCACACCTTCTCTGGGCTGGGATAGCAGAGGGTGGGGTGGATATTCCTGGGCGAAAACCAGAGAAGGAGTCAGAGCCCCTAGAATCTGCACCCTCAGCCTCGGAGATCTGCCTGTGTGGAATAGGGTGGGGTGGTGTCCAGCTCTCCAGGCATCCTGAGAAACCCTGTCCCAGGCTCTGCCACCTCCCCCAAACCTGTGGGAGTTGGCGGCTGCAAGGAAGCTGAGGCAAGGAGGGTCCACAGCCAGGCCAGGTAAAGTGCCAGCAGCCAGGGGCCCGTGCTCCAGTTCTGAGAGGTCCTCTCACGCATCCTGCGGAGCGAAGCACACACCCTGCTCAACTCTGGGCAGGCGCTCCCCGCAGTCCAGCCCCAGCACCTCCGTGCCACGTGCTCTGGGAGGCACAGAGGTGGGCAGGACATGCACACCTTGTCCCCAGGCAACTCCCGGCCTGGCACAAACCATACAAAGTGGTGAGCTCTACAGTAGGGAAAGGGAGCAGGGAGACTCTCCTGCTGGGAAAAGCACGGACAGCTTTGTGGGGGAGATAACATTTAAGAGGGTGTTGAAGGATGAACCAGACATGGTCCCTTGGAGGGCTGTGACACAGAAGGAACCATACTGCTGACTCCCAGTTTTTGAGCCCTTGACCCAAGCACTTCACATACATGCTTTTGCAGCCTTCACAACTGTCCTACAAAGTAGGATTATTTGTACCTATTTGACAGATGAGCAAACTGATACTCGAAAGGCTGGATGCAACCTAAACAGCCATCAATAAAGCATGGGCCAAATACATTGTGGAGCATCTGTACAAATGCAGTTACATCCAGGCAGCTATAAAATAGACTGAGGAAATGCTTTAGGTACTGAGCCATGCAATGATCTCTAACGATAATCCACCATTAAGGGGAAAAAAGCAAAGTGCAGGATGGTGTGTATTAAATGCATAAAAGGGAAAGATTATATATGTTGCTTAAATATGCATAAGCTAGCCCTGGAAAATGTACCAACGAAACATAGTAACATTGATTGCCACCAAAAAGGAGAACTGGTTGGCTGAGAGATGGAGGTAGAAGGGAGACTTATCTATTGCTTTTTTATTTTTTCGGGTTTTGAACTGTGGGAATGTGGTAGCAATTCAATTTAAACAGATTCAAATTAAAAAAAAAAAAAAGAAATGAAATGAAACTAGGGCTAATAGTTAATAGAAGTCAAATGACTGTCCAAGGCCAGGCAGCATGTTGGGTGGCAGAGGCCCAGAGCGCAGAAGCCTGCCCTATTCCTCCTGCACCACTTTGCTTCTCCTCTTCCCCCATCCTTGATGGGTCCCGCCTCCCATCTATCCCAGAGGAGGAACCGGAAATGGAGGGGATCCCAAGGAAGCAGAGGCATAGAGCAGCAGGGAGCTGCCCAGGCATAGAAGGAGCCTGGACCATCCTCTCTGCTGCACTGCTGGCCCCTTGGGACATTATTGGGGTCCCTGAGGTGTCAGCACCATCCTGGGAACACCAGAGGCCAAGCCAAATGCCAGAACTTTGGACAGAGTGCTTGATTTCTGTACCACCCCCCCCCAACCCCCATCCCCACTTCAACTCTCTCCCATGTCAACTGTCTTCTCACTCACCTTTTTGGGGATCTTTCAGCTTCTGTCTGTTCATCCACTGGCCTCAGGCTCACTCTACCTGAACAAGTAAGAAAGACTCTTTGGGGTCTGCAAGGGTTAGAAGGAGCCCATGGTCCTGTAGGGGGTGAGGGAGGGCCCGGGTAAGGACAAGGGGTGGCACTGAAGTAGAGGCCAATTCTGATGCTTCCCCAAGGTTCAGGCAGGACACAGAGTCTCTCCTCTGCCTTAGGAATTTGCAGGGATCCTTGCAGACTGTGGGAACAGGTAGGGCAGCTAGCCTGAGCAACCTAAGGGTTCCTCTGCCCCATGGGGGGGATGGGGGTGGGGGTAAAGCGGGGTGGATGGTAGGGAGGGGTCTAGGAATCAAAGTTATCTCCGCTCTGGCCTTGGGGTGGGGGGGTGGGGGGAGCTGAAGGCCAGTGAAGGATTCCTGAGCAGGCTCTGACAGAATTCTGCTCCAAGAGACACCTGGAAAAGACCCCAAGGTCTTGAATCCTTTTGTCTCTACCCCCGACCCTCACTGCACCCCTGTCCTGGACTCACACAGAGCTGGCTCAGCTCTGCCACCCTCACCCCCATTCCCCTTCCAGAGGGCTAGAATGGGGTTCCTCTCAGTCTCTAGCCTCAGGGGCCCCAGCTCAACAGCTTCTCCATTTCTCCCTATGGCCTCTCATCCCTCAGCCTCTGAGGGGAGGTGGAGCGGAGGCAGGTGGGAAGGTGGGGCCCAGAGAGGACTATGGGGACGGATGGAGGAAGTGGTGCCAATACCCCAGGAGTGTGCTCCGCGGGCAAGAGCTTCCCAGAAGGTTTATCTCTTTTCTGAGTAGGTATCTCCTCTCCCCGTCGCCCTCAGGAACCTTCATTCCCATCATTACAAATCCAGCTTTGTCTTCTCTCAGGCAGTCCTCATCCCTTTTCTCTCTGAGCTGCCACACCCTCCAAGCCAACTCTCCCATGAGCCCTAAGACCCAAAAGATGGGCAGTGTGCATTTGGGCTGAGCTCTCTGGAATTCTATTCCCTCCTTCAGAGAGACGGTGGAGGGGGCGGGGAAGGGAAGCTTCTGAGATTTTCCTGGGCTTCCACTCTCCTGCCTCAGTTTGCCAGGCTGTTTTTCCCAAACCCAAGATGCAGGCTATGGGGAGGCTGAGTTAGCAGCCCACATACCAGCGTGGAGTCGAGGATGTGGACCACAAGAGCCTTTAAGCTTGCACTGCCTTCTCCCGGCCTCCTCCAGCGCTCGCCCACTCCTCCAAATTCTGAGCCCCCACCCTCCGGATCTATCTGCCCCACGGCGGTGCCCACTTGCCTCTGAGTCCGGCACCAAGACTCCGAAAGGCGGACTTCGGGCCGGAGCGGCCGGCTTGGGTGCGTGTCGAGTCTGGAGCCCTGTGTCCCTCACCAAGTTGCGGCGTCCGGCAGGCGACGGGGCTCCGGCCAAACTGGCATCACGGTCGTGCCCGGCGCCGCTCCGCAAGGCTCAGGCGGGGTCCTTCCGAGGCTCCCGCCGGCAGGCCAGGGCGCGCGCAGCTGCCGCCGCCTCCCGGTCGCCGGGGGCCACCCCCGCTCCGCCAGCCCCTCTGCGGGCGCCACCGCCTCCTCTCGGACAGCTCCCGGCGGGCGAGCGGGCGGGCACAGGCGGGCGCAGCGGCCCCTGGCGGCCGACGGAAGAAGAGCGAGGAGGGCCCGGCAGGCCCCCGCCGCAGCAGTCCGGGTGAACATCTCCCCGGTGCAGGCCGGGTAAGCCAGAGAGGTCCCCGAAAACTCTCCTTCTTGTGGCTTCTGGGGGGGGGGGGGGCTGAGTATAAGGAGGGATTGCCAAGATCTCCAGGGGGGTTGAGTCTTGAAGATTCTAGAAGTGCACTATCCAGAATGATGGCCACTAACCACAAGTAGTTATTGAAATTTACATATGGAAGTGCCTGGGTGGCTCAGTCGGTTAAGCCTCCAACTCTTGATTTCCGCTTAGGTCACGATCTCACAGCTGAGTTCAAGCCCTGCATCTGGCTCTGTGCTGACAGCCTGAAGACTGCTTGGGATTCTCCCCCTCTGGTTCTGTCTGCCCTTTCCCTGCTCATGCTCTGTCTCTCTCACTCTCTCTCTCTCTCTCTCAAAATAAATAAACTTGAAAAACTAAAAAAAAAAAAAAATTTACATATAAGTTGGGGCGCTTGGGTGGCTCAGGTGGTTAAGCATGGGACTTCTGCTCAGGTCATGACCTTACCGTTTGTGAGTTCCAGCCTGCATGGGGCTCTGTGCTGACAGTTCAGAGCCTGGAGCCTGCCTCGATCCTGTGTCTCCCTCTCTCTCTGCCCCTCCCCCACTGTCACTCTGTCTCTCTCTCAAAAATAAACATCAAAAAAATTTTTAATTTAAATTTGCAGATAAACTAAATAAAATCTAAACATTGTTTCTTTTTTTAAATTTATTTATTTTGAGAGAGAGAGAGAGAGCGCGTGTGAATGGGTACCTGCGCATGAGTGGGGGAGGGGCAGAGAGAGAGGGAGAGAGAATCCCAAGCGGGCCCTGCACTGTAAGCCCAGAGCTCTATGCCGGTTAGAACTTACAAACCGTGAGATCTTGACCTGAGCACAAATCAAGAATCAGAGGCTTAACAGACTGAGCTACCCAGGTGCCCCTAAACACTTTATTTGCACTCACCACATTTCAAGTGCTCAATAGCTACATGAAACTAGGGACTACTGTACTGAAAAGATACAGAACATCCCCAGCATTGCACCAAATTCTATTAGACAATGCACTTCTAGATTGATATGTTAGCCCTCCACTGTGAAAATGTTAAAATCCATCTGGGAAGAGCAAATGATCTTTGCTCCACCCACCCTGTCACAATGGGAAAGTTCTAGCTGATGTCTAATCTAGAGGGTGTCCTTCCCTCTGTCCCCTTCCCACAACAGCAGACCCTTCTTCCCCAAAGAAACTGAGGCAGAGTGGAGCTGGAACCAGGTGGGAAGAGGCCGCAAGCCAGCGGGGCAGTACCGGGGGGTGGGGGCAGGCAGCCCAGAGCAGGAGGAATGGTGTGGTCAGGGGCAGGAAGGACTAGTGAGGTATGAGGTAGAGGCTGAGCAGGCAGGAGGGCTGATAATTGGTCTCTATGGTTGATGGCTGTGAACCCCAACTTGATAGCCAAACTTGAGCCGGTATGTTCATTATATAGGCTACAATATAATTGCAATTTCTAATTCTTTACAGGGTAAGATTTTAGATGTGAAAGGCTTAGACAAATGGAAGAAGGAAGTGGTCTGTGAATTTTTCTCTTAACAGGAGGAACACTCTTCTACTTTAAGAGGGCTTTGGGATTGGAGTAATGGGGTGGGGAGAGGTAAGAGGGGAAAAGCCTAGTTCTGAACTCTGAGCCACTGCACATGGCTTAGGATAAAGGGGCCTGTCTTGAGGATGCCCAGTTGCCCTCACTGGCTAGGGCCACACACATTCCTGGCAGGGCCAGGCACTGAGCAGTCTCAGCTCTCAGCAGAGAAAAATATCTCCCAAGTCTGCCTACCTACCCCACCCACTTTTCCCTCTCACTTTCTGCTGCCTCAGGGATGAGTAGAAGTGATGACCTTCTTACCAGGTTCTGGGGCAGTCTGAGGAGGGAGGAGGTGTGATGATGCCAGGGATCAGAGGTAAGATGTTCAGAGACAGGAGAGCCTTAGGATTTAGTCGGGGGGTGGGGGGTGCTGCTCTGGAGCCCAAGAGTGCTGCTGACATCCCTGATGACCATCTGGTGCTAAGCTAGGGGTCTCTCTGTCCTGGCTCTGTGGCCTATTTGCAGCCACACCATGATGGGTGCTGTGAAGAGCAGGGATTAGGGAGCAGGGTGACACAGAGAAGTGGTAAGCAAACTGCCCCAGAAACACTGAATAATAAAAATAGACAGGATGTTATATTTTTCCATCAGTCTTTGCTTGTGCTGTTGTTTATCCCATTTATCTGACAGCTGGTTCCTGTTTTTCTCAAACAGGAGGGAAATACCCATAGCAGCACCATGCTGTTTACCCCCCTTTGCATTTGCCACTCTATGTGCCTTTGGGTCTGATTTTTCTTTTTTGTGTGTGTGACTTCTACTTTTCTGGCTGCCTCTGCCCAGAGTGCAGGTATAATTACAGCAAATATAAAGACCTGAATGATCATTATGAGATTTTTATTTGGTAGCTGCCAGGAAAGCCACCCCTTCTGGGGGCTCACTTCAGCTCAGGAAGAGAGAGCCTTACCTTCAGGAAGCATTCCGCCCACAGAGCACAGAGATGGCATCCCAACCACAGACTTGGTGCCAGTGATTCCTGAGGGCTACTCCTGTCTTGCATTAGGGCCACAAGGGCCTTGTCCTCATTTGGACAGTGCATGGGGTAGGAGGTTCTCTGGAGGTCTACTGATTAATTCCCTGAAACCAGGTTTGGGAACAGGGCTCTTTGAACATCAAGTTAGTGCCACCTTTTCCTTTCAGATAGGTGCTTAGCCTGGCCTCTGTCTCCCCCTGGCGGTACGTACAGAACTTGTTCGGCCTGCAGGTTCGGCCTCTGTCTTGAGTTGAAGGTGGAAGAGGAAGAAGCCCCACTCTTTGCCATTCACCTCCTCCTTAACCCTTCCTCCACCATCCCGACAAATTAGCTTGGTTCATCAGACAGAATCGAGTTTGGGCGTCTGGGGACTGGCACGGGTGTGAGTCTCTCACTGACTGCGTGACCTCTTGAGGCAAGTTCTGTAAAATGACAGGTGCGTCATCGGTATAAAGAACGTAATAAAATCTACTTTGAAGTGTTGCTGTGCAGTATAGATGGCCTACTATATAGAAAGTGCTTTGTAGCGGGCCTACTATATAGAAAGTCCGCCATAAATAGCAGTTATTGTAGTTATCCTTACTAAATATTCCTCTAGCCCTGATGTGGTCAGGGGAGGTCTAAATGGGGCTGGGGGAAGGGGGGGAACAGGGAATTGGATCCTGAGAAAGAAAGTGAAGTCGGAGTGGTAACCGCTCTCCCAGATCTAGAGGTCATGGGGAGCAGGGCCCTCTGAGGAGCCCAAGAAGTTACCCCCAGCTCCCTAATTCAGGATGGTCGACTCCAGCCCGCCTCGTTCACACCCCCACAGCACACCCAGCACCAGCTGGCTCGCCTTCACTCTCACTCCGGCAGCCCCAGCCAGAGGTGTTGTCACACCAGGTGCCTCACACCCAGCGGGTCGCCGAAGCTGCTGGTTTCGCTCTGAGGTCATCAGCTCCATCATCCTCCGGGGTAGCTGCTAGGAACGGAAGGCGAGGAGACACCACCCACCCCGTCACAATGGGGAAGTTCTAGCTGATGTCTAAGCTGGAGGGTGTCCTTCCCTCCCCTTCGCACAACAGCAGACCCTTCTTCCCCAAAGGAACTGAGGCGGAGCGTAGCCGGAACTAGGCGGGAAGAGGCCGCGAACCAGCAGGGCGGTGCAGGGGCGGCCCAGAGCAGGAGGAAGTTTTCCCGGGACCCGCCCTGCCCTCGCGGAGCCAATGGCCGTGGAGAGCCCGCAGGAGCGAGCACCGCCCACCGCGCGCCCTAGGGGGGCGGGGCCTGACTCGGGGCGGGGCCACGCCGAGGGCGGGGCAGGGAGGCAGCATGCTAAACCGGGTGCGCTCGGCCGTGGCGCACCTGGTGAGCTCCGGGGGCGCCCCGCCTCCGCGCCCCAAGTCCCCAGACCTGTCCAACGCGCCCTCCGCGCAGCCTGCCGTCCCTCCAGAAGCGCCCAGGAGCCCTCCGGCGAGGGCTGGGAGCGGGAGCTCGGCGCCCGCGAAGACAGTAGAGGCTCGAGCGAGCTTCTCCCGACCGACCTTTCTGCAGCTGAGCCCAGGGGGGCTGCGACGCGCTGACGACCACGCTGGCCGGGCTGTGCAAAGCCCCCCGGACACCGGCCGTCGCCTGCCCTGGAGCACGGGCTACGCCGAGTGAGCGTCCCCGGGAACACCCTAGCCAGGATGGGACCCCCAGCCCTTACTTAGACCCTTCCCCAGCTGGGCATCCCCGGCGCTGGGATGCGTGCCCCTGGCGGCGCTCGGCGCTGGGAACTCCCTTCTCCCAGGACCTTTGCTATCCTCTGGGCTTCGGGCTGCACCCCCTCCCAGCCGCTTCTCAAGTCGGTGCAGTCTTCCTCAGGATCTTCCAGCTCGTTGACTTCCCTCACCCGCGCCGCCTCAGGACCTTGTTCCCTTCCAGAGCCCGGAGCCCGGAGAGCGGAGGGCCCCGTGAAGGATGAGTTGGCCAGTTCTCTGTTGGGGCCCGGCAGTTTAATGGCTAGGGGAGGCGGGGCTTCAAGGAGGCTCGGGGCGCTTTTCATAGAGGAGATGGCAGCCAGAAAGATTAGCTCCCGGGCTTCCCGACCCCGGCGCCCCAGTTCCCTGTCCCTCTTACCGTTCCCCTCCCCCTCCACACCCAGAAATAGCCCGCGACACCAGGCGGCCTCCGGCTTCCCCAGGGGCGGGGGAGGGGGCCGCCCGGGAAGCAGGAGGGTCCCCTTTGAACGCCCCTTGGCGGGGGGCATTGCGCTGGCCAGGCAAAGACGCGGACCCCCGGTCGGAGTGGCGGGAGCAGCCGGCTTGCTCCCAGGCCGGGTGTATTTTTAATGCATCTACTGGGAAAGCAGAGCTTTGAGGGAGACGGGGGCGCTGAGGTCGCTGAGGGTGGTGGCTGGTAGACCCGTGGCCCCACCGCCAGCTCCTTTAGCTTTCTATCTGAGAAGAGTTGGTGGCTTATGTGGCTTCTGCGCAGTCCAGGTGGGCTTCCACCCCTGCCCTATTTCAATTCCTCTTTCCCTATCTGGGCTGGAGCACTGCCTCACTGCCAAAGCAGCAGAAACTTTCACTGGAAGATTTTAAGATAAAGGTGGGTGTGCCCGTGAGGGTGGGGTGCTGTGGACCAGGCACTAGAAAAGTTGACTAGGCTTCAGGGCGGGATGTAGGGTCTTGGCAAGCAGGATAGTAAGACCTCCTGCTGCCCCTGTCCAACCCTTTCCCCAGCAGCCCACAGGGGTGCCCCCTTTGCAGGGGATGGGGGAACTGAGGCAGGCAGGTGCTGCTGCTGGCTTTTCTGTGAGGTGGTGGGGCCTGACACCCAGACAGTACTCCTCGTGCCTTGCCCTGCCTCCCTTCCCCTCCTCTTTCTGGCCTGGATCCCAGGTGGCTGTGACCTTTCTCAGTTTGGCCAGCAGGCTAGAGAGGGTGTGTGTGTCTAAGGTGGGGGTTATTCCAGGACCTGGTCTGGTGTCCAACCTGATGTGGTCACTCTGGCCTGGCAGGGTCATCAATGCTGGCAAAAGCCGGCACAATGAGGACCAGGCTTGCTGTGAAGTGGTGTATGTGGAAGGTCGGAGGAGTGTTTCAGGGGTACCTAGGGAGCCTAGCCGAGGCCAGGTAAGCCCCCACCCCAGCCCCTAGCCTCCAGAAACCTGGTCACATCTCTTCCGGGGGATTCTAGGCATCTGGTTTTAAATCCGAGACATGTGGAAGACCTAACTCCTAACTCACTAGCTTCCTACCTCTGACACAGAACCTTTTTGTGGCATTTGAACAGTTAGAATGTCAGTATAAATGTTCAGTTTTCCACTTAGAATATAGGTACTACTGTATTTATGGATGGTAATTAATTAATTACCAATATTTATTTTTGCATATTTTATCCTTGGAGTTTGGCTTTTTTGATGCTTTTCTTTCTGACACATAATAGGCCCTTGGTAAATGAGTGAACAAATCTAATTTGCCTTTAATGCCAAACTCTGACCTCCTCTCGGATGTTTATATGGATGCCCCAGAGTCTTACATAATACAAGCCACACACACACACACACACACACACACACACACACACACTCTCTCTCTCTCTCTCTCTCTCTCTCTCTCTCTCTCTCCCTCTCCCTCACTCACCTCCAACTTTTCCTCCACCAGGGACTCTGCTTCTACTACTGGGGCCTGTTTGATGGGCATGCAGGGGGCGGAGCTGCCGAAATGGCCTCCAGGCTCCTTCATCGCCACATCCGGGAGCAGCTAAAAGACCTGGTAGAGATACTCCAGGACCCCTCGCCACCTCCCCTCTGCCTCCCGTCTACCCCAGGGGCCGCAGGTTCCTCTGATCCTTCTCACTTGGTTGGTCCTCAGTCCTGCTGGTCTTCGCAGAAGGAAGTGACCCATGAGAGCCTGGTAGTGGGGGCGATTGAGAATGCCTTCCAGTTTATGGTGAGTGGGTGGTCCTGGCAAGAGCCTGCTAGGCAGTCACTCTGGTCAACTCTGGATGGGGATCAAGTGGCCTAAGTGGGTGACCCTGAGAACCCACAACACCTTTGAGGGCCTGAGCAGAGTTTGGTTCAGTAGGGAGGGAAGGAGTAGTTAGCTATACCCATGTCTTCCCTCCTCTCCTCCAGTGTGGCTTGGCTGGGCCAGTTTATTTCTGCAGATGGGGGCGGTGGTTGTGTGCCTGGAACCTCTTCATTCACCCCTTTGACCCTCCTTCACGTGCCAGGATGAGCAGATGGCCCGGGAGCGGCGCGGCCACCAAGTGGAGGGGGGCTGCTGTGCACTGGTTGTAGTCTACTTGCTAGGCAAGGTGTATGTGGCCAATGCAGGTGACAGCAGGTATGGTGGGGGGGTTGCAAATGCCTACAGGGGGTCCCACTCTCTGGGATGGGGGCATAGAAGACAGTGAGGTGGTGGGTTTTAAAAATCAAAAACTGGAGGGAGGGATGGGGTCAGGAGCAGTTACAGACATAAGGAAGGACCACAAGGGGAGGAAAGATGGGGGTCTGGGTGAGGAACCCTAAGGGTCATTATGGGGAAAGCCTGGTCTTTCTGGAATTCTCCACAAGGGGGCTGAGGAGAGCCAAGCCCAAACCTTTTCTTTCTCTGGGCAGAGCCATCATTGTCCGGAATGGTGAAATCATTCCAATGTCCCGGGAGTTCACCCCGGAGACTGAGCGCCAGCGTCTTCAGCTGCTTGTAAGTAGGAACTAAACGCTCTACTCCCATTCTTTGTGGACTCTGTGGCTCTCTGTAGCCTATGTCCCCATCCCTACTGCACAGACAGCTCCTCACCTGCTCACTGGGAAGGCTATTCTGCAGACTACGGCTGACCTGGTGGAACATGTAGGAGGAAGGAATGTGGGTTACTCCAGTGCTCCCACTGTGGCCCCAGCTGAGGAAGGAAGTGGAGTCAGAAGTGGGGAAAGGAAATAGCAAAGGCCCATGAGAGGCAGTGTGGCTTAGTGCTTTAAAGTCCTAACTCTGGAGCTGGACTGCCTGGGTTTGAATCCCAGTTCGAGTACTTTGCTAACTGATCATCAGACGGTTCCCTTGCAACACTAGTTCCTGCCTTAAGGGTTGTTGTGAGGGTTAAAATGAGCTCCTATACATTAGTATTAGAACAGCGCGTGGTGCATGATAAACTCCATTTAAGGCCCTACTGTAATTAACATCTATACACCAGGGTGTGCTGTAAGCCTAATGCTCCCTGGCCTCTGCTCTTGTCCGGCCACTCCCAACCTCAGGGCTTCCTGAAACCAGAGCTGCTAGGTGGTGAATTCACCCACCTTGAGTTCCCCCGCAGAATTCAGCCCAAGGAGCTGGGGCAGAGGATGCTGTACCGGGACCAGAACATGACCGGCTGGTAACACTTCCCTCAGAGCTGGGGCACGTTCCCATGGCAACACAACCAGTCCCTCACCAGCAGCAAGGTGGAAGCTGGAGGCTGGGCCAGGCTGGGGGTTGGGGGGATGTGGTCCTTCTTAGGGGTTTGTGTGAGGAGCATGGCTCCTAGGGGAGGGGGGGCTTTGATGCCTGGGTGATGCCTCCTGTACTCCCCCCTCCCCAGGGCCTACAAAAAGATCGAGCTGGAGGATCTCAGGTTTCCTCTGGTCTGTGGGGAGGGCAAAAAGGTAAACTCCATGGTAGAGGTGGGAGAGGGCAGGAGGACCCACCACAACTTGTCTAGGGAGGTGGAGGTTCTACCTGAGGGTAGGGGTTGGAGGGCCCACAGCTTTGGAGCCTGGGAGAGGGCTGTGGCAGCACCCATACTCATTCCCTTTAGGCTCGAGTGATGGCCACCATTGGGGTGACCCGGGGCTTGGGAGACCACAACCTCAAGGTCTGCAGCTCCACTCTGCCCATCAAGCCCTTCCTCTCCTGCTTCCCTGAGGTGAGCCGAATGGGGGCTACCTCACCCATTCCTTCCCTCCTCTGGGGGCCTCAGGCTGGCTTCTTACCAGGGTCCTTTTGTCCCCAAGCTCCTTCTTCACTCTCTTCTCCCACCAGGTACGAGTGTATGACCTGACACAGTATGAACACTGCCCGGATGATGTGCTAGTCCTGGGAACAGATGGGCTGTGGGATGTCACCAGTGACTGTGAGGTAGCTGCCACTGTGGACAGGGTGCTGTCGGCCTATGAGCCCAATGACCCCAGCAGGTAGGAGTTGTAGGGCAGTGGGGGGATGACAGTGGGGAAGGTAGGGGCAAAGGGAAGCAATGCTTGGGGACCCACATGAGGGCCTGTGTATCGATCTTCCCATTTACATGTTGGTACATGAATGTGCACATGTGCTCCTGGCAGGTACACGGCTCTGGCCCAAGCTCTGGTCCTGGGGGCCCGGGGCACCCCCCGGGACCGTGGCTGGCGTCTCCCCAACAACAAGCTGGGTTCCGGGGATGACATCTCGGTCTTCGTCATCCCCCTGGGAGGGCCAGGCAGTTACTCCTGAGGGGCTCAGCCCTGACCCTGCCCCCAACATCCTAGCCTCTCCCTGCTTACCCTCTGCCAACCCAAATCAGAAGTTGTCTCCCTGACCTTCTTTAGTGCCAACTTAACTGAAGAAGGGGTGTCAGTTAGATCCAGAATTATAGCTAATGGCAAATAAACCACATGGATAAAACTTGTGTCTTTATTTACTTTGATTAGAAACCGAAAGGCCCTTTCAGGTGGTGGAAAGAACCCCCCAAAGCCGTCCTAAATATGTAGTGCTCCCAGGCTCCTTCTTCCACCCTCTGCTCTTCCCACTCCATGTGCTCTTATCCATGTCCATGGCTTCATCCACCTCCTGGCGTTTTCCAAGTCAGTATTTCCAGCCCAGGTCTTTCCTGAACTTGATGTTCATATAGCTTGTCTCCTGAACATCTCGACATCCCACAGGCACTTCAACTCAACGAATGTCAGAATCCACCATTTTCCTACAAACGCGTGCCTTCTGGTTCACCATGCCAGTGGGCACCAGCTCATCGGCTCAAGTTAGAAATCTTGGAGTTGGTCACCTTTGGCGTCTGTCTTTACTCAGCAAGTGAATCAATCACTACATACTGTTGATTATATGTTACAAAATATATTTCATATTTGTCCCCACCCCTACTGTTACTAGTACATTAGCCTCCTAACTCCATGCCCCTGTATGCCCCAATGTGACCTTTCCACAGTGTGGATCTGATTGGTTATTCCCTTGAGAGAACATTTCGGTGGCTTCCTAGTGCACCTAGACCAAAATCAACACTCAACTCTTGAGTATGGCATACAAGGACATTCATAATCTAGCCACTGCTTCCTTCTCCAGCCCCATCTTTCAGCCCCACCCCCACCCTCCTGGGGGTTCCATAATTCTTTGGGCCTGTTGTGGCTCCAACTCATTTAACGTCTACACATCACCTTATCTGGAACACTTCACCTGTCCTTCGGGGCTAGGTATCCCACAGCCCATGCATGCCCCCACTACAGCCACTGCCGGCTGTAATGTAACTGTCTACACTAGGAGTGGGTATGGGGGCGCCTGGGTGGCTCAGTTGGTTAAGCGACCTACTCTTGATTTTGGCTCAGGTCATGATCTCGTGGTTCATGAGATCGAGCCCCACGTGGGGCTCTGTGCTGACAGTGAGGAGCCTGCTTGGGATTCTCTTTCTCTCTCTCTCTCTCTCTGTCTGTCTCTATCTCTCTGCTCCTTCCCCACTCTTTCTCTCTCTCAAAATAAATAAATATACATTAAAAAAAAAAAGTAGTGGGTATGGAGTAGCAGTTAAGGGCAGAGGCTCTAGAGTCCAGCTGTTTGGGTTCTGGTGCCAGACCTACCACGAGCTCTGCAACCTCTCTGAGCCTCAGTTTGCTTCTCAGCAAAATGGAGATAGCAGTGCTACCTTCTAGAATTGTTGTAAGACTAAAGTAGTCCATGTGTTTATCTAGACCCAGGTGCATGTAATAAGGGCTCAATAACTTGCTATCTTTAAGTTGTATGTATTCCAAATTTAGACTGTAAGTTCTTTGAAGACAGAAATCAATTTGAACTGAGCACATAGGTCTCCATTCACACACAGCGTGTTTACTGAACCAGTTAAGAGGTCTGGGGACCAAACTTCTCTGGACCTCAGTTTACTCATTTATCAAATGTGTGGGTTGCACTTCAGATCTTTAAAATCTGCGTGATTGCTGACATTCATTCATTCAGCGATTATGTCTTGAAAACCTGTTGTGTGCCAGGCAGTGTGCTAGGCAGTGGTGAGGGATGGGGGGTGGGGAGAGCATAAAGGACAGCAGGGAGAGAGCACCAACTCGGGAGCCAGACAGGCCTGTCTGAATTCTCAGGTACATACTAATAGCAAAAATTTGGGCAAGCCACTTCTCTGAGCCTCAATATCCTTACAGGCAAACGGAGATGGGTATACTTAACCCAAAGATCCATGATGAGTATTAAAAGGGCCGAGCTATATAGCGTATAGGTCACAAGCTAATGAAATATATTGGTAGGCTTCCTCACCTTCCAACCTTCTCAGCCACTTCAACAGGAAAAGAGATACCCGTGCAGGTAAATACCCAAGGCGACATAATGGACCGGGGCAGTGTCCCTAGCGGCACCGAAATAACGCATTGGGGATGGAAGCTGACTTCCCAGCTGGGGATCAGAAAAGGTTTCAAGGAGCGCCCTTTGAGGGGTCCACAGTAATTGGACTCATGGAAACTCCAGGCTGGGGGAAGGACGGGCATTGTGAAGTGGAAAGGTGACCTGGGTCTCAAAGGATGTGAAAGGTCCTCAAGGTTGGGGCGTGATGTTGAGCGGTACTTACTCCGCAGGATTTTACGAGAGGAGGGCGGGCGTCTTCCGCAGCCCCCCTCCCGCGAGGTCCCGGGGCGTGTAGGCGCCGGTGGCCGGTTGGCCACGGGAGGGCAGCAGCGGCCCTTTCCGACCCCACCCCGAGTGCCTCGCAACTTTCCCGACGCCGGTCCACCCCCGGGGGCTGGAAGGCGGAGCAGAGACTGAGTCCTCGAGGGGGCCCACCCGCCGCCCACTCCCCAACCCGCCCGGCATCCCACCCTCGACCCCCGGCCAGCGGCGGGGGCCAGCAGCTGTGGCCCCCGGCTGGGCGGTGGGCGGGCAGAGCCAAGGGCCGCCCCCGGCCGGTCCCTCCCCCAGCCGGGTCCGCCCCTCCCCGCCGCTGCGCTGAAGGAGGGCGGGGCGGGGCCCCCCGGGTCAGTCTCAGCCTCCCGTATTGGCCGCGCAGCTGGAGGCAGCGGAGCGGAAGGTACCCGGGCCGGGGGCTAGGGTGGCGGGGCGTCCCGGGAACTCGACCCCGGGAGAGCACTTTCGCTCCCCTCCTCTGGGCCGGAGCTCCGGGCGCCGGCCGGGGAGGGGGCTTTGGACAGAGCGCGGGCCGCCCTCCTTCCCTCGGGACGCGGCGTCTGGGCTGTGCGGGGGTCGGGCCCTCTCGGCCCCTCCCTGGGCTGCAGCGAGGGCTCCTCCCCACCCCCCCCTGTTCCGGGAACTGCCCCTCAGGGCCTCTCGGCTCCTGTGTCCGAGCCTGGGTCCCTGCCTTTCCCCTCCCGGCTTCCCGGAACCTGCCCCGCCGGGCGAGAAGCCAGGAGGCAACTTGGGTCTCCGCGAGGGAGCCCAATTCCAGACGCTGTAGCTCCCAAGCTGGGCGGCCCGATGTGGACCTGGGGTGGGGTGTGGGTCCGGGCACAAATCCGGGTGGAGGTGGGAATTCCCCCAGGCCAGGCCGGTGGAATGGCGGGAATAGGGGCGTGGTGTGGCCAGTGGGGGCTGCCACTGCTCGGAGAGGTCTGGACACCTCCCCAGAAGCTTCTTGGAGTGTGCCTGGGGCGGGAGGTAGGGGAGATTGGGAAGCATCCAGCTCCTTTTTGTGTAAGTAAGAATCTCCTCCCTTCCAGACCCCTCCCTTATACTCCCCAACCCAGGATTATCCTGGGGCTTTGGGCTGGGAGGATGCAAGGCTGCGTCCTGTTCTTACTTCTGGTTTTAAAGTTGAGGTGGTATCTGATTCCTTTCCTAGACCTTAGAGCTGATCCGCTTTGTACAGCCTACCTCTGGTTCCTCTGGAAGTCTAGAGAATGATTGAGGAGAGGGCGGGATGTCTGGTCTCAGGGAAGGCTCCAGGAGCTTCAGGCTCCATTACAGCCTCTGTGTGGTGTTTGGTTGCCCATCTTAGGGTCAGCGGGGCAGTTCTTCTGGGGCTGCCTCTAATAGGGAGCTGTTGTCCTTGCCATGCTGGCCTTGGGCCTGGTGTCCTGGCTTGGCCTAGGCCAGCTGCCCTTCTTGCCCAACTGAGAGCCTGAAGGGAAAGTCTTCTAATTGAGCTGGGGGCTTCAGGGTACTTAATGCATGCCCTTGCCCCTGAGTTCTGGCCTGTGGCTCCCACCATGGGGTGTCATCTAAACTGTCCTGCTGCAGGCAGGTAGTGGCATCCTCACACCTAAACAACTGGTACTCACCCTGGTGGTGACTGTCTTTCATCAACACTGCCCATCCCAGGCGGGGCTACCCCAGCCTGTTTTGTTTTGTTTTGTTTTGTTTTGTTTTTCACACAGCTGGACCAATGGAACCAGTGGGAGTGGGTGGGGGGAGTTGATCACCTGGGCAGAATTTCCGGGGAACCCCCTTTTTGAAGGTGGTTTCCAGTTTTGGAGGAGATCGGCTGGCAGGGTGAATGCCTTCTTGCCTGTCTTGGGGTATCAGAGAGAGAGCCCCTTTTGTGGTGGGGAGAGTGTGGCTGTATCCTCTGAACTCCTATAAATTCTCTCTGACTCATATCCACTTCCTCTCATCCCAGTTTTGTACTTGTGTGTGTGTGTGTGTGTGTGTGTGTGTGTGTGTAGGAGCGGGAGGCCACCCAGGATCCTACTGTTGAAGAGAACTAGCTTTGGGCTTGGAGAATTCGCTTTCCTAAAAGGCAGACCAAAGCCAGGCTGTGAGGTGGTGGTATGTGGGGAGTACAAGAGTTCAGCCCAGTTTGACAGGATGTGGGACGGAGAGAAAAAGCCAGGTCTGGGGCAGAGATCAGGTTACCATCCCCTTCTCTCTTAACTACTCCTTGCCTGGCTGGTGCTGGGACTGGTCCTTGTTCAGCTCTTTTTTTGGGAGCTCCTCCCAGCTCAGGCTCTAGCCCCCTCCCCCTTCCCTACAGCCTCGACCGCCTCTCAGCTCTCAGAGCCCGCCCTCTCTTCCTCCAAGGCTGGAGGCCTGGGAACCTCAGCCGGCTGGAGGTCAGCTCCTCTCCCCAGGGAGGGAGGAAGTGAGGCTCAGCTCAGGGGCAGGGAGGCTGGGTAGGTGTGATGAACTGTGCAGATGCTTGCTCTTGTGTGTTAGGGGCCAGGGACATATGGAAACCTCGGGAAGCTGACTCCTCGCCCTGAGTCACAGGGAGGGGTGGGCAGGGCCTTGGGGTGAGCTGGACAGAGGAGAGGAAGGGGCTGGTCCGCGGGGTGGGTGGAGGTGATTCCCTAGTGGATTATTCTCAGTCACTCTGCTGTGGTGGATGTGTGGCTCCCTACAGTGTGGTCATTGTCCCCTGCCTGGGGCTGAGTGACCCAGTGTTGCTGCCAGGCCCAGAAGGAAGGGGGGAGGAAGGCAGACTGCCCGAATGTGGGCTGTGGGCACTGCCGGGACTGAGCCTTCTTTGTGTGACTCGGGGCTGGCTTTAGGGACTGGGATGGGGTGGGCCAGGGAAGCCGGTTGGCCGCTGCCACTGCCCTCTGGGTTTCCTTCTCTCTGCTCTCTTTCCCATCTCTGGAGTAATACGTAGAAAAGGCTCTAACAGAGTCTCGAGTCACACAGCCCTGCTTTGAGTGCCATCCCTGCCACAGCTCTGAACACACGTTATAACCTCACAGAGCCTGTTTCCTAGTTTGGCAAAATGGGAAGCACACCATCGATCTTGCAGGCTTCTGGGAACTGAAGGAGATGATTTTTGTGGAAATGCTCAGCATAGTTTCCCTTATCCACCTGCCACCTCGTAGCTGGTTCTACTAGCCTGTGGACTTGGAGAGGATGCCTCATTTGTGACTGGGCAGGCAGGACTTGTCCTGAGTGAGGGCCAATGTGTTCTTGATTGGACCCTAGCGATTATTAAACTTTAGAAGTATCAGAATCCTGGTAACAAAGTCTGACTTGAAGCCCTGATATGTATAGCAGATAAAAGTTGGCCCTTCCAGACATGTCCCTGATCCCCCCTCTTAAGTGTCTAGGGTCCTACAGTTGGTGGATTAGATCAGAACTCCTGTTTTCTGGCTCCCTGATTCTTCCACCTCCCACTTCTGTATTCTAATCCGTCTAGGGAGACCTGTCCCTGACCCTCAGATTAGGAATTTCAAGCTCAGTTGACTGAACGATTGGTTCTCGGCAAGAATGTGCCTGGGCAAGCCCCTATCCCTCCCTTCCCTCTCTTTGCTGGAAGCCTTGGTTTCCAGGTCTTGGGGGGCCCCAGCGAAGTGTTTTTGGATATATTGGCTTTTCCCTACATTCTCACTGCCTCTTCCCTGCCAGCCCCAGCCATGGCTGCAATCAGAAAGAAGCTGGTGATTGTCGGAGATGGGGCCTGTGGGAAGACCTGCCTCCTCATCGTCTTCAGCAAGGACCAGTTCCCAGAGGTCTACGTCCCCACTGTCTTTGAGAACTACATCGCAGACATAGAGGTGGACGGCAAGCAGGTGAAGGCCAAGAACCTTCCCCGTCTCCCCCTGGGAACCCCGCCCCCTCCCTTTGGACCTTGGATGTCCTGCCTCACCACCCATGTCCCTGCTCCACTCTCCCTGCTGGAGCCAGTACAAGTTTAAGTGAAACTTTAGTTTTAGGAAATCTAGATACACCTCCTTCTTCTCTACGCCCTGGCTCTATAACCCAGGCCCAGTCCTTTTGCCTCTGAGCTTAAGCTCCTTTGATGGCAAAGTGGGGATAGTGGTCAGGCCTCCTTCAAAGGCTTTTGTCACTTAAATCAGATAGCGGTGCTCACGAGGGAGCTCATAAACTACAAAGAGATCAAGCATCCGTGTCTCAGGATTTCTAAGACCTCACCTTATTTACATTGTGTGATGGTGATTAGCGCTGTCCCTGGCATGTAGCAAGTGCTCAGTAAATGTTGAGTGAGCCACAAGGACCAGTGGTTTCAGAAGAGGACCTCTGGGTGGCAGGGGAGGGGTGTAACTGGGGCCCTCAGGCCAGCTACTCACTGGGCCTATGCATCAGGTGGAGCTGGCTCTGTGGGACACGGCCGGGCAGGAAGACTACGATCGCCTGCGGCCTCTCTCCTACCCGGACACTGACGTCATCCTCATGTGCTTCTCCATCGACAGCCCCGACAGCCTGGGTGAGGTGGGGGTGAGGGCGTCGGAGAAAAGGTACTGAGAACCCCTTGGAGTCAGCCAACCGGAGGTAGCTCTCACCTCAGCTCCTGTCAGCCACCATCAGAGGCCGAGGCCGGGGGGGCTTGTGACAGGGCCCTGTCAGCCTCCTGCACTGTGGTGACTCTGGCCCTGGGGAGGGCTCCAAGGGTGTACTGTGGGGGCAGAGGGGCTTTGAGCTGTGAAAGGGACTGTTGTGCTGAAGAGCCTCTAACACTGCTGGGGGGAAAGAAGGGGACCCTGGGGGGAGCTTTCTAGCCTAAGTGGAGGCACCAACACCTGTCGGGACATGTCTGTGCAGAAAACATTCCTGAGAAGTGGACCCCGGAGGTGAAGCACTTCTGCCCCAACGTGCCCATCATCCTAGTGGGGAACAAGAAGGACCTGAGGCAAGATGAGCATACGAGGAGAGAGCTGGCCAAGATGAAGCAGGTGGGTGGGGCTGCCAGGCCTGGAGCCCCCGGGACAGATGACCTCCTTAGGGTCTTCTCTCCAGTGGACTTCCCAGTGAGGCAGTGGAGGCCCACCTCCTACTCCCTGGCGAGGAAGAACCAGAAGGGCTCTTGCTCTCCGCTACCATACCTGATGAAATTGTCAGAGAATGCAGTGACTTATCCAGGGTCACTTGGCGTTTTATTTGCTTCCATTCTTTGGGGGTTGGGGCTATTAAGAAGAGGAACATCCCTGTCTTCAGAGGCAGCTTCTTATAATAGATCTTTTGCTTGAGGTATGGGCTGACTCCAATGCCAGTGGGCCCGCATGGCCGGAAGGCCCAGAGTGAGGGAGCTGGTTTACCTGGTAGGTGGCTCTCTAGCCAGAGGCCAGGATAAAGAATATGGACTCTCCTACAAGGATAGTTATGGCAAAACTTTCAACCGGGGGGCAGATATGGTCACGTCTGTGCGTTAGAAAAATTTTAGCAGCCGTAGGGCACTTATTGGAAAAAAGCGAGAATGGGCAGGAGACTGGTTAGGAGGTGCTGGATGCTGAGGCCAGAGAAGGGTGTGTCATGGGATATAGGGCTGATGGAGACATCTGATGTAAACATTAAGAGTCTTGGGTCCTGGCCCAGAAACTGCCCAGGGTGGCTGGGGCTGGAAGATGCATTTGTCCTAGTCACTACACTCATGGCTAAAGTGGGGAGAGGTGCACTTAGCCACCAGCTTCCTTTAACCTCTCGACTTCTGTCTTCCCAGGAGCCCGTGCGATCTGAGGAGGGCCGGGACATGGCTAACCGGATCAGTGCCTTTGGCTACCTCGAGTGCTCGGCCAAGACCAAGGAGGGGGTGAGGGAGGTATTTGAGATGGCCACTCGGGCTGGCCTCCAGGTTCGCAAGAATAAGCGCCGGAGGGGTTGTCCCATTCTCTGAGACCCCCAAGGCCTCCCCTGTTCCCCCCCCTCCCTTCATAGGGTTGCAGAGCTGCCCACCTCCTGGCCCCATCCTCTTAGGGCTCCTTGCCGAAGGCTCCCTTTTCAGTTCCTCCCAGCCCAGGACTGCATCTGAATTTCTGAATTTTGCCAGCCCCCCTCCAGCAACCCCGTGGTGGTGGTGGTGGTGGTGGTGGTGGTGGTGGCGGCGGCCCGGCCCGGCCCTCCCTCCCTATACTCTGGAACCTAGGGCAATTCCCTGCCCTTCCAAGAGCAGAGTTCCTCCTCCTGCTGCCTTGGTCCAGGGGTGGGGCTCTTGATCCCTTCAGCCTTCCCCATAAGATCATCACACACCAGCACTTTATATACTTCTGGCTCACGGGAGTGTCTGGGGTAGGGGACTTGGAGGGTGTAACCCAGAGCCCCGGGCCCCTGACGGTTCTGCTTTGGACTGGGGCCTAGACTCTGGCTCTTCTTGGTGGGGGGACATGAATAAAGGCCACAGGCTCCAACATGTGTGTGGCAGCTTCCTGTCTTTCTCTCCTGGTCCCTGCCTTGGCTGTGAGCCGAGAGTCCCATCTCTCCCAAGTTGCTTGCCAGGCTGGCCCCCGGTCTGCAAAGGCAGGACTCCCGGGCAGGCAGGGCGGAGTCTTGGAGCAAAGGATGAGGTCATGCCTGGCTCTGGGCCTCGGAGGCGGGTGAGGGGAGTGGTCTGGAGCAGGGGCTAAACTTAGAAGCCTGTGGGTGGCTTCCTTGTGGCCTCCCACTGGGTTTCCTCCCCTGGACCTGGGGGCTGGGTTCCTCTCTGGCTGGGAGGAGTAGGGCCCTGGGCAGGGTGTGATGGTCCCACCCTCCCCTCTGGGGTCGCTTTGGAGAGCTTGGGAAGGCCACAAGGCCAGAGGGGGCCAGGCTGAGGAGACAAGGAGGCTTTTGCATAGAACAATATTTTGTTTTCAGTTTTTCTTCCTCCCCCTTCCCCCAATTGTTAGCAGCTTGATGTGTCATTCTCCCCAGCAGGGGAGGGGGTGAATGGCTTGGGTTGTAAACTCTCTCCCCCAGCCTTCCTGTCCTTCTGGAGGGGCAGCTCAGCTGGGCTCTGGTTCAAGCTGGGTTCCGGTTCAGGGTCAGGTGGGCGGTTAAGGCTTGGCTGGTGTGCGAAGGCTGTCTGCTGTGTCTTCAGAGCTCATTTCTCCACTCTGGCTCTACCTGCAGGGACAGGCCGTCTTCTCCCTCCCGTTCCTGGGGGAGGTAGTCGTGACTTTGGGGCCCTAGAAAGAAAAGAGGTGAGCCTGTCTTCCTTACCTCATCCCCTAGCGCTGTCCCCTGCCTGGCCCAGCCATACCTGAGGTAGAGGGCCTGAGCTTGCTCAGACCTTGGAGTAAGTTCTGTCCCTGCTGCAGATCCAGTTTGGCAGGGAAGGGGCACCCGGTATACCCCCCGTTTTCTTTACAGAACTCCAGGAATCTGTAGGGTACAGGGACATTCACACACACAGCTGCACAGGCCTGGCTGAGGAGTGCCAGCAGAGGCTCGAGGCTAAGCCTTGGTCCTACCATGTGGGCCTGCGCCTTTGGGCGAGTTGCTTATCCTCTGTCGGGTAATTTAAGTGGGGAATTATGAGGAAGAACAGACCTGTGAATTAATTGAGCCACAAGAAGGTGCTCAACAGAGCTACACCTGCCCCAGGATGGGGGTTGTGGCCACCAAGAGGGATCATGGGGTAGGAATGCTCACACTTTCCAGTCAGGGTCATGGCCCAGGAGCAGCGGGTTGCCCACCACGATGAGCAAAGCCTTGGCCCGGGTCACAGCCACGTTGAACCTCTGAAAGGAAGGAGTGGTAGGGTCACGGGAGGGAAGGGCCTTAAGGAAGGAAGCATTCCTTCCACCCGCCAGGTCTCAAACCTTGGGGTTCTTAAGGAAACCCAGGTTGAAATCCAGATCCAGCTGCACAAAGCTCTGGCTGCTCCGCACGGTGGAGATGAGAATGACGCTGCGCTCTTGGCCTTGGAACTCTTCTACGGAGCCCACCTGGAGGGCGAGACACAGGGCCTGCAGGGCTCGGGAAGCAGACACACACCCTGCCTTATGGAGCTCCCGATCCAACGAGCTCCAAGGCAAGGCCGTTGCCGGCACCGGGCATTTGTCACAGGGGAGGGAGTGAGCATCCTGATAGGAGAGAACGGGAGGATGCCCTGGAAGCTTAAGGGTGGATCCAGTTAAAGGGGTGCGGGCTAAAATTCTTCTAAGCAAAGAAAACGCGCTTGCAAGGACACAGGAACTCCGAGCAGTGGTTCTCAAACTTCCCTAAAGACAGTCACTAAACACTTGTTAAAGATATACAACCCAGACTTCCTAAATTGGAATCTCCAAGGGAGAAGCCTTTAAATCTTAGAGCACTGGTTTTCAACCGCGGCTGCACGTTAGATCACTTGAGGAGCCATAAAAAATACCGATGCCCTGGCTCTGCCCCCAGATAGCTGTGTTCACTGGCCGGGTGGGGCTCTGGCACCGGTGGTGCTAGAAGCTTTCCAGGTGATTCTTATCTGCAGCCAGTGTTGAGAACCACCACCTGAGTCAAAGCACTGACTGACTCAGAGGGTGGGAATGGTGAGCTGTGACACTATCACATGACAGGTCAGGCAGGCAGGGAGTTTGGACTTTATCCGTAGGGCATAGGCCTCAAACCAGCCTGATCAAAAGCATCAAGAATCCGGTGTGGTGTTTCCTGGTCCCGCCCCAGATAGACAAGCCAGGATCTGCAGGAGTGAGGCCTGGGGGGAGCCCCACTGGGTCTTAGGCAGCGAAGGCAGGGCGGGGCAGTAACACAGGCTGGAGTGCCAGAAGAGCTCTCTGGAAGCAGGGGAAGTGCAGGGGCACCGAAGGCAGGGAGCAAATGTGAAACGGTGGTGTCACCTTTAAGTCTTTGATGTCATCCAGTCCCCGAAGCTCCTTGTCAAGTTTGGTGATGCAATAACGGATTTTTTCCACCTGGAAGATGAGGACAGGTGCCTTTCTCTCATGCCATTACCCCAGTGTAAGAGGGAGCCAGGCAGAAGACCGGGGAGCTGGGGGGCAGAGAGGGAGGGACAGCTGACCTCTGAGCTCGTCTGACAGGGCTAGCAGAGACCTGAGCTTCTAGAACCTCCACCTAATGGTCTGGCTATGAAGGGGGTACCTTCGGGGGGGGGGGGTCCCACCCTTGAGAGGAACTGAGGGCCTGACCTGCTTCCGGTAGGGAGAGATGACGCCCACACTTCGGGGGCTCAGGCGGGCTTTGCCCTTCTTCGAGGAGGGGGCCAGGAGCAGCTTCAGGTAGGAGGTCACTGTGGCAGCCTCTTCAGGGTTGAAGAATGATGGGCTGTTACCCTCACGCTCGTCCTTGCCCATTACGCCGTGAAAGATGATGGGAAAGCCCTGGATACGGGTTCGGGGGAAACCTTCAGCCAGGCCTCCCTTCCCTCCCACCCCAAACCCACCCAGGGAATGCGGGATCCCAGGCCAAGGTGAAAGCCTGTGGCTTCCACTCAGAGGCTCCTCCTACCTTGCACCTTCGGTAGGAGGGAAGCTGGGGTACAGGGGTGGCAGCCTGACCCTGCCGGGTTCAGCCTCACCTGTCGAGGCAGACCCTCCCATCGGCAGAAGCGCTCTCGGTCCACGACGTCGGCACAGGCCTGCAATTCCCCATCATAATAGAGTCGGTTGGGAATGTCCAGTATGGTGGGGTGAGACCTGGGAGGCAAGAGGAGGAAGGAAGAGCAAGACCAGGGGCCAGGTTAGTTCTGCCCTGACCTTGGGGTCCCCTGCTCCACCCGCTCTGGGTCCACACATCCTCTTGCCACCCGCCCAAGTGGACGGTGGACTCATTGATCTACAGCGTGTTGCTAGGCACTGTTCACTGCACCAAATGTGCACAGAACCAAATGTGCTTCCTGAGCACATGTGGTCCGTAGGCCAGGCAGATTTAAAAGGGAAAAAAAAAAAAAAAAAAAAAAAAAAAAACCGCAAGAAATGGGGAGGTTCTCAATTTTCAATTTTGCCAAGGAAGGATGGTACAAAAACAACCATCACCTACTACTGCCATTATTTGATGAGATAATGTGTTAAATCTAAAAACAGAAGTAATAATAGATTGAACTCCCAGTGGACTTATCTAAGGAACTCCTAAGAACTTAGGAATTCATCATTAGGTACATGAATTCATTGAGTAAAGCAAGTATACTTTTTGATTTGAGTAACAATTAGCTTTTTGAAAAACTGTATCGTCTCTATTTTTCTCATTTCTCCTTGGACTGCCTCGACCCTTCATCTGGGACCCACACCAGACACATCCCCGTGTCTGGGAACCATGGACAATCCCCCGATACACAGATAAGCAAAATGCTCAAGAGCGAAGTCAGTTGCAAAGTCAGAGCCAATGAGTAGCGGTGATGGGGCTGGAATGGAGATCACCGACCTTCCAGATCATAGTCTTCCTGCATCACACAGCCTCTGAGCAACAGGACTGCAGGATGGAGCCTCCAGCGGGGGCTGCACAGAGTGGGTGAAGGCACAGATTGCAGGCGAGGTGAAGGTGCGGGAGTACCTGTAGTTGCGCAGCAGCTTGGTTATGAACTGGGGGTTATAGCCATTGGAGCCCTTCTTGTACAGGGCGTTGTAGGTCAGCAGCCGCTCCAGCAGGGAGTACCCCAGGCCATGCTTCTGGGTCAGCGGGGAGCGCAGCACGGGCCCCAGCTGCCTAGGGTCTCCTGCCAGCACCAGCTGCCCTCCTGGATTGTCTGTTTCCTTGACTTCCATCAGCCCTGAGAGGCAGGGTGCCGTGGGAGAAAGGTGAGCGGTGGGACCCCCCAACCCCATGCAGGGTGGCATGCACACAGCCCACCCTGAACCCCTCACCTGCTATGGCCACCAGGCTCTCAGGCTCCATGGAGTGGCCGGCCTCATCGATGAAGATGTGTGTGAAGTGATCGATGGGAAACTGAGCTGAGACCAACCTGGGAGGCGTCAGGCCAAGCAGGGGTCATATCTGGGTACCCAACTGGCAAACCTGAAAGCCCACCCAAACTGGCCCCTCACCCCACTGCCAGGCACCACTCTTCCCATCTCTCCAGCCTGCTACTTCCTTACTTATACACATGATTAAGAGACACACACTTCCCACCTGCTGGCCGTGATGAGGGTGGTAATTAAGACACGATACTCCTGCAGCTTCTTCTTGGCGGGAAACACATAATCCCCTTTCTTCGCATCCCAGTTGCAGCAGGGCTGCGGGGTGTGAAGAGAGAGGAGGAAATCAGCTGGCTCTGTCCATCCTCACCCTCACTCTGGCTCTGGGCCCCCCAGGCAGTTTTCTTTCCCTCTCTCACTTCCCACACAGGGAAACAGACAACCAAACAGGGGTTCTGACCCATCCAAGCTCACACAGCGAGTATCCGAATCCAGGTCTAGTTTCCTGGCCCTGAGCATCTACCCTGAGCAGCCCAGCACCTGCCCTCCCCTGGCTCTCCACACTTCTCCAGGTACCTTGATGTCCTCGGGCACCATGCGAATGTCCCTGCTGGGGGCCAGGAGGCGGTAGATGGAACTGGGCAGGTGGACCCGGAGCCGCTGGCAGAGAAGGTCAGCTCCTGAGTTGGACGGAGCGCAGGCCAGGATGTGGGCTTTGGGCAAGTGCTTCACCACCTGGGGTGGGGACAAGCACAGTGTGGGAAGCAGCTTCTCTGGCTCCAGGGGGAGGGATGGGGGAGAGACTCGGTTGTGACTCAGGTTGGCACAGGGTGGCATTTGTCTCCCGGACCTGAGGGAAGCAGGGACACAAAAGGCGAGTTTTGACCCCCCCAACCCTCTGCTAGTCCAAGTAAGCACTTCACTGCTGGAAAACTGGCACAGTAAACATTCAGAATCTACGGTGGCTAAACATGATTGGTGACTCCAAGAGTCACGTGGGACCCCACACCCTGCACAACGATGTTCAAATGCCACACAGACCATTGACGCCAGCCCAGGGGCGATCAGGAAGCTGGAGGCACCCAGAATCTGGGCACTGCTTGGTCCCTGGGGGAGTCAGCACCGGCCCCAGGTCTATGCTCAGGCCCCACCTGCTTAATGGCTTCCACCAGGGTGACAGTCTTGCCAGTGCCTGGAGGCCCAAAGATAATGTAGGGGGCTGGACGGGTGGTGCCCATAACGATGTTCTTCATGGCCTGCAGCTGCTCAGGGTTTGACTCCAGACTGCGGTCATACAGCCTGGCAGACGAACCAGAAACATGATGTCACCCGGTGTCCCGGAGGCCTCCCTGACTCCAGCGCCCACGCCCCACACCCCAAGTGGCCCCCCTTACACCCATGCCCAGTCTCACTTGAGCTTCACATCTGAGGGCAGCAGCGGGACCCCACGGGAGGCCACAGGAAAGAGCATGGGCCACAGCAGCCAGCGCCCCGTCAGCTCCAGGGCACGATGTTGCACCCGCAGGGGCTGGCGGTTGAAGGTGAAGTTCACCTTGAAGGTCAGCCCATCCACAAAGCGGCTCAGGAGGCTTTAGGAAGGGAGGAGGAAGGAAAAGCTCCAGTAAGAGGGCATCTCTCTGCATCTACTCTGGCTCCACTCTCCTTTCAAGACAGTCATGCAATCCCTCCAGAAGAAGCTACTGAGACATCTCAGGGTCCCCCTGAAGAAAAGCTTCCTGCTCAATCCCTGGGGTCCCACTAGTCTCAGGGAGAAACAAATCAGCTCCTCTGGCCTAAGAAACATTTGTAGACCCTTCTAGCAGCTCATGGTTCCCCCAACACCCACCTCATGGAAAAGCTCAGCTTGACACGGTCCAATTCCACCTTGTGTACAAAGCCCTTGTAGGTGACGGGGTCCTCCTGATGTGTCTCAGAGGACAAAAGTGCAAACAGGTGGTCACCCCGCAGCACTGAGGGGCGGCTCTCGGTCACTCCGGGAACCTATGGGGGGTGGACATAAGCAAGCTTCTATCCCCAGGGATGGCTACTGGAGGACCCCTAGGTCTCCAGACCGCCTGTGAGGGACAAGGATTGAGCGTTGTCCTTCTATCCCAAGACCCAGGGAGCTTTGCTTCTTTCCTCTCCCGCCTGACAGGGCAAAAGTTGGGATGAGCAAGGAGACAGTCTGCCCGAGCTGCACAGAGAGAGCTGAGCCCAGCAGTCCTGGAAACTCTCCAGGACACGATTCTCAGCCCATCCGTGTGCCCTCTTGGCCAGCTCAGTTCCCGCTCTGCCCTTGAATCCTTGTTCAAAACTCAGTTCCTGCAGGAATCGTTCCTTGATTGCCCCCCACCCCCTTCTCTCTCACCAGCTGCCCTCCTCAGCACTTGCGTGCAGGAACTCTGGGCTTGTGCGTACAACACTCAGCATCTGACATCTGGAAAGGGATCTAGGCCAGCTCTGTGCTTTTCAGATAAGGCAACAAAGGCCCAGAGAGAGCAAGGGACTTGCCCAAGGCCACACAACTAGTGGTAGCAACGTCTAGACTAAAACCCAGGTCCTCCCCATCAGCCTGCTCTGACACCTGTTTTGGGCTCTCTGCTCCCTGCTGAGCCCCCTGGGGGCAGGAACAGCATTCTACTCTCAGGCTGGCTGACTCGAGCCCACCCTCCCCACACAGGATCCGAGCCCTGACCTCCAGTGTGAGCAGTCTGGGGTTCTGGTCTACGGGGTCCCAGGTCATGGGCACCGACTCCAGGTCGTAGTGCCGGATGTCATGCTCCATCTGCAGCTCCTCCAGGTGCAGCAGCAGCCGGAGCTTCACCTCGTAATTTCTCCACTGCAGGGCTGTCTCGAGCTGGGCCCTGGCGGTGATGGTTGG
The DNA here is from genome assembly GCF_018350195.1 of Panthera tigris. Classification (NCBI taxonomy): domain Eukaryota; kingdom Metazoa; phylum Chordata; class Mammalia; order Carnivora; family Felidae; genus Panthera; species Panthera tigris. The sequence continues at coordinate 95,405,781 of NC_056667.1, read as the reverse complement.
GCAGGCAGGAGGGGGCAGGGACAGGACGGGTCAGGCAACCCCCGCACCCAGGAGCATCCACCCTCTCCCATCCGAGGCTCTGGGACTATGAAAGCACCAGGAATCAGGGAGGACCAGAAGGGCAGAGAAGTGGGTGGGGGGTCAGAGGCCTCCGAGAATGGAATCCTGGCTCTCCGTCCTTCCGACGCCCCTGCCCCCACCTCAGATCTGACGTGGCATTTTTACCATGGATTCTGGGGCCTGGAACATTCTCCCCGCTAAGATAACTCCTATGCTTACACCCTCACCTCATTCATGTGTCATTGTCTGCTCAAATGTCACCTTCTCAAAGAGGGCAGCACTAACTGCCCTCTGCAAGACAGCACAACCCTTCCCCTTCCCCGGAAGTTTAGCTTTGGTAGAGTTCTTCACAGCACTCGTCGCTACATGAAACTATAAGATAAATGCTCATTTCTCCCTACTGCAATGAGCAAGGCCCTCATGTGAAGAATTCACCTTGAATGGTGCGCAGCACGAGGTGCGTGCTCTGTACGGGAAGGAAGGGAGGGGGCATGGGAGGCTGAGGACAGAGGGATGGGGCGGGGGATGGGGGTGGAGAGACACAGAAAGCAGCATGAGGTGGGGCAGAAGGGTGTCTCTTACTTGATCTCAGCAATCTCCTTTGGGGCAGTGAAGATACTTGTCCCCTGAAGAAGGATGGGGAGCAGCTGCCGGAGGCGAGGGGGTGGGTAGTATGTCCCCAGCGCCATGCTCAGCTCCAGGTCATAGCCCTTAGCGCTGCAGGAGCCAGGGAAGAAGAGGGGTCACAAACTCAGAGATCCCTCCCCTTCAGAGAGGTGGAGAAGGCTCCTCCCTGGAAGATGCCCGAAGCCCTTCCACAAACTATTGCTGAAGGGGGTCGGCAGATTTTGTACAAGGAGGCAGAACTCACTACTCCATGAGGATGCTCACCCCAATTCTCATTTCTGGAAAGTACTATTCATGGAAACTTCCAAAAGTCACATATTTAACACCCATATGTGTAAATAATATGGATATAAAAAAATACATGCTCATTAGAGAAAAATAAGTGGGTAAATACATAACATTCTCCCCATCCGGGGATAACCAATAACTTTTTGATAGCTAAACTTCCAGGTTTCTGTCAATTTGTATTACATACATACAGTTTTAACAAAAAGAGCACAATTGCCTATCGTTCACTTTTCTAGCTCAGTATTTCATAAACACCTAGCCATGCCACACAGAATATACGATTCTATTCATATGAGGGGCGCCTGGGTGGCTCAGTCGGTTAAGTGTCGGACTTCGGCTCAGGTCATGATCTCACAGTTCGTGGGATCGAGCCCCACATCAGGCTCTCTGCTATCAGTGCAAAGCCTGCTTTGGATCCTCTGTCCTCCTCTCTCTGCCCCTCCCCTGCTTGCACCCTCTCTCTCAAAAATAAATAAACATTAAAAAAAAATTCTATTCATATGAAATATCTGAATAGGGAAATCTATAGAGACAGAAAGCAGAGTGGTTAAGGCTGGGAGGGAGGGATGTCCAGGTGGCTCAGTAGGTTAAGCATCCGACTTGATTTCGGCTCAGGTCATGATCTCACGGTTTGTGAGATGGGGCCCCGAGTTGGGCTTTGTGCTGACAGCATGGAGCCTGCTTGGGATTTTCTCTCTCCCTTTCTCTCTGCCCCTCTTCTGCTTGCACACACTCTTATTCTCTCTCTCAAATAAACTTAAAAAAAAAAAAAAAAAGGCTAGGGGTCACCTGGGTGGCTCAGTCGGTTGAGTGTCCAACTTTGGCCCAGGTCATGAACTCACTGCTTGTGAGTTTGAGCTCTGTGTCTGGCTCTGTGCTGACAGCTCAGAGCCTGGAGCCTGTTTCAGATTCTGTCTCTGTCTCTCTGCTCCTCCCCTGCTCACGCATTCACTCTCCCTCTCTCTGTCCCTCAAATACAAACAAACATTAAAAAAAAAAAGGCTGGGAGGAAATGAGGAGCAAAAGGGTATGGGCTCCTTTTTGGGTAATGAAGTGTTCTAACCGGATCGTGGTGGTGGTTGCCCATATCTGTGAATATACTGAGAACCTGAATAGCACGGTATGTGAATTATCTCAAAAAAAGCTGTAAAAAAGACAGAGAGAAAGGTCTACACAGGCTGCCTGACAATCTATCATACAATCAAAAATGTTTAACATTTTTTCAGGCTCACCTGCAACTTCCTTCCCGAACAGAAAAAAATCTCTGAGGCCCAGAGGAGTTACGAACTCAGTTAGGAAAGGGGGCCCTGGTTCTGGCTCTGTGCTCTTCCCCAAGGTGCCCACCCTCATGCGGGGCACCCCAAACTGGACCGGGTTGGAGAGGAAAGGAGTTACCGGTCAGGTCTCTCTCCTTCCTCTATCCTGCTGGTCACTACAGGGTTTCCAGTGATCCGGGTCCGCTTGAAGGGAGTCGTGGGCTTCAGCTGTGCAGCCAGGGGACTGTGGGCAACGGCAGCCAAGAAGCGGGCAATGTAGAAAGTGCCGGCTCCTTCCGAACCTGACTCCCCAGGTCCCAGCAGCTCCCAGAGCACCGTGGCCGGGAAGTAGCCCACAAAGCTAGTCTTGCAGTGGACCTGGAGCTCGTAGCACTCGCCTGCAGGAGGATGGATGAGTGAGAGAGGACAGGGAGGGACCTTCCCACCAGTACCCTGCCTGCACACTCCCCCAGGAGCCACACCCCGGGGCAGGAGCCCTGACACAGCAACCCTTACCAGGGCAAGCCCCCATCCACTAAAGGCTCTTTCCCGTGGAAACCCGCTCACCAGGGCCCAGTGGGCAGGGCAGCTCCTGGTCTCCATTGTAGAAGGCAAACTGGGGGGTCCGGCAGAGTGGGAAGAGATGAGTGAGGGTGACAGGCTGGGTTCCTCCATTCCGAAGCCTCAGGGTCAGCACCTCCTTGCGGTTCAAATCCAGGCGGATAAGGAGCTGCCCATCTCGGGCTTCATGGGGCCCCTGGACTTCCACGTCCACCCCATGTTTCCCGTGAAGATACTCAGCCCTGGGGAGAGTGGGAGTCAAGGGGGGGCTGGGACAGGAAGGGCCTAGACAGGGGAGGCTGGCGAAGTGCCAGCGGAGCTCAGGAATCCCACCGCCTCTCCCCAGACCAACTAGCTCCTTCCCTACCCTTCCCCCACTCCTTGAAGGAGGGGGCCTTACCCCAACCTGAGGCAACCCCCTCTTCTCTCAGCCAGATGGCTTCCCCGACACCCTGACCCCTGTGTCCTTGCACCCTCTTTCACATGCACGTGCATGCACACATACAGACACACACCTGTCGTAAAAGATCTTGGCTAGCAGTGACTTGTGGTGTTTGCTGATGTCTGACCCCACCTTCACTCTCCTTTTTTCTGGGAACCACACGTCGGCCCAGCGGTCGAGTCTGAAGAACCTGACCCGAGTCTTGGTGACGTAGGCCAGATTTGCAATCTTCATTCCATACAGCATGGAGGAGAAGCCAGGGGCAGGGGTCCCAAAGCTGCCGGAAGCAGAGGAGACTGGGAAGTGAGGGAAGGCAGCTCAACGGGGAAGGCGGGAGGGCAGGGTGTCTGTGGGTCGCTCTATGTGGGACACACCAGCCCTGCTGCGCAACAGGACAGGACCCAGGGACAGAGACTCAGGCTGGGGGGGGGGGGTCACAGGAATTGTTAATGTTTTAAGGGAATTCAATAGGACTTCCCAAGACAAAATACGACTGTTTTAAACAGCAAGTTGTGGACTGTGTGTTTCGGAGGAGAACAGCCCAGTCATGGGCTGGTGATTTGGAGGACTAAGGGAAGAGAGAGAAAGAAACGAAGATTTTTTTGGGGGAAAAACTATTTGGGACAGAAAAAGAGATACAAATGACGTGGCAGAAAGAGCTAAGGTTAAGGGGAAGCCAAATAAGTTGATTCAGAGGGGGTGGACCTGGGGTCCTGCCTGATGGTGAGGAAGGAGAGAGGGGTCAGAGAGAGCACAGGTGTCCAGGGTGTGTGGGCAATGTGGCTGATCAGACAGCAGTTTCCACCCGAAGTCAAAGGGTGCAGGTGGATGGAACCCAAGCAGGAAGGGAAAGGATCCTTCTCCAGAGATCAAATAGCTTGGTTTTGCGCCTAGAGAAGGTGAAGACAGGGAAAACTGGTCAGAAGGTCAATAACCTCAAAGTCCAGTGCCTGGAATTCAGTTTAGTCAACTCAACACTTACAGAGACCTGTTATGTGCCACACACTGCGCTAGAAGCCGGGGGTTCAATGAGGTAAGAGCCCGGCACAGACTGAACGCGTCAATCCTGGCGTCCTGCCGGGGGCGCGGCCAAGGAGGTTTCCAGGGCAGCCTGGGGCCAAGGAGGGGCACCGAGCCAGGCTGTCCCAGGACAGAACGGAGTCCTGGAGAGTGAACGGGTGTCTACCAGACACAACAGGGAGCCAAAGGGTAAGCCAAGGTGGAGGGGCGTGCAAGGACAAGAGCTGGGGGCACAGGGCAACCTCCCACTCGGCCACCAGCTGGGTCTCCACTTCTCGGAGCCTCACTTTCCTCCCCTACAAAATGGGGGCAATGAAAACTTACCTCGGGGGGTTGTTATGAGGGTTACATGGAGACGGGCACTGCAGTGTCCACTTAGCCCAGTGCTTGGCACATAAGGAGATCTCCGTAAGGTGTGCTATGATTAGTATCACACACAGTCTGGTTGTGCTACAGTGAAGTGTGGGACAGGGGTGATGGGAGGCAGCAGAGATGGACAGGCACCAGGTCACGCAGTGTTGCATGCCAGGCCAGGAAGCCTAGACTTGACCCTGAAGGCTAGCGGTCTTCCTCTAGTGGCACCCAGGAGCCGGGGACACCCCCACACGTGACATACTCCAGATCTGGACGGCTGACCACCCTCCCTCAATGCGTCGTAGGGAATGAAAGCAAATCCTAGCTCATAAGAACCATGGTAATCCCTATTTAACTATTATGGCTGGATCAGCACGGTCACTCACTGGCGTGTAACAAGATCATTTATGGTCTGGACAATTCCCTGGTGCCCCCTGCCTGTCACTCTGCCCCTCTCCCTCCTCACCCCAAGCAAATGAGAGTGATACTATTCAGAAGACTGTGAATCAGCTCTGATTTGTTTTAAAAAGGTAATAAATCATTTGAGAACATAACAGAAAATGCTCAGTAAATGCCACCTACTATTATTAGTATTCGTATTAGTAGTAATAGTAGGACTAACAGTAGCAGTGGTAGTAGGAGTAGTAACAACTTACTTTCAGCCCACAGCAGAGGCTACACTGTGGTTACAGAAGCCCCGAGGCTGGTGGGTTTTAAGCAGGGGAGTGGCAAGATCATATTTGCATTTCAGATGACTCTGGCATCAGGATTGGAGGATGGATTTGCTGGAGGCAAGACTGTAGGCAGGGACACCAGTTAGAAAAAGGCCATTGTAACAGTCCAATTAAAAGATGACAAGGGCCTGAATGAGGTGGTGGAAAGGACGGAAGAGGGGGCCAGATCTGATAATACTTAGAATGTAAAATTAGCAGAATCTGGTGGCGGACAGGAGGGGGAATGGAAGCTGGGAAGAGGGAGGAGTCCAGGACAAAACTCAGATCAATGGCTTGGCTTCCAGAACCATTTCTGAGATAGGAGGTAAAGGCAGGAGGAGGAGGAGGAGGAGGTTGGAGGGAGGACCATGACATTTGTATTTGGTATGTTCAGTTCGAGATTCCTGTGGTCCAGAGGCAGCTGGCTCCATGAGTTGGAAACTGAGAACCCAGGCCAAAGTCAAGCCTGAGTCTAGCCTGATATTCTGGAGTCCTCAGGTGGTAGTTATAACCATGGAAGTGTCTGGAATCTCCCCAGGGAGTGTGACTAGTCTGAGAAGAGCTGAGACCAGGACAACCCAGGGAGGAGGACAAAACAGAGAAGGAAGCCCCGAGAGAGGGAGGAGAATCAGAAGAAGTCTCAAAACCAGGCATCAGGCTCAAACACTGCCGGGAGGTCCAGTCATAAAGGGACCGAAATCAGGAGGAGTCACTGTCATCCGCCAGGGCCCCTTGCTTGGTAGGTTCCACAGATGGAGCACTGACTCAAATGCCAACAGAAGCCAGGCTCCCCAGGCATCTTTGATACCCGAGCACCTGAATAGTACCATTTTTGAGCCATCAGTGTTAAGGACTCACGTCCCTCATAACTCCACTTAAGAAGACAACAGTGGAGGGGCACCTGGGTGGCTCAGTCGTTAAAGCATCCGACTCTGGCTCAGGTCATGATCTCGCAGTTTGTGAGTTGGAGCCCCTCGTCGGGCTCTGTGCTGACAGCTCAGGGCCTGGAGCCTGCTTCAGATTCCTTGTCTCCCTCTCTCTCTGTCCCTCCCCTGCTCACTCTCTGTCTCTCTCTCTCTTAAAAATTAAAAAAAAAAAAAATTAAAAAAAAAAATTAAAAAAAAAAAAAAAAAAAAAAAGGAAGACAACAGTGGAGATGCCTTGAAATGCAGCCAGCTCTCAGGGTAGTGCTAGGGAGGAAACAGGGCTCTCAGAGAGCCGAACAAACCCAAGAGTGCATGCCCTGTCCAGAGGGGGTAACTGTTAATCTCCATCGTTTCCAGACAGATGTGGCCAGCAGGGGACAGAGGCCCAAGATGGCCAGCATCTGACCTTTAAAAGAAGCCAGATCAAAATTTTCACATGGAATCTATTTTTGGAAACTTCTGCCTGGGCACATTGGCAGAAGGAACTCAACTCTGCAAGTTTCACAACTTCTGCCATGGGTACTACCACCTAAGTGTTTTCTCACATTATGCCCCGTGACTATTACCACTACCCAAACTCACCTCTCCCTGGTCTAAGGTGACAGCCATAATGAAAATAATTTTTTTCCAACCAGAAACTTAGTACGTAGCTGTTGGAAAAAAGTCCTAGTTCTTATATTATGCATCTAAGTCACCTAGATTTCTAGGAAAAAAGATCAAGACTTCAGTAGAAAAACTGAATAGTCACCTTACAGAACACATCGAGATGACCAGATGAAAAGATGTTCCAAAAGCAGAGAAATTGCAGATTAAAGTCAAAACGAAGGACTGTTTTATTTCGATCAGACTGACAACAGTGGAAAATAGCCATAACATGGATCGCTGTTGTGTGTATGTGGAGAAGGGGACTCTCACACAGTGCTCCTGGAAAGGTGAAATATGACAACCTTTTGGAAAAACAATCTGGTGAGGACTCCTAACATCTCTGAAACACAGGTATTTAACTCAGCAACTGCAGTTCTGGGAAAGTATCCCATGGAAAGGAAAGTACCTGTGTTTAAAGACATGTGCAAGGATGCTTACTGCAGAGGTATTCACAGGGGCCGAGAACTGGAAACAAAAACATGCCCATCAATAGGGAGATGTTAACACATTGTCAACACCCACAGCATGGAAAATACTAGGCAGCAATGAAAAAGAACGCACCACACCCACACAGACGGCTACAATTTAAAAGGCTGACAACACCAAGTGTTGACAAGGATAAGGACAGACCAGAACACTCATGCATTGTCAGCTGGAGTATGAACTGGTACGATCACTTCAGAAAAAGGTCTGTTTTGCAAAAAACTAAACATATGCTGCAATATTCTGATTTCAAATGAAAAGAATATTATGTGTGCAAAAAAAATGCACTAAAAAAAATGCAACTATAGGGGCACCTGGCTGGCTCAGGTGGTTAAGCATGCGACTCTTGATTTTGGCTCAGGTCATGATCTCAAGGTTTGAGTTCAAGCCCTGCATCGGGCTCTGTGCTGACAGTGGGAAGCGTGCTTGCGATTTTCTCTTGTTTCTCTGTGCCACTCCCTCCACTCGCACACTCGCTTGTTTGCTCTCTCAAAATAAACAAACATTTAAAAAGATTAAACTTAATTTAAAAATGCAAGTATAGGGGCGCCTGGGTGGCTGGGTCGGTTAAGCATCTGACTCTCAGTTTCAGCTCAGATCACGGTCTTGCGGTTTCATGAGTTCGAGCCCGACATCGGGCTGTGTGCTGCTTGGGCTTCTCTCTCTGCCCCTCCCCTGCTCACGCTGTCTCTGGCTCTCTCAAAATAAATAAATAAACTTAAAAAAAAAAAAAAAAAGGAACTATATAATATCTAGTATAGACCTAGCACTGGTATTTATTAAAAAATACTTGCTGGGAGAATGAGTGAAAGAAATATCAAATAATTCCAGACTATTCTTTTATTAAAAAACGAAGGAGGGGACATTGCACTAAACCGCTGGCTGGCACACAGCACTGCTGTGCAGGGGCCTGTAACGTTACATGTCAGGTTGCATACACGGTCCACACGTGGACATGTATAATTATATAATGATATATATTATTATAGGTCTAATATATATATAATTTATATAAACGTTTACATATTTTATACATACTGTCCAAACCTGGAGACACATGTAATAATATATAAATATACATATATATACATGTAATAAATACACATAGAAATAAACATATATAAAGGAAGGTAGATAGTGGCAAGGAAGTAAAATGCATGAAGACCTGGTCACACCACTTTTATTTATTCATTTAATCATCCATTCATTCACTAGTGTTTGTTTACTTTTGAGAGAGAGCACTAGAGTGGGAGAGGGGCAGAGGAAGAGAGAGAGAGAGAGAGAGAGGGAGAGAGAGAGAGAGAGAGAGAGAGAGAGAACCTCAAGCAGGCTCCGCACCTTCAGTGTGGCCCCACGAACTGTGAGATCATGATCTAAGCTGAAGTCAGATGGCTGTGTATATTTGGAGTTATTAGTTGTAAGCAAAAAGAATAAATTATGGCTGATTTAAGTGATAAAAGCTAGTTACCAATAAATTGCTGGGAAGGTGAGAAACGGGCTCAGGAAACAGACAGGAACTAGGGAAGGCGGAGCAGCCTAACCCCAGACAAGGTCACAACAGAGGACCAGTCCAGAAGACTTTGCTGCCAACCACCAAAAAAGGAAGTTAAGCAACTTGCCTAAGATTTAAAAATAACAATAAACGTATATTTACCCTGTGTCCCAGCAATGCTCCTCCTAGGTATATCCCCAAGCCAAAGGTACAAGGATGTTCCCAGCGATTTTATTCAAAATAGCCCCAAACAGGGGCACCTGGCTGGCTCGGATGAAAGAGCATGTGACTGTTCTTGATCTCGGGGTCGTGAGTTTGTGCCCTGTGTTGGGGGCAGAGACTACTTAAATACAAAATTAAAAAAAAAAAAAAGAAATAGCCCCAAACTGAAAACAACATCCATGAACAGGAGAATGGATAAACAAACTGATTTGTATTCAGATGAAGAATACTACTCAGGGGCGCCTGGGTGGCTCAGTCGGTTAGGCGTCTGACTTCTGCTTGGGTTACGATCTCACGGTTTGTGGGTTTGAGCCCCGCGTTGGGCTCTGTGCTGACAGCGCGGAGCCTGAAGCCTGCTTTGGATTCTGTGTCTCATTCTCTCTCTGCCTCTCCCCCACTTGTGCTCTGTCTCTCAAAAATAAATAAATGTAAAAAAAAAATTTTTTTTAAATATCACTCAGTGATAAAAAGCTGCCATACACAAGGCATGGATGAATCTCAAAAACATTATGATGAAGGGCGTCTGGCTGGCTCAGTTGGTAGAGCAGTAGACTATCTCGGGGTTGTGAGTTCGTGCGCCACATTTCGGGTACAGTTTACTTAAAACAAACAAACAAAACATTATGCTGAGTGAAACATGGCGTTCAGAAGAGTGCATACCTCCTGATTCCCTTAAATGAAGTTCCAGACAGGCACAGTCTCAAAAAACATCAGAGTGGTGGGTACCTCTGGGTGGGGGAAGGGTGAGGACGAACTAGGAAAGATGGAGGAAATTTGGGGTGATGTCATGTTCTGTGTCTCGATAGGGACTACACACAGTGTATGGAAAGGTAGAATTAAAATGTGTCTACTTAAAAAAAATTTTTTTAATGGTTATTTATTTTTGAGAGAGAGAGAGAGAGAGAGAGACAGAGAGAGAGAGAGAGACAGAGTGTGCATAGAGCAGGGGCAGAGAGAGAGGGAGACACAGAATCTGAAGCAGGATCCAGGCTCTGAGCTGTCAGAGAACTCACGAGTCATGAGGTCATGACCTGAGCCAAAGTCAGACGCTTAACCAACTGACCCACTCAGGTGCCCCCAATGCGTCCACTTCTGTCTAGAAGTTACACTTAATTTTTGAACACCTACAGTTAGTAATAATCATGCAGACGTGTTTGGTGTAAGTTGCACTGAAGTCTGTAACTTACTTTGAAATGCATCGAAAACACTAAGATGGACCAATGGGCAGATGTACAAAATACTAACTAAGAAATCTAGGGGGTGCCTGGGTGGCTCAGTCAGTTGAGACTCTGACTCCTCATTTCGGCTCAAGTCATGATCCTAGGGTTATGGGATCGAGTCCCGTGTCTGCTATGCGCTGAGCACAGAGCCTGCTTAAGATTCTCTCTCACCCCCTCTGTCCCTCTCCCCTGCTCACACACTCTCTCTCTCTAAAAACAAAAAAACAAAAAACAAACAAACAAACAAACAAAAAACTAGGTGAGGGTATATGGGTATTCACTGTACAATTATTTCAACTTTGGTGTTTGAAGTCTGTCTGTCATAATAAAATGTTGGGAACACCATGATCGGGAATGACTTCCGTGATGTTTTGTTGAGTAAGAAAGCAGGATGTTGAAAACGCATAAAACATTATCCTTTTAAAATAAAACAACCCAAAAAACACCCCAGTTGATAGCTGAGTGTCCTGAGTGTGGGGCAGAATGTGGAACGGAGTTGGGATGGTGATATGGAGAGGGACCCACAATAAACAAGGATATAGTGTAACGATCCCATGGGGGCCAACTGACATAGGTGGGATGGAAGTATGGGTGCATACAGAGGTAAGTGAAAGGGTGGTCATCCAAAGCATAAAAAAACTTTCAAACACAAATATCCAACATAGAACATTAAGGGCCCTCACTCCCCCCTATCAGCTTAACTGCTTGATGTGTATTTTTTCAGACTTTTTTCTATACATACGAAAACTTTTTAAGCACTCAAGTGTTTTGTTTGCTGCACATACTCTCCTGCAACAGACCTCTTCACCACCATGGACTTCCTTCCAGGACATTTTACCAAGTCACCTCCCTCTTTTGGATGGCTGCAAAGGATTGCATAGTAGGAATGCAGGGGGCGTGTTTAACTGTTTGTCCAGCGATAGTTCGTTCGGTGCCTATAATGCTTGGCTTTTTCAAAGGTTACATACAATAACCACCCATGCACAAAAATTCTTGTACTAGTCGGTGATTTATGGGACAAATGCCTTCAAATAAACTTCTGGGTCAAACAGAATGACTCTTCACAACTTTGGCAAGTTCTGCCAAATTGTCCTCTATTTTTTTTTTTTTAAGTTTATTTGTTTTGAGAGAGAGAGAAAGTGCGCGCACACGCGAGTGGCAGGGGCGGGAGCGAGAGGGCAGGTGGAGGGGCAGAGAGAGAGGGAGAGAGAGAATCCCAAGCAGCTGTCAGTGCAAAGTCCAATGCGGGGCTTGATCTCACAACGATGAGATCGTGACCTGAGCCGAAATCAAAAGCCCGATGCTTAACCGACCGAGCCACCCAGGTGCCCCAAGTTGTCCTCTAAACAGGTTGTACAAACTTAATGTTAATCACTAAAAATTTGAGAATACCCTTTTTCCAGACCCTGACATCAGAAATCTTCAATCTTTTCGATCACTGACAATCTGATAAACAAAAAAATGATATCTTGCTTAAATAGCATTCCCCTCATCACTAACACAGTCAAGGATCTTTCCTTCTGTTTATTAGTCATTTGTGTTTCTTCCCCTAAACCAGCAGGAGTCATTACCAAACACAAGTCGGATCACAGCCCCCCTTTATGACTCCACAGTCTACAAGATGAAGTCTAATCTTTTAACAAGGCACACACGGATCTTCTGTATAACTGGGATAATGCAAACACAGTTAATTAACACCATCAACAACAGGAAAAGTTTACTGAGCACTTCCTGTGTGCTGTTTGAAGTACCCGTAAGCATTATCTCATTTAATCCTCACAACAACGTAGTAACTATCATCATCCCATTTTAGAGAAGAAACTGAGGCACAGGTTCTGACGTCAATCCCTCTTTAAGTGTACGTCAGCCCTTCCCACTGTATCACTGTCACTCCTCTCTAGACTTTCCTGCCACTGTGGACATCTTTGGTCTGTAACACCCTGACCTTGGCCCCTGCTATTTGTTCAGTGAACAATAACTAATCTTTTCAGATGCAGTGCAGGAAAGTCTCATGGCTAGAAGAATGGTATTTCAGAACATACTATCAAATTTGGCAGCCATCTTAAAGGGACATCTAGTTCTGTGTTTTACAAACTGTGGGTTGCAACTCTCATTAGTGGGTCAAGACCAGGATTTTTAGAAAATTGGAGTGGAACAGAATAAAAACATCAGAGGGCAGGGAGTGAGGCTATATATGGTTTCTAGGGTATGCATTGTTCCATGAAAGCTGTGTCCCAGGCTTCCAACTAAAATGTATTCTTTACTGTGGATAGAAGTCTAAACACACAGCCTTTCTCCATGCCAGAGACAGAACTATCTTTCCAAAACCCCTAATCCATCAGTCTCCTACTTGGAAACGATCTGTGCTTTCCTATTTCTGTTAAGATTAAAAAGTAAACAAACAAACAAAAGACTCTCTGCAGCTGGCAAGGTCCTGCCCCATCTAGTCCCTGCCTCCCTCTGGCCTCCCATCAGGGCCACTGAGTTCACCCTAAGCCCTTAGGGTGCTACTCCCTCTGGGTCTGGAATGCTGTCCCCTTGCCCCTTAACATCTGTGAACTCCCGTTTATCTTTCAAGATTCTGTTTAAACATGACTTTCTCCCAGAAACCTCTGATTCCGAGGTTGGGTGTCCAAGTTACATACTCTCAGAGTACTGGACCTTTTGTTCTAAGCACTTATCACAAAAGTAATTAAATAATTATGTTTCATTGCCACCTCCTTCCTTAGGCTCCTTCTGCATCCACAGCGACTCACACTGTTTTGCTTTGCTCACAGGAAGCATTCGGCCGAAATTTGTTGAAGAAAAGAATGAGTCTCCTGCCTAAGGCAAGAGCAGTCTTCTCTTGAAACTTTTCCTGACATCAGTCGTTCCTCCTAACCATCACTGTACTAATGACAGCTACCACTTCCAAAGCCCATGCAACATGCTACACATGGTAAGGGCTTTACCTGTGATAGCTCATTCTGGCCTCACACACAGCCCTGAGAGAAAGGCATTCTTTTACATGCGTTACAGGAAAATTTAGATAGTTGCTCAAAATTCAATGCAACTCCGGGCGCCTGGGTGGCTCAGTCAGTTAAGCGTCTGACATCAGCTCAGCCCATGATCTCACAGTCCATGGGTTCGAGCCCCGCGTCAGGCTCTGTGCTGAGAGTTCAGAGTATGGAGCCCTGTTTCCCCCCACCCTCTCTCTGCCCCTCTCCCACTCCCACTCTGTGTCTCTCTCTCTCAAAAATAAACATTAAAAAAAAAATGCAAACTCGTGAATGGCCAACCAGGATTTGAACTCCAGCTATCCAAACACTCTCCCAGCCCCTAAGGTACTGTATTACATGTTTGTCTACACATCTGCCACCCCCACTAGACTGTGATTACAGGCAGGAACCGAGGCACAGGCACAAGCAGAGCCTCGTTAAGTATGTTTTGCTAAATAACGAATGATGGGAAAAGGCCAAAGTTAGCAGTAGAGGATGCAACATCCTGAAATACCCTAGCTGGAAGGGATGCACCCCTCCCAGTGTAGGAAGGCTCCCTAGAATTCCGTGTGTGTGTGTGTGTGTGTGTGTGTGTGTGTGTGACTTGCAATAGCTCTCTGGTGGCCCATTCTCTTGTAGATCAACTGTACTTACTAATTCAATTCCATTCCGCCAGCACTTACAGAGCATCTGTTACATCCCTGGCTCTATGCTGGGGACTGAGGAAGGTGCAAACGTGAGGAAAAGCCTATCCCCGCCTTCAGATCAGGGAAGCTGGTCGCACACTAGCTCCAACGCAAGGCAGTGCAATGGGGCTATAACCTGGCTGTGAACAATGAGCTCTGAGAGCCCAGAGGAAGAAGCCATGAATTCCCACTGGGAAGATGAGGGCTGATGTCACAGCATTCCTGTCTGGGTTTAAAGGATGTGTAAGAAAGTTCTCTATAATCGTAATAGAAATCTCCACCTGGTATGGAGAGGGTGAGGGGAACATGTTGAATGAAGCTAGCCCAGCCTTCTGAAGTGACAGGGAAGCATAATCCTCTCCACCACGACAGACTTCAAAATATTCAAGGATTACTGCCTTGTTCTCTCCAATGTTTCTCTTTTCAAGGCAAACATTTCTCAGGTTTTTTGTTTTTGTCTTTTTTTTTTTTTTTAAGTAATCTCTACCCCCAATGTGGGGCTCGAACTCACGACCCTGAGATCAAGAGTGCCATCCTCCGCTGAATGAGCCAGCCAGGCCCCCCCTCAGTCTTTAACTGGGTTTCGTGACAGAATACGAATCAGCACATAAGCTGTTTCCCTCCCCCTCCTCACTGTCAATCCTTCAAGGCCAAGGTCAGTGTCCTTCTCCATTGAATTCCCTACTAACTACAGGAGTATTCTTATTTGCATAAGAAAACACCAAATTCCCTAATAATTCCAGGGGAATGGTATCTTATTTGCATAAAAAACAAGTGCACATAGTAAAATTACTTTTGAAATCCCTTAAATTCACCCATAATGTGCTTTATATGTGGTTTTCTGTATGCAGTCTGACAGAACATCTTCCCCAGTACTGGAACATACTGTGTAGCTTTCGTTGAGAGCTGACAGAGACCCTCTCCTTGACCAAACTTCAGTCGGGCTCCTCTGAACCCTATTCTCAATTAGGCCTCTACCTTGCCCCCCACCTCTTAATATGTCTTTAGTAGTTTTCCGTCCACTGACCCCCTCACTCGGCTGACAACTACCAATTCCCAGCTGTCTTTGCCGTGTTGGGAGTAGAGCACTCTCTCCTCTACTACAGTAACTCTACTGCAATAGTCCTCCATAAAGTCTTTCCTACCGGTCTAACAAGCATCCAAATACATTCCTTCAGAGCCCAAAGTAGCTGGCTTGTGTTCAAAGGCACCTGTACTTGTGTTGGGGAACACAGGTGAAAGCACGGATGTGGCTTGTTGATAATGCCTCTCAATAGTACCTGCTCTTTGCTTACTTCTCTTTGACATGTTTCCTAGTTCTATTATACTCCGCGCGTTATTTTACCATCTATGCTAGTATTCTGTATGATGCATACTGCAGGCCTATCAAAGCCTCTCGTTCCCTGGCATCTTGTACTGTTCACCTTTCCATTCCCCAAAGCCCAGCACGGGGTGAGGGCATAAAACGGGTCATAACCGCTGACCCTTCCTCAGATGTTGCTGGAGCCTGTTCATGTCCCTCTTAAAATGGGACATTTCATTATTGATTTAAACAAACAACCCAGATGTGATCTGGAGAGTCACTATTTCGTCCCCCCCCCCCCCCCCAAACCACACTTCTCTTAACACAGTCTAACACTTCTTGGACTCTTTTGGCAGCCATACCGGCCTTTTGGTCTGTTGAAACCCACAGCCTTTTTCAGGAGGTGTGTTAGGAAGCCGAAATCCCCACCACCCCGCATGTATTTGTGTAAGTCTTCACATTTATCTCTGTTAAACTGTGTTCCGGCCCAAGGCTGCAGCCTGTTGATAGGTGTTTCTGAAGCACAATTCTGTGGTCTGCCAGAACGAAGCGTCTGGTTTTCACTTCGATAGCAACAGGGGGGCCCAAACAGCCTGCAGCTACAGGGTGAGAAAGGCCTCCAGGAGGCTGGCCCTGGGTCTCCATGGAGAAGCCACAGGTGCTAATGGAGGTTTGGTGCGTATATAGTTTGAGCCCTTTTCTTCTTTGCCGAGCTGTCGGAGATTCTCCCTCCCACACTGGGTCTCCTCGGCTCCCCGGGATAGCGGACCCCCTCGGCAAGCAGCCCCTCGGCGGCGGGGCGGGGGTCCCCGCAGAGCCCGCGCCAGGGCCGGCCGCCAGCCGCAAGCAGCTCCCTCCCGCGGTCCCGCGATGCCTGGGCCCCCTCTCGCGCTCCCCTCCCCCAGGCCGAGCGCCCCCCCCTCCCCCGGCCCCGCGAGCGGCGCGTGGGCGCGGGACCCCGCTCCCCGCCAGGGCCCGGGCCGCGGGGGGCGCGGGCTGCGCGGGCGGTTCTGCGCCGGGACTGGGCGCAGGGGCCCGGCCGGGTAGAGCGGGCGGGCTCCGGGCGGCGCTGGCGGGGCGTGGGCACGGCGCGGGAGGGGAGGTCTGCGCCGCCCCGGGACCGGCTTGCGCCACTGGGGGAGCTGCGTCCCTCCGCGCCCCGGGGCGGGAAGGGTGGCCCCGCGGCGAGGGGTCGTGGCGGCGAGCTGGGCCCGCGAATCTGGGCCGGGGACTGGGCCGGCCCGTACCTGATCTTGAAATCCCAGTTATAAACGGTCCGCAGCCGCTCGCGATCTGTCTCCATGTCCAGTCCCCGAACGACCAGGAAACTCTCGAAGCACTGGCCCGTCTCCCGAAGCTGCCGGCAGCTGAACTTACTGGGCATCGCGGCGGCGGCTGCGGCTGCGGCCCAGGCAGGAGGGTCCGTGGAAATGAAACTGAAAGTCGCCGCCGCGGATGTAAGTTGGCGGCCCTAGGATGAGGGTGCAGCAGGGGGAAGCCCCCTAACTCTGACCCTCTGATCTTGCAGGCTCCCTTCTCCCCACCAGGCTTCCCTCCTCGGTTCTTTTCCTACCTGAGTCTTCCCTTCGGTTTCTCCGTCCAATCCCCTCCCCCTCCTCCCATTAACTCTTTCCTAAGGAGTCTGACCCCTCCCTCAGGGCCCTCCCCTTACCCCAAGCTCCCTCCCCTGGCTTCGAGCCAGAATCTGAACGTGGCTACCGCCTGGGGCCCCCTGAGCAGCCCAGGGAGACTTCCGAGCCTCAGCTAGGGCTACTCCCACGCCCACCCCCCCCAGAGCCTCGGGACTTATTGAAAAGCAGGAGAGCAAAGGGCAGGGACTGGGACCTGGGTTGGCTGCAGCTGGACTGGGGCAGCTCATCCAGCACCTCCCCCAGACTGCTAGGGACAGAAATCAGTACGGAAGCGAGCGGCACGCCCCCCTCCCCCATTCTCCCTCCTCGAGCTTTCAGACGCAGGGAGGAAGGCACAAGAGCCAAAGAAGTTCGGGGGGGTGGGGGGTGGTGGGGAAGAACCAAGTGTCTCTGAGATAAAGGTGTGTACGTGTGGGAGGGAGGGACAAGGGGCTCCGCCAGCACCGAACAGTCATTACTTTTCTCAGCCACACAGGTTTCGTTTTAGGGGAAAGGCTGGTGATCCCTGCCCTTGAGCCACACATATTTGGGCACTTAATTGCATTCCAGTCTGTATTGCTCTTTAATTGTTACTCGTATATAAGCAAGGGTTGCCCCACTCATCAAAATATCAGCCTGAGAGCAAGAGACTGGTCTCTTACGCAATAAATGGTTAATAGCTACAGCATCAGTACCAGGAAGAGAAGTAATAGACTAGCGTGCTTCTGAAGACAATTAAGACAAACTAAAGGGGGTGGGGCTCCCACAACAAACATAAAACAAGCCTCTGCATCTATTTATGCTCCCTAATAACAAAAACACACCAACTAGAATGGGGCAAAGAACATAAAAAGTTATGTAAAAAAAATTCTTCAAAAAAATATACCAGTTACAAAAATATTAAAGGTAGTGTTTTTCTGCAAAGTAATTCCCTGTAGGAGGCCACGCATTCAACATAACCTAGTGTGAGGAAAGTCCAGAACCCAGGTCATGCTCCAGCTGGGCTACTCTTGTACCTGCCCCCAGGCCAATAACCAACTATCGCCAGGAATAACAGATTTTAGCAACAGGAAATGCAAAGTTGGTGGGAACCAAAGCTAAGAGGAAGAGGAAAAACTGGGCAGGGGACATTGCCTAAGAATTTATGTCTTAGAAATTGTGCAAAGTAGAGGGAAACACTAGTAAAATCGCTGATTTCTCCACCTTTTTTCTCCACAATTACCTGGTGAGGTCTGACGGTAGCCAAGAGTGAACCTCTTAAAATCACCATGTTAACTTACCGTTTCAAAAACCTCCCATCCACCACACCCACACTGATGTTTGGTTCCATGCTGATGAGTAAATCTAAGTCCCCATTATTCCTGGATTTCTAACACCACTGCCCCTCTCCACACACCACCCCCCCCCCCAAACCTTAGGCCAATCTCCTAGATGTTATCAAAACATGCAAACAGCTGTAGTATGGTACCAACCTGAGTAAAAATATGTTATGTGGCCTTGGTTACAATGGAACCTCTCTAAACCAGTTTCGTCTAGAAAAATACATTTCACATGGAGTTGTAATTGTTACCACATATGGCTGTCTAGATGTCTAGAATGGTCTTCCTTCCCAGTCTCACTTCCTTGAAACTTTCTCTAAAACCATCTGCACTTGTAAAGAATCTGACTTTAAAGTGGCTGATTTTAGTACGGGTCCAAATATCACTGAAGGCAATCTGAAAGTTAACTTTGGCCAATGACGTTACTAGAATAAACCTATAGCCTCCCAAGGTAACTTTGGAGAAGCATATTAAAAGCTCTGTATTTTCTTTATTACTTCTCATGACTCCATAGTTACTTGGGCTTCACAATTAAACATCTGAATGTTAAGTTCATGTAGACCATAGTCCTGAATACAACTAGAAATAGCCCTTAAACTGAATGCTGAAATTGGTTAGAGGCTGTGGCAGGTACAGCTGATCCTCATTATTTGCAGATTGTGTTATTTGCAAATTCACCTACTCCCTTAAATTTACTTCTAACCCCCAAATCAATACTTGCGGTACCTTTGTAGTCATTCATGGAACTGTGCAGAGCAGCAAAAAAAACCCTGAGTTGCCCAATGTGTATGTTCCCAACTGCAACAAGCAAGGTCATATTCTGCCTTCTTATTTCAGCTCATATTATAAACAAGCATCCTTTTCGTGGTCCATATTATGGTCATGTTTTTTGTTGTTGGTGGTGACTTCACTGCTTAAAATGGCCCCCACACCTGTGTAGTGCTGAAGTTCTATCTGGTGTTCCTAAGCACAATGCTGTGATGTGCTTTATAGAGAATATTCCTGTTAGATAAGCAGGAGTTATAGTGCTATTGGCTGGGAGTTCAAGGTTAATGAATAAACAATATGTTAAATGAGGTGATTTAAATAGAAACACACGTATAAAATAAGATCATGTATTGACCTGTTGACAAAAATGTGGCCATTAGTTCCCAAGCACCTAACCCTGTATTCCCTGAGAAGCAGTATTTCCTATTTGCCAACTCAGTGTTTGCTGGCAATGAACTACTGTGAATAATGAGAATCAACAGTATATTCATATGTGTAACAGTGCTTTTCAATGTATTGGATTTGACAAGGTATGATATTGGTTACTGCTCTCGGTGGGCTAAGATCTACCGTGTCTTTTTATACATTCTCTGTTCAAGGGAAAATTTTTGTTAGCTCAACTTATAGGACCATCCAGTTTTGTTCTGTATTTACCAACCCTCTTTTCTTTCTTTGATTTCCCAAGCAGTAGGTAGCTTCATTCTATATGAGATTATACATTTATAAATTGACATTCAGTAATGTATCAGTCTTTTGTGAGTCTGGAGAAAATGTGCCAAGGTTTGCCAAGTATCTCATGGACACAGATGAGTCCAGCATCAAAGTTCTACATTACAGAAGAGAACAGGCACTGGAACAAGGCAGCTTGTAACAGCAGCACAACTACCCAGGCTCAAATGAAACCAATAGTTTTCAGCAGTGTAATTTCAAATCCAAATATAGGAGTGAGGCCTCCCAGAAAACTCCTTTCCATCTGGCTGAGAAACCTTTACCCTAGGATACCACAGGCAGATTTCAGCAGCATGTGACAAAATAAGACACAATTCAAGCAAATATCCTGAAGGAGGTTAAGGAAGTAAGGTCTCTGCAGGACTTGGCAAGGAGGGCTGACTTCCTCCCGATTATACAACTAACCAAGGGCTTTAGATAGCCAAAAGATTAGTAAGTTTTTACAAAAGTCTATATGGGCTAGGGAAGTGGATGGGATAGGCTAGGGGCAGGCTGACAGTTAATAAGTTAAAGGCAAAGACAAGAATGTTTGAATCTGTTTGTGCTACAAGCACATAGTACAACAAATATTCCCTCAAAAGGTGGGACTTTAACTGGCCTTAGATGGAGTGTGAACCACTGAAACTCCTCTGGTTCTTAGGAACCAGGATAAAAGCCTTTCCCTCATGTCTGTAGCTAAGTCCAATTTGCAAGGAAGTAAAGCCGCATTTAGAGTTAAGTCAATGTGAAATACCACCCAAGTTCAAGGTACAGGGATTCTTTCATTTCTACTTCTTGTCTAGTGACTAGAACCATACTTGGGCCTTGCTTTCTCAATGTCAGACAGAGAAGATAACTAGAAATGGAAAACCAAAGCAGAATCTTTGAACCACCCGCAGCCTCTGAGTGAGGAGCAATGTTATCCACAGGGACATTGCTCAAACTAAAAAAAAAAAAAAAAAAAAAAAAAAAAGGCGCTGTCCTTTCCAAGTTTTTGGATAATCACTGAATCTGTAATAGTTCAGAAACCCTGAACATCTTCATCAATTAAGACCAAGCACAGTTCTCTTACTTGAGAACAAAAACTGAAGACATGGATCGAAAAGGAAAGACTCAGACAATTTAAGAACAAAACAGGTATATTTCTATTGGACTACCTGATACAGAGGATAGTGTGGTATGAATGGATAGTATGAATGACACATAATACAAATATATTTTATTTGAAATAAACAAAAATGCTTACACAGTTCAACTGGTCACTTGGAAACAAACTGGCTTGACTGTATTACTGAGCAAAAACAAAGCTGAAGCACAAACACCCTTCTTTTTTGACATGTATTTGGATAGGTAGGAAGACACTACTTGGTTTTTTAAAAACTGACCTTCCCTTAAGGCCTGGTCATAGAAGTGTAAACAATGTAAATGAATCCACCATTACCAGCTGTCATATCATATCTATGTCACCTGTGTATTCTGAGATCATACATATACCTGCCAATATACCTGGGAAGGGTTGCTGAATCACAGTTACATTTAAGTTCTTGGCAGGCAGGACTGAGGAAAAGTAATTTGGAACAAGTTTTACATCCTATTTAGAACAAATCACTAGTATTCCCTTAAATAACAGGTTACAATAGAAAGATACTGCCTGGAACGTATCCTTTTCACTTTGGTTCATTTTTTGTTTGTGTTTGTGATTTACATAGTTGTTTGAATCATCTGCTTATAGTATAATCCTGCCACAAAGTATTAAAGCACGAGATACTATTATTCCTTCAACATCTGCATTTTTCAAGTTTTATACTCTACTACATCCCTAGTACGTCAGCAGTTCTTGAATAATACAAAATAATAATAAATGGGTAAAACTCTTCTAAAAATGCAGATGTCTATAACTATAACGGTACTAGATGGGAAGGAGACAATGAGGGAAGAGAAAAAAAGCAAACACGTTCATGTGCAGGGAATGTGGTTCAAGTCTTTGGATTTAAAAACAACTTCCCCAGAGAAGCTGGCTATAATGGAATTTCCAGAAAACTTCCTTTGCCCCCACAAAAGGACCTGAAAAGCCCAATCCAAACTTTTGAACACTACAGTTATGAGATGTTATAAATGATAATCAAAGCAGTCAGAGGGAGAAGGATGAATGTGTCTTCCATTCAGCTAGTTTGTAGCATAGCCTCTTTACCTGTTGGTGGATCAGTAAAAACCACTAAAGTACCAGAAGTGCTTTGAAGGATAGGGGTAGAAAAGTACTGGGCATATTACCTGTCTGTATCAATAACAGGGCTTCATGGCTAGGAAAATTTTCTAAACAGTAAAATGACTCCAGGATAGATCTCTCTCCATCATTAAATGTGGCAGAATTAAAAAAAAAAAAAAATTTACAAGTAGAGATAGTGAAAACAGAAAATTACAAGGCAGAGAACACAAAAGAATCAAGATGATGCTATAGGTTCAACAGTATTCCATGAGGCTAGAAAACCTGTTAACTTTGAAAGCCCTAGCAAAATATCACTCTTGTTTATAAATCACTTATTTATCATATGACCGCATGTTGAATCCTTTCTTTCCACATACTGAAGAATCCTACATTCAGCCTTTAAGCATTTTGCATTTCTTTGCCAATCTTGTAGCTGAGTATCTTGTTCCAGTCGATTTTGGTGCGGGTAACCGGAAGCTGCCGGCGCAAGGCCTTGAATGTGGTGTCTGACATTGTTTGATAGTTTTCACTAATTGCTGTCTGCAACAGATAATTGAAGATAAGTTGCTTGAACAGAAATGGATAGTTGTGATTAGGAAAGTAACTCTGTAGTCAAAGGACATGTTTGAGTCTTCTAAGAAGGACAACAGGATATAACATTCCTAGTAAGCTCCTCTCCCATCTCTGAAGTTAAGAAGCCCACTTATATTATTTCTACAACTAGAGCTATAATCCCTTCCAGTGTCAAAACCTTGACAGTAAGCACAATGCCAAGTTGCAAGGTCTGCAGCTTCCACACTTAGTTACACTGAACAACACATATATTTATGTTGAAAGGACAAAGAGAAGTTCTAACAATATGTGTTAACAGCAAAATAATAATGTTCTAGAGATCTAGAGAAATTAGTTCCAAATCTTCTTACCTGATATTCATTTTCTGCATGCTCTATGATTTTAATAAACTCCTTGGCAGTTTGGACTTCATTCTAACAGAGGAAAAGGGGAAATAGGAATTTTTTAAAAAGTATAAACAATAAATAAAAACATACTGAAAAGATCATCTTGACTAACATTTGTATAACAACTTACAGTTTATCAAGTGTTTCCATGCACATCACCTTCTTTGATTCTCCCAACAGCCCTGTGAGGTTGATCTGTTATCATTACCTCCATTTTCCAGATGAGAAAACAGAATCCTCATAAGTGACTAGACCAAAATTACACACTTCTTGAAAGATGGGATCTGAATCCAAGTCTTCTGCCAAAAGACCCCATGCTCTTTTCAATCTACCACAGTATGCTCCAAAGACATCATCACGACATCTTGAAATGTTTATGCCTTGAAAATATCTCTGGTTTAAGATGATATAAACAATGCCCTCACCAATATCAGCCATATATGTTAAACTCATATACTCCTCTATCTGCCACTTGTGATGTTAAATCAACCAATACATTTTGCTTTACATGATTCAGGTACCATATTAACTAAACGTATCCTTTTCACTTTGGTTCATTTCTCATTCTCTCTCTTCCTTTCATCATTAGGTACAACAAAAATATAGGTAAAAGCTAAGATTTACTGCCTAGGGCAGCAGTTCCCAGACTCTTTCAAATGGTAAAAACTATCTTGTTTTCACAGCAATGCTAAGACAAGTCATTTGCTTTCCCACTCACACTCTTAAGTGTGCATAATGCAGGTCCACAGAAGCTACAAGATGTGTGATGGCTTCATCACTCTGAGGGCTAATGGAATGTGTGGGCACATATGGGAATCCAGTGGTCTTTTATTAAGCCAGACACTATACAATTTGTAAAACTGTAAGTGAACGCCATTCTTTGCACTATTTTTTTTTTTGGTTTGGAAAATATAGTTCTTTTTTCATGAAAATGCTATTTAGGCCAACAAGTAATGGGTTTGTTACTGTTATTTTAAATTAACAAATATATTTAACATTTCTCAGTTTTAATTTCTAATAAAGTAAATGTAGATACAACATACATAAACATAGCTAGCTAGTTTGTTTGTTTTTATGATTTTTTTTTTTATTAGAAGGTCCACACCCAATGTGGGGCTTGAACTCACAACCCCAAGATCAGGCATCGCATGCCATACTAAGCCAGCCAGGCACCTCAAACAAAAGCTATTTGAAGGTGCTCAATAATTTCTAGGAATAAAAAGAAGCACTGAGAATGCAAAAAAATTATGTCCCTTCTTTCCAGGTATAGAACACTATATATATATACATATAGTATTATTATCTGAACAAATTATACATATATGTGTGTGTGTGTATATATATAAATATACACAAATATATAATATAATATCTATGTTTTTAATGTTTATAATTTTGAGAGAGAGAGCAAAAGAGGTGGGGGGAAGGGGCAGAGAGATAGGGAGACACAAAATCCGAAGCAGGCTCCAGACTGCTGGAGCTGTCACCACAGAGCCTGACGTGGGGCTCGAACTCACGAACCTGGAGATCATGGCCTGAGCCAAAGTCGGATGCTTAACTGACTGAGCCAACCAGGCACTCCAGAACAACACGTTTTAGTTGAATATTCCTAAAAATGTTTGGCTTCTCTAGTGATATAAATGTAGCCCTATAAGATTTGTTGGCAAACTTTCCTTCCTCATAGTATTTACTGACTGAAGATATTGTTGTCCTTGAGTAAATCTCACAATTGAGAAACAGAGAAAGTGAAAGATGTTTGAATAAAGCCATTATCACTATTTGGCATTATATCATGTTATGTTACACTGTGTTTTATATTATGTAATTATTTACTCTATTACATTTAGTCAAAGACTGTGAACTAATATAGCTGGTTGATTACATGCTTTTATAAGCTGCCAAAATCAAAGCACTGAAAACAAACTGAATTTCTAGTGGCAGAATCAGTACTCAGGATCAAAATAAAAAAAATTTTTTTTAATGTTTGTTTATTTTTGAGAGAGGGAGACAGAGCATAAGTGGGGGAGAGCAGAGAGAGAGGGAGACACAGAATCTGAAGTAGGCTCCAGGCTCTGAGCTCTCAGCACAGAACCAGATATGGGGCTTGAACTCAGGAACCATGAGATCATGACCTGAGCTGAAGTCAGACACATAACCAACTGAGCCACCCAGGTATCTCAGGATCAAAATCAATTTTTTAAAGAAAAGACACAAGTGAGACATATTAAATACTCCACACTCACCGAAACAGTTACTGAATCCTGTACATCTTTATGACTAACCAACTGAACATTGCCATCTTCATAATAGTGAACCTGTGTGAGACAATGGTTGAGCAAGTTTATGTGTAGTTCATATAAAAACCCACTGCTAAGGTACATATCCATGCCTTAAGCCACTCCCAATCTTTTTTTTTTTTTTACGTCATCACCAATCTTTACCAACACCGAAAAAAATATTAGTATGATCAACTGTAACTTACAATGTTGTTTAAAATTCACAGAACACTAAATTTTAAGAATTCTCCCTTTTTTTTTTTTTTTTTTAAGCAGGGGAAACTGATTATTAAGTTCAACAAACATTTATTTTGTGCATATTGCATTCCAGGCATTGTGCTAAGTATTGTAAATACAAAGATCTTATAAATAAGATTCCACTCTTAGCAGTATTAAAAGATTAAAAGAATTCAAATAAAATCACTGGACATTAGTTTTTCTCTGTGAAAACCAAGGAATTTTAATGGATCCTAATTCCTTACACATCTCTCCATATATATAATCATCAATACTGGTAAGCAGATCTGACCAAGTGCAGGAAAAACTTACTTGACAGTTAAAGACAAATTGAAAAAACAAATATCCTACTAGTAAATTAGCTTACAAAAAAGCAAGACAAAAGCAGTTCTGAGGATATAAGGTAAAGTGGGGTGCTACAATTATGAGACCAATTAGCAAGAAGGAGGGATACATAAGAGACAGACTAAGCAAAGATGTTAAGACTCAGGAAGTTTTGGCAACTTACAAGATAGCTCCAGTCACCTTAACAAGGCTACAAACTGGTCATATAAAATAGGATGAGGGTTTCCTTTTGTTAAGTGCATTTGAACAAAGTTTTGAAAATAGGAGTTGTCACCTAAATGGACAAGTAGAGAAGGGCATCTAGCAAGGGGATAAGAGAAGTACAAGAGAATGGTTTAGGAAAGAACAAAGAACTCACTGCAAATGAGTTAAGTGTGGAGGGGAATGTGGCAAGAGACAGTGCTATGAAGCCAGCTGGAGACAGACTGTGAAGCAAACTGCCTTATAAACCATGTTAAGAGTCCAGACTTTATCCTATTTAAAGGTGACTGGGACTCAGGGAAAAGGAAATGTTTTAAAAAGATTACCATTTGTGCTATGAAGAAAATAAAGCGGAGGGAGCCGAAACTGGGGGCATAATGCTAGAACAGTAGTCCAGGTACTGCCTGTTTCCTTCATTTAGTCCAGGCTACCAGGAGCTATTTTTGTTTTGCTTTGTTTTTGTTTTTAAAGATTTTATTTATTTTTTTAAGTAATCTCTACACCCAACATGGGACTTGAACCCATGTTCAAGAGTCCCCAAGATCAAGAGTCGCATGCGCTACCTACTGAGCCAGCCAGGCACCCATAACAGGAGATAATGTGGATAAAAAGGAATGTTTTTAGAGATAAAGCAGAAGTAAAGAAGAAAGGAACTATATACCCTGCACTACTATGACTATTATTTATTGAGTCCTTACTTCATGTTAAACACTATGCAAAATGTTTTAGTTATTACTTACATTATCTTATTCAATCTTTACAAAAACTCTGAAATAGGGACCATTGTTATTCCTATTTTACAGATGAGAAAACTGAAGCTTGAGGCAGTTTTTTTTTTTTTTTTTTTTTTATACATACCAGAAACTTAACACTCATAGTTCTGGGGATGGAAAGTCTGATATCAAAGTGCCAGCATGATCAGGTGGTTCATTGCAGGCTTCTTTTCTCTGTATCTTTACATGATGGAAGGGGCTAGGGATCTTTCTGGAACTTCTTTTATAAGGCACCATTCCTACTGATGAGGTTTCCACCCTCATGACTTGAGCACCTCCCAAAGATCCCACCTACTAATATCATCATCTGTAGGGGTTATAATTTCAACATAATGAATTGTAGGGAAACACAAACATTCAGAACATAGCAGACTGGAAAGAAAAAAATAGATTATTATTTTAAAAAACTTTTTTTTTTTAACGTTTATTTTTGAGACAGAGAGAGACAGAGCATGAATGGGGGAGGGTCAGAGAGAGGGAGACACAGAATCTGAAACAGGCTCCAGGCTCTGAGCTGTCAGCACAGAGCCCGACGCGGGGCTCGAACTCATGGACCGCGAGATCATGACCTGAGCCGAAGTCGGCTGCTTAACCGACTGAGCCACCCAGGCGCCCTGATTATTATTATTTTTAGAAGAAGATTTTTTTTTTTAAAGTCACAAAGGAATTTTATACAATTAAAATAATACATAGACTGATGGGATTTACTGAATAACAGATCCATAAAGGAAAGCAAGTCTGAAAGATGAAATCCAGTAGCACCTAGAGTATCTCTAAAAGTAAAATTTTTAACTGTTTCCTTCTTTCCTAATATATATATTTTTTCAATCTGAAAGAATGTCTTTATTTTTTTTAATTAATTAATTTTTAAACTTGTTTTATTTGTTATTTTTTAAAATTTACATCCAAATTAGTTAGCATATAGTGCAACAATGATTTCAGGAGTAGATTCCTTAATGCCCCTTACCCATTTAGTCCATCCCCACTCCCACAAACCCTCCAGCAACCCTCAGTTTGTTCTCCATATTTATGAGTCTCTTCTGCTTTGTCCCCCTCCCTGTTTTTTTATTATTTTTGTTTCCCTTCCCTTATGTTCATCTGTTTTGTCTCTTAAAGTCTTCATATGAGTGAAGTCATACGATTTTTGTCTTTCTCTAATTTCACTTAGCATAATACCCTCCAGTTCCATCCACGCAGTTGCAAATGGCAAGATTTCATTCATTTTGATTGCCGAGTAATACTCCATTGTATATATATACACCACATCTTTATCCATTCATCCATTGATGGGACATTTGGGCTCTTTCCATAATTTGGCTATTGTTGATAGTGCTGCTATAAACATGGGGAT
Source organism: Panthera tigris (assembly GCF_018350195.1). Lineage (NCBI taxonomy): Eukaryota > Metazoa > Chordata > Mammalia > Carnivora > Felidae > Panthera > Panthera tigris. Next base: position 95,377,731 of record NC_056667.1, on the reverse strand, counting down.
GCATGTGTCCCTTCGAAACAGCACACCTGTATCCCTTGGATAAATGCCTAGTAGTGCAATTGCTGCATCATAGGGTATTTTTAGTTTTTTGAGGAACCTCCATACTGTTTTTCAGAGTGGCTGCACCAGCTTGCATTCCCATTGAGGCAGTTTAATAACTTACCCATGTTCACATATCTAGTAAAAAAAGGAGCTAGAATATGAATTAGGTCGAATTCCAGAACTAAAACCATATCTAACATGCCTAATACCTCCCACTGTTAAGTTTTGTCAAAAAATTAGAAATTCCCTCATCCAGGGAGAAATAAAGTATCTCATTAGGGACTTAACTCTTCTAAAATATCATTAGAGGGGGATTAAAACAGCCAAGCCTTCATCGAGGCAGAAACCATGATCCTATTAGCAACAAAAGGACTTCCCTGGGCAACATGAATCGACTACAGAAACTTGTTTAAGGGAACAAAAATAGCTGGCTCTGTCCAGATGGGCAAGAGAAACCACAGACTTTCCATACCCTCTCCAAACTCTTAAATTTCATCTTTTGGCTTTCTAAAGGAGGTTGAAGAGAAAAAGACAATTTAAGAATACACTGGAGAAGCAGGGAGTTGATAAATGCCTATAATACCTACACACAAGAATCACAACAGCAAAGATCTGAGGAAAAAAAGACCTGGCTAATTAATAATGACATATAAAGGTTAAAGTTCCAATAGACAAGTGAGATAGGGAAACTGAAGGGATTCCACTCTTGAAAGGCTCCATTTCTGCTGTTTCTTTAAGTTCCACTCACTCATGTTCTGTATTTTGCATCTGAGTAAACCAAAGAAGCTTTGTTCCCACTCCGAGGGGGAAACAAGACAGTTAATCATTCTCTAAGTTTCATCGTAGGCCCCCAAACAGCTACTAACATCTAAGAAGAACCAGATTCGAAGCATGTTCCAGAACATTACCTTTGAACAAACTCTGGTCAACACTGGCATCAATACACTCTTACCTTCGGTGATTTATGGACTAACACCTCTTGTTCACCTGGCACTCACCTTTGATTGGACCCTACCCTGGATTCCTGATGGAACATGTATCCGGGAACGTGATCCCTTTCCAATGTAAATCCCTAACCCCAAGTGATAGGGAGACTCACTTTTCCTTTTCTGAGTCTCCCAGACATTCCATCTGCTATACTGTATCACTTATGTCATTCAATAAACTCTGCTCTCACTTTCTCCTGGCTAGAGTTTGATTTTTGTCCTATGGGAAGCCAAGAACTCTCTTGGTCCTGTGGGACTCCCTCAGGGTCTCTAGTACTGGCCTGCCCACAATACCTGGACAAGGATGTTCAAAACACAAGTGGGTCACACCCAAACACTATTTTGTTTGATCATTTTAAACTAAGAAACTGAAAAGTACAGAGGCTGAAAAGAACACTAGGAAGAGCAGTGAATATGAACAAGATGGGGGATATTTAAAAAACAGAGCTCTATGGGGAGGCACCTGGGTGGCTCAGTCAGTTAAGCGTCCAACTTTGGCTCAGGTCATGATCTCATGGTTTGTGAGTTTGAGCCTCGCATCAGGCTCTGTGCTGACAGCTCAGAGCCTGGAGCCTGCTTCAGATTCTGTGTCTCCCTCTCTCTCTGCCCCTCCCCTGCTTATGCTCTCTCTCTCAGAAATAAATAAACATTAAAAAAAAATTTTTTTTTAAACAAAACAAAGCTCTGTCCAGAAAAGAAACAAGGACTTATATATTTGAGACAGGCATCTCAGAACCCATTTGAAGGAAGGAATTATGCAGGGCACATCTTTTTTGTCCAAGAATAAAGACTATGCAATTGGTTTGAATTTCTATCATAGTTTTTTTGAAAATTTTTTAAAATGTTTATTTATTTTGAAAGAGAGAGCACGCGAGCAGAGGAGGGGCAGAAAGAGAGAGGGAAGGAGAGAATCTCAAGCAGGCTCCATGATGCCTACATAGAACCCAACTTGGGGCTTGAAATCACAAACCATCAGACAGTGACCTGAGCTGAAATCAAGAGTCGGAGGCTTAACCACTGAGCCACCAAGGCGCCCCCTATCATGTTTCTTAAGAACTAGGACATGAATAGGAATACCACTAAGTCTTGCTGTTTATAAACTCAATTGAAAATTCTAAAAATATTGATTTCATTATCTAATACATAAATGATAAACTTAAGCTCTGTTTATCTTTTTTAATTTAAAAAAATTTTTAAGATTTTATTTTTAAATAAATCTCTATACCTAATGCAGGGCTTCAATTACAACCCCAGGATCAAGAGTTGTGTGCTCCACTTGACTGGGCCAGCCAGGTGCCCCAAACTCTGTTTTAAAACAAAAACTCTTTTGTGGTGGGGGAGGAGGCAGGCAAGGGAACAAACCATTTTACTGGGGTGCTTGGGGGAGGAGTCAAAGGGCTGGGAGGACAATGAGATCGGATATCCTTGCCTTGGCCAGGATCTCCCCAGCTTCAAAGTTGCCAAAAGCAACAAAAACCTTTCTAGGTCTCAGCTGCTAATAAAAATTTCAACATGACTATCATCAACATAAATCCTCAGAAACTGTTAACTTCCCAGAACTACCCTTTTGCCTACAGAATAACCAAAGGTCTACATATCTTAGTGACTCTTCCAAGTAATTCTCACTCTGATTTTTAAAAGATCTGTAGAAGAAGCAAGCCCTTCTCCAAGGTGTGATCAGACAATCTGGTTAAAAGGTATACATGAGGTCCGGGTAGTGGCCCTTGTTTTAAGCCTTATCAGAAACTATTACCCTTTATGATATGTACTCTTAATTTAGGTTTGCATTGGCAAAGCTGAAACACAAGTAATTATCTCCTTCTGGAAGAAAAATCAAGTTACCTACATAAATTTATAGTAAGCTGCCAAGTTAATGCTGATGCCATAGTTATAGGAGATCTAAAGCATTAGGCTACTCATATATATATAGAGCAGTATATGTTGTCTTAGCTTGGGCTCCCCCAGAAGCAGACCCCATGATTAAGATTTAAGAGGAGGTGGTTTACTTGGGAGGTAATCTCAAGAAAGGCTAGTAAGGGCTGAGGTAGTAAGACACAGAAGGGAGGAAAGTGTTATGGGTGCATTAATGAACCCAGAGATGACCATTAATGACCCACAGACAGCTGTGGGTCCTGGACTCTGGAAGACTAAGAAGAACATACTTCAGAGTTGTCCCACCTGATGGGTGAGGAAACTGACATATTTATCTACCAACTCTTGTATGGCACTAAGGGCTGCTCCAGAGCTGTGAACTTAACATTTTCAGCTTGCCTCATCTGAGTTGGGCATGCTCCTGTGGCTAGGAAAAGCTCCCAGGAAACAAGTTACTGTTACTTGTAGCAGGAAGCTATCCTGAAAAGAGTGGGTACAGATGACATGTACCATATATATTTTGATTAAATTATATCATTAAGAAAGGCAGCTCTTGCTAATTGTTTTGAAAGTAAGACTTAACACAATATAATAGAAGTATGATTAGGTACTGATCTCAGGTATCAGTAACTGTTTAATCCTACCTGAGAGTTGGCTGGGCTTAAGAATTCAATCACCCTGAATTTGAATTTCAAACCTCTGCTAGGATATCAGAAGACTCCGATCGAGACAGGCATCCACAAGCTCCTTATTCACCTGCCTATCTGTTCTGACACCAGCACTAGAAATCTACTCTGCTTGGTTACTTATATTCCATACACGATGACACTTGGTCATTCACTCTAGTTCCTCTGTTTTATTTACTTGATAATACAACCTTCTGTCATTATTGTAAAAAAACAAAATCCCATTCATGTAGCTGTCTTCAAAGTTAAGAATTATGTTTTATATATACACGTACATACACACTTACATGGGCTAACATATACGAGAGACCCTAAGTAAGTCACAGCAGATGCTATTTAGTCACTTCTTAATAATCATTTATTTTCTTCTTTCCTAGAACTACTATTTGATAATTCCTGGAAAAATCTTGTTATCTTTGAAAGAGAAAAATAATAAGCAAGCAGTCAATGCCATATGACTATCCTTTATCAACCCAGAATAGCTCTGCTTAACCATTTCCTCATGAAGGAGGCTTCTATTTCTATTTACTACCATCAGGTTGCATCTACATATAGTTGTTCCTTATTTCGAATACCAGAACAAATACCAACTTGCATGTTTGTTTTGAAGATGTGACATTTTAACATGGCCTATTAACACATGGGGATCTCACCTGAATCTTAAGTACTCCAACCACCTGGGCTGTAGGTGGTGTGATGGTGAACTTCCACTCTGATCTCCAACGACCATTCCTATTAAAACACACACAAGGCTGAAGAGTTAGCAATAAGCACAACAAAGAGGTGATTTGCTGCTGAGGGAGAGAATTTGGGAAAGAGAAAAAAAACCAAAACCAAAACCAAAAAGAAACAAATCATTTCTAGTTCGACAAATCCAAGGCTCTGTCTACTCAAATACAAGTTTGTATCCAAGTGTCTAAACGTAAGTTTTTTAAAGTTATTCTGACTTTCATTTTTCAATCATGGAACAGAAAACCATGCTTATACTATTCATGGTAGGCTCTTCCACAAACAGCTAGATGGGCTGCTGAGTTTTGCAATTAACTCAAGTATTATTAACTAAACCCAAGTAAAACTCAGATTTTCCACTGGGCACTTTCTTAACCAATCACTTATTCTCACTCAATAGAAGAGCATTTTTTAAAAAGACAAGATTATAAAATCTTGGAATTGAAATGAATCTAAATGTTCACATCTCAACCCCTCATTTTGCAGATGGGGAACTGAAGCTTTTCAGTCAAATAACTTATTCTAAACTAGTTAGATTAAAAACCAAGTTTCAACTACTGGTTTGTTTTCTTCCCAACAGAAGTTAAGACACAAATAGAAGAGAACATCTACTTTCTTACCAGAAGTTTTTAGGCTGAAACTGGTGGCTTTCAATACACGCAATAATGGTCTGTTGCCCATCTATAGTTTTAGCATAAACCTATTGTTAAACAAAAAAAAAAAAAGTTAGCCTCTGAAAACACATTTAACCTAAATGCCAAACACCGTACAAAAACAGCATGCTAAATCCTCGGAGGAGACAAAGAATCACGTAACTCCCAAGACTTCATGGGATACAAACACAGAGCAGAACATGTTTAGTTCCACAGGAGACACTGGTACAATGACTGCAGAAGGCAGTACTGCTCCTGATTTGGGGTACAAGGGAGGTGACAGTTGGACTGGGCCTTACAAGACAGGTGAGATTCTCATAGGCAGAGACTGAGAGGAAAGATGAGTAAACTCTTCAGACAGGAAACTGGGGGCTTGTTCAGTGAATGGCAATTAGTGCTTTCAGGTTAGACAGTACATGTGAAGTGGACTAACTGAAGTGGGTGACAATACAGGACAGAAGATATAAATCCCACAGTAATAGATAGAAGGTAAGAAGTATGGACATTATTCTACAGGACAGACACCAAAACAACATACAGGCACTATTGTTTTGGGAGAATAATTAATACTGGTATACAGGCTAAAGTAGAGGAAAAGCTAAAGTTGGTTAGGAGGCCAGAGCATTAATCTAGGCAATAAGTCAGGGTAGTATCAGTGGGTATCAGGGTGCAAAAGCATAATCAAGTCTAACAATACACTGCAAGTGAAGGACAGAAAAGGGGAAAGAGCCAAAGTGCTTGCATACTGGGATGACCAGATAGACAGTAGTATCATTAACAAATTGGGAAATTCAGATAGAGATGTGCAGCTAGTAGTCAGAAGCCCCAACTGTTCCTTAATGTAGAAGAGGTGAACAGAAATGCAATCCCAAGGAAAAGGAAAAAAAATAAATAGAAGAACTTTATAGTCCACAAAATATTTCCACATGTTTACTTTCCCTATATTAAATAAACCATGAGTTTTCAAGAAAGAGAAGTAGAGCAGTGGGGAATGCCTACATTTACAAAGGTAGGGGAGAAGAAAAGAAATAGAGACAAACTGAGAATGAGTAGAGGGTGCTGACAGAGCAGTCTAAGCAAAAGTAAGTAGTTGGATGGTCTCAGTGTGAAATGCCATAAAGAAGTCAAGGACGAAGAAAAAGATACTGAGGCAATTCAGGAACCATTAGTAAACTCAGAGAACAGTTTCTATAGACTAAAGACTGAAGCCAAAATTCACAGGGTTAAGAAGTAGATGCATAATGAGGAAATGACACTAGTAGGAGCAGAATGCTCCCAGGTTTGGTTACATAGTAGAGAGAGATGAGGGAAGAAAGGAAGTGAAGAAGAGGGAGGAAGAGCAAGGTAGAAAGAGAAGAAAAGTAACTGATAGAAATTATGACTGAGGAAAAGTTTGTTCTCCTTAAGAAGAGAAATAAAAATATTCAAAGAGATATGTATCAGATAGGATAGTAGAAGATCAAGAATAAGGATCCCCCTTTCTAAGATTCAAGTACAGTGGAAGAGAGGGAACACTGCTGAGTGTGGAAAGCAGAGAAAGATTTCATGTCAGTCTTACTAATATGTGGGGGATCAGACAGATGCCTAAGGACAATGGGAATGAATTGGAACATACTATATTGAAAACATTATGGGAAATATTGAGATGAAATCAACAATTACCACCAAGCAGGACAGCTCTGAGGATATAAGACATTTGGGGTACAACAGACACTGTCAGAACAATTTGATGGCTTTCTGTAGCTCATTTATTGGCAGAGACAGTGAGAAAATGGCACGTGAGGTTACTTGGTGTGGAGGCTCTCCAAAATAAGAATGAGTAGTGTCAAACTTTAAATACATAACAAATGAGAAGTTGAAAGTATATTTAGGATTGCAAAGCCAATTTCTAAAAGAGTATGCCATGTCTTCCTTTGTAATATCAACTGTAATTATCCACCATAATGGGTTTTCTCCATCATTTAAAAAATAAAAAACATGTAATAATAATGATATTCAACACTTCTGCAGAACTTCCTTTGTGCCAGACATTTTCCAGGCATTTTATATGAGTAATTACTTCATTCAATCCTCACAACATCCTATGAGGTAAGAACTATTATTTCCATTTTATAGGTGAAAAGAATTGAGGCAGACATGTTAACAAAGTCACAGAACTAATTAAGTGGCAAGACTAGGATCAAACCAGTTAGTATGGCTTCAAAATAAGGGCTCTTACCCAATATTCTATTATCGCCATTTAACTCATCATCGTTAAATATTGAAAATATTCTAACAGACATTTTTCTTAATCGTATTCACAACCTTACAAAGGAAAAATCATGATAGAGCCAAATTTTAACATTAGTAAAAAAAAAAAAAAAAAGTCAAATTACTCTTGATTAAAAAAAATTCAAATAGTTTTGACGATCCAGTGAAAGCATCTAAACTATGTAAGTAGCTTTCTGTAAAAAGGCCTATACTAAAAAGTCATGAATGTGGCAATAGCTGTCTTGACAATCTAAATTTATTTACTTATGTCTAAACTAAAGATGTTAAAGATTTTTCCATATAAAATTGTCCATTTATACCCCTTCAAAAATGCAGAGGAGAATAAAATGCAGAGGAGACTCTAAGAAGAAGTGATGTTTGGCTAGCCAAAGCCCACAAAGGATAAGGTAAATGTAGAAAATAAAACATCTCTAATAATGAAGCAGGCAGATACTTAACAGTACAGAAGCCGTTGGAATAATGATCTTTCACATAGGCCCTTAAAGCACTGTCACAGGATTCTCTCCAAGACTTCAGACCTCCATCTACATCCTCTGGCTGGGGGTCACTTGCTTCTTTCCGTAGATGGTCAAACTTAAAGGAAATTTTGTTTCTTGGATCTAAAAATCTGCTATTACCCAGGTCACCATGTTCTGTAATTAAGACCTTCCAAAGAATAATTATAAATATGAGTAACTCTGTAAAAAAAAGTTCTTGTCAAATTTAACAAAACAAATAAAAATTCTGAAGACAGTTAACTTTTCATTTACTCAGATTTCTCTTTCATACTGATTTTTCAATCAAGTCACATTTTTAAAAAACTTAACTTTTTAAGTAAACTCCACCCCCAAGGTGGGGCTTGAATTCATGACTCTAAGGTTAAGAGCAGCATGCTCTACCAACTGAGCCAGCCAGCTACCCCTTAAGTCACATTTTTACTCTTATAAAAATATTATGTTTAGGGTTAAATCAGCTCTAAAACCACATTTCTCCAACCTATCCTTAATTTCTTGGTTTCTGTCTAATGTTTTGCCAATGTATATACTTTATACATAGCTGCAACAGTAACTTCTCTATACATTTTAACATCCTTTTTTTCACATATTTCATAAATCTTTTCTAGTCATTATACTTAGCATTTAAAATAGGTAATATTTGTAAAATAGAAACCCTGGAAGAATATATCAGGGATTGGCAAATTTTTTCTGTAAAGGGCCAGATAGTAAATATTTTCAGCTTTTCTGGACATAGAATCAGTTGTGCCTACTCAACTCTGTTAGCAGGAAAGCAGCCATAGACAATACAAAAAACAAACAAGCAGGGCTGTGTTCAATAAAACTTTACTTACAAAAATAAGTGGTACCTGCCATGCATAGCTTGCTGACCCTTGCTCTAAATTAATAAAAATCAGTTGCCTTATGAGGAAAGGGACATTTGTTAGGAATTTGGTGGATATGAGAAAAAGATGAGAAAAAGATCTCACTATATATATATATATATATATACATATATATATATATATATATATATATATATATGTATATGTATTTTTTTCCATTTTTGAACCATGTGAATGTATTACTTATTCTATTTATTTACTTGTTTGTTTAAGTAGGCTTCACCCCCAGCACAGACCCAACAGCTTCACGACCCTGAGATCAAGACCTGAGCTGAGATCAAGAGTCGCACACACTCAACTAAGCCACCCAGGCACCCACCCACCCTTTTATTTTACACAAAAACTAGCATACTATACTGTGTTTCACTTTTTACTTTTTAAATTTAATATACCTAGAAAATCTTTCCATAGGAATACTCAGAGAACTTCCTTGTTTTTTGCTTTATAATTGTATACTGCTCCATTGTATAGCTATACAAAAATTTATTCAACCAGTCCTCTATTAATGGATAGTTGGGTTGTTTTCAATCTCTTACTATTATGAACAATATTGCAATAAATGTCCTTGTACATTCATTATGTATCAATTATGTACATGTGCCATGTACTCATGTGAGGTAAATTCTCTGAAAGGGGACAACTGGATCAAAGCGTAAACGTATTCATAATTTTGTTAGAGACTGACAAACTGCCCTATATCAGAGATAGGGTGTGGTACCAAGTTACAAACACACTATCAGTAGAAATTTTAACTGCAATTTCTTTTCACCTTTTAAAAAGTCATTTACTGTATTTCCCCTTCTGTGAACAGTCTATTCTTATCTTTTGCCCACTTTTCTATTGGGTATTTGGTCTTTTTCTAGTTGAAGTCTTTTTATTAATTAGGCAGATAAAACTCTGCATGTGTTGAGTTTCACAATTTTTTCCCTAATTTGCCATTTGTCTTTTGACACATTTACCATTTTTAATAATTACATATAATTTCACAATATTGACATACCATAATATATTTAATCACTCCTGAATTGAAGCAGGTTTAAGTTACTTACCATTTCCACTATCGAAAGCCACTATAAATTCTCCCACAAAAAGTCTTCTGCTTAAAAATAATTCTTTGGAAAGAATTCCTAGTTTTGAGATTCATGTCCTTATCATCAGACTACCCTTTAAAAGCTTGATTATTTCCTTAGTCTTACTCTCATAAAGCTTTCTCATCACAATCCTGCAACTTTTGTAATTAAAAAGTAAATATGTTCACATTAAAATTTTAATCTGCACTACCTTAATTATTATTTCTGGGCGATGTAACACTTTTCCAAGTTTGCTTTGTATTTCGCAGTTGGGTGCAAATGGTTCATTTCTGTTGCTCATTTATTCACTGAACTCTTGGCATCATCCTTAGGTATTTGAATAACATCTTTACTATGCTTGAGGCACATATTTTCTTCTTTTAAAATCTTATTTTAAGCCCATTATACAAAGGTCACTTTCTTTTATAAACTTTTCTAATGTTTCATCATTACTTAAAAGTTATGATTCTCTTTCCATTTCCTACTAAATTTTTATGTTTTAAAAAATATTTAACCTTTAATCTCCACCTGGAATTAATCTAAGTGTATAGTTGGCACTGGAAATCAAAGTTAGAGTAATCTCATAAATTTTATCAATTGTTTCCTTTTCCTTTCTGTTTTATGATACTTAGTTTAAGGGCTTTCTGATTCTTGCCTTGTGTCTTTGTTTGCTAGCATTGGTCTTTTTTCATTGTTGTTCCTGATCAGAATAATCCTGTATGGTCTATTTTTCATAGGAATTGTATGAAATCTATTTGAAAAACAAAATTTCCATACCATTTATATTTCCTTTTTTATTCTATTTTTTTTTTACAGTTTATTCATTTTTCAGAGACAGAGACAGAGCGTAAGGTGGGGAGGGGCAGAGAGAGAGGGAGACACAGAAGCAGGCTCTGGGTTCTGAACTGTCAGTACAGAGCCTGAAGTGGGGCTTAAACCCACAGACTGTGAGATCATGACCTGAGCTGAAGTCGGATGCCTAGCCAACTAAGCCACCCAAGTGCCCCTCATTTATATTTCTTATTCAGATAAGCTTTCCATATTATTTATATTTCTTATTCAGAAACACTGTATTTAAATCTAATTTCCCATTTACTCCCCAGATTAAAGTGTGTGTGTGTAGGAACTGTATAGCAGACTCCTGCTAGTTTCCAATCCAATATCCATTCTTTCCTTTTCCCTTACTAACAGAACCCCAAAAGTTTCCAAAAATACTGTGTATACAAATACAAAAATGATACTTCCCCAGTAGGAATGACAAAGTGATAGGAGTTCTGGCAATAACTTATCAGTGAAAGTTACTTCTGGAATGGCCAGCACCTTTTCCAACTTCCTCCTTCTTCCTTCCTACAACTATGGATTTAGTGCCCTGAAATAGAGCGGCTCTCTTAAGAGCATGATAATGAAAACAACACCTGGAAGGCAGAATAGAGAGCTGGAAGCAACGTGGGTCTCTGATGACATCATGGAGCTACCATGTAACAGCTCATAACAGCTCTAAATATTACCTCCGGATTTCTTACATGACAAAAATCTCTACGTAGTTAACCCACTGTAGTTGATTTTTATTATATGCAGGGGTGGCATCTACTTTGGTTTTGTCTTTTTAATTTTTTTCCTTTGTGTGTGTGATGTTTTATGGCATCTACTTTATTTATTTTTCAAAACATTTTATTTTTAAGTAATCTCTACACCCAATGTGGGGCTCACACTTCTAACCCTGAGATCAAGAGTCGCATGCTCTACCAACTGAGCCAGCCAGGCTCCCCTATGGCATCTTCTTTAATAACTCATGTATCTTTCCTTATTTTAATGTCCAGGTAATAGCTTTTTGTTGCTGTTGTTACGGCTAAGAATGCCACTGACTACATTTTTAAGCTGGCTACTACTGGTATATGGGAATGGTCTTATAACATGTATCTGGACACAGATCTTATTATTTCAATAACTTGTCTATATTACATTAAATTATACAATATCAATTGCAAGCAATATTTATCATTTTTTCCAGTATTGTTTATTGTTTATACTTGTAATTAATCTATTTTCATTAAGAAAATTAAGCAAAAATATAAACCAAAACAAACAAAAAACAAGCAAAACAAATTCCAAGAAACCTGTAATTCCAAGACAGAGTTAACATTTTGGTGTATATTTTCCTACATTTCCTTTCCTATGCACATCTATATACTTTATACCTTTGACTCCTAAGATGTGTATGTCCCTCCAGGGGCACCTGGGTGGCTCAGTTAAGCATCTGACTTAGGCTTAGGTCATGATCTCACGGTTCGTGAATTCAAACCCCACATCAGGCTCTCTGCTGTCAGCACAGAGCCCTCTTCTGATCCTCTGTCCCCTCTCTCTCTGTCCCTTAGGTGCTCTCTCTCTCTCAAAAATAAACAAACATTAAAAAAAAAAAGATGCATATGTCCCCCCATCACTTAACATTTCATAAAATGGGATACATCTTATACTTGATGGCATCTTAGGACTTTGCCAATTAAAATTGGCAGTGTTTTTTCTTAGTGGTACATAAAATGATGCATCTTTTAAAGAATTTAAAATGCATTAATTCTAATACAGCTCATTTAAATATCTATTTGAAAAATAAACTAGTACAATTCTACATATGTTCTTTTATGTTTTAGCTTAATATATCACAAAAATCTTTCTAGATCAATACTTTAGCATATGTGTTACCAAAGGGAGTATATTCCCAGATCAGTTTTTATATCACTTTTCAATGTAGTCATAGTATTTTGGTCTATAGATAATTAATTTAATGTTGGTTGGGCATTTAGATTGTTCCCAATTTTTCACTATTATAAACTTTGTTTCACTGTCATAAACCTTGCTATAATCTTTTTAATACATTTATATACTTATTTTCCTAGGATAAATCTTACGGATTTGTGGGTTCAAAGAAGATTCAGACTTTTTTCTTTAAGTTTATTTTGAGAGACAGAGAGAGAGTGCAGACATTGAGAGTGGGGGAGGGACAGAGAGGAAAGGAGAGAGAATCCCAAGCAGGCTCCACACTACATGGGGCTTGATATCGCGACCATGAGATCATGACCTGAGCCAAAATCAAGAGTTGGATACTCAACCAACTGAACCACCCAGGTGCCCCTCAGACTTTTTTAACAAGGATTTGGTATTTAGTGACATACTGCTTTTGAAGTGCAATTAATGAATTTGCAAAGTCCTGCCAGACAATGTTTATAACTATGACAATAATGGAAATATTTGCTTTGTTCCTCTGTTTGAATAGAAATGTCTGTTTTTCTATAGAATATCAAATATAATGTCTCCTATTATTCTTACCAAGGAGAATTACACACAGCTATAAAATCTGTATAAAACTCAATTCTTTTATTTTCACTATTCTTGTTAGGGGCAGCTCTTTTTTCCTGTCCAAGAAACTCCTGGTATTATCAGAGAGGGGAAGAATTTTCTTATATAGAACATTTACAAAAGCTATGATAACTACAGCATGAATTTATTCAGCATCTTATCTTCAGACATTTGCTTTGGTTTATAGGATTTCTACTACCACCCAGGCACAGCCTACTAAAAAGAACAGTCATTACCTGATCTTCATATCCTTCTATCTTCACAGGCGTGAACTGATCCATGTTATACTGGGCAAATGCACTGTATTTTAACAAGTGGAAAAAAAGGGGGGGGGGGGTTGGGGGGGAGAGAATTATACATAAAGAAACACCAAAGGTAATTCACATAATAGTGAAAGAGAATGTGAAAACACTCCCCAGTGCTCTTCCCTTTCTCTCTCCAGGCAACTAGTGTTATCCTAATGCCTTCCCACTTTCTGAAGGAACTCTTCACAGTGATCTCAGATGTGCCCTAAACTCTGAAATTACCTTTTTGTCTCCACTTCTAAGCTCCAACAGAACTCCCCTTAGACAATTCCGAAGTTTTAAGTAATCTGATTTTTGTGAATTACCAACTTTTAGATAGAGGCTTTCAGTAGTTTAAAGAAAAAACAAAAAACCCTTCAGTTGATGCACTATTTTAGCAATGCTGCCTTCTTTATTCTGGACTTTCTGAGGCAGGGCAGGCAGGAGAGATCATAATTAAATGTACTGGAAGGCATTTGACATGGGGAGAGGGTGAGGCAAGAGCGGAGCATGAGTCAAGTCTCAGAGGAGAGCTTAAGGCAGAAGAGATTTTTTTTTTTTTTAATGTTTATTTTGACAGAGAGACAGAGAGACAGACAGATAGAGCATCAGCTGGTTAGGGTCAGAGAGAGGGAGACACAGAATCCAAAACAGTCTCTAGGCTCTGAGCTGTCAGCACAGAGCCCGATGTGGGGCTCAAACTCACAGACCACGAGATCATGACCTGAGCCGAAGTTGGCCGCCCAACTGAATGATCCACCCAGGCGCCCCAGAAGAGATTATTTTAAAAAGGAGATATGAATAATCAAAGTACATGCCTATTAACTACCATTTACTTGTCCAGTGCTAGATTTGTGAAACTGCATTTTCAATGGCTCCCTAGTACATCTAAGTAAGCAAAAAGGTAAAGGGAAAGAAGCCTGAGGTAAACTGCAGTGTAAGAAACGTGTAACACACAAAATATCAGTATTCTCACCCACTGGCCAAGGGAAGAGTTAAACACCTCTTCTGCCCAAGTTTAACCTGCTAAAACGCCTGCTAGACACTGTTTTTAAGCAAAGTATCAAACTTTTCTTCAAAAGAAACCAAAGTAACAGACATTTAAAGCTAATCCTCAGTCTTTTCATTTTAGGTTATTGTTATGTTTTTAGATAAATCATTTCTATGGTGTTATAAATCATTATACATCCCCATTAGCAAAATGAGTCTTAAACATGGTGGTTCTTCAGATAGGAAGATAAATTAAATGTTCATGCAAAGTGGATTAAATATTATTATTATTATTATTATTATTATTATTATTATTTTAGAAAAGCTTAAGGAGAGTAGTAAGTATTCCATTCTACGATACGTCCTAAGATTACAGATTACAAACACAAACACCAAAGATGGTTAATATTTAATCCCATCTCAAGAAAATGGTATTTTCATTCTACCAGCAGTGTGGACCAAAAACTTGAGATCCTTCTTGATTCTTCTTTCTCTCACATTTCACATCCAATCCATCAGTAAATCATATGGGTTCTACCTTGAATACATATTCAGAATCTGACTTCTTCCCACCACCCTTACACTAGTCCAAACCACCGCCATTTATCTCTGAACTACTGCAATAAGCCTTCTAACTACTCCTCCTACTTCAATATTTGCCCCCCTGCACGGTAGCCAGTAATTATTCTAAAATATAATCTCATCGAGTCATTCTCTGCTCATAATACTAATAATTTCCCCTCTCTTTCAGAAATAAAATCCTCTCTTTAACATGGCCTACATCTCCCTACTTAGTCTGGAAGTACTGGGAATTAACAGAGAATGGTTACAGTGGTCAAGAAGCATAGGTGAAAATCCAGGAAATAGGGTTAAATTCTCGGTTGTTCAGTCCTCCTTCATTTTATATAGAAGGCAATAATGATGATTATTGAAACAACATTCACTGAGCCCTTACTATGAGATCTGCAGCCAAGGGACTGAAGCATCTTATTACAGGAAGAAAAACAGGATTTTTTATCCCTTTAGAAAAGCAAATATTTGGGCATAAGACAGCTGTCCTTTAGGAAGAATGTTCTCTGAAAAGCTACAGTCTATAAGAACCAGAATATTTATAAAAACAAAGCTTTATTGTCAGTGCAATTAAAGCATCTGAAATATTAAATACCAAATTCTACTGTTACTCCTAATTAAAAACGTGACAACAGGCTTAGGATGTAGTCACTCTTGGATCTTGGCATTCCACTCCCCATCTCCTCTTCAGCAGTACATTATCAAATGAAGTACTGACTAGATTTATTGTGAGTAGCTCTCAGGGATAAAACTAAGACCAATATATGTCAGGCAAGTTGAAGAACCTGCCTTGTTAGATGGTGAATTCCTTATTATTAGGAGCATTCAGACTGGATAATCATCTGTTGACAAAATATAGATGAAATTCTTTCAATGACAGGGCAGAGGATAGACAGGGGTTGAATTAGCAAATCATGAATGCCTTTTTCTATGGCATTTTATGCAACTAAGAGAAACCAGCATTAGAATGTATCTTCAGTGTGTGCCTAAATCAATGTATAATGAGAATATCAATCATGATGACAATTATAGGGTTTGTAGAATTTGGTCCCAGAATGAGTTCCAAAACAGCAGCATCGACAGGGCAGAAGAAGATGATTGCTTCTCAGGCAGCAACTCTTAAAAGTTTTCTATAGCTAAAATCTAAACCAACTGTATACCATACCAAATGCCTTTATGACAATTATTTGTTGCTCTATGTCAAAATCCTTGTTCCATCCTCTCTACCCCACCTTTACCCAGTCATTATCCTTTTCTGGTTTCCTCTTTACAAAGGAACTCTGGGTCAGTTAGACAGGCAGTGATTGAAATAGAATTTTGTATGTAAAGGAGAGTAGTGATAAAGCCAGATAACAGAGGGCCTTGAAAGCTGACAGTATTTAGATTTGAAGAAAACAAAACACACATCACTCTCATGTTTTTGAGGACAAGGATAAAAGGAAAATGGTATTTTAGAAAGATTAATTAGCATGGTGGTGATAAGGAATCCATGACTGGGTTGAACAATGATGCTATTATTCTATGGTTAATTCTATTAGGGCACTTTTATGAATATCTACTATTTTGTGGCAGTTTAAGAAACACTCCTCAATAGCAGCCTTATCTTTCTATAGCTAGCAATTTAAAAAAATTCAATGTGAACTAAAAGGAGTATAGAAGAAACCCTAACCACTCGTATTAAACTCTGCTTTTACAGGGGAAATCTGGAAAAATAAAAAATAAAAAATAAGGTCGTATATAATAAGCTTTATGGGAATAAACAACATTGGGGGGGGAACATGTTTTCTCCAAGAAAAAAAAAAACAACTAAAACTGCTAAAACCAACTGCTTTATATTGAAGTATTTTAGACTTAGTTTCCAGGGCACAAATTTACTATCAATATAGTTCATCCAAAATTAAAATAATATAGAAGTGAAAAAAATATATGTAAGTGGATTTTGAAAGATACTTACTGTGCTGCCCCTTCCCTGAGGAGATTGTCATTGTTAAGTAGTAGCCGGACATCTGAAGAGGAAAAAAATGTTAAAAGACGTTAAAAATAGAGCGCCTGGATGGCTCAGCCAGTTAAGCATCCGACTCTAGATTTCGGCTCAGGTCATGATCTCACAGTTTGTGGGGTCAAGTCTTACACTGGGCTCTGCCCTGATAGCGTGTGCAGCATGCTTGGGATTCTGTCTCCCTCTCTCTACCCCTCCACTGCTTGTGCGCACACTTTCTCACCCCTCTCAAAATAAACATTTTAATAAACCACACCTTTAAAAGATGTTAAAATTCAAATGTTCAGTAAAGGATAAGCTTCAGAAATGTTTAACAAGTCAGGCTTTGCAAAGTTGATCTTCAGATATCCTATATGCAAATGAACAGATGCTCACGTTCATAGATTTTCATGTAATTATTTGCAGTACAATAATCAAACAACTTCTCAAGGAATTTCATAGCAAATAAAAAGCATGGTTTAAAGAAAGTTACAATTAGAACTGTTAATTTTGTATCTAAAGAATCCTTTAAAATAAGATTAAGAACTGGAGGCTTTTCTATAACATCAGACCAAGAAAGCTGGGCAAACTTCAGCCAGTGGCAGTGAAACTGCCAAACATATTTTTCCACGAAGGATCGAACGTGGGGCCTACGTGCTTTTAAAAACCTGTATGTCAAGAGTCTAGTCACGCTTATTTTTTAAATTTTAATTATTATTTTTTAATGTTTACTTATTTATTTTGAAAGAGAGAGATAGAGAGTGAGCAGAGCAGGGGCAGAGAGGGAGACAGAATCCCAAGCAGGTTCTGCACTGTCAGCACGGAGTCCAGTGGGGGGCTCAAACTCACAAACCGTGAGATCATGACCTGAGCCGAAATCAAGAGCTGGACCCTTAACCTACTGAACTATCCAGGCACCCCTATAGTCATTCTTCTTTTATAAGAGGAGGGTCCTTGTTATAGAAGAAACTATTAAGCATTCATTAACTCCAAGAGGAAAGACTAATTTAATTATAAGCCAAAGGCCATTGACTCTTAGAGCTTCTGAAAGAGGCTGGCTGAAAGAGGCTGAAGAGGCCAATGTGTAGCATGCCAATAAAAACTAGTCCTCATGCCACAAGTAGCTTGCCAATTCTTAATCTAATTCTTTCATATCAATTATTCTCATGATATTCCTGTAAAGTCCATTCAGTTGTCAGAAATCAAACAGGGACTTCTAACTACAAAGGCCATTAATTTTGTTAAAAATTTATCTGAGCTGGGGTGCCTGGGTGGCTCAGTCGGTTAGGCGTCCGACTTCGGCTCAGGTCATGTTCTCATGGTTCATGGTTTGAGCCCCACGTCGGGCTCTGTGCTGACAGCCCAGAGCCTGGAGCTTGCTTCCAATACTTTGTCTCCCTCTCTCTGGCCCTCCCCAGCTCATGCTCTGTCTCACTCTCTCTCTCAAAAATAAATAAACATTAAAAAAAAAATTAAAAAAAAAAGAATTTATTTGAGCTAATCAGCTTGATAAAGTTCAGGTCGAAGGAAAATTTCCTAAAAGCTCAGTTGTTGAAAATTTACATTTGGTCAAAATGCAAAAAAGACTAGGAAAATAAGGCTGCATTTGTTTATTTGTTTCTCTTGCTGTTAGTGCTCAAAATCCACAAACAAGTCTATAAGGATACATGTTCTGATTTATTTCTATTGTATTATTTACTCCTTAAATTATTATATGTTCTCCTGGTTACTCTTTCTCTGCATCATTAATTATTTTTATCACTGGAGATTAGTGATTGTTCTATGATGTGTGGGGCTCTGGGCCAACTGCAGATGAGTATCACATAGCTCCTCTCAAGTACATAGCCCTCTAATGTAAAACTCGAATTTCAAAATAAATGCTTGCTAAAATGAACCAAGATACACAAAGGACTTAAAGATGAATTTAACAACTTAAAATGGGATTATAATGATTGATTTTATCATAAAGCTTAAGATGCCTCATCTACATTTTTCATTCTATATGTTAAGCCAGTGAATAGAAATTTATAAATGTATTGGAATAGCGGTTCCCAAACTGGCTGTGACTCAGAATCACCTGGGAGAACTTGAGGATGGTAAGGCTGGAATCTGTGTATGTAATAAGCTTCCCAGATGTAGTTAGTTCAGCCCCAATGGCTCTTGAAAGTGTCCTGTATATACTACAAGCATGTGTTGAGTGAAAGCACAGAAGAAGCTGAAGCTATGATTTATAGTGATACAAAACTATGAAAATAATTTAATATTGTTTCCATATTCATATTAAGCTACTTTAAATCTTTTCTCACATAAGATAGGTATCCTAATTTATGGGTTAAGAGTATGCTTTTAACTCAGACCTGGGTTTGAATCCTTGTTCTGACACTTACTTGCTAGATGACATTAAATAAATTATTTTAACCTCTTTTAATCTTGATTTCCTTAGCTATAGCTATAATGTGCTGTAAGGATTAGAAGAGATAAGAAACACTCAATAAATACTTATATACATAACTATGGAGGGCTTAAAATACTAATGTTTACTCACCATTGAACACTTCATTAAATTCCCCTGGGGGTGCATGAGTGATGAATTTAGCAGCTATGCGTACCTAAAGAGAAAGAAATAAGAGAAGAGTAACATACAAAGGAAGAAGCAATTAACAGATTACAAAATTTTCATCACATTCATGGAGACAAAACTTCCTATTCAAACCTTTACTATTTAGGAGACTTCAGATTTTTTTCACAAACTATCCCAAAGCTTTTATCATCAATAGAGGTTTGTCCTGATTTTGAGATCTACATGTGGCTTTAAGATTTAATTCTTCTTTAAAAAGTTGAGGGGCGCCTGGGTGGCTCAGTCAGTTGAGCGTCCGACGTCAGCTCAGGTCACGATCTCGTGGTCCGTGATTTCGAGCCCCGCATTGGGCTCTGGGCTGACGGCTCAGAGCCTGGAGACTGCTTCCGATTCTGTGTCTCCCTCTCTCTCTAGCCCTCCCCCGTTCATGCTCTGTCTCTCTCTGTCTCAAAAATAAATAAACGTTAAAAAAATTTAAAAAAAAAATTGAATAATCAATTTTTGGTCAAAATATACTACAGGCACAAACAGAGAAAGTTATGATCCTAATCACTTATGAACATTTAAGCAAAACTAAATGAAAGAGTAGTAAACTGGTAGGATACCAATTTGTGTTTATAGCGTTTATCCCAATGCAAAGGTGGTTCAGTATTAATAAATCAGTGTAATTTACAAATTAAAGGAGCAAACCCTTGTGATTCTCTTAACTCATGCTGGAAAAAAAAGATAAAATTCAACATTCAAGTATCATAAAACAACAAAACTACTAATTTTTGGTAGGAATAAACTTCTTTAACTTGATAAAGGATTATCTACCAAAATTCTACAGCATACTTAATAATGATGCAACATTGCAAGCAGTGTCCCTAATTTTAAAAACAAGACAAAGATGACTGCTATCACCTACTATTAAACACTGTACTAAAGGTTCTAAAGAATGCTATAGACAGTACTTCTTCTGTTCTTCCTTCTAACTCCCTCTCCTGCCCCCTACTGCCATTCTACTTTTCTGGATCTCCTTTTATAGACAGACACTGAAGTCTTAGATCTAACTTGCATATCCCTTTTTCTCCTGTATTTTTATCTTCTTTTTGTCATTTGGTAGTTTATTTGGGGAGAAGGCCTCAGAGCTCCATTTTTCAATTCACTTAAAATGCTCTTCATTTATGTCTATTTTGCTATTCAGATAGTTATTTTAAAACCTATTTTTCATTTCCAAGACTTTTATTTGTGTGTGTGTAAGAATTATTGAGTCTCCTTGAGGGTATTAACTATACTTACTTTAAAGTATTGCTCTATTGACTGTTCCCTAAGAATTTAGATCTACTTGTTTGTTGAGTTTGATGCTTTTCTTTCATAGTACCAGTTTTCCACAAATATTTGGTATTCCTCCTTGAATTTAATTTAGCTTGCCTGTTCTGTTTACCAGCAGTTTGTCTCTAGTGATTGTAGGGGAGAGAGAGAGGAGACTTGCTGCTGTGAAGTGGATATGAGCCAATTAATTTCTGAGTAACCCTCATAAGGGCCAGAGGCTACCTGGGGCATCGCCCTGCCTCTCTGCTCTTAGTGCTCATTCTCAATGCTATATTCTGAGGACAAATGCATTTCTGTCTGCAGTTCAGCCCCAATGGAAGAGAAAAGAGGAGCCAATGGTACAGTTAGCTTAATTCTGCAATTAATCTACTCCAAGACTGTTCTGAGTCCTTTCCTTCTTGCTCCTTAAGTTGAGCTCCTCCAAGTGGCTCCTACTTCCACAACAGTTATCTTCTGATCTTACTTTTTTTCCCTCGTGTATTTACCATTCTGCTTTCTATCAAAAGAATTGCTACAAAACATTGGTCCAACAGTGGCACTCTCACTTAAAACAAAAAAAGCTTATTTGAGAGAGAGAAAATAGAGCAGGGGGAGGGGCAAGGAGAGAGAAAATCCCAAGCAGGCTCTGTGCTGTCAGTGCAGAGCCTGACATGGGGCTTGATCACACATATCATGCAATCATGACCCGAGTCAAAACCATGGAGTCAGACATTCAACTGCCCTAGCCACCCAAGCACCCCTGTTACTAATTCAGTTCTCTTCTCAATGTGTTTTCCCTACTCTTTTCATTCTACTAAGGTTTGGCATAAAAGATGAGGTGAAACCATGTGCTCAGTCTGCCATATAATTTAATCTCTTCGCTTTTATCAAGTAAGATGTGAAATACAAAGAATGTAAAAATCTATGTAAAAGAAAAAATAATTTCGAGTATCATTTGGCAATATACATATATAATTATGATGCTAGCAATGATAATAGGACTGACCTCTGACAGTCTCACAGTACAATTCTTTTTTTTTAATAAAGTTTATTTATTTTGAGAGAGAGTGTGAGCAGGGGAGGTGTGGAGAAAGAGGGAGAGAGAGAATCTCAAGCAGGCTCCGTGCTGTCAGTGCAGAGCTGGACATGGGGCTCGTTCTCACAAACCTGTGAGACCATGACCTGAACCAAAATCAAGAGTTGGACATTTAACCGACTGAGCCACCCAGGCGCCCCTCACAGTATAATTCTAACACTATGACAGAAAGAATGTTGAAAATTCCCTAATATTTGATGTGATAATGAGTACGAAGATGATTCAACTCACTGATGAGGGGCAAAGAGGAACACAGTAGATCTACCAATAAACTGAGCCCTGCTTTCCAAGTAGGCATCCTCCATTAACCTCTTCATTTCCTTCAAACAACGTTAAGTTCTTGTTGACCCACTCAAATCAAGGCTATCATCAAAGCCAAACCATTCTTAAGCAGAAAAAAGACTTTCAAGAGTCCTTTGAAAATACAACTGGGCACTGAGAAGAGAATTAGAAAGACAAAAAATACTTTACAACTTCAGGTTTATACAGAAGATCTTATATATGACTTCACTCATTCTAAAAAGAATAAAAGAAAAGCTCCATGGACAAATTTTACATCTTCAGTCAAGAAAGGCCTACTGATTGATGGAGCAAGGTAGATTGGAAAACCTGAATTCTAATTACTGGCTCTATTGGTCCATAAACTAACTAGGGTTGTAATTCTAGAAGCATGACTAACCTGTTTTGGTCCTGAGTTTCCTCATTATAAGCCAACTCCTAAAAGAGATGAGAAGTTCTGCAAAATTTCTTTGAGTTGTAAAGCTCTACCTGATTTTTTAACCTTAGAATACAAAACCTGTATGTGGATTACCTGGAAGCAGAGATGAGGAATCCATCTGTCATGACAGGATAATTATAGATAATACATTACTTTTCTGGAATAAAAGCTGCTGGAGACTAAGAGGAATACACCATAAAACTCTTATATTAACAAGCAACAACAATAAAAAGAAAATAATTAGGAAGTAAGAAATGCTGCTCAACTCATGAAAATTACACTACACAGGACTTAACAGTTCCCATATAGATTTACAACTCGGTATATTTATATTTGCCTTGGCATGTGCAGTTAATCATATTTCTTTCCTCATCAACTGTTGCTGTCAATCATTTATTTAAGAAATTAGTAAACCTACTTTGATAGTAAACCTATTTCTTAGTCTGTTCAAATCTGCTGAGGGGCTATGATCTATCCCACTTGTCAATGTGCATCTCCCATAATCCTTACATCATTGTGAAAGTCCCTTTAGTCAAACAAATTTAAGTGTGTGTAGTTCAAAAATATACAACCCAAAAAGCATATTCCCTAAAAAGAATAAAGCTATATATTTTACATACTACATATATAACATAATGTTTGAATATGCAATAGTAAAGGCTACCAAAATGAAAATTCAAGATACTAGTATTCCTGAAGTTATCCCTGAGGTTTTAAAAGTCATAAAATCTGATGGATCTGGCATAATTAAAACAAGTATTTGGATAATCAATGAACTGACAATGCATATTAAAAAAGTAATAGTTCATTCATTCAGCAAACATTTGCTGAGCACATACGAAAAGAAGAGTAAATAAAGATTAAACACTGAGTAAGATTTGGTCACTGTCTTCAAGGACCTGACACACAGATAGTAATACAGCAAGCAAGTATTAAAGGCCACGGTGAGGCACAAGGAAGATGCAGTCAACTTTATATATGTATATAAGGAGTGGTGGAGTGGCCTTTAGATACAGTGATGTTTGAGTTGGATTGAAGAATGAGTAAATACCAAGGAGCTCATCCAGTCAGAGGAAACAGTATGCACAAACTAAGACATTATAACACAACAAATTGAATGTAGATATTTAAAAGATTTGCAGAATGTAAAACAGTGCTATTTTTCCCACTAATTCTTTTGTTTTAGAAAATAAAGTTTGGGTATTTTTTTTTTTTTTTCTTTTTTTCCTCAAAACAAAATACCAGGGCGCCTGGGTGGCTCAGTCAGTTAAGCGTCCGAAGACACTTGATTTTGGCTCAGGTCATGATCTCAGAGTTCGTGAGATGGCGCCCTCCAACGGGCTGACAGCCTGGAGCCTGCTTGGGATTCTCTCTTCCTCTCTCTCTGCCCCTTCCCTGGCTCACTCGTGCCCTCTCTCTATTCCAAAATAAATAAACTACAAAACAACAAGAAACAAAATTCCAATTATTTCTGTTAACATATAAATGTTTTTAAGTATGTTTTTAAATGAATTAATACTTTAAGAACTCTTAAGTTTTAATATCTAGTACAATAGCTATAAACTACATAAAAAGTTGACTCCTAAGAGTATAAAGGGGTCCTGAAAACAAAAACGTCTGAGAAGTGCTCTGTTGATACAGGTTGATGTTTTATCATATGCCATTGAGTGCAAAAGTTCACACAATGATATATTCCGGTTTTATTAAAAGTAAATACACTTACATATATGTATAGCTACTAATTTTAATTAGGACTTCTTCTGGTGGTAGTTATTAAAAAGTTTTTCTTTCCTTTTTTGGCTTATCTCTATGTTCAAAAAGTTGTATAAGGAATATAAATTACTTGTAATTTTTTTCTGGGAGTTAGTACCTCTTAATCCCCTTTATTCTACTTCATCCACTACTTTATTACTTGTATGTTAAAGATAATTTTTAAATTTTTAAAAATCAAAGAGGATCATGACAACATCTACCATCTAATAAATTAATTTTGTTAAAGATAAAAAAGGACATTAACAAGATAAAGGCTATGGAGTGACATCAAAACTGAAAGCGATGGATCAAGGAAACTACAGGTCAAGGAAGCTAAAGGACAGAGTAAAAAGGGAGGTTGGCAAAGGCAACAAGGAAGATTTTTTTAAAGTTTATTTTTATTTTTATTTATATTGAGAGAGATATAGAGAGCAAGTGAGGATGGGGCTGAGAGACAGAACATCAAGCAAGCTCTGCACTGTCAGTACAGAGCCCAATGCAGGGCTCTATCTCACAAACCGTGAGATCATGACCTGAGTTAAAACCAAGATTTGGACGTTTAACTGACTGAGCCACCTGGGCACCCCAAGGAAACTTTTTAAAGTTACACTTTGCATATGCTTCTTGACCAGAAGCTTAGCCTTATTTACCTCCTGGCTGCATAGTGCCTTATGCTGGAATGTATGGGATAGTTAATTGGTTAAATGAAGGGATTATATGGGAAAAAAAATGAGCTAAACTAAAAGACTGCTTCCACTTCCTAAAGGGGGGAAAAAAACCACACAAAGTACACATAAATCAGAGAGGGAGGAATAACAAGTAAGCAATATTTGAATTCAGGCTTAAGTGCAGAAGAATTCTAATTAAAGTGCTGGAAAAACAAATGAGTGATACCCGTAAATCTAAGAATATCAAGAACAGGAGAAATGTCCAATTAAAGAAACAAAAACATCTCCCAGTTTTTAAATGAAAGCTGGTAAGAGGTGAAGACATATATATGCAACAGCAAGGGTGAAATTCTAAATGAGTGATTAAAAAGAATGTAGTCATCATTAGATGCCAAAGGTAGATCCCAAAACATGGTCATTGTCAACAATCTCCATGTTATTTTCTGAGAGGTACTAAAAAAGTGGACCACTCAGTATTAAATATTTGGCAATCTTTGACAACAGATTTTGAAGTGATAAGTTGATTTGTCACTATAACAATACCATAAAAATTCCTTGAGACAGTAGTTGAAATCTTAATGCTACATTTACACATTCTCTATAAAAATCTAAAGTCTACTCCATGGACTCCAAGGTCCTTCAAAATTTGGTTCCCTCACCCTCACCTCCTACTGCCTAGCTGCTAGACTTCACGGCTAAATTCCTGCCTCAGGGCTATTGCATTTCTCATTCCTTTTTGCCAGAAACGCTTTCTATCAAAGCATCTCTCTTCATTCAAGTTCCTGATGTCACTTTCTGACTTCCTGACTCCTATCTACAAATTAGCCATGATACGGTCTGCATCCTTCACAATTCTAGCCCATTTACTCGCTTTTTCTTCAAGGAACTTGTCACCACTGAATGATATTTATGTTTCCTGCTCAACACTCCAAAAGAAGTCCAAGAGCATAGAGCTCGGGTGAGCAAATTGCTAATACAAAAGGCCAGACAGTGAACATTTTAGGGCTATATGGGCCACATGGTCTCGGTCCCAAATGAAAACAAATTAGCACAATTGTGTTCTAATAAGATTTTAATTGTTTATTTATTTTGAATGCTTATTTGAGAGAGAGAGACAGAGAGAGAGAGAGTGTGTAGGGGGAGGCAGAGAAAGAAGGAGAGAAAGAATCTCAAGCAGACTCCGTGCTATCAGTGCAGAGCCCAATGTGGGGCTTGATCTCATGAACCTGAGATCATGACCCGAGCTGAAATCAAGAGTCGGATGCTCAACTGACTGAGGCACCCAGGCACCCCTTATTTTTTTTTTTTTTTTTTACCATTAAGGTATTATTGGTAAATAAACTCGTAAGATATTAAAGTGTACAACGTGATTTGATATACGTTGTAAAAGTATTAGCCCCACTAAGTTAATTAAAACATTATTTTGGATTCTCTAATTTGTATTTCATGTAATTTTCACATGTCACAAAATAATCTTCTTCTGATTTTTTCCCCCAACCATTCAAAAAACATTAGCTTGTAGGCTACATACAAACATGCAGTAGACCAGATTTGCCAAACCCTGGAATAGAACGTTTGTTCACTGCTGTACACCCAGAACTGAGACCTGGCACATGCTAGCAATGTAAATGAATGACGACTATTTTATTGTCTACAAAACTTTTTCATAACCTGTTTCTCTTCTGATCTTGAAACAGCTTAATAAGTAGGCGAGACTAGTATCCCCACTAAAAAAGGAATAGATTCAGAGAAAGTGCTTTGTCAAAGGTCACAAACTTACACAGAGGTGGGCCTAGAACTATTCAATCAACTATACTGTGCATTAGTAACAGGTATTTAAATTCAGGAGGATTATCTTTAGTGTGGTGTCACATAGATTTAGCTTAGTCCTTTTAGAATTTTTTTTTCTTTTATCCAGGAATTGAGTCAAAACCTTGCTTATGAAAGCTACAGTTGAAACAAAGTTGGAAGGAATAAATACAATGATAAATAGTAATGTTAAAAGTCAGTATTTTCTCATCTAGCTTCAAAACTGGGTCAAAACAAGATGAAATTTGGTAGAGGTAAGAATTGGTGGCAGAAGTAAAAGGGGAGAGAGATGGCTAAGTAGCGACAGCAAAAATATTTTTGCTGCAATACAAATGAGGGATGACATTTTTAAAAACAGTGATTTAGTCATTCTTTAGAATGGGGTGGGGAACAAAGTTGAAAGCAAGTATGTCCCATAGAGGAGAGGCATGCCATCTCCAGTGTAACTGAGAATCACTGATATGGAGGTTTTGGTGGAACAAAAACTTAATTGCTGCTTTAAAAACAACAACAAAAAAGGCTTTTAAAAAACATCCCTATTCCATAAAGTAATAGTTTCACTGCACATAACATTCATCAGATAGTATCTGAAGGGTATAACTCCATGTATATTTTAAAGGGAGAATAACTCAGGCCTTATACACAGGCCTTATACACAATTCCAATCCTTCATAGATTTAAATATTCCAATAATGTTAATTTCATGGAACCCACTGTATTACGTTTCTGACCTAAAAAGGTGGAATTTAGGACCTTATAAGCATCAGTTAAAGATAATTTTCCTAGATTTCAATTTCTTCCCCTTCTCCGTATCTTCTCACCTCTTCAAGAGGGAAATAAAAAAAAATACCTAATCCTTGAAAGACTCAAAATTTCATTATTAGTAATACCTGTACTGAAAGTTTAAACATCAAACTGAGAAAGTAATATACCTTATTGTTCCCCAGAAGCTGCTTAATTTTGTTAATTTTGATATACTGTATTTTAGTAAGAAACTTTAGAAAATGTATTAAAAGACACTTGGAAAATTTATAAAACTTAGGTTTTTATTTATTAAATAATCTTTTAATAACAGATGCCACACATTTCAACATTACATCTCTTCATAACTACCTTTTTAAATGATTTTCTTGACAATCACATACAACAGGATTCAAGTTGAGTATTTAACAACTGCAGCTCTGTTTGAATGTCAGTGGATAACTCTAAACAAGCAGGGAAGAAATTCTGGGCTAGATAATAGCCACATTCTACTTATCAGCAAGGCCCAGGTCAGTTTATACTGCCCAAACTTTGTATACTTCAGGAGTCAAATCTCCGCCAGCTTGTCTCCCTGGTGTCTACCGAAATATTTACCTCCCTCATTAGACTACTGCCTGTATTAAAGACTTTGCTTCTGGGCTTGACTTACACTGTCCTTGAAAGTTTTGCCTCTCTCCTTATCTTTACCTGTCTAAACTCTGCCTGTCTTTTAAGGTTGGGTTCTTCTGTTTCTTTCCAAAAAGTATTCCCAGTACTTGTAATTGCAAGAATCCTTTACCACATTAAACCTTACTTTACCATACTTTGACCATTTATTATAGCACCTAAAATATAACTGCTATTGATAATTAGTTCTATAGATACCATTTTGTCCCTAAAAACTAGTTTTCTTTGGGCAAACTGCCTTGCTTTCCTTTTCCTTATTATACAGGGTCTAGCAAAGTAAATGGCACATAGCTGGCAATTAGTTAAAGGTTTACAAAACCCCTTCTACATAAAATGACAATATGGAAGTGTTCTTAGTTTTTCAGATTATGAGATACTATGGCAAAATGGAAAGATATAGGCTCTGGAGTTGGGACAGATCTGGATTTGAATTTCAATCACTTAAGGTCTTTAAATCATATCCTCAGCCTAAAGTGGGGCAGTATCTACTTCTTAGAATTGTTGTGAAGATTAAATTGTTGTGAAGATTAAATTTCACAGTATATTTAAAATATAGGGGTGCCTGGCTGACTCCATTGGTAGAGCATGTGACTCTTGATCTCAGGGTTGTGGGTTTGAGCCTCATGCTGGGTGTAAATATTACTTGAAAATAAAATCTTAAAAATAAATACATAAATAAAATAAAATAGGTGCAATAAATGTCAGCTACTGTTATCTGGTCCTAGCAAGACAACTGCTGCTTTAAATTATTAAACTAAACAACCCCCTCATATTATTAAGAAAATAATTTCCCTTTTCTAGAAATTCTTTGGGTCTTAGTAACCTTATATTCCCCATCATTACAGTCTTTATTGTGAACTATAAATAGTGGCAACTTTTGTGCTGACCAAAAGTTCTCCAAAATATCACTGCTTCACTTCCCTTTATAAACACATCTTCCAAAGTTTACCTATGTTTTCAACTAGGCTATACTTAAAAAAAGCATAGTAACCAATTGTACTTTTGTATATGTTTATTTTCCTTACTTTTATCCTGCGTCATTACAGAAGTATTCAAGGATAAATAGCTACATTTTTCTTCCTAAAGAGATTTACCTTATTCTTACCCTGTTAAGACAGTAAGTTCTATTTGCATGGAATTCAATACTGTTTCCTAACAGGTTGTTTGCTGTTTGAAGACATTTAGATATTGTTATTTTTTTAAGACTTTACTTTTTTTTAAGAGCAGTTTTAAGTTCACAGCAAAACTGAGAAGGTACAGAAATTTCCCATAGGGTCTGTGCCCTCCAACATGCATACTTCCTCCATTAACACCCCCACCAGAGTGGTTCCTTGTTCATTTCATGAACGTACACTGACACATCATTATCATCCAAAGCTCATGGTTTACATTACGGTTCACTCTTTGTGTTGTACATTTGATGGATTTGGACATATGCACAATATGTATCCACCATTAATAGTATCATAGAGAGTATTTTCACCGCCCTAACAATTTACTGTTCTCTGCCTACTCTTTCTTCCCTCCCCCTAGTATGTTATTTTAAAAAGGAAGAATTTTTTTAAAAATGCATCTTGCCTCAGTGTGGTTCATTTTTTCATCTGGTTCTAAAGCTTTCAGTGAACTAACAATAAACTATCTGGGGCAATAATTTAATAGGTACAAGTTCCAAGCTGTTGACATGCATATATAATAGTATCAAAGCCCTGGAATTTCAGTTGCAGTGCCCTTATCAAATAAACAAAACCCCTCCTGGCTGAGGGTTCTCAGAGGCTAGTGAGAATTTAATTTGGGGCTGCAATTCTAAAAGAAAAATATATTCTTAGTGATGTCTAGGACCAAATGGAATATTGGTTTCATTAACTAAAACTTATTGTTAGCTGCTTTTTTATTTACTTTTTAAATGTTTATTTACTTTTGAGGGAGAGAGAGAGGGAGAGAGAGAGAACGAGTGGAGGAGGAGCAGAGAGAAAGGGGGACAGAGGATCTGAAGAGGGCTCTGCAGTGCTGACAGCAGTGAGATCATGACCTGAGGCGCTTAACCAACTGATCCATCCAGGCACCCCAGTAGCTTTTTAAAATTCCAAATAAACTATTGTTTTCCCAGTTTCCCAGTTTTTGACCTAGAGACACTACAAAGACTCAGAATATACTTAAAAACTTAGCTGTATACAGTTTATATTCTATCATTTTCAGTAATAGCTAAGGCTTAAAAGCATAAAGATATGTTTTAAATTAGGATCAGTATTATATAAAACAAAAGATGGCACTTCCGAATATTTTGCTTTGTTTACTCTTTTAAAAGTTATTTTAAAGTAGCTCTTAGAAACTGTTTTCTCTAGGGGCGCCTGGGTGGCTCAGTCAGTTAAGCATCTGACTTCTGCTCAGGTCATGATCTCGCGGTTCGTGAGTTCAAGCCCCGCGTCAGGCTCTGTGCTGACAGCTCAGAGCCTGGAGCCTGTTTCAGATTCTGTGTCTGCCTCTCTCTCTGACCCTCCCCCGTTCATGCTTTGTCTCTCTCTGTCTCAAAAATAAATAAACATTAAAAAAAAACCAAAAAACTGTTTTCTCTATTAGTAACCAATTACAAATTTGGTCAGATATAGACAATAGGTGGGAAAAGCAGGCAAGTTTGCTTTTTTAAGTACAGCAATTTCATTCACTCACATTCATTCTCATGGAAGATCTAATTAGCTTTATTAAATGATTCATGAATTGGGCAGCATCCCATGCAAATAGAAAGGAGCTTCCAGCAATTACATTTTAAAAATTTTATCAACTCTAAGGAATAATTGCTCGAAAACTTATTAAAGTAATTATATAACATACATTTAATGTCAAAGTCTCTCCTTAACCAAACTTTAGTCAGGCTCCTCTGAGCCCTCTCTTCTCAGCTAGGCCTTGATCTTGGCTCCATCCTATGTCCTGTCTAACCCAATCCTAGCAAGAACCTGTTGTCATTTTAGTGAGAATACCCCCACTTTAGGTATCTGATCAAGTTCCTTATCCCCCACCTTTGATGCAGAAGTCCTCAATCTGTCTTTAGTAAGGATCCTGTTAAATCAGTTAAGTAAGAATCCCTCTACCCTTATGTGTCCTCTTAGTAATTTTCCATCCACTGACCCCCTCATTCTGCTTGCTGGCTATAGATCCCCAGTTGTCTTTGCTTCATCTGGAGCTGAGCTCTAGCTCTCTCCCCTAACACAAAACTATTGAATAAAATCGTCTTATTATTTTTTTTAATGTTTATTTATTTTTGAGAGAGAGGGAGACAGAGTTTGAGCAGGGGAGGAGCAGAAAGAGAGGGAAACACAGAATCCGAAGCAGGCTCCAGGCTCTGAGCTGTTAGCATAGAGCCCCACATCGGGCTCACAAACTGCGAGATCATGACTTGAGCCAAAGTTGGACGCTCAACCAACTGAGCCACTCAGACACCCCAAGTCATTTTAACAAGTATCAGAAGAATTTTTTCTTTAACAGGGTCATCATTATATTTTATGTCACCTAGTATAATGGTATATAAATATGACAAACTTAAGCATAAAATTTACAACAGACAAGAACCAAAAACCAGCTCTTATCTATTTTATAGTTAATCTTTCCCAACCATTCCCTCTATGCACCAAGTTACAAGGAAATCATCCATTAGTTCTTATTCTGGACTCTTCTAATATAAAACATCAGAATGCTGGTAAAAAGATTTCGAAGTATACATCTTAGTGTCCATTTAGAAGTTCAAAGTCAGTGGTAAGCCTTAAGACATTAACTACTGAACAGGAAAAAATTTTAAGTACTGACTCATTCTCAGTGAAGATTTAAAAATTTGAATTACCTTAAATCCAAAATTGCACTGATATTCATTTGGAAGGAGATAAAAGACAATACTTGTTTTTTGTTTTCATTTTTTTTTATTTGAAAGAGAGAGAGGGAGTGCAAGCTGGGGAGAGGAGCAGAGGAAGAGAGAGAGAACCTCAAGCAGTCTCCACATTCAGTGCGAGGCCGACGAGGGCTCGATTCCATGACCCTGGGATCATGACCTGAGCTTGAAATCAAGTCAGATGCTCAACCGACTGAGTAACCCAGGTGCCCCAAAAGGCCCTATTCATTTTAATTATAGGATCAAAATGTCTAGATCAAGAACTGAGGAAGTAGAAAAGTCTGAGATATAATGTTCTAATGAGTCAGAAGAAAAGATAAAAATGTGTGAAAAAGATCACATAAGCAACTTGTTGTTTAGAAGCTTAAATGTGTTAAAACACACACACTCTCATCCCTTATTCTAGGTTACTGGGCAGACAGGTAAAGGGTTCCAAGTGCCAGATATACAATGGACATCATTTTGGAAACAAAAAGACCAATTTAAGAAACTCGGGAAAAATTCACACCATACACTTTGAGATTCAGATGCTTGAGAGCAATGACTGAAGTCCAAAAGGGTAGAGTTTGGTGGTGAGAACCTATGCCACATAGAAACAAAAGTACTGGGAAACAGGAAGCTTCAGCCTTCAAGATCCACTGCATATCTGGCATGTTATGGCATTCTAATTCAAAGGTATGTCTTTTTACCAATTTTATCTTCAAAAACTTTTGAAGTCAGACTTGGTTTCACAAGCCAGCTTTAATATTTCATTGCTTGGGTCTTAGTTTCTTCATTTGTGGATATAATACCTGCTCATATCAGACTGTTTTAAGGATCCAGTGAGGTAACAGGAGACGGACTTAATACATAGCAGATACTTAACTTTCTTTCCCTAAGCAAATGCCTACATGTTACTGAATTTTGAGTAACATGTTTTCTTTAAAGTTCAGATCTTTGTGTTTACCAATTTGTCCATTCACTCAAAACAAAACAACTTACTTAAGAGGAAGGATGGGATAGATGTGGGCTGGGTTGGGGAAAGACACTTTAAGGAAGGGGCAGGTGAGATCTAAACTGAGCTCTACAGAGTGCTTTAGATTAGGAGGCGGGGTTGGGGGGGGGGAGAGGGAGGTGGGTGTTACAAATGAGGGAATAGTAAAATGAAAAGAGGTGGGGGGAAAACAGTCTTTTGCAGGCAGACCAGTTTGGTAGAAACAGAGGATTTATTTGGAGATAATAAAAGAGAAGGGTAGAATAAGATGAGTCAGATGGCAGTAGTTATGCTAATATCAAGTCTGGTTGTATCTGTAGGTAATGGAGAAGTGCTGAAGCTTTCTGAGTGGGAAGCTCCATTAATAAAATTAAACTGTTAGTAATACAGAAGTACTGGAATCCTTAATACGGCCTCACAAAACCTGGAAATCAGTCTGTCCTCTAAGAGTTAGCTATGAAATCAAGTCAGATGCTATTAAAGTGAGATTTATTCACTCCTTCAACGAATATCTGATAGT
Organism: Panthera tigris; assembly: GCF_018350195.1. Lineage (NCBI taxonomy): Eukaryota > Metazoa > Chordata > Mammalia > Carnivora > Felidae > Panthera > Panthera tigris. Next base: position 95,344,156 of record NC_056667.1, on the reverse strand, counting down.
GCACTACATGTCAGGCACTGTTTTAGGCAATGGTGATGCACCAGTGTATGGTTCTTGTGGAGCTTACATTCTAATGGGTAGAGAGACAACATTAAATAACAGACAGAGATAACATTAAATAAACTACATTAAATAGCCAGTGATAAATGCTAAAAAATAAAGGAACTTAAGGGGATAATGAAATGTTAGGATTTGGCAATATATAGGGTAACCAGAGAAGACTTCACTGAGAAAATGACTTGATGAAATAGCTGGAGGAATTAAGGGAAGAAGGAAGAGAACTCCAGACAACAGAGCAAACACAAAGACCATTTAGGTGAGAATGTGTGGCTAGAACAGAGAGGACCAGGGGAGAATAGGAAGGAGATGAGGTGAGAGAGGTAAGCGGTAAAGACAGAGGGACTTGTCGTCAGAGTAAGAACTTTTATTCTGAAGAAGATGGGAAGCCAATGGAGGATTCTGAGCAAAGAAGTGACATGTTCCAACTTACATTCTCCAACCAGTGTATTCTGGGTGCTGCACTGCAGACAGCCTGCTGGGCAGGGAGGAGGAGGCAAGAGTACCAGCAGGGACACCAGAGAGAAGACTACTGCAATAACCTAGGAGAAATCACAGTGGCTTCTTCCAGAGTGGTTGGAATAAGGGGGTGGTGAGAAACCGTCTTTTTCTGGGTATAGTTCAAAGGCAGAGCCTACAAGATTTGCTACAAGACTATATGTATTGTGAAAGAAACAGGAGTCAAAGATGACACTAAACTTTTTGGCCTGAACAACTAAAGGATGAGTATGTCATTAAGAGGGGAAAGACTGCAGGAGAAGTTGTAATACGCAAATTTTTGATACTTAAGGGTTTCCTTCCAGCTATGTAAAAACAATGTCTGCTGCTGTTAAAAGTTAGAGGGTGCTCTGCCCAAAGACCCTACATGGTCTTGTGTTGGCTATATATCCCTATTAAGGAGGAAAATGCCATTAAAATGTTCACCTATATAGTTAAAATATTAACCTGTATCGTTAACTTCCCTCGTTCCAACTCCACACTTCAAGTGTGAAAAAACTATAATTTGATCTCCCATGTCCCTGACCTACCTGAAAGAAAGTTTCTAGTCCTTTCTATATTTATTTTTTTAATGTTTATTTATTTTTTGAGAAAGACAGAGCATGAGTGGGCAAGGAGCAGAGAGGTAGACACAGAATTCGAAGCAGGCTCCAGGCTCTGAGCTATCAGCACAGAGCCCGACGTGGGGCTCAAACTCATGAGCAGTGAGATCATGACTTGAGCAGAAGTCGGACACTTAACTGAGCCACCCAGGCGCCCCCTTTCTATATTTGTTAAATTAGTTGTTCTGCTACTTTTATACATTAGTTTCATCGGCCTAGCTAATATAAGTTTGTTCCTGAGAGATTTAGTTTTAATATCCTGATGAATCAAGTTTCTGAGCTAAAAGGCAGAAGACTAAGATTTGGATAGTGGTTCCGGAGTTGCAGTGGAATTACTGGGAAACTTATTTAAAAATAGATACCTGGGGCGCCTAGGTGGCTCAGTCAGTTAAGCATCTGACTTCAGCTCAGGTCTGATTTCACCATTCCTGAGTTCGAGCCCCATGTTGGGCTGTGTGCTGACAGCTTGGAGCCTGGAGCCTGCTTCTGATTCTGTGTCTCCCTCGCTCTCTGCCCCTCCCCCACTCATGCTCTGTGCTTCTCTCTCAAAAATAAACATTTAGGGGAAAAAAAAAAGATCCTGAGCAGTGATCCTCCCAGATTCTGATTCAGTTGGTCTAGGATAGAACCTTGAAATCTGCTTTTGAAAGCAGCACACCAGGGGCACCTTGGTGGCTCAGCTGGTTAAGCATCTGACTTCAGCTCTGGCCATGATCTCATGGCTCATGGGTTTGAGCCCTGTGTTGGGCTCTGTGCTGACAGCTCAAAGCCTGGAGTCTGCTTCGGATTCTGTGTGTGTGTGTCTCTCTCTCTGCCCTTCCCCCACTCACACGCTGTCTCTCTCTCTCTCTCTCTCTCCCTCTCAAAAATAAACATTAAAAAAAAAAAAGAAAGAAAAAGAAAGCAGCACACCAGCAACTCTACTGTAGGCAATAATGTTCCAAGGTACTGCTATATGATAACATTCTTTTTTTTTTTTTTTAAAACAATTTATTTATTTTTGAGACAGAGAGAGAGAGAGCGCATGAACAGGGGAGAGTCAGAGAAAGAGGGAGACACAGAATCTGAAACAGGCTCCAGGTTCTGAGCTGTCAGCACAGAGCCTGACACGGGGCTCGAATCCACAGACCGCGAGATCATGACCTGAGCCGAAGTCGGACACTTAACCGACTGAGCCACCCAGGCGCCCCTATATGATAACATTCTTAAGAGGATGATGCTCTTCACCTTGTCATGAGGACTATTATGACCATTAAACTTCTAAAATAAAGTGTCTTAACACTCTGAGTTTATAAGACATTTCAAATACTACTGGTAGCACACTTGAAGAAACTCAAAAGAGCACCCAGCTAATTTAGCAGTAATTACAATGTAGTCACAACCAAAGAACATCAGTATTTTAGTATCTGTAGAACTATCCATGTCACTATACCATTAAACTTGATTGCTGTTTAGGGCTGTGTCATTATTTCAGTAGAATTGTTTGCTACCTTAATTTACTACCTACTGTCTATTCAAAGGGATTAAAGTGGGTAAGACCACAGGTGTGGAAGCAGATTATCAACAGCGAATCTGCTCGACTAATTGTGGACACTGGTTCATAGTTTTGTTTAATGTCAAATGTGCCTCAGTTTAGTCAACTGTAAAATGTAGATAATACAAATATCTATCCTGTTGGAATGTTTTGAGACAAATACACATTAATACGTGAAATACTTAACACATAATAAGCACTTAAATGTTACTTAGATGCAAAACAAAGAATTCACAAGACAAAGTTCTCATATGTTCCAATGAACCTACCACCTTTCTTTGGTGAAGTCTGGCATTATGCAGTCTTCTTGCTTATGTTATAATTGACCTACACTACATCATATGATCCATTCAAATGAATATTCCATCTCATAGACACTGCTTAACAATATGTAAGTGCAGTTATAGCAATAACAAATTTTACACATACTTCAAAACTTAATAGTGTGAAGAACTGTGGTAAATCAATGAAAAATGTAGAGAGTAAGAGGCAAAGAGAACAATTAAGAATGTTGTTAGAAATAATTCAAGCATCAGAAAAGGTTGTAAATGAAGATTAACAGAAGGAATGTGGACTGACTGGATGTAATGTTAAGTAAGAAGTATATTTGTATACGCATAGAATAGAAAATATACAAAAGAATACTGGCTGCCTCTCAGGAACTAGGTGGCTGGAAAACAGGGGTGGTGGGGCTTTTTACTCATGCTTTGTCCTACATTTTAATTTTAAGCATGTAATCTGATTATAGTTCCTATACACCAAAAAATAATTTTTCTCAAAAATACTAATGGAAATGGAGGAACAGAATCTAATGACAGGAAGAATTTACAGAACTGGAATACTAATTGAACACGAGAGAAGAGGCTAAGAAGGAAAAAAATGATGCTAATGTTCTGAGCCTGTGTGACTACAAGGGAACAATGATGAGATGAACTGAAATGCAAAGGATCTGCAGGAGGTTCTGATAAAGGGAAAAGGGAAAATAACAGTTAAGTGCATATTAAAATCATCACCTAGTTCAGAAATCCCCAAGTAGTTAAATTGTCTTCAGTATCATGACTGATTTTTCCTACCCAGGGTTTTTATTTTCAGGAGCTGATCCACATAAGAAGTTTTTTTTCTTTTTTTGACATGCAAGAAAATGAGAGAAACTCATGCACCTGAGGAGAAAAGCACAAATGATACCTAACCTTATAGCGTGTGTTTTTCTGAGCTCTAAAGGAGAGAACTTAAAGCAGATGAAGGAAACACTTCTATTAGGGGTTCTGCAAGGCTAGATGTATATATTCATAGTCATTTTGGTATGCATAATGCTTTGTAGCTTTATGGGATTTACTACTAAAACGGCTCCAGAGGGATCTAATGTTCCCAGCAGTGGCATGGCAGATCATCAGTAATGGCAGCAGATACTTAGACACAATGAATGCCCAAAGAAAAACCCAGAGTGTGGACACGTTCCTGAACTTAAGAAATACCTAGAGATTACCAGAAATAATTGGGAGGTGGGATGAGGGAGCACGAGCTGGGGAAATATGAGAATGAAGAAAGGTGTGATTGGTTGGTCTCCTTTGTATCAAAACGTTGTCCCTACACTATGTACCTGGTCCTATCCTAGGTACTAGCATAAGAAGATATGCTTTCACTTACCAAAGAATTCACAGTTCTGTTATCAGGGCAAATGTGCAAAAGCAGACAATGACAGAAAGTCCTGAAACATTTTAACGTTTCAATTTTTAAAACAAAGATTTTTTTTTATTACAGTTTGTAGAAGTTCATTAAACTTTGTTGGGTTACCTTGATCCATTTCTCCTTACCTATTTTACAAGAAAACTGAGGCCCACAGAGATAAGTGATGTTTCTAGAATCACACTGGTGGCTATAAGCTCAGCAAAGAGAGGCCAAATCTCCTAACATTCAGAATCATTCTTTCCCATTACATCACAATATTTCAGTTATAATTCATTAAATGGATACCTCTATTTTGTTTTTTTCACTCATGGTTAAATGGGAAAAACAGTAAAGTGAAAAAAGCAAGGCTTCTGAATCAGACAAACCTGGGGCCTGATTTTTTGACAAATTACGCTACTTTGCTTAGTATTAAGGCTGGTCCTAATAAAAGAGCTAGATACTCTGGAAGAAATTATAAACCTACACCAAAGATTGGGCATCTGAGTTTGCACCTGTTTAGGCTTTATGCTCCTGTCCAAGGATTTTGTGACAGATTCTATAAATACTACTCAGCAAAGCTAACTGAAAAAAAGAGAACCTAAAAGAACAGTAGTATTAATACTAATTAATGACTTTTAGAAAATACCTATAGCAAATAAGCTCTAGAGTTTATCCTGTAAGGATAATAACTCATCTAGTAAATTAAGGATGTAATAGATAATCCAAAAAATACAGTTTATAAGTATATTTTTCATGCAGCAGCTAGGTAGCTCAGTTGGTTGAGTGCTGGACTCCTGATTTCGGCTCAGGTCAGGATCTCACGGTTCATGAGTTCCAGCCCTGCATTGGGCTCCTCTCTCTCCACCCCACCTCCTCAAAATTAATTAACTAATTAATTTTTTAAAAAGGTGTATTTTTCATAAGTTCTGAGCCCTCAAATCACCATTTTTCACATCCTTCCTCAACAATTTTGATAAACCTGTTCCAAAAAGTGCCTTAAAGATGACATAGTTGCCTAAGCTTTAAGCATTCATTTCTCTCTTATGGCATTTTTGAGGTTGTTCACAAATATTCTAATAGTTAAGCTGAAGGGGAAAATATGCTAATTGCACTTTTTTCAGCCTTAAAATTCTCTCTGCAATTATTTTTTTTAAATGCTGAATCATGAAATAAAGGAAACAGTCAGTGCAATGAGCCCAAACAAGTAATTCTTCTCATATTTCAAATTTCCTAATTATGGTATCTTGTCACTTTGGTCCTGTTAAGCGTTTGGAACTGAAGAGTCAGTGACTAGAAGAGTGTAGCTCATTCTCAGAAACTGAACTTGAGGACAAAACTAAAAGCATTTATTTCTGCAGGTTATTACACTTTCAGCTTCCTGTTTTATTTAGGCAGCTCATCATGACCATTTCAGGTAACAATGTAGAAGTTAAAAAACCCAACTTCCTCTTTGTAAAGTGATAAAAACCTAAGCAGTTACTTATGAGAATGGCTGATCTTACTAGCTTTTATAGAAATACTTGCAAGGAAATCAGAGACTATCAACACCAAATTCATCTCTGGGTTCACTGCTTTCAGGAAATGCAACAAAGATAAAAAGTGATATTAAAATATATTCCATGTGATGACATATACGCCTGAAAAAAAAACTCAAATAAAACGCAGTTGAGATCTTAGTTAAAAAGAGGAAAAAATGGAAACTTTAGAGTTCCTTCAAGGAAGAATCTATACAAATTAGGGCTGAAAATATCTTGATTTTAAAAATTTGTAATAGTGCCTTGGTTGTGAAAATTTTATAGGACAAGATCTCACTTAAGGGTTACTTACTGTTTATGAATGCTAAGATATTCATAGCAACAAGTCTTGTTGAAAAAATACTTCAATTCCTGAATTCAGTTAAAAGGAATTAGAAGCCTGGAGGAAAAGGGCTCGGTGTAGGTACGAAGCTAAAGGAAAACTGAGGTAATCTTAGATATCAAAGCCCTTTCTTTTTACTTAGAGATTCACAACAGAGAAATACAGATCAAGTTCTGTCTGGGAATAAGAACCTAACAAAATTTCAGTAATTTCAAATCATATGGATTATATGAGACTTCTAAGTATCAGCTATTCTTAGTTGTTCACAATAATAAAGAAACGTGGCTAATCTAAAAACTGTTCATGAAATATGAAATTCATCAGCATTTTTGGGCAGATTTACAGTACTAATTTTGATTTGCTTGCTGTCTCATTATTAATTAATATTAAGCAACAAAAGAAGTATGCTGGGAGATAAGAGGACACTTCACAAATTTGCTGTTACAAAATTAAGACTATTGATGTTATTAAACATTGTCAACATCCAAAGGCATCTCGATTTGCACTTTAAAATACAGGTATATTTTCCCAAGTTTAATTAAAAGGGCATTCTAACTTAGCCTCAAAGACAAAAACCCACAATACTGGTAAATGTAGTATTGTTTGGACACCATAAACTTTGAAGTTTATTGTTATTTAAATTTTTAGTGAAATTTTGCTGTAACAATATTTTTCCTTAAAATAAGTGGGCCATCAGTTGGGCTAACAATGTTTCGTTATTCCCGATTTTTACTATAATTTCATCCGAATCGTAACTATTTACCTTAGCCAAGACATTTTATCATAGACTTCTCTTCAGCGTTAATTCATATGTAAGATGCTCTTTTCTTCTCTAAGTTTTACACAAGAATTTTCAAGAACGAGAAAATTTAAAGCTGAAGTATTGTTCAATGGCTTGTGAACGTTTACCACATTCTCCAGTATTTCAAAATGACATGCTATACGTAGGTATGACATATCAAATTATTCTGTACGGAGTACTCCTGGATCATAAACAGTCACCCCTCTGTCATCCCCATCTCTCTTATTAAAAAAATAAAGAGCCCAGATATATTTACAGAGCATGCAAGAGTGCACATTTTGTAACAGCCAATGTGGGAAACAAAAGACATAATTCTTGTCCTATAACAAGTCACCTAGTGAAATCATTCTAATTTCTACAGACCCTAAAATCAAGTATTTACTGAAAAGCCTGAAAAGTGTTAAGAAATGTGTGCAGTTGTCAACAAAAAGTTATTCTACCTAACGCAGAATATGCTCTTATGTTTCAAATACTTTTTAAGAAGTAAATAAGCACTTAACACGCTGATAAATTTAACTATAATCAAAGACCACACAGTGGAGCATCGAAGAAGGCACGATGCTTTGTCCAAACTTGAATGTGTTAACATGAAGTTTATGTGCTATATTAAACCTTTACAGAGTTAAAAAAAAAAAATCCTCTGGCTATTCTCGATTTGTTAAGAAACAGAAAACTGTTTTTCAAAAATTACCGTTAATAGGATGTAAGGCGCAAGGGATGGAGTCATCGCGGGCTTACATACATGCACACGATCAATCAAGGGACTGTCTACAGAGAAGAGTGGTGTTCAAATTCTGAAGCAAATGTCCTGAGGCTTACACAATTATTACTGAGAATTAGTTCAGAAGATCGTAAGCGAGAAAAGAGTGGAGGGACGGACAACACATGGGGACCTCTCCCTGTCGAAGAGTCGTGACAGCAAAATCACTTCCTGAGGAAGGAGGAGCAAAAGGGAAGTTAAGAGGCCACTCTGACCAGGAAGTGACTCGCCCTAAACTAGCCTCAATCATATCTAAAAATGGGGGGATGGGGAGAGCCCCGACAGCTAAAGGCGGTAAAATAACTGCTTCCTGACACGTCCAGACATCACCATCGCCCCCTCTCTTAATTACAGAAAAGAGTCCACAGTCATGATTCAATAAGGCAAAATCTCGTCTCTTGCAGGAAGGTCACTGGGCTGTGCCTCAGGCCCCGCAGGAGAAAAAGAGAGTTAAGGAATGGGGAACTGGGGCCACCGTGAGGCAGAGGAAAGCCCCTCAAGAGCGAAGCGTCCCAACTGCAGAGCGTATGCCAGCACGGGCCAAGAAGCTTCTTTTTCCTGGGGACACTGCCGGGGTTCCCACCACAGCCAGGTCGGGCCCCTGTTCCCTGTCGCGGGAGGAGGCAAGAGAGAGAGGCGGACCCCTTACCTTCTCCTCATCCGACACCCGATCCTCGAAGTCGGCCATCTTGGGCTGCTCTGGCCCAGCCCGGCCCGGGCGCGAGGCAAGCCGGGAAGGAAGCCGAATGATGGAATCACCGCGGGGGCCGTCGGAAGGACCCGCCCGGAAACGCCGACCGAGAGGGCGCCATGTCAGTTACGGGCGGGGGTGGTGGCTCCGAGCGCGGGTACTCCAGAAGTCTCCGGCTGCCTCAAGGCTTTGCTTTAAATGATTTTAAGTCTAATAACTTTCTCACGGAGTTACATTCATTTCCCCATTCATCTATGAGACGATGGGAGCGTGATTCGACTATTCCTGACGCCCAAGCTCCATCCGACCAAATAGCAATTGCTACTGTAGGTTTTCCCAGTACCAGTGATCTCCGTGGCAGCCGAGTCCAAAGGGCTAAGTGCTGCTCGGGCCCTGGAACGGTCGGTGGCTTTTCCAAACCCAAGAATAGGGTGAAAGGTGACCCTCACTCGTATGGAAGCAAAAACATTTCACTCCGAGGTCACATTTCAGTCCAGTTCCTCCAGAAAAGGTGCCGCTAACCACCCCTTCCCGCCCTTCGAAGGAAGAGGCAGCCCTGGGATGCTCCTCCACCTTCCAAATTTTCTTCGTCCGCGTTCCCTGAGACAGCCTTCACAGAGGCCACCTTCAGGTCCGCCACTATCCCAGGATTCCCGCCTCCCGGTTTCCTGCCCTTCTCCCCTCCCAGCTCCCAGAGCCTGCGGGTGCAGCAAGATGGCGGACGGTGACGGCTTAGGTGAAGCAGCGACTGCTGCGGCATCTCCTCCCGCACCTGCTCCCGGCCAAAGCCTGTCCCTGGGCTGGAGGGAGCGGCTACGGGCTGGGCTGGCTGGGACTGGGGCCTCGCTGTGGTTCGTGGCGGGGCTGGGACTGCTTTACGTTCTGAGGGTCCCGCTGAGGCTGTGTGAGAATTTGGCAGCGGGTGAGAGGCCCAGACCTCCCTGGGGATGGGCGGGGGAACCAGGAGAGGGGCCGGGGACAAGGGGCGAAGGGCAGAGATTCTCTGCAGTCACTGGAGGGCTTCGGAGATTGAGACGGTGGTGCGCGACCTAGTGGGTTCTTTTTCTCTTGGGCCGCAACTCCCCAGCTGATTGTCAAACCTGAGCTGCAGATACGGGCTCCTCCCTTGAGCTCTTAAGACCCGCCCTTTCTCTTCTGTCTTCGTTTACCGATGAAAAGCCACCTGACAAGCTGTAAGCTTCAGGTGGTAAAACAGATGAGAGCGTCTCCAGATTGGCTGCAGAATTTATATACACCCCACCATTGGTAGGATCCCTTGAAAACCATTCCTTTGAGTCTCGCCGGTTAGCTGAGCGTTCCCACACCTAGACAACAAAGATGAGCGCTCTCTATTCAAAGGCCTAAAAGGGGGGAAATGCCATGATCTTAGCCGACCATTATCATGTTTTAAGATAGTTCTGTCAAGAAATACTTTTCGTGGTATTTTTGTCTGTTCTTTGCTTTAGGCTTGAGTAATAGAATAGTCCAGGAAGTAAAGGGAAAGGGAGCCACACACAGTAGTGGGTTCTTAGTTCTTGCTTTAAACATTTGTAGAGAGCTTGCTATGTAGTCTGAGCTGAAGATACAGACATGGAAGAAGTGATGATCCCCGTGGATGCTGCAAATACTGTCCTTTACCTGTAGCCAGGACAAAGTGGATGGGAACCAGGCCCTCTTACCATGTCATTACAATATTTTCACTCAAACTATGAGTAAGATGAAAGTATTTCTGTTGTGTGATGACTGTGGCTAGCAGCACTTGTGGTTTATTTTCTGTAGCAAGGCAAATGTCCCCTTTTCTATTTCACCAGATGACATGAAATACTGTGAGATAATGTTCTGAAATATTTTGGACTTTTCCGAACTTAGGTTTTATGTAAGTTCAGTCAGATATAACTAACACACTAAAACAAAAAAAAAAATGGCCTTCCTAGACTGTTTGAAAGAGCTAATTGAATTTGACTTTGTCAACATAGAAAAATTATTTTTCTACATATTAACGAGATACACCACGTAGGTGAGAGTAGTTAACTATGATAGATTTTTATTTATTTCTGAAACCCATTTATTTTTTATTTATTTATGAGACAGTTATTTGAAGTGAAGAGTCTGGTCCAGGCTTTCAGTGAGTCAGGTGCAAGGAGCTCTCAGTTTGCTGTTATTCTTTTTGGTTTATTTTGCCTCTCTAGCTGACATACCAAACACGTCTACATGCTGTTTCCTTCCCTCTAATTTGAAACACTGGTTTGTATCTCACCAAAATAATTAGGGAGTGGTTTTAAACCTCATTTGTAACAGAGTGTTTAGTTAATCCTTAAAGATTTGTAAAACTTCTTGTCGAAGTTATGATTTATAAGTTCTTAATTTTATTCTCAAAAGTAAACTAAATTATCTCATTTTGATTTGCTTATTTAACAAATCATCAGTTTAAAATGCTACCCTTACAGAGGTGCCTGGGTGGCTCAGTCGGTTAAGCGTCTGACTTCAGCTCAGGTCATGATCTCAGGGTTTGTGGGTTCAAGCCCCATGTTGAGCTCTGTACTGACAGCTCAGAGCCTGGAGCCTGCTTCGGGTTCTGTGTCTCCCTCTCTCTCTGCCCCATCCCCACTTGTGTGTGCTCTCTTTCTGTCTCTGCCTCTCAAAAATAAATAAATGTAAAAAAAAATTTTTTTACGCTACCCTGACATGTTCTAAGGCATTTTTTTAATGTTTATTTATTTTGAAAGAGAGAGTGTGTGTGTGTGTGTGTGTGTGTGTGCGCGCGCGCGTGTGTGCGCGCACACAAGTAGGGGAAGGGCAGGGAGAGAGAGAGAGAGAAAGAATCCCAAGCAGGCTCTGTACTGCAGACTCTGGGCTTTATCTCACAAACTGAACTGTGGGATCGGGATCTGAACCGAAATCAATAGTGATGCTTAATGAACTGAGCCACCTAAGCACCCAATAGAATTTTTAAGTTACGATAGAATGGGAATTTAAAGTAGCTTTTTAAAAACTACAACTTTCTCAAATGAATCTGATACTAGATATTAATACTATTTATATTCCTCCACTCATAAAGACACCTGCCTATTTGTAACTTGAATACTTTGAATTTACATTTTTTTAAACTTTGGTATTTTGTTTTCCTTTTGGCAGTGACAGTATTTTTAAATTCATTGACGCCCAAATTCTATGTGGCACTTACAGGAACATCTTCTTTGATATCAGGACTAATATTTGTAAGTAGTTTCCACTTCCTTCATGTTTTGGTATTTATCTAAAGATCAAATCTCTTTATATGGTTACAATAATTGTAAATACTTATAGAATCAGGATTCTCAACATGTGTTCAGCATTTGATAAAACACTGCATCTTCCTTTCCACTTTTAGAGATTGGCAGTATTCATAGTATTCATTTGCATATGAAACAGTATTGTATACTGTAAGGGGCAGTGGTTAGAGGTGGGTTGCCAACTAAATCCTTGCAGGGCTCAGTTTAGTAACAAAAATGAATGAAATGGGCAGAGTGTAAAAATTAAATTCCTTATTTATTTTAGGACTGGGTAATTTGGACAATGCATGCCCCTTCTAAAGGGGATAAAGCTAGTTGCTGCCATATAGGTTTGCAGACCACCATTAAGAGATCTTCCAATTTTTCATATGATTTCAAAAACATCTGGATGCAACAAGTGTATCTCCCAATACTTTAATCTTGGCAATGTTGGACAGACTAAAAATGTGTGTCTTGAATTCAGCCTATAGGTTGTCAATTATCTTCTCTGGAGTGTTTAAGGGCAGAGTATTGGAGCCAAGCTAACCATCACTTTTTTTATTTTTTAACTGAGAGGAGATTTTTTTTTTTGAGGGGAGGAGGGGCAGAGAGAGAGAGAGAGAGAGAGAGAGAGAGAGAGAATGAATCCTAAGTAGGTTCCACACTCAGCATGGAGCTGGATGGCAGGCTCAATCTCACAAACCCTGAGATCGTGACCTGAGCTCAGATCAAGAGTTGGACACTTAACCAACCTAGCTACCCAGGAGCCCCAGGAGATTTTAATTGGAGTAAACAGCTGACATACAATATTATATTAGTTTTCATAACGATCTCTTTAGTTGTGTGACTTTGAGCAAGTTAATTAACTTTTCTAAGCTTTAATTTCCTCATCTAATAACTGGGAATGATAATATCAACTTCATAGGATCATGAAGACTAAATAAGATAAAGTGTGTAAAAGCTTGCAATAACATGGTATCTAGCTCACAGTAAGCACTTAATGAATTTTGACCATTATTATTCAGAAAAGTGGCATGATAAAGAAACCTATTTAATTTTAATTCAGCTTTCCCTTGTTTTATTTGACTGAGCTATCATTTTCAATTAAGAAATTAAAATCTGTGTGTATAATCTCTATTAAACATCCCTGGGAACTAGTGTTTCCTAGAATAAACTTTGGAAAAACACTGCTACAGATTAAAATCTTAGGAAGTATGGCATGCATAACCAATGAATTTTTCTATGCTTTTTTCTCATCTCTAGATGGTGCTCTTCTATTATAGTAGAAATAATGGCATGTGTATTGGAGTGTTTTCTGTTTTGTTTTAATAGGAACTGATACTTGGCCATTTTGTTTAAGTGAAATGCTGGCCAAGAAAGGGATTTTTGTATCTTGACTTAAAAAAATTACTGAGGAATTTAAGGATGAAAACTATGTGTTAATATAGGTAAATTAGTTAAAATTTACTGATTATAAAGCTGACTCATTGTTAAGCATGTTTTAACATATTTAGTCAGTAGCATATAAAAGTCTAAATAAAGGAAATGAACGGTCTTTAAATAACTGATGAGTGGGAAAAGCATTAGTCTTGGAACTAGAAGATGTAATTTTAAGTCTCGGCTCTGCCACTTACTAGCTAATAACTTTGGACAAGGCACATAAATTCTCTAAGTCTTAATTTCCTCATGTATAAGAGGGGGGAAACTTACATATATATTATATAAGCATGAAACACATAACTTAACATATATATTATATATATAGTAGTTCTTAAAATTTGTTATTTTGAAGAGTTTTAAATTTACAAAAATTAAGAAATTCATATCATAATAGCATTGTATGGTGACAGATGTACACTTGTGAGCATAGCATAGTATAGAGAAGTCAAATCACTAAGTTGTATACCTGAAACTAATAAAACATTGTATATCAACTATGCTCAAATAAAAAATTTTAAATAAATGAATTAGGTGCAGTAAGAGATTAACAACAGTAACTAATAGTAAAGTAGAGTGGTTATAACAATATACTTTAAAAAAAATAGGAAATTCAAGTAACATTTTCAAGGTTAAACTTTGTCATTACCCTTATAATATTGATGAGTTTTTATCAGCAAAGATTATTAGGTTTATAATTTCTCTTACCCACTGAAATGAGGAAGCTAGCTATGCTGTTTGTGTTACTTCCACCTGAGGAGGTAGGAGGTCATGTGCTTGGGAACTTGAAGAATAGCAATGAAGCCAGTTGTTTAACAAATTCTTACAAGTGTAAAGATTACTCTTAAAGTAAAACACAAAACCCAGTAAGAGTGCATATAATACTGCTTTCTGTTCTGTGGAATCAAGGAAAGTTCCTTGAGGACCTGTCATTTAAGCTGAAACCCAGAAGAACCAGGCAAAGGTAGTTGAGAACGCTAGAGTGTCCAAATATGAAACATTCTGTTAATTCAGCACAGAGAGCTTTTTTTTTTTTTAAAGTAATCTCTAGCCCAATGCGGGCTCGAACTCACAAACCGTGAGATTATGACCTGAGCCGAGACCAAGAGTCAGACGCTTAACTGACTGAGCCACCCAGGCACCCCTTGATTACTCTTTTTATAACAGTGATAAACCATGAAAACAGAAAGAAGTGAATATCCTGATTTTCAAATGGTTCAACAGGAGAATCAACCTCAACCTACATTAATTATACTGCCAAATACTGAGTAGTACTTCATTGTTCAAAAGGCACTTAAAATTCTTGTTAACCATATTTAATAGATAGGATATTGAGGTTCTGAGGGGCTAGAGGTTAAGTGACTTGCCCAAAGCACACAGGTTGACTGGGAGTCCAATGTGGTCTCTCTAACCTTAGTCCAATGCTTAATCCACCATGCTAATTGTTTCAAAATTGTTTTTCTTTTCATTATGCTACAGATAGAATAAAATGACAATGTGACATATCAGAATTAGATTACTTACAGATTAAATGCTTCTTGCTTGTGTGTGTGTGTGTGTGTGTGTGTGTGTGTGTGTGTGTTTTAAGTAATGTCTGTAGCTAACATGGTCTTAAACTCATGACCTGGAGACCAAGAGTCATATGCTTTGCCAACTGAGCCAGCACCCTTGTTTCTTATTTTTTAATGTTTCATTTATAGATATATTTCTTATAGTTTTGCCTTAAGCTTGTCTAAATTTCATGGAGAAGTTGTACTTTTACCTGACATATATTATTGGAGAATCTTGTGTTTGGCTTATTTTTTGGAGGGAGAGTGCATTTAGTGTGCTGAATTAAATGGGAACATCTTGAAAGATATTTTAATTTGAGCTCATATTTCTGGTGATCAGTTCTACTTTAAGGATTTTTTTGTTTGTTATAGATGTTTGAATGGTGGTACTTCCATAAGCATGGCACGTCTTTTATTGAGCAAGTATCTGTGAGCCATTTGCGACCTCTGATGGGAGGAACGGAGAGCAGCATTTCAGAGCCAGGTTCTCCTTCTAGCAACAGAGAAAGTGAAACCAGCAGACAGAATTTGTCAGGTAACTATTTAATATGTTTTCAGAACCGTATGGTTAAGATTGTGTTTGTCTATGGGAGACAGAAAACTCACAACAGAGAGAAATTTATCTTTCATGAAAATATAGGTCATCTGTGTCTGATATGGAGAACAATGATCAGATACTCAGTCTCCCATCTTGTTAGCCTGCCATCTCCAAATGAAGTTTTTCCTTGTGGTCCAAGACTGTTGCTCTGGTTTCTACCATCATATCCACATTCCAATCAGCAGAAAGGAGACTAGGCCAGTAGGCCACCTTTTCCCCCTATTCAACCCCACAGCAGCCAAGGATACTCTTCAGAGTGTTACATACTATTTCAACTTACTTCCTATTGGTCAGACCTTTGCCAAATGGCTGGCCACAAGTAGCTATATAAGGCAAGTGAGAAATTGTCAAACGTTTTCTCGGTGTACATATGCTCAACTAATAATTAGGAGATTTTATGACATAAAGGAAAGAACAATTAGCCATCTCTGCCAACATAGCAAAGTTAGAAAAATACTTTTTCTTCTTGATATATTTATAAAGACATCAGGGGCGCCTGGGTGGCTCTGTCAGTTAAGCGTCCGACTTTGGCTCAGGTCATGATCTCATGGTCCGTGAGTTCGAGCCCTGCGTCGGGCTCTGTGCTGACAGCTCAGAGCCTGGATGGAGTGTGTTTCAATTCTGTGTCTCCCTCTCTCTCTGACCCTCCCCCATTCATGTTCTGTCTCTCTCTGTGTCAAAAATAAATAAACGTTAAAAAAAAAAATTAAAGAAAAAAAGACATCAAAATCTCAGTTATTCACATATGGATACCCCATTGTCATACTTTAATTGTAGGCTGTTCTTTTATATGTAACCAGTAATACAAAGTAAATATCATTAATGATATACAATTATTAAAGTAAAAATTTGAGGGCCAGATAGAAATAATATTTTTTGGATTATTGTTCCTTTAATTTGGTATCAGTAAAATTCATATAGTGGGTGGGTGGGTGTTGACCCCTTTTTTCCTCTTTCATAAAATAATTACAGAACTCCTAAGAATGAGATATATTGAGATGAATATGACATAGATCTGTCCTCAAGAAGCTAAGTCTAGTATGTAAATAATTAGAACAATAATATATTATATAGTCTTACTCCCTGTTGTAGGATTGAGTATATCTTTACATATGGAGAGTGAAGACACTCCCTACCTTGCACTCTAGCCTGTGTGGTTTTATGATATTTCCTCTTCTTAG
Organism: Panthera tigris; assembly: GCF_018350195.1. Classification (NCBI taxonomy): domain Eukaryota; kingdom Metazoa; phylum Chordata; class Mammalia; order Carnivora; family Felidae; genus Panthera; species Panthera tigris. The sequence continues at coordinate 95,327,670 of NC_056667.1, read as the reverse complement.
AACGTTCTTCATCCAGCAGCCTTCTACTCATCTTTTACCATGATTCAATGTCAGTTCAAATGTCACTTCCTTTCTAAAGCCTTTTTTAATTTATTAGAAAAATTTAATTACTTTCTTTTTTTCTTCTCTTAGAACAAAACATATCTTTACTATAGCACTTATCACACAGTTTAGACGGTAGTTTACATGACTGGACTCTGATGTGACATTCAATTCATTTAAACAAGTTAGTTCCAAATGTTGCGCTAGGCTCCAAGAATACAAAAATGAATAAAGTTGTAAGAGTTCATATTTTATTTTATTTTTTTTCTTTATTTTTTTTAACTGTTTTTATTTATTTTTGAGACAGAGAGAGACAGAGTATGAGCAGGGGAGGGGCAGAGAGAGAATGAGACACAGACTCCGAAGCAGGCTCCAGGCTCTGAGCTGTCAGCACAGAGACTGACGTGGGGCTCGAACTCATGGACTGTGAGATCATGACCTGAGCCGAAGTCGGACTCTTAACCGACTGAGCCAACCAGGCGCCCCAGAGTTCATATTTTAAAATGAAAAAAAACTGAAAACCAAATGGATAATCACATTGTAATATGGTAAATGCCATAATTGAATTATGAACTAATGTCATGTATGAACTATGAACTATGTCATGTATGCTGCATGACAGCAGGGGTGATCCAGGCCGTGTTCATCTTTGTGCTAACTGGCTAGCACTGTGCATAGCACACAGTGACTATACAATTAATATTGGTGAAAGTAAGATTTAACTGCATTTGATTAACCTAACTTCCCTTTTCTTTACCTTTGTTTTTTAGAATGCAAAGTATGGAGGAACCCTCTAAATCTTTTCAGAGGAGCAGAATATAGGAGGTATTACATTTTGCTTTCAGTAGAATTATGGCATTAGTTTTAGACTAAAAAGTATTATGGAAACATTTGTTTTATAAATATATCACAGCTCTTCTAGTTGGAGACATTGATACATAAAAAAGGTAAAATGATGAGCCCAAGGTTTAGTTGGCAGCATCTTCACTGTATTTACATTTTTTTAGTTTATTTATTTATTTTGAGAGAGAATGTGAGCAGGGGAAGGGCAGAGAGAGAGAGAGAGAGAGAGAGACTCAGACTCCCAAGCAGGCTCTGCACTGTCAGCACAGAGCCCAACACAAGGCTGGATCTCACCAACCATGAGATCATGACCTGAGCCGAAATCAAGAGTTAGACACTTAACCGACTGAGCCACCCAGGTGCCCCTAAAGATTTTTTTTATTAATTTAAGTAATTTTTACACCTAACATGGGGCTCGAACTCGTGACCCTGAGATCAAGAATCGCATGCTCGTCCAACTGAGCCAGCAGTCACCCCAAGAAATTTCTTATCTTAGTATCAGGAACACTTATGCTTCCTTTTTTTTTCTTTTTTTTTAGTGTTTGTTTATTTGTTTATTTATTTATTTGAGAGAGAGAGCACAAGCAGGGGAAGGGAGGAGAGAGAGGGGGACAGAATCCCAAGCAGGCTCCACACTATCAGCGCAGAGCATGATGCAGGGCTTGAACCCACGAACCATGAGACTATAACCTGAGCCAAAATCAAGAGTCAGGTGCTCAACTGACTGAGCCACCCAAGCACTCCATGCTGCTGCTTTTTTTTTTTTTTAAAGTGTATTTATTTATTTTGAGAGGAAGAGAGCATGAGCAGAGGAGGGGCAGATAGAGAATCCCAAACAGGCTCTGCACCATCAGTGTAGAGCCCAATGTGGGGCTTGATCCTACAAACTGTGAGATCATGACCTGAGCCAAAATCAAGAGTTGGATGCTTAACTGACTGAGCCACCCAGGTGCCCCATTGTGCTTCTTTTTGAATGATTAGTTTCTCTTAAAGTCTAAACTGTATTGATGATCATTGTGTGAATTTAGAAAGCTTAAAGTCCTATTGTAGCCAACCGTTAGCAAAGGTACAAAAGTCTGGTATGTATTTCAATTAGCTTCATTCCAGAATCCACTGTATGGCCCAATTTTTGCTTTTACTGAGTCTTTTTTATGTGCTTCTAATTAGGGCTATTAATATTGTACATTATATTTTAACTGCTTTAAATCATTTTGGGAATAATGTAGATCATTAATAAATATTTTTTTATGATTTTACAATAAGTAGCAAAACTTTGCTGGGGTGCCTGGGTGACTCAGTCAGTTAAAGTGTCTGACTCTTGATTTCAGCTCAGGTCATGATCTCATGGTGGTGAGATCGAGCCCTGCATTGGACGTTGTGCTGGTTGCAGAGCCTGCTTGAGATTCTTTTTCTCTCTCCCTTTGCCATTTCCTTGCTTGGGCACGTGCACTCTCTGAAAAACAAACAAACAAAAACAACTTTGCTAAGTGAACAAGGATCTACTTTTTCTTTTTCCTTTATGATAATTTCTCAAAAAATAGCTACAAACTTTAAATAGCAATGTAATTTATACTATTAAATTACTTAAAACCTTTGATCATTTACACATAAATAACACTTATAATGTACTTTTAAACTGTTTTTTTTTACATTTTAAAATGTATGCATATTCACTGTAGAAAATTGGAAAATAAAGAGATGCATAAAAAAGAAAGTAAAAATCACCTTTTCCTATCACTAAATGATAAATGCAATTAGTATTTCCATTCAGTCTCTCTTCTATATGCATGTATAGAAACAAAACTTGAACATCACAATGTGTATATAATTTTACATCCTTTTTTTCTAGCATATGAATTTCTCACAGAACCTTTTTATACAGGAATTTCTTCAAAAACATGATTTTATTCTATTTTGTTACATGGAGGTACCATACCTTACCTACTGCTCCCTATCTGGGTCACAGATTATGTTTCACTATCAACATTTACATTAGAAGGATATCTGTATATATAAATATTTAACCTATGATAATTAAACACCTATGATTATTTCCTTAGAGTTGATTTGTAGTACTGGGGTTCCTGAATCAAAGGGTGTGAACAGGTTGTCTTCCTGTCTCTTCTTTAGTATTTTCTTTTTTTAATTATCGAGATTTTCAAAAATCAAAAAAGTAAAGAATGGTATGATAGAATTCCATATACCCATTTCCTAGCTAGATGTGAATATTTTTAAGACTCTTAATAGATATTACCTAATTCATTTTTGGAAAGAGAAATGTATATGCCAATTTATATTTATACTAGCAGAATATGTGTGAGTCCATGTTCCATCTCATCCTTGACAATGTGTATTTTCCGATTTATTTTAACAGGTGAAAAATAAAAATTTGTAAATTTAATTCACTATTTGTTCATTACTAAGGAGATTGGACCCTTAAAAATATATTTATTAGCCAGTTTGGTAACTTGCTATTAATTATTGTGGGTTTCAGGGGGATAGGAAAGTTTAAGTTTCTAATTTAGTAAAATCTGGAAAAAGTTTCTATTTATTTTATCCTTTTCAAGTCCTTTGCTGTTCTGATAATCTCGTAAAAATCCACCTATGTTTTCTTCTAGTTTCTTTGTAGTTTTACTTTTAATAATTCTAATTCACTGAAAATTTAAGTGTATTTAGTAAGGTATGTATCTTAAGTCAAATTGTTTTATCCCTTCAAATCTAATTTAGAAGCACTAATAGTCTAGCCTTTTCCATTTTTTTTTGTTTGTTTTGTTTTTAATCCACATCCAAATTAGCATATAGTGCAACAATGATTTCAGGAGTAGACCCCTTAATGCCCTTACCCACTTAGCCCATCCCCTCTCCCACAACCCCTCCAGTAACCCTCTGTTTGTTCTTCGTATTTAAGAGTCTCTTATGTTTTGTCCCCCTCCCTGTTTTTATATTATTTTTGCTTCCCTTCTCTTGTGTTCATCTGTTCTGTATCTTAAAGTTCTCGTATGAGTGAAGTCATATGATATTTGTCTTTCTCTGACTAATTTCACTTAGCATAATACCCTCTAGTTCCATCCACGTAGTTGCAGATGGCAAGATTTCATTCTTTTTGATTGCCCCCTCTTGGTTTTTGATGTTTTATTATCATAATCGAAATAGTTTGTATAAGTTTTCTCTTATTTTTCTGATTATAATAAACTTTTAAAACATTCTGCAATAGAATTTGTAGCAATATATTTTTGCATTTTAAATAGTGTTTGTTGTAGCAGATAGAGGCTCTCTCATGTTCAATTTACATATTTTCTTGTATTTTGGTAAAGATACACTTGGGTGACTGGTAAAGAGCCACTTACCTACTATGACATGAATTTGTCAGCTCAGGACCATCAGACCTTTTTCACCTGTGACACGGACTTTTTACGTCCTTCAGACACAGGTATGTGTCATATCTGTTCATGGGGTAAACAGTGGTAATGAAAATTGTTTTAAAAGCCCTTTAGAGTTACTTATTAGAGTATACAAATTTATTTGGCTTGGGTTGTTTGCATCATTGATAAGAGACCCAGATTAAATTGAAACGAATTATGAGTGTACATTAACTTGTTACACTACCTATCCTTCTTATAAAGAATTTAAAATATTTTATAAAAATATGAAATTGCTTCTTTTGTTACCTAAAAAACATTTCAGATCAAATACAGCAACTGCTCTTGGGAAATTAACACATGAAATTATATACATAAAGGAAGAGTAAGACAAAGTGCAAACACTGGGGCATGGCATGTGGATTAGAATGGAGTATATTTTACCCTAGTCATTAGTTAGGGGTGCATATAAAGTAGTGGAAGATCATAGAAATGTCTATATTTAGGTGTCTCAGTCTTCTCTATAGAAGACAGTATTGAGATTCTTAAATGCATGGTTAAAGACAGGGACCTTTATCACAACTATTCTTTTACTTCAAATGCTCTCTCCCTTCTTATCTATCCTCCTACGTTTATGCTTCCTGCTTTTATCCTTCAAGATCCAGTTAAAAGTCACATTCTAGAAGAACCCTTCTCTGGCAACTCCAAAGTTAAACACTTTAATCTCTGTAGTTCTATAGTCCATGCCTCACTGAAACAATTCTAGTGAATTTATTCAACCACAAACATTTACTTGTTAATTTTGTCATGTTGCTTCAATGTTTATCTTCCCTAATAGGGTATGAAACTTTGGAAAGCAGGGACTATATTCTCATCATCTTTGAATCCTTATCATCTAGCACATTGCCTGGCATACTGTAAATATTAATATTTATTCTTTGATGAAAATATGAATGAATGACCTTGGTGTCACAGACGTCTTAAGCAATTTCACTAGTAATAGCTAACACTCGTACAGCACTTATTTTGCACCAAGCACTGTTCTAAGCAATTTGTATAAATGTTCTCACTTAATCTTCCCAATCATTTTATGAGTTAGGTACTTTTATCAGCCTCAGAAATAAAGGAATGGAGGCAAAGGGAATCAAGTAACATGCTCTAAGTAACCTAACTAATGAATGGTAAAGTTGGGTTTCAAATGCATGTCTGACTCTTAACCACTATACTACTGCTGCTTCTATTCACCACAGTGATAGGCAGATGAAAATCAACAACAACAAGGGTCTGAAAAATAGCCAGTTTTCCAGCATTAAAGTGAGTTCTTTGTGATCTATATCTGCTGGGTTAAATATACTAAGGGTAGATAATAGCAGGAAAGCCAAGCATCTTTGGAATGGTTACATAAAGTGGTTTAATTGCAAATAGAAGAAAAAGAAATTGCTTTATGTTTATATGCTTAGTGTTTACACTAATGGCAAAAGTGTCATATTGGGGGAATAACAGAAATGGAAACTAGTATTTTATGTTAACTTTAAAGACTTCGAGAAATGAAGGCTTCACCTCCTTCTCACAAGCAGAATTATAGACATTGGTGGGCTTTGCAAATAGCAACCATGGCTATCCACTAAAGCTGTGCTCTTAGGACATTTTTGCTCACATACCTCCTAAAGGAATTTTGAGAAACTATGTATCCTTTCACACATTTTTAACTTGATATCATAAGATTAAATAATTGTAAAGAATATAATTTTTGACATGTTACAGACAGTTAAAAATAAAACGAGATTACCCTATATTTGGATATATCTCAAGTAATCTAATGACTTGATACCCACCATTATCCATTGAAAAAGACATGAATTAATACTCTTTAGCAGTAGAAAATTTTGTAAAGTCCATTTTCTTCTTGAACTCATCCATTTTACACCTCTAATATAATTTTCTTATAATTATTATATACTTGAGAATCTTTTATTTATCACACATGCTTTTCCACCATAAAAATTATTTGCATAAGTTTCTTAAAATTTAAATTTCCTTTGATCCTAAGTTCTAAATGATAGCGTGTACTTTAATTATATTTTTTGTCAAATCCTTAGAGCTACATATTTGGCTTTTTTAACTTTGGAAAATGTCCTCCATATAACCTAATTGGCTGGGTGAGTTCTCATTATCAATTCTATCAACCAAACCAGACTGACTTTCTGACAGAGAAGTCTGACTTCATTTTTCAAGTCAAATAAACATGCTAACATGCATCCCTATGACAGCCATCTCTCTTCTGAATTTAGATTCTAAGATAGAAAGATAGATAAGTCTTGGAGCTTTGCCTAGAGCCTATCACTTGGCCAAAATAAGATTCCAGTGCCTTTAGTATCCTTTACTAGTGCCCCCTTTGCTTGCTGTGAGGAGACCTCCCCTTAGGAGCAGCACATTCTTTGATAGTAAGGGGAGAGCAGTGCTGATAAATGGAATTGATAAAAATTGTTTTCACTCTCTCCCCACTACAATATACTTGAATTCAGAGCATCCAGGGGCCAGACTACACTTAGTTCTTTTTTTTTTTTTTAATTGTTTTAATGTTTATTTATTTTTGAGGGGGAGAGGGACTGAGTGTGAGCAGGGGAGGGGCAGAGAGAGAGGGAGACACAGAATCTGAGGCAGGCTCCAGGCCCTGCACTGTCAGCACAGAGCCTGATGCGGGGCTCAAGCTCACGAATGGTGAGATCACGACCTGAGCTGAAGTGGGATGCTTAACTGACTGAGCCACCCAGGTGCCCCAGGGGTACACTTATTTCTAATGCCTAACTTCATTGTTAAGTAGAAGGAATCCCCTGACAAAAAATGGCTGCCCCTAAACCCAAGCTTTGAATTGTCCTTTTTGGCACTTGCAGATGTTTATACTCTAGAGAATGCACCTTAGAAAAATTCAGGATGGGTGAAAAAAGCCTTTCTTTTGTAAAGGAGAAGAGAATAAATACATCTTTTGGGGAGTGGGGAAGCAGATGTTGGGTAGGAAAGGAAAACCAGCATGATGTACAGACCACTCAGAAACATTCTTCAAGTAGATCAGTTCTAGAAAAGAGTCATATAAAGTTGAGACTTTATAAATTGATTCTCTTAAAACCATGCATCCTATTTTGGTCCTTGCAAAGTTTCATGTACTTCTAGAGGTATGCATACTCCCAGCTAAATGCTGAGCTCAAGGACAGACTTTTATCTGTGAATTGATCCATATTGATCTTTTCAGACATTCACATAAAGGTAATGATTTATATCTGTAGTTTTACATTAAAAAAACATGTACATATGTGATGTGACAAATTTCTCTTGACTATTGTCATCAGTTACTAAGTTAGTAGATTCTGTTCTCTTCCTATTGACTTGTTTACTTAAGGCAGAAAACAAATATATTCTCAGGGCCAGCCAGCACTGTTTTGGTTTTTGAAAAGATTTTATTTTTAAGTGATCTCTACACCCAGTATAGGCTTAAACTCACAATCCTGAGATCATGAGTTGCATGCTGCACTGACTGAGCCTGGCTAGCAGTGTTTTTTGAATAATTTGTTTTCATGGTATTTTCAACACTTAACAATCAGGAGATTTGATATTAAAACCCAGGTGTACACTTGTTACAAGTTGGAAAATATGGCAAAACTGGACCTGCATGTCCACTTGGCAATAATCAGTTAGACCTTTTAGTTTACATATTTTTTTCTGCCTGGTCTTTGTAGGCATCTACATTTATGACTCCTGATCTTGAGATTGGCTCTTCTCTTTTCTGCTTGATAGTATACTGGAATGTTATTTAACTTAAAAAAATAGATTAAATTGATTGAATTGCTAATTGCTTGTGTTATTTTTTTGAGCATGTCAAGATCTCTTAAAGAGAACAGTTGAATACTAAATCAATATTTTCCTTTAAATTATTCCTAAGCCTTTTTTAAAGAAAGAAATACACATTTTTCTTCTTATGCTTTATTTCCCCTTTCCCTTTTAGCTTGGAACTGCATTGGTTGTGAGGATTAATCTTGAAAGGCTGGGTAGAGCAGTTTAAAACATAATAAGAATAAGAACAAATGCTTAAAGGTGGATCATATGACCTTACTAGAAATAAAAGAAATGCAGGGGCGCCTGGGTGGCTCATTCAGGTAAGCAACTTCAGCTCAGGTCCTGATCTCACAGTTCATGAGTTTGAGCCCCGGGTTGTGCTTCCTGCTGTCGGCACCAGAGCCCACTTAAGATCTGCTGGCCCCCTGTCTCTCTGCCCCTCCCCCCGCAAAGAAATGCAAATGAAGATGAGATAGTTTCCACATATTAAATTAGCAAAATTGTTACTACTCAGTGTTGCTAAGCAGGGAAACTGTCTCTCTCTCTCTCTCTCTCTCTCTCTCTCTCTCTCATCCACTGCCTGAAAGAATGTAATTTAATACAATCTTATTGAGAAGAGTTTCGGAGTGTATATCCAACCATTTAACCAACCATTCCACTTCTAGAAAGGAAATATTTGGTCAGGTATGCAAAAGTAGATGTTGAAAGATGGTTATTACAACATTTCTATAATTATAATCAAAAGAATTGCTTAAATAATTCCAGTATACTAGAATATCAAATAACCATTTAAAATATTAATAAAGATTCAGCATCAAAATTTGACTTGTAAATATCATGTAACTTAAAGAAGAAAGCCCCATCATTAAAACTGGCAAGTCTAATATTAGTCTTTATTTTTATGTAATATTTTAATGTTTCAACAAAATGCTATTCTCTCTTTTTTTAAATTTTTTTTTTCTTAATGTTTATTTCTGAGACAGAGAGAGACAGAGCATGAGTGGGGGAGGGGCAGAGAGAGAGGGAGACACAGAATCCGATGCAGGCTCCAGGCTCCAGGCTCCAAGCTCTGAACTGACAGCACCGAGTCCGACATGGGTCTTGAACTCACGGACCATGAGATCATGACCTGAGACGAAGTCGGTCACTCAACTGACTGAGCCACCCTGGCCCCCCAACAAAATGCTATTCTTTACCTGGTTATTATCAGATGGGTGCTGACTTGCATCAATTTGTCAAGTTCAGGAAACATTAGCTGTCAGCCAGATGGTGACATATTTGATATGAGAAATGTATTTTTGTTACACAAGTAGAATATATTGTCTTCTTTTCTAAGCCAAGACTAATATTTTGTTTCCAAAGGAAAACTCAAACATTTTCCACATTATTCTTTCTGGACAGTTGTAGGTTTTGTTCCAAAAGCAACATTCATAGATTCTCTATTTTTCTTATCAAACTTGAAATAGGCCAGATAGTTTCATGAATCTACTTTGTTTATTTGTTTATTTAATTTTTAGGAAACTTATTTTTTTAGCATGAAATCTTATTTGGTATTTATTACTATGAAATTTTCATTTTGGTACAGTAATTGGTAGCAAAACTAATATTGTTATTCTAGAAAGATCTTCATTTAGGCTTTGTTGAATCTTGGTAGAGACTGACATTTTCCACAAATGGACAATATTCTAAATTAATTACTTTTTCCACCTTTTTATACAAAATGCAAATTCAAACATTGTTCCTGCATTGAGTCATTGGTTAGACAAAGCCTTTTTTTAAGTGTTTTGTATATTTTAACAGTTCCATAGACTCTTTGCAAAGTGATTTAAAAAGTAGAATATTTCATATTGATTATAATTTGATGTCACTCAGACTCAATATGCATTTAGAAATATAAATGTTCATGTATAATAATGATGCAATCAAATGGATTAAACACTTTATATGTTGTTACTTAAATCAGAGAAAGAATATATTTTTATTGTATGTGAAGCTTCCAAATTTAATGCGAATTTCTCATAAGATTAATGTGAACTAACACCCCAATTTCTTGTTTCTTATGTTTAAGAACATGTTATTTAAAGTTCTGTTTACTTTCATAGCTCATTCTTCATATGTTTTGAGTAAGATTATTTATGTTTACCATCTCATCTACTTTTTGAAATATTTTTCCTACAGTTATGCAGAAGGCATGGAGGGAAAGAAATCCTCCAGCTCGAATCAAAGCAGCCTATCAAGCTTTAGAATTAAACAATGAGTAAGTTTGAAATATATGGAAAGTAAGTTTGTTTTGAAGGAAACCCAGGCAAATGATTTTATGTTATCTTTTGTCTGTTCTTAAAACACTTGGAGTCATTACCAGTCCCCTTATTTTGCATACTAGAGAGAAATTTTGCAGTGTTCACATCTGTACTTTGCTTCCTAAATTACAAGCTTATCTATGCTTTTGAATAGAAATTATCCTAGAAATACTTTTTAAATGGAGAATACTGAACTAATTGGTTATAATACTTGATAGTTAAAGAGTACTAAAATACTTATGCCACCTGTATTAATTTTGTTTTTCATTTAAGTCATTCATTTAAAGCATTCATTCAGTCCTGAGAACTTTAGTTGCTAATGGGATTGGAGGCATGAGAAGAGGATTCAAAATAAATGATATGTAGCTCTAACTTTTTTTCATGTTAAGAACATTTATTTTTTATAGCTCTTTGTATCAACTCTACATTTTGAAAAGGCAAAATGTAAAATCATAATATTTAAGTGGGGCAGATCAGTAAGTGTTAATCTGATACTGAATAAATGCCAGGAATAAAAATACAGCCCTAGTCAGGGTTAATCAAGAAATGCTTCCTGAATAACGTGAATTTAACATTGTCCCCTGTATCCTGCAACAAGATATATTATCCTCATTAAGAAGACCTTTCCAAGGTGGAGCAAAATCACAGTGTGGGGAACTCCAAAAGCAGTGAATCAGCTTTATTGAAACCCTAGAAACTAATCAAAAGTTTATAACATCCTGGAGAATGTGTAATCAATTAAAAAAAACAGCCGAATTTCTATAAGAGAGCATTGTGGTGTTTTAACTTACACTGACCCCATCCCCCACTCCGTAGCTCAGTGGGGCAGCCTTGAAGACAAAAAGTCTTCATTTTGGGTATAGGTTCCAACTACCAGAGGAAGTGGAATGGATTTTATTCTTAAAAATTTGTGGTTGTTTATTTTGACCTGTCTGGTGTTCCCTGAAGGACCAACTTAAAAGGCTTGTCTTTATTTGGGTTAATTCTGAACTCTCCCAGCATTGACACAGCTACACTGGGGGGCATTTGTTGAAAACGTTTAAAGGCAAATGCATTAGTCCCTGCTGCCCTGGGGGCAAGGGATAACAGCTGGGGCAAACAATAGACAAATCAGAAAGCTTGTGAGGAAAGGTTGGGGAATTAGATACTTTAGGAAGTAAAGGCTTTCAAAAGCTCTCACATATTCCTGGGAATCTCAAACGTCCCACATATACCTAAGGTTGGGCATATGCTCAGAAAAGACTTAAGAAGGCCCTAAGCTCTGTCTAAATTTCAGGTTCTGCACAAACAGAAAGTAAAGGCTAAGGCAGAATTGTATGCCTGACTGAATGTTGAAGGTGTGCCCCAACACACAGAACCAATCTGCAAAGACTTGGTTTTCTTGTTTTGTTTTTGGTTCCAGGTATTTAAGGCAGTCTCTATCACATCACTGGCTGATAAATCAGGCAACAGAGCAGAGGCTTCACTGGTCATATATGATAAAGAATACAAATTTCATAAAATTCAGAAAAGCCACTAAGCAAGTAAACAACTGCAACAGGCAACAACAGCAAGCCACGGGGAGGAGGGGGAAATCTGATTTCTAGAGTTGCTAGATTATGATATTCAAAATTTGTAGTTTTCAACAGAAAAATTACCAGACATAGAAAGAAACAAAATATATCCCATACAAAGAAAAGAAAGGAAAGGAATGGAGACTTTTCTTGAGGAAACCCAGACTTTGGACTTTCTAGATAAAAACTTTAAATCAAATATTTTCAATATGCTCAAAGAGGTAGAGAAAGCCATGTACAAAGAACAAAAGGAAATCATGAGAAGAATGTTTCACCATTAGAGAATATCAATAAAGATCCCGAAATCTAGAAAGAAATCTAGGGACAAAAGTAGAAATAAATCTAGAAACAAAGACCAAGAAACTCAGTGAACCCCAAGTAAGATATAATCAGAGACATTCACATTGAGACCATAGACAAGGGGAGATTACTGAAAGCAGCAAAAAAGAAGTGACTCATCATGTATGAGGGATCCTCAATAAGATTAACAGCTGATTTCTCATCAGAAACCATAGAAGCCAGAAGGCAGTGGGATGACAAAGTCAAAATTCTGAAAGAAAGAAAACTGCTAACTACAGACTCTATATCCAACAAACCTGTCCTTCAAAAATGAAGGGGAAATTAAGACAATCCCAGATGAACAGAAACTGAGAGTTCATTGCTAGTAGACCTGTAATTATGCAAAATGCTAAAAGGAGTTTTTCAGGCTGAACTTAAAGGACATTAGACAGTCTTGACTCTACACAAAGCAACAAAGAACACCAGTAAAAATAATTTCATAGGCAAATATAAAAGTTAATATATTTTGGGTTTGTAATTCTTTTTTTTTTTCAATATGACTTAAAAGACAACACTGTAAATAATTATAAATTTATGTTAATGGACGTACAGTATATAAAAATGTAATTTGTGACAATAACAGCATAAGGTGGGGGGGAAGGAGCAAAATTTTGTATGCTATAGAAACTAGGTTAGTATTAATTGAAACTAGATTGCTGTAAATTAAGAAGTTAAATATAGGGGCGCCTGGGTAGCTCAGTCGGTTAAGCGTCCGACTTCAGCTCAGGTCACGATCTCGCGGTCCGCGGGTTCGAGCCCCGCGTCGGGCTCTGGGCTGACGGCTCAGAGCCTGGAGCCTGCTTCCGATTCTGTGTCTCCCTCTGTCTCTGCCCCTCCCCCGTTCATGCTCTGTCTCTCTCTGTCTCAAAAATAAATAAACGTTAAAAAAAAATTAAAAAAAAAAAAGTTAAATATAATTGTTAATTGTTAATCACCTAAAAGTAACTAAAAAACATAGTAAAAGAAGTGACAAGGAAATCAAAATGGTATGCTAGAAAATCCCTAACACAATTACTTCAGGAAATAAGGACAAAAAAGGACATATAGAAAACAAATAGGAAAATAGTAGAAACAAGTCCTTCCTTTCCATTAACTACTTACATGTAAATAGATGAAACTCTCCAGTTAAAGGCATTTTTTGGCAGAATGGATTTAAAAAATACTTAAATCATATGCTGTCTATAAGAGACTCATTTTAGACAGACACAGAGAAGTAGAAAGTAAAATTATGGAAAAAGATTTTCATGCAAATAGTAACCAAAAGAGAGCTGCAATGGCTAAACCAATATCAGACAAAATAGAGTTTAAGACAAAAAATATTTTTTTAAATTTTTTAATGTTATTTTTGAGAGTGGAGGGGATGGCAGAGAGGGAGGAGGCCAGAGGATCCAAAGCAGGCTCTGTGCTTACACGGAGAACCCGATGTGGGGCTTGAACTCATGAACCATGAGTGACCTGAGGCAAAGTCGGACAATTAACCAACTGAGATGCCCCAAGACAAAATTTTTATGAGACAATTACATTATCTAATGATAAAAGAGGTTCAGTTTATTAAGAATACACAACAATTTTAAACTTACATGCATCTAATAACAAAGCCCCAAAATATATGAAGCAAAAACTGACAGAATTGAAGGAAGGTAATAGACAGTTCAACAATAATAGTTGGAAACTTCAACATGCAATTTCAATAATGGATAGAATAATTAGACAAAAGATACACAATGAAATGAAAGACTTGAAGAACACTATAAACTAATTAGACCTAACAGACATCTGTTTAGTACTCTACCCAACAGCAGTGGAATACATGTTCATCTCAAGTGTACATGGAACATTCTCCAAGATGCATCACATATTATGATATAAACAATTCTCAATAAATTTCAAAACATTGAAATTATATAAACTATTCACTGCAACCATATTTTCTAATAAAATTAGAAATCAATAACAAGGAAATCTGGAAATTCCACAATATTGGAATATGTGGAAGTTAGACAAGTTTTAACCAATGAGTCAAAGAATAAATCACAAGGAAAAAATCAGAAAATACTTTGTGATGAGTGAAAATGAAAGCACAACATACCAAAACTTATGAGACACAGAGAAAGCAGTGCTCAGAAAAAAATTTATAGCTGTAAACACTTGCATTAATAAAGAAAAAAGATCTCAAATTAATAACTTAAACTTTATACCTTCCGTAACAAATGAGAAGATGGGGGCGCCTAGGTGGCTCAGTTGGTTCAGCAACCGACTTCGGCTCAGGGCATGATCTCACAGTTCGTGGGTTCAAGCCCTGTGTGGGGCCCTGTGCTGAAAGCTTAGAGCCTGGAACCTGCTTTGGATTCTGTGTCTCCCTCTCTCTCTGCCCCTTCCCCACTCCTCTGTCTCTCTGAAAATTAAATAAACATTAAAAAAATTTTTTTAAATGGGATGGGGGATGGGCTAAATGGGTAAGGGGCATTAAGGAATCTACTCCTGAAATCATTGTTGCACTGTATGCTAACTAACTTGGGTGTAAATTTAAAAAATAAATAAAAATTTAAAAAATGAAAAAAAGAAATGAGAAAATGAAGAGCTAACTAAACAACAAACAGAAGGCAGTAACAAAGATTAGAGTGAGATAAACAAAATAGAGTAGAAAAAAAGAATGAAGCCAGAGGTTGGTTTTTTAAAAGATCAACAAAATTGACAAACTTTTTAGCTAGACTAAAAAAGAGATAAGACTCAGATTACTAAAACTAAGAATGAAACTGAGAACATTACTACTGACCTTATAGAAATGAAAAACATAAGAGAATTCAGTGAACAATTATATGCATACAAATTAGGTAAATGGACACATTTCTAGCAACACAGTACCAAGACTGACCCAAGATGAAATGGAAAATCTGAATAGACCTGTAACAAGTGAAGAGATGGAATCGATAATTTAAAAACTTCCAAACAAAGGCAACCAGGACTAGATCCCTTCACTGGCAAATGCTACCAAGCACTTGAAGAAGAAATAACACCAGTTCTTAAACTCTTCAAAGAAATAGAAGGGAAGTAACTCTTCCTAACTCATTCTGTGTAGGCAGTATTGCCCTCATACCAAAATCAAACAAAGACATCACAAGAAACAAAAACTATAGGTTAATGTCCATTATGAATACAGATGCAGAAATCCTCACCAAAATACTAGCACGGAAAATCCAGCAGCATGTCAGAAGAATTATATACCATGAACAAATGGGATTTATCCCAAGAAGGCAAGGGTGGTTTAAAATATGAAGATCAGGAGCTCCTGGCTGGCTCAGTCAGAAGTGCACGTGACTCTTGATCTCATGATGCGTTTGAGCCCCTTGTGGGGTGTAGCAATTACCTAAGTAAATAAAACTTAAAAAAATATGGGGGCACATGGGTGGTTCAATTAGTTAAGCATCCAACTCTTGATTTCAGTTCAGGTCATGATCTCACAGTTCCTGAGTTTGAGCCCATGTCAGTCTCCATGCTGATGGTGTACAGCCTGCTGGAGATTCTCTCTCCCTCTCTCTCTGCCCCTCCCCTGTTCTCCCTCTCTCTTTCTCTCAAAATAAATAAACTTTTTTAAAAAATATGAAAATCAGTCAATGTAAGATACCACATTAATAGAAAAAAGAATGAGAACCACGTGGTCATCTCTATTGATGCAGAAAAGGTATTTGACAAAATCCAACACCGTTTTATGGTAAAAACACTAAAAAAAAAGGACAGGAATAGAAGGAAACTTCCTTAAACTGCCACTTCCTGCCACTTCTATTTAAGGTCTGGACTGGACTGGAAGGGTTAGCCAGTGCAATTTGGTAAGAATGGGGGAGAAATGGCTTCCAAATCATAAAGGAAAAAGTAAAACTTTATTCACAGATTACATGATCTTATGCATAGAAATCCCAAAGAATCCACACACAAAAAAACTGGTAGAGCTAACAAAAGAGTTCAACAAAGTTATTGTCTATAGGACATAAAGAAAACAAATAGGAAATGGCAGAAACAAGTCCTTCTTAATGTCTGTCATATATCTATACACTAATAGTAGATAGTCTGTAAAAGAAATTTGAAAAACAATTCCATTTATAATAGCATCAAAAATGGTAAAATATTTAAGGATTAAATTTAACCAAGGAGTGCAAGATTTGTACACTAAAAATGATGAAGTATTTTTGAAAAAGTTAAAGAAGACTTAAGTAAATGGAAAGACATCCCATGTTCATGAATTGGAATACTTAATATTGTTAAGATAACAGCACTCCTCAAGCTGATCTTCAAATTCAGTACAATTCCTGTCAGGATTTCAGTAGCCATGATTATGAAATGGACCAGCCAATCCTAAAATTCACATGGAATTGTAAGAGCCCTCAAAGAGCCAAAACAATCTTGAAAAAGAATAAAGTTGGAGAACTCACTTCCTGATTTCAAAACTTACTATGAAGCTGCAGTAATTAAATAAAGATAGACATCTAGGTTGATGGAATCAAATTGTGAGTCCAGAAATAAACCCATGCATTTATGGCCAATTGATTTTTGTGCCAGGACCATTTTTTAAAAATGTTTATTTATTTATTTTGAGAGAGAAAGAGAGAGAGTGAGCAGGGAAGGGCAGAGAGAAGGGAGAGAGAGAATCCCAAGCAGGCTCCATGCTGTCAGCCTAGAGCCCAATGTGGGGCTCACTCTCACAAACCATGAGATCATGACCTGAGCCAAAATCAAGAGTCTGACACTTAACCAGTTGAGTCACCCAGTGCCCCTGACAAGGTTGCCAAGACCATTGCGTGGGGGAAAGAATAGTCTTTTCATTAAGTGATACTGGGCAAATGGATAACTACGTAAAAAAGCAACCCTTACATCACATCGTAAACAATTAAAAATTAATCAAAAACCTAAATTTATGAGCTAAAACTATAAACTCCTAGAAGAAGACAGGGGCAAATTTTCAAGACTGGATTTGGCAATGGTTTCTTAGATATGACACCAAAAGCGCAAGCAACAAAAACAAAAACAAAAAAAAATTAGATAAATTAGACTTCATCAAAATTAAAAGCTTTTGTGCATTGAAGGATACTATCAAGAAAGTGAAAAGACAACCCACAGAATGAGAGAAAATGTTTGCAAGCCATATTTGATGAGTCTGGCATTCAGAATATATCAAGAGCTGTTAACAACTCAATAACAAAAAGATAACCCAATTAAAAATGAACAAAGGATTTGAATAGACATTCCTTCAAAGAAGATATATAAATGACCAATAAGCACATGTAAAGGTGGTTGACATCATTCATCACTAGGGAAATTAAAATGAAAGCAACAATGAGATGTCCCTTCACAAGATGGGTATAACAAAAACCTCCAGAAAATACCAAATGTTTGCAAAAATGTGGAGAAATCAGAACCCTCATACATTGCAGGTAGGAATGTAAAATGGTATAGCCACTGTGGAAAACAGTTTGGCAGTTTGTCAAAAAGATAAAACTAGAACCATCATATGCCCAGCAGTTCCACAGCTAGGCATACGCTGAAGAGTACTGAAAGCAGGTGTTCAAACAGAAACTTTTAAACAGATGTTCCCAGCAGTATAATAGCCTCAAACTGGAACCAACCCAGATGGCCATCAGGTGATGATGAATGGATAAACAGAATGTGGTGTATCTATACAATGGAATATTATTCAGTCATAAAAAGTAGTGAAATACAGCCACATGCTACATGAATGAATCTTGTAAATATATTGAAAGTCTGTGGATGACATACTTTAAAATGGCTAATTTTGTGATGTGAATTTTACATTAATTTAAAAAAAAAGCAACACTCCTTTCATTCATAAAGTTAATTTCTGTATTAACATGTCCATTAAAAATATTTTTGAACAAATACAAGAAAGCTCTGAGAGGAAAGAACTTCTTTTTATCATATAGCTATGCTATAATTTAAAATTATATTCATATTTTGATTCTACTCCATCAATTTATACCTATCTAGATCTTTTAAAAGTGCTTTTATTTTGTTATTTAAAAGCATTTGAATTATGTTTAGAATGGCAGTTTGGGAGCCTAGCGTTTAAAGCAGCAATATATCTAACGCTTCAGAGAAATCTAATATAATGTAATAGCAAAATGTCTGTTGATGAGTGAAATTATCATATAGTCAATTTAGTGTAGTATTTGAAGGATGCTGAAATAGTCCAATTTCCATTTGATACGTTCAAAAGATCCTTCTTGTCCCCAGTTGTTTGATAGTTACCTTGCCATCATTTTTGTTTTATGCCTGGTCTTGTAGTTTTACCAACAATTTCTCTTCTCTTCCTAAATACTGTTCAATAGAAACATAACATGATCCATATAAGTAACTTTAAATTTTCTGGTAGCCAGATTTAAAAAGTAAAAAGAAATAAGTGAAATTAACCTAAATAATATATCTTCTTAAGCTGTATTCAAAATATTAAAATATTATTTTAATGTATAATCAATATATTTTTTAAACTTTTAAAGTATTTTATATTCTTCCAAGTCTTCAAAAGCCATTGTGCGCTTTGCACTGACCTCCCATCTCAGTTCAGATTAGACACACTTCAAGTGGTCAGTAACTACATGTGGTAATGACTATAGTACTTGACAGTGCAGGCTTAGATAACTAGCATATTGTCTCCAGGAGAGATGTACTTGCTGTTTCTGGAAATGGAAACTTTTTCTCTTTTTTTGCCCCCAAACAAGTTAATTTCTCTTTATTAGCCAGCTTTTGACTTAATTGATACAAAGAGAAATCTTTGTGTTTCAGTAGGGTGAAGAAACTTAGAGTGAGTGTGGGTGTGACAAGTATGAGCAACAGTGCAGGAGGAAAGACTAGAATTCAGACCAAGGGAGTTTTGCCACAACATGATTGTGGTTAAGTCTAAGAGAGGATGGGGTAGCATGCAGAAGGAAGGCTCAGGGTTGGGAAAAGGGGCTATTTCTGGAATGATCGGTTTCTAAGTCATGTTAAAAGTGCCTAGTTGACTGTGGGACTTTCTTCTCAATCTTCACCATCTTCCATACCTGCCCTCATTAGATCGATATTAACAGTATAGAGTGGCTAAGAGTAGGCATGACCACTAGAATGCATAGTCCCTTGAACTGCTTTCTACATAATTCTTTATATATCTTACTTTCTTACCCCTTTCGCAAAAGAAAAATATGGGACAAACAGAGAATGGATATAGAAGTAAAATAGAAAATAAAGAGGAGAAAGGTAGGAAAGGAGAAAAATTGCAGAAACACACAAAAAATATACCACTATACCCCTAATAAATTATAAAGTACTGAGTGAAGTTTTCTTTTTTTCCTCCAAGAGATGGAAAGTCTAGGTAAAGGTAGGGAAATGTGATGCAGAACAAAGGGACATATCCAAGAGAAAATACTTGCCTTAACCATTTTACTTAAAATTGCCTTACTTGCTTTCTTCATAGCTGTGCCACTGCATATGTTCTACTGGCTGAGGAAGAAGCAACAACTATTGTGGACGCTGAAAGGTTATTTAAACAGGCACTCAAGGCAGGAGAGACAATTTACAGGCGGTCACAGCAGTGCCAGCACCAAAGTCCTCAGCACGAAGCTCAACTGAGTAAGCAAATCTGAACTGATTTTACCTTTTAGCTCCTGAAATTGGCTCATTTATGTTTAAGACACAAACAACAATAAGTAAAAAAACAAAAACAAAAACACACACAAAAAAATCCTTACTATTTCGAGGTTAGCTTCTTTTCAGAAGAGATAGCTAATGTATTCATAATGTCTACAAGCCAGCAAGACAAATATGCATTAGCAAGAGAATGCTTACAGAAGGGAACAGATGTGCTCTGGTTATTGAGAGATGTGCTGCTCTTAGACTTAACAGTAATTTATTTCATGTGAAAACTGGGTTGGTCATTGGAGAAATACAGCTCAAAAATATTCAAGATTCAGGAGACCATTCTAGTAACGATAAGCAGGTATTACCTTTATCCTCACCCTTACCCCAAGCAATGGTGAAAGTACATCATTTGGTTTGCTCTTCAGACTGTATGTATCTCCACAGAGTGCCAGGGAGTCACCCCTTTGGTATAAAAATTCAGCCTTACCCTTGGCATTGATTCTTTCTTTGACTTTTCTCTATGATGTGTTTGAGAGCATATGGGCCATAGCAACTGAAATTCTTTCCACTCTTAGGGATACTCTCTCAGCTGTGATTGATATACTTCCACCAAAGATGTTAGAATCTGTAGTGCTGTTGCTTCCTGCTATTTTTTGTGGCCAGAGCATTTTAGTTTAATGATTTTGGCAGATTATGGGCAATAAATTGAAATATGTTTACATAATGTATTATCTGCTAGCAGTTAAGTTCTAAATCTTTTGTTTGTGGAAATTAAAATTTGGATAATGTTTTCTCTCCAAACTAAATATTGATGTATACAGTATGTTTCATTAATGTATGTTGTTATGGCACACAACTGTGGGAATATATAATTTTGCAGTCTGGAACTAATGAAACTACATCTGTGAAAAAGCCATGCCATTTGTCTTTGTATAATCTCAAATATGATTATGAGGTACTTACAGAAATATTTGTTAGCTCTTTCTAGAAATAGTTTTATAGTTTGTTAGTTACTAGCTGTTGAGCAAAAGTTCACTCTAGCCATGGAAATTTTGTTTTGAACATATTTTATCAGTTAAAACAATAGAGAATGTTAAAATAATAGGTTGTTTATGCAGAAACTCAATAGGTTAGATTTATTTTTTCTATTTAATGTATATATTTCTTCTATGTTAATATTAAAATATACTTGTCGAGTATACACAAATTAATTTATAATGTACTCAGATTCCTTACTGTTAGAGGCAAAAGTAATTCTGTATATATAGAAAGATTTTAAGCTTTACCATAAAAAAAACTTCACACATACACAAAAATAGCATAATGAACTCTCATTCAATGTTCATCACCCAAATTCAATAATCATTCCATTCGGAAACAATTTAATTTTAATTGAAGCTTCCAGGGTAAGCCAATAAAATTAATGGATAATATGTTAATGAAATAGTAGGTCATAATACAAAGTGATAGTTGTGTCATTTTTTTTTTTTAAATAGGAAGAGATACGAATGTACTGGTATATATTAAAAGAAGATTAGCAATGTGTGCAAGAAAATTAGGAAGAATAAGAGAAGCAGTAAAAATAATGAGAGATGTAAGTAAATTTGATGATTGGATGTTTATAATTTTTCCTTGAAAAACTGAAAATGTGGTTTAAGTTGCCAGTTATTTTAATGCAAAATCATTATTTTTTAAATGGTAGTCTTTATAACAAGATATTTATTTAGTATACGTACATTTCTTAAGGCTTGAGTCTTCACAGTTTTGTTAAGACACTAAAGAATTTCTACTTTAATGAATCAGATTCAGCTCTGTTGAGTTCCTTTGCTATAATTTTAATCTTTTTTTCCTTTTAATGTACAGCTGATGAAAGAATTTCCTCCTCTTACCATGTTGAACATCCATGAGAATCTCCTAGAATCACTTTTAGAATTACAGGCCTATGCAGATGTTCAGGCTGTCCTAGCAAAATATGATGGTGAGTGATAATTGACTTAGTTGATAGCATGGTTAAAATATTTTTTCAATTATGTAATCATAAATATGATTCTGTTCTGGTATTTCTTTGATTTTCTCTTCCTATTCTAAACAGTCAGTATTTAGAATCCATGGATACAGTTATATTAAGTACTTTCTTTATCAGGACTTTTGGGAGCAAAAGCCTGCAGGGAGGAACTTTTCTTCTGTAAAGATTTAGTCATTTGTTTATTCAGCACCCAATAGGAGTGAGGCACTTGGAATACAGTGGTGAATGAGAAGACATGGACTTAGTCCTTGTAGGATTTACAGTTTAGCAAAGGAACATACAGACAAATGAATAGTAGTTGTATTGAAGCATAGTGTGTTAGGTGAGATAATTGGAAAAGTATGGGGTGCCATAGACATAGGATGGTGCCTTATTTGTTTTGGAGTATCAGAGACCGTTAACAAGTTGTATGAGTAATTCAGAATAACATTTTTAAAATGCTTTTTGATTACAAAGTGTAATTTATTTCATATCTGTATAATACTCTTGTGAGGTGGTAGGACAAGTTTTTTTTTTGTTTTTTTTTTTTTTTTTACTCTTGTTAGTGAAACAAGGAAACTGGAGTTGAAGAAGGTAAGTAATTGGGTAAGGTCTCCCAGCCAGTAAGTGGTAAGCCTGCACTTAAATCCGGGTGTTCCATTTCTTTGTTTACTAGTCTTCCAACAGTAAAAAGTCAGTATGTATTGGCTATTTATTATTATACTAAACAGTGCCAGTTCACCACAAATGGAGTTGGGAGAATTTTTAAGAAGCATAGCATAATGTTTCTGGTCATATCTTTTACTGTAACAGAGCATGTACAAGTCACTTATTCATCCTTGTTCTGTTATAAGTTCCTATCCATTAGTTTGAGAATCCCCATGACTTGGAAAGTTTGAAATGTGTTACCCTTGGAAAGAGAAATTTATTTCTTTGAAACATCTGGAATTCTTAGGAAGTGCTTCACAATAGTGTAGGCTCATGAAGAAATTTGTGAGAAATTCTTTCCATATGTAATTTATCGGGTACATGGCCTGCTTATGATACTTACATGACCAAGCTTAGGAACCAAATACTAAAAATCAGATAGGACCTGATTCATTCAAAATAAAACTAACAACTTAGATATGCTTCTGTGTTTTCAGTTGATTTTATGATTCCGGAGTTTTTACTGTTCTAGAATCTTGTAGAAGTTAAAGGCAAATTTCTTTCTTTCTTTCTTTTTTTAATGTTTATTCATTTTTGAGAGAGGGAGAGTGCAAGCAGGGGAGAGGCAGAGATTGAGGCGACAGAATCGGAAGCAGGCTCTAGGCTCTGAGCTGTCAAGCCTGATGCACGGCTTGAATTCACAAGCCATGAGATCATGACCTGAGCCAAAGTTGGACGCTCAACCAACTGAGCTACCCAGACACTCTACAGATTTATTTCTTTAGTTCTCTATTTGCTGGTATAATTCTGGAATCTAAAACTCAAGGTTCTTGGGGCGCCTGGGTGGCTCAGTCAGCTAAGCGTCCAACTTCAGCTCAGGTCACCATCTCGCGGTCTGTGAGTTCAAGCCCCACGTTGCGCTCTGGGCTGATGGCTCAGAGCCTGGAGCCTGCTTCGGATTCTGTGTCTCCCTCTCTCTCTGCCCCTCCTCCGTTCATGCTCTGTCTCTCTCTCTCAAAAATAAATTTAAAAAAATGCTAAAAAAATTTTTAAAAAATTAAAATAAAATAAAATAAAACTCAAGGTCCTCAAGTCCTACTTCCCTGATAACATTATTGTGTGCATTCTTTAAGAAAGGATTTATATAACTAATTATATTATAATTCCTGATTAATTTTTAAAATTTTTTTTAAAAAGTCATTTAAGAAAATGTAGAAAATACAGAAATATTGTAAGGAGAAAGAATTAAAATCATCTGTTGTATTACCTGGATTTAACTACTATTAAATATTTCTATTTTTTTAATCTTAGTTTTTCTCTGTGAAAGGTGGAATTTTCAGTATTTCCAGCTATAACTAAATCTTTTTCCCTGAATACTCCTATGTAAGCATAACATAAACATTTGTTGAGTGCTTTTCACCATTGTGTGAGGGCTTTCACAGACATAATTTAATTTACTCTCTGCCAGAAAAGTATTACTTCTCTATTCTGAGAAGAGAAAACTAAGGTTAAAGGTTAAAGAAGTTGCTACTAGTTCAAGGATGCATAGCTAGTAAATACTAGAATCAGGATTAAAACTCAGGTCTGCATGTCTAACTACATGTCCACATGCTCCTACTACTATGTTGCATCTGTTGATTTTGTATCATGAATTATTCTTATTAAAAATTGTCTTAAGATATGTTTTGTAATTCTTACCTGAGTTGAAAATTACAATTACAGATATAAGCCTTCCAAAGTCAGCAGCAATCTGTTACACAGCAGCACTATTGAAGACAAGGACTGTTTCAGATAAGTAAGTAATGAAAACTACAGTAATTTAGAAAGACTGCTAAACTCAACATGGGTTCTCCTGCTGTCTGAAAGTTTACTTTATGCCACCTCCCTTTTACAAGAGACCTGCATTAATATATGTGTTCACTAACCGAAAGAAATCCAAACAGGATTCTCACTTTTATGAAAAGGTAATTGCTTCTTCACTTTATGCCATTCCAGCTTAAGGAAAGGTTTGATAGAAACACTCGCAGATAGCAGGGGAAACTGTGTTATGTTTTTCACCACCGACTTTAAACAATGCTTTTTCCTCTCTACTTCCTTTTGAATAACCCTTGATCTTATGAGGCTTCTTACTAGTGTAGTGGAAAAAGCAAGGTTTTTAGAGCTATACTAAACCTGGATTCCAATTCAAAGTCTACTGCATACCAGCTGTGGAACTTTGGGCATGTTAATCAGTTTGAGTCTCTTCCTCTCTGTAAAGTGAGAATAAAGCATGGGTATGTGAGGATTGTGTGTGTTAAATGCTTAAAGCAATGCTAGAAAGTACAGAGAGTAGTTATAATGGTACTGATAAGGTGTGTGGTGGGGAAATAGTTTCATACTATCTGTTCTGAGATTATAATTTCAAGTTATTCTGTTTATCTTTATCCTTTGGGCTGCCCTTAATGAATTTCTCTTTATTCCACAGATAAAATTTTCAGAAACCAACCAAATGGCAACCATTTTTTTCACCTTAGATTACTATGCCTTGATATAAATTAGAATGGAATATTACTCTTTCCTCTCAGTGAAAATTTAATAACAATGTACTTCCATTTCATGAAACTCTCTGGATGTCCCTGTGTAGCATTTTATATTTACTGCCTTTCCCAGAGTGTGCCTTCAATGGACTTCGAAGGCTTTCCTTACCTAAATTTGAGGATTTCCATTGCTTATGCTGCTTTTCTTTATATGTTAAACTAAATAAAGGCTTTACTTTCACGTTTACTAGTTATTTGGCTTTGTCTTTGGCCATCACCAGAAACCCCTGATCCAGGAAGTTAGATTATGATCAAAATCATGGATTTTTACATTCATTTGTTCATTTCGTGGTTTTCTTATAGATTCTGTCCTGAAACAGCCTCCAGAAGAGGGCTAAGCATGGCAGAAATTAATGCTGTGGAAGCAATTCATAGAGCTGTGGAATTTAATCCTCATGTTCCAAAAGTGAGAAATTTTATGATGAAACTACTACTTTTATTTAAGTTTATCAAATTCATGAAAGTATGTAGACCAAATTTGGGTCTCCATAATTTGAGTCAGAATTGTTTTAGTCTATTATATTTTGATAGTCACTATAAGGGGGATGTTAAAAGGCATTTAGCAAGGTGAATAGGAGCAGGAGTTCACTCTAGGCTTTGTAATTGCTTTCAAAATAAAATTTGAAATGTATTCACCTAGCTGTTCCTTTTACTTTAGTTATAGAGAAGAAATAAAATGGCATGGTCTTAATAAAAGATCATTCATTTTTCAGATCATTAAATCAAATTTCCTGTTACTGTAAAAGCTTTTTACTTCTAGACAGATGCCTGGGTTTTTGAACTAGGGATAGACAAAGACTGAAGACAAATAGATTAAAATAATCAATGATAGGAAACAGATGTGGAAGTTCCCAGAAAAACTGCTGAGTTGATGTTTATTTAGTCCCAGATGAAACTATACCCATCTCGTTTGTCTTTATATTATACACCTTGCAGACATACAGATTATTGGTTAATCTTTGTGTCTTATCACCCGAGATTAAATTTGGGGTTTTAAAAGCAATGCTCCATGTTAGGAACTATAGAATATTCAAGAATATATGCATCTGTTACCAAATGTAATTATAACTGTTGATTCCAGTATAATGTACGTTAATGGAATTTGGAAGCAAGTAAACATTAAAGAGATTAATCTCTAAAAGATAATCTCCAAGAAATTGAAGTTGTAAGTCTCTTAGAGTAAGTATAGAGTTAAGAAAATTACTGAAATTTAAGAATGACAGTCAACAAATATTCATACCATTCTCTTATTAAGTGACACTGGTCCCATAAATTTAAATTTTATTTTTAATTGTATTACATATATATCAAAGTGTAAAAAGCAGAAATGTGGATCTTAATGATTTATTATAAAGCAAATGAGTGAAAACTACCATTGAGGTCAAGAACCACGTTGCCATCCCCCAGAAACTATGCTTCCTTCCCTCCTGCTTAAAGGTAACCACTGTTGTGACATTAATTATGTTCACTTTCTTTTTTTCTTATGTTTTTGACCTATACTTTTCATTGTTGGCTTTATAAAATAAGTTAGGAGTGGTCTCTGTGTTTTTAAATTCTCTGGAATAATTTGTGTAAAATTAGAATTATTTCTGTCTTAAATAATCGAGAGAATTTGTTGATAGAGCCATCTGATTCTGGAGTTTCCTTTGTGAGAAGGATTTTCATTACAAATTTCATTTCTTTAATAGGTGAATTATAAATTTAGTTTCTGTATTCCATAACTATTCAAATTTCTTCATTCTTCTTGTGTTGGTTTTTGTTAAGTTGTATTTTTCTAGGAATTTATTTCATTATAATTTATTGGCATAAAGATTTCATAAAATCCTTTTATTATCTTGTTAATGTTTGCAGGATCAGTTGTGATATCTACTATTTAGTTCTTAACACTGGCTACCATTTTTTTTTTCTTGACCAGATTCCCCAGGGATCTATGAATTTTATTAGTCTCTGCAAAGAACCAAGCTCTGGCTTTGACAATCTGCTCTACTGTTTATTTTCTGGTTCATTCATTTCTGCTCTTTATGGCCTTTCTTCAACTTACTTTGGCTCTATTTTATTATTTTTTATTTCCTGTATCTTTTTATATAGGTACTTAAGTTAACTCATTAGTTTCAGTCTTTCTTCCTTCTAATATATTTGTTCAAGTCTATAAACCTCTAAGTACAATTTTAACTGCATACTATAGTAATATTTTGTGTATAATTTAATTCAACATATTTTCTAATTTCCATCTTGATTTCCTCTTTGATTTAGAGATACATTTATTCCATTTGGCTATTTCTTAATTTCCAAACATGCGAAGATTATCTTTTTATCAATGATTTCTAGCATGATTGCATTGTGTCCAGAGAATATACTCTGTATGATTTCACTCCTTTGAAACATTTTTCAGTTCTTGAATTTCTGTTTATTTTTCACATCTCCTTTGCTATTTATAGTTTCTAATTCTCTGCCAAAATTTAAAGTATAGTCTTTTATCTCTGTGAAAATAGTTTAAAGTAGTTATCTTAAAGTCTTTTTCTGATAATCCCCATATCTGGAACTTCTGTGTCTGTTTCTATAATGTGTTTTTTTTGTTCTGCTACATTATGTTCTTCTTGTCTTCTCTTATGCCTGATTTTCTTTGACTATGTATCTGATATTTTACCTGAAAAAATTGTAGAAATAACTTGAAACCTCAGATAATAATATTTTCCTTTGGAGAGGATTTTATTTGCTCTTAGATGCCTAGGAGAAGTAATTAGCAGGACAGAATCACCTTAATTCAGTTTCAGGGATTGATATTTTCTGGTCTACCTAGATGACTAGAAACTGGGCTGTAGCCCGTGAAAGTTTGGGTTTGTATCTGGTTCACCCCTATTCCTAGGATGCAGCCGTTCTGGATGCCAATCCAACCCTGAGAGTTTTACCAGGGCCTTCACTCTTGACATACCTTGAACTCCTGACTTTTGTTCCTTTAGCCTTATAAAACTGGCAGAAAGTTTGAACAGCCTCTTTGCCATCTTGTCCAAAATTGGCAAATGTCTCTATGGTAAAAGAAGCCCCAAATGTGGTTTACTTCTCCAATTTTTGCCTTCTTTAGACTGTGGGCTGCTAATTCCTTACCCTTTGTGAATTCTCTGATGCATTTGATTGGATTTTTAAAAATATTTTGTTCAGCTTTTCTAGTTGTCTGAGAGGGTTGATTTGAATTACCCAGTGTTCCATTACTGGAAGCAGAGGTCTGAAAATAACTCCAAATGAAATGCTCTGTTCTCTCATGCTGCAGAGTGGTTAAGAGCATGGATTCTGCAACTAAACTGCCTATGTTTGAATTCTGGCTCCACTACTTCCTAGCTGTATAACCTTGGACAAGTTACTCAGCTTCTCTCGAGTGACCTCATGTGTAAAATGGGAATAATATTTCTTATCCCTCAGAGTTATTAATTGAGATTAAATGAGTTCATATCCTTCAAGAGCTTAGAAGAAGGCCTGACACACAGTAAACATTTCAGAAGTGATTTGTATCGTTATTATCCAGGATGGGATGGAAATCTTCCTGTGTGAGAAGATAAGCAATTGTTATTAACCGAACTATTCAAATTAAATACATCACTAAGATGTATAAAAATTTTATTTAATTCTCACTAAGAATAACAAAATATGGACCATGTATACCCTGTAGTTGTGGACTTGGTTTCTGTTTCACAAATCCTCTCATACAAAGTGTATTCTCAGCAGTAACAATTCTGATGATGTGCATTGTGCATTGGTCTTCAAAACTACTGCTGGAGGCACTTGGGTACAAGGGAGGGTAGTAGAAATCCTAGGCATTGCCCTAATTAAATTAAATTGTTGGATAGATAATATATCCAGATTGAATCTGCTCTAGATAATCTATAATGCTTTTAGGGGATACTTTTTTTTTTTATCTTGAACACACACACAAGAAATTAAAGAAGACCTAAATAAATGGAGATATGTTCCATGTTTATGGATTAGAAGACTCAGTATTGTTAAGACCACAGTTGTCTCCAAATCGATCTATGGATTCAATCTAATTCCTATTAAAATCTTATCAGGCTTGTTTGTAGAAATTCACAAACTCATCCTAAAATTGATATGAAAATTCAAAAGACCTAAAATAGACAAAACAGTTTTGAGAAAGGAGAAAAAAGTTGGAATTCACCCAAATTTATCCAATTTTAAGACATTAAAAAAATTTGTTTTAATGTTTATTTATTTCTGAGAGAGAGACAGAGCACAAGCAGGGGAGGGGCAGAGAGAGAGGGAGACACAGAATCTGAAGCAGGGTCCAGGCTCTGAGCTGTCAGCACAGAGCCAGAGGCAGGGCTTGAACTCATGAACTGTGAGATCATGACCTGAGCTGAAGTTGGATGCCCAACCCAGGTGCCCCAATTTTAAGACATTTTTAAAGCTACAGTAATTAAAATAGTATAATATTGGCATAAATATTGAAATGTAGGTCAATAGAAGACAATAGAGAATCCTGAAACAAACTCACATAATGATCAGTTGATTTTCAACGAGAGTTCCCAAGCAATTCAGTGGGAAAGGATAGTATTTTCTATGGTGCTGGAACAATCAATATGGAGGAAAAAAAGGACCCAGACCCTTCCTTCATACCAAATATAAAAAGGAACTCAATATGGATCATAGATCTAAATATAAGAGGTAAAATTATAAAACTTCGAGCTTTGTGACCTTAGGTTAGGCAAAGATTTCTTCAAAATCATGCTCCATAAAAGAAAAAATTGATAAATTGGACTTCTTAAAACATTTGCTCTTCAAAAGACATCATTAAGAAAATGGAAAGCCAAAGACTGGGGGAAAACATTTGCAAGTCATATACTGTTGAAGTTCTGTATCCAGAACTCAGAAAGAACTCTTACAACTCAATAAGAGGACAAAAAACTTATTTAAAACATGAGTAAAGGAAAAAAAAAATGGGTAAAGGATTGAATAGTCACTTCACCAAAGAAGATATATGTATAGCTAATAATCACATCAGAAGATAGCATCATGGGTCATTGGGGAAATGCAAATTAAAAGCACAATATGGTACTACTTTATACCCACTCAAATGGCTATACTCACAAAGACCAACAAAATCAACTGTTGGCAAGAATATGAAGAAACTGTGTACATTCCTGCTAGGTATATAAAATAGTATAGCTACTTTGGAAACAATTTTGCAGTTAAACATACACTTGCCATATGACCCATCCATTTCATTCCTAGGTATCTACCCAAGAGAAAGGAAAACCTAGGTCTACACAAAGACTTGTGTGCAAGTGTTAATCGTAGTATTATGCACAATAGCCAAAAACATGAAACAGTCAAACACAAGTAAATGAACAAGTAAATTGTAGTATCTCCATGTAATGGAACACTTCTTAGTACTAAAAAGGAGCAAACTATAAGTACATATAACAACATAGATGGACCTCAAGTGCTTCATGCTAAGTGAAAGAAACCAGACACAAAAGACAACATATATGATTTCATTAATATGAAATTTCTCAAGCAGGGAAGACTGTAGACAGAAAAGCATATCAGTGTTTCCCTGGAGCTGAAGTAGAAGTATGGATTGACTGCACACAGACATGAGGAAACTTTTGGTGGTGATGATTGCACAACCATACAAAGTTACTAAAAATCTTTGAACTGTATACTTACAATGATGAATTTTGTGTCTCAATAAAACTACAATGTATAATTTAAATATAACCATATTCAACTAGTATATATTGTGTATATACTTTAACCTTTAAAAAATTTTTTTTCAATGTTTATTTATTTTTGAGAGAGAGAAAGAGAGAAACAGAGTGCAAGTGGGGAAGGGATAGAGAGGGAGACACAGAACCTGAAGCAGGCTCCAGGCTCTGAGCTGTCAGCACAGACCCCGACATGGGGCTTGAACTTATGAATGACAAGATCCTGACCTGAGCTGAAGTCAGCTGCTTAACCGACTGAGCCACCCAGATGCCCCTATACTTTAACATTAAGTCATTTTTATCTGTAGGTAGAAATTTACATATGTCCCCTCAACTAAATGTCAAAGCCAAGTCTATCAAAATATCCAACTATCTCACGGTTCAGGAGTTCGAGCCCCACATCAGGCTGTGTGCTGACATTGTGGAACCTCCTTGAGATTCTCTCTCTCTCTCTCTCTCTCTCTCTCACTCTCACTCTCATACCCCTCCCCTGCTCGCACTGTCCTGTCTCTCTCAAAATAAATAAATAAATGGGGCGCCTGGGTGGCTCAGTCCGTTAGGTGCCCGACTTCAGCTCGGGTCATGATCTCATGGTTTGTGAGTTCGAGCCTGCTTCGGATTCTGTGTCTCCCTTTCTCTCTGCCCCTCCCCCACTCACGCTCTGTCTCCCTCCATCTCTCAAAATGAATAAACGTTAAAAATTTTTTAAAAATAAATAAACTTAAAAAAAATCCACCTAAGTAGAGTGGTGCTATAACCTTACATTACTGTTTGTGGATATACACTTTAACCTGGATATTTTCAAACAGGATAATTATTATTTTTTTTTTTAGAGAAATTTTAAGGTCCAACAACTTGGATAATATCCCACTTAAATAACATTAGTATTATATGAACTAGAAGAGCTCTGGTATTTAAGGCTGTTTTTGTGAGGGATTTACAAGTTATGAAGTATGTACAGATTCAGATTTTCTTCCACCCCCACTTATGCTCTCTATCCCTGCCTCTCAGCCTGAAGCCAAAAAAAAAAAAAAATAAAGGCTTTAGAAATTTTCTTCCTCAGGGCACCTGGGTGGCTCTGTCGGTTAAGCGTCGGACTTCGGCTCAGGTCATGATCTTGCAGTCCGTGAGTTCGAGCCCCGCGTTGGGCTCTGTGCTGACAGCTCAGAGCCTGGAGCCTGTTTCAGATTCTGTGTCTCCCTCTCTCTGACCCTCCCCCGTTCGTGCTCTCTCTCTGTCTCAAAAAAATAAATAAACATTAAAAAAAAATTTTTTTTAATTTTCTTCCTCAAACTTAAGCTGTGGGTTGTAATAACTTATTTACCCTAATGAACAATGACCTGTAAGTAACTAAGTAAATTAATTAATCTTTTATTCTTAAAAATTTGTTATGCAAATTTGCCAAATGTTATATGACTTTTACCAGTAAGATGACATAGGATGAAGCTGTTTTAGCAGGAAAGATTTTTGGGCAACTTTCCACAGAACTACAACAGAAATGACTGTAGGTCTCGGACTGTGCAGTTTGTTAAAGCTGGAAACTATTAGAAACACAGTAGAAAGAGATCACATAAATCTCTTCAGGCTATGCATTTGCTTTAGATATCTCATTAATATTGATTGTACAGATTTTTTTAATCTACTGAATGAATTTCTGTGTACAGTAACTATGATAGTAATAGCAAAAAATTAAAACAATGTGTTTTCATGGTTTTTGACTTGTTCTTTATTACTTAGCTATGGTTTTGGTTCACAATTTTTTTTAGTTACCAAACAAGAAAAAGATTGTGTATCTTTCAGCTACTATAGAAATTGTCAAGGGCGCTTGGGTGGCTCAGTTGGTGAAGTGTCTGACTTCAGCTCAGGTTATGATCTCATGGTCTGTGAGTTCAAGCCCTGTGTCGGGCTCTGTGCTAACAGCTCAGAGCCTGGAGTCTGCTTCGGTTTCTGTGTCTCCCTCTCTCTCTCTGCTCCTCCCTACCTTGCACTCTGTGTCTCTCTCTCTCTCTCAAAAAATAAATAAACATTAAAAAAAAGAAAAAAGAAAATGTCAGGCTTTTTTTTTTCTTTTTTTAAGGATGGAACACGATTCATACCTTCTGATTATTCATGATAGCCCCAAACTGGAAACAACCCAGATGTGCATTAACAAGTAAATGGACAAATTGTGATATATTTATTCACTGGGATACTTTTCAGCAACAAAAAGAAAGAACTGATACAAGTAAACTATGGATAAATCTCAAGAATATAATGTGTACAAAAGAGTACATACTGAATGATTCTACTTATGTGGTGTCGAAATATGATCTGGGCTGGTAGATATTAGAACAGTTGTTGCCTCAGGTAGTCAAGGTAGGGAATTAACTGGAAAGGAGAACTTTCTGGGGTGATGGAAATGTTCTGTGTCTTCATTGGTGTGTGGCTTGTCTACATTTGTCAAAACTCATCAAATTGCATGCTTAAGATACGTGCATTTTATGGTACATCAGTAAAGGTAAAAGAATCTGACTCAGCATGGAAAGCACTGTCAAAGTATCATGCCTTCTGATTAAATGCGTTGATATATATGAAGCACTTAACACAATGTCTGAGTGTCAGGCAACAGTACTGATCATGGTGATTATTGCTTTATTACACCTCCATTACCATTTTTGCTTCCTGTTTAAGCTGTTCCTCTATGAACTCTTTTTCTTAGGAGTAGTACTTTAGTGCTCATGGCCTTAGCATGTGTCAGATTTGGGGATTCTTTTGTTGAGATGAGGTAAAAGTGAAGATATTGAGACAGCATTAACTAATTTGAATTAGTTAATACCCTGAAGATAATTTGCATCTTGTAGTAGAAGCTCTTGGGGGAAGAGAACATTTAAAAACAAAACAATAACAATTTGAGTACATGTTTCAGAATATGTTATCTGTAGCTTTGAAAAGTTATTAGTTCTTATTTTATAACAAAAGCTGTTTTGTGTTTTCAAGAAACCAGACCATGCCTGGAGGCTTCTTTAAGTGCAAGGGGAATTTTAAAAATAAATTGATACAGAAAAGGTAAAATTCATTTTGGTTGATCAGAAATTGAAGCATGTAGGATGTTCTGAGTCCCATCCACTAATAGAAGATACCAGCTCTTTAGCAGCAAGCTCACATTTCTTTTTTCTTTTTTCTTCTTCTCCTCCTCCTCTTTCTTCTCCTCCTCCTCCTTCTCCTCCTGCTTCTTCTTTTTAATTTGATAGAGCATGAACAGGGGAGAGGGACAGAGGGAGGGAGGGAGTGAGAGAGAGAGAGAGAGAGAGAGAGAGAGAGAGAATCTCAAGCAGGCTCCATGCTCAGGGTGAAGTGTGATGTGGGGCTCAATCCCATGAAGCTGGGATCAGGACCTGAGCTGAAATCAAGAGTCGGACGCTGAGCCAACTGAGCCACCCAGGCGCCCCTCAAGCTTACATTTCATTGGTCAGATTACCTATATTATAGCAGCATATACAAAAGATGAGAGGGAAACAGGCACTTGATTGAGACTGAGTGGCATAGCGGTAGTAAAGGGAGAAATGGGGAAGTGGTGTTGAAGTCCATGACCCAAAGTTAGGGCACAGTGAAGGCTTTGCCTTTCTGTTATGTTATGGTGTGGTCTAGGTGGAAGAGTTGATCTAGAAAACACTTCTCTCTAGAGGTACTGCTCTGTAGGATGATGTGGAAAGAAGTTTTCCCTTGGCAAATGCCCTCTCTAGTCTCCCTTCCCTCTCCTTTCAATAGAATATCACTTTCCCTTTGCTCCTGAGACTGCTAGGAGTGTTATATTTTCTTTCAGTTTATTCATACAGCTGTTCTGTTTACTTTCTATCTGGGAACTGTCTTTAGTCTTCCCCCAATACACATCAATGTGGACTCTTTGCATTCAGCCTGCCTGTCCAATCTCATAGAATGTGCACTGAGAAAACTAATTGCAGAGATAAATTGGTTCTTGATGTGCATGACTGATCAAGAGCAAAGTACCTTAATTTCAGATGCCTTCAGAGAGATTTTTCTTTAACCTCTGCTTTTAAGAAGAAGATTATAAAGCATTATCATTACTTCAGGTCAGAATTATATTGCTTTGGTCAAAAGCTGTTGTAAGATTTACAAAGTAATAGAAACAAAGTAATCTAAAGATAAATTATAAAGATCAAAGCAATTCAAAGTTAAAGTGAATTTGAGTGTAAGCATAGGTATGGTTTTCGATTTAAAAAAACCATACATTATTATGTCTTTTTTTTAACTATTTATAGCTATTTATAAGCTATTTTCCAAAGTAGCTTTAATTTTTTATTTTTATTTTTAGGAAAAAGCAAGAGACTTGAATAGTCATCTGAGTATATTGTCAATAGTTGAATACAAATTGTTCCTACAATTTCTGATTTGTTCCAGATAGAACAGTAAGGTGACTCCAAGGTAATATGGAAGGTCCTGCAGCATAGTATAGTAGGTACCGGCCTTGGTTTATGTCTTTTATTATATTTTATTTGCTGATAATTTCCAAACCTGTATCTTATAAATCTGGCTTCCTTCCTTGTCTATAAACTTGTGTTTCTATCTGGTTGTGGAAATTTTTACCTGGATATCTGGTTGGTACGTCAGCCTCTTCAATATGTCTCAAACTGAATTTTTAAAATTTTATTTATAAGTTTCTTCTCCAACTTGCCTGTCCTAACTTATTATTATAATTTGGTTTATGGCTTCATTATCATCTTCTCATCATTAATCTTTACTTCTGCCCTTTCCAAATTACTAACTCATATTATAACCTTTGAAATGTCTTTCAGATCTAGTCACCTACTCCATTCCCTTTGTCACTGACCAGTGTTTGTCTTCACTACCTGTTCTTTAAAACATTATCATTGTTGTTATAAAAGTAATGAGTGCTTTTTAAAAAAGAAATCAGACCCTTTAGGAGTTTATAGAATAAAAAGTCCTGTTCTTTCTCTCCCAATTCCACTTCTCTCACGCAACCACTGTTTCTGTTTGGTTCTGTGATGGCCAGACATATTATATGCATTTCTTTATTTTTGAGAGAGGGTGCAGGTAGGGGAGGGACAGAAAGAGAGGGGGGAACAGAGAATCTGAAGTGGGCTCTATACTGACCGTGTGCAAGCCTGATGCAGTGCTCGAACTCAGCCCGATGCAGGGCTTGAACTCAGGAACCATGAGATCATGACCTGAGCCCACGTTAGATGTTCAACCAACTGAGCCACGCAGGTGCCCTTTCTATGCATTTCTAAACATACAGATAAAGATATAGAAATTATTTCAAATACTTTCCATCTTTTACTTGGATGACTAAAACATACTTCTTACTGGTTTCCCTGCTATAAACCCATCTCCACTCTGGCCATTGCCATAGTTATCTACCTAAATAGCAAAACTTGCTCTGCTTGAAGAGCCCTTCTTATTCCCTATCATCTCTCAGATAAGGACCAATCCCTTAGTATTGCATATACAGAAGCCTTTCCCAGTCTGGGCCGGATATCTGTCTCCAACATTACTCCTTGCTACTTCTGCTTTGCTCCTTATCTTGTTATTCCTGAGATTGGTCTCATCATGTCTCCCTACCTTTGTATATATGCTCAGTCTCTTCTCTACATGGCAACTTTCCTACTCATTCTTCAGGATTCTGCTCATCTGTTGCCTCCTGTATAGAAGTATCTTTTATCATTTTTCCTAAGCAGAGATAATGACTCTCTTTTCTCTGTTCCTTCAATGCTTTAATCATGTCTTGGGTTTTGTTTTGCTTGTTTTTTGGTCTATTTGTATGTCTCTTCCTTAGTTCCCTATGAGCTTTTTAAACAGCAGAATTCTTGTTTTACTTACCATTTTATGTCTGAAATGCTGCTTAGAACATAACGGACATGCAGTAAATGTTTGGTAAGTAGACATGTCTGTGTTTTAGACCTACATTGCTATAAAGACCTGTCTAAGTTAAAGAAAGTGAAATTTTAGATCCCATCATTTTTTGGAATTTTTAAGCCATTTTACTTAATATTTTTATAAGCTTTGCTTAATGTTATTATTTTTGACCTTTTAAGAATGGTAGTACAATTTCAGCATGACCTTATTTCTTAACTTATAAAATAACTCAGTTTTTAATGGAATACTATACAACAATTAAAAATAATGAGTTAGATCTGTTAGAGACAGGATGAGATGTAAAGATGTATTGTGAAGTAAAAAGCGAGTTATATAAAAGTTTGATCCTGTTTTTAAGGATGTTACGCTTAAAGAAATCCAGACAAATATAACTTGGATTATCTTTTTTTCTTTACTCTTTTATCCTCTAATCTATTAATATATTATTTCTCCTATGTAACTCTGCAATGTTTGAACTTTAGAACACTAAGCATGTACTTTCAGAAGCATAAAAAAAGACCAACACCAAACCAAACCAACCACTCTTCAGTTTTCAACCTCTCCTATTTTTATTCATGGAAAAGTAAAGTCTAGGTAGAAGTTTGTTTTGTTTTGTTTTTAGTTTGCCTAGAGAGTTAAACAATATCTTTAAGTAAAAACTGAAATATAAGTATGAGTGTGAAGACATTTTAACTATATATATGAGATCAAGTCAGTCAGTTAGTGTTTAAATGCCTACTTTGGTTAGTGTAGTGTGCTAGGTGCTATAGTAGAATACGAAAGATGTAATTTCCATTGTGTAGTAACTTACAGCTTATACTGGGGGGCAGGAATTGCTGAGTAGCAGTTTGTGAAGGATATAAAATAAGTAATAATCCTTTAACATATTTTAAATATATTTTCCTTAAACTGAAAATTTTCCCTTATATTTTGAGGGTGCAGTTTTAATTCAGTAGTTTATTAGAAGCTGAAAAATAAAAATTGCTTTGCCTTAAAGTCAAATTGGAAAGGACCTTTGGTGGTAGGTAAGACATGATAATGAAAAATAAGATAGCAAAAGAGATTTTTTTTCATGATTAAATAGCAAAGATTTTAAAATATAAACTTAAGTATCATTTCCTAATATATGTGCCATATGTGTTTGATTACTATCAGAATTGTCACTTAGATTATTAAACAGTGAAAATACAGATATATAGTTGCTGTTCAAGTATTTTCTTAACATTTTAAATTGATATCTCCTGGATAATTGTCAACTGAATATCTTTTGCTTACCACTTGCTATGTGACTACCAAGATAGGGTTTAGTGTAAAGCTTTAAAACTTCAGGGTTCTAAAACTCATTGAAAATAATTTGGGATATTTTATCTCCTCTACCTGTGAAATGAAGTGGAGTTTTAATAGAAAGGGCTTGGTTTATTTATTAAAACAGTTTTCTTCTGAAAATGAGATACTCTTTTTATGATGGAGATTCCACTGTGATTGTTGCATTTTTTTTTGCTTCCTACTGAAGAAGCTCTTAGCGCACTTGCTAAGAACATAAGGAGTCATGTCAGAGGTCAGCTATTTGAGTCCATTTTCCCACAGCCGCCTGGTGCGAGTGATCTTTTACTGTGTTTTAAAAAAATGGGCAAGGATTAGAGGGGATTAGAAAGAATATTACCCTCCTGAATATAGGCCCAAGGCACTAAGGGGAGAGAACCCAACCAGGCAGCAAATGGGCTTTGCTTGACCAAGACACAACCTCTGCTGCATTCCTTTAAGAAACTGAATGGGAAATGTTAAGTCCCCAAACTGGATTAGTAAATAATCTCATAGCTTGTGACATCTGCTAAAATAAATTGATGAGCAGACTGCATTCTTACACTTTTAGGAGAGAGCCAGAGACATCAAGATTAAGAGGAGCTTTTTTTCCCCCCAGCTTTATTGAGTTATAGGAGTAAGAGTAATTAAAGATGGGCATTAAACTTAGTATTGGAAAGGCACATTTCATAAACAAAAAAAAATTATTTTAGATATATTGATACAATGTATACATATATGTTGATTAATAGCCTAAGGCTTAAATTTTGAAGTCACTACACCTTTTTGTTGCTTCCTGCTTGTAGCAGTTTTGAAACATGTTCCACAAATTCAGCTCTTTGTGTTGTTCGTCTCCTTAGTTTGTATAACAGCCCAAGTGTGAGAATGTATCATTTATGACACATCTCAGGAGTGTTTCTCTTTTTATAACAGAAGTTAATGTGGTTTAGACGTTATGACGCATAATTTGCTATCAAATTATATAGAACCAAAGAGGTTGTTTCGAACTGTTTTCGTAGGGGAAGTATACTCTGGTCTTAGTCTTTGGAGGAAGTATTTAGCTAACTAAATATTTTTGAAGGTTTTGTTTTAAGTTGACCACTTTAATAGTAAAGATGATAAACAGGTGGTTAAATTTGCACCTTTATGTAATTAGTACATTTGATTATACTGCTTTTGTTGTGGATTGCAATATTAAGGCAAGTATTTTCTTTAAGAATTTAAGGTAGCATTTAATTTTCATGTGTGAATAAGAACTGGTAGGTTATAACTTCTTTAATAGGCACATCCACTAATTCCTTAAATGTGTCTTGCACTGTACTTTCTTGGCCTTGTTCAGGTTGGCCTGTACTCCAGCCCCTGTGTTTTCCCACCCCACTGCCCAATCTGTTCATCCATATTTTACCCATCTTTATCTATAAGCTCAAATCCCAAATGCCATCAAGTGGTTTATTTTCACCACCTAAATCATAACCAATACCTCCTAAACATAGAGTTATCATATGATCCAGCACTTTCACTGCTAGGTATATACCCAAGAGAGGTGAAAACTTCTGTTCACATAAAACCTTGTATGTGAATGTTTACTGCAGCATTATTCATAATAGCCAAAAGGTGAAAACAACCAAATGTCCATCAAATAATGAATGGATAAACAATTGTGGTATATCCATGTAATGGAATATTATTCAGCTGCAAAAAGGAATGAGGTACTGGTATATGATACGACATGGATGTACCATGAAAACATTATACTAAGTGAAAGAAACCAATTACAATAGACCATATATTATGCAGTTCTTTTTGTATGAAATAACCAGAACAGGCAAATGTATAGAGATTCAAAGCAGATTAATGATTGCTTGATTAGAGGGTAATAACTAAAGAGGATGTGGATTCTTTTTGAAGTGATGAAAATGTTCTAAAATTGTGGTAATGGTTATATATATCTGTGAATATACTAAAAACCATTGAGTTGTACACTTTAAATGGGTGAAGTGTAAAGTATGTAAATTATGTCTCAATAAAGCTGTTAAAGAAAAACTAAAAAACATGAATACCTTCAATCCAAATTCCTGTATACACTGTTTATATCTCTAATAAAGCATAGTCTTGTTATAGTTATTAACTTAAAAAAATCTGTCTTTCTCATTACATTAGGAAATTCCAGAGAATATAGTGTTTCCTAATAGATATAGTGCTTGCACTCAGTAAATATTAATTTAATTGAACTTATTCACAATTAAGTTCCTCACTTGTAAAATGGGAATAAGAGGAAAAAGAATTCAGTGTCACCACAAAATGTTTCCAAAATTGTATTTTATCATTTTTATACTTAATTTTCTTTTGGAAAAATAGATATTTGCTTTCACATTATTTCCTCAGCTTGAGTTTCTATTTTGTATTTAGCAAGGTCATACATAAGCCATTTATCTCCTTATTTATGCCTTTAGGGATATTCTGATTTTTGGAATTTGCATATACAGGCATTTTTTATACACATACTATCAGTATGACCTTCTTGTCATCTCAACTAGCTTAATGTGTGTTTTTTTTTAACCAAATGGACTTTATAAAATTTGAGTCTACATTTTTTGTTTGAATGTAACATAATTTTTCTCTTTTCTGTGGTGTGTTTCTCTGTGTGTCATTTTTCTAGTATTTACTAGAGATGAAGAGTCTAATTTTACCTCCAGAACACATTCTGAAACGAGGTGATAGTGAAGCAATTGCCTATGCTTTCTTCCATCTTCAGCATTGGAAGAGAATAGAAGGTGCTCTGAATCTGTTACAGTGTACATGGGAAGGCAGTAAGTATTCTCCAAATGTCCCACTAATCTCTCAGACTATTCATTGCATCCACAGGCAGCCCTTTTAAATGAGATTTCTGCGTTTCCCTAAGGATTGGTTTCAAAGTGAACTCAGAGGTGTTTATTTGGTTTATTTGTAGGAGAAATGCATAATGTACTTATACTGATGCCATATTTAGGAAAAGCAGAATGAGAAGTCGTTATGGTATTCTGTCATGTTCATTTAAATTACATATTTGTAAGGAAAGAAAATGAAAACTTACATCCCTTGGTTTATAAGCTTTTTAATGTGGTTGAGTTATTCTAATATTTTTTAAGTTAGACTTTTATTTTCAGATGTATACATCATGAAACTATTTTCCTCACAACTAATATCAAATCTATTCTTTTTTTCAATCTATTTTTTTTATTGTGGTAAAGTACACATAACATAGAAGTTACTGTTTTAACCATTTTATTTTTTTAATTAAAAAAAATTTTTAAAGATGTTATTTTATTTTTAAGCTCATTTATTTATTTTGAGAGAGAGAGAGTGAGTGGGATAGGGACAGAGAGAGGAGAGAGAATTCCAAGCAGGCTCCTCACTGTTAGTGCAGAGCCTGACGTGGGGCTCGAATTCACAAACCGTGAGATCATGACCTGAAACAAAATCAAGAGTCAGATGCTTAACCGACTGAGCCACCCAGATGCCCCAAGATTTTATTCTTTTTTTTTTTTTTTTAATGTTTATTTATTTTTGAGACAGAGAGAGACAGAGCATGAACGGGGTAGGGTCAGAGAGAGGGAGACACAGAATCCGAAGCAGGTTCCAGGCTGTCAGCACAGAGCCCGATGCAGGGCTCGAACTCATGGACTGTGAGATCATGACCTGAGCCGAAGTCGGACGCTCAACCGACTGAGCCACCCAGGCGCCCCCCCCCCGGCAAGATTTTTCTTAATTAATCTCTACACCCAGCGTGGGGCTCAAACATACAACCCCGAAATCAAGAATCACATGCTCCACCCACTGAACCAGCCAGGTGCCCCCATTTTAGCCATTTTAAAATGTATAGTTCAGTGACATTATATACATTCACATTGTTGTGCAACCATTACCATCTTCTATTCCCAGAGCATTTTCATCATCCCAGACTGAAATTCTATACCCATTAGATAATGACTCCCCATTCTTCCTTCCTCTCCAGCCCTTGGTAACTATTCTGCTTTCTGTCTCTATAAGTTTGACTAGTCTAGGTATCTTCTGTAGTGAAATTGTACAATTTTTGTCTCATTAAATCAGGCTTACCTCACTGAGCATAATGTTGTAGCATGTGTCAAAAAATCATTATTTCTTAGGGCTGAGTAATCTTCCATTGTATATATACACCATACTTTGTTTATATAGTCATCTGTCAGTGGATATTTGGGTTGTTTCCACCTTTTGGCTATTATGAATAATGCTGCTATGAACATGGGTATACGAATATCTGTTTAAGTTCCTACTTTCAGTTTTTTGGGGTATATACCTAGAAGTGGAACTGGTAGATTATATAATTCTATGTTCAATGTTTTGAGGAACTGTCATACTATTTTCTATGGCAGCTACACCCATTTACGTTCCACCAGCAATGCATAGGTTTTCACTTTCCCTATATCCTTGTCAACACTTGCCTTTTTTTTTTTTTTTTAATAGCCACACTGATGGGTGTGAAGTGGTATATCATTGTGGTTTTGATTTGTATTTTCCTTATAATTAGCGCTGTTGAACATTTTTTAATGTGCTAATTGGCCATTTGTATATCTTCTTTGGAGAACTAGGTTGTTTTTCAGTGAACTACCAGATCTCTTATTTGTAACTTCTTAAAATCATTTAGAAAATGAAAAAGCTTGATCAAAATGTTTTATCAGTTGAATTTTTATAATAATTGTCTTGGAAAGTGCATTTCTGCTACCATTAAAAATTCAAAAATAAATTCAATACTCATTAACTAGAGTTGGTTGATCCCCCTCAGTTCCCAAACTTTGCACTGAGGCACCTTGGGGGCGTTGTGGCAAATTCATAAGAGTGCCATGGCGTAGTTAAAAATTTCAGTGGAAACAACAGTAATACTCAATATGTGTCAGGCATCATTGTTAGTTCCATGTAGTTCAAGGTTTCACCATTAGGTGGCTCTCCATTGTCTCTTTCTTTTAATGCTGTCATAGCTTTGCAAAGCTTGGTTTTTTATTAGCTGCTGTGATTAAAAGAAGTACCACACACACACACAAAAATCAGTGTGGAACAGGAAAGTACGATGGCAGTGTCCAATCTGATTCCAAGGTTTGAAAAGGTATGCAGCGCCCAACAGGTACATACATCCCACTAGTAAGAAAAGATGGTTGTTTAAAAATGAAATAATTGGGGGCACCTGGCTGGCCCAGTGAGTAGAGCATGTGACTCTTGATCTTGGGGTTGTAGTTTCAAGCCCCACATGGGGGTAGAGATTACTTTAAAAAATTAAAATATTTTTTAAAAATGAATAATTATTTTTTCCTTTAATTAAAAAAAATTTTTTTTTTAAATTCACTGTTAAGTTGTTAGCACACAAACCTTTAAAGTTGTTTGGATCCACTACTTAAGTGGAATTGTTATGTTTCTTTCAGCCTAGGGGCATCATAAAAAATTACTGAGATATGAAGGGCACCATGTATCCTTGAGGCAAAGAGAATTTGGGAATCTATGCATTAACTACTTGCTAAGAGTCAGACACTATGCTTACCTCTGACAATATGCAGATTAATGAAATTGGGACTAATAAAACTGAGGAGCACAATGTCTTTGTGTCATTAGGCTTCTTTTTGCTGTCTCTCTAGTAGTCTATAAGCTCCTCAAAGCCTGGTACTCTATCTCATTGATCCTGTATGTGTCTTCAGTGCCTAATGGTCTGCCTGGCACATAAGAGGTTTTGAATAAGGATGTGACTTACACTGAATTTCATAAATAGTCTTCTTTATGAATGATTTTTCTAGTGTTACCACTGATTTGCTTTGTGACTTTGGACAAATCCCCACTTTTCATTGTGGCAGAACAAAATTCATATTTTGACAAAAGTTATTTTAAATGTTTATTTATTTATTTTGAGAGAGAGAGACAGAGTGTGAGCAGGGAGGGGAGGGGCAGCGAGAGAGGGAGAGAGAATGCCAAGCAGGCTCCATGCTGTCAGCACAGAGCCCGATACCGGGTTTGATCCTGGTATCTCACGAACTGTGAGATTGTGACCTCAGCTGAAATTAAGAGTCGGACACTTAACCAGCTGAGCCACCTATGCACCCCTTGACAAAAGTTTATAGAGCTAAGCACTAAAGGAAAAACAAAACTTAATCACAGTTTTGATGAATACTTAGCTAGTTAAGTAGGTAAACAAAGATTCCCCCTTTAAGAAGTCTTCAAGAGTTGGTGATAATCTAGATCAGGGATAGGTAAATTTTTTCTGTAAAAAGGCAGATGGTAAATCTTTAGTCTTTGTGAGCCATAGTCTCTGTCACAGCTACCCAACTCTTGTAGCATGAAAGCAGCCTAACATAATATATAAATTAACAAGCAGTTTTAACATCTGTATTCTAACAAAATTTTATTTACAAACATAAATAGTGGTCCAGATCTGGCCAAAGGGCCAT
The DNA here is from genome assembly GCF_018350195.1 of Panthera tigris. Taxonomy (NCBI): domain Eukaryota; kingdom Metazoa; phylum Chordata; class Mammalia; order Carnivora; family Felidae; genus Panthera; species Panthera tigris. The sequence goes on along the minus strand of NC_056667.1, from coordinate 95,283,212 downwards.
ACTTTGGTGACCTCAGAACTAAATTAAATTCTGCTTGTAGAAAACTTTGGTGACATCTAACACATGAAGTTAGTAGCCATTGGGAACTCTTTCTGGGTTGCCAACAGTCATGGTAACAACAGTGATACATGTTGCAATTTTATGAAGGTTCCTGGAAGAAAAGGAAGTTATACCCACAGAGTTAAGTCTGTTGTGTTTGTAGTGAGAAGACAGAGGCAAGAGGGACTCAGCAACCTTGTTATCCACTACTCCCTTTAGTTTTATTTCAACCAGACCATTCACTATGCTCTGAATAAATCTTATTCTTCCCCTTATTCCTTCTTTTGCTTCCTTTGTGTCTTTCATCTAAAAGATATCTCTAAAGGAATTAATAAATGCTGTATGAAAATTTTATAAAAATATGTATCCACAGTAGCTTTGATCTGTAGTATGGGATGGAAGTGAGTCTGAATTAAATGTCAAACTATATATTTTTTTTCCTCAGCTTTTAGAATGATTCCATACCCTTTAGAGAAAGGCCATCTATTTTACCCTTATCCCAGCTGCACAGAGACTGCTGATAGAGAGCTATTACCTAGTAAGTAAATATTCTAGTTTTCCTAAACTTAAAAGTAGTTGTGAGATTGTTTTTCATAGTATTTTCTCATGATAAAAGTGCCTTTGGTTGAAATTCAGGATACTGTTTAAAATACTATTTTAGCCATTTCTTGGATGTAGTTGCAAAATTCAGTTCATTCCCATGTATTTTGGGGGTAAAATTCTGTGTTAGATGTGATAAAGAACACAAAAATTGAAGATATTTAAAAGAACAGTCAACTAATAAGCATTTAAAGAAGAAATAATACCATTCATTCACAAACTCTTTTCAGAAAATAAAGGAGGGAACACTGCTCAGCTTATTCTGCGAGACCAGTATGACCCTGATACCAAAACCAAAGACATTACAAGAAAAGAAAACTCTAGAACAATATCCCTCATGAATACAGATACAAACATGTTCAACAAATATTAGCAAACTGAATCCAGCCACATATAAAAAGGATTATACTCCATGACCAAGTGGGATTTACCTCACAAATGCAAGTGGTTTAACATTTGAAAAGGCAATGCATCATGTTATTAGAATAAATGACAGTGGATACAGAGAAAGGGTCTGATAAAAATCCAATGCCCATTCATGATAAAAATTTTGAAAAAATTAGGAATAAAAGAAAATTTCCTCAACCTGATAAAGAACATCTACAAAAAACCCACAACTGACATCATACTTAAGTGGTGAAAGACTGAATGCTTTCTCCCTAAGTTAGGAATAAGGCAAGGATGTCTGCCCCTCCCACTTCTCTTCAGCATTGTACTAGGGGTCCTAGTCAGTGCAATCAAGCAAGAAAAATAAATAAAAGGCATTCATATTGGAAAGGAAGAAGAAAAACAATCTTTATTCATAGATGACATCATCGTCTATGTAGGAAATCCTAAGAAATTCATAAAAATACTATTAGAACTAATAAGTTCAGCAAAGTTGCAGGATGTAATATCAGAATATAAAACTCAGTTGCATATTTAAATACTGGCAGTGAATAAGCAATCCAGAAATGAAATTTAGAAAACATTTCTAATCATAGTGGCATCAAAAAGAAGAAACAATTTAGGAATAATTTGATGAAAGAAGTGCAAAGCTTGTATACAAAAAAAAAAAAAAAAACCTACATAATTTGCTGAGAGAAATTAAAGACAAATCTAAGTAAATGGAGAGGCGTTCCATGTTTATTGATTGGAAGACTCGATATTATTTATATGACAGTTCTCTCCAAATTGATCTATAGATTCAATACAATCCCTATCAAAATTCCAGGAGAGATTTTTGCAGAAATTGACAAGCTGATCCCAAAATTTATATGGGAAGGTAAAAGACTCAGAATTGTCAAAACAGTCTTTACAAAGAATGAAATTGGAGAGACTACACTTTGCAGTTTTAAGAAGAGCAGTCATAGACTTAGGAAGAGAACCAGAAATATGTAGGGTTATGATTGCTGAAAGTCCCACTGAGTCCCTGCTTTCAGGAAGCCAAACTTCTCAAAAGAATGGTCTATATTTATTTGTCTGAGTTGTACTTTTTTTCTGTGAACTGGTAAATTTCTGTTTAACTTTTCTTTTTATGATTTAACCAATAAATAAGCATGCTGAAGGGTGTAAACACTAGCACCATGTTTCCTTATGTGATATAAACCTGTGCCATAGTTTTTACAGTTCTGGGGCTGTTAGAGCTCAAGTCTAACAAGGAAAGTTGCAGTTTTACAAACGCCAAATTTAGGGAACTGAAAAGTTCAAACAAATAGATGAAAATTTAGGAGAGATTATGGAAGTTGAGTATGCTGATATTTTTCTCCCAGGGTCTTTTATTTTCTTCCGTCCTCTGAGATAATTTACCTGTCTTTTCTTTGAACTCTCAAAGTATTTTGTGAACTTCTTAACCTCCCCCTTCTAGATTGTAAACTTGAAGGCCAGGATTCTCTTTATCATCTCTTTGGGTATTTCTATAATGTTCATCGTGAAAATTGTGTAAATATTTTAATTAGTCAAATTTGTTAATGCATTCTTATAAACATGCTAAGTATATTGTAAGTACTCAACAAAAATATTAAATATTAGCACCTTTTCCTCTTTATCCTACTCCAAACTCCTGAACTGCTTACGAGTTAATACAAAGACTGATAAACAATGTGTTTAGTGCTGTGGGTATGGAATAGATTTTAAGGAAGCTGGAATGGGGAGTGCCTATCTCTCTAAGGTCAGGGATGATTCCTAAATCTGACTTGAATGACTTGAAGAATGGTAAATCCAACATACAGCACAAGGAGCAAGTTTGGGAACAAGAGTCGGGAAAGTAAATAAATTCAGGCTTTGAATATGTTGTATGTGTAACCTTTCACCCATGCCCACACACACGTGTGTGTGCATATGTGTATGCATGCTTAAATATCTTATTACATAATCTGTTTCACACATACATTATATATATACATATTTATATTTCTAAATAATATATGGTTCTAAGATATGTTTATAAGAAATATACATATAGTAAATATATATTATATAAATAGTAAATGTTGTAGGTATTCTTTAGATAAAAGTAATAGAGAGCTGTTTTAAACTTAAAGGGAATTTGTTAGAAGACTGGATTATCTCAAAGAATCCCAAGGCAGCAATTACAGTTGGACCTCAGAAGGGACTAGAACCAGAAACTAGAAGGCTATAAAGATTTCCAGGAGTCAGTAATCTGTATATCTTTATCTCAGGCTGCCTTTTTCAGGCTCTCCTATTCTCACTTTTCTTTTTTTTCTTCCCCAATGCCATCTCCTTTTTGTATGAGCTCTCCTTTCTGCTTCTCTCAGTGTGTCTGCTTCATTTTTATATCTTTCTCTTTGTAGTTTGGCTTTCCCTTCTTAGACACTCATGTAGCCAAACTTGATGCCCCTACATCGCTCTAGTTTACATGTCATCAGTTCAGGCAAATAGTACAGTATGAATAATAACTCAATCCTGCCTGTAAAACTTCTGGGAGACAGAATCAGATGCTGACAGAATCAGAATCCATGTGTTTATTCCTGGTTCATTTAGCTGTGGGCTAGGGACAGGGTCAGGTTGTGTAAACAAAATTGCCAGGGGTTCTGATACCTTTCTCTTGACATCTCTCTACCTCACCAAACCAACTTGGTAGTCATCATTTCCTAGCTATGAATGAGATCACTAAGGGAAACTGTAGAGTGAGAAGTAAGCTAAGAGCAGAACCATGGGGGCACAAAAATGTTGAAGGAATGGGTGGCTGATAAGGAGTCTGGAAGATTCAGTGAAGTAGTGGTCAGGGACAGGACAAGAACCAGAACTAGATAGGCTAGGAACTAAAAAGAGGGGAAAAAATCCAAGTGAGGAGGAGTATCTGATACCAAGGAAGGTGATTACTGAGAAGAATCCATTGACTTCAGCAATTAGAATGTCATTAGTGAGAGAAATTTTATTTTCTTTCCTAGGATGGTGCTGGTAGTAGTTGTTCTTGTTGTTTTCCATTTTAACAGAAATAAGGCAAAAGAATAAATCTTTGATTATGGAACATCAATATGCAAGAGTATATTATATTAGGTTAATACATTTAGCCTGAAATACCCCTCCCCAAAATTATAAAGGTTGCCTGATATAAGGCCAATTTTACATAGTAATATGAATAAAGTCAGGGTTTTTCGCACGTGTTGCCAGAGTCCCAGCTTATAAGAACAGAGAGTTTGCTTTTTGGCAGGCCTTGATTATTTCTAGGGTACTTAGACATTTGCAAATTCCAGGAGGTAGGAGAAGAGGGATATGCTGGGGTCTTTGTTTGATTATATTGTTTGTTCTGAGAATATTTGTCTGTGTCTGACTGTGGTAGAATGAACAAATTTTTAATAATGTGGAGTTCTAATACCCAGGAGTACTTAATGTTTTTTGTTTTCAATTCTCCTTCAACCTTGATATGACTTACAACATTCTGGAATTTGCTTATGAACCTCATAAGCTCAGACTTGAACTATTCCCTTAGTTCACATAGCTATTTAGTTGTCTTTTATGCCTCCTGATAAATTCTTCTCTACAAGCCAGTGATGAAATTTGAACTTTACTTCCAAGGGAGTGTTTCTGTACTAGTCATCCATTATATTGATGTATTAGCCAAACATTGACTGACAAGTGAATCTACAGAAAGCCATCCAAAAAGAAAAACTTAAGTCTCTCCTATAGTATAAAAATTTCATATTTTAGGAGATTATCTTACTAAAGCTATATAGTTTTCTGCCTTATAAAGTGGAAATAATATCTATCTCTTAGGGAAATTGGGAAAAAATCAAACTAATGTAAATTAAAGCACTTTGTGAGCCATAAAATGCCATACAGTTTAATTAACTTTATTAATGTTGCCATCTGTCACATAATAAGAGTATTAGTGACCATTGGTATATTTAAGTGTTCCCTGTCTTTGCAAGTACGATGATTTGCCTCTCTTGGTTTGCTGGAAGAAGTTGTCTTCTCATGGCTGAGGGACAGGGCAAAAGGGACTGCTGGTTTTTTGGGTGCTGAAAGTTCAATGTTGTCCGTAGCTTCTAATGTTTCTAACGTTTTTAAAAAGTTCAGATTTGGTGTGCTTCTACTTTAAAAGTGATTCAAGCCTCTGGAAATTTTCTGGATTTTTAATGAGTTTGGTTTTTGGCATATTCTTTCAGAGTATAGTATAAGACATAAAAAATATGGCTACCAAAGGAAACTTAGGTGTAATCTTCTCTGTGAATCATTATGTTTAAAAAAGTGAAATTTATAGCTGACCTTGATTCAGCACTGAATTAGTCATCCCTTACTTATGTAGGATATTACATCAGGAATTCCTGGGTTTGTGTCCAGCCCTGAGCAGTCAACTTACTGGACTAATGAAGTCCCAGAATAGCTCTCAGTTTAACAGACGTTTATTGAGCACCTACTATGTGCCAAGCATGGTAATAGGCTCATCAGCATTGGTATGCAGGTATTTTCAATCAAATTTCAAATAAGATATAAATGCTTGAATACTGTTAGTAATGAAATATCCAGTCTTTAGAAAAATAATCCCTGATTTAATGTGTGAATGTGGTAAAAGAAGACAGGGTACTTGGTTTATGATCAGAATCCTAGGGCTTTGGTGTTCTAGTTCAGGTTTTATAGTGCTCTATGAAATGCTACAGATAGAACATTTATTAATAACTGGGTAAAATTGTGGTTCTGGGAAATCTGCAACCACACATCTATCTCTCGATTCTGTACTTGTCTCTGAGCTCCTAAAGAACAAGAATTATAACAACTCACATTTAGTAAGGACTTACAGTGTTCATCATAACAACTCCATAGCAACTATGAGAGGGTTTAGCAACTTATTCAAGATCACACAGCTAATAAGTGACAAAGCTCTTTTTCAAAAGCACCTCAGCATGACTTTACAATTAATGTTCTTTCCCACGATGCCATCCTATTCTTAGTCCCCAGCACAGTCATCTGGCTCCGTAGATAGGCTGTTGATGCTGGAATAAATAATGAATAACTCTCTTCTATCTTGCTACCCCGAGATGCCTTGTTCTTTTAAAAAAAAATGATTTTCCTTTTTAGTTTTAAAAAATAAACTTTGTTTGAAAACATTAAAACTGGCTTACACTGTATTCTTAAATAAAATCCATTTCAACCTTTTCTCCCTTGCAGCCTTTCATCATGTTTCTGTTTACCCAAAGAAGGAGCTTCCTTTTTTCATCCATTTCACAGCAGGACTGTGTTCTTCTACAGCAATGATAGCTCTTCTCACACACCAGTTTCCTGAAATCATGGGTGTTTTTGCTAAAGCTGTAAGTATGATCTCAAGGACTTGTGTAGAGTATTTGTAAAACACACAAGAAACCATCTCTGATCTGTTTGTGCTAAGCCAGTTGATCAGTGGAAGATGTTTGTTATAGTAAATTACAGGAACTGATTTGTAAAGTTGCTGCCATAAATATGTCAAACATAAGTTTCTTGGTGACTTGAGCTATATTTTTGTTGCTTAAAAATTTAAAGACTACAATGGTGTAACATTATACAGTTGGTCTTTGTAGATCACTTTTGGTGGTAGACACAGCACTTGTTACTAGCTGAGGAATAATCCAACTCTTTTAAATGCTTTCTTTTTGGCATTTAAAAAAATTCCCTATTTTGTAAACAAATTTTGATTTTTCCATTTAAATGAAATCATCAGTTGTAAGCTTTGCTGATGGAGAATAAGTAGGTAAGATGGTACAGATGCGACATTTGCCCTGAGTACAGAATACGCGTCTTTACTCAAAGCTTCTCCCTGTTGTATCTTCATGTTCTTATTGACTTTCCCCAATCTTGGGTGTAAAACCGCGTATAGACCTTTAGTTTCATTTTTGTCCTTCAATTTTGAACTACTTCCCCATTTCCTGACCCAGGTCCAGAAAGTACTTGATATTAGAGAGAGTATCCCATGATTATTTACTCTTCTACATAAAGTTAGTAATTAGTGGCACTGGCTTAAAGTAAAATTACCAAAGATAAGTCCCTTTGAGTCTCTGAGCCTTTAAAAAAATGTGTCTCTCTTGTACATCTTGGCATTTTTACCAGGTAATAATAGTTCAAACCCAAAAGGAAAATGCTAATTCATTCTAGTCCCAGATCAAAAAGCATTGAGAACTGTAGAAACACTGGCCCTTACTCGGTAATGTAATTTCTATATTTTTCTCTATATGCCTCCATTTTGACTCTCTGTTTCCTCACAATTTCTTTTTCTGCCTTAAGAACAGTTTATTTTGTGCCTTAAAGATCAGTTGGTTTTCTTTTGGCACCAGTAGTAAAAGCACTGGTTTCCCTTTTTCCCTGAAGGTCAACTGTATAATGTGTTAACTTGCCACTGGCTGTAGGCCTAGGAGTCTGCGACTGCACTTGATTCTGGGTCAGTCTTCAAGGGGAATGACTTCCCACTGTTGTTCAGGGAGTATAGATATTTGGGTTGGAAACGGACTATTTCCTTTTAGTGTAAAAGGGAAGTGTAGTGATCATACCATAACTGTTATTCGCAGTGGTGCTGCCTAGGGAGTGAGTGCATCTCAAACTGAAATGACCTTACTGTGTAATCTGGCATGGAAAAAGTTGACTAGAAAAGGAATCCTGTCCATTTAACAACTGGAAAAATATATGCAGCTGTGTATTTGAGATCACAGGCGAGCAGTGGAAAACTCCTTGGGTTTCTCTCAGGGCAGTGGGGAAAAGATAAAATTGAGTGAGGAGCAAGATCTAGAATCTGGAATCGATAGGTAGCAATTGTTAGTAGTATACTTCCAGCTAAAAATAATGTGGAGTGTACTCACTATCTGTTCTGTCCATTCATGTTAGTATATAGTGTCTGTCTTTACCTGAGACATTGCTGATGGCACCGGAAGAGCCTTTAAGATTACATAGCACAAGCTCCTTAGCACTCTTCTAGAAGAGTCTGAGAATGAATAATTATGTATTTTAAAGTGGACACTTTTTTTTAGACCAAAAGTTATTAATTTACTGTGATTCTAGTTAGTGAACAATAAACAGGCATTTATTTACTATCTTTTGATATTTGTATGGTTGGTGGTATATAGTGAAAAATGTGCCTCACAGCAAACTTTTATAGCCACATTTTATCCTCTGGCCTTTACATGCACATTTTAAGTTCCTAAAAGCTAACTATTTACTGAAAGTACCTGGAAATCAATATTTGGTATGCTGCAGTATCAAAGTCAGGTTTCATTGAAGACTTTATGGAAAATTATTACATAAGGGCCATCCCCATCTTATGAACACAACGTATAAATGCCGAACAGCCAATCAGCCAGCAACGGAGCTGGAGGCTCAAATTCTACTTCTTCACCTCTTAATATAGTGTGGTCTATGGAGTAGGAACGTCACCATCACCCAGAGTGGTCTATGTGGTAGGAACATCACCATCACCCAGGAGCTTGTTAGAAAGACATAGCCTCAGGCACCACTCCACACGTCCTGAATCTGCTTTTTAACATGACCCCCAGGTGATCCTATATGCACATTTAAAATCTAAGAAGCCCTGCTCTCCTCTACCCCCATAGGAGGAACGTAGATTGCTTGGATAGTGACACTTTTTTGAGGTAGAGAAGGGGGGCAGCATTGCAGAATGGTGATGAGCATAGGTTCTGGAGCCAAACTGCTTTGCTTTGAGTTCCAGCCTGACATTTACTGTGTGCAACTTCAGATAAGTTACTTAACCATTTCTCCCCCTCATCGTGAAATGAGAGTAGTACTTCCTCATGGGTTTTTGTGAGGGTTAAAGGGGAGTGTTACTGTTGTTGTCACCCGTCATGGTCATCATTATCACCAAAGTGCAGCTGTAGTGAAGAATACTACCCCCATCACGCTGTGGGAGCCATGTCCCAATAGTACATTCAAAATGTGTTTCCCACAGAAATTGTAGTATAAATGGTGGTTATATGTCATTTAAACAAGACTGTCAGTACCATACTGCTGGTACACTATGTGTATTTGTACCACCAAAAGGGGAGAAATGTTTCAGATTCTAGGAGCTGGCAAACTGCCTCGTAGAACAGAAACTATTGGTCAATTGCAAACTGCCTATGTTAGGGTTTTCAATTAAGTCATATATTTGATAGCCAAATATAGTGGAACTCAATCTATTTAGGAAGGCAAAACAATTTAAGAAAATTTCCTAAATTTCTTCTATTGTTGTCATGGTCCCCTCCTCATCTAATATATATTTTTGTTTTAGCTCACATGCTAGAGTAATTTACTTTGAATTTGTTAAAATACATTTGTTACAAAAATTGCTTTTTTTGTGAAGCAAGGCACTACGGATTAATGATTTTTAATAACCCCACTGTACATCAGATTGAGATAAATGGAAGGGAATGAACTAGAATGGTTAGTGGTTTTAGTGCCTGGTTGTTGTTGTTTTGTTTTTTGTTTTTTGTTTGTTTTTTTTTTTGCATGGTATAAAGCTATATGGAATAAGACTTCAGTGTCAGCAAGTTAGGACTTTTTTCTTGTTTTTTTTTCCTGGCTGAGATGAAAACCAAGCCTGACATTCGACATAGAGCAATAATAATAATAAAAAAATGCGTAAGTCCCTGGAGATGTGGAATGTGCTGATATCAGAGCCGATATTCTCCAAGGCCAGAATTCCTGAAAAAGGAAAAATTGCTTTTAAGTGGTAGGTCATTTTCTCACCTGCTTTGAAGCCTGCTGGGTTAAATATGAGAGTTCAAAGTAAGGGTAGCCAGCAAACCAAATGAACTGGAATCTGATTCTGCTTATCTGAAAGGAGCTTCTTTATTTAAGAGCAGCACTGCCCTCTCCTTAGAGAACCAATCTTCATCTACTCTGGCCCCTTTCATTTCTCTCTTGCAAGAAAAGCTTTCTTCTTAGTAAGCCTTGGGAGGGCGTTATCACAGCAGTGAAGACTAAAGATGGTCTTTGGGGATTTCACTAACTTGCTGATGAATTCAGGCTTGTGGCATGTGACTTTAGTACTTTGAATTCAGAAGTGTGTTTGAATATAAAAATCCCTAGTTGGGTTTTAACTAAATAGGATAGCCTTTGCAACTTGGCAGAAAAAGGTGTTAGTGGGTAAAGACAGGAATAAAAAAGATTCCCAAATAAATTGTTTGTTTCACTAAAGCAAACCTCTGTTGAAATCTGTTTCACTGAACACATATTGTAGCTGTGCTGAGGTGGGAATGGGCCCTGTTTCCACATATTTTTACTAATCTTTATGTGGGAAAATGTGGTTGGACATGCCAGTGATGAATTTCTGAGCAACTCATAATTGGCTGGCTCCACTGTAACTAGGGCCTAACAATCTGCTTGATTAATTCTTTAAGGACTACATTAGCCAAGTTGCATGATTTCCAAAGATATAGAAGGTCAGATGTTATACTAACAAAAGACCTTTCTACAGAATGTCTCACTGGGATTTCTTCAGCCCCTTCCCAAAAATAATTAATATTTTTCTCCCCAAATTACATTTTTAAGAATAATAAGCAGAAATAAATGGCCAAGTGTGTTTTACTGAATAGTGATCAAAACTTTGGAGGTTTGTACACTATTCTCATGTTTTTTTCCAGGGCAAAGATCATCCTCGTAACTAGGGAAGTTGGTAGATAATTATAACTTTATATTGAGAAACATACTGGTAGAAAAAAATATATTATTTTTAAAGGTTCCTAATTCTCCATTGTCATAACAAGGGACATGAAATCTGTTCATAGGTGAAAGTAATTTTTTATATTCTCCATCTGACTTCATTCATAATGAAAACCTATGATAGTTACATCCCTCTTTCTTAAGTAGTGTCACATTCAGAAATTCAACCGACAAGGAAAATAAGTCTCTTTACTTTGTTTGAAAATGGATTATTTTTCAAAGCTTTGAGACTTCTTTCGTTCCTAAGAACTGACATAGCTTTTAAAACATTTTTGAATTGTAACCAAGCTTATATTCGCATAAAATATTGTTCTGTAACCATGCTATTTCTACAGTAATATATCTGAGGTATTTCCCAGAGATTATACTGATAATAAAGGAGCCCATTGTGTGACAGGTCAAAAAATGTTAAATGTTTATATTTTTGTTTCTTTGCTAGTGCCACTGAAGTCTTTATTTGGGCAATCTAGCATGTTCCAATTTTGATTTTCTTAATAAATAGGGGTATTTCTAGCAAGGGAAAAGATGTTCTCTACTTCCACTAACGGCATTTCTCATGCTTCATTCTCATTGCTCCCCTTCAAAAAGAACCAGACTGAGAAGTTTGTGAAATCACTGATGTTCTTCTTTATCCATATTTTCTGAGTACTAAATTCTTCTTTTCAAAGGCAGGAAAAAAAAGAATAAAAGTTAATGTACTTTTTTTTTTTAAATGCTTATTTATTTTTAAGAGAGAGAGAGAGAGAGAGAGAGACAGAGCGTGAGTGGGGGAGGGACAGAGAGGGAGACACAGAATCTGAAGCAGGCTTCAGGCTCTGAGCTGTCATCACAGAGCCCAACGCGGGGCTTGAACTCACAAACTGCAAGATCATTACCTGAGCCAAAGTTGGATGCCCAACCAACTGAGCTACCCAGGTGCCCTGGCAATGTGCTTTTTAATGCATGTCTGTATTCCTTTCTCCAGGGTTTAATTCAGTTTTGAAGTTTATGGAAAGCACTCTCTTTCCCAATTAACATGTGCCTGTCAAGTATGAAGTTCACAAAAGCTCACCCTGAATTTATTTGGCAGTATATTTAATCATCCTTTCCCCCTGAAAGTGAACATCTCAATGCCAAAGTTTAGAACATCCTGTCACTAACTGCTGCTGATCTATTGATTGCTTAATCATTAGCACTTGGGGCAAAGTGGACTGCATAACAGTTTTTGGAAGAGCTGCGCCTAAATATTGATGTAAATTGCTCACTCCAAACCCATTACATGAGTGATATTAAAATTCATGTTAGGAAACCTACTGATTTTTCTTTCAGAAAACATCTTTGTTTTTTGCAGACCCAGCATAGTCCTCTAAATGGAGAGAATAATGGTAATGCAGAATAAAATTATAATCTTGAGGAATAGTTTTTATTGGCTTGTTTCTTGAGTCGAACTTTGCTCCTTCTCCCACCAATCAAATTACTAATACTCAAAGGAAATAAATTTGTACTACTACATAATATATTATGATTTTAAACCAGGAGTAATTTAGATTTCTGTTAGTTGTTATCTCTTCTCTCAATAGTGTGTACACATATTCTCATTTATTCTTACCTGAGCCATTGCAAGACAGACTGTGGTTTTCTAGCTTTATAGATGGGGAAGTTTGAGTCATTCAAGTTAAGCAATTTGCTTGAAGTCATACAGTAGATAGCCCTTTAGTCATGATATATATGCTTGGTTTCAATAATATGTCAGTTCACAACTCACACCAAAGCAAGTACAAAAGAATAAATTTCAAACTAAATATAGTAATGGTAATGGGATATAGAATGATAGAATGGTGATAGTAATGTGGTTTTGCTAGAGAAGTTTTCCTATAGGAGATGAATTTGGAGGTGTTTTTTTTTTTATTGCAGCATTTTTTTAATTTTATTTTTTATTTTTTAAAATTTACATCCAAATGAGCATATAGTGAAACAGAGTTTTAAATGAAAAGGCTGATACTGATTTTCAGAAAATAGAAAGGACACTTAGGTTGCAAAAATGCTTCCTGCAAAAATAAAAATATAAGTATACAAACTGCATGGGGAACTCTTCACTCATCACAGTATTAGTCTATTTGATGAACTCTGATGCTTTAAAATAAAGAATGCCCATTTGCTTTTCTGTCTTCAAACTGGTTCATTTTCATTTCATTCCTTTTCTTGCTAGTAAGTCACTTAAGAAAGAAGAACACTAGTTATTTACATCACATACTCAGACAACCGTATAAAGAACTTAAGTCTTTCTAACTTTTGGAAATGTGCAGTAATACTAAAGAAACAGTAGATGCTGGTTTGTAATGATTCAGAGGGAATTTGACTCTCTGAAATGGTAAAAAAAAAAAAAAAGTTTTAATACAAAGTACAAATATATACGCTATGTTTCAATATCACTGTTCTTTCAAAATCAAATAAGTTTGTGAAGGATTAGGGAGGGAAGTTTAACTGAGCAGAATAAACTTTTGGTCTAAAATTTAACTTGTGGGTATTTTTTGGCTAACATGGGGATTTTAGATAGTAAAGGTACTTCTAGGAGCTGTTATCAAAAGGTAGGGAACTTGGGAGGTGTCTGGGTGGCTCAGTTGGTTAAGCATGAAACTATGGCTCAGAAACTATGTGCTGACAGCTCAGAGCCTGGAGCCTGCTTCGGATTCTGTGCCTCCCTCTGTCTCTGTTTCTCCCCTGCTTGCACTCTGTCTGTATGTCTCTCTCTCTCTCAAGAATAAATAAAGATTAAAAAAACATTTAAAAATAAATAGGGAACTTGGGTGTGTTCTTTAATGCTGATAAGGCCTCAATACAAGATTGGGTGTTAATGGTGCTCTTTCCAAATTAGAGGAAAAAATAAAATTATCTGCCTTAGTTCTATAGTGGCATTAGATTGAAGCCAGCCTCAAGAAAAGAAATTATTTTGGCTTTAGGTGATGCTCAACAAAATTAAGAGAACTGATATTCAGAGAGTTCAGACCACATAATTACCCTCTCAATCTCATCCTGTAATTTCAGGCATTCTGAAAATGAAATGTAAATGTGTTATTCAAAGTGTCGAAAAGGCTATATTCTTATTGAGTACTTGTATATTACCAATAGGATATACAGAGAGAGAAGCAGTTTGGGGAAGAATTTAAAAGGGAGCATATTCTCACACCCTTTGTTAGGAACACGCCAGCTCTTGTTTTCATGTGTTCAATATGCCAGAGTCCCAGTTTCTTTCTGAAGCCAGAGTTCAAGCTTTTATGCCCAGGTAGCAGGAGCTTTACAATTAAATTTTAATCCCTTAGTGTTTGTTAGACTCTTATCTAGAGTATAGCGACGACTATTCTTGGCAAGCAAAGACATTGCTGTTTTTCCTTCAGTCACAATGAGATAGAAAAATGTTCTCTGGCTGGGGTGTAGATGAAGGCACTTTACTAATCTTATGCATAATTCATCTTTGGTTGCTGAGGTACTCAGAGTTGAAACTTTGCCCTCTGATAAAATTCAGCTGGATTTTTTATTTACTTGACTCTGATCCCTTTGGATTTAGCCCTTTATGGGAGCCTAGGGATTGTAATTCAGCTAAGTCCTAGCTGTGTAGACTTTTCTTATTAATTTGCTCTTGCTGTATTTTAGCTATTGTTAAGACCGCCTTTAACAACAACAGCAACAACAGCTGTACTAAGAACATGCAGTTCAGAGTCCTGGATACTCTGAGAAGATTCTTCTTTCAGTATTGGCTTATTGACTGGAAGGACTCCAATAGGGCTCATCTTAGTTTGTTTTCAAAGTTTAGTTTTTAAAGAGCCTCAGCATTTAAAAACATGCTAACTGTTGTCCTATAACATGCTATAGTATGGTAGTGATTATTCTGTACTATACTCCCAAGTTTTCCACATTCAATTTCATTATTTTAAGATGTTACTACTAATGAACTTGTTTCTTCCTTCATTCAGTCAACAAATGTGTTATCAGGTACCTTTATGAAATATAAAACACAACTTGTTCACAAGTAACTCGTAGTCTAGCCGTAGGGGGTTTGAGACCGGCAAGGGATGCATTCGTGTAAGACAGAGGCTGCTGCCACGGCGATAGATTAGCTCACCCTTGCATGTTTATTCATCTGACTGGAAGTGGCTGAGGAATTATTTTCACGTGCCTCACATAAGATGTAGTGACCTAAAAAGTCATTTGAGACTCAGAGAGGAGTTTTCCCTTTAGATCTAGGCTTTGTTTAGTCAGGGGTCCTTTCAGTCAAACAAGGCAGATAAGGGAGTCTCTATTTTATTCTCTTTCAAACAGGAGACACATAGGACTTTCATCTTTACACCTAACTGATGAAGTTCATGTCTTTATAAACTGTGGTACTCATTATGTCTATCTGAATAGTTTAAACTTCATCAAAAAGTGAAGTGCTCCACAATTCAAAATTGAAATAAGAAAGGTCTTGCCTCAAGAGTCACATAGTAGTCGCCATAGTAGCATAAGACAGAGGCCTCTCTCATACTTACACTTCCATCGTCCTCTTTTATAACCTCTCATTGCTAATAATGACAGACTGATAAGGGTTAAAGGCCATTCTGGTTTAGAATATGAAACAGTATGATGTCATTGTGAAGCAAAATGGGAGAACAAGAGTTAGGACTAAAATTAGTTGGGTCTGTGGCCATGTGGGAAAGATGGGAAAGAGCCACTCCAAATTTCCCAGAGCCTACCATTAATGTTAAAGCTGCATCCTGCAGTGACTGATTCTGAACATAGGCACATGTTAATTTTAAAAAATCATAAAAGGATATTGGGGTAGGCACTGAAATAAGGTTCCAAAATTCCCCAAGCTGAATTTTGCCAATCAATTCTGCATCCTGACAATTCTGTCTTTTTATAAGGAGAGCCACCAAGATTTTCCAAGTAACTAAAAAATATTTCCAATCTTCATTGGGCTCAATCAAATATATGTGCTGGCTAGGTCATTAGGGATGACCTTGGAATACATATTTCAGAATAGGCACAGGGGAGCTATGCCTTGGGGAGCTTATACTAATTAGGCGTGTAATCAATAAATATGATAATATGATGGGAGTATATGGAGTGGAAGAGTAGGCCTAAGGTTGTACTAGGGGTCAAAGAATATACTGATTTAACTCAGTGTGGCAGCAGAAGAAAGGAAGTGGGATGATTTGAACAATGACTTTAGAGGCAGAAGACTGCAGATCAGGCTTCAGAATTTACTGGTGACTGTTCTCTAAGAGTCCATCTGAGCTTGCTCTATCTGATGGAATAAGTAGAAATTATTAGTATTTGGGTAGGTTAACAGAAAATGTATCTCTGGATAGTGAGTTAGATGCATGACAGGATCTTCCAGTTCAGAAGTCTGATTTGTAACCTGCTAATAAGGAGTCACATTCATATTTCTGGGTTGTAAGGAGCCCACTCTCATCCATTCACCTGTGTTCTCGTTTATCCTAGACCGTGTCTGCTAATGCTAGGTCTCTAGAGAAAGAGTTAAGTCGATTCCAGGCCCCCTGAGTTCCCACCGCCACCAATTCCCTTAGGACTTGGACAAAGATAATGAATAGAGTTACTTAAAAAAATTTTTTTAACTTTGATCTTTCAGATGGCATTGAGAGTAACCGTATCTTTTGTTTGGTGTCAAGCTCCCTATTGAATTATTTTTTTTAACGTTTATTTTTATTTTTGAGAGAGAGAGAGACAGAGTGGGAGTGGGGGAGGGGCAGAGAGAGAGGGAGATACAGAATCCAAAGGAGGCTCCAGGCTCCGAGCTGTCAGCACAGAGCCCGAAACAGGGCTCAAACTCACAGACCATGAGATCATGACCTGAGCTGAAGTTGGACTCTTAACTGACTGAGCCACCCAGGTGCCTTGAATTATTATTTTTTTAATTGCTTTTGAGCAATAACTTTTTCTTTGGTTGCTTAACCGGTCGTACAAGTTAAGACTTCTATCTCTATGTCTATTTTATAATAGCTGCCCTGAGAAAGCAGATGAAAAATAATAAGTCAGTTAGATATTTTATGAGTACTGAAATCCCTTCCATTCAGAAATGTAAATAAAATAAGCAGCATGAGCAATCAGCTTATGGCAGATTCCGTGGGTTTATGTTACATAGGGAAATTATAGTGCAACCTGAAACACACTTCTTAATGAATTCATAGTGGTGTCACAGTTGAATGAAACCCTTGAGCTTTTTTCTGTCGTGAAGGGTTTCAGAAATCACTTTTTATAAATTGCCTAGGGTAGGAGGAAAAAACTAAGATGATACCAAAAAATGCCGACACTGTTAAGTGGCTACCTCCCAGCACCAAATTGTGCCAGTTAAGTAAAGCAAAAACATAGGATACTGCTCGCCTGTGGGCTTATTCAGTGTATGTGTATGTGTACATACATGTGTGTGTGTATTCTAATGCAGCTGACCCTTGAACAACACAGGAGTTATGGGCACTGACCTGCTGTGCAGTCGAAAATCCATCTTTTGACTCTCCAAAAACTTACTGCTTACCGGAACCCACATCAATAACATAAATGGGGGTACCTTGGGTGGCTCAGTTGGTTGAGCATCCGACTTTGGCTCAGGTCGTGATCTCACAGTTCATGAGTTTGAGCCCCATATTAGACTCTCTGCTGTCAGCACGGAGCCCACTTTGGCTCCTCTGTCCCCCCTCTCTCTCTGCCCCTCCCCCTCTTGTGCTCTCTCTCTCTCTCTCTCTCAAAAATAAATAAACATTTAAAAAATATATATATTAAGAAATAACAGTTAACACATATATTGTATATATATTCTGTATTCTTATAATTAAGAAAATCATAAGGTAGAAAAAAATACATTTACAGTACTGGACTGTATTTATTTTAAAAATCTGCATATAACTGCACCCATGCAATTCAAACCAGTGTTGTTCAAGGGTCAGCTTATTCTTTTTCTGAAAAAAGCACAAGGAAAATGCTGTGGAAGAACAGGTTGCCCTTGTGATTTTTGTCCCCAGAAGTTGAGAAAGCTCAGTTAGGAAGTATGACAGGAGCTTGGTAAATAGCTCTGTTTTTACCTTCACAAATGCAAGAAGCCAGAGACCTAACTGAAAGTTAGGAAATTGGAATTTGTCTCTTGTCTGGCAGCCTCTTTATCTGGCAGCTTGTAGCACACAAGAACTATCTTCTCACTTATCAGTTAGCTGGTTTTGTAGTTCCTAAAGTTCTTTCTTCGCTCTCCTTCTATTCGCTGTGGCCTTGGAGGTGATGAATCCGCTAGCCACAAAAAGTCCAGTATGTCAAATGGTACATAGGGGCCAGTCAAGCTCTAAGGTTGGGAATGAGGGAAAGAAACACATATTTTTAATTTCATATTATTTCTTTTTTAAATTTTAATTTCTTAAGCATTTGGCTTGATTTATGTCAGATTCTGGGCTTGGAAGCCTACATGAATGCATCACAGTTCTGGATAGAATACTTCATGTCTCTTATTTAGCCTAGAATCTCAAATGGTAGTGAGTTGTAGTTAACACTTAGCATTTGTGAGGCTTTACAGCGGAGCTCTCTTTTCGTCCCTGTATGTGTAACAAATGGCCTCATCCTTGTGCTTTCCCATAGGTACCCCCGTGTTTACTGACCTAGAGCAAGATGCTGTGTGGCCCTAAGGGGCTCTGCACCATCTGACAGTCTAGGCATATGCCGCTAGCTCACATTATTTAAGCCCTTATCTCAGCGTTCTGATTTCTCTGTAGTCCCCAGTGTATATAATATGTACTTGCTTGAAATTCCTTATATATTGCTTGCACATTCTTGCTTCTAAGTTTCAGCACATACCAGGGCCTTTGCTTTAGAACGCCTTCTCTGACTGCCCTCCACCAGTCCATACCTTATCTTTTAAGACTCCAACTCAAAAGTGAGTCCTGGAGAAAGTCTCATTAATCTCTTCCACCTGATTGCTTTATTCGGAGACTTCTGTTTCTCGGTCTATTCCTCAGACTGGTTTTCCTTTGTGATTGTTGCTTGTGTACATTGTCACCCAACGAGCATGATGATACTAGGAATGACGATTTTCCTCTGTCCTCTTGTCTTTGTTTAATACACACAAACATTTTGGAGGCCTGCTAACAGCCTGCTCAGTTTTCCCTGAGTTCTAGTCCACCTTCCATACCTTTTCCCTTGACATCAGAGCTAAATTCCTGGAGAAACAGGACACATTCAGGACTTGGCCTCTACCTCAGCATGTGTGTGGCAGCCTGCTGAATAGGTCCCTACAAATAGGAAGGATCTAACCCTTTGGTTTCAACGTCTCTGCATTCTACTCAGACACCTTCACGAAGTAGATGTGGGATCAGAAATAGGTCTGGGGATGGGAGTAGGGAAATTTTTAATGAATGCTTTTTCCTTCCTTTTTACATAAGACCCATGAAGCTGCTGTCGTCAGCAGCTCACCCGACACTCTCCTGCTCTGCCTCTTTTCCAGAAGTCAGGGTTAGTTTAAGAAAAAGCCTCTTGCTAGAAGCCATGACCTCGTACTTTTATCCCCTCCATCTGGTGTGCGGCCTCATGGGGCTGTGCTGCTATGCAGGAGGTGAGCAGTGGAATTCTTTAGATGATGACTTCTGAGCCCACATGCGGAGGCAGTGGGGGTGGGGAGCAGGGAGAGCAGTGAGAGCCAAGATCGATGGACCAAAAAGTAAGGTTTGCTCTGGGACAGATCCTGACTATAGGTAGGCTGTTTTCATGAGGTGTCCTTCCCCTAATTCAAGTGGGGGCCCGGGTCTATGATGGATGAACATTGTGTTCCTGCAGTTTTCCCTTCTGCCTTCACAGTTGGGGTGCGGGAGTGGGATAGGTAGGGTATGTGCAGGCTTATGCTGTTTCTGAAGGAATGCATTCCACGGTTGAACAGGGAAGGGTTCCCCTTGCACACATCCTCTCTTAGAGCTGCTTTGTCTCACTGTCTTGGACCCACACAGAAGTCCAGATTTTGAATGAGGGTGGGAGGAGGGGTTGAAAGGAGCAAAAGTTTTTGATCAAGTAAAAATCTGTTGTCTGCCTCATCTTGTAGGGGTTTCTCTGCAGGGTGGATTCTCCTTGCCTTGGTGTAGATAAATTACCTGTCTCAGCTAGAGGTCCCAGGACTTTTACCAGGCCATGAGTAGGCATCTGGCCTGGGGTAAGACATTTTTTTTTTTAGCACTCTCATTCCCTGTTCTTACTTTCCTAGCCCAGGGGTTGACAGCCATTTAAAAACAGAGTGAAATCTCAAAGGAAATTCTAATACATACATTAGAAGCCCAAAGCCTTAATAATTTCTTCTCATGGATTCTCAGGACTACTTGTATTCCATGCACTTAGCATCACTTTAAAAGAAATAGATAAAATTAAAGCAAATGTTAAAAGTGTTAATCTGATGAAGAAAAAAAGGCATAGAAAGCTCTAGGAGCCAGAGTTGAAGGTGGACTACTTGGCATAGTGATCATTTTGTGGTGGTGGAAATAGCGGCAGAAATGACCAAAAGGGGATGTGCTGATGTAGTTAGGGAAGGCCTAGGCTTTTCCTTTTGAAAATTCTGCTCAGATATACTCTCCTAGAATATTTTGTATCAATTTCTGTCCTAAAGGGGCTGGGACTCTGGCCTCTGCAGGCTTGTGTATTGTCAGTCTTTGAGGAGAGCACACAGGGTTTGAAGTGAGAAGCCCTGGATTTGAGTTCTGTCTGAACCACTCAGTATCACATGACCTGGGACAAATCACTGAGCCTTTCTGAATAGCACCTGTGCAGTGAGAGTGTCTCCTGCCTCACAGGGAAAATTGGTGTGAAAATTAGTCTGCGTTAAAGCATTTTGTACCTGAAAAAGCTTCTTATGACATCATAATTATTCTCAGGGAAGCCCTAACTTGAGTTGTCAAAAAGGACAGCTGTGGATTAAATGGTCTTCCCATTTTCTTCACTCAGCTTAATGTTTCTGTTTGCTCAGGCCTGCTTAGAGGGGCTGGTAGTAGTGAAGTAAAGTCACCAGATTTCAGCTCCTTTTGGTCAAAGAAAGAGAACTTCCATGTCCAGCTGCTCCATGCATAGACTCATAGGCAGAATGGAAGTGAGCAAAGGGTAGTTCAGAGTCAGGGGGCCAAGGGGAGAATGCTTTCCTTGCTGTCTCTACTCCAGGATGACTGATACGTCTTAAGTAAGTGGAAGAGCCACTAAGATGCTCAGGGATAATTTAAACCATGAATGGGAAGTGGAAAAATGTACTTGTAAACTCCCCCTCTCTTCAATCCCTTTGACCTTTGGGGTCAGGGGAAGGCATTTACTGATACCCCACTGACTATTACCTGAAACCTGCCAGTCACCCAACGAGAAGAGCAGCTTCTGGGAAAGCTCAGTTCACTGTAGCAACTGTGACATATTTACCTTAGTAAAGTCACTGCTTGCTCCCCTCCAGTGCCTCTCTCTTGTGGAGATTATCCCTGGAACCCAAAGCTATCCTGTTTTCTAACTTAATAGAAATTAAGAACGACAGGTTGTGGGCCGCAGGCTTGGTGATTATACCTGGTGCAGTCCTGGAGGCTGTGTGCCATATCTGTAGCACACAGGGCACAAATTGCACTGTCTCCAGCATGGTCTTAGCCATTGGGCTTGGGTGGTAGTATCTCCCCTCTCCATGCACTCTCTGCATCCTTTCCCTGCCACCTCGTGGGGGAATACCAGTCACCAAACCACACAGCTGCTTGCATATTGAGAATGGAAATGTTTAATGTTACTTGGTTACGGCTGAACCCCTGATAATGGCAGGAATTTTGAAGGATGTGATTGAAATCCAGTTGTTTGTTTTATTGTTAGGGACCGGGGACGACTAGAACTCTGCTGCAGCCTGAGAGAAGCTTGCGTGCGTGTCCACGCAAACACATATCACGCGTGCACGCACGCGTATCCTCATGGCTATGCGCAGGCTCGCAGGGAGAGCAAGGAGTGGAAAGGAAGCATCTCTTTCTTGTTTTCCAACATTGCTTCAAAGGTGCCCAACCCCCGTAGTAGCAGGCAGTTCCCAAGTGGAGGGAGGGGGCAGAGGCTTCCACCAAGGCCATCAATAACCAGGTGTGAGCTACAGGTCTCCATGTAATGTGAAGCTCTCCCGTATTTCATTTCTGCACCCAGGGGGCGGCTCTGCAGGATTGCTTACGGAGAGCTCTGTGTCTGGCACCTCTCTCCACAAGGCCCAGGCGCCCAGGGTCCCACCGACCTGCCCAGGAATGCATCACATTATTCTCTGGTGCTGTAATTTGGCTGCAGGAGCTAGGCTGACGGCCTCCCAGGGATGAGAAACACTCTCTCTGGCGTCCTCCCTTGGGTTTCTGCCCTGTGACCACTGAGGGTGTTTAAAAACCTCAGGCTGAGGGGGGAAAAAAATCCCGATTAACTCTCATATATTAAACTGTGTAGAAACCAGTGTCCTGAGTGGGTCTGAGAATTTGGCAGAAGACTTAGTGGTTGGTGTTCTTGCTAAGGGAGGTGAGAAAAAGGAGAAGAGATTACCCTCTGCAACAGGGAGGAAAAGAAATGAGGCCGTAAGTGGTCATGAGTCAGACCTACAAGACTTTTTGCAAACAGACGTTCAGGGCCAGGCAGTGTTTAATTTTTTAAAAAATAATCTGAAGTCCCTGATTTCATTTTCCAGCATCATTCTAAGAAAGCATAAGGGCGAGCACTACTATTCAAGGCTAGCAATAATAGCAGTTGGCTCTTATCTGCAGGACTAGATTAAGGCTGGCATTCTTACTTCTACATGAGAAAAACTGGCCACAGGCTGTGCAGCTGAGGTACTTCAGTCACCTGCCTTCTCTAAAACAGTCTAAGATCTTTAAAGGATAGAGATTGTGTCTTTGAAGTTAACTTTGTACCCAAATAGCACTTTCTGCAACGCATTCTACCTAAATGTTAAAAGTTAGAAGAAATGAGGACTGACAGGAAGGAGTGTCAGAGAGGGGCTAAGAGACCGCTGCTGGAGGCACAGAACTCTCCTGACCAGAGGAGGGTCTGGAGAGGGGTTAGACGCTGTGAGTGGGTGGCAGCAGGACTAAATGGAGCCCTGACTGCACCAAATAAAGTTCTCCTTTTGCTGCTGGTTCCAAATAAATTAGTTTCTGTTTGTTTTATTGCAGAATAGACGCCAGTTGTCCAAAGCCAGTCACAATGCAGAGGCAAGCTAAGAAATACGAGGAAAAATTAATTGCTTGGCCATCATCCATCCCTTCTTGGGACCACATTGCCTCTGTAGTGGGGCTCACATGGACCTCTTTTCTTTCGCTATCCACCCCACTATTCAAACTTTTCACTCTCTGGACAGCTTGCTTTTCTCTTAACCATTTATAGTAAATTACAAAACTTGGGTCTTTATGAACTAGAATTTGGAGCCCAGGGGAAGTCCAGAGCAGTACGAGATGCCAGAAGAGGCTCAATTTCCTTCATAGGGTAAGAACTGAAAAGGAATAGGTGACAGCACAGGCAGATTGAACTTGGGTTGAAGTCCCAGGAAGGCCTAGCTATCATTTATGTGGTTACCTGGGCATTCTTGTGAGAGCAGGGGCTGACTGGGACCTGAGGCTCTACCCAAACACCCTGATGTAAATTCCTTCAGCTGTATTCTTGATTCAGACTGACTTTGACCCCCTTACCTTCCCACTATGCTAAGGCTTTCCTCCTCCTAATCCCAGCTCAAGATGTCAGAAGCTCTTCTCTTTCCCTCCCATTTCCCCCTCCCTAATCCCACCATTGGCTCATCAGTTATCCAGTTGACTCCACTCTGCAAGGAAGACATTCCCCTGGCCTGACTCACTCAGTCCCATTTCTCCACAGGAATCCCCTCACCGCAGACCACAAGGGCCCTGACTAGCTCATGTTTTGTGTTAATGGATGTGAAACCGGAGCAAACCCCTCACCAAAAGAAAAACCACCCTAAACTCTCCCACACAGGTCTCAGCAGGTTACACAAATATTAGTCCTATCATCCAAATAAATCTGCCCCCATGGCCCAGAGCTCTGGCTCCCCTATCCTTCTGCTGCCTGTGCAGAGTGAAGCTGTTCTACAAACACATGAGGACCCCAAGGGATGTTGGAGAGGAACTTGGGGGGGGGTGGGCGCCTATGTTCAGAATTCCTTGTGTAGGCCCTTTAATCAACAGCCTGCTGTCAATACTTTGCAATTGTAAACGGAAGGTTTCAAGAGAAGTCATGATGGGCTAGACCAGTTAGGAACTTTGGTAAGAGTGTCTGTTGGCTGGAATTGGGGGGCACAATTAAAACTCAGTATCTGAGATAGGTTTATAACCTCATTTTACAGACGAGATGATAGAGGCTTGTAGAATTTGGGTATCTTGCTCAAAATATCAAAAACTGTAAATGGCACAACTGTGATTTCAACCCAGGTGTGTCATAACTGCAAATTTCTATACCACTTTGCTCTCTTAAATTATCAAAAGATAGCCATTGTCTAAGTCACCTAAAAATAGGACATCACAGTTTTTGGGACTCCATATCCTAGCTTGTAGCTTACAAAGCCTGCTATCTCTGGAGACTCCACTACTGCAAGCTTAGTTAGGCAGCAGGTAGTAGCATAGAAGGAACTCCCCTGTTTAAGCCAAACATGGAGTGAACAGTAATAATCCCCAGAACTTAGAGAGCCACTAAATAAAAATTTGTTCAATAAATGGGGAAAGGCTGTTTTTTAAGTTGTTTACCACTTTGGCCCCAAAGCCCCAGCTCTCTTTTCCTCTGTAGCCACTGGCTTCCATGCCCAACTTCAAAGACTAGGATTCTCTCCTAAAAATTGCCAAAGCCAGAGATCCCTACGTGACTAGTATACACTGATGCCTCATGTGGGGCCCTTGAGATCAGGCCTGCTACCCTTTCCTATCCTCCATGAGTCACGTATCTTTTACTAAGTGTTTCCCAAACCTAGTTGACCTCCAGAAGAATGCATAGAAACTTTAAAAAAATAAAATAAAACCCCAAAGGCCTAGGCAGGCTTACTAAATTATTCTTTCTCAGGAGTGTTCCAGGGTATTCTAGTGCTCTATTAGGCATAAGAACCACTACATGCCACTTGGTTTGAACAGGCAGCAAGTGAGCAAGGGGCAGAGCTATCTGATATAGGTTGAAAAGAAGAGGGAGGTTGGAAGAGAATGTATGTTTGTATAGTTATATAATTTTTTCCCCTACAAAATACAGCAGTTTATAAACCTATGAGCATGTGAATGGAACCTTGTCCACTACGGCTAACTCTTACCTAGGAATCCCAGGCTCTGGGATAATGGAAGAAGGTTGTAGCCTGAGAGTTTCTTTTGGGGTACCAGGCAGTCTGCTCAAACTGACCCAGGGAAGAGATGTGGTTCCATCTCTGTCCCATCTACCCTTAGTCAGGTAGGAACACAAAGAAGCTCTCTCCAGGTACCTTTCCTCTTGCACACACAAGAAGTGTCAGGAAGCCAGTGCAAAGGAAAGGAAAAATGAGCCTTGACCATGTGCTTTAGTGCAACTTATATCACTCTGAAGGCCCCACCTCTTCCCCTCTCCCTTCTAACCTCCAGAGGGGGCAGTCAGGGAGCTGTTCAGTTTCTTACATCCCCTGTCAACTCCTTCCCAGGGCTAAGGAACCAGTCAGGACACCAGAGTCCTTCTGGATTGCTTTCCAAGTCCTTAAATAGAAACTGTAGCAGCCCAGAGCTGAGGGTAGAGGAAGGCGTG
Source organism: Panthera tigris (assembly GCF_018350195.1). Lineage (NCBI taxonomy): Eukaryota > Metazoa > Chordata > Mammalia > Carnivora > Felidae > Panthera > Panthera tigris. The sequence goes on along the minus strand of NC_056667.1, from coordinate 95,257,733 downwards.
CATGCAAAGATCTTGTGCTTTTGAGCCAGGAGTTTTGAAGTAGAGGGATGAGTGAGGTATTTCTACATTCAGGTCTGGTCCAGCCACTCTGCCTTCTTGGGGGCCTTGCAAGTGTGGACGTCCACAGTGTTTCTGCACTCCTTGCACCGCACTGCACAGCACCAGTGGAATTTGCACTCACACTGGGTGACACGGGTGACTCGAGTTGTGTCGTACCCTCGGCCACAGCACATGATTTCGCAACCATCCGTCCCTTTGGATGTCTTGCTACAGACACGGCCCGCAGTGCCTAGGGAACCTGGGTTGGGGAAGAGAATGAGAACCAAGTTACCTCTTACTTCAGCTGCTCTGGGTTCCCTTACCCACATCCTCATGAGGAAACCATAAAGAATCCCTTTTCCTGAAAATATGCCCAACTGGCCAAAATGACCATCTCCTTACTTCCCTTTGCACCACTCTGGCTTCTTCCCACCATAAAGGCTCCCCAAAGACCATTGACTTCACCTTCTATGCCGTCCCTGCCAATACACATCTCTGTGTCTCCTTCAACCTAGCCTTAAAATGCTCCTAGCTGTTAAAGCTGGGTAAGGGCTCTCTGTGTTAGAAATTTTCCATACTAAACAGTTAAAAAAAAAACAAAAAAAACAACTTAGCCTATAATTTATCTTTTCCAAGAAGTCATGCCACAACTCTGATCCAGCTACCATTTGTTAGTATTTTGGGCCTTAGTTTACATTTTAAGTTGTACCATACAGGGAAGTAATATAGGATGGCCGTTAAAAGCATGGGCCTTATTGTCATATTGTTCAAGTTTCAGTTCCAGGCCTGCCGCATCTTAGCTATGTGATTTCACAAGGTAGTTAATCTCTCTAGGCTTTAATCTTCTCATATGAAAATAGGCATAATAATAGCATGTAACTCAGTGGATTGTTACATCTATCATCTCTGTTCAGATGAGGAGGTGAACTGGTTAGTGTGACTGCCCAGAGGCATATCCCTGTGGAATTGCTACAGAATATCCCTTGCCTTACCCTTTACAGTAGGAACTCTTGAAGGGTAGGGATGATATTATCCCCCTGCACAGAGAATGCTTAGGACTTCATTCTGACCAACTTTAGCAAGAGAGATCCTGCCGACAGATATAAAAACACAGAATTTGGGATGGGATGGACCCTAGAAAGTATCTGTCTATTCTCACCCTTCCCCAGAGATGGGACAGGGACTGACCTGGAGGTTGAGGAAGGGGAACAGATTGACTGATTCTCTTGCAGTAGTCTGTACACCCTACTGCGATATGGAAAGAAAATGCTAGGGGCACCTGGATGGTTCAGTCGGTTAAGAGACTGACTTCAGCTCACGTCATGATCTCATGGTTAGTGGGTTCGAGCCCTGCATTGGGCTCTGTGCTGACAGCTCAGAGCCTGGGGCCTGCTTCAGATTCTGTGTCTCCCTCTTTCTCTGCCCTTCCCCCATTCACGTTCTGCCTCTCTCTCTCTCTCTCTCAAAAATAAACATTCAAAAAAAAATTAAAAAAAAATGCTAGATCTTAGAACTTCTACATTTGTTTTTCATCTCATAAATTTAAAATCCCTACTTTGTATGTTTTATAAAGTACATATCAATACAGTGGAACATAGGTATCTTTTTAAGGTAAATATCCATATATTAGAAGTACATGCTCAAATAATTTTTTAATGAAAGAGTACGCAATCCAAAATTGTTAGAGGCCACTCTTCCAGAGTGTGGGCTAACTAGTTCTACTATCTGTGTTACTCTCCTCTAACTCCAAGGGCTGGATCTTAAGTCCTTTTGTGCACCAAAAGCCTCTTCTATACTCTAGAGCTGAGCTGTCCAGGTTATAGCCACCAGCCACACGTGGTCATTTAGTTATAAATTAACTAAAATTTAAGACTTAATTTCTCAGGCACAATACCTATATTTCAAATGCTCAGTAATCCCATGTGGCTAAGTGGCTATCTATTGGAAAACACAGATGTAGAACAGTTCTGTCATCACAGAGAGCTCCGCCGGACAGGACTGCTTTGGTGGAAATTTGTGGCTCCATACTCGATTCTGAGATGACTTACACCCTTTGAATTCCAGGCCCCACTTTGGGTTTTATGAGACTTAATTTTATGCCTCCAAGAAAAACCAACACATCTGACTCACCCTTCCTTCTGACTCCAAAGATCCTTCCCCAAAGGTGCATTTTAGGTATAACAGCATAGGCTTACACCTCGGCTGCTATGGAATTATTTCAAGACATTCAGAGAGTAGTCCTCTGAATTATACCACGTGGGAAGAAAACATACCTAGTGGCAGGAAATCACTGAGAGAATCAGAAAGGGCTCTTTTAACTGCTTTTTTCCTAGCACCCTCCAAAGGGCACAAACTACTTTCTGTGTTACTTAGGTGGAGCCCCACCCTGTTTCTATGCCCAGATTTGCTCCGAGCCACTTGACTCTCCAGGAATGACAGTGATGGCTGAAAACAAACAGAACCAAAGACAGCTGTGGTTCCTGGCTCTATCTCACCCAAGTCCTGAGTGCTGAGTCTGCAGAGAAGAGCCTGCAAGCCCATGATAGTAACCAGAGGAAGAGCAGTTCTTTTGCACTAAAGGTTGTTCCTAGTCTAACCTGTCTGAACCTGAAATATGAGCCAAGCCAAGATGGTGACTTCTACTCTTTGGGGGCAATAACATATCACTTTCCAGCATCCCCAAGAATTCCACCACAAATATCTGGACCAGATTGAAAAACAATTTGCTGCTTTCTGCTAGTGGTTAGCCCTACTGAGATCTCTTTCCTTGCTTTCCCAACTCCACTGTAGAATCTCCAGTGGTAGACTGGAAATAGTCTTTCAAGGCCACTCATGGTCTGATCCTCACCTTTCTTTCTACCTCTAGTCTCCTCATCCCAAGCCTTCACTCAGTCAGATTCATCATACCTCTCGGTTCCTAGAACAATCATGTACTTTCCCACCTACCACTCTGCTTATTGCCCTTCTCTTTTCTCTAGGTTGTCCAGGTGATCCCTACACTTCGAGAAATTGCTTAAATTCCACATTTTCCAATAAGCTTTTCTTGGTTTCTCCAGCTTTGTGTCTTCTGCAATTGCATATGTCCACCGATTGATTACACCTTATTTCTTCAGCCAGATCATAAAGAGTCAGAGACTTAGGGTTCCTCCACCTCATGCTTGTGTACAGCCCATACATTGCTTGGTATTGAAAACGGGTGACTCATTTAAACAATCCCTGAATAATACCTACTGTACCCCAGATGCTGGGGATATAAAAGAGTGAGAAATGACCTCTCCTCTGCTTGGGTAGCACTGGGACTGGTGGCTTGAGGCATTCATTATCAATCTTATAAGACGCTCATGTCGAGAGGAGACTGATGCCTCGCAAAGTACCACTTCCCTAACTCCTGTGGCTGAACAGACTATGATTGACCAGGGGTGCGTGCACCAAGAACTGGGGCTCCTTGTCCTTACCTGCTTTCCTTACTCACCTGCAGCCTTGTCTAAGACACAGTAGTCTGGGGAGTTGTCAAAGTAGACAAGGTCAGTCCGGGTGGCACGGCGATAACCTTGGCGGGCTGCTGTGAAGTTGGCGCCATCCTGGGTTGCTGTCACCTGCACAGCCCCATCATAGCGCCGCCGCAGGTAATCACCTGTGCGGCGGAAGTCTGAGAGTGCACGCCAGCAGGTGCGCAGAGTACAGGAGCCACTAACGCCATGGCACTTACACTCGAGCTTCAGAAACCGCCGCACAGCCTGGGAGGTGAGGGAGAGGCAGCCAGTCAGGGCACTTTTCAGTCATCCTTAGGGCTACAAGCATGAGTGCTCTGACATCTGGCCTAGGCTGGACAGTGGGTTCTCTCCCCGTCAGAACCCACCCATTCAAGAACCTCTTCCTCCATGAATCCTCCCTAGACCACCAGTGCTTTCTTTCCACGATAGTGTGTTCAAACACAGAGCCACAGGATCCTGTTCATGATTACAGTTTGCCATCACATGCCCTACTTTTACATGTTCTTAGAGTTTAAGGTGCCATGCCTTCTGCTTCTCTAGCATGTCATTTCCCAGCACAGTACTAGGCACATTGGCAGTGCTCAGAAACCAGTGAACTGCCCAGAGCAGGTTCTTATCCTCCTCAGTCTTTATGGAAGTGGTCCTTCCCCTTCTTAAAAAGTTACTTCCCTTCTTTTCTTTCCCTACTTTCCACCTCTGTGAAGACACTTTATGCGCCTGGTTGAATCTAGGCATTCCCAAGCTCCCTTGCATTCACTACTCCTATCCCGTGGGGGTTGGGGCTGCTGGAAGTGATCCAGGAGCCTTCAGCACTTCCACCTTCATATTCACTCCGTGATCACATGTACTGGTCACCCCCAGCAGATATGGACGTACATGCACAGACATGAGTACTGACCGTGCGACCACAGCGGTTGTTATGTAAGTTCATGAGGGCCCGGGCATCCTTAAGCCTCTTTTCCTTGGCATCCACAAAGGCCTTGGCAAAGCGAACACCATAATGGATGTTGTCACTGCAGCCACCCCAGTCAAAATCCCCACGTTGGTCATGGTGTCGGCCACGGGTGTAGGGGTCACAGCTGCACACACTCAGTTCTCCCTGGCTGCAGGCACGAGTGATAGCATGGACCACCCCTGCAGACGAGATGGCATATACAAATGCTGCCTCCCGGCTACCTGGAGAGAGAAAGGTAGAAGTACATTTCTGCAAAGAGGCCTATGTCTGTCCCTGTCTTCTGTCCACACAACCCCCCACTCTGAAACCTCCTCTCTTCTTGTCTTTCCCAGAGCAACTCCTGCACCTGCTTTTTTCAAGGTGGCCTTCTCTTCCAAAAGCATTCCCCAGAGTATCTGACCTCTTCCCCTTGGCCCTCAGTACTCTCTATCCGCTTCTTTGTACATCTGACCTCTTGGGCTGACCCGTACTCTTGCTTCCTTCCAAACTCCCTGGATCCATCCATTGAAAAGTTTCACAGTGAGTCATCCCCTCCCACCGAGTGCCAATCCTAGCTCAGCTAAGCCTGCCTCAGTCCACATTCCAGGCCTTTTCAGACCTACTCTGCTGGACAGTTCCCCTACAATAGAGACCCCAGCCCAGGGGTTAGCCTGTTTGGGGAGACCTCCTACTTTCCAGGGCCTGCTTCCTTCTTACCCTGCTCTCAGGGATTGATGACTCATCACCCCTGTCCCCCAGACACCTCCCGATTCCCATCTCCTTCCCTTTCTCCTAGTTTATTGTCTCACTTCTGCTTAGCTTTTTTGCTGAGCTGGGGCCAAGCCACCAACTCTCCAAATATTTACATATCACCTTTCTGTTTATCCCTTGCTGCCATTACTGTGATGTTGGGAGTGTTGGGGTGAGGGTAGTGATGGTGGCAGTGAGTACAGAGCAGCCGTTCTAGTCCTCAGCCTTACAGTGCATGGAAACCCTCACGCTGGGGCTGGGGAGGAAAGGGGGAGGGAAGACGAGACATGGAGGTGGCAGGGGACACTGTACCTTTGTGTATCATCCCAGCAATACTGGCATTTAGAGGGGTCTCTGCCTACATATCTCAGGTACTGAGGGTCTGTTCCCAACTGTATCCTGGGCACTGCCCTCAACTGTCTATCTGATTATGAGGCAGTGTGTCCTAGAGGGGAGGAGGATCATGCCTACCCTACCCACTTGCCACCCCAGGCACAGACAGGGAAGCAGTTGGAGCAGGGTGGAAGAGCTCCCTACTTCTGAGCATGACACGGCCAAAGACAGTGTGGTCCCGGTCCAGCGTGGTGCAGTTCCAGCGGTGGTGGCGGAACTGGTGCTGACACTCTCGGATCCATTCTCGGGCACCCTCGCCCACCGAGCGCATGATGTCTGGGTAACGCTGGCACAGCTGCCGCTGCCGGCTCACCAGACCAGGGATATTGTCACAGATCACTCGGGCCCCCAGTGCCCCGATGTACCTGCAAGGTGGAGATGGCCCTGTCAGAGCATCCTGGCCCTTTTCCTGCCTCAGGAGGGGGAGAAGGAGGAGGGGGGGGGAGGGGAAAGATTTGGCATTCAGAACTTGAAGAGGTTCCTTCCCCTCCTCCAACCCACATTCCCTGAGGCCAACGGGTACAGCTTTCCCCACAAGCCTGGAGAAATGGTTATACAGTTGCAGAGAGTAATTGAGTGGTCTCTCACCATCACCCGCTCCCCAGCCAAAGGTCCAAGTGACACACACTCCCAGAACACGGGCCAGGCATGTGTCACATACGTAGAAGCCCTGGGCATGTCACACAAACCCATTCCCTGTTTATTTAATAAACATTAAGAGCCTCAGAGAAAAATAAACTAACAAAACAAGAGTCTGAGACAACACTCTTACACCCACATGTAAGAGGCACGTCCTTCATAGCTGGTCCATGAAGACATAGTTTGGGGGAGGAAGGATGGAGACAGGGAGGGACCAGTGGGAAGAGACTCAGTGGGCAATTTGGAGTCATGTTTACAGGTCTAGTCAGACCCATGTAGCTAAAATTCCTCACTCCCAAACCTGAGGTCTTGGGGAGGAAGACCCCACCCCCAAATCTCCTCCCTATACCCTTCATTTCCAGGCTCCACAGCCGTTCTTAACAAATGAGTCTTGGAGGCATGATGTCCTGGATGAACCTGCTTGGGCAGAGGGCTGTTAGCAATGGGAAGCCAAAGCCAAGATAAATCGAGGGGGGTGACACTCCCCATATTCCAGTCCCCACTCTGCCCAATTCAAACAATTTTAAGAAGATCAGTTGGGGTGGGCTACTAAAAGTTAGGTGGGTTGCTAGAGTCACTCTCAAATTTCTCAGTATTTTCTCTTCACTCGAACATTCTTAGCTTCTTCTCTCCATGAGGTCACTAAACGAGATCTGACCCATTCATCCACTTTGCACTCCCTCGCTGTCTCTCCAACACCTAGCACCTTCCTTGGCCCTCTGGGAGTTCTCTGTTCTCCTATCCTAACACATCAAATGGATACCTCTCTCTCTTTCTCTGAACAGGTGGGGGTCAAAGGGGGCAGTTGCTGCTACGGGCTGAAAAGATTTGGTTTGGGCTGTGAATGAGCCTGTGGTTTGGGAGAGATCCCAAAACGGGCCTAGAAGTGGGTGAGGGGAACAGAAGGCAGCCAGTGGGGAGAGAGGAAAAGCTGGACCGCCCTGGGCTCTATGTCCCCTCACCGTGCCCTGCCCACATCCTTGTGCCTGGCCCTCACCCACAAACTAGATCACCGCTGGTGACACCAAGTCAGACAGACTCAAGGAGGGCTGATGCTTGCCTCTTTTGGAGCTCAGCGGGGCTGATGGGGCCCATCTGTCCCCGGGGGAGGGGTGAGAGGGCTGGCCCACCACTGACAAATCCCATGGAATCAGCGTCCCCAGCAGCACCGTCCATCAGGGCAATAGCTTCCAGGAACAAACAAAATAAACACCCCGGGCTGGGCCAGGCCGGAAAAGGCCGCCTGACGCACAGCCTGGAGTTACACCCACTGCCGCGGTGCTTTGTTTGGAGAATCAAGACCATTGCAGTTGGAGCTCGTCCCTGTCTCACCACCGTTTTGCTTCCCCAGTTCGGCCCAAGTACTACTCTAAGCAATGGGTGTTTGTTTTTTTTACTGGGGCTTGGAAAGAGGGGGGTTGGATGGGAATGGGAGACCAGTAATCCAGCCCTCATGAGACAGTCTGGAGTGAGGCAGGCCAAACTCTGGCAATAAGTCCTTCCTGTGGTATGACTTAAATCCATTCTGCTGCAGCCCACATTGGTCCTTCTTGTTACATCCTCACTGAGCGTGGGAACATTTAGTACCTAAGACAGGAAGATAATTACGTTCCTCTACTACCACCCAGACCCCATTAAGTAGCTGCACTAAGTGCCCCAACTGGTGTGATTCTGAAGAGCAGGGCACTTGCCTGCTGGCTAGTGGTCAGCCTCTTGTAGTTGGTGGGGGAGGCGGGCTCCAATACAACTGAGCCTTAGCCCCCTCTCAATTCAACACACACCTGCAAAATGCCTACATGTGCCAAGCACTGAGCTCAGCTGTTAGGGCACAGAGATGTTTAAGGCACCTTGCATCTCATTGGCTGGTAAGAGGGGGAGAGATGCCCCTGACTCCAGCTCTGTTTTCCCTTTCAGAAGTTTTCCTTTCCTTCCCAGCCTCCTGCCCCAGAATGCTCCCTTCACCTGCTTTTGACCAATTCACATCCCTTCCTTTGACAAAGTGACCCATACCTTACTCTAGCCCTTTGCTCCTCAAAGTGTGGTCCCCAGAACAGCCATATGGGCATCATCTAGGGATCTGTTAGAAATGCAGAGCCTTGGGCCCCACCCCAGGCGTACTGAATCAGATTCTGCATTTTCACCAACATCACGAGGTGATTCAGACACCCTGTTCCATGAAGGCAGAGATTTTTGTCTGTTTTGTTCACTTGGTTACCCCCAGAACCTAGAACAGTGTCTGGCACATAGTAGATACTTAATAACTGTTTGTTGAATAAACACCTAACCGCTCTGATTTACCGCCAACTCTCTTTTCCCCCTAGCCAGCCATAAACTTCATTTCAATTACAGCTTTACTCCTGCTGACATTGCCAGCCTATTTGCAGATGTTTTATATTTGTGTCTTTTTAATGAGGCCAGGGATGCTCTTTTCATTTCCCCTCTTGCAGTCCCTAGTGTACACAATTCAGCCCAGCCCACACAGGGCTTTGAACACAGGAATAAAAGTATTTACCTTCCCTGAATCTCTTAATACAACATCATTTATATGGTACTTTACAGTTCACTTTAAATGTTTGTTTAGAAACATTTTTCTAAACAAAAATCCTATGAGACAGGTCTCCATTTTACAGATGAAGAGACTGAGGTTCAGGGAGATTAAGTGGTAATACCCACTCTGTCTATCAGGACTAGTCAGAGGAGAGCCAGGGTGAACCAAGGATATCTGACTCCAAAGTCCAAGCTCATTTTCACTCCGAGAACAAGAGAGGCATACAATGCTTAACCAGGAATAGAGCAATCTAGCTCCAAAATTGGTGTGAACTTGGGCAAGTTTCATACCACTCCCCTCCCAGCCCTCACTGTCTTCATGTGTGAAATGGAGAAAATAATAGTATCTACCTCACCAGATTACTTTGGGCATTGAAGAAGATGATGATCATAAAGTACTTAGTTATAGTGTCCAAAGCTTAGTAAAAATTCATTGAATGACACTTGGTGGTGGTGACAATAATGCTATTATTATGATATCAACTCTGTTCCTCTCCCTTCATGAATCCATGCACGATGTCCTGCTCACAGGATTCCCTACATCCAGCCCCCTGCAGAATGCAAAATGGAACAGGGAAGCACATGCGAGGAGCCCCCTATTTCTTGCTCTGTTTGTCACAGATTAAGAAGAGACCATCTGTTTCCTCCTCCAGTTAGAAGTGGGGAGAGGGAAGGAGTGACTGGAGAGTAAGGGAAGGGCTGGGGGGACGATCAGACTGTTAGCTGGTGATAGTGATGACCTTCTGCTCCAGAGTGGAACACGGACACACACAGGGTCAACAGGCATCTCTTCCAGGGTTTGGACAGAGTATCAATCTTGCTGGGTTTTTTCCCTAAAGGAAAGAGAGATACCTTGGGGGCCTGACCTGCCTTTAGAAAGCAGCTTTCCACTGTATCTCAGAAGTGATGACCACTGAGGCAGGCATCTGGGGACTACAGCTGTGACAGGTGTGAGGCAAAGAGATTGAACTAACCTCTGCACCCACTCCCCATCCTGGCTCCACTGCCACCTTTCACAGCAACTGCCGAGTCCCTCCCTATCACTGTATCACCGGCATGCCCCCTCTCTGGCTCTTCTACCCAGAGTTTTTCCAAAATATGAACCACGTGGGGGTGAGAGCAGTAGAAGGGAGAAAGGAAAAGAAGAGGGAGTAGCCAAGGGACAAATTGGGGACCAGGAAACACCCTAGTTGGGTCTTTAGGAAGCACTACCAGGATGCTGCAATTATCAGAGTGACACTTCTTCACCTAAACACCAAGTGGTCCCCAAAACTACCTCCCAAACTGGTAAGAAGCAATCAAGAGTCCCTAAAAGCAAATTGCTATCTGGGGTGGGTAAAGATCCACTGTGGTCACTTCATCGTCTTTCCATCCGGCCACTGAACACACAAGTCCCCAGCCAAACTGAGTCCCTGATGGCTTTGATCTCCCTCTGAACTTTGAAAGGCTTTTCTCCTCTGTCCCCTCTTCTCTTTCCCTTTCTAAAAGAATGTTTCAAGCCAGATGTAAGATACGGGCCTCCCTTCTCCCCCATCCAGAACAAACCACCCCCCCCTTGCCTTCCCCAACACTGCAGAGATTAAAAAGATCCAAAAGAGAGATTTTTCTGAAACAGGAAAATGGGGGGGGGGGATTGGGGATGGAGAGCGACGCATCTTGAAATGATAGGAATCTGCAGCCCAAGCTTGCTGGCCCCTCAGCCAGCTACCCCTCACCCTTCCTAGCCAAGATTCCAAGTCTAGAGGAGAAAAGCCACAGGGTGCAAGGGGAGGAGAGACCACTCTGTGTGGTGGGAAGGGGGAGGGAGGAAGGAGCAAAGTAAGGAAAGGAAGGGGGCACTGCTTGGGTAGGGAGGGGCAAGAGTGCAGTCTGAAGCCAGTTTGATCGGGGGGCGCAGTGAAGAGGAAAGATGAGAAGACTGTCTTTTCTCAGTTCAGTTCCCCCCTTTGCCCCCCAGAGGGTGGGGGAGGAGGGAGAGCAGCTTTCTCCTGAGAGAAAAGGATGAATGCCATCCAGGGCTTGGGGGTGGTGCAGGGGGGGATTCAGAAAAGAGCAGATATCCAGTGGGTTTTTAATGCCTTTTGCCTCATCTGCCCTCTTGTGAGGTGTCTGGAGTCTAAGGCCTGCAAGAAACCTGAGGGGAGGGTCTCAATGCTTTGCGCCTCCAGGAGCCTCTAGTTCTTGGACGGGAAAGAGATGGGAGACACAGGGTCATCTGGGAAGAAAAAGGAAGGAGAGAGGGATGTCTGGGTTCGAAGTGACATCTTCAAAGCTGAAGTTGAAGACAAACGCCTAAATTATGCAATTATGCAAAATTGTTTTAATTGTGAGAGTTAATGGAGTATTTTTGCTTTGATTCCATTTCTAAACCTTGCGCTGGGTGCTATAGCGTGAACACCAAAGTCTTACTGCCTACCCGGTGGGGTAGACTAGCGCGAGCCTCGTCCGCCCTCGCCAAATGCCCTTTTCTCCACCTCCCGGGGTGGGGGTGGGGGGGTCGACGTTAGGCGATCAGGGGGCTCTGTTGGAGGGCCACTGAAGGCCCCAGATAGACGATTGGTTTCTTGAATCCACCCTGAGAAAAACTTGGAAGGTAGCATTCCCCCTAAGTCAGAGCTGAAATGGGGCACAGCACAAGGGAATCTGGAAAGCCTCGACCACCAGGCGTCCTTGCTCCAAACACCCAGGGCCCACCTCACTGGGTGAGCAGCACACCTATCCACCCCCACCCCTACTCCGAGACTTAAGTGACAGTCCGGCTCGGATCGTCTCTAACTCCGTCGAAGCAAAAGCCTGGTCTCCTGTGCAGCCGGTGCCAGGAGCTGCGTAATTCCTCTGGGCTCCTTCGGCCTCTGACCCCGCGCCTCACCCTCCCCACCCCGAGAGCCATGCTCACCACCAGGACGTGTCTACGCGGGCCGGCAGCGTCAGCAGCAGCAGCAGCAGCAGGCAGGCAAGACCGAGGCGGGCCGAAGCCCGAGAGCCGTCGGGGGCCGCGGGTCCTGGCGGGAGCACGGGGACAGGGGCGCGGGCGCGCCGAGGGGGGAGCTGTGCGGCTTCCTCCGCACCACCCGGCTTCAGCATAGCTCCCCGATGACTCCCGCCGCGCGACCCGGAGGGGCGTGGACGGGGCACCGGCTCGGGGTACTCAGGCTGCTCCTACCTCACCCCCTTGGGGGGCCATAGGGCCCGGCGGCGGGGGACCCAGGGGCACCTGGAGTCCGGGAGCCGGGGCGCAGGGCCCCGGAGAGGGGCTCAGGGAACGGGTTCCGGAAGCCGACGGCGGCGCGCGGAGCCCCGGGTCTGGGACGCGCTGCCCCGGCGCTGGGCGCGGTGTCAGGGGGTCGGTGGCGCGGAGTAGGGCTGCGGGCAGAGTGTGTGCGGACAGCCCCTCGGCCGCGGGCTCTCATTGGACGGCGCGGGGCGGGGCCGAGGCCGGGGACACGCGCGGCCCTCTGGGCGGCTCCGCCCGCGCCAGCCCCGGGCGCTTCGCAGCGCCCTAGGTGTGGCGGCCCCCTCCGCCCCTCGGCTCTCCGCGGAGCACCGCACCGCGCCCTCACCTGCTTCGGCGGGCCGCGACGGGGTGCGGGGGAGCCCTTCAGAACTCGTAGCGCCCAATCCTGGCCGACGCAGCGCCACCGGGTCCTAGCGCCCTTCAATTGGCAACCCTAACTTCTGTGGGTGATGGCCAGGAGCGCAGAGTGAGGGGGCCGCAGACACTTCCCCTCTGTTCTCTAACCTACAGTGACACCGGAGCTGAGCCACTGAGCATGCACTCATTTCCTCGGTCCTCTCTCGGTTCTTGCGCTTCTGGGAAATGGGTAGAACCTCTGTCACGGGGAGTTGCGGGAGGATCTTAACTCCCGTTCAACGTTGCCAACTGGGGCTCTTTGGACAGTCGGCTTCAGGTAGAGGCTTCTCTCATCTAGGGCTTGTCGCTCCTCGTTCCTCCGACCCACTGCCCACCGCACCCCCTGCACGCAAACAATGTTTAGACCTGGTTCACGCCCGCCTGCCAGCCCCGATGCTCCCCTCTGGCCTGTGGACCGGGAATCGATGGCAGAAGCAGAGGGGGCACACCTGCGGACCGGACAAGGACTCCCCGCCCTTTACCGCCCCGGCTGAGCAGAACTTAGTCTCTCCCGGCTACCCCAGTGCTTCGGTCCCCCACCCCCTCGGGCGGGGCTGCAAGCAGGAAAGAATCAGAAACAGCTGGGCGGCTTTCCCGAACCAGAGGCCAGGGTGGGGGTCCTGCTGAGAGTGGAAGACCCGGAGCCATTTCTCTCCGTCGCCTTTCCTCCTCCCTACTGCTCCCTCACCCCCTCCGTCACCCATCCCACCCCTGCACACCGCCCCGGGGCGTGGTAAATCAGGAAGGGGTGGGGAGGGGCTGACTGCTGACGGTGACACCCCTCTTCTCTCCCCGCACTTACCAGGCAGGCTGGTAGAACCTTTGGGATCAGAGTGGCCCCGGCCTTCCAACTTGGAGAGTTGGGAAGTGGCCTGACCTCTTCTCCAGCCTCAGTTTCTCCTGTCTAACCCCTCATTCCCAAGTGTCTTTATGCCTGTCCCCATGATTTATCTAAATTGTAAAGCCCTGGTGTAAACAATGCTCTGGAAACTGCCCATCCTCCTCAACCCCAAACTCACTGTCAGTTCTTGGTTGGGGGGCCTGCCGGTGGGGTGGGGTTGGGGGTGGGGTGTTAGAGCCGCCTGAGTGTGAGTGGACACCGCGCAGCTGCAGACATCCCAGGGGCAGATATGGGGGGGGGGGGCGGGAAGGGCTCAGAAGGACCTTTATCCCCTCTCCCTACCTCTCTACCTTACTTTCTGTGGCAGGGGCCAAAGTGCCTTCATTAATTCAACAAATATTTATCTACTCCTTACCAGTGCCAGACTGTGCTAGAACAGTCTGCTAGTGAACAAGGCAAAACAAAACACTTTCTGCCCTCATGGAGTTTACCTTCTACTGGGATAACATGGACAATACACAGTATACATCATAAGTAAAACATATAGTATGTTAGAAAGGAGTAAGAGCAGTGGGAAGGACAGAATTGTAACTAGGATGATGAAGGTAGGCTCACTAAGGCAACATTCAAGCAAAGACTTGAGGAGGCCAGGGAACAAGCCGGGCAGATTTTTGGTGGAGAGCATTCGCAGCAGAGGGTACAGCCAACACAGAGACACTATGGTGGGTATGCGCTGGTGTGCAAAGGGTGGCATGGGGGCAGCAAGGAGCTGGGGGAAGGAGAGGAGTTCAGCTAGGTAGCCAGGGTGGCCCAAGTCCTGTGGGGTGGGGCATAGGGGTTGAAATTGGGGGCTGGACTGGAGTTGCATAGGAGTGGGAGAGGGTTGACTGCAGAGACCAAGCAGGGCCAGCATGTAGCCACATCCCTCCCTACCAACCAGCTGACCCTTCCCTCCCCTTCTCTCCTTTCCCTGAGTCTAAAAGTATCCAGCAGCCCTTGTGTTTCATCAAAAAGACTCTCAAAAAGCAGACTCTCTGCCGAGCTTCCCTGAGAGGGACAGGTGAGAAAGGAGTGGGCCCAGGCTCCTTCCTGGCCGGGCCCCTCTCCTTGGACCACTCTTTCACCTCCTCCCAGCCCAGCCCCACCCTGGTGCTGGGCAGCAGTCTATAAGGTCTGCAAGCTGGGACAGCCTCTCCCAGACTCCCCTGTGTGCTTAGTCCTGGGTGTGACTCTGGCCCTGTGTTTGTTTCTACATATGGGCCCGAGGTTGTGGGGTGGGCTGGAGATGATCACATCAGCCCTAACCGTGCGGACTCACCCACTTGGGCCCCAGACTCACTTCTGAGGCCCCTTCTTTGGCTTCAGCTGTCTTCACAGTCAAGTGGGACCGTGTCTTGGCACAACATAGATGCTCAACTATTAAAGCATGTTGCTGAGCTAAGGAGGCCCCCAGAAACATCAGCAGCTCGAAGAGGGAGGGCAGTGGATGAGGGGACAAGACTTCTCCCCAGTGCTTACAGGCTACCTTTGCTGTAGAGTGGACAACCCAAGATGAGGCTCTGCTCCTTCCTCTTCTTCCTCCCCTCCCCTCCGAGCCCCCTGGCTCCCCAGGAGGAACCCCAGGCTGCAGGAGCCAGCTGCCTGCAAGAGCTGCACTCAACCACTTAACTAGAGAACAAATACGGAGCCAGAGAAGAGGTTTTCTGGGATCTGCCACTTTGGACTTCATATCTCAAAATAAACTTTCAGTCTCAAGGTCCTAGACGCTACTGGAGAGCTCAGCTCCTCACGCGAGGGCCTGTTGTGGGGCTTCCAGGCCGAGGGTCAAGGCCAGAGGCTCAGGCTAGTGCCTGACCTGCTCCTCCCTCCCACCCCTACCCTCACTCCACCCTAATGGGAGGCAGGGGAGGAGTCACTAATTTGGGAGTCAAGTTCTCGTCTGGAGGGCACTGCATAGAGTCAGGTTGGCACTTATTGAACACCTGCTGTATGCCCAGCACTGGCCAGAGCATCCTAAATGACACAGAAGGAGACAAAGGGTCTTACTCCAAGGTGTTTTCTTGCAAATACAATAAAGCCACCCGAGGAGTGGTTCACTAGGCTTTGCTGTTCGAGGCTGCATACCGCAGATTTAGTGGGCAGTGACAACAGAGGCCTTGGGGAAGAATCCCGGCTCCCCGAGAATCCTGGATTCCCTGGGGCAACCAGCAGAGCCAGTCCCCCTTCTTCCTCAAGGTGGCACCGTAGCCCCCTGCCTTCTCAAAAGTGGCTGCCCAAAGGAGAAGGGTCTCCCCCCTCACCCTTGATATCTAACCTCACGCTCTGCTCCCCCATGGGGACTTCCTTCACTCTCTTCTCAGCTGCGTGAGGCTGAATGATTTTGAGTTTTTACTGGCCCTTGGATGAGAGTGGAGATGAGCTAAGGGGAGTTCGGGTGGTGTGGGTAAACAGCTCTTACTCTACCCTGGTTGACCCCCCGAGGAGGAGGCTCCCCCTTCCCTGGACCCCTTTGGTGATGACCTTCTCTCTTTCCTGGTGGGTGGGAGGTGGTGTGGATGGTAATGAGCAGAGAGAAAGGCCGAGAAGGGGCTGGGGGGAGGTTTGGATGGGAGTCAAGGAATTCCTGAGCCTGCTGCTTGCACAAGGAGCCCTGAGACGCTTTTCCTGAGCTTTCTTTGCAGACCGAGGCAAGTCTTATTTGAAATGGGGCCAGGTTCACACAGACCTCCGTGCCCCCACCTCGTCTCTCCCTCCCCAGCCACCCCATGCAGGTGTCTAGGGAAGAGGAGGGAGCTTGGGAAGAACACAGGGGCTTTTAAGGGGGGTGGAGCGGGGGAATCTACACTTTGCACACCGCCTGACTGGCCTCTCCTTGGTATTTATGAGCTCCCAGGCGAGGCATGGAACGTGTCTCAAAGAGGCCAGGCCAAGAGGGCTTTGGAGGGAAGGAGCATCCAGCCCAAACCAGTGAAGGGGGCTTGGTGGGGCAGGCCAGAGACAGGGACCCTCTTCCTCCCAGCCAGTGGCCAAACAGGAGAGTAGATTCCTCCCCCAAGGGGCCTGGGAGAAACAGGGAGCTAGGGGAGAAGGGGAAGGAAGGGCAGAGGCTTGGGGAGGCGGGACCATGGGGGCGGGGAAAGGGGGTCTGGAGCCTTTTAGTGTTTTGGCTGTAATCAGACTGGAGCCAGGCGGTAGGCGGGCTCACAGCCATCCTGGGCGGGTGGCCCAGGTTCTGTGTGAGGCCAGTGGGTGTGCTGCTGGGATTCTGGGTGGTCACTGACCAGCCTAACCCCAAGGGAGAGTGGTTCCCACTTTGCCCCCAGCCACCCTCTCCCAATCTGCCTGTATCAAATAACACTGAGCTCTCTTTCTCTCCCCACCACCTGTTCTGGGTCCTAGAATGATCTGGAAGCGAGGTTTGCTTCCAGCGGACCCAAATCTGCGGAACCCACTATCTTCCTCCCTCCCACTCTGCCTTCCTCACTTTGCTCTGCTTCTTGCTCTCCCCATGTCCTCTCTGTGTTTCTCTAGGTCTGTCTCCGTCTGGCTCCTATTTCTATCATGCTGTGTCCATTCCTGTCTTTCTATGTTTGTCTCTCTGTCTGTCTTCGTTTGTCTTCTCTGTGTGTCTGTGTCTGCTGGCCTTTTGCCCGCTGTCTGAACTTCTCTCCATCTTTCTCTTTATGAATCTCTCTTTCTCTTTATGTCTCTCTCTTGTCTTTCACTCTCCATGTCTTTTCTGACTCCCTCTGTGTGTCTGTGTTCCCCTCT
Organism: Panthera tigris; assembly: GCF_018350195.1. Taxonomy (NCBI): domain Eukaryota; kingdom Metazoa; phylum Chordata; class Mammalia; order Carnivora; family Felidae; genus Panthera; species Panthera tigris. The sequence continues at coordinate 95,240,694 of NC_056667.1, read as the reverse complement.
GTATTTTTCTGTGTGTATCTTTGTTTCTCTTTGTCTCTGTTCTTCTCTTTCTCACACCTTCCTCCATAGGCCCTGCAACACGGTGCAAAGCACACTGGACTGAAAGAAATCAGAAAAACCGTTTTCCCTCAACCCAGCCATGCATGATTCCGAGCCTGCTGCGTGCACAAGGAGCCCTGAGACGCTTTTCCTGAGCTTTCTTGATTTCCATGATTCTGAAGGTCACTTTTGCACTCCTGGCCTCAGTTTCCTCACTGGCAAGACAAGTGGGGTGGACATCTAGTTCCCTCTGTGGGGGCCAATTTCTGTCTCTCTCTTTCTCTCTTGTTTCTTGTAGGACAGCCCACCCTGTTCTCCAAGGCCTCTACTTCTTTGCTCCCTAGATTTGACCCTGAAGTTAGGACTCCAGCATCCTTTGGACCCCCAGTGGGAAGGAGTCTTTGATACTGTCAGCCAGCAGGCCCCAAAAGGAGGAGGACTCCTCACTCCTTCACCCCCTCAAACATCAGGGTAGACAAGGGCCCTTTCTGGGGCCATGTCTGGCACACAAACCAGATTAGCTCATCTCTCTAATCCTCTTTGTGCTGGGGCCCCTGCCAGACAGGGACACCCACAGTGCAGAGCAAGGGTGTGTGTGTGTGTGTGTGTGTGTGTGTGTGTGTGTGAGAGAGTGTGTGTGCAGATTCTTGGAGAAAGCAAGACTAAGGTTCTTCTCCCTCTGGGTATCCCCTCCTGCCTGAAAAGCTCAAAATCAGCAGCCCTCACTCTATAAGAAACCTCATCAGGCTTGAGCCAAATCAGGGTTCTCATAATCCCAGTCTGCCCCACCTACCCAATCCTTTTTACAGCGTCCCTAGGGCTGGAAGCCACCCCTTCCTTCTCCATACGTAACCCCTGGCATATGTGCGAATGTTATATTTTAGTCTAGGAAAAGTCTGCTTCTTCCATTCCTTCTTGAAAAGCCTGGAAAGCCTGGAGTGTAAGGCAGGGCACAGGGGACATAGGGGCAAGGGCGGGTTGGGGGTGGGGAGTAGACGGTCCCTGGGTTTCACACTCCAAGTTGGAGGCCTCCAGTCCCTCTGAAGTTTCATTGGAGAGGTCTTTCTTGGCTGATAAGATCAAAGCATTCCCTCTGCCAAATCATTACCTTATTTTCGAGGCAATTACAGAACTTATTGTATCAATTAGCCGGGTCTCCAGCTGCAGCCGGTTATCTCTGTCTGCCTGGCGCTCGCTGAAGAAAGGGTCGGCGGGGCCCAGCCAGCCGGGCCCCAGAGGAAAGGGCAGAAGCGGGGCCACGGCCCGGGAGCTGTCCGGCTGCTTTCAGCAGGGACCGGCAGGTGGAGGGCACTGGGGAGCCCTTGCGAGGACGAGGAACCCGGCGGCTTCTCCTCACGCGCCCCGCCACTGCCGCAGGAGCGCTCTTGTCCGCGGCCGTCACACCTGCACGCCTTAGGTGGCCCGGGAGCGCAAACCGGCTGAGCCTGGAGGGGAGTGAGACCGATGGGCCGGCCGGGCCAGGGCCCCGGCTCCGCGGAGGAAAGCGCTGAGTCCTCCAACATGCCTGTCCCTTCCCGACTTGCTGGTGCGTGACTCACTGTGGGCCGCGCGCCCCGCAGTGGCCTTTTCTAGAAAGGCACGGCAGGATGAGCTTCGTCAGAGTGGGCGCTCGTGCGTTTGCAGACTGGGAGAAAACCTTTGGACGGAGTGCGTGGCACGGGGAAGTCGATGTCCCCGTGGGTGCGCGAGTGTGGCCTCTGCTCCTACCCTTCCTGCAGAGCCACGCCCACACGTGGTGTTGGGGTCAAGTGGAGGGTCCCTTAGAGCTCCAGTTCTCAAACTTTGTTCTCAGATCCCTTTTACGTTCAAAAATTATTAAGGACCCCACAGACCTTTTATTTATGGAGGTTATAGCCATCCGTGTGAAAAATGACAAGGAACACAGGAGCCAGCAGAGAGTGCTCCCAGTGGCCAAAGCTGGACAATTGGAGCAACAAAATCGTTTTGGATTATAACCTAAAGTATAAATAAACATGCACGGATCCCTACTGATATAAATAAATGAATAAATAAATACAAGGGGAGGAGAGACAAATACCGCATGCAGAAGAATTCCAAATAATCTATGTAGCTACTCCTCCAGTGTGGCCTCCAGGTTGTGACCTCCCTCCAAGAGTACAGAACAGAAAAGGGCAGGAGTGGTGGGGAGTAACTTCACAGGGCAGAAAGCTGACAAACCTCAGTTGGGTGATCACAGTCAACATCAACAGTGAAAAGTCCTGTTGATAATATGTACCCTGGATATGATGTGATGAGAATGACACTACTCCTCTGTGATTTCCCTCCCCTTAATGCCAGTGTAATCATGAGATTACACTGATTCACACCTGTTGAACCATTCTTGCCACGAAGGGATACATCCCACTTGACCATGAGATATGATCCTTTAATTGTGCCGTTGAATACAGATTGCTGAGATTTTGTTGACGATTTTTGCATTTATATTCATCAGGAATATTGGCCTGTAATTTCCATGCAGTGTCCTTGTCTGGCTTTAGTATCAGGGTAATCATAACCTTGTAAAATGAATTTGGAAGTGTTTCTTCCTCATCAGTTTTTTGGAAGAGTTGAGAAGGCCTTAGTTCTTTAAATGTTTCGTTCCATTCACCAGTAAAGCCATCTGGTCCTGGACTTTTCTTTGTTGGGAGATTTTTGATTCCTGATTTAACTTCCTTATTAGTTATAGATCTATTCATATTTTCTGTTTCTTCATGATTCAGTCTTGGTAGATTGTATGTTTCTAAGCATTTATCCATTATTTATAGGTTATCCAATTTCTTGGTATATAATTGTTCACAGTTGTCCCTTCTGATCCTTTGTGTTTCTATGGTATCCCCTGTAATGTCTCCTCTTTAGTTTCTAGTTTTATTTATTTGAATCTTTTCTCCTTTTTCCATTAGTCTAGCTAAAGATTTGTCAACTTTGTTTATCTTAAATAAAAACTTTTAGTTTTGCTGACCTTTTCTGTTGTGTTTGTAATCTCTATTTCATTTATTTCTGCTAACCTGGGGCTTAGTTCTTTTCCTCTTCTTCTTCTCCTCCTCCCCTCCCTCCCCCTCCTCCTCGTCCTCATCTTCCTTCTTCTCCCTCTTCTTCCTCTGGTTTCTTAAGGTGTCAAGTCAGGTTGTTTATTTCAGGTCTTTCTTTTTTTCTTAATGTAGGCATTTATTGTGACAAACTTTCCTCTCAGAACTGCTTTTGCTGCATCCCATATTGGTATATTGTGTTTCAATGTTCTTTTGTCTTTTAATATTTTTTGATTTCCCTGTTGATTTCTTCTTTGATCCATTGACTGATCAGGAGCATGTTATTTAATTTCGACATATCTGTGACTTTTTCAGTTTTCTTCTTGTGCTATACCACTGTGATCAAAGTTCCTTGTTAAGATTTCAACTTTAAGTTTGTTAAGACTTTTTTTGTGACCTGACACATGATTTATCTTGGAGAATGTTCTATGTGCACTTGAGAGGAATGAGCATTCTGCTGCTGTTGGATGGAATGTTATATATATATGTCTGTTAGATCCATTTGGTCTAAACCGTACTTCAAGTCTTATATTTCCTTATCAATTTTTTGTCTGGATGATATATCCACTAACATAAGTGGAGCATTGAAGTCACCTTCCATTCTTGCATTGCTGTCTATTTCTGCTTTCAGATCTGTTGATATTTGTTTAATATATTTATGCACTTTGATGTTGGGTGCATATATATTTATAGTTGTTATAGCCTCTTGATGAGTCGATCCCTTTATCATTATATAATGACCTTCTTTGTGCCTTGTTAGTTTTTTACTTAATGTCTATCTTGTCTGATAAAAGTATAACCACCTTTACTCTCTCTTGGTTTCCAGTTGCAAAAATATCTTATTCTATCCCTTTACTTGCTGCCAATATAAAGATTTAAAGCTGAAATCTTTTGAAGGCAGCATATAGTTGGGTCTTTTTTGTTTTTTAAAAATCCATTCAGCCACTCTGTCTTTTGATTTGAGTATTTGTCCATTTACATTTAAAGTAATTAAAAAAAATTTTTTTAAATGTATATTTATTTTTGAGAGAGACAGACAGACAGACACAGAGTGAGCAGGGGAGGGGCAGAGAGAGAGGGAGACAGAATCTGAAGCAGGCTCCAGGCTCTGAGCTGCCAGCACAGAGCCTGATGTGGGGCTCAAACTCATAGACTATGAGATCATGACCTGAGCCGAAGTCAGATGCTTAACCAACTGAGCCACCCAGGCGCCCCTACACTTGAAGTAATTATTGATAGGTAAGGGCTTATTATTGACTTCTTGTTCATTGTTTTCTGGCTATTTATCATTCCTTTATTTTATCCTCTCTTGATGTCTTCCTCTGTGATTTTATAGTTATACTGGTATGCTTTGTTTTCTGTATCTTGATCTTCTATGTATCTGCTGTAGGTTTTGCTTCATTATTACTAGGATTACATGAAACATCTTATCGTTGTAACAGTCTATTTTAAACTAATAACTTTGATCACAGAGAAAAATTCTACCCTTTCATAGCCCCCTTATTTTATGCTTTTTTCTTTTAATATTTATTTATTTTTGAGACAGAGAGAGAGAGAGAGAGAGACAGAGGGAGATAGAGAATGCGAGTGGGGGAGGGGCATAAGAGAGGGAGACAAAGAATCTGAAGCAGGCTCCAGGCTCTGAGCTGTCAGCACAGACATGGGGCTCAAACTCATGAACTAAGACATCATGACCTGAGCCAAAGTCAGACGCCCAACTGACTGAGCCACCCAGGTGCCCCTCATTTTATGTTTTTGATGTCACAATTTACATGTATCCATTAAAAAATTATTTTAGCTACAGTTATTAATAATATACCTTTTAACCTTTATACTAGAGTTAATTGCTTTACATACCACCATTGCAATAGACAATAGAGTATTGTGAACTTGACTCTATACTTACTTTTACCAGTGAGGTTTTTTTAATGTTTATTTATTTATTTTGAGAGAGAGAGAGAGAGAGCGAGAGTGAGAGCACATGCACATATGTGGGGTAGGGGCAGAGATAGAGGGAGACAGAGAATCTTAAGCAGGCTCTGTGTTCAAAGCAGGGCTCAAACTCATGAACCCATGAGATCATGATGTGAGCGCAAATCAAGAGTCAGACACTTAACTGACTGAGCCACCCAGGTGCCCCTGCCAGTGAGTTTTACACTTCGATGTTTTTCATGTTACTAATTAGCATTCTTTCATTTCAGCTTAAAAGCTTCTATTATCATTTCTTATAAGGCAAGTCTAGAGGTGATAAATTCCCCCGGATTTTGTTTGTCTAGGAAAGTCTTATCTCCTTCATTTCTGAAGGACAGCTTTGCTGGGTAGAGCACTCTTGGTTGGCAGTTTTTTTTTTCTTTTAGTACTTTGAACATATCACCCCACTCTTTTTTAGTCTGCAAGATTTCTTTTGAGAAATCCACTGATAGCCTTATTGGGGTACACTTGTATGAGTCAAGTTGTTTTTTTTCTTGCTTCTGTTAAAAGTTTTTCATTGTCTTTGGTTTTTGACCATTTTATGATAATATGTCTTGGTGAAGTCTTCATTTTCTGAAAGTATTGTTTATCATGAATGGGTATTAGATTTTGACAAGTGTTTTTTCTGCATCTATCAATATGATCATGTGATCGTTCTTCTTTAGCTTGTTGATGTGATATATTATACTCATTGATTTATCAATGTTAAACCAACCTTACATACTTGGGATAAATCTCGCTTGGTCATGGTGTGTAATTCTTTTTCTACATTGTTGATTTGATAAAGTTTCATTACGGTTTTTTGCATCCATGTTCGTGATAGATAATGGTTTGTAGTTTTCTTGTACTGTCTTTCTCTGGTTTTGGTATTAGGGTAATACTGGCCTCATAGAATGATTTAGGAAGTATTCCCCCTGTTTCTTTCTTCTGGAAGAGATTATAGAGAGCTGATATAATTTTGTCCTGAAGTGTTTGGTATAATTCACCAGTGAACCCATCAAAGCCTGGTATTTACTATGTTGGATGGTTATTAATCATTGACTAAATTTCTTTAATAGATATAGGCCATTCAGAACATCTATTTTTTGAATGTAAATTTGGCAGATTGTATCTTTTAAGGAGTTGGTCCATTTCATCCAGGCTATTGGATTTGTGGGCATAGGGTTGTGCTTTTTCTGTTGTTTGTTTTTGTTTTTGTTTTGCATCTACACTTAGGTTTATTTTTAAATTTTTTTTTCAAGTTTTTATTTAAATTCCAGTCTGTTAATATACAGTATAATATTAGTTTCAGGTGTAGCGCTTAGTGATTCATCACTTATATACAACACCCAGTGCTCATCACTAGTGCCCTCCTTAATATCCATCATCTATTTAACGCATTCCCCCCCCCCACCTCCCCGCCAGTAACCATAGTTTGTTCTGTATAGTTAAGTCTGTTTCTTGGTTTGCCTCTCTTTTCTTTCTTTCTTTCTTTCTTTCTTTCTTTCTTTCTTTCTTTCTTTCTTTCTTTCCCTATGTTAATTTGTTTTGTTTCCTAAATTCTACATATGATTGAAATCATATGGTATTTGTCTTTCTCTGACTGACAGATTTGGCTAGCCTTATACTCTCTAGTTCTTTCCACATCATTGCAAATGGCAAGATTTCATTCCTTTTTATGGCTGAATAATATTCCATTGTATATATACCACATCTTCTTTATCCATTCATCAATCACTGGACACTTGGGCTGCTTCCGTATCTTGGCCATTGTAAATAAAATTGCTTATAAACATAGGGGTGCAGGTATCTCTTTGAATTAGTGTTTTTGTATTCTTTGGGTAAATACCCTGTAGTGTGATTGCTGGGTCATAGAGTAGTCCTATTTTTAACTTTTTGAGGAACCGCCACTGTTTTCTACAGTGGTTGCACCTGTTTGCATTCCCACCAACAGTGCACGAAGGTTCCTATTTCTCCGAGTCCTTGCCAACACTTGCTATCTCTTGTCTTTTTGATAAGAGCCATTCTAACAGGTGTGAGATGATATTTTGGCTTCAACTTACATTTCCCTGATGATAAGTGATGATGAACATCTTTTTATATGTCTATTGGCCATCAGGATGTCTTATTTGGAGAAATGTCTATTTATATCTTCTGTCCATTTTTAATTGGATCATTCATTTTTTAGGAACCGAGTTTTATAAGTTCTTTGTGTATTTTCGATACTAACCCTTTATTGGATATATCATTTGCAAATATCTTCTCCCATTAAGTAGGTTGCCTTTTAGTTTTGTTGATTGTTTCCTTTACTATGCAGCTTTTTATCTTGATGTAGTCCAAATAGTTTATTTTTGATTTTGTTTCCCTTGCCTCAGGAGACATATCTAGAAAAAAAAACTGCTTCAGGCATGATTTATATTTAAAAAATTTATTTTGGGCACCTGGGTGGCTCAGTTGGTTAAGTGTCCAACCTAGCTCATGTCACAATCTTGTAGTCATGAGTTCAGGCCCCGTGTTGGGCTCTGTGCTGACAGTGCAGAGCCTGGAGCCTGCTTCAGATTCTGTGTCTCACTCACTGCCCCTTCCTTGCCCACGCTCTCTCTCTCTCTCTCTCAAAAATAAATAAATTTTTTTAAAGTTTATTTATTTATTTTGAGAGAAAGAGAGGGATTGGTGAGGGGCAGAGAGAGAGAGGAGAGAGAGAATCCCAAGCAGGCTCTGCACTGTCAGTGTAGAGCCCATGTGCAGTTCGATTTCACGATCCGTAAGATCATGACCTGAGCCAAGATCAAGAGTTGGATTCTTAACCGACTGAGCCACCCAGGTGCCCCTAAAAATTTTTTTTGATGTGTGTTTTATGGCCCAAGAATGTAGTCTGTCTTGGTGAATGTTCCATGTGAACTTGAGAAGAATGTATATTCTGCTGTTGTTGGATGAAGTGGTCAATAGATGTCAATTATAACCAATTGATTGATATTGCTGTTGAATTAAACTATGTCCATACTGATTTTCTGCTTGCTGTATCAGTCTATTTCTGATAGTCTGGTGTTGAAATGTCCAACTGTGATTTGAGATCTATTTCTCTTTGCAGTTCTATCAATTTTTTCTGATGTAGTTTGATGCCGTGTTGTTAGGCACACACATATTAAGGATTTCTAAGTCTTCTTGGAAAGTTGGCTCCTTTATTATTATGTAATACCTCTCTTTATCCCTGGTAATTTTTCTTACTTTGATGTCTGCTCTGTTTGAAATCAATGTAGCAACTTCTGCTTTTTAAAATTAGTGTCAGCATGATATAGCTTTCTTTATCCATTTACTTTTTTTTTTTTTAATGTTTATTTGTTTTTAGGATAGAGAGAGACAGAGCACGAGCAGGTGAAGGGCAGAGAGAGAGACACACACACACAGAATCCGAAGCAGGCTCCAGACACCAAGCTGTCAGCACATAGCCTGATGCGGGAACCCATGAACCGTGAGATCATGACCTGGGCCAAGGGCGGATGCTTAACCGACTGAGCCACCCAGGTACACCCTAAACATTTACTTTTCATCTATGTCTTTATAATTAAAATGGATTTCATGTAGACAACATACAGATGGTCTTCTTTTTTTATCCACTCTGGCAATCTTTGTCTTTTAATTGGTATATTTAGACCACTGACATTTAAAGTGACTATTGATATAATTGGATATTTGCTTCTGTATTCTATTTGTTGCCTTGTTCTTTGTTCTTATTTTTGTCTTCTGCTCTTTTTATGCCTTTTGTGGTTTTATTTTTATTTATTTATTTAAAAATATTTTTTTAAGTTTATTTATTTTGAGATACGGAGAGAGCAGAGGAGGGGCAGAGAGAGAGGGAGAGAGAGAATCCCAGAGAGGCTCGTGCTGTCAGTGTGGAGCCCGATGTGGGGCTCAAACTCACGAACCATGAGATCACGACCTGAGCCAAAATCAAGAGTCGGACACTCAACCAACTGAACCACCCAGGCACCCCTTGCCTTTTGTGGTTTTAATTGAACATTTTATATGATTCCATTCTCTGTCCTTTCTTAGCATATCAATTATACTTTTTTTATGGTTGCCCTAGAGTTTGCAGTATACACTTACAACTAATCCAGGCCCACTTGCAAATAACACAATTTGGCTGCACAGGTAATATGAGTATCTTTTAATAACACAATCATCCTCATTCTTCCCTCCTGTCCTTTGCATCATTGTGTCATTCATTTCACTTATATTTAAGCATACATAAGCATATGTATGTACTTAAGCAGACATACTCAAATACATTAATGCTATTATTTTGAACAAACTTTTGTTAGATCAATTAAGTATAAGAAAAATAAAAATTTTTGACTTTCACCTATTTCTTTTCTGATACTCTTCTTTATGTAGATCTGAGTTTCTGACTCATATCATTTCCCTTTTCTGAAGAATTTCTTTTAGAAGAACTTCTTTTATTTATTTTTAAAATTTTTAAAGTTTATTTTATTTTTTATATACATATATAGAGAGAGAGCAGGGAGGGCCAGAAAGAGGGGTGGACAGAGGATCTGAAGTGGGCTCTGAGCTGTCAGCACAGAGCCCGACGTGGGGCTTGAATCCACGAATCATGAGATCATGACCTGAGCCAAAGTTGGACGCTTAACCAACTGAGCCACCCAGGTGGCTTAAGAAGAACTTCTTTTAGAAGACAAGTCTACTGGCAACAAATTCTCTCAATTTTTGTTTATGTGAGACAGTCTTCATTTCTCCTTCATTTTTGAAGGATAATTTCACAGGGTAGAGAATTCTGTGTTGGTGGGTTTTTTACTTTCAACACTTTAAATATTTCACTGTGTTCTCTTCTTGCTTGAATAGTTTCTGAAAAAAAAGTCAGATGTAATTTTTATCTTTGCTCCTCAATTGGTAAGGTGGTTTCTTCCTCTGACTTCTCTCAAGATGTTTTCTGTATGGTTGATTTTATGCAGTTGGAAGATTATATACCTAGGTACTTACATTGCCCATCTATTATTGCCTACTGTTTATCCATTAGAGCCTTTAGGATATTTTTTGAGGGTGGAAGAGGGCCAGAGGGGAGAGAAAGAGAATGTTAAGCAGGCTCCATGCCTAGCACGGAGCCAGATGTGGAGCTCCATCTCAGAACTGTGAGATCATGACCTGAGCCGGAGTCAAGAGTTGGACGCTTCACAAACTCAGGTGCCACTCAGCCCATGGCATATTAATCCTAGTTGTTTTAAATTCCCCACCAACATCTCTGCCATGCTTGAGTCTGTCTTGGATGAATCTTTGAATCTCTGTCTCTTCAAAATGTATTTCTTACCCTTTTATTATGTTGTAATTTTTTTCTTAATATCTGGACATGAGGTAAAAGGAACTTCTGTAAATAAGCCTTCAGTAAGGTTGTGGTGAGTTGTGGGGTATGGAGAAACATTTGAGAGTCCTCTGATCAGGTTGCAGTCTTTTAATGAGCCTTTTCCTCTAGACTGTGAACTTTACAAGTGTTTCTCATAGTTTTCTTCCTCTGCTTCGGTGGGAAAGAATGGATAGAGTGGGTTGGAATGGGGTATTTCCCTTCTTCCACATGGAAAAGCAGAGTGGGCTAGAATTTTTCATTTCCTCAGTTTCTTTTCCCCAGTTTTGTTAGGGTCTGAAAACACCAGCAGTTTAGGCTCTGGTAAAATAGTTTCTCCTTAGGGAAGGCTTCCTTAAGAACAAAACGCTCTGGTGTATTTCAAAGCTATTACTTTCTCATTCTCCCTGCTGGAAACTGGAGGAGATCTTTCTCTAATATTCACTCTGAGAATCAGGTCAAGCTCCTGAAGGTAAAACTCACAAAAGTGTGGGGGGTGGGTGGGGGAGGGTTCCCCTATCACTGGATTCTCCTGGAGTTTTTAAGTCTCAGACTTGTCATACTGACAACCTCTAGCAATTTGTCAATTATAGTCTAAGCTTACCTATTTAGGTTTCCCTGGCACTGTTTCCTGTGGAGGTCTGATTATCTGTATTATCTGTATTATCTGATTATCTGTATTCACCTGCCTCTCCAATTTCATGGGCACTGGTCTGCCCTGTGACCTCACTTTTCTGATGGATTTAAGATTTGTGGATTTTTCCATGTGTTCAACTTTTTACTTGTTAGGACCAAGCGACAGCTTCCAAGCTTCTTACCTGCCAGACCAGAAACCAGAAGTCTTGAGTTCCTTTTCATATTGATTTATAAAAGTTTCTTTACATGTTATGGAATACAAATCTTTGTCATATATGTTACAAATTTCTCCCCTACTCTTTTCTTTTTCTCTCAATTTTGCTCATGGTGACTTGTCATAAAACTATGTTGTGACTTCAAGGTTACTATCTTACACAGGAAGGTATTGTCTACTCCTATAATTATGAAACTAATCTCCTAATTTTTTCCCCAATACTCTTATGTTCTTTCACTTAAATCTCTAATAATATGTAATTTATTTTTGGTATGCTATGTGAGTTAGGAGTCTAACTTAAATATCTTCCTATATCTTCCTAACTCTTCACCCTTGCTTACACTTTTCCCTTAGCCTGGAATACTCTTCCTGTGTTTACCTAGTTAGCAGAATCTTATTCATCTTTCAAGGCCCTGCTCCATGTAGCATTTCCTTTATTTTTTTTTTTTTTGAAGATTTTTTTAAATGGTTATTTGTTTTTGAGAGAGACAGAGAGAGAGAGAGAGAGAGAGAGAGAGAGAGAGCGCACAAGCAGGGGAGGGTCAGAGAGAGGGAGGCACAGAATCTGAAGCAGGCTCCAGGCTCTGAGCTGTCAGCACAGAGCCTGACACGGGGCTCAAACTCACAAACCGTGAGACCATGACCTGAGCCGAAGTCGGACACCCAACCGACTGAGCCACCCAGGTGCCCCTCCATGTAGCCTTTCTTGATCTGCTCAAAATGTTTTGGCCTCTTCTGAAATTCTGTCACATTGGTTATTTGGCTCATTGATTTATCACTTATATAATTTGCTGTCTGACATTTTAACTACTATTTACACTTACTCTACAGACAGTTTTTGAATACCCTTTGTGTGTAAGGCAGTTTACCTGCCAGATAATACTGGTCTTAAGGATCCTTCAGTCTACTGGGAGGAAGAAAAACAAATGCAACTTAACATGTGTGCTATGGATATTCAGCATATGGAAGAGTGATTTCTAGGTTTATTCAGGGGAGGGGTATTAGAGATCAGAAGGTCTTTCTGAAAGAGGTAGATTTTGACCTTGGCCTTAAGAAATGGGTAGGATTGGATATACAAAAATGGGGAAATGAACATATCAGGCCTGGAGAATGTCAATATTGTCTTTTCACTAGAATATAAATTCTTTGAGAACAAAGGAATTTATTATTCTCTTATTTCTCTCTTGAAGCCCCCTTCCTCACTCACACTTGGCAGAACACCTTTGCTACAGGTACCTTGAGAACAGAATCCCTTAGAAAGCCTTCTTTCCAGCATCTCTCTCAGAATAAGCTGGTGATCCCAAGGCTGATCTTCTCTACTTGCATTCTAGATTCCCTTCTCTCCCAACCCCCCTGGGACCTTCCTCCAACAGTTACTCCCAGGACCAGAGCCTCTTATTGTCTCTTGGGCCTCAGATGCACAGAGTTGGGTTGATACTACCCCTCAGTTCTTAATACATCACAATACCATCATCAAACTGTGTAAAGGTTCTTTTTTGTTTGTTTATCCCATTCCCCACTCCTGTTCCCTTCCCCTGCTTTATAGGCATCCACTCTAGTGTGATTGGAATATGCCCTTGCACATATGAGTATCCTTATGTGTTGTTTGTGTATGTGTTCCTTGTTTTTAATTTTTGTAGATTGTAACACAATAAAGACCTTGTATTAGTCAGTTAGGAGACGTAACAAACAATCTTAAAAATCTCAGTGGCTTATGACAACATTTATTCCTTGCTCACATTACATGTTAGTAATTGTGGGTTGGAGATTGAAGTTCTCCACCTCCATATTCTCACTCTAGGATTGGGCTGAAAGAACGAACCCTTTTGACGGACATGCTATTCTCTTGCAAAAGAAAAAGGCAAAAGAATTGGCAGAAATTGTGATGCTTCTTAAAACTTCAGCTTGGACTTGGCATCTGTCAAGCCATAGCCAATCCTAACAATGAGATGAAGAAGTATTCCTGTTGGGAACATCAGCACTGCAAGTTTCATCCAATAAGTGGGATGTATAATCCTGTTACTGTGAAGCAAGTGAATTACTGAGAACAGCTAATCTTAGACCTCTTTGGTTTTTATTTATTTCTATCCTATTATGTTAAAAAAATCATTCGTGTTGCTGTATAGACATATGTAGTTCATTGCTTTTAAGCATTGCATTATATTCCATAATGAATAGTCATCATATTTTACTTAGCCATTCTCCCAGTGATGAACATCTAAGTACCTTGAGCCCATGCTATCACAATGACGGCCTTCTAAAACATCTTCATACATGACTTTTAAGTGTGCAGATTTAGGGGATCCTGGGTGGCTCAGTCGGGTAAGCATCTGATTCTTGGTTTTGGCTCAGGTCACGATCTCATGGTTTTGTGAGTTTGAGCCCCGCACTGGGCTTTGTGCTCACAGTGCAGAACCTGCTTGTGATTCTCTGTCTCCTTAGCTCTTTGTCTCTCCCCCACTCGCATTGTCTCTGTCTCTCTCAAAATAAATAAATAAACTTAAAAAAAACAAGTGTGCAGATCTATCTAGGATTGCTGGGTTTCAGGATGCTTAATTTCACTACAGCTGTACATTGTAGCTTATACAACTTACACTCTCCCAGTGGTGAATGAGAATTCCCATTTTCTTTTGTTCTTGACAACAGGTGATATTTTTCATCTGCTTGATATTAGTTACTTCATAAAGTTGCATCTCATTATAGTTTTAATGGGCATACATCTTATCAGTGAATGTGACTGTGTACATAATTGGGGTTTCTTTTCTGTGAATTTCCCATTTGTCCATTTTTGTATTTGGCTTCCAGCTGTCTTCTTATTGATTTGCAGAAGCTTTTTGTATATTTTAATATCTCCATGACAGTTTTAGATGTTGCATTTATCTCCTTTGAGTGCAACTGTCTGCTAATTTTATCTCTTGTGTTCTTTCTCAAACAGAAATCCTTAATTCTGATGTAGTCAGACCTATCATTTTTTACCTCATAGTTTTGTACTTCTTGGGTTTTACTTTTTTTTTTAATTTTTAATGTTTATTTATTTTTCGAGAGAGAGAAAGACTGATTGTGAGTGGGGAAAGGGCAGAGAGAGAGGGAGACACAGAATCCGAAGCAGGCTCCAGGCTCTGAGCTGTCAGCACAGAGCTCAATGCACTGCTGGAACTCAACAGACTCGAGATCATGACCTGAGCTGAAGTCAGATGCTCAACTGTCTGAGCCACCCAGGAGCCCCTTTTTAAATTTTTATTTATTTATTTATTTTTATTTTTATTTTATGTTATTATTATTATTGTTGTTATTATTATTATTATTATTATTATTATTATTATTTATCTTGGGTTTTACTTGAGCAGTCTTCATTATCCAAGGATCATGAAAGTATTTTCTTACATTTTCTTCAGATAGCATTATAGTTTAATGTTATACTTCAGTTTTTTATTCCATCTAGATTGGAATGTAATGGTTCAAGATCTTTTACTTTATTCCGTATCATGAGTCAACCTGTCTCTATCCCTTATCCAAGTACTCCTGGTCTATAAGTAAAATCTATTAAAAAAAAATTTTTTTAATGTTTATTTATTGTTGAGAGAGAGAGAGAGAGAGAGACAGAGTGTGAGTGGGGAAGGGGCAGAGAGAGAGAGACACAGAATCCAAAGCAGGCTCCAGGCTCTGAGCTGTCAGCACAGACCCCGATGCGGGGCTCAAACTCACAAATGTGAGATCATGACCTGAGCCGAAGTCAGATGCTTAACCGACTGAGCCACCCAGGTGGCCCAGTAAACTCTATTTTTTAAAACTTTCTTTCAAAGCTAATTCTCCTTGTCCTTTCTTCACCTCCAAAATTCATGAAAACACAGTCTACACTCTCCATTAAGAACTCCATACTTTTTCTATCTTATTTTTTGTAACTCCTGTTTATTTCTTAATCTGCTACAATCTGGTTTCGGGACCCTAAAGTATATTTGGAATTGTTCCCAGTATCATCACAAAATGCCTCCTAATTGCCAGGTTTTATGGCCTATTTTCATTCCATATCTGCCTTGATTGACCTTCCTATAGTTTATTACACCACTGAAGCAAGCCCCATACCTCCTCACAAGCTCTGCCTTCTCTGCCTCTCAGGACCTTATTTCCACTTCGTTCCTCTCTCTGTCTCTACCCCACCCCCCTTTTATTACCTGTCTTCTTTTGTTCAACATAATTATTTTGAAATTCATCCCTGTTGTTGCATTTATTGATTCTTCATTCTTTGTAATTGCTGAGAAGTAGTTCATTTTTGGGATATACCACAGTTTCTTCATTCACTTGTTGATAGATATTTGGGTAATTTGTAGTTTTTGGTTACTACACATAACATTGCCATGAACATTAGTTTACTATCTCTGTACAGGCATATACTTTCATTTCTTTTGTGTAAATATGTAGGAGTGGATGGCTGAATCATATGACAGGCACATGTAAGTTCAAGTCTTAAAGAAACTACCAAACTATTTTCTAAAGTAGTTGTACTATTTATATTCCTATGAGCGGTTCCAGTTGCCCAGTGGAGACTCACTTTAATTTTAGCCATTCTAATAGGTGTGTAGGGGACCTCACTGTGGTTGTCATTTGCATCTCCCTAATGACTACTGGTTTTGTGAGTTTGAGCCCCGCACTGGGCTTTGTGCTCACAGTGCAGAACCTGCTTGTGATTCTCTGTCTCCTTAGCTCTTTGCCCCTCCTCCACTCGCATTGTCTCTGTCTCTCTCAAAATAAATAAATAAACTTAAAAAAAATAAGTGTGCAGATTTTTTCATTTATTTATTAGCCTCTTGTATATCTCCTTTTTTGAAGTATCTAGTCAAATATTTTCCACACTTTTATTGGGTTGTGTTTTCTTACTACTGGGTTTTGAGAATTCTTTATAGATTTTGGATATAAGTCCTTTATTAGACATGTAGACTTGAAAACATATTTTCCTAGTCAATGACTTATTGTTCCAGTCTCTCTCTCTTTTTTTTTTAACGTTTATTTATTTTTGAGAGAAAGAATTATTTTTTTAACGTTTATTTATTTTTAACGTTTTATTTATTTTTTAACGTTTATTTATTTATGCTTGAGAGCATGAGTGGGAGAGGGGCAGAGAAAGAGGGAGACACAGAATTGGAAGAAGGCTCCAGGCTCTGAGCTGTCAGCACGGAGCCAATGCGGGGCTCAAACCCATGAACCATGAGATCATGACCTGAGCTGAAGTTGGACGCTTAACCAACTGAGCCACCCAGGTGCCCCTCTTCCATTCTCTTAAAAAT
Source organism: Panthera tigris (assembly GCF_018350195.1). Classification (NCBI taxonomy): domain Eukaryota; kingdom Metazoa; phylum Chordata; class Mammalia; order Carnivora; family Felidae; genus Panthera; species Panthera tigris. The sequence continues at coordinate 95,224,173 of NC_056667.1, read as the reverse complement.
ATCATTCAAAAAGCAGAAGCTTTTAATTGTTCTGTATGGAACAATTTGTTCTGTATGGGTAGTGATTTTGGCATCACATTAAGAAATCTTGGGGCGCCTGAGTGGCTCAGACTCTTGATTTCCACTCAGGTCATGATCTCAAGGTTCATGAGTTTGAGCCCCACATTAATCCCTGTTGGGAGTCTCTCTCTCTCCCTCTCCCTCTGCCCCTCCCTCATTCTCGGGCTCTCTCTTAAAATAAATAAATTAATTAAAAAAAATTAAGAAATCTTAGCCTAACCCAAGGGCATAAAGAATTTCTCTTATGTTTTCTTCTACTTTTTTTTTAAAGTTTTTTTTTTTTAATTTTTTTTAACGTTTATTTATTTTTGAGACAGAGAGAGACAGAGCATGAACGGGGGAGGGGCAGAGAGAGAGGGAGACACAGAATCGGAAGCAGGCTCCAGGCTCTGAGCCATCAGCCTAGAGCCCGACGCGGAGCTTGAACTCACGGACCGTGGGATCGTGACCTGAGCTGAAGTTGGACGCTGAACCGACTGAGCCACCCAGGCGCCCCTTTTTAAAGTTTATTTTGAGAGAGAGTATACATGCATGCACATGAGCAGGGGAGGGGCAGAGAGACAGGGAGAGGGAAGCAGCATGGGAGCAGGCTCCATGCTGTCAGCAGGGAGCCTGACGTGGGGCTCAATCCCACAAACCTGTGAGATCATGACCTGAGCCAAAATCAAGAGTCGGATGCTTAACTGACTGAGCCCCCCAAGTGCCCCTCTCTTGTGTTTTCTTCTAGACAATTTATAGTTTTAGGCTTTACATTTAGGTATTCAGTATATCGAGCTAATTTTTGTATATGGTGTGAAGTATGGATCAAAGTTTGGTTTTTGCATACAGATATCCAATTTTCCAGCACCATTTGTTGAAAAGACTGTCCTTACTTCACTGAATTGCTTTTACATCTTTGTAAAAAAAAAATCACCTGATTACATATTTGAGGGTCTATTTCTAGACTTTATTTTCTGCTCCATTGATTTGTTTATTTCATGCCAGTACCACACTATCTGAATTACTGCAGCTTTATAAGAAGTCTCAAAATCAAGTAGTGACATTCTCCAATTTTGCTCTTATTGTTCAAAGTTATTTTGACTATAAAGCTCTTCACATTTAAAAAAAGTTAGAATTATCTATTTCTACAAAAGAAGGCTGTTGAGATTTTGATTGGGATTGCATTGTGAATCGACTGAGCAATTTGGGGAGAATTAACATCTTAGCAATATTGTCTTCTGATCCATGAATATACTATATCTCTCCATTTATTTAAGTCTTCTTCAGATTCAGCAATGTTTTGTAGTTCTCAGAATACAAGTCTTGCACATATTTTGTTGAATTTATCTTTAAGTATTTTAAAATTTTGATGCTATTATAAGTGTTATTGATTATTAACTTCTATTCCCATTACTAGTATAAAGAATATCTTCTGTTCTGCAACCTTGCTAAACTCACTTATTAGTTCTAGTATTTTTTTTTTTCTAGAAAGAGAGACAATGTGAGCAGGCAAGAGGGAGAGAGAGAGAGAGAGAGAGAGAGAGAGAGAGAGAGAGAGAGAGAGAATCCTAAGCAGGCTCAATGCTCAGGACAGAGCCCCATGTGGGGCTTGATCCCATGACTCTGGGATCATGACCTGAGCCCAAATCAAGACTTGGATGCCCAACCAATTGAGCCCCCAAGGTGCCCCTCTTTTTCTTTTTTTAAAAAATAGAATCCATTAGGAGTGCCTAGCTGCCTCAGTTGGTAGAGCATGTGATCCTTGGTCTTGGGGTTGTGAGTTCGAGCCCCATGTTACGCATAGAGATTACTTAAAATAAAAAAAAAAAAAGTGAATAAAAAAATAGAATCCATTAGATTTTATACTTAGAAAATTATGTCTGCAAATAAAGCCAGTTTTATATCTCCCTTTCCAATCTGGATAGCTTTTGTTTCTTTTTCTTATTTTACTGCACTGGCTAGTACCTCCAATGTAATGTTTGAATAGAACATTATAGAACATGAGTATTATTGCCTTATTCCTAATCTTAGGGGAAAGCATTAGTCTTTCATAATTAAATTTGATGTAAGGTGTAGGTTTCTTCTTGATGTCCATTATCAGGTTTAGGAAATTCCTTTCTATTCCTGGTTTATTGAGTTTTTACCTGAAATGGATGTTGAATTTTGTCAGATGTTTTTTTCTGAATCTTTTTTTTTTCCACTCAAAAATTCTGAATTTATTTTTTTCAAAACCAAATGCTGGGACATGATTATACACAACCAGTGGCATCAGACATTGAATCTGATGGGTAATTACAATAGCCACATTCCAAAAAAATTATTTTCACTGAGAGTAAACTTTATGCTCTTTTTCCTTCAGGAACTCTAATTAAACTTATATTAGGTACTTGAATTTGTCTTAAATGGTATTCTGTTCATTGTTAAAAAACTTGTTTTTATGTTTCACTATGGATGGTTTTTATTGCTAATTTTTTCAAGTTTACCAATTGCCTCTGCTATAATGTATAATCTGCTATTAATACCATCCAACTTTTTTTTTCATCTCAGATAGTGTGGCTTTAATTTCTAGAAGCTTGATTTGGATCTTTTCTATATCTTTAATATCTTTAACAAACTTAATGCAGCTAACATAGTTGTTTTAATATAATTGTCTAATAATTCTAGTATTGTGTCATTTTTGGCTAATTTTCAGTTGATTGATTTTTCTACTAATTATGGGCCATATTTTTCTGCTGCTTTGCATGCCTCTCAATTTTTTACTGGATGCTACACATTGCAAATTTTAACTTTTGGGTATACAAATTTTTATTTTTCTATACAAATTCTTTTTTTTTTTTTTTTGAAATGTATTTATTTATTTTGGCGGGGGAGGGGAAGAGAGAGAGGGAGAAAATGAGAATACGAAGCAGGCTCTGCACTGTCAGTGCAGAGCACTGATGTGGGGCTCAAACTCACAAACTGTGAGATCATGACATGAGCCAAAGTCAAGAGTTGGCTGCTTAACTGAGCCACTTAGGCACTCCTGATTTTCTATACAAATTCTTAAGCTTTGTTCTGGGATGCAATTTTTTTTTAAGTTTATTTATTTATTTTGAGAGAGAGAGAGTGTTAGAGTGCACGTGCACAAGTGTACCAGGAGGGGGAGGGGCAGAGAGAGGGAGAGAGAGAGAATCTAAAGCGGGCTGTGCACTGCCAGCACAGAGCCCGATGTAGGGTTCCAACTCATGAACCCCGAGATCATGATCTGAGCCAAAATCGAGAGTCGGACACCAACTGAGCGACCCAGGCCCCAGGGAAATAGTCTGATTCTTTTGAGTCTTGCTTTTAGTACATGTGCTGCACTGGAGTCCTGGCTATTAAAGTTTTTTTTTTTTTTTTTTTTTTTTTAGATGGGAGCAGAGCAGCACTTAAGTCTAGGGTTAATTATGGCCCACATAGAGACAAAAACCTTCTGGGCACTCTATTCAATGTTCTGTGAATTATGAGCTTTGTCACTCTGGCTGCGGAGGACAGAAACTACTAGTGTCATGTGAGCTCTGAGTACTGTTCTATCTTCTCCTTTGGGGTGGTTTCCTCACATGCATGTGCTGATTAGTATTCAGTTGAAGATTCTGGGTGGGGGCCAGCTCTGAAGATCTCTGGAGATGTCTGTCATTATAGCTTTCTTATCTCCAATACTCTTCCCTCCCAACTCCCAGCTTTACCTCAACTGAGGGAGATTGCCCGGCCATGCCTTGATTACCCCTCACTGCTGGGACAATCATAGGATTCACTTTGTTTCCTGTTTCAGTCCTTTTTTGCCTAAAGTCCAGTGTCTTGAAAATTGTTGTTCAATATGTTTTGCTCAGTGTTTAGTTGGTTTAGGTTAAAGACTAAATCCACTCCCCATTTTTCCATCTTGGTCAGAAGCAGAACTTTTAGAGCACCCACCTGGCTGGCTCAGTCAGAATATCACGTGACTCTTGATCTTGGGGTCATGAGTTTGAGCCCCACATTGGGTACAGAGATTACTAAATAAATAAATAAATAAATAAACTTAAAACAAAAAGAAGCAGGACTCTTTAACATTTAAAAACACCCAAACATATCTTTTGACTCCATACTCTTTGATTACATCTTCATATTTATGGTGCATTTATAATTGTGTGCATTGCATTATTAAATATTTCCCTGGCAAGAGAAAACTTTTCTTTTGACTAGAGATTGATGAGAAATTAATTACCCATTATGATTTTACACACAAAATAACTGGATGAATTTCTAGAGACCAGCTTCTAGCTCCATTCATTTAAAACCTTGTTTCCACCCCACTTCTCACTTTACTTTTAGTGCCAGGTGCTATAGAATATGTCAATAGCAATACAACCTTTGGTGCTACTTCTTCATGTCGTTATGCAAAGCAAGGCAGCATGGTGACTAACGGGAGCATTTCTGGAAGTTGTTCCGACACTGGGATGGCAAAAACTCAACCATACATGCAAGCGATTGCAAACCACATAAATGTATTTCACTCAAAAATAGTCCCCTTTAGCTGAATTCCAAAAATGCTTGTGGCCACCATTCCAAGGTTACCCAGTATAGGGGAAAGTATGATATAGGAGAAGTCAGAATGAAGAGAGACAGCAGTCTTAACCGATTGCAGTGAAGATATCTTACTTTTGCAAATTTTATAAAAACGTATGACCATACGAACACATTCCTTGTGCCCTTCAGGGTTGGAAAGGTGCCATGCCAGCGATGGTCCTTGAAGCTTAAACCATTAGCTCCATGGTCAATCTACTTCTGCTCATGATGCCTCAATTCAGGCTCCCAGTGGCTCACCAACGAGAGTCTAAATTCTTCCTGTTTTTATCATAGTCCACATAACACGTTACTTTACGTTTGTCTCTCTCGCCAGCATTCGACCCCCCTAAAGTCCTGTAACTCACTGGTTTCTTCATCCCAGTGCCTATCCGAGTGTGGTACCTAGCAGGATGTCTGAATGAATGAAACGTCTTTGTTTTCCTTCCATCGATCGCTGGCTCTTGCTTACTTACTGGGCTCCTTATTAAGGACTTGTTTTTTATAGCATCGACCGTATAGGAGGAGTAAACATTTTGGAAGCATAATTAAATGGATGAATGGATGAATAAGTAAATGTTGATAGAGTCATCCTGACCCCTGTTTAACAAATAGTTATGCAGCACCTATTATGTGCCAGTCACTGTTCTAGGATTTACATAACCCTAACAGCTATCTCTTGCTGAGGGTTTGCTTCTGCTCCGACTAGTGTGTGAAGTCTTGGATTTGCTCATTTAAGGCTCACAACCGTCGTGCAGGGTGGCTTCCATTATCTCTCCCATTTTACTACTTCGGGCTTCCACGCGTGCCCCGCGAGGGGGACTGCCGCTGTGTGCCGCGCACGTCCCCCCAGAGAGGCGGCTGAGCGCCAGCACCGGGAGGGGACGTATCCCTGTTCCCGCCGCGTCTCCCAGGCGGGTCCCTTTCTGACCGTAGACCCTGCCTTTGCCCCGAGAATCACAGCGACTGAAACGCCAGGGGGCGCCAGCGATTCAGCTTTCGGACCGGGGGCGGGGCTGCCCGTCGCCCGGAGCCGCCTTGCGTGGGAGCCACCCAGCTTCCCTTCCAGACACGCAGTCCGCGGGCCGCCCTTCCACCCGCTGCCTCTCGCCATAAAGGCAGCGAGTCTTCCGCCGGGCACTCACTGTGTGCCGGGCACTTGCCTGCTTCATCGCACCGAATTCTCACAAAACTCTAAGAGGGAGGTGCTCAGATCTTCATTGTATTGATGCTGACCCGGAGGCTAGCAGAGGTTGATCGACTTGCCCAAGGCTACCCCAGAATGGCAAAGCTCTCGTTCTAAGCTGCTTTCTTGCTCCGTCAAGCCTTTGCCTCCCTTTATCTTAGGCACACAATGTACGCACACCCCTGTCGTTACAAACCGGGATCCTTCTCCCTTCTGTGTGCCTCTGGACCCACAAATTTCCCTGCTGTGCTGAACTTCTCTGGCGGGTTGGGCCCCATCTCCCGCTCTCTCGGGGACACCTGCTGCATGCTTCCGAGCCCTGCCCTGAGATGTCCCATCTGCTAGATTCGTTCCCCCATCGGAGTGTAATTTCCAGCCCTTAGCATGAGGCTTGACACGGAGTTGGTTCTTAATAAACATACGGTGAATAAATGGCTGACACACACAGCAAGTGTGTGTGTGTGTGTGTGTGTGTGTGTGTGATCAGCATAGCTCAGAGCCTGCACAGAGCCAGCAGCAACAAACACCGGTTGAAAATATGTGATTGAGGACTTAACAGTTTGACATTTACATTTTGTTCTCCCTTCTTTATGTTTGTATCCAGCAGGGACTGCAAACTCCCAGAAGGTGGGGATAAGGAATGTGGGCGTGTGTGTTGGGGGGGTGGGCAGTGCACCCGGTGTTGGGGTGGAGAGGAGAAGGCACAGGGCAGGGAGCAGAGCTTTCCCATGGTGAGAATAAGGCCCACATAGAGAATGAGAGAGAGAGGAAGGGAGTGAGAGCAGAAGGAACATGAGGCCTGAATGGGAGCCTTGTGTGTGGCCCGGTGCTGCTGACTCACCAAGACTCAGGAGAGGGAAAACACGCTAGGGATGAAGAAGGGGCCTGTATGCTGTGGTCGCCACTCTAAACCACCCTGCCACCCTGAGGACACCCTGTCTGCTCTGAGGCCCCAACGGTCCTGGAAGGCTCTGCTCTGGGCTGGCTGCACTGGGGGAGCGGGAGAGTGGGCCTGGCTGAGAAGGGAGATGGGCAAGTCTTCTGAGCCCGCAAAAGGCCCTTCCCAGGAGAGCCAGCCGTGGGTTTTGAGTTCAGGTGGGGAAGGAGGCCTAGAGGAAGAGGCGTCTCTCTCCCTTAGCAGTCGGCTGCCCTCCTTTGCCAGCGGGCGTGGCAGGAGGTACAAGGAGATAGATGCTTGTGGCTTCAGTGGCTTCTTGTCCATACCTGAGAGCACATGCCTTGTGAGCAAGTGCTTCTCAGAACTGATGCTGGACAGATGGAAGCACAGCCTGGGAACAGAAGCTCTACCATCCTCCCCACTCCCGGCCTCACCTCAGCTGTCAAACCGGTTCAGGGGCAGGAGGACGGGATTTCTGTGGCAACAGGTATGGCAGGCAGCCCTAGGCCAGTGGGCAGAGGATGAAGCTTGGAATATGGGGCAGCCCAGGTGAACAAGATCAAAGCCCAGACACTGTGGAGAAGCAGGTGAGAGGAAGGAGGGAGTGCCGGAGGGAGCAGCCAGGGCTGGGCCAGGGATTCCTGCTTCCAGGTCAGCTCAGGGAGGAGCAGTCAGTGCAGGCTCAGAGTGGGGGGCCTGACTACAGACAGTCTGGGCTCTGCCATCAACTAGACCTGGAAACCTGAGCAACTCACCTGACCTTTCTGGGCCTCGTTCTCCTCTGTAATATGACAGAGCTAGCTAGCATCAAAGGTCTCTAAGCTTCCTGCCAGCTCTAACATTTGAGGACTTCATGTGTGTAGGCAAATCATCCCTCTGCTTTCTCTTCACCAAAACTCTCATTCCTTCAGGATCTCGTTCCTACTGAAAGTCTCAAAAGCTGGCTAAGCAGTGGATTCATACTTAGGTGGGTGACTGACAATAGGCTAGTATTCTTAACTCCCCAAATGTATTATTGTTTTGTTTTGTTTTTTTAAGTTTACTTATTTATTTTGAGTGAGACAGAGACAGTGCAAGAGGGGGAAGAGCAGAGACAGAGGGAGACAGAAAATACCAAGCAGGCTCCACGCCATCAGCGCGGAGCCTGGTTCTGGGCTGGAACTCATGAATCTTGTGAGATCGTGACTTGAGCAGAAACCAAGAGTCAGATGCTTAACTGACTAAAGCACCCAGGAGCCCCTATTATTACTGTTTTGACTGTTGTGTGGCCAGTGGAAGGAGAGTGGACTCGAAGGCCAAACAGGCGAAGGTTTGAATCCCACCTGTGTCGTTGAATCTCAGCCCTGCTCTGCTGCAGGGCCGGAGGCAATTTACTGGGCCTCAGTCGGCCTTAATTACCTTGTGGGTCAAGAAGGAATCCCTGCTTCGATTAAATCAGGTAACATAGGAGATGCCCTGGCACCAAATAAAATACTCAGAAAATGTGCCTGCCCTCCTTTGGAGGACTTGATCGTGACCTAAAGGGACAGAGGAGAGTGAGATGGAGGCTGGGTGGGGGGTGGTTACACACCTTTGGGATGCACAGGAAGGGAAGAGAGGGAGAGGGGGGAGGAAGAAGGGAGGAAAGGCTGAGCTGCGTTAGTCTCAATAAAGGGCTCAGCCAACCCTACAGGGGTTTTGAACTAGGGAACGACCCGGCAGAGTGGTCTAGATTTGGGATGGGGGGGCCAGGTCTTTATACTCCATGCCAATCAGTCTTTGGACAGCAGCTCCAAAGTCTCCCTTACAGTCTCCAGTCTCCCCAAAGTCTCCAGTCTCCCTTACAGGAGAGGTGACCCTGGCCAAGCCGATTCCTTTCAGTTCAGGCAATTCCTGAGGGGCTTATACCTGAGGGCTCTTTTCTGACATTTCCTGCAGCTCAGGCAATAAATCCTTCATTTCTGAAGGGGACCTGAGTGGCTACCATGTTGAGTTAGTCAGTTGGACTCTTGGCAAATTAAGTAGGGGACTGATTCCCCGGGGAGAAGGCCAACCTTCTCAGTAATTTCTCAGAGGCAACCATTTCACAGCGGCGTGGAGAGAGCCACATGATACTCCACGTGCTCTCCGGTGTGATGGCAGCATGAACATTCACGCTATGGGGAGAAGAGGAGAAGTTGCTTTTATATCCCTCCAAGGCAAGAAGTCACTTGCAAGGTGTCCCAGAAGGATTCATTTGACTTAAAAAAAATTTTTTTTTCAAATGTTTATTTTTAAAAAAAATTTTTTTAACGTTTATTTATTTTTGAGATAGAGACAGAGCATGAATGGGGGAGGGGCAGAGAGAGAGGGAGACACAGAATTAGAAGCAGGCTCCAGGCATTGAGCCATCAACCCAGAGCCCGACGCGGGGCATGAACTCACGGACCGCGAGATCGTGACCTGAGCTGAAGTCGGATGCCCAACCGAATGAGCCACCCAGGCGCCCCTATTTATTTTTGAGAGAGAGAGCATGAGCTGCGAGGGGGCAGAGACATAGAGGGAGAGATACAGAATAAGAAGCAGGCTCCAGGCTCTGAGCTCTCAGCACAGAGCCAGACGCAGGGCTTGAACCCTCGAACCGTGATATCATGACCTGAGCCGAAGTCGGGACGTTTAACCGACTGAGCCACCCAGGCACAGGTCATTTGGCTCTTTTCAAAGTTTGGTTTTCATTTCTCTCTTTTGCTTATGGAGATTTTGAGGGTAAGAGGGAACACTTGTGGGTAATGCAGGATTTTTGCAAGGAGGTCCTTTCTCTATTTGCCTTTTCCTAGGTTTTCCCTACAAGTTACTTGGGAATGTTTTGCAGATGCTGTGCCCTGGGGGCTCCTTCTTACACCAGCCCCAAGTCCTTGCAGAAAGCACACCACACTGGTGTCTGTCAGTCTCCCTGAAACAGGACTCAGTTCTTGGGGACTTCCAGTGCCTCTGTCTGTGACCACGTCCTAAGACTAAGACAAGCCAACTGAAGCATCATGCAAACACAGGGAGATACTGCAGAACCCTAGGTAAACCAGGGCTTTGGAGAGAGGAGAAAAGACATTTGCTCCTTTTCTAGTTAACTTTTTATCTGCCCACAAAGAGCTCTGTGTGCTACCATAACGCTTTTGCCAGAATTACCTTCAATAACCCTGTATGGCATTTAAACCCCACTTACATAATTCAGTTGTCTCTGTTAACATTTCATGTGTTAATGTTTTGCTTTGCCCAACTAGAAGATGAGTACCCTGAGGGCAGGAAACACAGTTCAACGTGTGTTTTCCATAATAGCTACCTTTCTGGCTCATCTTAAATATTTAAGAAACATTGGTTGCTTGAGGGGAATTAACAAGAAAGATGCTTTTTGTTCAGCATATCTGACCTGAGAAAGGTCTCCTGGCGTTGGTTAGGTCTGAGAATCCACTCCTGGGGGTGGGGGTTGTTAGGGCCAGTGGGAAGAGCTGTGTGGTGTCTTGCAGGGTTCCACCTGGTCCAGCCTTAGAATCAGCCCAGGCACTCATCTTAGAGCCCCACCTTGGATTACTGAATCAGAATTCCCAGGGCGGGGCCTGGGCCTGGCCAACAAGCACCTCAGGAGATACTCATTTGGGAAACACAAGTAGTGGAAAGTGGGAAGCACCAGGGGCTTAATCCATGCTGTCACTCACCAAGGGCCCTTATACCAATCTCTGGTACTCAATGACCTCATCTGCACATGGGCGGTAACACAGTGCTGGGACCCAAGTAAGTACTCTTGGCTCTGAATATCACTGACATTCTGGCAAACCAGATTCAGGAGTTTAAGACATCACCTCAGGTCAGAGGCAAAGTTCTTGTGAAAGAACAGGTAAGGGCAATGAGGCACTGTTTCTCAAGATCGAGCCTCAGACCACCTGCATTAGCAGGCCCCTAGGCCGAATCCTCAGGAGTCCTTATCTTAGAAGGTTTCACAGGTTACAGTAAGGTTTGGGAACCGCTATCCCAGTCTTCTTTCTCCTTTGCTTTTACCAATGAATTGGCCATTGACGTGCAAGCAGCAGATGGGTGCTCTTAAGTTTTGTCAACTGGCTTTACAGCAATTACATGAAAATTACTCCCATGAAACAATGCTCATTGCTTACATCAGACTCAGAATTATGAGAACAGATCCTATTTTGAAGCCAGCATTTCAAGACATTTAAAGTTCTGTTTCAAAGACCAAGCATCAGAAGAGCTGCTTATAAATTGACAAGGCAGCATTGCTACTTCTGGGGAACATGGCAGAGCAAGACGGTCCTAAGGCTCACTTCGTCCCACAGATACACCTAGATAACACCCATAGCAGTATAAATAACCCAGAAAATGACCCAAAGACTGGCAGAATACTCTCCACTGCTAAATGCAGAGAAGAGGCCACCTCCAAGAGGGTAGGAAAGGTAGAGACACGGTCTAGAGCCAAACAGACCTGCAGGATCTGCAGGACTGTCCGTGGGAGGGAGGGATGCTCTAGGTGTAGAAAGGGGAGAGGAGCAAACCCCACCCAAGGCATGACGGACCACCTGGGGAAGACAAGGCAGCATTACTGACAGTGAGGCTGTTCTGGGAAGACATACCCAGTGTTTGTTGAAATGATCATTAATTGGCTTAAATGCTAGAAACTTAACATATGTAAACATCCATATTGTTTGAACGTCACAAGATTTTCAAGTGCTTTTTGTCTGCCTACAGCTCTCACTTGCTAACGATGTAGCACAACAGCACTGGACTAAGAGGAATGATGAGGGATTTGATAGTCACCTGTAAAATGAGAGGGTACGACAAGATCAGGCGTTCTTAAGCTAGAGGACGTGAATCATGGATGGCTTCAGGGTCTTTGGATCCTGTGAAGCCATCAACCAAACTCTACATACTAGTATATCCATTTGTCTGGGGATGGTGCCTAGCTTTTTTCAGATTCTCAGGTCCAGACCCCCCCCCCCCCCCCCCCCCGCCCCAGGGTTTGAAAAGTACAGACTGGATTATTGCCAAGGCTTCTTCCAGCTCTAAGGTTCTAAAGAAAACCAATATGCCAGCTCCTTTTGGAGTCTAACCTGGATGGGTCACTGACTTCACTTGGGTTTTTGAAAGCTACAGACGAGTGCTTCCTCTACACCACCTGCTCCTTCCCCAACAAAACAGGCCTTGTTGTGCAACATCCTTCACTTTGTACAAACAAGACTAGATTTTCCCCAGACAGAATGATTTAACTTGTTTTAATGTAGTCTGCTATAAAAGTGGATGAAGACTTCTGCATGGTACATTTGGCTTTACAAACGATGATTTAGTTAATGCTTGTGTTATGTGTCGCACATCCATTATAATCTGTTGAGTAGTAACACAGCTTTCACAACATGGGTTAATACCGAAATTGTGAATCATGGAACTTTTACTTAGCACACACACAATCTACAGCAAATTTAAATACTAATCTAGAATACCTAACTGGAGTATTGGATCCATTGCAATATTGTGCTTATTTATCTTAGAAGATAGGCAACTAGCAAAAATACACGTTTCTTTTGCATTTCCCCCACCCCCATATTACACTGTAAAAGAAATACATTATTCAGTGCATTTCCTAAGAAATAAACCTCCTTATAGTATTTCTCTCTCTATATATATATCTATGCCAAAACAAAGGAAGAGCACAATGCAACTTTTAAGATTACCATTTAAAGCAAGAGAGGTAATAAAACTCTGGGGCTATAGCCCCCTCTCCTGTTTAAAAAGTTCAGCTATTTTATCATCAACACTTCATTTGGCTATGCGTGGGAATAAAATTTCATGCATGATCGCTTTGGGCGATTTCTAAGATACCACCTTCATCATTTGGTAGATGCCCTGGGCCATTAGTAGTATTTTAATTTTTTCTGTATTGGCCTTAATCAAACCGTAAGCCCTGGAGACACCAATTGTGATTTATACATTGATTTCCATCACCTGCCTGTCCCCCCATCAATTCATATTGGATTGGGAAGAAGTAGATTTAAATTATAGCAGGGCAGGGCTTCTGGGTAGACACTGGCTAGGGAGAATGTATGTGAGGACACCAAGGCCTCTCCATCCATGGACAAATCATATAACCACCTTGTTTGAGCTGGGTTGCAAAGTCTTGTTTGGAAGACGAGGATCCTCATTATATTCTATAGCCTCTGTCAGCTGTACTAGCCTACAAGTTGGAGAGTGGAGGTGTCTGTCCTCACAAACTAACAACGATGCAAATGATGGAAGTTTCTAGAATGAATGAGGTTGCAACTTGTCAGCTTCTGAGCTAAACCCAGCTGCACAAGTGTTTAACCAGAAGTTTAAAATTGTTTTTGAATCTGTTTTGATATTTAAAAATGAGAATGTTTCTATGAAAATCTGGCTTTCCCCCAAATTTGAGGAGCTGGTAACCCTGGGCTAACACTATCGCACGGCAGCAAGCAGCTGGAGCTCAACAGGGGTGGCCCTTTCCTTTCACAGGGGGCCTGGGCACTTCCGTTTGCTACAGCTCCCCCTCTCCTGGCTGTCTTACAGCGCTTGATTGAGTGACCTGTTTCACTCATTCATTTGGCCAGTGGAGTTTTGTGATGCTGGGGTGAGTTTGGCTCTGGTTTTTCGTGATGCTGAAGACCTGACTTCATTTGGAATTTCCCCATGTCCCTGTGGACAAGATTCCTCCTTTGACTGGGTCCCAGCTGCATCTAGTTGCTGTGACAGGTAATCTTAATGTGCATGTCTACTCGTCCTTTATGCTATATTGCAAACTCCAAAGATATAATCACGCTAGTATTTATGTGTTTAAGTGTGTGTATGTTAAACACGTAAAGGGGTGTGTATCTATACATATATGTATATATGTATATGTGTGTGTGTGTGTGTGTGTGTGTGTGTGTGTGTGTGTATACACACACACACACACACATTCTTCCATTTAGGGAAAAGTTAATTTGGTTCCACAGATATAGACACCAAGTGTTGGCAGCTCGGAGAAGAAGTGTAATATTGGTAAAACCTGTATAATTCTGACTTATAATATTACAAAGAGAGTGACTTTTCAGTTATTGCTTTTTGATTACAGAATAAAGATCTCATTCTGTTGAAAAACTTTTATACAGAATGAGTAGCCATTTTCTATTCAAGTAATAGCGATTGGAATCAGAAGTTCCTTACACAACAGTAGATGCCCGAAGACATTTTTTGAAAGGAGATGTGATTTCATTCCATTCAAGAATTTATGCAGGAAACTGGGAGTGACTTAATTTTTCAGAAGTACAAGAAAATCGGCACCCCAGCTGCTTACTGCTCAGGAGGGTTTCTCAAGGGCTCTATAAAGCTCAGCTTTGTGGGGAGTCCACAACCACCTTTAGGATTCCCATCCTACTGATGCAGCCTTGTTTCTGGACACAGAGCTTATATTAAAAACAGCAAAAGAGGGTTAAAAGCAGTGTTGGTTTTTAACATTCAGGATTCACGGAGGATCTCATTTTCTGCAATTAGATGATCCATTTTGTGTTTTCGCTGCAGAATCACATTCATATGGCAGTCTTATTTCAGGCACTTTTTAAACACGTTCATCTGGAATAAAAATTTACACGAACCACTTTCTGCATAATTCAAAATGAGTGTTGAGTGATTCTAGTCCCAAAATAGCAAATCACCACCTGGTACTCAATTAGCTTTCTCCATCACAACAGGTTGGTGACTGCCGAGCTGGAGATGTCTTTGAGGTGCCCTTCCCGCGTTAGTACAAAGGTGTGAGTCATACAAATCCAAACTACTCGGTTTCTACTTAAAAAAATACAAAAAGGTGAAACACACTAAATGTATTATACAGATGGTTTCAGCTACTATCAAAATAAATAACATGATCTGACTCAACGGTTTGACTCTGAGCTCTTGGACAAAATCTGGTGGAATGTCAGATGTGGAGCCTCCCGCTAGGGACTAGCTGCTGGTAGGCAGAAGGATCTCGACGTCCTTGCCGTTAGCCACAACGGCATTTGAACAGCAGCTGCCGGCTAGGTCTTCTGCGGCAGCCAAGGAGGAGGCCTGGGAAGGGGTTTTGGTCAATGGAGTGGTAGTGGATGGAGAGGGAGTGAGGCCCGGTTTTTTGGGTGGGATGGGAGGCGGGTGTCCTCTCTCAGCTCTGGGGATGGTGGGGGACTTGATCCCTGGAGACAGAGGGCTCAGTGGACTGGACACTTTCCCTGGAGTAGGGGAATGGCTGGTGTCCCCTCTCGAGGTGGCAGTGCTGGCCAGATTCCGATAGTCTGTGCCAAAGGGAGAGCTGTTGGGGGAGACGGGCTTGATCGGCCCTTGCTGGCTAGTGAACCTGGAGAGCACCTGAGTGACTGTGTTGCGGGCCTGCTGCTTGGCGGCAGAATTGTCTAGGAGTGTGGGAGACAGGTCCCTGGATGGAGGGCTCTGCAGACCACTGGCCTGTTGGTCCTGATCTGCTTGGGACTGAAATTTGTGCCGCGCTGCATGGAACCGCTGGTTGATCCCTACTTGGTAGGATGACTGGTAGCCAGGGCTGCTGGCTGAGGACCCCAACAAGCGCTTAGTTAGCACTGGGGAAGAACAAGGAGAGGATGTGAGAGAGGAGGAGGCGGTGCTGCTGGGAGACAGCGAGCCCCCGCTGGACGGGAGGTGACCAGGTGCTGGGACAGGAGTCTCAATTCCCACAGGACACCCGCCATTCTCCACTGCTTTCTCTTGGGCCAACCCCACAGACCTCTCTCGTGGAGGCACTTGGTTTTCCACACTGCTGCCTGTAACCGACTCCTTGGCAGTTTGTATCTCGGGCTCCAAATGGCCATTGGTTTTTGCATAAGAGTAAGTAGGAGTGGTGGGGCCAGGCAGCCCAGTGGTCAGCACCTTGGCTACGTGGCTCCCGTGGGTTCTTTCTGCCTGGAAACCTTCTGTTTGGCAAAATACAGACACCAGCACAGGAGACTCAGTCGCTGTGCCCTTAGATACGGTTACCGGTTTCTTGGATTGCTCAGTAGGGCTACTATGCTGGTGAGAAGCCTCCAGATCCTTCACGATCTTCTTCAAACTTTCCATCTCTTCTTTTAGAGTTCTGGTCCGGTTCTCTTCTCGGTTCAGTTTTGCCCTCAGCTGCTCTCTTTCGATGTCGAACTCAGACAGCTGCTTCTCCACCTGGGCTTCTGTCTGCAAGCCTCGCTTCCGCTCCGCGGCCAGCTCTTCCTCCAGCTGGCTCACCCGGCTCTTCTCCTTCTCCAGTTTCCGGCTCAGCTCTCCCGCCCTCTGACCCTCCTCGGCTGCCTTGCTGGTGGCTTTCTTGCATTCGAGCACCAGCACGGACGAGAGCTGCTTGTGGCGGGAGCGCTCCTCCTCCAGCTGACTGGACAGCTTCTTCTGCTCCTTCTCAAACTTTTTCACTTGGGACTTCTCAAATTCCAGCTGGAAAAGAAGGCCGCCATACATGGTGATTAGAGTAAGAAAATGAAGAGATACGCTGCAAAACTACTCTCCAGGCGAGTGTCCTGGCTAGCTCTTCTCTGGCACGTGGTCTGCCACGGATGCCATGTGCTTAGCTCCAGTATTTCTGAAGTCTTACAGTCCCTCCCACGGAAATGGACACGCTACGGCTTAATCTTTCCCTGATGGTCGAGGAGGCACCTCTGCTTCCTGTACTGTTATCGGCAGGAATATGAGCCATCATCTGTGTTTTAGGTCTATGGAGCGCTCAGAAGATTGGAACCCACCGATACAGAAAACAGGAAGCCATATACACCAGGTTTCATGCTGAATGCTGATGAAAACAGAACGATTTATTGATTTTAACTCTGGTAGAGTGAACACACGGTGTTTTGTGTGTCTCAGGTGTACAACATAGCGATTCAACACTTCTACATGTTACTCGGGGCTCATCACTTTGAAAGCTTTGGTAATCATTCTTTCTGGTCTTAAAAACGAATAGTTGCATTTAAACGCTACTTGTTATGCAAATGCAGTCTATTTTAATTATCATCCCAACCCCCTATTTAAGGCAGAGAAACTCTGACCTAGAGGGAAAGTGTTGATGGAACACTATTAGTGTTTTTCAAACTCTGAGACCCAGTGGATGAGGAAACTAATCTCATGAGCCACGATCAAAATTAAAAAAAAAAAAAAAAAAAAAAGAATGGTTATTGTAACCAGTAAGGGTTATATGGGATTTCATCAGATTTTTGTTTTAGGCATGTGTTTATGTATGTATATATATTGGGCTGTGATATAAAATGTATTTCTTACTAGGATTCCTAGGTCAAAATACTTGAGAGTTTGAAGCTAGTGTTCCCAGAGTACATTTTATAGAATGACAGTCCCACAGTGAGTGATCTATGTCAAAACAAGATTCTATGAAAACATAGATTTGCTAAACTCAGAATACCCTATCTTGTTCTTAAGACTCACAATGTGCTTTTCTGTACTACAGGGTCCAACAAATTGAATTAGAAATCTATTTAACTTTGTTTAATCCAGTAATTCCCAGATTTGACCACAAAGCCCTTTCTTTTTGAGCAACACTAATTTCCACCCTGCAGAACGATCTTTGAGAAATGCTATTCCAGGCAAATGGTGTTGTGAGCCCCTCCACCTAACTACCTGCTGGGTCAGCCGCTCTCTCTCCTTCTCCAGCATGTAGGTGACATCATCTCCTTCAGCTGTGTCCTGTGCGTGCCTCTGCCTTTCTTCCTCAAGGTCTAGGATCACCTTTAAAGAATTAAAAAATAATAATATCCAAATAGCAGGGAAACACACTTGTAATACAATTAAATACTAAGTGCCTATCTAAGCACTTAAGATACTTCTAGAGATCAATCAGTCCATCCCAGTCAGGGCCATCAAGGATCACATTATCTAGCAGGGTAAAAGAGATGTAAGCTATGTGCTAGAAAACAGTAAGATCTATGCTTTACTTCAACATGCACAAAATGGCATGTAAATAGAAGAGAGCACCTAATTAGCTATAGGGATTGAGAAGGTTTCCAAGAATGCAGTTTGCTCTGATTAGGGGATGGGTGTGGGTGACAAAGCAAGGCAGGACCATGGAAAGCTGCAAGCTGCAAGCTGAGATCTTTCCCTCAAGCTCAAATCACTGTGCCTTGCTTAGTCAGTAATACACATTTTGTATGCAGTTAGCTAAGAGGTGGAAAGACTCTCCGAGTTCTTCCTGCATGTAAAAAGGCTCAACACTTGGGATCTTATGTGTAGATTTTTCACAAGGCCTCTGATTAACCTGCCTACCCCATTCCACTTATCCTGGCACCAAAGGATTAAGCCCAATTTGGAGGCAAATACTGCACAAATTTAAAGGGACATTTCCCTACAAATCAAAACCACATTGAGATACCACCTCACACTGGTCAGAGTGGCTAAAATTAACGACTCAGGAAACAACAGATGTTGGCAAGGATGTGGAGAAACGGGAATCCTCTTGCACTGTTGGCGGGAATGCAAACTGGTACAGCCGCTCTGGAAAAGTATGGAGGTTCTTCAAAAAATTAAAAATAGAACTACGCTACAATCCAGTAATAGCACTACTAGGAATTTATCCAAAGGATACAGGAGTGTTGTTTCGTAGGGGCACATGTACCCCAATGTTTATAGCAGCACTTTCAACAATAGCCAAATTCTGGAAAGAGCCCAAGTGTCCATCAACTGATGAATGGATAAAGAAGATGTGGGTGGTTTATATATACAATGGAATACTACTCAGCAATGAGAAGGAATGAAATCTTGCCATTTGCAAAAACATGGATGGAATGGAGGGTATTATGCTCAGTGAAGTAAGTCAGCCAGAGAAGGACAGATACCATATGTTTTCATTCATATGTGGACTCTGAGAAACTTAACAGAAGACCATGGGGAAGGGGAAGGAGAAAAATAGTTTCGAACAGAGAGGGAGGGAGGTGAACCATAAGAGACTCTTAAATACAGAGAACAAACTGAGGGTTGATAGGGGGTTGGAGGAGAGGGGAAAATGGGTGATGGGCATTGAGGAGGCACTTGTTGGGATGAGCACTGGGTGTTGTATGTAAGCGATGAATCATGGGAATCTACTCCCAAAGCCAAGAGCACACTGTATACACTGTATGTTAGCTAACTTGACAATAAACTATATTAACAAAAAAAAAATAAAGTACAGAGGAAAAAAAAAATAAAGGGACATTTCCCACATAATCCTACCTATAACTGCAATATTCTGAAAGGCAAGAGATTTCCTAGCAGCTTCTGCTCCTCCTTCAGAGGTGCCTTGGCCCATTCCTCTAAGACAGAGCACTGTCCTCCCCATGACCATTTCTCATCCTATCTCTTCACTAACGGAGGGAGAAAAGTTTCTGGCACATGAAACTCCTCTTTAAACACAAAATGTTTTCGTTTACCAAAATGAAAACATCTTGGTATACTTCCTTCCAATTTAAAAAAAACCCTAACTTGGGCAACTGGCTGGCTCAGTCAGTAGAGCATTGGATTCTTGACCTTGGGGTTGTAAGTTCGAACCCCATGTTGGGTGTGGGTGTGGAGATTACCTAAAAATAAAACAAAACAAAACAGGGGCGCCTGGGTGGCTCAGTCAGTTAAGCGTCCGACTTTGGCTCAGGTCATGATCTCACAGTTCGTGAGTTCGAGCCCTGCGTCAGGTTCTGTGCTGACAGCTCAGAGCCTGGAGCCTGCTTCAGATTTGATGTCTCTCTCTCTCTCTCAAAAATAAATATACATTAATAAAAAAAATTAAAAAACAACTTCTAACTTTTCAATTTAGTAAAAAGATAAGCTTTTGGCTACGGGTGGTAGATCATCTCCTTTCCCTTTGGAGAGCCCTCTAAAATTATAGAAATGGAATGAAAAGATAAACACCCACAAAGACAGACTGGAGCAGACAAGAAATGTTAAAGGAGGGAAGGAGGCAAGAGGTGGTGGCTCCTTTGGTGTGGGGGAGGAAGCTGATTCGCCCTGCAGGGCCCCAAAGAGGTGTGGAACCTGGAGGCAGCAGGTGCTGCTGAGGAGAGGTCAGATGAAGGATAGGAAACAAGAAGATTGGCTCAAAATCTGTATTTTCCAGGAGTTATTTGTCCCTTCCACCTGATTCCTGTACAAAGAGTATTAGGTGTCTACTGACCAGGCATTAGGCAGACGTTTATCCTCAGAGGAAACTGAATGTGACAGTCTCAGGATTTGGGAATAGCAGATACGACCGAGAGTGAGTAAGGAAAGGGGATTGTTTGTTTTGGGAAGGTGGTAGGGTGGAAAGGGAGGCAAGATGCAAGATAAATCTGCACCTATAATGAGAGGAAGCAATTTAAGTGTCAAGAATTGATAAGGGGTGGCGGTGCCTGGGTGGCTCAGTGATTGAGCATACAACTCTTGATTTAGGCTCAGGTCATGATCTTGCAGTTCGTGAGTTCAAGTCCAGCATTGGGCTCTGTGCTGATAGCATGGAGCCTGCTTGGGATTCCCCCTCTCCCTCTCTCTCTGCCCCGCTCCCACTCTCACTCTCTCTCTCTCTCTCTCTCTCTCACTCTCTCAAAAATAAACATTAAAAAAAAGAATTGATAAGGGGGGAATGGTATACCATTTAGAAATATGGAATTTACCAACCAAAATAAATGGTCAAAAGGAAAAAAGTGGTTGTCTCTGAATATTGAGGAGAAGAAGGAATGGGGAGAGGTGGATCAGGGAACTCTGTGTTTCATAATAAGCAGAGTAACCATATAATTTACTGTTCAAACCACAACACTTCTGAGAGTCAAAGGGGGTATTCTTAATGACTATCCCAAGGCGATAGACAACAACTGGGACTCTCTCAGGCAAACAGGGCCAATAAACACTCTAATTATAAGCCCCTAGGTACTACTGAATTTGTAACAAAGTCAGTGTTTCACTTTGATAAAACACTTAAAAAAGACAGGTGGTTGATTTAAAATATTTGACACTCACTTAAAGGAACTTACGTTGAAATATAGTATTAAACAATTTTGAATTATTTTTAACTTCTTTCTCTCCCTAATCACCTAGAGCCACAAATCATCTCAACACTACACCTTTCATGGGCATCATGGCCAGCCAGCCATTCAGCACCGTTCAACTGCTTCATGGAGAAAAGGGGAAAAAGGCCTGCCTATCAGACAAGGATGCTGTGAAGCCTTTCGTAGAGGATTATGTAAAAGCCCCCCAAATTTAGGCAACTAACCCAAACGCACTGATACATTTAAAAAATTTTTTTACTGTTTATTTATTTTTGACAGAGAGAGAGAGAGAGAGAGAGAGAGGGCATGAGCGGGGGAGGCGCAGAGAGAGAGAGGGAGACAGAATCCGAAGCAGGCTCCAGGCTCCCAGCTGTCAGCACAGAGCCCGACCGGGGCTCAAACTCACAGACCATGACCTGAGCCGAAGTCGGACACTCAACCGACTGAGCCACCCAGGCGCCCCCCCCACCCCCCGCCACTGATACATTTTAAATTGGGCATAAATGTCTTTAGTTCACTTCATTCTAGACCAGAGGTTAAACTCTTTTGTGTCCCGGACAATTCTGAGAATTCAATTAAAGATATGGGAAAAAATTCACATTCTACAAAAATGCATAAACTTTTGGCATTCTGTATATTTTCTGGAGGATCACAGAACATCTGAGGCCCATCCATGGTTAAGAATCTCTACTCTGGCCTTTCATTTGGACACTGTGAAGAGTTAAGAAAAATCATGGGCAAGACCTATGCTGAAGCAATCTGTCAGGTGCGTTTTAAGCAGATGGCTCTCTAATGCAGGCAATCATAAAAGTAAACTAAAGTTCATCAATTTGCAGCCACTGACCCCATTTTTCAGAATAAAATGTTTCCTGCTAGATGTGTTGATGTCTCCCTTGCTGGTATAAATCTAAACCAATACTTTTAGAAAATGTAGATTTTAGCCAAGCACCTTTTACAGGCCAGATTTCAGCGGTAAATGACAGGTCGGGGAATAAAATCATAAGCATTAGAATTCCAATGAGATGAGGTAGAGGAAAGCACAGGTCTGCCTTCCTAGCTCGGGGCTGTAAGACCGGGAGCCAAACACACACACACACACACACACACACACACACACACACACACACACACACACTTTCCTAATAGGTTCGAACAGCTTTAAAGTAAACAATCCTAGGGACTGTTTATCATTTTACGAAAAGTAAAATGCAATGAAACTCAAAAGTAGGAACACGTGAAAATAATCTATTGGCTTCCATGTTTATAGTCAGGTAAATTCTCTCCCTCATCCAGCATTCCCCAAATACCTGCTCATCTTGTTATTTATCACTTAAGTAAGCAAATAGGGAACACTCTGTTCACCTACAAGCTTGGTCAGACCCCAGTTTGTTGCCAAAGTCTGGACGATCAAGAGCTGAAAAAACATAGCCAGTGTTTTGGAGTGTCATATCGAGAAGGAATGCCGTCTTTAGTAATGTGTCTGGCATCCTCCCTAAATTTAACATTTTGAATAACTTGTGTTTTCTTTCTGATCTCTTGGCTCCGGGGTAAGCTGCGGGGCTTTTGACACCAGGGAGACCTCCCAGCTGACTTACTGTGGAAACTGGCAGCTGACAAGAAAGTATCTGGTATTATTTATCAAGTCTTCCTAAGAGTTTATGTGGCACAGGTCAGCTGGGTGAACCCACCTTCCGGTGCCTGCTCTCGGCCGCGGCCAGCTGGGACAGCATGCGTTCCTGCATGTTCTTGCATTGCTTCATCACCACCTTAAGAACAGAGAGTGGGTTTGTGCAGACCGGCTGCTTCTCGCCATCATTTTTCTCCTTCAGTGTTTCAAAGTCTCTCTGCAGGGCCATTAAAGGATCACTGATGTTGTATTTTCCATAGCGTTCTTCAATGAAAGTATCCCTGTGTTGGGCCTGGGAAAGAGAAAAACATCAGCATTTTGCTTTTTAAAACTATTGCGGAGGGAGAATTGCTAGTTGTTACACATTAAAGGTGGTGGTGGTAGTATGAATGGAACCTGCTGACTACAGATCTCATTGGTGCTTGAGCCATCTGAACGTAGAAACAACAGTGGAGAGGGGGCACGGTATAACATTAACGAGGACAATTACTTATGTAGAGCTAACTATGTATTAGACATTGTTGTAAGCATTTATATTCACATTAGATTATTTAAATTTTATAAGCCTATAAGGTAGGGCTATCATTTTCAATTTGCAGGTGAGAAAATTATTAAACAGTGGCCAAGTAACCTGTTCCAGGTTACTCATTTAGCAAGTGGTCAGAAGTAGGATTTAGGGGCGCCTGCGTGGCTCAGTTGGTTAAGCATCCGATTTCAGCTTGGGTCATGGTCTCACGGTCTGTGAGTTTGAGCCCCGTGTCGGGCTCTGTGCTGACAGCTTGGAGCCTGGAGCCTGCTTTGAGTTCTGTGTCTCCCTCTCTCTCTGCCCTCCCCCATTCACACTCTGTCTTTCAAAAATGAGTAAATGTTAAAAAAAAAATTTTTTTTTTTTTTTAAAAGCAGTAGGATTTAAACCCAGGCAGCCTGGCTCTAACGTCTATGTCCTTAACCACCACGCTACTGCCTCTGCTTATGAATGCTTGTACTACCAGCAGGTAGTTTATGAGTTTACATATTTAGGGATGTAACAAGGCAGTTGTAGATAAGTAAAGGACACTAAAAGTGTTTTCGCATTATGACTATTTGTGATTTGAACACTCAGTTATTGGTGGGTCAGGAGGGTGGAGGCACTCACAACCAGGTGCAGACAAAATCCCTTCTACCTGCTGCCAAATTCTACCCTTTCCTCTAGTCTCTGTTCAGCTGCTATCTGCCACCTTCCTTTTTGTGCCCCTCAGGCTTGGTGGGCTTCAGGCTTGAGAGAGAAGGTGCGTAGGGAATGGGGGCTGAAATCCGCTTTAGGGCCTGGGTTGTCAAGTTGGGTCCAAGGATCAGGAAGGGAGTAGAAAGAGAAGTCTTTGGCTTCCCTATTCTCTCAGCTTTACTAGGAGGGACCTGAAGTAACTACTTCATAAGAGCATCATAGATTACATGCAGGTAACAGAGTGACATTAACAATTCCTTTACTACACAGACTTGGAAACGTTTCCTGGGACATTTTACAACCAAAAGCAAAAATGAGGTGTTAATACAGCATTGAGGAAACTTTCTCAAAAACCACAGCAAAGTACTATATAATTTAAGCTTTCGAATGAAGTCTAGTCATAAAAACAACTGACATTTATCAATGTTTAGAAAGTATTTCATCAGAAGCAGGTTTTCTTTCTCTTTTCTTCTTCTTTATTTTTAGGAGCTAGGTTTTCTTACCACCATCATCCACAAAGAGGAAATCATTTGAAAAAAAAAAGAGAAATTCACAATTCAATGGCTATGCTTAAAAAACAAAACAAAACAGAGAACAACCCCCTCCCCCACCGACAATAAAGCAAAACGGGGTTTAATACAGAAGAATGTTTCAGTGCTGAAAAGGTGATGCTTCCTTCGTTAGACTATCCAAGATCAAGATCCAGGAATCACTTAGCCTTATGCTCTAAATTGTGTTGGTGTCACGTGGCAACTGTTCAAAGCAGTGTTAGAAGCCCTGTATTTTACTTCTAGCTTGACTACAACCATTTTAAATGATGACATTATTGGGGTATTTGGATAATACTGGTATACTGAAAATATGAAGAGCCAAATAAATCCTGTTCCTTTAAGGTACCATCTCAAGATAACCATAACCACCTTCCTGACCATACTACAGGTTTGTGTGCATGCACGAGTGTGCGCGTGTAAGCATGTGAATTAAAGGGGTAAAGGTTTGAAAGATTGAGTCCGAGACAGAATCCTAGTTTTTCAGCTCCCAATTAAAAAGCAAATCCTCAGTAAAATTTTGAAATAGTCTCTCTACCATTTTAGGATGGAGAAAGACAAGACCAATTCCTGAACTGGCTATTTTTATTTTTTAAGTCATGATGAGAACAAAACAGAAAAGGCTAGTTTTTAGTTACACTTTTAAAAGAAATAGTGTCAAACAGCAGGGACTCATCAATGTTTTCCTTTCACCAAGAACATCTGTTTAAGTTGAGCGGTGCTTGGGTGGCTCGGTTGGTTAAGTGTCCGACTTTGGCTCTGGTCATGATCTTGCAGTTCGTGAGTTTAAGCCTTGCATCAGGCTCCGTGCTGTCTGCACGGAGCCCACTTTGGATTCTCTGTCTCCGTCTCTCTCTGCCCCTCCCCTGCTCGCACTCTCTCTCTCTAAAAAAAACAAATAAACATTGGGCGCCTGGGTGGCTCAGTCGGTTGAGCGTCCAACTTCGGCTCAGGTCATGATCTCAAGGTTCGTGAGTTCAAGCCCCGTATCAGGCTCTGTGCTGACAGCTCAGAGCCTGGAGCCTGCTTCAGATTCTGTGTCTCCCTCTCGCTCCCTGCCCCTCCCCCACTCATGCTCTGTCTGTCTCTTTCTCTCAAAAATAAACATTAAAAATAAACATTAAAAAAATGAAAAAGAAGAACATCTGTGTTGAGTTTTATACCTCAAACTTGAGATTGACAACCTAGCTATTAATGTCCTAAGGCAAATCCAGGTTCAGAAAAATATTTAGACAAAAGAAGAGGAAAAAACCTTTAAAAAGTTGAAATTCCACTGTTCTTATTGCACATTGTTTTATTCATGATTTCCATTTCTGTCTGATTAGTGATGGTAAAGAAATGATTATTAGTACTGAAATTGGTTTAGCAGGGCAGAAAGGCAAACGTAAACCTAAATATTTCTATGGCTTTCTCCTTTTCAGAATAGCACAGAGAAGAAAAAGTGGGATAGGAGAGCAGAGCTGGGAGTACGATTCGTGACCTTGACAGATTTGCTGAGAAGCTGTCTCTCAGGTTTGAGTATATAGTTAACTAATCCCTGAAAACATGACTTTAAAAAACCCACACTGTTATTATCCAGTATAATTAATAAGCATCACTGAGTTACAAGTCCTAGACGAGGAGCTTCTTTGGTAAGGTCTCAGACTTCTCTGAGAACAGCTGTTACCCTGTCTGTTTTCTCTTGAAGTACTTCCCAGTAATTCCATAATCGCTTGCATGGTAATTACAAGTTATACAAAATTGGTGGCTTTGCACATAAATGAAAAGAATCTGTGGAATAATCTAAAAAAGCCTCCTTGTCACAAAACAATTCTTGTAGGCAAGTTCTACTATGGGGCCCAGATATGGGAAAAGTGAATTCGAAGTCTGTATTTATTATACCAAACACTGGAGTAGAAAATGGGGGAATACGGTCTTTTTCAGCCAACTCAATGCCTCAGTCAGGTAAGTGGTATGGATGAGAGGTTTAATAGGACAATTAACCAAAAATAGATGTTAAGAATCGAAGAATGAAACAGCTTTACTGGAGGTGTGTACTAGGTATCTATTCCTGCCTAACAAACCACTCCCAAATGTAGCAACTCAAATAGTAAATGTTGTTGTTGTTGTTGTTGTTGTTTTTAAATCTCACACAGTTTCTGAGGGTCAGGAATCTGGAAGGGGTTAAGCTGGGTGGTTCTGGCTCTGTGTCTCATGAGGTTGTAGTCAAGCTGTTGGCATAGGCTTTGGTTCCTTGCAGTGTGCTGGCTTCCCACAGAGCAAGTGACATGACAGAGAGAGAGGGAGAGAGGGAGAGACGGAGAGACAGAGATGGACATGCGAGTATCTTTTAGAACTTAACCTCAGAAGTGACATACCATCACTTCTGATGTATTCCATTGGTCACACAGACCCACCTGGTACACGTGGGAGGAGACTGCACAAAGGGTATGAATATCAGGAGGTGGGGTCATTGGGGGCCCTCTTGGAGGCTGGCTACCACAAGGGGAATGACTAGATATGCTACCTCTATTGTTTACATCTCAAGTCAAAATTTAGAGACCAAGTATCTACTAAGTACTAAAAACTGTCAAGGCTGAGTTTTAATACTCTAATGATATGTCAGCTATTTTATAAGAAATTTTAAATGATCTGGATTGGAGTTTTTGCAGGAGGAATTCAGTAATATAGCTAAAATCAATCAATTTCTGCAATTTCATTATTTTCACTTCACTGACAACATGTATTTTAACTGAAGAGAAATTTCTACATTTTCAGAAAACATAATGGTCTTTAATTTCAGACAACAGGAAGATAATTGGCTGGTTAGACAGATTCACTGATAAAAGGTATTACTACAGCAGACAAAACATACAGTCATCTGTTACTCATTTTTCCTGTCATAGGCGGAATGAAACATACCAATACTGAAAGCTTAAAGTAAAATCATATAATGTCCTTGGAGCTTGCCATGCTTGCTCTCTAAAATTATCAGCTTTGCTATGATAAACTTCAAAAAGAAATATGAAGCAGTCACCTCCTCTCCCCTCCCCAAGATTATTTATACTATTTTAAATATATATATTATACATTTTATCATATATAATAATGTACATAAATAGTATAATATAACACATGAAAATAATACTATATATATAGCATAATAGCATACTATTATAGTAATATATAAGTGTGTATATGGATATCTATCTATACATTTTTTTCCAATGTTAAAATAGGAAATCATTATTCTTTGGATGATAATCACCAACATAAAGGATGGTTCCATATCGAAAAGTGAAGACAAGGCCTACTTAACTGGGGGTTTACATTCAAGTATGAGTTTTATTTAAGACTCAGGCTGGAACCCTAAATGGATTAGGATACATCTTTGCAATTTATTGCCAATTCTGAAGTGATCAGCAATATAAACTTTGTGCCTTTAAAAATATCTGAATACCTCCATTGCCAGAGACCAGAAAGACCAAAGAACATGATTCCAGGATGGTTTTAATTAATGCTACAACAAAAGCATGTTAAAACTATCCTTTTCAGGGGTGCCTGGGTGACTTCAGTCAGTTAAGCCGGCTCTTGATTTAGCTCAGGTCATGGTCTCATGGTTCATGGGATTGAGACCCATGTCAGACTCTGCACTCACAATGTGGAGCCTGCTTGAGATTCTTTCCCCTGCCCTCTCCTTCTGCCCCTCTCTGCTTGTTTGCTCTCTCTCAAAAAAAAAAAAAAAAAAAGAGATAAATAAACATTAAAAATATATTTTAAAAAGCTATCCTTTTCACATTTAAGTTGAATCTACTAATTTTCAAATAATTTATACTCTGGAGTCCCTGATAAATTATAAGTAGCTGCATGAATAACTGGAAATAAAGAAACCATTCTGGATAAAGATGATAACATTACAAGTACACCCTTTGTTTTGGAAGTTCCTCTTACTTACTGAAAGAAAACTGGATTTCAATGTTTGACAATATTAATAAAAGAGAAGTTAGCCACATTTGAATTAAGCTTTAATTTTTGGAAAATGGTACAGAATTTAACATGAAAACTTTATGATTTAAAAAATACTTCTGACACATTATTGAAAACCCATTAATCCACTTAACCATAAATGCTATTTTCTCAAATCTAGCCTTTCTACACATTTATTTTCTTTAATAACGTTTGGCTCTGGAGTCTAACATAACTGGCATTGTTATCCGGGCTCTACTACTTTCTATCTGTTTACCTTCAGCAATTCCCTTAACTTCTCTGTACCTCAGATCCCTCATCTGTAAAATAAGGGCAACATTCTACCTATAGGTTTATTATAAAAATTAAATGAGTAATATAGAATGCTTCCTGTAAGTACCTGGCACATAGTAAATACTATAAATAGAAATTAATTTTTCAATAACCAAGTTTAGAGTATAGATTTTCCTTTTAGACCCAATGACTAAACCCACTCCTGGAGGTTTTAAATCCTGGAGATTTAAGATTCTGTAAAACTGGACTAAGCCAGGAAATCTTCATTAAAAGCAAAACAAAATTCACCAATCCCCAGATAACTCCAAAGTAATACATCACCAAAAATATATTGGGAACCTGAATAACCATTAACAGTATTTATTTAGTAATTAATCCTGAACTGCTATGTGACATTTTATGTAATATCGTCAGTTGGTATTTATCTTCTGCATTATGATTAAACATTTCTCATTTTTCTGTCTTTTTTTTCTTCCTGCCTAGACTGTAATGACTCAAAGGAAAAAGCATTCCTCATACATCTTTCTTCTTCCTATATCCTATATTTCCACTCAAGCCCAAAACATTGAACAGATGTTCACTTTCCAGCTTTTTCCTGATGTCTCAGCTTCTCCTTACTCTTATCATAGTTAGTGAGGTCAATATTTTATTCCGCTGTTAAGAAAATCTATGATTTACTTAGTGTAATCATTTAAGGTAATATTAATTTATACAGTTAGCAAACTGACTTTAAAGTAGAATGAGCTTCAAAGATTCCCTTTGGAGTCAGCTTGCAGCCGCAGATGTTTATAAAATCAACTATTTACATAAGGACAGATGACCATTTATTATTATTTGACTAAAGTGCACTAAATTCTTTTGAAGACTAAAAATGGTAAGTTTAGTACAAACAGATATTAAGTGTGATACTTCTAGCTAGTAGGCTGCTTGTTGATAGAATATGGGTAAACAGCTTAATGTAGCTGCTTCAACATTCAAATTCCAAAGAGTCTTATGAAAACTCCTAGTGAAATTGAAATAAATGTATTCAGTTTTGTGGTCTTTGTTCTGTTTTATTTTTGTGTGTGTGGGGAATCTATGTGTGTGGTTGGAACAAATTACATCTATATTCTGGACTGGGTCTATGTAAATAAGTTTCTGAGCTGGGGAAGAAAATGTGTAAAGACAGTCAATAAGTACTGAACAAATTAATGCTCTTGAACATAAATTAGAATTTTAGAATATAACTCTAATGGCACATTAGATCCTAATCTCTTTTATTC
Source organism: Panthera tigris (assembly GCF_018350195.1). Taxonomy (NCBI): domain Eukaryota; kingdom Metazoa; phylum Chordata; class Mammalia; order Carnivora; family Felidae; genus Panthera; species Panthera tigris. Next base: position 95,194,628 of record NC_056667.1, on the reverse strand, counting down.
AGGATGCTGTATAATGAGAGTTGACATCTATCTCACCATATACAGGATGGATCACAGACCCAAAGATAAAATGCAAATGGCCAAAAAGCACATGAGAAAGTGCTCAACTCATTAGTGATCAAAGAGATGTAAATTAAAACAATAATAACACTAGAAAACCACTAGAGGGGTGCCTAGGTGGCTCAGTTGATTGAACTCTGACTTTACCCCAGGTTATGATCTCGTGGGTTTGTGAGTTTGAGCCCTGGGCTCATCAGGCCCTGCTGTCAGCGAGGAGCCCAATTTGGATCCTCTGTCTCCCCCTCTCTCTGCCCCTCCCCACTCGTGCGCACATGTGTGCTCTTACTCTCAAAAATAAATAAACACTAAAACAAATTTTTTTAAAGCCACTAGAAAGGCTAAAATTAAAGACGGACAACATCAAATGTTGGGAAGGAGATGGAGCAACTAGAACGCTCACCATATTGCTGGTGGGAGTATAAATGGTGTAATTACTTTGGATGTTAATCTGGAAATTAATTATAATGGTAGAAAAACGCCTGTCTGCAGTTAAGTATTTATCCAAAAGAAATGGAAACATAAATCCACAAAAAGATTTACACATAGCTGTCTGAAGCAGCTTTATTCATAACAGCCCCAAACTGGAAACGACCACAACTTCATGGTGAAAAAAATCACAGCAGCAGTCGCCTCTGGGTGTAGGGGAACAAGGAATCAGGAAGGGGCACAAGATGACTTTTTGGTGTGATGGGAATGTTTGTCTCTTGATGGGGATGTAGGATGTACGCATTTGTTGGAACTTATTGATCTGTGTATCATCACGTAAGATCTGTGCATTTCACTATACCTAAATTATATCTCTAGTTCAAAAATATAAAAGCACATAATGAGAGTTAAAGGGAAAATGAAGTTATAGTATTATATGCTTTATATATAGTGTTTCAGAAACATGGAATGTTCCAACCAAAGTAATTTTTAATAACAACAGAAACAATGAAGGAGGTGCTAATACTATATAGTGTTTATTACCTGCCAAGCACTGTACTCAGTGTTTTACACATCTAATCTAATCCTAACAACATACCTCTGGAGGTGTACGTCACTTATATATCCATTTTATAGAAGAAACTGAACACAACTGAACCTTTGTCCCAAGGTCACAAAGCCAAAGTTAGTAGTGGAGAGGTATAATAAATGGTATATAGTGAGTACTGCATTTGTTAGCTGAATGAGTAATACATAAACAGATATTCCCTAGGACTTTGGAGGAATTAATTTCAATTTAGTAGGGGTCTGTCAGTAGCTTAAAAATAAAATAGAACAGAAAACATTGTAGAGCATTGAATGTTGTGAGTAATGTTTCAAGAAACTTTTCTTCTGATCTAAAAATATAGGGGTGTGTATATGTATATGCATATGTACGTGTGTGTGTGTATGTGTGTGTTCGTTCCCTGGGTCACAATATAGTCTATTTTTTACTATGTGTCCCTGTCAAAGTATGAAAAACACTAAAATAAAGAATCCAATTAGTCTGACTCCTGAAGCTATGATTTTAAACAGTTTCGGGGCGCCTGGGTGGCTCAGTCGGTTGAGCGGCAGACTTCGGCTCAGGTCATGATCTCGCGGTTTGTGAGTTCGAGCCCTGCGTCGGGCTCTGTGCTGACAGCTCGGAGCCTGGAGCCTGTTTCAGATTCTGTGTCTCCTTCTCTCTGACCCTCCCCCATTCATGCTCTGTCTCTCTCTGTCTCAAAAATAAATAAACCTTAAAAAAAAAATTTAAACAGTTTAAACTGTCATAAATAAATTCTAAAAGAAGTAATAAGGAATCAATCTTACTGCTTTATTTTAAACTAATGAATGTTATAAATGTCTACAAACCACGACATGTTTGGCCTAACATCAAATATACAAAAATGTTAACAAAAAAAAAATCTGTGTTATTAGGGTTAGACAACCAAAACAGCACTGGAGAAGTCTGGGAAAATTTTTGGACATATGGCTGATTCACAAGAGCACATGCTTTGAATGCTTTTATTGAACACTTAATGTTTGCTGGGTACTACAAATGCTAAGTGATGTGGGCAATGATAAGAGAAGAGAGATTTGACTAAGTAAGATGAAGTCCTTTGCTCTTAAGGAGCTCAGAATTTGCCAGACAAGTTTAAGGCCTGAGAGCAGAAATAAACACACTGCCTCTGCTTGTTTAAATGTTTTCTAAACAGTATCATTAATGTTTAGAGGAACACCAAGTACAATTTATTTGATCAGGACTTTCTAAGCCTCAGACCTTACACTCAGAAGGAACAGGAAGGAAAAGACCAATCCTGGAAGTGGGCGGGTGCTGGCAGATCAATAGGACCATCAGCAACTTAATGAATCACAGGAAACACCATGAGGTTGAGGGGGGCATATAATCCAAAAACTGTCTCTGAAGTATTGCATAAGGAGACCCAGACCGCAGACTATAACCTGAGTGTGATACTTTAAGTAACTATGAACTTGAAAAACTTCATTAGAGGTGTGCTCAGCCTCTTTAACTCACAATGTATTAACAGTGCAGAAACTACTTCAAGGCTAACATAGTTAAAAAGAGCTCATAAATAAGATTGAAAGGGTTTCTTCTTCTAGTTAGGGATTCTATGGAGGGAGCTGTATGATTGTGGGATGAGACTTTAAACATTTTTTCGAGGTGAGATTCTTAAATCACAAACACAGTCTGTTACTGCAAGGAAACGTGGCAAGAAACAAGCTACTCAGAGGAAAGGTCGCAGGAAGAGGGTCCTTATTAGCCTAGCTGAGAAGTACAGAGTGTTCACATTGAGAAGTGTAGCAAGTAAACAGGAATGAGAAGTTTGTGGGGGTAGAGGAGGGTGGCGGGAGTGTACAGACAGGGTCAAATGAAAAAGGGGACTAGGTGTGGTTTGAGAGCCACACACAGTGAGAGCAAGATGTCAGGGCAGGCAAACAGAAGCAGGGACCGTGCTAATTATACATCCTAGTGTGAGAAGGTAGAACAGAGTATCTAGGATGACATATTAAGAGAGATCAAGCTCTATGTCCCAAGTCAGAGGCTGGAAGGGTGGCAACTTCTATTGTCACTGCAGACTAATGTGGAGGGAGGCAGCTAGCTATTCAGTTGGGAAGGATGGTTTTTCTTCAGAGAACAGAAGGGGAAGAGGAGTAAAGAAGCCAGGACCGAGAAGTAAAAGGTGGGCTCTAAGTGCGGTATGGGTGTTTAATGACAATTTTAAATGTGAACCGACAATGCTCATCACTACAGTAAGGTACTGAATAAATACATGGTGAAACCCAGCATGCTCAAGTTGACCACTAATTACTACTAATTCCAAGTAATCCTAACCCGAGACTGCCTTTGTCTTCGTAATAAAAGTCTACTGAGGGGTTTAGACTATGCATGGATGGGAAGAACAGGAGTTATCTTTGGAGATACAAGAGTTTTTCCTTTTTACTCTATGGGGTAGCAACACCTTTCAGGAACTTTAAGTGTCACCATGGACAAGAATGGGATAACCAAGACCCCTTTACCATTTTAATCCCAATGGGAATAGAACAACTGGCTCCATTCTAAGCCTCTAAGACTGCTTCAGTGCTCTTCCTTAAATGACTTCTCTTGGCCTCATGTGGTAGTCATTTGTCCCAGGAAAGGAAGGATAAGGGACTGAAAGGAAGATTTTTTACTTTAAGTAGGTTCCACACCCAGCCTGCAGCCCAACGTGGGGCTTGAAATCAGGACGCTGAGATCAGGACCTGAGCTGAGATCAAGAGTCACTTAACCGACTGAGCCACTCAGGTGCCTCTGAAAGGAAGATTTTTAAAGGGAAAAGTGATCCATTTGGAAAGCAACCAGAGAAGGGGGGATGAGGGAGATTCTGTGGGAGCCAAAAGCAAGAACAAAAACCCACTGGAGAAATGGGAGATAAGTGAATATATTCTGAAACATAGAGAGAGGATATGTGTAATTTAGACAGATGCCCATGGAGGTCCTTAGCTGAAAGTCTGGTAAACAATATTTTTGTATATATCTAGACAGATAAAGAAAGACAAGCAAAGCTGTACTCTTAAAAAAAAAATACTATTTTCAATGAGGCACACAAAGCTCCCGTTACTAATCAGTCAGGGAATGCAGATGACCACATCTCAATTTGACAGGAAAGGACACCACGGTAAAATGTCAGCTGAAAACTAAAATATGGTTTTTCAAAAAACAAACAAATAAAATATGGTCTTTTTTTTAGATGAATACATGTGCATAGTGAGCAAAGGTACACATCCCAATTATTTGGTATCCTTTACTACAAATACAGAAACAAACATACAAATACAGAAACAAACATAAGCAATGACATAAGTAAAATGTCAGCTGAAAACTAAAATATGGTTTTTCAAAAAACAAACAAATAAAATATGGTCTTTTTTTTAGATGAATACATGTGCATAGTGAGCAAAGGTACACATCCCAATTATTTGGTATCCTTTACTACAAATACAGAAACAAACATAAGCAATGATTTCCTGTCTGAAGAACAAATTGTTCCTTCTCAGTACAGGCTGAAATGTAAATAATGTCACCAAGTAGAAATCATCAACAGGAAAAGTAATGAAACTATATTACTATAGTTAAGGCTCTCTTCTCAAAAATATTAATTAGTAAGTGGTAATCTATTTTGAACCTTCAATACACTGAAGTTAGACTTAAAGAGCCTGAACGTATTCTGTCATATAACAAATATTTCTGAAGAACTTCTGAGGTTCTAGGTATTTGGGATGTAGTGCTGAACAGGATTAAGTATCCACCCCTCCATGAGGAGAAATACTAGGCCTAAAGAAGAGAGAGGTGAAAATCTATCATCTGTGATGCGTAGCAGCATGAATTCATAAATTTCCATATTATCAATAATCCAGTGCAAAGAAAAAGAAATCACATTAAGTCTGACTCAATTCTACAAAAATTTTATTGGTAAAATAATGTGAGGCAATAAGAACAAAGCCTTCCAAATTTAATAACACGGTCACATACTCCTATCTACCAACGAGTTCAGTCTTTTGTGGAACAGACAGCTATTGAATTAGATTAAAACAATTTTTTGAAGTTATGCGTTATCTTAGAACTCACTAGGTGGAGCTGGCTTTCTGATGCAGAAAATACTTTATGTTGTTGTTAAACAATGGAATATTATGAAGTGCAGATATGAAACAGAGCCAGGAAAAAATACTTTGAAGGGTTATAGGTCTCCTGCTATGATAATAACATTTCTTGAAATTTTCATCACGTAGTTGCTCATGCATACACTGTCAGCTCTATTTGAGTCCATCACCTGTGAAAGAATCTGCTTTGAAGGAAGAACTTTTAGGTGTCCTGTTCAAAAGCAGAATCTGAAAATTCGTGGGAAATCTACTTTTGCTTTTTTGGGAGACAATCAGGGATGTGATGCTAACAAGCTCATGCTTTACCTAGGCATGCTAGGCTTGTCTCTATCCCCTTAACTGTATTTTAGAATTAATATAGATTTATGTGAGAGGATAAACCAATTAGAAATAAAGACAGTTACAAAGTAAATGTTGTTCTTATTTTCTTTCTTTTTTAATATTTTTATTTATTTTTGAGACAGAGAGAGACAGAGCATGAGCAGGGGAGGGGCAGAGAGAGAGAGGGAGACACAGAATCTGAAACAGGCGCCGGGCTCTGAGCTGTCAGCACAGAGCCCCATGCAGGGCTCAAACTCAGACTGTGAGATCATGACCTGAGCTGAAGTTGGACGCTGAACCGACTGAGCCACCCAGGAGCCCCGATGTTGTTCTTATTTTCATACTCTATTTCTTAAAAATATAGTTAAAAAATTTTATTTCTTTACTTTGAGAGAAAGAGAGAGGGGAGGGGCAGAGAAAGGGAGAGAGAGAATCCCAAGCAGGCTCTGCACTGTCAGCACAGAGCCCACCGAGGGGCTCGATCTGACGAACCTTGAGAACATGACCTGCGCCCAAATCAAAAGTTGGACACTTAACCAACTGAGCTACCCAGGTGCCCCTAATTTTTATTTTAATTTCATCATAAATGAATATTTTCTCATAAAAAAATTTAATTATGTAGATAAAGCCAAATTCCTTCCTGAATACAAGCCAATGTCTCTACCTCAAGAGTCCTCAGTATAATCAGTATCGTCTCAGACCTTTTCCAAGCATATCCATAAATGTTTATATGTATACTTTTTTCATTTATTGTGTCTAGAGATCTAATAAGTCAGTACACTGCTTGTTTTCTTCTCATAAAAAATAAAGCAGTTACATAATATGGCATAGTAAGGATGTAACAGTTTACATTGATATATTTTACTGACGGATATTTAGGTTGTTTATAATTTTCCATTCCTGCATTAAACAATACTGCAATGAGCCTCCTTGTGCATAGATGCGAATAGTTTGGTAGAACAGATACATTACTCTGCTTTTCTAAGGAAATAAATGCCCATATAATAAAATTTCCTGCTTCATTCTATATATGCTCCCTGTCCATAAAGATTTTCGGCAAACATACAAGACGGTTTCCTTCTGTCTTTCAAATTTTTCCTATAACTAGCTATACTGAAATACTAAATGATGGACCACAGGCTTTAATTTTACAAGCAACCTCTTTGTCTTTCTTTCTCTTCTCTTTAAGGGGAGCCACTAGAAATAACTTCTGATTAATCCCAAATCACAAGGCTAACACATGCAAAGAAGACACAATAAGAGGAAGTCGAAATAACAGGAATAAGCTGTTTCCCTTTTTTACTTGTTTTAGTTTCAGGCTGAATAAATGCAATGAAATCCCCCACTGTTATAATCTTTTCTGAAGCCTCTCCCCAATGGCTACAGAACGATGTGTTCTCTAAATAGGTAGCATTTTACAAGCTAAATTCCCCCTTTCTTTCCTCAAAGTCATACAAAAACCAGGCCACAGAAAGATGTCAATTAAATGAGAAATTTGCTTATTTTTTGGAACCTTCACTCTTGAACTGCTAAATGCCATAATTTGTAATATGAATGATGGCATGTGCTAAAAAGTTGTATAGCAAGTAGCTGATATCAGATAATTATTCTTAAGAGCTGTTATACATGGGGCTCAATGTCTTTCTCTCTTTCTTTCTTTTCTTTTCCTTTCTTTTTTTTTTTCTAATGTTTATTTTTGAGAGAGAGAGAGAGAGAGAGAGAGAGCGAGCACACCAGTGGAAGAGGGGCAGAGGATCCGAAGTGGGCTCTGCAATGTCAGCAGAGAGTCTAATGCTGGGCTTGAACTCATAAGTGAGCCGTGAGATCATGACCTGAGCGGAAGTCAGATGTTTAACCAAGCCACCCAGGCACCCCACAATGTTTTTCTGATGCAAGAAAAGACACTTAATCACTTAAGAATGCAGTCTACTTTTTTTTATAAATACCCGACTCATAAACAGCCCATATATATGACCAGCCTTTCCTGCTTCTTTTGGCTCTTCTCTGCTAGTGTACCCACCACTGAACCTGGTAACATACATGCCTTTTAGTAATTTCATTCCCTTTCCGGGGCAGAACATTTTTGGGGAGCTCCTACCATTCTCAAAGGAACCGAGTCAAGGGGAAGCAAAGAAGAGGCTTTGTGAGATGTATTTCCCTATGCTCACTTTTCTGTGCATTATTTTTTCACTTACTATATCTTAGAGAATGTTATACATAAAGATTTCTCATTCTCTTTAATGACTGCATAGTATTCTGTTGTGTAATCATACCATAATTTACTTGGTCAGAACCCTACTAATACACACACAAGTTATTTCCAGCATTTTGTTGCTATGACCAATATTGCAATAAATGTCCTTACACATACACTTTATTATATAGGCCTAAGTACATCTGTAGGATACATTTCTAAAAGTAGATAATGACACTAGGTTAGTAGGATCACAATCTGCCTTTAATGAAAAATAAAGTATAAAAAAAAAACGAAAATAGTGTAGTATAGTATGACATGGTATAAATATTATAGTAAGACATAGAGTTACTATATATTTAGTGAAATTTTTGTTTTAATCGATACATATATGTGGGTGGGTATGGACGTCCTGAACTGTGACAAAATGATGGAACGTATTTCAAAATGTTTAAAAGATACCTCTTTAGACTCTGGTATGATGAAAAGGTATTTTTATCATAGCCTCCTTTCTTCTTCCCTTAAACTCTATGATCTTTTTATTGCATAGCTTGGGAGCTTAGGTTGGTTTTCAAGCAGAGACAGTTGAGTTATTTAGAGTGGGTTGGAAAAGAATAATATCAACAATATCAGGAAAAACAAACAGGGAAGAATTTAACTGTAGTTCTAATTAGCTCTAGTATCTTTCCCTACAAAGTGAATAATATGTGACTAAATTATTTTCTTAGGGCATAACTATTAATAAACAAGAAGCTGTTGTATAAAACTATTGCTACCTAAAAGCAAGTATTTCTAATTCTAAAGTAATTTACATATAATACAGAAGTTTGAAGGAAAAAAAGTAAAATTTGCATATGATTCCACTACCCAGGGACAACTACTATTAACACCACAACTACAAATTTCAATCTATTTGTTTGAGTCCTTTTTCTGTGTATACACACATGCACACATGTAATTGTTATGATCAAGATTAAAGGATATATTTAATGTTATGACCTGCTTTGCAAATTTAGCATTACACTGTAGGAACATTATTACTATGTCATTAAAACTTTTTCATATGCATCATGTTTTAAAATAGCTGTGTAATAGTTCACCACATGGATATATTACTAATTCATGTAGCCATTAACCAAGGGTTACTTTTTATAAAGAATTAATTGGAACTAGATCAATAGAACTATGTTATCATGAGCTGTTTGAAGGTAATTGGAAGTAACTTATAGAAAATTTTTTCTGTAAGTAGATTTTTACATAAAGCCATTTAGACTACAGCAACTCTCCTCAATAAATAGGTGTTCTGAGATTAGTAAATTTAATAAAAGAAACCAGTATTGAATTTTTAACTCAAAAACATAACAGAGAAGTAATACTATGTCTACCTATTCTGCAATAACTCACTCTGGAGCAGCATTCAGATGTAGGGTTGTTGCCTATAAATAAATCCTCTTTAAAATGAATTATCTTCCTGTGGTCCAAATTAAGAAATAATTAAGAAATAATAAAGAAACGGTATATATATTTTTTCTAAATGTTGATTTAAGAGAGTGTATGCATGCAGGTACAAGTGGGGTTAGAGCAGAGAGAAAGGGAGAGAGAGAATACTAAACAGGCTCAGATGCTGTCAGTGCAGAGCCCTACATGGGGCTGGATTTCACGAACATGAACCATGAGATCATGACCTGAGCCGACATCAAGAGTCAGAAGCTCAACCGACTGAGATACCCAGGCACCCCAAGTATACTTGGGTGTCTATTTCCTGACTAGTCATATGACATACTAAAATACAATTTAAATCATTCAACATGAAAAGATAATCTTTAATCTTCAATTAGATTACTTCTGTTACTCCTAGGAAAGAGATAATAATATTCTATCAGAAGGTGAAAAATGAACATGATGTTTGTTTTTGCCTCTTTAGAAAAATTATTTATCCAAAATAATAAATAAAATTATTTATCAAAAAATAAGAAGGTAATAGACTATTAAAACTAATAAAGACAAAGGATAAAAGCAGCTTTAAAGGGAACAGTGCATAAAGCAACAGAAGTATTCTGTTTCTTTTTTTGAGATGTTTATGATTTTTTAAATTACTATTAAGTTTTGCCATTGGAAAAATAATTACTGAACTTTAAAATTTAATTTTAAAAATTAAATTACAGAATTATAGTTTCTAAAAAGTAGTAGAGCAAAGCTGAAAAAGCTACTACACATCACACTACTTGGTCAAGAGAAGGTCAATAAGGGGATGAAGCTCTTTCTCAGATAATATTTCAGACACAGAGCAAGGACATAACCAATTATCTTCTCAATTGATACAGCAAAAGCACAGGACAAAATCCAATATTCATTCCTGATAAAAACTCAGCAAATTAGGAATGGAAAGAAATAGCCTCAACTTGATAAAGAACATCTGTGAAAAACTTACAGCCAACATCATATTTAATGATGAAAAACTGAGCATTTTCCCCCTTTCCCCTTGTCAAGAACAAGACAACGGTATTCTCACCACTCTGACATGGTACTGGGGGTTCTAGCCAATGCAATAATGCAAGAAAAATAAAAAGCATTTAGATTAGAAAAAAAAAAAAAGTAAAACTGTCTTTACTTGCAGTCATGATTATTTGTAGAAAATCCAATTATTTGTATAAAATAGCTTTTTATAAAAAAAGCTATTAGAACTATTAAGTGAGTGTAGCAAGTCTGCAGGATAATGAATCTATATGAAATCAATTTTATTTTTGTATAACAACAGTCAGAAATTAAAATTAAAAAACAACACCATTTATAATATCATAAAAAATAGGAAATAGTTAGGGATAAATCTGACAAAAGATGGGAAAGACCTATACACTAAAAACTATAAAGCACTGCTGAGAGACCTAAATAAATAGAGAGAAATACCATTGTCATGGATTAGAAAATATAATATTGTTAGATGTCTATTCTCCCCAAATTTATCTATAGATTCAATGCAATCCCAATAAAAATCCCAATATGATTTTTGGAGAAACTGATGAGCTGATTCTAAGATTCATATAGAAATGCCAAGGAGCATGAATAACCAAAACAACTTTGAAAAAAACCCCACAAGTTGGAAGATTAACACTATCTTATTTTAAGATTTACCACAGTAATCAAGAAAATACGGTACTGGCATCAAGGTAAATCAATGGAACGAAACAAAGAGTCCAGAAACAAACCTACAAATATATGGAAAACTGATGTGACAAAGATGCCAAGGCCATTCTACAGAGGAAGGACAGTCTTTTCAACAAATAGTGTTAGAACAATTGGACATCCATATGAAAAGACTTTGATCCATATGTTGTACTATATAATATATTAATTAATTGAAGTTGTATCATAGATCTAAGTGTAAAGCTTAAAACTATAAAATTACAGAAAAAAAAAAACATAGGAGGAAACCTTTCTGACCTTGGTTTAGGAAAAGAAGCAAAATCCATAAAAGAAACATTGATAAATTGGATTTCATTAAAATGAAAAACTTTTGCTCTTCAAAGGATATAGTTAAGAGAATGAAATGACAAGCCACCAACTAGGAGGAAATATTTGCAAGATATGTATCTAATAAATGACTTGGATCTAGATAGATCAGAAATCCTCAAAACCCAATAATGAAAAAACAACTCAATTTTAAAAATGGCCAAAATTTTGAACAAATCAGAGAACAATATAGACGGTGAAAAAGCTCATGAAAAGATGCTCAACATCATTAATCAAAAAGGAAATGCAAAATAAAACTACAGTGAGATATTATATACCTATGAGAAAGGCTAAGATTAAAAAGAGTGGCCATACAGGGTGCTGATGAGGGTGTGGAGCAACGAGACTTAGACATGACATACATGACAGGTGGGAATGTAAAGTGACATGACCACTTTGGAAAACAGTTTGGCAGTTTCTTAAAACAACAACAACAACAACAACAACAACAACAGCAACAGCAACAGCAACAATAGACATACACCCACTAGGTAATACAGCCATTCCATTCGTAGGTATTTATCCAAGAGAAATGAAAGCATATGTCTATATAAACCCTGGTATGTGAATGTTCAAAGCGGTTTTATTTGCAGAAGTCCCAAAGTGGAAACAATGAAAATGTTCATCAACCGATGTGGAGCATACATACAATAGAACACTACTCAGTAATAAAAGGAATGAACTATTAATACAATAAAAACATGGATAAATCTTGGGGCGCCTCGGTGGCTCAGTCGGTTGAGTGTCCGACTTCGGCTCAGGTCATGATCTCACAGTTTGTGGGTTCAAGCCCCGCATCAGGCTCTGTGCTGACTGCTTGCTCAGAGCCTGGAGCCTGCTTCAGATTCTGTTTCCTTCTCTCTCTGCCCCTCCCCTGCTCACGCTTTGTCTCAGTTTCTCAAAAATAAATAAAATGTAAAAAAAAAAAAAAAAAAATTAAAAAAAAAAACATGGATAAATCTCAAGATAATCACACTGAGTGAAGTAACAGGACAGAAAATGGTACATTTTATAGGATTCTACTTATATAAAATTCTAGGAAATGTAAACTAATCTCTAATAGATTAGTGGTTTGGGTGAGGATGTAGGAAGGAGTGGGGATGGTTAGGTAAAAGGGTTACAGAGGAATATTTGCAAGGGGAGATTGGATATATTCATTATCTTGATTGTAGTAATGGTTTCATGAGGGAATACATCTAACAAGTATCAATTTATATACATTAAATATATGCAGCTTACTGTATGTCAATTATACCTCAATAAGCTGTTTAGAAAAACAAAATATAGGGGCGCCTGGGTGACTCAGTTGGTTGACAGTCTGACTTCAGCTCAGATCATGATCTCATGGTTCATGAGCTTGAGCACTGTGTTGGGGTCTGTGCTGACAGTTCAGAGCCTGGAGCCTGCTTCGGATTCTGTCTCCTCCTCTCTCTGCCCCTCCCCTGCTTGTGCGCACACTGGCTCTCTCTCACTCTCTCTCAAAAATAAACATTAAAAAAATGAAAAAAAAAAAAGAACAACAAAGTATAACAACAGTATGCCAAATCAAACAATAGAAAAATACACAAAGAAATCAATGGGAAAAAAATCGATTCTAAAAAGGCTTCCACATTGTCCCTGTATTTCCTGTTTTCATTATAGGGGTGAGAGGGGATATAACATAACATCTGTTTAATGCCCCAGAACACACCCTTAACCCTTGCTGTCTGAAAATACACACTTTTGGTGGTGGGGGTAGGGATAGATCATCTCAAAGCCAACAATTCCTAAAAGAAACACAAGCTAAAGTATAAGCCCTGTTGACAACAAAGACTTAATCTAAAGATTAATCTTTCTTATGAAGAACAGCATTATTATCAGTATTTCTTGCTTTATGGAATATACTTTTGTTCCAAAATGGGTGGACTGTAAAACCTATGTTCTAATAATAAGAAGAGTAAATGAACACTGGGCACCTCAAATAGCATTTGGTATCTCATTTAATCCTCCCCAAACCCGTATCATTTTACTGATAAAGCTTACAGGGTAAATAACTGGCTTAATGTACACGATTAAATAGTAGTGTGCTAACCTTTTGATTTGAAAGCTTCATGCTCTTAACAGCTACACTTAACTGAATATTCTAATTGATAGCTTTGTAGACTGCCTAGTAATTATCTTTATGTTTCTTTTTTTAAAAAGCTAGGATTTCACTTATATACTTTACTCAGAGAGAGTAGGAATTAAAAATATCAGCCAATCCACTAAATAAATAGATAAATAAATAATAAAATATGTCCCAAACAGCCCACTGATTTCTTTCTTTTTCTCTCTTTCTTTTCTCTCTCTTTTCTTTCTTTCTTTTCTCTTTCTTTCTTTCTTTCTTTCTTTCTTTCTTTCTAATTTTATTTATTTATTTTGGTGGGGGGGAGGAACAGAGAAAGAGGGAGAGAGAATCCCAAGCAGACTCTACACTCAGCACAGAGCCCGACATGGGGCTTGGATGCTCAACCAACTGAGCCACCCAAGTGCCCTTATTTTCCAAAATTTTTAAATGGCCATGATGTCCTCTGTCTTCTTCTGGAGTAGTCAGTCCTTGCTGGGAAGCCATCTCCCAGATCTGCTTGGAATTAATGAGCTGAGGCTCTCTTGCTCAACTGTGTGATTCTACCCCAGCTTCCCCTAGACAGTTGGTTCATGAGCAATGTAATTTGCTTTTGATGTGGAAGGGACTCCTATAGTGTTCTTATTCATGAAGACAAACTGGTCAAAGAGAAAGACTTTCATAAAGAATGTTTTTCTCTGACATAATCCCTTGTAAAACAGAAAATCACTTTATATAAAAGTTCAATTAGGACCAAATACAGTATAAATGGCCTCTGTAACAATTAGACTTGAAATACAGAAGAGCTGAATATGACACTATTTTCTATTGACTTTTCTGGTTCCATGCCAAACATGTCTTGGCTGCAACAGAAGAGTGAGGAGGCTTTTATATCTTGGGGAGAAAAAGACCATAACCACAGTGGGGGCTCTAGAAGGGTGTAGCTGCAATCTGGCACTTTAGCAGAGATTCTGGAAAATGAATGAAGCTCTTTTATAATTATAACTCTGTATGTAGGATCTGGGAACTTTATAATAAATATAACCCTATAACCCTATATAAATGCAACCCTTGCCAATGTGACCTACTATTTATTTAGCAGCAACAGTGAACCATATGGTTTTATTCAGATATGCAAGGTTGAAGAACAGATTTTATGTCCAGGAAAAAAAATCTATTTTGAAGGTAAAGAGGGGAAGACAAAGGTAAGCTCTTTTACTTAAACAGAAAGAAAAAAAAACCCATCATAACTATTTCAAAACCTTTTCAACCCACTAAGCATGAATTAAAGAATAATAAAGGAAGAAAATTAGTAAGCTGCCTTGTTAGTCCAAGAAGTCCAACAAGTTGTCAAACAAGAATTATAGAAATTATAACAGTAAAATCTGTATAGGTTACAGAACCCAAACAAATAAACAAAAATAAAAAACAAAAAGCTACTCTACAAGTAAAAAGAGAGTTCATTTGAACTTTAAGAATCTTGTATGGCAGTTGCTTTTCTTGAAGGCCTGAAACAGTTTTGACCCCAGCTGCTACTTACTTTATCTAACAATAGACTGCTTCAAGACGTATCACTTCTGGCCAAGCTATTCATTTCAACTTAAACTGCATATAGCTCAAGCCTCAGAAGATAACTTTATCACCTCCGAGCCATATGCAGACTAAACACAACACTTGTGCCTGATTCTGAATGGTATCTTATATCCAAAAGTTCCCTTAATTATAGCTCTTCCTTCTCAAGCTGCTCTTTCAACTTGTCAGAAGCTGCCTAAAGTCACTAACATTGGATCTATGCAGAAAAAATATATTTTAGGAAAACATGTGCAACAAGGACCGACACATCTATTGACGTTAAAACCAGAAGGCAGTGTGTTGCGGCCACATGAGAACAAGCTGTAAAATTTAGTAATTCACAACATTCACTTTAAAATGTTACGGCAATCTTTTATTTATTTATTTATTTATAATTTTTTTAAGTTTATTTATTTTGAGAGAGATAGTGTGAGTGGGGGAGGGGCAGGGGGGAGGGAGAGAGAGAGAGAGAGAGAATCCCAAGCAGGCTCTGCACTGTCAGCACAGAGCCTGATGTGGGGCTCGAACTCAGGAAACCCTGATATCATGACCTGAGCTGAAATGGAGAGTTGGACACTTAACTGACTGAGCCACCCAGGAGCCCCTTATGGCAATCTTTTAAAGCAACAAATCACAATGGCACCATCATTTCCTCTATTCAACAAATATTTATTGAGTGTCTATATGTTAGGCACTAAGCTGGGTGCTGAGGGTATAATGATTAGCAAAATGGGCACACAAAAGCTCTACAGGTTTGTGTGGTTTCTGAGGCTGAAAAGCAAAGAGAAGGTAAGGTCAGCCTGATTTTTCCATTAGAGGCAGCCAGCCCCCCACCCCTACCTCAGTTGTGGAAGGGTTGAAGTCCACAAGTTTCTGTAAAAGTCAACTGTAATCTGTAGGGGGAACCGCTTCCCGGAGTCCTCCTGCCCATAGCAGTAGATTCTCAGGTGAGTCTGTTTAACACATTACCAAACTATTGTAGTTTTCTAAAATCTGATTGCTATTTATAATGGCTCCTAGAAAATGCTTTCTGGGTTTTAAAAGGAGCCATCACCATGAACCAAGAGCTTCCTGGTGCAGCCCAGGCAGTGAACTCTTCGGGTTCTAAGCTGATGACGCCTATCCACACGAGAGCCAGGGTCACAGATGAGAACCAAGAGAAAGAAGTGGGAAAACAACAGGCTATAGGAGTGAGGATTGAGGAACGATCTCAAATTTTCCCCAATTCTTTTTTCTCTTCTCTTCATTGAGCAGATAAACCCGGGATAAAAAATGGGAGGGTGTCCTGGGTTTAACCAGGTTAGGACTACTGGTAACAATGGGATAGGGTTACGAAAAATAGAATAGTTTCCAGCGATGTACAGGGAAAGAAAGAAAATTCACCAATAGTGACAAAAGGGAAGGCCTGTGGAGGTGGCAAAAATGAATCACCAGCCAGAGTGAATATTTATATGCAATATATGCTGGCAGGGGAGTCATTAAAAAACTAGGCACTGTTGAGGGCACACTAGAGGCATCCATTCATATTATTAGCGACCAATGACCGTTCCTTGGATATGGCATATACTATATGCACTGAAAGAATATACATAAAGGGAAAAAAAATGAATCCTACACTGTTGGGAGTATTTGCAATGCCGGGCAAATACTTGCAGTGTTACACACAGATACTAGTTATTAATCATTTATTCTTATCTCAGAGAAGGAAGCTTTGCTTCAGAGAGACTAAATGACTTGACCAAAGTCATAGTTCTAATTACTGGTATGGAAGGCAAAGACTCAGGCAATGACCTTTAACGTATGTGCCTTGGCACGTGTCGAAGCCATAAACATGTGATTCCCTGGGAAGCTACGCAAACCAAGACTGAAGTAAGCAGGGAAAGGAAGAAAATATGACCGACTCCATCCCCCCACATCAGAAGGGAATCACCTCATGCACTCTGGAGAGGGAAACCACTGGAAATTACTTATCACACGTTACAAAGCTACGAGGGAAAGCCAACAAACAAAAATCCAATAGTTTTCAGTGATAAACTACCCTAAGGCATATTTATTAGACAGAAATGTCAGTCTTTTTCGGTCAGCCTTGAAAGACAAACTAGCACGTCACTTTAAATTTAATAGCATATAGAAATAACGGTTTAGATTTTATTTTTATCACAATTATAATTTCAGAGTAATCCAAGAAAAGACTACCCAGGTTTGACTAAATGAACACATTTACTCTTCTATCACTGCAGGAAGGGAAAAGGCAAGCTAGAGAAGAGAAAAGCTATAGCTTTTTGTATGAACTCGACTGAGTGGTTATTGTTAGCTACTCAGGAAATCACCGATTCTCTGAGCCTCCTGGAATGGCAATGAGAAAATTATCTTTGTTGCTATAAAAAATGTCTTCAACAATGGAGGGTCATATGAACACATACGAAATATTAATGCAATATTTAAGAAGGAGCTAGGATAATTTTGAAAAGGGAAAACAACAAAGTACTTCATAAACCTTTTACCAGTGAGCTTCAAAATGTACACTGATAACAGAGAACAAACTGAGGGTTGGTGGGGGTGGGGCAAATGGGTGATGGGCATGAAGGAGGGCACTTGCTGGGATGAGCACTGGGTATCATATGTAAGTGATGAATCACTGGGCTCTACTCCTGAAGCCAGGACTACACTGTATGTTAACTAACTTGAGAAGAAAAAACAAAACAAAACAAAACCAGATGTATATCGATACAAGCTCTAACTAAAACTGGAAACTACAAAAATCTTGTTAGATCCTTAGACCGGGTGTATTTTGCAGGGGCTCTGCTCTCTCCAGCATGCTCAAGTCTCTCTCCTTTGGTCACTTGTCCTCCTTCTCCTCTTCCTGCTGCTCAGATACTCTTACTGTCTTTTCTTCGCCTCTCCAAGTCTGATCTCAGGACAGACTGGGAAACACTCTTACAGAGGTGTAAGGGATTCACAATACCTGAGTTATACTCCCTTGTATTTTTTCAATTAGACTTTGTTTTTTAGAGCAGTTTTAGGCTTACAGAAAAATTGAGTGGAAAGTAGAGTTTCCATATAACACACACCCACTTCCCCCACCCCTTGTGTCTTAGCAGATATCACACACTAAAACAAACGAATCCTTCAACAGGGGTCTAGAAAATCCAGAGATGGTCTTCATGGAGTCCTTGATCTCCCAGATATTATATACTGAATTTTGGTATATGGCTGTATATGTATGTTTTTAGGAAGCAGGTTTCATCAGGTTCTGAAGCAGTTGGCATTCAAAAATGGCTAAGGCCTCTAAGCTAAAAAAATGACGTTCAAGATCCAGACTAAAGGAAATATTTTGGAGTCGGAAAGGCTTTACCAGTGTCCCTAAAATCATACCACGCAAGGTAGCTGCGGGAGCAAGTATCAGTGTGTATATCCAGGCCTCTAACTTCAACAGGGGCTACAGAAATACCTTGGTTAAAGAAATTACAACCAATGCAACGACTTTTCAAAACATACGATGACCTCTTTTTTTCTTTTAACGTACCTTTAAAGCCTCTATCACAAGGTCCCTTGCTTCAAGCTCTCCTTCAAGAATACTGAATAGTGTTAGGAGTTCAGGCTTGCTGAGCTTTTCCAGATTCATCCTGAAAGCCTAAAACAAAGACAATGATCAGACAATCTCCAGAAGACAGAGTTGGTTTGATACGGCTAAGGAAAAAAAATAAAGTGAGTCACACAAGGAAAGAGCCACAATCACAGCATAAAATGCCTTAAGGCAGCAAATGGTTAGAATTAAGTTTAAAAAAAAATGGGAGCTTTCTGATGTTAATCATAAACTGAGCAGTAAGAGAAAATAAAATTCACCTTAAGTATGAATTTCGTCATCACTCACAAAGATTAATTTTCCATCATTTTTCCTCCAGGCATATTTACAAACATCCTGGGAGGTCTCAGAAAGAATTAGTCACTAGTTTTGTTCACCAGAAGTGCAGGTAAAATTGTGTTACAGTGAACACTATTTCACCGAAAAATTGTTAGAGCATGAAAAGATTTCTCAGTTTTAGATAACCGAATTCCTAAACTGTATATAAAACATTCTGGCATCCCTCTGAAGTTGGTTGAAATGAAATTTAAGCAAAGAGAATGTCCGGTGGCAGTATGGGAGAAATTTTTCTTTTAAACTGTCTGTCTACTTTCACAGGGAACCTCAATGAAACCATATACAAATATACTTTTACGTAGTTTCTTAAAATATATTGTCGTTTAAACATCTTCATTGGACAGGCTACTACTAACTGAATTTATCTGACTCCCCAAGTTCCCGTTTCTATGAAGTCCTGCATCTTTTGAGACATGTTAAATGGCAAACCGCATAGCACAAACTCAATCCTTTCCACAAGATTAATTTCTCAAAAGCCACATATAGACAGAAGTTAGATTGCCAGACAATTTTCAAAGGGTCTTCTGACAGGGTGCACAGTGAGATACATTTTTGAACCTCCAAAGCTGAGTAAATACTCCTTTCCTTCTCCTGTATTGTACTTGCAAATTGTCACTTCCATATAGTTTTCTTTAAAGGGAATTGCAACATGACAAGTTCACACACCCTCCCGTAATTCCCAACTCTTATGAGCACATTAAATTTTAGGAGGCACACAAAAGAGTCATTGATTCCTTCCAGACCTACTGCCTCTAAGTTCAGGAAAGCATGTAGAAAAGGCACACTTCACTGTGTTGTCAGATTATGTTCCAGGACATGCTGTACAAATCTTTTGCCACATGGCAAAATATGTTCAATCAAACTTCAGCTCTGCTGACTTTCTAACTACTGAGTTTTAGCAACTAGTGAGTGATCCTCACTTCAGCATTACAGAAGACATCTCACAACAGGTATTTTACAAATAAATAAAAACAAAAACAAAACCCCACACCTAATAAAGCTACACTTAATTTAAGCTATGTTGGAAAGAGGGGCGCCTGGGTGGCTCAGTTGTTTAAATGTCCGACTTTGGCTCAGGTCATGATCTCATGGTTTGTGTGTTCGAGCCTCACGTCAGGCTCCGTGCTGACAGCTTGCTCAGAGCCTGGAGCCTGCTCTGGATTCTGTCTCCCTTTCTCTCTGCCCCTCCCTGGCTCACACTCTGTCTCTGTCTCTCTCAAAAATAAATAAACATTAAAAAAATTTAAAAAAAAAGATATGTTGGAAAGAGCATGCAGCTTTGCAGACAGATGGATGTCAGGTCTGCATCTTCAGGTCTGCATCTTCTAGTTGTGGGATTTCTTTCTCTTTTCTTTTTTTTTTTTTTACGTTTATTTATTTTTGAGAGACAAGAGAGAGACAGAGCATAAGTGGGGCAGGGGCAGAGAGAGAAGGAGACAGAGAATCCAAAGCAGGATCCAGGCTGAGTTGTCAGCACAGAGCCCGACGCGGGGCTCGAACTCAAAAATCAGTTGAGTCACACTGGTTTCTTAGATAAAACCCTTCCCCCTCTTCCTGAAGGTTTCATATTTTAATATCTCAGAAATTATAAAGCAGAGGGAAAATCTCATCATTTTAAGCCCATCCTCTTCCCTCCCATGATGTTCAGCAGAATAATGGGCATCTATGAAGGTACTCTGTAAATACCAACCACACTGAGTAAATCAACTGGATGGAGAAGCACCAAAGTAAAGATGATTGTGTTCAGGCATATTCTTTTTTCCTTCAGTATCTTTGTAGTCCTTAAATACTCTTATTTAGAGATCTAAAACTGGGGCTTAAGGAAGCAATGTGATGTGAGTAAAGCATGACAGACGGGGGGGTGAGGAGTATAGAATTTTAGTCTGAGCTCTGCTACTAAGCAACTCTGTGACTTTGAGGACAAAAAGTACCCAGTTAGACTGGCACGCAGCCTCCTCACAGGTAAAATCAGCCTAGATAATCTCTAAAGTCCTTCTTGGTTCCATTTAAGCTTTCATGGGTAAAAATCAAGAATTGTTAGAGAATCCAATGAACTAAGACTAAAGTGAATATACAAAGAACTAAAACCGACTGTACCTAAATCAAAGTCTTGTATCTGCTGTAATAAACACACATCCTCATAAAGGAGTAAAATTGAAACACTCTTTAGAGCCACTTTAATTATAAAGGAGTCCAGCCCTGACAAGAAAAAATTCCATTCTTTGTCAATGGTATAAAGAATAATATTCTTGTTATCTACATTTATAAATCACTTCTGCACACAAATTTCAATATCTGGCACATCCTGCCAATATGTGCCCATTCACCCAGCTTAGTGTCTACATGAAGTGAAGACAATGCAAATCTGACACAGGAGGAAGAAAAGGGCCACAGCTATGTGACTGAAAAGCAATAGGTCTGTTTGTACATGTTCCCATTACCTTTCTTTATCAATATTAAAATTCAACAGTTCTTTGCTGTTCTTTATTATTTGAATCTAATCTCAATACACAAGACATCATGATAAATTTAATATATGAAAGATAGTAAAACCGTACTGTTGCAGGATGATGGTGATATTCCTGGGAGTGGGGACGGAAGTGGGAGTGGGGGGGGTGATACTGACCTGATAATCGGTGGTCACACTTTAGTCCTCAAGTATAAATTCTCAAGGTTTTCTTCAGTTAAAATTTGGGAAAATTGACAAATATACTCAAAATGCCATCAGCATGGTGGAAAAGTGTCCAATGCTGCAAAATAATAAGAAATTTATTGTCTATGTGACCATACTATAAACGATTTGATAAATCCCATGAATGTCAACTGTCATTGCAGCTGGTAAGGCCTGACAGGTGTAGGTTGACACAGAAAGAAGAAAATAGCCACTTCTTCAAGTTGAGGCTGAGTAATATAGGAAACATACCATGAATCTCACTTCCCTTTTGCAATTATCATTAGGGAAGGTGAGGGCTTTCAAAATCTTTTTTTTATGTTTATTTATTTTGAGAGAGAGTGCACGCGAGTGGGGGAGATGCAGAGAATGAGGGAGAGAATCCGAAGAGGGCTCTTTGCTGACGCAGGGAGGGGGAACTCAATCTCATGAGCTCATGACCTGAGCCCAAATCAAGAGTCAGACACTTAACCGACTGAGCCACCCAGGCACCCTCAAAATCTTTTTTACTTTAAAATGTCCAATGCTGTTTCAAGGACTAATTTATGAATGTCCTAGAAGAGAAAAGACAGTCTCCCTGAATTGACAAAAGCCTATTTGCTTAAATCACCATGATTTATGCACAATATGCTCAGAGAAAAATAACATAATTACAACCCAACTTTTCAAACTGCTAAATTTGTGTAAGGTACATGCTTATCCCCTCACCTCCTGCTAATCAGTGAACAAACAAATCAACCTGTCACCACCTGGACTTTGTCTGTAAGGCTAATGACTCATCCCAGCTCCTACTTTTCCCCGTTTCTTTTTTCCAACATTAGGTGTTGAATTATATGCCAACTTTTGGTGTATGTTTTCCTAATAGATCAGACCCAGCAAGCTTTTAAAAAAAAATGATAGGCTTTAAATTTTATTTGATAAACCATAATTTTTGTCTTGAACTTTACAGCACTCAGTCTTAAATGAAACTCCAGTTTCTGCCTAATATATAAATTACGTGGCCCGAGACTTTCAGAAAAAGGCTGCTGCTGCTAGCTCCAAACTAATCATCAGAAATATGATTGCCAGATTTTTGGCATGCCATATTGTAGTCTACAGACATGCTCTCTACTTGTTTTCTAAATGAGCTGTTACTTGTCACTGTCATCATCCATTAAGTGACTTTGAAAGACAAGATCATTTCAACCAGATGCTCAGCTCATTCCTTCCACTTGAATCTCTCCAAGATGCAACTTTCCTTAGAGTTTAGTGGCAGATATGTTTGTCTAAGGAACACTACAGTCTATAAACTTGAAATAAAAACCAGTGGTGGACAAGTTGTCTGGATACATTATCATATGCTGTGGTACAGCATACTAGCTGTAGCTATTATATTAAGCTTTATAGTTTTCTCAATTAAAAAATAAATACAGGGGCAACTGGCTGGCTCAGTTGATACAGCATGTGACTCTTGATCTCAGGGTTGACTCTTGATCTCAAGGTTGTGGGTTCAAGCCCCACATTGGGTGAGGAGCCTACTTAAAAAAAATAATAAAATAAAATAAATTTAAAAATATAAATATATATATATATAAGAAAAAAAGATAAATGATACATATTTTAAGACCCTGGAAAAATAAGCCTATTCATGGGATAAGTACGAAACTTATTTTTAGGTTATCAATAAGTGATTGCAAACATCAGTTTTGCCCAGAGGACCATTCGGTCTGTTCACATGCTACTTTCCATCAAGTAAGGGCCAACAGGAGTGCAGGAGTCTTCTCCACAAACTTTTATGTGCCAACAGTCACAAGGGCTGTGGCTCTCAAGAAGGGCACCCTCATCCACCACTGAACTTCCTAAATGGCACTGCCAATTTTGCCCTGAAGGTGCATTGCCGTGGCTTAGGCTCTGTTCATTTTATTCTGACCTTTTCCCTTCCCTGGATAATGCTCAAGCTCCATTCATTCTAGTTCTGGTCGTTCCTTCTCCTTCTTGAGGAGGTCCCAGCTTTTGCTCTGGAACTCTGAATGAATCCTCCAGGAGAGCAGGCGTTGTTGCCTCTTCACCACAGAGATTGGTTGGCAGAAAAAGAAACACCCCAAACAATCTCTATAGCTGTGTAAGCAGTAGGGCAGGGTGGAGTGGAACACAAGAGGGATGTTTGTCTATCTAGTATCAGGGCGTGTGTATGTCTTTATGTGGAACCGAAGACTTGATTTCTAAATGGTGAATGATATGGGGCATAAAAGAGGGAAAACAACATTTTTGGATGAGTCTTAGATATTTCTGGATATAGAAACACCTAAAAAAATCTACACAGATCTGTTTTCTTTTTTTTTTTTCCTTAAGTCAACTTGTCTAGTATAAAAAACAAATCAGTTGTTTTACCCAGAAAATCATGCTTGCAACACTGGATAAAAATCACTTCTTTATTTTATACTCAGATGTCAAATTGAAGAAATTTATACTTGGGCTACAACTGACTGGGATTCAGGCCATTTAGTAAGTTTTTAGTATTAGCAATAAGATATGAGCAAAGATATAAAGCAAATTTGCTTCAATTATGTAAGGATTTTCACATACATATCAGCTAGGCCAAGGAGGCCAATTAATTCTTAAAATTCAGAGTCAACACCGCCACACAAAATGGGTGTTTTTTTGACAGCTTTCCACTAGATAATGTACTTCCTTAAAAACGCAGAATAT
This sequence comes from Panthera tigris, assembly GCF_018350195.1. Lineage (NCBI taxonomy): Eukaryota > Metazoa > Chordata > Mammalia > Carnivora > Felidae > Panthera > Panthera tigris. Next base: position 95,170,501 of record NC_056667.1, on the reverse strand, counting down.
ATGGAATTTAAAAAATCAAATAAACATGTCCTATTTATAAACATTCAATCTAAATATGGACAAAAATGCACTGCTATTTTTAAAAATGTATCCAAAGCATCCTATTATCTGGGGGTGGAAGGCGTTGACATATTACCTTGACTATCTCAAAAAGATTGAGGTTTCTCCAGCCTCTGGCGCTTCTGGTTTTCCAGAAGCGTTATTTATGCATCTGGGGATAAGAGTGTGATACCTCTCATTCCACTTTTGGCATTTTAGGATTAGGCTAGGGGAGAAAAACATGTCAAAATACTATCAGAAGATAATTTTCTGACCTAGAAAGCATATCTTTTGTACATTTACCTAAGAGAGCTGTTTTTGCTATTATTATTTACAAAGATTCTAAAACCAAGGCATAAAAACAAATCTCATTTTATTGAATTCTACAGCACTAAGCAATATAAGCTTTACTACATATGTCAAATCAATCTTTCAGTTGAAGATAAACGATATTCCGGACTATTTGGATCCTTACGTGTCTATGTGTTACAATTTAAATGCTTGGACTAAATTGGGTGCCTGCCCTCATTCATATATTGAAGTCCTGATCTCCAGACACCTCCGAATGTGATGCATTTGGAGACAGGGTCCTTAAAGAGGTAATTAAGTTTAAATGAAGTTATTAGGGTGGGCCATAATCTAATAGGGCTGTGTCTTTATAAGAGGAGGAAATTTGGACACAAACATGGGACAGGGAAAGACCACGTGAAGATGCAGGTGGAAGATGGCCATCTCCGAGTCAAAGACAGAGGCCTCAGAAGAAACCAATCCTGCTGACACACTGATTTCTGACTTCTAGCCTCCGGGATTGTGAGACAATAAATTTCTATTGTTTAAGCCAGCTGGTCTGTGGGACCTTGCTATGGTGGCCTGAGCAAACTACTGCAACATGCACTTTTAAACGCTATTAGAACAGCTAGATCTAAGACTTCCCCTTACCAGGAGAGTGCTGGAACATATTGCTCAGAATGCCTTTTGTTTGTCCTATTGCTATCAATTTGCTTTTTCCAGCCACACTATAGACAGTATTCTATAAAACAAGATGGTTTTGACCCAGTTTCAGAAATTACAAATTTCAGGATCCTGAAATGTAATATGAATAATGCACTTAGAAACTGCAATAGTGCTGAGGGATCAAGATGCTTGTGTATCCAATACTGTCAATATAGACTTTGAGGCAGGCCTCAAGAAACCAGTTCTGGGTCAACATTTAAATATACTTTCAGTTCTCTATTCAAACACATTCTATTCAAAGCAGATTCTAGGATACCAGATTTTCTGGATTTATGCTTGGTACAGAAATGAATGATATAATTGAGCCTATTGATGTTGATCACCACCACCTCAGAGTTTTATAGCATAGTTTTCTAAGAAGAATTCAAGCAGGAATAGTAATAACAAAAAAGACAAACATTTATTGAGCTAAATAAAAACAAAACAGAAAAGATAAACATTAATGTGTTCCAGGCAGTGTTGCAAGTACTTGACGCAAATTAATTCAATCCTCACAACAAGCTTGGATGACAGATGCTATAACCATCGCCAACCCCCCCCCCCATTTTATAGATTGGAAAAGTGAGGCACAGAGGCTAAATAACTTGCTCAAAGTCTCAGATCTAGTATGTGGCAGAAATAGGACTTGAACCAAGGTAACTGGATTCCAAGGCCTTCCTTAGTAACTACTGCTACTTGGTAACCATCATTCACATCTGATCTCATTTTATCCGCTTTAGGAATTGTGTGGTAGAAAAACCTCAGCTAAAACGAGATTCACAAAGCTGGAAGGGACCTGAGAAATAATCTAATTCAGCATTCTCCATTTTACAGATGAAAACTGAGGCCAGGGTTGTTAAGTGACTTACTGAAGATTATAGTTACACAGTAAAACTAGGTCTAACACTTATGTCTTTTTAAGATCCAGTCTAATCCACTTTCTGGGACACCATGATGATATCAGGTTTTTGTTTTGTTTAGCTCTAAGACTTAGGCATCTCTAGTTGTATCTCTCTGTGTGTGAATGTCTGTCTCTTTATCTCACTATGTGTATATGTCTGTTTCTCTCACTGTCTCTCTTATTTGTTGCCAACAAGATTTATATGTATATTGAGGAAAAGAAGGAAGTGGCTCATGCCCATAAACAAACATTCAAACATCTCTTCCCCAAAATGAGGACATTTAGCACAAGGCTATTAAAAACAAGTCTGTCTACCTGGATATCTGTTTACACCCTTTCAAGTACTCTCGTCTGAGACAAGACCTAACCAGAAGAACTACATTAGTTAAGCTACTGGAATGTATGTTAATGAAAATGAATAATAGATTTTATGTTAATATTTTGCATTAAAAAGTATGTCATTTAACATTAGAAAAATACCAGAAGCATGAAGTATATTTGTATATTTGTAAGTATACGTCAGTTGGCTTTCTTTAGTTAAAATGAAATTATAACATGATTTCATTGACATATGTATGTGTATCTGTCTGTATTATCTATGTCCATCATTCCCCTAAATTTTTGTTTTTCTGAAATAATGCCACCTGAGTCGTAAAATACCACAATGAAGGAAAAATAACATATAGATTGATTTTCTTTCCAGTAAAATGATTCATGGGCCACAATTCCAGGAGCAGCCTGAAATGCAAAAACCCTTCATATGTCAATGTAGAAGGAAGTTATGGACTCCATCAGGATTCCACACTGGAAAGAAACAGAATGTATAGTATGGAAGATGAACCAGAAAACAGTCAAGGGATTTGTGTTGTAGCCATGCTCATAACCCGGCTCTCTGGGAACTGCAAAAAATCCCACAATGAATATTATAACTGATGGTGGTTTTTTACTTTTTAAATTCTGATTTCGAAATTTTTTTAATGTTTATTTTTGAGAGAGAGAGAGAGAGAGGGGAGGGGGCAGAGAGGGAGGCAGAGAATCCAAAGCAGGCTCTGCACTGTCAGCGCAAAGCCCAAAGTGGGGCCTGAACCCATGAACCCGAGATCATGACCTGAATTGAGGTTGACCACTCAACTGACTGAGCTACTCAGGCACCCCTTAAAGTGTCTTCTAAATCAGAGATCATTGATTTTATTTTTTTGTTTGCTTGTTTTTTGTTTTGTTTTGGGGGGGGGGTTAAAAAATTTAACAATTTGGTATCAGCTGAAAATTACCAACAACAGACCGAGCAATTGTTCTTTGCTCCAAAGTTCTTCAGGGACAGTAATTCTCCTAAGAGGCAGCATGTCAATGAAAAGCTGCATGTGCTTTGGAATATGACACGCCCAGGTTTACATCCTGGCTCTGCTACTTCATAGTACCTCGATCCACTTAACCTCTGAATTTGTTCTTCATCTATAAAATGGGATGACACCACCGACTCGAACAGGATACTGAACAGTTAAAATGAGTGACTGGTCAGTTCTCATCCCTGGAGTACATATTTGGTTTCATAGCAAGGATAATGAAGTTTTCCTTTTGCGATGAGTTGCCAGTTTCTATCATTCGTGTTGTCTAATTTAGAAATCAAAAACAAGTTTACTCCTGACTTGGCAGGTTGATTTGCTCCAGGAAGGAGATGGCCTGGCCAGTTTCTGGGAAAGTCTGGGAGAGACACGGTTCAGGCCAATGGTTATCTCCATACTTGGGCAAAGAAAAGGACATTCTTCTGCCTACACTAGCTTTTTGTGACTTCCAGACACAGGTGAAAACCATATCTTTGCTTCCACAGAATCTGTATAGCTTTTAATTAAGTCACAATACATTTTTAAAAGTTTATTTATTTATTTATTTTTGAGACAGAGAGAGCAAGCAGGGAGGAGCAAAAAGAGAGGGAGAGAGAGAATCCCAAACTGATGTGGGGCTCAAACTCATGAACCATGAGACCATGACCTGAGCTGAAATCAAGAGTCAGACAATACCTAACTGACTGAACCAGGCTCCCCTAACCAAGTCACAATTTTAACTTAATGACTGAGAAACTGATTTTCTAAACATATCACAGCTATTTTTTACATTATATTAAATGCATAGTGCATATGTATCTATATCCATAGTCCAGGAGCAGTTATCACATTCAGCTGTTCTGTTTATATATCTGTCTTCTTAAGACTTTGCTCTCTTAGACAAATCCTCTGTCCTAATCAACTTGATGAAACTTAGCACCTAGCAGTGTGGTTCTCAGGGGTATTCAAAAAATGCTAGTTGGAAAAGAAATGTACAGCATAGTACTTTGAATTACAGCCAACAAGACTGGAGTTTCTCTTTTAGCAAACGAGAAGCCAGTAAACATTTTTAACCAGGTGAGCATCATAGTGAAAGCATAGTTTTAGGAAGGTTAAGGCTTGAAGGACAGAGCTGATTTGATGTATGGGAAATTGGAAACAGGAAAAGTAGGCAGGAGAAAACTGTAACAGCATAGGTATGAGGCTAAAATGTGTGAACTAGGATGGTAGCAGTAAGGATGCACGAGAAATACCGATGCGAGAGACTCCATGCAGAATTTACAGTAACTTGGTACTGGCTCCATTTAAGGAGGTGAGAGGGGAAATAATCCCAGATCAGCTGAGCTTGTAAACTGTCTGACTCCAATAATGACGCCATTAACACAAACAGGGATGTTAGAAAAGGAACTGGTTTTGGGGGAAAATGATGACTGATATGAGGCATGCTGAATAAGAAGTTAATAACTCAGTAAACTTCCCAAGAGGAACAAATGTGTTAGGAGTCAGTGTGGTGAAAGCTAAAGGTCTAGAAGTGAAGTCTTTAGGGGGTAATGCCTTTTAAGAGAATTTCTTCTGTGCCTTCAATTTAAGAACAAGAGGCAATAGGAAGAAACTGATACATCAGACTAAACCTGATCATTTTTGTACCCCCAAATATTAGATCACTGAAGAACCAGATTGGTTCTGTCGTTACTCCTGTACCATCTACCCCAACAGTAGGGACTAGTTAGCAGAAATTAAGAGATGGGGCACCCCTACCTTCCACACCTCCCGACAACAAAGTTAGTGCTTCTCTCTTCTTTCTGCAACTTACTTGTCACTTACCCTTCCTTCTTCTCTCCTTTATAACTTACAGTTCCTATCTCTTGTTAAAAGAGTTCCTGGCTCCTCCTGGCTTTCACCAGTCCTGGGATGGCAGACCCATAGAACTCTTCAGCCTCACCCTCCCCAAGCAGCTTTATGCAAAGGACCCAAGCAGATGCTCTCAAGGCTCAGGGTCAGAAGGGGGGGGGGGGTTGGTGTGTATAAACCCTGTCATCCTGTGCTGTCCTATTTTCCTTTCTAGTTTCTACTGAACTCAGTAACAATTAAGGATAACATTCTTTGTGGCTCGGCAAGTCAGAAAGGATTCATTGAGCAGAAGGGATACATTTAGATTGGGAACTCTGGCTTTGGACCTGAAATACAGACTTTGGAAATACTTGGCAGGGAGGAACCATATTACTGCATTCTCTACTTCAATGCCTGCTTGTAGTCCTGTTTTCCTCAACCCACACACCCCTGTCCTGGATTCCCCCCACCTCCACTCTTAACTGCCATCCATTGTTTCTTCTCACCTGTTCCTAGGATTGCTCCTTACTTTGGGGGACAATGGGGAAGTTGTCTTCAGAAGGCAAAAAACACTTTTGATCAAAATTACCACTGAAAATCCTTTAAATCTCACAGAAGGTACAACCCTGTATCGTCACAATGTCCACAAAACCATGTATATGACTCTGAGGATGGAGGCACTTAAGATTGTAGAGTTTGGAGTGTGACAATGGACAATTCAGAGAAGACACCAGATGGTTGAATCCCTTGCCTTTCTTTTTCTCGGGCCAGAAAAACTCAAGAAAGGTAATTTGCGTGACAAAATTATGAAACCCACACTCTATGAGACAGACACACACACTCTCCTAAAAATCCTTGCATCAGATGTTTGAGATCACGACATGTATAAGCTTTGTTTTCCTCAACTCAGGAATCTTAGCTATATATTGAAATACTTAAAACCAACTGAATGAAAACTAAAACCATACACAAATTCTTCGTCTTTGCTAAAATGCTAAGGGAGTAAAAGAATGTTTAATATTAAATTCTGTAACTCACAGGAAAGTGCTAAAAACGACAGCAATAACACCTACTAATATTGTGTGCTTCCTACATGCCAGGGACCTTGCTCTGTGATATATATATATATATCATATGTATCATATATATATATATATATGATACATATGATACATATGTATATGATATATATATATATAATTAGTTCATGTAAACCTTAAAAAAACACCTCTAAAAATTATTTCTATGTCGCAGTTGAGGAAAATGGGATATGGTGAGATAGAAAACTCTGCCTTTGCCTGGGTCACATAGTAAAAGAGCCGAAGAGTTGGGATTTGAACCCAGGTTTGCCTTTGGAGTCTGTGCTGTCAATTTCCATACTCCATGGCCTCACAATAAATAAGCCATTTTCTCACTGAAATGCTCTGAACTGAAACTTAGAAGATGTGATCTTTAGTTATTAGCAGCAAACATTCAGGAAATAAGAAAAAATAGCCTTTAGAAACAAGCTGACAAGCCATTCCCGGGTCAACCACCACAGACGGGACAGATTTCCTCTAGAAACAAACAAATAAATAAATCTCTGCTTCTCATATCATGCCACCAAACACCAATTCAATGGCAATCCCTCGAAACACCACTCTACTCCACTCAGAAAAGCCAAGAATTCCAATCCTGTTCTGCAAATTAACTGGTAGCACTGCAAACCTGATTTTGCCAAGACAAAAATCCACTGTAGACTGAACACATTATGCCCACCATAATCAGTTTGCATGATTCTTTTTAACGTTTATTTATTTTTGAGACAGAGAGAGACAGAGCATGAACAGGGGAGGGTCAGAGAGAGAGGGAGACACAGAATCTGAAACAGGCTCCAGGCTCTGAGCTGTCAGCACAGAGCCCGACGCAGGGCTCGAACTCACGGACCACGAGATCATGACCTGAGCCGAAGTCGGACGCTGAACCGACTGAGCCACCCAGGCACCCCTGCATGATTCTTTTATTTATTTACTTATTTATTTTAAGAGAGAGCACACGCATGTGTGGCAGAGAGAGGGAGACAGAGGATCCGAAGCAGGCTCTGCACTGACAGAGCAGAGCCTGATGTGGGGCTTAAACTCCCGAACTGCAAGTTCATGACCTACGCTGAAGCCAGCCGGTTAGCTTAATTGACTGAGCCACCCACCCAGGCACCCAAGTCTGCAGGCTTCCATTCAGGAACCCAATACTATTTGTGTCCCTATTCATGTATTTAGGGCTAGTTCAGAAAAGCACAAAATCAACTAAAAATTCACTTAAAAAAATTCCCAAAGTAGCTCAGTAACTTGTCAAAATCAAACACTCAGAACCTGTTCTTAAAAAACAGCAATCAGTTCCTAGTGTGCTCTCTTAAATTTACCTCATTCCACTCAGGTCAGATTCTTAGAAAAATAAAACCCTAAAATGACTAGCAGTGATTACATTAGCAAGTCTGCTTCAAATTTCATTACAGCAAAATTATACATGTAAACATCAGACATTTTCGTATAGGAAATTCAGCATTTTAAAGTCACTTAAGATACTGGAGTTCCATAAGACATCAGATAGGGAAAACAAAGTTACATCAAGGCAAAAAGAAATGGGCTGCTTATACTAAGTTTATACCTTATCAGTAATTTGTCTTTCTAGTCTACCATAAGGGGACTGCTTCAAACTAAATTCAACAAACACTTATTAAGTCAAACTATGTCCCAGGCACAGGGAAAGACTCAAAGCTTTTAAAAAAATTACTACTACCTGCTCTCAAATAATTTATAATCTAGTGACACAGATTGGACATATACATAAATATCCTCTGCATACAATGTTTTTCTTCACCTAATGACCAAACAGTTGTTGAAAAAGGCAGAGGAAGGATTTCCAAGACCCAAACATGTATCAGACGGGTCTTGCTTATTATGCCAAATAATCAAAGAGAATTATTTGCTCTTTCCTCTCTGCTCATTAAGGCCCTGGTAATCACCCCTGCTTTGGTTTCTTTAGTCTCTTACCTTAGTTTATTTTCTGTTCTCCACTCATGTAATAAGATATATCTTTTTGGGATTTCCTGTTCTGCTTTTAGCTTTTTCCGCTGCTATTGCTGGGGGCCCGTGTCTTACCCTCCTATCGCAGTACACTTTGTGTTTGCTGGGGAGACCTACCGCACAGTTTTTTCTTTGTGCTTTTTTATTGGAGATCTGGAAACAATCACGGAACAGATCTGTGAGCACTAAGAGTGGCTCTGAAAACTTCGAATCTAACTATTGAAAACTAATAATCTTCCGGAAGTCTACCTACAGAAAGTCTAATCAGGAAGGTAAGAGACGGCGTTATAATTGCCTGCTATGATTCCAACTCCTTGCATCTCATTGCTATGAGCCTGGCTACAGAGAACAGTAGTAAGATGGACTTCAGAATGAGAGCAAAACAATGTTAAAAAATACAGCAAATATTAATACCTGGAAGTGCTACCAATAGATGATTACTGGGGATTCATTGTCATTAACATCAGGCTAAAATCATCAATATTTTGCACCTGCTGAAATGAAGGTCAACTTGACAAAGCCTTTATGAGCACAATACAGAGACACTTCTTGCTAGTTACAAGTATGTAAATAGCCGGAATTAACCTTGCTTTTATTTATCCTGATCTCTGAGATTTAAAACTTGCTCTTACTTTTCATCCGCTAAATGTTGGTAGGTGATACTGGTCTTGTAAAACCAATCAACAACATCATGTATGTATCAGTTTCCCCTGGAGGGAAAACCCCACCATAAAAGAAGGGCTAGAGAGTAACCAAAGGCCTAGGGACCGGATTAATCATAAACCTAGATGGCTGAACCTGAATTTTCCTCAAACACTTCCTGTCTTTTGTTTCAACAGAACTACACCTTCAAGGTTAACTGCAGTCTCCCTGAGCAATGGACCAGCCCACCCTAGAGTGGGAAACACTCATTCCTAATCCAATGCTCTTTATTTACTTATCGACACTGTTTTAACAGAAAACACGCTCCTATTCACTGACAGTCAAACAATATACACTGCATTCTACCCACGAAAGGCCAACTCTGCAGATATCCAACACACCCACCTCAATGTTAAACATAAAAGGATGGTTTTTTCCTCAAGTTCCTAGGGCAGATACAGGATAGAAAGCAAAAATGAAACGCAACCCAAACCTAAAAAACCCTCGGAAGTTAGGTTCTCCCTCAAGGAACAGACTGAGGGAACCTTCCACTGAGGGAAGGTACCTTTAAGGGTGATGGGGAAGTGGGGAGTTACTATTTCTCCTTCCTCCAGAGTCTAGAACAGTCCCAAAGCGGGTGAGCTCTCGACCCCTGCGCCCCCCACCCCCACCCCGGGAACAGAGGATCCGAGGGGCTTCAGGAGGAGGGCTGAGGATCAGAGAATGGGGGATGGGAAGAACTGAAGTGGGGGAAGGCCGCTTCGTCTCTCGGAGCTGGTTGTCTAGGTCGGATCTTGATTTCTGCTTCGCTCACTTCTCTTTTTTGGAAAACAGTGATTTTATTTTACGCATGAAACTAGCTCTGATCCCACTCAAGCGAGCAGGGACAAGTGTAGGGAGGGATGTCTGGCCTCCCGGGGGTACAAAATGGGGGCGGGGGCGGCGGCAGCCTAGAGAATGGAAACCTGTGCGCCCTCCCCAAGACTGAGGCGCTGGGCGAGAGGATCCCTTAAGCGAGGGGTGTCAGGAGGGAAGCCCCTTCTGCGGAGCTGGGATTGACCGGGGACAATAAGTAGTTGCGAGGACCCTCGGAGGATGAGGAGCCGCCTCCTCGGGGAATACCGGGAGGCGGAGGAGAGGGCCCCGCCCCCTCAGGGGATGGGAGAGAGCGCCAGTTGGGACTGTGGCGGGACGACACCGGTAGTCCTACCCTTGCTTTTCTCTCGGGAACCCGGCCTCCCAGCCACCCCCAAACCCCAGCCCCGGCGGCTCCTACCTCTTCCCGGCGCTCCGGGCTCCGCTCCCCGCCGCCTCCGCCACCCGCTCCCATCCACAGCCCCCGGAGACCCCGCCCCTCAACCGCCAGGCGGGGGCACTGGCATTCGCCAGGGCCAATCGTCACCTCGCTTCCTCAGCCTAGGCACCAATGCGCGCGGGCTGGAGGAGGGGCTTCTCCAATGTCATTTAGGCTCCTCCCGGGGCCCCAAGATCCCTTTTGTTTGGGGAGAGCCAGGCTGGGATTGAGCTCGCGTCACTTCCTGGAGGAAGCGCCCTCCTCCGGCCCGGGCTCCGGGGTGGGCTCGCGCCCCTCCCGGCTCCGCTTCTGCAACTTTCCACCTTGCGTGCGGCTTCTGGGCAGCGCGGTGGCGAGTGTTTCGTGCTTTACCCTACTGGTCTGGGAAGCTTAGGAATGGCGGGCTTTGGGTGCCCAGATTGGGCATATTAACGCTTCATTTTATCCAAAATGTTAATCAATAAAGTGTCCTTTTGGTGTCTGCATTAGAATTAGTTGTTGAAAAGCCGGTAACGTGGCTTTTCTTTCTCTTGGACAAGCTTGTGGGTGTGGTGCTAGAAGCTAGAGCGCAAAGATGGTAAACCTGGAGACAGTCCCCGCCCCACCCGCCCCTTCTTTTCCCACATTACGTTTGGAAGAGAACTACTGGCACTGGAGCCCCCGGCGCGGGGATACTGGGTAGCACCTGGGAGAGCAAAACCCAGTGGGACCTACCTTCCAGGCAGAAGTCTGAATTAGTCTGTCGAGGTTTTTAGTCTCTCCAGGTTGTGCCGGTCAGATGAGGGGACATCTTTGTGTCCTTGGCCCCATTATACTGTGGGGCAATGGCGTTTGCAGTGAAGCTGGAACAAAGGACGGTGTAGAGGATGCAAGGAATGTCTGTCCCTTCTTGTGAACACAGGAATGCAGATCTTGCTGGTAGCAGCTAGCCCTCCTAGGACCAAATAACCCAGAGAAGGAAGAGGATGCATCCCTGAGGTGAAGGTTTCCAGATTCCTTTTCCATAGACTGCACTCCAGTTCACAGGTTGATTTAGCTGGTTAAAATAATAATCATATTATTTTTAAAGGTTATTTATTTTTGAGTGAGCGGGAGAGGGACAGAGAGATGGAAAGAGAAGCCTAAGCAAGGCTCCTTGCTGTCAGTGTAGAGCTGGATGCTGGGCTTGATCTCAGGGACCAGGAGATCATGACCTGAGCCGGAATCAAGAGTTGGTCATTTAATCAACTGAGCCACCCAGGTGCCCTAATAATAACCACATTATTTAAAATACAATATAATAAATACTTACGATACAGTTAAATATTTGCAATGCATGAATATTGTATTGCTTTTAATACATTATTCTTATTCATAACGATTATTAAGCAAGAAACTATTAGGGAAATAGAATTTGATGAGGTTTTTTTGGGGTGCTAGTGGGGCTCGTGGGGTCCAGAGCCGACGACTGAGAAAGAATTCTTGAAGTCGTCTTTGGTGCAAAAAGGTGATTTTATTAAAGCGCGGGGACAGGACCCGTGGGCAGAAAGAACTGCCCTGGGACCAAGAGGAGAGGCTGGTAATACACTGTGGAGTCGGGGAGGTAAAGTGCAGGGGAAGTTTCCAGTGAGATTTTCATATGCTAAAGAAGACTCTTAGGATACTGGAGGCCTGGCCATTGTCAAGCTAAGGTTGTTTCCCACCCCCTAGCAAAGTATTAGCATCAAGATAGCAGGGAGTACCTGTAGAAACAGTTCGCTCTGCCTGCCTCCAGTATTTGTCAGTGGGCTGCAGGTTATAAGGAAATTTAATTTTATCTGCCATTTCCTTCTGCCTTTGTTTCCCACATCAGTATTCGGGTAGGCAGACTTAGTCCTTAAGACAGATACAGCCCAGCCCTTATGCAGTCTACAGCCTGATGGAGGATGTGGTCAGTCTGTGCAGTTACAGAGAAGTTTGAAAGAAGAAAGCCAGAATTTATCATGTCATCACAGTGGCAGATACTCTCCTACGATATCTTACTTAATCTGCACTACTATATGATAAATCTTTCCTATCTCCCTGAGAAGATAGAAATTAAAAGAAATCAAATAAGGTCACAGAGCTAGTAAATGGCAAAGAAAGAACTTCCAACAAGGATGTAGGGACTCCAAACCTGTGCCATATTCTGCTGCCCGCACACTGACTCTCACAAGGAGGACTGGTCCAGAGAATGGGCCTGAAAGACTATAAAACCACCATCAGAGCTAGAAAAAGGCTCCATGCTTGCCTGCGCAATTGATTGTAGGCCTGAGAGAGTCATCTCTATTTAAAGGACAGCAAGACTGTGCTGAGGTGCTCAACAGCAGCCCAAGGACTTTTGAAGTAATGAAGTATGAAATTCAGAACTGAAAGACCCCGTTCCTTGTGTTCAGGAGACTGATGGTCTGAGAGGTGGGATGAAGGCCAGGCACAGAGTAGGTGCTCAATGAATACTGACTTGACTTAAAAACAATGTCTGGAATGGTTAAAAACATGGACCGTGAGGTGCTGGAATCGGCCGACAAACTTGAAAAATCCCATTTCCTTCTCCTCCCTTTTGCCCTGCCTCCGTGTTTGCAATGAGGAAGTGCCTCATTGCCTGACAATGAGGCAGATGTGGGAGAACAGGCTATTTTCTGCTAGCTTCTGAGTCACTCTAAGAGTTGTCCTAGTGAATCAGCTCCTCCCTCCCTCCCCTCCTTTCCTTTGTAGCTATTAACCCACCACCACCCATTCTACTCCCAGGGGGACTGGGAGGGCAGTGCTTTGTGGTTTACTTCCTTTATGGCCACCAGCAGCTCCCCTGACCCCCTGGGCTGTCTCTGCCCATTCCTGAGTGAGTGTGGGAGGACCTAGCAAGAATGACATCATCCCTGTCTGGTAGGAATCAGAGTCCTGAGGGTGTTCAAATTGCTTTACTTTTCATTCGTCACCTCTGGAGGTAGTGGACAGGAGGAGTTGGTGACCCTTATGGAGACCCTTAGGCTGCAGTATGAGAGTTCTGGAGTTTTGTGATTTTTCAATACATAAAACATGTAAATAAATTTAGAATCTGGTACAAAGGTGTACACAGAGGCAGAAAGTGGGTTCATAATAATACCTTAAATTTGTACAACATTTGTATATCTATTACTTTATCAACTTGCCAGTAAATATTTATTAAATGCCTACAGTGTGTCAGGCAACAAATTCATAAGAAGTGGTAAAGATTATAGATTGTGTCAATTTTTCTCCAAATAGGTAAACTTCTTGGGTAGGTGTTCCATAAATGTTTATTTGCTGTTTTGCGGAGGTAATGATGGAATAGACTAGAAGGGCTAAACTAGAAGAAAAAGAATTTAGAGCTCTGTTGGAGTTCTCCCTCTTCACAAGCCATATGAGTTTCCTATGGCTGCCGCAAATTACCACAAACTGGATGGCTTAAGACAACAGAAATTTATGCGGTGCCTGGGTGGCTCAGTTGGTTAAGCGTCTGATTCTGGATTTGAGTTCAGGTCATGATCTCACTCTTCATGAATTTGAGCCCCACATCGGGCTCTGCATTGACATCATAGAGCCTGCTTGGGACTCTCTCTCTCCCTCTTTCTCTGCCCCTCCCTTGCTTGTGCTGGTTGGTGTTCTCTCTCTCTCTCTCTCTCTCTCAAAATAAATAAATAAGCTTAAAAAAAAAAAAAGACAACAGAAATTTGTTCTCTTTCAGTCTGGAGGCTATAAGCCTGAAATCTAGGTGTTGACAGGCTGGTTCTTTGGGGGAGGGAGCTCTGAGGGAGGATCCATTCCTTGCCTCTCTCCTAAGCAATCCTTGGCATTCCTTGGCTTATAGCTGCATCATCCCAGGCTCCGTCTCTGTCTTCACATGGCCTTCTTCCTTGGGAGTCTTATGTCTATACGTCCTCTTCTTTTCTTATAAGGATAACAGTCATATTGGATTTAGAGCTCACCCTGATGTAGTAGGACTTCATCTTAACTCATTACACCTGTGAAGGCCTTATTTCCAAACAAATTCATGTTCTGAGGTTCGAGGTGGACAGGCACTTTGGGAAGGCGTACATTCAAACCAGGACACAAGCCTACTTGACAGAGTAACCTTCCCCACTTAACTCCATTTAAGTTCATCAGTAAATGGCATGAAACTAAGGAGCTGATTCCTGAAGATCACTTTGTTCTATGACTGTATGATAATTATATATACAGGAAACATTTGTCAAGTCTTTATGCCAGGCACTATGAGATTGCTTTATAGTTCATCTCATTTAACCTATAAAAGAATCTCAGGAGATAGGTGTGAATATTCCCATATTACAGATGAGGAAACTGAGGCACAAAGAAATTCACGGCCATGGAATTCATAAGGGATGAATATTGGATATTTACTCAGATCTGATTCCAAAGTGTACCCATCATACTTACTATGCTCTATCATCTTTCCATCATGCTAGATGGGAATATGGGGAATGCAATGAATATTTTAAAATTTTGATTTATGGACCACTTGGAGTTGACTAGCAATCTTCCTGCAACTATGAGTATAGTTTGAACCTATTTAAAACAAGGGAAAGCAAGAGAGGAGGGAGAGGGTGGATAGCAATGGAAATTTAATAGGGAAGAGGAGAGCCATGGGCACTTACCTGAACCTCAGTTTCCTCATTTGCAAAATAGAATAGTTCCTTCCTACAACACCTGGTGGTTGTGAATATCCAAGCGAGATGATGGACATGAAAGTGTTAGATAAACTCTATGAGGGATTATTATAAACTGCCTGGGAGATCTTGCTCAAGCTCTTTCTTCTCTCTGGCCCCAGCCCTTCAGCTAACATCTGGGGCTCTATAAGACTTCTTCTAGCTGTAACGCACTGGGACCTACTAAGTGGCTGGGGGGCTAGATGTAGAAGTTGTTGTGACTGGGAAAAGTGACCTGTCTTCCTCACCTCCCATTTTCTTCAACCCCCAGGGGGCTCCTCCACCAGGGGATCCAGAGAGGGTAGCCTAGAAGCCAACGAGTGCTCTCTAGGCCGGTACCAAGTTGAAGCAGGAGAGGAGATGTGCTCTCCACGGATCCCTGCATTTCCCCCTATCATCTGTCCCCACAAAGGCCTTTCTGAGTATTCCTGAAGCGTTTTCTTCCTGCTTGGATCATCCCAACTGGGCGACTGGGGCATAGGAGTGGAGAGATTCTGGGCGTGGCCCTCACTGTGTTCTCGAGTTTATTGCTCCCCCTAGTGCCCAGAGAGGAGTCCTGCAGCTGTCGCCTTCCCTCTCGGCCATCCCCGTGAGTTTCAGAAAGGCTTCTTCCCTGACAGTTTTTCCTTTTATGGGTGTGGGCTGAGCGCACAGCAGGTAAGGTCTCCAAGGACCACCTGCAGGGACAGATTCTCCTGATTTCTAGCTAAATATTGGGGCCAGCTTGGCCAGGAGGGAGCAGACACACTCTTATCCTGGATTGTGTGGGGGAAGGTTGAGAAGGAAAGGGAAAGAAATGTAACACTGAGTGCCTACCTTGTATCAGGCAGGCACTGTGTCAGGAGGTTTACTTATATCACATGTATAATCCTTGTGATCTCTACATATGTAATCCTTGTGATCATCCTAAGAGATAATTATTATTACGTCTACTTTTTCAGATAAGAAAGCAAGTTCAGAGAAGTGAAGTGTCTTGTCAAAGGTCACATAAAAACAACAATAATGTGGGGCGCCTGGATGGCTCAGTCCGTTGCGTGTCTGGCTTCAGCCCAGGTCATGATCTTGCAGTTTGTGGGTTCGAGCCCCACAACGGGCTCTGTGCTGACAGCTCAGAGCCTAGAGCCTGTGCCTGCTTTGAATTCTGTGTCTCCCTCTCTCTGCCCCTCCCCTGCTCATGCTCTGTTTCTCTCTCTCTCTCAAAAATCAATGAAAACATTTTTAAAAATTTGAAAAAACCAACAATAATGTTAATAATATCAACTGATTGTTTGGTGCCTACTCCACAGCAGGCACATTATTTCTTTTAATTCTCACCACAGACCTTTAAAATAATCACTATAATCTCTATTTTACTCATGAGGTCACTGAGATTTAGGGAGTTTAAAAAAGAGGTAACTGAGCAGCTCGACTGAGGTCAAAGAGTGAGGTCCTCTGGACTCCAATCCCACACTGCTTCCCTTGTACCATTGCCTCACAGAGCCAGTGGGTGGTAGAGGCAGGTCTGAGACCAGGCCTGTGTGACTCACTATTCTTCCCATTGTGGGGTCTGCCTGGTGGCCCTTCCCGAGGACCAGGAAACTAAGGCCATGTGTTTTTTTTGTTTTTTTTTTTTTTTTTTTGATATCCAAACTGGAGACAGGATGGCTATGAAAAAGCCAAGGCAAAAGTCCATAGGATCTTGGGGAAATGCATAACTGGGGTGGCACCCTGGGAATTGCACTATGGTATTCTGTTAGGCGTCTTGGGGAGAGTACCCAGAGGTCCCTGAGTCCCATCTCCCTCATCCTACATGGATGCTATCCTATCCACATGCTCCCCTCAAGTTGGTGGGCTAGGACGATGAATGCAAAGCTCACAGAAGAGCAAAAGAGGAATGCAGATGGGGTGCCATCCAGCCCGATAGAAAATTCTTGGAAATAGATGGGATAAACCATGGAGTTCCCAAATCACCCAGCCAAGTTCCCAAGGATTGGGGTCATTTTTAACTCATCCCCATCACCCACAAAAGACAGGTTAGTCCTAGGTCTCTGGAAGAATACTCTATGCTGCTTTGAAGGAATCTCAAATTTTCCTTTTCATTCTGATCTTTGAAATTATTAAATTATTATTGAAAGACATATGCCAGATGATGAGCTGATAAACTGGTTGATGTTATGTTTGTTACTTCCAAATATAAATTTCATAGAAGCAAACAGATGGAAAAAGATTTCAGTTCCCTTTTTTTTTTTAAATAAATTGACTATTTCATTAAAAGTTAACTCTTTCCCTTTCTTCCAACCTGTCCCCTTTCTGTCTCTCTTCCTGTTCCTCCTCTGTCCTAGGTGCCTCCTTTCCCCCAAAGTCTGGAGCCAGACCCCTCTGCTATGCTGAATTGTCTTGCCAGAAGCGTTGAAGCTGACTGGAAGGCTGGTCTTGTCTTCCCCTCTGTTTCCCTTTCTTCCCTACACATGGCCTGACATTAAGCAGAAAGTAGTTTCTGTGCTACAGCCAGAGACAGAGATTCAGCTTGGCCGAGCTGCCCTACGGTTTCGATCTGATGAAAGCCAATTACACACTTCCCCTGGCCTGTTATTTCAGCTGAGGTACCACATGGTTGGTTGAATGGGTCCTTGTTGCTCACAAAAGGGAGAAATATTTGTAGGGAAAGTAAATGACCCAGTTATGGCTGCACCATCATTTCTAGGCAATTTCCTAGTAAGTGGCCCTTTGGAGTAGGCTGGTGCTAGAAGCTTCTATGCCTTCGTTTCCTGCTTCATGACTCCTGCTAGGTCCCTGCAGGGTCTAGTCTGCCCTGAACAAAGTGCCCAGGGGACCCAAGTTGGAAGGAATCTGTACATTGCTTATCGCTCTTTCTTTCTGCCACCTTGCCTTCTTTTTGTGCTCCTTTTATTCCTGAAATAACCGTTGTGTTCCCATCATCGTTACCACAACAAGTAACACAGTTCTAGGCCTCAGGGTACCCCTAGTCTTGAGGAGAGGTAGACTTGTGGGACTTGCTGACCCCAGTTCTCCTCCTTTCTGTGACCACACTTTCCAAATGACATCACTCAACCCACTGTCTTACATCATAGTCGGGATTCCTCCAGATGTAAGGGACAGAAAACTCCATCCAAACTGGCCAAAGTGAAAACACATTTCAGTGGCTCATGCACTGAAAAAGTCTAGGACTAGGCTGTCTTCAGATGAGCCTTGATCTGCCTTCTCAAAAATGTAATTGGGACCAGGTTTCTCTCTCTGTATCTCTCAACTCTACTTCTGTGTTGGTTCTGATTTCAGACTTGAAGTCTGAAGCATAGTGGTTCCAGTTTAATACTCAGTCATATTCGTCTCCCTCTTTCCCAGAAGTCTGAGAAAAATCCTGCTCTGTTCTCTCGGCTCTGCTTGGACCGGATGTTCATCCCTGAACCTATCACTGTGGTCAGGGGGAAGAGTTGCTTTGATAGGCTAGATCTGGGTCATGTGCTCTATCTGGAGCTCTGGATTAAGTGTGGGGAAAAGCCATAGCCTCAAATGAAAATTCATTCATTCATCCATCCACCCGTTCATTCATTCTTTCATTCATTAATTCATTTCTAGAAAAAATAGGGATGGATGTCTGGGAAGCAAATAGTGACTGTTTTATTACAGATTTGAGGGTTTGTCTCATATTTGCTCTCAGGTTAATTTGAGCTGCAACCTGTTTCTCTAATCTTGCCCCAGCTCTTGGCCTGGACTTTCCTTTCTGCTGGTCATTGCCGGAAACTCTAGGATGGCTAGTCTTTGTCCTTTCTTGCCCAAAGCACTACTGAAGAAAGACTCTTGTGTATAGCAGCTTTTTATTGAGGATTTGGGGGACCTGGGGATGGCGTGGGCAGCGTTGAAAAGGCTTTTAAAGATTAGAGGTTCTCAGATTTGAGGGTGTATCAAACGACCTGAAAGTCTTGTTAAATTGGAGATTGCTGGGTCCCACTTCCAGAGTTGAAACAAAAATATATTGAGTTCCTGTGTGTCAGACACTAAGGCTACGGTGGTGGCCTGCTCCAAATTTTCTCTAGCTTTGCTATGCAGAGCAATTTAATTCCTTATTGCCCAAACTTTTCTCATCTCTGTCCTACCCGGGGGGCTCTCACTTTTCATTGCCAGAGAGGCCCAGGAGGTTGCTTTCCTCAACAAAGGAATCAATTTGTACTATCCGATGGAGGTCAACTGACTCAAACTGCAGCCAGCTTCCATGATACTATTTTTCTTTATTTTCCCATGGTATCGGCAAACAGGGAACATTGGTGAAGTACCATGCTGGGGGTATTGACTAGGCATAGCTTCAGAGGCACAAGAGAGGGAGTGGGATCTTCAGGGAAGAGCTGCCCGACTCTAGTGTGAGCATAGCGAAAGGAAGTAACTTGAGAACCAGACCTACTAGCTGTGGGGCCTGACCGTGCCACTCAACTACCATGAGTTTCAAATCCCTTATCCATAAAACTGAGAAAATAACGATGTGTTTACTAAAGGGTTGTAGTAAAGATGAAACAAGACACCAGGACACTTATTTATATCTCTTTCTCTCTAACACCAATCTGTCACCAAGCCCTATCAGTTTTACCTCCCGAATACTTCAAATGCTAGATCTGCTTCTACCCTCACCTCCACCTTGGTCTGTCCACTGTCCTGTCTCTCCAGGACAACAGCTTTGTCTCCTAAGTGGTCTTCTAGATTCATCTCTGGGTCTTCTGGTCCATTTTCTACAGTGGGCTGAGTAGATTTTAAGAAAGTACAACCTGAGCATGTCACCCCCTTCCCTCCCAATCAAAATTTCGGTGCTCTTAGGACAACTGGATTCACAAAGCCCTTCTTACTTGGTTCCTGCGTATCTCTCCAGAATCATCTAGTGCCACTCTGCCCCAGACAACTGGTGGCAGACCATTTCCTTGAACAAACTTTAGTCAGGTTCCTCTAAGCCCTCTTGCCCCCTCCCCAGCCTCGCTGAGCCTACATAGCCAGTGTTACAAAAATCCTGCTGCTAGTCAGTTTAGGATGCTATCAGGCATGATATCCAATCAACATCTTCATCCCCCTTCTTTGACATAGAGGTCCTTGGTGTGCCTTTAGCAAGAATCCTGTTAAGTCAGTTTAGCAAGAACCGCCCCCCCCCATGTGTCCTCTTAGAAATTTTCCTTCCACTGTCTCCTCACTCTGCTTGTTAGCATTTGTCCATTTGGATTTAGAGTTGAACCTGATCTTTCTCCCCTATTGCCACAGCCTTGACACCTGTTGCAATAGTCCTGAATAACGTTTTCCTTACTGTGTCAACACATGTCAGGCTTATTTTTTTCTTTAATGCTGGCTGCTTTTCCGTTCCTCGGAGTCTTTGCTGATATTCTTCTGTTTTCTCGGGCTGCTCTTTCTCTCCTCTCTCTAAAGCCTATACATCTGTCAGATTTCACCTCCATGTCACGTTCTCAAGAGCATTTCCTCAACCCAGTAGAGTGACTAGGTTCCAGTATATTGCCTTCATAGCATGTGTCATGATTTGTAATTATGTATTTGTGCAATTACGTTGATTAATGTGGCTTCACATAACTCTTTTGTGTGCTCCTTGAGGGCAGGGAGACCATGTCTATTTTGCTCATGATTCTTGTCTCTAGTACTTTCACACATTACCTGGCACATAATATAAATGTTTGTTATTGAAGGAATGAATGAATGAATACAGGAAAGTGTACTATATAAAAAAGTTGCTCTATAAGTCATTTTTCCTAGTCTCCAGCTGTGCTGATACTCCTGAACACTGTTGGGGGAGATACAAACTTTTGTGGCTTATTTCATCTACTGCAAACCTTCCTGGGGGGAAACCTTGGGTCATAGCTTTGGATGTGCAAGGTGTAGATGGCCCTCCTGAAAACTCCCCTTAGAATGATTCACTCCTCAATGTCTAGAACAGTGCCTGGGACTTGGTGAACTTAAATAGATGACCTGGGAATTGACCCACCTACTGACCTGTTTGGGGGATTCCCAGGGATACTGATAATTCCCTTGAGACAAGTTGTCTCTTGGGTGGATGTTAATGGACATGGTTTTAGGATCTCATTCTGCCCTGATGGGCGCCAGTCTAGCTAAAGATTCCCTATTGGGAGGGGCACCTGGGTGGCTCAGTCGGTTGAGCGTCCGACTTCGGCTCAGGTCATGATCTCACGGTCCTTGAGATCGAGCCCCGCGTCGGGCTCTGTGTTGACAGCTCAGAGCCTGGAGCCTGTTTCAGATTCTGTGTCTCCCTCTCTCTCTGCCCCTCCCCTGTTCATGCTCTGTCTCTCTCTGTCTCAAAAATAAATAAACGTTAAAAAAAATTTAAAAAAATGATTCCCTATTGGGAATAAAATACACAAGGGGTTTTACTAGGTGCCTACTGCTCTAAAACGGGGAAATGGCAATATGAACTTAGTAACATTTCCCATTTCTATGACTGCCCTCTGTTTTCCCGTTAGTGTTTGTTGGTAGAACCAGGGGTAGAGGGAGCCAGGAGGGAGAGGATACAGCACGAAAGCAGGGAGCTAGGTGTCTGTTTGGGGACCTGACCCCACTTTTACTTCCTTCCACTTTCTCCCTCCCCTTTGTGCCAAGCTTTCAGAGACTGCTTCCTGCTCCCCATTTTCACCTTCCACCTTCTCCTCATCTCTTTGAGGCCTTACCCCTGGCTGCCCTGTGCAACTGTGGTTTCCTAAGGTTTCCAATGACCATCTTGTTGATAAACCATGCGTATGTGTCTGGGCCCTACCTTGTGTTCCCTGAAGCTTTGGACACTGCTCTCCTTTTTCTCCTTCTCTTGGAGGCTATGATGGCACCTTGCTCTTTTGGCTGGTGTCCTGCCTTTCTTTCTCATTCTGTATTTCTCACTTGTATCTGTGTCTCCTGCAGACAAAAGCTCCTTGAGGGCAGGGACTCTGCCTGGCTCATGGTTGTCTTAAAAGTCTGTATCATATTGTCTGCACACAGTAGACATGATTAATATTTGTTAAATGAAAGAACAAGCGATTTCCTAAAGCTTTGTCACAGCTAGACTACCAAAGTGATTAAGAGCAAGAACACTGAAGACAGCCTCAGTTCAAATCCTGGCTTAGACACTGACCATCTGTGTGGCCCTCGACAGGCTACTTCACCGGTCTAAGTCCTGATTTCATTACAGTATTTTAAAACTGTTTCTCACCTCATAGGATTGTTTTGGGGCTAAATAAGTTAATGTTCATATGCCTGGCATAAAGCAGGTGAGTACGTGCCATTTAAACAGAATAACTTATTCTACTTGATGACCAAACATGGATAGTTTTGAAAGTGAAAGGGATGCTATTAATAATTACGTCAAGACAACAGGTGTAAACCAAGCCTGTCCTGGGCAAACAGGGACATGTGATCACCTTACAGGTAAGGGCTCATTAGGTAAATAAAGAATGTTTTCATCTTTGTTGGTTTTGTTACTTCTGTTCATTTTCTTCCAGTGATTAGCAGTAAATGTTTCCAACCATAAAAGCCTGCGCGCTTATCTTTAGGAACAACAGAGAAAAAGGAAGAACAGTGTCATAAGGGATGGAGTTGATAGGGCAGCACCCAAGAAACAGAAATGAAGTTGAATTCTTGGGGTGTGGGTGTGGGAAAAGAGGGGAGCCTTCCCATATCCCCCTGAAGCTGTGGGTCTGATGGATGGAAGGTGCATGCGGTTTCCTTATGGATGGTGTGATTTCAAGGGGCCCAGGTTTCCCTGGAGCCTCGTCTGTGGCAAGTATCTGTGAGCACGGCCTGTGCCGGTCCTCCAAGATATGCGCTTGCTGTCTGCTCAAGGAGTTTGCTGTTTTCTCTCAAACTGTTTCAGAAACATGTGGTTCCATTTGCTTCCCCGACGGGGAGTGTTTTTTTCATTACCTTAAAGTAGTTGTTTTTATGAACTAGGATAAACACCTGGTGGGCAGGAGTTTTAGCTCGTGGTCATTCCAATTCGAATTCTGTTATTTCTCCTGCTTACCTGGGGAGGGGAAAAATATACTTTCTAAACACAGTTTTCCTCTTTCTGGTTTCCCAAACAGATGCACCATCAGATAACAGCATGTCTGCGGCTGGCTGCATCTGCCCAGAATACCAATGGCAGGTGGCTCTGGTGGTGACCATGGCACTCCAGGGGTGGGGGAGGGAGAAAGCATCTTTCCTTATCTCGAAATATTGAAGCCTGTCAGTCTGAGAAGGTGCCATTCAGAGCCGTGTACCAACTTATCCTCACTCCCTCTCCTTCTGGGGTGGGAGCGGAAGTGGCAGTGGGGAGGAGGAAGGGGTAAGAGAAGGAACTATCATTTAGTGGTACTTCCTATGTGCCAGGCCGTGGCATCCTTCCATTTGATTTCATACTCAGAACAACCTTATGCTATAGAGACTGGTTTTTCTGTTTCATAGATAAGGAAAACAGGCTTCAAAGAATAAAAACAATATGCTGGAGATAGATATGTCAATGGTAGGCAGGAATTTGAATCTGCTTCTATCTGATTCCAAACCCTGCGCCTTTTATATTATGTCTCTGAGACCCTGAGAGGGGAGGATTGACTCAGTTTCACACAGCCAAACCGGGAGCAGGCTGTGTCTTTCCAGCCTCCCAAAGGAGGGAGAGGCACGGCTTGACAAAACGTGTTGGTCAAGTGCTTAATTAATATAGGAGAGGGAAGGAGAATTGAAGTTTTTGGCTGTAAGTGATTCCATCTTTTGTTCATTCAACAAATATATATACAGTCCTTACTAAGTGTGAGGCACAATGTATCAACTTATGTGAAGAGTACAGCGGAAAAGGCAGACTTGAGGTTATGTGCAGTAATTGGTCTCAGATTTGGACATGTTGAGTTGAAGATATAGGTTTGTTTCTTTAAACTTTATGTATTCATGCATTTATTTAAGTATTTATTTGTTTATTTATACTGTGGGGAGGGGCAGAGAGAGCTGGAGAGAGAGAATCCTAACTGGGCTCCAGGCCCAGCGTGGAGCCTGATGCAGGGATCAGTTCCACACCTGCGAGATAATGACCTGAGCCGAAACCGGGAGTCCGACGCTTAACCAACTGAGCCACACTGGCACCCCAAGATATAGGTTTTTCATGAGGCCTTTGGATATACCTATCTGGAGCTCTGGAGAAAAGTGCAGGAAATATGTATTTGAGATTGATCCTCAAATAGATGGTGGTTATGCCATGAGCAATGAGTGAAATAATTAATGTTCTATGATAGAGAAGAGCATTGAGAATGGAACATCAGGTAATCCCTATGTTTCAAAGGGAAAAGAAAATGAAGAGTCTATAAAGAAAGTTAGGAAGGACTGTCCAAACATGTAGGCAGAGGATCAGGAAAGAGAGATGAATTTAGTTAGATTTGTTCCCCTCATTTCCTATTAAAACATTTTTTTTTAATGTTTATTTTTGAGAGAGACAGAGACAGAGACAGAGACAGAGACAGAGACAGAGTGTGAGCAGGGGAGGTCCAGAGAGAGAGGGAGACACAGAATCTGAAGCAGGCTCCAGGCTCTGAGCTGTCAGCGCAGAGCCTGATGTGGGGCTCGAACTCACGAAACGTGAGATCTTGACCTGAGTTGCAGTCTGACTGATTAACCGACTGAGCCACCAAGGCACCCCTCCCCAACTTTCTATTTAAAAATCAACCACTGTGGTATAATTTACATGTAATGAGCACACCCTTGAGTATACAGTTCCCAGACAGATGCCACCATCAGATGCTACCACCTCAGCAGCCAGCAGGCGGTTCTGGTGCAGTTTTGACAAATGTATTCACACATGTAACCTCCAATCCAGTCAAGATATAGAACGTTTCCATCGTATTTAAAGTTCCCTCATACTCTTCTCCAGTTATCCCATGCAATCCCTGCTCCAGGCCATCACTGGTCTGGTTTCTATGCCCACAGATTAGTTTTGCTTACTTGAGAATTTCCTATCAGTGGAATCACACAGTATATACCTTTCTGTATCTTGCTTCATCAATGTCATTGCATGGCTCAGTAGCTTATTCCTTTTTATTTCTGGGTAAAATTTCACTAAATGGATATATCACGAGTTGTTTATTCACTGACCTTTTGGTGGACACTTGGGTTATTTCTAGTTTGGGACTATTATGAATGAAGCTGCTATGAACGTTTGTGTACAAGTCTTTTTGTGTATAAGGTTTTTCTTTTTGTTCTTTTTTCTTTCGGTGAATATCTAGGAGTGGAATTGCTGGGACAAATGTTAAGTGTATATTTAAAAGACATTGCCTAACTTCTTTTCAGAGTGGTTATACCATTTTACACTTCCATCAGTAATGTATGTGATTTCCAGACAGTCCATTTTCTCACCTAACTTGATATCATTGCTATTTTAAAATTTCAGTCATTCTAGTAAGT
Organism: Panthera tigris; assembly: GCF_018350195.1. NCBI lineage: Eukaryota > Metazoa > Chordata > Mammalia > Carnivora > Felidae > Panthera > Panthera tigris. The sequence continues at coordinate 95,145,350 of NC_056667.1, read as the reverse complement.
ATGTGGTAGTACCTAATTCTGTTTTTAATTTGCACATATCTTATCTGTTGTATCAATCTGATGATAGAATATCTTGTTATGTGCTTCTTGCTGTTCTTTGCAACTGCAATATCACATTATATTGATTATTGTAATAATCTTGTACTTGTAATAAATCTTCAAGTCAAGTTATATAAGTTTTTTTTCCCCCCAAACTGTTTTGGCTATTCTAGGTCCTTTGAACTTCCACATAAATTTTCAAATCAGCTTGTCAATTTCTATAAAATAAAACCTGCTTGGATTTTTACTAGAGTTATGCTGGGCAGAATTACTTTGGGAAGAGTTGACATCTTAAGAATATTGTATCTTCCCATTCATTTCTTAAGGTATTTGAAAGTTTCTGTCACCAATGTTTTCTAGTTTTTCTATGTATATGTTTTGCATATATTTTGTTATATTTATTCCTAAGTACTTTGTGTTTTGATGCACTTTTATTATGTGCCTTGGTTTTTCATATTTCTTGCTTGGGGTTTCTTCTGTGGACTTACACTTTTCATAAAATTTGGAAAAGTTTTGGTCATTATTTCTTCAAATATTTCTTATGACTTCTCTTTCTTTTCTTCTTTAGGGTCCACTTGAATGTATAACAGGTTATTTGACATTGTCTCACAGCTCTCTGATGCCGTGGTTATTTTTTCCAGATGCTCAATCTTTCCTTTACCTTCTTGAATATATGGAATATAGTTTTAATAACTTACAATGTCTTTGTCTACTAATTCTATCACCTATGTCATTTCTAGGTCAGTTTTCATTGATTTTTCTTCTTAATTATGGATTTTATTTTTCTGCTTATTTGCATGTCTTTTAGTTTGTGTGTGTGTGTGTATGTGTGTGTGTGTGGTTGTTGTTGTTTGCTTTTTGTCTTGTGAGTTTTTATTGGATTCTAGACATTATGTATTTTTACTTTGTTGGGTGCTGGGTATTTTTCTATTCCCATAAATATACTTGAGTATTATTCTGGGACATAGTTAAGTTACTTGGATACTGGTCCTTTTGAGGTTCGCTTTGTTAGGGATGGCCAGAACTGCTTATTGTCTAAGGCTAATTGCCCACTACTGAATATCCTTCTGAATACTCTATCTGGTAACCTATAAATTATGAGGTTTTCAACTTTGGCTGGTAGGCAAACACTGAGGATTTTTTCCTTTACTCCTTTCAGGTGTTTTTTTTCCTTCAGCTTTAAATATTTTTCTGACTTGAATATGCTGATCAGTAATCAAACCAATGACTCGAGGGACACCCTTTGCAGATCGCTGGATCTCTCTCTCTCTCTCTCTCTCTCTCTCTCTCTGTGCAGCTCTCTAATCTCTGATGCTCTTCTATGTGAACTCTAGCTGACTTGGCCTCCTTGGACTCCCTGAATGATCTCCTAAACTAAGGGAGACTTGTTGGCTCTGGCTGGGTTTTATCATAGGGGCTCATCTTGCTTGTTTCCTCTTTTTCAGGGATCACTGTGTGTAATGCCTGACGTCTAATGTTGGAAAGCTGTTGTTTCATATATTTTGTCTGGTGTTTTAGTTGTTTCAGGTGGGAGAGTACATTCTGTCCTGTTACCCCGTCTTGATCAGAATTGAAGTCCTGATGCAATTTCAAATGGCATTACAGTTTAGATTTTTTTTTCAACAATTTATTCATAGTCTATGAAAAACAGTTGATTTTTGATATTTGACTTTGTATCCTGTGACCTTGCTCAATTCACTTATTAGTTTTCACGTGGTGGGGGTAGATTCCTGAGGAATTTCTATATACACAATCATGTCATCTGTAAATATGGCATGTTTTCTTTCTTCCTTCAGAAACTGCATGTGTTCTCTCTCTTTCCCTAGCAAACCCCTCCCCCTGCCTTATTGTTGTATGAGAAACTCTATTACAATGTTAAGTTGAGGTGAAAAAAGTGAACCTTGCATTGTTCTTGATCTTGAGAGCGGAAAGAATTCAGTCTTTCATCATTAAGTAGGATGCTAGGTGTAGGCTTTTTGTAGATGTGTTTTTTGGGGCTAAAAAAGTTTCTTCTATTCCTAGTTTGCTGACAGCCTCACAAGGAATGGATGTTGAATTTTACCAAATGTTTTTTTCTGCATCAGTTGAGATGATAATATAATTCTTTCTCCTTTACTCTCTTAATGTGGTAAATTACAGTGATCAATGATCATTAAATCAGTCTTGGAGTCCTGAGATAAACTCCACTTGATCATGATGTATTATCCCCTTAAAAATGCTTTTTATATGTTTATGTATTCTATGTACTAATATTTTGTTGAAGATTTTGCATCAACATTCATGAGAGACATTGGGCCAATTTTATTTTCTTGCAATGTGTTTGTCAGGCTTTGATATCAGAGTAATACTGGATTCATAAAATAAGTTGGTAATAATTCTTTCCCATTTTACTTTCTATAAGAATTTGAGTATGATTGGTATCATTTCTCCCCCTCAGTGATAAGTAGAATTCATCAGTGAAGCTGTTTGGCCTGGGGTTTTCCTTGTAGAAAGTTTTTAAATTAAAAATTCAATTGATTAAAAAATTTTTTTTCGGGGCGCCTGGGTGGCTCAGTCGGTTGAGCGTCCAGCTTCGGCTTGGGTCATGATCTCACAGTTTGTGAGTTTGAGCCCTGCGTTGGGCTCTGTGCTGACAGCTCAGAGCCTGGAGCTTGTTTTGGATTCTGCGTCTTCCTCTCTCTCTGCTCCTCCCCCGCTCGTGCTCTGTTTCTCTCTCTCTCTCAAAAATAAATAAAACATTAAAAAAAATTTTTTTTCATGTTTATTTTTGAGGGAGAGAGACAGACAGAGCATGAGCAGGGGAGGGGCAGAGAGAGAGGAAGACGCAGAATCCGAAGCAGGCTCTAGGCTTCGAGCTGTCAGCACAGAGCCTGATGTGGAGCTGGAACTCATGAACCACGAGATCATGACCTCAGCTGAAGTCGAACTCTTAACTGACTGAGCTACCCAGGTGCCCCCCAAATTCTATTGGTTTAATAGATAAAAGGGCTATTCATATTTTCTATTTCTCTTATGACAGCTTTGGTAATTTGTCTTTCAAGGAATTTGTACACTTCCCATCTTTTTTTGGCCAGCTTTCTTGAAGTGTAATTGACAAACAAAGTTGTGAGATATTTAAATTGTATCCTTTAAAGTTGAGTAGAATTTGCAGTGGTTCCCTCTATCATTCCTGACATTGGCAATTTGTATTTCTCTCTTTTTCCTTGCCTTTATGTATGTGCAGATTAGTTAGCTTTCGCTGCATTGCCAAATCCTACAGTCTCTGTATCAGGCAATGTATATTTTATAGAGCTCTCTCTTTCTTTTTGGAAGGTAATCCCCTGGAATAGTTAGTAATTCTTTATATTACAATTTCCCTGTTCAAATTGGGGTGTGGTTTCTGTCTCCTGAGTGAATCCTGACTGATACACCAATAAAATACTGGAATAGAAATGTCAGCAATGGAGAGGACATGGAAGAGAATTCAGACCCAGGTGGATCCTTTGAGCCTGGAGACCATAGGAAGGATACATGGTGAGTGTCTGACTATATTTATGATGGAAGGGGGGATGAGAAGCTGAGGGAGTTGCTGGCTTTGATTTTCTCCATGAAGTAGGAGGAAAGCTATCTGCTGAAGGCTTGGGGAGAATGAGGCAGATTTGTAATAGCCCTCGATGAACCTCGCAAAAGACCAATTTGTGTTGGAGTATACAATTTTCTCTACCAGAACTCAGAAATCCAGCCTTATAAGCAAGGCAGGCAGTTTTAGAACTGACTCAGGGTCAGGGTTTTCCAGGACTTGTGAGTAGAAGAAAAAGGGAGCAAGGGTATTAAAGGAGCTGATGAGAAATCATCCAAGTTATTGACCAGAGGTCTAGCGTGGGTTTTGAAAGATTGAGCCCTGGGGTTGAGTGGAGGAGAGAAGATAAACTTCTCTTCTTATGAGGCCATAAAAGGGTTAAAGTGCTGGCACTCAGTGAGGTCAAGGAATGAAGTAGGAGGAATAGAATAGAGTTGGAAAGGTCATGGTCCAAGTGGGACGTTGAAGTGTAATTTGGGGGGAGGTGGAGCCATGCTAGTAATGGTCCAATTGTGGCCTTGAAAAGTTATTTGAAGTGATCAGGACAAGGTTGGGGGAGGCTAGGGTGTCAGATGAGTTGGCCTCAGCAATTTGTCTCAGGATGGTGGTGGGAGTTAATACAGTGGTGACTGGGGAGAGTCCTCAGCATGGTGTGGGCCAGGGTCAATGATAGCAGCAAGAGGTGAAGGCAATGAGCCATGCAGCTTGAGCAGGACTTTAAATGAGAGTAGAAGAGTAATAGCATGGAACTGGCAAGGGATGGTGGGAGACTGCTGACTCCAAGTGCACCCTTCTTGGCTGGAAAATGGAACTCGTGGGAGCAAGAGCCACTTTCATGCAAGAGGGCTGCAAGGGAACCAATGTCCTTGGGGTAAGGCCAGGTTTTAGTTACTGTGAGAAGGAGGATATATGGAAAGTTCTTGGAGAGTGTTGTGGATGTAAAATTTGCGTATAGTGGAATGAGGGTTACTAAGAGCGCAGGGGAAAATATTCAAAAGGCAAACAGCAACGTGAAGGTGGAAAGGGCAAAGGTGATGAGCAGTTTGTAGGACTCAAAGTACAGCAACTGAGTTTTCATCCATGTATCACAGCACTTGGTAGGCACAGAGTAGGTGCTCAATTAATGTATCTGAGGAATTGTGTAAATCCGTGAATAAATAAAGTCTCTTTTGCAGCTGCTCACTTTGGTTCTCCATTTGTTTACTGGGAATGCTGCTGCTTTTATCCCCCTAGCTCTGAAATTTATAGCCGCGTCCTCTCCAAAGCCCCAATTCTTTCCATCTGGCAGAGTGGGTGTCTTATTATTCTATCCCATTTCACCCTAGGAGGGCGGGGAAAGTCAGGGCTGAATCTTCCTCTGGTTACTACTTGGGAGAAACTGAAGGTCAGAGAGAGCAACGAGTTCACCCACTATCAAGGATTAAGATTTACAGTAAGACAGGGAAAGAAATAGCAGGGCTTCCCCCTGTTCTGGCCTGTTCTGGCCCCCAAAGCAGCCCCAGAAGGGTGTGTGGGGGGCTCTCAGGGAGCAGCTGTCCAACGTGGCCTGTGGCCGGTCAGGCTCTGCACAAGGCAGTCTCCAGCAGGTGGGGGTGTGGAGTTGCGGAAGGCTGGCAGCTTTGGGTGGAATGAGAAGGCAGAGACGCCTTGTGGCTGCAAGACGGGAGCGGCTCTTCCGAGGAATGAAGTCTTTGGGGTATGCGCGGCCAAGCTTGGGAGATGGACTTCTGCTAACCCCTTATTTTCCAGCCGTCACTCCACAGCCATGTTGCTTCGTTAGAGGAGCAGGAAGCAACAGGAGATGGATGCCCCCTGCCTCTTTTTCCTCTTTGGCCTCAGGGTTTGAGTCCTGAGGTCTTGACGGTGGGGAATGTAGCCTAATGGAGAGTGCACAGGGTTTGTGGCTTCTAAGTCCCGGCGCCCCCACACTCTGGCCACGCACACAGGCTACTTCCAGACCTCTGCGAGTGAGTGATAAAGGTGCCTGTCCCACCTTCTCACGCTTTATAGGTGAAAGCCTTGGCAGACTGAAGACTGTAAAAATATAAGAATTTATTGTTAATGATTAATGGGGTAGTTAGTGGCAAAAATATGTTCCTTGATCTATTCTAGAGGAGGAAAGAGGACCTTTAGGAAAGAAAACTTTCTTATTTGCAGAAGAACTGACCCTTTTGACTGTATGTTTTCACCTCTGTGAGGTCATAGAGTGGAGGGGTAAGAATGCCAACTTGCGATGGAACATGGGAGGGAGGTATAAGCACTCGGGAAACAGAATGCACAACAATAAACTACCATCTCTTAAGTATCTGCCATACTCCAGGCCCATTACACGTGTTGTTTAACATCATCATCACAGCAGGCTGACCGGGTAGATGTACTTATCTTTCTAACTAGAAATGGAACCTTAGAGTTTGAGAGGTTAAGTACTAACAGAGAGTTCCCCAGATAAAAAGTAGGAATGGCAGGATTTGAACCCAGGCCTGCTTGGCTCTAATAGCCCAGGCCTTTCCTGCTGTAATGTGTGGGCTTATACTTGACTAAATCTCCAAAAAACTTTTCTAGGGACCTGTCCTAAGCTGGTTACTTAAGAATCACTCAGGAAACTTGTAAAAATGCAATTTTTAAGCACTCCCCCAGGGAGAATGTCATCACAGATTTAGGTTTTTCCTTTCTTTTTCTTTCTTTGCATTACATATCCTCCTCCATTACTTCAGCTGTTTAAGGGACTACAGTAATCAATACTTTTTGTCTTTCAAACATCTTATACCTTATAGTTTTTCTTGAAAACACTGACAAATGCACATTCATTTTGTCAAGCCAGGGACCCCCGAGGTTCCCCAACAGACTGTTATACAATCAGCAACTCCCACTTGTTCCAACAATATACTTTTATCCACTTATTCTGCTGGGGTGCAACAGTCATCTTTAGGACACAGTTCACTGCTGGGAGAGGCCTCCCCTTGGGCAGGACTTGCCCTGGGAGGGAAACAGAAGCAGAAACCAGTGGATTCCTGGGGTTTTATTCATCTAATCATTCAGTAAGTAATAACTGAGTACTATGTGGCAGGCAGGGGCGAGATGTTGGGGATGGAGTAATCATAAAACAAAGTCTCTGTTCTCATGGGGTTTTGCAGAGGTGGGCACAGAAAGCCTGGCATCTGAGCTGAGACCTGACGGATGACAGAGTGAACTGTGAATTGCTGGGGAAAAGCATACCAGGCAGAGGGAACAGCGAGTGCAAAGACTCCCTTGGGGGAGTTTGAGGTAGTGCAAGAAGGCTAGTATCCAGCAGGAAGCCTGGAGTGGAGTGTGCAAGAAGGAGCAAGGTAAGAGATGTAACACAGGTTAAGTAACACAGGTTGGAACACGTGGGGCCTTGTAAGCCATTGTGAGAATTTGGAGTTTTCTTCCAAGTAAGATGAGAAGGAATTGGAGAGTTTTGTGCAGGGGAGTGACATGATTCAGTTGGGGTTTTCACAGGGTCACTCTGGGTGTGGTGTTGAGAATTCACTCTAGGAGAGGGGCGCCTGTGTGGCTCAGCTGGTTAAGCGTCTGACTCCTGGTTTCGGCTCAGGTCACGATCTTACAGTTCATGAATTGGAGCTGGGTGTTGGGCTCTGTGCTGACAGTGTGGAGCCTGATTGGGATTCTCTCTCTCCCACTCTCTCTGCTCCTCCCCTGCTCATGCTCTCTTTCTCTTTCTCTCTCCCTCTCAAAAATAAATAAACATTAAAAGAGAGAGAGAGAGAGAGAGAGAGAGAGAGAGAACTAACTCTAGGGGGGCAAGGGTGCTAGCTGAATCCCAAAGCAACTTTGCATATCTCTTGAACATTTTGTCTGATTCGAGTCCTCATCTCTACCACGTTGGCCAGAGGGGGAACACAGGCCCTCTCTGATCCTCTGCCATCATCCTCCCTGCCCCTCCTGCCCCTCTTAGTGGTATACCGTAATTTCCAATGGTTGCAAACGCATAGTGGTGGCAGACATGGTAATGGTGGGGATATTGGCCACATTAGTGGTGTCAAAATGCCCCCACTGTACCAGAAATAAAGAGATCTCAACTGTGGGAACAAAATGGCAGAGCCACACCTCATTTACTCACTGACTCACTCACTTGTTCTTTTAACTTCTGTTGAGCACATACCTTGTGCCAAGGACTGCACGAGCCACTGGAGAATGAGGCAGTTTTGAAAAGGTCCCTAATATGTAAACACTGCCTTAGAGGAAACTCTCAAACTAATTACTAACATTTATCAAGCACTTTGGATGGGTCAGACACTGATTTAAGTGCTTTTTATGTATTACCATATTTAATCATTTAAATTAACTCTATTAGACAGGTACTATTTTACTTGTCATTTTAAAGATGAGGAAGTTGAGGCACACGGAGGTCAGGTAAGCTGGTCAAGGTCACCCAGCTATAAAGTAAACTGAGATCTGGGCCCAGAAAATCTAGCTCTACTACTGTGCTTCTTAGACAAAAGGAGAGATGGCTAAATGTACAATTATAATGCGATGTGATGAGTATTCACTAGAACTACTGGGAGCTTTTGACATTATTGAGGGGCAAGGCCCAAAGCTTTTTCAAATTTCCAATCCTGTTAATGCCACTGTAGTATATAACTTCTCCCCATAAAATGCTGTAAAGTACAACTAAGATTTTTAAGTGATGCTTCCAGATTCTTAATAAAAGATTAAAGTAATTTATAAAGCTGTTTTCTGGCTAAGAACCATCCCTTTCTTGGACTGCTTCACTCACTCATCATTTCCATCACAAGCTGATAGCTTTTCTTTGGGCAGCCCATTCTTCACAAAGGGAAAAAATAGTTTTTATAACAAGGAGAGGCCAACCAAACTGGGCTGGGCTCGGAAGGCCTGGAGGTGGGTGGTGGCTGGGCTTACTCATTGTCTCAGCTATTCCTCTTCTGTGGGGACCTCATAGCTGGCTGGAATCGAGTTTGTGCCTTGGGAAAATGACAAATCACGTTAAGTTGTGGACCTCTGGGATCCTTTGGGAACCGTTAACCACAAATCTTACATCTTAGAATGCTGAGGGGGTATATTACTAGAGTCTCAGGTGATGGGAGAGCACAGACTGGGCCACAGACTAACTCTGCTTGGAAAAGACAAGGAGAGCTTCAAGGGGTAGATGAAGTTGAGTAGGGCTTGAAAGATGCATTGACATTCATCAGGCAGTAAGGTGAAGGTGTTGTAAGAAAGGAAGAGTTTGTTTCAAGGATCTGAGGGAGGGCTCAGCCGTCTAGGCCTTCTAGAATCATTCCATCCCAAAACACTAAATGTCTTGTGGGGTGGAATCAAAGTGGGACTTTTTCTACTTCGTATGATATTGTAATAAAAAGTTACATCTTCCCTCTTGAGTGTTCTCTCTCTCTCTCAAGCTTTATTGAGGTATAATTGGCATACAATAAACAGCACATAATTAAGTTCACAAATTTTATGAGTTTTAAACATATTTATGAAGCTGTTGCCACAATCGAGATAGCGAACATACCTGTCACCCCAGAAGTTCCCTGTGATCCCTTGTACTCCCTCCTTCCCACCCTTTCTTGCCTCTTCACTCTTTAACTCTTGAGACCACGGATCTGTTCCCTGCCACTATAGATTGGTTTGCATTTTCTAAAATTTTATATAATGGGATCATACAAAATGTACTCTTTTTTTTTTACACATAATTCTTCCACTTTCTTTCACCTAGCATAATTATTTTGAGATTCATCCATATTGTTGTACGTATAGTAGTTCATTCCTTTTTACTGTTGAGTAATACTCCATTGTATGGATGTACCACCATTTGTTTCTCCATGCTGCTAATAATGGGCTTGTGGGTTGTTTCAGTTTGGGGCTATTACAGGTAAAGTTGCTATAAGCATTCTTATACAAGTCTTTTATGGTCTTGTTCTGTCTTTTCATTTGGGTAAATATCTTGGAATATGGCAGGAAATAGGTTTACTTAAAAAAAAAAACCTGCCAGTTTTTCTAAATGGTTGAACCATGGAAGGTTCAGTTGTTCCACGTCCTCGCCAACACTTGTATGGCCATCTTTGAATTTTAGACATTTTAATAGACTTTTAGTGGTACCTCACTGTGGTTTTAAATTTGCATTTCTTTGATGACTAATTATGTTGAGCATCTTCTCATGTAGTATTTATTTTCCAGCTGTTTTCTTTGTTGAAGTGTCAGCTCGAATCATTAACCCATTTAAAAAACTGGTTGTTTGCATTGTTGAGTTTCTAGATCTGTTGTGTATTCTGGACACAAACCTTTTATCAGATATATGTTTTACAAAGAGTTTCTCCAAGTATATGGCTTGCTATTTTATTCTCTTAGCAGTGTCTTTCATAGACCAAAATGTTAATTTTGATGAAATTCAATTTATCAACTTGTTTTCTTGTATGGACTGTGCGTTTAGTGCCACGTCTGAGAAATATTTGCTTAACCCAAGTTCAGGAAAGTCTTCTATGTTTTCTCTTAGAACTTTTAGGTTTTTTTTTTTTATTGAGATATAGCTCGCCTACTCTTTAAAAGTGCACATTTCAGTGGTTTTTAGAATATTCACAAAGTTATGCAACCATCACCACTATCTAATTCCAGAACATTTACATCACCCCCTCAAAAAACCTTATACCCATGAAGCAGTCATTCCCCATTTCTCCCTCCTCCCAGACCCTGGCAACTGCTAATCTACTTTCTATATCTATGGATTTGTTTATTCTGGACATTTCATATACACTGAATCACACAATATGTGGCCCTCTGTGTTAGACTTCTTCATTTACCATAATGCTTTCAAGGTTGTCCAGGTGGTAGCATATATAAGTACTTTAACCCATTTTATGGCTGAATAATATCCTGTTGTATAGATATACTGTATTTAGTTTATGTATTCACGAATTGATGGATGTTTGGATTCTTTCCACTTATTGACTCTTATGAATAATGTTCGTATGAACATTTGTGTATGAGGTTTTGTATGGACATATGTTTTAGGTTCTTTTGGATGTATAACCAAGGGGTGGAATTTCCGGGTCATATGGTAACTCTGTGTTTAAACTTCCTGAGGAACTGCTGGAATGTTTTCCAAGGCAGCTGCACTATTTTACACTCGTATCATCAATGCATGAGAGTTCCAATTTCTCCACATCCTCTCCAATACTTGTTATTGTTCATGTTCCTTTTTTTTTTAAGTTTATTTATTTGTTTTGAGAGAGAGAGAGCACTCATGTGAGCGGGGGAGGGGCAGAGAAGGAGAGGAAGAGAATCCCAAGCAGGCTCTGTGCTATCAGTGCAGAGACTGACATGGGGCTCGATCCTAGGAACCATGAGACCATGACCTGAGCCGAAACCAAGAGCCATATGCTTAACTGACTGAGTGCCCCTCATGTTCTTCTTCTTCTTTTTTTTAGATATAGTCATCCTGATGGGATATGACATCCTAGTATGCCATTTTGGTTTTGATTTGTATTTTCTTAATGAGTAATGAGGTTGAACATCTTTTCATGTATATATTGAGTATATTTTTTTCTTTGGAGAAATGTCTATTCAGATTCTTTTCCCATTTTTAATTGGGTTATTGTTTTTTTATTGCTGAGTTGTAACAGTTCTTTAAATATTCTGGATACTAGTCTCTTATTGGATTGTCTTTTCGCCTAGTGGGGAAGGTTCGAGTATTCCCTACTAAGTATGATATTAGCAGTAGATTTGTAGCTATTTTTTTCTTTTTAAAAGATTAAAAAAATTTTTTTAAGTAATCTTTATACCAAACATGGGGCTCGAGCTCACAACCCTGAGATCAAGAGTCACATGCTCCACTGACTGAGCCAGCCAGGCACCCTGTTTTTTTTAAAAAATATTCTTTATCAAGTTGAGAAAATTCCCCTCTCGTCCTAGCTTACTAAGCGTTTTCATTATAAGTTGGTGTTGGATTTGTCAAATGCTTTTTCTGTATGTATTGATATGATGTGATTTTTCTTTTTTAGCCTGTTAATGTAATGGATTACCTTAATTGATTTTTAAATGTTGAACCATGCTTGTATACCTGAGATAAATCCCACTTGGTCGTGGTGTATATATTTTTTTACACATTGTTGGATTCGATTTGCTAATATTTTGCTGGGGATATGGTTCAAAGTTTTTAGTTTTGATGAAGTACAATTGATATATATTTTCTTTATTTTGCTTGTATGCATTTCTTTTTTTTTTACATTTTTTTTTTTACATTTATTTATTTTTTGAGAGATGGAGAGAGACAGAGCACAAGTTGGGTAGGGGCAGAGAGAGAAGGAGACAGAGAATCCAAAGCAGGCTCCAGCCTCTGAGCTGTCAGCACAGAGCCCGACGTGGGGCTCAAACTCACAAACTGTGAGATCATGACCTGAGCTGAAGTCGGATGCCTAACCGACTGAGCCACCCAGGCCGCCTGTATGCATCTCCTTTTAAGCAAAACACACAAATCATAAAGTATTCTCATTAAGGACAACATATTCTAAAACCCTAAATCTCAATTTCATGTTATGGCCATTTAAAGGGTGGAATTGACATGGGGGAAAGGGAGACAGTGAGGGTGACTGCTTACTTGGACTTTAGACTTCAAAGTATGGTTGAATGATAGCCACTGACCTTGAGCATTGAACACCTTAGTCCAGGACACTGGGTTGTTCAGGAACTCCTCTAATCATGAGACTTTAGTAGCTTTCCTCCAGAAGGGATGGAGACATAGCTGCCAATAGGAAGTTACTGTCTGGGCAGGGGTGTTGCCTTAGGGGTGACTAAGAGTGAGGATAAAGGGTCAGGATGAGCAAGAGCCTGAGTCAGATTGAGCATCCCAGCTGGGTTCTCTGGGAACCAGACACTGAGTGAAATTAGGAGTACAGAAGGGAATTAACATCTGTGAAACGAAAAGGCAGGATGCAGGATTGGCTGGAAGGAGGTCTCAGCCCATCATGAGGACCTGCTAAAACCTCTGCCAGTCCCAGGGGGGCGCTCTGGGGCAGCACTGCTCGTTAGAGCAGCTCCGCGCTGGTAGAAAAGGGCTGGACCCGTGTACCACCATCTTGCTCAGCCGTTGGCTGGGACCATCCCTGAAAAGAGTAACTGTGACTCAAAAGCTGAGGGGTCCCTGAAGGAACTAATTGCTGGAGGCAACGAGAACCAACACTTTTGGTGGCAGGGTAATGAGTCCTTTATTGAAAGGGCGATATAAGCAGTAAATATCCATGTATGCCATACAGACAGATCTGAGGTTCAAATCCCAGCGATGTGTGACCAGAGGCAACTACTCTGACTCAAGTTTCCTCATCTGCAAGATGGAGAAAGGGCCTTCCCTACGGGGTTGTGGGAGGATTAAGTGATGTGAGGGTGAACGTAGTGCCTAATATAGTACAGGCACTCAATAAGGTTTCTCCCTTTCCCCCGGGTGGAAACTAGCCAAGGGAACATCTTGTTCCACGAGCCAGTTCCCACCCTGCTCTTTATAAACTTTGTTTTTTTCTCACTTTCCACCAGGGGATCAAGCCCCTATGGCAGTTTCCTGACCCTCTGGGTGTGCTGCCTCTGTGTCCCAGGGCCCAACTTGTTCCTCTCCAGCCTTTCGCAGCCTGGAAACTCAAAGACCTCCATGGTTGTTTGGCCCTCCCATGCGGGGACCACTGGATGATGTTGGTATGAGGCGGGGTAATGCTTCCTGGAATGCACCAGAAGTGAGCACATTGCACCAGCTGCCTGTGAGTGCGTTTCACTGAGGATTCCTGTAAGCGGAAACCATCGTGTTCCTCTTTCTAAGTGCCTCGTTAAAAGCCTGAGGACAGATCCCTCCTCCATCACTTAATGTCTCCACCTGGGAGGTGAGGCAGTGCCTGAATGAGAAGGAGAAAGGTTTGGTCTGTCCAGTTCACTATCCTTCTTTGGGGTGCTCTGACTATTGGGATGCAGGTTTCCATGGTCCAGTTACTTTCTGTATGCCTGTAACTGGGCCCAATTTACTGGGGAGTCTCAACTCTTTGGTGTATAAACAGAGCAGTTTTATTTCTTCCAGTAACTGCCCCCGGCTACACTGTGCCAGATCTCTCTTCCCTGCTGGGGAGCAGCTCCCTTAACGACGTCTTGGTCTGGTTCCATAACTTTCCAGCCACTTTCGGTTACTACAACAGCCTCGTTCCGGTAATTAAGACCCAATCTTTTACATTTTTAAAACTTACATTACAAACTTGATTCAAAGCTCTTCTCCTCCCCTCCCCTCCAGCATTAGCTAGTGCTGGGCTCTGGCCATTTGGGGCAGCGGAGGGGAACTGAGGACTGGCTTGAAGGCACCCCATTCACCTCCTCTTGGAGGCCTTAGCATCTCAGTTTGAGGCTGAGAGGATGGATGGGAGGAAGAGACTTCTTTGTATGACTTATGGGGATGGGGGAGGTGTCTCATGTCCTTTACCTCTTCCTGGTTCTTTCTGGTTTTGTTATGCTGGAGAGTTTGCCTGGTCCCCTCCATCACTGAGGACGACCTTTCCCCCCTGACGCCACAGTCTCCCAGCTGTACCTCCCTTTGGCCTCACCAGAGCTACAGTCTTCCAGTGACTCCATTCTCTGGCTTACGCATCCAACTGTGAATTCAGCAGCAACCTGGGCAAATCTTTGGCTCCTGCCCTTGAGCTGATTTCTGTGCATCTCCACATGGAGCCACAGGGCCTGCTGGAGTGATTGTGGCCTTCAAGGGTCACACAGACCTGGGATGGGAGAGCTACCCCCCATCTTCCCGGTCATGCTGCACCGAGCCCCTTCAAGCCCTGCTGGGTGGGGTACTGCCGTGGGTCTCTTGCTTTCAGAATCTCCAGGTCTGCAAAGGGTCCAAGTCTTTGCATTCGAATATAATTCTAGATCTCAGGTAGAGATGCCAAACAGTCTGCTTTTCATTCCCACTGTGGGGGTGTGGAACAAACAGGCCGGTCAGCTGTAGTCCTAGGCTTTCGAGACAATGATCTGTGCCTGTGAGGCATCATGGGGTTCATACATTCTCTTTTCCTTTGCATCAGGGTGGAAAAGCACCCCATTTCTTCTCCATGGTGGGGGGAGAGGACAGGCCTGCCTTACCATCTCCCCTCCTATCAGTCCTTTTCATGCCCTGACTGGAGGTGGGCTAGGCTCTGGTTGATTCCAAGGTTTCCTGCCTCCATATGCTCTGTGTGGAGGTGGCTGTGTCCATCTGCTGGTGACTTGGTGGTAGCTCTTGGGGGGGTGACCGGCTCCTCTCCTGATCTTTAGGCTTTGGCTTCAAGTCTATAATGGGAAAACACTCAAGGATTTGCTCAGCAGTATACCAGAATACCTTGTCTCTTGTCCTCTACACCATGTTGAAGTTGTTCTTCCCTCCTGGAAGGATTCCTTGATTACATCCCATCAGACTGAAATTCTCCTTTACTGCGCCCTCCCCCCTCCCCTCCCCAGCTCAGCTCTCAGGCTCTTCGTGTGTGGTTAGTTCACACACATGAGAACAAGTGAGGTTTAATTCATGTCTTGACCAGTTTTTATGTGTTACAAGGGTAGCTGGTGTTTATTGAACTCTTGCCACATGCCATCTACTGTCCTAAGCACGTCATCTCATCCGGTCCTCATCTCATCCGGTCCTCATGCCCCAATCCAGGGAGCTAGGTGCTATTATTATGCCCATTTTACAGATGAGAACACTCAGCAGGGATAAAAGCGTGAAGTAGCTTCTCTAACATTTATAGCCACAAATGATATAAACAAGCAGTCTAAGTCCCAAGCTCAGATCCTCTACCGGTATTCCGTTCTGCCTACTTGGTTTGATCCTGTGGTCCGTCTGCCCCCTCCGACTTCCTCACCCCCAGAGCCCTAAGTGAGTACTTGCAGATCAGTGTGAAGTACTTCCCATAATGATTTTGTTTGGACTAATTTTTTCCCAGGGAGACCTGAGGTCTGGGCCGCATATCCAGGATAGTCTACCTGAGCACTTCTTTCCGTCTGGAAAATGAAAATCTCTATTGTTTGTGTGGTACATTTACTTCCATTGTCTCCTGGGTGCTTGTAACTGCTCTGAGTAGAAAGGTGTTATCATCGTTCTCTTTTTTTTTAAAGTTTATTTTTATTTACTTTGAGAGAGAGAGAGAGAGAGAGAGAGCGCGAGCGAGCTTGTGGGTGCAAGTGGGGGAGGGGCAGAGAGAGAGAGGGAGAGAGAGAATCCCAAGCAGGTTCTGTGCTGTCAGAGCAGAGCCTGATGTGGGGCTCGAACTCACGAACTGTGAGATCATAACCTGAACTGAAATCGAGAGTTGAACACTTAACTGACTGAGCCACCCAGGTGCCCCTCACCATTCTCTTTTTATGGGTGAGGAAACTGAGGCACAGAGGCGAGATGCTTGTGTGAGGTTATGCAGCTTGTATGCATGGGGCCTGGGACCTGGAACCAAATCTTCTGTGTCTGTTCTATCATGGCACAGGTTCATCCCCAGTGTCCTTCGCCTGGGACCCTCAAGCTCCTGTCCCTTTGCTCCCGTCTCTTCTAGCCTCCTCGCACTGGCCTCACCCACATCCTCCTGCCTCTCCCAGGGCCTGGAAGTGCCTCTTGGTGTAGGGGAACTAGGTGGGCCTTGAAGCCTTCTGACCGTGACCCCCAAGCCCCTTGAGGGGCTGCTCACTGCCTTTATCGGCCCTAGTCACCGTGGACGTTATTTATTGTCAGATAAGTGTATTTCCAAATACAACAGAAAACGAACAAATAACCGCAGTGACAGAGCTGTAAAACACCCTACCGGCTCGCTCACTTGAAGAAAAGCCTGCACAACTAATTAACCCGGGCAGGCCTCCGTGGTGTTTGGAAACAAGCTTGGAATTAATAGTGCCCTTCTCAGCTGCTGGAGCCAGCCGCTAAATCTTCATTGGGCAGTAGCAAGAGAGAGACACAGAGAGTTATAGAGACAGAGAGAGGCCAAGATGGAAGTGTAGACAGAGAAACAGGGCAAGATAAACACAGTTATCCATTTGCCTCCAGACCCATATATATCATCTTAGCTAGACTTTGGATTCTAGAAAGACAGACAGATAGACAGACTGCATTTCTTCTTAAAGTGAGAGGTAAGAAGAGAAAATAGAGGCTTTGTCTAGCTCAGAGCACATCTTGTTTCTGTACCACTGAAGTCAGAGAATCAGAGGCTTCTGGGCTGGAAGGGGCTTATGAGAGGTCGTCTGATTCAGTGGCTCTAAGATTATTTTTAGCAGCAAAACGCTTTATTGAAATGAAGTCACCTGAAGAAGTAGCAGAGCACCCCAATGGGGTTTGTGGCCTCTAGCAGCCCCTGCCCTCCTGCCCACATGGCCGGCAGCATCCCCAGGACCCTCAGGGCTCTGGAGAGCATAGCTGGAAAACTAAAGCCACCTTGGCCTCGGTGTGGTAGGGCTCTGGAGTGTCCCTTGTCACTGGATTCAGGCTTAGCCTAATTTGGGAGTCACCAGAAGGGACAGTGTGGTAGGGAGGATCCACCTGGTAAAGGAGGTAGGCTACCCAAGCGGACCTCTACTCTCTCATTCTCAAACTTGTTGGGTCCTTGAACTCCGATGTCTACTTTCCCTAGAGACCTTTGTTGGCAGGAGTTGGGGAACTGGCTTGTTGAACTTCAGTGATGGAGTCTCAGTGGGTGAACTTCATGAATCATTACCTGACCCTGACTTTGTCTCAGGGAGGCTCTGTATAGGTCCACATCAAGTTCAGGAGGGGGAACCAAGAGTATGAGAAGGATGCCTCCCTTCTCTGGAAGAATATGGATGACTGCCAGAAGGGGACTTCCTAAGAGGCCATCCAGGTATGCCTTGTCGAGATGACTGGTGATCCACAGGGGAAATTGTACTTTGTACGTTTTATTCCCCCTCATCGAGGAAGGAGAGGTAGTGGCCTGAGGCTGCCATCCATCTGAGTGTCTCTGTGAGGATTTGTCTGTTCTTCTCTAGGGAGGTTGCCACTTGCTTCTGGAGGCCCTGTTCTCCACATTAAGAGGGGAAAACCCCCGAGGCCAGGTGGAAAGGCCGCCCTTGGAGTTAGTAGTGGGTGGGGGAAAGGATGTAGACAGTGAGACCAGGCACTGTGTTTGGAGCTTTCCCATTTCCGATGAACCCTGAGCGCCCTTGGCTCAGGCCTAGACAACAAGGGGGCACAGTAAGGAGGAGAAAACACAAATCAGGAAGTAATGCTTTTTTTGAAGGAGAAATTATAAATTGCAATTTAATCACATAATTACTTTGACACTCTCAAGCAAGCTAATTTCTTCCCTTGCCTCATTTCATCCACCCGGTGAGATGAATCTTAATGAATAATGTCCTATGAATATTTAATTTTTGATCAATTTGAATTTTCTCTGGCATACCTGCTGGAGACATAAATCAGCTTCTATTTTACCCAGCAGAGTGAATTTGATAGCGGTCTGGGTGGATCTCTGTCCATGGCCACAGAAGTGGCTTGCCTGAAAGTCTGGTTTGCCACCATCTCAGTATCATGATTTGGACATCCCTGATGCCTTCCCTAAGCTGGGTCCTCTATGCTGGCCCCACCAGCAGATGCCTGAAGCCAGTGATTCTCCAAGCAGACAAAGTGGATCCACAGATGACTTCCCACAGGTGCTCCCTCTCATATCCTTATTTTCCCAGAGACTTAAAGAGCCTCCCTCCTGATACTGACTTTATCCTTCCTGGCCCCTGGGGACAAATGTTACCATTCAAGACACAGGTATCTGTAGAGGCAACATTAAGAGAAGTATCATTCTCAGCTGTTAGGGAAGGCATCTTTCATGAAACAATACTTGATATTTGTACAGCACTTTATGGTTCGCAAAGTGGCTTCACGTCCATCTTTTCATGTCTTAACACATCCCCGTGTTTTAGCTCTCTTTCCTAGCTGTGAGGTGAGGAAATGGGGCTGGAGTGAGCTCTTTCTTACTTTGGTCAGGAGGGTAAGTAGAAGAACTCACACCCTGGAAGGACTCCTGAGTTAAAAACCAGGAAAATGAGTCCCAAGTGAGCTATCTATAGAAAGGGAAGTTGAGTATTTGGTACTGGGATCTGGAGGAGGAAAGAAATAGGCAAGCTGGAGGTGGGCTCAGTAATGGGTCAATGACAGTGATGGTACTTTTTGAGAAAGTAATTGTTTCAAGGGGATAGATCACATGGTTAACATGTATTTTGAATGTATACCCATATCCTGAAACTTCTGTTTTCCTGAAGCTCTCCACCCACGAAAGCAAAACATTTTAGTGCTTTAGGAAGGGCAAGAACCGCCTAGAACAAAGAAGTCATTGTTCAGCTTTAAATCTCAGAGACAACTTCCTGTTTCGAAGTCCATTAGGACCAAACACTCTTGAAGGTAAGGTTTCATAGAGAAGGAAGATACATTTTTGAATTCATTGCCCTCCCTGGTCATAGAATATGATCATAGAATTTTCTTATAAACAATAGGGTAGAGCTGGTTCAGACTCTGGTGTTATGGAAGTCACTTAGGAAGCTGAAGGGGTATGGAAGAAGAAGGGAAAGATGGAGGAGGGACAAGAGAGTCAGAATCCAGTGTCCTCATTTCCAACTCCCCTGGGCCAAAATACTGGACGTGGTCAAAACATTCCAGGGGTATGAATGAATCAAGAACATGGCATTTAATGTCTCCAGCTTTGTATTCCCCTCCATACGGCACAGGAGTTAAGGTGAAGGGAGGTGGGCATTAGATGAGACTGAAGTAGTCCTTCCGTTCTCCATGGCCTGGGCTGTTGGGCCGCAGAACTTGGAAGCTCTTATGTGCCCTGGTTGAGATGCCGAGAGAATTTGTAGTTGAGCGGAGGACTGGGGTTGAAATGAAGACTTCACAGAGCAGGGGACTTTGCAACTAGAGGAATAGGACCAGAACTGTGATCTTTAGTCGAGGGTGTTAGTGTGTCTACCTGGATGACAAGCCAGTCAGGATCAGTTGTGGCCAAGCATAGGAGCCAGACCAGATGACAAGCCCAGTGGCAGAGGTTAGTTTGATTAGAGGTTAGTTCTCCTCTCTCATTAGTACAAGATCAAGTAAATCCACCATCTACCCAGCTACCGTTAAGGAAGAGTCAGGGTGGTTGGAGGAGAAAATCTGAAAATCTGAAAGTCTGAAAATCTGAAAGTCTGAAAGTATAAAGAGATTGAGCCATCCAAAGGGATGTTTATGTCAGCGCCAGTAATTTCCAAGATGAACTCTTTCTTTCAACCCAAGTTTCTAGAACACAGAATTTGAGACAAAACTTATATGCCAAAGTTTTACTGCCCTCAGTCCCAGGGTAGCAAAAATAAGGGAAAAAAAGAAAGTGACATGGGGAAGGAGAGAAGGCATTGCTGAGCTAGCCACAGCTTCACAAGAAATCCCTTTTGATTGTTCAGACACATGGGCCTTCTTCCAGATGGGCCACGATAAACCACCACACCTCAAAATAGTCCGTGGATGATTTGCATTTATTTGCTATTTTTTTTTATTAAAAAAAATTTTTTTAACGTTTATTTATTTTTGAGACAGAGAGAGACAGAGCATGAACAGGGGAGGGGCAGAGAGAGAGGGAGACACAGAATCTGAAACAGGCTCCAGGCTCTGAGCTGTCAGCACAGAGCCCGACGCGGGGCTCGAACCCACAGACCATGAGATCGTGACCTGAGCCGAAGTCGGACGCTTAACTGAGCAAGCCACCCAGGCGCCCCCATTTATTTGCTGTTTTTAACTTTCTCCTATCTTTAAATGGTCAACATTTCCCTCTACTGCACTATGAGGTTGTGCTCTCTGGTCCCTCTAGGAAGATTCTGAAGAAGTAGGAGATCCCATGCCTATGATGTGGCCCTTTGTGGCAGTCAAAAAATATGTCCACAAATGCTTTCATACTCTCCTCAGGAAGTAGAGCCTAATTCCTCTCCATATGAGTGAGGGCTGGTCTTGGTGACTTACTTCTAGCAAATGGAATAAAGTGAAAATAACAATGTGTGATTTCAGAGAGTAGGTCATAACAGATATCGTGTTTTCCTTCTTGCTCTTAAATTACTTGCTTTGGGAGAAGCCAGCTTCCATGTTGTGAGTATATTCAAGTAGTCCATTGGAGAGGCCTACTTGGTGAGGATCTAAAGCCTCTTTCCAATAGTCACAAGAGTGAGCCATCCTGGAAGTGGATCTCCAATTTACAACATGAAACTGAAGTGTGGTGAAGCCTTCAGTACTGAAATTCCTGTCAACATCTTAACTGCCATTTCAGGAGAGACCATTGCTAGACCCCCCCAGCTAAGCCACTCCAGGTTCTTAACCCACAAAAACTGTGAGATAATACATATTTGTTGCTCTAAGTCCCTAGTTTTGAAGTAATTTGTTACAAAGCAATAAGTAAAAACATACCCTTTATCTGAGTCTCTGGAAGTGGTAAGAGGAATAAGAATCTTCATAGGTCTTATTGAATCAGACCTGGGCACTGGAGTTGCTGTGGCTCCTGCCATGGTAGGCACACTGGAGCATCTGCAGAAGCTCTCACTTTGGAGAAGGCTGAGAGTTAGGAGATGAGGCAGTGGTAGCTGTGGCTGGGACTATCTATTGAGCATGTAGCTGGATGAAAGAGGCAAATAGGGCCAAGCAAATCTGGGGAGACCCATGTACTGGGTCTGGTCCACTGAATTCCTGTTCCTTAGTTCAACTCTTCCCACTAGGGTGGAGTCTCCAGAAGCATAGCTAAGCATGTTATGGAGAAATAAAGAAGCCACAAATGTTTGCATATCTGCATGATAGTGTGAGTAGAATGCAGACAACTATTTTTGTTAAAATAATAAATTCCTGTTGCAAAAATATTAAAACAATATGGAAAATGTACAAAAGATAAAGCAAGCATCACCCAACAACCCATGATCCAGAGAGAACACTGTTATGTAACTTAATTTTTTATACTCACTCCTTATGTTGACATTTTCCTTTGCCAATAAATATAATTATACTTATCTTTTCATCAAACATAACGGACTAGATGTTCCATGAAACTCCTCCAGGGACAGTATGCCCCAAGTGATGGAATATATATATATTTCCTCCCCCTTTAAAAATGCATAAATGTATGGCTGAGTTGGCACAAAATAAAGGGAATGTCTTAGGGATAAAAACCAAAAAACCAAAAAAACCAAAAAAAAAAAAAAAAACCAAACCCAAAAAACCAACCCAACAAAACCAAACCCCATGAATCTAAAAGAGTGATGTATGTATACAGCTAGTCATTTTCTTAGAGATTATTTGGGGTTTAATAAGTAATATGGGTCATATACAAGATAAATGGGAGATAGAGCTCAGAGCCCAAGCAGGCTGGATTCTTACACAAAACTGGGATCCCAGAGGGTGAAAATCCCAGTAGGTGAACTACAAAAAACACATTCCACGGAAGAAGATAGTTGATGAAGAAACTTGCTTGTTATCCTTGACTTTAATGGAAAGGAAGAAAAAACATAAAGATAAATGTTTTCTTGGAGAAACCCAAATTCATCCAAAACCCCAAGCTGAAAATTTGAAGTGTTCTGGATTGGTGAGATACCCAGGGCTTGGAAAGAACATATTTAAAAAAAAACTTGGCCACCAAGAATTCCATAGACAAAGTTCCAAGGGACATGGGCTTCATAATCAACATTCAACAAACACATGAGGAAATGAACTACCATGAAAGAGACTCAATATAAATAACAAATGCTTCGGAGACTATAATGACTTGTACTTACTCAATATGGAATATGAAAGAAATATGTTTAATTTTTTTTACAAAATAAAACAGTATTGGAAGTATAATGAGGGAACAAAAGGCTATCAGAATAACCTAATCAGATGTAAAAGAGAAACAAATACTTCTAGAAAATAAAAATATCTAATCATTGAAATGAGCAACTGGATGGATGTGATAATAAATTAGACACAGCTGAAGAAAGACTTAGTGGTCTGGAAGTATTGCTGAAGAATGATCTAGAATACAATAGAAAGACAAAGAGATGAAAGAGATAGGAGATATAAAGGACAGAGTGAGGAGATACAACCTACATATAATTGAAATCCCAAAGAATGGCAGAGAGAATGGAAGTAATAAGAAAGATAAAGACTGAAAAGTTTCCAGTCTTGATGAGAGACTCTAGTCCCAATTTTCAACAAGCCTAGTGAATCCAAAACTGGATAAAGGAAAAGAGGCCCGCATTTTGTAGAAAAGTAGAAGAATACTGAAGACAAAGAGAGGATCCTAAAAATAGAGAGAAAATATAGATTACTTACAAAGCAATGAGCATTTGGCCCACAGCTTATTTTTCAACACATCTACAGAAGTCAGAAGACTATGGAATAATAGTTTTGAAGTGCTAAGTGAAAATATTATGTAGAATTCTACTTTCATTAAAATGATCTCTTAAACATGAAGGCAAAATAAAGACAATTAAAAAATGTTTTAAAAACAAAAGTGATACAATTGACTCCCAAGACACACTCACTAAAGGAACTAAGATATATACCAGGAAGAAGAAAAACACTCCCCAGATGTTTGAAGTACAAGAATGAAAGGTGACAAAAGAAAATGGTAAGTGTATAAATAAATATTGATTATATATAATAATCATCATCATCTAACTTGTGGGGTGAAAAAGCAAGTTAGATCTAAAATCATGGACAAATTGACCACATTTAGATAGAGATCAAAAATAGGAAAAATGAGGGGTGCCTGGGTGGCTCAGTCAGTTAAGTGTCTGACTTTGGCTCAGGTCGTGATCTTGAGGTTTGTGAGTTCAAGCCCCATGTCTGGCTCTGTGCTGACTGCTCAGAGCCTGGAGCCTGCTTTGGATTCTGTGTCTCCCTCTCTCTCTGTCCCTCCCCCTGCTTGCAATCTGTCTCTCTCTGACTCAAAAATAAACGTTAGGAAATATAGGAAAAATGAAAAATTTTCTTTCTTTTTTTTTTTTTTTGAGATACATAGATGTGTGGTAAAATTATGAAGGAAAGGAAAAGAATGATTAGTACAAAATTTGGGGTAGTGGGATCGGATAGGGCATGCAGGAGATTCTGAAGTTGTAGTGAATATCCTATTTTTTGGGGGGGAGCAGTTAAGAATACTATGTATATTTATTTCAACACACTGTTTTTTTAGTATTGTTGACACACAGTGTTACATTAGTTTCAGGTGTACAGCATGAATATTCTATTTCTTAAGATAGGTGTTGGATATTCGGCTGTGATTTTTTTTTATTATGGGCAGTTCTCTAAAATGTTAAATATCATATGTTAAACGTTAAATTATACATAGCTTTTGGCATAATTATAAGTGATGTTGTGATGACCATTGGTCTAACGTATCTCTTTTAATACACCTTAAGTAAATTTCTGGAAAGAAGATTTTTGAGGAAAAGGGTGAGTACAGTGAGTTTTCCTTGTAACTTATTGCCAATTTCTCCTCCTGTCCCCCATGCAAAAAGTTGCACCAATTTATACTTCTACCAGCAGTGTATAAAAGGGTCCATTTCCCCACACCCTAGAGTCACTGCTTTATGTGTATTTTTTCTAAAATGTACTCTTTTTTAAAACTGTATTTATTTATTTTGAGAGAGAGACAGAGAGCAAGCAGGGGAGAGCAGAGAGAGAGAGGGAAAGAGAGAATCCCAAGCAGTCTCCAAGCTATCAGCATAGAACCTGATGTGGGGCTCGATCCCTTGAGCTGTGAGATCACGACCTGAGCTGAAATCAAGAGTTGGATGCTTAACCTGAGCCACCCAGGCGCCCCTAAAATGTACTCTTATCATATATGATATCATATATATCATACACTCTTATCATATATCAGCATGGGGAGCTGGGTTTATTTAACGAGATTGCAATGGGATGAACCATTTATGAAGTGGGTGGTAAACTTAATCCCGTTTTACAGATAACGCATGTGAGAATCACTGGGGCTGAGAGAGACTCTTCCAGGTTCATACTGTGACCCCGTCTCTCAACTGCATGCTCAATTCAGTCATCTTTTTATTATGGCCCGCCACCGGCAAAACTCCATTGAACCTTTGTGTTGGAAAAGTCTGATGCTTCGCATGAAAGTATTTCCTAGTCCAGTCAAGCCAGAAAAGAAGGCAGGAAGAATGTGTGCTTTGTGGGGTGCTGGTGGAGACGATGGAGTAGGGGTGGAGGAGAGAAATTTTCAGCATTTCTATCCCGAAATCTGAAGAACACTCCTTTCCTTGGTCCTTGTTGCTCAAGCCCCTGATTAGAAGCTTTGTAGACAGAGGGCTGGAGCCCTATTTAATCAGCCCAGCGTCTGGCACATAGAAAGTGCTCACTAAATATTTGTTGGCTCCTGGATAAACTCTGGTTGATATTTTTGTCACAAAATGTGGAGGGAGACCTGTCCCTTTGGCTCAGCCAGCTTTCTTTCTCTGCATGAAGTGAGTCTGAGCCAGGGCAGGAGAAGGGACAAGTTGACCTTCCAAGGTCCCTTCCTGCTGAAAAGACAAGGATTGTCAGTAGGCAGGGCTGCAGTGAGCAGCCCCCACTGCCCCTTCCTCCAAGGTGCATTGGCTCTAAGTGATTAGCAGGGAGATTGGCAGGCAGTAGTGGCAATGGGAGTTTAATGTTCTGGAAACCCAGTCTTTTTCCTTTTCTCCGAGGTTTTCCCTGGTGACACAGGGAAAGGTCTTGCAGCTTAACAGGCAGACAGGGATGGGGCCCGGGAGTTTTGCCATCAGAGAGTGGAATTTATCACTGTGATACCGCAAGCCCAAGCACGGCTGCATTTGTTGGGGAGGTTGGGGGCGGGTTGGGGGAGGGAACAGGTGTCCTGTCCTGGGGGTATTGTCCCTGTTAAATCACCGAGACCCTGCCATGACCCTGAGATTTGACCAGCTGTCCATCCCGTGGGCCCACTCAGCCCAAGGCAGGCCCGGATACCTTTGGCTCATGGCCTCTGGCTGTAGCAAATGGAATCACTTGGTCCTGCTGCTCTAAGCTGGTAGCTAACATCTTCTGGTGGGTCCTGTGTCCTTGTGCCTGGTTGTGATTGCAAGAGCTGATAGACCTGTGTCAATGTCCTGCTTCAGTTCTCTACGAGCTGTTTCATATCAAGGAAGCTTCTCTTCCTCTGAGCGTCCATGGCCCTCTGAAAATAGGAACAGCAATAACTACCCTTAAAAATAAAACGAAATGAAGTGGTGTATGCATCTGGCTAGCACCTACAGAGATGGGAGAGCAGAGTGGTAGAGATCACACCACTGGAACCAGACTTCCTGAGGTCAGACCTGACTCTGGCAACTTCTAGCTCTAGGAACTTGAGCAAGCACCTTAGCCTCTCTATACCTCACTCTCCTCCCCTGTAAGATGGGGATAATAATAACAGACACCTTAGGGGATCATGGTGATGATTAAATGAGTCATAAAATGTGAAGTTACCTCTGGCACATAGCGGCTACTGTACAAGATGTTCATTGGGATCGAGTACCTCCTCCCTCCCCCACTCCTTCCTTGCTTCCCTTCCCTCCTGCCCCTATATTGTTTGCGAGGCTATAAGATCTGATTTGGGAATTGGTTTCCTGATTTGTAACCAGTGCTTGTTGGAGTCACCCTTCTTGTCTGGGGCCCAGCCCTAACTCAGTCTAACCATGGCCTTCCACTCAGGATTGGAGGCTGCCCCCAGGAACCCTGCCTAGATGGATGCTTCCAGAACCCCACCAACATCTTTATGATTCTAATCACGGTCTTTGCCCAAAGACCTCTGCTGCCTTCCCACACCTCCCCAGAGACCCAGTGCTGCCATCTCAGCCTCATGCCTTCCTGTTTCCTTTCGTTCTTTCCTAGCCAGTGCTGTCCCACTCCCAGCAGGTCCCAAGGCTAAGTCCATCCAAGGGACAATGGGGTCTCCCTGGGTTGGCTTTCATCTCTGGTGGCCCGGGGTGGGCAAGGGCCAAGAACTTCCTGGTTTTCAGTCCATCGTTTCATCCAGATACTTCTCCTTGCTAAGTATAGGCATCCTTTCAGGGCACCTCGTGTTTTTGCCAGGCAGCCCACCCCACTGCTGAATAGCTCTAATGAACAACCACAACAGCAGCAAATAATAATGATAACAATAATAGCAGCTGTCATTTATTGAGTGCTTCCTATATGTCGGATTGCTATGCATGTATCATCCCTAAGTTTTACAGAAATCCTGGAGATCAGGCTTTATTATCTCTATTTTACAGATGTGGAAAATGAGGCCCAGAAAGGATAAGTGATTTGCGTAAGAGGTACAGCTGGGAGGTAAACTTGGTTTGTTTACATTCAAACTCAGTGCTCTGCCTTCTGCACCGAACTGCCGTGATGGGCTGGATCTGCCTATCTGTCTCTTTCATCTCTGGGGATGCAATGCACAATCTGTCTTTCCTCTTGCACATGTTTGCCTTTAATATATTTGAGAAAGCTGGGGCACCTGGGTGGTTAACTGTCCAACTTCAGCTCAGGTCATGATCTCATGGTTTATGGGTTCAAGCCCCGTGTCGGGCTCTGTGCTGACAGCTCAGAGCCTGGAGCCTGCTTTGGATTCTGTCTCTCTCTCTCTCTCTCTCTGTCAAAAATAAGTAAACATTAAGAAAATTTAAAAATATGCATATTTGAGAAAGCTGTCATTTCATTTCTCAGTTTTGTCTTCTTTGGGCTAAATATTCTCAACCGTTTGTTAAATCATATGACATTGTTTCTGGGCATCTCAACATCTTGGCCTCCCTCTTCTGGACATGCTTGCTGGGTAATGTTGTCATGATGTGTTATATTCTGTGTCGCAGGCTCAGAGCTTTAGGCATTATGAATCTCTCTTAGCAGTGTATTACCATGGTTTAACAGCACAGGCTTTGCAGTGAGGCAGATCTGGGTTCAGATACTGGCTGTGTCCAATGTACCAGTGATGTGATTGTGCCAGATTACAGTTTCCAAACGTGGTTGCCACAATATATCCCATCCACGTGTTCTTCCTGCAGTGCGACGACACTTTCCATTGAGTGGTGGGGTCTATGTTCTTTCCGCTTGAAACTGGACAGAGCTTTGTGACTGTCATGACCAATACAAGATGGCAGAAGTGATGCTGTGTGACTTCAGAGGCTAGGTCCTAAAAATTCATCTTGCTGTCTTTGGATTTCAGTCATATTCTCTAACTGAAGAAGCCCAAACTGACCCGAGTGGAGAAACCATATGGAGAGACTGCATGCAGGTGTTTTGGCTGATGGCCCAGTCCAAACCTATAGCCAGTGTCGACCACTGGACACGTGCATGTCAGGAAGAAGTCGTTGAGATGACTTTATCCCTAGCCACCATCTGACTGCAGCCTCATGAACAACCTCAAACATTACCCAGGTGAGCCTAGCTTAGATCTTAAGCCTCACTCCATCTCCCTGAGCCTTAGTTTCTTTACCTGTGAAATGGGGACTATGAAAGTTACCTTAAAGGATTATTATGAAAATTGAAAGACAATGGATATAAAATATTTAGCACGCGCTTGCCGCATAATAATTGTGCAACAAATAATCACGATTAAAGGTATCACGGGTGAGGTAGGAAGGGGACCTGACTGAGACCTTAGAACCAGGTAGAGAGAGAAGACTGGGGAACTGAGCTTGAGGTGGGGCAACCTCTAGGGAAGAAGGGAGTCAAGCCATACGTTCCAAACGAGCAGTGAGTTGTGACAAGACATAGGGAGCGTGCGCAGTGTGGGGACCAGCCCAGTGTGGGAGGCTTCCCTCCTGGGTCTATGGCATTAAGGCTGAGGTTGAGAGGCAAGACCGTGGTCCCACCTGGAGTTGGTTGCTGGGAGGATGTGGGCAGGATGCAG
Source organism: Panthera tigris (assembly GCF_018350195.1). NCBI lineage: Eukaryota > Metazoa > Chordata > Mammalia > Carnivora > Felidae > Panthera > Panthera tigris. Next base: position 95,116,907 of record NC_056667.1, on the reverse strand, counting down.
AAAACTTTCACTGAATGATTAAGCAGGGTTGGGGATTGCCCCACAGCAAACTTCACAGGCAACAGGGGTTTATAGGAGCATCTCAGATATTTGAGGTCACAGCTGATGAAGTCAATGGAGTGACAAGGTGAGGTGCCAGGGAAGATGCCTAAGTTAAATTCACGTGCACGGAGTTTTTGCAGCTCGGCCCCCCTGCTTCCGATGGCAAAGACCTCACGGGCTGAAAGGCATAGCCTGCTGGAGCAAGTGTTTGAAAGATTCAGGCAGTTCAAACTCGTCAATCTTAAAAAGCAAAACTAATCCCCACCCCCCCCCCCAAAGCCCACCACCACAAAACCCCATACATCACCCCACAAAAAATACATATGTGCATTGTAGAATAATTCCATGACGTAAGAAGCAAAAAGAACAAAAGAAAAATCACCCATGTTCCTACAGCCCAGAGAAAACCTCTGTTAACATACTGGTGTACTCGTAACCTTCCAGGCAGTGTACAAGAATAGGGTCATACCGTGCATTCTGTTTGGTAACCTGCTTTTATCACCTAATGATGTGCCCTGGACATCTTCCCATGTTAGGAAAGATGCATCTGCAGTTCTGAGCTTTTCAAACTGGGGACGTGTAGCAGTGTGCTAGGGTTTCTACAAAGCTGCAGGAAAACCACGGTTCATCACTCTGGAGCATCAATTTTACTCAGTGGTAAGTCACTTAAAATATTATTTTTACATTAAAACAAACCCAGATATAGTATGGAAGAGAGTACAAAATTTGCATGAATGTTTAGAAGTTATGAGATTTCAAAGAATTATCCAGCTTGCCTCAGTCTTCTGTAGCAGTTTTTAGGGCAGACAGCATTAACATGTGGGGATCAGTTGAATAAGCTGAGGAAGAGGAGGGGGGAAAGAAATGTGACAATTCAGGGGCAATAGGTCACCCAAGGCCCTATCTTGAGGCGCGAAGTCCCTTGTCTGATAGGCAGCGACATGATCTTAAAGAGCAATGTGGGTACCTTGATGCAATGGCTTTGCCTTTACAGCCTGGGCCCGGGTGAGTGGCTTAATTCCAAGCTATGTGACCCCTGACCTCTCCCCCACCCCCTGACCTGATGGCACAGAACAGTTGAAGGCTGGGGTACATCAGGGCAGGGACAATGTGGCTGTATGTGATGCGGTACCCAGAACTAACCCAGTAACTTCAGATGTGGTCTGAACTGTGCCCAGTTCTGCTATTTCTGTCCCAGCTTTGCTATTAACAAATTAATGTGACGATAGACAATGTACTTAACCTCTCTCTGTTTCAGTTTTGTCATCTATAAACTAGTGATAAATGTAGCAGTTCATAGTGTTGTTGAGGGCATTAAAGGAGTAAAGAACAATACTTAGACTATCACTTGGGATGTAGTTAAGTGTTCAGTATATGTTAATTATTATTATTATGTAACCTATGATTGCATAAGCTTCTCATGGTAAACGTGTCCCACTCTGCTTTCAAACTGAGCTTGTGACTAATTAAAACTCTCGGGTCTTTTTCATTGGAATTGTTATCAAGCTTGTATTCTCTGTGCCGTTATTAGTTTTTAATTGCACGGCTTATTAATGTTCATTTTCTTGATTTTGGTCTATTGTTGTAGCCTGTGGTTGTTATCCAGCAACTAAGTCTTCTTTCCAAAGTGAATTGGGTTTCAGTTTCTGATGACATTTATACTTTTATCATGCCCATTTCACAGATGACAAAACCGAGGGAAGGGAATTATTACTTACCGGGTGTGTTCTTTGTGCCAAACATTGGGATAGGTACTTTGCATAGGGCATCTCAGTTAATCCCCAGAACACTCTACAGAGGTGGGATTTATTATTTATTTTACAGATGCAGAAACTGCAGCTCAGAATGGTTAAGCAGATTGCCCAAGGTTACCCAGCTAGTTCAGGTTTTTCCCCTGGTTCGTCAGTGTTTTGGGTTCTCTGTAAACTTGACATGTTTCTATTCAAGCTGTTGAAGTAGATGTTTTATAGGACAAAGCCAAGGACAGAGACAAATCACTGGAGAAGTCCTTCTAGGTAGATCTATAACTCTCGAGTCAATTCCTGAATCAATACTCTTTGTACAGGATCATTCAATCACTGCAATTGGAATCAGTTGCTGCTATTGGAAACTGAGGTCTAGAGCTTCTTCTTAAGAAGTCATAAGGAAACCTCTTTCCATCGCATCTTTAAGGGAAGGACCTCCCCCCCCCCCCCACCCCTGCCACTGGCCTTGTCCTGGTAATTTCCTTATCCTCCCTTAGCTGGACTCTGGTTGCTTGTAGAGTCACATGTCCCCAGTCAATCCCAGAAAAATGTTCCTTTTCAAGCTCAGTGTGAGAAGTTTTACAGAGCATCCTGGAAACCGTATCTGCCTGTGTTTACTCTTGCTGATGATTAAAGCTGACAGCTGGAACACCAGGAGTCCAGACCATAGGCACAGGACTGCTGACGGCAGGGCAGAGAATCGATAGCAGTGATGGGACCCAAAGAAACCCAGCCCCTCCTTCCCTACTTTCATGGTGTAGACGTGATAGAAGAACAGATAGGTCAAGAAAAGAGACAGAAGAACAGTTAGGCCAGTTTCTCCAGGCATGGACTCTGCTCCATTTTGGGTGGAAAGAAGGAGTGGCGTCATGGCGGCTGTGCCCGTGGGTTCCAGGACTGTGCCTGGGGGGCACATGAAGGCCTGGGAGCTGCAGCATGAATTGCACTTATCTCTATGCAACAGTGATGAAGAAATAGTGATGGCCCAAGCCCTGGACATCCTGACGAGCCCTCCGGTCCACATTGATTATTAAAAGTAGCATCCTGTATTTTATCGGGCAACTCTAGGAGCTCTCTGGAATGCTGTTTCCTCGAGAAGAGTGAGAGAAAGGGAGTCGGGAGAGGGTACACTTGATCCCTGCCCATGGAATGAGTATCCTAGCCAGAGTGGTCCCCAAACTCTCCTCTTCCCATCTCTGTGGCTACACAGTGGCAGGCATAGTGCAGTGGAACATTTGAACCTGGAATAACCTTGATCTTCGACCTCCTCCATTTGAACCTTCTGGAGGTGGGACGAGTACAGTAGCAGCCCTGTGTCTTCTCTTTCTGTCCTTCACACAGCTGCTCAAAACCCTCCCAGGTCTTCCACTCCACGTAGAAGAAAATCCAGAGTGCTTGCAGGACCCTAGGGCCCTGCATGTGTGGCCTCTGTCCCTTCCAGCCTCACCGCCCACAGCAGTCTCCATGCTGCGCTGTGAACATGCCAAGCAAGTTCCTGCCTCGGGGCCTTCACACTTTCTGTTCCCTCTCTCTCATGGTCACCAGATTTAGCAACTGAGAATACAGTGTGCCCAGCTAACAGTGAATTTCAGATAAGCAATGAATCATTTTTAGTACAAGTATGCCCTGTGCAATATTTGTTTATTTGAATTTCTTTTCTTTTCTTTGTTAAAATTTATTTTATTTATTTTGAGAGAGAGAGAGAGGGAAAGAGAGAGTGCAGAGGAGGGGTGGAGAGAGAATCCCCAGCAGGCTCCATGCTATCACTGTACCATTAACCCATGAACCATCAGATCATGATCTGAGCCGAAAGCAAGAGTCAGATGCCTAACCGACTGAGCCACCCAGGTGACCCTATCTGAATTTCAAAAGTAGCATCCTGTACTTTATCAGGCATCTTGTATTTTATCGGGCAAACCTAGGAGCTCTCTGGAATGCTGTTCCCTCAGATATTCACCTCCTTCAGGCCTGCTCACTTCACCAGAGGCCTTGCCTTTCTGTCCCGTGTACAATAGCAGCCCCATCAATCTCCTCTTATTTCCTGCTTCATCTCCCTTAGAGCTCTGCCCACTTCCTGATGTGATATTGTTTATGTATTCATTTGTTTATTGACTCTGTCTCTCCCAGGCACGTGTGGGCTCCACCAAGGCAGGGATTTCGTTCTTCAGTGTAGTATCTTCAGTCTCTTGGCTCAATAAGCATTAGCTGGGGCTCAATAAGCATTAGCTGAGTATCCAATGACCTCTTACCGTGGCTCACTCTTTGCAACATGGCCCTATGCACCTCTCTCGTCTCATTTCAGGCCACTGCCCTCCCCATGGGGCACTGTCCATGCTGGCCTTCCCTTTGGTCCTCAGACTTGCCCAGTCCATTCCTGCTTTAGGCTTTGGGACTTGCTGCTGGGCCCAAGCCTTCTCTGCCATCTGTGTGACTGTCCCCTCTCCTCTTAGGACTCAGGGAGGGCTTCTCTGACCTCTGCATCCGAAGTAGCCCTCTGACTCTACACTTTCACTCCCATGATGGTTGTTTTATTTCCTTTAAAACTCTTACTGCTCTAGGAAATTGTGTTGAAGGATTGGTTGGCTTTTGTCTTGCGTCTCCAGCACACAAGAATGTCAGTTCTGTGGAGACATCAGCTGTGTGTGACTTATGTCCCCAGCACCTAGCCCCATGCCTGGTATATGATACGAACAATAAATATATGTTGACTGAGTGAGGGAGTGCCTTTGGGGTGGGCGATACACCCCGCCTTGCAGGCGCGTTGGGGACTGCGGTGAGGGGGAAGGGGAGCCCAGGAACCAGCCCGGAGAGGGTCTCCACCAGGAGGGTACTTCCCACTGCCATGGCCCCTTGTGCTTGATTAGCCCAACTGTTTGGGGGTGAGGAAGTCTAGAAAGGTAGCTCCCTGCTTCTTTCGGCCTTTGTGGCAATTAGGAGAGACCAGGTCTTTCCCACTGGAATGTATCCTTCAGGCCCAGAGAGGAGAGTGCCTCCTCCATGCTGCTTCCTTTCTACTTTGCCACTTTCTGCAAATGGTGACAAGGCCCAAAGGGACCTTGGAGGCTGCTGTGGAAGCTGGCCGCCTCGGTCCCCGAACGGTGGCGGAAGACCTGAACATCCTCCCTGGGCTGTCACATGAGAAGGAAGCCAGCTTCCTGTGTTTTCAATCACTGAACTTTGGGGGTTGTTACGGAAGTGTAGCCTAGCTAATTAATACATGGCTGTATCCACTGTGTCTACTGTATGGAAAGTGCTTGGTACATCTATTGTTGTTGAGCTCCCTGGTGAGGGAGATGTTTGTTCCCATAAATGGAACAGAATTGTATTAACTAACTAAGCAGAGCCAGCTGTTTTTCCTTATTTGTGTAGATAGTGCTCATGTCCACAAGGTCATCAAACTCCCTCTCTTTGGAATTAGCAGGGGACAGGCATGTGAAGCGTTGTCCTTTGAGGTACAAGCAAAAAAGAATGTGTGAGGGTCCCTACAGTTCATGAAAAGGCAGCTGCAATGGACTCTCGCTCTATCTGTGTTGCCCAGAAGACACCCCGGGAGACAGATGCCACGGTGTGGTTGGCTGCACCTATAAAAGATCCCTGTGCTGAAGTTCCAGGGACTCTTGATGGAAATTCTCAGCAAGTTCATGCTAGATCTTCTGGGATGAACTGTCTGCTTTTTTGGCGGGTGGCTCCACTCTCAGACTGGTTTCCTGACTCCTTTGTGTTGAATGACCCTCAGAATTTCTATGGCCTGGGGCTTGGCTGCACACTCTTAACTCAGGTTCCTTTAAGAATTTTTGCCTAAGGCTTGACAATTTTCTTCATGCAAGGTCTTCATCTCCCTTTACAATGGACCTTGATCTTGCTTTCACTAATGTAGGCATGGACAAATCCTTCTCTCCGTGGTTCAACCAACAGACGTTTTTGTTTTTGTTTTTGAAGAAATTTACTTTGACATTAAGGAAACAAGTAAATTTAAGAACACAGACTGTAACAAGTGTAGACAGTATTGGTTTACTGGTGGGCACAACTTATAGTGTCCCAATTCATGGATGAATCACCTGACATGTATTTATTGGGCTCCTATGAGGCATTGCACTGAGCACAGAGTGTTTAAGATGAGAAGTGTGCAGTCTTTGGCCTCAAAGAGACCCTGGTATCTACAGAAAACAAATGTTTTACAATATAATGTGATAAATGCAATAATGGAGGCACAGAGCAGGGGGCATTTTCAACACAGTTAAGGAGGCCCCAAATTCCTTCCTCTACCAGGTGCTATCTAAAGAGACCTGTCCTCAAATCTTTTTCAGTTTTGGGGCACCACATTTTCTTGTTTCCTCCTTTGCCACTCATTGTAGGGAGAAACAATTGCAGAAGGAATTATGTTCTCTTGTACCAAAGGCAGCCTTACACACTGGATTTTAGGGATAGTCCTATATTTATGTATTATTCTTTTAAATGAATATAATTCAGTAATGCATAACTTCATGTAACTTAATCTGCATACCTTTATAGGGCTTTGCATATAAACAAATGTAATAAATCAGAAAAAAATCCCTTGAGTAGACTATAGCTCCCTTTCCGATTTGGAAAATATGGCTGCTTCTTTAAGTGAACAAGAGGTGGAAAGCGGCCGCTGCCCTGGGTTTCTGTCATTTCTGAAGAATCTCTGCCCCAAGCTAGAACTAGCAGCTTCTGAGGTGCTGGCCTTCATGTCCCCTGGGAGGAGCACCAGGCCCCCTCATTCGCCCAGCATTCTTCCTACAGGAGAAGGAAGGAACTCTGGTCAACTCCAGCAGGCACGTCTCCCTGCAGAGAACCTCACTGAAAACATCAGTCTTTGCTCTCTCGATCCAATTCTGGGCTGAGGGAAAGAATGAGGAGAAAGAGAAATGAAGGGCCCTGGGCATGGGGGACGGAGGGGAGGTGAAGGCAGAGTGACATTGCAGACAAGGTGCTTGCTGCCCTCATGTTTTTCTGTGTAAGTCCCCAGTGGGTTTGTGAAGGTCACAGAGCACAAAGAGACGGTGTTCTCTTCTGTGTTGGCATCTGGCATTATCTGTCCCTGATTCTATTGTTTGTTCTGTCTTCTAGTGACTTCCTGGGAGAAACTAGAGATGACTTGGGGGCAGGGATGATAGGGGCTCCCCAGAGTCAGGGGAAATCTCTTTATTCCTTAGGTTGGGGTGCTGAAGTAGGATCCGCTAGGAATGGATTCTCAAAATTAGCTCTCAGCTCCATGTGTGAGGATGGGAAGGAAAAAGAATTGGTGTTGTTATCCATTTCCATTTATTTATTTATTTATTTATTTATTTATTTATTTATTATTTATTTATTTTTAAGTTTATTTATTGGGGCCCCTGGATGACTCAATCGGTTGAGTGCCCGACTTCGGCTCAGGTCATGATCTCGTGTTCGTGGGTTCCAACCCCACATCAGGCTCTGTGCTGACAGCTCAGAGCCTGGAGCTTGGTTAGGATTCTGTGTCTTCCTCTCTCTCTGCCTCTCCCCTGCTTGCCCTCTGTCTGTCAAAAAAAAAAAAAAAAGAAGTTTACAAGAAGTTTATTTACTTATTTTGAAAGAGAGAAAGCACGAGTAGGGGAGGGGCAGAGAGAGAGAGGAGAGAACGATAATCCCAAACAGGCTCCGCACTGGCAGCGTGGGGCCAGAGGAAGGGCTTGAACTCATGAACCGCGAGGTCATGACCTGAGCTGAAGTTGGACGCTTAACTGACTGAGCCACCCAGGCGCCCCTCCACTTCCATTCATTTTAGAAAAGACTCTGATAGAGACACTGGAAGGGCCCTGCAGTGCCCCTTCCCAGGGCACCCCTCCCCATCTACTGACACAGGTAGAAATACCTGGGTTTAGAGCACAGGATCTGGGCTTGCATTTTAGTCCTGCTGCTTAACAGCGGAGAGGCTGAACTTTTTCAGAGATTTGCTTTCCTCATTGGCAAAACAATGAGTGTGGTGAGATAATGTTTAATGGCCTCTGAATAGCAAAGTGTTGTGTAAGCAATGTCTCGTTGCACTCTAGGTAAGTAACAGTCTTGAGGACATGGGAACCCTGCCCTTTGGTCAGAGGGTGTGGGGAGATCTTCTGCAACAGAATACCTTACTGGGCCCCAGAATCTGAGATCCCAGATCTCCGAGAATCCCTTATGGAATTCTCCCTCTCTTCTATGGGGGACTTGCCCAAACATCTCATTTCCCTGTTCATGTCTGTGCACGTGCTCCTTTCTGACCTCGGTGCCTCATCCGCCTTGTCTGCTAAGATATTCCTGACTCATGGCTCAGCACGAACATTGCTTGCTCTCTGTGACTGGCTCTGAGAGCCTGAGAAAATCAATCTCTCGCTCCTCTGTGTTCCTGTAGCACTTTGTAGAGACCTCTGCTGTTGTCTGATCAAGTCTAGTTACAGTGGTTTCCTGCATTCCTGTCTTTCTCATTAGGCTGTGAGCTCTTTCAAGTCAAGGGCCATGTTTCCTGAGTCAGGGCCAAAAATGTAAACGTGCTTATTAAATGCCTTCATTGTCCCGGCTGAGTTTGAAAGGGCTCAAAGATGAGGGCTTGATCTGACGCTGGTGGTGTGGAAGGAGAAGGGGTTGGTTGGGAGTTAGTGGGAAGGAGTCATGTAGTAATATCTCTCTGGCTTTCAAATACCTGGAGGTAAGGAGAAAAGGAGGTGGCATGGGCAGCACCTGGGTTATACTTAAGACTCTGGAGCTTGCTCAGCAACATGTATCCACAGGAGGGAGATGAAGGATGGACTGGAGCTGGAAGACTTGAGTTCGGATCCTGCTCTGTCCATTTATTGACCGTGGTATTGGTCATGTCAACCATTCTGAGCCTTAGTGTCTGCTGTGCGGAAAAACACTACCTGTCTCATGGTTTTATAGCAAAGACGGTGTGCTGTTTGCCAAGTCCTGTCTCCTTTCCTCCCCTGAAGTATATGGACCATGTTGACTGAGATCTGGCCCTGAGTGAGGGTGGAACCCTGCCCACGTGCAGGCTGGGCCCATAGAAACCTCCTACAGGATCTCGCATACTCTCTCTTTCCTTGTCTCAGCTCTAGAACTGGAGGACTTGGAGGCTCTAGGGGATGACGGTGCCATAAAATGAAAGGAGGCTGGTTCCCCAGTGTCTATGCAAGATGGAGTTTCCCCTCCTTTCTGCCCCTGCATGCAACTGTAATGAGAACAAGAAATACTTTTATGATGTTAAAGCCACTGAAATTTTGGATCATTCATTATAGCAGTTAGCATGCTTTTTGACAGGGTGTAAATGGATAAAAGTTCTGCAGAAACTTCGAAGTGTTATACTAATGTTACTGGCTATTATCATGGCTTTTATTCTAGAAAACCCTTTGAATGCACAGCTATGTATTTCCCCCCAGACTTTATATAGCTCTGCCTCTTCTTGAGGATGGAGAGGGGCCCAGGGGGAGACCCTTAGAAAATATCCAGTGGTCTGACTGCATGGAGGTATGCATGCCTGGTATCAGGGGTGGAATTCCGTGCAGGAAGGGGAGTCCTGATTGACTACCATGCTCAGAGGAGCAGGCCCATCTCTAAACAGGCTCTGGGAGGAAGTAGCCAACACAGGGGGACATGATGTGAACCAGCTGTCTCGGCATCAGCTGCTTGAGGGCTGAGCACTCCAGGGCTAAAAAAGGGAGGTGAAATTGAATCCATTGTCAACAGGCTCCTGGGAACCTTGTTGACCACATGAGCCACCTAGAACCCTGTTCCCTTCATATATGGCTGCTCTCAGAGGCTGATCTTGCTTGACTCTTAACCATGGTCTTCTGACCTGGCCCAGCAGGCGCCTGATAGAAGACATGGAACAGTCTGCAGATGTTGACTTGTCCTACAATCTGGGAGGGTGTAGTGAAGTATATAATATGGATGGGTCCAGACAGTCTCCTGAACTGATCTTGCAAGAAAGTCATGAATAATCAGGGAGACATAGTCCTGACTTACATAAAGGAGAGGAAAGGAAAAGGGATGGGACTCACTTTATTGATCACCTGTCATGGGGCACATACTTTACATTAATTCTTTGAATCCTTAAAACAGCTCTGAGATAGGTATTAATGTTCCCACTCTTACAGATGAAGAAACTGAGGCACAGGGAGGATCACACAGCTAGAAATTATTAGAGCCAGCATTCGAACCCCAGTCTCTCTGACTTAGAGACTATGTCCTTGACACTGCCCCTTGCAGCCTTCGCAACAAGATACAATACAATCTTGTCCTCCAGGTCAGGCTGAGAAAAATGAGCCCCTAGTTCTGTCCTAGGATTCCTCATGGTGTTGGCCCTTCTCATTATCATGTCTGTCTTCTGAGTTTGCGAGAAACTCTTTTCTGTGAGCATGTGAGGCCTGGGGCCAACAGATAGAGGATGCCAGGGTCAGTCGACAGGTAGAGGTTGCCGGGGAAAAGGAAATGGGGAGGGGGAGGGGTGGATGTTGGGGCGAAGGAAGGGGAGAAGGGGTGAGGGGAGAGGAAGAAAAGGAGGGAAGAAGAAGCTGAGAAGGCCAAACATGGAAAGGAAGGGAAGGACAAGGAGAATGAGGTAGACGTTGCCTCCCTGGAGGTTTTCGTCTTGAGTTGGCCATTCTCACTGTGGGGAGGAAGGGTGGTTGACTGCCCTGGCGGGGGGGGTGGGGGTGTCTGGATGTCTTCAGTGCCTGAGAGTCTGTGAGGATTCGATACTTCTTTGGTACCTGTCTGGTTCTTAGTTTAGCTTAGTGCAGAAATTAAGAACAGTTTCAACTATTTTCAGTCCAGCAATTGATCATTCCAAACCTAGCCCCACTGTGAGTCTCCTCCAGGAGCTGCACAAGCCATATGTTCCACTAGAACCTAGAACCTGCTTCTTGGGACGTGTGCAGGGTGTGTCGAGGAGAACAGCCACCCCTTCCAGTCTGGATATGCCTGACCTGGGAGGCCGGAATGGATACTACCGCATGGTTTTCAGCCAGCCCTGCTGCGGCCATTTAGCCAGCTCCCCCGAGAGACACGAGCATGACATCATATCTGTCTTTTTCCAACTGTCATTCCGTCAGTGTTTGTGTCTAACCCCAAAAGCTCTCGTCAACAGCATCACTTCTCTGATCCTGATTGGGAGGAGAAGATGCGTTAAAAAGCAAGTTGCTTCTCCAGTGGCAGGTCTCTGGCTCGGGGAGGCTCTGGGCTGGGGAGGGAGCACAGCTGGAGTCCTCCTGAGCTCCCCAGGCAGCAGCCTCCCTGCCAGCCTTCCTAGCTTCTTCCCATGAAGCTGAGCTGCAGGGAAGGTAGGGGGCGTGGGGGGCTCTGACTAGTGGCTGGTGGAGAAGATGCACTCTCTCTATTTGCTTCAGACTCGGAGGGAAGTAGGACTGAGCAGTGGCTGAGCCTCAGGCGGTGACCTGAAGAGGTGCTCATGTGCTGGCATTAGAGAGGGAAAAAATCTTCAGGCAGAGTCTCATTAAGCCTCCTTACATGAGAATTCACCTGTTGTGGAAAATTCAGATTCTGCATGCTGTTTTGAAGTTAATCTGTTAGAACCACTTGTTTATTTCACTTTCAAAATACCACCCCCCCTTTTTTTTCTTCTTTTTGCAGAATGTAATGCCTTTAGTCCTGTTCCTAATTTTGAGCGGCTCTGCCGAGTCTTTTTCACTGGCTGAATTATAACAAGACCAGTGAGGTCATAGTCGGTGGATTAATTATAGTGAGGCTGGCGAGGAAAGTCAACCTCCTTTGATAAACATGGCTTAGTGACTTTAAGTGAGCAATTTTCTACAGCAAACGTTGCAACACATGTTGTCTCCTTCAGCAAACTTTAACGGGCTCGTGATGATGCATCGACTGTCCTTAGGACTCAAACCATTCCATGTTATAGAAAACGCTCTTCGTCTTTTTCCATAAAGAGACTGAGATGGAAACTCAACTTTCTAGTGACAAGATACAGAAAAGTATGGATTTAACCTAAATTTTGTTGTCTGATATGTAAACATTTTCTAACCTTTTTCGTGTAAGCACAGGCCCATGCTAACCCCGGGTTTGCATCCACAGAGCACTTGTATCAATAACTTCTTTATTTAATGATTTATTCATTAGGTGCCATTTAATCAAGGCTAAATAAAAGAACTTGGGCTTATAATATATATATATTATATATATATAATATATATATATTATATATATATGTATATATACATATATGTATATATACATATATATGTATGTATGCATGTATTTCCATATTTATTGCTATTTGCTGAGCAAGCTACTCTGCAATAGAATGGGGTACAATTAAGAAAAAAACTGGAAGGAAAAAAATTAGCGGAGTAGCTTTCTTCAGATTTGATCCTCTCCTGTGCACCACTGAAGACCCAAGTATGGAGGCCTTCCTTGCAGTGGAGAATATGGAAGTAAAGCATCCTAGAATTAGAAGGGACAGTATGGTGGTTTTTGTCTAATCCTTGTCCAGTGTGTGATTTTGTCTGACCCGTATCCATAGTGGGACTCCCTATGAGCACAGCACCCATCCTGGGGCCTGGTATATAGTGGGTGCTTAATAAATATAGAATGATTAGATGGATCAGTAAGCAACCCCTCTGGGTGGAGGCGGAGACATCTCCCATGCTGTCTGCATTGTCTGGGCCCTGGAGAATGTGTCTCTTCCTTCTTTTTATGCGGATCTTCTAACTGTAACTAGCTATGACTCTTGCCACTTGGTGCCCCACCTGTATCCTCTGGGCCCAGGACATCGAGTGGCAGTGGGACAACTGGGAGCAGACTGCTCCCACATCATTCTGGCTGATTGTTCTGGAGATGGAGTAGTAGCTGGATGACAGGCTGGATATACTCTGATATACCAATGTGCGTTGGTCATATCTTAGACTGAAGAGCTCAAAGTATTTTCCCTACTATTACCTCCGTGTGTCCTTCTCATGTCCCAAGGAAAGGCAAGAAAGTTCTATTTCATTAGACCAGGAGTTGGCAGACTTTTTCTGTAAAGGACTGTATAGCAACTATTTTAAGTTTTGTGAGACAGCCACTCCTTTCTGCCCCTGGAGTGCCATTGCAGTGTGAAAGCAGACATAACAGGCAAACAAATGAACGTGGTTGTGTTCCAAAAAAACTTTATTTCTAAAAACAGGCAGTGGACCAGATTTTCCCATGGGCCATATTTCACATTAGACTGTGAGGTTCATGAAGCAGGGGATGTATCTGTGTTATCTCGAGAGGGAGTATACAGTAGTAGTTATAAGAGCATGGTCTGGTGGGAAGGCAAGCTGGTGCAGCCACTCTGGGAAACAGTATGGAGGTTCCTCAAAAAACTAAAATTAGAACTACCCTATGACCCAGCAATTGCACTACTAGGCATTTATCCATGGGATACGGGTGTGCTGTTTCGAAGGGACACATGCACCCCCGTGTTTATAGCAGCACTATCCACAATAGTCAAAGTATGGAAAAAGCCCAAATGTCCATCGATGGATGAATGGATAAAGAAGATGTGGTATATATATACAATGGAGTATTACTCAGCAATCAAAAAGAACGAAGTCTTGCCATTTGCAACTATGTGGATGGAACTGGAGGGTATTATGCTAAGCAAAATCAGTCAGTCAGAGAAAGACAAATATCATATGACTTCACTCATATGAGGACTTTAAGAGAAAAAAACAGATGAACATAAGGGAAGGGAAACAAAAATAATATGGGGACAGGGAGGGGGACAAAACATAAGAGACTCATAAATATGGAGAACAAACTGAGGGTTCCTGGAGGGGTTGTGGGAGGGGGGATGGGCTAAATGGGTAAGAGGCACTAAGGAATCTACTCCTGAAATCATTGTTGCACTATATGCTAACTAATTTGGATGTAAATTAAAACAAAACAAAACAAAACAAAACAAAACTAGCCATCCAGATTAAAAGAAAAAAAAAAAGAGCATGGTCTGGGATCAGACTGTCTGGGTTCAAATTCGGTTACTCCAGTGACCATGAGCAAGTTGTTTAATTTCTCTGTACCTCAGTGTCCTCATCTGTAAGATGAGGATAATAACAGTGCCTACCTCATAGTTCAGTGTGAGAATTAAATGAGATAGTATATGCAAAGTGCTTAAAATAGCACCCATACATAAAAAGCATGTAATAAATGCTGTCATTCATTGGATCTCCAATACTTATCCCAGTGCCTGGCATAATGAAGATGCTCAATACATATTTACGCCATGAGCCTGAGGCCCAGGAAGGAAAAACGTCTTGTGTGGTGTTTCAGAGCGAGGTGGGAGTGGCGTCGTGTCGTGAAGCCACATGGCTGACTTTCCAGACTTCTGTTCTGTTTTCCAGAAGCCTTCAGTGGCACGACACGTGATTCTTGTTATGAAGACGTCACATCATTTTGTAATGCCTGAAGTCCCTAAACCTCCCACAAAAGACCTCCAGAGTTGTAAGTCAAAGCCAAGCAGCAAGGGTCGTTTATTGCAGGTTCGAACCTGGTCCTCTGCGCACTCGTTGCCGGTGACGCGAGAGGCCACGATCAGGGTTGGTACAGCGTTTTTATAGACAGAGACAAATAGCACAGGGGAGGTTTCAAATTATGAGGGGCCTGATTAGTTGATTTTAAAGTAAGGACTTTTGTTGTTCTCTGATTGGGCGTCCTTTGTCCTTTGGTGGGAAGGCTTTGTCCCTTATTTGTGGCGGGAGGAAAAAGGGGGAAGGGGGAAGGGGGAAGGGGGAAGGGGGAAGGGGGAAGGGGAGGAATGTGTTGAGCAAGCAGGTTTACAGAAGCGAGAAATGCCGGTTAGTTTATGTACAATCACTCATTCCATTACATATCAGACTACATTTAGGAAGTTTTACAACCCATTCTACTACACAGCGGGTTACATTCAGGAAAGGCCTCACAATGCTCATAGCAAACAGCAAGCAAAACAGACTTCTCAGCAATTGTATTTCTTATCAAAGATCCATAATAAGCAGAAAAGAGAACCTAGCTTTAAACTAAGGCAGGGCTGTCATTGGGATTCAAAGCTGTTCCTTTCAATTTATAGTCTCACCATTCTCTCTAGGACAACTCTTTTATAGGCTCATTGCCTTTATCCTCCTAACCCTGGAAACCATATTCCCTGAGTAGTGAGGGCTAGGGAAAACCTTCAACTTCTAGCATGTCCTCTGTGTGTGTATCTCCTACCTCCTCCAGTGGCCTCCGCTTTTCCAGGTCTGACACAGTAGTGGAGCCAGGCAGGTGGGATGAAGTCTGGGTGATGGGGTGATGGTGAGGAGCACCAAGGGGTGTGTGGTGTGGGAAGGGGTAGCCTCACCCTGTGTTGAGGGCTTGCTGCCTTCTGGATTGCCTGGACTGGGGGGATCCGGCGGGTGAAGACTCCCACTTCTGAAAGGAGATTAAGGATGAATTGCACATCCTATTGACCTTGCAGGAGTTCACCAGCTTCACACCTCAGAGGAGCTGTTGATGGTCCCCACCTCCTGCCATTCTCAGTTACTGTCTTCAACACCTCACTCCTCTCCTCAGCTACTACAGCCAGAGGGAAGAAGGTGAGGTGGGTGCCCCCCACCTCCCCAGCAATAGGCTGGCATTTCCTAGTCCCAGGCAGCCTGGGGAAGCCTTAGGCAGCTGACAGACTGGGGGAGGGGGAAGCAGGGGAAGAGTCAGGGGAAGAACTTGGGTTTGCAGGGCAGTGTGATCTATTTCTAGAGACAAATATGTGTGAATGCTTCACAAGGGTTTGGGTGAGCTCATGGAGGCTGCATGTGGGCGAATGGTGCTGGGAGAAACTCTCCCAGGGAAGGCGCCCCTGTGTGAGGGGCAGAACCTAGTGCCCACCCTTAGCTCCCACAAAGGCACGGTCCCTCCATTTCTCCACTGCAGGTAAGACTGCACATTCACTGGTCCCAGGCAGGGGCTCAGAGAAAGACCTTTTCCTTGCAGTTCTGGGCCCCTCCCGTGTCTGTTAAGAAGGGTCCCTGCTCTCTCTTCCTTGGGGGAGCTGACCCTCCCTCCCTTCCTCTCAAAGGTCACCAATAGTGGGCCTGAAGCTGGTGAAATGCCAGGGAGCGAACCAACTCATTATAGCTGGGCCGTAAGTCTTTCCATTCTCCTGACAGCCACCTGTTTCCATAGACAGGAAGGGCTGGTGGCCAGATGTCTTCGTATGAACTTCTCTGCAGGGTCCTAAGGGTGAGTAGTCTCTTAAACTTTGTACCCTCAATGCCTCACTGGCCTCACCCTGCTCCCAGCCCTCCTCCTCCATAAGCCACAAAGACCCCATGCAGCTGGACCACCAGCTGAGCAGCTAGAAGGCCTTGTGGGGTGGAGGGGAGACACCACCATGGGGGTGGTGTCGCTGCAGCTAGAGTAGGACTGCCACCAGAGGTGGCCGGGGGGTAGGCAGCTCATTTGCTTTGGGTCAGAGTTACATGAGGTCAGTGTGACCAGGGGTAGATGACCTCTCCAAGCTATGGCCACCATTACTTCTTCAGTTCTTTGCCAGATCTCCAAAGAGCGAGACACTGGCAAGGAAAGAGCCTAGGGGGCTCTGAAGATTGGGACTGTGAGCTTGGGGTTTGCTTGAAAACGAAAATGACTTTACTTTGCTCCTTGGTGCCCTGACATCTTGACTATTCTTAACATCTCAGGTCTTTCTGTTCTCCCTTGCCAGCAGAACCTCTTAATATGAGGTCACTGAGCATTGTGTGGGCTTCAGAGGTCTGTGAACCCCTGAGCTGGCATGTTGTGTGTGTGCTTCTGTGTTTGTGCACTTTCCTGGGGAGAGGCCTGGAGCCTTGGTCAGATTCTCAACGAGGTCAGTGGCATTTAAAGGGGTTAAGAAGCACTGATTATCTGTCCATTGAAGCAGAAAATTGTTCTGGGGAAGATTGGCTGGGGAGTTCCTTATCTAAGGACAGAGCTTTGTCATTGGAGATGAGTGGACATAAGGGACAGGAGCCACGGGACATGTTAGAGCCATCTGGCCTGTATTCCTGGGCCTCAGGAGAACTTTCACTGTGGGGTGTTTGAGATATCTTGTAACACTCACCTTTCCCTAAATGTTTGCTAATTTTACACTTTGTCTCTTTGTTACTGAAACAAAACAGAACCAAAAAACCATAAACTGACATCAAGAGAATGAGAAAACAAGCCACAGACTGGTGGAAAAATATTTGCCAAAGACAGACTTGATAAGGACTGCTATTTAAATTTTTTTTTTTAACGTTTATTTATTTTTGAGACAGAGAGAGACAGAGCATGAACGGGGGAGGGTCAGAGAGAGGGAGGCACAGAATCTGAAACAGGCTCCAGGCTCTGAGCTGTCAGCACAGAGCCCGACGCGGGGCTTGAACTCACGGACCGCGAGAGCATGACCTGAGCCGAAGTTGGCCGCTTAACCGACTGAGCCACCCAGGCGCCCCAGGACTGCTATTTAAAATATACAAAGAACTCTAGGGGCGCCTGGGTGGCTTAGTTGGTTAAGCGTTCAACTTCGGCTCAGGTCATGATCTCACAGTTTGTGAGTGCAAGCCCCGCGTTTGACTCTGTGCTGACAGCTCAGAGCCTGGAGCCTGCTTTGGATTCTGTGTCTCCCTCTCTCTCTGCCCCTCCTCCCACTCATGTTCTGTCTTTCTCTGTCTCAAAAACAAATAAAACATTAAAAAAAAATAAAAAATAATAAAATACACAAAGAACTCTTAAAACTCAACAATCAGAAAATGAACAACCTGATTAAGAAACAGGTAAAAGACCTGGACACTCCCTGAAAGATATAGGAAACAAATAAGCTTATGAAAGATGCTCCACATCTCCTGTCATCAGGGAAATGCAAATTAAAACCACAATGAGATGCAACTACGCACCTGGTAGAAGGGTCAGCTCGGGAACACTGACAACACCAAGTGTTGGTGAGCGTGGGGCACAGTGGGACCTCTCACTCATTGCTGGTGGGAATGCAAAATGCTGCAGCCACTTCAGAAGATAGTTTGAAAGAACTTACAAAACTAAACATACTCTTACCATGCGATCCAGCAATCGTGCTCCTTGGTCTGTGCCCCCCCAAATTGAAAACTCATGTCCGTACAAAAACCTGCACGTGGATGTTTATAGCAGCTCTATTAACAATTGCCAAAAACTCGAAGCCAAGATGTCTTTCAGTAGGTGAATGGACACAAAAACTGCGGCACATCCAGACAAAGGAATGTTATTCAGGGCTGAAAAGAAATGAGCTATCGAGCTGTGAGAGGACACGGAGGAAACTGAAATGCACATTACTAAGTGAAAGAAGCCAATCTGAAAAGGCTGCGTACTGTATGATTCCAACTATATGACATTCTGGAAAAGGCAAAGCTATGGAGACAGTGAAAAGATCAGTGGTTGCCGGGAGTTAGGGGAGAGGCTTTTCAAGGCTGCATACTTTCCTTAGGAATGGGGTACATGGGTTGGCAAGCAGAGGTTCTGTACTGATCCCAGGTGGGTTGGGACCAGGGGGAGCGCTGGTGACCCCTGGGAGTCAGCAGTGGGCTGCTTCTTCACTGCAGAGGGAGAGAAGAAAGACATGAAAAGGGAGTTGGCTCAGGACAGAGCTGTGTACTAAGGTTGCAAAGACTAACAGAGGGTCCTCAGAATAACATCAGGGTGTCTTCTGGCAGTCGAGTGCTTTCTGCACGGCAGGTGCTCTGCTAAGTGCTGTACAGATATCGCTTACCCAGTCTTTACAACAACCTTTTGGTAGGGCCGTTATGAAAAATATTCAAAAACTAATATGACATGGGCATTGCCCAAACAGAATGGAAGAAGCTGGAACAGGGGCCTGGAGGCCCCTGTGTGCTAAGTGCTGACCCTGTGGTTGCCGGACTGGGCAGAGGTCTGGGCAGTCCTGGGAAGGGGTGAAGATCATGGTGGGAAGAAAGTTGGGACAGAGGTGGGGGAGGCTTGATCAGGGGCTCTCAAACTTTAGTCTGCCTTAGAATCACCTGGAAGTCTTATTATTATTATTATTATTATTATTATTATTTGGTAAGTTTATTTATTTATTCTCAGAGAGAGAGAGAGAGAGAGAGAGGAAGAGAGGGGTGGGGGAGGGGCAGAGAGAGAGAGAAAGAAAGAGTCCCATGCAGGCTCTGCACAACAGCGTAGAGCCAGATGCAGGGCTGGAACTCATGAATCATGAGATCATGACCTGAGTCAAACCAAGAGTCGGACGTTTAACCGACTGAGCCGCCCAGGTGCCCCTCACCTGGAAGGCTTGTTAAAACAGATTACCAGGCCCTATCTCTGGAGTTCCTGATTCAGTAGGTTTGCGGTGGAGCCCAGGAACCTGCATTCTAACAAGTGCCCAGGCAATGCTGATGCTGCTGGTATAGAAACCACCCTTTGAGAACTACTCCTCTTTACTAAGTATTTCAATATTTTACTAACTGGCACAGCCCCGGAGTTGACTATCAGGCCTGGGAATAAGAATAACTTACACTTCCATTTTACAGATAGATAAACAGAGGCTTAGAGGTGTGATGTAACTTGTCGTGGATCGTACGCCCAGTGGATGATGCAGGCAGCCCCAAATCCACTCTCCCCAACTTTCCAGGCTCCCAGTGTCATTGGGGCCAGGAGAGGGCCGAGGCCGACCACCTCTGGGGAAGCCCCTGGCCTTTGACAGGATGGAGGTGAAGTCTGAGTCTTGCTAGAGCCTTGCCCACTCTCGCTGGGGCCTGGGAATGCTCCCCATTCCTGAGCCCTGAGCGGCTTGGTGCTTGCTTTCCCAGACCCGCACCCTCCCAAGCAGCAGCTGTGAAGTTGACGAATTGCACTAAACTGTGATGCCTCCTTGGGAGCCTGTTCCAGGATGTGCTGTGATGGCTTCCTGAGAAGGCGACAGGCACGTGGTCTGCAAACGAGAGCCGCCCGCTCCCTCGCTCAGCACAGCAGCTGCTCAGAGACAGCGTGGGCCCAGGGCGGCTTGCTGGGGGAGCCTATTAAGAGCCACAACACTGTGAAAAGCACAGCAGAAACGCTCCATTAAATCTGGTGGGGGGCCTGCTTAACAATGGGACCTGCCCCAGGAGTCCTAGCTCTGCTCCAGCTGCCTCAGTCTCTAGCCTGGCTCTCCCTTTCTCCGCCCCTGCAGTCTCTTCCCAAAGGAGCTTTGGACTCAGAGAGTCTGGCTGGAGCTGGCAGGAGCGTGGCTGGGAGGCTGCGGTGAGAGCCCAGGCGGGGAGCAAACCCAAGGGAGATGTTCTCTACATTGCTTTTGGGGGGAATGGGCCCGCTGTTTGGTATGCGTCATGATGCTGATGAAGGTACAGGATGCTTTGAGCAAGATGGGCCTCTGCTCTAGACCCTGCACTTCAGAGGGTCCCACTCTGGCCCTCTTCCAGCCATAACCCTCCCCAAAGGGCAAGGAATCCTTGGGGCCAAGAGAATATGCCCATCCAAGGCCTGTGACCCCCTCTCTACCCCATAATTCAGGTAACCAGGAACTTGCAATTCCCTGCTCAAATGGCCCTAAGCTGGTCCTAGTGTCTGTGTAGGCGTCCATCCCAGCACACCCTTTAAAGATGGCCTGTGTCACTGGGGGGTGTGGACAGAGCTTAGACATGCGGGCTGGAAGTGCACGTGTGTGTGCAGGGTCCCTGAAGAGTGAGACAGAACCCAGGGTGGGAAGAGGTGGGGATCAGGCTGGGGGCTAGAAGTCATCTCTCCCCACATCTCTGTGTGCCAGAGCAGAGCTCCAAGGAGATTGAGAATTTAAATGGAAACCTTCCAGGCTTATGACGGTGCATTTGTCAAGGGTAGAGTATGTTTTCTATCTCACAGTTTGTTAGCTCGATTTATAACATTGAACTCTCTTGCTCTTGGCTCTGTAAGTGTTAGGGATGGGCCCAAGTGAAGGTGGCGATGGGAGCAGGCTCCCAAGGCATCCCTGAAGCAGGCCAAGTGTGTGCTTTCAGCCCACCAGACACAGTGTCAGTGAAGGGGGCAGAACTGGGTAACCTGCCAAGCCCCCGGGGGACACTCATTGTCTTCCAGGATGAGAATGATGGAGACAAGGCTGCTGACTAGCTGGTAGGAGCCCTGTGAAGGGCTGCTTAGATGACCCCTACTCCTGACCTTTGACTATCACCTTGACCTCACCTTTGACCCACTGTTCTCCTCCCTTATCATCTGGTGCTTTTGTCTCTTGCCGCCCACTCGTGCCCCAACAGACGCACCATGAAGTTGCACAGCGACTCTCAGGAGGGAGCAGGCCACCATCCTGGGGGTCCCCTGCCATGATGGAGAGCTCTATCCGACTTGGCAGGGTTAATACTGATGCTGCTGGAGGGTTTATTTGGGAGGGGAGGTAGACAGGAGAATCCACATCTGTGATTTCCAAATGGGCTCGATATTGGCAGACAGTGGGAGGAGAGGAGGGAGTGTGAGAAGTCCCTTCCCACATTTATCAGAAACCAAACATTCCCGGGGCACCTGGATGGCTCAGTCGGTTAAGCATCTGACCTTATATCGGGTCATAATCTCGTGGTTCTTAAGTTTGAGCCCCACATTGCGCTCTCTGCTGTCAGAGCAGAGCCCAATTTGGACCCTCTGTCCCCCTCTCTCTCTGCCTCTCCCCTGCTCGTGCTCTCTCTCCGTCTCTCTCTCAAAAATAAATAAGCACTAAAAAAAAAAAAAAAGAAAGAAACCAAACATTCCTTTGGAGGACTTTCTTGGACCCTAGTCTCTCTCTGTGTCTTTACCATCTTTCTCTCTATTGATCTGTCTCTGTATCCGTATCATCTCTCTCTCTATTTCTCTCTCTCTTTCTTTTGAACCAAATGTGGGGTTTTAACATGCTCATTGACTGCCTACTATATTCTAGGCTTTATGCCATGTGATTACCTTATTTAATCCTCATGAGAACCCTGTGAAGTATTATCCCCATTTTATCAATGGGGAAAACTGAGACTCTCCGAGGTGATAGAACCAGCCTAAGATCATACAGCTCAGAAATGGTAGAGTTGGGCCCTAAGTCCATATTACCTGACTCGCGGTTTTATGCTTTTGTGCTGTCTCCACTGGGGGAAGATTATCCTTAGGTGCTTTTTTTTTTTTTTTTTTCAATCAGGAAAGAGAAATACTGCCGCCAGTGTTTGCTTATCTCTCTCCAGCAGCATTCCCAGGGGTCCTGGTCCCGGCTCTGAGGAACGCAGCGGGGGCCAGGCACCGTCTCTTGCCACGCTGCCTGCAGACCTGGCCCATCTGCTCACAGAGCGCCTCGCCACCCGCCACCCGCGCTGCTGTCTGCTGCTGTCTGGGTGTTTCCGGCCGTCAGACTGCATAGGCTGGCTTCGACAAAGTGACAGAAGCTGTAAAAACAGCTGTTTGACATTCCCTGCTGCTTTTTAAAACCAAACAACAACCAACAAAGAGGTTGAATGAAATGCAGAAAATACCCTTGTTTTCATGTGGATGAGGATATTTTTACTCAGAGAACATTTATTTTCCTTCTGCCTTGCTCTATTCCCTATTTACCTACCCACTCATTTCCCTCCCTCCCTGCCTCTCTCTCTCTCTCCTTTCCTTCCTCCCTCCTTCCTTCCTCCCTCTCTTCCTTCTTCCTTTCCTTTCCTTCCTTCCCTCCTTCCTTCCTTCTTCCTTCCTTCCTTCCTTCCTTCCTTCCTTCCTTCCTTCCTTCCCCCTTCCTCCTTCCTTCCTTCCTTCCTTCCTTCCTTCCTTCCTTCCCTCCCTCCTTCCTTCTTTCCTTCCTTCCTTCCTTCCTTCCTTCCTTCCCCCTTCTTCCTTCCTTCCTTCCTTCCTTCCTTCCTTCCTTCCTTCCTTCCTTCCTTCCTTTTTTCCTTCCATTAAAAAAAAACTAACTGCTTTTGTTTCTGTCTTTTTTTCCACCTAAATTTTCTTCTCTCCAAGGACGCTCTTGAACTATTTCTCTTTGTTCCTCACTTTTCACATCTTCTGTGATTTGTATATTAATCCATCTCTCTAGCTTTGGTACATCGCATCCCACATGTACAGTTTTATGAATTCCAGTGCTCGTTTTATTATATCCGAGGTGTCTTTGGTTAACCCAAGGTGAAGGTGGGGAGTTCTAAAACAAAATGAAACCACTCCTTTCCCCCAACCATCATGTAATGTAGATAAATAAAAGTATGCATAAAAGCACAGGGTGTCTGGCAGCAACTGATGGTGCCCTTTGGCCACCTCCACCTGCAGGAAGGCAGAGAGTTGTTTTCATTTTTATTTTTACTATTTTTTAAAAATTGTTGCTTAATTTATTTTTTAATTTACATTCAAGTGAGTTAGCATATAGTGCAACAATGATTTCAGGAGTAGATTCTTTGGTGCCCCTTACCCATTTAGCCCATCCTCCCTCCCACAACCCCTCCAGCAACCCTCTGTTCTCTATATTTAAGAGTCTCTTCTGTTTTGTCCCCCTCCCTGTTTTTATATTATTTTTATTTTTACTTCCCTTCCTGTATGTTCATCTGTTTTGTATCTTAAATTCCACATGAGTAAAGTCATATAATATTTGTCTTTCTCTGACTAATTTTGCTTAGCATAATATCCTCCAGTTTCATCCACATTGTTGCAAATGGCAAGATTTCATTCTTTTTGATTGCCGAGTAATACTCCACTGTAGTATGTATGTATATATATATATATATATATATATATATATATATATATATACCACATATTCTTTATCCATTCATCCGTCGATGGATGGACATTTGGGCTCCTTCCATACTTTGGCTATTGTCGATAGTGCTTCTATAAACATTGGGGTGCATGTGCCCCTTCGAAATAGCACAACTGTATCCCTTGGATAAATATCTAGTAGTGCAATTGCTGGGTTGTAGGGTAGTTCTATTTTTAATTTTTTGAGGAACCTCCATACTATTTTCCAGAGTGGCTTCACCAGTTTGCATTCCCACCAACAATGCAAAAGAGATCCTCTCTCTCCTCATTCTCACCAACATCTGTTGTTGCCTGAGTTGTTAATGTTAGCCATTCTGACAGGTGTGAGGTGATATCTCATTGTGGTTTTGATTTGTATTTCCTTGATGATGAGTGATGTTGAGCATTTTTTCATGCGTCAGTTGGCCATCTGGATGGAGAAGTGTTTTTCTTCTTTGGAGAAGTGTCTGTTCATGTCTTTTGCTCATTTCTTCACTGGATCATTTGTTTTTTGGGTGTTGAGTTTGAGAAATTCTTTATAGATTTTGGATATGAACCCTTTATCTGATACGTCATTTGCAAATATCTTCTTCCATTCTGTCAGTTGCCTTTAGTTTTGCTGATTGTTTCCTTCGTTGTGCAGAAGCTTTTTATTTTGATGAGGCCCCAGTAGTTCATTTTTTGCTTTTGTTTCCCTCGCCTCCAGAGACATGTTGAGTAAGAAGTTGCTGCAGCCAAGGTCAAAGAGGTTTTTGCCTGCTTTCTCCTGGGAGATTTTGATGGCTTCCTGTCTTACATTTAGGTCTGTTCATCCATTTTGAGTTGATTTTTGTGTATGGTGTAGGAAAGTGGCCCAGGTTCATTTTTCTGCATGTCACTGTCCAGTTTTCCCAGCACCACTTGCTGAAGAAACTGTCTTTATTCCATTGGATATTCTTTCCTGCTTTGTCAAAGGTTAGGTGGCCATACGTTTGTGGGTACATTTCTGGGTTCTCTATTCTGTTCCACTGATCTGAGCATCTGTTCTTATGCCAGTACCATGCTGTCTTGATGATTACAGTTTTTTTTTAACGCTTATTTATTTTTGAGACAGAGAGAGACAGAGCGTGAACGAGGGAGGGTCAGAGAGAGGGAGACACAGAATCCGAAACAGGTTCCAGGCTCTGAGCTGTCAGCACAGAGCCTGACGTGGGGCTCGAACTCACGGACTGCGAGATCATGACCCGAGCCGAAGTCAGCCGCTTAACCAACTGAGCCACCCAGGCGCCCCGATGATTACAGTTTTGTAATACAGCTTGAACTCTGGGATTGTGATGCCAACTACTTTGGTTTTCTTTTTCAAGATTGCTTTGGCTATTTGGGTTCCATACAAATTTTAAGATTTTTTGTTCTAGTTCTGTGAAGAATGATGGTGTTATTTTTAGGGATTGCATTGAATATGTAGATTGCTTTGGGTAGTACTGACATTTTAACAATATTTGTTCTTCCTATCCAGGTGCATGGAATATTTTTCCATTTTTTTGTGTCTTCTTCAATTTCTTTCATAAGCTTTCTATAGTTTTCAGTGTATAGATTTTTCACCTCTTTAGTTAGATTTATTCCTAGGTATTTTATGAATTTTGGTGCAATTTTAAATGGGATCGATTCCTTGATTTCTCTTTCTTTGCTTCATTGTTGGTGTATAGGAATGCAACCGATTTCTGTGCATTGATTTTATATCCTGCCACTTTGCTGAATTCACAGATCAGTTCTAGCAGTTTTTTGGTGGAATCTTTTGGGTTTTCCATATAGAGTATCATGTCATCAGCAAAGAGTGAAAGTTTGACCTCCTCCTGGCCAATTTGGATGCCTTTTATTTCTTTGTGCTGTCTGATTGCTGAGGCTAAGACTTCCAATACTATGTTTAATAACAGTGGTGAGAGTGGACATCCATTTCTTGTCCCTGACCTTGGAGGGAAATCTCTCAGTTTTTCCTCATTGAGGATGGTATTAGTGTTGGGTCTTTCATACATGGCTTTTATGATCTTGAGGTATGATCCTTCTATCCCTACTTTCTTAAGAGTTTTTATCAAGAAAGAATGCTGTATTTTGTCAAATGCTTTCTCTGCATCTATTTAGGGGATCATGTGGTTCTTGTCCTTTTTTTTATTGATGTGATGTATCACATTGATTGTTTTGCAGATATTGAACCAACCCTGCATCCCAGGTATAAATCCCACTTGGTTGTGGTGAATAATTTTTTTAATGTATTGTTGGATATGGTTGGCTAATACCTTGTTGAGGATTTTTGCATCTATCATGGAAATTTTTGCATTCATCATGGAAATTGGTCTATAGTTCTTTTTAGTGGGGTCTCTGGTTTTGAATCAAGGTAATGCTAGCTTCATAGAAAGAGTTTGGAAGTTTTCCTTCCATTTCTATTTTTTGGAACAGCTTCAAGACAATAGGTGTTAACTCTTCCTTAAATGTTTGGTAGAATTCCCCTGGAAAGCCATCTGGCCCTGGACTCTTGTCTTTTGGCAGATTTTTTATTACTAATTCAATTTCTTTACTGGTGATGGGTCTGTTCACATTTTCTATTCATTCCTGTTTCAGTTTTGGTAGTTTCTATGTTTCTAGGAATTTGTCCATTTCTTCCAGATTACCCATTTTATTATCATATAATTGCTCATAATATTCTCTTATTGTTTGTATTTCTGCTGTGTTGGTTGTGACCTCTCCTCTTTCATTCTTGATTTTATTTATTTGGGTCCTTTCCTTTTTCTTTTTGATCAAACTGGCTAGTGGTTTATAAATTTTTTTAATTCTGTCAAAGAACCAGCTTCTGGTTTCATTGATCTGTTCTACTGTTTTTTTTTTGTTTTGTTTTGTTTTTTTAGCATTGATTTCTGCTCTAATCTTTATTATTTCCTGTCTTCTGCTGGTTTTGGGTTTTATTTGCTGTTCTTTTTCCAGATCTTTAAGGTGTAAGGTTAGGTTGTGTATCTGAGACCTTTCTTCCTTCTTTAGGAAGGCCTGAATTGCAATATACTTCCCTCTTATCACCACCTTTGCTGTGCCCCAGAGGTTTGGGGCTGTGGTGTTATCATTTTCACTAGCTTCCATGTACTTTTTAATTTTCTCTTTAACTTCTTGGTTAGCACATCCATTCTTTAGAAGGATGTTCTTTAGTCTCCAAGTAATTGCTATCTTTCCAAATTTTTTTCTGGTGGTTGATTTCGAGTTTCATAGTGTTGTGGTCTGAAAATATGTACGGTATGATCTCTATCTTTTTGTACTTGTTGAGGCCTGATTTGTGTCCCAGTATGTGATCTATTCTGGAGAACGTTCCATGTGCACTGGAGAAGAATGTGTATTCCACTGCTTTAGGATGAAATGTTCTGAAGCTATCTGTTAAGTCCATCTGGCCCAGTGTGTCATTCAAAGCCATTGTTTCCTTGTTGATTTTCTGTTTAGTTGATCTGTCCATTGTTGTAAGTGGGGTGTTGAAGTCCCCTATTTTTATGGTATTATTATCAATGAGTTTCTTTATGTTTGTGATTAATTGACTTATATATTTGGGTGCTGCCACATTTGGAGCATAAGTGTTTACAATTGTTAGGTCTTTTTGGTGGATAGACCCCTTAAGTATGATATAATGCCCTTCTTCATCTCTTGTTACAGTCTTTATTTTGAAGTCTAGATTTTCTGATGTAAGTATGGCTACTCCGGCTTTCTTTTGTTGACCATTAGCATGATAGATGGTTCTCCATCCCCTTACTTTAAATCTGAAGGTGTCTTTAGGTCTCAAGTGGGTCTCTTGTAAACAGCATATAGATGGATCTTGTTTTCTTACCCATTCTGTTACCCTATGTCTTTTGATTGGAGCATTTAGTCCATTGACATTTAGAATGAGTACTGAAAGATATGAGTTTATTGCCATTGTGTTTCTTATAGAGTTGGAGTTTCTGGTGGTGTTCTCTGGTCCTTTCTAGTCTTTGTTGCTTTTTTTTCTGTCTTTCCTCCCCTCAGAGAGTCCCCCTTAAAATTTCTTGCAAGGCTTGTTAGTGGTCATGAACTCCTTTAATTTTTGTTTGTCTGGGAAACTTTGAATCTCTCCTATTTTGAATGACAGCCTTGCTGGATAAAGAATTCTTGGCTGTATATTTTTCTGATTCAGCACATTGAATATATCCTGCCACTCCTTTCTGGCCTGCCAAGTTTCTGTAGATAGGTCTGCTGCAAACCTGATGTATCTTCCCTTGTAGGTTAAGGACTTTTTTTCCCTTGCTGCTTTCATGATTCTTTCCTTGCCTGATTATTTTGTGAATTTGACTATGATATGCCTTGTTGATGGTCGGTTTTTTGTTGAATCTAATGGGAGTCCTCTGTGCTTCCTGGATTTTGATGTCTGTGTCTTTCCCCAGGTTTGGAAAGTTTTCTGCTATGATTTGCTCACATAACACTTCTACCCCTTTTTCTCTCTCTTCCTCTTCTGGGACCCCTATGATTCTGATGTTGTTCCTTTTTAATGAGTCACTGATCTCTCTAATTCTTTTGCTCTTCTAATTCTCTGCTCTTTTGCTTTAGTCTCCCTCTTTGTTTTTGCTTCATTATGCTCCATAAGTTTGTCCTCTATATTGCTGATTTGCAGTTCTGCCTGATCCATCCTTGCTGCCATGGTATGCATTTGAGATTACAGCTCAGTTATAGCATTTTTTATTTCATCCTGACTAGTTTTTACTTCTTGTATCTCCGCAGAGAGGGATTCTAACCTATTTTTGACCCCAGCTAGTATTCTTATTATCGTGATTCTAAATTCTGGTTCAGACATCTTGATTGTTTCTGTGTTGGTTAAGTCCCTGGCTGTCATTTCTTCCTTCTCTTTTTGGGGGATGAATTCCTCCATTTCATCATTTTGAAGCCTGAAGCCTGCTTTGGACTCTGCGTCCCTCTCTTGCTCTGCTCCTCCCCTGCTCATACTCTCTTTCTCTCTTTCAAGAATAAATAAAACATAAAAAATTAAAAAAAAATACAAACAACACACACACACACACACACACAAACCAAATAAATGATGCAGATTCTAGGTGTGTTTTGCTCTGGTTATTGAAAAGAGCTTGATAGATTAGAGAAAAAGGGGAAAAAAGGAAAACGTTTGAAAATTTGAGAAAATGAATACAATGAAATAGAATAAAATGAAATGATGGAAGTAAAATCGAATTTGAAAATCTTACAAAAAAGTAAAATATATAGTAGAAAAAGTAAAGAATAATATTTTGATAAAAATTGAAAATAAAAATAGATTTTTTCTCTTTCTGTATTCAAGAAAAAGAAAAAGAAAAAAGGGGAAAGAAAAAAAGAAAATTGAATACACGGACCAGCAAACAGACTGAAATACGATTGAAATTACATTGGTTTCCCCTGGAGGTCAAACTATGAAGCACTTTATAGCCTGTAAACTAAGCAGGTGGAGAGATTTGTGGTGTTACTGAGGGGCCAGTTTGGCCCATTTGGGCGGGGCTTAGTGTAATGGCTCCATTCTCCACTAGATGGCGCTGCTTAGCTTACTGGGGTGGAATGTTGTGGAGCTTGTAGGTGTGTATGCGCATGCGCAGGAGGGGTGAAAATGGTGTCGCATAACTACGCAGTATTTGTACTCTGCTCTCCCCGAGCAGCAATCACGCACCTGTCCTTTGTCTCTGGCTTCTGTCCACTCCTGCTTTTACACTGTCCGTGACCAAGCCGTCAGGTTGCCAGGCGGCACCTCCCTCCTGAGTTTTATCTCAGATGCAGCTGTGTTTCCCGACCCCTCGCTTCTGAGGTACTGCGGCTTTGACCTGCTCAGGTCCTCTACGGGAGGGTCTCACCCAGCAATGGCCGGGTGCCGGCCTCACTCGGAGATGTTCGAGGGACTGTGCTGCTGCCGGTGCCCAAGGACTGCGGCCAGGCACCAGCCCGCCCCAGAAAAAGTTCACACAATTGTGTGGCAGCAGCATTTCAGGGATTATGGAAAATCACAACACACATCTGGCACCAGGCTTCCCCCTTAACGACCTTGTTCCAGCACCAGCGAATGTGGCCGTTCTCTGGGGTCTGCTGGGACCGGGGGCCACACAGCCTCTACCAAATGTCCTTCCATCAGGGGAACCGATTCTCCCTGTGTGGCCCAAGAACTTCCTGGACCCCACTCTGCTCCTGTGGATTCGCCCTTCCCACCAGAGCACCTCCAGGTATCGAACTGCGGAGTTCAGACTCTGCGCTCCCCATTTGTAGAGTCTTAATGGAATTTAAACCCTCTCCTTTCTCCCTTTTTAGTTCAGTCCCTGCAGCTGTTTCCACTTTTCCACTTTCTCTCCAGCTGCTTTTGGGGGAGGGTGTTTTCTCTGCGCCGCATACCTGCTGAGTTCTGTGGTTCAGGTTGTGCAGATTGTTGTGTTAATCCTCAAATCAGTTTTCTAGGTATGCAGGATGGTTTAGTGTTGGTCTGGTTGTATTTCATGGATGTGAGATGCAAAAAAAAAAAACTTCCATGCTTCCCCCACCTTGGCTCCTCCAGAGACGTTGAGTTGTTTTCATTTTTAGATTTTAACTTCGGGATTGTGGCCCTGTTCTCCACTGTGGCTCCCTCATGGTTCAAATGCACAGTCCTGTCCAACCAGCTGGTCTTCGCACAAACTCTCTTTCCTTCCAGTGAGAGGAGTTCCAGATTTCTAAGTGTATGCAGATAGAAATAGGTAAACCAGGGGCACCTGGGTGGCTCAGTAGGTTAAGTGTCTGACTTCGGCTCAGGTCTAATCTCACGGTTTGTGGGTTCGAGCCCACATTGGGCTCTGTACTGACATCTCGGAGCCTGGAGGCTGCTTCAGATTCTGTGTCTCCCTCTCTCTCTCTGTCCCTTCCCCACTTGTACTTTCTCTCTCTTTCTCTCTCTCAAAAATAAACATTAAAAAATAAAAAAATAAAAAGAAATAGGTAAACCACAAGCACTCGGCTGAGTCACTAAATGTAGCTTGACCACGTTTAACGTACAAGATGGACTTTTATACCCCGTGGCCAACTTCGATCCTTGAGTCACTGGGTCCTTCTTCTGGATACCAGGTCCTTATTTATAAGCAGGTTTTCTGCCCTTCTAGAGTTCATTTAGGTCCTCTTGAACATTTTCTCCTGTGTCTGTGGTCTCTGTTAAATTCCACCAAGGCCCTGTCCCCTAGCCCCTATCTCCCTCATCATTCCCTTTTTTCTTAGACTCTCTCACACAGAGCTATTTCCTTCAGTTGGTGTTTTCCTGGTTGCCCATTGCAGTGTATTCTCTATGCTTCCTCATCCATTGTTCTAGATTTCCTTTCTAAGAAATTTCCTTTCTCTTCCTCCTTTTTTACTTCCCTCTGTCTTATCCATCAAGCCCCCGATGGTTCATCTCAGAATTGGCATTCTAGAGTTGCATATGTGTCATCATCGTGTGCATAAGATGGCTTTGGGTCAGCAACGGAGAATAGATACCCAGACTGTTGTCTGAAAGGGAGGTCAAAGACTCCTGGTGGGCATGTGTCCTAGGCTTTACTCTGTGGGGGGCGGGGCATTCCCAGGAGGAGGAGAGGGCATCAGGGGTCTCTAAACTGGCCAATGGCAGAGGCCCAGTTACCCAGGTTTAGGGGTGGGACTGTATATACCCTCTATTGAACCCAGAAATGTGATTAACCCTACATCCATCATGCTGGGTTTTGCTGACTTCCTATTCCTGGAGACCGTCCTGTCGGGAGATGGGGTTGGGGTGGGGGGGGCAGAACTGTAACCAAAGTGGGATTGGAGACCTGTGGCTTTTTCTTTAGCTTTATCACCTTTCCAATTCCAGCCAAGAATGTGTCTTGATTCCAAAACACACTCCGCAACAATGTGTTCGGTCTACTCTGGTTTCTGCATTGATTCACAATGAATAAAAATTAAGTTGGTACTCAATTTTATGGACTCTTGTAAAAAAAAAAAATTCCTCCTCTTTGAGCTTTAACTAGATAGTGCCTGTGGGGGCCAAAGGCAACTTGTAATTAACATCTTAACTACTGCAGAGAGAGGAAACCTGATAACTGCCTAGCACCCCCACGTTGTAGCCTTCCCTTACCCTGCAACAAGTCTCCAAGTTCCATCCTTTAGCACTCCCTTCAAGACTCATTTTCATTATAGAGCCTCTCCTGGCCATCAAGCCCTCACAAGTCTGACCTCCCAGCTGTATGCCAAAATATGACGCCCCCCGCCTTCGCTCCCATCCAGGGTTACCCAGTGTTAGTGATGACATTTCCGTGGATATGCTCTTTCTTGTTACTAGGTTCTCCAGATAATCTGTAACTTGAAGGTAGGAAAACTATCTCAAGGGGTTCTTACCAATCATATAACTTTCCTTCTATTTTAATGGGCTCCCAAGTATGAACGAAGGAGAGAAGTGAGAGAGGTAAAGCACTAAGTAGTGGTTACTCACATCCCTTACAGGCACGGAGGGAGCTGTTGTGTGGGGGAGACGATTCCCAAGTTTTAGTGATCCTCAGACTCACCGAATAGCTCTAGAAAGTGCAGATGCCCAGCCGTGTTGCCTCAGGGTCTCCCAGGGATTCTGATGCAGACCAGGATGGAAGAACAATTTCCCCTCCTCCCCACCCCCCAGGGCTTGCAAAACCAGCTCCAGAGACAGGAAGTGCCACAAGAATTTTTTTAAAACGTCCTTTTTTTTTTTTTTAAAGAAAAAGAAGTTTCCAAATGAACATTGAAAAAAATACAAATGAAACACATTCTGAGAACATAGACACAGACACACACGTACCAATAAAAATTGTAACTAACAAGAATACTCATAAATGTCAAATGCAAAATTGGCTGTTTAATTTGAGCTGGTAGGTTTAATTCATTTGTAATTAATCCTAGGTTTATCTTCATCTCTGGCCTGTTTGCTTTTGACCTTCCTACTTGTCTCCAGCTCTTTGTTGTTTATGTAGCTTTGCTCATTAATTTGGATTTTACAGTCCCTGGGCCAGGCTTTCTCAGTCTGGGTTTTCAGGACTCTGTCCTGCCTTCCACCTGCTGTCTGAGCGCCTGTCTTGACTAACCTCTCGCACAACTGCTTTAATCAGGGCATAAGAGGCAGAATTAAACATTTTAAATAGTCTCATAATTCCTTACACTTATTTAAAAATCCAAAGTATAAAGTAAACCAATACTGTATGGCTTATTCCGCCTCCCAATTGACTTAAAATATCCTTTAGATGTTGGAGACAAGATTAGAAAGCCATCCTCAGAAATGGAAAAAAAAAAAAAAAAGAGGATGAGTTTAGAATACACATAACTAACCCACTCTGAGTTTGTCAATGTATTTGCAGTGAGTTTAGACCAATTTGAAAATCTCCTCAAGAAACAAGGATGTCTCCCACGTCTTCCCAAATTAAAATGTGATGTGAAGCAAAGTCGTGTAATTGATTGTAACATGTTTATGACGACGTTGTCAAACAAGAATTTGGGTACTGTCCTGAGTCCAGATAAAGAGGAACCCCAAATAAAACTTTTTTTCTAGTATATGCACCTGCCATCCCATTTCCTTTGTAGTCATGTTCTTAGACTAGAGAAGGGATGTACTCAAATAGAGCCTAAGTTCCAGAGCAGGACAAGATTTCTAATAGAAAATTTCAAAATTCAGATTCTTTAAAAATTTTTTTTAACATTTATTCATTTTTGAGAGACAGAAACAGAGCATGAGTAGGGAGGGGCAGAGAGAGGGGGAGACACAGAATCCAAAGCAGGCTCCAGGTTCTGAGCCATCAGCACAGACCCTGACATGGGGCTAGAACTCATGAACCATGAGATCATGACCTGAGCCAAAGTCAGACACCCAACCAACTGAGCCACCAGGTGCCCTTCAAAATTCAGATTCTATACTTGGCTTCTTAACCTGGCCCGGTGAGTTTTAATCGGTTGATATTTTGTCTCAGATTTCTCATTCCTTCCTAGTACTTTCTGTTCTGAGATTGGCCTTTGAAACTAGTTTCAATTTAAAAAGTCAAATTCCTAGAAACAGAGAGCGGTGTGGGGGTTGCCGGGGGGCTGGGAGGTGGGGGAAACAGGCACAGGTTGTCCAAAGTGTGTAAACTTACAGTTAGAAGGTGGATAAGCCCAGAGGATCTAAGACACAGCACGGTGTCTACAATTAATAATATTGTGCTGTGTACTTGAAATTTGCTGTCAGTACATCTTCAGCATTCTCATGAGGATAAGAGAAAAAAAGGAACTATGTGAGGTGGTGGATGTGTTAATTAACTTGATGATAGAGATCATTTCACAATGTATACATATCAAATCATTGTGTTGCACCCTTTAAATATATTACAACTTTATTTGTTAATGGCCCCTCAGGAAAGCTGGTAGCCTCGGAGACAGAGCTTCAGCATCTCCTAAGACCTTCAGCTCCCTTTGTCCTTTCCCTCACTCACCATACAGAGACGCCCTCCTTGGAGACTCTTGACAAGAAGGCGAGGGGTGGGGGTGGGGTGGTGGGGTGGGCAGCTTTCACCTTCAGCTCCAGAAATGCAAACCTCTTGAGAGCTGAAAATGTCCTTGGGTCCCCAGAGCATGGTATACAAGAAGAGCCCCATTTGGGAGCAGGTGTTGGTCACACCTCAGCATGAACAGCCATCTATGGATCTTCTCTCTGCCACCAGTCATTAGACAGTTTACAGAGACTGAGGAACTTATATGTCTGATCAGAAAAAGAGAAGCCGAGGGGACACTGGCCAGCCAGATAATAAAATCACAGCAGGTGACATGTCTAAGGTCACACTGCTGGTAAACAGCAGAACGGGGCTTCCAACTCTGTCTGATTTTTGACCAGTTCATTATACGACGTTCTGTGTCAGGCAGGGGAGAGAGGAGCTGACATTCAGGTTGTGACACATCAGGAATTAGCACTCTGGATGCTGGGCTTAGAGTGCCACGTCCTATCCAGGCCCCAAGGGATGCTGGGCGATGTTGCTGAAACACTCCCTGTCTGGTCAGTTTTGGTCCAGGGACCAAGAAGTCCTGCTGTCACCGCTGGAGGACAACAGTGCCTGGGGCCCATCTAGGAAGGACACAAGCTGGTGGCCTCGTCATGTCTTCACTTCACTTTAACTTTGTACATAACAGCTGCCCCTTACGGACGTGTAATTTGATTGATGGAAACCAGGGTTCAAAACCCCAAGGACAGTGCCAAACTGTCTACAAAGCGGGGGCTGATAGATGTCAGTTGGTGGAAGAGGAGGAGGTAGGCTAGGGGACTGGTCTTGAAGTTATTTTGTACGTTAAGTCCTGGCTTCACATCACATGGTCTGTCTGGGGTAGCTTGAAGGTTGATGGAGATCTGGGGAGACGAAATTTCCTCCCTCAAGCCATTCTCTGATCTGACACTTCTGTCACCCGGAAGTGGCTGTTATGAATATGGGTGTAAGCTCAACTACAACCCTGTGTGTGCACTGTGAGGGCCTACTTGTGCCTTCAACACTATAGAACAGCCAGAGTCCTGGTGCTTGGCTTCTGAGAAGTGGGTGCATGGCAAGCATGCCTGAAGTCTACCCAGCTGGAGAACCGAACAGGGGGAGCTTGGGAATCTGCGCTCTGATGGGAGTGTGCTTAGTGATCAAGAGTGGATAAAATTCCATTAGAGGTAAATGTTGTCAGACAGCAGGCTGGAAAGATATATTTTAAGCTGAGAAATTACTTAATAAATTCAGACCAACACTCTGTGACATTTCCCACAAGACTTTAATGCTGTTTACAAATTCCAGAGAACACCCTGAGTTGTTTCTGGCATGGGCTTATGATTTATTTCAAAGGAAAATGGGACAGAGTGTGTGGGTTTGTGTTTAATGTGAAAAGGGATTTGGAGATGAAAAGTCAACTGGCATGAAAGATTGCAGGGCAAATGCAAAGTAGCAGAGCATGTGGGTGGCCTTGGAGCATGTAATGGGGTATTGAGAAAGGACGGGGCCTCTCACGATTCCGGCGCTAACTAAATAGTTCCATTCGCACAGGCCAATAACGCATTTAAAGAGGATGAGTTAGGAGGCAATGCTAGATCCAGGGTTTCTGAAGCACTTCAGCCCCAAAGACTTTCACATCAGGAACAGGCAGGGCTTTCCACCCCAAGGAGGGAGGCCAGTGAGAGTTCATTCTCCAGGGGAGTCAACATTGAGAGGACACACCCTTCATCTGCAGCAAGATGGACTTCAGTTAGATGAAAGGAAAGCATTCCTTAAGAATATGAGACCTTGGTCTAAGGTCACAAAAGGAGATCTGGGAGCAAAGTTGTCATGTCTGATACTCTGTTTCTTGGAAACAACGGGATGGATTAGGTGATCCTGTGGTTTGATCTCTGTGTGGTACATTGACCACAGGGGGGTCAGGAAGGGGACATATCCCCAGTCAGCTATTGACTGCTGCATGGTCCGGAGGACAGTGGGCTCAAGAACTAGGGGATGAGGGAGGCAGCAGTGTGGGGTCAGACTGGCAGGGAGAGGACAAAGTGAAGAAGGATCTTTTTCCCTTTCTGCCTCTCCCCTTCTCCCCAGGAAGCTCCCAGTCCCATTCATCTTGCTTGCCATGGAGTATGTGGTCTGAATGGGAAACGAGGACAGTGACATTCCCCATCTCTCTTGGAAAAAAAAATGACATTCCATTTGGTTTTGGAAAATACACAATATTCCACTTATAAAATATTCAATCACTGTCATTAATCCTCCCGGCCGGGCTGGCCCTGCCCCACTTCTGCTTGAGCGGCAGACTTTGGCGGTAGCCACAGGCCCAGGAACCTCTCAGGTTTCCCTTGTGTGGAAAATATAATTAGAGGAGCGAGTGTCCTCTGTTCTTTTGAGTCTGAGCTCTCCAGAGTTAGGGGTCTGGGTTTGCCAGGGGCCTTCAGAACAATCTCTAGGTTTAAAGGCCGAGGGCCCCAGTTGACCATTGGCCTCTGGTGACTGGGCTGAAAATGTACAGAGAAGTTCTAGGCCTTGACGAGTTAATTCCTCTTAATGCAACCCAGGGCTCCAGCTCTGAAGGTTCTAGCCCACTCTCCAAAGCTCAGCTGCCATAATAGGTTGCCAATCCTCCCGTCCCGTGCTGGCCTGGCTCTTCTTTTTTCTTCTTTTTAAAGCTTCTCTCTCTCACCTTCATCGTCTCTCTCAGTCTTTTCTTTTCTTTCTTTCTTTCTTTCTTTCTTTCTTTCTTTCTTTCTTTCTTTCTTTCTTTCTTTCTTTCTTATGTATGTATGTATGTATGTATGTATGTATTATCACGGAATCCCAAAATGTCAGAGCTGGAAGGGGCTTTGGGAACCACCTAGTCTGGTCCCTTTCTTTGGCAGTGCAGGAAACTTGGGCCCAGGAAGGGAAAGTTAGCAGAGGTTTTCCCCATAGCAGCAAAGCAACAACGGCCTCAGGACCCGTGGCCTGGGAAGTGCTATTTACCTTGCTGCTCGTGGCTAGGCTTCCTGAGGATTCTCCTGACCAGCTCACTCTCAGAGGATGAACTGAGGCCCAAAGGTGGGTGGCAGGTGGCAGAGGGCCCATTCAGTTCTAGCTCCTGTGACAGTGTTTTCCATGCAGCACTGTGATCTCTGCTAAAAGGTCTTCTTGCCCAAGCCTCATTTCCCTGCCCAGACTCTCAGCTCTGTGCGTCATGATGCTTCTGATGCTTCCCGAATTCTCTTGGCTTCAGATCTTAGGCTGTCCAAGAATACATCCTCTAGGATCTACTCCAGGATCCTGCTGTCTACCTTGGGCTGAGGGCTCTGTGCTCCTGCCCCTCTCAATTCCTGGGACCACACGCTCCCCTCCCGCCACCCCACTTACTCTGCCTGTCTGAGCCACCGCTCAAACTCTGCCAGAGCTCCAGATTGACTTGGATTTGGCATTTGGTGAATGTTTCTCTCAATTTTGGGGGAGGGAGCTTCAAGCTTTAAAAAGTAGGAAGAAGGGGAGGCTATTCATCTCTGGGGGAAAGCCAGCTGCCAGATGAGGATGGCACTTCAATCCACCTGACTGGCCCCTGAGCCTAAACCCTGAGCCCAAGGGAAAACAATGGCAATTCTTGCTGCTGGAATGTTCCATTTGCTGCTGGAGAGACTGCCTGGCTCCTGATTGGGAGGAGTCCATGGGTTACTGTCCTTAGCACTCAGCTATTGGCACCAGACCCCAGCCAAGTGTGGGGATGTCTCTCTAGGAGCAGGCTAGTCAGATACCCTGATGCTCAGCTTCTCCCCACCCCTGCAATTCAGGGCTGGCAGGCCTGCCAAAGACCTCCAGAGGCCACCCAGCTCCAGGGATTGGGGCCAGTCCAGAATCACAGAGTTGGGGAGGTTTTAGGAGTCATCAATTCCTTCCTTCATGTCTAGGATAAGGCAGGGAGGAGAGGTCACGCCCAAGTTCTGCAGTTGGTTGGTGACATAGCCAGAGCACAAATGAGGGCCCCTGCTTTCCAGGATATAAGGGGTCATTGCCATCACCACCTCCATGGCTTTCCCAACGTCTCTGTGATGTCAAGGAGATCATTTCATTTTCCCACGTGTGGGGAATCCTGTCCAGTGCTCCAAGACCAGACTTCTCAGCCCTACTTGGGTTGCAGTATTGCGTGGGGGTGGGGGTCCTGCAGGTTTGGACTGTCCTTGACCTGGGCTCCAGACTAGCACTGCCACCACCTTTCTGGGTTAGCTCTGTCTCTTTCTGTATTTCAGAATCTCGGCTACCACAAGGGCATGAATAAGAAGCGGACAGGTAGTCTGTGGTGGCTGGAAATTACCAAATTCTTTCAGTTATGAAAAGGAAAGCTGTATTTTCAACGCCTATAAAGTTGCTTGGGGATGAAGAAGGGAAGGGGGTGGTTTGGAGAGGAAAAGGGCCTGCCTCCAGATGCTCATGATTCGTCTGGTTCTGTTTGCCTTCTGTTCCTTTCGGCATTATGCTTCCACGATTCTAAAATGAAACATCCCGTTTCTAACGGAGGAGCTGACTTAGTGACCCCAAACAAAAAACAAATAGTAGAAGCTGTTTGACTCTGCATTTGCACATTCCCCAGCCCAAGCTGAGGCTGGAAGAAAGTGGCCGGAATCCACAACCCACTTCGGTTTGTTCAACTGAAGGGGCCCACCTGCCTGCAGGCCTCCCTCAGGGCCTGGTCAGCCAGCCCCTGGAGAGTCGCATGTAATTTTAAAACATTGCAACAGGAACAAAGCTAAAGCTAAATAAGCCAAGGGAGCCAGGCAGGACACAGCTTCTCTCCTAGCGCAAGAATCTGATTGCCTGCCCCTGGCTTTGTCCTCACACGGTGAACAGCTGCCTCTGAAAACATTCTCCCACCTCCAGGATATCCTTAAATGATGACGGGAACAGTTCATGTGATCCTGCTAACAAGGGCTTCTGGATTGATGGGATGAGGGCAGAGCCAGACCTTTTCCTTCTGGAAGCAGCCCTTGTCCTAACATTGGCTCTGGGCTTCCTGTGATGCCCGTTCATAAATGATTCAGGCCCACTTTTTGCAGGGCATTAAAGCTCTCTCTCTCCTCCCTTCACTAGGGAGCAAAAACTGTGGCCCGATGCTGGAATTTAATACCCAGTAAAGCTTTCAGGTTCAAGAATAATAAGCCAGCACCATAAACAGCACACAAATCCCACAGCCAGCCAGCCAGCCATAGTTGCTGGCTTGGCCGGGGCGCGAGGGAGGTGGAGGAGAGGAGAGAAAGTGGGGCTCTGGACCTGTTTGGGGGTTTCTTGCTCTTTTCAGGGGTGCAGTGTGTGTGTGTGTGGGGGGGGTGGCCTTGCCAGGCTCCTGGGAAGCAGCTTTCTTAGTTCCCAGAGAGTCTAGGAACAACTGATTTGATCACTTCTCAGCAAGGCCAGATACCTCCCCAGGGCTGGTGGCCACAAGACCAGGCCACAGAGGAGTTTGTTATTATTCCACTGACCCCAGTTTGAGGAGGAAGCAGCGTGGGTTCTTCTGCACCTGGATGAACACTCCCACGGCCCACAAGGAGGCCAGAATCCCGTTTCCCTGGCTCCCATGAGTCCGTAGTGTCTGCTCGTTGCACTGTCTCTACAGTCTTGGCCATCCCTCTCGGCCCAGCCTGGGCCCTGCACAGTCTTTCTGTGGCCCTCCAGCCCAGTTTTCTGAAGTGCAGTCATAGTAAATTTCTATAACCAGTAATAATAACGGTGAGGAGGAAGTGCCAGCAACCGTGGTAAGAGCCACCATTCATGAAGCGCATACTTTGGGCCAGTGCACTCTCTCCTGAATGCTCTTATGCATGAACTCAGTCTATCGTCACAGTGAACAGCCTTATGAGGTAGGTCCTAGCAGATTAGGACCTCTACCGAGGAAGTGGAGGCACTGTTCATTTTGGTTATGTCGCGCATGGTAGTCTTTCCTACACTGAGCTCTCTCTGAGGGAATGGGTGTGTTACACAGTGTGGACAGTGAGTATTCAAGGCCCTTGCGTTCAAGGCTCTGCTAGGCAAGGGCTGACTAACCCTCCCCGCAGCAACGGGAGGTGGTCAGTGCTTCACCATTTTTCAGTTGAGTTCAGAGAGGTTAAGTAACTTGCTGACCGATCTCGCGCCACACGGCTTATGAGTGCCACAGCTGGATGTAAAATATGGGTGTCCCATATCTTCTATAATCTGGTGGTTGAGCGCATAGTCCTGCCCCCACTTGCCAAGTGGGAGACCCGGGCCTTACCCTTCCTGCACGTCAGTCTCATTACCTGAGAAAAGGTGGGTAGAGTTACCTGCTTCTAAAGTTGTGGTAAGGATTGAATGAGATGGGTACACGTTAGGAGCTTAGGGCAGGGTCCTTGGCACACAGCAAGCACCCAATAGGTATTGGTTTTTATTATCATGGCTTGGTGCAATGCAAGGCAGCAAATTTTTTTTTTTTTTTTTTTAAGGCAGCAAATTTTTAATGAGCACTTCTGATGTGACTCTGGACCAGACACTGTTATCAGGTGCTGCCCTGTGTTACTCCTCTTCTGCAGTCTCCACGGCACCTTGAAAAGGTATTAAACGTGGAGTAGCTGATCAGCTGATTTCTGCAATGTAGGTTGGGAGTGCGGTCCCCAAAGAGCTCTCTTCTGCCTGTCATTGTGAATGTCTCCATCTGTCAGTCTGTCTCTTCCTCTCTGCTGCACCTGATTTTGGAAGAACCAATGGCTGCATGATGGGTGTGCTGTAGGTTCTACATTAACTTTGGCCTGATTAGGTTACTTCCACCTTTTGTTGGCTTAGAGGATATCTCAGGTCCCTTGCATGTTTTGATTCCTAGCAAAGATGAGTGGCACGGGAAGAGAGACCTTGCAATGCTTCTGAACTTCCAGCACTTGGGTCTCAAATTTGGAACTTGGCTTCTATGTCACATCGCTTTCAGTCACGAAGTGGAATAAGTGGGTGTAAGAAACGATCCATCATGTGGGTCATCTCTGGATTCCTAACCATGGCTGTGCCCATGTCGGCTGCACTCAGCGTGCCTCCTTTCCTTTTGTAACCCCAGCCCGAGTCAAAGAAGGATTCTGTGAGTATGTCCATGTGTGTGAAGTAGCTACTTGGGGAAAAGTTTTGTTGCTAATGTTGGGCTTTAACAATTAGGAGGGAAAGGATTATTAGTTTGTTCAGAGCTTCTTATTTAAACTTTGCTGAAGTTGGCTACATTTAGTAACTTGTTGGGCTGCTTCCTGGGACCCTGCTGTGTGTGTGTGTATCCGGTGGTGGTGGTGGAGGGAGCAGGCAGACCATACGCTTCGTCAGGCAAATGGAGAAGTATAGCCTGGCTCAGTCCTGGAAGTTGGGTAGAAAAATCAGGGCCGAAAAGGACATTGCTGAGGTGAGAGGGAAGGAGTCATCTCTCTGTCTTGTGAAGGCATTCCAGGTCTTTCTTGGAAACTTGGGATACACCGTATGACTTAGTTTCT
This sequence comes from Panthera tigris, assembly GCF_018350195.1. Lineage (NCBI taxonomy): Eukaryota > Metazoa > Chordata > Mammalia > Carnivora > Felidae > Panthera > Panthera tigris. The sequence goes on along the minus strand of NC_056667.1, from coordinate 95,075,498 downwards.
TCTCCAGCTCCCTTGGGAGTTACTGATTTTCAGTTCTCTTGGGGACACTTCTTACAGAGAAAAGATCTGTTCTTACTCTTTGAATCAGCTGCTACTAAATCCTAGGTTGAAAAGGAAGTGGGTATACCTGGCCAAGAATCAGAGAAGAATGTAGGAGGAGAAAGGGAGGGGGGGACCATCTTCTTACTTCTCTCCGAGGGGAGGAATAGTCCAGGGGCAGCTGGACCCTCTTCTGTCCTCAGCCTGGATTTGCACTCCTGTATACCCTAAAGAGTGCATTGAAAGGGAATGCTTTTAAGAGTTGTCTTGTACTTGCTATAAATGTGGTAATGAGCTGACAGGGCAAAGTCTCATAGCAGAAGTCTGTGTGAGGGAACGCTCTGATTGGGATCCTGATGTTCTCCTGTCAGATGCCTGGAGTCCACCTTGTCTTAGCAGGGCCTGGGCTATGAAGCTTCTTTTTCCTTTGTAGGGATTCTAAGGCTGCAGGAGGAAGTTAGATGGAAGATGGCAAAATCTGAGAGGTTTGCGACCAGGCAAAGGGAGCCTGGCCTGGAGCATCTGAAGCAGCAGACCTAGGGGGCACCTTCTGGGCCAACCAAATGAACAGTCAGCTCCAAGGCTAGGCTCCAGCACCCACCTTCTCTGGGAAACCTTCTAGAAGCCCTCAGCCTTGCTTCCCCCTCAGCCCCCCATGCCACCCCCATACATTGGTACATCCCCCAATCTCAGCCCTTACCATACTGTATGGAAATGTCTTGCTGACAGTTTGTCTCCCTATCTAGACGGAAGGATCTTTGAGGGACCGTGTCTCCCTTCTGTACTTCTGTGCCTGGCAGGTCTCAGGGGTGCAGTGAATTGTTGCTTTAGTTAATCAAACAGAAAGCACCGACACATAGGGACACAGAGGAGCTGCTAGCTTCCCTCCCTTCTGCACATTGTTATAGTTGGCTTTGGACTCTGAGAATGAAGAGGATTGCTCACTTTGAAGATGGAAACCTTTCCAGGCCCTGCCAGCATCCACCCACCCTTCCCAGCACCCTCAGGCTCATGGCCTGTGCTCAGGGACCGGGGGCTTGCCTGGTAGGCCTCACTGAGCTGAGCATACCTCCCATTCCATGTATACCTTCTAAAGCCGAGAGAGACAGGTGGGGGGATCATCCCCTCTGAGGTGCTGCCTGCACGACCCGTTCCCCTCCACTAGTATGCATCTCTGAGAGTTGGCTGTGGAGCCCCATTCTTCAGCATGCCCTCGTCTTGTAAACCCCAGCTCAGAAGGGGTGAGGCAGAGCCACTCGGCTAGGAAATTATCCTTGCCTCCTGCCAAGGAAGGAAGGTGGGAGCAGGAGCTCTTCCTTGGGGGTGAATTATTTAATCACTCGCCTTTCCCCTTGAATCAATGCAACTAATGAACATCTTTGGCCTCTTCCTCCTTTCCCTCTGCACCCCCCCCCCATCAGCCTCTTATTCACATTCATTTCCTCTTCTTGCTTTTGCCTGCATCCTCCATGACTTTACCTAGGGAAGGCTGGTGCACATGGCAAGCCAGCGTGTCTTTTCCTCTGGTCCTCGTCTGTTCCCCACCCTAGCCTCTCCGCACTCCGGGGCACCGGCAGCCTGGACCGATCCCAGCTTCTGAGGACTGGAAATGCCGGTATCTGCGGGTGTCGCCTGAAGGAAAGGCCCCTCAGCTGTCTCTGAGAGGGAGCAGTCAGAACAAGGAGGTGGTGCTAGGCGGAGGGAGAGGGGAACAGCAGAGTCATTTGTCATGACTAAATGGAAATTTATTGCTATAATCCCAGGGCTAGAGAGAAGCTTCAGCAAGGCTGGCAAAGGGAACGGGGACTTTAACAATTGCTAGAAAACCCAGCTTCATCCTCCAATCAGTCTCTCGGGTAGTGGTTCTTATTTGCAAGGTATGGTGGCACGGAGCCCCCGGCAGAGCCTGGGGACCCTGAGGCCACGTGGCACGAAGAACCGGGCTGCCCACCTCTTTGACAGCCCTGCAGGTTTCTGCTCTGGGCAGTTGCTGGCCAGGAGTCAGAGTGTGAGTTCTTCTGCCGGCCTCCTTCCCTTTCTGTCAGGCTGGGGCAAACACTCCCTGGATACCGTGCTGAGACTTGAGGAACATTCCATCTCCACAAGCCTGGTTTCCCAAGTGCCCAGCCCTTCCTTCGGCACTTGCGCGCGATGCAAGAGGATGGCGTGTCTTCACCCCTCAGCCTGCTTGTAACCCAGGAGAGCAGACCAGCACAATGACTGGGGGGGGGGGTGGTGGGGTGGGGAGAAAACACAGGGGCTGTGCGTGGAGGATGCACAAACAGGGGCGTGGAGAAGAGAGAGCTCCGGGTGAGCCAGCAGTCAGTCGACTCCTGTTCCTTAACCGTGTACAGCAATTTACAAAGGGCTCTTGTACAAGAACTCATCTTATTTTGGCGTTTTAGTTCTTCTGCCGACATTTCTGTTGCTGTGATCATTTCACCATTTTAAAGATTTATTTTTTTAGTGTTTATTTATTTATTTTGAGAGAGAGAGAGTGCAAACATGAGTGTGGAAGAATCAGAGAGAGAGAGAGGGATAGAGAGAATCCCAAGCAGGCACTGCATTCATTGTCAGTGCAGGAGCCCGATGTGGGGCTCCATCTCACAAACTGCGACATCATGACCTGAGCTGAAATCGAGAGTCAGACGCTCAACCACCTGAGCCACCCAGGTGCCCCTCATTTCACCATTTTAAAGGCTGAGAAACCTTAACCAAGGTTGAGAAACTTTATGCCATAGTTGATCTGAACACAGTGTTCTAACTTTGGGATCTCTATTCCTTTCATTACACTCTTGTCAAGGATTTAAAATATGGGAGACGAGGCTCAAGGTAAGTAGGATTTAGCTTAGTGGAGAGTAAAAGAAATGAAAATTCAGGGAGGAGAAAGAGTGCCAGCAGGATGTACACTTGGCACATAGCAGAAGCTTAAGAGTGTTACATGAATGAATAAATATACAAATGAATTCCAGAATGCCCCACAACCTGGAACAGTGAGGAGATGGGGGGTGCAGTAGAGTCATTTGTCATGGCTAACTAGAAATCTATTGCCACCATGCCAGGACCAGAGAAAGCCTTCGCTAATGTGTAATACATGGGCTACAGAACAGTGAGGGAGAAGGGTGAGTGAGTTAGGGGGTGGCTAGATTATGGAGGCCTCGGGATATAGGCAGAGGAGTTTGGGTTGATGTGAGAGGCCCAGAGAAAGCCACTGAGGTTCTGGAACAAGGGCATCTTCTCTAAAGGCAAGAGAGTGGTGCCTGTCTCTGTGTATTCCATGCCTAGCAACGTGGCCTACGCAAGGGTGCAACAGCATGGAAGGCAGAGTACCGCACTGATTCAGAAGATGACGGTTTTGGGCCTAGATCTGTAGCTTCTGGACCTCGGGCAGTTCTAATAACCTCTCCGAACTTCAGCTTCCCTACTCCTTCAGAGCTCAGCTGAGATGTTACTTCCCTGACACTCTGATTAAGCTAGGCCTTCTGTCATCTATTTTCATGGCACCCTCTATTTGTCCCTCATGGCACTTGTCACAGTTGTAATTAGTTGTCTAATATCTGTGGGTCTGGGAGGACAGGGGCTGTACCTGTCATGTTCGGTGTTGAATCCCTAGCTCTGAGCATGGAGCTGGGCATCTGGGCATGGTTCTTAAGAAATATTGGCTTAATGAATGAATGGATTTGTCAAATGGGCATAGTAATATTAACTCACAGAGCAATCAGGGGGGTGAGAGGTCGTCTCGTAAATTCTTTGCAAAGCAGTAGATAAATGGGAGAGATTATTGTCATTGGGACCCGGATAAAGACCATGCTGAGAGTCAGGGTGGGGGGTGTGCAGGGACAAGCTCCGTTGTCAGTCATCCAGGGTGATGTGAGGGGGACAAGGATTGAGGATGTCAGGGATATATGGAAGAAAGACAAAGCACAGTGCTCAGCTCTCCACATATAGAATGGAGAGAAAACAATTCTTACAGTTTCCAGCCAGAAAGATTGGGGGAATGAAAAGTGTCCTCGGGGGCAATGGCGAGAAGGGCCAGGAGAGCCCCCTTTCTCCAGGACTCTGTTGGCCTCCCACACCCCCTCTCCAGAGTTTTGTCTCTTTGCTCCTCTCTGTCTCCCCCTCCTGCACTGTCTCTGAGAGAGGGAGACACAGAATCTGAAACAGGCTCCAGGCTCTGAACGGTCAGCACAGAGCCCGACGCGGGGCTCGAACTCACAGACCGTGAGATCGTGACCTGAGCCGAAGTCGGACGCTTAACCGACCGAGCCACCCAGGTGCCCCTTCTTTCCTCTGTCTTTAGATCCCTTTGACCCTCCCGGTCCTCACTTCCTCTCTCTACTTCGTGCTTTCCTCTTTGGATGTTTCTCTCTTCTCACCACCCTGTCCTGCCAGCTGTCTCCTGCTGCAGGTTTCCTGGAGGCTTACTGGGACCTGCAGGTGGGTCAACATCAATGCTGCAGATTTCTCCCAGCTCTTCTCTCAACCCTAACACCTGTCCCCTGATTCAGTCTGCCCTCAGTTCTTCCTGCCTGAATTCAGAGACCAAGCAGACCCTCGCTGATTAGAGAAGGACCTTCTCCCCCCGTGGGATGCAGACCCAGGACTGACAGTTTTTCAGCCTCTTTTATATCCCTTTCTGTATTTTCCTTTGTCCAAATGGAGCAAGCCTGAGGATTTCCCTCCCCTGGGATTTGGCCCCCACTTCCCCACCTACAATGCCCTGTGTCCCCTTAGCTGCTCTGCCTGGCTCTGGCCTCCCTCTCTTCTCCTAACCTGATAATGAGGCAAATATCTCACTGTCTCTTTGTGCCTTAATTTAATGCCCTGTACATTTGTCTTCAAATCAGAATGCCTGTCTAGAAAACTATCAGGGGACATGGACCCAGCTGGTGTCACTATCTTTCAGTCTAGCCCAGTGTTATACAAGAGTAGGCTCTTCATAAACACTTTTTGATACTAATGTTCCTGATGTTGCTGATGAAGGTGGTGATAAGTGAGATGAGTCCTGGCAATGTTTCTGGAACCATGCCTGGCACATAATAGGTATTCAATAACCATTAGTAGACTCTTAATCTGAATGATAACGTTAATTGCTTTTCCAGACTCCTTTTCTGAATGCAAATAATAGAGGCAGACTCAGAGGAGTTTAAGGTAGAAGGAGACTCATGGGGTGTAGATGAGCCTAGACTCAAGGGCGAGACATATATCTAGGCTGCATTGGAGTTGGGAGGAAGGAACTAGAAAGTTGTCAAGGTTGTCTAGCTATGTGGTCTTGTCTCTCTCCCTGTGGGACTACTTTGTTCTTCTCTTCCTGTGAGATAAGTTTGCTCTTTTGTGCACATGGCAGGATATGGCCATCCTGTCCTGGTGTTCATCATCTCTCTAAGCTCCATAGCCACCACCTGTGTTTGAGTTCTTCATGCCCATATTTGTAGAAGAGAAATGTGATTGGCCCTGCTGAGATTAAGCCCTTCTGGCCCCTTACCTGTGGATGGGAGCAGGATCACGTTCCACAAACAGGCACAGAAATGCTGCCTTCCAGAGTGATAGAAGCGATTCTTAAAAGGATGGTATATGGTGGTGGTGGTGGTGGGGACAGGGCAGATATACAACAGGAAGTGCCTCTTAAATGAAACAGACTAGAAAGAATGAAGTCCGTCAGATCTGAGAGACCCATGTCGGTCAACCTGCCTTCACAGCCCATTACCTTGGACTTGTGCAGCTCAGTTGGGGGCCACTCCAGGAAGCCGGGCTCCCAAATCAGTGCTGGACTCAGCTCATCCGGTGTGAGGAAGGCAGCACCAGAGAACACCTGGATGTTTCACCCTGGCAGGACCTTTAGGTCCAGGTCAGCTCTGTCTGCCCTCCACTCATTTCCCGTCTGCTCCCAGGAAGGGAGATTTATAAAGCCAGCCAAGCCTGAGTGGCAGCCCCTTCACAGAAGCTGATTATATAGGCAAAAGTTCTTCAGCTCCTGGAGAAGATAAAGAGAAGCCTCTTCCCACAGTGGCTGCAGCGATGGATGGGTTTGCCCTTCTGCAAATGATTACTTTGGTTCAGATAAGGAGCCCAAGTGGCTGGCAAACCAGCAGATTCCTATAATCTCTTTCCTAAGCTTTGAGTTTAAACAACTTCAGTCGCCCTCCCCATCACCCCCCACCTCTTGCAATATCTACTTTGTGATCTCCTCTGAGAAGAAACAAATGTCTGGGCTTCTTGGAAGGTGCTGGTGCTCTGGGAGCAGTGGATGCTGGGAAAAAGCGAAGTCCACCTAGGAATGGAGTACTGTGGTTAAGAATTCAGGCCTGGAGTACACAGAATAAGGTTTACATCCTGGTGGATTACTCAATAAAGTATTTTTATGATTATTTTTAAAATTAATTTTTCATGAGCAACCTAAGAGCCGTGTGGATTTCTTTACATTTATTTTATGGCCTGCCTGGTTTTGTTTTTCTTTTGCATTATATTTTGAGGGAACATCATAATCTTTTTAGTGTCTTGGAGGTTTAAATTCTGGATCCTTTATTTATTAAATGTTACCTGGGTCAAATAAGTAAGATGGACTAATTATATGCCAATCTCATGGGGTTATTCTAGGATAAAATAGGATAATCATATGAGCCCCTAGCCCAGCTCCTGGCACATAATGAGCACCATCTAAATTGTAGCTATTATGTGGTGTGTGTGTGTGTGTGTGTGTGTGTGTGTGTGTGTGTGTGTAATATCACTCAGCCATTAAAAAAGAATGAAATCTTGTCATTTATAATGACATGGATGGAGCTAGAGAGTATAATGCTAAGCGAAATAAGTCAAAGACAAATATCATATGATTTCACACATATGTGGAATTTAAGAAACAAAACAAACAAGCAAAGGGAAAGAAAAGATACAAACAAAGAAACAGACTCTGAACTATAGAGAACAAACGGGTGGTTACCAGAGGGGAGGAGGTGGGGGGATGGGTTAAATATATGATGGGATTGAGGAGGGCACTTGTGGTAAGAACCAGGTGTTGTATGGAAGGGGTGAATCATTATATTGTGCACTTGAAACTAGTGTTGCACCATATATTAACTAACTGGAATTTAAATAAAACTTAAACACAATAAACATAAATTGTAATTATTGTTGTTTCATAAGGTGATCGTTAACTCTCAGAAGAGAGATGCTTTTAAAAAAAATGGGCCCAGGGGCACCTGGGTGGCTCAGCCTGGTGACCATCTGACTCTTGATTTCGGCTCAGGTCATGATCCCAGAGTCATGGGATCGCATCCCAAGTCTGGCTCCGTGTTGAGCATGGAGCCTGCTTGAGATTCTCTGTCTCTGTCTCTCTCTCTGTCTCTGTCTCTGTCCCCCTTCCCTGCTTCCCTACTCCCATGGTCTCTCTAAAATAAATTAAAATAAAAAAATATATGTATATATGGGCGTGAAGTTGGCAGACAGCTACATCCTGAGGAGAATTATTCTGTGAGTGTGACCAGTGAGGCCCGTGCCCCAGTCTCATCCTAAAGAATTGTCACTTGGTGGGAAGAACCTGAGATTTGGGGTGGGGTCAGGGTGGGGCAGCAGAAGCAGGAAGGGGGTGGGCCATCCTCCTTTTTATTTTATTTCTTTTTATTTATTATACATCCTGCCGATGTATTTTCCCAATACTTCAACATCTAGAAAAGTATGCTAAAAATCAAGTGCTAACCTCTTATATCCCCCTTGGATTGAACCTTTCCTATTCAATTTCTCTTATCGTTTTCGGATTCAGATGGTGGATGTCATTGTATCCATTCCCCTGTGGTCCTCTGGCCCTGGCCTGAGATTTAGGAATCTCTTTCTTGGAGTTGGAATTTCCTCCCTCATTCATCATCATTTGGTTCTTATTTTACACTGTCAAGGAAGTTATTTTTCAAACCTCCCCTAAGGACGGGGCTTCTTTCTGAGTCTCCCGAGATTATGGGGTATTAGGAAACGTTCCAGATTCTTTGCTACCTCTTGGTAAAAGAATTGTTTGGTTGATTCATTCATCCATCTACTCATTCGTTCATTCATTCATTCAACTATTCTTGAGCGTTTAAATGACTGGGCTCTGTGTTTGGCAATGGGCATCTTGGCTTTTGTGAGACTCTTAATCTGCCCTGGCCCGTTGAGCTGCCAGGGAAGGACATCTACTACTGAAATCTTTCCTCCCCAGGTGGTAAGGGATGGGTTCCCACACCTCATATTCATTCTTGCTCCTAAACCCACTGGCTGATTCTCTAATTGAATAGTTTGCACGCAGAGTAAATTTTCTTAATATTTTCAGTGCCTGCCTGGCTTTTCAGGCAGAGGATAATATCCCTTTGTGTGCTAATCGGCTTTCTGGGATCATCTACATTCTCCAGCTTCTCAAACGAAACTCGACCTGGGCCCTCTTGGGCAAATAGAATCCTGGAATTTGCATAAACGATTAAATCTGGCCTTTTAAATTGGGCCAGGGTGTTTCCCAGCTTGCTCAGTGCCCCCTCCTTGCGGTGGTGTGTGTGTGTGTGTGTGTGTGTGTGTGTGTGTGTGTGTGTGTGGTTCAGGGAAGAGCAGGACCTTTGTCCCCAAGGCTGTGGGCAGCAGGCACAAGGTAGTGAGAGCTTGGCTAGTGAAGAGCTCTGGCTTTACAGCTCAGTCCCAACTCTGCCATTATTAACTGTAAAGCTTGGGGCAGGCTTCCTGAATTCTTACTGTTTCAGTCGTCTCATCCATAAAATGGAACTAATAGTTCTAAACTGTTAGGAGAATGAAACCTGGTAACGCAGGTAAAGCAATGAAAACAGTGTTTGAGCCAGAGTCAGCACTTGGTAGATAAAACAACAGCAATGATAACTATTGTTTTCTTTCTTTTAAAAAAAAATTTTTTTTTAACGTTTATTTATTATTGAGAGACAGAGAGACAAAGAGCGTGAGCAGGGGAGGTATAGAGAGATGGGGAGACACAGAATCTGAAGCAGGCTCCAGGCTCTGAGCTGTCAGCACAGAACCCGACGCGGGGCTCGAACTCACAAACTGCAAGATCATGACCTGAGCCGAAGTTGGTCGCTTAACCAACTGAGCCACCCAGGGACCCTGATAACTATTGTTTTCAAGGTGGAGGACGCTGCAGGGGCCTGGAAACTCCACCTTGTGTCTTGGAGTTTGGTGGTGGGTTCCATGAAGGTAACCACCTTGTGCTATAGCAGAAGGAGGGAAGGAAGGGAAGGCTGCATTTATAAAAACAAACACAGGGCTGTGTGCCTTAGATGCCCTCTCACTTAACTTCCAGACACCTCCCTGAGGCTTTGGGCTTTGCAGGTGCCCCATCCCAGGGAAGGAGACTACCTCAGACCCTGCTAGCTTGTACCAGGATCACAAGACCTGGAAGCAGCCAGCAGGAGTGACGAGCTTCTTACATGCTAGCAGAAGAAAAGAACAGTAGATGTATTGATTATTCTATTCAGGCTTGGGCCCTATGCACATATCCTCTGCCTCCACTGCCTGAGGTGTTATTACCCTTTTTTGCAGATTAGAACAGTAAGCTCGGAGGTGGCAAATGGCCTGGCAGAGGGCAGAGCAGGAGTGGGGCTGGGCTGCCTGCTGGGCTGGTGCTCCCTCCTGAGAGACTGGAATTGCCCTGCTCTGCTGTGAGCTGTCTGTGTGACCTTGGGCAGGTCACTTTACTCATTTACACTGCAGCTTCTTTACCCATAAAGCAGATCACAGGTGCCCTGCCTGCCTCTTAGAGCTGCCAGGAGGCTCAAATGAGGTAATGGATGTGAGAGGGCTTTATAAACTGGAAAGCTCTGTATAGCTGGAGGGGTTGTTACCATCACTCTATAAAACCTCCCTGGCACTGGAAGGAAAAAAGAAAAAAAAAGAAAAAAAAAAGAGGTTAGAGTGGGAGAGAGCCAAAGCATAAGAGACTCTTAAAAACTGAGAACAAACTGAGGGTTGATGGGGGGTGGGAGGGAGGGCAGGGTGGGTGATGGGTACTGAGGAGGGCACCTTTTGGGATGAGCACTGGGTGTTGTATGGAAACCAATTTGACAATAAATTTCATATATTGAAAAAACAAAACAAAACAAAACAAAACAAAACAAAACAAAACAAAACACCTCCCCGGCACAGCACATCTTGTATCTCCCTCCTGATGCCCTCGCGTGACTTTAGTGCTTTTAGAGTCTTCCAGATCGTCCTCTGGTCTCCTGGCACCAGAGAGGAAGGTCCTCCTGCCTCTCTACAGACTCTCAGAGTGTGTGTGCTGGATTGCAGAGGCTTGAACTGGACCCAGGGCTTGATGGAATGAGCCCACCAAGTCTCCCCAGCTGACCATGGCTGGCAAGGGGGGAAGGGGGCTCTGCCCTCTCTCTCGGGCCTGCAACCCCCTCCCCAGGCTGGGGCTTTGCTGGGGCCTCATGGAGTGTCTCTGTGCTCCCCAAAGACCCCAGCCCCCCAGGTGGACGACTCCTATTACGCAGCTTCCTTGCCCAAGGCACCCGGACTTGCATTTTAAATTGCTTTTAATTGAGGGCTGAGAAGAAACAACCTCCCACACGTTAAAGACTCCTTTTAAACTTGGTTCCCATAGCCTTTTCTTCTTGCCTCCCTTGTCCTCCTGAACCTGCGGCACAGACCTCCCCCCACCTCCCCCTTCTCAACGCAGCCACATCCAGTAGCTGGGAGCTCACCTAAACCTTCTAATTGGACTGTTTCCCTTTGGGGACTCCATCTGACGGCGCAGCTGTAAGAGACTGTAAACATTATCTCGTCGAACCTTGTCATTTCGCAGATGAGAAATGAAGAGCAGAGCAGTGAACATTTATTCAAGGGCTCCTGGCTTGTTAGTTCCCTGCATTCTCGGGAGGATTTTGTTGGGACGTGGTGGGAAGGGTAGAAAGCAGTGGTAACAGAGGGTGTTCAGATTCTTCTGACAAGGTCGGGTTCACTGAGTGCAAGCCACGTTCCAAAATGACCAGCGGGAGAAATGTAAGACTTGGCCATACTCTTCTCTTTCTAGAATATTCTATGTACCACTACTACCCAGAGGCATGAGGCCTGGGTGAAATGATCTTGGGGGTTTACCTTTCTCTGACACTGTTTTGTGCTCATCTGCCAAATCCGGTTTCTAAGCTGGGGAGAGGTTCCTAGGTGTCTAGGTTCCTAGGTGCCTAGGTTCCTAGGTTTTAGGTGTCCTAGATGTCTAACATTTCTCAGGAAATGTTAAATGTTATTATCTGTTGTAGCATAAAGGAGTCAGCCTCATGACTTTCCGTTCTCCTACCTGCCCCAGTGATCAAAAAGACAAAGCAAATGAGATTACCTTCTTGCCCAGAGACCATCTCTTGGCCTCTACTCCAGGGACCATATAGCCACAAGCAATGTTATGCCATTTCTTTAAAACAGAGGGGAGACAGATCTTACTGGAGGAACGACGAGTGGCTGTTCAAGCTCAGTGGTGAACTCGACAGTGAAACACATCCCAGAATCAAAGCCTTCTTTCTTGCTGCCTCCAGGTTGGAGTCTGTTTCCCTAGCCCAGGGTGGGGAAGGCAGAGGAAGTTTCCTTCAGCTTTTTGAAAAAAGGCTCAGGTCCTGCTGTAGCTTCCAATGAGGGAGCATAATGAAAGGTGACATCTTGCAAACACCACCCTCCCCGCCCCCCCCCTCCTCCCATAACCTTCCGCCCTCAGGTAGGATATGTGTGATATTCCCCAGGCACTCCTGGCTGTCTAAGAACAAAAGAAAGGAAAGAAAACATGGTTCTAGAGGTCACAGTCCTGCAGGACATGAGTTTCCATCAGTTTACAAATATTTTAGTAAATTACGAGGAAAAGGCAATCTTATCAATAGCCTGATCTCCAGAAACCTATAGCCTCAACATCACACTCCCCTCCATAGTGATGTGGGAACGAAGGCAAGAAGGAAATGGCAGGTAAAATTAAATTTCCTTATAACCTGTAGCCCATTGACAAATACTTGAGGCAAATACAGAGAGGAGCAGTTCTCCTTGAACCTGCTACTGTCTAACGTGAATATTTTGCTAGAGGGGAAAACAACCTTAGCTTGACAATAGCAAGGCCTCCAGTGTCCTGTGAGTCTCCTTTAGCATATGAAAATCCCTTTGGAAACTTTTCCTTGTCTTTACCTCCCCCAACTCCATTGTATATCACCAGTCACTCTTCACAAACCCAGTGTAGCTCTTCCTGTCCACGGGTCCTGTCCCCATGCTTTAATAAAATCACCTTTTTTGCACCAAAGACATCTCAAGAGTTCTTTCATGGCCGTCAGCTCTGAACCCCCACCACCACTCCAAAACCCCATCAGCCCCTACCACTCCAGGCCCCGAGTGGGCAATGCGGCAAACAGAGGAGGGTCTCCCCCCTGCCCCGCATCCCCACACTGGGGCTGTATGGGTATAGTCTGTCACAGGACCAGAGTCAGGGAGGAGGCCATCCTGGCAGGGTCAGTGATTGAACTCCCTTCCAGTTGGCTCACTTATTTATAGGCAAAGCTGAGAGCTTTGAGGGACAGGTGCAGTGGGAACTGTTGGTGATAGGTTCTGCCTCTCCCCTGTAGTCCCCAGTAGTCCCCACTAATTCAGGGCTGGCCCCAAACTTGCCTATCTACAGAGTCCTACAGATACGGAGGATGGTCTAGCGAGTATCTACAACCAGGACATGCCCTACCTTTGCTTCCTTCATCTCTGAGCACCCATCTCATTCCCGCCCCCCCCCCCCGCACCAATCCCTGTCCCAAGGAGGCTCAGCAAAGTATTCCACCTACCCCCACAGTCCTCTCCCTTAGGGACTTCTGGCAAATGCATTCTCTCTAGCTTCTTACATCTTCAGAGACATTTTAATTCTGTTTATGGTCGGCATCTGGGGGCGTGGCCTGGCTGGTCCGCCCTTAATCCTGTTCAGACTACAGGCTTTTCACCTTGCTGGATCTGCTTGGGAGTTCTAACCTTTGTGCTGTGGCCCCTGACTCTTATTTTCCTCTCCTGAGACTTTTTATAGCTCTAGTTTCTTTCAGCCCTCCTCTTCCGGTACCCATTTGGCTCTTCTTCCTGCTCTCTTGGCACTGGCTTCCGAAGGTACCAGGGGGGTTAGGATCTTTGCTTTTCTTTCTTTCTTTTTTTCTTTTCTTAATTTTTTTTTTTTTTTACATTTATGTATTTCTGAGAGACAGAGGGAGACAGAGTACAAGTGGGGGAGGGGCAGAGAGAGAAGGAGACACAGAATCCAAAGCAGGCTGCAGGCTCGGAGCTGTCAGCACAGAGCCCCACGCGGGGCTCGAACTCACAAACTGTGAGATCATGACATAAGCCAAAGTCGGACACTTAACCGACTGAGCCACCCAAGCGCCCCAGGATCTTTGCTTTTCTATTCAGATTGTTTTTTTTCCCTGCCACTAGGTACCCTGTTTACCCAGAGCACATCTCTGGCCATGACGGAGTCGCTGGGCAGCTGGCTTCCCTAGGGTTGGTGCTCTGCTGCCCCCTGGGGGCACACATTCTACAGGCCGATTTGGGAGACCTGTAGTTTCCACATCTAGTATAAACCAAAGGAAAGCTCTGAAGTCAACCTTCTTCTTTATACACTTCTCTTTCCTCCCTCCACACCGCCCCCCTTCCCCACCCATCTTCTGCTGCTGCTTCTAAGCCCACAGATGTTTTCTCCAGCTGCACAAGCCCTCTGCAGAAGCCAGGTGAGAGTGCCATGACTTTCCTTCCAGCTCAGAGATGGGGCCTGTGGATAGAAGGCGGGTTCCTTCCAAGCTGCCAGATCCTTTTGTCTAGGGAGAAGACAATCATTGTAGACTCGCTCCAGCCTGGGCTCTGCTAGAACAAACACACATGTGCATAGTAACACCCACATGCCAAAAATTCAATTTCGGCAAACAACCAGACCCTGCTAATTAAAATGTTTAATCCACTTAAATGAATGCAACAATTAACTTAGCCAGACCATAATTGTGTGATTTGAATACTCGTCCTTTTCATTCCCTTCTAGTTGGTGGGAAGACTCCTTTCCTGGGTGGGGTCCAAACCTTGTGATCTTTGAAATGAATTTCATTGCCCAGCTTCTCTCTACCTGTCATCTCACCTGATGAGACTGGCCCCTGCTTTCAGGAAACTTGGGCCTAGTGGATTACTTCTGTTTCAAACCATGCTGATGGAGAGACATATCAGGTCAGATTTCTCCTCTCCTTCTCTACAGGTGCCTCTCCCTGAATTTCTGCCTGGGATGGGAAGGTTTGGGGCTATGGTTGTCTCTGTTGTTCCCATTCTGCTCCATCCAAAGACTGTCATGTTAGCTCCTTTACCATCAGGGCCAGAGAGAGAGAGAGAGAGAGAGAGAGTCAAAGAAACAAGGAGAGAATAGGGATTGAGATAACAGAGAAAGAGAGAAGAAAATCTTCTGGTCACACGATTTGAGAATATGAAAGATAATCATCAGAGACATAGTCTCCCATCACTGGAGTGCAGACTTAAGAGCTCCCGCCTGCCCCTGGTCTGTTCTTCACCTCCTGACTCTCATCGTGAAACATTTATTGAGTGTGTCCATGCAAGGCTCCGAGGTGGTCACTGGAGAGAGATAAAACAGAAGCATAAATAAGTAAAAGTAAACAGAATGGGAGCCATGGGAGAGGTACGTGAAACTGTTGCTGTGGCCCCAGAATGGCCGCATGCAATGGCGTGGGGTGGTGGTGCAGAGCCAGACAGAAGCAGAGGCTGGGGCACTTGAAGCGGTGATTGCATAGCAAGAGCACTGTTTCTACTGAGATTCCGGGGGGCAGATCCAGGTTTTGGGGAGCTCGAAGCTTTTTAATGGACAGGGAGATTATTTAAAGAAAAAAAAAAGCCCCAAAATTGTGAATAAGGAATTAGGCATGAAATCAAATATTTATTTCAAATAATAAACAGATCATAATAAATTATATATTTTAAAAGCTGAAAGTACCACAAACATCACAAAATCCCTAGAAATAACGGACTTAAGGGAGTTAGCTGCCTGGCACACCGCTTGTGGCACTTCCTGCACACATTTTTTGGGGTTGCACCCTCTTTGATGCTTCTTCGTATGACAACAGTTCTGGAGTGCCAGTTTCCAAAGAGAGAATTAGAAAGAGAAGTCTTTCTTCTGGCACCGGTGATCAGAATTTGGTTTTTATAATTGATAGTCGGGAGGCATAAAACATGAGGCTTGCCCCCCTCCCCCCCCCCCCCCATTCTGGGTTCATGCTACAGATGTTCACTGGACAACTTTGGAATTGTGGTACATTCAGTGCAAGGAGCCACTGGCAAGTTCAGCACACATCCAACCTCTCACTCTGCACTCTGTGTTCTGGTGCTGTGACTTGGCGGGGTGGGGGGGGGGGCGGGGGTGGAAAGCTTACTCAGATAACTAAATGTAAAACAGTGAGCTAGGTCAATATAAGTAATCCACCTAAAAGCTTTCCCAGTTCAACCTGGCCTGAGCTGGATTCCTAAGTGCCCATGGCACTCTGGCACCGCTGTCCCGAAGGGAAGTGTGATGGAGGGAGCCTGGGACGGAAAGAGATACCTGGTTGGACCGGTCCACGTTAAAATGTATTTTTAAAAAGTCTCACAAAAACATAAGAACATGTGAACGTATTGCCAGGGCCTCTCCTGGAACCTCCAGGGGGTCTGAGAAGTAAGGGGCCTTGATGCATAAGGCTGCATTGTATTATCATCAATTTATCTCTGCTTAGATTATAAACTTATTTGGGAAGGTGATGGAAATTGCTGGAGAGGTGAATCTCTCCCTGTTTACCCCTTATAGCAGGAGAGAGAGAGTTGCACAGTAAGTAAGGGTATACATTTTGGAGTCAGTGGTTCTGGGTGCAAATCCTGGTTCTGCAATTAGGAGTTCTGGGACTTTGGGCAAACCACCCAAACCCCAGCTTTCTCATCTGTAAAAAAGGGGGTAATAATAGAATTGACATGATGCATAAATGTGAGCGCATGTAAAGCACGTAACAACAATCGAGAACTGCTGGCTGGTTTTTATTTTCCAGCTCCTGGGGTGGCAGAGCGAGGGTGGAGGGGGGCCATCTCATCAAGGAGGGGCATATGACTTTGGCCTTCAAGTTCTAGGACGTAAATACCCGAAATGGGGATGCGCATTACCGTGCAGATGGATCCAGTTTAGCTGGAGTCCAGGTGCCAGAAGAAAAGTTTGTTGTGAGTTTAACAAGGTCGTTTGGGGCCGAGAAGGGCCATAGATACTAGACTTTATTTCCCACGATTTGACACGATCAGATCTCTGATTTTGAAACACGATGCCCATGGCATGGGAGAAGACAGCTGAGGAGAGGGGATGCGTGGAGTATGAGACCTGTTCGAAATTATCGAGACAGTCCAGGCTGGATGTCAGAGACTGAAACTGGGCGGTGTCAGAGGTTCGCACACACAGACACGCAGCCACACCGGCACGTGAACATGCATTTAGAATAACAGGCTCCATGCTGATGGCATAGTTAGCCGGCATCACTCTGAATTGTTTATCCAGCTCTCTGCTGGGGCTTGACAAATAGGAGACCAGACCGGCAGAGCTGTCGTGCCGGCTGGCGCCAGGACGAAGCTAAACCCTTCCAGGCGTGCTCCTCACCCTTGCGTGACAGCATCCTGCTCCCTGGGGCCTGAAGGGTCACTCCCAGTGCCGGCTGCAGCTGGCTGACTTGTCTTCACATCTGAGTAGGCTCTTTCTGGGAGCTGGTGGGAGCTGCCAGCAAGTGCTGGCCTCCAGCAGGCTGATGGGCAGTGCAATTTATTTTATGCTGAAATGACATCGGGACAGCAACGCCTGTTGCAGAAGACAATTTGGGTTCTGTAATTGCTAGCCTGGAGGCAGGGAGAGAGGTCCCCCTGTCCTCTCAACACCTGCCAGAGTGGCAGAGATGGCATCAACACGCCCTTTTGGAAAAAGAGACTCAGAGCCCCCTCTCTGATCTGCCCACCTGGAGTCTCAGCCCACAATCTTGTGTGGTGGCTCTTCTGTGTCAGGCAGGAGCCAGAGATGATGTGATTAGGGGCCCAAAGCATTAGCCAGCCTCAATATGGCATTTTGCCCAAAGGTTTCTACCTCGTTTGGATCCAGTACTGTTCTGGGAAGTCTCTGCCCATTGATTCAGAAGATTGTTGCAAACCCAATAAATCATTAATGGTCATTCGTATACATCCATTTTCAAAATACAGAAAATGGAGGCACAGATTGCTTCAGATCAGGCAAAATGGAACTTACAGTCCCCTATTATAGATTATATTTCTCAGGAGAAGGCTGCCCCCTTTCATTTGCCTATATTTGTATCTTCATCCCAGTTGCATGGTGCCTAATACAGTTTTTGGCACATCAATTAGTGTTAATTTGTTGACTGCTTGAATTCTGAGATGAATAATAATTTGGGCCAGGTAATGAATTTCTATTATTTTATTAGGGGAAGGAGGAGGGAACACCAGTGTACGTCTTCATTCATTCACTCATTCATCCCACAAATATTTACTGAGTGCTTACTGTGTCCTAGGCACCGTACTACTACGTGTAGGAGGTAGAACAGCAAACAGGCTACAGCTCCCACCTCAAGGAGCTACGGTTTCATGGGAGATAGATAAGTACTTCACACAGTACCTGAGGGGAAGTACCTGGTGCTATGGGAACACATCCCAGGGGCACTTAACCCACACAAAGGGTGCCCAGGGTGGTGGTCAGGGAAGGTTTATCAGAGGTGTTGATGTCTCAGCTGGGACCTGAGAGAAGTGTGGGAGTTAGTCAGGTGAACAGGAGGTGGAGAGATATAGGTGAGTCCAGTCCATGGCCCAGGACACCATGGAGCTTCTGGTCTAGAGGAAGAGTTGGCCAAGGAGAAAAGGTAATTGCAATAGTATGTAAGTCTTGGGCTTGGGAGGAAGACAGTGTTCAAGGGAGCTTTTACTAATTAAGTATTTCTGGAGACAAACAACTGGACTGACTCCAGGCAGCTCAAGATGAAGGCCATTATGGTTTCTCACAGAATCAGTGGGAAACCTGAACAACCAGGGCAGTTCCAGGGTGCTCACCAGTAGAGCCTCCTTGATCTTATCTGCAGGACAATGAATGCCATGAGCTCCAAATGCCTGGTCTCTGTGTGCTCAAGTCTTCAACTTCCCAGGAGGAAGACTCTGATTGGCCAGATTGGGTCAGGTGTCTCTACCTGTGGACCAATTAGGCATGGGCAAGGAAGGGGAGTATGTGTGGACATGGTCAATCCTACTATGACCCTGTGAAGAAGCCTACCTTCAGCTCTGTGCTTTTGTTTTGTTCTGTTTTTAGAGTGTAAACAGGAAGAACAGGCATTTCACTAAGAGCAGGTGCAGCAGGGACATAGGAAATTAGGAAAGGCTTCCTGATGTCTTCACTTTAGTGGGCCGGGAAAAGTCTGGTATTTATTTGGGTTTCTTTTTTTCCATGCTGCCCAACCCTCCCCATGATGGATTTCACACATTCAGCTCTAGCATTGCTAGACTTTGGTATATCCTTCAGTGTCTCTGACAAACTCTGGGAATCTGGAGTCCTGAGAATTTTCCAGAGCTATGATTTAAGGGGTTGGGGGGAGAGAGAACAGTATTTTGGAAGTGTGGGGCAGTGGAGAAACTCTGTAGACATCTGTGGAGAGGGGGTATAGAGAAATGTGCTACTTACCTAAGTCTAATTTGGGTTTGTCCAAGTGAATAATTTCTCAGGCAGCCAGGAGGAGCCATAAGCCCCGTGAGACCAGGGCTGCTCAGAATTCAAGCTGTAGTTCTGACAGCTTCAAATGGGAATCAAGCTCGGTGTTGGGGCCTATGAGGTCCTTCCCTTGCTTCACTTTATCCTCCAGGCCTACGGCAGAATTCCCAGAGGCTGAGAACATTGCTCTGCTGTGTCTTTGCAGATTCATGAAAGAGGAAGCTGAGTATTTAGCCATCACCCCTCTTCACTTGCTTATCAGGCAAATGGCTTGTTACCCACTGGCCTAGAGAGTGAGAAGTTGGGCTTGAACAAACATCTCTGCTTGGACAGGACATTTTCCAGCCCCTTCCTTGTGCCCCTGGGTGCTCTTTGCCAATTGAGTGGGCAACTGTTCTTGGCCTCTCGAAATACTAGACAACCAAATCTGGAAGGCTTCTCAAGTATCTGTTAGGGGATCCTTTAATTTTATAGAAAAGAAAGTTGTGCCCAGAGAGGGAGCGAGACTTGCCCAAAGCCAGTCAGCTAATTTGTGACAGAACTGGCACCAGAACTAAGACCTCTCAAAACACTGAGTCACCACTTACATTGCTTCTCACATCTCGGCTTTCTGTGGGAGGACTGAACGTGCTGGGACCCCAGAACCAGCTTCCTGTCTTTCTGCTACCTTCCATAAGGGTCAGAGTTGTTCTCAAGCTGGCTTCAGGCATAAGAAATAACTCTTGAACTTCTCTTTCTTTCATAAAGCATTTTTTTGCCTTGGATAAGGAGATCCTGGGTCCAAGAGACCCAGACTTTGCTAAAAAGGAGTCACTTGATTCAAGGACTTGCTTCCTATAGCTTAATCACAAATTTAAGGAGCCCCTAGTCCTAGGCTCTGATTGGTTCCGAGGACAAGTACCCTGTTAGCAAAAGGCTCCTCATCATGTCTGAACTACAGAAGAGAGCAAGAGGAACTAGACTGAGGGTATTGAAACACTTGTCAGCTTGCAGACCTTGTGCTCTGGACAATTTTATATGGACAGGGTGGTGACAGCAGTGGTCTGAACTCCTGGAGATCTCCCAGGCATCCAGGGATGCTGGGATCTCTTCAAGGCCAGTGGCTTTGCCTGCCTTTCAGAGCCTCCAGATGAGAGACGATCTGAGTCTATCAACTTTTCCCTTTCCTTTCAGGGAGAGCTTCTTCAGGACTTGAAATGCCAATGTCACAACTCCAGGGACAAGGATTTTATCACTTCTTTAGAGAGTAGTATGATATATATATATTTCTGGTAGGGGAGAAGGGGGAATGATCAGAAGGAGAGAGATAAGCATTTTGAAACTCTTTTAGATGGTGAATTTTGTGAGTATGCATGTATGTGTGCACATGTGTCTGTGTGTGTGCACGTGTGTGTGCTTACTCCAAGGCAGCTCATGATGAACAGCAGCCTTCAATATCCAGAGCTGTACCTTGTTTAATCTTCTCTGGTAGACTCTGGGTATTTGGTAAACAGAGCACCTCTCAGGCATGGTGATAATCCCCACTTGAGGGCCAGACCGTGTGTCTCTTTGTCGTAACAAATGACAATGATTTACTAGAGGCAAAAATGACAAAATCCAATTCTTCCTGAAAATGATAATAGCTCACAGTTAGTGGCAAGTGCTCTTTGGTGGGCACTCTTACAAGCTCTTGACACACTGAGGATTAACTCATTTAATCCTCATAACCACTCTGTGTAGATAATTTTGTTTTCCTCATTGCATGAATCGTGAAGAAACCGAGGCATTAAGAGGTTAAACAACTTGTCCAAGTCACGCTGGTGGCAAGAGGTGGAGCCAGGAATTAAATTCTGCTGTCTGGCTCCGGGTCCTGGCTCTTAACTGCCATGTGATATTACTACTAACCACTACTAATACTTCTCCTTCTTTTCTCCCCCTCCTCCTCCTCCACCTTCTTCTTCTTCATCTTCTTTTTCGTCTTTGTCTTCTCCTTCTCGTCTTTCTTCTTTTCTTTCTCTTTCTCCTTCTTTTTTTTTTGATACTTCTTCTTAAGGCCCGTGTCTGAATGGCTCCTCTGATACCTACTGCTATAGCATCTGAAAGCCATGGGGTTAACTCAGTATCCACTGGGGTTGGCTGTGTCAGGGAGAAGACTGACCTAGATACATCCTCAAACCACCATCCGACTCTGTAGTTTCTATAAGGTTTGGCCACTGTTGCTGGCTACCCACTTGCCTCCCCCAAAGTCTGTAAAATACAGGCCATCCTTATTGGCAGATAGGTCATGGCTAATTCGGTTCTGGTTTTCTTCCACACCACCCCTCACTGTGCAGTTGTCCAGGGAATGCTGAGCAGCCTCCAGCGATGGGGACCTTACTGTCCCACAGAGCAGCTCTCTGCATCTTTGGATAATCGTGACTGTTGAAAGTTAGGGCTGAAATCTGCCTTCCTGTAGCCTTCTGTCCACTGGTGGAACAGATTTGGGCCCTCAACCATAACCATTTAAATATTTGGAGGAAACCTTTACCTATACCCAGAATCTTCTCTTTCTCAGGTGGCACCTTCTCAGTTCCTCCTGTGACAGAACTTCAGGACCAACCTAGCCCTCAGTAGCTTTGTCCACATTCCTGTTAATGAATCACTGAGATGTGGCCTAATAAGAACAAAGCATAGCAGGGCAATCCCTTCCTTCCTTGCAGAGATTCTATTAATGAAGCTTCAGGTGACTCACTCTAGACAAACCTCATCCCAGCCTACTTAAAGGGCTTATGACTGATAATCTCAGGCATCAGAGGAAGTATTTGCAACTTCACACAGGAATCATTTGAAGATATTTAAAAAATACTAGAAACTCTTATTTAGTTGCTCTCATATGCTGCTTGGGTATTAGAATTTTTTAAAAATTCTCCAGGTATTTCTAATGTATGGCCAAAGTTGAAAACCACTGGTCTTACTAAGACCAAGCTGGAATGTACTTAAAAAAAATTTTTTTTAATGTTTTTATTTATTTTTGAAGGAGAGAGAGACAGAGCATGAGCAGGGGAGGAGCAGAGAAAGAGGGAGACACAGAATCTGAAGCAGGCTCCAGGCTCTAAGCTGTCAGCACAGAGCCCAATGTGGGGCTCAAACTCACGAACTGTGAGATCATGACCCGAGCTGAAGTCGGACGCCTAACCGACTGAGCCACCCAGGTGCCCCTGGAATGTACTTTTTATAAGAGTAGGTACTTAGTCTCTCTGGTTCCCTTCTATATTCCCAGCAACAACAAATGTGCCTGGCACATAGGAGATCTTGCTCAGAAAGCATTTGTTGATGAATGAATGAGTCCTTTGCACATTGCTGAGTGTTTAGTTATCATTTCATCAATTGTCCCTGAGAAACTGATGGTTGAAGGGTGCTGAGAGACTATCTCTGCCTTGGACAGGGAAGGATGGAGTTAGTTGTGTCTGGTTCCTAGCCAACATGCAGTTAAAATTATCTAAGTAGGACAGAACAAAGCTTGCTGGCACATGGGAAGGGCTCTTGGGTCACAGCACTTGTGAAGGAGGCTGGGTTGAGAACATGGTGACAACTTTGTGTTTAATTAACATGGCTCTAGAGGGATCTGGAGCAGAATTTAATGGAGACTAAGATTACCCACAGACTGGAGGAAGGGTCAGCTCAGATCACAGGAAGCATCTAGAGACATGGAGTAAGGCAAAAGACATCCTTTCACTGGCTGGAGATTTTATGAGACATTTGAGACCACTGAACTCTAAGAGGCATGGAGAGGGCCAGCCGTCAGGCTGCAGCTGTGCCTGGGAGTCTGGGTGCTCTCCCTGCATCCAGGATACTGCCTCCATGGAGACCTGAGGCGCTCATCCCCAACACCCCCCCACCGCCCCGCGCCCTTCCACCTTATGTTCAGTGTGAGCACATAGAGGTTCCCAGGGGGAAGAACTCATGTAGAGGGAAGGATATTGAATATGAGAGGAAGGGGCCTAAACTGAAAGCATGAGTGTGATAGGGGCACCAGGTATAGGAGTCATAGAGTAGGAAGAATCTGGTAAGAAGCAGCTTTCTGAAGGGCAAGTGTTGTGGAAATATTATACAGAAAAAGATGTGTGTGGCTAGAAAGGACTCAAATGTGTGTTTAAGATAAGCAAGATTGAAGGTTCATAGCTATGTTTAAAGAAGCTAGGTTTATGCTGATATAAGTAATATGGTATAATTGACGTAAGTAAATAAATTGATATAGGTAATACAAGTAATGTCTTCCTTCTAATTGCCCAATCTATGTAGAAAAAATAAACTATTAGGAGGCTGCGGATTACTTGCAAGTATGAATTACTTTTCCAAGGTCTTGCCCTCCACACTCCCTTGAGATGGAACACTTCTGGAAACAGTCAGGCCAAATCCTCCCAGTGCTCAAGGATGGGGAAAGGGCTTCCAGGCTCTTAGTATCCCACCCCCTTCCTCTCCTTCCATCTGGAATGTGAAGCAATTACAGGCAATTGCTATAGTGGAAAGAACACAGGAACAGGAGACATGACATCTGAACTTAAGGCTTGCCTCTGCCACTGTCTCTTCTACACCTTTTCCTCTTCTTCTGGTTGACAGAATCCCTCTTTCCTGTGGGGTGCTCATTCTAACTGTTTTTTATGGAACTGTTCCATGGTCACTGTCTGTAAGCGTCCTGGAATTCAGATCTGCTGATTGCTGTCTTTCTAGTCAACTGTGAAGAAGAAAGGAGGCAAAGTTCTGACAATGCTTAAGCACTTGGATCCCAAGTGTGCTGGATTCTGCATATTTCAGTTATGTGATCCCATGAATACCAGATTGCAAAGATAGCCCCAGTAACTTCTCCCATCTCTGTGTGCATGTTTCTTTGCAATGTGATGTTGTCTCTTCTTAGGGACAAATAGAGTCTATTTCCCCTCCCCTTGAGTCTGGGATGGCCTTGTGGTTTGACTGGGTCAACAGAATGTGGCAGAACAGGCAGGCATGGCTTCTCAGCTTTGTTTTAAACTGCACCTTCAGCTCTCATCTCCTGAAAACTTAGGGCCATTGTGCTGTGAATAAGCCTGGTCTAGTCTTCTTGAGGATGGAAGAACACATCAAGAGAGAGGCCCAGCCAACCCAGCCATATCAGCAGAGCCCAGGCCAGACTGCCAGCTGAATGAAGCCACAGTGAGTGGCAGAAGAACCATCCTACTAACTCAGAAAATTATGAGAAATGATAAATTGCTATTGTTTTAAGTCGCTACTTTGGGAGTGGTTTGTTATGCAGAAATAGATATCTGATTCATGAAAATGCGGTCACCAGCTCATTCTGCGACCTTGTGTATCAATCCCATTTTTTTTATTTCAAGTAAAGCAAAATCAGCTTTTGCTAATTTGATCTGTATAATAATTTATCTAAAAGATATAGGGCCATCAGGAGGGCTGAAGTACGATGATCAAAGCTACTCATCCAGAAACATACTCTTATATTTGTCTCCACCAGGATCCCTCCAATGGCTGTGCCAGGAATTCAGTTGTACTAGAATTGCCAATGATGCCAGAAAGAACATCCCTTACTACCTGCTGGTTTCTTTGCACACTAGCTCCTGATTCAAAGTCTAGAGTGGGTGCTTCTGATTGATCAACTCGAGATCATACATGTACATCCTGGTTTCAGGGAGTCTGGGAAACTAAGTGTCTGTCATTTTAGCTGTTATAATGGGAGACAGTTTCACACGATGATGGATTTTTCCAAATGTAGGAAGTGGTACAAAAAGAATGACCAACGTCCTTTACAGTTCACCCCTTTTCCAGATCAACATCAATGTATACTCTTTCCATATTTGTACTTCTAAAAGAAAAAGTCCCTAATGTAATTCAGCTATTTCTTAATCCCAAACAACTTATTTCCTT
Organism: Panthera tigris; assembly: GCF_018350195.1. NCBI lineage: Eukaryota > Metazoa > Chordata > Mammalia > Carnivora > Felidae > Panthera > Panthera tigris. The sequence continues at coordinate 95,050,864 of NC_056667.1, read as the reverse complement.
CCCAGATTCTCATCAGACATTATATCCAGCTTCAAGCTAAGGATCTGTGGTTGGTATCTATTGCTCCTCTAGCTCTAGCTCGTGAATTTGCATTAATATTATGTAATTTACAGAATAAATTGTGAACCTGATCACAACAAATATACTCTATATGAAAAAGTGAGGGACAGGGAGAAGAATGGAAAGTCACATTTGTTAAAATATATAAATATGTGCATAATACAACATGGAAGATGATTCACATAGGTACTTCTATCCTTGTTTGCACTATAGTTGACATTTAGTTTCTTTATGGATGGTATTAAATTTTCCTCCTCCATTAACTTGCCTGTGTTTCTTTTTGTTTTCATTCAGTAATCAGTCCAGGTTTTAAAACATTGGTGACAGATCCTAACATTCATTTTTGAGGGATTTTATCCTTAAGTAGTTTTTTTTTTTAAATTTTTTAATGTTTATTTACTTTGGACAGAGAGAGAGAGAGACAGAGCATGAGCAGGGGAAGGGCAGAGAGAGAGGGAGACACAGAATCCGAAGCAGGCTCCAGGCTCTGAGCTGTCAGCACAGAGCCTGACGTGGGGCTCAAATCCACGGACTGTGAGATCATGACCTGAGCCGAAGTCGGACGCTCGACTGACTGAGTCACCCAGGCGCCCCTATCCTTAAGTAGTTTTATCTGCATAGACTCGCAATGGTTTCCCCTCAATCTATATTACTATTGGAAATAGAAATACCATAAGTCGCCTTATGGTATCCCTTGTGCTCAATTCATACTCCTTCCAGAATCAGGGTGTTGAAGCAATATTATTTCCCTCTGATGATCTAGAGCAAGTGCTCTAAGCAATGTAGTAATCCCATTTTTTAGCCTGTTCATTCAGAGGAATAGGAACTACCAATGGCTAAGTTAGAGCCTCAACTTTCAATTCAACAAGCTAATTGTAGTGTTTTCTGGTAGGCACATTCTTCCTGGGATGTTAAAATTTCTAAGTCTGCAATGCCCAGAGTCATAAAGATTGGAAGCACAGATTTTGCTAACATACTTAGTCAACAGTGACAAATGCCATCCCCATGTCTACTCCTTGTTTTCTAGACTCATGATTTCTAGCTATGTAAAAAGTATGTATACTTGGGGCGCCTGGGTGGCTCAGTCGGTTAAGCATCAGCCTTCTGCTCAGGTCATCATCTCACGGTTTGTGAGTTCAAGCCCCACGTCGGACTCTGTGCTGACAGCTTGGAGCCTGGAGCCTGCTTTGGATTCTGTGTCTCATTCTCTCTTCACCCCTCTTCGTCTTGTGCTCTGTCTCTCAAAAATAAATAAATGTAAATAAATAAATAAAAAAAGTACTGATACTTGATCCTGATACTTCATGACACCTCAGCTGTGCAATGAGCTGAACTAGGAGTAGCTATACCTTAGGAACGAGCATACTGGGAATATAACTTCATGCAACTCACTTGTACCATTAAGACTTTCTTGAGCTTGGTCCTGCTTGTATCACTTCCATAGATAATGGTGCGTTGCTGGGTCTGCCTGATTTATATAGTTAGATGGATTAGATAACATCTAGTTCAGGGTAGGTAGCCCAGGTTGCATGATTATCTGGTATCCAATGGCCATGCATTCAATGAAGTCCTAGTAGCAAGCTAAGAGCTGTTTCTTAAAAGGGTGACAGTAACTTGCTGAAGAGAACCTGGCTTTCTCCAAAACCTTAAGGACCTATTCTACAATTCTATCCAACCTTGCTTCAAACTCCATACAACGTCCTGATCTGCCAAAGACACCTCAAGTAGCATTAAATCTTGTGGATCATTAGGACCAACTGAGGACATGCTTACATTACAGCCTAAACTAGTTAGAAGGCTAGTTCGTTTTCTTCCTCTGAACTCTACTAGAAGTTGGCAGTCTTCTTGGTCTCCTGGAAAATGGACTGGAACAGTAACCAAAATGTAGTATATGTTGCCTCTAAAATCCAAAAAAAACCCTTGAAATGTTATGTCAGTTTTCTCCATTATAAGGGGTACAGGGTAGAGAAAATTGTCTTTTATTTTAGAGGAAATGACTAGACATAGTCCACTTTGGCTTGCTCCCACTGTACTGCACCTGTATTTTCATGTTTTTCCCCCCTCACATTTCTAGTGTATATATGTGTTGCACTAAGGTGTATAGTGAACAATTACTTCTTGCTGTTCACATCTTATCATGTCAACATCCCTGTAAACCAGCATATTCTTAGTGAAGGTAAGATGATGAAGGTCTTAGAAAACTAATTTGTGGTACATATCTGAGGGTAGACATACCCCACACCCAGACAGTGTTAAGGTACTCTTGTCCCCACCAGGTGAAAGCTTCAGGTGTTCCCTACTTAGGAAGAGAGGAAAAGTATTTGCAGGAGAGCTACATTCCAGGTGCTAGGGAATATGTTGATTTGTTCCAGTAGAAAGGCCACAGCTGAGGCTATGATTATCACTGGAATTACCATTTGATTATATTTATAATTATTCATGGCCAGTGCCTTCAGAATTGGTCAAACTGGCCTGTTAAATTGGAATATAAGAGAGATCAATATCTCTGCATCTTTCAGGTATTTAGGGGTGATACTAAATCTCTGAATTTTTATGGAGATAAGTTTGCATTTTATTTGCCATTTTGGTAATGAGAGGGAACTCCAGGTGATTCTACTTGACTCTTCTTACCTAGGAGCCTTTATTCCCTTGCTCTCTAGTAAAGATCCTGTGTGAGGATGCTGCTGATTACTAAATATGTCTATTCCAGCCATATGCTCAGGAACTGGGTAAATGACCAAAAGTTTGGGCCCTACTGAGCCTACCGTGAGGTAGACTTAGGTAAAACTCCATTAATTGCCTACCACCCATTAGTACCTTCTCTGACACCACAATAGTGTTCTGGATCTTCAGATTTTCCTATTATCTTAGAGCCAAGCCAGTGTCTAGTAATCTTGAGAGGGACTCTAGGGATTTCCTTTTCCCTAGTGCACAGATCCTCTGGTAAATTGTTGCAGAGCAGTTTGGGGACTTCCGGAGAAAAGATTCAGGGTTACCATGTAACTGCAGGTTTCTTATGCAAAGGTACTCATCTTCCCTTTCATACAAGGCAAACTCAGTCTGTGAACTGACTTAGGTAGGAGGATTGAGTGAGGGACCATGTAGCATTAGGATATTTTAGGCTTCAGTTTCAGAAAATCTTGGCTGGCTTAAACAATAAGAAAATGTGTCTCATGTAACAAGACGTCTGAAGGCAGGGTTGGTTAATTCAACAGCCCAAAAATGTCATTAAGGACCTGGACTTTTTACCTTGCTTTGCTCTGCCCTTCTCAGCATGCTGGTTTATTTCTCTCCACGGTTGCAAGTTGGCTGTCAGAACCACATACATCAGGTACTATCTAACAGAAGAGGGACTCTTCCTTCCTTAGAGTTTTCTTTTGAGTAGGGAATCTGCTCCCAGAAATATCATTGGACTTCTGTTAGAAAGAAGAAAGCCGGCAGGTGGAGAGTTGGGGAACGGAGATGATTCATGAATGGTTGTGAGGTGGGAAATGAACAAGGTCTGCTATGGACTTAAACTTCAATCATGATGGCATAAGTCACTAAGTCTGTCAAATCAACAGAGACCTTATTGGTTGTCCGTCTCTGTTTCTTTTGGGTTACCATGAGCTGACATATCGTTGATCTCTATGGGTCAGATCATCCTCATTATCAGGCTGGCCAGCTGCCCAATTGTGATAGCCAAGCTCACTATGCCCAGCAATTAGTGCCCTTCCAAAGCCTGTATTGCTTATGACATCCAATCCAAATGAAACTGGGCATCTCATTTCCAATGACAGCTTTTCGCCACCAGCATTCTTAGCTGACAGATAACAACCACTCTGGCTTTTCATAAAGATGTTGGCCCTCCCTTAACAATGTATTTACTGTTGTCTGGACAAAGAAGTGTATTTTTGGTCCTCTTGGGAGACATAGTTAGGAGATGAGTAAGCAGTCCTGATAAATCCACTCCAACATTCTTATCTCCCTTGGTCTTCGAATTTATTTCCTCTAAATTATACCTTGTAACTTCTGACATCTCAGCTACATTTAGTATGGAACACAAATGAGTCCAGGTTTCTGTCAACCTACCCAGAAAACAATTAAAATGACTCCTAGATGCTCAAGCTAGTAAATCAAATGCAGAGTCACTGGCTTATGCCACCGTATCAGTATACTCGGCGGACCTAAAATTATGGTTGTCTCTTGTTGGCCTAGCACTTTTAGAATCTACTCCCCAGGTCTCTGCTCATATCATTGATCACAGTCACGCACTTTTGTCTATGTTTTTCTTTCAGATATTGGACATGGACTTCACCCCCTCCCCATGCCTTCTCCCATACCCTCTCACAGGGACATGTTGAGATGTAACTCTAGTTGTAGGTGGGGAGACAATAAGGGAAAGAGGAGGTTGATGATAAAGAGAACTGGTTTTCCCTTGCAAAGTAACACCCTCAGCTTAGATGACTGGGATTTTTAAGTAAGGTGGGAATAGACACATGAGAAGAAAAGGAGGGGCTGCTTTGGCTGACAAGAGAGATAGGAATCAATAAAGTTCAGAAATTCAATGCTTTCTGAATTATCTGAATCTTCCCATAAATCTGTTTCAGTTCCCAGGTCTACCTGTTTCCTGATCAATGCTCTAATTTTCACCTAAGCAATAGTGCAAGGCTGAAAATTCAATTAATCTTGTAATTCAGCAACCTGCAGGCTAAAACTTTGAGCTTGATTTTTATCTATTTCAGTATTGTGGTTATAGACAAAGGAGATTCTTCTAGTGCAGTCACAGGAAATTCTTGGCTTTCATTTTTTTTCTTGAGTTGAGAACTTAGGTATTTGTGTTTTTTTTTTATTCTTTCTTTTAAAAAATCCACCTAACACTATTAGAAGCAAACATTTTATTTTCAGACCTTGAATTTCTCATGTCCTTTACATTGTTCTTTTTATATCCTCAACCTTGACTTCAACAAAGATAGGTGACTACAGGTGAAAACTTAATGTTTTTCACTGTTGTTTACCATGTTTTAGAAGAGTCACATTTCTTTTTTTTTATTTTATTTTATTTTATTTTTAATTTTTAATATATGAAATTTACTGTCAAATTGGTTTCCATACAACACCCAGTGCTCATCCCAAAAGGAGAAGAGTCACATTTCTTAATCATGGCTAAATTTTCACTGCAGTGAACCCTGATCATGCCCCAGACTGTCTTTGATTCTTGCCAATTTCTGCAAGGTATGTTTCTGCCCAAATCTTGGTACCATTTTTGGCATTAGCCAAGCTTTTAATTTGCAAACAACAGAAAGAGACCATGGCTAAGTCAGGGAGGAAGAAAAAGGTTGATGAAAAGGATATGGGGTAGTTCATTGAATCAGGAGTTTTATAGGCAGGAACAATATCCCAAATCACAGCTTCCAAGGTAAAATTTCCCTCTATCCCCTTTCCAATGAATCACTACCTCCCAATCAGAGCAGGAGTCCCTGATTAGCAAAGGATGAGGTCAAGTGCCTATGTCCTGGCTACAAAAGAAGCACAGGAAGTAATTATCTGGCATTTTAAGCTTCTATAGTGGGAGGTGGGTTCCAATTCCGTGCCTGGACTCTGAAGGTCAGAGATTCTCCCAACAAAAGAAGGCGCTGAATTGCTAAACAGCCAAAGCAAAGGGCAGATGTCCATTAGCTCCCAGAGAAGTCACTCCTTTCTGTGTTTCTCAGTTTCCTCATCTGTAGAAAGAAGAGTTTGGAGCAGATGGTCACAAAGGTTACTCCCAGATCTATCACTCTGAGGCTTTGTCACTCCCCTTTGTCCTCTGCAGAGGAGGTAATCCCAGCTCACATTGTTCTGGCCAAAGGCACTGAGTCCTTGCACTGGTCCTAGCCACAGGTGGGGGCGGGGGGGGGTGTGCGGACACAGGGGAGTTAGTTAGAGACTGGCTATCTGAGGGGATGAAGGCCACCCCCCCTGGCTCCTGGCTGCTATTAGGCTGAGCCCTGTGCAGCTGTTTTTGCAGCAGGCTCACACTGATGCAGAAAATAGAAGCAGTGTCAGGCCAGCGCCATGAGTGATCCAGAGAACAAAGTCATTTTTCAAGACACTGCCCTGTTTGAACACTGGGTGTCGAGGTGACAGATTTTGTAGACACGTTATGGGAAAAAATCCACCACCTTGAGTGATTTTGAAGCCTTTAGAAATATTTGGCAGGTGTGAACAGTTGGTTCCCCGCATTTTCTCTTTAATCAATTGCTTCTTTAAGAAGTGACTGTGTGAAGGGAGAGAGCTGGGTATCTCTTCCCCCCCCTCCCTCCAGCTCCCTTTCCAGCGCACTGGTTTTTCAATACGAAGAGGCAAAACTTTCTCCACGATCCCCGAAATGGTGCCTGCATATTAAAAATACACCAGCTTTCTTTGCTGTTTGCCTGCGGATTTGTTTCATTTCATACCTCACTGAAGCCTTCTCTCTGTTCAGAACGCATTGTACCCAGTTGTGAGGAGAGACAGGGCGGGGGGGTGGGGCGGGAACTTGAGAGAGCATCACTTGTTTTCTTAGCAAACTCTGGGAAATATTGAAATAGAAGTTTGAGCTTTAAATGAATAGAAACCTGAGGACTTTAGGAGGAATTTTATTATTTTTTCAAATATTTTTTTAAATATAATTTATTCTCAAGTTAGCTAACATACGGTGTATACAGTGTACTCTTGGCTTTGGGAGTAGATTCCCATGATTCTTTGCTTACATACAACACCCAGTGCTCCTCCCAACAAGTGCCTCCTCAATGCCCATCACTCATTTTCCCCTCACCCCCAACCCCCATCAACCCTCAGTTTGTTCTCTGTATTTAAGTCTCTTATGGTTTGCCTCCCTCTCTGTAACTATTTTTTCACCTTCCCTTCCCCCATGGTCTTCTGTTAAGTTTCTCAAAGTCCACATATGAGTGAAAACATATGATATCTGTCTTTCTCTGACTTATTTCACTTAGCAAAATACCCTTCAGTTCCATCCACATCATTGCAAATGGCAAGATTTCATTCTTTTTCATTGCTGATTAGTATTCCATTGTATATATAAACCATATCTTCTTTATCCATTTGTCAGTTGATGGATACTTGGGTTCTTTCCATAATTTGGCTCTTGTTGAAAGCGCTGCTATAAACATTGGGGTACAAGTACCCCTATGCATCAGCACTCCTGTATCCTTTGGATAAATTCTCAGTAGTGCTATTGCTGAGTCGTAGGGTAGTTCTATCTTTAATTTTTTGAGGAAACTCCACACTGTTTTCCAGAGCAGCTACACCAGCTTGCATTCCCACCAGCAGTGCAAGAGGGTTCCTGTATCTTCACATCCTCGCCAACATCTGTTGTTTCCTGAGCTGTTAATTTTAGCCATTCTGACTGGTGTGAGGTGGTATCTCAGTGTGTGTGTGTGTGTGTGTGTGTGTGTGTGTGTGTGTGTGGTTTTTTTTTTTCAATGTGGTTTTGATTTATATTTCCTTGATGATGAGTGATGTTGAGCATCTTTTAATGTGTGTGTTTGCCATCTGGATGTAGTCTTTGGAAAAGTGTCTATTCATGTCTTCTGCCCATTTCTTCACTGGATTATTTGGGTTTTTTTGGTGTTGAGTTTGGATACTAACCCTTTATCCGATATGTCATTAGCAAATATCTTCTAGGAGGAATTTTAATTCCCTGGCTTGCCTGGAGCTTGGATCCTGGCCTTGTCCACACCTGAGGGTGGGATCCACAAGTCACTTCCCAAAAGGCGGGCACTGGGATACAGGGTCTGAAACAGCACCACCTTTTTGCCACGGCCAGCTGGGATGCAGAATCACCTCTGTGCCCCTAAATGGGTGGGGCAAAGATTGGCATAATGGAATATGAGACTCCATGTCAGAAACCAAACCATTTTCCCTTACATCTGTTTACCATCTATATAGTAAGTTAAATTGTGTCCACCACCCCCCCCCCACAACTCATATTTGCCCAGAACCTCATAATGTGAACTTACTTGGAAGTGGATTCTTTGCAGATGTAATTAAGGATTAAGGATCTAATGATCATTTCAGATGAAATCATGCTGGAGTTGGGGTGGGCACGAAATCCAGTGACTGGTGTCCTTACAAGAAGAGGGGGGACACAGAGAGACAGAAAAAAGCTATGTGAAGACAGAAGCAGGGATTGTAGTGATGAGTCTGTAAGTAAAGGGATGTCAGGGATTGCTAGCAGCTATCGGTATCTCAGAGGCAGGCACGGGACCATTCTCCTAGAGCCTCCAGAAGGAACCAACCTTGTCAGCATCTTGATTTTGGACTTCAGGCTTCCCGAACTATGAGTAAAGACATTTCTGCTGTTTTCAGCCCCCAGGTTGGAGATGATTTGTTATGGTAGCCTAGGAAGCTAATATATCACCTACTGAATGTCCCTTTGCCATCTTGCCCTCGGCCCATAATGTCCTGCAAAACTTTCTCCTCCCTCAGTTTCAGCTCAAATGTCACATCCTTAGTGAACTTCCCTGAGTCTTCATTAAAAATTAACCATCTCCTTCTGTGCTCCCACAGCTTCGGCACTGACTTAGTTCCCTCTGTGTTCAGTGAGTTATACTAGTGTGTTCCTTCCTCCTAGACTGTGGGCCTCCGAGAGCAGGGCAGATCTCCTCATCTGTATCTTTACTTTCTGATAAAGTGCCTGACGCATTGTAGACACTAGTCACCGGGTGTGGAGAATGGATGGAAGGGGACAATGGTGTCCTCCAGGTGCTGCTGAACTTCTGGAGAGGGGCAGGTTGGCCCTGTGATCTTTCTCTGTCTCAACCTGCATGCTTTTCTGCCCTTCTGATGTCATTTCTGTTCTCTGCACTTAGCTGCCTACTGTGAACACATCTCTACCTACGTGTTAATGGCTAATCTTGCTGTCAGCTGTTCCCAGTTTAAGGCAAGGCTCTTTCTGGGGCCATCCATATTCATAAGGTAGAAAAGCCTCACACTTAAGGACATCTGGGGTGTGTGTGTGTGTGTGTGTGTGTGTGGGTGTGTGGTGGGGGGTAGGAGGATGACCCACTGGCTCAGCTGAGGATAGAGAGATGGAAGGTAGGAAGAAGCAATGGCTGCTCTGGAAACACTGGCCACCCTTGGGGGAGATGGTCTATGCTGGCTGTCTCTCTCTCTGTACTGTGTCCACTGCTGTTCCCCCCCCACCTGCCTCCCCCATTCCCGCCAACCACCAAATGATCTGGATCATTGAGTGTAAGGAAAACTCTTTGTCCTCATTGAGCTAGCTTGTATTTTGTTGTTGTTGTCACTGCAAGACAAAACCCCAGGAACCTGACAGAATTAAACTATTTTATCTTCTTTAAATTTTTAAACAAAAGAAAGAGGAGAGATTGTGTTCAGACAATGTCTTGGGCACAGGCACACGACAAAGTGAGGTGGTGAGAGCGGCGGGGCCTGCGTGAGCTGAGCTGATGCCGTGTGCCCTCCCTTCAGTGTGGACCCGAGGCCTCCGGTGGGCCCACGAGGGGTTTGGCCAGTGTGGCTGGGCACGTGATGGGGCCTGGGAGAAGGCAGCTAGGGAGAGTCGGTATCCCTCTCCAGTGCTAGAGACTGTGTCCCCACAGAGCCTCCCACAGGCTGTGCACTGCTCCCCACCAGCACGCCCCAGGGTACCCTCACCCCCCTTCCTCACTTGGGGAAGTGGCTGAGTGTGGCAGGGATCTGGGGGGACCACAGTGGATTCCAGTTCAGAGGCCACATAGTCTGAGGCTGAGGATGATTTATGAGGAAGTCTTGGTTTCCCTGACTTCAGCTCCCTCTGGACTCTCTGGAAGGTTCTGGTCATTTTATTTTATTTCTAAATCACCAGACTGTCCTTCACCCTGAGCAAATGGTCCTGGGACTTAAAGGGAGCCACTTTGGTGGAGCCATTAATCACAGAAGCCTGGCAGGGTCCTGAGGGGAACTCTCCTCACCTTCTCTGCTCCACTTCTGTGGCAGGTTCTGTGTCCTTGAACTGTCCTCTTCCCATGACTCGGGTTTCCCTCTGACAGGGGACTAGGCCTTGTGCGGAGGAGAGAGAGAATGAGAGAAAGACTGGCCCAACCACTCCTTCACTCATTTATTCATTCATTCTGTATCGAGTGCTTACCTCATTGCCAGGCTCTAACTGTCTGGGAATATAGACATGAAACAAACACACAAAAATCTACCCTCAAGGAGCCTACATTCTCGTTCCAGCCAGACTTAAATGGTGCTTGTGCTGCTTCTCACTGCTGAACAGATGCAGAGAGTGAGACAGAGGGATGCAAGCCAGGGATCCACATGCAGGAGTCTTTCATCGGACACCCCTATTTCTCAAAGGGGTGGCCTGGGGCTTGGGGGATGTCGCTAAACATCCATCACTTTATCGAAGAGGTTACTTTGTCCTCTACTCAAAGTCGGCTGGGAGAAGGTGAGGCTGGAAGGCAGCATGACCAGCGACACCTGCCTCTGCAGGCGGGTCACAGGGGAAGCCACATCTCCTGGAAGGGGACCTGGGGCCAGAGGGAAGTGTGTGTTTATGTGTGTTTTGTTTATGTAACAGGGACAGATCACTCAGAGCAACATCTAGCTTTTTATTTTAGCACTTGTTTCCTCTGGTCTGAGCCTCCCACTAGATGTGGAATGTTCTGGAGGGGTGGTATCCTCTACCCAGTGAGTTCTGAGACTAAGTTTCTAGATAAGGATGCCTGTGTTTGCCTTATCTGTTAGAGAGTCAACGACCAGTATCACACCAGCCTCTAGGGGGCGGTCTAGGAGAGCTGCCAGAAACAGGGAGAAGAAAGGAGGTCAGGAGGGCAGACCTGGCTGCAGTGGGTTCTCCCATCCCAGGGCCTGAGGAGTCCGATGGAGCCACAGAGAGTCAGGGCTCAGACCAGTTAGAAAGGAGACACTCCTGAGTGAGCTTACAGAGCATGGCTCTCCCTTCTCTACCTTTCCAAGGGAGCCAGTGTGCCCAGATTCCCACAATCAAGCAGCAGCCTGATGGAGGCGTCGTCGTCGGGGCTTCAGAGGAGTCTCGGGCAGAGTGGGCAAAGCTGAGAGCCTGCAGGCTGCAGGCCGGAGGGGCTGCCCCAGAGTGTCCACCAGAGGGAGAAGGCTGCAGGTGGTGGGTCCTCAGGGAGAGAACATTCCTGGCCTGTGCCCCAGGGACCTCTCTGCCTGACAGTCTGGCAGCCGCCTCAGCTCTGGGCAGGATCGTGACTTGGAACAGTCTCCTGGGTCTCCTTGTCTCCAAAAATAGGGCCTGGATTTGATCTGTGATTTGCAGCAACCCGCCCCCCCCCCCCCGACCTTTTTTTTTTTTTAAATAGGAGACCTTTTTAAACAAAATTTCACCAGGAATCTGTCTTAAAAAACAACTTTAAGAAGCAGTACTGTTTTGGTTGAACCAGAGCAGGGACTGGAGTCTGACCAGCTCGGCCTCTCTCCTCCCCTGCCTGTGGCCCCTGAAGGACTCACGGCTACCCAGTTCCTCAGTGCTGAGTTCGAGAACCTCTGGACACACTCTGTGTAAGCCCTCTTTCACCTGTGATATTTCAGACAGGCAAGCAAAGGCCCCACGGAGCTGAGGACATGCATTTCTGGCACCTTCCAGTGGGGTCTGGTCATAACATGTCCTTCCTTCACACCTTCTGTTTCGTTTTAGTTGATTTCTCCTGTTTCTTTTAATCTCTATTTTTCACTTCAGAGGCTATTGTCAGATGCCTGGAAATGTTGGGGAAGCAGGTATCCGGTCTCCTTCTTTGGGGAAGAAGAATGGCCTCACTGGCACCTGGAAGACCTGGGTCCCGTGATACAGCATGGGGGTGGGGGCTGCCCAGATGCCCCAAAGGGGAGGGGCTCTGGAAGCTTCTGCTTCTTAACGGTTTTCTTCCTCTTCTTATTTTAGCCACCCCTAAACTGCCACCACCTCCACCTCCAGAAATCCCTGGTGCTGCCGATTCTGGGGCATTTTGAGGATTCTGTGTTATAAATCAGGTTGATTTCCAGCTTTCCTCACTACCAGCAGTGACTTCGATGTCTTGAGTCTGTCAAGTTCATTATCCTTTGCCCATCCACTTTGCAGCTTCCAAAATTTTATTGCTGTTTTCTCCTTTCCCATTCTGCCTTGTCCTTGTGGGTTTATGCCTTTGTAAACAATCCCTTTGCTGTACTTTTAGTGAGGTTTGGGGAGAGAGCAAAATTAGATGTGTGTGTTCAGTTCACCACTTTTACCAGGAAGTCCGGCCATTTACTTTTATTATTTAAAGAAAGACCTTTCCAGTTTCCTGCTGTGGCAAGGCCCCAGATACCTGGTCAGTGGGCTGTGTGCGTTAGCAGAGAAAGGCTGCCATTTTTCCTGTCTTGATGGTCCATTGGTCACTGTACCAGGCTCAACATCTCCCTGTCCTGAATCTACCCCTGTCAATCATGCTCCTTCCACTTGTCGTACTTCATCATCTTCCCTATTCCTGTGCCCCTGTCCCTCTTTCCACTTAGATGCCCTTGGGCCCTTGTCAAGATATCCAATCCATCAAGAAAAAAGAAAAAAAAATCAATGTATTTTTTTTGTTTTTAATTGAGCACCTAGGTAGGCTCTATGGGTATGGGAATCAGATTTTCTGAGTCCAAATTGGAACTTTTGTTATTAAAGAAAAAAAAAACACATTAAAAAGGTTGTTGGGCAGATGCACTTTATTTTTTTTATTTTTATTTTTTAATTTTTTTTAAACGTTTATTTATTTTTGAGACAGAGAGAGACAGAGCATGAATGGGGGAGAGTCAGAGAGAGAGGGAGACACAGAATCGGAAGCAGGCTCCAGGCTCTGAGCTGTCAGCACAGAGCCTGACGCGGGGCTCAAACTCACGGACTGTGAGATCATGACCTGAGCCGAAGTCGGACGCTTAACCGACCAAGCCACCCAGGTGCCCCAGGGCAGATGCACTTTAAACACTAAAATTTTCACAATTCAGGGAGCACCAGGAACAAATACCTGAGATCTGACCTGTCCCAGACAATCTGGGATGTTGTCATTGTGTAGGGGAGAAGTGAGAAAAACCTTTTTTCCTCCAGGATCATATGGTCCAGTTGGGTTGGGAAAATGGAAACCCTTCCAAAGATAATACCAGGTATTCTGACCACTGCCAAGTAAGTAACAGGAAGTGCCCCAGGGACCTTGAGAAAGGGCGATCCTGGATGTGAGGGGGCTGGTCAAAAAAGGGAAGACTTCCTGAAGACAGGTTTTAAGGATGGGCCTGGAAAACTGCCCATAGATGTCCAAGGCCGGTTCTATGGTGAAGAAGTTGGGAGCTGGCTTGAGGAAAGTACTGCTCTTGTTGTCCTATTGTCAACTCTTTATCACCTTTCACCTCCACCAGTCACCTCTGCCATCTGACCATATGGACATAATGGGAATTCCTCCTCAACTTTAAAACTTTGTCTCTTTTGGGATTAGGTTCAGCTATAGGTAGCAGAGGTTCAAAATAACTGTGGCTTAAACATGAGGGTTATTTCTCTCTCAGCAAAAGGCCATAAGGATATTGTTTGGGACTGGTAGGGAGATTCTATTCTGTGAAGTCCTCAGTGATGCAGCTTCTTTCCAGCTCACTGTGATTCTCATCCTGGTGGACCAAGATGGAGATTAGAGCTTCAGCCATCACATCCCCATTCCAGGCAGCAGGAAGGATAGAAGAAAGAAGAAGGAGGAACAAAGGAGGATGGATCTTGTAAGGATCTCCCTTACAAGATGGGAGATTCCCAGAAGCTGCTATACATCACTTTTGCTTCTGTCTGATAGGCCAGAACTTAGTCAAGTACAAAGTACATTGGGATCTATAGCTTTCATTCTGTGTGGTCAGTTGTTACTATGGAAGAGGGGATACTGTGACAACTAGAGATCGTGGCTACACTGTCACCATGCATTGTTCTCAGTCCACATTTGGTCACTTGACCTATCTGTCCTTCTGTCATTGGTACATTTCTCCATCTATTCATCTTTTTCTGCGTGGCCATCGTCACTCAGAATCGATGAAGGCAAGAAAACTAAAAGTCTGGTCTTCTCCTTGCGCAGTTGAAGAAGTGACGGTATGAGAAGGGACAGGACGGGACTTGTCTAAGGTCAGTCACACTGTGGAATAACTACAGAATCATTATCAGATCACCAGGTCAAACCTTTGTCCAAATTGAGTACCTAAGTGCTGATGCAGCAAGACAGAAGCCAAGTGCCCCAAGCCAGTTCGCTAGGGATGTCTTCCAGGTGAGGTGAGGACCAGAATGAGTTTGGGGAAAGGGAGAGTCATCTAGAAGGGAGGAGAACGTTTATGACAGCAAATGGCTTAGATAGAGCCACAGAGTCGAGTTAGAGCATTTTGTTAGAGCCTGGGAGTTTGAACAAAATGGACGACATGTCAGCTACCACGAAAAATTAAACAGTGACTTGAGGTACAGGATGGCTGAGCATTGGCTGACTGGGGTTTGAACTGTACTCAGAGCCTGGAATCAATAAAGAAATATGGCCATTTCAGGAATTTTAGGTTTAGCAGAACCTGGAATCTCTATCTGTGTCTGCCTCTCAACCCTTTATTTTTGTCTCTGACTCTGTCTCAGTTTCCATCTCCCTGTTTCTGTGTCTTGTTTGTTTCCTCTCTAGCCTCTGGCAACAGCTTTAATGCCTAGAAAATATTTCCTGTAATCCCCTTAATAACCATTGATGGGTTTCTCTGAACCCGCACAGATCTCCAATCTCCACACTTCTGAGGTTGGTGCTCCCTTAGCCTCTCTCCTATACTTTATGAAAAGAGTCCAGGCTGGTTTTTCCCTGGCCTGGGCGCCCAGAATGGTGGCAGACATGGAAAAAACTGGATTGTTGTCCCCCTCCTCCACAATGGGGCTTGGGAGACATGCTCACTCCATAGCTCCTATAGACTAAGAGCCTCTACTGCTCCCTTGAAATGTACCAGCTCCGAAATTTATGGTGAATTCCCTGTCCCTACTCCCAGAGGTAGCTGCCAAGGAGACAGGTTAAAAGCCTGTATTTATGGCAAGTGACACTTTCTGAACAAGATGTTGATTAAGGAGCATGTTGGGTTCTTCCTGTTCTGCAAGCTCCAGAGGCTGAGCAGTGAGTGTGAAGATTGTTCGTGGGTTGGGGCACCTACCGCCTGCCTAAGCCTGGAGGCCCTCAGGGGCAGCTGGGATGAGGGGAACCTTTACAGTGCTGTGCTGGAGTTCACTCACACTGGCTGACTGTTAAGTGTTCAGGAATGTTACAAGCCAGTGGTTACATGGTTGGTGTCTTGAAACTGGCCATGGTGGGAATATTTACACCACAGAAATGGGCAAATGCCATGAGTCAGGGTTGGTTTTTCTCCCCTGCTGGAAAACTGGTTTACCAACACCTCGCTGGGTTACCCTCACGTCGGGCACTTTGTGGGGACGATGGCAGCTGGGTGAGATCCTGGAGACTTTGCCAGGGTTCTGGCCAGACTGGAGGAATTTCTGATCTGGTTGGGGAGAACTGCTCCATCTGGGGGTGGGAGGCTGGTATTGGAAGAGGAGCCGAGAAGTAAATGAAAATAAACCTCAATGTTACCAAGTGAGGCAGAGCTGTGGCCACGTGTTCTGATCTGCTCCAGAACCCAGGACAGCGGGCAAATGCATCAGGATGACTCTGTTTCTTTACAGTGAAAAAAGTTACCTTGGACATACTTTGTAGTCAGCATATCCTTCTCTTGTTATCTCATCTACTACATCTTTGCTTCCTTAATGCTCATTTTCTTTGCAAAGGGGAAAACTAGCTTTGTAATCACAAACCCCAATATATGGACTCCCAAACATGTGTTGACTAACATTTGATAGCAGGCTGACAGCCATAGAGCTGCTGCCAATGTGCACAGTAACGCAAAGGGTGGACTCGTGTCCAGTTGTCAGCGGGAACCGGAATAAGAAAATACCTAACTTGTGAAGCAAATACTCAAATTGCATCTGGTTAACTAGGGCCTTTTGCAGGCTGAGGCCCCTGCCTGTGAGCATGAAGTGAAAGTCACTTCTGCACCCTCAACTGAATGTCTTGGCTTTAATTGAACATTAAGTCATAGGGGGCCTCTTGAGTTAACACTGGGCATTAAGATCAAGCACTGCAGACTATTTTCGATGTATAGCTATTACAGTGCACACTCAAACACACACAGAGAACATAGATCCTCACGGACGCATAGAGGGAAGCCTTGGAGAGTCAGTATAGGAG
Source organism: Panthera tigris (assembly GCF_018350195.1). NCBI lineage: Eukaryota > Metazoa > Chordata > Mammalia > Carnivora > Felidae > Panthera > Panthera tigris. The sequence continues at coordinate 95,034,572 of NC_056667.1, read as the reverse complement.
AGAGCCACCCAGAGCTACGAGTCTAACTACTGAAAACAGACCCAAGGAAAGTAATGTAATTGCCATTAACCAGAGCGAATGGCCCGGCTGATGGATGCCAGCAATGTGTGAAGGCTTGATAATCGTCTGTTCATCCCAGGATGGATGTGATGCTCTCTTTCCTCTGCAAAGTATTTATTTGTACGAGATTAGATTTGACTGGGGAATGCTTCTCCCTTTTCTAAATTATTAACATCTAATAAAAGGTTATAGCCAAATACCCTGACAACCTCACATGTGGAAATAAAACCATCATTTTTATGCAGCTGCCATGTATTTTCCCTTCACGATCGAGGGAGACAAGAAAGAAGGAAAAAGAATTGGAGATGTTTTCAGTTCACAGGGGGTGTTTCTCTGTCCATTGACATTGCCCCTTGTTTTTTTTTTTGGGGGGGGGTTGGTGGGAGGCTTTTAGTTTCCAGCCTTTGTCCACTTAGTAATGCAGGGTTATGGCTCTTTCCCATCATTTATCCTCAGAGCTTGTCCCCACTTTCGGGCAGAGCTGCCATTGTGGTTCATTCTGAAGGAGGGGACTTTGGGTGGAGATGGGTTTGTGGTTTGGAGGCAGTGTGTCAATCAGCCAGTCTGTCAGTCAGTCAACAAGTCTTTATTTATCTCAGTGGGTGCAGAACTGCCTATTGGGATGGTGAGGACACGTGGTCTTCCTGCCTGCAGTTTCTCCTCCTCACACCAGCCTACACACAACTGTCTCATTAACTCTTTCTCAGACACCGTTCTGATCCTGTTGAACTCTCGCTCGAACACTCTTGGTGGCTCCCCATTTCCTTGAGGGAAAAAATAAATCCAGCCTAGCCTACCATTCTGGGGAACCTGCACTTTAACCCATTGTCAAAGCTTTAACTTGCCTCCCATAAGCCTCTTTGTGACCCCACATGGAACTATGCACTGTGCCCATCTCTGTGCTTTTGTTTACTCTGGCCTTTTTCACCTGTTGTCTGTGTATCCAGTTTCTTCTCATTCTTCCTGGACCGGCTCAACGTTTGCCCCAGCCATGAGGAGTCTCCCCCACCTCTGCACTCTGACAGTACTTTATTCATACCTCTTTTCTGGTACATCAATTTTTACTTTGTCATCCAGCAATTCATGAGGAAGGAGGAAAGTGAGGAGCACACAGTCTAGAACCAGACCCAGAATTCAAATCCCAGCTTTGCTCCTTGCCACCTATGTGAACTCTCTGAGTCTCAGTTTCTTCATATCCAAAATAGGAAGAATTATAACACCTATTTTGTGGATAATGGCAAATATTAAATGGCTCCAGTTAGATAAAGTGCATAGACTATGGTCTGGTACATAGTAAGTACCACAGAAGTATTAGCTGCCATTATTTGCAAAAAAAAAAAAAAAATATATTATTTTACAATGGCTTGGAGTTCAGTAAGATTTATCTACAAGTGATGCAAGACTTTTTCTAACTCTAAAACCGTATAATAGCAATGCAGACATATAGAATTTGACATTTACCCAGCATTCCCTCATCCATGATTCGATTCCACCAGTATTCATGGAGAGAGCCTTATATGCCAGGCAGAGTGTCTCACTTTAAATCTTGACATGACTATTATGTTCTCTATATTCAAGCACGAAATACTGAAATTCAGTAAGGTTCAAGGACATCTTCAGGGAAACTCAGCTTGGATGGACTGGAGCCAGAGTCTTCTGACTTTCAACCATATCTAGTCTTTACTTCTGCCCTCTGTCTCTGATTCATTAAGAAGACCCACATTACTACTTCTGAGACATTCGGATCCCCAAGGGAAGGATTATAGAGCCACTGTGGTCAGCAAGGGCCTGCTGTGTCCTGAGAACCTGAGTCACATTCCATAAGCACAGACCCATGATCTCAGTTCTCACAGAGTGAAAATGTCAGACCCAGACAAAAGCAGGTAGGAAACTATGGTGGGCCATGTATGGGCAATCTGCTCTCTTTCAGATCACTGCCAGGAACATTGGAGGCCAGATTTTTCTGTTTCTTCCTCCCAGGTGGCAAAGGAATTCATAAACTCTAGGAGCAATAGCAGTCTTCACTAGGAGTCTAATGAAAATTAATTAGGAAGGCATATCTACCACAGAAATCCCCAAACAAAACAATGATGTATTGTCTAATCATGCATGTCAAAGCCAAATAGAAATGTTTTGGAATCGTTAGCAATCTTGGATGATCTGACCCATTCCTCTCCTCCACCTAGTTTAGAAATAGAACATGTGCTTTTCTAGATGTTTAGCCCTCAACTCCCAAATGCATCACCCCATAGGATGCCCCTCCCCGACCATTGTCCATCCAGGTGTTGGTTTGGGATGTCTCTATCTGGTACATGTACTCTACAGAGTGGCTTGTGTCAGTGGGCTTGATGCAGCATGGAAGTTCCTGGAAGACAGAGCCTGTATTCCTGTAATTCTTTTGGTAAGTGGCCCAGCACAGTGCCAAGTGAAGTGTGGGACTTAAAGCTTTGATGGTGATGACAATTAGCATGTCTGTGTCTGTAGCAAATTAAATTTTCTAAATTATTCAGGCCTGGACTCCTAAGGTTTTGATGATCTGGGTTTTTGTTCAGATCCCAGACTCATTAGTTGTGTGTCTCAGTCAGGGCCCTGGCAAGAAAACAGTGGGCACATTCAAAAGTCAATGAACAGGGTTGAAAGAAGGGGTGTGTGCAGGTTTAAGCCGGAAACCACCCAGGAAGGGGGAAGCACCCTGAAGCTAGCAACAGCAGGGAAACTTCCATGCCCCCGGACCTGCAGGGACAAAGGAAAGGACTGATTATCAGAACCTGGAGAGGCCCCTAACTATCACTGAGAAGGGGGCCACCTGGCAGCACCTGTGCCTGGGGGCAGAGAAACACAGTCACTGCCACACCATGACCAGACAGCGAGGGAGCCAGGGGAATAAAAATCCTAGTTTCTCTCTTCCCCCACCCTTTGTTTTCTGTCCATTTCTTCCCCTTGACCCAACCTAATAGAAAGCTAGAGGGTAAGGGAGCCTACTCCTCCAGTCCCCAGAAGAAGGGTGAGGTGTGGATCTGGAGTGAGTGGGGGAAACAAATTGACACTCTTCAGTCTACCATGCAACCTTAGACAAGTCTCTTAAAAAATTCTTTGACTCGTAGTTTTTAATTTGTAGAATGTGGATGATAATTACTTCACCTAGCTGTAGGGTTGTTGAATGTAAGAATTATAAGACATCATGCAAGTGGATGGGGTTGTGATAATTTTTTTGAACTTGCTCAGCTGGCTTTTATTTCATTTGTATGGGTCCATTTGACCAGAGACAAGCCATGGGGTATGCATGCCCATAACAAAGAGAAGGCTCTAGCAAGGTATACCCAGTGGGCCAGGGGTTATGAAAGGACCCAGTCCTTTTGGTGCTGCTGTCTCCAAAGAGTAGGACAGAAATTTAGAATTTGTTCTTGATTCATATTGAAGTAATCTTTTTTCTGCTGCAATTTATTCAGGTTTATGGAGCACATAAAGACCTACAAAGGCAGCCTTTTGATGTAGTTATGCAGCTATAAACTTATACAGCTGTAATAATTGCATTTTAATGATTTCTTTATATTGCCATAATTGGTAGAGTTAATGATCACGTCAACTGGATGAGGAAAAGAATGCTCCTTGCAGCCAATCCCCTTCTTATCCTCTCAGGCTCTCTAGAGCGTAGAGAAAGATAGATGTTTCCTGATTCCCCTCTATCCACAGCTAATGGACCCCCGACTGGTAATCACTGAACCTCCCAAGTTCTCCTTGGAAAGGCGTCCATTTGATACACATATTTAGTTTGTCCTTGTTTCATGAGCAAACTTCCTCACCTCTCTCTCCAATAGAAGCCAGGCGGTCACATTGTCTATTGCTCTTCCTCTTGCTGCCACAGTTTCTCTGCACAGTAGTTTTCCACTTCAGGCTTCATTACTGGAGAAAGATCTGGGAAATAAAAGGGTTTGGGGCTGGTGTGTGCACGTGTGCCTGTTATTTAATCATGCCCCAAGTGCTAAGAAAAAAGTCCCTCTGAGATCAGAGCTGGATGAAAGATCTTGATTTTAGCTGGAGGGGAGAGGGGGAGCTAAAAATCAGCTTGACTGAAAATTCTCATAAAACTTGCAAAATCCTGAAACTGAAAAGTTCTGCAATGCAGAGGCACTCCCATGCAATGTAAACAGGGTCAGGTTGGGCCTCTTGGAGCTGGGCTGAGGTGGGGGCCACTGTCAGTCAAGCTAATGTTGGGCTTGGGATGGGGGCGGAGGGAACTGACCCTCAAAATAGAGATCGCTTTGGGCAAGACTAGAAAATAAATAATCCCCTTCCTCCCACCTTTCCCATCTGCTTCTGGCAAAGAGAGGAAAAGGAAGCCAGTTAACCGCCTCCCTGGTTTGACGTGCAGTGCTGAAATTCTGGACAGCTCCCCCGGGGCGGGTTGTGGGGGGGTGGCTGTCAACTTGATTATTGGTGAAAGTGATGATGGTGGTGGTGGGGTCAGTAAGCGGGGTCACAAAAGAGGCTGTGAGTAGGAAGTGAGGGGTGGGTATTTTGAGCAGAGCATAACCAAAGCTAGTTGATGGTCAATAAATAACTATTGATTGACTTGATCATTTAAATTGGTTTTGCAATGAGTCAGTGCCAGCAGACTTCCTCATTTCCTTATGTTTTGTTGAGGCTAATCTGGAAAGGAGATTTCATGCTCTGAGCACTCACCAACCAGTGGTGCAGTGTGGAATCAAGGGAACAGTCAGTGTGGCTGGGAGGCCAGCCTGGTATGAAACATTTGCCATATCAGTTTTATAAAATGGTTAGTCCTCATGAGAATGCCTGAGAGGTGGCTGCAAACTGGCTCTGGATAGGGAGAGCATCTCTCCCATTCCAGGAACTATCCATACAAAGAACTTACTTCTGTATCCCCCCAGAGATATGAAAGTAAAAAATTCCTCCAGGTAGATTTGCCTCTGGCCTCCAACTTTGAATTGCGCTAGAGGAAAGAAGAATAGAATAAAGAAAAGACTTGTCATGAGCATCTTGGCCTCAGTTTGAGTTTGAATAATTTGTTCCTAGAAGTATAACTTAGGAAGGCTCCTCTCTTCCACTTTTCACTCTGGAACTATCTCCTCCTTTACTCCACCTGAAATAACATCTGAAGACATTAGGGCCAATGTGCAACCTTTAGAAAGTTAGCACTTCATGACTACAGGATTACCAGGCAATACTATACCTTGGTGTGAATTGATGCAATCAGTATTTTAAAATTTTGACAGTGAGGTGACATCAGCGGTGTTGGAAGAGGAAGAAGATGATGTAGGCAAATGGGAAGGATGGACAAAATTTTGTAGCCTTAGAGCACTGGTCTTGGGAGGAAATCTTAGATGAGGATTTTTTTTTTCTCCTGAGGATAAGGAGAAGAGTGCCAGGGGTTGAGGGAACTAAAGAGATGCTTCATCGACTTTGGCAATTTTTGTCATTCCAGATCTGGTCAGTGGTAGACTCTTTTCCTTAAGTGAACTCTGGTCTCTTTCTTACTCTTCATATGACCCATATTTCATTCTGATTTGTCAGTAGGAAGACCCATCCTATATGATATGGCAATATAACCTGGAGTTAGAGTGCAGTTAGAGGGTTTTAGGTTATATATGTGGACAACTGATTGACCATAAAACAAATGACACTGTGGTGTTGAGCTTTACGGGTTTCACAAAAATCTGTGAAGAAGACAGGAGATGAGGAATCTTAGACTCATGGAAAGGTGCTGACTATCTTCTGGACACTCAGTGCCTAAGTGGTAGAGCCAGGAACTTGGATGCTCAGTGCTTTCCTACATCACAGTGTCAATAGTTGAGATGGAAATATCTCTCTTATTGAACATCTTTCAGTATAATCTTGCTTATCAGGGTGATGAACAAAGTGGCTTTGGAAGGGTTTGGTCTCTATGTTGTTAATTATTCAAGGCAATATACTCAGAAGGGTTCAGGATTCTGAGAATGTGATTGTTGAACATCCCCAAGAACCCCACAGATTACAGTTGTTTTGACACTCAGGTTCTTTCCAGTCCAGAACTGTAGCCATTTGGCAACTTCTTCAAGTGTGCATGACTGAGAATCAATGGTGATGAAGTTCCTTCCATTATATCTCTTTCACTTTGTAGAGACTCAGGCATAATAAATGTGGTGGAAATGCCTGCCAGATGAAAATTAGGGCTACTTGCCACTAATACACCTTCTTCCCTTAATCTCTGCAAATATAGGAAGAGATCCAAAAAGAAAGTGAAATAGTGGGTGACTCAATTCAAATTCAAACTTGACAAAGTCTCCCTCTGTTTGTGTGCTTTTCCAGCTGCTGGTTCTCTTTTGACTTGCCTTGTGGTTGTACAGCTATTTTAAACCTCTGGTCATTCTTACAAGTCTCTTGGAATCATCTTTTTAGTAGTTCTCTTGAAATGTACTCCTTGGTTTTCACAAAATCAAAATATCCTCATTAGATCATGAAGATCCATCCATCCTTTCATCGACCCAATCACACCACCATTCACCTATCTAATCAAGTATCTATCCATCTGCCCATCCAACAAATACTCAGTACTCACTCAGAAAACCACTGTATCAGGTGCTGTGGGAGATCCAAAGATAAATAAAATACAGTCTCTGTATTATTTAGGGTTCAAGCTTAAAAGTAGAAAGAGCATCTTAAATATTTATAATTCAGAGAGTTTAGTGTAAAATTGATAATAGTAGAATTAGAAAGCCAAACAGGAGATGGTATGACAACACAGAAGTTAGCAACACTTAGGATATACTACTATCCCTAGGCTGGGGAAAAGGAGTGTGAGATGTTACCAGAGCCCAGGGATTGGGTCACCAGTAGGAAGATAAAACCATGGTGGATATATTCAGTGGGAGCTGGAACCAGGGTGGATGTGTCTAGCAGGAGCTAGAGTCGTGGAAGAGTCACAGTTGTGGCAGAGATACTACCTGAGGCAAAGAAGAAGATGTAGAATTGCCCTGGCTTTTCTGTTTCTCTTGTCCTCTACTCTCCATTGGCTGAACCCAGCCAGAAGCCTGGGGGGTGCAGCCTGCCGGGGCCAATTTCCCTGTCCTTACCACAATACAGAATCAGAGCAAAGGAAGGGCAAGGAATGGATCTGAGGGTAAATGGGTGCAGTACCAGCACAGCCCCAGTACTGGGGGTGGGAAAGGAGAGTCCAAGATCTAGTTCACTCAGACACTAGTAAAATCTCTGATTTTAGAATGGCTTTAGAAAGGAAACTGGAACTTTGGTAAAATATCCTAATGATCCTTTTAGGAATCTAGTAAAAGACTGGATGCTTTTCCAACATGACTGCCCTCTGGAAGGTCTGTTCTTAGGGACAGTTGGGTTAAATGTAAATACATCATCATGGTGCCTCTTTGACCAGTAAATGGTTGTTTATGATGCTTGATCATCAGTTCCTGCTCTGGGCTTCATTCATTCCCCATTCCAATAAAATCAAATCAGTCATGCTCTTTCACATCATCTTGCCTTGGCTGGAGTTGTTCCCTCTGCCTGAAGAGTTCTCTTTCCTACTTGGAGAATTTATACTCCTCCTCTGATAATCAGCTCAAATGTCACATCTTCTGTGAAGACACCTTGTGTCCTGCCTATCTGCCTCCTCAGCACTTTCTTCATATATCCCTTATTGCACTCAGAATAATGTGTATTGGTGGTTAGTTGTTTGTATGTCTATCTCTTCCGTTAGTCAATAATTCATGGGGTACAGGGGCCACATCTTCATTACTGTCTGTTCCCACACAAGTATAGCACAACCTTTGGCACAAAGTAACCACTAAATATTAGTTGAGAGATTGAATGTGTTATTGCACATTACAAAAGCATATAGATAGATAAATAAAACACCTGTTCTCTGAAAGCCTCAACCTCCTGCACGTCCCCCAGGGATGATAGTTATCAGTTATTGAAGTGGCTGGGGTGGTTGACCAACTGAATTTCCAGTCCTGACTTTTCTAGGCATGAGACCACAGATATCCCTTTAGAAAGAAGTCCCTAGAGGAGTTGAGTCTGAGGGCTGTGAACAGCTACTAGAACTTTTATTTTTTGATGTTTTATAAATGTGTCTTCTCAGCCCAACCCAACCCAACACGACTAGGCAGAGCTCTTGTCTGTTTTGAACAACTCAGACAGCTTTTACAGCTTGATCATTTGAGTGAATTTATAGATGTGGAAAACAGGATCTTTTCTCCCTTTCTCCTTCATTTTTCATCCTTCTGCCAAGTGAAAGACCTCTGCCCTGCACCTAGCCATGTGTAGGTCTTTGAGGTCTTGGCCTGGTCTAGGGATGGAGCACTATCAGTTTGTTTCTTTCAGGGCACCTGACCCTCTTTCTTAGCTCACTTCCCATCTTTCTGAGCTTATTGACCAACTCAGGCTACTCCATGGCTCCCATGACCAAGGGGGCAATGGGTCTGGATAGGAACTTCCTGTTGTTCAGGTAAAATGATAGTATCAACAAGAGCTAATCTCCTTCTCTTAAGTGTGCCAATCTTTTTATTTTCTTTTTCAACTTTAATATTTTCCAAGGTAGTTCTGTAGGCTATAACCATCAACTCCTCTATGGTGGAGGATAGAGGCCAGGATAGATAAAGGCCAGAAAATGAAGCCAGGATAGATAAAAGTCACCATTGGAGGTAGTGGGCAGAATCAGAAATTGAGGTGGGGATTCTGAGTCCCAGACCTGGATACCACCTGAGTCTGTGGAGGAGGTAAAAAAAAGTAGCTAGGATGGCCTCAGGCTCCATCAGGTAAGAAGCTGAGGCCTACACATGAGACTGGTGAGGACATCTAATGTCAGCTGGTGACAGTGGGGGGCTGTGGTCCCCTCTGGGGTTTCTGCTCAACTCCCTCCCCACTTCCTCTCGTCTGCTGGTGAGAGATGGAGATGAGCAGTGAAGGAAACATTTTCCTTGGGACCAACAGCAGGATTTCTCTGAATCTTGGTCTCATTTGCTTTTGTGGCCTTGAGCAAATTACTTAATCTATCTGAAAGTTGGATTTCTCACCTGTAAACAGAGAAAATTTCTGCCTAAAGGCTGTCTTGAGGATTAAATGAGATGGGGAGATTAGCCATGTGCTTGGCACATAGCAGATACCCAATTGAGTGTATTTATGACTATAAAGATTCTTATTACACAGGCTCACTCCCTCTTACTTATCCCTCGCCTGGCTCTCAGCTTTGGGGCTGGGCTGTTCTCTTGGTCATCTCAGACCTCTCAGAGGAAGGACAGGCTCCAGCTGTAGAAAAGCCTGCAGCCTCTGAGCTCAAAACCATAGGTTTCTTCCTGTATTTTCTATCTCAGCTCCTTTCTTGTGTGTTCCCACTTCCCATGTGCAGGGAGATCACTTGGAAAGAGGTTAGAAGGAGGAGGTCTCAGGGGTGAAGGGGGGACAGATGGGCTCTGTGAACAGTGGCAAGTGAAGGAAAAGGGCTGGTCTAATCAAAAGCAATGAGAATCCCAGGATCACTCTTTGAAAATCACTGTGTGTATGGGGTAGGGAGTAAGAGGGGGTCGGGGGTGCTGAAGGTACTACACAGTATTTCCCAGTTAACTTGGATCCAGCAGTTGCACTACTAGGTATTTAGTAAAAGAATAAAAAATACTAATTCAAAGGGATACATGCACACTGATGTTTTTAGCAGCATTATCTATAACAGTCAAAATATGGAAACAGTCCAAGGGTCCATTTACTGATGAATGGATAAATAAGATGTGATGTGTACACACACACACACACACACACACACACACACACACACTGGAATATTACTCAGCTATAAAAAATGAAATCTTGCCATTTGCAACAATGTGGATGGAGCTAGAGAGTATTATGCTAGGTGAAGTCAGTCAGAGAAAGACAAATATCATATGGTTTTACTTATATGTGGAATGTAAGAAACAAAACAGATGAACATATGGGAAGAAAAAAAAGAGAGAGAGAGAGGCAAACCAAGAAATAGACTCTTAACTATAGAGAACAAACTGATGGTAACTGGAGGGGAGGTGGGTGGGGGGGAATGGGTTACATAGGTGATAAGGATTAAGGAAGGCACTTGTCATGATGAGCACAGGGTGATGTATGGAAGTATTGACTCACTATACTGTACAGCCGAGACTAATACTACCCTGTCTGTTAACTATACTGGAATTTAAATAAAAACTTGTCCATATCCAATCTTTCTGCCCAGCATGAAGCACTGGACTTAATATTAGAACCTCTTCTCCTCACACCATCCTAGGTCCAGGGCTGGCCAATCAGTTCTGCTCCTAATGTCATGAATTCCTCTCCCTTAGTTTTGATAGGAATCTACCTCGCACTCTAATATTTTCCAAGAGTACTTACCCTGCCAAGTGTCTGGTTCCTGGTAGGACACCAGGCACTGGCCCATGGTCACTATCTCACACTGGGGTCTTCAAGGTGGCCCTAGTTGTTTTTCCTTCATGCAATTTCCTGGATTGAGCTGGAGGCTCACTTCTCTCTGTCACACCCTTTATACCAATACCCCTCTTTGCTTTTGTTCCTGGGGTGGCTGGAGCTGAGCTTTGCTACCGAGCAGGGCTGGCCTTCACCGCTGTCTGAGAAGATTGGATCTGGCTGCTTACAGACATTTCCAGGCCACTTGATGAATGGGTCCATGTAAATGGGGGTGGCAAATGGCTGGCAGGGAGGGTGGGAAGGAGACAGAAGCCAACTCCTTGCCCTCACTGAAAGGTTTGGAAATTTCTGCAGACATGGATTCTCCTCCTATTTCTATTCTGATCCTCAACTTCCCTTTCTCACTATCATTTCCTCTTCCCTCCTCCACTTTCAGCAATGACTTGTTGGCTCTCAAAACAACAACTATCTTCAGGGATGCCTGCAGGTAGAGGAGACCTGCTTCTTATGAGCTCTGGAGTATGCCCTGGCAGGTGACTGCAGATTCTGGTGAGCCAGGATACCCCTAACCTGAGGCTTGGACTTGGATGCCAGCCAGGGTCAGGGGAAATGGCAGGGTTGCCTTGGAAAGAGCTGGGGAGCTGCACGTTTGCAAGCTGAGGGATCATGTTCCAGGGAGCTGGCACACTGGTCCGCTGGGAATGTCTGAAGACAGAGGTTTCAGGTTTGGGGCTGTATTTATACTGGCAATGGATATGGGTGCGTGAAGTCACAGGCCGGCCCGTTACATGACAGTGTCCACAGTCCCCCAACATCATGCTGCTCAGATATACTAATATCCTCTGTCTTTTCTAATGCAGCATATTTCACTGACATGGATATTCAGCAGGTGATTGGAACTCACCTGTTGGTCTATATCACTCTAGAAAGATCCAAGTTTATTAAGCTATTTCTAAAAACATTGGACCCCTTTCTTCATTGTGCCCTTCAAATTTGTGTTACTTTAACCAGAACGACAGCCCATAGGAAGCTTCCATTACATTTGATTTGAAATTTGAAATTCCATCCAGGATTATAAATTTGAGTCTGTGAGCAAGAGCCTCCAATGAACTTGCATCTCTCCCAGTAATCTAGAAGGTCTAGGCCCACGAAGGAAGGCAGAGTGCAATAGGGCAAGAATGTGGATCCTACTGGGCTCAGACTTTCTTTGGTCTGGGCTGCCCTTGATAGTCCAGGGCCTGAGCCACGTTTTAGAACACAGTGTGGGCCTGCAGACTTGGGCAGACCCTGGGCTATACTCATCCATGGGATAGGGCAGGTCTGTGGGAAAGAGAGCAATGGCCCAGGCATAAGCAGTCAGCATGGGCAATGGCATGAGGCCAGGGAGGAGGCAGGTATGGTGAGAGGCATCCTGACAGGTGGGCTTGGCAGACAAACAAGGAGTCCAGCTCATGTGATTCTTGAAGACCAGGTGAACATGCTATTGTCATGAAGTACATTTGCTCCATGCTGGGTTTTATTTTTTTTAAATGGTATTTATTTATTTATAATAATCTTATCTCATAGGCGATCTCATATGACTTTATTGAGCAGATATTGCTAAAATTATTCTTGAGCTTTCAATCATCAATGTAAAATATGTAAAATGAACAATATAGAGTAGGGCCGCAAAACTCCTATAAATTAGATACGCTGAACCAGAACTCTACTTGTCTAAGCTTTTAATTTTGATATAATTTCACACTTACAGAAAAGTTGTTACCTTTTTGCCTCATTTGCTTTATTATGCAATCAGGTCCTTGTGAAAGCAGGGAGTAACACTGCAGCCATCAAGCTTCAGGAAGGGGTCCAGTCTCAAGGGGATACCCAACCAGAGGCAAGGTGGCCCTGGAGAGATGGGGGACAGGGTCGGTTAACCGAGCCTCAGAGAACATGCTGAACTGGCCACTGAGGTGATTTTCCAGAGGGACTGGGCTACTTAAAGCCCAGTTTGGCCACTTTTGTTGTGTCATCTTGGGTCAACTGCTGAGTCCCTATGAGCCACTCTTTCTTCCTTGGCAAATGGGGAGGTTCACATCTACTTTCGTAGGTTTCTTGTGAGGCTGGGAAGAGGTTTTGTGTGAAAAGTATTTCATAGGGCCTGGCACATAGTGCCCAATAAGTGGCAATTATTAGTAATCATGCTGCTGATGATTAGAGTAATAAAAAGAGTATCTCCTGAGGTGGAGGTTTGGAGCCAGAGGCCTGGCCCAGCTCGACTCCCCAGGTGAGGCTGGCTGGCTGGGCCTGTAGGGGCAGGGAGGGAATGTGCGGGCCTGCATCCCAGGTGGGACTTGGGCATCATCGGGGTACTGCTGGCATGGAGAGGACCGCGTGAGGGATTCTTCTGCATGAGAATCCGAGTTCCTCTGGCAAAACTCCAGGTGTTGGGCATCTTGGGTAAGGAAAGATTAAAACTGACAGCCGTAGGATGCCCCTCCTTTGGCCCGAGGAAGTATGAATGGAATATTTGAGATGCTGGAAGCCCTCCTACAGGGTAAGTTCAAAGAACGGAAAGTGTCTCACTTCTCTGAGGATTCCAAACAGACTTTGCAAAAATGTAATTAAGTTCCAAGTCCCTGGAAATCAATCATGCTCCCAGGAACTAATACCTTGGCTTGTTGATTAGAAATGAGGGGAGCCAGGGGCAATTACTCTCTGACGAGGGAATTTCTTCACTCAGAGATCCAAGGGCTCAGAGAGCCAAGGCCAGGGAGCTGGGGGCTGGGGAGGGGTAGGGGTGAGAGGTAGCTTCTGGTAGCTGCTGCTAATTACACATGACCTGTTTCCTTGGGCTGAAGTTCTCCATTGGCTATAAAGTCCACCTCCTGATCTGCACTTGACTCTTCAGGAGCTGCTCTTCATACTGGGGGAAACTGAGCAGAAAAGATGACTGGAACCCAGGGCTCGATGAAGCCATCAGTCATGTTTTAGTTCATTTTCCTATTGTCAGGCAGAGTGAGAGCAAGTGGGAAGATGGGACACCTGGTTAGCCACCCCTGCACAGAGACTCCGTCCTACCCAGCCCTGCCCTGGGCACTGCACAAGGTGCTGGCTCCTGGGTCTTAACGAACCTCTGGAAGGAGGCAACACTGAACAGGAAGTCAGGAACCCTCGGGCCCAGCCAGAGTTCTGCCTGTCACCAGTCCCGTGACTGGAGCAGTGGGCCCTCTGGCCTCAGTTTAGCACCTGTAGAATTGGACTTCACTCTGTGAGGACCCTTCCATCTTGGACGCTTCCAGCTGCGTGGGAAGGGAGGGAGGGCAGCCTGGTGGGTGAGAGGCAGGGTGAATGCAGGGAGAAAAGGAGGAGATGGAGCACAAGGAGGTGGTTTAAATGCAGAAGGGATGATGGATGGTGGTTGAGGATGACGCACAGGCTCAGAAAACAGCCTGCTGACAAAGCAATGCTGGCTCTGCCCCTGAGAATCATGGAGCGCTTTGAGGACTGTGGGGGAGGGGGTGATTCAGACCCGCCTGGCTTTGCCCAAGCTAGACAACGAGGCCCAATGGCCAGTCCCAGCCCCAGTTCTCACTCCACACCCAGCCGAGCCCACGGACCCTGGCATGCTAAGGGGGCGAGGGTGGAGGAAAGTGGGAGCAGTCAGAAGCTCTTTCAGAAGCACCTGTCTCAGTGTCCTTCCCTTCATGTGGGCTCCAGACCCAGAGCCCCCTGAGTGCCGGTGAGTGGCCAGCTGCAGGGCCACCCAAGGCAGGGAGGGGCTGGTGGTCAGAGGTGATGCTGGGTCCCCAGCATCAGTGAAGCCTCTGCCTGTGAGCTGGAGGCCTTCTGCTCTCCAGAGCCTGGGAACAGGGAGGGAAGGCAGGAGCCCTGAGCACATGTGAGAAGGCGCCTGGAGACACGTCAAAGCTCTTGCTGTAAAAATGTAGAAAGAAAATCATTACTTCTACTTTCATGGCTATTTCCAGCCCAGTCTTCTGAGCCCTTGTCTCTCAGTTGAGCTGGTTGGCCCCGGCCCACCAGGCAGGACGCAGAGGAGAGCAGCCCCCACCTCTAATAGTTCTCTTTCAGGGGGTTCCCACAAAACTCTTGGCTAGAAGGGCTTCCTTTCACACGTCAAGCAGCTGTGTGTGTCTTGCCAGAACAGCTGGCCCAGAGGAGCGACTTTGGAATCATGAGGACTTTGGTTCGAATCCCAGATCACCTGCTTATTAGGTGAGCGACTTCAAGCTGGAGACTCATTTCCTCATCTGTAAAATGGGGGCGGAAGTAAAGATCCTCATAAAGCCCGTGAGGATAAAAGGGATCGTCCATGTAAAGAGCTTTGCACAGCACCTAGTGGCTGTTACTCCTATATTATTATTATTATTAATTATTAAGTTCCTGGCAGAACCAGGCCTAGAATCCAGGTCACCTTACTGTAGGACAAGTGTCATCCTGAAACTTCACTTTGACCACATTGAATTGCTTTGGGTTCCTTGACCTGTTTGGGGTTCTTCTGAGGCTAACACGAACTCTGCAAATTTGGGCTCCGGAACAGCTCTACTGCTGTCTGTTCTCATCTGTCTGCTTTGGCGGGCCTGTACTCCCTGCTTCCGTTTCCTTCTTCTCGGACCCATACCTGAATGGGCGGAAGGTCTCCCTACGTCCCTTGTCTCAAAGAGCAGCTCCAGGAGGAAGCCTGTGCTTCCCTCCCGACACACCGGGCCTCTCCCCTGACCTGGGGTTTGGACTGTGCCATCGAGGGCTGTTTGCTTTCCCAAGCCCAGCTGCTAATGGCTAATTTTCCATGAATCATAATCGCTTTACCCCATTAGGCAGGATAATTAAGATTGGATGGTGGGCCTGCTTACTCAGCACACAGAGGAGCTGACAGCTGTCCTGGGCTCTCCCCCAGTGCCCATCCACGGCTTCAGCTGCCTCCTCCCCTGACACCTGGGTCATCCTCACTCGGGGGCTCGGAAGGGTCGCACACTGTCCACAGCCCCCGGGTGGGGTCCTTCAGTGAATCCCACAGGGTGTTATGGAACACCAGTTGCAGGAGATTTGCCACCCAGCTTGCCGAGAGCTGGTCGTAGCTAACATCTTACTAGTATTCATGTGCGTCCATCGAATGCTTCCTGTGTGCCAGGCTGTGTACTAAACACCCTGCATGGAATCCTCACAACAGCCTCACCACGTGGCTGCTGTTATTAACCCCAATTTACAGATGAGAAAACAGAGGCCGTGAGAGGTTAACAAAGTGCTCAAAGTCACAACGAGTAGGAGACAGAGCCAGGGTTTGAATTCCGCAGTCTGACTCCAGAGCCTGTGCTCTTTACCACCTGTCCTTCGTCTGTGTGTGGAAAGGACACAAACTCCAACCGTCTTCCTTCTTTCCCACTTCCTTCTCCACTCTCCTGCATTGTGTTTTTATTTAGAAATACCCAGGCAGCTCCCGCATTGCAGGGCACGGCGCTGAAACCTTGGTAGTTCCGCAATTAACAGAAGGTTATAGATCCCCCAGCTCTCTGGCAATACCCTGAAGACGATTAAATGCACAAAACCAAAAATGTTGAGGGAAAATAATCCTGCATTATGAAACCAAATAGAAATCATTGGAGGTATCTGTTGGTTTTGGATTATCCAGGAGTGTGGATAATCAAGAGTTGGCTGTATTTTTATGCACAATTTAATCTGCAGTTTCCAAACAACTACTGCAGTACAATTTTGGACAACAAATTAGTCTCAGATGAAGGACTGTTGCTCCTCCTTGAAAAACATTCTTCATTTCAAATTATCCTGGCTGCCAGCTATCAGAGCTGACAAGAAAGTAGAGAATTAAGCTGTTGATACAGATCCTGGCTCTCTGCTGTCCCCCATTTGCTCATCACAGATTCTCTTTATATCTTCCCCTTCAGGGGACGTCCTGAGCAGGGAGGAGGAGCCAGCCCAGCATTATGGCGGGCTTCAAAGCTTGCTCGAGCTTTCCTTCCACCCTCCCGGAGGCCTTTGCTCCTTTGACAAGCCCTCAGAGAATTCTAGAAAAGGGGTGAGCTCAGAGGGGCCTGTGAGCAGCTGGTATGGGGCCGGCAGCTCGTCCTCTGGGCAGAGCTCCCTGGCATGAGGGGACACCAGGAAGGGCCGCTACCTGCTGCAGCTTCCCTGTTCCCTGGGCAGCCAGTAGGGATAAGGAACAAATGGAAGGTGTTCAGCTGAGCTTTTGAACACAGCATAACCTATAGAGCTGAGTCACTAAGTCGCACACCTGGAAATAACGTAACATTGTTAACTACAATAAAAAAGAGGCTAGGTGCCTGGGTGGCTCAGTTACTTAGGCGTCCCACTCTTGACCTCAGCTTAGGTCACGATCTCACAGTTCGTGAGTTCGAGCCCTGTGTAGGCTCTGAGTTGACACTGCGGAGCCTGCTTGGAATTCTCTCCCTTTCTCTCTGCCCCTACCTGACTTGTGTGTGCTCTCTCTCTCTCTCAAAATAATAAACAAACTTAAAATAAAAAAATCCCTGGATTCTACTGCTGAAATCATTATTGCACTATATGCTAACTAACTTGGATGTAAATTAAAAAATAAAAAATTTTTAAAAATAGAAGAAAAAGGGGAAAAAAACCCACATAAAAAAACAAAATTGGGGCACCTGGGTGGCTCAGCTGGTTGAACGTCCAACTTCGGCTCAGGTTGTGATCTCATGATTCATGAGTTTGAGCCCCTCATTGGGCTCTCTGCTGTCAGCACAGAGCCTGCATCGGATCCTCTGTCCTCCTCTGTCTCTGCCTCTCCCTAACTCTCTCTCTCTCTCTTTCTTTCTCTCTCTCACACACACAAATAAATAAGATCTTTTTTAAAAACCCCAAATTAAAACAATTTTTAAAAAAGCGGCAAGTGCAATGGCACACGCAACAAAGCCGGTGTTAATGCTTTGTGGACCTGGTCTTATTTGATCATCTCTGTTAAAATTCCCGGAAGAGGATACACCTGTCTTACAGGTGAGAAAAACCGAAGTGTGGGGAGGCTGTCACTTTCCCAAGGTCACGCAGCTCATGAGTGGTCTTCTGGGGATTTGAACTCTGACCCTGTGCCTGATTCTTTGTTCTTTCACTTATTCTGGGCTACCACTTGCCACCTGCCATTTGGTCTCCATTTGGAAGGGGAAGGCTCCCTTTAGATCTCGCTCCAGCAAAATTATAATTCCTCCTTTCCTGGCTTGGACTCCCACATGAAGTCCCACATCACAGGTGCCCCTTAACTTCCTAGAAGGGAAGAAAATCGTATCAGAAATGTTATGGAACCATCTTCAAAAGAAGATGAAATAGGCTGTGTAACTTTGAAGCCCTGAGTTATGGTTCTATTGTTTCACAATAGTACAAACAAGTCACGAAACTTCCATCAAATTAGAAAATACAAAGAAGAAAGAGGCTTTGGTGTCAGTTGGCTGATAACCTTCAATAGCATATCTACCCAGTTGGCATTCTGCGCTTCTGCCCATGTGAACTTGGTTCTTTCATGATAGCAAATCATAATAATAGCAAACATATATAGCATTGTGCAATAGGAACTGTTCTAAGGGCCGTTGCTTCATAGCTTGTTTAGTCTCTACAATAAGCATATGAGGTAGCTGTTATTATCCCCAATTTACAGATGAGGAATGTGAAGCACAGAGTGGCTAGGTAACTTGTTCAAGGTCACAGAGCAAGGAAAAGGCAGAAGTGGGATTTGGACTTGGTCAGTCTGGTTCCAGAAACCGTGCTCTTAATCATGCCCATATAGACTCTTCCATAGCCTTGTATCACCCAGTGCACACATTTCTTGCTCTCCTTTGGTGGTATACTCTGTTGGGTATGATACCTCAGCTGTGATTTCTTGCTTGGTTCCCTGGGCCTCTGGGACTCCTGCTACACCTGCACTTAGTGTTTCTGTCTGGGAACAGCTCTTGGACTGATAACGGATCCAGGTTGCACCAAGGGCCTTGGCTTTTCTTCTCGCGTAGAACCCAGTGCTGCACCTTGCAAGAACCTTGCACACTTGTTCCTCCTGAGTGTAGGATAGGAGCAATTGCTTATTTGATAAATGCATGTTGGCTGTACGTTCTGTGCTGGCGCTGGCCTTAGTGCTGAGAAGTGTGGGAGCAACACAAAAACCACCAGGGAACTCTCTCTCTGTACCACCCTCCACCCAACTCCATCTTTACCCAGAGGCAAGGACAACTTAAGATCCAGGGCAGCCTTGAATGGAAAAGCCATCACGCCAGGGCAGCCTAGGAGGGGTGTTGGAAGGGCGGAGCAGCAGGGGATTCCAGATAATGACCCTCAGCCTCTTCAGCCCCAGCTCTGCCTAGATATTGTGCTCCCAGAGAGTGGGCTCCAGATCTGAATCATTTCCGGGTCCCCCATTGTGTCTTGCACAAAGTAGACCTTGAGTAACCGCATTTCGGTGTTGGTGGTGGCGGTTTTTAATTTTCATTGAGGAGTAATTGACATATAATATTTTATTAGTTTCAGGTGTATACCATAGTGAGTCAACAATTCTGTACATTGTGAAATGCTCACCAAGATAAGTGTAGTTGGTATCTGTCACCATTCAAAGTAGTAACTTCGTTTTGATGTGTGAAGCTGTGCTTTGGTCATCGTTTGGTGCTGGGTACGAGGAGGAGTGTTTAGGATTTCTCAGGGAGGGTTGGGGCTTGGGTCAGCCAGAGTCCCCCAAAGAAAATGAATTTATCCCAGGTGGTTCCAAAGAAGAGGACTAAACGAGGGGCTGGCTTACAGAGGTGTGGGCAGGATTAAGGGAAGAAACACAGAATGATGAGGCCCCCATAGACTAGCCACATTGGCCCTCAGGCTGGAGAGACCAGGTGGAGGGATCCACGACCCCAGAGGAACTGTGTAAAGAGGCTCACCCTGCTGGGGCTATGGTCAGGGAGGGTTACAGCTCCACATGAGGTCCCAAAGCGGGCATGGCATGGGGAGAAAGCACCTCCACCACTCTCTCCTCCCTCCTTCCAGTGCCTCCCGTTGGCACACCCTGCTGGGAGCAGTGAGGGAGCCTGGGTGATCGGGTCTGCTGGGTTCAGCCTTCTGGGGCACAGAAGGGTGGAGAACAGTGAGGAACCTACATAGATGTAACATAAGCAAGCATAGTCCTTCTGTCCCTCCTGCCCACGCCCACTGGCAAGGGTCTTTATCTTTTCCTCTGCAGGAGCCTGATCCTGGGGCAGGAGGAGCAGCCAGAGCTGGGGGCTCAGCCTGATGCGGGGGAATTGTGCTTTCTTTCTCGCTTGCTCTCCCTCCTTTCCTCCTCCTCCCTTCTCTCTCTCCTTTTCTCTCTTTCTCCATTTAGACTCCACATTTTAGAGGCCCCATTTGTCCTTGCCTGGCTCTAGGCATCTGGCGATGCTTCTCTTCTCCTTCCCAGGCTTCCCCTTCCTCCTTCCAACCCACTGGAAGAACCTCAGCTGCTGGGCCAGCCCGGAGCCAGTGCGTACTCGTGAGCCCAGGTGCGAAGCTGCTGTAAGCCAGGCTGCGTGGCCTGGGAGGTCAGGCTGTACCACCTAGCTTCCTGTTCCCCCACACCAAGTCCACAGACCTTCTCTGGAAAGCAGGCAGCCACTGGTGCTGCCTGGCACCATGGCTCCTGGTCCTGACCCTCCCCTGTGAGGAAGAGGAAAACGGGTAGTCTTGTATGTCTGCACCTCAAAGAGATGTTCTCTGAGGATGGGGTCAGAGTAGGACTGTAGCCTTAGGGCTTGTGTGGCTGGTGCCGGTTCTAATTGCTGGCTGGAAAGAAGGTGAGCAAAAGAGCCCTGTTTTCCAGTGGCCGGCTCACTGGGGTTCAGTTGCTTTGTTTGCTCATTCAGTAAATGTCTTGGGGGCATCTACTAAGTGCCTGGCACTGTGCTAGGATTCAGAGATGGCCACTGCTTATGACCATCAGTGCTGCTGTCCAGTGCTTGAGTTGCATTTTGCCAACCTGGCTTCATTCCGATGTGTCCCAGGCAGCCTCCTCTTCTGCTTCTGCTTCTTCTCCTTCTAAGTTTATTTACTTACGAGAGAGAGAGAGGAGAGAGAGAGAGAGAGAATGAGGGGGGGAGAGAGACAGAGGGAGCAAGAGAATCCCAAGCAGGCTCTGCCCTGTCAGCACAGAGCCTGATGCTGAGCCTGATCCCACAAAGCATGAGACAAACCATGAGATCATGACTTGAGCAGAAATCAAGAGTGGGACACTTGACTGACTGAGCCACCCAGCCCCCTCCCCTCACAGCACCCCCCCCCCTCTATTATCAGGTGAGGGAATTGGGTTTGCAGTCAGCCAGATTTTGTGTATGTGGATAAATAGGGGGAAGGGCCTATTTCCTGGAAATGGTGTGACTTTGGACAGGCCACCTAGCTTCTCTCCCTAGGTTTTCTATCTGGGTGGAAGATACGCCCAGCAACCCTTCCTTTGAGGAGTTACGGCTTTTCCATTCCACCGGGTCCTAATGGGGCTATCAATCATGATGCCCCGTCTCCTACCATTGGCACATGACCTAGGCTGGCCCATCAGTGCAGCGATTCACCTGGATGTGGGCGTGGAACTCTACAATTACCTGTGGATTTTCTCTGCTTGGTCCCACTTTTCCCCCAACCTGCCTTTCTTAGCTTTCTCCATCTCAGTGACAAGTCCTGTTGCTCAGAGAAGAAATCAGAGAAGAATTCTTGACACTTCTCTTTCTGTCAATCCACATATGACCCATCGTGAAGTCACAATGTCTCCACTTCAAAATATGTCCCGAATCTTATCACTGCTTCCAGTGTAGTTGAAGCCACCACGTCCCTCCCCTGTATTACTGCAATAGTCTCCTAATTGGTCTCTTTGTTTCAATTCATGCCTCCCACAGTCGGCCCTCAACACAGCAGCCAGAACGAGGCTTTTAAAATGTGAGTCAGACCATGTCATCTCTCTGCCACAAGCCTCTCAGTGACGACCCATTTCTTTCTCTGTAAAGCCATGCATGAAATGTCCCTCCAACCCTTCGGTGACAACCGATTTCTCTCTCTCTCCAAGGCCATACGTGAAATGTCCCTTCCCCCTGTTATTTCTCAGACCCTGTCATTTCTACTGTTCCCTTGCTCCCTCTGCTGTAGTGACGCTGGTCCTTCTCTATTCCTCCACCATGCGGGGCACACACCAAAGCCTCAGGGCCTTAGCTGACATGCTCTTCCTTCAGGTACTTGCTCTGCTCACTGTCATGCCTCCTTCAGATCAAGCGCCACTTTCTCAGCGACACCTTGTTTGCCCCTCCTTCCAATTTAATGACATACAACCGGGCACTCCTATCCCCCCCCACACACTTTCTCTCCAGTTACCGCCATTTAACATACTATATACTTTGCCTGCTTATCTTGTCATTCTTTATCCCTCCCCCCGACCCTGCCTCCAATAGAGTGTCTCTTCCTTCCGTAAGGACATGAGATTTACCTTTGTTTTGTTTATGGCTGTGCCCCTGAGCCTGGCCATAGTAGGTACAGCCTAAATTCTTGTTGAAATAGTTTTGACCGCGGTGTCTGAAACTCTAGGCCAGAGTATTGGGCTCAGCTGTTTACATTGGGCAAGTCGCCATGTCTCCCCATGGCCTTGGTTTCCACCTGTAAAATGAGGAGGTTGAAATAAATTACTCCTAAAGTTCCTTTCAGCTTGATGTTCAATGGGGATGGTAGAGTATTATGGTTAAGTGTGCAGGTTCTGGGGCCGGATTGTCTGAGGTCACCTCTACTTACTGTGTGCCTAACCTCTGAGCCTCATATTAAAATGGGAATCATCACAGTACCTACCTCATGGGGTGGCTGTAAGAATTAAATGAATAGTGGGGCACCTGGGTGGCTCAGTCAGTTGAGTATCTGACTTTAGCTCAGGGCATGATCTCACGGTTCGTGAGTTCAAGGCCTGCATCGGGTTCCTTGCTGTTAGCCTAGAGCCTGCTTCGGGTCCTCTATCCCTCTCTCTCTGACCCTCCCCTGCTTGTTCTCTCTCTCTCTCTCTCTCTCAAAAATAAAGAAAAACATTGAAAAAAAGAATTAAATGAGTAGAACATATAGTTCTAGGCATACACTAAAAATTAGCTATTATATTATTATATATTATTATTAAATTAATAATAATATATTAATATATTGTATTATTATATATTATATTATTATAATATATAATATTATTATTTACTATTTTACTATTCTTGAAAATATTCTTTCTGGATCCTGGAGTGATTTCTGCTCTCATCTTTGAGGCTGACCCCTTCCAAAGGCAGCCCGCCCCCAGAGGCTGCAGCGGCCTCACTTATACATGAGCAGTGACCATTCTCTCCCTCTTTCTGCAGTGACTGGAGACAGCAGAGTGCCCCAAGGGCCAGCAGTCAGCTTCCCGTCCTGGCTGAAGGCTGGGGATGGCATCGCTCACTTAATTTGGAGAGTTTCCACAGCACTTTTAGCATATTTTGCTTGGGCTAGCTTATTTACGCAAGCCATACATCTTATCACTGTCATAAATTTTTATTCCTATGGACGTGTCTAAACTTATGGGTTGAAATAACATAATTTACATGCTGTTTAGCATGCAGATTGGGTTAATCTGCTTCTGTAAATTCACCACCAGGCCTGTGCTGCACCCTTTCCCTCCAGGACTTCAACCTGATTTGAATATTGCACTCAGTTGTGATGGGGGCGGTGTGACATGCCTGGGTCACAAGCCACCCCTAGACAGCTGAGCATCTCACCCCCTGTGCCCGCAGCCCACATGGCATATGGGTTCCCCCGGCAGAGGCCTTCTTCCCCGTGTATTGCTCCCACAGACCCTCCATCTGAAGGTTTAGAAGCCACTGCAAACCAGGTGAGCTCTTTTCTGTCTTAGGCTGTGTCCTGAGATGAGAATTTCAGTGCCAGTGAGACTAGGGAGGCTGTGAACCTGGGAAGCACTGGCAGGTCCAGAGGAAAGAAACTGATGCCAGTGTTACTGGGCAGGTTACTACTGTAGGCAAGCGGGCTCAGTCCACTGGGGCCTCTGGAGATGGTTTTGAACGTGCCTCAGACTTGTCCCAGCAAAGGGGGAGGGAGCCGAGGTGCTGATGCCCTAATTCCCTGCTGGCCTTGGCTGAGACCTGTTCCCAGAAGCAACAACTCCGGTGCAGCTGGCCCGCCACAGTGCAGCCCAAAAGAAGCCTGGAGCTGAGAGTGGTGGGCATGCTCAGAAGGAAGGACACTCTTGGCTTTTCCCTGAACGAAGAATGATGAGGGCCAGGGAGGGGTACAGTTTTGTTCAGGTTTGTGCTCAATAAATACTTGTTGAATGGATGACTGTATGAGTGCTCAAGTTTCTCCGGTGAGCCTCTAACAGCCTTCTGGATCTCACTAATTTCTGTGGTCTAGAGAGATCACCCCCAGCAGGAGTCTCTGCTCTAGAACAAGGACCCATCAAGCTGTTTGCTGTGATGCTGTGCTACTTCTCTGACTTAGTAGAATCAGTGTTATTTAGCTATCTCCTAGAGACCTTTTAAAACACTCTATTATTCTACTCCAAGATTCTGATTCAGTTGGTATGGGGTGTGCCTGTAACATTGATAGTTTTATTCTTTTCAGTTTATTTATTTTGAGAAAGAGAGCAGGAGAGAGGTAGAGAGAGAGAGGGAAAGAAAGAGAGAGAATCCCAAGCAGGCTCCGCAGCAGTAGCACTGAGCCTGAAGCAGGCCTTGAACTCATGAGCTGTGAGCCAAAATCAAGAGTCGGAGGCCCAACCGACTGAGCCACCCAGGCGCCCCAACAATGATAGTTTTAAAAGATCCTTGGAGGATTCCAAAGCACATCCAGAGGTTCAGAGCTATTATTCTATGCTCCTGCCTTAACTGACCCCCCCTGGACGTAACTTTTTGTTTGCTGGGGCTTAAAAAAAAAAGTCAGCTTAAGAAAATTCTTAAGTCATAGGAAGAAATGTTTGAAAAATACCACCAATTAGAAGAAGATATTTAGTATAGTATTATATTTAATAGTTGTAATTTACAAGCAACCAAATGGAATATTATGCAGCCGGAACAGATGATTTTGTAGATACCATAGTAACTCGGAAAGATGCTTATGAGAGACAGTCAAGTAAAATTTTGTATTTTTAAAAAATAAAATTTTAAATATAAGTTTATTTTTAAAAATAAAAAAAATCTTTTTTTTTAATTTAATTTTAAGAGAGAAAAACAGTGTGGTGGGGTGGGGGGGTGGTGGGCGGGCAGGCTGCGAGAGAGGGAGACACAGAATCCGAAGCAGGCTCCAGACTCTGAGCTGTCAGCACAGAGCCTGACGTGAACCGCGGGATCACGACCTGAGCCGAAGTCGGATGTGCAACCAACTGAGCAGCCCAGGCGCCCCTTGAATTGTTTCTTTGTTGTTGCAGTAAGTAACAGAAATAAAGAAATGGCAGTGTTGCTCCCAGCACACAGCCAGCTTCCCTGCCTCTCTGGGAGAGTTCCTTAGATTTTTTTTTTCTTCCTTTTATGATCTCTTGACACTGGGATCAACCTCTGGACTTGTTAGGGGACCTCTTCTTTACCCATTAAGTGTCTGACATAGGCCAGCATGATGCTACTACTGGGCCTGGGGGATGCATAAATCAGTCACTGCTCTGCAGGAGCTCCCTGTAAAGAGTGAGAGATTGACATATGAACAAACATTCCAATAATTGTAAGACAACGTCATGAGCATAATAAATAGAGATATGAACAAAGTTCTGTGTAAGCTCAGATAAATTTGCTTCAAGGGAATCTGGGAAGGTAGAAAAGAGGAAATGGCATTCAATCTTGGTTTTGAAGTACAAGTAGGAGTTTTCCAGGTAGAAAACAGATGGGTGTAGGATGGGGTGGGGAGGAACAGGCATTCCAAACAGAATGTATAAGGGCAGAGACGTATAAAAGCGTGGTATGTTTAAGAAATGCAAATAGTTAGGTTTAGACGGAACATATGCATTTACCGATGTAAATGTATTCAACAAGTAACTATTGAGTATTTTTTGTGTCTCAGACACTGGACTAGATATTGGGGAGATCAAGATTATCAACTTTAGCTCTGCCTTGACTACTGATCGTAATGACAGTAGATACTTTTTTAGTGCTTAATGTGCATTAACTTATGTCTTCCTCCTAGCAGTTGTATGAGCAGGCACCACTCTTACTTCCTTTACGAGTGATGACATGGAAGCCGAGAGACTTTCACGGGCTTGTCCATGGCAGCACATTTATCATGCAGTGGAGTTTATAGTCTGGCAGAAGAAACAAAGAGGCGTGATTACAGAGCAGGGAGATAAGTCTAGCACGGAAGGAGGGGAGCTCAGAGAAGGGGCCTAGAACCAGTCAAGGTAGACTTTTTGGAGAAGGGAGTTGAGCCCTGGAGGATGCATAGGCAGTAGGCATGGAATGTGGAGGTGTAAGGAAGAAAGAGAGGGTCTTTATGATGACAGATGATAGATAGCTGGTGAGGTTGGTTGGGGTCAGTTTACGAAAGGTCCTTGAACGCCCTGCTGGAGAGCTGAGACTATTCTATAAGCAATGGTGAACTAACAAGGCTTTTTGTTCTCTTTTTAATCAGGAGACTGAGTCACTTTGGGAATGATTCAGCCACACCAACCATGAACTCTCAATGGCTGGGGCTAATGAGGAGAAGAATGGCATGGATAATCTAAAAATAATGGACACTGGGAATAAACCGCAGCCTGCTCAGGGAGTGCACCAGGTCATGATTGCTGCCATGGGGGGAAGCAGCTGATTTGGTTCACTCCTTAAAGCCCTAGTCTGGGTGATGTTGAATCGGCTTGTTCTGGAAAGTACCTGTGGCCATTCATGCCAGTCTCAGTGTCACAGGGGGCCAGGAGAAGAAACCCCCTCTGGCTAAAAGTAGCAGGATAAGATGTAACGGAGTCCCAGATACGCTGGTGTTTTTCACCACTGCATCGCCAAGACATGAATAGGACCTGTGAAAGTGGAAGTGAGTTCACTGTCCCCCCCTCCTCCTCCCCAGGGGCTGAGGTTGCTGGGATGGCTGAAGAAACTTGGAGGTTTTAGAAAACTCTGGCTTTGGAAGGAAGGGTGCCGAGTGATTAATGCTACAAGCTGCCTGGAACAGCCAATTGAAAAGGCTATAAAAATCAGAGTGGCACAGGAAGCGTTGACCCTGAGACCACATGCCTGGAGGAGGGATTTTTTCCCACACTTTTTATTGTGATAATGCGGAGGTATTCTGTGAGTAGAATCCAGGGGGCCATCAAGTCTATGTTCAGGTGGCTGTAAAGGAAAGGGTTTTGATCCTGCTCTGAGAAAGCTGTCTTGGGGCCCAGGCAGAGAGCACGTTACTGCCTTAGAGCCTTCAGTAGTTAAAAGAAAGTTCTTGCTTGAATTGAGAAAGGGACCTATCAATAACTGTAAAACCCTGGCGAGCTGTGCCTCCTTCTGTGCTAGACACAGCCCTGGGTGCAGAGGCCCAGACCGCATGAGGTCGGGACCCAGCTCTGCCGCTAACTTACACGACTCATGTCATCTCTCTAGGTCTCTGTCTGTCTGTTTCCTCCCCTGTGAGATGGGAGGGCCAGACTAAATCCCATCTCAGCCTTCCCCAGTCTCAATTGTCTCGCACTTGGGGATGCCATTTTATGGATAGAGAAGTCAAAGACTATTGATAAAGGCTGCAAAAGCGCAAATTTGCTCACAACACAGAAAGACTCCGAGACCTGGGGTGCCAAGGAAGGTTGGGCTTGTCTGCCCTGGGTGCAAGGAATAAGGAGGTGCACTGTACAAAGGATTTTATTTGTTTTTTTTTAGTTAATATTATTTTTTAATGTATTTTATATTTTTTCTATAGAGAGAGTGTGAGCGGGGGAGAGGACCCGAGGGGGCGGGGGGAGAGAGAGAGAGAGAGAGAGAGAGAGTCTTAAGTAGGTCCAAGCTCAGCACAGAGCCCAATGCAGGGCTCGATCCCACAACCCTGGGATCATGACCCGAACTGAAATCAAGAGTCGGACACTCAAGTGACTGAGCCACCCAGACTCCCCTCTAGGGAGGATTTTAAAGCAATGATGAAACCAAGGAAAAGTCCGTTTGTTTTTTGCGATGGCTGTGCACTGACGATCCCAAGCAACACCGATGATAAAATACTCCTCCTCCCCTGGGCGGACCGCTCCCGCCACGTGCCCCTCCTTGGTATGCCGCTGGCTAGCTGGACAACTCTCTCTTTATTCGGTGTTCTCTCAATTTCTCTGACTACAGAGAGAGAGAATCTCTTTAAGGTGTTGACTCTTCCATTACCACCTCACAACATTGATTTGCGTCCAGTACAGAAGGGTTATGAGTTACTTTGGGTCACGCTTTTAGCAAAGGGAGTGCCCTACAGCAGCGGACTGCAGTGGCACCAAGGAAGCAGGGGCAATAAAAATGGAGAGACCAGAGCATGGCATGAGGTGTGGAATGGGCTGGGTGGCTGGCTTAGGAAGGCAAGTCCTGAACACATGGCCTGTGGACAGGGTGGGGATGGCTCCCCCAAAAGCCCAGGTCAGACTGGACGTGTGGTGCCCGAGAACAGAGCCCAGGTGCATCTCAGTTTTGATTTCTCAGATCCCTTTGCACTTGGGCCCTTTCCTGGATGGATTCTTAGAAATGACTTGCTCTGGCATTCCTCAAGTCCCGCTACCCACCATCCTCCTTTGGACTGGATTTCCTCCTCACCCTGTCCTGATGTCTAGAATATGCGGGGACTTCGCTACCCTTCTGGGGACTTGATATCCTGCATGATGCCTCCCTTCTGCCAGCTTGGTCCCCTCGGTGCCCATCCTTCTGCACGATGGTGTTGCTTCAGGGTGTGTTCACAGTCTCCAGGCAAACAGTGTTGACAACAGTAGAATAACCTGTGCGTGTTTTCTGGGAGCTGGCTGGGCTGCTCTGGAGAGGACCAGAGGGGGGAACACATCTTCACTCTTGCAGCTGTCATTCCTAACTGCTATCCCCAGGTGGTTTCTTTATTCTCGCAGGAAGAGAAAAGGAAGGGACAGCCTCCACTGGAGTTTGTTTTATTTCTTTGGCCCTTTCTTTTCTGATTATGAAAGCTATCTGTTCTTATTATAAGAAAGCTTAGAAAATGAATATTCCAGCTAGAAATAAATACTTGCTGTGAATCCCATCACCAGAGAGGACCTTTGTCAATCTGTGACTGTCATTTCAAGAGTTTTGTTGGTGAGGGCTGGCTTGCTCTGTCAAGTTCAGGCTTCGACGGGAGGCCTCTTTGGCACTGGCCCTCCCTGGGCCTGGTGGAAAGGGAGGTTTTCGGTTCTGGCCCGAGCTCTGTTCCAGTCCAGAAGAAGCTGGTGTCTCTTCTTTGGTTGGATCCCCAAAGGTCTGGGACGTTGTACTTGCTCTGTTTCTCTGGCCCCCGTGCTACAGTCAGTCTCTGGAGCTGCGTGCGCCCTTCAATTTTCTTTTGAAATCCTTTTTCTTGCTCTTGGTTGGCAACCTTCACAAACATAACAAAATTTCTTCATTTACGAAGGTAAAGTCATTTCACACCCATTTGATTCACAGATACTGATTTAAAACAGCACACAATATTATAATGTGATCGTGGGTAGTTACAATTTCTTTGGGGGTGCTTAGCAAGCAATGCCCACATTCCAGTTTGGGGAAGGCCAACTGCCCCCCACTCCCACCCGTTGTAGGCAGCCTCCTTTTCTCTCACAATGGAAAGGATAGGAGAGACTCTTCTCTCTCTCTCCCAGACCCAGGGTGCCATTGCTTCAGTGGCTCAGGCACTACAGTCTCACACATTGACTCTTGAGGGCGCTGTGCTAAGGATTCAGGACCAGTTCAGACATTATTTATAGTGTTGGCAGAGCCTTCGAGATTTGGCACTGAAGCACGTTGGTTTTGAGCATCCCCTAGGTTGCAGTGGCCTGTGGCAACAGACACGCTGTTCTGCCCAGATAGGTCTGAGGAGGGACCTGGATCATTTCTGCTGGCCGTCCTGGGGTCTGGACAGAAGTCAGAGCCTGGTTCTCCAGCCATCCGCGGATTCTGTGAGTTGCAGTATTCTTCTAAAATAATTCATTGTCGGGGCACCTGGGTGGCTCAGTCATTAAGCATCTGACTCTTGATTTCGGCTCAGGTCATGATCTCATGGTTCTTGAGTTTAGGCCCATGTAGGCTCTTTGCTGACAGCATGGAGCTGCTTATGATCCCCTCTCTGTCTCTTTCTCTCTCCCTCTCTCTCTCTGCTCCTCCCCCACTTGCACACATGCTCTCTCTCTCTCTCTCTCTCTCTCTCAAAATAAATAAATAAACTTAAAAAAATAAATAGAATAATTCATTTTCTTTCAACATTAGCCAGGCTGCTTATAACAAATAACCCTAACTTACATCATTGGATTTTTGTCTTAAAGATTTAAATGCTACTGATTACCTCGCCACATAACTAATTCGAATCTCTATTGTTATTTGTAACCTCTGCTTCCGCAGGCCACATAGCAGGCCACATAAGTGGAGGAGAGGGGAAGGGGTATGCAGGGGATGAAAGTAGAATTGAAACAGTGTTCCCCTGGCTCCACCCTCAGCTGCAATAGTAGGCAACTCCAGTCATTCCTTCCAAGAAGGTCTACAATGTAGCTGGGCTTCTAGTTGCCTGGCATTCAGTCCTGTATCTCCCCCCTACCAATCCCAGAGGTTTCGGGGGCCTCTCCCCATCTGTCTGTGAGCTGCCTGACTTTCTCAAGTCATAGTCACTAACCAACTATTCAGACTGGTTCTTTGACAAAACTTAGCTATTTCAGCTCTTGTCCTGGGCTGTAATCTGGGCCTCAGGAATGGCCATGCACTCAGGGGTGACCTCATGGGCAAATGGCATAAGCCCCTTTCTGGAGCCTAGATCTTTTATTCTCTGTTGCTCCACGTCTGCCCATCCCCAGGGAAGTTATTTCCAAGTCTCACAATCTTCTCTCAGTTCACACCCCATACACTCTAGTAAAGTGCAGTGGAGAGAGATGGCTGAGAGGTGTGCGATCAGGAATCACGTCTGTCTGCTGAGTTGGGGCAGGGGCTAAACAGAAAGACCCACATTAGTGCTGGTAGGAAAGCCAGTACATGTTGAAGATGATGGGCCCAGAAAGATCCTGCCTGGGGCCAGAGTGGGAGCAAGAATGTATCGTTGTCAAAGCTTGTGGGTCTTACAAGATCTCTAGGAACCCAGGAGCCAGCAAAGAGCAGGAGTTCAGCAGAGCAGACAGAGAATGGGGTGTCTTCAACACTCAGCAAAGGTTTGCAGCCAAGAGTGTAGAAGTGAATGGCTCTGGGTTGAGAGTGGGACGTGTGGCGTGGAACTAGGACAGACAATTTTTTTTTTCTCAAACCATATCCGTATTCCTGTATTCCGAGTCCAAATAGTCCCCAGTTAAGAAAGTTTGGGAATTATGGAATTCTAAATCCAGCTTTTGGAGATTTATGATTCATATTACTATATTAAAGGTTCTGAGTCCTGTAATTACAGACAAAACAAAATCTGTTTAGCAGATGAATAAATAAGATAAATAGGCAGAAGACATTTTTTTAATTACCTTTTTCAACTTCATGAGTATTTAAAGTGGCTGCCAGCTAAGTCATAAAATTGGTTTTTTAAAAATTCTGACTATCTTGTAATTATAAAACAGTCTATATAATGCATGCAAGTGGTTTTAAAATAGTAGTAAAACATGTTACAAAATAGAATATTACCAATCCTTCTGAAGCCAGGCTGTGGGTCCCTCCTGGTTCATATTCCTCTCATTTATCCAGAAGTAACTTCAACTAGAATTTGATCACTTTTGCATTGACTGCCAAATAATTATCCTTTGATTTCACCTGCTTTAAATATTGCACCAATTTAGAATCATTCTTTTAGCAATATTCTGTAATGTTTGTTCATGCATTCTATGCTTAATTCATTTTCATAGTCATGCAGTATTTCATAGTCATGAAGTATTTCATAGTCAGTCATGCAATATTTCACAAGCTGTGCATCCTTTTCCTATTGAACATTTGGGGGTACTTCATTTTTTTTTCTTGTTTTGTTATTAGAAACAATGCTGTTGTGACCATTATCATACTTTCCCTGTGGGAGTGAACAAGTTTCTCTATGACGTATTCATCAGTGTGGGTATTACTGGGTCCAAGGACGGATGCATGCCCTTGACTTTCCTTAAATTCCTCTCCATAGTGGTTGTGCCAGTTCACACTCCTACCGCTATTCACATACTAACCAGCATTTGTATTTTCAGAAGTTTTATTACTTTATAACCTGGTGGGTGTTTTAGTTTAGTTTTATTTGTGTTTCCCCTCTTTGCTGGGGAAAGAGGCAAATAAAGGGGCTCACCCCTACGCTTCCAGTCTCCTCCACAAGCATGGCCTGGGAAACAGGTTACCATTACAATTAAAGCCAATATGACACGAGTTATTAAACAACTTTTGTAACTGAAAGATAAAGATACAAATGATATAATTCGTAGTTCTTGGTTATAGTCAACTGTGGCTGTTTTTTTTTAATGTTTATTTATTTTTTACAGAGAGAGAGAGAAAGAGAGAGAGACAGAGTGTGAGCAGGGAAGGGGCAGAGAGAGAGGGAGACACAGAATGTGAAGGAGGCTCCAGGCTCTGAGCCGTCAGCACAAAGCCCAACGTGGGGCTTGAACTCACGAACTGTGAGATCATGATCTGAGTCGAAGTCAGACGCTTACTGGACTGAGCCACCCAGGCACCCCCTGGCTAACTTTAATGGAAAAGAAATTTGAGGGTGGATTATCAAAGTAAACATAGTATTTACAGAAAGCTGGAGGACCAAGCTCAGGGAAGGGGCCAGAAGCCAGGAAGACCAGCAGGAAGCACAGAAAGATTCTCTCCCCACAGGACCTGTCTGGTTATGAATCACTGCTGTTTACACAGGCCACTGCTTCCCAGGGACATGCAAAGATAATACCATTGCATGCTGCCCCTGGAGTTCCAACAACTCAATTTCTTCTCTGTTTTATGTCAGCGAATTTTGGCATATCAATTTCATTTATTATAAACCATTGTGGAGTCCAGATTTCAGTCAATCAAGCAAATTGTTAGAGGCATTCCTAACTACTAAAGCAAATGCATTAACTACAGATTCTCAGCTAAATGTGACTGCATTGATAAATTTTGCTTTATTTAAAGCTATGTAAGATCCTTAGAATCCACACTCATACCATACTTTGTTTCCTCCGTTTCTAATAAATGAGCAGAAGCATGCAAGTCTTTGGTGTGTATAAGCTGTGCCTCTTGCATGAGATTTTTACCGATATCTGACCACAGTTTAATCTGGAAACAACAGGCATGTATGGGGCGTGTTTTAAGGAGTACCAGAGTACTTGAAAGACAACTGTCTGAGGTGAAGTTATTGCAAAGTTGACTGGTCTCCTTGGGCAAGAAAGAAGTAAGCGTTTCTGTTAGCAAGGGAGGCTCAGGGGATATAAGTGGTTTAATTTCTTAGATTCTTCCAAGTCCCTCAACATGTTTCTGTTCAAAGACTCAGGTTTTACTCCTTTGTATAGTCAAGTCGTAATTTTCACAGAGAAGAATTGGTGAAGTTACGAATTCAACTTGTAATTCTGCAACAGGCACAATGACATTTAGAATCTTATTTTCAGCCCTATCTGCTCTGTGGCTACAAGGATTAAGAGATAATTTTAGTACAGCCATAGACACTCTCTAGCTCTCTGACCATGGCTTATGCTGAAAGTTTACATCTTTAAATTTACCATTTACTTTGTGTAAGTTCTCCGGGGTCATCAGAAATAGCTAGCTTTCAGGTGGTTCTTCCCTTGGCTTTGGATAGTTTCCTCACTGTGTGCACCTATCAGTACTCTTGAATGCTGGAGGGAGGTCTACAGCTCTCTGGCGCTCTCTCTTCTTTGGTCCCCCATCCTGCTGACTCGATCCACATTGACCTGCCTGGCCTCGCAGCTTTATCTCCTGACGTCGGGGAATCCTTTGGGCTGGCCTGGATGCCTTCTCCCTGGGCTCTGTCTGGGCTGGAAACTCAAGTCAGTGAGCTTGGGCAACTGTAGGCTTCATCTCCTTTGTTTTCCATCGCTCAGGATCACTGTCCTTGGTCGGATGATGTGCAATGTCTTGGCAACATCGTTTTCCATATAGTTTGTCAGTTTGGGGCTGTTTATGGTAGGAGGGTAACTCTAATTTCTGGTACTCCACCTTGATTGGAAGCAGAAATCTGCCAACTTTATTTTGGTTGACATTTTACCAGTTTCCATCTTTCTGTATTCTTATATTAAGTTAGATTTTATTTCTTCATCTAGCCCAACAGTCTTTTTATTTCTCTTTTTACTGGACAATGTAGTTTATTTACACTTAACGTTATTACTGACATGTTAGTTCAAACTTAACCATTTATTTTGGGCTTCCTATTTTCCCCCAGTATTGTTTTTCTCTCTGCTTTTACTTTCTTTTGGATTGGGTTTTTAAAAACTTTGTGTTTTCAACCTCCATGAATTTGGCCATTATCCATTCTACTTCTATTTTTTGGGTGGTCACTCTTAAGATTATAGCATGTGTACTTACTTTGCCAAGATGCCAGTGTTAATGAGTAACTTTATCCTTTCTTATTTTTATTTTTCACTTTTGATAGACACATATTCTTTCCAATGTCTAAAGTCTTTGTGGGTCTAATTTATGAATTTAGATTGTGAGATCATGCTCATTGGAGCTTAATTGTGAAAGTTCTCTGAGCTTAGGTTTAATGTGTATTACTCTGGAGAGAATTTGCATTTGATATACTCAATCTGGGATTATGATCGACCTTTTAACTTAATGGATTAAAAAAAAAACTTTTCAGGAGTGCCTGGGTGGCTCAGTCGGTTAAGCATCTGACTTTGGCTCAGGTCATGATCTCATGTTTCGTGAGTTTGAGCCCCATGTCAGGCTCTGTGCAGACAGCTCAGAGCCTGGAGCCTGCTTTGGATTCTGTGTCTCCCTCTTTTTCTGCCCCTCCCCCACTTGTGCTCTGTGTCTCTAAAAAAAATAAACATTAAAAAAAATTCAGATTGTGTGAATTACAGGTAGTCTCCATGAGTTGTTGTGTCCAGGGAGACTTTTTCTGTTTCTCTCTTTGGTCAGTCTCAAGACTCTGACAAGGCAAACTTCCTTTTGTCTCCCTTTGTGGGTATTTTTTTTAACAAGCTCACCCTTTCTTTGAGGGGATCAGCTTGTCAGGGTCTCAGATTCATGCAAGCGTTTTAGATTTACCTTCATACCTATGGACAGGCCTTTCTTCAGGGAAAGTCCATTAAAAAGGGAGCCCCAGGTTGCCAGTGATAAGCAGTCATCCTCAGCACCTACCTTTCTGGGTTGGTGTGTTTTTTTTTTCTAATTTTTTTAATGTTTATTTATTTTTTTTATTTTTGAGAGGAGAGAGAGACAGAACATGAGCGGGGGAAGAGCAGAGAGACACACACACACACAGAATCCGAAGCAGGCTCCAGGCTCTGAACTGTCAGCCCAGAGCCCGATGCGGGGCTCGAACCCACGAACCATGAGATCATGACCTGAGCTGAAGTCAGACGCTCAACCGACAGAGCCACCCAGGTGCCCCTGGGTTGGTGTTTTTGTTTCCTTTGTGACTTATGAGGATTTTTTTTTGTATTGCCATGCCCCTTCTGCTATGCATTTTACATTTAAAATGATATTTAGAAATATTTCCTGCAGTCTTTTTGGTTTCTTTGTAGCTGATGGTTTCTCAAGATGTCTCATCTGAAATATTGCCATAAATGGAAACTAGAGATTTCATTTTATTTTCTACTCAGCTGCTAATATTCCCCCAGAATATTTTTCTGTTGACAGAAGCTGTGCCTTGACAAGCTAGATTTTAGTTCAGTTTAAGGAAGAACTTTTCATTAGAGTTTCCAGTAGATGGAGTATGCCGAGGAGGTGGTGAGTTCTCTGGAGGTTTTTAAGTACAGACATGATCCTTGGTAATTTTAGAGAGCAAGTTATGCACCATGGACAGAAGAATGGAGAGATAAAAATTTTTAAAACTCACAATTCTTTAGTACTCGTGGTTGTCCTAATGGTGGTAGAAATGCAGTAGAAATGCACTAACTAGTGAGTACCTATTGTATACGTGGCATACATTGTGCTAGAAACTAATGTGAATTTTCTCCTTTTTTCTTCGTAACAATCTTATTGTGGTAAGTATTATTATCCCTAATGTACAGATGGGAAAAGTGAGGTTGTAAGAAACTTAATTTCCTAAGGTCACATGTTTAATTTTTTTAAGTATTTATTTATTTTTGAGAAAGGTCACATGTTTAATTTTTAAAAATATTTATTTATTTTTGAGAAAGAGAGACAGAGAGACAGAGACAGAGACAGAGACAGAGGTAAGCACAGACTCCTAAGCAGGCTCCAGGCTCTAGGCTCTGGGCTGTCAGCACAGAGACCAATGTGGGGCTCGAACTCATGAACCATGAGATCATGACTGAGCCAAAGTTGGTTACCCAACTGACTGAGCCACCCAGGCGCCCCCTAAGGTCACATATTAAGTGGCTCAGCCAGAGTTAAATTTTGAGTCAGTTGGCTTCAAAGCCAAGGTGTTTTCTTCTGTACCATGCTGCTGATGGTCCCTGCAATGGGACAGTAGAAAGGGATAAGGCTGTCATCGTCACCTCCCAGAGGTAGTGAGCAAATTCTTTTCTGCTTGTGCTTTAAGCTTGTCCATATTTTTTCTGCTTAATTCCCCACCATTCAGACTTTCAATTGCTGTTTGAAAGGGAGAATTATATACAACCCCCAAATCAATTTTGGCTAAAAAAGGAGAGCTTCCAAGTACATGCCACTGGGGGATCACATAATGGCATCACTTTGATTTTTACTGCAAATGCTTAGGGATAAACACGGTAGTAAATATGCTATCCTGTTTAGCAATTTAAATATTCTCTGCGAGCTCATTAGGTCCTGTCACATCCACGCATATGGCTGCTCCTTGTGTGGGAGCGAGACTCCCAACCCAACAACCTGTTCTTCCCAAAGACAGAAGTTGTCGGGTAGGGGCCTGGTGGATGCTCCTCACATCGAGGACAAAGAGTTGAAAGGCAGCTCTTTGAAGGAATTACTGATAGTGTCGTTGCAGTGAAGCGTCTGACTTCATTTCTGATACTCGACTGCTGATGGCTTCTTAAAGCCCACTTTCCTTTGTTTTTCTGCCCCATATCTGGGCAAGCTTATAAGAAAACCAAGGTACTTCTTGCTTTGGCATCAGCGGGAAGTTGAAACCACTCAAGCACAGGCCCTCACCCCAGCCCCATTCTATAATCACCATAAGACCCCAACCTACTTGTCCTTCATTGCTCTCTTTCAAGCCATTTTTTGGCCCCTGGGGAGCCTATCCTGTTCTCCCCAGAGACTCTTATTATGCAAGTGATAAAGCTTTTCATATTCGCTTTGCAGGTGTGTGCATAGCATCATCAATCTTGGCACCCAGAAGTGAAGTTTGAGTAGGGGTAGTTTATTCTCTGTGAGGTGATCACAGCAGTCAGGGAGGGGAAGATTGAGCAAAAAATGACAAGGACCTAGGTTTCTGGGTGCTTGGCTGTCTATGCCAGCCACTGATAACTTGTAGTATTCCTGAAAGCAGGGTATGCAGAAGGCAGAGTCCAACAAATGCCCCAGTTTTATCACCACGAGGCTCTGGCACCAAAGCCCTGTATTGTCCTCTGGTCACATGTCCATGCCACCATGGACAACTCATTTTGCCTGGGCTGGAGGCAGCTTATTACCAAGAATCAAGATGGGTTGAGCTGCAGAGTCTCTTCCTCCCTAATATATACTCAAATATCATCTATTTCCACCAGGATATTGAGAGCATATTAGCCAGCAAAAAGTAGCTTGAAGTGATATTTAGCTCATGCCTACAACTTTTTCTCTCCTCTGCCCTTTCAAGATGTGGGAACTCTTAGATGCAAGCGTACTCTGAGACTATTTTATCTATCTAGACTATTGGAAATGAGAAAGATTGTGGGAAAGGGGGAGAAATGGATGAGCATTGTCAGGCAGGAGCTTAGCACTGACCTCTTTAACTGTCTGGTCTCCTGGGAAGAGATAGTGGCAGTGATGGAGGAAGGGGTGGAAGTGGGGGGAAGAGAGAGAGAGAGAGAGAGAGAAGAAGAAGAAGAAGAAGAAGAAGAAGAAGAAGAAGAAGAAGGAGGAGGAGGAGAGGAGGAGGAGGAGAAGGAGAAGGAGGAGAAAGAGAGAAGGAGGAAGAGGAGGAGGAGAAGGAGGAGGAGGAGGAGAAGGAGAAGGCGAACAAGACGAAGAGGAAGAGGAAGAGGAAGGGGAGGAGGAGCAGAAGGAGGAGGAAGGAGGAAAAGAGAACAGAAGAGAGAGGAGAGGAGAGAGAAGGTTGACCACAACCCTAGCACTTTGACATCAGAATGGAAGTCCCTGACTGTGTGCAGTCCAAGCAGTACTCCTTCCAGTGTTAAAAGAGCGGTGGGAGACATAGGGACAGGATGCATTTCCTAGTACCCAGTAGATGAATGGGAGTTTTCCAGATTCCATCATGCCAGAATGATGAGCTTCTGAACTTAAAGAAAGTAAATTTTAGGATAAAGAATTTCATTTCTTCCTTTCTAGTCTGGATGCCTTTCCCCCCTCCCCTGAATGCCTTTTTTGTTTGTTTTTCCTAATTGCACCTGGATAGTAGCTCCAGTACAATGTTAAATGGGAGTGGGGAGTGAGGAGTGTCTTGTTCCTGATCTTAGGAGAAAAACATTCAGTTTTTCCACTATTTGGTATTGTGTTAGCTATAGGTTTCCCATATATTCCCACATTCTTTGTTCTTTGAAGCTGAGAAAGTTGCCTTCTATTCTAAATTTGCTCAGATGTTTTTTATCATGAAGGGGTATTTAAAATTTTGGCAAATGATTTTTCCCATAACTATTGAGATAATTATATGATTTTTCTCTTTTAGACTGTTAATGTGATTATACTTATTGGTCTTAAAAATATTTATGTATGTATGTATGTATGTATGTATTTATTTAGTGAGAGTGTGCATATGTGTGCATGCATGCAAGTTGGGGAGGGGTAGAGGGAGAGGGAAAGAGAGGATCCCAAGCAGGCTCTGTGCTATCAGCACAGAGCTCCACAGATAGCTGATCCCATGAACTGTGAGATCATGACCTGAGCTGAAATCAAGAGTCTGATGCTTAACTAGGGGAGCCACCCAGGTGCCTCTGATTGATTTTTTAATGTTAAGCTGATCTTGCATTCTGAGGATAAACTCCACTTGGTTATGCTGTATTATTGACCTTTTTATATATTGCTGGATTCAATTTGTTTAAATTTTGTTAAGGATTTTTGTATCTATGTTCAATGTTGGAAATTAGTTTCTAGTTTCATTTCATCTTAGAATAACAAATTGGCTTTGGGATCAGGGTAATGCTAGAGTCAGAATGAATTGGGAGTGTCCCTCCAACTTTTATGTTGTAGAATAATTTATGTGAGATAGGCATTATAACTTTCTTAAAATTTTTGGCAGAATCTACCAGTAAAATTGTTCAAGCCCAGAGTTTTCTTTATGGAGAGGCATATATATATATATATATATATATATATATGGCTATTCAAGAGGCATATATATATATATATATATATATATATATGGCTATTCAAACTATTTCTTCCTGAGAGAGTTTTGGTAGCTTGTATCTTCAAAGGAATGTGTCCATTTCATCTAAGTATTAGATGAATTTGTATTTATCTTGTATTTATTGTCATAAATTTTTCTTAATATTTGATGATTTTCCTTTTAATGTCTGTGAGATCTGTAGTTATGCCCCTTCTCTCATTCCTGATGTTGGTAATTTGTTCTCTCTCTTTCCCCTGCCCCCCATCAATCTGCCTAGGAGGTTATCACTTTTATTGATATTTTAAAGGAAACATTTAATTTTGTTGTTTTTCTCCATTATTTTCCTGTTTTGCCTTTCATTGACTTCTGTTCTTGTCTTTATTATTTACTTCCTAATGCTTACTTTAGGTTTTATTTTTATTTTTCTAGTTTCTTAAGGTGGAAGCTTCAGTCATTGATTTGAAGTCTTTCTATTTTTTTTTTTAATACAAGGTTTACAGTGCTAAGAATTATCCTTTATGCCCTGCTTTGGCTTCAAAAAAGAAGACATTTTAATATGTTATGTTACAATAGTTTTTGATTTCCCTTGTGATTTATTCTTTGGCTAATGGGTTATTTAGAAGTGAGTTGTTTAGTTTCCAAATATTTGGTTATTTTCCATATATCTTTCTGTAGTTGATGTCTACTTTAATTCCACTTTGTTCAGAGAACATCTTTTGGATGCTTTTAATCCATTTTAGTTCTTCACCCTGCGCAAGAAGTGAACTAGCCAACAATCTCAGTGCCTGGGCAGGAGCCACTAAGGAATTCATCATCGTATTCAGAGAAGCAAAACCCCATAGGGAAAAGGTGTTGGCTTCAGCCTGTCTTGAGGTGAGGGCATCAAGCAACCAGGAGATGCTATAGTTTAGCAGACAAATCTCTGGGCATTTTTCTGCCCTTGCTCCAAATTGAGAAAAAGTTTTCCTTAAAGGAGGTGAGCGACTAAGTCAACTTTTCCCATAGCGCTTGATAAATCAACTTTAGCCCAGAGTGTGACATTCAGCTAGAATCTCTGAACTAAATATGCCAGTCATTATCTCTCCATGCCACCTCCTTGTTAGCAAACCTGCCCATCTACAGCCTGGAAGGTGTGTCTCCACTTATCATGTGTCTCTATCTCTGTAATAATCTGGTTGTGCTGATGTAGACACCCGGCCCTAACTGAGCTAATAAATGGCTCTTTGCAGGGAGTATGGAATGGGATGACAGAGATACAGTTATTAGTCTGAGGGGAGCTCAGCTGCCAGATTCCATTAGTGGTGGTGGTAGTGGTGTGGCCACCATTTCAGGGCATTCATGATGGGCCATGCAAAAGTGGGTGAATGAGCACAGAAACGACTCTGGGAGAGAGAAAGATGGAGAAAATAACATGGAAGATTTTAAAAAACCTTTTTAAAATGTTTATTTACTTTTGAGAGAGGGACAGACAGAGCGTGAGCAGGGGAGGAGCAGAGAGAGAGGGAGACACAGAATCTGAAGCAGGCTCCGGGCTCTGAGCTGTTAGCATAGAGCCCTACACGGGGCTCGAACTCACAAGCCTCATGAACTGTGAGATCATGACCTGAGCCAAAGTCGGACACTCAACCAACTGAGCCACCCAGGTGCCTCTGGAAGATTTGAAAGACAGGCACTGTGGGGTGGAAAAATGGTAGAAAAAGAACATCTCAACTTCCCATTTCCTATAAAGCCCATTGTAAGTTTTTCTTTTTTTTTTTTTATAATTTTGTTCCGTGGTATTTCCCTGGCTCCTTAAAATAAATTCCATTTTATTCAAGTTAGCTTAAGTGAACATCTGTTCCTTGCAACCAAAATGCCCCTAAAACATCTCATTTACTCAGTTTACCTCTTTAATTCCAGTATGATGGCTAGAATAATTAGCTTGAACTACTGGCCTCTTCTCCAGAACCCCTATTGTCCTGGTCAGGTATCCCAAGAGTCCCCTCTAAGAGAAAGACCAGCTTCTATTGGGACTGATATTTGGCTGATAATGATTCATGACGTCAATTAGGAAATGTGAGTGTAGCTGGTGTTGCTTAGTTTCTGGTCTT
This sequence comes from Panthera tigris, assembly GCF_018350195.1. Classification (NCBI taxonomy): domain Eukaryota; kingdom Metazoa; phylum Chordata; class Mammalia; order Carnivora; family Felidae; genus Panthera; species Panthera tigris. The sequence goes on along the minus strand of NC_056667.1, from coordinate 94,993,353 downwards.
CTCACATCTGTTTGGTCTCACAACATGCAGGAACCACAGGCAGCTGGGCATGAGGGACTGGCCATGGCTTCCAGAACTGCAGCAATGTCTCCCTGCTCCCTGGCTGTAGCCCTGGAAGGCCATTGATTTCCTCCAGGGTAATGCCTGAATCGTGCTTGAGGAGTCAGAGAGTAGTCATCTAACATGAGGACAGAAATGTAGAAAATGTGCTCAGTGTCCCCTGAGCCAGATTTAACTTTAATGTTCTTCAGCCCAGATGGTTTCCATTAATTTGCACATATTTATTGAGCATCTACTGTGCATCAATTATCTCATCTCTCTTTCCCCTGTTTGCTCCTCTTCTGACTGCTATTTCTTAATTTACATTCCAAGAACCTTTTCTTTTCCACTACTCCCTTGGGTTACTGACTCATTTCTCTGTTTTATTGCTGAACTTTCTCAAAGAGCGATCTAGTTGCTATCTCTACTTCCTTAACCTTTTACTAACTCCTTACCTCTGTGCCATCTATCTTCTGCTTTCCCCATGATACAATTTGGAGCCCTTGAATTTCCCTGCATCGTTATATCAAATGCCTTTTTTCTTAAGTTAGTTGAAGTGACTTTCAGTTCCTCGTAACTAAACAATTTCTAAGACATTCTCGTTTCCTCAGTTCACCTCTCTGACCTCTACACAACAATCAGTATAGTCTGACTCAGGGTGTTTTCTCTTCAGGCATCCAAGGGACTGGAGATTTCTCTGCCCAAGACCAAAAGGACCCAGGAAAACACAAATCTTGCCTTGCCTTAGCCACATCTCCCTTGATGTTCTTGAGGTGGCTGTGCACATACAGCAAATGGAAAACCATGAGCCCTTGTATTATTGGTTGGGCTAGAACTTGATACCTTACTGTGGGGATTTTTGGTAAAATCAATTGGAATATGCAGCTTAGGTTCAAGCCCACGGAGAATCTCTCTGCAGCCTATCTATCTTCAAGCTTGAGCAGGCAGTGGCTCAGTTACTGCTCCTGAAACAGGAAGCAGAAGAGAAGGTTAGTCAGAGGCCTGAAATATGACAATGAGGTCAGCATTTAACTCATTCTGCATTGGGGCCTTGTAGGAGATAGGGAAAGGGGTAGGGATGGTAGTGGAGACCTCACTTCCCATAGAGTGATCAGAGTGAATTACTTATAAAAATTATTTTTTCCAAGGTGTAGAGACACAGATAGGTAATGTGGAGGAACAGAATCCCTTAGCAAAATTTGATACTCAACATCTGTTAACCTTAGCCCATTTTTAGTATGCACACTGATATGTCTGACCCTTTATTTGCACTTCGTCTAGTCTTGCCCCAATCAAAATAATTATTCTCCAAAGTAATTTGGTGTATAATTATTATGCTATTCATTCACAGAACTGTTATATTGGTCATTCATTCAGCAAACATTTATTGAGCCAGGCAGTAGAGATAAAAAGTGAATCTGTAAAGCAAGGTCCCTAGTCTAAGGAGCTCACAGTTTATGAGATGGAGGAGAGGATGGGGAACAATAGATTTAGAGGCAGGTAAGTGCCATGGGGTGTTGTGAGTGAACTTTGAACAGTGTATAAGGAGAGAACATAGGAATGAGGCTCAGAGAAACTGGGTCCACTTCCTGGTCCCCCCTTTTCTGTGCACCTCTAGCCCAGATAAGACTCTTTTGGCTTTGTCAGTCAATCAGAGAAAGTAAGGCCCTTTTGGCTGGGCTTTCCACGCTTGTTTGTTCATGTGTTATGGTTAACAAACAGCCCCTGGTAACAGGTCATTAGTGCTGGAAGGGTCCAAGAAGATAGTTGGTCAATCTCTGAATTTCAGGAGTTGGAGGCCCAGAGAGAGAAAGGTTTTTGTCCAGTATGACCAGCCACACAGTATTACAGCAGTCTCAGAACAGAGCATTGATCAAATCCTGTATTGTCTGTATTGGAGGGACTCTTAAAATGTTCTAGTTCAACCCCCTCAGCTTTAAGATGAGGAAATAGACCCACCCCAGGAACGAGTGAATCAAAGTCACAGAGCCGGTCAAGGGCAGGGCTTAGATCTCCTTAGGTCTCCCAGCCCAGCCAGCCCTTCACTGATGCACCTGCCCAAGGCAGCCTTACACCCAGTTCAGGAGTCCCTGGCTGCTTTCTGGAAGAAGTGCCCCAGGGTCTCCAGATAAAGATAGGCTGTTCACAGGCCAAGTAGTGTTCCCTGGCATTTTGTTTTCAGACTTCTCTCTTGAGTCTTCTCTGTGTGTCGAGTCCCCTTGTCAGGAGCTCTAGAGTTCTTGTTCTTCTCTGTTCTCCAACTTGTAAGCTTTCCATAACTTCCTGCTTCTTTAGTCAGCTTCCTTCATCCCATGGCTATTTCCCTTCCACCCCACCCCCACCATTTCTTGGACAGTCAGTCCCTGCTTTCCTGGTAGCTCCCTCTTCCCCAGACACGGTTCCTCCCAGGGACACTGAATTTGTCCTGTGATATGAAACCTCTGGCTATTTGGTCAAGCCTGTTCCTTTCTTACAATGACACTACATTTTATTTTATTTTATTTTATTTTATTTTATTATTTTATTTATTTTTAAATTTTATTTTTGGCCATGATTCATGTTTAATGGCTGTGCTTGTCCTGGTCCCTCATTTATGCCACTCATAGGCCCACTGCTCTGGGGTCAGTGTTTTTTGCTCAAAGGCATGGATGTACAGGAGCTCTTCTGCTAGGCACCTGTTTACCAGCCCATGTCTCTGAAGCAGCAGCTTCCCCTTGAACTTGGCTGACACCACTAAAACTTGGAAGCTGGACGTGCAATGGTTGGGAGTAGTATCTTCCGCTTCCACAGACACTGCCTCCAGGTCCTGCTGCTGTTTTCTCTCAGAGGTACTTGATGCTATCACACTGTGATAGCCCAGCCAGGATGGAGCCCCAGCTCTGACCCCATTGCTTTTAAACCTGTTGACTAAAATATATGGAACAAGAAAGGAAGTCCATTATTTTGAAAAACATTTATCAAAACGTAGAAAAACAAAAATCATGAAATTTGTGATATAAGGATATATGTGCTTTTTTTTTTTTGTCAATTATAAGATCTAGTGGTGAGTCCAATGACTTCCATGATGTTGAAATGGTGATGAGCACAAATGATATGGCAAGTTGTAATATCATATTACAACATCTGTGTTCTTTGTTAGGGACAAATTCACAGGCATCACATATACTGCTATAGTTTGTTGCTACATTCATAATTGAATGCTAAATTTCAGTTAGAATTTAGTAAAAGTGAAGATATAATATTTTTCTCATACAGGTTCGTGGATCTCCTGAGTATCATTCATAAACCCCTTGGCCATTGTAGACTTCAGGTCAAGAAATCCTGTTGTAGATGATCCCATGGCTTGAAATGCTATATATGTGTAGATATTGCCTAAATTTATACGACAATATCCTTTTGGATATCTCCTAGATACCTATAAAACTCCACATATCAAAAAATGAATTTCTGATCTTATCCCCCAAACAGCTTCTCCTTGCTTTTTCTCATCTTAATAAATATCACCCCCATCCTCCTGGAATTCATTCTCTACACCTTTTCACTTTTATGTCTAATTTATAATTCATTCCATCATAAACTTATTCACCAAATATTTAGTTAGCACTTACTATATGCCAAGCACTGTTATAGGCATTGGGATTCAGCAATGTATAAGACAAGTCCTTGCTCTCATGGACTTATAAGATATTGTTGCGAGGCATTGACAATAAATAAGAGAATACGGCATATGGCATATGACAAATTAGTTATCAACAAGATACTCTAAGGTATTATACCTCAATGCTTCTTTAGTCCTGCTACTTCTTTCCATACCCACTGACATCCCTTCAATCTGAACCACTTTAGACTCTTGTTTGCAATAGTCTTCTATGTGTAGTCTGCAGCCAGACTTGTTCTGGTTCAGTCTTTTCTCTGTGCAGCAGCCAAAGTGAGGAGAGGGTCATATCCTTCCACTGCTGACACCCTTCAGTGACTTTCCACCACACTCGGAATAAACCAGGACTCTTCACTGGAGGGTCCTGTGTGATCAGGTCCTCAGCTACCCACTGTCTTCCTTTCCTACCAATTCCTCACCAGTTCTCTTTGATCCTCTTGGCCTTGCAGTTCATTGCAGGCATCAGTTTCCTACCTCAGGATCTTTGTCTCTCTTTAAGCCTGGCTGGTTCCTGATCCCCTTCGGATCTTAACTTAGTTCATCTTTATCCAAAATGCTACCTCCTTGGAGAGCCCTTTCCTAATCCCTGAATCTAAATTATGTCTGTCTCTCATTCTACCTTAGAGCAACTTCTTTTCCTTTATATAGCAAGCTACTAGTTACTATTTTATACAATATTCAAGCATCTATTTAATATGTTTCTCCCACTACACTGCAAGTTCCAAGATGGTAAGAATCTTGTCTGTTTTTCTCACCAGCTGTGTAACAGTTCCCAGCATATTGTTAGTGCTTAACAAATGTGTAGCTGTTGAATGAGTTATGAGTTACTATACCTTCATCTCTGACATCTGCCCCCAAACTCATCACATATTCCAGGTTCGTACTTCCTCTTTTATGCACAGGCATATTAAAAGCTCTATCTATACTTAAATTATTCCCAACCTAATCAGATACAGTTATTCTCAAATTCATCTATCCATCCATCCATTCATTCACTTAACCATTATTTATTGAGCACCTTCTAATTGCAAGGCACCATGCCAGGCAGTATATAATATTGAAAGACGAATAAGACACGGTCTTTGTCCTCAAGACATTTGCAACCTAGAAGAGGATTTAAGAAGTTTCCCAGTAGTCGTAGTGGGAAAATGGGTGTTCTGTGCCATGTCAGCATAGTGAGTGGTGACAGAAGTGCAAAAAAGGTAAATAATACTTCCAAGTAGAGAATTCAGGGTAACTTTCATGGAGAAGGTGGCAAATGAGCTGGATCTTGAAGGATGGGCAGCGTTAGATGGCCAGAGGTAGTAGAGGAGGCATCCTAGATGAAGTAAACTTACTGCACATAGAGTAAAAAATGTGCAGAAATAGAAAAATACAGGTGTGTTTTGGGATCCATGAATGGCATACCTGTAGGGGAGCTATGAAAGGCAAGGATAGAGTGTCTGGCATTTTGTTCTTTATTTCATATGTACTGGCGAGTCAGCAAAGATTGTTGGACAGAGGAATAAAATAAGAGTTAGGAGGGAGCACTGGAAAGACCTAATTGCCTGTGTGATTTTAAGTGAGGTTAGTTTTCCTTATTCAACTAAGAGATAAACAAAACATGGGGTCAGGATGTTTATCAGGGAAAAAAGGTATCTGTGTGGTTGGAGTGGATGGGGAAGTCCTTGTGAAATAAGGAGGACAACCCTTTGCCTTCTAGCTGGGACCCTGACTCATGGATGTTAAGGAGTCAAACTCAAAGTTACAAGGGCCACTCTTATCCTTAGACTGAGAGCCACTGGTGCCATAGCTGGGCTGTATTAGTCCACCTGAGCTGCCATAACAAAATACTACCAACTGGGTGGCTTCAATGACAGAAACTTACTTTCTCCCAGTTTTGGAGGCTGGGAAGTTCGAGATCAAGGTGCTGGCTGATTGCTTCCTGATGATCATCCTATGTCCTCACATAATCTTTCCTTGATGCATGGACATTGAGGGAGGGATCTCTCTCTCTCTCTTCCTCCTCTTATAATGCTATCAGATTAGGACCCCAATCTTTTGACCTCATCTAAGTTTAAATACCTCCTAAAAGCTCAATCTCCAAATATAGTCATAAGGGGGAATGGGGCTTTAAAATATGACTTTTGAGAGCACATAATCCAGCCCATAGTTTGGAGCAAATCAGCCTCCAGAGCCTTAAGAATCAAAGACAATGCAGGCTTCTAATAACATCTTCTGGGGACCCCTCTCAAGGGACAAAATACAAATAGACCCTACCTGTTTTATATATCGGGCCTCCACATAGGCTTTCCTCTAAAGGGCAGGTTATGCTGCTAAAAATATTTTAGGAAACACTTGACCTAGTTTGATGACTTCATTTTACCAGAGGAAGAGAAGATCCTGAGATTCAGAAAGATAAAGAGACTTGCTCACAGTCATGCAACAAGATAGAGACGAAGTCTAGTAGCCAATGAGCATGACTAGAATCCTGTGCAAGGACTCCTTGTCCAGTATTTTGTCGATTGTTCCTCATAGATTTCTCCAGGTTCGAGAGAGGAGGCCATGGAGGTCCCCATCGTGGGCGTGACTAATGGGGACTCTCCTGGCATAGAGGGTTGCTTACTGAAGATCTTGTCCAGAGGAGGAACTAGTGCCCTCCTACTCCAGGTGGCACTGGTCTTTTATCTGTTCTTCCTTCCCTACTTGGTCTGCATGCCCAGACTTCTATAATGAGTTGACAGGAATTATGGGCTACTAAATAATTTGGATGTTTTTCCTAAACAAGTGTGCCCAGAAAATTTTTGTCGTAGATGCTTAAGTGTTGCTCTAATTTGCTGTCTGTCAGCCACCCAGAAGAATCAGAGGAGGTAAGTGGTTTCCTCTCTGGAGATGGGAGAGACGGATCCTTGCCACATAGGGAGAGATTGATGTGCCGAGGATTGTCAAATCAGCTCTAATCTTTTACGAATCCAAAGACACATAATGAAGACAAAGAACAAAGCTTTTGGGGCAAAGGAAGAACCTGTCTGGGGCTCCTTCTGAGTTCAGAATGCCCGGACTTGGGTTGCAAAAGTTATTTTTATAGAAAAAAGAATTGATTAAAAAAATCTATTTATCTTGTAACTAACAGGGTGTGTGAGAGGGTGGCAGAGAGCTCCATACATGGTCCCTCCTGGTCGCTGGAAGGCCCCTTTACTTTCCCTTATCCATGAAGATATATCAACCAAAGCTGCTTGCTGCTACATTAAGATACAGGGCATCCAGATGGCCAAATGTTTTCCTTAGACCATCTCCCTTTTATCATTTACTCATCTCCTTCAGGTCATAGCTTAAATGTTTTTTATCTTCTCCTCAGAAAGTCATTTCCTGACCACCCTACCTTCCCCATTATTATTCTCAACGTGAAGCTTTTCCTCTCCTTCAGAGCACTTAACCCAGGGTATAATCATATATTTATATGTTTGACGTTTGCCTTTCCCAGACTCTAAGCTCCACTTGGGCTGTGATAAACACCAGTGTATTACGGGTGTTTGATCAGTATCTGGCACATCATGGGCACTCACTGAATATATATTGAAGAAACAATTGGTTTATTTCCACTAATGTGGAAGTTTTCCTGTTTTCTCTTGTTTTATTGGGGACCAACTGCTTGTGTCTTTATGTTGCATTCAATAATCTTGGTAGCTGTGGATTTTCAGCCCAGAGCTAAGAAAATAAAGGGGTGTGAGAAATGAGTTTAGTCTGTAATTGTCCAATGAAAGATCAAATCTTGGAATGAGACTTTCTGTGACAAATTCATTCATTTAATCCTTCAGCAAATGTTTATTGATCAAGTACTATATTACTTGCACTGTAAAAGTGCAAGGGATACAGAACAAATAATATGGATATGGTCTTTGTCCTAATAGAGCAGATAGAAAAAGTCAACAAAGAGAGCATAAGCAGGATGGTGTGCTGGAGTGTAAGTGGGGGGAAACTACATAGGGAGGGGGCTGAAAAAGTCTGCTCTATACCAAGGCCTGGGGATCGAGAATGCACCAGCCGTATAAAACAAGCACAACGGGCTAAGGGAACAACAAGTGCAAGAGGCCGGAGATGGGGATGAGCTTAGCATGTTGGAGGGACAGAAAGGAGACAGGGGTGCAAAAGTAGAGTAAACAAGGGGCAGCGTGGATTGAGATAAGATCAATCAATTGAGGAACAAAGGGTTCCAAAACCGTGATAATGGATTTAGAGTCTATTATAAGAGCAACAGGAAGCCACTGGAAGATTTTAAAGAGAGAAGTGACATAATTTGGTTTATATTTTAGAAAGAGTGGAGATTGGATTAGAAAAGGGCAAGATAGATCCAAAGAGACAAGTGAGTCTATTGCAGTAGTCAAATCAGAGATGGGGGGTTGACCTTGGGTAATGGCAGTGGGAATGAAGAGAAGTGGACACTTGAGATTTATTTAGAGGTAGAATTGACAGGTCTCAGTGATGGAGTGAATGCAGAGGATGAGGGAGAGGGAGAAATTGAGGATGACTCTACTATGACAAATGGCCTTTTCCTTGAAGTCGTGCATCTTTTCAATTTGCTACTGACTTGACCCACCCTGATTTCCATCATCATAAACCATTAAGGCTTTCACTATTTCCTCCTTGACATCACTTAGGCTCCATATTTAGCATCTTAATTCAATAATGTACAATCTGTATGGCTCATATCTTGATCTTCACAGCTCATTGAACCTCTTTAAATGGTCTACAACACACATGAATTAAACATGTGGACAAAGTGAGAGAAACTCTAAGTGGCAGTCATCCCCTCTCTCTTAGCCAAAAGTTCTGAGCACAATCCAGGTGGGGCTTTGACTGAAAGGTAATGCTGATGGTTACTGCCTCAGCAGGTGTTCTCAGGAAAGTTGGAGAAAGTCAAGTGTCTCAAAGAGAAAAGCATATGGGGAAATGAAGGAGAGAGAGACACAAAGTCTGAAATACCAGGGACTGACAGTCAAGCATCTTTACCATCCTGAAAAACTGAGCTAGATGAGGTGACCAGTGTTTCATTAAGCCTGGCAGTATATGTGTAGACACAGAGACAAAGAGGAAGGGAAGGTTGGAGCTGGGTGGGAGAAATGAGGCTGGTAATGGGAATAACAGTGGCTCCATTTACTGCAGTCTTACTATTTGCCATGCAGTGTGCTAAGCCCTTCAGGCAATTTGTACTATTTGATCCTCACAAAACCCCTGTAAGGATGATCTCCATTTTACAGATGAAAAAACTTAGGCTCAAACTTAGGCTTAGGTAACTTGCTCACAAATAACAAAATAACTGATAGAACAAGGATTTAAACCCAGATTAGTGTGACTGCAAAGCCTGTGTATACTCCATTGCCTCCTTTAAACAGAGAGAGACTAGAGGGAAAGTGGAGGACGGGTAGATGGAGAGAGGGAGAAAGAGCCTGGGAGAACAAATGTACTTGATCTTGCAAGAAAGTAGTTGACCAAAACGAAGGAGAATCTAACCTGAAGGAAAAAAAAAAGTAGATCAGTTTACGACATGAGAGTGGATCAAATCTTATGAAGTTTCTAGAGATGGATACGGTGTGTTGTCAGCAGCCGCCCACTACATTTCCCTGCTGGCTGTGGGCTCATAACTTCTGCCTTTATTGCTATTTCTGCTCCCAGACATGAACTCTCTACCTTGAGATGAGCCAATAGTCCCGGACTCCCCTGGACCAGACCAAAGCCCACCCAGGGAATGGAGAGGCTGGGGTGGGGAGAGCTGTGTGAACCTTGATTCCCGAGTGAAGAAAATTCATGCTAGATGAAAGACCCCAAAGGGGAAGAGCTATCCTGTAATTAGGTGAGATTTATAACTTGGCACCGAAACTGCTCATTTAGATATTCATTTTCCCTGCTCTTGCTCCACGTTTTCAAAGAAATTCCACGAGCATCCTTGTGGCTCCTGGATCCCGGAGGACATTCCAGGAAGAGGTTGTTTTGCTATTCAGAGAAAGAGGACCAGAATAATTGAAGGCTCATATCTTCTGCCTCTGTGTCCTGGATGCACTGCACTCAGTCTGTTAACAAGTGTTTATTGAGACCCAACTAGATGGCAATTTGTTGATTAGTCAATTGTACAACCATTAGTACAATTGATATTGATGCACCACATCCTGTACTAGATAGCAGAGCTACACAAGTGAAACTGACAGATGCAGACCCTGTCCTCATAAAGCTTGCAGAGTACTGGAGTAGATAGATACTGAATAAGAAATAAGAACTTGTAAGTGCACTTACAGGAGTACAGGAGACATAGAAGTATTCTCACATTCTGTCATCACACCTCAGTTGGTGCCTTTAAGTAGCCCTTTGACCCTGGATAAGTAATTTCTAATCATAGTGAGCCTTAGTTTCTTCATCTGCAAAATGACGACCATTCACTCTTGCAATACATGTTTATTGGAGAGTTCTAGAATTGCTTTAGCTAGACTGACAAGAGAAGGCTTTGCTGGAGATGGTGTTTAAGCTGAGACCTGACCGATGTGAAGGCATCGGCGGTGTGGAGGTTGGCAGTGGGAGGAGGTATTTCAGAAAAAGGGAATGTGCTTGCAAAGGCCATGAGGTGGGAATGAGCACAACCCTGTCCTCCACTACTCACAGGCAGAGTACTATGAATTGCTGATACAAGAGTAATTTATTGGTTTTTTTGTCCTCAAAGTTTTTAGGCATGGTTATTATTCTGAATCACCGTCCCCACCTCAATGAGCTTCCTTTATAACTATGGAGGAAAAAGCTAGAATCTTTAGAAAATATAAGATGATGGTTAACAAAGTGCTAAGTGGTGAGTTGGCACTCAGAATGTTCTGTGGAAGGTTGGAGGTGGGGAGGTCTGTGTAGGAAGGGATAGGTACATCCTCTTTGTCGTGGGGGTTAGATGTGTAAACGGTGACTGTGTTCTGGGCTAGACAGGCACCAAATGGTGGAAAACACAGGTGCTGCACTTCAACCTGCAGTTCCACCTTCCTCTGTTGCTAAACCTACCCTTGGAGAGAAAAGGCTATGTTGTTGCAATGGTTTGATCTCTCTGTGGAGCCACTGGCCTTGGGAAGAGCCCTCGTGGGGTGTGGGAAAACAGAGACTGGATCCAGAGAGAAATATGATGGAGAAGGAGAAGAATTGAGGGGCCAAAGAAGTATCCCCAAATAAATAGCAGTTGGCTCAATTAGCTAGATCCTTGGACTTTAGAACCCAAGCTCTTTCCTGCCTCCTGCCTTCTCCAAAGCTCTCAGGCTATAGATAACATGGTTCATGGACTTGGCTGTTTAGTTATGGCTTCATTTCAACTCCAAGATTGGATTTTTTGCTGTAACCTATGTTGGAGACCATATGGGCATTTCAAGCATCCCATGCCCGTAAACCAATAAATACAAATGAAAACAAATCAGCTCAAAACAATGTTCTCTCTGTCTCTTGCAGGCTGAGCCCTGGTGGCAACAGCTGCAGAGGAGATGAGGAGCCCCCATGCTGTTGCCTGGCTAGCTGTCCCCAAGCTCCTCACCTAGTGGCATACTTTAATTACACTGGTACTTTTTTTGAAGGGGTATCTGCCACCCAAGTGGCCTTCTCATTTCTGGAAGGAGGCCAGAAAGCTTCAGTCTTTGCTGCCATATCAGGACTTGAGTTTATCTCAAGAGTGTTGTGGAGAGTTGCCCTGCTAGCAGCATGTGGCTCAATTGCCCGGGGAGGAAGTAGCAGACCCTTCCTATGTTCAGTAAAACAGGTCTCTGTTTTGGGTGCAGTGGCCTTGTCGTTGGTGAGTGTTATGGTGCAGGGAAGGGGGAAGGGAAAGGTTTGGGTTTAATGAATGGACTGTTCTCAGTAGAGAAAATATCAATTCACAAATGAGCCAAGGTAGGAAGGAAACTTCCTGACATAAATTAGACGTAAAAGCAGACAATTCAGGGAAGAGTGGAATCAGCTTTCTGTGAAACTCTAATTGGAGAACTATTTATTTATTGATGTTATTGCCTGGATTCAAAGAGATGAACAAAATGACTTCTAAATTAACCCACACATACTCATCGAGCGCCTAGTGTTTACCAAGTATTCTTCATCCTAAGTCTCTTTTCCTTAGAGCTATGCTGTTCCTCTAGAGCATAATCAGCAAACTATGGCTGTTGGGCCGAATCCAGCCGTGTGTTTTGTTAATAAAGTTTTATTGGAACACAGTCATGTCCATTCACTTAGCTATTGTTTGTGCCTGTTTTCACACTGCACTGGCAGAATTCAGTAGCATGACAGAGACCGCATGGCCTGCAGAGCTGAAAATAACTATGATTTTGCCTTTTACAGAAAAATTTGCCATCTTTGCTCTTAAGTTTTGTGTTTTGGAAAAGAATTTCACAATGAGGTGATAGCTGGGAAGAGGTGGGAAGGAAGGGAGAAGGGAAGTGATATGGGCTGGATGGGACATTGGTGTAGTAGTTCAGCACATACGCCCTGGAATCTAACAGACCTGGGTTCAAAGCCCAGCTCTGCCAGTTATTAGCTGTGGCTTTGGGACATGAATCTCAGATTCATTTGTGAAATGACTCTGACAATTGTACTTACCTCCTAGGATGGTTATGAGGACTGGAGTGATTAATGTAAGCACTGCCTAATGCAAAGTAAGTGCTCCACAGAGAGAAGCTGTTCTTTTTATTACTAACTAATCCTATGTTCCAGGCAGTAGGCTAAACACGTCATGTATGTTGGTTAATCCTTGCACCTTTCCTATGAGGTAGGTATTTTTATTTCTACTTTACAGGGAGGGATCTGTAGCACAGAATGTTGCTTTGGGTACAGGACTCATGGGTGGCAAAGTAGTCAGTTGGAACCTACATCCTGTGGATCCTGCAGGAGGCAAAATGGTGAAGTAGCTATGGGCACCAGCAGAGGCTAGGGAGAGCCAAACCACCCTTCAACTTTCTCCAGCACAAGTCCCAGCTCCAGGAGGAAACTGTGAAGACATTTGCTGAGTTGGTGCAGAGGTGTCTCTCAGAGGATGAGGGCAGAGTGCACCCCCCAGCCTGTGGAGGAAATAGGCCTCTGGGTAGTTTCATTTTTAGAAATGGAGCATCCATGGCCAGAGTCCTGGGAACTTTTGTATCGGGGAGTTGACAAGGTCTGCTTTGGGACATGGGATGGAATTACATGGTTTCCTCCATTTCCTGTTGCCCTCACCTTTAATTTCTACCCACAGCTCTTGATGTCATCCTGGGACTGGACAGAAAGTACCTGGGTTGGGAAGGGTAGGTTACAGCTGAGAAGAGGGTGATGTCTAACAGTCACGATGGAATGACAGCCAGGGAGAGGAGGGTGGTGAAGCTACCAGGTGGTATCTTGAGGCTAAATCATACATATTTTAAGGCAAAATCCAGAAGCTTTATCCAGTTACCTGGGTCTACTGATGTCACTTGGACTGGATCAATATATCTTCCTGGAGAATTCAGAGGAGAAAAATCTATGTGGGGCCTGCTCTGTAGGGAGAGCACGTTGGTGCCAGAGAGACAGCTCCGTGATGAGAATATTAAGCACTCATGAACTGATGTTCATACCATCTCCCAGGCTGGAGCTTGTCCCGACCCTCCAGATGGGGCAAGTGGTATGGATGGAGAGTGAACAAGCAGGAGGCTGTCATACATTCACACACAAAAGGATCGAGCATTTATTGAATTCCTATGGTGTGCCAGGCTGCACGCTGGGCACTAGAGTTTCAACACTAACGGGACACCACGACTGTCCTTCAGGGACAAGCTCTGGGTTTGCTTTGCCTATGGAGTGGGCTCTGAAGGAGACCCCAGGTGCCATGGACACTGCAGAGCAGAGGTGTGGAGCTCACTCCTTCACCAGCTGCCTCAGTGATGCTTTGTTGGAGGATGCTAGAGACAGGTTGCTTCTCCAAAACCAGTCCCCCACCCATTCCTGGGGTACACACAATGACCATTCCTGAAGCCTGAGTCACCTGGGTTGTTTAGTCTCACATTATTTTCTTGTCTCTTTGTTCCTCATCTCCTGTTTTGTTTTCTCATCCACAAGTGGGAGGGCTTCATTAAGCTAATTAAAAAGGCACCAGGGAGAAATCATGACAGAAAACCACTTTGGTTTTCCAGAGTGACACAGAGGGAGCATCATCTCTGCTTTCCTTTACCACAGTCTGAGCTGCCTCTTCTCCTGTGACTGTGAGGTAGAGGTTGGGGGTGGTAGGATAGGCAGCAACAAAGACAGGGGGCAAGATGGAGACCTTCTCAAGTAGCTGAGCTAAAGCCCAGGCTGCCCGGCCCTCAGGCAGTCTCCACATCCCTGCTCATCCCCCTCCTCATTCTTCCAATGACATCATATTCTACTAAACCACAAAACTTACAGTCTCAATTGCTGGTGTGTGTTGGGAGAAGCATGCTCATAGAGAGCTGTTGCTTCAGGACCTTTCTAAAAGAGAATGGCACATATTCCTTGTCAATATGGGGTACACCTGGGCATCGGGATAGGTCTTTCTTCTATTGAATTCAAATCCATTTTGCTGTTGCCCAAAGCCACAGATCTCTTGGAGGGGGAGAATGGAACAGATACTTGGCATTGTGATAATTGATCTTACTTGGAAACAACTCAGGAGGGCTTCTCCAGCCTGAGAATTTGCTCCATTCCTGATATGACATAGACTTTGTCTCACAGTAGTTTGTGGTTTATTACACAACCCTGTGTAAATGCAGACCTTCTGTCTTGGATCCTGTGTTCTTGTCCTGGGACAGATGGTGGCAAGGAGAATGTGAGCTCAGGGCTGACATGGACACTGCATCTCGCCTCTTCAGTGGCTGAGGACACCCATGTATTTTCTTTCTCTCCAGCCTGAGGCTCCTCCTGGGAGAGAATGACCACTCCTTGACTTCCAAGATTTCCCTTCCATGTGCCCTTAAGGCACCAACTACCCAGTATCTGGCCCTTGAGGGAGGCAGTTTCTGGAGTGCCTCTCCACCCAGGGAGGAGTCCACCCCTTCTCTAGGCCTATGCAAGCCAGACTGCCAGAGAAGAACTGTTCCCAGCATGGCAGACTGATTAATTAAAGTCTGACAAGTCCAAGGCTCAAAATCCTCAGCTTTTCTTGGTGGTCTTGAGAAAAAGAGAGAGAGAAAGAGAGAGCAAGAGTGAGAGCGAGAGCGAGAGAGAGAGAGAGAGAGAGAGAGAACAGATCCAAACTATAAATTGCTTTGTGCTCTTTTTTAAAAAAGTTTAGTTATTTGGGGCACCTGGATGGCTCAGTCAGTTGGGTGTCCAACTTCAGCTCAGGTCATGATCTCACAGTCTGTGAGTTCAAGTCCCGCGTCAGGCTCTGCACTGATAGCTCAGAGCCTGGAGCCTGCTTCGGATTCTGTCTCCCTCTCTCTCTGCCCCTCCCCAGCTCGCACTCTGTCTCTCTCTCAAAAATAAAATAAAATAAATTTAAAAAAAAGTTTAGTTATTTATTTTGAGAGAGAATGTGCATGAACAAGCACATGCAAGTGGGGAGGGGCAGAGAGAGAGACGGAGAGAGAGAATCCCAAGCAGGCTCTGTGCTGTCAGTGCAGAGTCCAACATGGCGCTTCAGAACTTATGAACTGTGAGATCATGACCTGAGCTGAAATCAAGAGTCAGACCTCAACTGACTGAGCCACCCAGATTCCCCAAAGCCTTGCTTTGTGCTCTTTAAAGCAAAGTACGCAGACATTGGGCACTACGCTGTAATTCTTTTTCAACATTTTATTATGTAAAATTCTAAACATACTTTAAAATTGAAAGAATTTTACAGTGAACACCCATGTATTGACTACCCAGGTTCTATCATTTGCACTGTACTGTACTTATTCCATCTATCTTCAGTTCCTCCATTCTTCTAGCCATCCATTGAACCATCTCAGCCTCCACCCCAGACCCCAGACCAAATGGATCAGAGACTCCAGATGTGGGCCCAACAATCTGCATTGTAACATACCTGGTGATTCTGATGCTTGCTCAAATTTAAGAACCACTCAAACTTTTTGATGCATTTCAAAATAAATTGGAGATATTGGTACACTTCCCCTTAAATATTTTATGCAATAAATATTTATTGAGCACTTACCAGGTACAAGGCAGTATTCTTAATGCTAGGGAAATAGTCTTTCACAGCCTGATAGATAACTGTCATTAAGTTGAGAGAGACAGAAAGAGAAAGGGGGGCACCTGGCTGGCTCAGCTGGGTCGTGAGTTAAAACTCCATGCTGGGCATGGAGTCTACTTAACAAGAATAAATATATAAATATTAAAAAAAACCAAACCACAAAAAAAGATGTTGACAGAAGGAGAGAGGGAAGAAGGAAGGGAGGGAAGGGGAGAGAGGCATGTGAGCAGGAAGGTAAGTAAGCAAAGCAGAGTTGAAAACTTTTTCATGTGATTATTGGCACATGTAAGTGACTAGCAACTGACCAGAAGCAAGTAGAACAGAAGCCTGTTAAGTCTTTGAGGGACTTGTACCATTAAAGGATTTCACAGTGTTTGCCCAGTAGGATGTAGGAATTTGTTGCAGATGGGACTGAATCACTGGGACTGATTACTACAGTTACATTGTGCTTTTTCTATCATGGTGTATGGCACAGAGGCTGCTCTCCAGGGTCCTGAAGCCAGAGCCCATCAGTCTCTGCCAAAGACTGACCCAGCACAAAGCAACCCTAACTACTGGGTAGACATTTGGGGCTCCCAGGCAAAATTTTGGAAACGACCTTTTTGGGCTTCCTAAAAAAGAAATGGCTCTCCATATTTCATCAACACAAAGAGGGAAAAGGAAAGAGAGAGGGAATGAGAGAGTGAGAGCCCAAAAGTGAGTTTCATCATGCCTATTTGTGGGTCCACACTGAGTCAAGCAAATAATTAGACTTAAGTAAATAGAATTATCTGAGTCAACGAGTAGTGTTCCTATAAACTTTAAGGGTTTAGGTGAATTTGTTTAGGTACATAACTGACACTTTGTGACATTTTAGAACAGTGATTCTTAAAATGTGGTCTCTAGATTAACAGCATCAACATCACCTGGGAACCAGTTACAAATGCAAATTCTCAGCCCTTCCCTAGACCAATTGAATCAGAAACTCCAGAAATGGGCCCCAAATCTGGGTTTTAAACCCTCCAGGTAATTTTAGTGCTTGCTAAAATTTCAGAACCTCTGCATCTAGCAAAATGGTTCTCAATATTGGCTGCACAGTAGAATCACCTGGAGCTTTGTAAAACCTGAGGCTCGGTCCAACCCCCACCTCCAAAATGGAATTAGAGAGAGTGGGAATGATTTTCAGGCTTTGTTGTGTTTTAAAATTTCCACAGGTGATTTTAATCTATAGCTAGTGTTGAATCACTGCCTTAACAGTTTAGAGAACACATAGAAATATACAGTGAGTCAATTGGGAATGACAACTCCCAAAACCATGGCTTCTAGCTATTAGCCTTGGGCTTCTGGGCCCTGAAGCCTTTCTGGGGTTCCTTGAAGACAGACTAGGTCATCCTGGCCACACAAAGACATCTCACTGATATGAAGTAGGAGGATACTAGAACATCCGCATAAAATTGACGTAAGTGGAATTTTGCCACCATTGATTATAAGGCCCAATTTGTGGCATTGTTTAGAATGACACCATCATATTACAGCTCTTTGATGAGGTCATCACATTTTGATTAGTCTCTGGTTTCCCACCCTGTCCCCCTTGATTCCCTAATCCTGGGTCGACAGGGAGGCACAGTCTTGTGGAGTAGAAGTCATGACAACAAAAGATGTAGAAACTTTTCTAAGCCATCTTAAGGAGTGAGAATGGGGAGGTCTCAATACATTACCTCTCTACGTCTATTAGAGACAGTGGGACAGGCTGAAAAGAAAAAAAAGATAACACGTACAGCAGTGGTTTGTAAACTGTAAAGCATTATAGAAATTAAAGGCACTATTATAATGATTTTCTTCTTAAAATAATAATTATGCAGGTGGGCATCATTGCAGTGTGGTCTGATTCTAGAGGAATCTAAATGCTGTACATCGAATGAAGCATCTTAGCAGTATTGCTGCTAAGTTAGAGTTTTGGGGAAATGCGGACTCCATTGAAGGTTTAATATGTGAGACCAGCCAGGGCTTAATCTCCTAGTCCCTCCTCTGAGTTTTATAAAATGACTCAGATCTGAGGTGCTGTAAGATCCTATCAGACTGCATCTGTTTTTAAGGAAATCATAAAATGGTACTTTAGAAGGAATTAGGACAGGTTGGGGGCATTTTGGGGGCAATACAGCTAAAATGCCTTTCATCTGTCTCATTTGTTTTTCCCTTAAGTCTCAGAGACACTTTTAATCAATGTTTTAGAAACTGGATGTCATTTAAAGAAGTTAAGATTTCAATCATAGCAGGGGCGATGTTGGAAAAAATTTTAAATAAATTCACTTCATTTCCCTTTGAAGAGATGCCAAAATGTATCTCTTCATTCTAGAGCAAAGCTATCTATCTGAGAGACATTGAAAACTCCCTTCCAAAGTTACTTCTAGAGTCTCCATGCTATCTCTCTGCATTATTTACCACTAAGAGCACCTAAAATAGCATTAGCCTGGCAAATATAGGGCACGGGGAGGGAGCTGGGGTTGGGGAGGTAATTACCCAACCCATTATGGAAGCTGTGCTTGAGTTAGAAAGGGAAGTTGAGCACCTTCTTTAGGCATCATTCAAATTGGAAGGGATTTCAGATCATTTGATGTTGTAGGCTTTGGATCACTCTATGAGAGGTTAGATGTTAGTCTGGCAGTATAATAATTTTCTCTGCACTACTACAAAATGCAATGGAGAGAGAAGGTGATAGAGGCAGTGTAGCTTGTATCCAAGGTTGGTTCTTGGCATCACTGTGAAAAAAATTTTTTGTCCGTGCCATCATTGTCCCTATTCCATGATTTTTGCTCCCTTTTTGTATCTTCTATCCCAGAACCAGGACTAGGATGAGGCAAGCATAGTGCCTAAGGTAAAAACTTTAAGGACACATTCACTCTCATGTTTGTTTAAGTACCAATTCTGCACCTGCGTGAAACTGAAAATGTTTTGCTTCCTTATATTTTGAACTCTGGGCAGCATGCTTGCCTCACCCTAGTCCGGGCCCTGTTTTACTCACATAAAAATACCCAGCATTTACATACTAGTCCCCACATATTTCTTCCCTATCTTACCACCAGGAAAATCATCTGATAAGCTAATTTATGCCAGAGAGTTGGAAGCATACTGAACTACTACTCCCAGGAATATGTGTGT
The DNA here is from genome assembly GCF_018350195.1 of Panthera tigris. Classification (NCBI taxonomy): domain Eukaryota; kingdom Metazoa; phylum Chordata; class Mammalia; order Carnivora; family Felidae; genus Panthera; species Panthera tigris. The sequence continues at coordinate 94,974,379 of NC_056667.1, read as the reverse complement.
CTCCAAAGAGGATTTATGGAAAGGCAATTTTCGACCATTTCAGTCTTAATCTGTATCCAAAAAAGTTGAAATCAAAATATTTAAGAGATATTTGAACTCCCATGTCCATTGTAGCACTGTTGACAATAATCACAGATGAATGGATAAAGAAAATGTGGTATACACATACAATTGGATATTATTTAGCCTTAAAAAGAAGGGAACCCTGTCATTTATGACAATGTGAATGGGAGATATTATGTTAAGTGAAATAAGCCAGAATAGAAGGACAGATACTACATGATTCCACTCGTTCAAGGAATTTTAGTCAAATTCATAGAAACAGAGACTGGAATGGTGGTTGCCAGGGAATGGAAGGAGGGGGAAATGGAAAGGTATTAAGTAGAGGTACCAACGTTCAGTTACTCAAAATTAATACATTCTAAAAATACATTTGTACAGTCTCCATGGTCAACAATGCTATATTATATACTTAAAAATTTGCTAAGAGGGTAGATCTCATAATAAATGTTCTTTTTACAATAAATAGAGGGCTGGAGGAAACTTTTGAAGGTGATGGATATGTTTATGGCATAGATTGTGGTGATGGTTTCATGGGTATATGCTTATCTCTGAGCTCATCCAGTTTTGTACATTAAATATGGGCAGCTTATTGCATGTCAATCGTACCTCAATACAGTGTTGTGTTTTTTTTTAAGCAAAGGGCATTTTATATGGAACAAGAAGAGATTCCATTGACTAAAGGCAAAATTCATGGAGATAATGAAAGATAAAATTGAAAAGAAATGTTGGGGTCAAATTATGAAGGGCTCTGAATACAGGCTTTGAATGCCATTGTACAAACCATGGACTTCAGGTCACAGAGAGTGATATAACTGGGTTGAGAGCGTTTAATTTGAGGAACATGGGAAAGGTCTCATCCAACTATAATATCTTTCCCTTAAGCCCACTGGAGTTTAATTTGAGTTTCCCATTGGATATGAACACATTTGGAGTAACAGGTCTTGAGGGTTGGGCAGCCCCTGAATATAAGCATTCATTCATACTTTAGTGTAAACTAGTTTAGTTTTAGTTTAGTTTAGTGCAATCTAGTATAAACTAGTGACCTAGTTTAATGTAACCTAGTAACCTAGTATAAACTAGTAACCTAATTTAGGGTAACCTAGTCACCTAGCATAAGCTAATAACCTAGTTTAGGGTAACCAAGCATAAACTAGTAACCTAGTTCAGGGTAGCCTAGTAACCAACCACAAACTAGTAACATACCGTAAACTAGAAACCTAGTGTAGCATAAGCTAGCAAACTAATGTAAACTAGTTTGTAATGTAATGACTTGTAATGACTCATGAAAATCAGGCGATTTGGACTATATTTACAAAAAGAGCACTGTTCATGGAAAGTAGACTTTAACAGCATTCTCCAGTATGGTACTTGGGACAACAGACTACGGCCAAGAAAATGATAACAACACAGGAGGCAGCCATGGGATAATATATGTCAATTATGATAACTAATTTATAATTCAAAAATCAACTTTGCCTCCATTATTTCATTTTATCCTCACAACAGCCTCAAGAGGGAGATGAGACAGTGGATACTTTTATCAATAAGCACACTGAGCATCTCAGACTTTCCTGGCCCAAAGGTCACCGGGTCTCTGCCAGAATCCAAGCATTCTTTTTGCCACCCCGCAAAGCTCACCTATTTCACACTGTTGCCAAAGGCCAGTCCATTGGGGATTTAAAACTTTGGTCCTTCTATTAAATGCTATTATGTATCTGAGACTGTGAGCCTTGAAGTCATGAGCATTGACAGATCTGTGAGTAACAAAATCAAGGCAGCTCAGCTTGTCTGCTTGTCCTAGTCTTGACCTTCTATCTCTGAACTTCTATTTATGTTCTATTTGTCAGTGGGTTTTCAGAATACGTGGAGTGGAGAGAAGGAATATGAAAAGAGTATTATTATTGTGTTAAAACCATGGAATATTTGCTGTTACAATTATTGTTTGACATATTGCTGGCACTTGCAGAGAGAGGACTCTGAGCCAAGCCATTGCAAGTCTGTATTGTGCAGTTATTAATGCATGACTGATACGCTCATTACCCTCAAACCTTGGGCAACTAATTTCCTACTGAGTTTCCACTTCTTCTTCCCATAGAGACTCTTGCTTCTTGAGCCTGGAGCCTGGAACTGGAAACAGAGCCTTGGGGACCTCACCGCTCCCCCAAGGGAGATGTCTGGTTAGCTTGGAGTTGGTGTGGTGGGAAAGAAGGCCCTTTGTTAGACTCATCCTTGCACTCTGGGAGGCAGAAAGGGAGGCATCTGCCAAAATAGAGAGAAGCGATAACTCACTTATGCAGAGCATAATAATGTAGTTGACAGCGCACTTGCACCCTGTTATGTCACCAAGTCTTCAGGACAACCTGAGGGGGCAAGCAGGGCAGACAGCACTGTGAGGAAACCAAGGCTGAGGGAAACAAAGTGCCTCTCCTGAAGTTACCTGGCTGGAGAAGGTTGAGGCTGGTACATGCACTAGGGGGACCCGAGGCCAGAGCCAGAGTGCTTTAGCTACACCATCCTGCTTTCTAGGAAGTGGAAATTTTCCATACCCAAAGATCACTCTTGTACAGTTCCAGTGCCCGTGACCATTTCTACTTAAAACATTGGTGGGGTGTACCTTTAGTTCTAAGCTTGAAGAACCAGCTCTGGTGTCACCATCTTCAGAAACTCCTCTCCACCTCAACCTCTCAGCTTGGGTAGGTGCTAATCCACTGGGCTCTCACTTACCCTTTACTGAAATGATAGCATTTACTACTTTTTTATTTACTTACCACTTGTTTGCTTACTTGGTCTCAACTGTGAGCTGCTCTGGATTTGGGTCATATTCACTGGCTTTCGGGGTGCTTAGAACATAGTTGGTGGGCAATTCAACTTAAACTGAATGCCATTGTCTGAGTCCTTTGTCCCTGAATGGAGTTAGTGTCTCTTTCTCTCTTGACATTTTCATGTCTCCTACTCCTTACTCTTAGACCTATTGTTTTTAATTTTTAAGGTTTATTTATTTTGAAGGAGAGAGAGACATTGAATGAGTGGGTGAAGAGCAGAAATAGAGGGAGACCCAGAATCCGAGGCAGGCTCCAGGCTCAGAGCTGCCAGCACAGAGCCCAACACGGGGCTCAAACCCACGAGCAGTGAGATCATGACCTGAGCCAAAGTCGGATGCTTAACCAACTGAGCCACCCAGGTACCCCTCCTACTCCCTACTCTTAGAAAAGGATCTTAGGCTCTCACTGACTCTGTGGTATGAGTGATTGAGAGGCTGATGTGGAATCCTTCCTTGCAGTGTCTACATATTAACAATCAACTGGCACTGCCGTTGTAGAATTCCCAACACAGAAAATCCTGATGGCATTGTTTGGTTTTTGTGGTGGTGGTGGTGGTAGTGGCATGTGTTATGTTCCCCAATGAACCACTGCAATGCAGAGTGGCCGGGTAAAGGGAGAATGGTCTGTCTCTGAGACCACTGGTCTCTTATCTGTGAGAGCATATGAGTGCATTTATCCAAACATGATGTGTGTGTATGTGTGAGTATGTGCATGCATCTGTATAAGAATAAGAGCTAGAATAAGAGAAAAAGAGAAGAGGAAACATAGTAAGTCTATTTCTCCCCAGAGACAAAGCCAGCAAAGGAAGGACCTGAGAGAGAAGAAGACTAATGTAGTTGGAACTGGTCACCTTCTTCCTGCCTCCCCATCCTCTGTCTCTTCTCTCTTCTGACACATCTGGGATGACAGGCCAGCACTGGTGCCTGTCTGGAATTTAGCAATGCCTAAATCAGATCACCATCAGGCTCCTGGATGGGTTTAGTAAACATCCACAGTATGGAGGGCAACATGGGCACAGAGCAGGCTTGAGGATGGGACTGAGAAAGAATCAAGGGCAGAGAACACAGCAAGCTATTTGTCTGCTCTCCGAAACACCATGAAATTTTAATGTCCACAAATGTGTGCTCAGGTCACTCAGTATCCTGTCCTTCTGAGTGCACACTCTCTGAATCACAGACACATGTCTTCCTCATTGGTTCAACAACCATTTAGTGTGTGCCTCCTCATGCCAGGCACTGGGAGGTATACTACATAGGGTAGATGGTGCCACCCCCCTGCCCAGGATCTCACCTGCACCTCCATTCCTGATGCTGTTCTCAGCTTTGCTTAAGTTATAAGCTCCTGAGGGCAGGATCTAGATTCTAATCATCCCTGCCTCTTTAAATATCTTGTGCAATGCTCTGCCCATAGGCCCGACACACACATTTCTTGAACCAATAAGTAAGTAAATTGATGAATGAAGTACAAGATATGACCTCTCCCTTTAAGGAGAACAGTTTAGTAGGGGAGAAAGTACTTAAATAAAAGACTTCCAGGACCCCTTCCAATTTTGTGATTCTGTTTTTATGAAATATCTGCAGTATAATGCAGAATGTAACATGTTCCATATTATCTCAGCGGGGGAAGAAACTCAAGTTTGATTCAACCAATGATTCAGTATCTGCTGTTTGTCCAATAGTATTCCAGGCACTTCTGGAGCGCCTGGGTGGCTCAGTCGGTTAAGCGTCCAACTCTTGGTTTCGGCTCAAGTCATGATCTCACAGTTTCATGAGTTCGAGCTCCATGTTGGGCTCTGTGCTGGTGGCATGGAGCCTGCTTGGGACTCTCTCTCTGCCCCTCCACCACTCGCACTGTCTCTCTCAAATAAAATAAAATAAAACTTTAAAAAATTTTAAAGAAAAAGTATTCCAGGCACTTCTGAATTATTGCCTCGCTCCATCTTGACAACATTCTTATTCAGAATGCAATATAACTTAATGATAATAGTAGATATTATATATCGAGAGAGGCTCTGTGCCAAGCAACATGCTAAACTCTGTGTATGAATGATCTCATTTAATCCCCACATCAAGCCTGTAACTAGGATATTATTTTTCTATTTTAGTGATGAGGAAACTGAGGCCAATGGGAAGTGAACACTATGTCCAAGAGACATGGTGTTAGTTATTGGCTGCCTTGGGGCTTGAATCCTGTCTGTTCAACATCAATATCTGGACTTTTCATCACTTTGGCTGGGATGCCTAAGGGCTCTGGAGACACATCTTGTGTTTGATTCCTGGCCCATCACTTTGTAGCTGTGTGATCGTGGGAACTCATGCCTCTGAGCAATAATTCCCTCATTTGTAAAGCAGGAATAGTAACCACTGCCTCAGAAGATTGTTGTAAGGATTCAAGGAGATAATATATGTACACGCCTGTCACACAGTAGGTGTCAATGCATGTTAGTCCTCTAAAAATGGACCGGCAAAGCACTTCTCTTTCAAACTTGCCCTATTGAATCACCCTTCCCTGCCCCTGGCCAGATTCTATAGCTTTTCCAGTCACTTTCAGATATTAGAAGTTTTATTTTCAGGTATTAAAAAGGCCAGGTGGATCTAAATCAATACTTTCATTTCACATCCAATTTAAGTTTTTCTCTTTCTTCCCAACTTGGGACCTCCCTGTGCTCATTAGCCAGCTGTGGGGTGAGGGTGGCTGTTTATTTCTTTATGCTACCTGTTCCATCCCATCCCACCTACTGGCCTTGCCTGGGGCTCCTCCAGGGCTGGGTGAGAGGAGTAGAGAGAAGGGCACATCGACCTTGATTGGTGCCACTATAATTTGGTAGCAAGGTCCTCACTCAGTGTGCTCTTTGGGTGTGCAAATGCTCTTTCCCTCCTAGGGTGCATCTATGAGTCCTTTAAAAGGTTTCCCTCATGGTTCTCCAAGAACTAGAGTCTCTGGATGACCTCCAATGGCTTCCTCTAAGCTCCTTCTCCAGCGTCATCCCTAGCCTCTCCGCTGAGGTCACTTCACCCAGCAGGCAGTCCCCTAAGGCAGGTCCCCCTCAGGAGCCCTAGTCCAGCTCCTGCTGTGACAGCCACTTATCCCAGGGAAAGCTCCAGCAGATGCCGGACGCTCAGGCTCTCTGCACAATCAGTCAGCCTGCTCCTGACCTTTTGACTTTGTCAGGTGAGGATCAGGGGCCAGTCTCCAGTCTCACGCACCTAAGCTCCCCAGGATATAGTTCAGGTTCTCCAGAAGCCCATGCCCTGCTTGCTCACATCAAGACCCCTTCCCAGGTCAGCTGGTTCTGGTGGACCCCCTCCATTAACCTCTAGCCCTCTCTCATGTATGAGATTGAGGTGGGTGGTGGGGGGAAGGCCCCAGGCTGAATTTCCCCATTTTCTGGTAAGCCTTGCAGATGAGATGCATCTAAGCACCCTCTTGAGAATGTCCACACATTTAATAGTTTCTCAGCTTTGAGACCTTAGTCCAAACTCCAAGATGATAAAAAACAAATTCAATAACATACTGTTGCAATTCTGTCTCTCTCTCTCTCCCCTATGTACAGTGCACCTAGTTTTCAAATGGTATCACAAGATGAATAACAGAACAGAGCATTTGCCTCTCCTATCCATCCTCTTTGTCCCTTTCCCCAAAAGCAACCAGTTCCAACTTTTTCTGCTATTTATTTTGGTAATTGTATATCCTTGTTTCTAAATAACAACACATTTATAATCATTTGTTGATTTCTGAAGTTTACAGATTATCTTCTGTCTTCCTAAAGCAGGAAAGGGGAATTTAAATCTTTTACTACCCTCCCTCCCCCACCACAAATATTCCCTTTCCTCCACCTTCCTAGTATTTTTTGATTCTCTAGCATTTTTTGATTAAATAGTGTATCCATTGCTCCCATGTAAATGCTAACAGTCAAACCACCTATTTTGATGGGTATATTTCTGCTCTTGAATAACTGTTTGTTTTCCTTAGAATCGATCTTTGCTCATTTTAGTTGTTTGCCTGGTATGCAGTATGTAAATACTTCAAACTCCTTGGCGAAACTGTCACATGCTTCTCCATAAAGTTCAACACGAGAGATCATCTGTCTGTTCTGTGTTTTGGGGGAGAACCACCCACAAGAGCCTTCAGCCATCCTGTTCTCTCTGCTCTGATTGCTCTCTGGGACCCTGAACTGCTACCATCTTGGGGATTTCCTTCACTGTCATCCAGGGAAATCATGCCTTTCAACTATGATAGATCTATTTCCCGATTTGATATCTTTCTCTTTCTTGGTTTATATTTTCTTTGCATTTTAGTGGAGTACATCTCTAGGAGCTTCTTGAGAAAGGGTCTCAGGAATGGCAGATACATTTTTTCAAACCTTGCTGAAAATGTCAGACCAAATAAGAAAAAGTTGGGTGGTTATTGCATTGTAGGTTAGAAGACATTTTTTTTCCTCTCAGAATTTTATTGGTTTGTTGTTCATTGTTTTTATTGGTACATCTAATGTTATTTTCTTGTCTGTCTTTATTTTTTTTTTAAACCACCCACAGGGTGAGCCACCCAGGCACCCCTCTACTTCCATGTTTTTTGTCCATGCAGATTTATACTTTAAAAATAATTTTTTAGTCATTTTAGAAATTTTGAGTTTTGAGAAGAAATAAATTTGTATGCTGATTCTGTTACAAATCGGTGTCCATAGTTACTTTTGTGGAAGGATTTGTATGGGCACCTTGGTCTCTTCTGCCCACCCCTCCATTCACTCTGATACTTAAAGTTCCATAATTGTTTCTTTTTGTCCTTGGTATGAAAGTAATTTCTTGTGTCCATGAGCTTTCTTGGTCACCGGCTCCATTACAGAAGGGAGGATCTCTTTCAGATGTAAGGGAGGATGTCTTTCAGATGTAAGGCATTCTGAGATAGTAGAACCTTAGCTAGGACTCAGGGTGATTTCCATGGAAGAAAATGGGATGTGAGCATAGGTAAGACTTTCTGGGCATAATAAAGAGAAGAGCAAGGAGTAAAGATGGGAAGTGGGAAGGAGCAGTATGTTCAGAGATTGGCAAGTAGCTTTGACTGACTGGTGTTTGGGGTTTTGTAGGATATGGAATTGCAAAGTTTGCTTGCGGAGACCCTTGAATGCAAGGTTAAGAAGTTGGGACTCGGTTCTGTATGCAGAGTGAATGTTTAAGCATTGAGTGATCCAGTCCTATCAGTGCTTTGGGAGGGTTAACCCAGTGGTCAGGCTAGGATGCCAGAGGAGGAAGGTCCAGAAGCTGTGCACAACTTGAGGAATGTAGTAAAGATTTGGAAGAGAAACTAGGGGACACATGTGGAAGATCTCCAAAGAGGTCTTAAAGTTTTGCCAAGCAGTGGTGAGGTTGAAGGCCAGATTGCACACACTCCCTTCATATGGCCAACTCCCTCATCCATCAAAAGTCATTTCAAGGGTCACGTATTCCAGGATGCCCACACTGCCACCCTCCATAAGCCGAATCAGGGGCTGCTCCTCAGCACTGCCATGGTTCCTGGGCTTGGATCCACCATAACACTTCTTACGTTGTGCTGTAAATCTGAAATCTCTTTATGCACAGGGCCTCTGTTTTATTCAGCTATGTGTCCCCAGAGATTAGCACAGAGTCTTACCTGTAGCAAATGCTCAATAAATGCTTGCTGAATTAGTGAGTAAGTCTAGGGGTGTCCTGTTAAATTGTGTTTGCTAACTTTCTCTGGAAATGGTCAGCAGCCTGTGAGGAGAAGCAGAGGAAGAAGACAGAGGAGCTAGGCCGAGATCAAGAGCTGGCATGGTGTTTCTGAAAATATCAAGGCATCAGGGGTATAGGATGTTGGCAGAGGCAGCATCAAAATACACTCCATGAGTGTAACTTCACAACTGTTGGAATCACTAGTTTCAAAAGGACAAGAAATAACAAGTGTTGGGGAGGATGTGGAGAAAAGAGAACCCTGGTGCACTCTCGGTGTGAATGCAAACTGGTGCAGCCGCTGTGGAAAACCGTATGGAGGTTCCTCAAAAAATTAAAAATAGAAATACTACATGATCCAGCAATCCTACTTCTGGGTATTTATTCAAAGAAAATGAAAACACTAATTCGAAAAGATGTATTCACCCCTTTGAACAGTAGCCAAGGTATGGAAAGAACCATCCATCCATGGATGAATGAAAGAAAATGTGGTGTGTGTATACAATGCAACAGTACTTAGCCATAAAAAATAACGAATTTTTGCTATTTGCAACAATGTGGATGGAACTTGGGGAGTATTTTGCTAAGTGAAAGAGAAAGACAGATGCTGTATAACTTTACTTGTATGTGGATTCTACATGAAAAAGCAAGCAATGGAACAAAACAAAACTTACACATACAGAGAATGGATTGGTGGTTGCCAGAGGGAAGAGGGTGAGAGAAATGGGTGAAGGGGATTAAGAGGCACAAACTCCCAGTTCTAAAACAAGTCACTGGGATGTCATGTACGGCATGAGGATCTAGTAAATAATATTGCATTGCAAATTTGGAAGTTGCTAAAAAGGTAAATCGTAGAAGTTCTCATCACAAGAAAAAAAAATTTTGTCACTGTGTATAGTGACAGATGGTAACTAAACTTGCTGTGGTGATCACTTCCTGGTGTATAGGAATGTCCAGTCATTGTGTTGTTACCTGAAACTCATGTAATGTGTGTCAGTTATACTTCAATAACAAAATAAACTCCATAGAACTCAGGATGGATCAAGAGGTACCCCTGGAGGACAAGTGGCTGTTGTAATTATCAGTAGCACTTATCGATCACAAGGGAATATTTCTATTTCTTGTGCTATGAGCCTCGTGACAGTCCTCTGAGGTGTGAAGGACCTGTGTTATTACACTCACTCTCCAGTGGGTCCTCTGAGACTCAGCGGACACAGGGATACTAAATTTCAGAGTAGGAACCCAAACTCATGCATCCAGCCCCTCATTCCAGGCTGTTACAGTTTTGTTACACACGTTCCTGACACACATACATCTGGCAGGTGCACAGGGGTGCGCACACAAGCTTGCACTCACAGAAGTGCACGCAGACACATAGACCCTACAACTGGAGACCGTAACAGTGTATTTCATTGTGGGTCTTCCAAGAACCCGTCTCTAAGGCTGTCAGACTGCATCAGCTACCAGAGAAGGAGGGGGAAAAAAATCAAAGAATCTCCTTGACAGCTCCCATTAAGTGAAATATGAGGTGAGACGGAACGAAATAAAACTGGGAATGAAATGACAGGGTTTTTCTATCTCACCAAAAACGTTTGAAAGCCATTTGTCTGATTGCTACCCATTCATCACCCGCCTCAGCTAGTGCAGACCCTCTCCGCAGGTCCCTTCCTTACACTCACCAGAGAGAAGATCTTTTTGGAAAGAGGATGCCCCTGCCAAGTCAGCTCAGAAAAACACTTTATGTCATGGATGGGCTTCGGGCCTCCTAGATGCACTAGTTTTCCATCTCTGAGACTAAGGTCCCATTCCAGTATGGCCCTGTTCCCAGAACATCTCCTCTTTCTAGTTCCTATTTCCTACACAGTCTCCACATTCCTGGAGCAGCCCTCATTCCTAGCAAGTCCCCTCATTCTAGAATATTCAATAATCAACAGCAGCCCATTCCTTAGGTCACCCTTCATTTCCAGATTATCCCATATTCTCAGCTCATCTCTCCCATTCGTAACTCAGGCTCCCATTTTCAGGACAACCCTCCATCCTCAGAATCTAGAACCCAATTCAAGGAGTAGGACACAGAGTTGCCAGGCCACTCTCCCTGTCCCTTGTCCATCTGGAGTAGAGCCCTGGTTTGTAGGGACTTTGGTGAGTTTCCTGGTAACCCCAGCCTCCTCTCTCAAGCCAGCCTCCTCCCCTTGCCTTACTTCCCGGTGGGTGAGTGAGAACCACAGAGCCCTTTGCAAGGATTCGGGTATGAGGAGCTATAAGGTCAGTGAGAATTAAAACTAGTCCTGTTGTCTTGTCGCTCCACTGGCTGTTTGTGCCAGCGCCACCCGGCCAGTGGGCTCCCTGCCTCCAACCCTAAGCTTGCTCTCTTTTGGTGTTAGGGTATTCCTCTAGATTTTCAAGATGCATAAAATAGCCAGTATGAGAATAAAGAGGACATGATAGTGGTAGGACTGTAACAAAAGGACTCATCATCCTTCACGTCCATTCGTATGACAAAGCTCCGTTCACTCATCAAACAAATATTAATTGAGCACCTGCTACTGCCTTGCAGTGAGTGGGATGCATATAGGAGCTATTTGGTGTAATCCTGTTCACACAACAGTTCTGGGTCTGCCAAGATTTCCCAGTTTGTCAGCCTGACAGTTAAGAATATCTTCTTCTTGGGGCGCCTGGGTGGCTCAGTTGGTTGAGCATCCGACTTCGGCTCAGGTCATGATCTCATGGTTTGTGAGTTTGAGCCCTGCATCGGGCTCTGTGCTCACAGCTCAGAGCCTGGAGCCTGCTTCAGATTCTGTGTCTCCCTCTCTCTGCCCCTCCTCTGTGCATGCTGTGTCTCTCTCTCTCAAAAATAGATAAATTTTTTAAAAAAAGTATATCTTCTTCCTATGGGTATAAACTCATTTTCTTCTGATTTCTGAGGGTCACTTATTTCTATCCACCCCAACCCCATAAATGGACCCCTGCTTCACCTCCAAGGCCTGCTTTCTGAGCAGCAGAGAGAAGAATAAAGCTGCCACCAACTAAAACTTCTAGACTGAAAACCCATCCCCTTTAAGCCCTTGTTTAGGGATTCTCTAGTAGTCTGGATGGTGGGTGCTTTCCACCAGGACCACCAGACTTGCATGCTCTCTGAAGGCAGGAAGGGAGAGAGAGAGGTGAAAAGGGAGGAAGGAAAAAGGGAGGAATGGAAAAGGGAAGGAGGGAGGGAATGAGGGAGGGAGGAAGGAAGGAAGGAAGGAAGGAAAGAAAGGAAGAAGGAAGGAAGGAAGACTTCTTCACTCCTGACCCAAGCTGGGCTGTCCCTAGACTTCTCCTCACTCTCTTGTGATTCCTATAATAAACTTTCCTACAACGTGAAGATGCTCAGACACTTGGCTTTTCTTTTCTACGATGGTGTCTCATTTGTCTTTCCTGTCTGAGGTGAATATCTGTTGAACCGAATTGGTAACAATAGGGGAGCTATTACTGACTTGGTGCAGGGTGCATCATCCATCCAGATGCTTGGGAGCTTAGTCTTGGGGATATTTCCTGGACAATGGAGAGGAAAGAACCAAGTGGACAGGCTGGGTGATGGGCTAGGTGGAATTCTTAGTTGCTCAGCCCATTAGCTGTGGCTGCTCCCCTTTGTGCTTGTCACTTTCCATTTGTTTTCCCTTTGTCTTTAGTCAATTCATATTACTCTGCCTCCCTATCCAGGCATGATGTTACCTGGTATCATTCCAATTCCAAACCTGCCTGCATATTAATCTTGACAATGCACCTGTGGTTTCACTCATTCTTCCTTCAGCTGCTATTCCAAACGGTCCCATCTGTGCAATGTATTGGCTTGTTTATGTAAAAAGAAGGGTTTGGAGTAAGGCATACCGACTCACACAGTTCCACTGACCACTGCCTGCAGCAAGCAATTTCTTAGGTTATTGATATGTAGGTGAGGGAAGCCATGAAATTGGTGCTATGGGTCATGGGACTTTTACCTTTTGTGGCTACACAGCTCCGTGGTTCCCCTAAACTGTGTGTGTGTGTGTGTGTTCTTATTTGGGAATGTTTCCCAAGTGCTTACCTTGTGCCAGGGGGCTAATCAGAGCTGACAGGGATCTGGCACCTTCCCTTTGCAACTTTTCTCTTGGAAAGTGTTTGTGTGGTATCCTGGGAGCTGGGGGTTGGGGGTGGGGTGGGTATGCTTGCTCAAATGCAGATTTCCAGGCCTCCACTGACTCAGACAATGAGTGTCTGGAGTGGGGCCCAAGTCTCTGAGCTAAACAAGCTCTCAGGTCATTCTGATGCAAACCATGTCCCACAACCACTTTGATCAAGGTATTACTGCAGCATGGTGTAGAGCCCAGGCCTCAGGGCTCACAACCTCAGCACTCCTGACGTTTCTTGCTGGGTAATTTTTGTTGTGGGCTGTCTCATGCAGTGGAGGGGTTTAGCAGTGTCCCCGGCCTCTACCTGCAAGATGCCAGTAGCACTCCCTCACATGGTTGTGACCACTGGACTTGTCTCTAGACATTGCCGAGTGTCCCCGGAAGGACGACATCATCTCTAGTTGAGAACCACTGATGGGGAAGACAGAGCAAAGGTGCTTAGTTGGACCAAGAGAGATTCAAATATGGACTCTGCCACTGACTAGCTGAGACCCTTTGGGCAAATTACTGTGCTTCTCTGAGCTTTGTGAGTTCCTTATCTGTATGATGAAGAAAATAATAATCCTGGCCTCAGGGGATTTACTGGCATTGCTACAGATGAGTCTCAGCAGAGATAACTTTCTATCTTCCCTCCTGGAGAGGACAGCAGCAGCTGACGGCTGGATGTTTGGGGGCTGGGTTTGGGGGCAGGAAATCTCTCCCTTGTAGAGACAAGAAGGCATCAGCTGGTGGACCAGAGGAGTTAAGAAGCAGACTGAGGGAAGCCGTAGTCCTGAGGGACCAGCAGAGATAGATGAGAGTGGAGAGATAGAAGCTAAAGAAGCCTTGGGTATACCTAGCCACCCCCTGCCAACCTCCTGCTCACTGGCTCTGGAGGTGGTAGCCGTTAGCCAGCTCACTGCCTGCGTGTGCCCTGCAGCCCCGTGGCTTCTGTGACCGACTCAGTGGCCTGCTGTGTTCTCCCAAGTTGCTGATGGGCCTGCAGGCCCCTGGTGTCTGCCTGTGCTTCTTCCTCCCCTGCCTCCCCTGCCCAGCGCCCAGCAGGGGCTAAGCAGCTGCAGACCCCAGGGTTCCCGAAGCCCCTCCCCGCTGGCTTGCATTCTGTGAGGCACAGCAAGGCCGCATGGTGAGAAGTGTATTTTTAGCTGCCCTAGCCCCCATGCCTATTTTTAGCACCCAGCACAGGGCTGGGCAGCTAGGCTATGCTCAGTGGGAGGGCTGGCAACCGCTCCTGACCGAGAGCTGCCCCACCGGCCCAGCCAAGTTGGCTCAGCTTCAGGTGGGATAATTAGGGTAGTAAATTCTGCACTTCACAGCTCAAGCTTCACCAAGGCGGTGGTGATCACCATTCAGGAGGGTTCGTTTTCCCTGCACAGGATTTGAAACCCTCTGATGTCATAATCCTCCAAGTCTAAGGAAAGCAAAAGAAGTCTAGGCTGGCAGAAAATATTGAAGAGACAAGAAGAGAGACAGAGACAGAGAGACACCCAGAGAACATGGAGGAGAGAGGGGGCGCTAAAAGCAGAGACAAACGGACAAAGATTGAAACAGAGAAAGGTTTAGTGTTGCATATGTGGGGCCAGAGACACAGGCCAAAAGATGGTAACAGAAAAAGAGATGAGGGCAAACAATGCAGCCCCAACAACTTGGGATTATTGATCCAGGATGAAGGGTACTGTTCTAAAGTCCCTACATGCTTCATCTCCTTACATATCTATACCTACAATACCTGGACCATCATGACCCTGTTTCAGAGGGGGACTGAATGGTTAAGCAACTTGCCCGGGATTACCCAGAATGAGTGGGGGAGCCGGGATCCAAGACCATGCCTGACTTCAGAGCCCAGCTCAGGCAGTACCTTCAGTGGATGGAACAGTCACAGGCAGATGCAGGATGGAGGACCCCGGAAGGGGGGGGGGCGAGATACACATCACCGTTACGGTCTGCTGAGCACCTGGAGGCCAATACCTTGTCTGTTTCCCTGGGGAGATGGCTCTCTGAAATGGGTGCCATTGATCCAGGTGTCAAGACTGAATTATAGCACTTCCCCAAACGTGTGTCACACTGATAGGGTCCCTGTGCCACTGCCGAGGCCGCCTGGCATGCTTTTCGTCAGAGTGATCACAGCCCAGCTGGTTCGCTATTTGGAAATACCATCGCCCACCATGTCATTAAGCGAATTGAACAGGCCAACTTTTCTGAGGCTGGAGGAGGGGCTGCAGGGAGCTGTACAGAACAGCTTTGGATTTGCTTATTGTCATTCGTATCCTGACCTAACGCTGCCCACTGCTCTTCTCTGGAAGCATGAGATTCCTCGGCCCCTGCCAAGGGTGCAGATGATAAATGCTGTGCATGGAGAGGAATTATTCTTGTTAATGATCTCCACCTTAGAAGATCTCAGCCCCCGATGGAGACCCAGCTCATCTTTCTATGTTTGTTGAAGCTTCAACCAACAGAGGCAACAAGAAAGCCATTTCCAACAACAAGGGCCTGCCTGTATAGACAGCAATCATAAGTCATTCCTTCTGCTCCCAGTTCCTGCCCCTCCCACCCCCATGCAGCCATCCGTCCCCATAAATCTCCTGAGCAGGTGGAGATTTATACAGGAGCTGTGGCTACCCCTGTCTGTGTGGTCCCTGACCACCTCTGACACCTTCAGGAAGAGACCCACAGGAATTATATTATATGAATTATGTTATATATATAATTATGTTATGTACTATTATATTATATTATATTATATTATATTATATTATATTATATTCCTAACTCAGAATATATGGATAGCCAGGTTAGTGCTTCATGGTACAATGTCCTCAGGGAGGTAGGGGATGGAGACCTGACCCTCTACTAATTTGGGGGTGTGTTGGGAAAGGGGGAATGTGGGGATCATTAAAAAAATTTTTTTTAACATTTATTTTTGAGAGACAGGGAAAGGCAGAGCATGAGCAGGAGAGGGGGTGGAGAGAGAGAGAGAGATACAGAATCTGAAGCAGGCTCCAGGCTCTGGGCTGTTTATTAGCACAGGGCCTGACGCGGGGCTCGAACTCACGAACTGCAAGACCATGATCTGAGCTGAAGTCGGGTGCTCAACCAATTGAGCCACCCAGGCGTCCCTGTGAGGACCATCTTTGTGGTCAGATGGGCTGGCCAAACAGCTGTGCCCACTATTGTGGGGCCCTTTTCAGAGTTGCCGTCACTATCGAAAGGGGCAGATGCCTTCTAGAACACCTGCCCCTAAGGATGTGACAGGGTACATGTGAATTCATCAACACAGTGAGCCAGTGATTGAAATAGTAAATCACTTCCATATAAGTTGGTAAATGGCACAAGTGGTTGAGATCAGAAGTGTCCGTTTGATATCGTCTGGAGATGTGGCCAGATCCGTGGGTAATGAGGTCTGGGAACAGTGGGGAGCAAATTCAGGAGGCTCCCAGCAGCTGCTGAGCAAACTGATATCAGAGTGTACTTCAGCGCCTCCTCCAGCGTGGCCCGGGTTGATGGGACACTGGAACAGGTGCAGTGTTTGCAGGTTGGTGGCAGCCCTGGCAGGGGAACCAAGATAGGTGTCTGAACCCGGGCCATATGGAAGCACTGGCACCAGGTGCACCCGCAGCCAGGGTGTGACCAGCACAAAGTTCCCTTCTGGGCTCTTCCTGATGAGCAATTGAATAGGAAAGTCATTGAAAGAGTTTGGTGCGTTCCCTGTATCTGATCATGGTCAGAGAGGGCTATCGTTCAGCCAGCGAAGCTGCCTCAGACAAAAGATCACATCAACAATTTTTAAAAATAAGGAAATGAATAGGATGCTATTGAAATGGTTCGATGGGTGGCTTTCAGTGCAACTTACATCACGTGCTAGGCAGTTCTCATTACAGAACAATGGGGAATAGATATAAAAATTTTAAATTTATATATTGACCTACGTGCTGATTTATATTACCATACTGGTTATTAAATGTTTTGAATGTTACCCTTGCCCAGATACATACACTCCAAGTCCAAGAAGAGTTGCAAGGTCAAAATAGCCATTGGAGACCCAGTGCTCTGATGCAGCAGGAAGAACAAGCAGGCAGAAAGCAGGGCCCCAGAGAAAGGGGTGGGGGGACAGGCAGAGTCGTCACAGAAGGCCTTCTGGCAGAGAGGAATTTTGAGTCAGGCTTGGAAGGTCAACAGGAACATTCTGGGGCAGAACATTGTGTGCATGGGGCACTTGGCACGGGACACCTCCCCTACTCTCACAGGGCAAAGCTCAGAACATTGGGACCCTTGGGGCCTGCCAGTGACTGCACCAGACACTTGACCCTCAAGGGCCCTTGGACACCTGAGGGAAAAAAAGCCGCCTTTGAATCCCCGAGAGGCTGGGACAATTAGAGTGGTTACGGCCACAGCCACTGCAAAGAAGGAACTGGAAGGAGGGAGCTAGTGAGAGAGTCACAATTAATAGTTTCTTGTGGCTTATTCCTGATGTGATCATGAGGTTGATGTTTCCGCAGTCTATTACAAACTTCATTAAGTTTATTTGCCTGCCAGGCGCCTGCCCTTTCTCCTGTCCCATCCTGTCAAAGATAAATGACTACAGTGGCTCAGCAGGTCCCTCCCTCCTAAGCACTGCCTCAGACAGAGGGCTGGTGGAGGACACCTGAACAGAAGCTTTGGTCCAGCCCAACCAGTGGGAACTAACAAGCTGAATGGTCCTCCAGAGTCTGCTTTTCCCACCAAGATGGTGAGATGCCATTCAAAGCCAGGCTGTCAATCAGAATTGAATTCAAGGTGCCCACGCGCACCGGTGAGATTTTCCCTCAAGTCCAAAGTGAACCAGATAATGTGGGCTCAGGACTGTCTCCAGTCCAGGGAGATGGTTGAGTAAGCAAGTTATCATGAAAATCATGAAGTCTCAGACTTGGAACAGATCAGAAAGGTCAGTCCTCCAGCCACCCATCCAAAGCTCGAGTCCCTTCTGCACAAGAAATTGCCAAGACCACGCTTGAACTCCTCCAGTGACAGGGAACTCATTACTCCAGAGGCAGCTCGTTCTATCCTCAGACAGCTCTGACCGAATCCAAAATCTGTTCCCTCTCACTTCAAACTTACGGTGTCAGTACTCTCAATTGAGTCAATAAGTTAAAAAAAAAAAGGCAAAAACTGGTTTATCTTCTACAAACCTCATCACATATTTGAAGAGAGAGATTCTGTTGTCCCCAGAGTTTTCTCTTTGGTCTGGCTAAACACCCTCACCTTCTTCACCAATTCTTGAGATGAGATAAGTTATGTCTCTTTAGGGGCGCCTGGGTGGCGCAGTCGGTTAAGCGTCTGACTTCAGCCAGGTCACGATCTCGCGGTCTGTGAGTTCGAGCCCCGCGTCAGGCTCTGGGCTGATGGCTCGGAGCCTGGAGCCTGTTTCCGATTCTGTGTCTCCCTCTCTCTCTGCCCCTCCCCCGTTCATGCTCTGTCTCTCTCTGTCCCAAAAATAAATAAAAAACGTTGAAAAAAATTAATTAAAACGGCATCCCTCTCCCCCCACTTCAACTATGTAGCTTCCTTACCGTGCTTTATTTAAAAAAAAAAATAAATAAAAAAAATAAAAAATAAATAAATAAATCTGTCTCTCCCAGAATCGAGCAGGCACAAAGCAGAGCAGGACTATCGCCTCCCTTGTTTTAGACATCATGCTTTTAATAATCACGTCGGCTTTTACGTCAGTCACATTACTTGGTTAATGAGGCTGCTGAACTTACATGTGGACAAACAATAGTGCACTAGAAGATGTGCTCGTTTATGGAGCCAGAAAATGGCTTGATGGCATTGGGAAAGATGGTGTTGTACGCGATGGATACTGATGGCAGATAAACAAACCCCAGGAAGCTCTGCAAATTTGACTAGGGGATTGAGGCATAGTAAACGGACAATTATTTTTCCAATACTTTAAAACTCTACTAACTAATTCATTAATTGGTTCTGTTTAAGAGAATGATTGTAGGTGTGTGCTGAAACCAGAATTAACAGGTAACTTGTTTACCACTAGGACAATCACCCAAATAATAAGCTATTAAATGCACATTAACATACAATAATTGTGCACAGAATAACTAAGCAATTAATTAACATTTAATGCAATTCATAGTAAATTAGATAGCAAGACTTATTAAATGTCAATTAGCCATATTAACTACTGACACCTAAGTTATTCAACATGCTAATGCTAATTAATTTCTTATTTCTTACTAGCTTAATGACTTAACAAAAGTGTATTTACATATTTAGAGATTCTTAAAGTCACCACCCAGCCAGCAGTGAGAGTGGCTGTCTGCGTGCAAGTTTGGGAAAAGAGATTAGGGGAATTTGATTAGTGTTTAATTGGGGCCTCTTCCCAGTGTGTTTTTTTAGTGTATTCCTCTTGGAGGATTATTTTAGAGGGAGAGAGTATGAGAGAGTGTATTGGGGGTGGTCTCAGGGAGCACTGTGAGGGAATGGGGGGGTGATGCAGAGAAGGGGCCTATGAAAATGCCTTAATGGGCATATTTTTGCTGTGGGCAACCAAAGCCCACCCTCTGTGTGACTTTCTGAGAGGTCCCATGAAATAATAGGCATGCGACCAGGCTCTGGAGATGCAAAAACCCTGGCAGTCTTTCCACCTTCAAAGGCTTACCCCAATAGCTCAGCAGTGAGGAAATCGCTAGGGTAGAGAAAGGTATGAGGTTGATATGGGCACACGGAAAGGACGGTGAATCTAGTCAATGCAGGAGTCACCCAGAGGTGATGACGGCCACGTTCAGAGATGAAGAATGAGTAGGCATCAAGCAGGCAAAGAGGGTGTGGAAGCGTATTTTAGGCAGAGGAAACAGCTTGTAGCATAGCCTGGATGGGAAAGCCAGCAAATGGTCTGGTTGAGAGCATGGATGGAGGAGGAAAGGAGGGTAGGGTATTGCAGGGAATAGAGTATAAAAGGGCCTTGAAGGTCATGGTAAGGGGTGGGACCCATGTTTGTGTGCCTTCACCAAAGGGCCTGAGGGCCCTCAACTCGGTTCTGGATTCTGGACTGAGGGTTATGGTTGGTTGGCAGGATTGTGGAAGTCAACACAATGAGTAGAGGAATTCTGGAATTTGTGGGCCCTCCTCTTCATGTAAGGAAATGATCTTCAGGAGGCCCATCCATTGGGGGCACCTGGATGACCAAACACACTCGTAGGAAAAGACAAGGGCATGCTGTATAAGAACTACAACAAAAAACTTTGGTGCAAGTCATGGCTCTTCTGTTTACGAACTGTGATATTGGACCAATTTCATAACTCTTCCTTATCTGTAAAATAGGAGATTGGGCAGAGCTATTAAGAGAGTTAGACCAGATGTGTGTAAGTGGCAGGCCCACGGCAATAAGCCCAGTAGGTGTTAGTTTTCTGCTCCATAACCCTCTAACATTCAGAAATCACACAACAGAGACACCGATAATTGTCTACATACATAACAGGAAAACTGTATAATTGCATCTTCAAATATTTGAAGACAATCATTCTTCCTATTACAGGCTTTCTAGACCCTTACTGTACTAAGTGTCTTCTTGTGAATAATTTCTAGATGGTAGTTGTTCCCTTCAAGAGTGTCTTGGCCAGAACTGGACCAGAGTCTGGACGTAGTCTCAGCAGCACAGAGCACAGCTGGGCTGTTTCAGCCCGTGTTCTGGGCCCCATAATCTTAACTGAGCAGCCTCAGCTACCATTATCTTCTAAGCAGCTACATCTAATTGGGGATACACACAGACTTTGTGATCAAGTCAAACAGTCTCTTCCACCTTCCCTCCCTGACCCCCATGTCTTGCTCATTTAACCTACCAAAGTGCCAGGTCTTGAGGAGAGGCTCAGTCTTGTTCAATTCTGGCTACAGCTCAATACTGTCACAGAGTGTTGGGATTTGATGTATATGTGGAGGCAGAGTGAAATAGTGGAAAGAAAATCAGCCTTGGAACCAGTTGGATCTCGGTTCAGACGTCAGCTTTGACATTGACTGGCAACAAAACCATTAGGCAATCCAGATGACATCTTTGCACCTGAGCTTTGCCATCTAGAAAAGAAATACAGTAGGATTATTGTGAGAATGACACAGGTTGTGGATGGAAAATGTCTGGCACATGCAGGCACTCAAGAAAGTCTTTGTCTTTCTCTCTACTTTGCCTCTGATGCAAAGATGAGCAAAGCAGGATGATTTTTATAGAACGTACTACGCACAGTGACAAAAGAAGAAGGGAGCTGTGAGTTTGACATACAGTAGGTTCCCAGTAAGCATCTGATGAACAAATAAATATTTCTTCCATTAAGCCAGATATACCAAATCTTACACTTACACAATTAATTTTGAAGACATCTAACAACAGGGCTTTAACATTTATCTGTTTAAATGGATCTAATTGGTTTTAACCATTGTTCCAGCCTGTCAGAATATTTTTAGAGTCTTTATTCTATCACACAGTACATTACTATTGTATTCAGCTTTGTGTCACCTAAAGGTCTGTGGCAGACCTTTAGATATGTCTCATCTAATTTATTGACAAACATCTTGCCCAGGATGGCATAGGAGAGACACCTGTGGCAGCCCAGTAGTGACTTCCGTCCAGAGTATTCCTCTGTGCCTAATATATCTGGGCATTGAAAAATCTCCTGGAATAAAACTCTACAGATGCTGCCAGAAGTCACTTCTGGGGCCCCAGCCTGGTGTGGGGCCAAATAGCCATAACTCCTTTCAAGCAGTGACAGCTCTTAATCAGCACCCTGGTTAAACAATGAATCAAAGGGGCTGGACAGGTGGCACCCCATCCCCATCAACTTGCAAGCACTTTGAACTCTTCTTCTTCTGATCCACCTGCCACACTGCTGCCAGAGGGATCCATAATTTAACTGGTTATATCACTGTTTAAAACCCCTCTGGGGTGGGAAAAAAGGCTCTCCATGGTTTAGGTCTTACACATGTCCTGGCCACTTTTCCTGACATCCTGTTCTTCATAATTTAAGCTCTAGATATCCTTAATTAGGATGTATCTCAATACTCCACTGCCATACTTTTGCTCACACCAGTCCTTCCACAGGTGATACCTTCTCCTCTTCTTGCCCCCTTCACCTTATCTATCTGTGCTGATCTATCCCAGATCAGGGATCAGCTCCTTTGTCCGTAGGCTGCATGCAGGACTGATTAGAGGGCCCTTCTAGGCTCTCTTAGACCCCTGAGCATAATCCATTACTGAATCACTTAGTACACTGATGCTAATCATTTGTCCAACTAGATTCAAATCACCTTGAGTGGGAAGGACCACGTATCAGTTATTGGAGAACTGCCAGCTGCTATCTTCAAACCTGGTAGATGGTCAACGTGCAATAAATGATCGTTGGAGTGTGTGCGTATGCATGTGTTCTCAGAGAATTTCTACCAGTCCTAATGATTTCCCTGAGAGTCAGAATAGAGAGAATTTTTAGGTGGAAACTGAGGCTAGCTCTCTCAGTGGCGATTGAAGTCTAACTTGACCTCCTAGCCCATAATTTCCACTCATAGCAGCACTGCCTTCCTGTGTCTGTAACATCTAGACCAAATGTATTTGTGGCCCTGGATCTCCTAGGAATGCTCAGACAGTGTTTTGGAGAGAGGAAGTGAATTTATACCTGGGTATAAATGACAAGCCACTGAGCTTATCTCTGGCAAGCGTGCTCCCACCTTAATGGAGTGTTACTGGAGACCCTCTGCCTTATCCTACTGGAATGCATCTTTATTGGTAAGATTTCAGACACTCCGGCGACAGGCACAGGAAGTACCACCAAGAAATAACTGGGGGTCATTAGTAACTGTGAAATCACCCCATATAGGTTAACTGACTTCTCCAGCTACATGTAAGGGCAGCTCGATCTGAGAGAAATTCTGGGTAGTCCCAAGGCACTGGTCACATGCTAGGTCTCAAGGTTGGGAGCACGTTGGAGGACTCACAAGGGAAGTGGGAAAGATGACCAGGGTTGGGGGAGAGAATGCTGGTATGTGGCCTTTAAGAGCAGAAGTCAAAGGTTACACCTGTTCCCCGAAGGGCTTACAGAGAAGCTGGACTATAGATGAAACCTCACACCTGTTCGATCTAAGCTGTACCTCAGATCTCTTAAGGACACTGAACATAAATAAAGTACCCTTCTATGGAACCATGATGCCAGAAATCTCCCATGCTGCCAGAATATTTATGAGGTGGCTCCTTGGATCTTCAAGGCAGGCTTTGAGCTCAAGTTCTTTCCCATGGCAGAGCTTTTGATTACGGCCTGGGGCCACTTCCAGCTTTGTCTCCGGAGGCAGCTGTAGTCCTGTTTGTCCCCTGGTTCCCTGTCAACAAGAAACAGGAGGCTGCCCTGGGGGCAGCTGGCCATCACCTTCCCATAAGAAGCAGAGTTCAGGGCCCATGGGCCCCCAGCCAAGGAAGTCCAAATGCTCAGCCCTATATGGAGGGTGCCGGGCAGAAATGGAGTCTGCAAGAGAGAGTGAGGCAAAGAGAGCACAGGACAAAGTCCCGTGTTGATCATTCAAAACCAAGGGAATTATATGGGACATTACCCTTGTATTTTCAGGCTGGCACAAGCTCCTCAGAGACTGGCTGTAAGATAAAGACAGATTGGTGGAGAATAGCTGCCCCCCTTCCCCCCAGCTCTGCTCCCCACACCCAGGAACCCTAATGGTCGCCCAGCTCCCTGGTCTCCTGAGAGGTGAGTCACCTTCATGTCATAATTCAAGTGTTAATCTGCACATCAAGTGTTGAGTTTGTCCCAGCGGGAGGCATTCCTGGTGACTTAAAAGTCATGCCGGCACTGCACAGGGAGGCAGCTAGAGTGGGAGCTTGTCCAGAGTCAGCCTTCAGCCTGTTCCCCCTCTCCGGCCTGGCTGTCAGAGACTGTGCTCTCCCTACACCTGTTCCCTCCTGTTTCAGCTCAGCTGCCTTCCTCCACCCCACCCCCAACGTCTGCTATCCCTCCCCACTCCCACCCTCTCAATACCTGAAAATGGATGGTGTCTTCCTGATCAGAACCTGGAGAGTTCCAAGCCCAGCCAGCCTCCTTGGAAATGTAGCTGCTGCTGGGTTGGCATTCCTACTTGATGGGGCTTCCAAGACTGTGTCTTACCCCCCTGGCCACCCCCTGCAGTGTGTGCCCTGCTTACCAAGGCACAGGGCTAGGGTTCCCCTTGCTTTCCACTTCCAAGTCCTGTCTTAGGATATGGCCCATGGGGCCCGCCCAGGACACAGTGGAATTTCATGGTTAAGGAAAGAATCCTCCATCTTGTTTGGGTTTATTCATTCCCTCTTTCCCTCTGTTTACTGTCTCACTCTGCCTCAGTTGCCCTGATAAGCATGGCTGACAGCCTCTCATGGATCTAGGTTCTTCCGGTCATAAGCTGGGTGTGAAATGCACTCATATGGTTTTGGAAGGGGTGGGAAGAGGTGGAAGATATAGTCGTGGCTTGAGCTGATGAAACACTGAGTGATCCTGATTGCTTTCTAAAGGTCCCTCCCACTCTGCTTATGAGCAGAACAAGGTTCACACAATCCAAACTGTAAACGTGCAACACCTCCTATGTTGGGCACATGTGTGTGGAGATGGAATGATGTTAAGAAGGGAGAAGGAAAAGTGGTAGTCAGACACAGGTTTCTCAGACTCGAGCGGGTTTGTCTGCAAATGCCTTTGGGTGAGTGGAGGAACAAGAAGAGAATGTTGGTGGGCTCAGAGCTGAATCCCTGGTATGTGATTGCTGGTCTTGCCTAATGTTTATTGGTCAAGTGCCTTATACATGCTCACCACCTGTTGCCCCCCATAATCCTCACAAGGACCATTGAGGAAGGCACCATTGTGCCCACTTGCTGATGGCTAAGCTCAGTGGGGAGGTAACTGGGCAGCTGGTTTTAAGAAATAGTGTACAATCGGGGCACCTGAGTGGCTCAGTTGGTTAAGTGTCCGACTTCGTCTCAGGTCATGATCTCACAGTTCGTGGGTTCGAGCCCCGCATCGGGCTCTATGCTGACAGCTCAGAACCTGGAGCCTGCTTCGGATTCTGTGTTTCCCTCCCTCCCTCCCCCTCCCCTGCTCACACTCTGTCTCTGTCTCTGTCTCTCTCTTCTCTCTCAAAAATATATAAACTTAAAAAAAAAAAGAAATAGTGTACAATTGGGATGCCTGGGTGGCTCAGTAGATTGAGCAGCTGACTTGGGCTCAGGTCATGATCTCATGGTTCATGGGTTCGAGCCCCACGTCAGGCTTTGCACTTACAACACAGAGCCTGCTTCGGATTCTCTGTCTCCCTCTCTCTCTGCCGCCCGCCCCCCCACCTCCCCCGCCCCCACCAAATAAAAAAAATTTTTTTAAAAGATTCGTAAAGCACAGTGTCCAAAACCTCAGACCGCTGCTGGGGCCTCATGTCCCCAAGAAAGCCTAGGAACGTGAAGTTAGTGTCTTGCAGGCAAGGAGTGGAAATTGACCCCTCACATTTCTTTCAGCAGTCCTGACTCTAGCCTTATGCAGTGAGTGCCTCCCACAACCAGCTGATATCACACACATACTCAGAGGATAAAGCGCTTCACCAGAGGAAGTTCAACTAGTAGTGGCTGGGAGAGGATGTAAGTGAGTCTTTTGGACGCTGGTGCCATATTTTTTCCATGGTGCCATGTTGTTTCCTGAATGGTCAGGCGCCATTATACTGGGCAAGGCCTCATGTCCTGAGGATAGTGACTTTTGTCTTTTAGTTACTGTGCTTGTCTCTTTATTCCCTCTTCCCCTTACCCACTGCAACCACCCCCACAGGCATCCAGAGTCCTTGTGATGCTTCAGCTTGCCCTGAGTCCTTTCTAGGCGGCCCCAGCAGGCATTCCTCCCAGGCAGGCCACTGGGCCCTGGGTTCGGCTCTCTGAGAACTCACAGATGCTGGCGCTGTGATCCAGGGCCTGGCCCCCGGGGGAGCCACAGTCAATACCGGAATGAGTGTGGGCCTTAAGAAGGGATGGGCTTCTGCCAAGCCCGCCTCGCCTCCCCTGCTATTAAGTCTCATGACTGGAGCCTTCCAGGGCCTTACAGACGCACACCATCTACGGGTCAGAGATTTCTAAAGGATTTTATTGCTTTGTGTTTGTTTCTGCTTATCATTACTGGGTTTTAAGACTCCAGATGTCTTTGGGGCTCAACCCTGATTGCAAGTGGGAGCAAAGTAAAAATGAGCCCAAGTGCCTGGGGAGGACGGGTGGCAATTAAAGATTAAGATGAGTAAATGGGGAAGACAGACACCATCTCTTCTTGCCAGGACTAAATTAAACATCTGCCTTGCCGGATGACTCTCACAGAATCCCAGAGAAGAGGGAGTGAAGGGGGCTGGGAGAGGGGAGGCTTTGTTATTAATGGTACTTTTCTAACGGTTTTCAGCGAATTCTCAGGGCTGTTTAGGAAGGCAGTTGGGGCATCTGCAAATTGTGATCGTCATGTTCTTGCTTTTCAATATTTCCTACTTTTCTCTTACTTGGTAAAGTTTTTTACCTTTCCGTGACTATACCCTTATCTGTAGAACGTGCATAATAATGGTACCATCTCGAACGGTACCAATAACCAAAGGGTTATCGTGGGAATTAAGTGAAAACAAAAAGGTACTGGAAGCAGTGCCTGGAGTATAGTAAGCACACAATAAAATTTTAGTTATTTTTATTATTATTTGTACATCATGTCTTATTTAATTATCTAGGGCTTTCAAAACAGTGATGAATAATAGTGGTTGGTGGTAACAGGAATTGTTATGTTGTTTCTGAAGCTTGATGGGACTGTGTCTAATCAATCAAGTATGATGTTGACTATTAGCATGAGTGAGTCTTTAGTGAAACTTGCTGGGGTGTATCTCCCATCCTCTGGAGCACATGTGACTAACCAAGGCCTCCTGTGTCCTCACTGCCTTTTGCTCACATGAGCTAATCAGCATGATGTCATCAACATAATGGATCGAGGTGGGATGACGGGATGTTCCAGATCTCCTTAGATTGGATTATGACAGAAGGTAGTAGAGTAAAATAGCCCAGGGGCAAACTGAAAATGAATATAATCTGGTCCACGTGCATGTGAACTATTTCTGATCCTTTTTCTTGGTTGGGTTAGAAAAGAATGCATTTGTCAAATCAGGAGGAGCACACTGTGTGCTTGAGACGTATTACTCTGCTCTGGCAAAGATGCTACATTTGACATAGCAGCTGGGGCTGGGACTCCCACTTGGTTGAGTCTGTGAGAGTCCATAGTCACTCTCCAGGGTCGAGCCAGTTTCCACTGGAGTCAGACTAGAGAATTCAATAGAGATATAAAAGGGACTTCTACCCCTGCATCTTTTAAAGATAGCATTAAATCTTTGCCATCCCTCCAGGACGATATCTTTTTTTTTTTTTTTTTTTTTTTTTTTTTTTGTTATGCTGGCTAAAAAGGGGGCGATCAGAGACTTCCACTGGTCTTTCCATGTTAGCTCTTTGCCCCACAGGTCAAGGACCACTGTGGAGTTTATTCTAATGGCTGGTTACATCAATCCCGATTATACATTGGGGATCAGGAAAATGACCACCAGTTGGGTCCACAAACCCAATGGACTACTAACAGACTTTGGCTCCTCTGTGCCCCTGCTCTTAACAGGGGACATGACGAAGGTATAGGTATGGATGTCAATGCTAACTTGGACCTAGTGTCCTATTATCCTCAAAATGGGTATTTGTCTTTTTCCGGATACTTGAGTGTCTGTGGATCCCATTGGGGAGTCTTTGTAGCATATACTTGCCATATTGATGCAGGTTCCTTCATCCTAAAGACCCAGCCATCATCAGATCATTTCCAGATCTGAAAATTGGCTCTGCAAGGGATCATGACTTTTTATTAGAGCAACTGACCTCCTCCTCCTCTTGATAATACATTCTTACTTTCTTTTGATTGCATATATTAAGCAGAGCCCTTGTGGGCTGTCCATCTATTTTTGCCCCGAGGAACACTGTGTTCTGTTTTCCATCTCCATAACTCTCTACAGGTCAGGATCCCTTGGCTGTCACTCTGACTTTGCCAGTCATTACAGTAATTGCAACTTTCTGGCTTCTGGTGGTTAAATACTGTCACTTGACTACTATTGCTTAGAGTACTTGGAGGGCATCATCCTCACCGCCAATCAGCCAAGCTCTGTGACCATCTCTCCTACCATTAGCCTTGACCTGCAGAGGGGAGCCACAAGTGAACTTTAGAGTGATGCGAGCATCCTCTTGCCAGTGGCCTCCTGATGGCCTGAGCCTCCCAAGCCACATAATCCTTAACTGGGTCTTCTGGCCTCACTTCCCTAAGCCTTTTATCCCTGTCTCCATCTGTTACAGCAATTTATGTATTTCAACTTTGCTCCGTTTGAGACTTCACTTTTTTCTAAGCTTCTAAGAGCCACCCTAGTAGATAGTTCATCCATCCCCTGGAGTCCTTACCAGGGTGTTAAATTTTATTTCCCAAGAGAGTGCCCCCAAGTCAGCAAACCCTGCTTTCTCGAGTCATTCGTCCCCTTGAGCATGCATCCTACAAATTCAATCCTGTGGGTGCTGCCTTGGCTCCTGATAGAACATGTTAGCTATTTCTCATAGCTCTTTCAGAATACAATCTCTTTCCTCCCTTCTCAGGACCAGTGTTTCCCCAGATGGTCATGCCAAGCTTTACCCCTAGTTGTCAGAATGGCAGCTAGGAGGAGGTAGGGACAGCCCCTGAGGGTAGCCCTGTTGCCTTGTATGAAAGAGGCCTCTGCAGTATCTTTCCACATGGAGAAGTCTTAACAGGGAAGGTGGGTCATCTGCAAGCTCTGAGGGTCCAGGGGAGGCTGCAGGACACAGCCCTCTCAGGTCACCACCCAGATGCCCCATCCCATTTTTCAGGGTCCCAGGTTTTCCCAATAAGGGCCTTAACTTCAGCATAACAGAACCCCCTTGACTGAGCCATTCAATCATTGTTATTAAAAGCTCAGTGACTCTAACTATGAGATCCTGAGTTGTATCCATTCTCCTGCTGCAAGAGATGAGAGCCTCTGTCTACCAAAGACATTCCTGGTTCTGAAACTTAGTTCCGACTGTTAACCACCTACAGATGTTCAGTGTGCTCCTGTAGGACATCAATGAAACTTTGTAATAACCAGCCAAGCCCATTGTCCTTGCGTGTTTTGTTCCCCATACACTTTAAATGCCAGGATGTTCTGGGAGGGAACATTCCTAGATGTTTTCCCAAGTCACCATGGTGAAGTTTTTAGCAATAGAACCACTGACTGTGCCAGGGACTACCCATGGCCCCACATACCACCCAACAGGGTCCTCCCTTCCTGATGAGCTGAGAGCAATCCAGTCTCTGAGTTCCATCCCTGCCCATTTTCTTGGACCGCTTCTGGAATCAACTGCATCATTCGGGTGCCAAATGGGCTTAGAAGTGCAAGAGACTAATTGGAAATATGCTCATGAAAGACCCAGGGATGAGACACCTAAAGTCGGGAGGAAAATCCTTCAAACCAAGATGCGGAGGTGACACTGTAAAACAGCGGGAGGTGGGGGGTTGGACTGGCTGGGAGGAGCCCAAGACTGGGGGGCAGCTCCAACAGAGCATCCGTCAGTGCAGTGGGAGATCTGGGGCACGTTGCTCCTAGCGGAGTCCCGCGCTGGGCCGAAATGGCCTCCACTGGGGATTCCCTCTGTGCTCAGTGACCAGCTGCTTGCTGCCCCGGGGAGAGAGTGACCTTGGCTCAAACACTGCAGCAGCCTGAAGATGCTGTGGCTGGAGGCTGTCTCCTGCACTCAGAGACACGCCTCAGCTGCCACAACCATGACTTAACAAAATCCCCAAGTCATATGTCTGAATATGTGAGCATACACATGCATAAACATCTAGAAATAGACCACCAGGCACAGAACGGAAGTTACCTCTCAGGAATGGAGTAACGGGAAGAATTGAAAGGAAAACAACTTTCGCATTTTATTCCATATATTTCTGTCTTGATTTCATTTTTATAATAACTTATTCGCATTATAATAATTTGTGTTACTAAAAATAAAAATAAATATAAACTTAACCTCTGAGACCCCTTAAATCTTTTTCTTAAATTAAACTTTAACTTGTATTAATATCCCACCTTTGCTTTTTATTTTATTTTTAACATTTATTTATTTTCGAGAGACACAGCGTGAGCAGGGGAGGGGCAGAGAGAGAGGGAGACACAGAATCCGAAGCAGGCTCCAGGCTCTGAGCTGTCAGCACAGAGCCCGACGCGGGGCTCGAACTCACGAACCATGAGATCACGACTGGAGCCAGAGTCAGATGCTCAACCGACTGAGCCACCCAGGTGCCCCACACCTTTGCTTTTTTTTAATTTGCATTTACCTGACCACCTTCACCAACGCTTTTACGTTTAATCTTTCTGAGCTATTTTGTTTGAGGCATCTCTCCTGAGTTCATATATTTTAAACTCGAGATATTTTTTTGTCATTTGAGAAGGATTTTAAAATCCATGTATTTTTCCTCTGATGACATCTATCATTTTGTTTTACGCTATAGCACATGGGTTCCTGTTTGTACATAACAGAAATAGAACCTATCTAACATAGCAGAGAAGGTACACATTGTCCTGACTGGGAAGATAGAGAAAGAGGCTTAGAGAATAAGCAGGAACTGCGGAAGGCAAGACAGAACTGGGGATGTGCCAGGGCCCTGCGGCTGGACCTTTCTTACCACCATCCCCGGATTGTACCATTTCTGGTCACATAGACTCACTGCTGGATTCTTGACAGCATAGCAGCCATCTCCAAAGAATCTCTGAATGCAATTGCACCTTGTGCCACCGCTCAACTTTCAGGGCCATCAGCTGGAGCATCGGACTGGCTGAGCCCAAGATTCAAGGCTGGCTGGATGCCTGGGAGAGAAGGATCCGATCCCTCAGCTTCTAACCCAGGAGCCACAGCCTGGCTGAGCTGTCAGGAAGAACAAGCATTCACCATGCATGCATTGGCTGTTTATGACCTCTCTTCCTCTCTTTTGGTATTGGTACTTTATTTTTCCCTTTTCTTTTTTTTTTAATTTTTTTTTAACATTTATTTATTTTTGAGACAGAGAGACAGAGCATGAACGGGGGAGGGTCAGATAGAGGGGGAGACACAGAATCCGAAATAGGCTCCAGGCTCTGAGCCGTCAGCACAGAGCCCGACGCGGGGCTCGAACTCACAGACCGCCAGATCATGACCTGAGCCGAAGTCGGACACTTAACTGACTGAGCCACCCAGGCGCCCCTATTTTTCCCTTTTCTTAAAAAAAAAAATACATATATAGAGCATAGGTACCACATTGAATACTCTTACACTCTTACATTTCTGAAAGTTATCTTTTATTTATTTATTTTTTTATTTTTTGTACTTTTTACTTTTGTATTTCACTGAATGCTTTCAACTTTATCTTTGGGTGCCCCCTGTGTAAGACTAAAGTTCCAACAATCTTACTCTTTTCCCCCATTCACTTCACCATGCCTGCCATGGCTGTCTTTATTCCTCTTGCCTTCATCTCTTTGTCCTTGCTACTAAATTCTGGGAGTTTCTCAAATTTGTCCTTTGAATTACTGATTCTACTTTCTACCAGGAAAAAAATCCTCCTTTTTACTACCTCCAAAGTAGACTCTAATTCTTTTCATATATAGTTTTGCTTTCCTTCAAATTCTTCCACTATCATTCAACTCCCTTTTAATTATATTATTTCATGTTTATTTCACTGTGTACTGAGTTCTCTTCATGTCTCTTAGAGGCATTGTATTCTTGTATGCTCTGCAAAATGTCAGGTCATGTCTGGAAATTTTCCTCTGGGTCCTGTAGTGTATCATTTTCAGAGGTATAGAAGCAGAGCGACTAAATGTTTGCTTGTGGCATGAGTATTTGGATATGGCAATGGTAGCTTTTGATTTTCTGTCCCATTGAAAAGATCATTAAGCCTTATATGATTATAAATTAAACAGAGGGGCACCTGGATAGCTCAGTCAGTTAAGCATCTAACTCTTGATTTCTGCTCAGGTCAATGATCTCACAATTTGTGAGTTCGAGCCCCACATCTGGCTCTGTGCTGACAGTGCAGAGCCTGCTTAGGACTCTTTCTCTCTGACTCTCTGCCCTTCCTGTGCTGCCTCTCTTTCTCTCTCAATAAATAAACTAAACTAAAAAACACACACACACAAATTAAATGGAATCGTAAATCTTTAGTTTTTTTCTTCTTTCACAAAAGATGTAATGTACATTTGATAGTTTTATCACAATCTTAACAGAAGAAGAATTGATCTGCTTTCCACTTCATCCTCCCCACTGTGCACCTGGTCCTCAGAACCCTGCATGTGTCCACCAGCATGCCTCTCGCTGTCCTCTGGATGATGCTCCTTTTCTTTTGCACCTTGGGCTCCCTATCAGTCATTCTCTCACAGATTGCGAGCAAAGCAAGGTCTTCCAGACCGTTGAGGTCATCTCCATCTTGTAAGTGGGTCAGGGTAGACTGTTTTCCATAACAAACAACTCCAAAATCTCAGTTTTTTAACATAGTAAAAAAATCATTTTTTCACCACATCCCAGTATGATGTATACTGGTGTTGGAAAGTGGGGCGAAGGCTAGTTCCCTTACTCATAGAGGGACCTAAGCTCTCCCGACCTTGTGTCTCTGCCCTCCTCTATGTCTTGGGGACATAGACATATGTCCTCCATTCAATCTGAGGACGGAGAAAGAACATGGAGGATGTACTTGGGAGGTTTGTATGGACCAGTCCTGGAAGTGGCCCCATCACTCTGCCTATATTCCACAGACCAGAACTCAGGGGAATGGCTGCACCCAGGTGTAAGGCAGGCTGTAAAATGCAGTCTATCTGTGGCTCCAGGAAGAAGGGAGGAGCACCAGCAGACCCTGCCACATGAGGCAAAGCCTTCATGTGATGTGAGTTTAAACCCAGGAAGGGCTTTTCATTCCCATTCTACTTATCTCTTAGAAAGCAGAGATTCCCTCTAGATTCTGCCATTCAGTCATCCATCCGGGCTTCATGTTCAATGTGAATTTTCAGCCTCGTCTATGTTTCTGTGGGTACTTGGAATGGGCAAGTTGATAAAGGTTTCACTGGGAAATGTTATCTAGGTGCAATTTTAAACTGGAAGGTCTCCTTGAATCCTTCCTTGTAGATGTTTTATTTTATGTTGTTTTGTTTTGGACTTACAGGAAGGACTGCACATTTATTTCCCTTAAGGTTCATTTTGTTACAATCAGACCATCATTTGAGCCTGTAAAGATTTCTTTGTATCCTGATACTATCCCCAGGGATAGTGTCAGAGTTTCTCCAGGATGCTGCTTCCCATATAACCCAGATCATTCTTTTTTGGGGCAGATGGAGGTGACTGAGTGAAATGGGGAGGGCTGGCCTTATGACTTGGTGACAGGTCAACCAAAGTATTTGTAGTAACTCCTCCATTTCACGACCTAGCTGTCCACCACCCTCTCATGCATGGTTCATTTGTTTGTTTGGTGACATTGCTAAAAGACGGGGGAGGGAGAAGGAGCCCCAGGCAAGGAAAAAGGCATGAAAATACCAGTCACTGTGCCATTAAGGACCAGTCTGTGTTCTTTCTCCCTTATTTTTTCTACCCTTGGCTTCTCTAAGACCAAGTTGCTAGAAGTATTTATTCATCACTGCTTAGATGAGGAAGACTGTGGTCCTCACCCTAAAGGCTCTGGTTGGACAATGAGTACATTTAAATTGGAAAGCCAGTGCTAGATGTGATGGCTAATTTTATGTGTCAACTTGGTTAGGCTGTGGAATGTAGATCTTTAGTCAAACACTGGCTTAGATGATTCTGTGAAGGTATTTTTTACATAAGATTAACATTAAACATTAGACTGTGGGTAAAGCAGATTATTCTCCATAATATGGTGAGTCTCATCTAATCAATTGAAGAGCTTAAGAGGAAAAAGACTGACTTCCCCTAAGGAAGAGGGAATTCATCAGCAGACTGTCCTTGGACTCTAGCTACAACATCAAACTCTTCACTGGGTCGCTAAGCTGCTGGTCTACCCTGCAGATTTTGGACTTGTCAGCATCCATGATCACATGAGCCAACTCCTCAAATCTATCTATTCTATCTATCTATCTATCTATCTATCGCCTATTGGTTCTGTTTCTTGGAGACAAAGTCACTGTCTCTAGACATCCCCCTTTCCCTTCCCCCCACCTGTTTTTTTTAGATCCTCCATGGCCCAACCTCCTCTTCCTCATCTGTGTCATCACCATGACCATTTGTGATGTGCCAGAAATTGCAGTGTTTATATCCATTATATAAAATGGTTCCTCACAATAATTCTATGAGATAGATATTATTATTATTCTCATTGTACACATAAGGAAATTATGGTCCATGGAGGAAAAATGATCTGCCCAAGGTCATGTAACTACTGAGGAAAAAAATTAATTTTCAAACCTGAGATGTCTAACTCCAAAGACCTCATTAAGTAATCACAATACTCTAATTAGAATTAGAATTAGTAATCTCTATTAGAAACAGCATTGCACAGGTATTATACGAATCAAAATTTAACATGCATGCAGTGACCTCCAGAAGCTGAGTGTCCATAAGGGCCCCTGCTTCTGAGAGCAACACAGACACCGAGAAGTTAATGCAGCTAAGGGAGGGTAAAGACCCGTCTATGGAGTTGGTTGGATCTGGGGTCAAGTTCTAGCTTCATTACATTTACTGTCTGTATGAACTTCAACAACTTTCTTAACCTCCATGTTCTCAGTTTCTTCTTTGGTAAAATGGAAGCAGCACTACTTACCATGGTTTGTTGCGGATTAATTGGAATGAAATTTGCAAATACATGCTTTTAGTTATCAGCATATAATAACTTTGCAATAAACTAAAGGAATTTTTTTAAAGGACAATTGAAACATGGAAAGCAAAAGCCATAGATGCAAAAAAACTCAATGACCAGGAGCACAATGTCCATGTCTGCTTCTGCTTTTGAGGTTCAGGGTCAGTGACTCAATTTACTTGCTGCCAGGAGATTTTCAGCAGGGGCCAGCTGAGCACCAGGGCAAGAGATAGGAGGCAGCAGTCAGATGAAGTGTTTTTGACCCTTCAAGTGGTAGCATTCTTGGTACTATATTGTCACTTTGTCCTAGGCTCTGACTCTAAAGTCACATTCTAGATAACCTCCTTGCCCCATGCTTTATAGCTTCGACCCTCAATGAAAGGAGGGGAGGAAAACAGCTCTGAAAATTCAATGTTTCCTGTCGCTGCAAATCTTTGGGGAGATCTATAAGAAGAACAGTTGAGGGGATAGATGAATGACCCCTAAAAGATCTAGTTGCCCTTCTTTGGGTCTGTTGAAGGGAGATAATGCTTTTGGCACTATCAAAGGCCTTACTAGAGGATTCTAAACATTTAACTTCATTAAAATCTCACCACCAATTCTACTCTATCCTGGGGCTGCTAATGAAGGGGAAGAGTCATTTGCAAACTTGAGCCAATGTGAACTATCCTGGCTCCCTCTGGAGAAGATACACGTGGCTTGTGTCAGCTGGGTGGCCTTACTGAAAACCCAATCTCATAATCAAAATCTCTGTAATTCAGTCTCGATTACTCCATGGTGTCCTACTGCATCAGCCAGCTGCAAAGATAGTCCTGCATTTGGTGAATTACCCATCTTTCTCCAAAGAGCCACACTAAAGGAATTTGACTCCATTTTCCATATGTTGCCTCTTTTTTCTTTATCCTGAGAAATGATTCCCAAATTGGACCCACTCCTTTTTCCTGCAACCTTGAGGACCCAGCCAGAGCCCAAAGAGGGAAGCACTGGCAGAAATTCTTACACTTATAGATGAAGACCTTTGCATCTAAGCAAGTGTCCTAGTGACCAGAATGGCGTTGGGGTGGGTGTATTTACCTCATTCCCTGACCTATGAGTTATCTATTAAGGGTCTGGTGATTTTGAACTTTGGTTGTTTTTCTTGGATTGGTGGTTCTTCCAAAAGGACAGGACCATACTCTTGGCTTTGGTAGGCAATGAGACAGACATTAGTGTGTTTTTTGTTTGTTGTTGTTTTCTCAAAGGTGTTGGATAGCACCCAAACAAGTGTCTTAGGAAAACCTTGAGAATTCCTTTTTCCTCTCAGCCTGACTGTTTTCTGCAAAAAGGTCAGGAGTGTATCAGGTCTGCAGCTGGATTTAGCATGCTCCTTACCAACCCTTCCAATGCCCTCCCCTGCCAAAAAAAAGCCATAGGGTAGATCAGGCCAAGTTTAGCTTAGTAGATCTCAAGGGGAGAAGCATACACTAGACCTCAGGGGTGCTGAGTGAGTTTCAGACCCCCTATTCTCAAGCTGTGAGACCTAAACTTTGTTACCCTCAGTTTTTTTACCTATAAAATGGGGAAAATTATCCTGGCCTCACAGATGCGAGAAAAAAATGAGATGCACTTTGTAAAATGTGCTTTGTAAATGCTAAGATGCTTTACAAATATACATTATTTTTGGTTAAAATGAAATATTAGGCCAAAGCTTTGTGTGCTACACTCCTCTTACATCCCTTGATCCCAGGTGCTTAGGGCAAATCTCTTGGCTGTAAAGTCAAATGTCAGAAAAGGTCCCCATTGTGCTCTGTGACTTGCAAAACAAATTCTTCTTCAAGTAAAAAAAGAAAAACAACCCATTCTTTGCTGTGTGTGTCCAGGTCTGCATGGAGAACAGTGACAAATCCAATTAGTAGACATATAAAGCTTTTGCAGTTTAAAAATCAATTTTCAATATGCTTTTTATGTGTGCTTCAAGCAATACTTGGGAGGTGCTTTAGTACAGACACATGGCCATTTTATAAATAAGGATATGGGACTTGGAATCATGCAGAATTTAAGTGGTAGATCCAGGACCTGAATGCAAGTCTTCTTACCACAAATCCCAGTCTTCGCAAGTGCTGTCCCCCATTCTATACTGACTACTTGAACAGAATCAGTCCCACTGTGTCAGGAAAATCTACCATCCTGAGGGAGAGTCAGCTGCAGAGCCAAAGAGCCAATGTTTTACCCACCCAAGAGTCACACTAAGGGGTAAACAAATTCCCATCTCAGGGAACTTACACATAATACACAAATAAGTTCTAATTAACAAGGGCCTCCATAAAACCCTGGTCTCAGATTATATTTGTTATTGGTAGTGATGATTATCACTGTGTTGGAAAAGGAGTTGTATAAATTCAGGAGCCTTCCTGGAAGAAGTGGCCCTTGAAATTTAAGAAGAGTAGGTGAGGTGATGAATACTCTATAACTCAGGATGACCAAGATTCAAAGGAATGAACAGGGAGTAGAGACAAGAGAACATGTGTTTACCTGCTCTACAGCCTATGGATTTTTCTATTCCTCTATACCTGTAACATAAACTTGAAATAGACCCAATAACTATAAGCTAATATTTACATAATGTGCTAGTACATAATGTGCCTGCAAAGCCCTTCGATTTTTGTTATTTTTCAAAATTTAATCTTCACAGCAATTTTTTCAAGTACTGTCTTCATTTGGGTTTCCCAGAAAGCAGAGCCTGAGATGAAGGTTTATGCAATACTAATTTATTAGGCCATGCAAGTGTAGAAAGCAGGAGTGAGCGAAAATTGAAGCTAACCAGGGGAAGAGAGAGCACCAATATATGGATTCATTACTGAGCTGACCCTTGCTACATGTGACTGATTCATTTCATGGTGTAACTTTCCGAGAAGCTGTATAAATTACATGTTAGAATTGTCAATCTGGGAGAAAACAGGAAAGAATTTATCCATAGACTCCTTTCTTCTCAAAGATTTGCCCCTTGGAGCATTACTCCCTCACGCTTTTGGGCTTCAAAGGTGTGGGTGCCACACAGGACCCTGCAGCATGCTAAGCCTTGAGGACAACAAGAAAGCCCTGTGACAGGAGACAAGCTGTCCTAAGTGCAGGCATAAGTTGAGATACTGTAAGATTGCATTTACTTGAAGTCAATAAAAGCTCTTGTAGCACTGTTTAAATCACAGTAAGGACTGAAAGAAGAGATAGGAGACAAGACCCACGAGGATCTGAAGTGATACACAAAAAGTCTTTGATACAGTCCACCCCTTCCAGTGCTCAGCTCTTGTGCTCCTATCTGGCTCCCATTATACAATGTGCAGCCACGCTCAGAGCCATCCCTGAAGGGGGCCATATTGTGGCAGCAGTTCATTTTCAGTTCCCTCCAATCTGCTGTATTGAGTCATCTGTGAACTTGGCTGTCCTTTCCTCCTCCATCAGCTGTCATAGGGAAACCCCCATGAAGCCATATGTTTGAGCTGAGGAAGAGCCCTCAGTGCACTAGAGGGAGATGACATGGAACTCTGGGCCATATATCCATGTGATTTATTTAGGCCTTTTGAGCTTACTTGGGCCTTATCCCAAAAAACGTAATTTCTGTTAGACAACTGATTGTTGCAGTTCTCACTTGACCTAATGACTTGGTGGATACAATCATTTTCAGCTTGTGATGGGTAGCTCAGGTCACATAATTACTTGGTATTCCATGGTCAGACATTTGGTTTTTGCTAGGATCCAGTAGCTTATTAGGAGCTGTTTTTCAAATGGAAAGTAGTTCTCTGCTGCAGAGTTCTGGCCTTTTTTCAGAACCTTAGGTTCTGCACTTTAATGCTCCTATTGAAGCTTGGCAACAGGCACAACCTTGTCCACCACAGATATCTTGAACACCATCAGATCTGCTGAGTCATACATCCTCCGTGGCAGGGAGGTTATTCTGCCATTGAGATTGCTGCAAAGCTCTCTTGTTCCTGGTCCTACTTGAAACTGGCAGCCTGCTGAGTCATTCGAAATTTTGGTTAGAGCATTATTCCCTAGTGTGGTATATTCTACCCTAAAATCCAAAGAAGTATACCAGCATTGTACCTTTTTCTTAACAGTAGAAAGCACAAAGTGCAGTAAATTGACCTTTACCTTGGAGGGAATGTCCTGATATGCCCCAAACTACTGGACTCGTAAAAGTTTACTAATAGGTTAGGTCTTAAATCTTCCTTTCATCTTCCTTGAATCTCACCTTTTATTTAATTAATTAATTTTTTAATATAATTTACTGTCAAGTTGGCTAACATACAGTGTGCTCTTGGTTTTGGGGGTAGATTCCCGTGATCATTGCTTACATACAACACCCAGTGCTCATCGCAACACGTGCCCTCCTCAACGCCCATCTCCCATTTTCCCCTCTCCCCTGTCCCCCCACCATCAACCCTTAGTTTGTTCTCTGTATTTAAGTGTCTCTTACGGTTTGCCTTCCTCTCTGAAACTATTTTTTCCCTTCCCTTCCCCCATGGTTTTCTGTGACGTTTTTCAAGTTCCACATATGAGTGAAAACATATAGTATTTGTCTTTCTCTGACTGACTTATTTCACTTAGCATGATACCCTCCAGTTCCATCCACATTGCTGCACATGGCAGGATTTCATTCTTTCTCATTGCCAAGTAGTATTCCATTGTATATATAAACCACATCTTCTTTATCCATTCATCAGCTGATGGACATTTAGGCTCTTTCCATAATTTGGCTGTTGTTGAAAGCGCTGCTATAAACATTGGGGTACATGTGCCCCTATGAATCAGCACTCCTGTATCCTTTGGATCAATTCCCAGTAGTGCTATTGCTGGGTCATAGGGTAGTTCCATTTTAAATTTTTTCAGGAACCTCCACTCTGTTTTCCAGAGCGTTTGCACCAGTTTGCATTCCCACCAACAGTGCAAGAGGGTTCCTATTTCTCCACATCCTCACCAGCATCTGTTGTTTCCTGAGTTGTTAATGTTAGCCACTCTGACTGGTGTGAAATGGTATCTCAATGTGGTTTTGATTTGTATTTCCCTGATAATGTATCTCTCACCTTAAAAAAAATTTTTTTTAATGTTTATTTATTTTTGAGACAGAGAAAGACAGAGAACAAACGGGGGAGGGTCAGAGGGAGGGAGACACAGAATCCGAAGCAGGCTCCAGGCTCTGAGCTGTCAGCACAGAGCCCGACGCGGGGCTCAAACTCATGGAGTGTGAGATCATTACCTGAGCCGAAGTTGGATGCTTAACCGACTGAGCCACCCAGGTGCCCCTATCTCTCACCTTTTAGTATGCTCATATCTTACTAGGCATCTAGAGTAGTTGCCTCTTTATGCTCAGTGAGTACAGATAGTAAGATATAATTAATAATGGAGTATAATACTGTTCTGTGGAATTTTAAGATGATCAAGATCTCAGTGGGCTATATTGTATGGAGAGCTAACCTAACTCTGCAGAAAGACAATGAATGCATACTGCTATCTCTGTCATATGCATATTGCTTTTATCCTCTTATTGATGGAAATTGAGAACTAAGTATTTGCCAGCTCAATGGCTGCATAACAAGTG
Organism: Panthera tigris; assembly: GCF_018350195.1. Lineage (NCBI taxonomy): Eukaryota > Metazoa > Chordata > Mammalia > Carnivora > Felidae > Panthera > Panthera tigris. Next base: position 94,934,197 of record NC_056667.1, on the reverse strand, counting down.
CCAAAGGCTATGTTAGTCTGCCTCAATAAAGACATCATGTCCAGCATAAAAACTATGATCGGGACTGCCATGTGCTTATGGTAGCCCATCACCTAATGCCTATATTCACCTTGGTTTTTGCAGGGATCAACCAGGTGAATTAAATGAAAGTATGACTACACCATTGCCCTTACATCTTTTAAATCTTGGATGGAGGGGCTAACCTCTGCAATTTCTCCTAGATTGTGCGTCTGATCACTATTTTGGTCACTATAGAAGTTGTACAGAACTCAATTGGAGTTGGCCAATTTCAGAGGCTTTCAGTTGGCCATTACTAGCATAATGACTCTTCCTTCATAGACCAGGGAAGCATTGTGAGGATTCTGTCAGCTTCTAAGTACATCTATCCCAATTATACTCTTGGAAGCCAGGGATATAGCCATAGAAAGGGTCTGAAGACACAGTGGACCTGTTGTGAGATGCACTACAGCCAGGATTCTCTTTATTATCTGGCTTCCATGAACGCCTTCTCTAACTGGGACTATGATGACGTTTCAGATCCCATGGGTTGGTGTCAGAACCCACATAGAAAAGTTCTTAAGAAATCTGGATATTTCCCTTTCCCTGGTCACATATACCTTAGAAAAGAGCCATAAGTTCTTATCAGGAAGGCTCAGAGGAATATTTTCCATGTAAACTTTAATTGGCATTGGGGGCTCCTTACTTAAGGAGACCCAGACTCATCTTCAATTAGTGTGCTCTGTCTGTGTACTGCCTTTGATCAAACAAGTAAATGGGGACCACAATTTTCCATTTTGGTGGCTGGATGACCAGCAGCCACCTTCTGCTCATCAGCCCTTGAACTTTTTTTTTTTTTTAAACACAGAAGTTGAGAAATACCATATGTGACTCTAGGAGCACCATGATATATTAGCCATTGCCCAAAGATATGCTGCAGTTAGCTCCTATCCGTTCATAAGAATGGACTGTGCATATCTTTTCTGAACTTGGTGCTGAATGCAGTCAGAATGGTAGCTTCAAAATGATCATGATGTGAGTATTACACCATGGAAATGCTGTAAGTAAGGTTTGTCCGTTGTTTTTTTTTTTTTTTTCAGGGAGCAGGTTGTTAAACATTTACCAGTCTATTACCACCATTGTCGTAGATCCCTAATGTTCCAAGCACCTGATTTCTACTCTGACCTTGCTGCCCATTACAATAATTACATCCACCATGCCTCTGATGGTTAAGTGCAGCCATCTAGCCCTCACCATTCCTTTATCCTACCAAATCCACTGATGCTTGGAGTTGGGTTTGATAGGTTCCATGGCAGTTCTCCCATCAGCAATTTCTGCTCACAGAGGAAAGCCACCACCATTAAGTTTCTCAAAGATGCTAGTGCATCTCATCTAAGTGTTCCTTCCTGCCTCAGTGAGGGGGCTGTCCTCTGGGCTATCCTGGAGGACATGGTCAGGAGGGAGATTTTCAGGTCTGATAGAGTACATCTATTCACGTTCCTGCTTTCCTGATCTTTCCTTCAATACCACACCAAGGAAGTTCCAAAACCTCTACCTAATTTACTGTAGGTCATTATCAAGTCCAAGTCAAGAAGTCATCCCAACAGATTATGAGGATAGGCTCTAGGTGTCCTTTTCATAATATGGGGGAGATCTTCCACGTCAAAAAATATTTTCTGATTTAGTCTGTTTACTGCCCTTCCACAAAGATCCATTTCTACACGCTTCACTTTGATTGCTGCCTATACACACTATCAGGGTTCTGTAATTCCTTCAGCATGTAAGTGACTTCCTCCCAGACCAGAGACAGCATTCACTGCTTGATCTGGGCTGAAATGTGATCCTGGTGTTGTCCCAGGAGGCTTGAAGGATAGCTGAAGGTTTTGAAGAGAACAGTCATCATCTTGCAGGCACCAGCCTTGCTTCCAGGCAAGAAGAGGCTTCTCTCTCCTGGCAGTGGAACTTGAGGGTTCAAGATTCTCAGGCTTGTCCCCTCAAATGCCCCCAATCCAGGTTTCGTGATCCCTCCCTTTTCCTGCCTGACTCCTGACTCTAATGTAAGAGAGTAGAAGCTGAGCATGTATTCTTGGCGTTTATAGCACCCCTACAGTGAAATCCTAGGCTGGATACTCGGCACTGTGTGTCCTGAAGCTTTACGAGATGAGAGTCTCTTTAAAGCTGCCATCGAGGACCTCTGGCTTCCGCATGGTTCTTTGACTTGGCAGTTAGCTTCCCCAAGCCTCTCATTTTCTTTAGTCACAATTTCCAATGCAGTCAACAAAGCCAGGTCACTCCATGTAATCATCAAGGCTTGTATACCCTTCAAGTACCGCAGCCGTCATATTCAGTGCCTCATCCCACACATGATCTCAACGTGAAGTAAAAGCTCCGTGTTTGTGTACCACCATCTGCTATAGGTTATCACCACTTTCCTCACCATTCGCAGTGGGGCTCTTATTGCCATCAGACTGAATGATCCACCTTCAAAATCCCATCCTCGGGGGTTCTGCTTTCTAGGACCTGCCTTCTACTCTGGATACCAGCTGTCTTAGTGTGGGTTAAGAAAACAGAAAACAGAGACTGACAAAAAGGTTCGTATGCTATTGCTTTGTTAGAAAGTGCAGTCCCAGGGGGCAGGAATGAGATAGAGGGGGCGAAGCAGGGAACAGGAGAGTTAGTATGAAGGTGTGATAGCAACCAGCTGCTCCTAAGTGTGACTGATGACTGCACGGGATTGTTCCCTGAGAAGCCATGTAAACAGCACCTTAGCAGCATTCATCCAGGAAGAGAACTGGGGAAGAATTTACCCACAGACTCCAACTCCTGTTTTTCCCTTTGGGGCACTCACTCCCCTACATTTCTGGGTTGCCTACACGTGTGTGCTGAGCAGGGTCCTGAGATGTCTCAGGCCAATATGTCAACACAAGGGGCTTAAGGTAGGGGACCAGAGTTGTGCAGGAGCAGGGCAAGGCACTGTCAGCTTGTGCCTGTGTTATGTCACGTAGAGTTCGTGTAAATGTGGAGGCTTCAGTGGCAAACAGAACAAGAGACAGATGAGCCCAAGTAGTTCCTAGGAGTGTCTGATACAAGTAGGTAGATTGAACTGTCAACTCCTTGAGGGCAGAGACAGTGTCTTACTCACTTCAGAATATCCCTAGCATGATTTCTGGCATAGTTTTATTGATTGGTAAATGTCTGTTAACGTTAATCAAATGACTGGCAATATTTTCTCCATTTTTTTCCGGTTGTATTGAGATACAATTGACATACTTCACTGTGTAAGTTTAAGATGTACAGCATTCATGGTTTGACTAACATATACCGTGAAATGATCACAAGAAGTTTAGCTGGCATTCATCGGCTCAGAGAGATGCAATATAAAGAAAAAGCAAGAGCACTTGTTGGGATGGGCGCTGGGCGTCGTAAGTGATGAATCATGGGAATCTACCCCCAGAACCAAGAGCACACTGTATATACACCATATGTTAGCTAACTTGACGATACATTTCTATATAAAACAAATAAATAAAAGGTACAAATTTCCAGTTTTAAAAAAAAGAAAAAGCAAGAAAAGGTAAACAAAAATCTTCCTTGTAATGAGAATTTTTTGCATTTCATAAATGCAGAAAACAAGGCTCAGGTAGAGCTGCCTACTTTTCCCGACCCAGCATGCCTGGTAAATAGGGGCATGGGGGCAGGCACTCTGGACCTCATCCTAGCCGTGCTGAGGGTCGTCAGCCCTCAGCCGTCCTTCAGTGACTGTTCTTTAGGGGATAGGACACCATTCATCCTTCTCAAGTCAGCTCTTCCCAGAACTCAGTCTATGCAACTCAAATAAGCATTGCAGGGTAAACTGGCCATGAGCCATTGTTTCACATGGTTTCCGAAAGACAACACTGTCCCAATAACAGGGACTGGTAGCAAACATAATGAACTTTATAGCTCAGTGACTACAAGCCGAGAAAGCCCAGGGCTGACTGTGTTCATATGACCTCCAAACAGGAGGTCTTCAGGGGGTTGCTGACTTTCTGTCCCACCTTGCCGCCCTTTGGATGCTTCATTGGCCCCTTTTTCTGCTTTTTGCGGGTGGCCAAACCACAGGCTCCTCCCTCTTCTTCCTGGCCTCATGAGCATTAATCAACTTCAACCCTCCCCCAAGACCTGGCAGGAGAGAGGCAGCACCTACTTTTTAATAAACTTAAACTGTCATTGGAGATGAAAGATGAGTCCACGAAAGCTTGGAACATCCAAACTCTCCAGCTTGCTGAGTGTAGGGAAGGACACAGGGCAGGAATCAAGAGGGAAGTGTCCCCAGGACAGGTCTCTGCGGATGGAACAGGGGAACTGGCTGCCTTGTCCTTCCTCCTTCCTCCTCCATCCCCTAAGTTCTCCCCTTGCAACATCACCATGCAGTAGAATGGGACAGCTGAACAGCTGTCTTTGTCCTAGCCAGACAATGTGGTTTATGGCCTATGGTGCAACACACTCTACTCGGCAGTAAGTGGTCGGTGAACGGTGTTTTCCAAGTTGGCTGGTACAATACCATAAGTTTAAACATTTCCCAAAGCCCCCAGACCCTTGCTCCTCCTGAGCTGGGAGCATCAGCATGCTCCTGTGTAGATGCCCGGAAGATTCCATTTTGCCCACTCACCTGCCCCCTCCACTTGTACAGAAAGCTCAATCAGATGACAGGCTTTCACTCTTGTAACCACCCCCCGCCCCCACCATGCTAGTTCCAGGTTAAATATTTGCATACGGGCACGACATGCAAAAGACCAGGTTACAATATTTGGAATCTGCACTTGCAACTATTTAAATGTCCAGGACGCTAACCTCTCTCGATACCTTCCCACCCTCAATCCCCAATGCCCTTTCACCAAGTAGCTGGCACTAATCACTGCTGTTTACAGAGTTTTCAAAGGGTAGGGCATGGTGCCAAGTGTATTACAGATAGTATGTCATTTCAACCTCACAGCCATTGAGGTAGATTGTTTTCATCCGTCACAAGGAGACGTTTGAAGCCCAGAGAAGCTGAATGATTTGTACCACATCATTCACTCCGTGAGTGGCAAAATCAAACTTGAATTCGGGTCTGCAGATTCTACACCTCTTTCTCTTCCCACACTGCAACTCTAACTTTTAGCCAAATTAATAAATGAACAAATAGTAATCAAGCACCTTCCATGTACCAGGCTCTGAGCTAGGAACTGTCCCAGTGTATTGTCATCCACTTGATGACAATCTTAGTTTTTATTTTGTAAGGAAGGAAAATGAAGTCCTGGCTTGTCAGCAATGGACACCTGGGATTTGAATCCTGTTTGACTATAAGATTTTTCTTTCTTTCTCCCCTCCCTCCCTCCTTCTCTTCCTCCATCTCTTCCTTCCTTCCTTCCTTCCTTCCTTCCTTCCTTCCTTCCTTCCTTTTCTTCCTTCCCCAACTATTCTCTATCAATTTGGCTAACGTGAGGAGAATCTCATCGTAGCCTTCTTAGGAGATCATTATGCATTGTGCCAAGCTCAGTATTTAACACATGGGAGGCTCTTGAAAAAAGTTAATCCCCACCCCATTCCACCCTTGAATCACCTAGGGAACTTTTTTATCACACTTCCTCTCTACTCCTTGGTTAGCAGAAAAGGGGTAGCTCTTTTCTAGCTGCATTAGGGGTAGAGATTCTGTCTCTCCAACTTGGCTGGTGTTTCCTCTGCCTGGAGAGCTGTGCCCTGAAGATGGTCTGGTTGGACTCTCTCAGGGACACCTAGAAAAGGGGAGGCAGGCACCTTGTGATCACTGGGCTCCTTTCTGTTAGTTTCTGAAGAATTGATGAAAAGGGAAACTTTCCAGGATCTCCACACACAGCTTTGTTTCCCCTTCTTTCTTGTTTTGCAAAGGAAGGGCCCCTGCTAGCCTTTTAAGCCCAAGGAAAACTTAACAAACACTTGCTGCAAACCACCTTGCTTTTTACCGTGCATCAAATAAGCCTCCCCCACTTTGGAGATTTGCATTCCAATCCCTGCAAAGGAGCAGCAGAGGAGGCAGGATATGGAGTCTCATTAAGTTTCTTTGCCGTGCCAGTCGGCTCTCCCAGAGGGGGATGTAATGCTCTCTTCGTAATACTCAGCCCCTCTCACAAGTTGGCAGCTTCTTTCTCTCAACTTATATTCTTGGCTAAGAATGTGTTCAAAGGGATTTTAGAAAAGCCTCCCCAAATACCTGTTTACTGACTTTCTCATAGCGTTTCTGAGACGGCACAGGGATGTGGCGGCTCGGAAGGCAGCTTCCTCTTGCTAATGAGTCTCAGGCTGAGCATCTTCGCCAGCACTCAGTGATGGGGATCAGAGGGGGCAGCTCCTTCCCACTTCCTTTGCCCTGGACTGACCCTCACTCTCTGGACTGTGTCCTGTCCCTCACTGGAGCTGGTGGCGTCTGCTCAGTCCTGGGGCCAGGTGCTTCCTTGGAGGGTCCTGCTCAGCTAGCGATGCAACATGTGTCTCCACACTCGACTCTGGTATGTTACGAGCTCTTTGTCCAAGCCTCAGGGCATCTCTGGCCTTGCTGTTCGCCCAGGTCTGGCACTGCATATCTTTGTTAAGAGCATACAGAGGTCTTTTCTGGTGTGGATCTCCCGAGTTCTGAGATTGCTCTATTTTGATGAATTTTATGATGACAAGTGTCAGAGCCTGTTCTTGGGATCTCCCCTGGAATAATGAAATAATTGACTAGTATAGCTCGGGTACTGTTCCAAGTGCTTTATTCATTGACTCCTATAATTACCTTATAAAGTAGGTACTATTATTTTCTCTATTTTAAAGATGAGGAGGGGCCCCTGGGTGGCTCAGTCGATGAAGCATCTGACTTTGGCTCAGTTCTTGAGTTCGAGCCCCACGTTGGGCTCCATGCTTGACAATCCAGAGCCTAGAGCCTGCTTCGGACTCTGTGTCTCCCTCTGTTTTGCCCCTCCCCCACTTGCCACTCTGTCTCTCAAAAATAAATAAACGTTAAAAAAAAAAAAGACGAGGAAACTGAGACACCAAGAGATTAAATTACTCTCCCAATGCCACTTAAACTAGAAGGTGGTGGAATTGGGGTTATAATCTGGTCACTCTCACACTCTTAGCCATGACATTGAACTTCTTTGAGCAAGTGGGCACTTGAGGTGAAGCTGAGCAGCGGGCCCTGCACCACCCCTTCCACTCTTCTGTCAACACCCTCATTTCTCCGGACTCCTATCACGGAGAGTCTTCTTCAGATGAGAGTAACCGTTCCCTGTCCACCATCACAGCCACACCACTCCCTCTGCCATTCTGTACTTGCTCATCTTCCCTCTCCATCCTTGAAGGCCTTCCTCCTCTACCCGGACTGAAATTCCACCTTACTTTCCTCTCCAAATCATTTCTGAGTCTTAACTACCCCAAGAAGATCTCCTTGTCTTACCCAGTTCTTTCCATCTCGATTCAAATTCATTCATGGCTCTCCTTAGGATGAGGGGTGGGTGGGCAGCGGAGAGTGTTTCTGGGTGGGTAACACTGGAGACCTTCCAGAGAGAATCTTGATCCAAAGGGGGACATCCTCCTAAAGGCCCCGGGAGTCTATTCTCCTGTCACTTCCTTCACTGCTTCATTCTGCTATGAGCATGGCACCACATAAGGGTTGTGGGATGCTGAGACGATAAGGTGCAGTCTTTGCCCTAGACATACTCGCAGAGTAGTGTTGGGTTGACAGTACATGTACATAAATAATTGCAGTAGAAGGAAGTGAGTGGTCAGTGTCTCAATAGAGACACCAAGTGCTTAAGGGTCCTAAGATGGGAGAGATCACCTAGCTGATGACAAGGAAGGAAGGCCAAGTGGCATCGGAGTTTGACTTTGAGGGATGTGCTCATTTTGCAGACAAGGTTTTCAAAGCTAAGGGACAATATAAAAATAACAACACAGAAGGAATATTTGTCATTGGCTAAAGGAATCTGCATGAAGTACACATAAGAAATGAGACCAGAAATGTAAATTGTGGTCAAAATAGAAAGAATCTTATGTATTAGAAAGCATACTTACAAAATCATAGCTCTTAGAGAATAAAGAGTCGGGTTTAAATAGTGAGTGCAATCGGGAGCCTTTGTAGGTTTTTAACGTGGGGAGGGAAATCATCAGAATTCACTCTGATGGCCATGTACAAGAATTGAGGTGCTACACGGTTATTGTAGAGACCAACAGGCCTTTGTGGAAACATAAGCAAAGACTGTGGCAGTGGGAACGGACAGGAAAGGATGAATGTGAGAAGTATTTCACTGGTAGATTAAATGAAATTTTCCATCTGACTAGGTACAGAGAGGGAAGGAGTAAAAATGAGTCTAGGACAATAACAGAAATAGGAAATTCGGAGGAAATGAAGATTGTGGTAGCTGGGGTGGGATGGAGAGGACTGATAATGAGATCAGTTGGGGCCTTTTGGGTTTCAAGTACCAAAAGGACCTCTAGTGAAGTTGTTAGTTCATGATTTGGAATTGGGAAGAAGCTGGAACAGCACAGGTCTGGTGGTCTCTGGCAGAGAGTACTGAGGGCTGGTAGGGTTTGGGTCTCTGCTGCTACCTCCTACCTAAGCCAAAGGGCAGGTTTGCTCAAGGACAGATATTTCCTGTCTACTTCTCATTCAGGTAAAAGCCCACTTGATCCAAAAGCACCCCTGTTTTGGGTTTCTGCCTCAAATTAAAAACGTACCATTTCTTCCCAAGGTAGGCCTGATGTCTCTGCCACAATCCTGGACCACAGGGGAAGAAGCTTCTGGGTGGAGATAGTAAGACCTGGTGTTTCTTCCAGCTCTCATTCACATTGTTTAGCTTTTCCTTTCCTTTCCTTTCCTTTCCTTTCCTTTCCTTTCCTTTCCTTTCCTTTCTTTCCTTTTCCTTTTCCTTTTCCTTTTCCTTTTCCTTTTCCTTTTCTTTTCTTTTCTCTCTTCTCTTTTTCTTCTCTTCTCTTTTTAAAATGTTTTATTTTTGAGAGAGTATGAGTGCAGACGGGACAGAGAGAGAGGGAGAGAATCCAAAACAGGTGCTGCCAGCGTAAAGCACCTGGATACAGGGCTCCAACCCACAAACTGTGAGATCATGATCTGTGCTGAAGTTGGATGTTCAACCAATGGAGCCACTCAGGCAGCCCTCACCATTGTTTTTCTCAGTGTTACTCACAGAGTGACTTTTCCAATGTATTAGAAAGAAAACGCCTCCTCAAATTGCTCTCTATTCATTATTGACTAAATCCAAAGTCCCCATCCCTTCATCAGAAAAGTTCAGAATTGGGAACATCTGTTTGCCTCTCTATTGACATTGCTGATCCTGACACTGATTAGAATGAATGAGAGCCCTCCTCTTTGAACTGTTGTCCCATAAATAAAATAAATATGGTACAGATTTTCCAAACATGCTCAGTTGGGAGTAAAACTTGACAAATATGCATCCTTGCTGAGTGTTACTCATTCCTCTGCATTTCTGCAAGAGTATTTCTACATTTTTGGCACCTTTGAGGAGTGCCAATAAATTGTCGAGGAGTTGAGGAGAAACTAGGATAGGAATGAAAGAGGAAGGATAGAAGGAAAAAAACTTACTTCTTTTCCTCTCAGCAATAACATTTTAGAATTAGTCATCATTCATGAGGAACACTCACAGATATGAGTTCTTTTGATCCCCAGTCCACAAGGAAAAAATATCAATTTAGTCCAAAAGCATTTACCGAACATCTACTAGAAGCCAGGTAATCAAAAGCTCAAAAACATGAAAACAAATAAAACACTGAATGAGACCCCTTAAAGAGCTCATATTTTCAGTAGGAAAGACAGATATATAATAATAATAAAAAAAGTACTCCTGTATCCCTTGGGTAAATTCCTAGCAGTGCTACTGCTGGGTCATAGGGTAGGTCTATTTTTAATTTTTTGAGGAACCTCCCCACTGTTTTCCAGAGTGGCTGCACCAGTTTGCATTCCCACCAACAGTGCAAGAGGGTTCCCGTTTCTCCACATCCTCTCCAGCATCTATAGTCTCCTGATTTGTTCATTTTGGCCACTCTGACTGGCGTGAGGTAATATCTGAGTGTGGTTTTGATTTGTATTTCCCTGATAAGGAGCGACATTGAGCATCTTTTCATGTGCCTGTTGGCCATCTGGATGTCTTCTTTAGAGAAGTGTCTATTCATGTTTTCTGCCCATTTCTTCACTGGATTATTTGTTTTTCGGTGTGGAGTTTGGTGAGCTCTTTATAGATTTTGGATACTAGCCCTTTGTCCGATATGCCATTTGCAAATATCTTTTCCCATTCCGTTGGTTGCCTTTTAGTTTTGTTGATTGTTTCCTTTGCTGTGCAGAGACTTTTTATCTTCATGAGGTCCCAATAGTTCATGTTTGCTTTTAATTCCCTTGCCTTTGGAAATGTGTCAAGTAAGAAATTGCTGCAGCTGAGGTCAGAGAGGTTTTTCCCTGCTTTCTCTACTAGGGTTTTGATGGTTTCCTGTCTCACATTCAGGTCCTTTATCCATTTTGAGTTTAGAATGGTGTAAGAAAGTGGTCTAGTTTCATCCTTCTGCATGTTGCTGTCCAGTTCTCCCAGCACCATTTGTTAAAGAGACTGTCTTCTTTCCATTGGATATTCTTTCCTGCTTTGTCAAAGATTAGTTGGCCATACTTTTGTGGGTCTAGTTCTGGGGTTTCTATTCTATTCCATTGGTCTATGTCTGTTTTTGTGCCAATACCATGCTGTCTTGATGATTACAGCTTTGTAGTAGAGGCTAAAGTCTGGAATTGTGATGCCTCCCACTTTGGTCTTCTTCTTCTTCAATATTACTTTGGCTATTCGGGGTCTCTTGTGGTTCCATGCAAATTTTAGGATTGCTTATTCTAGCTTTGAGAAGAATGTTGGTGCAATTTTGATTGGGATTGCATTGAATGTGTAGATTGCTTTGGGTAGTATTAACATTTTAACAATATTTATTCTTTCAATCCGTGAGCATGGAATGTTTTTCTATTTCTTTGTATCTTCTTCAAATTCCTTCATAAGCTTTCTATAGTTTTCAGCATACAGATCTTTTACATCTTTGGTTAGGTTTATTCCTAGGTATTTTATGATTCTTGGTGCGATTGTGAATGGGATCAGTTTCTTTATTCATCCTTCTGTTGCTTCATTATTAGTGTATAAGAATGCAACTGATTTCTGTACATTAATTTTGTATCCTGAGACTTTGCTGAATTCATGTATCAGTTCTAGCAGACTTTTGGTGGAGTCTATTGGGTTTTCCGTGTATAATATCATGTCATCTGCAAAAAGTGAAAGCTTAACTTCATCTTTGCCAATTTTGATGCCTTTGATTTCCTTTTGTTGTCTGATTGCTGATGCTAGAACTTCCAACACTATGTTGAACAAGAGTGGTGAGAGTGGACATCCCTGTTGTGTTCCTGATCTCAGGGAGAAAGCTCTCAGTTTTTCTCCATTGGGGATGATATTAGCTGTGGGCTTTTTATAAATGGCTTTTATGATGTTTAAGTATGTTCCTTCTATCCCGACTTTCTCAAGGGATTTTATTAAGAAAGGATGCTGAATTTTGTCAAATGCTTTTTCTGCATCGATTGACAGGATCATATGGTTCTTATCTTTTCTTTTATTAATGTGATGTATCACATTGATTGATTTGCGAATGTTGAACCAGTCCTGCCACCCTATGACCCAGCAGTAGCACTGCTAGGAATTTACCCAAGGGATACAGGAGTACTGATGTATAGGGGCATTTGTACCCCAATGTTTATAGCAACACTCTCAACAATAGCAAAATTATGGAAAGAACCTAAATGTTCATCAACTGACGAATGGATAAAGAAATTGTGGTTTATATACACAATGGAATACTATGTGGCAATGAGAAAGAAGGAAACATGGCCTTTTGTAGCAACATGGATGGAACTGGAGAGTGTTATGCTAAGTAAAATAAGTCATACAGAGAAAGACAGATACCATATGTTTTCACATTTATGTGGATCCTGAGAAACTTAACAGAAGACCATGGGAGAGGGGAAGAAAAAAGAAATGGTTAGAGAAGGAGGGAGCCAAAACATAAGAGACTCCTAAAAACTGAGAACAAACTGAGGGTTTATGGGGGGTGGGAGGGAGGGGTGGGTGGGTGATGGGTATTGAGGAGGGCACCTGTTGGGATGAGCACTGGGTGTTGTATGGAAACCAATTTGACATAAATTTCATAATAAAAAAAATAAAAAATAAAAACAAAATCGGAAAAAAAAGTAGGCTCTTAGGAGAGACATAAAATAGTCCAGGTATGTACAAGGTCTAGGACAAGGTCTAGAACCAGAACAAAGACTCTTCTCTACATGGAGGGTCCACAGAGGATGGGGATTTTGTAATTTTGAAAAGAGAAAAGAGAAATTAGAGGAAATTGCAGGCAGAGAACACACAGGTGCAAACAGCATGGTATAGTTATAGGATTATGAGGAGTCTAGTCTTGCTGGAGAACAAAGTTGGGTAGAAGAGCTTTGGGATAGGTAGGAGGGTCAGGAGGTCTCCAGGAAAGGTAGACAAGAGCTCTCCATAATCCCACAAAATACATTGTAGGCAACTAAACAGTTTGATCTTTTCCTGAAGGTTAAAAAAAGACAGTAAGAGATTCTTTGTTTAAAAAAAAAACAGTACCATTTCTTTTTTTTTCTTTTCTAAAGCTTATTCATTTATTTTGAGAGAGAGAGAGAGAGAGAGAGATAGCAAGTGGGCAAGTGGGGGAGGGGCAGAGAGAGAGAGAGAGAGCACGCATCCCAAGCAGGCTCCACACCATCAGTGCAGAGCCTGACTCAAGGCTTGAACCCATGAAGTATGAGATCATGACCTAAGACAAAGACGCTTAACTAACTGAGCCACCCAGGCACCCTAACAGGTTTTTTTTTTTAAACCTAACTTTACCTCTGTAGGCTCTAGAAGAAAAATATGAGTTCAGTTTGGGATATATTAAATTTAAAGTTCCTATCTAAATTAGTTAAATTTAGACATATATAAATTAAAATAGTCAATAGGGACATATGGGGTTGGAACTGAGGGGATAGGGTGGGGAGGAGATATAGATGGGGAATCATCACATAGATGGTAGCTGAAGTCAGTGGATAAACTCCCTCAAGGAGAGTACGTGGACTCGAAGACAGAGCTCTGAACAGCACCTGAGGAATATCCAGCATTCAAAAGGTAGCAGAGAAATGTACAGAGAGAGAGGCTCGTGAGAGAGATCAAGAAGAAATGTCCTAAGTATAAGACGACATAGAGTGGGCCAGGAAAGTCAAGACATACTCCAAGAAAAGGTGTGGTCATCAGAGTTGACTGTAGAGAGGTCAAGCAAATTATAGACTGGAAAGAGTCCCCTGGATTTACCAAACGTAAGAATCTATCAGTGGAACGGTCAGTCTCAATGGAGGACTGGTGGGTGGAAGCTTGAATGAGAGATGAGAACATGGAGGTAACAATTGACTTCTACTCTTTTTTAAAAAACTAACTGTAAAGAGTGGTGGGGATTGGGGAAATATTGAATCAAGGGAGTTTTTACCTGTTTAAGATATGAGAGACTTGAGCATGTTTATATGGCCATAGAAAGGAGCCATTCTTAAAAAGAAGATGAAGATACGAAAAAGAGAGGAACTAGTTGAAGGAACAAGTTTCCTGTCCCCAAGGAAGCAAGGGAGTGTGGGTTGGGATAAGACCCTGCCATAGAAGTTAAGGCCTTGGGCAGGAGAGAAAGGGCAGGTCTTCCTCCAAGGGAGGTGGTAAAGGGAGAAGGCCATTAACAAGACAATAGTAGTGGAAGTGGAGGGAGACACAAGAAAGAAAATGAAATCGATTGTTCTGAGGCTACCAGGACATGATTTGGTGAAATCACATTGCAACTTTTTGACCCAGCATCACTGTGATGGAAAACTCTGTCCCACAAAGCAGTCCAAGTTCTGGCTAGTAGCCCACATATATAACAAAGCCAAATCCTGCGGTCAAAGAATATGGATAATTCTTGGAGGTGCTATCAAGAAGATATTGCCAGTAATGGAAAAGTGCCTCAAAAGGAAAGCACAAATGATTTCCAAATGGAAGCTAGTTTGGCAATTATTGTGTAGGTGGATGCGTCTCCTGACTCTTCCCCAATCTCCTGGAGAGCTTAGTTAAAAATTAACCCTGGTTAAACATGTTACCCAAAAAGCCAGTTGGGTCCCATCTGACACTTCATGGATGGATTATAGAAAGTCCCCCCCCCCAAAACACACAGCAGCTGCCCCTTGGCCTTAACAGGTCTTCCATTCCCAGTGGAGGCCCTATGTAGAGATCAAGTCTGGAATCAAATACTAAGAGCTGAACTAGGCACAACCAGAGGATGTCTCAATTTATATTGGTTTCCCTCCCCAAAAGTAAGGGAGAGTTCTACATCCTCCTGGAAATGGCACCAATTCCAAACCAGAAGGAGAAGTCAGTTTACATTTGTTGCCCTACTTTCTTTCATCCTTTTCCTTTTCTTGGCAGCTAGACCCTCTTCTCTCCTTCAGGTATGCCACCTCTTGATCTCTATCCTTCACCCGCCATGAAAACTTACTTTCAGTAGAGGATCTGAAATTTCATCAGCCATTCTCATCTTAGTGTAAACCTAAGGAACTGTGTTTACTCTCTAGAGGGCATTGTCACACAAAGACTTCTCTTTTCATTGTAATAAAAGCTTTGATCTCTGTTAGAAGTGTTGGGCATTTGGAAGCAGGAAAGAGGTGGCCTTGGGGATGGAACCTTTCTTAGCACATGAGCACTTCCTCTCTGTGCCTGATTTTGCATGTATCTGTGGCTCCTACCTGTGGTAGGGCAAACAGAGGTCACTGGGGTCACCCACACCCCAGTGTAAACCATGAAGGCTCAGCCACAATGACCACTGCCCCTGTTCTAACCTCTCAAATCTTCCAGAACTAGGGCAGGACATCCAGGCCCTTTGGTGGGGTGACAGCCCAGCAGATGAGAGCCTTTGAAGATTTTTTATCTCTGGCATCCTGCTCATTTTCCTTCTTTAGAGTTCTTTGTTGATTGAAAATGGATGTAATACAGCATAAATACTTGGAGACAAACATAGCAGAACCACAGCCTCATTTTATTGCCTTCTCCCAAACCCTGATGACCACCCTTTTCTTCTGTCCCCTTATGGAAATCAGTGCAGTTGGATGGCCCTTGATCTTTAACTGTATCTAAGCACCTCTGGATGCCTGCAATTCAGGTGTTGGACAGTGGCTTTATGTAGGCAATTTCATTCAATCTTCATCTTCAGGGAAATAACCATGTCTTGGAAAAGTCCTGTATCTCTGACCTTGTTCGTGCCTACTTCTATAGCAAAGGGTAAAAAAATAACACCATATGGATTATTTATATGGATAAAATCCCACCAGGTTGCTCATGGTGTACCACAAACATTTGCCATTCTGCTCCTAGGAAAACCAATTGCACTTGACATCATAATTAGTTCCCCCTGAGAACGTGGTTCCTTTAAAATTTTCAGACTGTAGTGGAAAGACCATGGAGCTTTGAGCTCTGGGTTCAGCCCCTAGGATATTGTGACTCCGCATCCCTAGGATAAAGGTTTCACCAAACATCAGAAGCAGAGTCTTGTTTAGACCGAAACTACTTCACCCCTAAATATTAATTGCCTCTCTGTCCTTGAAGGGGACTCTAGCACTAGGAAAGCCAAGAATGATGGGAAGCCTGTTCCCAAAGCAGGGAACTGGGGGAAAGACACTCACACAGCAAAATTTTTTGAATATTTTTTCTTGATTATATAAGCAACATAAGTGATATATGCCCACTGAGGAAACTTTGGAAATGAAGAAAGGCAACAAGAAGAGAATTAAAATTACTCATCATTCCATCTACCCATAACAGTATGGTGTATTTCTTACAAACCTTTGTATATTTTACAAAATAGAAGGATATCACATGTACAGTTTTATGACCTGATTTTTGCACTTTACATTATATCATGAATGTAGCTAGTTTGATTAGAAAGTCTCAGACTCATCAGGGCATAAACATGGAATGTTTTTACGTTTCCAATAATTGTCACTACTGTGCTCTGTCAACTTTCCACCTCCCACTGGGGAGAAGACACCCTCGACAACAGCTCAATCTGATTCCATAACTTTCAGTCACATTCCAATATTAAAATGGTTTTGTCTTGGTTATTAAGCCTAGTATTTCCCATTAAAAATTTTTCAATCTCATATTTGATTGATTCAAACCTCTCTTCATGTCTCTGATCCCCAAGGGACTAGCTAGACTTGCCGTTTGTACTGGAAAGGACAGAGGAGCAGAGGGTGTAGTCTGTTGTTTCCCATGCATCCTCTCTCTCTTCCCTGACCTGGCCCCTCCTGTATAGGAATGTGCAGGGAAGAAAAGGGGAAAAGAATACCAACTTATGTGACTGCCTTTGACAAGTTTCCGTCCCTTCCTGTTGGTTGGTACCACTATTCTGGATGCTTGTCATCAGGTCTATATAGATGACAGGGGACTCAACAAGTCTTTTTGATGAGGTAGGTGCCTATCCCCCATGGTACTCCTTTCTGCCTCCAATTTCAGCCTACCTACTCTGCTCATATACCTTCCATGGCCCTACTATGTGGCCTGTGGGCATAGGAAATGTCTGGAGGGCACTCAGGAGATAGCTCTTGCCCCTTCATCACTTGACCACACCACCACACTTCCCTCTGCTTCCAGCATCCTCCCATCTCAGCACCTAAGAACTAGCTGACAGACCCTCCTTCTTAGCTCTGCCCTCAATATTTATAAACCATCCTCCTGGAAATCCTCTTTTTAGCTTGAAGGTGATAAGTGGCATTTTCTCCATCTCTTCTTCCATGGGCAGATGAAGGGTGGATAAACTCTCTTCACAAACACTATACTCCCTAAAAAGGTCGCTTTATCTTATAACTCCATGATAAGAAGCCAAAAAATCAGACTTTTCTCAATATTTAACGATTGTGTTTTTAATGGCTGTCTGTCTCTCCTGTAAACTGCACCGTTCTCAAGGGTAAAAGGCTCAATCGGCACCATCCTATTACAATGGCACTTTGCAACATGTTTTCATGGCTATGTTTCATTCCAATGTGTGGATCACAATATCGTTAAAAATTTGGTTAGCTTTATTTTTATATTGTAAACAATGCTGTAACGAACATCTTTTTGTTCATATTTTATAGAATTTCCTTAGGATTATAGGTAACAATTAGGAAGAACATATTATGTGCTGGCATTTTGTTAAGGGCTTTACAAACATTATCTTATTTGTCCTCATAAGATATAGGTACTATTATTACTGGAGTGATAGACATACCAAGTTCATTCATTGTGCAACAATAATATCGAGCTCCTACAAATGGCAAGCACTGTTCCCAGGGTTCTCATTCACTTGCACCAGCCCTGAAAGTGGTCCTGTGGCAGGGGTGGCTGCGTGGAAGCAGAGCAAGGAGACTTCTCCACACAGGCTGAGCAAATCCTTAGGATGCCAACACACTGGACTCAGGACCCAGGTGCCTCCCTCTTTCCGAGAATAGAGTAAAAAGTGCAGTCTATGCCAAAAGTCGTCAGGAAAATGTCCAGGGGCTCCTTGTATTGTGTCAAGGCCCCTGAAGAGTCAGAAAAATAGAAGTATTCTCCAAGGTTCTGAAAATAGCAGCAGTTACTATGTATGCAAAAAAAAAAAAAAAAAAAAAAAGGATTAATGACCCTGTGTTTGGTTCTCACTCAATCTTCTGAAGGGTCAGCAGGATAGATCTTTAGATAGAGATAGAGCTTTATCTTTAGATAGAGATAGATCAGGATAAAGCTTTATTTCCCAATCACTGGACTTGTCCTAGGACAAGATGATATGAAGCCACAGAAGTAGCATTCACATCATTTGTGGTGACCCATTCTCCTAGGGGAGGGGGCGTGGGAAAGACCCTTAGAGTATCTGAATCCTTGGAAGCCTGGTTAGTAGTGGGTCGGTCACAGGTGTGGCAGAGGGGAGACAGCGTGGGAGGAATGGAATAGGTCCTAGATGCTCCCAGTGACCTCTCCTTCCTATCTACCCAACACCAATAGGCAGCAGCAAGACTGGGTTAAAAGGCCAATGTCATAGTAGTTAAAGACTTGGGCATATAGTCATTTAACCTCAAGTTAGAATTTCATGCCTCCTCTGCGTATCCTTAGAATTGGATGTGGTTCCAAGCAAGAGAAAACAAAACAATCATGGGCTGATAGAGGTTGATTTTCCTCACCTAGGTCCAGAGGGAGGCAGTGCAAGGCTGATGAACCTCCTCAAGAATGTCCTTTGGGACTCAGTCCCTTTCATCTTCCTGATACAGCTCTTAGCATGCAGCTTTAAAAAAATTTTTTTTTAACATGTGTTTATTTTTGAGAGACAGAGCATGAGCAGGGGAGGGGCAGAGAGAGAGGGAGACACAAAATCTGAAGCAGGCTCCAAGCTCTGAGCTGTCAGCACAGAGCCCAATGCGGGGCTCGAACCCATGAACCGTGAGATCATGACCTGAGCTGAAGTCGGGGGGGGACGCTTAACCGACTGAGCCACCCAGGTGCCTCAGCATTCAGTTTTTACTCTTGGGTTTGCAGAGTAGATGTCGCAACTCCAGCCTTTGTGTCCATGTTTCTGGCAGTAAAAATGGGTGAGGGGCGTGTCTCTTTAGCAACTGCTTCCGGGAGATTCACTCACGAACTTTGACTTATATCATATGGACCAGACTCTCTTATTGCAAGAGAAAGTATGAAAGGCAACATTCTAGCTTTCTATTCTCTGTAATAAAGGAAGGCAAGGGAGAATCGGTTGTAAGTGCCTCATTATCTGTGTGACCTATAGAATCACTTCTGTTCATACCTCTGTAAAATAGGGATGATATTGTTTACCTCGTGGAGCTGCTTTGAGGGATTAATTGAGATAATGTGTGATAAATCCTTATCATAGTGCCTGGCATGTCAAAAGCTCTCTACAAACTTAAAAAAGAAAGAAAGAAAGAAAGAAAGAAACAGTACGCTAGACCTTTGTTCGTAGACCACAGAGAGAAAGAGGTATACAATTCAGAATAGGGTCACAGCCTCTCGCTGTAGAATTTCTCACCTAGCTGAGAACTCAGCTGAATTCTGGGAATTTGTATTGATAACTGTCTACTGATGACAGCTGGCAGGGTTCAAGAAGCTACCAGCAATTTTGATCCTCTAACAGTGATAGTTATTCCACACGGAAAGAATATCTAAGAACGCACCCTATTTGACATGATGTTTGTGACAATCTGCCGCACTGTCATAATTGTCCCTGAAGAGCTGTGAGCAAAGAAAATTCTGGTTCATACCTTTGAATCAGAGGTGGAATCAGAGGTGGAATCAGGGGGTCTGGATATACGGCCTTGTTTTGCCACTTATTCTCATTGTGACCTTGAGGTAAACCTCACAGGACTTCAGTTTACCCATCTGTTAGTTGGGGATAGGACAACTCTCACCCACCTCAGAAGATTTTGGAGGTCAAACAACAGGATCCACGCAAAAAGCCTTAGTAAAGTGTAGGTATTCAAATAAAATGCCAGCTTTCCCACATGGAGGCAGGAAAAGTATGCTGAAGAAGGTGGGGACTTGGTGGTTCTCATCTCATTTGTGAGAGATTCTCTTCCCTGTTAATACATCCATCAGAAGAGACCATTTCTTCCAGATGTGGGGACCTAGGCTCACACCGGGCAAATGCTCCGTGGATAGTCTGTGTCTTCCTGCTCCTCCTGTGCTGTCAGGACACTTCTGTTCTTTACCTCTCTCTCTCTCTAGCTCCGGACCCCCCCCCCCACACCCCCGAGAGGACAAGATAACTACAGTGTAGGCAAGAGAAATCGATGCTGTCGAGCCCCAGCGTGTGCTGGGCACCATGCTGGGTGCTCTGCCCATCTTATATAGCTTAGACGTCAATACCTGCTTTTCAGACACACATTTTATCCATACATATAATTTTTAAAATAAGCCTCCAAAAGGTTTAGCAGTTCGCCCATGGGTCCACAGCTAGTAAGGGGCCAGAGGGGGTGTGCCGTCTGGCTCTTCAGAGAAAGAGGTCATAGAACATCAACTGGGGGATGGTTTGCCCGGTAGTGTCATTTTAGAGATGATGATTCTAAGGGTTTCAACAGGGAGGTGACGTGCCCAAGGTCACACAATGGCATCCACAGGGCTAGAACTGGATTGCAGATCTCTGACTGGGCACACCGGTGCTTTTGCCTGCCATGTGATCATGCAGCTCTGATGGAGTTTCAGACCCCCTGCTGCAGGGTGGGCATGGGGTCTCAGGGCAGCGTGGCGGGGGGCGGGGGGGGTGATGCGGGGAGCCAGGTCAGGAGGTTCTGCAGCAGGGGGTACTGGCTCCTGCCGAACTGAACACTGGCAAAACCTCTCCGGCTCCCCTAGAAAAATGATCTCCTCAGAGAGGCCCCTACCAAGCCTTGCTTCAGCTTTCGGCGAGGATCTGGGAGGAGGAGGTGGAGAGGGGAATAGAAGAGAAAATGGAAAGCGAGAGAAAGCAAAACAAGGCAAGGAAAAAAAAATCGATGCCTCACTGCGAGCAGGTAGGAGCTGCGGTTGTGATGAATATTTACCGTGCAGTGGTCTAATGATTTTAGAAATGTTTTTCTGACTGTACTGAGCGCTTGTGGGATTGTTTTTCAAGAAATAAAATACATTAAAGCTCAGTCATTAAGAGCTTAAAGGAGGAGGGAGCACAGGCTCCAAGCCCATTAGCACACCCTGTAGTTAAGTAAGGGCCTCATTCCTAATGCATTTTTAATTTATTCTGTTTTGTAAAATAAAACTTTAAACTGCTTCTTGTACCATCAAATCTGTAGGCATCTCCCAAGCCTGTCCCCAGCTGCGGCGCTCTAGGGAGCTGCAGGACCGTCACAGCTGAGCTGACATCCAAGTGCCCTCCAGCCCTGAGCTTCCGGGTGGTTCTGCCCAGCTCAGCTCTCTGCAGTAGCCCTGCCCAGTCCCCCAGCCCCCAGGGGATTGCTGCTGGACAGGGGCGGGGAGGGCTTCAGGCATTTCCATCCCTTAGAGCATCTGTGAGTATAGGAGGAAAAGGGAGGTCCTGGGACAAGGGATACAGGGATTCACCTCCTCTGAGGACTTTGGAGACCCAGGACAGCCTCCCTGCCTGAAAGCAAGAAATGGGGGCAAGAACCCCAGAAACCTGAAATGCATTTGCTTATCTAATCCTCTCAACAGCCTTAGGGAATAGGCATTTATGTCCTTATTTTTTTTTAATGTTTATTTATATTTGAGAGAGAGAGAGAAAATGTGTGTGTGTGTGTGTGCGTGTGTGTGCGTGTGTTTGTGTGTGTGTGTATCTGTGCATGAGCAGGGGAAGGGCAGAGAGAGAGGGAGACACAGACCAGGCTCTGAGCTGTCAGCACAGAGCCCGATGAAGGCCTGAGCCGAAGTCAGATGCTTAACCGAATGGGCCACCCAGGCGCTCCGGCATTCATTTCCTTACTATACAGATGAAAGAACATGGTTTAGAATGGCCTGGTCACTTGTTCAGGGTCAGGCAGTCTGATAATAGATGGCAGGGCTCACTTTCTGGTGCAGGGGAGGCTGGCTCCAGAGCCAGGCTGCGAGGAGGCCAGAAGAAGGGATAATAAGATGGCCTACAAGGATCCTTTGCAAACACTGTTCCTATAGTGAATCTTGACCTGGATCTAAAACTTGCTTTGCCTCCTAAAAAAGACAGGAAAGCTACTTGCCTGAGGTACAGCTTTACGAAGATGATTTGGACTCTCTTTTTCATCCTCCCAACCTCTCTAGTTTCTTCCTATAAATCTGCCCCTTCTTTCCTTCAGGTCTCTGCTCAAATGTCTCCTTATCAGAGAGCTCTTCCCCGAGAACTCACACCAATGTGCCCCTCTGCCCCCCACCAGCCCAGATCACTATCCCCTTATCCTGCTCTAGGTTTCTCCTGGTACTTTTTACACCAGTCTCACCATCTTTGCTTGTTTATTTGCTTATTTTCCAGTCTTCCCAACTAGACTGTAAACTCTGTGCTTGCAAGGATTTCATCCTTTTGGTTGTGTCTAGAACAGTGTCTGGCATGCAGTAGATGGTCACTAAATAACTGCCGAATGAGTAAGTGAACCTCCTATCTCTGGGACCCATCTCTCTCTAACTATGATTAACTGGTGGCAATTGGTGAGTGACAGTGACTGATCTATATGGCTTGGGAAGGTTGTACAAGACATTGGTATTTCTAAGGACAAACACCCTTCCTTAGAGTTACACCCTTACTTAGAGTTGCTCCGTAACAAGATGACTCAGACTAATGTTCTCATTTTAGAGATGAGTAAGCCACCCAGAGGGGTGAAGCGATGTACCGAAGGTCACACATCTTGTCAACTTAGGTCTTCATGCGTCCAAATCTGATTCTCTTTCTACACACCAGGCAAGCTGCCGCTGAGGACGGGACACTAACGTCTGATGGTTTCTGTGGCATTTTGGAGATCTGTACATCTTCCTGGCTTTGTGGGAAGCCTGGATCAGTTCTACAGTCGAGACAGGTTATCAGGTTAGGACGGGTGAGGGGCTGAGACCCTCACTGCACCAGGCAGAGACATCCAGGCAGTGTGGCCATATACTCATTCCTTGAGTCTACTTGCTCATGCTGCCTACTGGAGCCCATGCACCTGGCTGGCTATGGCCACAGGCGCAGCAGGAAGTTGCCTCCTTGGCATGACTCTGGGAAGGACCCCTTACTCCATATCTACTTTTCCACAAAGCCTGATGGTCCTCTAACAGAATGCCAAGCCTGTAACCACCATGATGAGAGAAAGGCAAGTCTTCTGGGAGAGGCAGGGTCACACTGACATGATGTCACTCAGAGGGATAAATGACTTGTTGAAGATCACATACTGAGTCTCTAGGAAGTGACAGCTAAACACATCGGTGGTGAAAGGGTGGGAAGACACTTCTCTACCACCCCATACGTGCCACACACTCTAGGTCCCCAGTGCTGTCTCCCCTGCCTCTCCGGATAGACTCAGTGCTCTGTCTCGTCCCCACCTTCAGAGCTGGCTACCTCAGAGGAGTCGCTTCTCTGGGAAGAGATTTCTGGATTTGGAATAAACTGTGAGGAAAAAAACACATTTATTAAATATCTCCGTATATCCGTTGTATCAGCTGCTTTTACATAGTTTTTCAACCACAGACGACAAATGAGATTATTGCCATTAATAGGTGAGCAACCCTAAGTTCAAAATGGTACATACACTTGAGCTGGTGGACACAGACCCAACTAATCCAGGCAGCTCCGATCCTTGAGCTTCTTTAACCTAACTGACTGCACGTCACACTCCCTGGGTGGTGGTGTTGGCCGAACACCCATCCTGGGGTGTCTCTCTGGGAATCATCCCAGTGCATATCCTTCAAGGACCCCATCTGTAGGCCACCAGGAGAAGTATTGCCAAGAAAATCCTTTGAAGCAAAAGCTGTTCCTATCTCCAGCTTGTTCCTGTCGTGGTGATTCATGAGGCCAGTTTAGGACCCAACATAACTGCCCTCTGATCTGGAGAAGATGCATACTAATGGGTCAGATTACTGGGTCTAACTTAATTGTGTTTTTAATCTTCATTACTGGAGAGAAAGCAGTGGACAGACCCTCAGGGATTCTTCCATATACGAGGAAATGAACACCAACCTCGGCAAGGCCACATCCAGTACTTGGTGGCCTCCACCCCCCTCTCCAGCACCACCTGGACTTTTCTCCTGGGGTAGTGCAAGAATCTTCCTCCTCACCTTGTGTGAAAAGATCTCTTCTCTTTCTACTGATAGCCTTCCCCTTCCCCTACCTCTGATATTTTTCAGCGTGGCTCACACTTTATTTTCAGGATACCAATACCAACAAATCACTTTTTCTTATTTCCATGGTAACTTGCCGCACACAAGTTTGTTGAGAAAATAACCCACAAGTGCATGATGTTGGTGGTAATTGGGTGGGGGAAATGGCTCCACTAGCAGTCAGCTCTGGGACCTGTGCAGGCTTGCTAGGGAATGCAGGCGTTTAGGAAGTGGGGCCCTTGGGCTCAGGGGTAGCCTTATGAGTTCAATTACTTTACCAGAGGAAGAAATCATAATTTGGGAAAATGCAGCTTATAGTAGGAACAGCTGGGGCAGAATAACTAAAGGATATAGGAAAAGAATGAGCAAGGAAGCACCGAGGTATAGCAGGGAGTAGATATGAGAAGACTGGGTACACAGTGAGATCAAAAAGAAAGTCCTTGATGAACCCACCTCAAATTGGGAAGCCATATAGAACACCCAGGTCAGGTGAGCCCATCTCTAAATCAGCTTGTTTGTTTTTTTGTCTCTGTGTGGTATTACCTGTAACTCAGCACAGTCAGCTGGCTTCCCCTCTATCCTGGGAGACTGTTGGGGAGGGGGATCTCCCGGGATCATAAGAAACTATCTGTTGTTTTTCATGTGAAGAAATGAAGGCCCACAGAGATAAAGTGATTTGTGTTCATAGAACATTCCTATGGCAAAGATGGAACTAGAGTCTGGGTGTCTGAACTCTAAGTTCAGATACATTTAATAAATGCATCCACCCGCTCATCCATCCATCCATCCATCCATTCACTGACAAAAAGAACTTTCTATATCCTTCAAGTCCTAGAGTGAGGTGGGGGGGGGGGTGGGGGCAAGAGAAGAGAGTGTGTCCACTAGGCCACAACCAGAAAGCTCTGTGCGACTGCTTCTGGGCCTCATGAACAGAGGACTTTTCCTACAGCAAGGGCACCCCAAAAGTTAAAAGGGACTGCTGTAAGGAATCCTGACACTTGTGGGCCCTGTGGCCCCAGTTTGATGGGCTTTTTCCATCAAAGGGCCAGAGCTCCCTCCATAGCCTCATCAACTAAGCTAAGTGAGGAGAGGCCACAGACCTTGAATTTAAAACAGAAATCTGAATTTTAAAACTCTCAACAGCTTTTGCTGCTGTCACTATTTTTAATAGATTTTTATCTCTTATGCATTCAATTATTATCGTTGTCACCAGCACATGGGGGAAATTTCAACGTGCCTGTTAAAAATGTCAAGTTTATTAGACACTCGCTCAAAGCTTAGTTAATTTTGTTGTTTTGTTCTTTCCTTCCCCCCCACCCCCAATTTAATTTATTTATTTCTTGGTTGTGCGTGCATGGCTTGTCCAAACATATGGACTAAGTTTTCTCCACTGGTTTTAAAATACTTTAATGAATTCTGCAGGGGCTTGTAACTGGAATGAGTGCAAAGGTGGGGGGTGGTGGGGATGATTCCCTGTAGAGGGAGGGGAGGGCATATTTGCTGGTTCTGACCAGGATGCCACCTGCTGGGCCTGCCCCTGGGGAGAACAATTCTCTTCTTTCCAGTCAATATAAACTGCAAGGCTCTTGGCCTTGGAATTTGGATTTCCATTTTCTTTGTCTTGGGCGGAATTTACTTTCCTCTCTCTGACAAATGGTCTCCTCAGAGAGTTCAAATGGGTCATTACTGACCTTGGGCTTCCAAAGAAGTTCTCTGTTTAATGTCTATACTCACACCCATTTTGGATGGTGACTTCTTCCTCATTTTCCTTGCTTTTTCTGCTACATGTTTTTTTGGTTTTTTGTTTTTAAGCCAAAACAACCACCACAACAAAAACCAACAGCAAAACCCACTGAGAGTGAAGAGACTCAAGAAATGCTGGGTTTTTTTCTTGCTTTGGCCCAAGTGCCTGAAGGTATATTAAATACTTCTGGACCCCAGAGGATTAGCCAGGCTTGTGCAGCCACAGAAAAAGATGCAGTAAATGGTCAGCTGCCACATCTGTAACTGCTTCAGCCCAACTAGGGTCAGAGGGCTGAGGGTGTACCAGGCACCTTCCTCTCCAGGCACTGATGTCTGCCCACTGCAGAGTCAATAGCTCTGAGTCCTCTTGGAATACTGCAAAGGGCCACACAAATTCATACTGCATTGGTGTGGAGTAGTGAACTCTCAAGAAAAGCTCTCGGGGAGGAAATCAGTGACTTTGAGATGACTTATCAGATGCCAATTCCCTATTATGGGAAAATATTTGGAATCATGATTTTCCTTCTCCTGTGTGTGTGTGTGTGTGTGTGTGTGTGTGTTCTAATGTTCTTTTCTCAGATCTTAAGTTAGAGGCATAATTTATTTTCAACATATTTTTCTTCTCTAACATAAGTTTCAAAGCTATACACTCTACTCTGGTTACTACATTAGCTGCATCCTACAAGGTTTGATATGTAGTAGTATTATTATCAATCTCTTCTAAATTTCTATTTTTATTATGATTTTTATTTTTAGTTGCTTAGAAATGTGTTTTCAGTTTCCAAATAAAACTAGTACTTCTTGAGGAGTGCCTGGGTGGTTCAGTCAGTTGAGCATCTGGCTCTTGGTTTTGGCTCAGGTCATGATCTCCCAGTTTCGAGGGTTCGAGACCTTGTGTCGAGTCCATGCTGTGAGGACAGAGCTACATGGGATTCTCTCTCTCCTCACTCTCTCTGCCCTACCTCACTTGCACCGTCTCTGTCTCTCAAAGTAGATAAACTTAAAAAAAAAACCCTAATCTTTCTTGAGACTTGCTTTATGGCCTAGAAACGAATTAGGTCAGTCTTTTAGTTGTGCTTTTCCAGCCTTACTAATCATGTTGTTTGCTGGATATATCAATTACCCTAGGGAAGTATGTTGAAATCTCACAATTCATGATGAATTTGTCAACATCTTCTAGCAATTTCATCAAGCTTTATATTTATTGTGTTTGTCAATGTATTTAGATTTATTTCCACCATTTTATTCTGTGCTTTCTCTTTTTCTGTTTCTCATTTTTTTCATGTTTCTTGCCATTTTTTGGATTGATTAAAGTGCTATTTATTTTCCCTGCTACTGTATCCTTGTGGGTTTTGTTTTTTACATTGATTTTTTAGGTACATGTGATATTTTTGTCTTTTATCATTTATTTATTTAGATTAAAACTTTACCTTTTTTAGAGAAGTTTAAAGTTCACAGCAAAACTGAGGGGAAGGTATAGGGATTTCCCACATACCCTCAGCCCCCATACGTGCATAGCCTCCCCCATCAACATTCCCCACTAGAGTGGTATATTTGTTATAACCAATTAACCTACATTGACACATAATCCCCCAAAGTCCATAGTTTATGTAAAAGTTCACTCTTGGTGTTGTACTTTAGAGGGGTTTGGACTAACAGATAATGGCACGTGTCCATCACTAGATTGAAGTACTTTTTACATTATTATTCTTTCATTTTTCCCCGTAACTTTGAAAATTACGTCTTATATGTGTGCTATTTATAGGGATACCCTAGACATTACTTAGATTTTGAGGCTATGCTTTCAAATGTAAACAAGTTTAGAATTCTTATATCTTCCCAGTGATTTGAAGCTACCATTGTGTAGTAATCCTCTTTATATCTAGTTAATGCTTTGCTCTGCAATTCACTTAACTTGACATTAATATAACTACCCAGCTTTCTTAAGGTTACTACTTACTGGGTACATCTTTTTTCATGTTTTCATGTTTTTACTCTCAATATTTGTGTCCTTATAAACACAATTTACTTGGATTTAAAAACTGTGGTCTGGCAATCTTTTAACTGGAGAGTTTATCAATTTATATTTATTGTGACTGCTGATATATTTAGATTTCTACCATTTTACTTTGTACTTTCTATTTGTCCCACTTTTTCTGTTTCTCATTTTTTTTTCTTTTCTTGCTGTCTTCTCTTTGCTCTTTTCTTGCTGAAAGTACTTTTTAAATATTATTATTCTTCCATTTTTTCCTTTAGTAGTTTGAAAAATATGTTTTATATATTTATTCCTTTAGTGGCTGCCCTAGATATTTTAACATTGCAGATTTAACAACGTTTGAAATCAATCCATATCTTTATCTTCCTCCCCCAACATGTAAAAGCCTTAGAATGCTTTACATTTCATCTCCCCTTTTCCATCTAATACACTATTTTTGTCTAGTATTTTGATTTATAGCTGTCTGTAACCTTACAACGTAGACACTGTTACCACTCTTGCTTTATTCAGTCCATGTTTATTTGGATTTATCCACATATTTCCAAAATAGTATTTCACGTTCTTTCTTTGCCTTAGACATTCCATCTGGAATCATTTTCCTCCTGTCTAATGTACATTCTTTAGAACTTCTGTTAGTGAGGGTCATTTATCCGAAAATGTGGCTATTTCACCCTCATTTTCAGAAGATGGTTTCACTGGGGATGGAATTCAAGTTATTCTCTTGGGACATTGACGATATTTTATTCAGCTATTTTCTGGCTGTTGCTGTTGCTGTTGAAAAGCCAGCTCCTAGTCTAAGTACCATTCCTTTAAATGTGAGTTTTAAAAATTAAAGGATAGCATATTTTTTACTTTAGAGTGCATGAATCATAAATGTACAGCCTGCTGAATTTTTACAAAGTGATACACTCATGTAATTATCACTCGGATGTTTAAAGTGAAAATGAAACCTTATAAGCACTCTAGAAGGCTTCCTTGATCATTACCCACGTCTCCAAAGGTAAGTGCTGTTAGCCTATCTGTCTTCACGGATTGGTTTTCCTATTTCTGATTTGGTGCTCTCTCTCTCTGTCTCTCTGTCTCTCTGTCTCTCTCTCTCTCTCGGTCTGTCTGTCTTTGGTGCTTTGCAGATTCACACTACTTTGCGTAAGTGAGGATTTCATTTTATACATTCTGCTTGGCATTTGTTGCAACTCCTGGAACTGAGGTTTGGTGTCCTTTAACAATTCTAGAAAAACCCATAGCCATTAACTCTTTCACCCTTGCCTCGTCCCTGTTTTTTTATTCCAGTCAATTAGGTAAATTTACAATCTCTTACCCTGACTTTCATGTCTCCACCTTTATTTCTTACTGTTTGTCTCTTGGTTTCTCAAGACTACATTCTAAATCTATCTTTAACAACGTTTGAAATCAATCTGTATCTTTGGCCGTATCCATATCTTTCAGTTTGCCAATTCCTCCTGCATCTGTGTTGAATCTATTATTTAGCTGTCCATTGAGTTTTTAGCTTAAATTGTATTTTTTGTTGAAGTTCTATTTGTTTTCTTTTCAAACATGCTTGGTCATTTGTTATAGTCTTTTATTTTTTGCTCATTATTTTTGAGCTTTTTAGAATATATTAAACATATGTAACACATTAAACACACTTATTTTATATCCCATGTCCAGTAATGCTAATGTCTGAAGTATTTGGGGTTCTGATTCCACTATCTGTTACTTCTGCTGGATTTTGCTCATAGTGCTTTGTTTCCATATGTGTTTTATAATTTTTGATGATAACTTCATGTTCCCTATCTGGAGAAATTCTGAGGTTTCAGGTGAAATTGCATTCTTCCAGAGAAAATTTTTGTTGTTATCTACCAGGCACTGGGGAGCTGTACCAACCCAATGACATTTGAAACTGAATTTTCTGCCTGGAAATTTGGACTACAGATACTTATTTATTTATTTATTTAAATATAATTTATTGTCAAATTGGCTAACATACAGTGTATACAGTGTGCTCTTGGTTTTGGGGGTAGATTCCTGTGATTCATCACATACATACAACACCCAGTGCTCATCCCAACAAGTGCCCTCCTCAATGCCCATCACCCATTTTCCCCTCTCTCCCACCCCCCTCATCAACCCTCAGTTTGTTCTCTGTACTTAAGAGTCTCTTATGGTTTGTCTCCTTCCCTCTGTGTTTGTAACTATTTTTTTTCCCTTCCTTTCCCTGATGGTCTTCTGTTAAGTTTCTCAAGTTCCACATATGAGTGAAAACATGTGATATCTGTCTTTCACTGACTGACTTACTTCACTTAGCATAATACCCTCCAGTTCCATCCACCTTACTGCAAATGGCAGGATTTCATTCTTTCTCATTGCCAAGTAGTATTCCATTGTATACATAAACCACATCTTCTTCATCCATTTGTCAGTTGATGGACATTTAGGCTCTTTCCATAACTGACTGTTGTTGAAAGTGCTGCTATAAATATTGGGGTACTTGTGCCCCTATGAATCAGCATTCCTGTATCCTTTGGATCAATTCCCAGTAGTGCTATTGCTGGTTCATAGGGTAGTTCTATTTTTAACTTTTTGAGGAACCTCCACTCTATTTTCTAGAGCATCTGCACCAGTTTGCATTCCCACCAGCAGTGCAAGAGGGTTCCCGTTTCTCCACATCCTCACCAGCATCTGTTGTTTCCTGAGTTGTTAATTTTATCCACTCTGACTGGTGTGAAGTGGTGTCTCAATGTGGTTTTGATTTTTACTTCCCTGATGATGAGTGACGTTGAGCATCTTTTCCTGTGTCCGTTGGCCATCTGGATGTCTTCTTTGGAAAAGTGTCTATTCATGTCTTCTGTCCATTTATTCACTGGATTATTTATTTTTCAGGTGTTGAGGTTGTAAGTTGTTTATAGATTTTGGATACTAACCCTTTATTCAATATGTCATTTGCAAATATCTTTTTCCATCCCATCAGTTGCCTTTTAGTTTAGTTTTGTTGATTGTTTCTGTTGCAGTGCAGAACATCTTTATCTTTTTAAAAAAATTTTTAAAATGTTTATTTATTTCTGAGACAGAGAGAGACAGAGCATGAGTGGGGGAGGGACAGAGAGAGAGGGAGACACAGAATCTGAAGCAGGCTCCAGGCTCTGAGCTGTCAGCACAGAGCCTGACATAGGGCTCGAACTCACGGACCATGAGAACATGACCTGAGCCGAAGTTGGACGCTCAACCAACTGAGCCACCCAGGCGCCCCCAGAAGATTTTTATCTTGATGAGGTCCCAATAGTTCATTTTTGCTTTTAATCCCCTTGCCTTTGGAGATGTGTCAAGCAAGAAATTGCTGCGGCTGAAGTCAAAGAGGTTGTTGCCTGTTTTCTCCTGTAGGGTTTTGATGGTTTCCCGTCTCACATTTAGGTCTTTCATCCATTTTGAGTTTATTTTTGTGTACTAGTTTCATCCTTTCATGTTGCTGTCCAGTTCTCCCAGCACCATTCGCTAAAGAAACTTTTTTCCATTGGATACTCTTTCCTGCTTTGTCAAAGATTAGCTGGCCATACATTTGGGGGTCCAACTCTGGGTTCTCTATTCTATTCCATTGGTCTATATGTCTGTTTTTGTGCCAATACCATACTGTCTTGATAATTACAGCTTTGTAGAAATAGATTCCACTTACAATTGCACCAAGAACCATAAAATACCTAGGAATAATCCTAACCAAAGATGTAAAAAATCTGTATGCTGAAAACTATAGAAGACTTATGAAGGAAATTGAAGAAGACACAAAGAAATGGAAAAACATTCCATTCTCATGGATTGGAAGAATAAATATTGTTAAAATGTCAATACTACCCAAAGCCATCTATACATTCAATGCAATCTCAATCAAAATTGCACCAGCATTCTTCTCAAAGCTAGAACAAACAATCCTAAAATTCGTATGGAGCCACAAAAGACCCTGAATAGCCAAAGTAATGTTGAAAAAGAAAACCAAAGCCAGAGGTATCTCAATCCCAGACTCTAGCCTCTACTACAAAGCTGTAATCAACAAGACAGTATGGTATTAGACTACAAATTTAAATAAATGGCTATGAATCTCAGGAGACAGTCTTTCTCTTTCTCCTCCCAAAATCAAGTGAAGAGTTACAAGTTTCCTTGCTTTTCCCTTATGTATATTGGGTTTATTTTATTTAAATTTTTTTTTAAATTTTAGAGTAGTTTTATATTTACAGAAAAGTTTCAAAAATAATACAGAGAGTTTTCATGTACCCTGTACCGAGTTGCCCCCATTAACATCTTATATTTGTATGGTGGGTACATTTGTCAAAATTGATGAGTCAATATTGATAGATTATTATTAACTAAAGTCCATTCTTTATTCATTTGTCTTCAGTTTTTACCTAATTTCCCCTTTCTGTCCCGGGTTCCCATCCAGAATATTGTATTATGTTTAGTCATCCTGTGTCCTTAGGCTCCTCTTGGCTGTGACAGTTTCTTAGACTTTCCTTTTTGATGACCTTAACTATTTTGAAGAGTACTGATCAGGTATTTTGTAGGATGTTCCTCAACTGGGATTTGTTTGATGTTTTTCTCATAGTTAGACTGGAGTTATGGGTTTGGAGGAGGAAGACCGCAAAATGGTCTTTTGCTCATTCTCTCGCTGAGGATCCAGCCCTCTGTGGTCTGACTTTCATGCCGTCTTTCTTTAGATTGCCCATCATGGGTGAGCCCTGGGCTGTATCTCTTGATTCTTGAATGCTTCAGCAGCCCCCAAGACAGAAGCTGCAAGTCCCCAGGGTGTGGCAGATATTCTGGCTTAGGCTCTTGCTTACCTCCTAGGATGTTGACTTTCCCACTGCTTTTGGCCTGTGAAGAATTCTTACTTTCCTACTAGTTCAGCCATTCACATAGACAGGTGTTATATAACACATCCGGCTTTTTATATTGTTTGCACTGCTGGAGGTGAAAGTTGAGAGGGGAGTGTCTGACCCTCACTGGAAGTGCCTACCTCATCCCTCACCACATCTCACTTTCCATTTATTCAGTGAGTATGTACTGAGCACCTATTAAGGGTGCAGCATTTTTTAGGCACCCAACAACAATTGCTATTCAGTCTCCGTTTGCACGCAACTTACAGTCTCATGTGGAAACAGCAGGTGCTGGAGTGGCGCGTGGAGAAGCCAAGAAGACGATGTGAGGGGAGCACAGGGAGGGAGGCAGAGGGTCCTGAGAGAGGATACAAGAGCAGTAAGAAGGGAGCAGACTCGGGAAGCCATGCTGGCCAGGCTGAAGATGTTAATTTCATGCTAAGAGCACTGGGAAACCACTAAAGGTATTTAGGTCCTAAAGTGTGAATGTTCCAAGGGGCTTGTTAGGACTCTCCTTCTTCCAACCGGCAAGCATCAGCTTAGCTTGGAGGTAACACACCGTGAAAGCGGGGGTCTCCCACATCCCACCTGCCAGCTTCACGACATAGGAGACGAGGCTCCCAAGCAGCAGCCTCCCACCGCCAAACACGACTCACCCACCTCCTGCCTTCTCCATGTGAGCTCTCCAGCTCCGCCCACCAGCCACCCCACCCGTCCATCAGAGCAGGCCTGGGTTCCTCAACCTCTAGAGCCCTGCCTGTCTAATGTGGTATTTGCACTGAACTGCATTTGCACCCTGGTTCTGCCACGTTTGGGCTTGAGCAAACCTCTTTGAGCTTCGGTTGCCTATTAGAAACCAGATATTAATAGCACCATACAGGCTAGCCCTGAATGTCACATGAATAAACACATATGGAGAACGTGGTGCAGAATAGATGCTCAATCTATGCCGCCTTGCTTTCCTTCCTCGGGGCTCGGAGCCTCCTGGGCTTCATCGAAGCATCTGCTGTCTGAGTCTCCCTTTTCTTGCAGACCTGACCGGCAGTGGGGGCCGAGGGACTGCGGGCTCTCAGAAAAGGAAGGAAACAGCCAGCCGCTCTGTTATCTCTCCTTCTTCCTCCAGGAGGTCTGCCAGGGTGGGGGCACGTGAAGTGGAACACTGTGCCCCCACCTCTCCCTTCTGGTTCCCGTGCCCAGATTTCTATGTTCTTTTCTTTCATGGGATCAGAAAGTAATCTAGATGATTATTTAATCTTGAGGACTAACTGGAAAGGTTTAATCTGCTACCCCTCCCAAGGGCACTTTCATTGAATGGAGCAAACCATCCTAAGGTTAAGTAAACACTAGTGTGGGCTCTGAAAGCTGTATGCTGGAAGGGCATTTGGGAGCAAGAGGGGACAGAGGGCCGACTTCCTACCCCTTGAAAGGGGGTTACTGGGGGTTCTGTCTCCTCTCCTTCAGGCATATTTCCAGCCTCACGGAAGCCCTGAGAACATGCCTCCCAGGCTCCTGCCCCAGGGAGCATGGCTGACGGGGTCCCAGCCACTGCCCTCTGAAATCTACAACCATCTTTGCATCCAGGCATGTCCCCCCTCCCCCCCCGGGTTGTCCCCATCCAGTGGCTGAGCCCAGCAGAGACAATGAGGCAGACCTGTTCCTGGGGGACAGGTGACTCCTCTTTCGGCCAGCTTTGGCTCAAGGACTCCCCTGTGGCTTTGCCAAACCATCCAGACCATTTGGCAGTCCACTCCCCCGTCCCCAGCCTCCTTCTCCCTCACTGGAGTCATATTTGCATCACCATCTGACAGCAATCCCTGCCTCCCCAACTCACCCCCATCACCACTTTCTTTCACGTGGACATTTTCCCTAACAAAATCCTTGCCTTTAATCTTGGGGGATGCAGACTAACACCCCCTCCCCTATGTCCCTTTGCCAGCAACACCCTGTTAATGCTATGTCTAAACACACCCATCTTTAAATGTACTTTGGCCTCACTCTCCAGTACTGGGCTGGTGAAGGCTGACCAGGTAAGCTAGGAGGTGACATCTTCTACAGTCTTTGCGGTGGGCGGGGGGGGGGGGGGGGGGGGGGGGGGGGGGGGTCCTCAGCAAAAAAACAGACAAAGTAGAAGGATGTTTCTCCAGCATGTCCCGACCTCACCTGCCTTTGATAAATGACATTACACCAGTTTAGAAATCCCTACGGCACACAACTCTCTAAAAGCCCAGAGAAAAACACAACCAAACATATTTTGGCCTACATTATCTTAAGATGTGATATGAAGTATGATAGGAAGTAAAATAGTTCAATGAGTGTGTGTGTGTGCAACCTATCATAAATGTAAGTTGATCACGCATTGTCTGAGAATAATTCCATGCTCCCGGTTGTGAGTCCCTCAGGGGCCTCCTGCTGTGGTCCTTTCAGAGAGAACCAAAAGGCTGAGTCTTTTGGTGTGGGGCAAGCTCTTCCAGGAAGGAAGGCAGAGATGATCTTGGGGGTTTGACTCTGGACACAGAGCTGGCAGCCCCAGCCACCGTCCCTCTGGCTCCTGTGTGGTGTGGAGCAGCCTGCAGAAGTATGAGACCTGGCTCAAAGCCATCTCCTCCTGAGTCCCCTAATCCTCCGGCTCGAAGTGCCCCAGGCTGCCCCTGCTCACCACCTGGGTCTAGTATGCAAGGGCCAGCCTCTTCTTGGTGCCGTGGTGCTTGATGTCTGTTTTTCTCCAACATGCAGCTCTCAGATCCTTGGGAGCCAAAGTCACCACTCAAGGCTCAGCACCATGAATCTTTTGGAGCAGCTCACAGCAGAGAAGCAGTCAGGTGGGCAAACCAAAACCCAGCACATCGCAAAATCTCCTCCAATACATCTCCGGATTGGCACCTACTACCATTGACCCCCCTTCTGCATTTCAGAAACCTAGAGGAAAGTTGACTATCACGAATGAGACTGTTACTTGGTCTTGTGAACTGGATTTTTTTTTCCTTCTAGCTTTGTGCTCTAATTAATTGTCTGACGAATCCTTAGATGGGGATGACATTCAGACCCGTTTAGACTAATGAATTGCTTGCAAATGATAGAGTTGCGTCTGGTTTAATGAGTGGATCCTAGCCTAAGAGACTCTTAGGATGGACGTTTGATTCTCCAGCAGGGAGAGAGGTGCTGACAGCCTTCTCTTTCTGTTTTCGCTTTTGCTCCTAGAGGCTTCTTGGCCCCGTGCCGCAGCTCAGGGATAAAGCCAGGCATCGGGTCATTGCTATAAAAGTCTGCCCTCCAGTTAGCACCCCTGCACTTAGGACTAGAGGGATCATGCACTCCCTCTGTCTACTGCAGAACCTGTACATACAGATGGGCGACATACTGTCTATGCTTCTAAATGTTGAGATTCCATCAAGAACTTAAGTGCAAAAGCCTATCCCTCCTTTATGAAATAGGGCTGCTCTATAAAGTTACATATAAATCTGATTGTGTTGAGGGGGAGAGACAGGCAAATTCAGTCAAATTGTATTTTAAGTGTATTAGAGGCTCTGAGCATTTGGGAGGACCCAAGAGGGATGCTTAGAAGAGAGGAATCTTAGAGGAAATAACCAACCCTGAAAATTCTGCTTGATTCATTTGTTCATTCATTCAGCCACAAAATAAACCTTTGGTAGTCACCAACTAAGCGCTCGACATTATGCCAGTGACTAGTGACACAAAGACAAAAATAAGCCACCCGCTGGATTTTCTCGAGGCAGGGAATGTGCTCAGGATACAGTGAAGCCTGAGTCCCAGAACACCTGCATTTATACCAGGCACAGGCATCCATCAGGATAGACCAAGGCGCTACCCTCGAGCTGGATGAGCCGGTTCCCGGCCCAGGATGCACACACCACCGAGTCCTGGAACTATGCCTGCTCCCGAGGTCCGACCGAGCCATGTCCCTCTCCTTCTGCCGGCATCACCTTGCCATTAGGACAACAATGACATAAAAAACACACAGAGGAGGAGTATTAGGGTGGCTTTGATGGAAGAGAGGAGACCACTGTGCAGTATTGAGTGGAAAGTTATTCCAAGCACAGGGGGTGGGAAGAGCTTGCCTTCTTTTTCAAAGGCACAGTCTTTTCTTTCATCCCCAGAAGAGGCTTGTCTCTGTCTTCCTCACCTGCTCCCTCTCTCTCCACTTCTTCCTGCCTCTTCCAACCTGTGGCTCCAGGAAAATCAAGTGTCCCTGAGGTCAATTGTCCGTGGCCGTGGAGAAAGCACATGAAAGTGATGCTCTCTCTGAATTACAGCTGGCGCAGGGGCAGGAGGCGGCTTTCCGTGTGTCGGCCTCACAGCGCACAAGAGATGGCTTGTGTTAAGCTGTAACAACAGTGCTCCACGCCACCAGGCAGCAAATGGATTTCGGTTCCGCTTTAATTTCTAACGACCAGCCATGCCTATGCCACATCCATCAGCAGGAGACGATTTGGCTGCCTTAACAGCCGGGCTTAATGGGTGCCTCCCTGCTTACCACACCTCGGCCTGATTAAATTGTTATATAAAGAGAGATGTTTTTGCAATAAATATCTGTCAGGGATTTCAATCAGGTTCCAGGGCCCCCATTGCTGAGTCATGGTTCTTTTCTTTTCAGTTGATGAAGCTTTCGGGGGCCCTGGCAGGGGTGGGCTTTGGGGAGAACAACAGATCCGTTTCAGGAGCACCCAGGGGAGGGAAGAATAGAAATATAAACACCAGCCATTGGGTGGGGACTTTCCAGCCTTAGCTGGGAGTCTGGGAACAAATCAGAGGTCCTAGATCTCTCCAGGCCTTATTCCAGGTCTGTGAGTGAGGTTCCCTCTCGGTGCTGGGAAGGGATACAAAAGGTACAAACCGTGGTGGGAACCCTGTTTGGCCTGTTGTGTGTCCTCTCCAGCCTTGTCCCTCACTGGCCAAGCCAGATGTGGGGTATCCAGAAAGGAAGCAAGAGGCCCAGCATAAGGGAGCATGGTGCTGTGTGTTTACAGGATCTCAAGAGCCCCGTAGGCATGTGTTCAGTGTTTACCACGCACCAGTCCCTCTACCAGGTACTTAATCCTCATAAGGACCCAACGAGGTTGGCATTATGATCTCCATTTTACAGATGTGCAAAGGGAGGCAATGAGGGGGTGAAATGAGCTGCCTGGTCCGCATTTGCCCCCAGCAGCCTGCTCCGGAACCATGGCCTGGCACCCCACCTGACACCGCCCAGCTTCCTAGAATCATCTGCCACTCCAGCGAGTGCTGAGAATATTATGGGGTCTTGGAAACCGCAGATAATTAGGTGTGGTTTCTGCCTCAGAGGCATTGGCAATACAGTTGGGGGCCAGAAAAACACACCTGTCAAATGGCTCAAAAGCAATCGAAAAGAATAACCTTAATAGTCAAGCAAACAAACCAAGAAGAAACGAGACATATATAAGCACCTCTGATCTTAGAAAGCAAAAGGCATGTTCCTCTCTAGCCCTGGATTTTAGTCATCAGGCGTCAGAAGCCTATTGTTAGCACGGTGACAGAAGAAGGGGGTTTGCACCGACTCTGTAATCATAATGATTGTGCAGGTAATCCAGGGTGGCTTCCTGGGTGTGGTGTCTTGTCAAGCCCTAAGACACTGTTGGATATGGATGGGATATGGATAGGAAAGGCGAGGACAAGCTCACTGTTAACTCTGTCCAGCTTCTCCCAGGAGCCAAGGGGAAGCCATGGAGCAGACCCACCGAGGGGTGCTCGTCCACACCCAGCCCGTTGGGGGCCCTACTGACAGTGTTGGCAACAAGGCTCTGGAAGGAGGGGAAGGCATCCCACCTCACTGCTCACTGGCTGTGACAGGATGTCTGGTTGATGCATGTTATGTTCTGGACACATAAAATAGAAGCTGAGCATTTTGACTCTGTGAAATGTTCTATGCCTTCAGAGGGGGAGAGGAAGAAATGAATAAACTTTCCAAGAAACCAATTAACCCACAGACAGTTCATACTGTCGTCCTAATCCAGAAGGAAAGCAACATTGGACACACAGTGCAGAGATAGCCCGTCAGGACACAAAGTAGACCGGCTTAATCATCTTTCTCCGGCAGATAATGAAGCTGTGTCATTTTATTTTGTTTTATATCATGTTTGGTTTCCCAGGCCCAGTGAGTAAAAGGCTGGCATGTTGCCAGAGAGAGAATGAGCTGGGAGAGAACTTTCTCCGGAAGCACAGAGGTGTCTTTTCACCACACCTGGCCTTCATCATCATGGTATAAAAAGTCTGTGGCAAGAAATTTGTTGCGGGAAAGGAGGATAGGAGTGGGCTTACACAGTCTTCAAGGGGAACCTCAGGCTGAAGAGCAGCCCATGGCCTTGCTACCAGTCGGCAAGGAAGGAAGTGACTTGCTTTCTTGCTGAATCACAACCTCACTGGACACGGGGGCCCCTCGGATGCCCTGACTCAACAGTGGAAGCCATTGTGCACTCTGGGAGTTGGCCTCCTCCTGCTAGGGGAAGGCAACTGGCCCTATCTGTCCTCCGGTAGGGGCCCCTGAGGCCCGAAGCTTGCGGACAAGCCCCACTATATTCTCATTTTCTGGGCCCTTGAGCTGCACGGCCTCAGGCAGCCACTGTCCACCTGGTCTGCTTCAAACCTTGCTGCGGAGTCCTGCTAGGTATCCCTGCCCTCCAGGCCTGTTGTCATATCATAGCACCTCTGCAACCCCATAGCTCTGAGCCTCGGTTTTGTTACTGGAAAAGGGGGGCATATAAATCTCTCAGGTTGCTGGGAGGATTCCGTGAGATAAGGAGATCTCCGTGCTATGCCGCCAGTGCTCCAGAGCGGCGGGGTGTTTAGGTAATGACCGTGATCATGACCAGCGGCACCTGCCTCCCAACTAGATCCCCCACCTGAGGACTCCCTTGATGCCAATGCCAGGCTGACTTCCAACCCCCCACTTTGTCCTTGTGCTTAAGGGGCCACGGCCCCTACTGAATGCCTGTGAGGTCAAGTCCAAGCTGCCAGCCTGGCTCCTTCCACAGCCCCACCTACCTCACCTCCTCTCTGACAGCCACACGGCTGAGGTTGTTGCATGTACAGCCAGCTTGTTTACTGTTCTCTCACACCAACCTCTTCTGCGAGTTAAAAAAGGAAAGCAATTAATGCAGTGGGCACTCAATTTGTATTGAATACATGGATAACGATAATGGAAAACATAGGTAACATTTGTACTGGACTTTACATTTAATAGAATCTCTGCATACATATGTATGTATGTAGATATGTATATACGCAGATATGTACACAAGATATCTCACCCAGTTGAAAGGACAGGTTCAAGTTAATGTTTACGGAGCATCTGTCGGGTGCCGGTTACTGTACCAGAGCAGGATAGGAATCTAAAATGGGAGGACATCAGGCTTCATGGCAGGCCCAGATGTTTTGGGGTCAGCACTTCTTCCCGGCACCTCCCATCATTTCCCATGCGTGAAATCATCCAGCGGTCCCATGGGTTTGGCTAGCCCTGTTTGCTCACACAAAACACGGATGTCAAGACACACATGGTTGCACATGGAGGCCCAAGTGCACAGAGTTAATGTGGCATAAATTACTCCACAGAGGTGTGTGGGTTCTGTGTGGCCTGTTCTATCGGACTGGATTACAGCCCCTTGGAACTTCCCATCTATTACCCTTCACAGGCCGGCAGGCCGTTTGCAGTGAAACACACAGTTGCTTTCTGTTTGCCCTGATTCCTTGGCCCTTGTCCCCATTGCGGCCATCGGGCCGTGCTCTTCTCAGTTCAGACCCCCTCCCTTTGTCTTCCTTTCTAATCTCTCCCCACGCCCCTGGCCCTTTCATCCTGGCATCTCCAGGGGTCAGGGTCAGGATGAGCTAGGCTGGGCATTCACAGCCTCTGTTTCCCCCTGGCAATGCTGGTCAAGGATGGAGGCTGTCAGGTACCCGGGGAAGAATTTTCCCAGCAGTTCATGGGGCATCCATCCTTGGGCAATTTGGGAAGAGGGGGCAAGAACGAAGTAGGGTGGACTGACCCTTAATTCAACACTCCTCTACTCCTAGTGACTCACCAGTGCGAGGCCTGGGGGAGGAGAGGCTATAACTCTAGCGATTGTGCCGGGGGTGTGGGCAGAGGGGTTCCATGGCTGTGCCACGGTGATAGACCTCCACCACATGCAGCCAAGGGTTGAGACTGCTGCATCAGAGCAAGCTGGAGAGCAGAGAGGCCTGGCAGGGAACCAGGTGGACTCGAGGGTGAATGTGGGCCCGTCACTTAACCTCTCTGAGCTTCTGTAAAGTTAAAGTCATTACTTCCCAAGGCTGCCGTGAGCAAATGCATGTGAAAGACGGGAGCTCAGCACCTGGCTCCCCCCAGCTGCTCAAAAATGTTTGTTGACACTTTCTATAATCTTTTCCCTGACCACAACATGAAGTTGTTAGGAGGATCAAAAGAAGTGTTTTGTCAAAAATAAGGTAAAAACAGAGAGGGAAACAAACCATAAGAGACTCTTAAATACAGAGAACAAACTGAGGGTTGCTGGCAGGGTGTTGGGTGGGGGATGGGCTAAGCGGGCAAGGGGCATTAAGGAGGATGCTTGTTGGGATGAGCATTGGGTGTTGTATGTAAGTGATGAATCACTAAATTCGATTCCTGAAATCATTATTACCCTATATGTCAACTAACTTGGATGTAAATTTAAAAAATAAGTAATACAATTACATTATAAAAAAAAAAAGAAGTGCTTTGTAAACTGCAAAGTGTATATAATGACAGGAACTTCTATGTCAGGACAGGGGTCTGCAAACTTTTTCTGTGAAGAAACAGGTGGTAAATTATGTTAGGCTTTGTGAGCCATACAGTCTCTGCCAAAACTACTCAGTTCTGCCAGTGTAGGGGGAAAGCAGCTACAGACAATAGGTGAGTGAATGGCAATGACTATCCACCAATAAAACTTTATTGACAAAGCAGGCAGCAAGCCTGCCTTAGCTCGTGGACCAATTCACCAACGCTGTGTTAGGAAATGGGGTGAGGATAGGGCTCCCTCGGGCTGAGTGACCGAGGCCTGCTCTGCAGCTCTCTCTAGAGCTCCATGGGGAGTGTTTGATGTGGATCCACTGGGAACCCCAATCCACAGGAGCCCCACCTCCCAGCAGGAAGCTTAAAAGGAACACCAGAATTACTTTCCACTCACCCTGCTGGCCTCTTGTGAATCTGCAGGGCTGGGCCTGGGAGGGACTCTACAGGAGTCAAGGGTCACTCCCATGCTCAGCAGGAGCCATCTGGAGCAAGAAGTGCACAGTCAAATGCCCAGAAACAAAGTAGACGATAAAAATGAGAGACGCATGTGGGTACAACCCAGTCTACCTGCGATTTTCGCACTTTTGGTTCAGGATTGGAACACATGTGTTTCTCTGTTATGAGAAAACAGCAGAACAAGCATGGTAATAAGTGGCAACTGATACTCAAGGTCAAACAGCAACAGGGAATGGCGGAGACTGGTGACCAGATAGGTAATGCCCCATGTACAAGGCTATGGGGAGCTGCTACCTCCCACTGGATGTTGCCACCTGGGAACTGGAGACCAGTGTGAAAATATCTCCCATCTTCCAGCACAAGCTGTGAATACA
Organism: Panthera tigris; assembly: GCF_018350195.1. Classification (NCBI taxonomy): domain Eukaryota; kingdom Metazoa; phylum Chordata; class Mammalia; order Carnivora; family Felidae; genus Panthera; species Panthera tigris. The sequence continues at coordinate 94,892,111 of NC_056667.1, read as the reverse complement.
GATTTCCTGGCAAAATCTTCTGAGTTTGAGTATTGGATCCATTAAAATAAACAAAGAAAACAGACCTAGAACAACTAAGAAGATAATTTTGCACTTGTAAGTTTCTAGATATCTAGAAACAAAACCTTCGAGTCCAGCTCTAGAGAATGCAGGGCTGTGCAAGGAAAGGTTTCTGGGGGAGAAGCCCAGGAACGTTCTATATTCAGGTTTCTCAGCCTCAGCATAATTGACATTTTGAGCCAGAGAATTCTCTGTTGTGGGGACTTTTCCTGTGCATTGTGGGATGTTTAGCTGTATCCCAGGCCTCTACCCACTAAGGCCAGTAGCATTTCCCCTCCCCAAGTAGTAACCCAAAGTGTGTCCAGTCATTGTCTAACATCCCCTGGAGGCAAAATCACCTGGATTGAGAAGCACTGAGTTAACCCCTCCAGAGACAGAGAGATCAGACCAGGAAAGGGACAGCGGTGAGTTACAAGCCTGCCAAGTCGTAGAGCTTCAGCAGCGATTAGTGGGCAAATGTTTCTAAATTAGCAAATTTTAATTTAGACCTAAATCTCCATTATTGCCTGAGGCTCAGGGAAAATTGGTGACCGTTTAAAATTATTAATTGGAACCTGCTGCAAATCAGTGGAGGGTGAAAAGCAGAAAAGGTCCAGATAATGAACTGGGCTGGAGCAATGGGGGGCAGAGGGGCAGGGAAGGTGGGGCAGTGGCTGGCGACTGAGTGACGAAGGAGCCACGGCTGGCTGGGAACAGGGAGTCCTGCCAGGGGAATCCAGAGACCGTCCTGTGGGAGCCGCAGAAGTAGGGATCCTGAAGACAGTCAAGTGTTCAGGCTTAGAAGGCCTGGAGCCAGAGCCCAACAAGTCCCGTGAGGAGCGTGACCCGGCAGGGACAGACGCAGGTAGAAGAAATTCCTGAAAATAAGGAGGAAGGATTCCTAAGGCAACGGGCATTTTCCTGAAGTATTCAGACACCTTGGTGCTGCGCTTTACAAAAACCCCTCCCGTTGGTGAATCGATTCCTTCTCATTAAGACTCAGAAAACCACAATAGATGCAGATGGTCTTCAGACCCAATAGTGTAAAGGTTTAAGGTCCGACCTTAAAGGTTTAAGGTCCGACCACAGGTGCTGGAGGCCTGGAAATGCGGAGGAAGGGGTACAGGGATTTGAGGGACAGATGCGCTGATGTTTGGAGGGGCAGGCCTGGGGGTGGTGGCACAGGACAGTGAGAAAGAGGAAGGGGCTGAGGAGGTTTCCTCCGGAACAGAAGGCGAGCTCTGAGGAAAGTCAGTGGTCAGAGGGCCGAGGGCGCTGAGAGGCTCCAGAGGGAGGAGGGGGACGGGCTGGAGGAGGACAGCTCCGTCTGATGCCTCCTCTGAGTTTGGATCTAAGTGAAGCCCTAGTAAAGCGGGGTTTCTCTTTTTGAGTTTCTTGCATGGACGCTTGAGGTCAAAAGAATACAGCTTGGTTTGCCACGCTAGAAAAGTCCCTGAGGCCCTGGCTGCTGGCCTCCAAGGGCCTCCCAGGGAGGGGAGCCGAGGAATGTTCTGAGCCCTGGCCATGTTTCTGGGACCTCAGCAGCCAGAGCTGGCCATAGTAGGGAAATGAAAACCCACATTCCAGCCCTCTGAGCAGGCAGGGCAGTGATCAGCAGTGTCATTTTATGGACAAAAATACTGAGACACAGAGAAGTAGTGACTCACCCAAGGCCATCCAACCAGGAAGCCGCAGGCCTGGATAGTTGCCCAAGAATCCCAACTCCTCTTCCAGGATCCTGTGCAAATTCCATGTAGCTTGTTTTAAGGGACTAGAGCCTGTGGATGCAGAGTTAACGTGACGAGCGGAGCCTGAACCCAAGGTAGTCTGTGGGGAGCAGTTGGACTGTGTTGGGGGCCCCGTGGTCTGCCTGGGACCCTTCAGCAAGAGGACATGAACGGTGCTGTGAACCTCAGACAAGCCCGAATCGACTGTCCGCCCGGCCCAGCCTCCCCACGTGCATGCTGACCTTATTTCCCTTTGACAAGGCACGCATGGTCTTCAATAATGCAGGCCCCCACCTAACACAGAAGAGGCCTGTCACCCAAAAATAACTTGAAAAGCACACGGAGGGAAGCAGATAAGCATTCACAATCATTTATTTATAGCGCGGAGCACAAAGCTGTCAAAGAGACTATAGGCAAGCGACAGCCACAGCAACCCTTGGGGGGCAGCTGGGCACCTCTCCCACCCCACCGAGCTGCCTCAGAAATGTGCCTTCTGGATCTGGCCCTGCCGGGTGGGTGTGCAGAGAATTAGAAGACAGGGTGAGGTACAGGGTAAGGAGGGGAGAGAAGGAGCAAATGCCATGACCTCTGTTGAGTATTAGATCGGAGAGCTTCAACAGGAGCGTTTTGAGGTCCCTGTCACTGGAAGGGTTTATGCAGAGGCTGGGGCCTCCTCACAACTGTTTGGTAGAACTCCTGCTTGGGCTGGGAGATTGGGTGGGTCAGTGCTTTCTGACTCTGGCTGTAGCCGAGCAAGGGAAATGTTTGCTGTCATTTCTGCTGAGGGGAGAAACACCTGTGGCTTGGGTCCTCTCTCTGCTCACTCTTTCCTCCTTAGCTGCAGCCCTTGGGTCCATGGCATAGAAGTCATTCTCCAGTCTGGATTGGACACTGTGCACTGGACAACCAGTAAATCCCCTTCCAACTCTCAGTCTGGGTTCTGGAATATTCCGGAGAGCCTAGCGCTATACTCTTTAGAAAAGAGACATCAAACACTTCATGCTGCATAAACAATTCTTTCAAAGGAACAAAAGGGCTGAGAAGTCAGAGAATTTCAGACTCGTATAACAAAATTATTATTCAGAAATTTCAATAATGAAGGTGCTGTTGGAACTCTAAGTGTGTGTTCTGTTAACTGAAAATCCAAAAGAATACACTGGTTGATCAAAACCGACAACACCAAAGTTAAACGTCACCGAATCCGGAAGAGCACACGGAATCAGACCCAAATCAGCAAAATTCTATCTAGACCATCAAAGTGAATGGCAGCCTCGTTCCCGACCACAGACGGTCAGCAAACGCTTGCAAGGCCGGGAGACCAGCCTATGAGTGAGGCAGAACATCTATGGGAATCTCCAGTACTCACCACCGATTCCTTCCCTCACTCGAGATGATTGCTCCGGATGGCACTCAAGGTAGACCCAACAGTGGTGTGTGAAGGCAAGTGTAATCGCTAACTGGTCAGTCATGTTACATGTGAGGAGCAGCACTGTACGCTTATGCCATGGCCTGCCTGCCAGCAAACCAAAGACTCCCTGTGTGGCTTGCAACGTGTCAAGGGAGACCACAGGAGTACATGACAGAGCCCTTGTCTCAGGGAGCTGAAATGGCCTTGGGGAAAAATGACGATTAGGTTTACTCTTTTTTTCCCTGCATTAAGAAAAACTAATTTGTTTTGAGATCATTTCAATCTTACTGCCAAGTTTTAAGCACACCGCAAAGAATTCTTGTTTCATGTCCCTTCACCCAGATTCCCTCCTTGCTAATATTTCAGTGCATTTTCCCCTTTTAAGTGTGTGTATGATGATTTATTTATCTGTGTTTATGTATACCCATTCTTACTAAGTCTTTTTCAGAACCGTTTGAAACTGAACTGCAGACACGACGTTGTATTGCTCGCAAATACCCCAGTGTGTATTTCCCCCAAACGAGGACATTCTCCGCATAACCACCATACAACCTTGCAAATCAGAAAGTCTGCATGGATACAATATCATCACCCAATCCACAAACTCCATTCAGATGCCACCAGGTGTCCAGACAACATCTCTTTCCTCTCTGGTCCAGGTTGCCAACAAGAACCGGGCACTGCATTTGCTTGTCGGGTCTCTTGAGTATTCTATATCTGCCACAGTTCCTCCGTCTTCCCGACTTGCGCGTCCTAGACCATCTGAAAGAATACAGGCTTTATATTCTCTCGGATGTCACTCAACCTAAGCGGTCTCGTGTTTCTTCTCGGCAGAGCCGGATCGGGCTCTCCTGGCAGGAATACCGCGGAAGTGATTCCCCACTCCCACCAACGCATTGCACCACTTGGCGTCCATCTGTCTCGACACTGGTTGACTCTCTGATCACGTCGCCAACTTCTCCGTCTTACAGTCACCATTTTCCCCTTTGAAATCTAGCAGTAATATGTATGACGCCCATATCCTGATCCTCATCTAACTTCTGCCCACCAGCCTGAGCCTCCATTGCTGACACCAGTGTGAATCAAACACCGCTGTGATGGTTGCCCAATGGCAATTTTCTATTTCCATGATCCCACCCTCACTTATTCTGCATCACGCTTTAGGGAGGAGCTTTTCCTGGACAGTCACTCTGGAAAACGGTATGGAGGTTCCTCGAAAAGTTAAAAATAGCACTACCCTATGACCCAGCAATTCCACTGTTAGGTATTTACCCAAAGGATACAAAAATACAGATTCAAAGGGGTACATGCACCTTGGGGTTTATAGCAGCATTATCAACAATAGCCAAACTATGGAAAGAGCCCAAATGTCTGTCGACTGATGAATGGATAAAGAAGATGTGGTACACATACGATGGAATATTACTCAACCATCAAAAAGAATGAAATCTTGCCATTTGTAATGACATGGATGGAACTAGAGAGTATAATGCTAAGTGACATAAGTCAATCAGAGAAGTACGCATACCATATGATTTCACTCATATGTGGAATTTAAGAAACCAAACAGATGAATATAGAAGAAGGAAAAAAAGAGAGAGGGAAGCAAACCATAAGAGACTCTTAACTATAGGGCCACTGGGGTGGCTCAGTCAATTCAGTGGCTGACTCTTGGTTTCGGCTCAGGTTCACAGTTCATGGGATCCAGCCCTACATTGGGCTGACAGCATGGAGCCTGCTTGGGATTCTTTCTCTCCCTCTCCCTCTTCTCCTCCCCTGCTCATACACACACACACACACACACACACACTCTCTCTCTCTCTCTCTCTCTCTCTCAATAAATAAATAAACTTTAAAAAAAGAGAGAGACTTTTAACTATAGAGAACAACTAGGGTTGATGGAGGGAGGGAGGAGGGGATGGCCTGAATGGGTGATGGGCGTCAAGGAGGGCACTGTTATGATGAACAGTGGGTGTTATGTAAGTGATGGATCACTAAATTCTACTCCTGAAACCAATATTACACTGCATGTTAGCTAAATAAAATATAAATAAAGTATTTTTAAAAAGAAAAAGAAGTGCTTTTCCTTCCCTCATATTTATCTGTTGATTCCTTGATTATTTATTTATTTATATCAGTATGGACTTATGGATTCTTATTTTGCTCAGTGGATTGTATCTCTTATCATCATTATTGTTCTGATGCTAAATCTGGCCTAGATTTAGCCAGTGAGAATGCCTTCAAGGTGGCTTCTATGACATTTTGATGTGTACATTTGGATGAGTTTGAACATATGCAAACACCTGTAATACCATCACCATAATCAAGGGAATGGACATATCCAAACCTCCCAGAGTTTCCTTGTGTCCCTGTGTGTGTGTGTGCGTGTGTGTGTGTGTGTGTGTGTGTGCCTGTGCACGAGGAACACTTAATTTAACGTGAGACCTATCCTTTTAACAAATCTCGAAGTGCGCATGACCATATAGTCACCTACAGTCACCATGTTGTACAGCAGATTTCTAGAACTTATTCATTTAGCACCACTGGAACTGTCTACCCAGTGAGAACATCTCCTCATTTTCACCCCCACTCCAACCCTTGGCAACCACTGTCATATTCTCTGCTTCTGAGTTTTACTATTTTAGGTACCTCGTGTAAGTGAAATCATGCAGTGTTTGTTCTTCTGTGACCAGCTTATTTCACTTAGCATAATGTCTTCCAGGTGTATGCATGTTGTTGCAAAAGGCAGGATTTCCTTCTTTTTAAAGGCTGAATGGCATTCCATTGCATGTGTATACCACATTGTCTTTATCCATTTATCTGTCAATGGACGCTTGGGTTGTTTCCATATCTTGGCCATTGTGAATAATGCTGCAATGAACACAGGAGTGCAGCCATCTCAAAGAGATGAGCGGATTTCAATTCTCAATATATATACCCAGAAGTGGGTGTATATATATACCCAGAAGTGGGATTGCTGGATCATATGGTAGCTCCATTTTTAATTTCTTGCAGAATCTCCATACTGTTTTCCATGGCTGCTATACTATTTTTCATTCTCATCAACAATATACAAGTGTTCTAATTTCTCTACACCTCATCAACAATTGGCATCTTTTTTTTTAATATTAGCTACCTAACAGGAGTGAGATGATACCTCATTGTAGTTTTGATTTGCATTTCCTTGATAATTGATGATATTGAGTATCTTTTCCCTATACTTGTTGCATTTATATGTCTTCTTTGGAGAAATGTTCATTCAAGTCCTTTGCCCACTTTTTAATTGGGTTATTTGTGGTGGTGTTGTTCTTATTGTTTGCTATTGAGTTGTAGGAGCTCCTTGTATATTTTAGAAATTAACCCATTATCAGATAAATGGTTTGCAAATATTTTCTCCCATTCTGTAGGTTGCCTTTTTGTTTTGTTAGCCGTTTGCTTTGTTGTAGAGGCTTTTAAGTGTGATGTAATACATTTGTCTATTTTTGGTTTTGTTATCTACCCTTTTGGTATAGACCTAGTCATGATAATAAGCATTTATATAGCAGTTACAGCATCCAGGCACTATAATAAGCTCCTTGCTATGTTAAATCATTTGATTATTGCAAATTTATGAAGTGGATACTATTATTATTTCTGTAAAAGGGTAAAATAATTTCCAAACTCTGGTGTATTAAAGATGGCTACAAATTCACTGTGACTCACCCCAAGGAAAGCTGGGGCCTATTCCCCCACACTTACACCTGCGAACGCCTGTAGCCAGTAGAATGAGATGCAATGGTAATACCTGAGTTTAGGCTTTAAGAGATCTGGGACGTTCACTTTGGACACTTGGAGCCTTCTCCCATGAAGCCAGCTGCCATGTTAGAATTCCAACCTCCTTGGGGCTCCTGGGTGGCTCAGTCGGTTGAGCATCCGACTTCAGCTAGGTCACGATCTCGTGGTCCATGAGTTCGAGCCCTGCGTCAGGCTCTGGGCTGATGGCTCAGAGCCTGGAGCCTGCTTCTGATTCTGTGTCTCCCTCTCTCTCTGCCCCTCCCCCATTCATGCTCTGTCTCTCTCTGTCTCAAAAATGAATAAATGTTAAAAAAAATTAAAAAAGAAAAAAGAACTCCAACCTCCTAGAGACCACCATGCTGTGAGGAAGCTAAAACTCACCACCTGTAGAGAGAGATACCACTGGAGGAGCACTGAGGAGCCAGACATATGAATAAAGCTCTCTAAGACATTCTGACCCAGCCTAGCCACCTGAATGACCCCAGTTAACACCTTCTGGGACATAGTAACTACCAAGCTGAGCCTTACCCAAATGCCGACTCATTGAATTACCAGCAAATAAAATAGTTATTTGATGTTAAGTTTTAGGGTACGTTTCTATATGGCAAAAGATAGCCAGACAGCCAGGAAGTAACTGAGCTGGGACTTGAACCTAGTATGTCTGGTTTCACAATCCATGATACTAACTACCACACTGTACTACCCCTTTAATGTATGTGGTACATATAATAAACACAATTGAGTGATTATACTGCAACATCTAAAAAATCTTTCCTCAGAGTAACATTGACACATATCTGGCCAAATAAATGTGTATTCTCATATAGCAGACACATTTGGAACAAGTTTACCCACCAGTGTGTGCCCAAATCCATATAACCTCGCCACTGAAACCATAAAGTATATAATTATAGCTTATCATTCACATCCAGTGAGAAGTGGTTAGTGTATTCATTTTCTATTGATCATGACAAATTAATGTTTATTCATTTTTGAGAGACAGAGCGTGAGCAGTAGAGGGACAGAGAGAGGGGAGACGCAGGATCTGAAGCAGGTTCCAGGCTCTGAGACGTCAGCACAGAGCCCGATGTGGAGCTTGAACGGCGAGATCATGACCTGAGCCCAAGTCGGCCACTCAACCAACTGAGCCACCCCGGCACCCCTGATCATGACAAATTATATCACAAACTGGTATGTACCATAGAAATATAAAAAACATAGGGACTGTTTATACCATATAGTCATAGAAATATTTATACAATGCTCAGTCTCTCACAAGGCTGAAGTTAAGGTGCCAGTGGGGCTTCGTGCCTTTCTGAAGCATGGAATCCTCTTCCACACTCATATGAGAGATTTCAGCGCCTTGCAGATAGAAGACTGAAGTCCCGTTTTCTTGCTGGCTGTCATTGGGGCTTGCTCTCGGCTCCTGGAGGCTGCCTGTAGTTCCTGGCACAGGATCTCACAGCCTCAGAGCATGGTAGCTTCCTTTCCCAAGGCCAGCAAGAGAGTCTATCCCCCACGTCTGCTAAGGATGAGTTTTTTAAAATGCAATGACATAATCACAGGAATGATACCTCATCACCTTTGCCATATTATGTTGACTAGAAGGAGGTCACGGGTGTTGCTTATACTCAAGAGGAGGGGATTGTGCAAGTACCCTGGGGATTCCCATTAGGGCGTAACTGCTACAGTTAGCCTTCCATGATTTCCCTTGGTTACATCCATTTCCTGCCCCCAGTTTTCTATACAATCCACTGATGCCAAGATTACTCGATGGGGGAAAAAAAAAGGCAAATATGAAACAGGCAATCCATATTGTGGAAGAGGTGACAAAGATCAACTGATGCCATGTGTTCTAGAACCTGAGTCAGCATGCTATGTGTGATGGTCTCTTCTGTTACGTGGTGGAATGAACTAGAAGTCTTAGGTTTGGGTTAGCCGTGTACAAATTGTGTAGCATAGTCATTTAACTATTGAGATTTTTTGTTTGTTTCCTCATCTGTGAAATAGGCTTAGGTGACAGAATGTAAACAAATGGGCTTTGTGGACAGTAAGATTTACAAGGCTCTGCAAACTCAAATGTTAAGGAAGTTTAAAGGCACAATCAGCACTTTCCATTGTCCCTTCCTTTCTGCCTGTCCCTTCCCTTCCCAGCACAAAACAGAAGAGGCATCTCGGGCAGTGTCCCCTCTGGTACCCAAGGATGTAACACTGCATGATTTCACTTACATGAGGTATCTAAAATAGTCAAACTCAGAAGCAGAGAATATGACAGTGGTTGCCAAGGGTTGGAGTGGGGGTGAAAATGAGGAGATGTTCTCACTGGGTAGACAGTTCCAGTGGTGCTAAATGAATAAGTTCTAGAAATCTACTGTACAACATGGTGACTGTAGGTGACTATATGGTCATGCGCGCTTCAAGACTTGTTAAGAGGTTAGGTCTCATGTTAAATTAAGTGTTCCTCCCTCTTGCACTGTTGGTGGGAATGCAAATTGGTGCAGCCACTCTGGAAAGCAGTGTGGAGGTTCCTCAGAAAATTAAAAATAGACCTACCCTATGACCCAGCAATAGCACTGCTAGGAATTTACTCAAGGGATACAGGAGTACTGATGCATAGGGGCACTTGTACCCCAATGTTTATAGCAGCACTCTCAACAATAGCCAAATTATGGAAAGAGCCTAAATGTCCATCAACTGATGAATGGATAAATAAATTGTGGTTTATATACACAATGGAGTACTGCGTGGCAATGAGAAAGAACGAAATATGGCCCTTTGTAGCAACGTGGATGGAACTGGAGAGTGTGATGCTAAGTGAAATAAGCCATACAGAGAAAGACAGATACCATATGGTTTCACTCTTCTGTGGATCCTGAGAAACTTAACAGAAACCCATGGAGGAGGGGAAGGAAAAAAAAAAAAAAAGAGGTTAGAGTGGGAGAGAGCCAAAGCATAAGAGACTCTTAAAAACTGAGAACAAACTGAGGGTTGATGGGGGGTGGGAGGGAGGGGAGGGTGGGTGATGGGTATTGAGGAGGGCACCTTTTGGGATGAGCACTGGGTGTTGTATGGAAACCAATTTGACAATAAATTTCATATATTGAAAAAAAAATTAAGTGTTCCTCACACACACACACACACACACACTCACACACACACACTCACTCACACAGGGACACAGGAAAACTGGGAGGTTTGGATATGTCCATTCTCTTGGTTGTGGTGATGATATCATGGGTGTTTGCATATGTTCAAACTCATCCAAATGTACACACTAAATATGTACGGCTCTTCATGTATCAATTATACCTCACAAAACTGTTGAAAATAGATTTAAATAAAAGTGTTATTTCCCACTCTGGACTATGATCCTGGAAGGCAGATGTTAAGCTTAATACATCTTCATTCTTCATGGCTCTTGCTTGGGTGGCACTTTGACATGTTAGTATAAACTATACGAAATTGGCTGATATTTGACCATTCTGACATACAAGGATGGCATTTCACATGTTTCAATCTAATAGCATATGCTCAGTAAATGTTTATTGAATGAATGATAAGGACTTGGTATTTATTTGAAACTAACCAGTTGATTCAATGAATTTTAGCCTGAGTCTCTGTTCAAAGCCAGACTTCTATATCCAACTGCCTTCCTGACTTTTCCTGTTGGGTGTCTAATAGGCATCTCCAACTCCATGTGTCTGAAATGAAACTCTTTCCCTAGAGCCCATTTTGCACCCCTTTTTTCCCCATCTTGCTCATCCCAGTAAATGACATCAGTATTCCAGTAAAAAGCGTGGGGATACTCTTCGATTTCTCTCTTCCTCGTAGCCAACTCACAAGCAAGTCTGGTTGAGCTCCTTTCAGACAACACCCTGGGCCTGGAACCGCCCTTTCTGCCCTGGTCCAAAGCTCCATTGTTTCTCACTGGGTCTCTCTAGTGATCCCTCGGATTCCATTCTCGCCCCGACTCCCCAACCTCCTAGAGTCTAGTCTATACTCTGGACCCCAGGTGAGGCTTAAAAATGAAACTCAGGGGGCGCCTGGGTGGCTCAGGTGATTGAGCGTCCAACTCTTGATTTTGGCTCAGATCATGATCTCACAGTTTCATGAGTTCAAGGCCCGCGTCAGGCTCTGTGCTGACAGCGCAGAGCCTGCTTAGGATTCTCTGTCTCCCTGTCTGCCCCTTCCCTAGTTGTGCATGCATGCACGTGCACTCTCTCTCTCAAGAAAAAATATTTTAAAATAAATAAATAAATAAATCCTTTTCTCTTAAAAAAAAATTCTCTCTGCTCCCTTCCCCCACTTGCACACACATTCTCTCTCTCTCAAAAATAAAAAAAAAAAATGAATGAATGAATAAATAAACAAAATGAAAATCAGACCATGACACTCCTCTCTCACAATCTGGGACAGACCATGTCTTCAGTCTCCTCTCCTATATGCTCCCTCTCTTCCAGTCCTGTCTGTTACACTGGTTTCCTGGTGTTTTTTATTTGTTATTTTTTATTTTTTTTTAATGTTTATTTATTTTTGAGAGAAAGAAAGAGCGTGAGCAGGGGAGGGGCAGAGAGAGAGGGAGACACAGAATCTGAAGCAGGCTCCAGGCTCTGTGCTATTAGCACACGGAGCTCGAACTCAGCAACCATGAGATCATGACCTGAGCCAAAGTCAGATGCCTAACTGACTGGGCCACCCAGGCACCCTTGATTTTTTTTTTTTAACATGGCAGCTCATTCCCTCCCTAGGGCCCTCCTGCCTGGGACCCTCTTGCCCCAGATACTGACATGGCTAATCGCTCACTTCATTCATGTCTCCACCAGCTCTCACCCCCAGAGAGACCCCCTCCACCCCCAACAGTCTCCCTGACTCAAGTGGAAGAGGGTGAGACTTGTCCCTGACTTGTTCCACTCAACAAATAGCGAATAAAATTTAAAATTGCAAATGGAATAGAGACATGGGAAGCTGGGGCTAAGGGAAAAGGAGGGAGGTACGAAGCATTTCAAAAGGTATCAATATATGATTTCCAAAAGTGACATATTTTTTAAGGAAAAAAATAGAACTAGTAAGTCCAGTGGCAGTACGGAGGAGGGTGCTCTTGGAAAGTTCCATGGCAGAGGTGGCATTTGAGAGAGGTGGCATTTACCCATTTTACGGTTCCACAGCAAGTAAGTAACAGAGACAGAATTCTAATTCAGGCAGCCTGACTCCATAGCCCTTGCTCTTAGCCAGTGGGTGAAATGGAAAATAGAGCCCCAAGTTTGGCTACGCTTGAGCTGGGCAGGAGAGCAAGAAGGCTGCCCAGGGTCCCCAGGGAGTTCCCTCAAGGAGTTTCCTCTTCCTGACTCTTCTAAGATGAATGGGTACAAGCATGCACTGGGCTCGCCCCCAGTGTGAGACGGCCGCTCAAGCCAATAGTGCTGGATCTGTTCTAAGACTTCAAGCTCTGGATCATCGCTTTTAAAACACCACCTATTTTTAAAAAGAAGAAATGAATTTGTTCAGTTTTATTTTCCGTATTTGGATAACATACAGAAGCCACTTAGAGCTTAATATTAACACTCTACATCAATGTCGGCCCTGCTCTCAGTGGCGCATGTCACATTTCAGCCATCTGCAGACTCTAAATGTTAGACTCTAAATGTTAACTTGGTTCCTCCCCAGCAGCAGAAGCTGGAAAATTCAACGAGAAGCCCCTCCCTCTTTAGCTCAGAATTTCTGCAAGAGGATGAGTCTCAGGACCATCTGTTTGTAGGGATATCTGAGAACCTGCCCCACCCGTGTCATCCTGTGTGGCTACAAACATTAGCCTTGAAGCTTGGCAAACACAGTCATGCGTCTCAGTTAACCCTTGGATGTGCCAGTGCCTCCCAGAACTCTCAGTCTTCAAAAGGATGAAGGGGTGCTTTCTAGGATCTCCAGGTCAAATGACATCTCAGGTGAAGTTGCTATTTCCTCCAAAGCATGCTCCCCATGTTGGTTCTTGTACCCAGTTTTCTGCCCTGTTCTCCCAGTTGCTCTTTCTCCTTCTCTCTATCTCTCCAGTGCCTGCTGCCTTGGGCCCATCTCTCTTATTGCCCCTTCTTCCCCTACTTCCCTCTCTGTCTCCAGAACAGCTTGCCCTGGCCCGGACCCATTACTGATCTCTTCTGTTACTGGTATTTCTTTGTTGAGGTATACTTTACATACAGTAAAGTACATGAATCTTCATGGACAGCTCAATGGCTTTTGATATACGGACAAAGCCATGTAACCACCTCCCGGATCAAGATATAGAATCTCTGGCACGCCAACAGGCTCCCCAGGGCCTCTCCCCTCACTGAATGGGGGACCACTGTTCTATCACCCTTCTTGAATTTCCTCTAAATGAGATCATACAGGATGTCATTTCTAGTTCCTCAGCCATGGCGCTGTGGAAAGGAGGAAGTGTAGCAGAGGGAGGCCTGGCGGGCCTCCTTACGTGGACTCACACTGCCTCCACCCCTTCTTGGAGGCCCGCAGTGCAGAAGGGTTTTGTGTCTGGAGTTGCCCCGGACCACACTGGCCTGGCTCTGGAGTGTTCCTGGAAGGGTGCCCATCCCTGGTCCCCTGGGAGCTGCGTCCTGCTCCAGGGAGCTTCAGCTACATCCTTAAATGAGCTCCACGGATCCCTGCACATTCCAGATGGCCTCATCTTCCTTTCTATGTCACCATAGAGCATCAGGTATAAAAAGCAATCAAAAAGATCTTCCTATTTCTTAAAATGAGAAGCTAAACCACAAAGTGCCTCCGCTGAGACTCGAAATCAGGCCTGCTGACCCCATCCAGCGCTCTTTCTGCCCCCTCTCCCTCCCCTGGCACTTTCCGCTGATCTTCAGAGTGTATTTCCCACCAGGGCCCACAGAGCTGCTGTAGGGACCAGTCCTGAGGTGGGGCCCAGGGATGAGAGATATCCCTACCCCAAAATTGACTTTGCCTTCCTGTCTCTGAGATCTGGAATTGCTTTCACAGGGACTGTGCCCATCACACCATAGTGAGAGAGTGGACTCAGAGGCAGACATCCCAGTATGGGAAATACATTAGCTTCATACTGTTTGCAAATGATAGCTAGCCTTTCATTCATTTATTTGTCCATGAAGACTTCTAAGGCTTACTATGAATCTTTACTTGGGATAGGTTTGGACAAGAGGGAGGGGGAGCCCAGTGGCCCTGGGGGGCTGGGAAAGTAGAGATGACCCCGGGAAAGGGGAAAGGGCATAGGCAGCATCCATGGAGAGCTCCTCCAAACCCCAGAGTGGGAGACTTCCTCAGCTTCCTGCGGCCCCCGATGAGCAGTGTCATTGTCCTAGAGACCTGTAGACCCAGGGATGCCACCAGACAGGTGAGGCTGCCCTCCACTCAGCACCCCCTCCTCCCCTCTGTCGTATGGGGTCCCCCGGCCTAATGGAGCAGGCTACCTCGCTACCCAGGAGCTTCCCTGTGATGGGGGAATGGGAAATCTCACATAAGAGGGAGCAACTTGGGGCCACAGAGGAGTAAGTGCCTTATATGCGGGTGTACACAACACAGGTCAGCTGAGCCCAGAGGGCTCAGGCTGATTAGCTCACACGTGCCCAAGCATGTATGGGAGCCATGGCTAGGCGAGACTTGAAGGAGAGATTTCATCCTGCCCTCATTGATATTCAAGTCAGGGGCTGGGTTGACCAGCCTGAGGCTAATCCAACTATCTCCCTCTTACAGACAGAGCTGCCAGGGAGAACCCTCATCTTTGATCCCCACATGGCAGTGTGGGCTGAAATCAGGTGTAACCCCATTCCCTCGTCTCTCTCCAGTGACCTCCCACCCCACCTTCACCACCCTCCGCTTCCTGTCCAGCAGAATCCTTGGCAAAAGTTCTGTCTGCTCACCACATGCTTATTCTGATGGCTCCCGACTCACCAAGCCATGTGCTGGTCATCACTTGTCCCTCACTGGCTTCTGAGACACACTCCGTGGGAAAATAAGGTAAAGTACCCAAGTGCCTTTTGGTGTCTCAGATCCCGTGGCCGAAAGGTGGTGGAACTGAGGCTCAAAGCTCCATCTCTGATTCTGAGTCCAGAGATGTTTCCTAGGATGAGGAGGCAGGGGCCCTGGTGAATAGTCACTTTGAATCTAGGACTTGGGGTCCCCACTAATGCCAGGAGACTGCCTTCCTGTGGGGCAGCCTGAGTTTAGTCCCCCGGGTTTTCTCTCTGCATTCTTTGGCTCAGCCGAGGAGCTGGACAGAGCTGTGGGGAGGAGGCTGGCGGGGTGAGAGGCAGCAGAGGAGAGCTGGAGTCCTGTTGCAGGAAAGGGAAATTGGGGGGCGGAGGAGAAAGATGGTAACAGGGATTGCCTGGGAAGTTTTGGCATATTAATGCCCAGTGTAATCCCCTCTGCCTCCCCATTCAACCTTTGGGGGAAAAAACAAAGTTGCTCATCAATGTTTTTGGAGGGGTGTGTGTGTGTGTGCATGGTACAGTACCTGCTGACACTGGCCTCATGCAGGAGCTACAGGTGAGCAGCGCAGCCAGAGGAGGTCCAGGGACAGGGAAGTTTCTCATGTGAGGCTGACAGCATAGCCTGCCCCCTGCCTTGATCCTGCCCAGGCTCAGCGTCCCCTCCCCTCCTGCCCAGGACTTGGACAAGTCGCCTGCCCGTGAGCTCACCCCTTGTGACAGCATCTGACACACTCCTCTGGAGGTTTCAAGGTGAGATGCTGCCTGGAAGTTAACCAGGAAGATGTCTAGAGGCACTTGCAAGGACGGACTTGAAAAAAGAGGCAGGGCATGCCACAGAGATGAGAGAGGAGGAAGATGGCCGAGAGCTCCCGGACTCAGCTGTGCTGATTTCTCATCAGCTTTGAAGGTGGGGAGAAAGAAAAGAGGATTTTTTTCCACCCTCCTTTTTCCAATAAGCACCGGAGCCACTCAGAGTTTGAGTTATAATCCTTATTGACTCCATCTGCTAGGAGGGAGGCGGGGGGAGAGAGAGAGAAGGGAGTAGGAGTCAGGCTCCAGGGCCAGGCTGAGGGGCAGTGAGTTGGAGGGACGCCCAGGTCTTGTTTGTCTTCTCTCCGCCTTGGCCACAGGCCAGGGAGGACACTAGTGGAGATGGGGCACTTGAAAGAAATCCCTGGAGCCGAGAGCTTCAAACTGCTGAGAAAAGGAAACCACGGGTTTAATTATCCCCCAAATTAGGGGGTTTCTTTGTATTTTGGATCTATTCTTAGTTCCAGAAATTAACAACAAAAAAAGCTGTGTACCAAATGCAGAAGTGAGCTGAGGTTCTGTAGAAACCGGGGTGGGGGGAGCCTCTCATACTACCTTCAGGGAGCTGCCTTGCTCGAGATCATCTGGGGTGTGGCCCCAGCCAATGACTGGTGGAGGCGGGGTGAAAACCCCAGCCACTTCAGCCCAGGAAGGACATCTTCTCTCCAGAGCTCCCTGCCGGGGGACCAAGGCTATGGTATGGTGTCGAGGACTGGCCTCTCCCTCCACCTACTCCTGCCACGGTGTTGATCCCAAGGGCCCTCTTCATTACACATCCCGCAAGCTCAACTGCCTCTTTGAGTCTATTTCCCAGGGAGCCTTCCCAGCCACATAAGACCACCAGGACTTGTAATATGTGCAAGAAAGGAAATAAGCAGGCTGTGTGATGGAGAGTGACTGCAGGGGTGCCGGAGTGGGGCTGGGGGTCTGCTATAAGTGGGATGGCTGGGACATTTGGCTTGACACCAGACAAGGCACTGATCTTGTGAAGAGTTGGAGCAAATGCTTTCCAGCCAGAGGGGACAGAGACTCCAGGGCATCAAAGGGCCTGGCACGTGCCTGTGTCTCCCTAGGTGAGAATATGGATGAGGTGGGTCATGGAGGGGCCCCCAGCAGAGAGGACCTGGAGGAGAAGCTTAAAGGTGAAGTAGTTATTTCCAGGCATGAAAAAGGGGGAGAACATAGAGAAAGGTATAGAGTAAGAAGGATCCACCGTGGCTGGAAGGTGAGATTGGCCCATGGCAATGCAGGGAAAGGGGTAGAAAGATAGATTGGAACCAGAGTTCACGGTGGCCAACTCTGTGTGGGAGGTGGGTGGGTAGGGGCGTTCTGAGAAGAAAACAGAGAGCCGTGCTGAGGTGCGACTGGCAAGGAGAGACTAGCACCTAGGGGACAAGTTGGAGGGCCCAGCAGGAGTCTAGGTGAAGCCCATGAAAGCTAGCCTAGAACAGTGGCATGCGGCATAAAAAAAGGAAACTGATTCGAAAAATGTTTTGCAGAACTCAGATAGAAGGAGGCTGACTGGGGCTGAGGGGAGAAGCGGAGAGTGAGCACTGGCTTTCCTGGTTTTGTTAACATAGAAAGGGCAGCAGATTTGCATGGTAGAGGTAAGGAAGAGATGCCAGAGTCCATGTGATGGTTACAGGTGAATTCAGAACAGGAGGGAAGGCTCTCCAGGAAGTCATTCATCATATGTGAGCCCTTGAAGGGAGGTGAGGACCTCAGGAGAGAATGCAGCATGAACTGAGAAGAGAGAAGCCCATGGAGACCATGCAAGAAGCAGAAAACCCACCACGGAATCCTGAGCAAGGATGCTCGGAAATTATGCAGGGGAAGCCGGGAGAAGGAGGCAGGAAGAGTCAGACTTAGCACTACCGAGGAACAAGGGTCAAACAAAAGGAAAGGATGGAGATGAGTTGGTGGCCTGGGAGGAAAGCAGGGTCAAAGAATGTTGTTTTGATTTTTAGGACTGAGGGCATTTCACATGCACATAGGCTTCTGGGAAGGAGCCAGAGAGGTGGTGATAAAAGAGAAGGGAACTGATGGTTTCAGAGGCGGGAGGGAACGGCATCAAGCATGGGGGATGAGCCTGGAGAAAGGTCAGCCCCATCCTCCTCTGAACCGGAAGGCAGAGACAACATGTGCGGGAACAGGCAGATGTGCCTTGAGGCCAAAGGACTGAAGTCAGGGGAAGTTTGCCTTTGATGGTCTCAGCCTCATCAGTGAGGTAGGAGGTGAGGCCACTTGCTGAGTCCTAGCCAGCAAATGTGTGTGTTCAGGACAGACACCTAGTCGGAGTAGCCTAAGTACACGTGGAGATTTATTGGGAGGCAAGCAAGTAGCTCACAGATGAAATGGCCAGGAAAGACAACTGAGCCTTGTGGGGACACTCTCCATCTCCCTGGGGCCACACGGAGTCCCGTCTCCACCTCTCTCTGACCCCCCCTGCTAGTCTGCCCCTGTGGAGCCCTGGAGTCCAAACGTGGGCAAATCAGAGCTTCTGTGTCCCAGTTCCTAGTTTTCAAAAGATGGGGTCTAATTGGTTCTTAAACTTGGGCAGATAACCACCTTTGGTCCAATCAGAGGTGGTCAGGGTTTGGAGCCTACTGAATCCAGGAAGATTCGTCGGACTCAACATGGTGGAGGATGGACATGGAGATAAGTGGCCCCAAGAAGGGGTGTTGCAGGTCTGAAGCTTCCAGCATGCTCCCTGCCAAGGTACCACTAACCAGCCCTCTGAGCCGACTGAGGCTGGAAAACCTTAATGCATAATGGAGCACATCAGCAGGGATGTGAGGTTTTTCTTTAGCTTTCAGAAGATTGGGAGCAGAAGTGGAAGAATCCTGCCAGCCCATTGTCTCACAGTTGGAGGGACTCGGGAGGTAATGGGCAGGAAGGCTAAGCAGACAAGGGATTTGGGTTGGTGACAGGATAGATGAAATGGTCTTAGCAGGACTGGATAGGGAGATACCATTGTGGGAGATGGGTGTGCTGAAGAAACAGGGAACAGTCGATGACGAACATCGGGGAAAGGGGGAAAAAAACCAGTCTGGGGACTTCAGGAGGTGGGAGAGAGGCCAACTGAGCTTGACTTACTGTCAGGACCACTGGGTCCTGCTCTCCTGATCTTCACTATCTGTATTTACTCTCCACTCTAGACAGGAGACCAGTTTGCTGAGCTCTCCCCACTTCCTCTGAGAGGGTTAGTTGACGCACGACTTCAGCCCAGTAAAGGATTCCTCCAGGCCCTGATAGCTATGTAGCATGGAGAGCAGAACAAGACCATTATCACTTTGTAATGCCCTCAGAAGTGTGGAGAAAGCACCTCACCCGGAGAATCAGCATCTTCCCTGCCCTCACCCCATCAAGGAACCTTCTCACACGTCCATATTTGATGGCCCTCACTTTCTCCGTTGGAACCTTCTCACACGTCCATATTTGATGGCCCTCACTTTCTCCGTCTGGCTGACACCAGCTCTCCAATTCTGCCCGATGAATCGAGAGCTCCCCTGTTGAGGGGAGGCCAAAAGTACGGAGGCTGCAGTGTCCAGAGCAGTGGAGGCTGGTGGAGGTCCTGAAGGGAGAGGCCAGCACTGGGCTCCTCTGTCATCCTCCATACTCCTTCGAGAAGCTGGTCTGACCTGGAGCAGGAGGAGGACTTGAGGCCAGACAGGAAGGGCAAGCATGACCAGCACTGGAACCCCATTCTCCAGGGATTTTGGAGTCAGAAAGGTCTAGCTTCTCCTCTAGTAGACTCTAAGTTCCCTGAGGGCAGGGCCTGTATCTGACGGACGTGTTCACCTCTCAGTCCTTGGCGGTGGGCCTGTGGCTGCTCACACGGGTGCTTAACTGAATGAATGAAGCACGAGACTCTCCGGTCGTGGTGAACTCAGTGGCAGAACTGCCTGGAAGCAGGTGAACCAACTGGGGCAGCTGCCGAGACCTGAGAACCCTGAACCTGGGCCAGAGACGTGCTTCAGAGAAACAGGCTGTGCGCTGCAGGCCAGGGCTCCCGAGGGAAAGCTCCCTGTCACTGTTCCAGAGCGTCTTCTGCACCTTGGCCCAGAGGACAGTATCTGCAGGGAACTTCCTCTTAGGGTTAAATGAGGAGCCACAGGCTAAGTCCAACTGGGACAAACTGGGCCTGCTTTGGCAACGTTGTCACTTACTGGGTTAAAGTTCAGGTGTTTTTCATTCATTCATTCATTCATTCAATAATTTTACTGAGAGCCTTCTACATTCAGGGTATCAGGAAAACCATGATGAACAAGATACAAAGCACTCATCTCTTCAAGGAGCTCTCAGTAAGGTCTGGAATGATTATTTGGATGCAAGTTAGAAACTCACTGAAAACTAGACAAAATAATAAAGGGGGATTTGTGGAACGATGCAAGCATGACCTATGGCAGCTGGGGACAAGAAGTACAACCAAGATCCAGGAACAACATCCTCCCTCCTGGGGAGGGACGATGTCTCTCTTCTCTCTGCAGCCCCGCACGGCTGGTTCAGCACCACATGACAGTAAGTGGCTGCTCCAGGCCTGCCCTTGAGGAGGCTTCTGGTTCTAAAACCCAACACCAACACCTTCAGCCTCTGTCCTAATATTTACTCCCTTGGGTTCAGATGTCCACCTCAGCTATGGCTTAGGAAGGAAAGGACTGGTGGCCCAAAGGGCAGATGGAGTGCTAGGGGTGGGTAAAGGGGGTGGGGAGGAAATCCACCTCCCTTCTTGTTCTCTAACTCAACCCATGAGAGTGGGGGGTGGGGCTCCTTTCCTGAGACCTGCCTCCTCCCCTGCCCCACCGCCTAAACCACACAGTGACACTGAGAAGGAAGCCCCATCAAGGCAGAATGAGGTCTCTTTCTCCTGCTTTTCAGGCTGGGGAATCGTTCCATAATTAAGGGGAAAGAATGACGAATGCAGCAATGGGCAAGTCCCCATACTTCATCCTTATTGCCATTGAATGAACAGTGTAACACATAATGTTTTATTATAACTTTCTAATAATTACAGTTATTACTGAGTTCATGTATATGGAAAAGGCAGAAATACCATCACTGTGTTAATCCGTGAGGCCTTTCAATGGGATTTATTGAGCAATAAGTGAATTCCAACCACTTGGCATGAAACAGAAGACTTTCCCCAGCACTATTAGTTATTGTGAAACTCAAATAGCTCGCACAAGACCAGGCAGTCTGCCCCAATTATTTTCTCCTCCTCCAGGCAGTCTGCCCTGATTTAGAGGGCTGTGTTTAGAACTTCCCTCTTCATAGTAGAGCTAGCACCCACACTCTCTTAACGTGTCTCAAAGGTCATGAATGTCAGCCCGAATGTTGAGATAAATGTTTTCTGTTTGCACAGAGCTTTACAGTTTTCCAAATGTGATCACAGACATGATCTTTCTGTTTGAAAGGTCAAAGGAAAAACTCTTCTGAAAATAGAGATATATGGGCACGAGGGCCATTAATAGACTCTGCTCTCGGTGGCTTTTGTTGGGGGGGGGCAAATTGATTTCATGCCAAAGCCTATGCCATTTTTAAGAAGTGACCCAGCCCTTGACAATGACCACATGCAGTCAAGGAAGGCCTATGTGTACCTGCTGTAACCATCAGTGATCAGAAGGGGCTCTTTTGTGTAGCTGGAAACAGACTAGTTCTCTGGGCTCTGGAAGAGGGGTGGAGGGGCCAGAGCCGGGATCCAAAAGAAAGAGACTCAGTGGAAGATTCCATTTGTCCCAAGGCACAGGGTTGGGTGGGGAGAGTTGTCCAGCAGGAACAGGACAGCCTTGGTAGTACAGGGCTTCCTGAAGTTTGGGAGTTTGGTTCATCAGTTTATTCAACTCATGCTTACCTAGTACTCACTTTGTACAGGTGTGTGGGCAACCCCACTCTCAGAGAGCTCTCAGGCAAGTGGGGCAGTCAGACAGTAAATGTGAGCAACCACCAAAAAGCACAGTGACATGTTGTAGAATGGACTACAGAAGAAGGGGGAAGGGAGACAATGTGACAGAAGGGAGAAGGAAAACACAGGGACCTTGATACTGAGTGTCCAGTAAGTGCTACAGGCTCACACATCTCCTTCTGTCCTCAGGACCCTGAAGGCAGATGTTACCAGCCTCCATTTTTATAGATAAAGAGACCAAGGTTCGGGGAGGTTAAGTAGGTTATCCAAAGTCATCAGGTCAGCACACATTTTTGAGCACCTGCTTTGTAAATGACCCCACCAGGACTGGAGCCCAGTCTGGCAGGTGCAGGTGTGTCAAGATGGCACAGGAGAGTGGAGGACAGTCCCCTGCTGGGGAAAGATCAGGCCATGTGGCTTGACAGCTCCCAGATGAGAGAATAGTGAGAGAATTTTAAGATAAGGAAGGTCAATTGCTTCCCCAAAGCATGGATTCCCTCTGCAACACCTTTGTGGAGCAACCATGCAGTCTGTGTGCAAGCATCTTCGGGATGGGGTTCACTCTGTCCACAGGAGTCACCCCATCTTTGGGAAGCTCTCACAGGTGGAATGTCCTTTCTCACATCAGACCCACCTGCCTCATTCTGGGACACAGCCAGCAGGCTGGGGCTCTCTTCCACATGGGCTCCCTTTCTAGAGGATTTCAAAACCAAAAAGCCTACTGAATCCAAAAGAATGACTGGACCTTGTGGGTGTAACTTCAGCGCTAAGTCCCTTTTGGGTTTACTCTTCCGCAATTCAAAGATAAAGAAACCAGAGGACCCCTCACCTGGGCCTGTATAGACATCTACTATTCTGCTGAAGGGGACCGTGGAGCTGTCCCTTCTCTTCAGAACCCAGAGGACCAGCCCATCCCTGCAGCCCAGCGTCTGTCCCAGGGTTGTCTGGTTCCCTACAAACACTGCTCCCATTGCTACCATGTTAGCTGGCTGCTGGAATTCATGGTTCTGCCTGGAAGACCCTTCTAATCACAGTTCACTCATCACCAGGCTCTGATTAGCAGGTGACTGGCGGAAGGGGTTCCCCCTTTCGTTGTGCACGGTGCTGGAGAGTGATGAATACCTGCTCCGACTCCTACCCCAGCTGCACTGCTAAACCTGCTCCTGCTATAAATCCCTCTTCCAACAAGGGAAATGGGGCTACACACAGCCTTGCAGGCATCAAACTGTGGGTCTGCCACCTTGCTAAAGTGATGCCCTTCTGAGGTCCTGTAATAATAACGTAGCCGGAAGACCATGGGCCTAGTGTCCAGAGATCTGGCTTCTGTCCTTTCTCTTTCACTACCAGGCTGTGTGCTTTGGGACAAGATCTGCCCTCTCTGAGTCTCAGACCTTCCATCCTTAAAGTCAGGGACTGAGTCACTAAATGATCCCTTAGATGCTTTCCAAGCTCTAACACTGTAGGATTCCAGACGTGTCCTGGGACTGTACATAGATCAGCCTGAAGCTTAAGGCCCAGCTAGGGTGTCACTCACACATCAGGAGGAGCTCAGACGCGATGACCTTCCAGGCTTCTTCTAGTTGTGGAAGTCCGTGAATTCGCTCCCCCAGAGCACTGAGAAACAACCAGAATGCCTGGCCCCTGCGCAGGGACCTGGGTCTTGTTCCACCTGTCTGCAGCACTCAATCCGATGTCCCCAGCTCTGACAGAAGGAAGGGCAGGTCAGTGTGATGGCCGTAGGTGTTCCTGAAGGCTCTTTCTACGGGGGTGCTGGTGGGTTTTCTTGATGGGAGTTTGGTGGTGGTGGGGGTGGTGATGGGGGTAGAATCGGGGTGTTCGGAAATGACAGAGAGATAAGGGTAGCAATAATCACTGAGTGCCTGTGATGTGTGTGCCAAGGACTTTACTAAAGCTTTCACAGTGGTTTCGTTTTGTACAGAAAGCCCAAGCAAGGTCTTCAGCAGAATGCCTGTAGCGTTTGTTTCTTCCTCTGGATGCGGGTGGCACAGTGTGTTCAATTTACGAAAATGCATTCAACTTAGGACATGAGACTTTCTCTGTCTATATGGTCAACAACAACAACAACAACAACAACAGCATTTTGAGTTACTTTATGTAATACTCACACGTGCTGCTGTCCTCATTTTCCCAGCGATGACCTTGAGGCGCAGAAAGGTTCAAGAGCTTGTGCAAAGGCACACAGCTTGGAAATGGTGGCGCTGAGTCTGCGAGCAAGATCCGGCTGGCTTCAGAGGTGGTGCGCACCCACTCCGCGCCACTCAGGTGCCTCTCACCTCACCTCCCCCTAGCCGTGCTTGCAGGCCAGGAGCCTAAGCTGGAGGGCTGGGGCTGGGGGTGGGAGAGGGAGGGGCCGGACGGTTGCAAAGACCAATAAGTACAATTCTGTCTTCAAAGAAGCTTCCAGCCGCCTTGGGGGAGGCAGAGAGGGCACAATAATCGAGACTGTGCATGCAGGGGATGGGGACGGTGCCAAGCACCAGCTAGGCATGGAACCTGTCAGCCTCGGAGTGTTGGGTGCTCTGAATAGGAGCCACTGTCATAGGCCTCCGGTGGGGAGAGGCCAGATCTGGGGCTAGTTCTTTTTTAACCCCTTCCTGCCCAGGGCTGCTGCCGCCGAGGCCACCAATGGGCCCTGCAACCCTGCTGGCATCGCAGGGTGGCGTGACTGGATTAATTAGGCTTTATTAATAGGCGAGCACTTCATGAATTGTAATTAAGCAGACGTGCATCTGGTGGCAGTGGTGGCTGAGGGTGGGAAGAAGTGATTCCAGGAGGCTTCGGGGTACCATTAAATATGAATACTCTGGCAGGTGTATATACAATATAGCTGGGACTCGGTCCATGGGCCTCTGTCATGCAGGCTGCCCTGTTAAATAAAGTACCCTGGTGTCTGAGATCCCGATTTATTCGATAAACATGTCTTGAGCCTACTGTATGCTCTCCTTTCTCAGTGAGACAGACACAGTTGGGGACGAAAGTTCAGGGAATAGAAGAGGCCAAGTATCCAGTTCTGTCAAAAAGACAAGGAAGTGATAGGGTGCTCTAGGGGCAGGGACAGGAGTTTGGGGCAACTGTCACATATAAGGGCTCCTTCCTGAGGCAGTAAATGTCACCCTACAACACACACACACATACACTCATGTTTCAGATTACACCCCCTCTTTCTGTCTCTGTCTCTGTCTCTGTCTCTGTCTCTCTCAGTCCTTGGCTGAGCAAGGCAGGAGGCCTTTCTGTACCAAGGTGCCACAAGGGCCATGCCGGCAGACAGCCAAGGAGACAGGGACAGACACGGGCAAAGCTGGGCTAAAACCCCACACAGGGTACAGCCTGGGAGGTGGAGCAAACAGTTTGCTCAGCAGAGAGAGGGGCCTGGAACCAAATGTTTAGACAGGGGACGGCATGTTTAACTCATGGAAAAACAGAGTGCCGAATGACGAGTGGGCTACGGAAAAAGAGGTCTGAACAGTGAAATCCTCCTGTGTTGCTGCAACCCTGACAGCATGACAGATGTGGAGAATAAACTTCCACCTGGCCTTTTCTAAACCCACCCCGACTTTCCATTTGGCCTCAGAAATACCCCAGAATCACTTCTTTTGCCTTTTGGAAATCTAGGATGTTTCCGGTTTACCTGCCTTCTGCCTCTGTGTACTTTGCAACACAGCCTGCGAGATGGGCCTGACCATGGACTGTTCTGTGCACCTCCCCTTGCTGGGCTTGCTTGTGCTCTTCCTTCATCCCGAGATGCCCTTTTCACTTTTCAACCTGCTCATCTGCGAAAGCTCAGTTCATACGTAATCCCCTCAGAGAAGCCTTCCCTGAAACCGCCAGTCATAGCTACAGAGCAGCTTCTCCTGCTCTCCTGGGCTGTACAGGGAAGAACCTGGAGTCATAGGCATGGATTCAAGTCCCAGCTCCACTCTCCTTGGGCAGCAAGCCATTTAATGGCCCTCGACCTTGGTTTTCTCGCCTGCAAAATGGGAAAGATAGTAGCACCGTCCTGACAGGGTTGGAAGATTAAATGATGACTCATGTACTCAGCATAATGCCCTCTAGGTCCAGCCATGTGGTGGCAAATGGCAGATTTCATCTTTTTTGATGGCCGAGTGATAGTCCACTGTATACACACCACATCTTCTTTATCCATTCATCTATCAAGGGACACTTGGGTCGCTTCCATATGTTGGCTATCGCAAATGAGGCTGCAATAAACAATCTTTCCAAATTAGTGCTTTACATTTTTCTTGGGCAAATACCCAGTAATTCCACTGGAATCACGTAGTTCTATTTTTAATTATTTTTGAGGAATTGCCATACTGTTTTCCATAGTGGCTGCACCAGTTTGCATTCCCACCAACGGCAAATACCGTATAATTTCACTTATAAATAGCATTAAAAAAAAAAGCAAAATGTAAAAGCAAACAGGCTCAAATACAGAATACAAACTGGTGGTTGCCAGAGGGGAGATTGGGAACGAGGAGTGAAATGGGTGAAGGGGACCAAGAGGTACCAACTTCCGTTTATAAAATAAATAAGTCATGGGGGTGAAATTTCAGCAGCAGAAATACAATCCAATACTATTGTAATAACATTGTATGGTGACAGGCGGTGACTATACTTACCGTGGTGAGCACTGCATGTTGTTGAGAATTATGGATTCACTGTTCAGGATACACCTGAAACTAATATAACACGGCATGTCAACTCTACTTAATTAAGGTAAATAAATGAATAACTGGCAACACTAAGAAAAGGAGATTAAATGAGATGAAGTTTGTAAAAATGCCTTATCAATTATAAGGTACGTGTCAGCATAAGAGCCTGCTTAGTACTTTGTGTTTGTCGTTGTCTATTTGGTTTTTTATTTTATTTTTGAGAGGGCAAGAGTGAGACAGAGCACACGTGGGGGAGGGGCAGAGAGCGAGGGAGGCACAGAATCAGAAGCAGGCTCCAGGCTCTGAGCTGTCAGCACGGAGCCCGACATGGAACTTGAACTCACAGACTGTGAGATCATGACCTGAGCTGAAGTCAGACGCTTAACTGACAGAGCCACCCAGGCGCCCCAGTCATTGTCTATTTGATTTGACGGGAAGTCCCAGGTCTTAAGGCTTATTTCCCTAGTGCAGTGGGTGCTCACTGCCTGTTCGTTGAATGAATCACTGGCCAAACGAGGTAGAAGCTGAGGGCTGGTTGGGTTCATGGTTTCCTTCCTCAGGATCCTGGGGGCCTGCGTTAGCCCAGCAGTAACCCCAGGCAGAGAGAGTGTGAAGTGAAATGTTGGGCGTAGCACAGGAGTATGTGCCATCCTCAAAGGCCAGGGTGTTTTAATTAGTATAATTAATGATGGCACCAACTGGCTCATTACCTGATGGAATTAATGGAGATCATTTGTCTCCTTACAGCAGCCTTTCGTTATGGCGGGGGCTGTCGGGGAGATGGGGAGATAGCACACGTTCTCCGCCCCGGGAAGGATTCCTGAGCCTCCACCTGATCTGTCTGCTCTCCAGAAGTCTTTCTGGGTCTCCCGTCAGCAGCCCCCTGCCCAGGGCTTCCGCCACCATTCTGGAGCCTAGCTCCACTTCACTTTAGACTAAACAGTGGGTATCTAAGCACAACTATGTATAGGGATTTAAAACATAACAGTGGCGGGAGGTCTATCTCTCCCCTAAATCTCCCCCTTTCTCCCTCCCTAACCCTTGACGGAAGCCACACTGACCCCATCATCAGTCTGGGCTTGTGACGCCCATACAGCCCTCCAGTAGCTATTAGGGACCCATCTTAAGAGGACCTCATCTCCTGCTGCTAAGGCTGACTTTGGGACAAGCTTGAGACAAAGCAGTTAGGCTCAGTGACGTCTGATCCCACTTGGAGACACATGGGCTATCTCTTCCCCTCCGACACTGCCTCAGTTTTGAGCTCTTCTTCCTTTTGACTGTAAAGAAGTACCTTCTGCAGCCGGAATCTTGAGTTCTACTATCTTTATCTGGGAGCAGAATCAGAGTGCCTGGACCCAGCTCCTTTCCACGCAGCTGAGAGCACACAGTCCGGGCAAAAGAAAATTCTCCCTGGAATCCCTCGGCCTCTGGAACTCGCGGTTGTGTGCAGGCATTTGCGGGGAGATACTGAAACTCTTGGCTTCTTCAAGGATTGTGATGGTCAGATAAAGGTTGAAGTCCCTGTGGGGAGCCAGGCAAATTCCTTTAAATCATCCTACAGAAGGATCCAACTGGCTCTGCATATTTCAAGCAATAAAGGGTCAGCCACCCAGAAAGGAATGTCTACCACAGAGCTCAGCCCCAAAACTGTGATCATAAAATAATGGAATAGGGGCACCTGGGTGGCTCGGTTGGTAAAGCATCCAACTTTGGCTCAGGTCATGATCTCACGGTCTGTGAGTTCAAGCCCCGTGTCGGGCCTTGTCCTCACAGCTCAGAGCCTGGAGCCTGCTTCAGATTCGGTGTCTGCCTCTCTCTCTCTGCCCCTCCCCCGCTCATGTTCTGTCTGTTTCTCTAAAAAATAAATAAAATATTAAAAAAATTGTAAAATAAAATAAAATAAAATAAAATAATGGAATAAACTTAACTCTAGCATATTTCAGGGCACATCTATAGACCAAGAACATTGTACATATGGACGAGCCTCTGTAGCTACCTTTTTGAGTGTGTGTGTTGATTTCCTCATGAATGTGTATTCGTGTGACATAAATGCGTGCTCTCTGGTGTTGCGTGGGTCTGTCTGTGCCGTGAGCGTATCTGTGTGCAGAGGCTGTCTCTGGAAATGTGTGTGAGCCTCTGAGGGTTGCAGGTCTTTCTGTGCTGGTGGCTGCATTTGTCTTGTTGTGAGTATATGTGTATAGCTTTCTGTCTCAGTGTGTATGTGGGTGACTAATACAAACAGTAAGGACAAAACATCTGATGAGTCAATAAATCCCCCCTTTTCCTTTGACCCGACCGTAGAGGCCCGGAGATCGAACACTGACTCAATTCATCTACTAATGGAGTGTCACCCACCGCACAGTATAGTAACACACAATAGCAACATTGTAACATTCCCTACAGACTATCCCTTAATGCTTCAGAGCGCCCACCCTTCTGGGATCCTGGTCTACACCAGGAACACACTGTGGTGGCAGAGGTAACCAGGGGGTACATTTGTGTGTTTGCTTACAACACAGTTGGCAAGGGTACTCTGTGGCATTTATTGCGGTTGTCCCCGTGGACCGTCTCGTGCATGAACTGCAGAGACCCGGGGGCCTGTAAGGGCCAGAGCAGCATCAGGAGAAGGCAGAGGCACCACGCAGGTGTGCGTGTGCGTGCGTGCATGCAGGTGTGTGTTATGATAATCAGGGCCACCCCATTGCCCAACTCCAGAAATACCACTTGGCTGTGTCTTCTATGGCGTTCCAGGAGACATTCACAGCAAACACAGCCCCCGGCCCTGCACCAGTGCCGCCAGCCCAGGCCCTTTCTTGCTGTAGCTTCAAGCTGAGGTGGAGGCAGGAGAAGGCCCAGCACATTCCCAGTGGCTGGGAGTGGCTCCTCAGGGTGTAGAACAGCCAGAAACCAAGTCCTCCTCCCTTGGAGGGTTACCGTGATTTATTTTTTAAAAAAGACTCTTTCTGCTCAATGGGGAAAGAAATCAGATGGAAAGGAGGAGGAAGAAGGTGAAAAAAAAATCTTTAAACCTGCATTTTTACTTTGGAAAGGTCAACGGTGAGAACTTGCTTCCTTGCCAACACAAAGCCGGTGCTGGTGCTCAGCGGCCTTCTTTGGATCGATATGACACTGATCACCTCATAAAATGGTGTGGAGGTGGCAGGCGCCGGGGTGAGGGCCACTGGAGGGAGGAGTGCCTGCCACCAGCTCTAAGCCCCTTGGGGTCAGCTAGAGGCTGAGCCCCGTGCTGCCCCAACCTGCCCCCGGCCAAGCCCTCCCACCGCCCCCTAGGAGACCGAGGCCATCTGTTCCTCACTTGCAGGGGTGCAGCTCTGTGAATGGCTGTCCTTGCTTATTTTTGTGACTTTGGGAGCTCCCTTCCTTGAGCAACCTGGGCCCCCATAGTCAAGCCACCTACCTCAGTCTCCCAAGGCTCAGGCCACCCCAGTGTAGTGGTGTTGCGGTGGGGGGGGGGGCGTTTGGAAGTAGTAGGAAGGGATGGAATCCTTAAGTGGGACACGGGGGGCATTTTACCATTGGTCAATGGAGCCACTTGCATATTTTATCTTATTTGCATGAGACATAGAGGTGGAGCTGAGGGAGGGAGAAGTTGGGGGCACGGTAGGTAGCGGTGACCTTCATCCCAGAATCCTCTGTGCATATGCTTGGCCTGCACATGGGCCATCTGGTAAACCCCTTGCACCCTCAAATGATGCACAGCATTGACATCTTCAGCCAGCCCTGGCCATAAGGCACAGCGCAGACGGTCTGCCGGCTCGGGGGTGTGAGGGGCAGGAAAGGGGGACAGTGACACTTTCAAAGAATGGAGGACGCTGTTAACATGTCAGTCCAATTATGGTAATGTGCTGGGGTAATTGGCCCTCCAAGGGCGAAGGGGATGCACATGAGTACAGTAATTGCAGGTTCATTTTGCTCTGCATTCTTTCTCCTGCTTTGGTGACTAATTATTAGTATTTAGCAAGTGGATATTGTCATCTTCAAAGCAGGTGCAGCTGTGGCTCAGGCATTGGAGCTGGGGCCAGCTAAAGGTCAGCTTCTGCTTGGGGATAATTAATTTGTCTTTTATGGATCTGAAATGTGCTCCAACCTTGTCTCTTCTCCTTTGCTTCTAAACAAACAAACCAAAGGAAAGGGGAATATACTTTGTAGTTTATTTCCATACAATTTCCATTACAAGGCTGGAATTGACAAATAGGAGTAAACAACTGGACGGGGTCATGTACCTCTACCCTCTCTAGACAAAGAGCCAGAAATTGATCCCCCAGGCAGGATCCACATGAATAAAGAAGCCAAAGGGTCCGGGGTGACCATCAACAGGTAAGTACAGTCTATGGGCTCTTGATATCCTGTGTGTTTATTGTCACTTATATATTGGACACTGGGACACTCCATCCCTAAAAGGATTAACATATCGGAATTCCAAAAGGGAGAGGAATAATAATAGTGAAGAGCTGTAGAGTACCTACTGTGTATCAGACACTCGTTTCACTTGTGCACATAAACTACTCACTTGGTTTAACAACAACCCTAGGATGTAGGTGTTCTTCTTACTCCCATTTTACAGGTGAGAAAGTGAGGCTCAGATAACGGGAACTTGTTACTCCCAACTAAAGTAACAGCTGACAATCCCTGGGCTGTCAGATGCTTAACAAAACCCCTTAATGGAGTGTGGCGCTAGGCTGAGTGCTCTGGCCCGCCAAGTCAGGCAGCCCTCCTTAACGTGACTTCGTGGAGGCCCACGAAGAAACCGTGGAGGTGGTTTCTTACGATCCACCTGCCTGGGCATTTTTATCCAGGAGCATGATGCCTGGTAGAATTTTACCAGAGACTCAGAAAAAATCAGTGTAGACGGAAATGGAAGGGAAATGGCCCCACAAGTCCTGCCTCTTCACTGAGTCTCCTCGACAGCCACAGCCCATAGAGCCCTTTCTCCATCCCAGCGGCCCCATGCCCCACTAGAGGGCTGGCTCAGTTAGATTCCCGCCTATTTCCATAAGCTATTTTGCCCTGTGCTCTAGTCTCATCGGACCTGTTTGTCTCTCCAGTGAGGATCCAAATGCGTTTCGGTCAGGGAACTGGCCACCTGTGCTTTAACTGCTCCTGTGACCCTCATCCCTGCCCTGAGCACCTAGTGGGGATCCAG
The DNA here is from genome assembly GCF_018350195.1 of Panthera tigris. Classification (NCBI taxonomy): domain Eukaryota; kingdom Metazoa; phylum Chordata; class Mammalia; order Carnivora; family Felidae; genus Panthera; species Panthera tigris. The sequence continues at coordinate 94,860,656 of NC_056667.1, read as the reverse complement.
GAACTCCTGACTGAATCAAATTGGGAGGTTGAGCGGACAAGGCTTCCCCTCTGACAGTTCGGTTGGTGAAGGAAAATCCCTCGTTTTTCACGTTGGCTGGGCAAACAGGATAATTTAGGAGAAGTAGGTGTGACCCTCTCATCCGTATACATTCTAAATGCAGAAGAGTGCATTCCATACTTTTGGAAGTTTCTTACGATCCGCCTGCCTCGCAAAATGAAATTCCAATCATCGTTCTAAGAAGAGGCTGGCAAGGGGGGAGAAGTATATAGGAGAGACGTGCAGCAGACGTGAATAACTACTTGGGGAGCTCAGGTTGGCATTCCAGGCCCGCTGCGGCAGGGCAACAAAATTTTGTTCTGGGGTTTTGCTGCAGCCTACATATTGATGCAGCCAACTGAATTCCCCTCTTTGCAACCTGACCTCCTTCTTACTGTGAAATGATCTCATTTCAAGGCTAACCACAAGAGGTTTGGCTGGGCACCTGGCATGCCGTGTGCCTGGCATTTGCAAATCTTCATGCAAAGTGCAATTTTTTTTTTTTAAGACAGTAAATAAATCCTGTCCAAAGAAATCTTGGAAAGGTCTGCTCCCAGCTACGAGGTGAAAAGAAAAGCAATCGCTCTCCCCACCCTCACAACTATTATCTGCCTCTCTTCTCGAATGTTAAGGCTTAAGTCGCTTTTAATTTTAGATCAGGAACAATCTGATTTGGGGCCAAGGTCTTTTTTCACTGTCCTTCAAAATGTATTAAGCTGTGGTGTTTTTCCACCTCCAGCCTGCTCTGTTTCAGTTTCTTGAGTGCCCAAAGCTGAAGCCCCACCAAGAATGTGACCTACAGCCAGGATGCAGTGAGACCGTACCCTGCAAAGAGCATCCCCCTCCTGCCTGCAGCAGGAAGTCTAGCAGTTGTGAAAAAGAGAGGGGGGTTGTGTATCATCTTTCCAGGTTTGGGGGGAGGTTCTTGTCACCTCCTTGACCAAGTGTGGCCATATCCACATGGCCACCCAGGCAAATGACCATCCAGTAGACCGAGTTCCCAGAAGCTCAGGCCACTACTTCCTACTTCTTCCCAGCCCAATCCCTACTGTTACCACGGAGAAGAGCAGGCCCTTGCAGATCGGGCTGTTCCTTGGCCAGTTTCATCTTGCTCCCAGTCTCCAGCGCCATCAGCAGACCATGAGACTTGAAGGTCATTCCTTTCCAGCTCTGTAGAGGGCCCAGGCATGGGGTAGGGGGGGGTGCTGATACCTAGACCTTCCTTCAGGTTCTGTTGGCAGAAGCCCAACTACCCGCTCAGCCTGGCCTGTGAAACCTCAGCTCTGTCTGTCTCCTGGGGTGCTCTGCGTCCAGCCTGAAACTCCGTCCAGGACGAGATGTGTGGAGATAGTGGTAGCTGAGACAGATAAGACCCATTTCCCTAAGCTGACTCTGCCTTCCCTGAGACATCAGCGTCCAGTCTACTTGATGGCACATCAATCCTCTGATTTGGCTCCTTCAAGGTCTTCCCTACCTCAGTGGGCAGACCTGACTCCAGACTCCGACCCGCTCCACACTCTCCCGTCTGCAGTTACTAGACCAGGTCCCAAGATACGACCATGGGGGCTCCTGTTCACCTGCACGGTCTGGGTACCATCTTGGTGTCCCATTGGTAACAAAACACTCTCTGGAGAAAAGCGTAAACGTTGGGTAAAAACCTACTGACACTCTTGTGGGAAGCCTGCACGGTCCTCTGCAGGCCTCTGACAAGAGGAATGTGCTGGAGTGAGGGAGGAGGCAGAGTTAATAGGGAGGATGGAGGTGAGAAGAGTTTGACTCTAAGCCACTGCCGGGCCCCTCGGGATCCCAGGCTCTGCAAAGCCTAGGAAAGTGACAAAATATTTATGTTTTTCACTTCCCTCAGCCACAGCCTTTCTTGGGAACATCCGACAAGGTTGTTGGTGAACAAGCACATCCAGCGTGCAGCCAGACAGGCTCGCAAGGTGCTAAGGAGGGAAGCGGCGACGGCGGCTGATGGAGCAGCCTCTTCCAGAGGAAGCAGGGCCCTCCCCAGCACCCCTGCCTGGCTCCAGGGTGCCTGCAGAGGGGAGAATCAGCCTCTGGAAAGAGACAAATGTCCCTGGGCTGCAGTAGTGAAGTGTCCTGAGCCCGGTCTGAGCGCTCTTTGGGGTGGGAAAAGGGGGGCGCGGTCAGAATGGTGTGGTCAGGGCGAGAGACTTGCTTTCCTAAAAAAAATCTGGCTATATATGGCTCTGAGTCAGTGCAAAGGAGTCTTTGGAGGGACCTCAGTAACTCACCTTGTTTCGAGTAGGTGATTTAGGATTCAAAACACGGGGGACCCCTTGTTCCGGTACTTGATGCGTCACCCCCCACCCCCAGCCCTCTCACACGAAGACGCGGCTGGGAGTGAAACAAGGTGCTATTCCTCAATCCTGACCTTCGTCTGAGCTGACCTGTCATCCCACATATGCCCCTTCCTCTTTTTTCTCTTCAGACTTCATTAGACTCAACATGGGAAGGGCACCGGGATAAAAATGACGTGGAGAATTTTCTCCCTTCGAGCCCCCAACAGCTGACTGTAGGAAAGTTGCTGTCCATCATGTGAGATCTCCGCTTCCCGGTCATGGTGCTGTGCTTTCAAAGATTAGATGTCTCTCGTAAATATTTGACCCTCCAGGGGCGCCTGCGTGGCTCAGTTGGTTAAGCGTCCGACTCTGGCTCGGGTCATGATCTCATAGTCCGTGAGATCGAGCCCCGCGTCAGGCTCTGTGCTGACAGCTCAGAGTCTGGAGCCTGCTTCAGATTCTGTGTCTCCCTCTCTCTGACTCTCCTCCGTTCATGCTCTGTCTCTCTCTGTCTCAAAAATAAATAAACATTAAAAAAAAATTTTTTTAAATACTCGACAGTCCAAAAACCATCTTCCCTTTGGTTAGGACACCTTAAATGCTAGTGTGGCTTTAGAAACCAAATTCAAAGTTCTTCCCTATGCCACAGAGCTCTCTCCTGAGATTCATCCTAAAGAATCTTCGGGGTCTTTTTTCCTCCTATGCATTGGCCCATACCTTCTTTTCTTCTTGGCTATGAGCTTCCAAAGTCCCCAAGGTATTATTTCCACTCTCTACCTTTTGGCTTTCCAAAGGAAAATGTTTCTTTCATTTATTCAACAACTGTTTATTGAGTACCTTTTATATGTCAGGCCATGGAATAGTCAGCAATGCTGCCATAATGCTGCATAAGAAACTACCCCAAAATATCAGTGGCTGTCAACAACAAACATTTGTCTTCCTTGCTCACAGAGCTACAGATTGGCTCAGAAAGCTCTTCTTCAGAGCTCAGGATTGGGTTCGGGTCCGTTTCACAGGGCCTCATTTTTGGTTTCAGAAAGAAGAAATAATAGCGACATATGAAGTCTCTTCTCCTGGCAGGAAGAAATAGCTCCAAAGAATCAAGCCAAGCCATGTAAGTGTGTTTAAGGCCTTTGGTCAGATGTGTGTGTATTTTACTCCCACTAACATGTCATTAGCCAAAGAAAGTCACGAGGCCAAGTTGAAAGTGAGATGGTGGGGCGCCTGGGTGGCTCAGTCCAGTAAGTCTGACTCTTGATTTCTGCTCAAGTCAGGATCTCAGAGTTTGTGAGTTTGAGACCCGCATCAGGCTCTGTGCTGACAGTATGGAGACTGCTTGGGATTCTCTGTCTCCCTCTCTCTCTGTCCTTTCCCCACTCTCTCTTTCTCTCGAAATAAATAAACATTAAAAAAAAAATTAGTGAGGTGGGGAAGAATGCTCTGCTTGTAATTAAGCCATGGCAAGTGCAGGAAAAGAAGGAATAGTTGTGAACAAATAATACAATATAATACAGAACAGATCCTACTTTCATAAAGTTCAGAGTCTAATGTGGGAGACGGATATTAAACATGCCAACAAGTAAGTGAATATAGAATAAGCTGGGATACATGTTATAAAGGAAATGAATAACACAGGGGATGTACTTTCCAACTGGGAGGGCTAGACACAGACTCTGTGAGGTGGTGTCAGTTAAGCCAAGGTCCGAAGGATGAAAGGGAGCCGGGTTTGCAGATAGAGGGCAAAGAGCTTTCCAGCTGGTGGCAAGGACTTATGCAAAAGCCCCAAAGAAGCAACGGTGTCCCTGTGGTTGAAAAACTAGAGTGAGATCCAATGTGGCTGGAGCGTAGAAGGAAAGTGACAATAGTGTGAGCTAAGATTGAAGGGCCCTGACATGTCACTGCTCTCCCCCCAATCTCCCAACTATTGCTATGTATTCAATGCTGCTAAAGAAAACAATAACAACATCACCACCTCCTTGAAGCCTTCTTAGGTTGATCAATGCGTTGAAACCACTTTATATTTCTCTAAGTGAAAACAAAGACAAAAACCAGTAAGACAAAAAAAAAACCCCTTCAGTCTGCATGTTGCAGGGGGTTGTGCTGGGCCCAGACTGGAACTGGTGGACCCCTGGCCCACACAAATGAGGATCTCAGGAGTCTCGTGGGAGAACCATCCTATAGGGGGAGAGAGCCAGGCCTGACAGGTGGTGCCTGATGACATTATAGATTTCTGAACACAGCTTTTTAGGGGCCCCTCAAATCTGCCCCGGGCATAAGGGAACTTTTCAGACTGATGGGAAAAGCTCCCTATCGTGATTAGAAGGATGTTGCACATGTTTGTCTTTTGTCAAGACTATCAGACTATACACTTAAAATGGACACATTTTTTACTGTATGTAAATCATACCTCAATAACATTGACTTTAAAAGTAAAAAAAAAAAGCAAATAATATATAAAAATATCTGTTTATACACATATAAATTTTTTTTAATCTTTGAGAGAGACACAGAGTGCAAGCGGGGGAGGGGCAGAGAGCGAGGGAGACACAGAATCCGAAGCAGGCTCCAGGCTCCGAGCTGTCAGCACAGAGCCCAACATGGGGCTCGAACTCACAGACCCCAAGATCACAACCTGAGCCAAAGTCGGATGCTCAACCGACCGAGCCACCCAGGTGCACCATCTTTTTAGATACATATAAATTTATATAAATATAAATTGGGGGCTCGGCGGGGGTTGGTGGTCCCGTCTAGTGGACAGAACAGGACCTACTGGAGGACGGGGATCCCATCCCATCCCGTGGAAGCGACGGTGATACCCAGTAGTAAGATGTGCATGGTGGCAAGGGTGCGCACCAGCCAGGTGGAGCCCAGGAGAAATGGCAGCATCCACTGCAACCCAACAGAAATGGAACGCGCCCCCCCACCCCCACCCGGTGGAACCACACGTGCAATCTTAAATTTTCTAGCGGCCACATTTAAATAAGGAAAACAATAGCAACAACACACCCAGGCAGAATTAATTTGTAATTAATCTACAATTTAATTGTAGCTAATTTAACTACCTCCACAATAGCACTGCAACCTGAAATCAATCCAACAAAGATAGTACCGAGATATTTTACATTTCTGTGCTGAGTCTTTGAAGCTCCATGTGTATTTTATACCACAGCACATCTCAGTTTGGATTAGATGCATGTCAAGTGGCCCATAGCCGCCTTCTGGATAGCACAGGTTTATGGGAACAGCAGCACCTAGGTGATCAAAGTCATTGTGAGCATGTGAGGCCTCTCCCCACCCTGACCCATTCAAGAAAGGAGCCCACGATGCTGAGCCTCTAGCAATATCAGGGTGTAGGGTTCCGCACGGGGCTGGGGTCCCTAGTAAGGAGGTGGAGGTGACAGCCTGAGAAATCTGAGCTCTCACGATGACCAACAGAGCACTTGGACCCATGGGCTTGAGAGGCCCAGGGAGCTCAGAATCCACAGGCATCTGTAAAAGTCCTATTCTAGTGTGCTTTTAACTTAAAAGTGCTTTTAACTCAAATGTGCTTTCAACTCCGGGCACCACACAGAAACAATCAACTGCATCTTGCCAACTGATTGTGACCTTTGTGCTTCTCTTAACCTGCAGCATGAAGGCTGTGCTCCAGAACATCTTTTTCATTCAAGCCACCTATAATTCTTTCTTATTCCATTTACTTATTCCTCTCATCCTAACCCAACTAGGACAGTAGAATATTTTAAAGCTTATTTCTGTCCTTGGTGCTGTAAGAAATCAGTGCACTGAATTATTGTTTCCAATCATTCTCCTCCGCTTCTCCTTTCAGCCCCTCCCGCTCCCCCTCCCGCCTTGTCCAGGACCACTTGAGAAACCAGAAAGCATTGCACAGCTTAGAGGAGATCAAAACAGTCACAAGTCAGCATTCATTACCAATCAAATGAGTTACATCTACAAAGCTTAGGGTAATGCCCGGCACAGAGTAAGTACTCAAAAAGTCTTGGCTGGTAAGGACTTGTGGTACCTTAGCATCTGAGCAAGTCAATTCAACAGGTATTTCTTGGGGCTCTGCTCTGTGCCAGGCCCTACTAGGTGCTTGGGAACAACAGGGAACAAAATAGATCTCACCCTTCAGAGAGCCGACATCCTAGCTGGGGAAGATGTACGGGGAATAATAAACATCACAAATATGTCGATTGCATAGAATGCTAGAAGGCGGTAAGTGCTGTCAGCGAAAAGACAAAGTGAAGCAGGTTAGGGGGATTGGGAAGACAAGGTGGGGGCAGGTGGCATATTAAATAGGGTGCCTTGGGGCACCTGGGTGGCTCAGTCGATTAAGCATCCGAATCCTGGTTTCTGCTCAGGTCATGATCTCGCGGTTCGTGAGTTCGAGCCCACGTCGGGCTCTGTGCTGACAGTGCGGAGCCTGCTTGGGGTTCTCTCTCTCCTCTCTCTCTCAAAAATAAATAAACAAACTTAAAAAAATTTTTTTTTTAAGTAGGGTGCCTTGCTCATTGGTCCTCATTGAGAAGGCATGAACTGAGCAGAGTCTTAACACAGGTAAGGGCACCTCTCTGGAGTGCACAGCCAGTAGACAGACAGGCCTTCAAGCAGGGTGTCTGGTGGGCTTGAGGGACGGCAAGGGGGCTGATATACAGAGCATGAGGACCACGATAATGAGCAATAGAAAAGGAAATCAGAGAATTAACAAAAGGGAGAGGGGTCCTTCAGGCTGGTGTAAGGACTTCGGTTTTCACCCTGAGGAAAAGGAGGCCATTACAGGACTTGGAGCTGAGGAGAGACAGACCTGCATTTCCATTTTACATAGATCACATAGGCTGCTGTGGTGAGAAGAGACGGCGGGGGAGGGAGGCAAGGGTAGGAGCAAGGAGGCAGTGAGGAGGCCAGCGCAGTAATTCGGGCAAGAGATGGTGATGGCTCAGAATAGGGGCTGACAGTGGACTGGTGAAAAGCGTCACCGTAGAGACCTGCCACCAGGGCTGTGTACCCGGACTCCGACTGTAACTCCCCCACAGGCAGACAGGAGGCTTCCCCCTTCCATGTGTCCCCCTTAATAACAACTATTAGTCATTCAGTCACCTAAACCAAGTTAGAGGTGCAGCTGCAAGGAAGTCATTGAGAAAACTTCTTGGCTGTACTCAAATTACCAGCAAATTTCAAGCAAAACCAAATATATCTGCAATGGAACTGTGGCGGAAACAAGTAAAACTTTGGAGAAAAGGGAGTCACAGGTTTTCAGTAGAACAATGTAATTTGGTGAGCGATGGGAGGGGAGAAGGCCTTAGCCAAGAAGGGCCTTAGGCCTGGAAGTTGGGCTGATGTGGGGTCAGGGAGGAAGAAATTTCCTCTGCCTTTCAAAGATTCTTCTAGTTGGACTAAGAATCAAACTGACATGAGACAGATTAACAGAAGAAAATCAAATTTAATTTTGTGTGTGTAGGGAATCTACATGAAAGCCCAAAGCCAGGCAAAACGAGGTACATATATCATCCTGAGCTAAGGAGAGGGGCAGAGGTCTGGGGATACAGAGAGGAGGAAGGAAGGCCATTAGCAGGTGCCTGAGAGGAGATGTTTAATAAACAAAATTTTCCTGTTGTACAGCTAGGTTTCCTAGGTAAAAGGGATTCTCTGTTAATAGCTCTTTTCCTGGTACAGGTCCTCTATTTAAATTCTTTTTAGGCACTTGAGGGGGAGGTCCAAGTATCTTCCTGAGTCTTTTAGGCCCTGGTTGTTTTCAGCTCAAAATAATCTACATGACACTGTGGTTGTCTTGGGGCAGCTTGCCCTTGGCCCCTGCAATGGCAGTTTTGGACCTGGTGAAATCATGAAGTTGTGAAATAAGGAATCAGGGTCAGCTGGAAGAAAGCTTGTATTCAAGCCTGAGGGAAAGAGATCATGTTCAATTAAAATTTATAGTTAAGGCATTAATAAAGGTAATACATTGTACTTAGCTTACTAGCACTTTTTCAAAGTAATCAAGTTTACTTTTTAAGGCACTCTATCATTTCTTAATGTCATTGTTAAGTTTTTTTTTGTTGTTTTTTTTTTTTAAGGAGTTTTATTTCAGAGGAGGAGAAAAAAAGTATAATTGTGGCATGGTGAAAAGAACATGTGTTGACATTACATGTCTGGATTTTTAGCTCTGTTCTGTGCAACCTCGGGCAAGTCATTTCACTTTCGTGAGCCTCAGTTTTATCGTCTGTGAAATGAGAGCACAGGATTAAGTGGTCTCCTCCGGCTCTAAAATTCTGTGTATTTTTACTTGAGTGGAAAATGCATTTATTTGTTTCTTGATTAACACCCCTAATGCGCTCCCTGACAGTGTGAGAGTTGAAGTCAAGGTCTTCAGCAAGACATTCCTTATCTATAGGTCATAGATCCTGACTAAGGGCACACAGGGCATTTCCTGAGAGCTGACTTTGCAAACTGAACCCACAACATGACGATGAGTGGCCCAACCAGAGCGGGTAAGGAATCAAACACAGTCCTGGCTACCTCACAGCTCAGCCAACCTGGCCTTGGCCCCTCCCTGGAAAGTATTATGTCTCTCAATTTAAATATTTAACAACTGTGAGGGCCTACCCTCTGGCACCATGGGTTGGGGGAGGGGGGAGGTGTCTCGCCAAGTTTTCAAGCTTTCATGTCACAATTTTCTTTTTCTTTTTCTTTTGTTTTTTGAAAGAGAGAGAGCAGGGGAGGGGCAGAGGAAGACAGAGAGAGAGAGAGAATTCTAAGCAGGTTCCCCACTCATCGTGGAACCCGATGCCGGGCTCGATCTCACAACTGTGAGATCATGACTGGAGCCGAACTCAAGAGTCAGAGGCTTAACCGACTGAGCCACCCAGGCGCCCTTTTAATGGCACATTTTAAATGCCATATTCTGTCAACTGTCAGCTGTCACTAACTGAGCACACACATGTGCCAAGCCATGTGTTGTATGCCAGGACGCAGCTGTGAGCAAAGACTAATGCAGTCCCTGCCTGGTGACACTCACAGTCTGATGGGGAAAACAGACATTAAACAGCAGCCATGAATAATTTATTACAAGACTCTGAGCATGCAGAGTGCTGCAAAAAGAAATTCCAGAGCTACAGAAGCATTTACTGAGGAGCCTAATTTAGTCCCCTAGGCTGAAGAAGTGATATTTAAGATGACCCCGCAAAGATGAGTTGGAGTTAAGTGAAGAGAGAAAAGAATATTCTGGAGGGTGGGAACAGCTGCGAGAAGGGAATAGGACCCCTTTTTTGGACTTCTAAGCCATCATGCCACCGTGTTTATCTGAGGTTCCAACTGGGATTTAGAGGGATAAGGGCATTCATTCATGTGTTCGTTCGTTCATTCATTCATTCATAGCTGTTATGTTCCTGTTATGTGCTGAAGAACAGCAATGGACCCTCTCCAAAAAGAAAAAAAAATCCTCTCTAATGGAATTTATATTCTAGTGGAGAAGACAGACAAATGTGTAAGTAAAACCTGATGGTGACACGTATGCAGAAAAAACTGTAAGGAGTATCTGTTCTGGGGGTAGAGAGTGCAGTGTTACGTAGGAGGAGGTCAGGGAAGGCCTAGGCCTGGAAGAGTGGAGGAGGTGAACCTTTTCATCCTCAGGGGAAAAGCATTCCTTGCAGTGGGAACAGCAATGGCAAAGGCCTTCAGCTAGGAGTGTGCTTAACACACTTGAGGAGAAGCAAGGAGGCCAGAACGGCCGGAATGAGGTGAGCAAGGAAGGGGATGAGGCCACGGAGCCATGAGGCCATCTTCATCATTTCGAGGTCATTGTGTCATTGGAGGTCATTGCAAGGACCTAGGCTTTTCCCTGAGTGAGGCTTTAGGCAGGGGAGTGACATGATCTGAAACCTTATAAAAAGACCGTGTTGTTCCCTGTTGAGAATAGACTGAGGGGTCTGGTGCAGGGCAGGACCCAGGAAGACCACAAAAGAGAGGGTGGCAGGGATGGGGAGACGGACTGAGGTCCTGAAAAGTGCTGGATTCTGGATATATTTTAGAGGTAGAGCCAGTAAGATTTGCTGATGGATTGGATGTGGGGCATCGAAGAAAGAGACAGCAAAGAGGACACCAAGGTTTCTGACCTGAGAATCTGGCAAAACTGAGTTGTCCCTTACCAAGATGGGATGGACGGTAGGAGGAGCGGGCTTAGCCAGAGAAATCCGGAGTTTGTTTGGGGACAGGCTGCAGGTGAGACCTCCCTTGGACATCCAGTGGGGCTAAGGGGTGAGGTTCAGGAAGAGAGCTGGCAGGAGGCACAAATAATGTGGGAAGGAAAGTTAAGAGACTGAATCCTAAGAGTTCTCCTCACAAGGAAGACATTTGTTTTCCTTTTTTTCTTTTTTTCCTTTTTATGGTATAGGAGAAAGTGGATGGTAGCTGAATCTATTGTGGTCATCATTTTACCACCTATGAATCAAACCATCATTCTGTAACCATCAGTTACACAGTGATGTACGTCAATTATTTCTGAATAAAACCAGGGGGAAAGCCACTGTAAGAGTTGTCAGTTATTTAGAGCCAGGAGAATAGATAAGGCCACCTATGGAGTGAGGGTAGATTGGAAAAGAGAGGGTCCCTAGGGGCCCCCAATGCTGAGGATGAACCTGTAAAGGAAAACCGCCAAAGAAGCCATGCTCGAAGTCGCCTTGAGAGAGTCGACCTTTGTTCTCCCTGATACCCCTTCCCAGGGGTATTCCCCAGTACCCTCTGGCCCCTCGCCTCCTCCACACCCAATGCCTGCCATGTGTAGCCACACACGTGCACCCACCCATTCACATACACTGAACACAATCACCTATCTCTTGGGTTCACACCTTTGACAGGGGCTGCGAGAGTGTGGCCCACCTTTCCCAGCCTCCCTGGGGGAGGGACAGGTTTGGACATGGGTGGGAACGCTATGTCCCAGGAGGTGAGCACCCCATACTGTTATTTCAGAATTCCTTATTGTTGGTCCTACCGATGATGCTGCCGTGTCCACGGGAGAACAAATAAGAGATTTCCTATGTAAGTTCATAGCCACATGAACTTGAAACGTAGTGTTTGAATTTGAATGCCAGCAAAACCGTAGAAGCCCCATACCAAAAGAACAAGTCGTCTCATCCATGCCCCTGCCTCGCTGCACCTGTCCCAGGTGGCTAGGTTGCCATCTACTCTGTTCCTGGGATGTCAAGGAGGGGTCAGGCAGGACAGCCTCATTGGCTTTGACCATGTGCCACGGGCCAGTCATTGGCCATAGCCATGGCCATCTTCACTTTTGTGCAGTTCTTGCTGTGGGTTAAGGCCAATTTCTCTTGTCTTGTCGTTAAATACAAATAGCCTGTTGAATGGCAACTGGCCACTCAGTCATCCTCCTGGTGTGGCCACCAGGGAGACGCCATGTCCACGGTGGAGAATCATCTCAGACATTGCATGCTCTTCTGTTCCCAGTGTCCTCAGGTCCTAGCAGCATGCAAAGTGGATGGGTTAAAGGGCTCCTGGCAGCTTTGTCCCCAGTGGTCTGATTTGCTGAATGGTGGTGGTCCGACTGGTTGAACAGCGAGGACTGCCCCGTGTAACAGCCAATGGGGCCATTCCTTGAGAAAGTTGGGGAGGCCTAGGGAGAGGAGGGGGCCCACCCGCTCCGTGGAGAAGCCACAAACGCATGTGCTCCAAATGAACCCCAGAGACTGGAGAAACCAAATTGATGCCATCTATTATTAGATGAAAGTCAGACACAGCAAAAATGAGCAGCGAGGGAACCCAGATGCTAACAGCGTCTCCTCCTTCTGATGTTCCATTAGAGCCCCCATTTCGCATAAGCACCGTATGTCTATAAAACAGGGATTTTGGAAGCAGAGAACAGCTGACAGAGGTGTCAATAAGCCAATTTGTGGCTTGTTAGAGTGTTACACTTGTTTATCGGCATTTAACGAGACAAGACATTGATGTTAACACAGTGGGAGGGAAGTTGCCTGGACCAATAGTATCCCTTGCTGAAAATTAATTTAAGCCCTTTTTTTCTTTGTGCCAGAAATGGTGGAGGTAATTCATTACCAAAGTGTTGAAATGCCACTGAAAATGAGCTAGGGTAATAAGGGAAGAGTCATCAGCAGCTGAACAAAATCCCAATTTAGCTTTCTTCTGGTAACCTCTTGTAAATGAGACATTGTGAAATAATATGCTTTATGGCAGCGAAGAAAACAAAGGGGTTTATTTAACTTGGGGGATGGGGACGGCTGCAGGGCTGCGAAGGGAAAGTTGCATGCACGGATTTTTGAAAAACCGCAAGAGCTGCTGTCTCCGCAGCGGAGTCCACAGCCACACTGCACTGATGGAAACTGAACAGTCTATATCTTGGACCCCCTTGGCTTGAGGAATCCCGGGTCTTGGTGAAGCCACGCTCTTTTATCAAGATTCTGTGAAGTCACTGTTGGGATCGTTTACAGGGTCTCAGCTCCATCCACCGGCCTCCAGTTGAGACTGGGCACAGCATCGCCCATGTCTGCGCCTCACATGTCCCATTTAATAGTCACATGGGGTGTGTGACCTGAAAATGTAGTGGCTTCCGTTTTTCACTCCTTGCAAATTTTGTCTTTCCATTCTTTCGGTACCCACATTCCACCCAGGGGAAGATGAACAGGCGGACACGAAGCCAAGTTACTGTGGGCTGACTGGGTCTCATCCACTCCCTCCCCCACCCTGCTCGTCTTCCAGGCAGAAGACTTTGAACCCAGCTTGAGACTATTAGGGGCGAGTAGAGGGGCACTTCTGCAAGAACTTCACGGGACAGAACATGATTTGGACATCTGGCTGGGTTAGGCAGGCTTGTGTCATTAGCCCAGACTTGTCACCCCTCGCTATTCATGCCCTTTGCTTTGTGACTTTGCATAAAGAAGTACAGTATATTTCCCCACTCCTTCACTTTGCCTTTGGCCGTGTGGGGATGTGACCGCTCTGCGCCTAGGTTGTAAGAGACATGGGGTGTTTCTTCTCACCATCAGGTGCCTCTAACCTCTCCAAGATGGAGATGGCCAAGATCAGCTAATTGCAGGTGACCTACAGACCAATGAGCTATATAAGAGCTTACTATTGTGTACCACTGAATACAAAATCGGAGTGGCCTGTTATATAGCAGTAGAAAACAATAATGGCCCATTAAAACCAGGAAGGAGATCCTTATGTGCAAGGAGACCAATCCTTTGGAGGGAAAGACTGACTTCTACTTGAGGAATCATCTAAAATTAAGATTCAGAGTATGTTTCCCAGGTGGGTGCCCTTCTCAGGACAAAACCTGCCTCTCTCTGCCTCTGCCACCAGGGCCACTCTTTAAAAGCCTCAGTTTCACACGGAGAAGCCCTGGTGGGGCATTCCCCATCCCCTTCCCCATTCTCCTGGCATCTTAAAAAAAGAAAACAAAAACAAAAACAAAAACTACAACCTTCCATCTGTTAGGGACTCTTTCCAAACAATGGTTTTTGAACATGTATTAGACTCCTTATTCTATTCATGATAGGGGCAGGTTTCCATATTAATACTTCCAGAAGCCAAGGGCCAGAGACACGGGAGATTCCTTGTTGAGGGCAGTCAGCTGCCTGGACATCCTATGTTTTCATGCCATCCAGCCTGCTGCCGGAGCTGAGAGCCCAGACCAGCATCCCCACTGGCCCTGGAGGGGTGATATGTCTCTCAAAGCTTTTTATAATGTGAGCACTGGTCCCAGCAGCTTAGATGTGAGCCGTTTGGGGATAAATACTTGGATTATTCATTCTTCTGTTCATGAAAGGCCAGAGATCTTACGTTTCGACTAAGCATGGTTGGCATATAGAACAGAGCCTCATTTTTCCTGCTGTTTATATAAATGGACTCACCCTGCCCAGACTCCCTGCTGCAAATGTGTGATTAAAGGATTATAAAGGTGATGGAAATAGTAATCACGTCTGTTTTCAGACAGAGCCTTCCCTCATGGGGCCCCAAATGTCTGTGTTCTTATTCATATCTGCAAGGAAAGAAAACGTAAGGGTACTCTCATAGATGGGCCAGTAGGCCCCGGGAAAGGGTCAGATAGCAAATTACCCCAGGTTACCTGGCTCATCAGTTTCCAACTTTGTGGATGAGGGAGGGGAGGTTGCTGTCAAAACAGTTTAGAGCCTGCAGACAATAGACAACACGTCACCAGATCACTCAGACTGGGCTTGGGATTTGGACTCCCAGAGAGGAATGACCCAGCAGGGCAAGGCAGGGCCCGGGCTCAGAGGAGCTAGGGGTGGGACAGGTTATCAACGGAGTGGAGGCTGGCACTGGAACCATGCCGAAGTCCTCTACAGCTGAGACAAAGGCCGATCCGCCAGGTCAATTGGTACCGAGTCACCCAAACCACTTGTTAGGCTCATTCTATGGAAATACAGGTCAGGTTCCAGCAACCAAAGAGTTAATGTGCTCTGGGAGGTCGGTGAGGGAGGTGGGACAACACCCAAAGGGCATTTAATTTCAGGTTTCTGGGGCTCATGGGGACTTTGAATTGTTCCCAGCTGGAATTTTACCTCCTGTGTGGAATCTCAGAATAGAAAAAGTTGGGCACCGGGGCAGAAGATGGGGTGCTAGCCCAGGCTGTGTCCCTGGCCTGTCGTGGGACTTGAGCTGAGTAGCCTGCCTTGTCCCAGCCTCAGTTTCCTCACCCATAGAAGAGACCAGTACCTCTCTAACTCCCTCCCTCCTGTCATTGTTATGAAGGGCACATGACATAGCGTATGAAATCATCTTGGAAAAATCTAAGACCAGGGTGTTGTCAGTATTAGTTTGCCCTGACATGGGAAGCAGTGGAATTTTCTGGGGCTGATTTGCCAGTTTGAGGACTATCCAGTCCTTCTTCCCCTTTCCCTAATTCCCTAGTCCTGGATACTTCCTTGTCCATCACCTCCCAGCAGGGGCTGCAGTGATCTTGATAATTTCTGAGATAGAGCCATAGCATGTGAAAATGGTGCAGAGCTATGGGTCATCTGATGGCCTGTTTTAGTTTAGCGATGTGGGCACCAATGCACACATGGGGAATGTTACCTGCTGTAGGTCACACGGCTAGTTAACGCTAAGCCAGAAAGCACAGTCTGGCACACGGTGGGAATTCAGTATATGTAGGTAGTTTTTACTATTATCCCAACTATACCACGCTTTCACAAAGCAATCCATTTTGCTACTTACCACTGACTTTGATAAGAGGTTTGGGATGGGAAAGAATGAGGGTTGAAGAAGAAGGAAGTCATAACTGACGTTACAGAAGAAATCTTTAGATTAGCTAATGTCACCTTCAATGCCTCCTCTTCCAGGAAGCCCAAACTGATCAAAGGCCCTTCCCATGTTCTCATTTTATCTCCTTGTATCTCGTCCTTCTCCTGTATGCCACACCAAAATACTTCCTCACTTGTCTCTCTCCTTCTAGGCTAGGTTCCCTGAGGATACGTGCTCCTACTTTTTCAAAGTTGAATCCATAGTATTTCATGTTTAATATGTGAAGCTGAAGATTTTATTATAGTTTAGGAGTCAGTGATGTTTCTTAGATGTTCCTGATTTCTTTGGGCCCATGGGCCCAGAACGTCTTGGACTGAGAACAAAAAAAAAAAACAAAAACAAAAACCTTAGTTTTCATCCAGTTCCATTATTTACAATCTATACTATTTTAGTCAAGTCACTTACTGCCTTTAAGCCTCACTTTTGTCATCTCTAAAAAAATGGGGTATCTATGGAAGGCAACTCATCAATAACTATCAAATTTACCAATGGATAAAGCCTTTGACCAAACAATTTCACTTTTAGAAATTTATTTTCAGATACTCTTTTTATTTTATTTTATTTCAATGTTTATTTTTTGAGAGAGAGAGAGAGAGAGAGAGAGAGAGAGAGCATGAGCAGGGGAGGGGCAGAGAAAGAGGGAGACACAGAATACAAAGCAGGCTTCGGGCTCTGAGCTGTCAGCACAGAGCCTGACACGGGGCTTGAACTCACAGACCACAGGATTATGGCCTGAGCCAAAGTTGGACACTTAACTGACTGAGCCACCCAGGTGCTCCAATGTTCAGATATTCTTGCATACATCCTGCAGATATACTTACAGGTTATTCACTACAGCATTATTCATAAAAGTTAAAGAGTGGAAAGACTTAAATGGGCTTGTTAAATAAGCTAATTTATATAACAGGATACCATGTAGCCACAAAAAGAATGATGTAGGTCTGTACATACTGATATCGAATAATCTCCAAAATATATTCTGGAGTGAGAAAATGCAAGGTGCATAACAGTGTGTAAAGCAAGCTTTCCATTTGTGAAAAGGAGGGAAAGACTATATATACTTGCTTGTATATGCATAAAATATCCCTAGAACATTTCTCATGGAACCAGTGATTTTTGTCTGCACCAAAGAAGATGGGGATGGCTATGGATGGAGAAGAGGGGTCTCCCGCTGTATAGACTTAGGACCATTGGAATTTTGAACAATGTAAAAATAAATCTTTTAAAAGAACTCTAAAAGAAAGAAAAAGGAATGAAGGTACCAACCCACTCACTCTTCTGTTGAGGGAAGCATATGTGAGAATGTCTATAAAGGTAGTTTCAGCTGTAGGATGAGATACCATGGGGAGACTCTTGCAGCCCCCAGGCCTGTGGCCACCCCTCGCCTCTGAACTTGAAATGGCTAGCCGTTTTCCAACCAAGATCCTGGAGCAGATTCACAGCATAGCTGTCCAGGAACATTTAGATAAAATACTTCTACTCTTCATTGCCAGAGTTCTCTGGCGAGGTGGAGAAGGGGTAAGGCTCTCCCAGGAGAGTCTAGGACTGGAGTCTGAGAGCCCCGTCATGCCAGGGTCTGTGGTCAGCTGGCGGGCAGGACTCATGCTCCTTCTCGTAGTGAACAAGCCCATGTGGGCTTTACAGCTTCAGCACATATGCCAGTTGTGGTGACGTGGAGCCCAGGGGATACAGGAAATATCGTTCCTGCAGCTGGAAGGGTTTCTTTGTCTCCTTTATGCCCACACTAGCTTCTAAGGCTTTATTGCTTTGGCATCAGGAGGGAGATTCCACCTTAGGGAAGATAACTATGAGCTACCGACGAGGGCTAGCTGTATTACGAGTTAACTGACTGACTAGATATGAAAACAACCACTGACTTTAAATCCCTTCCCCAGAGACATCTGGAACCACACCATTAGCCACTTACGCATTAAGCGTTGTCATCAACGTGCGGATCTTCTGTTTAAATTTAAATTTTCCTGGGAAGGGTAATACCTTGGGAAAAAAATTAGCTTCGAAGTACATTCCCTCATCGAGTCGATGATTATTGAGTGCTTATTCATGCCAGACAGTCTACCAAGTACCTGGATATATAGGCACATAAGACCATCATCAACCTCAATAATAAATATCACAGCAATGCTGCTGCTGCTGATGGCTAACACTTCCTGAGAGCTTCTCATACGGCAGGGATGCTTCTCATCTGTTTGTAAGCATTTGCACTGGATTCTTGTAACGCATCCCAGGAAGGCGATGCGGTTATCTCCATTTGTCAGGTGAGGAAACTGAGGCACAGAGATATCAAGCAACTTGTGCAAGATCCCACAGCAGGTAAGTGAGCTGGCACACACATGTTTTATCTAACAGGTATGTTCTCTGGAAGAGGCAGCAGCCAGGAGTTGAGGGCCTGTGGTTTGCGGGGAAGGGTGATGATCCAGGATGGCATCCCAGACAATCCTCGGGCAATTCCTGCCCTGGCAATACTGGGAAGAGCTCAAGGCTGCAAGAGACTTAAGGAGACAAGAGAGCAATAAATTGAAAGGACAACAGCCAGGGTGGCTGGTGAGCCCAGTAAACAGAAGAGGCCAGAATAAGGAAAGGGCCTGGGCTGTGTCTATACCCTCACAGATGCGAGGTGAGAAAGCAAGCTTTACCTGACACCAGCATGAAGTCTGCACGACCCCCCGCCAACAGAGACACCAAGGGAAACGAGAGAAATACATCTGCCTTTGGCAGCACTGTGGAGGTTGAGCGAGCTGGCCAGGAAGGACCAAGGATCCAGCCACCTGAGGAGTCAGCCAACTGGGGAGTGAGACAGAATGGTCTGCAAAATCCTGAACCACACTCCAAGGTCAAGTTCAGCCAAGTTGAATAGAATTGGGAACACGAGGCTTTGGGCCTGGCTGAGTGTCCCCGGTGTCTCCCAAAGTGGCCCTGAGTTGACCTGACTTCCAGGCCGGAGGCACAGCCCAGTGCACTGAATTCAGGCTGGTTGAGGGGGCCCTTGTCCTGCTTTGCTCCCTCCTCATGCCCGTTCTGGATGTGCTACTGAAAGAGAGATGGTCCCTTCTGAAAGTGCCCCTGCAACATGGAATCAAGCCCTGAGTAATAAATTCCTTCACTTTTCAAGTTCCCTGCCAGTTCTCCCTGGCTGAAGTGAAAGCCAGCCTCCCTCCCTCCCTCTGGGCTGGACCTTCTAGGAACTGGGAGTCTGGAAAGATAGAGGCTGGAAGAGGCTGGGGATTGGAGCTAAAACAGACCCCCCTGTTACCAAGCCACAATCAGAACCAGGTCTGCAGCACTCATTTGGGGTCTGGGTGTGGAGTGGGGAGGATGAGCTTTAGTCTGTTCTAGAAGAAAATGAAGCCTGGGTTGTTTTTTTTTTTTTTTTTTTCCTCCCTGATTAGCATTTTTATTGCGTCCCTCCTATTTGCTCTGCCTGCTCATAATTAAATACTGCCCATGGTGTCTCGTCTATCTTGGTAATGTTCTCTTGGACACCGATGAATTGGATTTTCTTTATGGACTCGCTCCACTGATAGAAAATAAGACTCAAGTTCTGAGCCTCCCCTGGCAGGGTGGGTCAGCCCCAGGAGGGTGTCTAGTATTGAGGTCAGGATCTTCTGCATAGAGTCTTGGACTCTGTGATCTGAGATCTTGGGAAAAAAATGAAAAAAGCACCAGGTCTTCTTGTCCTCAGAGCAGCCCCCATGAGAGGTGACCCGTGGTATAAGGCAGCTGCCTCTGTTGTGCTGGGGAAGGCCCAGACTGGCAATGACTCCCGGTTAGAAGGGACAGATGGACAGAGGTATGAGGCTCTCAGGGAAGGAGACTGGACTTTGGGCCGGGACTCCAAATAGGACCTGAGGCTGGTTCTAATCCTATGCTTTCTCTCTGCCTAACTCATCTTCATCCCCTTCGTGTGACCCCTAGTCATGGCCCTCAGGCCACACTCCTCTTATGTCATCAAATCCTGAACCTTCTTTGGCCTGCCTTTCTCTTGCCAGCCCCGTGGCTTCCCTCCTCCCCACCCCCCATCCCTGTGTCCCAAGTAGAATCTTCTCTACTTCCAAGGAGGTGCCTTACCTTCTCCGCTTTTTCCTCCCCCTCTGCTCTTTCACTGAAGCCTGGCTTTCTGTCTTCATGTCTAACTTGGGCCACGAGAAAGAGTGGAGGAATTTATATCTGAAGCTTCTCAAGTGAGGGCTTTTCAACCTAGACCAGCCTAGATTCAGGCGGTCCCCAGACCAACAGCATCAGTTTGCATTGTGGGGCTTGTTAGAGGTCTCTTGTTAGAGACCTAGTGGATCAGGAACTCTGGGGGTCAGGCCCCACCATCCGTGTTTTGACAAGGCGTCTTGCACACCCAGGTTTGAAAGCCACTGCTCTAGACCAATTTCTCACAACTTCCTCTTGGTAGCATCTTCCCTGAAGCTCACATAGGCTGCGTACCTGCCTTCTCCTACCATCCATGGCCTCCAGTCACTCCCCACCTTCCCAAAGGAAACTGACCACCCTGCCTCAGACCATTCACCAAGGAGCTATGTTTGCCTCCTCCTGTGTCCCTGCTCTGTGCCTTCTCCCTGGACAATGTCATCTTTGCTCACAGAGTCAGCTGTTACCTCTGTGCCGGTAACTCCCACATGCTCATTTCTAATAGGCAGCTCCCTCCTAGGTGCTAGAAATACGCTTCCTTCTGTCTATCAGGCGTTTGACCTTGACTTTCTCAGACTCCTTACCCACCTATCCAAAACACGGCTGCACTTGGGTTCCTTATTTCACTGAATTCCCAGCCCTGGCTCTATTCTAAAGCATAGAGACTTCTCTGGCTCTTTCATTTTCTTCAGCCCTCCCTCCTGCACATTTTCGTCAGCCCTCCCTCCTGCACACCTCTTCCACCCCCCTGCACAACCAGCTAAGCATGGGGCCCACAGATTCTGGGGCTCCCCTTCTTGGCTGTTTCTGTCACCATTGCTAATTCAACAGCCTTAGTTTGGCCCCTCACAACCCTCCACGACCTCTCACTTCTACCCTCCCTTCTCACTGCTCCAGAGTTGTTTTGCTAAACCACAGTTCTTACCACGATGGCCCCCCATGGCCTACAGGATGGAACCCCAGCTGGGCTTGCTGTCCTCAGGCCTTTCCTTCTAGAGTTCTTACCACTGTCCTTGCTTGGCCTGTGCTCCCGTCACGAGACATGCTGCTCATTTTTGTACCTCTGTGCGTTTGCTCATGCATGCTCTTGTCTTTGCACAGAAGGGCTTTCTGTCTCAAGAATTCCTTCTCAGCCTCGAAAATGCAATTCAGTGTACCCTGCCTGCCTTGCATGCAGTCTTCCCAGACAGCCCTTCTCCCTCTCTCTCCTCCCAGCTCTGGGCTCCCAGTGTGCACTGCTCTTGTCCTTTTATACGATGCACCCTTTGTAGTGTTCATTTGTCATGCTTCCCAGGTTGGGAGCTCCTCAAAAGTCTCTGCGGTGCCTCAGTCATCGGTGTTGTCCCAGTGCAGAGCACAGAGCATGATTCCCGGGACACAGCTGAAGCTACATGACTCCTCCTTTTGCTTGCTTCCCCCAGCTGTTACTCAAAACACCGAGCCCTATGCACATACAATCACCCATAATCTTCGGTGACCTTCTTTGTGTCACTCCCTATCACCCAAGCAAAATGCTGGCTCTCCGGGGGAGGGTCCGTCACTCCCACACACGCCTCAGGCAGCTCTTTGACATTGGCTTTCATCCTTGTCATTTATCTTATATGTCAAAATCTCTCGCACATTAGCATCGTGGAGAAAATGAGCATGGGTTATCCCTCAGGCCTTGCCTAGGGTGGTCCCATTCTGCTTTCAGCCCAGTCTGATGACACTCCCTCTGGCAGAGAAAGGAGGAAAAGGAGAGTTTCCACAATCCCGACCCTGGCTGGCAAGTCTCCTGATATCTCAGACACGGAGATGTGCTGTAGGGGTCTTTCCAGTGGGGCTGGATCCTGAGCTGCCCCCAGAGAGACCCCTGTGTCCAGAGACAAGCAGCAGGGCTTAAGATACAGCTGGCTCTCAGTAGGCGTTTGTAGAAGGAGTAACAAAATGCTGAGGAACAGAAGATGCTCTCAGAGTGTCCCTGCTCGCCTGGTGTTGCCAGTTCCTGCCTTTACAGCCCAACTGCAGCGTCTTTCTATAGAGCGGAGCCAGGAAGCAAAGAGGAAGATGGAGAGAGTCTTGGAAGGAACATTTCTCCAGGATTCTCTCTTCTACCTCTGAGGAGGACCTCTGGATCAGGAAAAGCACACTGGTTTCCAGGGCCACCAAGCCCTCCTCTTTCTTGCCCTCAGCCCTGGGCTTGTGCCCTTCTAGGCTACGGGCAGGAAGAGGTAGACAGACTAGCGTGGAGACAACTTTAAGTGAATTCAATTACCATAGCAACCAAAACCACCAGAATGGAGATTAGGCTCCCGACAGCAGTGATCCAGGCATCTAAGAGAGGCAGCGATCCAGAGGCCATCACTGTGAGACTGGGGGGCTGGCCGGGGGGGTGGGGGCAGGGACACCTCTGCTCATCTACCTGCACTCCCTCCCCCACTCACCTGTGCTTTCTGGGACTCCTCAGAGCTCTAACCTGTCGAGGAGCAGATTTCCATCCCTGCCTGGAGCTGGAGAGGCCTGGAAGGGCTGTGGGAGTCAGAGCAATGAGCAGGTGCTGCTGGCCTTCCTGTGGCCTCTCATTTTCTACCGTGTCCCTCCATGGATAACAGGGCACTGGCCTGCCTTCTGCATCTCTCGGCAGAGCTGCATTTAAAAGTAGGGGCTCTGGGGTCTGTTTGTTTCCAAATCCCAGCTCTGCTAATGATCTTGAGCAAGTTGTTGAACTTTTCTGAGCCTTGGTTTTTTTCATCTGATAAGTGGGGGTGATGGTACCTGTTTCATAGGAGTGCTGTAAGGACTAAAAAATAAGAAAACAAAAAATAAGAATGCATATAAGGCCTCTGCACAGTAACAGTTGTTACTAATTCCATGGTGGTGATGATGATGTGATGATGATGATGGCAACTCCAGTCCCTCCTGACCCTTGTCTATTTCCCTGCCATGAGTACCACCTTTGACAGGTGGAGGTACCCAGCCTAAGGTAGGCAGAGAAGATTCCCAGAGGCTGACAAGCTGGGTCATGGTAGTCAGTTTCCTCCTGCTCCAGAAGCCCGTCAGAAACCCCGAGAGACTGCACAGGCCACCTGACAAATGACCGAAGGCCTTGCTTTCTGGAGACTTCATCTGGACCCACGAGCTGCAGTCAGCCTGGGCAAGCTCATTTGCCCCACTGATGTTCGACAGGTCTGATCTTTAGTGCCTCCCAAAGCTGATGGTCTCCCTAAGGGTGGAACCCTCATCTGTAAAATGGGGATAAAAATAAAGGCTGATTTATGAGACCTGCTCTAATAATAGACCAGCTCACGTAGAACTGAGGGCAAATGGAGGCACTGTCTCTGCTACTCTCCTCTCATGTGTGTGCATGTGTGCACTGGTGTGATTTCCCACGGAGCGTGCAAGTACCTGGAGGGCAGAGAAGAGCCTCTTCATTGATGTGAGAGGAACATGAGGAACTTGGGACCTGGGCTGGGGAAGATGTCTCGTCTACCTCCAGGGCTGTGCTCATTCATTTCACAAGCGGTTTTTGAACACTGGCGAGATGGTCAGACCTTGTGCAGCTGCCGGGAAGCCAAGATGAATACGACTCAGGAGTTGAGTTTGGAGGTGGAGAAAGAGCTCAGAGCAACTTAATCACAAGGTGCTATTTGACAGCGGGAAGTGGGGTGAGGATGCCTGGGGCAGTCAGAGAGGACCCGCATCTGGATTGGGCTGGAAGGAGGAACAGTTTGCCCAGTGGGGAAGGAGGAAGGACTCTGCAGGCAGAGAGAACAGCAGGTGCAAAGAGGGAGTGTGAAAGGGCCTGGTGTGTCTGGGGGAGGTGAGAAGTTTAGGGAAGCTAAAGCGCACGCACGCCTGTGTGTGTGTGCGCCTGCGCGGGCATGCATGTTGGGGACAATAAGGGGGTGGAGGGAAGAATGGCAGGGGATGAGACCCAAGGGTTAATTTCTCCTCTTATCTCACAAGAGGTCAGCAATTCTATAGGCCTCTAGCTACTGTGGCCTGCTGTGCTGAGATGTGTTCAGCCCTATTTTGAAAATTCATTCCCCTACAACCAGAGGAATTGTGAGCTTGTTTTGAGGAAACGCCAGCCTGTTTTTGAAGGTCTGCATTGCTCACAGGTCTTGAATGTCCCCGGCTGACAGCTTCCTCCAGCCCAGTATAAACAGCCCTGCCTGGAAAGGGCCCCTGGAGACGACTGTGACCGGCCCTCCCTCCCGGAAGGGCTGCCTCTGCACCCCAGCTGGTTCCACATGGCATCCCCCAGCCCTACATCGGTAGGGTTGTGTGGCCAGGTGGCACAGCCTGACCTGGGGGCCTCTTGTGCTCCATGCCCAAGCAGTCCCAAGTCCTGATAATTTTACCTCCAACTTCTTTCTCTCATGCTCCCTTTTGTCCATCCACCCACCACTGCCCTAGCAGAGGCCCTCATCATCTCTCTCCTAGAATACTGCAATAGCCTGCTAATTGGTCCCCCTGCTTCCCATCTGGTCCTCCTCAAATCCATCCTCCACACTGCCAGGCCAGAGTGGGTTTTTCTAACATAGATCTGCCTGCACTACGCAACTGCCCGGAGCCTTCTGGTGGCTCCCCGTGGCCTGAAGGACAGACTCCAGCTCCTTGCCTGGGCTTCCCAGCCTTAGCCCCTGCTGCGCCCTGACTCTGGCCCCACACCCCGGGCACACACTGGACTCATTCCTGTCTTGGTGTGTTTGCTGCCTGGTGTTCGCTTCATCCCCTCAGCCGTCATCATTTGGCTGATTCCTTGTCCTCTTTCTGCTCCCAGCTCAGATGTCATCTCGTCCAGAGCATCTTCCCTGACCCCACAGGCTGGGCCAAGTGCCTCCTCCCTGTGCTTTCCTACCTCTCCATGCATAGCCCTGGCTCTGTCACTAGGTAGCTATGTGATGCTCGCCTCCGATTCTTTGTCGGCAATGGGAATAAAAATAAATCGACCTCATGAGATTGTTTTGAGAATTTGTGAATCTAGCTTCCCTTCACCCCTCGGGCTTCTCTGACCCCCAGAAGAGGTTGGTGAGCCTAAACCTCAGTGCAGAGCACACATCCACGGTCTGTCTTCCTGTTTAAACCATGAGCTCCAAGAAGTCAGGGCCTGCCTCCATCTTGCTCACCACCATATGCCCAGCACAGCAACTAGTGGATGTTCAATAACTACGTGTTAAAGGAATGAATGGTTTGATACATGTTTGTTGAACTAGTGTTAGTGGATGAAGACCTATGGGTTCAATTAAAATGTTTCCTGGGGCGCCTGGGTGCCTCGGTCGGTTGGGTGTCCGACTTCGGCTCAGGTCATGATCTCACGGTCCGTGGGTTCGAGCCCCGCGTCGGCCTCTGTGCTGACAGCTCAGAGCCTGGAGCCTGTTTCAGATTCTGTGTCTCCCTCTCTCTGTGACCCTCCCCCGTTCATGCTCTGTCTCTCTCTATCTCAAAAATAAATAAACGTTAAAAAAATAAAAAAAAATAAAATGTTTCCTGAGTGCCGGGCTCAGGGCTGGGGCTCCCCTGTTAATATTCAGGTGGGACTAGAGACGCAGATAAGACAAAGCATACTCACGTGTCTTAGTCAAAAGTGCATCTTGAGCTGTGACTTCAGTTCAAGTCAAAGAAACATTTGAGTAGGCCGAAAAGGAAGTGAAAAGAATCTTCCTGGGGAAAAACAGTTCATACCTGGCCCCTTCCCCATATCCCTCATCACGGCCTCACCAGGGCAAGCAGCTAATTCACTAAGATGGCTATGGTGTGTTTCCTTTTTTGTCCACTCCAGGAATCTGCAGCAAAGAGGGAACCTGCTAACATTGAGCCTGTATTTGCAAAATTGACTCAGGCATTAGCTATGATGGTGCACACTTACCACTTTAAAGATGCCAGTCTGCCTGGGTGGGAGAAGCACCCCTAAAGAGCCATGGGAAGGGTATTCACTCTGTCATCATCAAAGGACAAGAAATTTACTAACTTTATGCAGTTGCTTTTTTTTTTTTTTTTTTTTTTTTTTTCACGCTGAGCCCAGCTGTCTCCGTTCTTTATGACTCTGGACATGATTTAACGTGTACACTTAAAAAATGGAAGAACGACTTCTTAAATTTGCAGTAAATGTATTGTTCAATAGATTTGATTTACTAGTCATGAACCATAGAAGGGCCACCATGGCAATTTATTGTGATGTTGTCTCAGGAGTTGGAGTCCACTGCCTGTCTCTGCTCTGATCCCCATAAAAATAATCCAGTGAAGGGAAGACCCATGGTTTACCTTGGCACCAGCCTGGATTGTGACTGCCACACCCTCATCTGCATATCAGGCCCCCCTTTCAGATGATGAGAGCATGGCAGGTGGGAGCGGGGCATGTTCCATGGGTTTAGTGGCATTTGTTCTGAGCAGCTGGCTGGGGTCAAAAAGCAGAGGTCTCTGGGCATTGCTGCTTGTGAGAGATTTACAGGGCTCCACTTGCCTCCCTGGTGACTGCAGAGGAATCAAATGGATGGAACATGTGGGTGTGAGTGTGGGTGTGTGTGTTGAGGGGAGGGAGGCTCATAATTTAGAGGGACTCAGAAGGGTCAATCTCTTAGCAAGAACTTGTACAAGATAGTCTCTACTGATTCCTAACTGCAAGTGCCTCCTTCCTGTTCTCAAGGAAGACTTGGAAGTGTGGAAAGTTCTATAGCTGGTCAGGGCTGAGAGTCAAGGGAGATGGACTGGAGGGGTCTGTCCCAGGCTGAGGGGCAAGTAAGGCCTCCTGGAAGAAGTGTTTCCAAGCTTAGGGGGACATGTAGGCCTAGCTAAGCAGAGGTGGGAAAGATACATAGAGTTCTTGAGGAAAGAACAGCTTGAGCAAACACTCAGGGGCAAGAGAAAGCTGGGCACTTAGAGAACTGCATCACTTGTAATACGGTAGGAACATGGGCTTCTATCAAGAGCTCCAGGAGTTGAAGGTGGGAAAGCAGAAGAAGTAAGGATTGGATAACAAATGAGACACGGAAGCTATGTGTGCTTACTTGGGAGGGCAATGAGGATTTATAGAAGGATTTCAACCGAAGGGCAATATGGTTGGATTTGCGTTTCAGAAAGATGGCTGTGGCTACCCTGTGGGAAATGGACGCATGTACTTGGCATCCTTGGTTGGGCTTCTCCTTCTGGAAAATTCCCTGTCAATCCCCAGCCTTGGCCAGGAAGCACAGCCCTGGGTCCTTGTGCGCAGGGGTTGAGGTAAGAATGAGATACCGCCCTGCCCTCAGGAGACACAGTCCAGTGAAACAGGTAGGGCTCATTCTGTCAGAAGACGTCATACCGAAGCCTGTGACCCTGAGTACAGGAGAGCCACGAGTTTATAGCTGGGAAATTAACTGGGGAAGGCAGGAACAAAGACCCAAAGTCTGGGTGAGGGCTGAAGGAAGGAAAAATTTCTTCTCTACCCTTAAGTTCTTTGAGCTGGACTCAGAATTAAATTTACATGAGGCAGATTAATAGGAGGAAAAACCCAAAGCTTTATTAAGTGCCTAGGGAGCCTCGATAATGAAACTGAGGCCTAAAGAAATGACCAAGGTGGGCAGTTTTTTTCTATTTTTTTTCAGACAAAGAGACAATAAATATATGAGGAATTTGGGCTGAGGTAGCAGATTAGTAAAAAAGTAATAGTTTTGTTTCTATAGTTTTCTTGCCTTTAAAGCTCCTATCTCTGATGATGAAAACGTCTCTTTACTTCTTAGTGCAGGGAAGATGCCTTTGATATGTGAGATTTATTTCCTGCTTTTAGGGAGACAGAGAAGGGTCTGAGTGTCCTTGCACTGGCTGTTCCCCAAGTAGATCAATACAAAATAATCCATATGACATTGTGGTACATTTTAGGCGGCCTGCTCTTGGCCCCTACAGGGGAAAGGCCCCTTACGCCTGTGGATCATCCTCTGTCCTCTGCGTCCCCGGCCCTTCTGTGGGGATTTTCAGGGAAAGGTACATTGCAAATGTTGGGTCTACATACGACGTTGTCTGATGGAACTTTCTGTGATGACGAAAATGTCCTCTCCCTGTACTGTCCAATGTGGTAGCCATTAGTCACATGGGGGCTACTGAGTACTTGAAATGTGACCAGTGCGATTGAGAAACAGATTTAAAAATTTTACTTTTTATAGCCCTACGTGATCAGCAGCTACTCTATTAGCACAAACCTAAGATGTGAGATCCTCACAGGCAGTTCGATCAAATGCTGAACATGTAGGAGATTATTATAAGCAATTCTGATTTTTTGTGCCTGGAGGCAGTGTGGTATAGGGCAAGGCTTTGAACATTGGCATAGTCAGCTTAGGGTTTAATCCTATTTGTGCCACTGTATTGGTCAAGGTAGGCTTACTGCTCTAACACACACCACCCATATTTCAGTGGCTTAACATAATAAAAGTTCGTTTATTTATTTATTTATTTATTTATTTATTTTACTCACTTCACAATCCAGTGAGGGTTCAGAGAGGTATCTGCTCCACACAGTCCTCCAGGCTCCCTCCTTCCTGTGGCTCCATCCTCCCTTGGGCCTAGAAATTCTCTCCATTCAGCCAGTGGATGGAGAAAGAAAGAGAACATGTAGGATTGCCCTGGACGTTTTATTTTTTTATGGGACTGGCTTATATTGCCTTGGCCAGAACTCAGTCACACGGCCAAACCTGACTGCAAGGGAACCTGGGAAATGTAATCCAGCTATGCCCATGAAAAAGAACGGAGTTCAATTAGCATCTAGTCAGTTTCTGCCTTGGGTATCGACTAGCTGTGTGACCTTGGGCTCAGTTTTCTTATCTATAAAATAGAAGTAAAATCAGAATTGGTGAAAGCTGCATGAAATAACACCCGTGAAAAATGCTGAGGCCAGTTGGGATTCACAACGATGATTTCTGCCTCTTAGTTTGGGTCTCATTTCAGTTATTGGGCAGCAGCTCAGCTAATACTCAAAATCTTGCACAGGGCAGTGCCTCTGAGTGAGATTTTATGTATGTCCCTTTGTCTCCAGGGAGCAGGACAGACTTTGGACAGAATTCACCAAACCCTTGAGCTTGCCTAAATTAGAGACCAGCCCTGGGACACAGATGCAGACTTGTCAAATGTTCTTGGCATCATGGGGGGAGGTAGGAAGTTCTTCTCCCCTGGAGAGATGTACTATGTTGGTCATAAAGAAGGTGTAATTACTGAAATATTTACAGATGAGATTATCTTTCATCCGTAAGTGAAATTTTCTTCAAAATTATCCGGGGACGATGGTAAGCAGGGGTATGGATAAAACATTATAAACCTTAAGTTGGTAATTATCAAAGTGAAGTGATAGGTTCATGGGGGGATATATTACACAATTCTCTCTTCTTGTGCATATGTTTGTAATTTTCCATACTAAAGAAGCTTTAAGGGCCGCGAGGATCCTTTTTTTAACAAGATTTTGCAGAGAAGTCCAGAAACTTCTTATGACCTTGCAGTATGGGAACAGTAGCTGACTGTCATTGTTTATTTGTTGACTCACCAAAGCAATTAATGATTTTGCAGCTGGGTCTCCCACAAACCCAGTGAGGCAAAAACGCCAACCCCACCCTTGAGCTCTGAAGAAAAAATGCATTTGAGGGGGAGTATCATAGATGTGCCGAACTGGAAGGGACCTTGGCATGCAGGAGCTGTGTCGGTTTACCAAGAGGAGGTTAGTATAAAAACTTGGTGCACAAATTCCTTTATTACGACACTTTTGCAAAGGCTGCAGACTTGATTTTCTAGCTTCAGGATGCAGAAATAGAATACGGAAATACTTTTTTGTTTATGGCTGCACTAATGGGGCCAGTATTATGAGTGGACAGTGACTCTGTGGCATTGGGAAGAGCCTCCTGTCCCCTAAAACTTCCCCCCCACCCCCGTATTACTCTGATGGATGCCTGAAACCCCACCTACTCTGTTTCATTGCCTTCATATCCTGTTAAAAAGTGACTACTGGGGGCGCCTGGGTGGCTCAGTTGGTTAAGCGTCTGACTTCGGCTCAGGTCACGATCTCGTGGTATGTGAGTTCGAGCCCCGCGTCGGGCTCTGTGCTGACTGCTCAGAGCCTGGAGCCTGTTTCAGATTCTGTGTCTCCCTCCCTCTCTGACCCTCCCCCGTTCATGCTCTGTCTCTCTCTGTCTCAAAAATAAATAAACGTTAAAAAAAAAATAAAAAAAAAAGTGACTACTGTAGCCCTGGGCAGGACAGTCACTTACACCTTAGTTTAAATGATCTTATCAGTTTTTGCTGATGAGGAGGGAATGGGGAGAGACAGGCACTTGAAGCTCAAGGCTGCAGAAACAGGGTGCCACACAATGGAGAAGAGCTAATAGAAAAGGGTATCTGGAGACAAAGTTTTCTGATTTCACACATTTCCCAGGGCCTCAGCATGAACCAGAACCGCATGGAAAGAACTTGAGTGGCCAACCTAATCTTCTTCACAAACAAGCACTGAAGCGAGCTGTGCCCAAGATTTAAAAGAGCATGTTTCAAACGCCTGCAAATTCAGTTACAGTTTTATAGTAACAGACCACATCCTTGTTTACAATTGCATGAGATATGTTACACACATTATGTAATTCAATCCTCATGAACCCTATGAGCTGATACCATCATTATGATCCGTGTTATAGGTGAGGGAACAGAGGATCAGAGAAGTAAAGTGGCTTGCTCAGAGTCACACAGTTTGTTAGAGTCAAGATGTGAAGCCAAGGTCTATCCCAAGCCCATGTCATCACCATTAAGTCTCCACTGTCCCAGGTGTCCTGATGTGGTGTCCATAAAATTTTCTAATTAAACACCAGCAAGCTTCGGTCTTGGCATCTCCTTGAGCCAAGCCAGGGTTTTGGCTAATGGGATTTTAACAAGCCCCCGTGCCGGTTTTTAGGGTAAGCATAGTCACAGCTGCAACTAGGTACCATTTCCAACTGACAGAATCCTGGCTATTCCCAAGGAGGTGATATTCTGGGGATGGCGTTGACCTTCTGCCAGAAAGGAAAGAAAAGAGTTCTCTAAATACCAATCTGGTTCAAGAGCAGAACACTGGCCAAGTCTCTGCAGGTAGCATTGACTGAGGCTCACTTTGTAGATTCGTAAAAGGCTGGAGGAGGGGGGCTTTGAGGCTCTTTTCATCTAAGATCAGCCAAAAATTGAACACCCTGAACCTTTCTCTCTGTCCTCATGCCAGTGCTAAAGATCAGTCAGGACCCGGAGGCTGACCAGTTGACAAATTTATCACATATTCTCGGTTACACACAATCAAGGGGGCCAGGTGAACGAAAGTTAAAATAATCCTAATGTGAATTTATTGAGCCTCTGCAGTTGCCAGGCACTGAGGTAACATATTCAGAGATGAGTAAGACATGGTCTTTGCCTTTAAACAGCTTAAAGCCAGAGCACGAGACCACCATGCAAACAACCAAGGTAATAAGGACTTAATTTGAAGAACAACTATGGTAGCCCAAGAGAATGGCTAGTTCCTCCTGGGGGGTCAGGGTGGACTTTACCAGTACGTCTTACGTGACCTTTGGGCTGCGTGTTGAAGGTTTCAGGCTGAGTGGATGCTTGCTAGGAAGACAGATGGAAATAGGAAGTGGTGGAAGGCATTTCCAGAGGACAGAACAGCATGTACAAAGGCACGAAAAAGTGAAAGGACGTGCTTGGGTCAGGTAACAGAGAAAAGGTCTATGTGCTGGAAAGATAGGTGTGTGAGTGGAAGGAGGGAAGGCCAGAAAGGAAGTGAGGGGGGTGTCATGATCAGAAGAGGGTGTTTTCGAGGAAATGATCTATCGCAGAAGATTGAAGGAGGCTGGTAAGGTGAAGCAGAGAAGTATCTGTGTACACAGATGGAGATGCCCAGTAGATACTTAGGGGGAGGAGAAAGTTCAGGAAAAGATCATCAGCACCTGAATGAACTTGAAACCAGGGGCTCCCATCAACTTTCCAGGGAAAAGGGCAGACGGAGTAGGCAAGAACAAGGATAGAGCCCTGGGAAACGTCAGTTTCCCAGCAAATGGAGCCACCAGAGGAGACTCAAACAGTTACTACATCTATGAGCTGTACCTTCAGCCTCCCCCAGCCCTCCTCCAAATTGTCTCTAGCAAGAAAATGAGCAAATGATTAGGGTGTCTCTCTTCTTTCCGGTGCCGATGTCCCCTTCTCAGACTTGCTTTCCTTCTTCCCATCCTTTTCTTCCTTCACTTAGCCTCTTGCCTTCAGGGAGGTCTTGATGAGCAGAAAGTCCCCCATCACGGATATGCCTCCCCAGGATCTGCCTGGGTTCGAGCAGGCATCGGGCTGGCAAAGGTCTCTTGGACAGACTGACTTTTGGAAGATCCACTGGAGCCCATGAATTTTGATGACTTCTCATTTGCCCTAACTGGTCTAGGCATTTCGACTAATAAGATGACCACTCAGGCAACTACTGGCCTCCCTGGTGGGGTTAGGGATGCAGGAAGTGTGGGTTTCCCCCACTCCCTCAGGAAGGTACCAGAAGTGTCTGATGGTTTTGAGTTCAGCCATCAGGGCCTGAACAAGGTGGACTGATTTTGAGGCTACAATCTCAGTCTTAACACACTGAACCCTGTCCCACACCCAACTTACACAGGCCAGATACTTGAGAGGCCAACAGAGCCAGGTCAAGAATGTCCTCTCAGGGCAAATCTTATCTGACTGAGGGGGTCTCTCTATTCTCAGAAGAGCAAATGACCAGCAGCCTTGGGGAGTGGAAAGAGGGAGGATTCAGAGCTTCACTCTAGGTGTATAGCCTGGGATGCATCCCTTAGCATCAACCACCTTCAGTTTTCCCATCCATAAAATGGTAATAATACTTATGGTGCAGGATTTATAGGAGACATGGCAAGGAGTCCAGCATATGGTGGCTCTGCTACTTAAGGCCAAGATTAAGTCTGATACAATTCAATGACTTGCAATGTTGCTTTGGATCCCTTGGACAGCCTTCCTATTCTTGGTCTTTTACTGTTCTCCTCTTATTTGTGGCCTCATGAGTTCCTACCTGTGACCTTGAGGAAGCCACTTAACCTCTCTGTGCCTTGGTTAGATGCTCAAGGACTGAGGGAAATGAACTCAGATGGCCAATGAATGAATGCTGATATGCCCAGCTACAGGGATAAGGGATGGGAGGCAATGGCCAGACCAAAGCGAGAGGTCCCCAAGCCCAAGGGGAGACTAAAGGAGAATGAGGGGCCACCCCCCACTGAGTCCTTCACCAGATCTCTACTTCTATAAAGCCTTGCTTAACGTGGTTGGGTAAACAGGGGAGGCTGGGTCCATATGGCTAGCATAAAATTGGCCCCCACGGAATGTCCTATGGGCTTTCCACCTGGTCCAGCCCCTTCTTTATCCCATCCCTGTGGCTCTTCCTGTCTTCATCAGAAGTTCCCCGCTTCTGGGGCGTAAGGAGCCAACTATCTCAATAAGGTGAACTTGACCCGTTGTGGGCTGTGGCCTGGGATTGTTCTTGTGACACGCGTGGAGGTATGTGTTTGCTTATGTCTGTGTATATAATCCAGCAGTTCTGACTTCTTTCCAGGAAAACCTCCTGTTTGCACCACTTCTGCCTTGGACAACAACAGCAGCCAACAGTTACACTGTGCTTCTTACGTTCCTGGCACTGTTCTTGAGTGCTTTATCTGAGAGGTCATTAAATCCTCCCAAGGACGCTTTAAGGTAAAACAGTAGTATTTATTGTCATTTTATGGCAGATGAGGAAATGAAGGCACAGAGAAATTAAGTAGCTTCCCCAAGGTCACACAGCTAGGAAATGACAGAGGCAGTTTCAAACCCAGGAAGTGCGACCTCAAAGCCTGTGCTTTTTACCTCCAAGGTACACAGTGCATTGAATGTAGAAAGCCTGCAACTATCGGAGGCGCAGTCTCTCTCTCTCTCTCTCTCTCTCTCAACTCCTGGGCCAATATGGGGCAAACTACTGAAGTAAGACAACCACAAGCAGCAGGGGGAGGGAGGGGGCGACCTTAAGATCACTCTGAGGCACAGCTTCAAACAGCAAGCCTGAGCAGGGCGGCCCTGGGAAATAGCTGTGCAGATACACCAGCCTGGCGTGTCAGCACAGAGGCTGCTGACTTGGAGCCGGGTTGCCGCTTAACGTCACAGTCCTCACAGTGACAAGCTCTGCAAATAGTGGCCGGAACCACGGGACTCAAGAAGAATCCTCATGTGTGCACAGCTTAGGAAGGACACACAGACACAGAGAACAGTCATCCATAGGAGCACCATCTTTAAATAGAAAAGATAGCTTGAAATACACTCAGTGCACTCTTGCTAGCTATCTCTCTCTCTCTCTCTCTCTCACATACACACATACACACAGATGCATGCACACAGACAGACACATAGGGCCACGGCCAACGGAGTGACTGAACAAATGCCTGAGCTGTGCTGGTGGCAAGGGGGAGGAAATCTAGTGCCCCAGCAGCTCCTGACTTTCAGTTCCTATTTAAAATGTCTGAATTGGGAGCATGGACAAGCTCCCAAATTAGCTTTTTAAATAGAAGCTGAGAGTTAAAGGAAAAGCGGCCGTGTCATGGGGGAAAAGCAAGTGAAAATCCCGGCCAGGCCAGGCCAGAGGCAGAGAGGGGGAAGGTGAGGCCATGCAGTTCTGGAAAGATGCAACGGAGGGTGACAGTCAGTGGGAGGGACAGCATCTCCTGGGCAGTGGCTCCTCCAGCTGCCAGAGTCAAGAAGCCTCCTTCCTGCCCATCTCTTGCTCTTATTTTCCAGATCACCTGGTTGTGAGAAAGGCCAGTAAATAAAAAACATACTGGCCTAGACTAGAAATTCAAATCTTTCCAATTTCTGTCTAGATCCTCTGGACAGCTGCTTCTCTTGAATGATGAGATGTAAGCCTGGGTGGAACAGGGCCAGGTGTGTGTAAGGGGGGAGGGGCAGGGAGGTGTCAGAATCAGTGTCCTGTCTTTAAATACAACTTACAAGGTGCAGGAGAGCACAGTGGTCCCATCAGTCGACCACTCTGGAAGAGGAAGGATGCCCCCAGCTAACTGTTCCAGAAAGCCTGTATGCTTTGGGGCAGACCCACCCCCTGAGCAACACAAAGGTGGGATGTACAGGAGTTCAAATGTGGGCAGGAATACAGTACTGGGTTTTAACTTTCCCCAGTTGGAGGTGGCAGTGGAGGACTGAAGGCAAGTGCCCCTCCCTGGACCTGCCCACCCAGAGTCTGGGGCAGTCCCAGGGGTCAAAGCAGCTGAAGTGGATAGTTGTGAGAAAATTAGCTCTTCCCCAGAGGGAAGGGAGGAGGGAGGTGGGAGCAATGCCAGGGCCTTCCCTGAATTCTTCCTCTGTCTGCCAGGGAGTGGCAGTGTTGTTAATCATTATTACTGTATGTAAATCAGTATGCAAATCTCACACCGCTCTGGGACTCCTGGCAAATGCTAATGGATCCCACGCCCACCTCTTGAAGGACCAATTGTACACCTTTCAAACCGACACACTGAAGGGGGTTTTGGGGAGAGTGGCAGCAATAAGGGAAAGAAGGGCGCCAGCTGCCAGGAACCCACAGCGGCCTAGACCACAACGACCGACCCCCAAACTGTCACCTGGAACAGGGCTGGGCTTCTCACAAGCCAGAAACCCCGTTCCCGACTCAGCGAGGTTCTTTCTAGCACACCCTCGCCTTCACCGCACACTTTGCTTTTCTGTGTCTGTCTCAGGCTCTCCACACTCAGAACTGTGATCTCTCAAGCCCTGTGTTCCGGTCCTGCTGAGGCACGGAGTCGCCTGGCTTCTCGAGTGGCGGGCTGAGATCCCGGGATTCCCGGCACCGGGGCCGCAGACCAGGGGAAAGCTGGAGCCGCGGGTCGGCACGGTCTGGGTCTGCGGGGACTGAACGTTCCGCGCGCCGCGGCCGGGAGTGTGGGGGAGGCTGGGCCGCATACCACACTCCGGGATGCTCCAGGCTCCATCCGCCGGGCCCTGTGGGCACGTGCCGACCTCCTGCTCCCCATCCTGGGTCGAGGCACAGGGCAATGGGGATCCGTGGGCTTTGGGGAGGGACCCAGGGATCCGGCGGGCTCAGGCAGAGTTCATCCTCCCAAGTCCAGACTCTCGGATCTGGGTGCTAGGAACACGTGGCAGGACAAGAAGGCGAAATCCTACCTTCGGG
Source organism: Panthera tigris (assembly GCF_018350195.1). Lineage (NCBI taxonomy): Eukaryota > Metazoa > Chordata > Mammalia > Carnivora > Felidae > Panthera > Panthera tigris. The sequence goes on along the minus strand of NC_056667.1, from coordinate 94,824,719 downwards.
TCGTGCCCCTCGCGCCCTGGGAGGAGAGCGGCTCTTACGTGGGATAAGGGCAGTATGAGTCCCCCTTGGGATCTCCAGCCCAGGCACACGGCACTCGGAGCTGAGAGTCGCGGCGAGCCGGGAAGCTTGCGCGGTGGCGGCTCCACCTCGCCAGGTGGCGGGGCTCGGCCGTGAGCAAGTGCTGGTGTCGCGTGGACAGTCGGTGAGAAAGAGACACCCGGCTAGCTCCACACACCGCCCCCCCCCACGCGCGCGCACACATCGGGGCTCCGTGCCGCCTCTCCCCGGGTCCCCAGCATACACGCCCCCGAGCTCACACTCGTGCCCACTCCGTGCTCCGCCCCCACCCCAAGCCGAGCTCACCTTGCCACGCTCACCCCCGTGCCCACCCTCGCCGGCACACGCGCTTCCACCCGCGCTGGTACACTCCGCCACCTCCAGGCACACCCTAGGATTCCTCCACTCGCCCGGGGAGACGCACCAGGCTCTGCCTCGTCTCCCCGCCCCCCGCTCGCGCGCGCGCCCCTCTCTACACACACACACACACACACACACACACACACACACACACACCCTCGCGCGGGGAGTCACACGCCCTCGCCCCGGGCACCCTCCCTCGGCGAGCCTCCAGGTCCTCCTCCTCTCTTCCTCCGCTGCCTGGCGGCCCGCGCTCTCCGGCCGGGCCTGGAGCCGCTCGGCCGGCGGGGATCGGCAGGGAGCGGAGGGCGCAGCCTCGCCGCCGCCCCCGGACTCTCCTCTCCGCCCCGCCCGCGCCGCGCCCCCAACGCCTCCCCCTTCGGGAGAGGGACCTCGCCAGGCAGCCCGTGGCCCGCCGGGCTCCGCTCCGCGCGGCGCCGGCAGCGGCGGGGGCAGGGCGCGAGCGAGGGAGCCCGCGAGCCCGCGAGCCCGCGAGCGGGGCGGCGAAGCGGGGAGGGGACGCGCCGCCGAGCCGGGGCTGGAGCGGCGGCGGCGGCGGCGGCGGCGGCGGGGGAGGAAGGGCCCCAAGGACCGAGGGACGCACGAACGGACCGAGCCAGGGAGAGAGCGAGCGAGACTTCGCCGGCGAGCGGCGGCTGCTGGGCGCTTCGCCGCGCTGCTGGGCGCTCCGCGCCTCCGCGGCCCCCGGCTCCCGGCCGCAGCTTCCTCGCGCGCGCGGGCGCGGGGCGCGGGGCCCGGGGCTCGCTTCGCCGAAGGTAAGAGGGACGCGACCGAGCCTTCTGGAGCCAGGAAGTGTGAGGAGCGCTGCTCCCACGCCTGTTGCTCCCGCTGCCCACGCGGCACCCTCCCACTCCTGCGCCCGGGTGGGTGGGCGCTGGGGCGCCGGAAGGATTGGGGGTGGGGCCGGCGCCGCGGGGGAGCAGGCAGCCGGCCCGGGGGCGTCGGTTCCCTCCGGCTGTGCAGCCACCTCCGGGCAGCTCGGAGACGTGAGGTTTGGGGGTGGGGGTGTGAACCTCTGCCCTCTTTCCATTGGCCTGCCTTCCCTCGGGGGTGCCACAGGCAGCGCCCCGGGATCCGGCGGCAGGTGGCGACGGCTTGCTCGGTCCCCTGGCTCGTTGTGAGGGGAGAACGAGAGAAATGGCTGAGAGTGGAAGCAAGGAGCAGTTTGGGGCGCTTCGCAAAGTTCTCCAGCCCACCGAGCCGGCGGTGTGCCTACCAGAGGCTCGGGGCAGAACATCTGGTCCTACCCCGTTGCCGCTTCCACCCCTGGAGCTCCGGGAAAGGTCTCTAAAGTGACACCCGGGGCCAGTGCGGCCCGGGGGAGGGGTTTCGGAAGACTCACTTTTTGGAGGTGTTTACATTGGGGATGGGGCACGGAAGGGACCGGGCAGAGAAGTTACCTGGAATCAACTAAATTCCTGCACTTGCTTAGCGTTGACATTTGAATCAAGTCCAAGAGGTTCTGCTTTCATCCCGGGCAGCCTGATATGTCAGCAACAGGCTGAGATTCCGGACCTGGAATCTTAGAGCAAAGAGAAGGCTCCGTGGTTGTTTCTGAAGAGAGGGTGTCTGAACTTTCTTGTGATCCTTGGCACAATGGGTTCCGTTTGTAAGACTGGGCAGAGATTCCTATATGGTGCATGTTGGCATGTTGCATGAACTTATGTGATGGTTAAATTTGTGCCTTATTTACCGTTACTTCAAGGGACCCTGGATATTTAATGTCTGTAGAAAGGGCGTGCACGAATTCAACGCAAAGTGTGTGTACATTTCCCCATGTGGACATGTTGGCACACAAACGGCAATTGATGTGTTTATTTTTTCGTGTCGCTACTTGAATGCAACAAAATGCAAGTACACAAGGGACCCCCAGAGGAAGAAAGATTAGTAGCTTGTTCCCTTTTGCAGCTGAGGAGGCTGAAGAAAAAGAGAGTTCAGGAAAGTGCCCTGGCCAGCCTAGGAGTGGCACTGTGGGAAAAGAGGATCTGTATGGGTGTCCCAGGCCTGTACCCTAAGGATCCCCAGCCTAGCACCCTGTCATTTCATGCCTGCTTACCCAAACCCTGTGGGCATGGGAGAAGGCCCCCTGGATCACCAGGACCCTCCCCTCCCCTGGACTGGCCCCCTGTGAGCTAAGCGACATGATATGAAATTGTGGAAGGTAAAAGTTTCCAGAGACTCTCCATACCCCGCGCTCTGCTGAGGTCATTGAAGGGCAGACCTTCTTGACGCGATGCTTTTGCTGCCCTGTGCCTGCCTGGGCTCAGGTCAGGTGTCAATCCCCAGGACAGGCTGTCTGGTCACTTTGCCCACTTTTGGCCCTCTACCTCCAAAACAGAAGCTGTTTAATAGGGCTGACTTTTTACAGCAGGGGGAAATGTATTCCCCTCTTCCAGGATTTTTTGCCTTTGTCGTTAGAGCACTTACCTGTTTTAAACGGCTCTTCCCCAGCCTCCCCCCACCCCCATCTTTCCCACTGTCAAACTCTTCTGCCAAAAGCAAAAATAGCTTCAGATTTTTCATTTGTAAGGCGTCCACGTCCTAGTAAAACCTTGGCATTTGAGGCATGTGCAGTGCCATTGGCTGGAAATGGGGCCGCACTCTTGTGCCTGTTGCAGGAATTCATACCCAGATCTGCTCCAGGAGGTGTTGGTCCCTGTCAGGGGGCGAGCGCTGCGGTGAGAGCCACGGAGAAGCCCTGCTTGAGCCAGGTCATGTCTGCGGGGTTGTGCAGAGCTAGTATGGCCTTGGGCATGGTATCTGGTGGGAAACTTTTCCTCCCCTTCCAAGCCCCACCCCGCCCCCTACACACACACACACACACACACACACACACACACACAGAAAGTAGCAGTGGGGTAATTGCTCCTTTTGGGGTACCTTTTACCCGGGGGGAACAGAGCTTGAGCCTCTGGAGACAACCTGGCTTTTGCCTGGCCTTCTTTGGGAAGATCGTCCTGGATTGGTTTGGCCTTGGGACTAGAGGCTTTTATGATAGATACAGAGGGGTTGATTTTCCTTCCTTACCTCTCAATTATTCATCTGAAAGCAGTATATAGAGTACTCATTGCCCTTAGGAAGAGGGATTTGGCCTGAGGTGGAAAGGGTAAGGTGGTGAAGCTCAGGTTGGCAGGGGCAGGCACCAGGCACTGAGGTTTGGGAGTCAGGGTGGAGCAGCCCTGGGAGAATGGAAGGGGAAGGGCATTGCCTTTTCAGGGTACAGAGCTGCATGTCTGCAAGCTGGATGCTCCAGGGTCTCTTGGCTCAGATTCTCTTGGCTCAGCAGTCACTTACCTTACTCTTTGCAACTTGAACCCCCTCAAGGTCCTACCTCTCTAAGCTCCATTCTAGGATAAGGCAAAAATGTTAAGGGTCAGAGGTCCAGGGCCTGGTGTCTGGGAGCCTGGCCCCCTTTCTCCTCCAGGGAGGAGGCCGGGCCTTCTGCTGTTAGACCCGGCCTTAGACAGCCTTGAGTTCTGAGTGATGCAGATTGTGCACCCTGTTCTGGGCACCAGCCTCATCAGGAATTCTCAGAGCTGCCTCTGCTGAGATGAGGCTCGGGCTCAGTCTGTCCCCACAGCAACAAACCCAGATGCTCTGCTTCCTGCTTTGCATGGGCAACCGTTAGGAAGAGGTCTCAGTGAGACCTTGATGTCCTGGATCCTAGTGGAATCACAGATTCCTTGAACCAAGGGCTCCTTGTCACTTTCTTGCCCATTTGTCTCCTTGTACAGATGAGGATTCTGAGGCCCAGAGTACGATGGTGGCTTGCCTTTACACATTCAGGGGAGAATTGAAGCTGGAATGTAGGACTTCCCCACTGCGTGCTCTTTGCTGCCTGGGACGGGGGGAGGGGAGTCTCTGCATCCTGCTGTCTTCTGTGGGGAGCATCAATACCTACCTGTACTTGGGTCGGGAGAGCCACTTGGCAGTGACTCAGTCAATGGTCTGTTTGAAAAATCATCAACTCCTATATACATGGAATTTAGCCACTTTGAAGGAATCTTTCTGAGTCTCTGCTCCTTCCCTGAAACTTATGGGCAGAGACGGCCACGTCATAGGATTTTTTTGTGGGGACAAATTAAATTGTTGCTGTAAGAGTGCCTAAAACAGTGCCCAGAGCATTGTCAGCACTCCATGAGTGTTAACCAAATGCGAATTGGAATTATCTGTGAGCAACGCTTACGTCGTGGGCTTGCTTGCCAAACTTCCCTTGCTCCTTAGAAAACCCAGGTAAGAGTGTGTGGAGGGACTACAAATCCTCCCGATAGCCTGGAGGAAGTATGGGAACTAACAGGGTAAATTTCTTGCAAAAGATATAAAATGCACAGGATGTGTTCCCACATCCATCCGTAGCATGTGGACCACCCACTGCAGAGGGTGAACAACCCCCCTGTTCTTTCCCCATAATCAGGAGCTCATCAGGCTTGTGCTGGTTTTCTGTTCTCTGAGTGATGACATTTATGGGGAATGTCATTGTCATTCCTGTTGTCTTCTGTGGCATCTGAATCAACCTCCCTTTTTGAGGGAGCAGAGGGGCCTGTGAATATTCTCTTTAGCATGCAGATGAGGAAACTGAGGCAGAGATTGGCTCCTTGAGAAAACCTGACTGAGAGCACAGTGAGTCAGAGCCACTTCAGTTGGCTTCTTTTGATTCCGATCTGTCTGCAGAGTGTATTGTCTGTTAGGAGAGAGAAAAGTCTACCCTGGACCCCGCCCCCCACACTTAGCACGGCATGGAGTAAAATTGACGGAATGCAAATGGCGGCTGTAAAATCAGGGTTCCCAGTCTGAGAACCTACTGACAGCAGCACACTGAGCTACCTCCTGGGCTGTCATGTAAAAACTGAGGCGTCGTGGCCTTTACCCTTCAGGAGCTTACTATGGGACCGGGCAGGGGGTGGGGGGAACAGGGCTGTACCCTTGAACTCCGCATTGCCTGGGTTTAAATCTCTCTGCTTTCTTATCGCATCCTTAGGCCAGTTACTAAAGCTCCTCATGATTTATCTTCTTCACCTACAAAATGGACACCACAGTGGTGTCTACCCCCTAGGGCCATCAGTGGGCTCAGCTGACGTGGGCCACGTAAGCATGTGGTACAGTGCCTGGCACACAGTCAGCCCTGTGTAGACATCTGCTGCCATTCTTCTATGGACGGAAGACCTTGAGAAGTCACGTAGCATAGGCTGGGGGGCATGGGGTGACGGGGGCCGGGGGGTGGGGGTCACCCTGCCCGAGGTGGGATCCCCGACCTGTCCATTTCCGGCTGGCACGCCGCCAACTCTCAGGCGGCTTCCAGGGTTGCTGGGAGGATAATGTGAGATGATGACAGGAGCCCGTTCGCGCAGAGCCTGGCATAGAGTACGTGCAGGACGATAGTGAGCCGCGAGTGTTAATAAGACATGTTGAAAGTGTCTTGTAATCCAACCCAGAGGGCAATAGGTGCCAGAAGAGAGGAGCAAACAAGGTTCTGTGAGCCCAGAGAAGGAGAGGATTTCAAGGGGGCGTCACAGAGAGGGTGAGGAACAGGGAGGCGACTAGGAGGGCCGAAGGGAAAGGATATTCCCCACGGAAGGAAGAGTGTCCAGAAACAGCGCCCCACACAGTCTGTGCACAAGCCGCTCTGGCCTTGTTGCTGGAGGTCTGCACGGGTGCATGGGGCTTGGGCTGGAAAGGTAAGCCAGGATCCGTCTGTGGCAGTCCTGGAATGCTGGGCCAGAGTTTGGACTTGATTTTGTGGGTTGTGGGATAAGGCACCACCGGAACCTTGCTTTAGGGAGGTTACTCTGAGCAGAATGGGTTCCCCAGGGACCGGGAGAAACGGTAGGGGTCGGGTGGGACGAGAGATGAGCAGGCCAGTGGGAAGGGAGCAAACTGGGGCCTTAACGAGGGCAGTAAGAGCTATTGTCTCATTATTTGGCAAACCGTGTGGGTGAAGCAATGAGAAAGATGGCCAAAGGGACAGGCCTGGGGTTAGGGAAGCCGTGAACAAAAGGTTGACTGATGAGCAGGTTTTGGCAAGGAGGGAAGTTCGGGTTGACCTTGTCCAGACGGGAAAGTCTAGTGGCAGCTCAGGAGTGAGCGGCGGTAGACATCTGACAGCCTAGAGGAGTTGGTAGTCAGGAGAAGGAAGCAGGTTTACAGGGAAAGACGAAGATCGTCTGCCTCACTGATTTAAACATGGAGTCAAGCCAACTGAACTCCAGAGTGTCCAAATAATTCTGAGTTAGGGCTGGGTCCGGGTGCCAGTTTAGGATTAGTGAAAATGAGTGTGTCAACCCCAAACAATTTCCTGGTGCTGTTACGTTGTTTCTGTGTCACCACATGTCTTCCCACAGATGGCAACACATTTGGGGATTCAGAGTCATTTCAGTATCATCTTTAAAAAGCCAGATTTGGGAAGGTAAATCTGTTTCTCAAGGCCAAAAATAATTCTTCAAGCCATTGTTTCCCCCCAGCCATGCAGGTGACAGGGAGGTGTGTCCACGGTGTGGTTGAGAGACTGGTGGGTGAGGGGACGAGGTGGCCCAGCTCTGGAGGAGCCTCCAGGGGTGGAGCGGGGCCAGGTGAAAGGCACTGGCATGGGAAAGAGTGTTGTTATATAACCCGAGGGAGCTCTGGATGGTGGGCAGATGGAGACGGGAGGCGAGGAATCTGGAGACGGCAGTGAGTGTGGTTCAGCTTCCTCTTGGAGGGAGAGGGACAATGCATGGAAGGCAGGTGAGCCAAGACCCCAGGACCCCTTTACAGGATGGGGAGGGAACCCCACCGCGCCTCACGGCCTCTCCCACATCTTTCTGTCATGGCTCTGAGGGATACGATTGGAGGCTAGGTTGCCAGGTGTCCCAGAAGGTAGCACCAGGGACAGCCTTCTCCATGGGACTTGGGGAACAGAACTGTACCAAGCTGTAGGCCTACTGTCTTCACCTGCCATCTCGGAGAACTTTCCAGACACGAGCAGCCCCGGCCTCCATCTCACCAGGGGGGAGTGGAAAGCATGTGTTTACCTGATCTCTCTCACCCACACCCCATTCCTGATTACCCTGGTGGGTGAAGAGTGAAATAAAAATTAGCATGTTTATCCCACTTTTAAATTCTTTTAATGAGAACTCATTTACCCTCTCCCAATTTAAATTCGTAATAACGCCATAACCTTTCAGAGCTGATTATTACCTGCGTCTTCCCAGATCTTCCTAGTAAAGAGGCTTTCCCTCCAAATGCTCCTGAGCCTTCTTGGAACTCGACAATTTGTCGGGCAGTCAACAACATCTGGTGATCCCACACTGCGGCACTGCCCTGTGCTAGGTGCTCTCCCTAGTAGGGGAGGGAAAAGAATCCAGTCTCCTCTCTTCGGTGGCGGCTTCGGTTTCATTAATTTGCCTTCAAGACTTTTGCTCGCTGTTCCACTCAGCACGGACCCTTCCCTGTGTCCCATTTCCTACCTGGGAGGCAATCACGGACTCACCCGCTTCTCTGCTCTCTCCTCCCATCTCCCAGGGGTCCCGGAACTAACTCCAAGCTGGTGTGCAAAGCCTCTGAGCAGTGGCCGGCCCAAGAGCTGGAGTCACCATGGCGGCAGGAGTGGCAGCCTGGCTGCCTTTTGCGCGGGCGGCGGCCATCGGGTGGATGCCAGTGGCCAACTGCCCCATGCCCCTCGCCCCTGCCGACAAGAACAAGCGGCAGGATGAACTGATCGTCCTCAACGTGAGCGGCCGGAGGTTCCAGACCTGGCGGACCACGCTGGAGCGCTACCCGGACACGCTGCTGGGCAGCACGGAGAAGGAGTTCTTCTTCAATGAGGACACCAAGGAGTACTTCTTTGACCGGGACCCAGAGGTGTTCCGGTGCGTCCTCAACTTCTACCGCACGGGGAAGCTGCACTACCCGCGCTACGAGTGCATCTCGGCCTACGACGACGAGCTGGCTTTCTATGGCATCCTCCCGGAGATCATCGGAGACTGCTGTTACGAGGAGTACAAGGACCGCAAGAGGGAGAACGCCGAGCGGCTCATGGACGACAACGACTCGGAGAACAACCAGGAGTCCATGCCTTCGCTCAGCTTCCGCCAGACCATGTGGCGGGCCTTCGAGAACCCGCACACCAGCACGCTGGCCTTGGTCTTCTACTACGTGACTGGCTTCTTCATTGCCGTGTCGGTCATCACCAACGTGGTGGAGACGGTGCCGTGCGGCACGGTGCCCGGGAGCAAGGAGCTGCCCTGTGGAGAGCGCTACTCGGTGGCCTTCTTCTGCCTGGACACTGCCTGCGTCATGATCTTCACCGTGGAGTACCTCCTCCGGCTCTTCGCGGCGCCCAGCCGCTACCGCTTCATCCGCAGCGTCATGAGCATCATCGACGTGGTGGCCATCATGCCGTACTACATCGGCCTGGTCATGACCAACAATGAGGACGTGTCCGGTGCCTTTGTCACGCTCCGGGTCTTCCGCGTCTTCAGGATCTTCAAGTTCTCGCGCCACTCCCAGGGCTTGCGGATCCTGGGCTACACGCTCAAGAGCTGTGCCTCCGAACTCGGCTTTCTCCTCTTCTCCCTCACCATGGCCATCATCATCTTTGCCACTGTGATGTTTTACGCGGAGAAGGGCTCCTCTGCCAGCAAGTTCACGAGCATTCCTGCCTCTTTTTGGTACACCATTGTCACCATGACCACACTGGGGTAAGTCTGTGCCGGTAGACCGGAAGAGGGTGGAGGTTGGATGGGTGGGAAACCGTGGATGGCATCAGGACTGGGCAGAGGAGTGGGGAGTCGCTTGGCCAAGTTGTAGGAGCAAGGGGAGTTGCCTCATCAGAAGAGGAAGGCACACAAGTGATTTGTTTGGGGGTGGTAGCTTGCTCTGAATTGAGTTTTCTTTTGGGGGGAGGCATGCATTTTATACAACATGGAAAATCAAGCCGTCATTTGTCTTCTCAGCCATGTGTGCAGTGTGTTGTGGGGGGTGGGGTGAGTGGCTGTATTCTTACAAGCTTCCGTGCTTGTAAGGGCTGTCACTGAGAGAGAAACGGGGCAGCAGGTAGGAAGGAAGAAGGCCCTGAGGAGTTCTGTGAGTGTCGTAAGGAGGGTACACATTTCCATTAATCAGAAGACACCGAGAGCACTTCTTCTGGATCCTTCTTGCATTTCTTTCTGTAATATATCTGCAGGCTATTTCTCTGTTGCCTTCTCTTCTCTGCTGCCACAGATGCTCAAGGGTTCAGTGGATCTGAGCAGACTTTCTCTAAGTGACTCTGAACTTGGGTTTTCTGCAAAGTGGGGCATACGATTTGTTTTCTTCTCATGGAAGGAGTTGCAGTCTTGCTTCCTCAGCCCGACTCTGTGATTGAATGCCCCGGCCTACCTGGGCGACTCTGAGGTGGTCTGCACGGATCACGTGGTCAGACACAGAAGCAGCAATATCATCAGAGGGAGGGAGAGGCACTCAGCAAGGCTACGGGTGACTCTGTCTCTTCCATCTCCCCGAGGTCCCTTCTCCAGCTGAGGTCACAGAAATGTATTTATGGTGCTGGCATGCGAGCTTTCCATCAGAGGAAGGGGCTCAGGAAGGAGATTGCAATCTTCACCCTAACAGGATTAGAGCCAACGAAGGCAGCTTTATGGAGACATGTATTTCTTAGGGGTTTCTGCTTTGGGCGTTGCGAGTCACTGAGGCTAATGCAAAAATCCCTTTACAATTCATGTGCTGGGTCTGTATTTGCTTAGGCCAGGAAGCGTTATATTGCTGATGGAGAATTCATGAAGCTTTTTATTTGGTCTTTGACAATTCGGTTGGTGGCGTCCTGGTGATTCGATTTTTTTTTTTTCCTGGCCTGAAACCCTGCGGCACTGGTGTCGGTTTTTCCATAGTGCTGTGTGTGCTTATTGGGAATGACTGAGCAGGTGACGGGACCTTTTAAAATGATTACATTTGTCATTGTGCCACACGGGAGGGGGAGAGCAAGGGGTGTCATTGTCCATTTGTGGAGGCCATATTTGATGGGGGCATTCCCTTTGTCTCTTGTCGGTCTGACACAGGCCATCCTGCCCCTTCCTCTCCCTCCACCACACACACAGTTCTTTGAACAGCTGCTCACGCCCGGAGTGGGTAAGAATGTCTGGTCATCTGACCTTGTCTCTTGGTTTAGGTGGCAGATGTGGGCTTCTTGGCACAGCAGGATATTTAGGGATAAAGTGGCTTGGGGGCTGGCCACCGTATCAAGAGAAAGAGACACATTTACCCCTTCTAGGCTGACCCTGCCCATCCCTTCACTCTCCTGAAGGCGACCTCACCCATGGCCAAGACCTCCCTGGCCATGCTCCCGATGTGGCTCTGACTATCCAGTGTCCTTAAGTGCCCTCTGATGGGGACTCATGACACCAGAGTGATGCCTCAGGACTGCCATGGGGAGAAAACAGGGCAGACAGATGGATGTCAGAGTTAAAATGGGATCGTTTCAGAAGAGATCGATGGAAACTTCAGTGGCCACCTGCCTATTACTTTTTATTATTAGTATAACAGCATGTGTGTGTGTCTACCATGTGTCAGCAGTGCGCTAAGCACTTTGCATACATTATCCCTTGAAGTCTTCACAGCAGTCCTGCAAGGTAGGAAAAATGCCATACAACTTTGAAGACACAGAAAGAAGGTGAGGCTCGGAGAGGTCAAGTAGATTTCTGTAGTCATACAGCTGAGAAGGGGCAGCGCTGGTTCTCCAAAACCAGCCTGACTGCCTCCAGTGCCCTTTCTCTGTCCACTCACCACTCCGCTTACACCCAGACTGTCGGGGACATAGGTGGAAGGCAGAGCCCCCCAGCGTTACTTCTTTTATATTATGGCCATGGAGTGTTAGTTTCTTCTAGTCACATCACTCTGCAAGAAAACATCAGTGCGGTGAGTACTACAGCCACTCTACTAGGCACACAGGGAATTTATAAATAAAACCTCTGTCTCTGGCCAGTTTAAAGACTGCCTTTGAAATTAATGGCTGCTTTCCTAGCAAAAGGTGCTGTTTTACTGTCGCTGGGGAGACCACTGATTGCCTTTAGCATTCACCCTGTAGATCAAGGGGTGAGTTCAGTGTCAGGGGATGGACAATCTTGGCCTCATATTTACTTTCTGAGGGAGGAGAGAGGATGGCAGGGAGCAAGAGGCCTCTGCCAGAGAGTGAAAGCAAAGAGGGAGGAAAGGGCACCTGCATGGGGAGTAGCATGCTTCCCCTGACTGCTAGCCCTGTGGGCTCCTCTCCCTGCTCTTCTGCATGCGTCGAAACGTCTAGCCTCTGGGAGGGGAAATGAATGAGCAAGAAAAGAAGCCTTCAGGAGTGTCTCCCCTAACCTCAGATAAGTAATGGGACAGCAGGCTTTTTCTTCCCCTCTGCCCTGGCTGGTGTAGTCTAATGCTCGATTGGACTACTTTGACTTTGACCTGAATTGGCAGTTGGAACCATCACCAGGCTCACTGCTTGGCTATACATAGCAGGTGCTTGGCAAAACGCTTTTTAATGGATTGGTTGATGTGAATGGGGCGCCTATACCATTTGCCTGACCTGATACTGTTCTCAGTCCTTTCCAGACCTGCCTTTCCTCTTTCTAGGGTGGACCTAAGATTTGGGCTCTGTCCCAGCCCTGGGCCCTGGGGGCAGAGGAGGGCAGCCTTCGCTTGGTGTCTGGTCCATCTCCTGAGACACTCTGCATTGTGGGCATCTTCTTGTCCTTCTCAAAGGCCTTCCCAACTCGACCCTGGATGGTTCCTGTCCTGAACAGATTCACTGGCTAGTCGTAGGCTTAAACTGCTCCAGAAAACCCTTCTTTTTCTTACTGTCTGCTGGGATTTGAGCCCCCAAGTGGCTGTGGAATACCAAAGGCCAACATTCTGCCATAGTCCACATTCTGTACGGCTGCTTCCAACAACTCCCAACAGACACTTAGTTTTTCCCATCTCCACACCCTCCCTGCCCTGATTCTGCCCCAAGTTCCCGTTTCCATCTGGGAGAAACTTTCTTTAGCTTCTTTGCAGAGCAGGGCTGACCGACAGGCTGCAGGGCTGGGCCTAGGGCCGATGTGCCAAGTGGAGTTCACTCTTCCTTGCTCCAGTTCCCATCTCTGCCTGCTTTCCTAGGACTCACTGATGAGTTACTCAGGTGTCCTCCAGGGAGGGATCTCCTGGAACCAATTATTTCTGTTTATTTAATATCTCAAAATACCTTAAGCACATAGAACAATAACAGCCCATCTGCCACCAAGACCTGAGGATGGCTTTCCTTTGCACCTTCGTCTGCTGGTGGGGAAGACCCCCATGGCCAGTCCAGGTTTCCCTTATGCCCCCTTGACAGTTGAGCTCCCAGATGCACCATGAAAGGATTAATTTCGGTGCTCATAATTGATGCTATAAATAAAATCCTCAATTATCTCAGTTAACCGAGAGAAGGGATAACACAGAACTCCCAATATTAAATAAGACCAACACACCCAGTTTGTGAATGTATTCTATGTTGTAGATTTTTTTTTTTAAGCAGATTTTCCTTCTTAATTGTGTTTGACTTTGCTCAGCATCACGATTGGCCCAGACTGTCTGAGTCAGTCCGTGGGTGAAGCTCCAGTTCAGCGTGGGGAAGAGAGGATCGTGCACAAGGAAAGCGTCGCAAGAGAGCATCCATCAGGGCCGTCGAGGGCCAGATCCGAGACTGGATGGGATGAGGCTCTCTTGGCTGTCTTGGGGAGGGGGGGACGGGCTTGGGAAGGGCACAGAGCAGCATCGCTCCTGGTACGATGGCCTGCTGCTGCCTGCTTGGCTTGCTTATGTAATTGAGACTGCCAGCCTATCTGTCACCCCATGCCCCGAGATGAGAGAGCTTTTGACAGGGTCCAAAAATCCCTTTAACGAAAACAGAATCGATTTTTACTTCTTCCAAGCATGAAGCAGGCTCCAGGTGATTTGCATTTCCCTTTAAAACCTAATCCTGGAAGGGGCCTGACTGAGGTTTTGTGAGACTGGGGGCTGGCCCTGGACAATCAATACAGGCACACCACAGAATGGGGTACTTGGTCAGGCTGACCCCCTGACCCAGTGCCAGAAGTGGGGACAATCTGGGATCTGGTTAACCCTTCAGTTCCCAAGATTCTGACTGCACCTTCTTTCACTGCCTCGAGGCCCACCAACCCTCTTCCCAACTCCCAATTGCCTTGGCCTGGGACCCTGGCCAGCCATATCTACCTGGGTGGTGGTGTGACCCTGCCCAGGGGGATCTGGTCATAGCATGCTTACTGGGAAGGAATGACCCCATGCTCTTTTCTTGGTTTGACACTTCTTACCCAACAGTTCTCTGGTGCTGCAGTTCCCAAGAGAAGATACAGACCCACATCTTGACAAGAAATCTTGTATTCATTCCATGTTTATTGAGTGCCTACTGTGTCCCTACTGTCTGAGAATACAAAGCGCTATGATTGCACCCCAGCCTAGCATCAGGTCCAGACAGAATGAATTGAATGAGACTCACTGCTTTTCCTTTGAGCCAAACCAGGAGATGGTAGGTAGAACAGTGGACCAAAGGTCAGAAAAAGAGGACTTTATGCATACGCTTCCTGCCACTCCAGAGATTGCCTCCCATCTGCTCTGTGTCTGGCCAACTCCCATCATCCTTCAAAACTCAGGCCCACACCATCTCCTCCAGGAGGCCTTCTTGCCACCCCTGCTACCAGGGTGTCCTAGGTACCCGTCCTCTTCCTTCCCATTGTGGCCTTACGTACCTCTGTCTTGTCGGCTGCTGTATTTTATTAACTTTATCTGCGTATGTGTCTCTCTCGCAGGATGTGAGCTCTTCAAGGGCAGATCTCTGTATTCCAGAGATCATTGAATGGCCCGTGCCTAGCTCAGGGTCTCACTAGATATCTGTTCAACCAAACAGGTTAGTAGCCCAGCTTACCTCTCTTCAGTTTTCTCATCTGCTAACCATCCCCTGGCCGTTTTAAGAACCGGTTGGAAGTGCTGTCGGAATGTTAGCCATATTGTCATCTCAGACAAATCTCCATTTGTGGGCAGGTTGGAGATGGGGAGGCCAAGCAGGGCGTTCTCTGGTTCTGACGTCAACCTTAGCACAGTTGGGCCTTTCTTGCACAGGAAGCTGAAACCCTTCTCCTTCACCGTTTTTGGGCTGCGTGGCCATGCCTCCCACTGCAGACTCTGGGGTCAGGGAGGAGCAGAAAGGGAGCCATAGATAAGCACCCCCATCCATGAAATTTTCCTCCATCCAGTTATTTCTGCAGCACATATTTATTGAGTAGTCACTAGGCAATAGGAATACAGAAGCCAAGACAATAGTCTGTGATGTCATGGAGCTTACGTTCTAGTGGAGGAGCCCAGACGGTAGATACATAAACAAATCCATTCTATCAGGCAGCAGTTCATGCTACAGAGACAAATAAATCATGGTGCGATCAACAGGGAGTAATGAATATGGGAAGGTGGTAGAGCCAGGGAGAGTTGCTATTTTACATGAGGAGCACAGGTGATACTTGAGCAGAGACCTGAAGGAATGTGGGCAGCTTAGGGAAGAGCATTCCAGGCCAAGAGAACAACAAATGAATGCAAAGGCCATCAGGCAGGAGAGGCCTTGGTGCTATTCTTGGAAGAGCTAGACGGTCTTGATGGTCAAGCTGCAAGAGCAGAGCCCGGGTATAGGAGGTCACTGGGGAAACAGCTCATGCAGGGCCCTCGAGATCAAAGACTTGGACCTTTGCCCTTTACCCTGCCTGGAATGGGAAGCCACTGGAGGGTGCTGAGTAGGTCTCACTTAAGTTTGAAAAGGATTATTCGGGGGGCAGCTGGGTGGCTTAGTTGGTTAAGCGTCTGACTTCAGCTCAGGTCATGATCTCACGGTTTATGAGTTTGAGCCCGCATCGGGCTCTGCACTGGCAGTGCAGAGCCTGCTTGGGATTCTCTCTCTCTCTCTCTCTCTCTCTCTCTCTCTCTCTCTCTGCCCCCCTTCCGCTTGCATGGATGTGCTCTCTCTCTTCAAAATAAATAAGTAAACTTAAAAAAAAAATGAAAAGGATCACTGTGGCTGCTGGGGAGTGAATGCTTTGTAGGGGGAGAAGCTACCATCATAGTCCAGGCAGCAGATGATGGCGGCTGGGCCAAGGGTGCTGGCGGTGAGGAGGGGAGAGCTGAGACATTCTGCATGTACATGAAGGCAGGGGCAACAGGAAGCCATGCTGGTCCTGCTTCTACCGCACCAGCGCCAAAACCTCCCATAGCAAAAAGCCAAAAGCTCCCGTAGCAAGCACTGGCCCAGGAAGATATGGTCCTCAAGACTTTCCTCACCCCGGGGAGAAGCATTTCACAAGAAGGCATGAACCAGGCACCTGCCAAGGACTGGACACCCTCTCACCACCATGGGGGACAGTCTTGGCTCAGAAACAGAAACAGGTGACTCAGAAAGTCAGTGGTTGTGAGAGCGGCTGAAACAGAGAGGCGGGCAGGCGATCAGGGCTGCAGATGGGGGACAGGTGGATTCACACGGGTAGGATATAGGAGACTTTGGGTGCTTCACACTGGAACCGTTACGTTAGGTTGGTTTTCCAGTCCAGCAATTCAAACTGCTGCAGTTTTTGGAAAGGGATTTTCGGGCTGGTGCCCATTTCACAGCTCTCCTCCTCAGTCTCTCAAAATCAATCTCAATCTCTCTCTCTCCCTTTCTCTGTTTGGTTTTGTTTGGGTTTCCCTCTTTAAACACACCCGTAAACACAAACTTGATTCTTCCTGAGGAATAGCAATTATTCTGCCGGAAAATAGTGTAAATAAAAGGCAGGCTGGCCCTCCCTCCCCTCAGGGGAGGGGCAGAAGCCCTCAGTAACTACTAGAGCATTTTTGTCTCTCTCATCCAGCGGGGGAGCTCCTGTTCTGGGGCCCAACAGGGCTCTTGTGCACATGCTGTCATGACTGGAAGGCCCCCCTTCCCCTTCCCCAGGCAGGGAGAGGAGCAGAGACTTCGCTGTGAGTCTCCTGGCCCCTGGACACAACCAATCCCTTCCAAGAAGCTGACACCTGTACTCCAGTCGTCAGTGTTCATCCTCTGATGCTATCCAAGCAGTTTTTCTTTCTTTCTTTCTTTTTATTTATTTATTTATTTTTTGGAAGTAGGGACCAGTCCCCCGGCAATCTCTTTTGGAAGAGGTGTTCTATAGTGACCTCAGACCAACTTCCAATGAGGACCTCCTTCCTCCAAGGAGGAAGGAGTTACCGCAATGCCTCGGAGCACGCAGAGTTCTCGGCCAGAAGGCTCAGATACCGTGCCCTCCAGGTTGAGTCCAGGGCTGGTGCCTCTGTCCAGTTTGCATCCAGGCCAGAACAGAGGCCCAGCCTCCCCCTCCCTCCACCCAGCACAATGCAAATGATGGGTGAGTGGGAAGGTGGGGGACAGGGAGGGAAGACAGCTCAGCCTTTGCTGACCACAACTGGATGGAGGAAGATTGCATCTCGCTCATGTAATCATATTCCGGGTGTCAGGACTGGAATGAGTGTCATTAAACTGAATCAGAAAAATCGTTTTAATATAAGTGCCACCTCACACACAAGCTAGTTGATGGAGAGATGGATGAGGCTGGGGACGCCTCCTTTGTAATGTGATGCTGTAAAATCCCATCACCTTCATTATTTCCCACGGAGCCAACGCATCATAATACCCATGAGCGGCAGAACAGCTTGAATTTAATATACAGAAAGTCCAATCAAACAATAAATGGATGGAACTATATAAAGAAACCATTTTCTGGGAGGCTGGCTCCATTCTCTGGGACTCAGCTCCCTGACACATGAAATGTGCATCAATTTTCCCCAACTCATGCAGCTGCCGAATCACCACATGTGATATTTGTTTGCTTCCAAAGTGGAAGCGGGGAACTCTCCCCCCCTACATTATCTGGCTATCGATGCAAAATTGCAAATCTCATTTTCTTTGATTTGCGTCCAGTGGTTCCCGGTGGCACAGCGAAGGCACCATCCCGATGCCAGCCAGACTGGAAGCACAGCCCCCCTCCGTCCCAGGACCTTACTCAGTCCCAGTGACACTTTGTCGTCGTCCTTAAACAAAAATCTGGACACCGGATTCGGGACACCAGACTGGGCTGCCGGGGGGCTGGGATGTCTCCACCCTTGCAGTCATCTGAGAGAAACTGGCCAAAGCCCTCACCGTGCTGACACACGCCGTGTGCCTGTGACGCTGGGACCGTCCGGCCTTGCCTTGGGGTTGTGCGGAGCAGACGTTCCGTCCCAGGCTGGACCCGGCCCCCAGCATGTCTTCCGTCTTTCCTTCTGTCCCTCTTACCCTCTTTCCTTCTTTCCTTCTGTCCCTCTTACCCAGCCGGCCATCCGGACTGTGGAGGCAGATATCAACCTGACTGGCCACGCAGGGTTGAAAAGGCAAATCAGCTCCGTGACGGCTATACAATACATATCAAAGACTGAAGGCGATAATGTTTTTATGCTTCTGGTGGGAGATTCTCTCCAGCACTGTCTCCAGTGTCATGGGTAACTTAGGGTTCACCATAATTACAGGCTTATAGCTGCTGAGAAGTATCATTAGTTTATTTTTACTTCTTCCTGGCCGCGCCTACTTAAGCAGAAAAAATAAGTAGAATTTAAACGAAATGACACTAAAACCACAGACAGCACGCATCTTGATTCAACCCAGCAGATATCCTTGAGCACTTAGTATTTGTGGCACACCCTGTTAGGCAGTGTTGGGGAACTAGAAATAACTAAGACCTCGCTCCTGTCCTAAGAAGTTGATGATACAGCGGGGGATTTGAGTGTGTTTATGAGCAGACAGGCAAGGATGGGGCATGTTCTGGAGTGATGGGGAAGTATTTGGCACGGAATGCTTAATAAATATTTGCTGATGAATGAGTGACTGGCTTCATGGAAAAGGTGACATTTCAGCTAGACCAACAACAGTGGGTAGGATTTTGAGATGCGGAAATGGGAAATCCAAGTAAATTGCAAAAGGGCACCGTGCTCGGGAGCTTACCCAGTGCGCTGGTTTGCTAGTGTTTAGGGTATATGAGGGAAATGGCTAGAGATAAGCAGGAATAAAAGGCTTGCTGGAGACACAGAGGACCTCAAATATTAGGCTAAGGCATTTATCTGGGAGGCATTAGGGAGCCACTAACGGCGTTCCGGTGTCGCGGTGATTAGGAAGATCTGAAGCCATCTTCTGGTTGAATGTTAGAGGGGGCCCTTGCCCACTGTGCGGCCAGCCAGCAGTCTGATCCAGGAAAGAGGTGAGGAAGGCCTGACGTGGGATGGTTGCGGTGGAAAGGGACAGAAAGAGGTAGAGTGGAAAGACATTCAGGAGAAGAGAAGTCAAAAGTAACTCTGGAATTATGACACCGGGTGATCAGAGATGGGGAGGCGGCACACGTCACAGGAGGAACGGTTTGGCAGGAGGGCAAGGGAGGGTAGAGACACTAAACTTGGCTTTGGACCTTCTGTACTTGCGTTGACTCTGGGCAGCCTTGAGGCCGCCGGCAGGGTGGTGGGAAGGTGGGTCTAGAGCTTAACACAGAGAAGGGGGCCAGGCCAGCAAGGCAGTTTTGGAATGGGGTGAGGCAGGGAATCGATGAGATTACCAAAGAAAACCGAAGGGAAGGAGGAGGAGAGGCTCCACTTCTCTGGCACCCTGCCCCCTTCAGAAATGTGGAAGCCATCCGTGAATGGCTTCCAGGACGCCTCCATTCAGCCTCTGTCCTTGGCCTGTGGCTGTTCCCTGTCATACTGTATTTCTGCTGGGGCCAAAAGGTCATATTGGTTTTCTGAGTCAAATAAGGTTTTCTTTGAATCTCCTACAATGATAATTAAATAAACAGTGCTGACCCAGGAAGGCAGAATTGGCTTATGGGCTTTGCTAAAAATAAATAAATAAATAAAAGGATCCTCACATTGGCATGTGGATAGGATAGGTGGGGTCTGAATGGTCACAGAGCAACAGCCGTCTGTGCCTGGCCCAGGGCGGTGCTAACTGGGAGTGCCACAGCCTCTGCGGACGGCTCTGTCCTGGTCCCTGAAGTGCCAGACCCCTGAGCAGAGCCTCTGGGGACTAAAGACACTGCCAGTACTCCTCCTCCCCCTCTTCTCCTCTGAGAGAAATGTCAGACACACTCCTGGCCTCCCTGGGAACCTCCTCTGGCCTGGCTCCTCCTGGAGACACCTGTCTGGGGCCCGTGGTCAGCAACTGGCCAAGTCATGGCTCAGTGATTTAGCAAACATTCACCGAGCCCTGGCTGTGAGCAAGACTCAGTCGAGGTTGACTGGGGAGGCTGTGAAGAGAAACCGGGGTGAGGACTACATCCTGTGGGGTGGGTGCTGGGCTCCCATTCTGTATATGAGAAGACCGAGGCTCCGAGGGTGTAGGGAACTTGCCCTACTGAGGTCTTCTGACTCCTTTAGAGTCCACTGTTTCTTAAAGAGCTTCAGTCCCGGAACGGAGATGCCCTGTGGGCACAGAGCTGTGTTTCTGGGTTCAGCAAGGTAAGAGGTATGAGTGAAGGGTAGTAAAGTGTGAGGGGAAGGTGGAGGAGGCAGGAATCAAACGCCTTCTCGGAAGAGGTGGCATTTCAGCTGTAGTGGAAAAGTTAAATGTGCTCGTTCCTTATTTATTCAGCAAATATTGTGGGTCTACACGTGCCAGGCTGCGTGCTGGGGGCTGAGGAGGTACTCATGAACCGAACGGCCAAATTCTCGCCGGAGCAGCAGACAATAAACAAGTGAATGTATAAAATGAGAATGTAAGGTTGACATAAAAGCCAGGAAAAAAGAGAGAAAGCTGGTAAGGGGAGAGAGAGGGAGGGCATCGGCTGGACTGGGGTGAGGGTTCAGAGGAACAGCCCCTCTAGCCTCTCTCCAGGTGGACGTGCCGTCCACGGTTGGTCAGGCGTCGGAGAGAGGCTGACCCCAGGACAGACATGACAATTTAACAGCTATGTTGGAACCTCGTTAGGGTTGCTGTCCAGAAAGTGAAGAAGCAGCTGTTTGCCATCCTCGCTGAAGACTGAGTGAGTAGAGATAGGCTCACCCTGACATGTAAAGGGCTACTGTCCCTCATTATCAACAACCACAGCAACAACAACAATAATAGCTTCTACGGTGTTCCAGGTACTGTGCTAAATATAAATTATTTATATGCATTTCCTCATTTACCTCCCCCATTAGTCATATGAGAGGGAGAGATCACTGTTTTCTGTGTTTTTTATTATTTAAAAAAATTTTATTTTAATGTTTATTTATTTTTGAGAGAGAGACAGAGCATGAGTGGGGGAGGGGCAGAGAGAGAGAGAGAGAGAGAGAGAGAGAGAGAGAGAATCCAAAGCAGGCTCCAGGCTCTGAGCTGTCAGCACAGAGCCCAATGCGGGGCTCGAACTCATAGACCGTGAGATCCTGACCTGAGGTGAAGTCGGAGGCTTAACTGGCTGAGCCACCCAAGGCACCCCTGTTTTCTGTTTTAAAGCTGAGGAAACAGAGGCTTGCTCAGAGCCTACTGCTGATAAATGGAGAGGCTGGGGTTACAAGGTGCACTGGTCTGACCTGCACGGGCCCCTACCCTATCCCTAGGGACCCAGATTTCCATCCTTGGAGAGGCCTTTGGGGGAAATCTCCTTCCGCAGCCTCTGTCTTGGGCAGAGGGAGGGGAGGACACCACGTCCCCAGTGTGCTAATGTGCCTGTACCAACTCTTAGGCCTGTTGGCAAAGGTCATGAGCATTAGGAGTGGACACAAGATGGTGAAGAAGGACAGATCAGAGTCACTGGAGACAAGGCCAGTGGGGATTAAGCTCCTCTGGGCCCCCAGAGACATGACCGCAGGGGACAGGCAGGGGACGAGGTCACCAACAGGCACAGTGCGTCCTGGTGAAGGGGGGACAAAAAAGGAGATAGGAAATTTTAGTGTAGTAGTAGAGTCTGTGCAAAAAAAAAAAAAAATTAAGGAAGAGGGAAAGTTGTAAATATGCATACTATGTAAATATCGTATGTAAATTTCTTTTAGAATAACTTTCAAATCTCGTGCCATCTTCCTCTCTGGAGAGATTCTGGTCCCAGGTGGCTTTGTTGCCTTGTCCTCCATCTGGGTGTTGGCAACATCCCCACCCTCCCCTCAGCAGGCCTCCGGGCATAACAGCTTTTCAGGGGTCCCTCCCAGCGCCCTGGAGAGACGGCAGGCCCAGGTCGGGCAGCAGAGAGCTGGAGGCCAGCCTCACGTGTGGGAGTGATGGGAAGCAGCTCTGATAGGGCCTCTCAGAGGCCCTGTCAGAGCCCGGCAACAGAGGGCAGGCTGGCCCTGTCCATCACGTCCGCCCCCCACTCTAAGTCCCGCCCACTGCTGATGGGGCAGGTAAGGGGTAGGGTGAGGAGTCTCCTGGGGACCTAGGGAATGTCACCCCATGCACGCATGGGTCACAGGTGTTACCTAGTACCCACCCTCGGTGAGGAATCACAGTACAAGTGTGACTCTTTCTTCATGAGCAGTGACCCTCACTCCTCCCCCGGCTGTCTCTCCTGACCGCTGGTGTTGGACATTTTCAGCTTTTTCATGCCACACGAGAGAGGAACTAGAGTAATTTGCCATGTGTGACCCTACATTCGTTTTTCTTCTGTCCCTTCTTCTTCAACCTGTTTCTCTTCTGCGTCCAGAAGCTGCTAGAAGTTCTTCCCAGAGTTTTGTATCTTGAGGGCATGTGTCTTTGGAGCCAAAGCCCCCTCGTCTCCCTCTCCTCCCTCCCCTCTCCAGCAGAAGCTTCTCTCTCCGGGCTAGGAAAAGGGCATTGTGTCGATTAATAAAACATTTTTCTGCAGTCCGATTGCCATGCTCAGAGTTTGGGCAGGGCTTAGAGATGATGAAGCATTATGCCCACCCCCACCCCACACATTGTGTTTGACTTTCTTGATATTTCCATGTAAGGTCAGCTTCTCATCTGAAGAGCAGAAAGCCGCTGCGTTCATGCTCTGAGTCAGGTGTTTTACGCCTGGGCTGGCCCACGTGGGTTGCCCGAATCCTTTGGCTGGGGAGGGCTCCCTAGGACAATTAGGAGCCAGGAGATGTGGGTTGAGGGGCCAGTTTTGGCAGGCTGTGTGACCTTGGGCAAGCTACTGTCTCTCTCTGGTGCTCAGCATTCTCTACTGAATGATGGACTGAACTTAGTAGTTTTCACCTCCTAGCCAGTTCCACAAGCTGTAAGTCTCTCACTCTTCAAGGAAAAACTGATCTTTAGTCCAGCAGCCTAGAGGATCCATAGCCTGTGGATGGCAAGGCACTGGGGACCTTCCCATTTCCCTCTCTTCACCTCCAAAGAAGAAAAAGTTAAAAGAGTCCCTGGCCAAAGTGGCCACAGAAAGGCAAGTCTGTAGGAGGGCCTGGGAGGTCCTGCTTGGAGACTCCCCCAGAAAGCTCCAGGATGCCTGATGGTGAGCCAGGACGACAGGGTCAAGGTCAGCAGCCTGCAGCCACATAATACTGTGTTTGGAGACAGCAGGGAATTGTGGATTCAGCCCCAGGGCTCCTCTGCGTGGGCTGGATGAGGGGAAGGCATAAGATGTTAACCCTGGGACCGTCAGACAGCCATCTGAGGCACACAAGTCTTGGGTTTAGAAAGAGTCCAGTTTGCTATCCCGCTTCACAGCTGGACTCCCCTCAACAACTCTCAGCAGATGGTAACAGGTCTGCCTGAACATTCAGGGATGGATGCTAACCCTTTTGGCCAGAGCGCATTCCATGTAGGAGAGGGCCAGTCCCTCTTCTGTGTATTGAGCCCAAGCCTGCTTCCTCTACACCCCAAAAGGGTGAGAGATTTAAGAACCCAGAAGGTTTTGGGGCACCTGGGTGGCTCTGTCAGTTAAGTGTCCAACTTCAGCTCAGGTCATGATCTCACGGTTTGTAGGTTCGATCCCCGCGTCAGGCTGTGTGCTGACAGCTCAGAGCCTGGAGTCGGCTTAGGGTTCTGTGTCTCCCTCTCTCTGTGCCCCTCCCCTGCTCATGCTCTGTCTCTTTCTCTCAAAAATAAATAAATATTAAAAAACCTTTTTTTAAAAGAGCCCAGAAGGTTCTGTTAAGGAAACCATTCTGCCAGGCAAGTGTACTTATGGTCAAGGAAGTTACTAGGGGACTCGGTGGCAAGAAGACCCTGGGACATTAGTCCTGGCACAGCCTTAAGGTGACCCAGGTCCAGCCCTGGTACCTCCTAGCCCTTCAGGGAATGGAAGCTTGAAGAACGAATGAACTCCAAACCAGGCCCTTTGGGGTGAATAGTCAAGGGCCTACACAGCACTGATGGGTGGATTCTGAGGCCGGTGGAGCCCCCATCCTTCTACAGTCTCCCATCACTCCATCTCTACTGACACCTCCACCAGGGGCTGGTTTCTTGCTTGTCCCACCCCATCCCTATTATCCCATTGGTCTGGAAATGACCCTCCGTTCTCCACTCTCATTATTTTATTACATGAGCTCCCCACAGGAACGCAAGAGAATCTGTATATTGCTAGAAGCATTCGTGTGGGCAGCGTGGCTTACATTACCTTGAGGTATTTGAATGAAACTAACCGTTTAATGCTCACAGAGGGCCAGGGAGAGGGTGAGCAGTGAGTGGGCTCTCTCTGGCTGTGAGCATGTCACGGGCTTTCTTTCCAATGTGCACAGAGGACAGGGACTAAGGAGCGGGCAGCAGGTGGTGGCGGTGAAGGGGAAGCTTGGTGGACATGGGCCAGCTTCGTGAGTCTTCTCCTAGGGAGGCTCTCTGCCTTCTGTCAGCACCATCTGAAAGCCTGGGTAAACAGCCCCATCTGCACAGGGAGCCCCTGCTCCTCCCAGGCAGGCACTGTGGTCCCAGACCCCGGCTCCCAGCAGAGGGCCTGGCACACAGAAGGGGCTCCGTTGTCAGGTCCTGGCCCATCCCTTTCTCTTCACGTCCTGTCAGTTTACTTCAGACAGTGAGAGGAACCTACACATGTGGGTGTCAAGAAAAAATGACAGCCGAAACTTGAAACCAAGTAAGACTGGCCCGTGAGTCAGGTGCAGGGTTTGTGCATTTCAGAGCACAAGGTGAAGGAGGATGTCCCCAAATTTAGGGTGGGGTGTGTAGCTCCGGAACCTTTCCTATCCAGATGGGGCAGGGACACAGAGATCATCAGATCTATTCGGCCTGGAGATGCCACGGAAGAGACAGGACATGTAGGAGTGTGTATGTCATGTGAAGAAGTTGGCTTGGAGAGCTAGAAAGGGCAAGTTGTTCCGGATAAAAGACGAAAGTTGTAGGAGAGACTCAGAAACAGGCACTATGCTCATGAGGTTGTGTGTGTGTGTGTGTGTGTGTGTGTGTGTGTGTGTGTGTGCGCGCACGCACGTGTGTGCACACACATGTCTGACGACCTGGCAGCAAAGAGGGGTGCATAGGAAGGAAGTTTTCAGTGTAACCCTAGGCTCTTGGTGGCACTGGGGAACCTCTTTTTGCCATCTTGAGTGCCTCCAATTCTTGGAAGGTTGGCCTACTGAGAGGTGACCTTTGTCCCTAGCAGAAACATCATCCTGAGTCAGGCCTAGGGCTTCTGGCACTCACATGAGCCCCTCACCCACCCATCCCTCTTTCCCAGAGAGTGATTCTGTACCTGGGGAATTCAGAGAGAATTGATGGGGATCTTGTCTTTATGAATTTGACTACTCTAGGGAACTCATGTGAATGAAGATGTTAGGTCTTTTACTTTAAAAAATTATGAAATATATCAAACATACAAGGGAAAAAAAATCTTACCATCTCTCAGGCAGCATCTGTAAAACTCCCTTCTGCCCACAGACGTGAGTGCCTTTTATGGGAGTGGCAGGATTATTTAATAAAACTCATGTTATAGGATAAGGGCAACTTTATTTTAAGGGGGGTGGGGCTTGTATATATACAAAGGTATGTATGTTCTATTGTAAAAAAAAAAAAGTTAAAAACCTTTTTTCTTCATGTTAATTGTTTAAAACTAAACCAGAGACTAGAGACCAGCTTGTTTACCATTAAACCTGAACCTGAGAGATTCTGTAGACCTTGAATTTGTAATCCTGTTTCCACAAAAATGTGTTGGGAGTGGGAGTGGAAACCACAAGCCTCTGACTGCAGACGCGATTTGCATCTGTCAATGTCAGTGTCCTTTATTCATTCAACAAACATTCCTGTTGTGTTGACCATTTGTGCTCTAAAGGTGATGGGAAGCTCGCCAGGTGAGGTCATCAGGTCCAGAAAATGAATCAGATGAACTGCAGTGACACCTGTCATCTTGCTCGTTGGCAGAGTTAAGGACTATGCACTTTGGGCGATGGGGGCAAGGTGAAGGCAGAAGCTGTCTCTGATGATCCAGCCCTGAGGGATTCCCCTCCAGGCGGCGCTGGCCCCACCCTGGCAGGGGCATGGCAGGGACCATAGCCCCTTCACTTCCCGACTGTGTAAGAGCAGGAGCCAATTCTCTCCTTCTTCCATTTGTTGTGTCTACCTCCTCATGACAACTAGAATTTCAACAATATAAACTTGGCTTCTGACCAAGAGGGCCCCCTCCACCCTGAGTTTGTGCTTCCTTCCTGGCTCCAAGTTTGATGGCCATTTCCTTTAGCTCTGTGCTCCCTTGGCCATGCCTTTGACCTTGCTCCCTTGGAGCTGGCCAGGCTTCTTGAGGTAGGAAGATCCTGATCAGGGACTCTGCTGCCCCCACCACCCAGATGCCCTGGGAGCTGAGGAGATCTGTGCCTCCCTGCGTGCATGGAGCCCATTCTTAGCCACTCATGCAACACAGCCCACAGGTTGGAAATTCTAGAATCCTTGGTTTCACCTCTACCCACCTGGCGCTCTCAAGGTCCCAGCTGGGCCATCCTCGGTGGCAGTCTGCTTTGGTCCAGCACTGTCTGCCAACCCAGGGAAAGACAATGAAATCCTAGAGTCCAGGACTGTGGTCCAGGCGGAGTCTTGGCCCCTCTGCCCTGCCTGCCCGGCCCTGGCCAGGAGCCCAGGCAGCCATAATGGTACATAAGTGTCTGTTTCCCTCCTTCCGCTGAATTGCAATAGAGTTATAACCAGAAGGCAATTCAGAGGCGCTGACTGGGGTGTGGGATTAAGGAGTGAGGTAAGGGATGAGTTCTCTTCTCCCTTTTTGTGGAGGACTGATTCCCCCCAACCCCTCGAGAAGCTGAAGATTTGCTTAGGCAGGACACCTTTCAAAAACGAAGAAATCCTGTGTGTGTGTGTGTGTGTGTGTGTGTGCGCGCGCACGTGTGTGTGTGTGTGTATGTCACTGTGCAGCAGGAGGGGAGATGGTGCCACCTGCCTGGGTTCCGCTTGGTCCCAGAAGGCTATTTGACTGTAAGCTCCCCTGTAACCTTTGCATCCATCAAGGCTCCCTGTCAGGCAAGCTTTCCTGAGGTCCAGCCTCTGTTCCTCATGATAGGGTCCATTCAGTGCTTCAGCTCAGCCATCCCGGAAGCTGGGTGTCTGCAGGTCAACCTCCTTGCTCCATGGAACAGCTCTGGCTTTTGAGACCACGGCAGGGCTGTCTATTCTAGTAGTAATGATAAGAAGCCCTTCACAGAGTGGGCCAGGCAATACCCTAAGTGCTCCGCATTTGTTAACTGGGTTTTCCCAACAGTGTCCTCCCCTTGCAGATGAGGCACTGAGAGACGAAGTAACTTGTCAAAGTTCCTCACTCAGTGGCAAAGCAGGGTTTCAAACCCAGGCATTCTGGCTCCCGTCCCCCCGCCCCCAACTGCTGCACTAGATTGTCACTCGTGTGTTGACCGTTTTCTTCACCACTTCCTTTGTGGGACTCCGTGTCAGTTCACTTGTATCGCATGACACATCACCCCAGAAATCTAGCGGCTTGTGCCACAAACATTTATTATTTCTCATGACTCTGTGGGTTGGTGGGGTGGTTCTCTGGGTCTGGGTTGGCTCAGTTGATCTCTCTGCTTAGTTGTGGCTCGACTGGGGATGGCTGGTGTAGGTAGGATGGCCCCCCCCATCTGGCGGCTGGCTGGAGCAACAGGGATGGATTCTGTGTCTCTTGTCCCACCATCCAGTGGGCTCCCCAGGACTCTCCAACTGGTGACAAGTCACTGAGGTACCAAGGGCTAAAAGAGTGGTTAACCCTAATGCACAAGCCTTTTCCAACCCCCTGCCGTGTCATATTCGCTAATGTCCCAATAGCCAAAGCAAATCACACGGGCAAGCCAAGATCCCAAAGGGTAGAGAGATCAATTCTGCCTTTTGATGGGAGGAATTACAATGCCACACTGCACAGGGAAGTGAATACCAGAGGATGGGAAGAATTGGTGGACATTTTTGCAACCCACCACAGCATCATTACTGTGAGCTACGGGGACTTGATTTTACAGTGGGTGATCAGTGGGGATGTATGGACAGTCTGGGCAGGGGGCTGTCCACGGGGACCTCAGCCTCGTCAAAAGTCCAAGTTGTTTTCATGATGCTAACACAGGGGCAGTGGCTTCAAGCTGTAATATAGTGGTGTGACTGTTTTGGTCAGGGTCAGGGAAGGCAGTGAAGAGAATGGGTTTTCCTCTCTGGTGACACCAGCCTTCCTGTCCCGAGGCCAAAGGAAGGAAGCCATAGGCTTGTTCACTCCTGAGGACTGTGATTGCTGGCCTGGCTTCTCCAAGGAGGCCCCTGCTAGAGAGAGTGGACTCCAAAAGCAGACAGACCTGAGTTCTGTCCTCAGCTCTGCCACTCTCTCACAGCAGGACCAAGCAGCAGGCTCCCTGCCGACCACAGTTTCTTCTTTTGGCAAATGAAGATTGCTCTCGGGTTTAGAAATAATGCCGCTCGTGAAGTGCCTAGACCAGTGCCTGGCCATGCGCGTGCCCCGGTGTGAGGGCTGGGAGGGCTCCTCTACCCTTGTGCATGGGTGGGAATGGCCAGAGGAACAGAGCCGTCGTTGGTAAATAACTCTTGGCTCACCCAGGAATACCAGATGGTGTGCCAGCAGCTCGGGCCAGGGAGACGCAGGGCAGAAACTACAGGGAGAACAGAAGTGGGACTATAGCTGCCCAAGGGCTCAGCTCCGTGGGCACCGCTCACACAGGTGAGCAGGACGTTGCTTGAGCCCCTGAGTCTTAGACACGGGAAAGCTAGGATGACAGCCTCCGTGTCAGCCAGGGAGCAGCCACAGCCACACTGGAACCCAGATCACTTTATTTCCTGGCCACTGCTCTTCCCTCCACGCCGTGAGAGCTAATGTCTCCCTCTGGCCTCCCTTAAGATACCCAGTTCCCCGGGTCATTGTGCTGTTGGGTCCTTGTCCGGTTCCCATGCTTCTATGCAGAGCCTCAGCATGGGGAAGTGGGGGGGTATGTATCGCAGGTGCAGAGGGTGGCAGCAATGAGGGAGCGTGGTATCTGCTGGCAGCTGCCAAGGAGGAGACAGGCCTTTGCAGAGGCTCCGAGCAGAGGTCAGTCCTGGCTTTCAGACATGGACGCCGAGGAGACAAAGAGAGAGCCATCCCCATCAAACCGGCCTCTGCCCTCCTCTCTCTTGGAGCTGCCTGGAGTGAACGAGGAAAGCAATTATTTATCAGGGTGTTGGTCAGGAAATTGGACACCTTCAACAAAGACCGGGAAACATCGTGCCAACTGGGTCTGATGGGGGTGACTGGGCTGCTTGGAGCACAACGGCCTCGCTGACGTCAGTGTTTGCTTTCTGGGGACAGCTAAGGATGCCCACCGCGTGTAAGATGAATGCAGGAGGGCAGGCCCTCTGTGGCCAGCCCGAAAGCTGGCTGCCAGCTCCTGGTGGGACAGCCAGGGAGCAGCAAAGTAGGCCGGGCTGTAGCCCAGGTCCCTGGGCAGAGAGAGCTTCACCCTCTGCAGCACCTCCCTCCTCCCCAGGACAAGAGCGAGTCCGGGCTCCTGGGCAAATGCCCCACTGCTCTGGCAGAGGTGGGAGGAGGCAGGGCATGACCTGGGGGCCTTCCCTAGAGTGGAAGCAGGCATTTGGACGGGGTTCCCCCAGTCACTCGCCGCCCTCCCCCACTGTGGAGGCCCCAGGCTCCCCTCCGGGCCTCATGAAGAAACAGAGAGATGAGAGCCCTAGGGAAGGCTCTCTGGAAACAGTCTGTTCTGTTCTCTCCCTTGTCCCTGGGGACCTACGCTCATTCTTAATGCGAGAGGGGGTTTGAGAGAAAGTGTCTCCCCTGGAATTAGGCACTTTACATACATAACTGTGTCTGCTTCAGTCACTCTCTCCCCCTGTCTCAGCCTGGTTGGGGGTTGACATGGGTGTCTCCCCCACCCCACCTCCAGCCCCAGGTTTCCCTGAGGACCTTCCAGCATTTTGTCCCTGACCACTTTCTGGGTGAGGGGGTGGGGGCTGAAGAGGCTCATGCTCTTGGGGGCCCTTCTGGGCCTGACCAGTCCTATGGGGAAGAGAGGAAGGGCTACCCAGTCGTGTGGTGGCACCACTCCATGGCAGACCCAGTTTCTCCATTTGGAGGGTGACT
This sequence comes from Panthera tigris, assembly GCF_018350195.1. Classification (NCBI taxonomy): domain Eukaryota; kingdom Metazoa; phylum Chordata; class Mammalia; order Carnivora; family Felidae; genus Panthera; species Panthera tigris. Next base: position 94,794,777 of record NC_056667.1, on the reverse strand, counting down.
GCGGGCCATGAGCGTTCCCCCTTGATGTTGCTAAGTGGGGCTCTTTCAAGTGTTCTGAGGATCAGCATCCTTAGCTAAAAAGGATCTTGGGCTTTGGGGTATTTTCTCTGGGCCCAGATTTTAAGCCCTAAATATCTACGGACTGGTGGGGCCATGGAAGATTCATCTGGGGTCTTTTGTGAAGCCAGCTCCAGTAGAGGAGATAAGGTCCCAGCAGGGGGGTGTGGAGGAGTTTGGTCCAGGGTGGGTAGGGGAGGAGTGGCTAGGACTGAGGGACCCTTTGACCATGGGACTCTCACACGTCCAACCAGTTCTGTACCTCAGGGCTCTGAGGAAGGAGCTCTCTCGTGGCGTCTTACTTCATACTGACTACATGCCACAGAGCACCTGGCAGGGACAGCAATGGCACAGAAGATGCTTCCATTCATTCATCACAGCCGCCACTCTTCCCAGAAGTGGGCAGTGAGAGAATATAGATGTTCCCACCCCGCTGGGCCCCCGAGCAGGAGACAGTGAGTGAAGTTAAAGTGTCTGCAACTGAGTTCATGGCCGGATGGAGGTGGGGGTGGGGGTGGGGGGCCTGGAAGCTTCCAGTGCCTGCTGGACCTTTAGGAATGAGAGAGTTGCTTGCCTGTTGAGGGTGGAAAGTAGAGGGTGGGGGAGCCACCTGGAGAAAGGGAGTAAGAGGCAGGCCCAGGGTGAGGGAGGGAGGGCTGTGCACCCCAGGGTGCTCACGGTGGAGCGCTTAAATACAGAGGAGAAACTCAATCTCTGCCTCTTTGTTTATAGTTGCTTTTGCTCCTGAAAAGCAGCTTCCATCCCTTGAGTAATTACAGCAAAGAAGGCTGAGGTTTTACGGAGGGTTTACAGGGAGCTGGGGAGCATGTAAAGGTGCCTCTGGAACACGGGGCAGGCAGTCCGGCACTGACTGCCTCCCTTTGATTCGCAAAACCAGGAACAGTGAGTAGAAACACGCTGTGTCTGGGCAAGTGGGCAGAGTCCAGCTCTGGGGACTTCAGCACGACTGCTCTACTTAACTGTTATGCAGCCTGGCTGCCTCTGTGTTTCCCTTCCCCGATGTGGATATGTCATTGGGTGATAAAATAGAACATGATGAGTGTCATTCTAAAGCAATTACAAGCAAGATGCATAATGGCAGAGCTGGGGAACACGGCATATGGCCTCGGGCAGCCGCCATGTGCGATGCTTCTGCTTCGGGAGATTTTGTCCCCACCCCCCACCGCCCTGAAAAACCAGATTGGGCTTCATGGTGAGGAAGAAAAGGCCATGGAAGCCCCCCACAGCCCACCAGGCGGAGGCTGAAGGCTCTGGGGGTGGAGATCAAGGGCGGCCAGACAGAGGGAGCCTGCCAGCTCCAGAGGGTGCAGAAGAATGGGGAGCCACAGGAGCACCCTCAAATCGCAAGCTGAGCAGCCCAAGCCTGGAGAGCGTTAGGGGACTTTGGGGGGGCACAAAGAGTAGAGGCTAAGTGGTGTTCTTATTCTACCCATGCTGAGTCTTCTGGCTGTCTTTGTTCCCTCACTCCAGCCCCAGCCACTTCCTGCTCCCCGGGCAGCTCCCTGGCAGCTCGCAGCTCTGTTCATACATCAGATTGCTAAGTGAGGCTCGCAGGGCCTCCAGGCTGCTCTGTTTGTCAGTGACCAACTTTTCCCACTCTTCCCAGGAAATGCCTGTGCTTCTGGGCACTGCTAATTGGGCCTGAGGCTCTCTCCTACTCTAGTCTCAGCTCAGAGATCTGCAGGGCATTGGGTAGGTGTTCTAGAGTGGATTAACCACGGGGCTCTGGCAGGGAAGAGCACAGCCTGGTCAGGTTAGGTTCGATGCCTTTGTAGAAGCTGTATTACGACCCTCTCTCTGCCACATACGTAGGATGCAAATATCTCCAGCCCAGCTGTGTGTGTGTGTGTGTGTGTGTGTGTGTGTGTGTGTGTGTATACATCCACACCTGCACACGTGTGTGTCTCTGTGTGTGTATGTCAGATGGTTTGGGGACAGCCTGTCTGTAGGCTGCCAGATCACTGGGCAGAGCTCCCAGGGACTCCAAGGTGCTTATCCAGGTCCCCTGGAAAAGTACCAGTGACCCCTACTATTCCCTGATCTGCAGTGGGAAATAGTCTGTTTTGCCCAGGATCTCCCCAGGCATGTATTCCTGATCTCAACTGAGAGAGTCCTTGACTTTCTTCTGTCCACCCACTGACATGCACTAGCAAAGAATGGCAAACGTCTTTTGTAAAGGGTCAGAATAGATATTTTAGGCTTTGTGGATCGTACCTTTTCTGTTGCAACAACTCACTTGTGCTGTTGTGGTGCAAAAGCAGTCATAGACGATAGGTAAATGAATAAGCATGACTGTTTCTAATTTTATTTATGAAAACAGAAGAAGGGACAGATTTGCTCAAAGATGGTGGTTTCATAAGGAGCAGAGGGCAGAAGCCTGACACCAGGACTTGCCCTCTGCAGACTTCCTCTTTCTTTGAGAGCCCAGTCAACATCTTGCTTTAAAATGAAAACTTAGGGGTGCCTGGGTGGCTCAGTCAGTTACACATCCCACTCTCGATTTCAGCTCAGATCTCACATGTCTTCATGAGATCAAGCCCTGCATCTCTCTCTCCCTCCCTCTCTCTCTCTCTCTGTGTCTCTCAAAATAAACTTTAAAAATAAAATAAAATGAAAACTTAGCGTTAGCTCATCTATATTCCCTTTTTGGTACATGCGTGCACATACTACATACTTTTTTTTTTTTTTTTTACTTAGAATCATATCTTTGTAGAACTTGGAGCTGAAAAGGTCATTTCATTCCACCCACTTATTTTTAAGATGAGGAAAACTAAGGCATGGAGAAGTTAGGCTACTTGCCCAGGGCCATGTCACTAGTTGGTGGCAGGGGAGGGATCATGCAAATCCTGGAAACTTCAGGGCAGATCTCTCCTCTCTACCATACTGCCTTGTTTCCAGCCCGTCACGTCCCTAGAAGGGGGCAGAACAAAACAGAACTGGGCACCGAGAAATCAACCTGGGCTGTGCTGTGGCACTGTGTGTGTGTTTGATTCTGGGGGCCTCTAAGGAGTTGGGGGGAAGTCCTAGAGAAAGAGACTTACTACTTTCTGGGAAGCAACTCTGATTGGCATCAGCCGGGGAGAAGCAGGGACTTCTACCTGGTGCTCTCTTCCACAGTATAAAAATGTATTGAGCAGATGGAGCTTTGCAATCATTGTGCTTTGTTCTGGATACCCTCCCTCTCCTCTCCTTATTGTGACCCTGTGATCTGGGCCCCAGGCCCCTCCTCTCAGCCTCTCTCAGACATAGCATTGAGTACAGCAAAACGAGATTGACCATGCTTTGGTGAGGAAGAGAAGGAAGAAGGGAAAACTCTAGTTGTGAGTTTATTTCTTCTCTGGAGACTTTTAACAGGATCTTCACTTGTCTGGGTCTCAGTCTCCCTGTTGGTATAACAGCAAGGTGTCCAGCAGAGTAGGGAGAAGGAGGCAGAGTGTCCTCATTGCAAAGAGAGGGGAAAGCTCGGGTTCCGGGGCGCCCAGGTGTCCTGCCTCCTGAGGTCTCTGCCCGGCCCTCCCTCGGGAAGCCAAATAACCCCGTGAGTCAACCACGGCTTCCGCTGGCATGGCAGGGGAGTGGGGGGGGAGGGTTGGGAAAATGAGCTGAACCCAAGCCTGTTGTTTGGCTGCACCTGCCCTTGAAATTAGGAATGCTGTGTGTCAGGAAGAGAAAAGTGGGACTCGAGAGCCCAAGCCAGGCCTGGAAAGGCTCCCGGAGGATGCTGAGCTCAGAGCCCAGACCCTCCAATCAATAGGGCACGGCTATTTATAGCATCAGCCCGAGAGAAACTTAATTATGATCAAAAGGAGCTATTTAATACCGTGCTTGCCGAAGACGCAACCTCTTGTCAGTGGAAATTAATCAGCGGCTGCCGTGGGCTCCTGCCCCCTCGGGCTCCAGAACTGGGGAGGCGTCTGGCGGGAGCCGGGCACCGGCCGCCCCAAGAGTGCTGATGACATCGGCGCCCTCACTCAATCAGCCGGCGTGCAGCCGTCTCCCCCAGGGCGCCAGAGGCATGGGGGTGAGGGTCCTGGATGCCAGCAGGGCACGAGGAAAGGTTAGGGTGAAGAGGTTTCATGACTCAGGTTCTGGCTCTTCCTGAAAGCATCCTCCCACGACTGCAGCGCACGAGTACGCCCTCTTCTCCGTGCTCCTGCATATTTTATAGTCTGGTTGGGACTCATATGCCACCTCCTAGCTGGGTGGCTCTGAGTGCTGGTTTCCTCATCTGTAAATTCGAAATGGTAGTAGCACCTTTTTCAGAGGTGCCTGTGAAGATTCGAATGGGTTACCACCTGCTGACTCACCAGGAGCAGAGGCTGGCATGGGGCTAGTACCTAGTAAGTGCTAGTTGCTTTTAGGGGCACTAAAAGACCACCACTCTGCCTTGGTCTTCCTGGCCAGACTGTGTGTCAGGAGGGCAGAAATGCTGTCTTTACCCCTGAGGTGACCCCTCCCCGTGCTCAGCGCCGTGCTGGCCACGGAGAGGGCAGGGAGATTGATAAATGTCGGCTCTGTCGTCCACCTGATGCTGAAGCTAAAGCTAAAGGAATTCATTCACTCATTGATTCAGTCACTAATTTATTCTCAAAACCTTCATCGAGCACTCATGTGCCAGGCCTGTACCAGACATCGAAGACAGAAAAACCTTTGAACACACACGGACTTTCTGTGGAGCCACTCACTGCCTGGTGACATGCGTGCAGGTGACACGCGTGTAGATGGGTCATTGCAGTGAGGTGTGAGAGCAGCAAAAGGAGTGTGGCCCAGATCCTGCAGGGGCACACGGGAGGGGACACTTAGCCTTCCCGCAAGGCCTCCAAGGCTTCTTGGAGCAGCTGATATTTAGGGTACGACTGAAGGATCATAGCAGGACACGGAGGGAGTGTGTAGGTTCTAGGTAGAGGGAAGAATGTGTGCAGAGAAAGGCCTGGAAGTTAGTATACCAGTCCTTCAGGAGAATCTGGACAGAACATTTCATTTCTTTTTCAAGTTTGTTTATCTATTTTGAGAGAGAAAGCACAGGTCGGGGAGGGGCAGAGAGAGGGAGAGAGAGAATCCCATGCAGATTCCTCACTGTCAGCATGGAGCCTGATGTGGGGCTCAGACTCACGAACCGTGAGATCGTGACCTGGGCCGAAGCCAGACCCTTAACCGACTGAGCCACCCAGGTGTCCCTGGACAGGACATTTCAATCCAGGTTGACGTGAACGGCAGAGCGGCAGGGATCAAGCAGTGAGAAAGGAAGAAGGCGCGCCTCAGAAACCCGCTCTGCAGATGCTTTGGCTCAGTCTTTGGTTCAAAGACCAGTTTCCTTTCCTCCCCAGAAAAACAAAGGAAATGCCTCAAATGGAGGTTTAGAATAGAAGCCCAGAAGTGATGGGTAGAATTCTGAAGGAAGCTGCTGAGGGAGAAGGCGGGAGTCTCCCGCTTGGGACAAATGCTGAAAATCACAGAGATTCCCCTCATGATGATAACGGCCCTGCGGGAAACTGTGGAGGAGACTGGCTGGAAGGACATGGGCTCTGGAGCCAGGCACCAGGGCTGGACCCGCAGCTCTGGCACCTCTGAGAACAGCTGGATGGCGAATGAGGCATTTTCTCCTATGACGAGAAGGCAACCTCACTGTCTTTCCTGCTGTCCCTGTGAATTTATTCAGCGGCACCAGCTCTTTTACAGCCCTGGGTAGAAACAGGGCCAAGTCTCATGACTTCTCAGGTCAGTTTTAGGTATCACAAAAGCCTCAGCGCCTCAGAATTGCTGCGTCCAGGCCAGCTTGATAATCGCAGCCTTAAACTCCATTTCAAGCTAAGACGTCTCCTGTCTCCCGGCCCTGTGTGCTGCAGGTGGAAACTGGGTGGTGGGCTTCTTTCCTCTTCCGCTTCCATATCTATCAGGGGCCTGGCAGGAGGGAAATGGCTCTCAGAAGCTGGAGAGTTAAGGGGAGTTTTACAAAAGGCCTATTTACAAAGGTGGTGGCAGGGAGCCCTGCAGGTACTAGAGAAGGAGAAGCTACCAGAAGCAAGAGAAGGGAGCTATATGCACGGGGCCGCTGAGGGGGCTGAAGCCTTTGGGAGAGGCGGGACAGAAGCCCACTGGGACCCCAAGCAGGGGAAGAAGAGGGAAGGCCATCCTCCCACCCTCGGTAGCCCACAGTGCCTCCTGTCTAAGGGCATGGGAGCCCAGAAGGGGTGGGCAGAGCATCTGGGGGCACCTCATGGGGCCTCTCTCTTCCTCTGCTCCCAGCTTGGATGGTGAAAGGGAGGACAGGAGGTCAGAGTGTGGATGTCTTCACCCGAGTTCTCTGGGCCTGGCAGATATGGAAAGCTGACCGTTTCTCCCCTCGGGGGCGGGGGGGTGCATTTGGAGACACTTGGCCCACCCAGTTGCTGGGAAGTTTTCCCGACGCGTGTGATGCCCGTGCCCTGAGTGAGCACTCAACCCCTTGCTCAGCTCTGAGCGTTGGGCAGGGCCCCCTCTTCCCTGTGGGGCCCCCACCCTCCAGGCAGCCTGGCTGTCTTCACATCAGTCCACCCCAGTCCACGTGCCTGAAAACCTGGGAATGCGAGGCCACTTTCATTTCGCTCCACCTCCAAGCTGCCCGTGAGCACCTGACCTTCCCTTTAGATTGTTTGGGCAAGAATCAGACACCAGTTTTCCATGTCTCCAAGTGCAGAGGACCTGGCTAAATCTCTCTGAGAGGTCTCCCTAAAGCCCCTCACTCTTGGCTTGACCTGAAGGAGGAACGTTCCACAGCTTCCCCTTACACCAGTGACTCTTCAGTGACTCTCTCCCAATCTCCAACCACCTTTTTCTCATTCTCTTCAACCTCACTGATGCATGTGGTGAGTGGACAGCTCAGGTCCTGGTCGGGGGCTTTGCACCTTGCTGGACGAATGTGGTAACCATGGATGCGGAGCCTCGTCTGAAACTGAGATTCAAGACGTCCGCTATCCAGTGGCACCAGCTGTGTGACATTAAGTAAATTAATTAGCTTCTCTGTGCCTCAGTTCCCTCCTCTAGACAGTGGGGAAACGGTGCCTCATCAGGTTTCATGAGGGTTTAGTGAATTTATTCCTACGCAGCATTTAGATAATGCCTGAAATCTAGTAAGTGCTCAACAAAATGTGGTTGAGGGATGTTATTTTCTTTTTCGTGTGATTGGGAAATGATTTGGGGGAGGGTCTCTTGCAAGAAGAACTGAGGAGAGGAAATCAGAGAGCCCCCTCCTTCCCCTCTCTCTTTCTGGGCTTCGAAGCCTAGTGAAAGAGCTTGGGAGGCTCTAGGCCCCTTGCCAAGAAGAGGAGGCAAGGACTGAGGTCTCTGGGTTTTCTCATAGTTAGTGTTAGGTATGACATCAAGCAGGCTTGTGGCCAGCATTCTACATCTCGTCTGGGAAGGAGTGAGCTTCCTCCCTGGCCCGGACATGTGAATGGGTGGCTAACAGGAGAATGGCAGCTGAGTCTAGAAACTTCTTACCCTTATCATGACACCAGGAGCTACAAGCTCTGAAGCAAGATGGTGAAGCGTGAGTGGGGGTAAAGTGAATCACCCTGTTGGGGGCTGTCCTAGGCCCCCAAATGCCCCTGAGCCTGCCCCAGGGTTTCCTTCTCTTCTCAGACCCTGTGCTAGAGAGGGGGAGGCAGAGGGCACGTGTGTTTGCAGAAGAGGCTTCCAAGTCAGCCCTGTCCCATAAGGAGTGGGGGGCAGGGGAGCAGGACCCTTTTGAAAGCAAAGCCTCCCAGCCACACTGCAAGCAGCCACCTCCCAAGAGGCTGTAGGAGGGCGGCATTTCCCCATCCTGACTCCTAGGAGCTGGAGTCTGAGACCGGGGGCTGTGCCCTGTTAGCAGTCCACAGCACGGTCTCAGAAGATGCCACGATTCCCGAGGTGCGCCCTGGCTGATGGCAGCATCTGCTTGCTTGGCAGTGTTTTGTCAATAGTCTCAGTGTTTCACTGGGGACATTCATGCCTCCTGGCTTTCATGCTGTTCCTGGGCCCTGAAACATTCTATGTACACAACCTAACTCCAGTCCTGCTTTTTTTTTTTTTTTTCTTCCTAGGATTCACTGTCTTGCAGCATGACTTCACATATCTATTTGATTATCATCTGGCTCCCTTCTTTCTTGGAATGTGGATTCCGCAAGGGCAGGGAACTTTGTTTTGTCTCCCGTTGTGTCTTTAGCATCTTAGCCAGTGTCTGGCACATGGGAGGCACTCAAAAAACACTTGCTAAGTGAATGCATGAATGAATGAGTGCCCTACTCCACACCTTGGATGTACCCACACTTAATGGTGGCCAATACCTGCCATCTTCACCCCACCCTCACCGTCCAACCCTCGGCCATGCACATATCTACTCCCCTCCTGATTATAAGCAAGCCCCAATTCTAAAGGAATGGGGAGCTCATACACTGTGTCATCGCAGAAACTGATGGACAGGAAGTGGGGGGAAGGCTGTGATCTGGAGGGGAAAGCAGTGTGGACCGTGGACTCAGACTGACCCAACTTGAGTCCCACCTGTGCCACTCACCAGCTGTGTGACCTTGAGCCTGTGGTTGTAAACGGCAGATGTGTGCACAAGATCTGGGGTAGTGCCTGCACATAGTAGGTGGTCAATAAACGCAAGCCATCATGACTGTGGGTCTTGCCTTCAGGCCAGAGACTTGGGGTCCTCTTTGCCACTTATTCTGTGCTACCTCTCGAGCTCTCTGCCATCAAGCCTTGTCACCTATCCTTCCAAACGGCCACAAGGCAGAGCTTTCATGGCTGCTGCAGCCAGTGACTCGGACCAGGCCCTCCTCTTCTCCTGCCTGAGTTTTGCCCTGCTGCCTTTGCATGCTTCCTTAAGATTCGCTGTACCCCACCTGATTTTCAAGGCCCTTCTCATTTCATCCTCCTGTTGTCTTGCACTTCTCTGCACCAGCCAGACATCCCTCCATTCAATAACTCATCCATTCAGCACTTTTAAAGCACCTGCTGGGCACCAGAAACAGTGCTGGAGGCTGGGTCCCGGGGCGAGCCTGATGAAATGTCTATCCTGAGGGGGTTTGCGGCCAGCGGCAGGGGTGCAGCCACGCTCGGTGACCCAGTGCAGGGAGTAAGTGCGACAGCAGGGGTGAACAGAAGGTGGTGTTGTCAAACAGCAGGTTACCAGCCCATTAGTGGGTCATGAAATTAACTTAGTGGGTCACGAACAGCATTTAAAAAAAATTAAATAGAGCAGAATAGAAATGTCACAGAATGATATTACGGGATCACATTCATAATAAGGGGGAAATGTTGGTGCTTTAAAACTTCCATTTCCATTTTATATATTGGGATCTGTGTGTGTCTGTGTGTGCGACATAAAATGTTTTCTTATTTGGGGTCCCAGTAGAAATGTTTAGAAAACACTAACGTAAGGTATATTGGAGCATCCATTCTTGGGAATCAGGAAGAGCTTCTTGGAGGCAATGACATCTAAAAAAAGGCCTGAAATATTAACACAAGTTCACAAACAGGAGGATAGGAGCTTATTCTAGGCTGAAGAAATCACCTAAAAATGCCCAGGAGTGAGAGAGGAGGGAGGAGAGAGCGGGCAAAGGAACAAAAACAGAACAACTCTCTGATTGTCTCACAAATAAAACAAGTATATTCCCACCTCCATAGCTTCCTTTGGGTGTCCTGTCCCTTCCCCAGCCTTCCAATCTCTTCTAAAGCAGGTTGTTTATCTTGCCCAGCCCAGCCTGATGCCTTGGCCTCCAAGACTCTGACCGCCCCCAAGTGGCCTCAGTGCCTAGGTATCCAATGCCTTTTGCTGTTTCCTGCATTTCTGTCCTGTTTTAGAATTTACAGTTCATTCTGACCCACGGTGTCTCCTTTGAGGGTCCCTGTGGGCATGCAAGAGGTGTTGTGCTGTGTCCATTTTACAGAATGGAAACCAAGGCACAGGGAGGTCCAGTACAGACCCAGGCTCACACAGAAGTGAGTGATGGAGCCAGAACCTTCACCAGATTTTCTGTTCACCCGGACAAAAGCTTTTGTATTTGTATTATGTTGGACCTTGAACATTTGATGCTCATACCGGCCCTTCACCCAATCCCCTCCGGGATCAGGCCCCTCTGAGACGAAAGCCACCTTTTACACCTGGTGCATCACCCCCAATGCTAGACATGCAGAGGGAGACCCAGAGATGCTCACTGAGGCTTTCGGCCCACATTGGAACATGACGTTAGGCACCTAGGAAGGGACTGCTGTGCTATCAAACCCTCTGCTCTTTTACCTTCTTCTCCCTTTGTACCCTCCTCTTTTCTCTGCTTGCCCCTCCCACTGTGGGCTTCCAGAAGCCCCTTCGCCACGCACCGTTCCTCCCTCATCTCTTCCCCTCCCCTCCCTGTCCTGCAGTGCACAGGCAGCCCTGCATCAGCAGGACGGAGGCCAGGTCCCAGAGGAGAGATGTCTGCTTGCTGAGAAGGGAGAACAAAAGGGACCCTGGCCACAGACTTCAGCTAATTTGTCTGAGGGTTTTTAAGCCTCCCTGGGGAAATGCCCTGCACAGCTAGGATGGAAACTCTCTCCAACTCTGGGGAAAAAATAAAATAAGTGGAAGAACTAGCAGAATAGCCCGACAGGCTGTGGGGAGGGGAAGAAATAAATCCTACCCTTAAATGTGGGCCAGAGTCCCGTGCCCCTCCCTGGAACCCGCCAGGGCCGCTGCCTCCCCACGCCTCGGGAGGCTGGCTCTCTGCCCTGGTGAATCACGGGCTCGGTGGGGAGCGATCTATTTGCTACTAAGCACTTGTCTGTGGCTGCTTTTCCAGGAGCTGGAGCCATTTACAGATGGGAACAACACTCATCTCTGGCAGGGGAGTCCCATGCCCAGTGCCAGCCCAGGTGCCTTGAAATAGATCGTTCTGTAGAGCCGGGCAAGGTGAGGGCACAGGAAGGGGCACACGCAAACCCATTTGGCCAGTGGGCATGGCGGGGTGACCTCCCCAAAACAGGCAGACAGGGCTTGCCTCGGTCATCTTTGTACCCCAGGGCACACTAGGAACTCACTAGATATTTAGGGGAGGAACGAGTGGTGGCCAAACGAGGTTCCTTGGAGGTCAGGACGTTACCTGCTGTCTTCGTTTATCTCTTCCTGCTTTCCGGGCTCCCCTCCCATGCATATACACACAGTTCCCATTGGAGAAACGTCTTCATACCCAGGACAAGAGCTACACAGCAAAACAAACTAATACAAGCAAATAAGCCAACACGAATCAAATTCCAATTATTATCGCAGCCCAGGATTTCGCAGATTCCCGTGACAGTTCTTAGCGGTTTACCATAGGGCATTCGTCAGCCATTCTGACAAAACTGGCATCCCTCCGACCTCAGCAAGGTCCCCTTGCAAGTCCCACACACTTGAAGGAGAGCCCCCATGATGAATACCTCTGCCCGCCTTAGCTCCTCTGATAACAACACCTTGTTCTGACAGAGCATTGTCTCAAGAACACATGACCTTGTGCTCAAGCTGGAGTTTGAGTCCTGGTCTCACTGGCGACCAGCTGTGTGGTTGAGAGCAAGCCACTTACCCCGTCTTCCCTCTATCTACTCGCTGACAATAACGGAAGTACGATGATCACAGGACTAAAGCGAGAATTGAGATGATGTCTGAGAAAGCATATTGTAAACTTTACAGTGCCGGACAAATGTGTTTATTGTCTTCGTTGCATTTGTTGTACGTGTTTATTGTCTCTCCTGTTAACACGTATGCTACATGAGGGCAGGATCCTTGGCTTCTCACCGCTGTGTCCTCAGCACCTAGAACAGCTCATGACACACGGTAATTACTCACATGCTGAATAAATTAACAAATGACTGACTGGTTATCCAGACAACAGAAATTGGGCACCTCACCTCACTTATCTACAGCACAGCCTCCTCGCCCTCTGGGGGAGAAGGACTCATCAGCAATCTGCCATCGTATCTGCACAGCCTAACGGTTCCTGACTCCTACATCCTGGCTTACGTGTTGGTTATCGATTGGCTGAAAGAGCTGTCTCCTTGGCCTCGCCTGTCCGGCGGGGCCCCCTCGGCTGGCTTCCCGTGCAGGGTGGGGTGCGGAGACACAGAACGGCTCTGACAAGGATGTGGATAAGCCCTTCGCAAACACCAAGAGCAACATAACCTTCCGCATTCACACTCTCAGTATTTAATAATAATCTGCCAGTCTGCGGGGGAGTATTACAAGGAGGATGTGTTGTTCTCTGTCCAGTGAGGTTAGATAAGGAGCAGGCGGGATGCACTAAGCCAGAGGGCCCTGGAGACGCCTGGGAGTGAGCTCTGGCAGGCCCCTGCTGGAGGCCTGTCAAGACACGTCTGGCTGCCTTCCTCCAAAGAAGGCGAGAAGGGCTCAGGCAACATCTGTCCCGTCTTGTTTACTCAACAGGTACCACAGGAGCACCAACTCCACGCCCAGCCTTGTGCTCAGCGCCGTGGGGTATGTGGAATGGTGGCTCCTGCTCCGTTCAGTTTCTGTCCGGAACACCTCCCCTTGTCCCCCACTCGATCAGGAGTTGTGGAGGCCTTCCCAGCCATCCCCATGCTCCCCACATGTGGTCCCTCGCGTGGTTTCCCTCTCTCTCTCTCTCTGTCTCTCTCTCTCTCTCTCTCTCTCTCTCTCTCTCTCACACACACACACACACACACACACACACACACATAGGATGTTACCAGTCCCTTCCTGCTTGTGTGTTCCCCGCATTCTGACCACGGGCCCTACTTTAGTTTCTATAACACTTTCTTGCACTTAACGTGACTCCATGAGGCAGATGGGCTGGTAATTTATTAAGAATAAGAGTAGGTATGGAGTATCTACTATGTGCCAAGCACTGGGCCCGGGGTGGGGGGCAGTCCGCCTCTTAGCACATTTCATCCTTACAACACTCGGTGAGCTGGGTGGTACTCTCCCCTCTTCTCAGATGAGGGAATAGGCTTGTCCAAAGTCACAGGGCCAGTAAGTGAGGTGGTGAGGCCAGAACTCGTGCCCAGTCTATCTGACACCCAAATTCATGTTCCTGGTGGCACTCGTGCATGTGGAGAGAGACCGCACCCCACGGCCGTGGAGCTCCCTGATGGGTCAGGCATCGGGCAGCGCAGGAAGGCAATCTCTCAGCCAAGGCTCTTCTAATTCCCCATCACCGCTCATCGCCAAGGACCTCATTCCAGGGTCTCACCTGGCAAAACAGTCAGCTGCTGGGCTACTTGACTGCAGAAGCCCACTGAGGCAGGACCCCTGGAACCTCAGTGTTGTGAGAAACTAAGGAAGGGACAAGGTTGAACGCTGGCTGACACTTCAATTATTTCTGTACAAACAGCCTCCCTGGTTCAGCCAAGCAGCTGCCAAGCTCCTCATTGCACCTGGGCTCTGCCTCCACCTTTAGGGATCACCAGCCATGACCTTGGCATACTTCTAACCTTCTCTGAGCATCTGTGAGCTCATCTGTGAAATGGGTAATAACAGAGCCCACTTCCTGAGATTGTTGTAAAGATTGAAGGGGGGCGGGGGGTGGAGATCATCTACGTCAGTCTAGTCTTCACTGCATCTAGAGCTGGCAGTGCTCCATTGGTGGAAGGTAACTGTAGAAGGACCTGTGGGATATGCCGTTGACCTTGAAGGCTGAACCGTGTGTCTGGGCAGCTCCACAATCCAGAGCGAATCTGTCTTCTTTGAATCCCCCCACCAATTCCTCCTGTGCCACGTGAACCACACAGGCTGCCATATACGGTTGAGCCACTGTGCCTTGTGCGAGGGCACCAGGATGGGGACCGGTGTCTCCCCTTGTTCTGATTGGCACGGAGAGGCCAGCAGCAGCCCTGCCGGGTAGAGTGTGCTGCCAGCTTGCCCGTGGTGCTGCTGTTCACTCGTCCTGAGCCAAGACTTCTGTCCCCCACAGGGTGCCAGCCTGTGTCATGGGAGGGGCTGCTGTAGTCTGGGACTCAGCTCACCACCGCCCCCTCCCTCCTTCCCTCCTTTCCTTCTTTCTCCCCCTCCTTCCACAAATACCTACTGAGGACCTCCTGTGTGTCGGGCAGTGTGCTGGCTGTGGGGACGTGAGGCCCAGCCCTGCCATCGTGGTGCTCAGGGTCGAGCGGTGCAAGCAGGCCTGCAGACAGTTGATAGCCTGGCATGCTGTGTGCCCACGCTGAGGCGGGCCTGGCAGGGCGCTGCGGTACGAAGCCCCATGCTACCTGAATTGTGGGGTTCACCCTGGGCCTCTTGTACTGGTAATGGCTGAAATGCCCATATTTGTTTTCACTTCCCTCCCCTTGGAGTGTAATCACCTCCAGGGAATGTATTCACGCGTTCGAGAAGGAACATTTACTGAGTTCGTTGTATGTGCCAGGCACCGCAGGGGACACGCAAAGACCAATGAGCCGGCATCGCTGCGGTAGGGGCATACGGGAGGCACATGGGCAGAGCCATAACAGGGCAGGCACACACATGCCCTCACAGAGGTTGGCAGGACCCCCGAGGGGCTGGACAAGGGGTACCAAGGAGGGGCATCTGGGGCCCACCCTGTGTCAGGACCAGGGCAGGCTGGCCTCACCCCCCAGATGGTCTATTGTGGGAACAGAGGGACGGAGAGAGTGTGGGGCCCCTTGGGAAGGACCTTCTCAGGGCCCTGCGAAGCTGCTTTCTCTCCCACTGCAGCAATTAAGGGCACCATTTGGCTTTTTGATTGTGTCCTAACCTTTCATTAATTGGAAATAGAATGACAATGGCATAGGCCAGCAGGGCGGCGATTGCCGACTCCGAGTGGGCATCAGCTTGCGTCCCCCTCCCCACCTCCCCAGCCTCCCCTGAAGCCGAGCCTCCTACTGGGCCTCCTGGAGGGACAGAAGGACCCAGGCCTCCCTCCACCCCCCCTGCCATCTACCCCTTGCTGGCAGAGGCGGCCCCAATTGGATTTTAGTGTAGTCTCCCCCTCCTCTTCTGTATTTACATAATAATAAGTCTAATAAATAGTTGTCGAGAAGATGGATGAGGGGCCTGGCTTTATGTTTTCCTGACAGATTTAGTTCTTTATGAAACTCGCCAAAGCAGAGGCTTTTCTGAAGCTAATGAAAGGTAATCACCGCAAGGCCCTGGATGGGCTTAGCTGGACGTGATTGGAAAGAACGTGAAACTCAGAATTGGGAGTTTCTGGATTTGGAGCCTGGCCGTGCTACTCCTGGCCCAGTCGCCTCCCCTGTACGGCGGGCGGGCTGAGTGATGCCTGTCCTGTCTGAATCACAGGACGGGATGACAGTGCTTGGTGAGTCCTGCTGCATCCCTGGCTGTCATGAAGCCATCTGGATGGCCCCTTGCTCTCACCCCCCAGCCTCCTTCCTCGGGGCTCTGGCCTATCCAGTGGCCCACAGGAGGCACGGGCAGGCAACACCCTGTGCAAAAGAACCCCTGTCCTGGGAGGCAAGGAAAAAGCATCACCAGCCCCAGAGTTAATGTCAGGACACCTGCATTCTAGCTCTAGCTCTGCTCCTGTCTTGCTGTGTGGCTTTAGACAAGTGATGCCCCCTCTCTGGGCCTCAGCCTCTGCCCTTGAGCAATGAAGATACTCCATGAGCCAGCATCCGGATTGTCTGCACCGTTCCCGCCTCCAGTCCAGCGGGCAGAGAGTAAAGTGGTGCCACGTGCCCACGGCAGGGGGTGTTGGGACAGTACCTGTGGGTTAGGAAGGCTGGGCCCAGTGCTATCCCTGGAGAAGGAGCCAAGTGGAAACAGATGGAGGCCAGGGTACTTCTCTGTTCGCAGCCTACTCTCACTGGGATGTAGCCAGGGTCCCCTGCCGCAGCTGAGCTCACTTTGGGTCTCCCCACTATCTTACCCCTCCCTTCTCCGATAGGATGGCCTCCCCTCCAGCCAGCCTAAAATGTGACTTCTGGCTTCCCTTTGCTTGACTCTCATTCCTGTCCCTGCCTCTCGTAGGTCTCCCTTCTTTTCAACAGCCTGTGCCCCTTCCCTGCTCAGAGCCCTCCTCATCCAGCCTTCCCACGGGTGCCTCCTCCCTTCATTTCTGGCGTGGCAGACTCCGGCCCTGTGCCTTCATGGTTTCAACCCTAACTCTTCAACCAGATGAAGGGTGAGGAGTGGAGTGCTTCTGAGACACCTTCACGCGACAAAGAAGGTGGCCAGTCCCATTCTGCCACTTAGCAGATAGACTTAAGAAAGTTGGAGGCAGAACCTAATTTCCTCATCTAGAGAAATGGTGCCATTATTTCCTGACTTAAAATGGAAAGAACTTTCCATGTTCTTTCCATCTTACTTTACTTTCTCCCTGATATGCATCACTCTCATGCCTGAGTTTGGGCTCCCCTGAAGACAGATCCCAGGACCAAGAGTCGGGTACCACGACCTGTGGGTGGTGATCCAGGTGGCAGGGTGAGTGAGACAGGACTGGGGAAAGACCAGCAAGAGGGGCTGACGAGCTCAGCCCCACGGGGACCTCAGAGTTGTCACCCCAAGCACACGCAGAGCCTGGAACACTCCTGACACCTGTCTCCCACTGGTCGTGCCTCTGTGGGTGCAGAGGGCTCCCCCAGGCTTCAGAGGAAACCTGAGAGAGCAAAGCAGAGCAACCCCAAGGCTCCCCGCCCAGTGTGGACTCTGGCATCACACCACTGTGCCCCTAGTGAGACGGGAGGGGGTGTGGTGTGGCACCCCACCCGCTGCCCCACCGTTTGATTCACTACTAGATGCTTTTGTTATTTATCTTACCATCTGCTTTCCTCCCCCCACCCCCGCCCCCGCTCCCAACCTCACACAAACATAAGCTCCTCAAGTGCAGGGATTTGTAGCTGATGTTCACTTCTTTGCCCAAAACTGTGTCTGGTACATAGTAGATACTCAATAAACATGTGTTTGAATGAATGAGCAGATTAAGAAGAATAATGCACATAAAATTCTCAGCACAGGATCCCGTCATAGTAAGCATCCAATAACGTTCCCTGTTCCCATTATCAAATTAAGTGAACATGGCTGTGCCCTCCGCAGCCCAGGTGGGCAAAAGGCAGAGGCATTTTTCTCCCACACCTCCGAGACCCAGAGGCAGATGAGCTGACAGACGCAGGAGCCTGCGAAAAGCATGAGGTCAATGTAAGTGAGGCAACGTGAGCTCGTGGTTATTGGCAGTAGGTCAAGACTGAGCCCTAGATGCCCCGCCTCCATGCACATGACCCCTGACGGGCTGACTGATGGGGCTCTTGGGTCCTGCCCCAGGGAATACTTGTCCTTGTTAATTGTGTGTCAGAGGAAAGTTATTTCCCATGTCAAAGGCAGTTTCCTTTCTGCTGTCAGAAGCTCAAAGACTATATTCCAGTTCCAAGCAGGGAGACCATGTGCCTGGAGGTCCCTCTTCCCCGGGGCCAGGGCTGAGGGTCTCCTGGGCCTGCTCCCCGTGGCTCGGGGCTGTCGGAGCCCGCTGGCCCCTGGCTGCCTGTCATCTGTTGGGGCTCACGATGCCATTTGTTCTAATTCTTGTTGACATTTCATTTTACACGCTATTAAACGAACCTCTCCAGAAGTGATGGGAGAGAAGTTTGTTTTGGCGGGAGAGGAAACGTAGCGCATACTCTGGGGTCAAAGAAGGCCCCAGTTTATTTCTGTGATAGAAACCAGAGTGGATCTGGAGCCAGGCCCCACAGCCGAGGGTTTCGGCTCGGGTACTCCCAGGTCATCTTGCACGGAGGCGCTGAACAGCTCTGTTGTGTGCAGGGGCAGCTAATGCAAGAGGACCCTAGAAGCGGGCCCCACAGACAGCAGGCACCAGGCCCCCTCTCCTCCTCCCCACACTGAGACCCTTGGTTCTTTTTTTTTTTTTAATGTTTATTTATTTCTGAGAGAGCACAAGTCAGGGAGGGCTGGCGAGAGGGGGACTGAGGATCTGAAGCAGGCGCTGACCGCAGAGAGCCCGATGCGGGGCTCGAACTCACGAACCGTGAGATCACGACCTGAGCCGCCCAGGCTCCCCGAGACTCTGGATTCTTAACAGCTCCCTCTGGTGAGAGGCCAAGCCCGCACCAGCCAGGCTGTTGGCCTTCCTGGCGCCTGTAGTTAGCGAGTAGAGGTGGCAAATGCGTCAGGGTTTAGGAGCAAAGTTGGTCAGCCGCTCGGCGATGACCCTGCCCTTCTTGTTATCCCTGGAATAGCAGCAGCCGCTATCATGAGGTTACTCAAAGGAATGGTGTAAAGCATTTAGTCACGGCAAGCGTTCAAAGACTTAACTGTACATTGGGAAACCTCAGGGTGTGTGTGGATGGGGGGAGATGAAAATAAAAACAGAAACTGAAGCCAGAGACCGATACCTGGGTGCTGATCGCACTGTGAGGCGCGCAGCTGACCCCCGTCAGTTTTCAGTGTCCCCAGGTGGCTGCACGTGCAGCGAGTTTGAGAACGACTGAGTGACCATGCCGTAAGTGCTGTGAAGGAGGATTCGAAGCTGCTTTTAGAGAATGAAGTCATGGGTTGGGATCTCGTGGGGGGTGGTGGGTCAGAAGAGGATTCCTTGAACACGTCTTGTTTGTCCTGAGGTCCGAAGTAGGACTTTGCAGATTTTAATGGGTCTGCTATAAATCT
Organism: Panthera tigris; assembly: GCF_018350195.1. Taxonomy (NCBI): domain Eukaryota; kingdom Metazoa; phylum Chordata; class Mammalia; order Carnivora; family Felidae; genus Panthera; species Panthera tigris. The sequence continues at coordinate 94,776,095 of NC_056667.1, read as the reverse complement.
CCTGCGGGTCTTGCTTAAATGCAAATTATGATTCAGAAGGTCTGGGGTTGGGAGCGGAGGTTCTGGCTTTCTAATAAGCCCCCTGGTGATGCCAATTCTGTTGGTCTGGAGATCACATTTTGAGTAGCCAGGATTTAAGGAATGGTTAGGCATCACCTGGACAGTAGGGGTGCAGGTGCAGCTCTGGGACCTGTGGGGGCTAGCCCCCTCCCCGCTCAGGCTCTGGGTCCCCAGGGCTGAGATGTGACCCTCTTCCTCCCACACACAGCTCATCTGACCTTGCCCTGGCCTGGACTTCCTTAACTCTGGGACACTGTTCAAAGGAAGGGAAAATGCCAGAACCCTTCTTACTCCAGATGCCTGACCAGGCCCCCACTCACCTTTCTGCCTGGAATAGTTTGTCTCTGTGACACCATGTGGTGGCTAGAAATGCAGGCTCCGGAGCCAGACTGGCTGGGTTTTTGTGCCACTCTGTCATTACCAGTAGCATGGTCTGGAACAAGTGAGCCTCTCTGTGCCTCAGTTTCTTCTTCATTTATAAAATGGGTGGAAGGGAAGTATTAAATGAGTTACTACTTGGCACAGTTCTGGGCATATAGTGAGTCCTTCATAAATGTTGGGCTTTATTTTTAGCTATTACTGTTTTCTCCTTTCCTTCTCCCCTAGCAAACACACACACACACACACACACACACACACACACACACACACAGCTCCTGCCCATTCTGATTTGGGAAGCTAGGTGGGGAGACTTCCCTGCCCCCATCCCAGCGCCACTGTGGCCTACTGTGATTTTGTCACACTGCATAGTGTCAGCTCACATCCCTCCACTGCTCAGGACCTCATCTCACTCAGAGTAAAACCATAGTCCTCACCCAGCTGGCCGGTCCTCCACTTCTCTGGTGTCCTTGGCCTTCTCTGCCCCCCAGCCTCCTAACTCGCTAAGGTGCTCCTGCTTCAGGGCGTCTGTGAAGGCTGCTTTCTCTCCCTGGGCCCCCCTGCCCCCAGGAGACCTCACTTCTTCCCGGTTCCTGCCCTAACGCCCACTTGTCAGAGAGGTCCTCGGTTAGCACCCTCCATGAAAGTTGCCTGTCTGCCATGCTCTCAGTCCCCTTCCCCAGTGTTGTTCTTCTTCACTGTCCTCGTCTCCACCTGACACGTGTCTTTATTGATTTTGTCTCTCTCCGACTCTCCAAGGATGCAGGGACTTCTCTTTTGTTTACTGTTGCAACTTGGCTCCCAGCCTGGCACATAGAAGGTGCTTAATAAATAATTTGTTAAATAAATGATTAAGGGAGGTTCCATGTTTTTATGTGAACTAGGATAGCATCTGGCAGGAAATTGGCATTGAATTCCTGTGGAGTGAATGAATGAACTAGCAGCCTCAGACTCAGCTCAGACCCTGGCTGGAGGCAAGTCACTTACCTTCTCTCGTTCTGGATTTCCTTGTCTGTGGAAGGAAGGGTTCCTTCCGTCCCCACAGTCTATGATTCTTTGTTTTTTAGTTGTAGTCCACACGTTACATTAGTTTCAGGTGTACAACACAGTGATTCCGCACCTCTAAAATTTTTTTTAACATTTATTCATTTTTCAGAGACAGAGAGCTAGCAGGGGAGGGGCAGAGAGAGAGGGAGACACGGAAACCAAAGCAGGCTCCAGGCTCCAAGCTGTCAGCACAGAGCCTGACACGAGGCTCGAGCCCATGAACCATGAGATCATGACCTGAGCCAAAGTCGGACACTTAACCGACTGAGCCACCCAGGCGCCCCTGATTCTGCATCTCTGTATGTTATGCTATATTCACAGGTATACTTACCATGATTCTGCCTTTTTCAGGGGGCTCACGTCAGCAAGGAGACCAGTCAGACTGGAGTGAACTGACCTTGTGGGGGCGGGACGTGGGGGTATGTGAGCTGAAACGTTGGGAACATAGCCTGCGGTCAGACTAAAGAGGGCTGTGGAACGCTGGGCTTTGGACTTCAACTTCACCCCAAAGACACTGAGGAGCCACTGAAGATTGTTGAGTAGGAGAGTGGCCTGACCACTTTAGGAAGACTAAGTGGGCAGGGGAGCAGGCTGGGTGGGGTCCAGGGCATGGAGGGAAAGGCTGGCCAATCCACTTCCAGGCTGGGGGCTGAACCCCAGCTAGAAGCCTCTTCCCTTCTCCTCGAAGCTTCCTGGGAACCCAGATGGAGAGGTTGCCCTGCCCTAGTGTTCCCTCCTGCTGGGACCCTCAGGTGGTTACACTGCCGGTCCCTTCTTATGCCTCTAGGAACAGATGTGTTATCCTGAGAGAGAAAGGTTGTGACAGCCAGTGGCCTGTCTGGAGAGACTGCTGAAATTCCATTTATAGGGCAGGCATCCTGTTCCTCCTGCCAGTAAGACCAGCAGTTTTTGTGGGCCAGGCATGCACCTGCCTGCCCCCAGGGAGTCCGGTGACCTGGCCAGGGCTGGTGGGATGGCCAAGGGCTGGGGCCTCGTCGGCCTATGGTGCCTGTGGAGGGGGTGTCGGGAGCGGCCACCGTGGTCACGGTGTCCGTGCCCAGGAGGGGAACGTCCTGAGTTTCTGGGAATTCAAACTCATCATGTCCACAGTGTAGTCATGTCATCCCCCCACCCCCAAACCTCCTCCTTCTCCCTTGTTCCTCATCTTGGCAGGTGGCTCACCAGCTGTCCAGGAGTTAGCCCGACCTGGGATACCCAGGCAACCTCTCCCTCTCCCCACACCTCCATCCATCAGCGTCTGTCTGCTGTTGTGCCTTCAGATGAGGTCGACACGTTCACTCCCTGCCCTTTACATCAGACCCTTATCATGCTTCAGGCAAAGTGACTCAACTAGCCTTCCCACGGGTCTCCTGTCTCCAGGCTCACCCCCACCCCACCATCCTATGATTAGTTGCAAAAACCATTCATTAGCCATTTCCTCATTCATTCAACAAGCATTTATCAAGGGACCCCTATGTAGCAGGAACTGGGTGAATGAGAAGGCCCACGGTGTCTAGTGGGGGACACAGTGACCCAAGATCATGTGGATAATTCTATAATAATGGTTGGAGTTAGAAGCCCTGCATGGGAGGGGAAGGAGATCTGAGAGGGTCTGGCAAGGGCTGTAATCTATCGAGGCAGGGAGCAGGGAAGGGCTTATTGGGTAAGTGACACTTAAGCAGTCCCTAAAGGGTAGACGGGCCTTAGGCAGTGGCCGAATGGGGAGGTTCCTTGGAGAGTGCCCGTTGTCCTGTGTGTGGCTGCCCCTCGCTCACCAGCCTCAGCCCTTGCCTGTCCTTCTCCCTGCCTGGAGATACTAAACCCACTATCCAGTCTCTACCTAGAATGCCTTCTCTACCATCTTCCCCTGGCCACCATATTCATTCTTCAAGACTCAGACCCCTCCTCCAGGAAGCCCACCTGATCTTCCCGTTGAGCATCACAATCATACCTACCTTGTCATGTTATCTGTTCAGGGATCTGCTTCCTCCCCAGGACCCTCCCTCCTCCCCGTGACCCCTCTGCATACCCAGTGCTAGTGTGCAACAGGGACTTGCTAAATGTGATCAAGCTGAATAGCCTGAACCGAAAGACCTGCCCAGGCTGCCAGAAAGTGGTCACCAGCCCAGCCTCTCAGGTTCCTGTCCCTAAGCTGACAGCTCCACCAGGGCACAGCCATTATTCAGACTGGGGCTCTCCCCATCTCTTTATCAAAATACCAGCCAGCCAGAGGCAGTCCGTGCATGCGTGCGAGTGTGCGTGCATGTGTGTGTGTGTGTGTATAATCAGCAAATTCACAGAAAGCACAGTTTATCAGGATAAGATGTTTCCATGCTTTTCTCTATGAATTATACAGAGCAAGCCTGCACTGTGCATTTTGCTATTTTTATAAGGCAGTTTTGCAGAGTTTATTTTCCTTTAGCGCATTTGTCAGGATAATTACAGAGGGGGCACGTGTGTGTGTGTGTGTGTGGATAATTGGAAAGTGGTTTGGGGGGTGTTCCGTGCCAAGGGCAGGAGCCCTGTTCTCCCTGCAGACTAGAATGAGGTCCGGGATTCCAGGAAGACGCGCTCACTCCCCGGATCTGCAGCCGGATTTGGCCCCTCGGCCTCTCTTCCACACACCCGGACAGGCAAAGTTTGCCGGTCGGTTTGCAGCAAAGAGGCAACGCTTCTCCTCTGCCAAAATGAGGTGTGCTAATGCCCGCACAGTGCCTGGCACACGGGAGTGTCAGCAAGAGATAGGCTATCACCAGCTTCGTCATTATCATCATTAGCATCGTTGCCATTTTAACTATTATTTAGTATTCATTATTATTATCACCGATCATATCACTTAGAATCCTCAGCTCATTGTACCCATTACGCTAAAGATTTGCATCTCCCAGGGGGAAAAGACATGTTTTTCTTCTCTGTGAGCAATTACCACCAAATAAAGACAGGATATTAAAATGATTTCACTTATGTAGATATCTCCCTACATAAATGAGTAAAAACAGGCAGTTCAATTATCTGCGAATCAGGCGAGTAGGTGGTTGCACCAATAATCCAAAAGCCAAGGGTGGGGCTCTACAATCAACTCAGAAATCTCTCTGTGGTCAAGCCATGAGGTGGGGCAGGTTGGACCAGGCTGATGAAGCATCCAAAGGTCCTTGTAATAAGGTGGTTGAATATATCAAAGACTCCTGTCAACGTAGACTCTAGGCAGGGTAGTTCCACGAAGGTTCTTGTGAATTTGAGAATCTACTTGAAAGCCCGAGTCTTGTGTTTATGTGCCTGCTCTGAAGGCACAGATGATTTGGCTTTGAGTCTGCTGACCTCCAGGGACTCCTTCGTGCCTTACTTTGAAGTCAAGAAGAGGTGACTCTGACCAGCCAATTGCCCTGGAGAACAAACAAAGCTAAGAAGAATCGTTAGCTGGCTGTTCTTGAGCGTGGATCATCTACCAAGCATTAAGTGCTCTGTACACATTAACTCACTGGATGATCACACTGTCCCATGAATTAGGCTATCTGTATTTTATGAATGAGGAAGCCAAGGTGTAGCAGGTCGGAGCGATCGCCCACATCCACCAACTGGAAGTGACCATACCAAAGACGTAGACCCAGAGTCCAGAGCCTGGGCATTCTGCTGTGTCCCTGCCTGCAGTGTCCACACAGGCACAGAGGCGGGCACACACACATCACATACGACACACACTCACATGCTCACGCTCATGCACCACACCTACAATATTCGTGTGCACGCTCTTTGGCAGAGTTAGAGCCCTCTTACTGTCCAAGAATGATATTGGCACTTCTAGAACACACACAAGTCTGGCGGGGTGGTGGTGGTCTGGGATGAATTCTGATTCCCTTTGGGTTGAACAATTGCATTCATCTGGGCCTCCCATGCCTAGGATGGGGCTCCTTGCTGTGGCCAGTATCTGCTAGCCCTGGCCTCCCTGGTCCTGTCCATTGTTTTTAAGGAACATGTGCTTGGGCTGATCAGGCCGTGCCTTTGACTGAGTTGCCCCTCACCAGGCCAGAGATGGAGCAGGCACGGGGGCTGGGTGGGAGCTGGTGCATTTGGGCAGCCGTACAGCACCAGGAAAATAGCCCTCCCTTCCGTGCCTTGCACATCACTTCCAAATTGTCCTTTCTGTCCAGCAGTGGCCCATTTACAGGGTAAGAAAGCACTGGTTACTTGGAAAGATAGCTATGATTATGGCATGCTCTTACCAGGACAAAAGGTGATGTTCACCAGAGGAAAGAGGGGCCACCAGGGCCCTCGACACCCACCTGTTGTTCTCTGGATGGCAGGAGGGGCATGGGTGCGAGAGGAGACTAAGGAACTCCCAGCCTCCTCTCATCACACCCAGGCCTATCTGGCTGGTCCCTGCCACCAGCTCTCAGGACAAGCCAGGGGAGCCTTGACCTTGGAACCCCCTCCCCCTCCTCACTTAGCCCTTTGGTGGTGATGTTGCCAACTTTCTGCTGCCATGGGAGGATATTCCACAGCCTGTCTGGTCCCAGCCAGCTCCCCACACACCCAGGGGCACGTGACTCAGAATAAAAATTCATCTTCATAGCTGCCTTCAGATGCATATAATCAAGGGTAAATCTGCCTCTAAAAAAATCAGAACACACGTCATCAACATCAGAGCCAAACAGAAAGGGATTTGAGTAATATGCATTCCTCCAGTGACATGATGAACGAGAGCTGTCTACGTTTCTTAGGACAGGGGCCCCTTAGCTTCCGGGGGGTCAGGGCTGCTGCCTCCTGTCCTATGGAGGGGAGGGCAGTAAGGAAAGCCTAAACCCCATTATTGCCAATCTTTCTGTTCTCCCTCTCTCCCCACTGAATGGTGAACAACACTGGACAAGTCGTTTGCACTTCTGTGACTTGGTTTCCTCATCTGTAACATAAGAATGACCCTATAGGATTGTCATGAAGTTGGATGAAATTAACCAAGTGTTGGTGGTGAAGTGTCTTGCACACGATCAGAACTCACCAGATTTTAACTTTGTTCCCTTTTCTAAGAGCAGCATCTTAGACAAGCATGGGCTTGAACACAGGAGGGGGTAGGGGGCTTGGCAGCAGGTATCCTGAGTGGATTCAGAAGTAAGAATTGTCCGTCATCGTACTGCCTTGTCTCTGTGTCCTTATTAGAGAGTGTACCAGTCTCATGGGTTCGAGCCCCACATCGGGCTCTGTGCTGACAGCTCAGAGCCTGGAGCCTGCTTCAGATTCCACGTCTCCCTCTCTCTCTGCCCCTCCCCAGGTCACACTCTCTCTGTCTGTCTCTCTCCAAAAAGTCAATAAATGTTTAAAAAAAAAAAAAGAAAGAAAGAAAAGAAAAGAGAAAAAATTAGAGAGTGCACCAGCCTAATCCCCATTCTACAGAGGGTAGATGGAGGCCTACATTGGAAACACATTCCTGGCATGGGGCTAAGCCAAGGAGAGGTGATAGCTAGACTGGCCTGGACTTTCCAAGAACATTCACCTCTGAACCTTCACTTTTAAAAAGCAGGTGGGAGAAGAAAAGAAGAAAGGCAGGAGGGAGGGAGAGAGAATGGGAGGGGGTGCCCAAATGCCCCGGGCCAACCAGGGGGCCCTAGGTCCTTGCTGTGGCAGCAAAGGCCTGTTTCTATCACAGTGCCATTGCTGCCTCTTCCTTGAGGGCCCCCAGGTTGGAAGCAGGGGTTGAGGGGCTGTGCCAGCCTGGCTCTGGTTGGAAATGTCCCAGTGGCAGCACAGGTGGGTTCGGCTCCAAATGGACCCCTGGGTGGAGCTGAAGCTGCTCCAGGCTCTGAGGACCTTCTCCACACCATGACCCTGTGAACTTGAAGGCCTACTGTGCACTCTGACAATACTGAGAGCACAGCTGACCATGGTCAGCACATGCTATGAGACAGGGACTCCGAAGTTTCCTTCACCTTCGTACCGATCCTGCTATCACCTCCCCTGCAGTCCCACCCCTATCTGTAGAGGAGAAAACTGGGCCTTGCAGGGGTTAAGTGTCTCACTGAGGTCACGCGGCTAGCATGTTGACCGAGCACGTGTAACCAAGTAGAACCTGGGGTCTCCCTGGCGTCCTGGGCTAGCAATTAGGGTAAGCCGTGGCTTCTAGGGAGAAGACCCCTAACCCCAGAATCCAAACCCCAACCCAGCTGTGTCACTGAGCAGTGCCTCTGCCTTCCGGACCTGCTTGTCCATGTGAAACGCAGGCACTAAAATGAAGACTGCTCGAGTTGGCTCAGTGGCCACACCTCCCAGTCCCTGCCACCCACCTCCCAGTTGCACAGGTGAGGGGATGGCAGCCAGGAAACTTGAAGTGATTTACCTGGAACCACACAATGAGGAGCCTGGCTGCCACTGTGCCCCCTTTCCCAGGGTCTTTAGGAGGGTAAAGGTCAAGTGCTACCCTAGTGGGATGGATACAGGAGGAGTCTTCCTCTTCCCCGTCTATTCCCATCAGTGCATGTTGTTCAGTGCCCCACACCTACAGCACAAGCCCTGGGTGAGGGAAGGTTGGGGAGAGTTTTGGTTGTTGTTTTTTTTTTTAATGTTTATTTATTTTTGACAGAGAGAGAGACAGAGCACAAGCAGGGGAGGGGCAGAGAGAGAGAGAGAGAGAGAGGGAGACACAGAATCTGAAACAGACTTCAGGCTCCGAGCTGTCAGCACAGAGCCCAACACAGACCTTGAACTCAGGAATGGTGAGATCATGACCTGAGCTGAGGTCAGACGCTTAACCCACTGAGCCACCTGCCCCAGGGAGAGTTTTGAAAGTGCCTGGCAGTACCGGTGGATCAAACACTTTAATCCAAATTAGGTAAGTGCTTTTATGTCACGACTTAGAAGTGCAGATTAATGTGGCACAGGCTCCAGAGGAGAATATAGAGGAAACGTCTAGTAAAAGTCACTAAAGTTCTGTGGGTATAATCGTGGAATGCTTCCTGGAGGAGGAGTTGAAAAAAAAAACAGGATCGGGAACACCCATCGTCTTTGAAAGGTGAACCTTGGCCTCCCTGCCTCCTTCCCCATATGCATGCCACTCTTGATTTGGTGCTGCCTCCTAGGGGCCTCTCCAGCCCCCGCCTTCAGAGACTCCTCAGAGCAGCCCCCTGACACTTATGAGAGGCAGCTGTGATTTTATGTACGCTCTTCTGCCAGGATTCAGAGCTCCTGACCACTGTTCCCTGCAGCTCTCACAGGAAGCTCACATGGAACCCTAGGAAGAAGCTGTCTTCTCAGCTCAGCCCCTACCTCGTCCCCCTTTACGAACTAGCGTTCAGTAAGTGGCTGGCCCCGTGCTGAGGGGCCCCTGTGCCTCGTGTGCCTCATGGGGAGACTGGTACATTGTGGGTACTCCACGAGTGCTAATGACAAAAGCCCCCCGGCCAGAGGTGGCTGGCCCAGACGGGAGCCCTTTGCTCCCACACGCCGCACCATCATGCCACATGGCACCGCTCCTTTTTAAGTCTCCAGCCCATCCATGTGCAAACTTTTAGCCTGACCTGCCATTCCCGGTGGGGCCCTCCTCCAGGGCCAGCTTCCGGATGGGTGAGTGGTATGGGCAGTAAGAGTCACTGCGAAACCAGGAGAGCGACATGTGACGACATGGGTGCCCTTGGAGGGCATCGTGGCCAGGCGAAAGGAGCCAGTCACAGGAAGCCAAGTATGTTTAATTCCTCTTGCACGAGATACTTAGAGTTCTCAAATTCACAGAGACAGAAAACAGGATGGGGGCGACTTAGTGTTTAACGGGCAGAGTTTCAGTCTTGCCATCACTGGAGATGGACAGTGGTCCCGGCTCCACGACAGTGTCGATGGACTTAATGCCATAGATCTGGACACTTTAAAATGGCTAAGCTGCTAAAAACCAACCAACCAATCTGAGAGACGGAGGCCTAAGCCCAAGCAAAAAGATGGAACCGGTCGGGAGCTGGTCCACGTGGAATGCACAAGAATGGCCCCAGTGATGGCCACACCCCACTCCCCAGAGACCCTGGATGTGTTGCCGAGGGGGATTAAGGTAGCAGATGGGAATCACAGTTGCTAATCAGCCGCCCTTAAGAAAGGGAGAGTATCCTGGCTTATCCAGGTGGCCCAGTAGTGTCGTAAGTGTCCTTACACGTGGAAGAGGGAGGCAAGAGAGGGCAGAGGGATGCCATGGGAGAATTTGCCGTGCTCTTGCTGCCCTTGAAGGTGGAGGAAGGGACTGCAAGCCAACACTTTGAGCCCACTGAGACCCATTTCAGACCTCTCACCTCCAGAACTGTGAGACGATATGGTTGTGTTGTTTAAGCCACTGGGTGGTAACTCATTACGGCGGCAATAGGAAACCGATACAGTGGCTGAGCAGGGACGTTCGGAACTCTGCGGTTCCTGCCGCCACAGCGAACCTCCCACCGGAAGCTCCTGTGTCAGGCTGGCCTCTTCCCTATCCTCGAGAGGTGTCTTAAGGGGACATGTAGGAAGGATGAAGGGAGCCCTCACACCGTGGGACAGGAGATGAGTCACTGCAACCGCCCCTAACCAGCGAGCCCTAAAATAATGGTAACCGCGAGAGCAAGCCCTGACATAATACTATGTGCCAAGGGCTGTCCTAAGCCCTTGCTCTGTACTAACTCATAAACTCCTCCTAATCATTATGTGAGGTAGTTTCTGCTTCGCTCCACTTTACAGATGAGAAAACTGAAGCCCAGAGAGGGTAGGTGACTTGTTCAAAGTCACACAGCCTGTAAGTGGTATAGCTGAAATTTGAACCCAGCCTCCAGAATCTTTGCTTTCAGCTGCTACACTATGAAAATAATAGGCTGCCCTTTCTGTGGGACCCATTCCTTGAGGAGGAAAGAGTCTGCCTTCAGGAGGAATTCTATGAAGTTTTGGCAGGGCGGGGGGAGGGGGGGGGCGGTTCCCTCCACATCCTGCTGGTTTCACTTGTTTCTTTTGGAATGTGTGAAGGCCCCATGAGACATTGCCAAGGCTCTAAGAGTCAAAGCTCTAAGAAAAGGTATCCTCAGAGAAACGTCCCTCCGTCCTCGTCTCTGCCCCCTGTTGTCATCCCCCCTTCTTTCCACCCCTTTCCCACTTACCTCTTGTAGGTAACCAGTCTCTTAAGTGTCTGGCTTATCCCTCCTGTATTCCTTTTGCACAAATGAGCAAGGTATCTGTGTCCTTTCTTCTGTTCCTTTCTTTCTTAAGTGATGGGTGGCATCACTGTGGGCACTCTTCTGCACTTGGCATTTTAAGATGCAGTATCTTAACTACTTAGCAGGATGTTCGGGAGGAACTTGGGCAGAAAGCTCGGTGACGATGTGCCGGGCCCAGCTTCCTTCACCACAAAGACGGGAGCTGGGGTGGGTCCCGGAGAAAGAGCCCCACTCACCATAATACACTCACGCTTCGGTTTAAGACAAAATGACCTGGGAGTGGCACGACATTGCTCAGCCAAAGAGCTGAGCTGCCTGGGTGTGTGCCCTCAGAGGCCTCCTTCCTGACGTGTCCAGATTGCCACAGCTGAGCCTCTCTCTACCTTGGCCATCCGTATAAGGAAGAGACCAGAATCCCTGTGTTGCTGGGGGGGAGAAACTGAGGCTTAAAAGGGTTTTTAAGCCATTTACTCAATCACATGATGATTCAGCACAGAGTCAAGCCAAGACCCTATTTTTCTGTGTAACACTCGGGTGTAGTCAGGTGCTTTATGGAGAACTGAGGACCAGAGGCAGACAGGTGCCGACCACCGGGGACAAGGTGGGCAGGAGCCAGAAGCCCCTCGCCCCAGTCTAGGTGCTGGCTGGTTTCTTGGCTTATTTGCTCAGCCACTGATTCAGTTACCCATCCGGCCAGGAATTCACCGAGCAGCACCTTCCCTCGCTGCAGACAAAGAACTTGCCCGTCCTGTGGATAAAGAGGGCTGGTTTATGCGTCATGTTACACAGTGTTAAACACACCCGGGCCCCTGGGTTGTTTTTGGGTTCAGCAGTTAATGGAGACAGAGAGTGATGTGAGCGCCCTTTCGGGTCCCCTTCAGCCCCAGGGTTCACTGACTACGAACATGGAGAGCTTTCCTCTTTGTTGTCACCTCGGTTTTCAAGCCAGTTTGCTGTGAATCCCAAACCCAGGCCCAACACAACTTGCTGTTTAAAAAAACAACCCCCCCCCAAAAAAACAGTGAATTGCATCAAATCACCTCGCTTTGTCCCGCATTCCGGCAGCCTTTCTAAATCTGCCTACCTAATTAGCTTCTTCTCCTAACCCAAAATATGATTAAATCTGTATTAAAAATATCTATGCAGAGTAGGATCAGACACACCTGAGCATTTCCTAAATTTAGCAAAGGACAATAGGCTCTGGGTTACTTTAATTGGGTGCGGGATTGCTGCAGGAATACATTTTAATTTGGATTTCCAGAGCGTTTCTCTCTGTCTCCTGCCTTTAAATTGCGTAGCAGAGGAAGGGGGAGCATAATGGGACCCGTTCATAACTGCCCTCCCTCCCGACTTATCTCAGAGCTGAATGAACAATGCGAGGCTGGTGGAGGAGGGGACAGGCGGGAAAGGGTGTTCCCGTCCATCCGCTCATCCGCTCTGGCTCTGCTGGGCTGGGAACACAGCTTTGATGGGTAGCAGCACCAGCAGGGTGGCCCGGCCCTGTGGGAGGGAAGCAGCTATGGGATACCAGCAGCACCTTCCTATCACCCACCTGTCCCAGGGAGTCCCCGTAGTTCCCTCTGCTTTCTGGAGCTTATGGGAGGAGGTGCTCGCTCAAAGCTGAGAAATAGCCCTGCAGTTCTGGACAGGCCTGGGACAGTTGGGAAGGAAGGATTTCAACCAGGGGCATCTCCAAGGCACTAGGTCAGTCCCAGTGCTGAAAGATGAAACAGTGCCACTCTCGTAATTATAATGATATTCCCCCCACCCCCAGCTGCCCCCGGGAGGTACAAGGTGGGCTTCTTACAAACGGCTTGAATGACTTCCCTGATTGTACCTATCCCCCTTCATCACCAGGGAAGAAAGAGGCCTGGGTGTCTCAGCACCTGGAAAACACTGGATGCATTTGGTTTTGCTCAGTGGAGAGCTGGTTACCGACACGGCGTGGAGGCGTTACCAGCCTAGAACCCAGGAGGCCTGACTGCTCAGAGACCAGAAGTGGGCAAGGTCCCAGAAGGGCAGGGGGGCCTGGCAGGCTGGCGTGAGCATGCCCTCGGGGTTCTCCACTCCCTGCTGGAATTCTTACAGCAGGTGCTTGCAACTGATTTTCAATTTGCAAAGCAAAACAAATTTGCATGAATCTGGAAAAATCCACAGGAAAGACTGTTTAGATTTTAACGCAGCTGCTGGAGCCATTCAGAATCCAAGTTTACAGGAGGCTCTGTTAACCCCGATGCCTTCACAGGCTTGTTATCTCTCCTTGGAAACAGTCATGTCCGCCGAGCAGAGATTCCCTCCTCTGGTCCCAGGTGATGCTGCCTTCCCCCGTCCTGCACATTGGAAGACAGGGGCAGTAGGTGGAGGTAGGAAGGGCTCTCACATCCCGTATCCCACCTCCCGCAGTGACACTGCTGCCAGGAAGAGCTGTCACAGGGAGCACTGTGAGGTCCACTTGGAGCTGCCCTGAAGCCCTGGGGCCAGGACACCCAGGGGCACCTGTAAACTAGACTCAGGTCCTGTTCTGGCGGCACCGTCGTTCCCAGCTGGCCCCTGCCCTCTGCCTGCTCTGCCTTGGGGCTCCCTGTTCCATGTCTCCACATCGGTCCCAGCCAGCTAAGGCTCTGGGGGAGCAGGGGATCCCCACCCCAGGACCCGTTCTCCTTCCTGTGTATGGTGACCCCACCCCCTCTGGGCCATTCATTTAACAGGTAATTTGTCACCATGTGACGGGTGCTGTTCTAGTCATCTGGGGATACGGCAGTGAATAAAGTAGAATGCAGTTCCTACCCTCATGGAGCTGATGTTCTAGTGGGGGTTGATAATGAAGAGATACATAAGCAAAAATAAAAAATAAAAATAAAAAAAGGAACCCTGTCAGGTGGTGGGGACTGCTGGGTTAGGAGACCAAAGTGGAGTGAGAGGGTGAACAGAGGCCTGGCAGTTTTGCTCAGGCAGCAGGCAGGGAAGGCCCCTTGAGACACGTGTGGCAGTCACAGGAAGCAAGGGAGTGAGCCATGCAGGTGTCTGGGAGACCCCCGTGCTCTGATCTCAGCCTTTCTGCTCTAGCATTTGTAACACGGTTGTAATTTCTGGTTCACAGCGTCTCTTTTCTGGTGAACTTTTGTTGCCCTATGGTGGGGGTATATCATTTATATCTGCACCTCTGGTGCCTAGCCCATTGCCTGGCATAGAGTAAGGGCCCAGCGAATGTTGAATGGATGTGTGGATGGACGGATGGATGGAGGGAAGTGGGGGAGAGGGCAGGGAGAAAAAAGAGAGAGATGAATATAGGCACTGCCATCATTCACATTTCATCCTGGAAAGCCCAGCACCTCTTTGGTGAGTGCTCTCTCCCTCTGCGTGCCTGGGAAGTGGTGACTACCCTTTCACCTCTTGTCAAGCCTGCCACACAGAACGACATTGGCTATCCCCCCATGTTCCCTGTGCTTGGTATTTCAATGGCTTATAGCCAAAAGAGGGAGGCAAGCCCGTCAGGGATGGGGTTCCAAAGTGGATGGCAAAGTGATGTGCCCTTCTTTACCTGTGGGTGGGAATGCCCAGGTCTGGAGGCAAGACCCAGGGTGAGAGGAGTTGGGCAGGCTTCCGTGGTGGAGGGGGAGGAGGTTCTCTGCCCCAGCCTTCCCAGTCTCCTCAGCCTGGGGCTCCCTCAAAATCCCCCCTGGAGGGCGGCCCCAGCTTTCAGGTCTGCCCTGATTCCTGAGGAGTGGAGAGTCCTGGGAAGTGTTGGTAACTGACTGTAGGAAATGGGAGGGTCATGCTGGCCAAGCTCAGAGATCAGAAGGCCCAAGAGGTGAGGAGTATTGTTTTGGAACAGGGAACGTTCTAAGCTTCCAGAATGCTGTTTTCTTGCTCCTCTTCCCTGCCTGTTGATAATTCTGACATTAGGCAAGAAGAGTCTTCCTGGTCTGTGGAGTTTCGTATCCCGGGACACAGAAGCAGAGAGCCTTCCAGAAACACTGCTTAGAATCTAGCCTGGCCCCTCAAGTGCCCATAACTGTTGGCAGTGCCCAAAGCTCTGGAATAGGACAGAAGGCAACTTTAGAGCCACATTGTATCTTTGGGCTCAAAACATGGGGTGTTTGGTTTTGGCTGCCTAGCAAAGAGAAAGAAATGTGAGGCTAGTCTGGCAGCCATCAGATTAAAGTTAAGAAACTTGGGGCGCCCGAGTGGCTCAGTCGGTTAAGCATCCGATTTTGGCTCAGGTCACGGTCTCGCAGTTTGTGGGTTCAAGCCCCCCGTCGGGCTCTGTGCTGACAGCTCAGAGCCTGGAGCCTGCTTCAGATTCTGTGTCTCCTCCTCTCTCTGCCCCTCCCATGCTCATGCTCTCTCATTGTCTCTCAATAATAAATAAACGTTTAAAAAAAATTTTTTTTAAGTTAAGAAACTTTATGTCGTGCCTTGACCTAAGAGAGGAGGCTCTGGAATCAGAGACACCTGGCCGTGGATCTGTGCACTGACATCACCAGCTGTGTGACTTTGGGCACATCACTTACCCTCTCTGGGCCGCACAGTCCCTGGCTGGAAAATGGGGAGATGGTGATAGTTTCCACCCCACATGAGTACTGTGAGGATTGACTAGCAAAGTAGATGTAAATCGCCCATAGTAAGTACTCACTAAGTACTGTCTGACACCTTGCGAGGGAAGATCGATGGAGTGAAGGGGGATGTGTGTTTAGAAAAGAGAGGACCGGAGAGGAAGAAAGAGACCAGGCATCTTCCAGAGGGAGCGCTTCTTAGAGCTGGCCAGCTTTCAAGAACAGGAGTAAATGGTGTTCTCGACCCAGGTGACGACCCAGCCCTCTCCGCGGGCAGGCCCCTCTGAGGCAGTGAAGAGGTCAGACTCTGACCGCACACATCTGCACCTGAACCCCAGAACTGCCGTTCCCAGCTCTGTGAGCTTGGATGTCTTACCTGCCTCCACTGTAATAATAGAGAGGCCTTGACGTTTAAAGGATATAATGTATACGCAGTGCTTAATGGTATCTGTTGTCCGTAATTGCTCAATAAATTGTAGCCATTATGTCTCCTCCTACTGCTACTCTCACCCACCATCACAGAACAGATTGACCCACCCTAATGTCCCTGCTCCTGCCCCCAACTCAGCTTAGGGAACTTTTATGCTATGGGAACCACAAAGCATGGAGATTCCTCACACACAAACCATTTGGTATTGAAGTTAAGTAAAATTCACTGCAGAGTTGCCCTGATACATTCTTAATGGTATGCATAATTGTTTCTGAGCTGCACAATAATTAGACATAAATGGTAAGCTAGGCATGTAAATGAAAATAATTAGTATATGTAATAATTAGGCAAAGAAGGCATTTTTGTGATCAGCTGGGAGGAGGGGGGGATAGAGGGCTGCGTAAGAGGATCGGCGGAGGGGGAAGGATGCCCGGGCCCCATCCTTCTATCCCACAAGAGAGGGCTGGCCCCTTTTTCGGGTCACATCAGGGCCAGACCCCATCGGCTATCGTGTCCCAGGTTCCAGTGCTGGGGCTGGGCAAACCACTTAGCCGGGCATTCTTCAAACACTGGACTTAAGACTAGAGAAGAAAGAACACAGCTGACTGCCCCTGGGAGTCTCAGCAGGCCCAGGTGGGAAGGGACCCCCTCCTCTACTCAGAGAGTCAGTGCCTGAAACAGTGACTGGGACATGGAAGTCCTGAAGGTCTGTCTGGTAAATGAATGCGTGCATGCATAGAAATGCCTCTGGATGAGATGTTTGTAACTGAGGAGCAGTGGGAAGATAGGAGAATTCAGGGTGATGGGAGAACACAGGAAGCTGGCGGGAAGCACGGCAACCCCTTGACAGGCCCTAAGCAAAGCGGTCAGGACTGTCTGTTTTGAAGCCCGGGCCCCTTGCGCTCAATTTCCTGTGCAATTAGCTGTCCCGTGCCTCAGTTTTGTGCCCTGTGAATTGGAGACAGGCTGTGACAAGGATTAGTGAGTTAATATAGTTAATAGTGGAGAGTGCTTAGCCCAGTGCAGGGTGCACTGTCATGCAAAATAAAGCCACTTATTAGCCATTTTTATGGCCCTTTCTGTTAAGTATCTGTGCCTTGTGGAACCTAGCTTGCGTACTTCTCCATAGCGTAGCAGCGGAGAGGGGGACACAGGAGTGGGAGCTGTAAGAAGCAGTTCTGACTTGAGGAGCCCTGGTGAGGAGGCAGGCCAGGCTCCCAGGGGCTCAGGGAACAGGACAGGCAAGGTCCCTGCCCACCTGGAGCTTACAATATAGTGGGGGTGGGGGAGATGGTTAATAAACGTAAATAAAACATTAAGTGGTTCAGTTAGTGCTAAGTGCAGTGGAGACCAGTGGAGAGGCTCAATAAAGAAAGCCCGAGGGGGTGTGGGGTGGGGGAACCACATTGGCCCAGAGACAGTCGGAAGGTCACAGACTCTTTGCATCTAAATGTGTGTGTGGGGGGCGGGGAGGGGGGGTGCTTACTCTGTGGCTTTTCTGGGATGAAGTCAGCTGGAAGCCTCTCTCTCCCCACTGCCGCCTAGCCGGGGTTTGCTTGGGGAATGCATTATGCTATCCAGTGTTTTACAGAAAGAACATAGTGAAACGACCTACCCAAGGTCACACAGCTAACAATCAATTAATTATTGGGCAGATCACCCGTGTAAAGCCAAGAAAATATATTTGTAAATGCTGATTGCTCCCCTTGGGGCATTGTTTACCAGTGAAGGACACTGTACTAATACACGGTCCTATTTTTACTTCTTGCAAGGCAGGTGTTCTTATCCCAGTTTGTAGATGAGGAAACTGAGGCCCAGAGAGATTAAGTGACCTTCCCAAGGTTACGTAGTTAGAACCCAGGTCTGCTTGTGTCTGACTCTAGAGCCTGTCCTGTTAACCGATAGAGTCGCTAAGTGAGAAGAAGCCACTGTGGTGTTTCCAAAGCTAAATGAGGAATTTGAGAGAGTAATGTAAGTGGATAACAGTGCAGGCTCTAAATTCATATTCCTAGGGTTTAAATCCTGGCCTGGCCACTTACTAGCTAAGTGACCTTGAGCAAGCCTCATGACCTCTCAGTGCCTGGTCGATACAGTGGGGATAGTTAACAGTAACCTCTCATAGCATCCTTGTGGGCACTAAGTGAGTTAACCCATGTAAACCATTAGCACCTGGCCTGACACAGACATTTACTGTATGTAATTGTTATTATTACAATTATTATCAATTATTACAATTATTATTACAAATTTTATTATTAAATTAAAATTATTAATTTTATTTTATTAATTTTTAAATATTTTTAAATTTATTTAATATTTAATATTTAAATATTTAATAATAATAATTATTATATATTATAATAATTATTAATAATGGTTTAATATTTAATATTTAATAAATTAAATTTATTTAATATTTTATTAATATTTTATTATTAGAATTATTTTATTTAATTAAAATTAAATAAAAATTATTATTATAACAAATATTATTACAATTATTGCTATTATTATCAAGAAATGCAGTCATGACTTGTTGGTTCCCAGACCCTCCTTCCAGTGGCATAGCCATTTAACCAGCCAGGGGAGTGCCAGAGTGAGCCCAGGCAAGGCACATGTGGCCTGGCTGGGGTTTTCTCTAATGGGGAACCCCTTACCTAGGCAGGACCCAGAGCTGGGCTCTGGCCCCTGGACTGTGACTGGCAGCACCCCATTCTGGATCAGGGGGGCTCTCTTGCCTCTCCCTCTACTCATGATAATGTGACTCAGACCCCTGGCTTGGAGTATGACACTGTGAAGGCAGGCATGACCTTATCCCCCAAAGAAACAGGGCAGAGACCTGTTTGCAGTTGGTCTAGCTCAGCACATCTCAGTGTCTGGCATGATGTGGGCACACACTGTGGGGTTGCTGAATGCCAGTGCCGGAGGAGAGGACTCCCACAGCCTCTCCTTGAGAGCAGGGAGTGAGGCCGGCTGGCCCCTTCCTCGCTCTGCCCGGTTCCCCACCAGTCAGCTGACTGCAGAGGTCAACGGGACATTTGATGTCTGAAGGTCCAAAGCATCAGCTGACACCCAACCTCACGCTGGCCCCTGGACACACAGGATGCCCCAAACGTGAAGACAAGCAGTGAAGGCCTTGGTTTCCAGAAACCTGACCTGGCTCCGCGGATCCCTGCCTCAGAAACGCTCACTTACTGAGTGCATCTACTTGCAGAGTCTGGCTCCTGTCCCAGGTAGGAGACAGTGGTCAGGAAGGAGGATGCCTGTGTCCCTCTCAGGGTCATAGCCAGAAGCAATATGTTTTCCCCTCCAGGGAAATTAAAGAGTCAGGTGCAAGGGAGCCCGTGTCTGGAGGGAAGACAGGTCGGGCTGTTATTTCTCAAGTGCATCATGTCCTGAAATAGCCCAGAGCTGCAGCAGCCTTGACATCTCTCTCTGCCTAAAGTAAGTTGGTCCGAGGGCACTCTTGTCCTCGTCCTGCACATCAGCAAAATCCTCCTGGGGAGGGAGGCACTTTCTAAGCACAAGAGGCCCTTGGCCACTCCGCTGGGACAGCCCCGGAGCCGAGCCTCCAGCTTGCGGCTGGGTCTCCTGTGCCCGTTAACAGCCAGAGGAGAAAAACTCCCGCGCCTGAAGTGGGAGCTGGAAATGCTTCTGGATGATCTGGGCAGGCTGATTGAACCCCAGTCTCCACCTCTCTTAACTGAATGTTCTGCAGGGCCTGATGTTCTCCAGAATCTTCCACGCTCCCTGAACATAGCGTTTATTGCTTTATTATAGCACTTAGCAGCACGCCATCGTAATTATTTGTTTATATGTCCATAATGCTCTCTTCTGGGCTGTCGGCTCTCCAGAGGGAGGATGCTCACGTTGCTCACCTTTGTGTCTTCAGTCCCACGCTCAGTGCCCGGCACACAGGTGCTTGGCAAATGCTGTGGATGGGATGTGAATGAAGGGAGGGAGCGAATCACAGCCCTCCTGGTAGTGCCCGTGGGAGCCATCTCTGGTGACTGCTCGTGGGCAAGGGGAAGCCTGGACAGGGCTCTGCCGGGGATCCTTGCCTCAAGGCATGTCCCTTGCCTGAGGGACAGCTCACGAATTCCTTCGTGATTTGAAATCCCAAGCCCTGCACACCTGCCCGGCAGCCCAGCGCTGCCACGCCCTCTGTCCAGACCCCTCTCTAGCCAGTGGTGCTTACGGTGGCCCTCTGCCCACCCCACTGCCTTCACGCAGGGGAGAGGGGTGAGGAGGGGGCCATTCACCTTCCTGGGGCACAAGCCCCTGCCCCTCTGCTGAGGAGCTTAGAGCTTCCAAGGAGGTAATAAGGCCCCTGCTGGTTTTTCATTGACACAGAAACGTGTGCTGCCTCCTTAGCTAAAGGCACAGAAATGCATTTCCAAGATGTTGACCCAGGTGTTAGAATGCGGGAGATTAGAGTCCTGTAGACGAAAGTGAAAAGGTCACACATACACACACACACACACACACACACACACACACACACACACACACACGACTGCATGTGTCAGTGGAAGGGCCAGCTGAAGCTCTCTGGAGCAACAGGGAAGGTGATTTGAGGGAATGTGGAGCCCAGGAAGAAGGAAGAACATGGGATGGGTTAGGGGCAAGTCTCAGCTTCTCAGACTCAGCCCTGTACTGCGGATTCAGATGGTGATGACCGGCTAGACAAGGGAAGCAGGCGGGAATCCACCTTTGAGGGTGTGTTCAGTGCTGTCTAGCTTTGTGCATTTATGTCTGCCCCAGTGAACCCACCCTCTCTGCTCCAGCATATCGGTTCTCAAAAATGCATCTGAGCGAGAGGTCTGAAGAGTCCTGGGGAATGTGCCTTGGAAAGGTGGAGCTGTGGGGCTTTTGCGGCCATGGATTCCATTCTAGTGGTGGGGAAACTGAGGTTGAGAGGTCAGACAATCTGTGCATGGCCACCCATCAATGAAGGCAGAGCCAACATAGAACCACGCCTGTAGACTCATGTCCAATATCTGTCCAGAACCCTCGGGGATGATCACACCTGAGGACACGCGTGCGCCTGGCTCATCCCCAGACATAAGCCTTAAAGGTAAGGTGTTATCTCTGTTTCACTTACAGAGGAGACACTCAGTAGACATTGACTGACACCTTTCATTGCTATCTCATTGAATACTCACAACTAGCATATAAAATAGGGACTGCTCTTCTGTTGATGAGGCAATTATGACTCAGAGAGGTCAAGTTACATGCCTCAAGTCACACAGTTACTAACTGCTGGAAATGGAACTTACGGACAGATCTGGCTTCACAGCCAAAGGTATCTATGTGGCACAGTTTCAGCATGCTTCCTGTATGTTTGGGTACTGATCCAAGCCCTTCCGTGCACTAAATTAATTCTGCCCACAACCTACGAGATAAAGGCTATTATTATCCCTTTTAAAGGCACAGAGAGCCTAAGTATCTTTCCCAAAGTCACACAGCCAGTAAGGAGCAGAGCCTGGATTTGAACCTCGACTTGCTGACTCAGAAGACTCTTAATACTGTACCAGGTGCACTCAGTAACCATTTGTTGAATGAGCGAATAGAACAGGACTGACTGCTGGTATGTCACAAGAATCCCTCCCCTGCCAACCATGACCTCATCACCTCTCCTCAAAACACAAAGTGAAAACCACTTAGCTGCGTTGGAACTGGCTGGAACCGCGATTTTACCTTGAGTTCTAGGCAGTTCCTCCGGCTGTCTCCCTCCCTTTCCTCCTGCCACTGCCACCCCGCTCATGAATTAAAGATGCTTCCTGTGGCCATGGGTTCGTAATGGTTTTGCCTCCTTTGTGTTCATCTTGGACAAATTAGGGCTGCCTGGAAGCACTCTTGGGCTTCAAGGCAACAAATAGTTGGAGGCAGACATGTCTACAGAGCGAGTTTTTCAGCTGCCTTGAGAAAAGAACACCCGTGGCTGCTGCAGTAACTTAAAGAATTTTTTTAAATAATTGCTTACCCACAAGCGCCTTCCCGCTATCATCTCCACCATAATGCCTTATATTTAGGTACCCACGTTATCTCCCCAGGAGCTCCGAGCCCTAGTTTATCCTGATGATCTTCCTAACAGCTCTGGGAGAGGCGACGCCAGGTTGCCTTTTCAGCTCTAATGCAAGAAGGAAAAGTCAGTTCTGAAAATAAGCAGTGACTGCTCCTATCCAAAGCCTGGGACAAATCAGGGGGTTGATGGCGCCATGGGGGAAAACATCACTGGGAACAGTTGGGAGACCTGTACTCTGAACCTTTGCTCTGCCGTTATTAACTAGCTGTGTTACCTTGGGCAAGCCACTCACCCTCTCTGAGCCTCAGGAAAGCGGGAGATTAGGACGAAGATGATTTCTGAATTAAGATGTGGCAGATGGGTGTGCTCGGAAGCCAGGGCTTGAATTCTAACTGTTCCGTCTCCTACCCGTGTGGCCTCGGACAGTGTTCTGTATATACCTCGCTTACCAACGTCCGAGTTCAAAGCAGTGAAACAGAGAAGGAATTTCATGCGGGAAATTAGTGACCAGGTGACGAAGAATGAGAAGCCAGACTGGGGGTGAAGAGGTAACCAGGCATTAGCAGGACGCTACTGCCCCTGGAGGGAGGCTGTATTACGGGAGCCCGCCCACTGGCATGGCTTTGCAGAAGGTGCAGTTGTGACGGCTGGAGGGAAACACCACACAGCAGAGAAGGGAGAAATACCCTGGCTTCTCACTTCCTCCCACCCTCCAGTCTTCTGCCGGTGCCTCCCATTGGCTGAATCCAGCTGGAAGCCATTTGGCGCAGGAACCCAGGAAATGTAGCCCGTGGAAGGCATGGGTCCGAGGGCCAAGACTTGCAGGACCAGTGTGCTCTCTTTGCCTGAGTGTCTCCATCTGTAAAATGGGACGATGACGTTGCCCGTCCCATCATGTTGTTGGGAGGATTGTGTGAGATAACACATGCGAAGTCCTGGCCTGGTGCGTGCTAACATTACCGATTGATGAGAACTCTTAATTCTTAGCATCTTCTGATTCTTTCCTTTGTAACTGACCAGGTGGGTCTGAATGTGGGGAGAGCTGCACCAGGAAGTGTTCAGGCAGAGATTGTGTTCTCCGGACCAAGGGAGAAGGAATCTGTCATTCATTCAACAAACAAGGAATGCTACCATATAACAGATACTGTGCTAGTTCCAAAGGGCTCAGAGATGCAGGGTATGTGATCCAGGCACAGGCTGCAGATGAAATGGTAGTTTTTACAATCAAATCACTTTTTAAATGATGTTTAAAATTATTTGCACAATTAAGGGTTTTCTCTAAAGAGGCCCAGACCGAGCTCCTATTTTCCCACCTCCCCTGCTTACCCTTCTCTTCATTCCTCTCCTAAAGGCCACACAGTCCTTAATTTCTCTGTCTTATCTAGACTCCGGCTTAGTGAGCTCTGAGTATCAAGGGTGATTTGGGCCTGAGCTATTCAAGTATCTTACTTCTTTCACATACAGGTCATTCTGTTTGTCCCTCGAGATCCATTTTCCACCCTTCTGGGTGCCCCGGACTTCATCCCCAATCCTGTCTTGCCATCAGGTATCTAGTTGAGTCACCAGCAGGGGACCTGCGGGTGGGAAAAGAGACGCTGGGGTATTTATTCCCCACTTCGCCACTGCTGTGGACGCTGGTCCATGATTAGCACTCCAGCCAGGCAGCCCCTGCTCCCTCGCTCAAGCCCTTGATGCCTCTGCCCCTGCTCCATCGGCAAGGGGCTAGTGACAGCCTCCGGCCACTGCTAGTTCCTGGGTACCCGGGCATCCGTTGTTGGCCCCCTCAGTCCTGCCCCACCTCTACCAACGATCCTTCCATCAGAGCCTCTGGACCTCCTGAGTTTGTTAACTGCCTGACCCTGACCCAAGCTCCTTTGAAGAATAAGCTGCTTGAGGAGGTGCTGTGGTTTAGTGGCGGGTAGGAGGGCCTTTACGCCAAAGGACTGTGAAACCATATTCCAGCGAAACTTTTTTTTTCAACTGTAACCTCAGGCAAGTTACTCAACCTTTCTGAGTTTCTTTCTTCAATTGGTTTACAGAGGTCAGAATAAGAATAGAGGAAAAAAGGCAGCAAGAGACAAGGATCCCCGCACAGTGGGGTCATTATAGAGGCTCAACCAGAATAAATGAGACAACTGGAGAAGAGCACTTAGCAGAGCGGCTTGTAGCAGGAGCTTAAATGTGTGAGTTTTCCTTGGTCTTTCAAGGCGTGGGTCCTATCTTTCCCCCCCTAGAATCCCCCTCTGCTGGGTATGCTGGGTATGGATTCAGCACCCCAATATATGGGGTTTAGGAATGCAGGAGCCGAGAGAGGGGCATACTTTGCAAAGTCTCCCTGCTGTGATCAGAAGAGGGACTAGGTCACAGTAAGAGGGCTCGTGGGCAGTGACCTATCCCCAAGGTCAGGGGTCCTGGGGTGGGAGTGGCGGGGCAGCCCCCACATGGTCACAAAAAGGTTGGCGGCTCTGGAGGGTGTTGGGGCGTGTGCGCGCACACACACACACACACACACACACACACACACACACAGCTGCTGGTGGTGTCACGGGGTAGACCTCCAGTGTGAGTGTGGGACAGACTGAGTGGAGGGGACACCCCAGCAGAACGCACCAGCCCAGGGCGGGACCCACGGTGGGGGCTCCAGCTGCCCCTCCAGCTCACACTTGGCCTGGGGTGTTCAGCAACAAGGGACTGTTTCAGAAACAGGAGAGGGAAGAGGAGGAAGCGCCCAGCACGGGGAGGCTCGAACGCTGCCAAGCAAGCTGGTACTGGAATTATGTGCAGTCCATATGCCAATTTGCTTTGTCATTGCCTGGCTATTTTTAGAAGCCACTGGCGTATCTAGGAAACCAGAATCTGTTGACTGTGTTTCTTCAGCGTGGGGAGTGTGATTATTTCCCAGAGATGCTAAAGGAATGTGTGAGGTCGGGTGGTGGGAAGGCAACCTCTCCCCCCTGGGTCAGGGCTCACGTGCAGGCGGTGCCCACGCGGCTGCACACCCCGCCCTCCACAGGGTTTGCCTCCACCATGTTGGTTGTGAGGCCAGCGTCCTGGTGACCTTTCCCAGATGGAATACTGGCAGGGAGTGGAGGCCTCCATTTTAGCTCCCAGCTGGAGAGGCCATTGGGGTCCTTACCCCCGTCCCACTCCCCCAACTAACGCTCCCCAAGGTATCAGATGGGCAGCCTTTGCCCAGTGGCCTGGGGTCCCAGGGAGGAGTAGGAAGCAGAGAGGACAGGGATGGTAAAGCAACAATTTGGGCTCCAAACAGCAACTTTGGAATATTCTCCATCTCCTTCCATCCAGTCTGGCCCCTTCAAGGGCAGCGTCATTCATTCCGACACTGTCTGGAACCCAGGGAAGAGTGGCACTTGTCTCAAACCGAGTCCTAATGGGCCAGAGATGCCATCTCGGGAGGCAGGGGGTGCCAGCCTTAGCTGGGTTAATCCTTTGGTAAGACTGTGGTTGATGGAACTTTGCCATGGATTTGCCAGAAGAACCTTCAATTGTGAGATTTGTACTTGTTAACATGTAAATCTGCCCAGCCTGCTTCAGGGACAGGGTCAAGTCAGGATTATGATGACTGTGGTAAGGGGCAAAATGAAGGCACTTAGAACAAAATCCAAACCCTCTACCCTGATCATCCAGCTCTTATCTGATGAGATCCCACTTCCTCCCCAAACTCATCCTATACCATGCCCCCTTGGCCTCCAGGCTTTAGCCTGTCTGGCCTCCTTTCTGGTCCTTGCTCCTGCCAATTTCATGCCTGCCTCAGGGCCTTTGCACTGGCTATTGCTTCCACTTCCTCCAGATCTTCACAGGGCAGCCTCTTCTCATCAGTTAGGTCACTGGCAAATGTCACACCTTCAGAGAAGCTTTCCCTGAGCACCGTATCTAAAGTTGCCATCCCCCGCCACGCACCCACCATCAGCACTTACTGAAATGTATGGAAAGTGTCTATATGCCCGTCGCCCTACAAGGCTACGAGTTTGTTAGTGGCAGTTCTGTCTCTTTATCTCTGCCTGCAGCATAGGGCCCGTAAGTCCCCAAGAGACGCTAGAGAAACTTCTCTCCCAAACCCCATTCCCGTCATTCTGTTTGCAACATGCTTTTTCAACCTTCTTTTCCACCCTCCGACTCTCTCCCCAACCCTTTCCACACTCACGCAAATGACACTTTGCTCCAGCCTTCTTTTTTGGTCTCCTTGCCTTCTCAGACAGTTGCTTGCATCGACATCACATTTGCGCTGCACTTTACAGTTTGCAACGTGGTTTTCTCGTGCGTGATCATTTCTTCACATCTAAGTTGCTCATGTCTCCTCTGGGCTGCAGTCAGGCTGGAGTCTCTTAGGTAAACATTTACTGAGCGTTTATGTGCCATGATCGGATTTGGGTATTTCATGCTTTAGTCTTCTGGGCGGGACAACTTGTGAAAGCAAGGGGGCAAAACCCCAGGGCCCCCAGCCCACTATACCACAGTGAGGCCCACTTGTGTTCTGGACCAACCTTCTCATGAATGTGCCCACTCAGATTTGTCAAAATTCCAATACCTTCTGCAGCAGCAGGATACCCCTTATTGTGACTTATCAGGTGGAAAGGAAGGATGGGGTAGTGGTAAGTGCAGTGGTCCAGGGTGGGGACCTCAAGACTAGCTCTGTGCTATTTTTCTCCACCTCAGTTCCCCCATCCTAGGATGAGGAGAATTCATCTGCCCTGTCTCGTCCTAAGGTCATTAAAGGCTTATAAACGATTTTGTGTCCCAAAGGAGAAGTTTCGTGAGGAGAAACAAGAAATATGGTGCTCATTCTTTCCCTGACAGTGACCCTCCCCACCCCCTGCCTACGTGAACATCTGCTCCCTCCGAGGCCACCGGGCATGTTCCCATAGCCCTTCCTCCCACTAGGCCAGTCCCCCATTATGTGGTCTCAGTTCTGTTCTGTGATCATTTGCGTAAACGATTGTAGTGAGCATTTATTATGTGCCAAGAACTGTTCCAAGCACTCTGCAAGGATTAACGCAATCATTACAACTTCCATAGGGAGCGGATGCTGCTACATAGATAATCATGGAGCTGGAGAATAAACACAGTGTCACTTCCTCATTCCCAGTCTGTATGTTCCCGGTCTTCCTTTTCTGGCCCTACTCTACTAGGTAGGGCTTGCCATACAACGGTGAATGAAAGGGTGAATGGAAATGGTGAAAGCTGTCATCCTTGCCTTGTTACCAGTCTGAGAGCATCTAGTCTTTCACCATTGAGCACGATGTTAGCTGTAGGTGTTTTACAGATGCCTTTTTCCAGTGGAGGAGGTTTGCTGAGACGTTTTTTTTTTTTTTTAATTCATAAACGGGGATTATATTTCATTAAAAGCTCTTTATACATCTATGGATATGATTATATGGACTTTCTCTTTTAGGCTATTAATGTGATGAATTACACTGAAAATTTTGTGTAGAATTGATATTATTTCTTCCCTAAATGTTTGGTAGAATTTATCAATGAAGCCCTCCATGCCTTGTTTGTAACATTCTTTTATCTTTTTGAGGTGTGTAGAAGCTACAGTGAAGTTTAGTCTTTCACGCTTCTTTTTAAAAAAAAATTTTTAATATTTGTTTATTTTTGAGAGAGACAGAGGGTGAGCGGGAGAAGGGCAGAGAGAGTGGGAGACACAGAATCTAAAGCAGGTTCCAGGCTCCGGGCTGTCAGCACAGAGCCTAATGCAGAGCTCAAACTCATGAACCGTGAGATCATGACCTGAGCTGAAGTCAGACACTTAACCGACTGAGCCACCCTGGCACCCCTAGTCTTTCATGCTTCTTATTGGTGATTTTGTCTTTTTTTTTTTTTTTCCAGATTGGGAGTTTTCCAATTATACTCAGCTTTTTTTAAAGAAAGAGATTTTGGTTTCATTGAATCTATCTTTCTTGTTTTCTGTTTTCTATTTCATTGATTTATGCTCTTTTCTTTCTTTCTGCTTAATTTGGTTTTAATTCTGTTTTTTTCCCCTAGTCTCTTACAATTGAAGCTTAGATCATTGATTTGATACTTTTTCTTTTAGTATAAACATTTAATGTTATAAATTTCTAAGTACTGATTTACTACTATATACTGCTAAGTTTGATGTGTTCTGTTCATTGTATTCAGTTATTTTCCTATTTTCTTTGTGACTTTTCATTTGACCCATGGGTTATTTAGAAGTGCACTGTTTAATCTCCTAATTGGAGCATATTTCAGGTATCGTTTTAAAAAATGTCTAGTTTAATTCTATTATTGTCAAAGAGAAGACTTTCTATTATTTCAACCCACTGCAACATATTGAGACTTGTTTTGTGGCCCAAAATAGGGTCTGTCTTGGTAAGTGATGTACATGCACCTGAAGACAATGTGTTGGGTGGAGTTTTCTAATTATGTCAATTATGTCAAAAAGGTTGTTGGGATGGTTTGAGTTTTTTGTATTCCTGCTGATTTTCAGTCTACCTTTTCTATGAATTACTGAGAGAAGAATGTTCAAATTTCCAACTACGGTTGTGGATTTGTCTCTCATTTCACTTATATTAGTTTTTGTTTATATCATATCATATATTTTGAAGCTCTATTACAAGGTGCATGTACACTTAGGGATGGTATATCCTTTGATGAATTTATTACTTTACATTATAAAACTCTCTCTCTTTATCCCTGGGAATAGGCCTTATTCTCAGGTCTACTTTGATATAGTTACCCCAGTTTTGTTTTGATCAGTGTTTGCTTGGTCTGTCTTTTTTCCAGTCCTTTACTTTTAATCTATCTGTGTCTTCATACTTAAAGTGCGTTTTGTAGAGGCAGCATATAGATCTTGATTTTTAATCTAATCTAACCATACACTAATCTTGATTTTAATCTAGATCTTTTTTTTAATCTAATATGACCATGCTTTTTAGTTGAAGTTTTTAGACCATTTATATTTAACGTATTCATCAGTATGGTTGAGTTTAAGTCTACTGTCTTGCTGTTGATTTGCTAATTGTCCCATTTGTACTTTATTCCTGTTTTTTCTTCCTCTGCCTTATTATGTATTAATTGAGTATTTTTATGATTCCATTTCAACACTATTGCTGACTTATTAGCCATATTTCCTTATTTTTTACTGATTAATCTATAGTTTATACTATACTTATTATATTATATATATTATTTATTATTATATATTATTTATATATATTATTAAATATATATTATTTAATATTATTTAAATATATTATAAATAATATTAATATAAATAATATTATATATTATACTATATATAAATAAATAATATAATAAATAATATTATTTAAATATATATTATTATATATTATTTTTATATATTATATATTATAAAATATATATATTTTATTGATTTTAATCTATCAGAATCTATCTTAAAATAATACATAGCTTAATGTGTAGTATAAAGAATCTTATAGCTATGTATTCTATTTATTGACTCTTGTTCTCTGTGATATAGTTGTCATACATTTTATGAACCCCTCACTACAAGTGAAATTTTTTTGTTCTAAACAGTCCACATTTTTAGAGATTTCAAAAATGAGTAAAAAGATGTTTCTATTAATCCCACATATCTATTACTTCCAGTGATTTTTATTCCTTTGTGCAAATCCAGATTTTCATCTAGTATCATTTTCTTTTATCCTGGAGAACTTCCTGTAACATATCTTAGGTAGGGCTGCTGGTGATGAATTATCTCAGCTTTAATTTGAGAAAGGATTTATTCTGCTTTCATATTTGAAATATACTGTTGCTGGGTATAGAATTCTAGGTTGAGGGACAGTTAGGTGGCTTGGTCGGTTAAGTGTTCAACTCTTGATTTCGACTCAGGTCATGATCTCACAGTTCATGGGTCTCTGTGCTGACAGTGTGGAGCTTGCTTGGGGTTCTCTCTCTCCCCCCCTCTCTCTCTCCTCCTCTGCCTGCACACTTGCATGCATATGCACTCTCTCTCTCAAAATAAATAAATAAACTTAAAAAAAGGAATTCTAGGTTGACAGTTTTTCCTCTCAGTTGTTAACACAGTTGTCAGTGTGATCTGGTTTGCATACTTTATGACAAGAGGACTGCCACTTTGCCGTTGTTCCTCTGTATATAATGTCTTGTCTTCACTGGTTGTTTTTAAGATTTTTCTCTTTATCATTGGTTTTCAACAACTTAGTCATGATGTGCCTTGGTGTAATTTTTTTTAATGTTTACTCTATTGGGAGTTCAGTGAGTCTCTTGCATCAGTGGATTTATAGGTTTTGACAGTTTTTGAAAAAAAATTTGATCGTTTCTTCAGATATTTTTTCTACATTCCCTTTTTTGCAGGGGAAGGGGGGGGTGTCTCCAATTATACATATGTTAGATCACTTGATATTGTCCTGTAGGTCACTGATATGTTCATTTTTTCAGTCCTTTCTTCTTTTTTTGGATATTTTCTATTGCTACATCTCTAAATTCACTGACATTTTCTTCTGTTGTGTCTGGTCCCCCCCTAATCTCCTTCATTATATTTTTCATTTTAGTTATTGTATTTTTTTCATTCTTAGAAGTTTCATTTGGGTCATGTTTGTATCTTCTATTTCTAGCCTCATCATGTTCACATTTTCTTTCACATTCCTGAGCACATATAGTATATTTATTATAGTAGTTTCAATATTCTTGAATGCTAATTGCATCATCTCTGTCAATCTGAGTCATTTCCTATAGATTAGTTTTCTCTAGGTCACTGGTCACTTTTTTCTGCTTTTTTGCTTGCCTTATTTTTTTTCCTGTTAGATGTCAGACATCATGAATTTTACTTTGTTGGGTGATTTTTTTTTTTCTTAAAGGGTGTTAGACTTCATCCTGGTGTATAGTTACTCGGGGTCAGTATAATACTTTTAAGGCTTGCTTCTGTGCTCTCTTAGGGTGAATCTGAAGCTGCCTTTCAGCACCACTACTAAGATACTTCCTTTCTGAGGACACTTCCTGATGCTTTATGCATCTATTATAAGATCTGTTCGCCTTGGCTCGTGGGAACATCAACTCTTCCCAGCACCATTTAAGCTCTGGAAATTGTTTGGCCTGTTGCTTTGTGATGGTTCTTTCCCCAGCCTCATGGAGTCCCCTTTCTTGTATGTGCATATCTGTATTCAGCCAAAGATTTAAGGATATCCTTTTCAGATATCCAGAGCTCTTTCTGATATTCTGTTCTTAACATTCTTGCTGCCTCTGTCTCCTTTAAACCCAAGAGACCAGCCTCTGTTTGGGTTCCCCTTCCCTGTGCTGCAGCCTGGAAACTGGGTCCATGCAGTAAGGTGGGAAGCTTGTAGGCGCCCCTATACCTTGTTTGATTCCTTTCTCTCAGGAATATAATCCTGTACTCTTGTTGTCCACTGTCTCTTGTTATTTGTTTCCTATGTTTTATGTGATTTTATAGTTGTTTAAGACAAAAGGCTGAATCCAGTCCCTGTCACTCGGTCATGGCTGGAAGCAGAAGTGGGAGTATTTGCTTTCAGTATGCTTATTTTAAAGATAAGGAAACTGAGGCACAGAGATTCAGCAGCTTGCCCAAGATAACATTATTTAGGTGGCAGAGTCCAGGTTTGAGTCCTGGTCAGCATGCTCCACTAAACTATCAGCTCCTTGAGGTCTTGCCGGTCAAGTTCATTGCTCTGTCCTAGGCACCGAGGACAGCACCTGGCACATGGAGCTGGTACTCAGTAAATGCCGTTGAATAAGTAATTGACTGACCAATCTGGAACTAAACAGAGCTCTTTCGGGGAAGGAGAGAGAGGGTGCTCAGCCTTTCTTATAATGCCCCCTGGTTGTTTTATGCAACCTGCCTCAATGGTCCATGATGATTAACAAGTCCTGGGATCTCCAGGCCCCGACATGCTTCTTCACCTACCCCTGCACGCACCTCGAAGATATTTCTGTGTGCAAGCAGCAGCTGGTACTTTCTAGTACCAAATCTGCTGTCTGGCTCCCACATTGAAACATATCATTTTAATCATGCACTTTCAAGCCAGGAAGCCAATTTGCATTACAAAAGTCAAATTGTTTCCCCAGTGGCGGCCATGCAAAAGACTTGGCTTCTTTTTCACTTTTGTCTAGTGTGGAAGTCCTAGACAAGCAGGAGCCCATCTTAATCTGAGTCGGGGCCACACGGAAAGAGGGGAGAAGAAGTCATCTGGCGTAGCACACCTCCCTCCAACCTCCCTGTTTCCTCCCCTGCCTTTTGGGTGGAAGAAACGGGACCAGAATTCTCTTTTGGTGGCCCCCTTCTCCAGAACCATAGTTCTGTTTCAGATGATTGCAGAGCAATTGATCGAAAATTATATGCCCATTTCCACATCTGCATAATTTTGCATATTTACTTTATGGCCAAATCAACCCATTTGGATTCTCTCACTCCCTCTTCCTTCCTGCTTTTGATGGGTCATAAAGGTCTGGCTCAGCCTGGAAAAATGACCAGTTCTTCTGGTCTTGTTTTCTACAGGGCAAATTGAGTTCTTTTCAGGAGACTTCTGGGCGCCTCCTGGTCCAGCCTTCCAGAATTCAGTCCTTTGCTCCACGCCTCCGGCACCATGGCCTGAATGATGTCCTAGTCAGCTGAGATCTGTGCCCAGCTGGGGTATGTGGAGGAAGTGGAGGGGTAGGAGACTGCTTGTCAGGAAGGTTTCAAGCAGACCGGTTGTCAGGCCGCCCTGCAGACAAGTGTCTCCCCAGGGATTAAGCTGCTGTCACTGTGGGTAATTGAATTCCTGCTCCCCAGCAGGACAGACTCTGGTAACCTTTAGGATTAATTGCTCTAACCAACCTCAGCTGCCTCCTCTGGCTGGCTGTCTTCCCCAGTCTTGATCAGAAAGCCCCAGGGGTTCAGTGTTGGATGGTGGGCATTGGGACAGGAGTGTGAACTGGGGACTTCTTGATCCGAGCCTCGAGAGAGTTCCCATGAATGCTTGCAGAGGCGCCCGTGAGTCATGTCATGCTTCGCTTTTGAGACAAGGCCCGTTTATGCCATAGACCTTTCTCAGGTGGGGTTAAATGAACTCTTTAGTTGAATGGTGATCTGAGGTGAACCACCATTCAAAAGAGGAATGCCACGCTGTCAACCTCCTCTCTTCCCAGGAGAGAATGGCAATGGCTCTCTTGTCACATCGGGGGATAAAGAGGGTTTGGGAGTCTGCTATAGTGAAAGGCTAGGGCTGGGGCTCATGGGCCACTGAAAAGTCATCCCTGCTGTGTTGTTCACCAGAACATAGCACCTAAGGTGGAGAGACAGGGCGACACTACAGTGGTGCTGCACGGAGCATCCATGATGACCTATGATAATAATGGCTAATATCTACTGAGTACTTACCATGACGCAGGCACCTCGCCTGTGCCTTACCTCATTTAATCCACACAGCAGCCCTGAAGGATGTGGCATTGTGATCCCCATCTCATAAAGGAGAAAACTGGGGCTGAGACATATTAACAGTGAAGGGCAAACAGAGGCTAACTGGCAGAGCCTTCAAAGCATGGCGCGTCTGTTACCAGACCCATGGCTTCACGCACTCTTGTCTTGGGAGGTCTCGACAATAGGACTTTTCCATTTTCTTCCTGGGTTTGGGCCGGGGGGGGGGGGGGGAAGGGCGGAGGGAGTTGGCAGTGACTATGGTGACACTGAGGTTTTATAATCTTCCACGGTAGTTTCCGTGTATCTTTCATACAAACCATGTGGCGGTTACAACATTGAAAGGCTTCTTGCTTTTGTCGTTACTATTCGCTAGTTGCATTCCCCTCCCTTCTCATGCTGCTCAGTAGTCCATCAATCAGCAAATACACCTTAACGTGGACTCAGTGTGCCTTCGTCGGATAGGGAGGGGGAGCCACCACTGTGCCCCATTAATCGGGTCCTCGCACACTAACCTTTATTTCGCGTGGCTCTGGCACTTTGCAATGAGCAAGTGTGTCATTGTGAGACTTTCCTGGAAAGCCTGACTGGCCA
Source organism: Panthera tigris (assembly GCF_018350195.1). Taxonomy (NCBI): domain Eukaryota; kingdom Metazoa; phylum Chordata; class Mammalia; order Carnivora; family Felidae; genus Panthera; species Panthera tigris. The sequence continues at coordinate 94,742,470 of NC_056667.1, read as the reverse complement.
CTCATTTGTTTCCGCTGCCACCTCCCCACCCCCTAGATGGCAATGGATGTTGCCATGACAACATAATCGGAAGCAATCACACCTATTGTGGGGCAGGGATGTTGACTTGCAGGAAAGAGCATGTGTGGGGCTGGAGAGAAGATGAGAGAAGCATAGACCTTCTTGTGCCCAAGAAGAAAGGAAATGAATTCAGAACTGGGGAGCCTCCCTTCTGAATTTTAAGTCCCCACCCGGTGCCTATGGAAACTTTATTTATACTCAGCAGGTCACATTATTCTCCTCCCGACACAGTCTTACCGAAATAAGGAAAGAAAGAAATAAGAGGGCACAGGATCAGGGCTTTTGACTCATTTTGAACCAAAACTTCACCTCAGAGATGAGAAATTCCTTGTTATCCTAGTTTTGGGTTTTTTTTTTTTTTTCTCTCCCGTCTTCCCTCCTTCCTCTCCTTTTCTTCACTTGTACACAACAGCACAGCCTCTAAAAAGTTGGGGAAGGCAGTGGGTGTCATTTCCCTAGGATAACCTAGGAGAACTCTGGTTTCTTTTTGAGGCCAAAAAAAAGTGTTGAATTAAGTCAAAGAAAGACTCAACCAAATCAATGGTCAGATTAGGAAGTCGCTGGACCAGGGGAACTTGGTGAAATTGGCTGGATGTTGGGAAGGCTGTGGAGGGGTGGGGAAGAGCCACGCTGGGTGGGGAGGGAGCCCCACCTTGAGCCAGAAGACCTGAGTTTCAGCTCTGCTGTGACCACCAGGGTAAGAGTAAGCCTTCCAGTCAGACCCCAGGTTCTGTTCCTGGCCCTGGCACTTACTAGCTTACAAGTTTAAATTTGGGCAAGCTGGGGTGCCTGGGTGGCTCAGTTCGTTAAGTGTCCAACTTCAGCTCAGGTCATGATCTCAGGCTCCATGAGTTCCAGCACTGTGTCGGGCTCTGTGCTGACAGCTCAGAGCCTGGAGCCTGTTTCAGATTCTGTGTCTCCCTCTCTCGCTGCCCCTCCCCTGCTCATGTTCTGTCTCTCTCTGTCTCAAAAATAAAAACATTAAAAAAATTTTTTAATACATTTGGGCAATATATTTGCCTCAGTCTGGGCTGATGGAGGATTACATGTGCTAACTCAGAATATTCTCTAAGCATTAACTGTAATTTTTACTGGGCAACTTGAACGAGTTATTTGACCTCCTTGAGCCTTGATTTACTCACTAGTAAAATAGGAATTATCTGGGCCTCACAAACAAATATTTGTGAGGCTAAAAGGAGCGACCATTTAGGAGAGTGCCTAGGGGCTACTTTCCAGACATACAATAGATGCTAAATAAATGTCATTCAAATGTTAATCTATTATTCTAAGGGGAGAAGGGCTAGGATCACGACTCTCATCCACCCATTCTGTGCCTTCTCACACAAAATATACCTTTAAAATGCCTCTGACAGACAACTCTTCATTTTCTCTTCCTCAACCGTCAGTTATTTGCAGAGCGCTGAACTTGGGTGGGTGCTGTGGAGAGCCCAAAAATGCAGAATTTCCTGCTTCCCAGTGCTTTTCAGGTGGCCAAGGGGAAAATACCAGTGCAGATAAAACAGTGATGTCTGGGGGCGCCTGGATGGCTCAGTCGGTTGGGCCTCCGACTGAAGTCATGATCTCTCGGTTTGTGAATTCCAGCCCCACACCGGGCTCTTTGCTGACAGCTCAGAGCCTGGAACCTGTTTCGGATTCTGTGTCTCCCTCTCTCTCTGCACCTCCCCGACTTGTGCCCTGTCTCTCAAAAATGAATCAATATAAAAAAAATTTAAAAAAAAATAACAATGACATCTGCACTGTCAACTACACATCTCCTGCACCCCAACTGTGCGAGGTCCGTAGTAGGTGTTGTTCTACAAATATATGTTGAATAAATGAATGAATGAATGTCAAATAGAAACACGAGGAAGCACTAAGACACGCTGGGGACATTTTAGAGGGGCTGAATCCATTGAGCGCTAGGATGGTTACAAAGGTAGGAAGGCAGCTGGCATGTGAGCAGGACTTTGAAGTGTAGAAAAAACACCTGTACATGTTTGTCTTCATCAGGACTCTTGTTTCCGAGCACTGAGTCCTCAGAGGGCAGGAACTCAAAGCTGTCCCTCCCAGTCCACTGGCCTGCCCTAAGCTCTGTTAGGTGCTACTTAGTCTTGCATATCTACAGTATACATGCCTGTAGGAGGAATACAAAGGACACGTATTAGTTATCTATTGCTGTGTAACAAAGTACCCCAATACTTAGCGACTTAAAACAAGAAACCTCTACTATCTCACAGATTGTGTGGGTCAAGAATCCGCGTATGCGTTAGTTGGGTGGCTCTGGCTCAAGGATTCTCATGTGGTTGCAGTCAAGCTATCAGTCGAGCTCAGTTATCTAAAGGCTTGACTGTCAAGGTCACTGGCCCATCTCAGTCCCTCACCACGTGGCCTGCCTCTTGACATGGCAGCTGGTTTCCCCCAGGCAATCGATCTAAGAGAGAGGGGGAGCCCATGGCGGGCACCACAGTCTTTTGGTATCTTGGAAGTGAGACTCCTGTCACTCCTGCCTCATCCTATTAGTTAGCAGCAAGTCATTAAGTTGAGCCACACACAAGTGTGAATGCCAGGAGGCAGGGCTCGTTAGGGGCCATTTGAAAGGCTGCCTACCGGAAGACACAGGATGGTTTTTCTTCCAAGTCCCCCAATCAGAAAGGAAAGCCACAGTGCACTGGACTAAGCGTCCTTTCCCCCGAGTTATTTCCCACATGCATAAAGCAGACATCGCCTTCTAGGTCCCCTGAGGATGACATCTGGGACTTCCTGAGCGTGCCCCAGTGACGTGTCTGCTCCCTTGTGGAGATCAGTTCAGTTCCTCAACCTTATGGAGCACTTGTGGCCTTCAAAGTGTAGCGGATCACGAGGGCTGGATGAACACAGGGGAACAGGAATCTAGTGTGGGCAGGTGCAGAGCAGAGAGGGAATGAGGGCAGAGACATCATCCCATAGAAGGAACTCTGAACCGATGCCAAAGGACCCGATGTTAGCCAGCAGTGGGGAGTGGCTGTTGTAATCAGTGGGGACAGTGAAAGTAGCATCCTGTGTGGGGACCACAGAGGCGTTGGGGCTGTAGGAGTGTGGGAGAGTCGGGAGCATGAAAAGCTCTGGGGGGCGCGGTCACACCTCACTTAAGGGAGCAGCAGATTCTCTAGTTTGGATCCACCTCAGTGGCCTCGGTCAGACTGGACTCGGGGGTGGACGCTCTGTGCACAGGTTAAGCTGGAATAAGGAAGGCGTGAAGGGTCACGACCTCATCCCCCACTTCCCAGCAGTGAGGATTGAGGGGCTGTCTCTGAGCCTAGGGTGGGACAGAGAAGCAAGGTGCAGGGAGCGGTGTCCCGAGACAGAACCAGGTCAAGGCCAGGGCAACATTCAACATTCAAGGCGCTAGTTTGGTTTGGTGAGACACATTATTTAAGTAATGTGGTGATATGGGTGTGTCACAAGCCACGAGGAAATGACCAACGGCCAGATAACTGATAGTGACACAGGGTCACACAAGCTCAGAGAGGATGAAGCTTCTCTCTCCAGAGTGGTCTGGACAAGGTGGTACTTTAGATGGGCCTTCCAACCCCAGGCAGAATATTCGCTAGGCAGGATGTGCTGTGTCCCAGGCAGGGGAAGCAGCCCAAATGTTCAGGTGTGTTCATAGTCACCCCAGAGGCCAGGGGTCAGGGGAACTGATAGGGTGGGGGCTCTGGACCCCGACATGCCCTTCAGAGCAAAGAGTTCTACCTGCTTTCCTAGCCTGGGAGCCCTTTCTTCAAATTTAGGAGTCTAGGAAAGGAAAAGTAGCTTCCTCCCTGTGCACCGTCCATTCAAGTGTGGGACTCCCATGGCTACTTCTGGGCTCACAGCCCCTGTGAACACAGAGCTTGGAAGTAAGAGAGCTCCGAAAGCGGGTCAGGACACTTGGATTCCCTCTGGCTCTCTAGTCAGCTGGCTGTGTGTCTGCTGACAACTCACTGCCCCTCCCAGAGCCACGGGGTCCTCCCCTGTAAAATGAAGGGGCCCAGAAAAGTGGTTCCCCACGCTGGATGCCCATTAGAATGGTGCGAGGGGCTTTCGGAAGTGGGTGACGCCCCTTGAGAGAGGAGATGAGAGATGGGGTGGGGCCTAGGCATCGCTGTTCCTTGATACTGACCGACCAGGGGGTTCTGACATGCTGCTGGGCTGAGAACCACAGGAACCGCCGTCTCGCTGAGGTTCCCGAAGCATCGCCAGTTTCATGCGTGACTCCCAGAGGACTGCACACCACGGTCACCTGGGGACAAATAAACACTGCCTCTGGCTCCTGACACGGAATCTGCAGGTCAGAGTGAGACCCAAGAGTCTTCACTGAAGAATCTCCCCAGGAGTCTCGGACGTCACAGGTTCACAGTCCGGAGCTGGGGATCCATCAGGTGCCCTCATCCACCACCGTGGCTAGAAAACTTGTGTGTGCCCATTCTGTCACTTACTGGGGGTTCTTATGAAAGGCACTGAGCCTCTCCCTTCTCACATTCAATTGGAGTTCTAACCACTCCTCCCAGGTTTGTGACAATCAGCGTAGAGGCTGGTACAAATGGTATTTCTGTTTTTATTATTTTCCTGCTGCCAGAGTGTTCTGGGTATACGTTTCTACATTGGTACATCCTGCTTTGTGCCTCTGGGGTACAGCGCCCAGCATCCGATGCTGTGTGGTCACAGAGGCTTAATCAAAGGGTGTGGATGGAGATAATGAAGACCGGGGCCTGCTCTGGAGTGTGCCTCAGAAATCCACTGAAAGAACAAGACCACGCAGTTTCTAAATCAGTCATTTGGGCTGGTTTAGCATGAAAGGCTCTGATGAGCCGGGACTGATTCATCCATTCTCGGTGTTCTGGGGAGGGCACATGGAAGAGGTCCCTGAGAATGCCGTGGACTTCCGGCATGAATAACGCCGCCTGCCTCCCCCTTCATCGCCCACAGGGCTGCACGCTCTGCAGGTGGCCTGGACACAAAGCCGCCAGCCCGGAGCGGCCAGGGCTGGCCAGGGCTGGGACAAGCCCATGAGGGTGGGCTGAGTGTGCATCCCGAGTGTGTCTCCCCACAGCCAGGCCCCTGTCCTCTCCCCGACTAGATTGTGCGAGGTCACCATGGTGACTTCCTGTCCCCAGTATGTCAGGGCTCTATCAGAGCCGATCGGTGGCAGGTGCAGATAAGGGTCTCTAAGCAGGGGCGGCTGGCACGCCGGCTGCCGCCACCAAGCACAGCATTGATCTCGCCTGTGCCCGTGCCCAGAGGACGAGGGAGGCTGGGGGAGGAGGGAGCCCTTTCTATATTTAGCTCCTGCACTGGTACATCCTAGTGGACAGCTTCGAAAGAGGCTGACTTCCAGCCCAGCACGGGAAGGTTTAACATGCCTCAGTTAGGCACACCGTATATGGGCTATGCTTTGCCCATTGAGAAGGTTCTGAAAAAACAGGTAAAAAGGAAAGTAGGAGAGAAGAGAACAATGACGTCTATAGCAATAAGGGGAAACTGCCCCTACACAGCTCCTCTACCCACCCACCCCCAGCCCCGTCCCTGGACCTACTGGACAGTGGAGGGGGGCCGCCCCGGCAGGCACTGGAAAGGGCAACAGGAGCATCAGAGAACAGGATTCTCTGGATTGTTGAGCAGTTCGATCCTAGAGACCCCACCCAGAGCAGAAGCAGAGCCCAGGGGGAATAGAGTATTTTCCCCAGGGTCCTAGATAGGGACCCTTCTGAGGGGCCCCACATTTGGAAGGCAGCGCAAGAGGGACTTGGGTCACTGGAAATCTGGGTCAATGGCCTGATGGCCTGGAGATTTGTTCTGAGTCTCCAGCCTCCTGCATGCAAAGCCCTTCAAAGAAACAAGAGAGAGAAGCAGCACAACAGGGGGCCAGAGGGCTGACAAATTGTTTATGTGCTTGAATTCACCAGGTAATTGCATATCCCTTGCTTTGCCTCTGCTGCCCAGGCCATGGCTTTTCCAGTGGCCCTGACTGAGCTCCTTCAGCCCCAGGTGTGGTAGCGAGGTTAGCACAGGAGAGACTGAAGCTCTGGCCTCCCCAAGGTTCCTGAGATCCCAGGAACACAGTCATGAACAGGAGATAGAGGACAGACACAGGGACGTTCATGCAAATAAGCATGATGTGAACTGGCAGAGGGGCCGTGGGAGGAGCAGTCAGTGGGTCTGGGGGACCGTGACTAAGGGTGGGGGCCCGCCTGGCTCAGGCCTTGCACCCCTCCCTGGCCAATCTGCGTGGGGAGTATCTAGCTGGCCTATTATTCTTCAGCGATGTCAGTGGTGCCGGGTAAGGCATTCAGTGCCATGTTCATTATCATTGCTCAAATTTTGCTCAAATATGGCAGTAGATGCAAATGACCCTGCTGCTTAATGAGCAAGTTAAAAGACAGATCAGAAATCAATGGTTTTTCTGCTGGAGGCTTTGCTCTGTGGCGTCACTCTGAGCCTTGGAAAGTAGTGGCCTTCAGAGGCCTGAACCGCAGCCGGCCGGGGCGGGGGTGGGGGGCACTGAATGGGTGCTATCTCCTGGGTTCTTGGCTTTATGTGAGCTGGGACGTTTGGAGCATCTTCCCTCCCCTGCTACATTCATGTTGCATGATCCCTCCAGCCACCTGTTCAGCCTTTTCTGCCCTCTCACCTGCTGGTAATAAGTAGGCCCAAGGGAGACCATAGAAAACAGCCAGGTATTGGAACTGGCATTTCTCTTGTGTTCCCCCCTAGTCTGATGGTCACCAGGCTCTCAGAGACGGTGAGCTGGGCCAAGTGTATGTCACAGACCAGTGCCAAAGTGAAAGGGTCCGACCTCGCTCTCTGGATAGTCCTGCTCCAAAACATATTGGGTCAAGAATTCATTCTGGGGGTGCCTGGGTGGCTCAGTTGGTTAAGCATCTGACTTCGGCTCAGGTCACGATCTCACAGTTCGTGGGTTCAAGCCCTGCGTCGGGCTCTGTGCTGACAGCTCAGAGCCTGGAGCCTGTTTCAGATTCTGTGTCTCCCTCTCTCTCTGCCCCTCCCCTGTTCACGCTCTGTGAACATTAAAAAATAATTAAAAAAAAAAAAAGAATTCATTCTGGCCATCAGGGGTCTGTTTCTGAAAGCCTGCAGCCTATGCTTACGTCTGTGCACAAGGATTCGTATATATGTAATGTGTTTATCTATCTACATATGTAACTATGCATCTTTAAAAATATATATTTATACGGGGCGCCTGGGTGGCCCAGTCAGTTAAGCATCCGACTTCAGCTCAGGTCACCATCTCATGGTTTGTGAATTCGAGCCCTGCATCGGGCTCTGCTGACAGCTCAGAGGCTGGAGCCTGCTTCAGATTCTGTGTCTCCCTCTCTCTCCGCCCCTCCCTCTTTCTCTCTGTCTCTGTCTCGCTCTCAAAAGTAAATAATAAACATTTAAAAAGTTTAAAAAATATATATTTATAGCAAAGCACTACGCTACTCTTTAAAGTGTGTTGGAAATGCGCAGGCGAGTAAGTGAAGATGATCACATTATTTGTGGAGCACTAGTAGATTCCAGGCTTTGTTTTAGGTGCTTGGTAGCAGTGTATTTAACTTGTGCCTCACAACAACCTTGAGGCGTTAACCCCATTTTGCAGATGAGAACACTAAAGACTGGAGAGGTTACACTTGTCCAGGGGCGTCACACTGGAAAGTGGCTGGCAAAGCTCCGACTTGAATCCAAAGGATCTCCTGACCCCAGTGCTCTGAACCACTAGCCATGAATCACACGTGGCCCTTTTCTCAGGGACTTTGATGCTCAGTGAGCAGAGATAGCCACGTTTACACACTACGATAATTGCAAAGTGGTGAGAAGGCAGGCGTGGGAGTAGAGTCCGCTTGTCTCCAAACAAGAATGCCATGCTAGGTCCAAGGTCCTGCCCAGGAACTGTGGGCACGGTAAATGGAGTGGCCTGGGGTCCTCCGTTTCTATGGGGCTCTGCCTTCACTCCATGGTCTCTCTGTTCCCTTCTAGCACTGATGCTAATGTGTTTTCATGGGGCACAGGGCTCCTGGGGACCTGAGGATAAGACCATAGTGGGACCAGCTTCTCTCAAGGACAGTCTGGTTCTCTCGCTTCCTGCAGGGTGAGGTCAGGCTGAGGCTTTGGGACCCTGGTCAAGAGGTGTTGCTGGGTCTTTATAAGCACATCTCCCAGGGAAGAGAAGGTATTCTTCCTTGCCCCGTCCCCAGGAAGTATTGGTAATGAGCCTCCCTGCCCGACACAGAGGTAGGGCGTTCAGTGCTCTGTTTTAGCATTTATTGTCCTGGCCCATTTTTATGAGATCTTGTTCTCCAGCCTGAGAGCGACTCCTCTAATTCACAGTGCTTATCTCCATATCCCTAGTGCCTAGCTAGGGGCCTGCCGTTGCACAGCAAGTGAGCTGTGATTATTTGCTGAAGACCTACATGAAGGTTTTCCACTAGCCTTTAGAATACAATCTGAGTGTTTGGCCCAGGCTGGAAGACATTTATGCTAATGAGTGTGGATTCCGCCTTCCCAAGGAGAAGGTAAATCCTTTAGGAGGGTAGCTTGACTTAATTCTTCTGTATCTTGCAAAGAAGCTCCCCCATTCTGTGCATAAAGATGTACTCAGTGTAAACTTGTTAAAATAAATGGAATGGAATACAACATATCACCCTTTGGACTGCTTAGATTCTCTGGGCGTGTCACTCTGTAGCCTTAATTACCTGACTTTATATCAGCTCTGGGAACCAGTCTGACTGGAGGAGAAGAGATTGCTTCCACATAATAACTAACAGTAATAACTGCCTTATATTGAATGCTGCATGTATGACATCGCTGTGATAAATGCTTTACTACCCTCATCTCATTTAACCCCGGTAGCAATCTTGTATTCATTTATGCACCCGTCCAGCCTGCAGTTTCCAGCACTCACCGCTAGGGAGGCGCTGGTAGACACCGTCTGATTTTCCCCATTTTACAGAGGAGGAAATGGACTCGGGGACTCTGACTCTCAGTAACTTGCCTGCGGTCACAAAGCTCCTAGGTGGCAAGACGGGGTCTTCTTTTTTCTCTTCACCGGGTCAGGGAAATGACATCCGCTCTGCCAGCTCACGTTTGTAGCTAGTTTGCAGAGTGGGGGTTCCTGCTGGGTTCCTGTAGAAACCAGTTCCTCATGCGCAGGGATGTTTGGCAGGTAAACATAGCTGGCCAGCAGCCCCTAAAGTCCTCTCTCGGGGGAGGGGGGATGAAGGTATTGGGGAAAAGCACCCGCACCTGTCTCTCAGACTCAGCATCGCCCAGGCTTCAAGGGGGAAATAAAGACCTCTTTCCTGCCAGAGGTGACGCAAGGCAGTGGTGCAGGGGATGAAAGGAGAGGCTTGAGTGAGGGTCCTGGGGAGAGACTGGAGGAGGCATGAGTGAGGTGACCAGCAGCCCTGTCGATGGCCCTGATTGTCCCCTGCTCTGGGCCACGTTGAACAGAGTCTCTGGGAGACTGTGCATGGATGTGGTGGTCCCCCAGGGAGTCCCGCGGAGCCTGTGATAGAGTCCCAGACCACCCTTCTGAGCACGTCCCATACCCCCCATGCGGTCAGGTGGCTGGCATGGGGGTGTCCAGCAATTCCAGTCCCCTCTGCCCTCCTTTGCCAGCACCCTACTCTCACACATGCGTATATGTTCACACCCTACACTCACATGCACACGTGTGTGCTCACACACATCCTAAGAGGAAATTAAAAACAACTTTCCCAGCTCTATACAGCGAATGGGATTTGATCTCCTGCTTTGATGGACTCACTGAGGTTGGGCGAGGAAGCAGGATGCTACAGGGATTGGGTCAGGGTGTGTGGTTGGTGAGGAACTCGGTAGACATTTCTGCAGACACATTGTTCCTCTCACCTGGAGCCAGAAGCAGAGGGCCCAGGGCCTCCTGTCCTCCCTACACATGCCCCCCGACCCCCGCCGCCCCAGGAGGGAAGCAGAGGCTAGAAGAGGAGAGGGGCTAACATATGCACAGGGCCTCCTGTGCTCCTGTGCCTTTGTGCTGTGCCTTACTTAGTCCTCACAAGAGCCAGCTGAAGGGCCAGTGCGAGCATCCCTGTTCTATAGATGAGGCAGTCAGGGTTCGTGGCATTCTCGCTGGAATAGTGACACATTAGACATTGGGCCAAAAGCAGGGAAGATGCTGAGCAAAGGTTTGAGAGTGACCCCGGCACAGGCAGACTAGCGGCTAGACGCCCTTCGGGAGAAGTGTGGAGCCCTGAGCCCCTAATGCTGGGAGGCTGGAGCGAGGGAGAGAGCACGCCTACCACAGCCACTAGGGGGAAGGGACAGGATCGTGCCACCCCCCTGGATCTAGGGTGATAGCCAGTATCACTGATCACAGGGGAAGGAACAGTTGAGATGGTGCTGAACCCCTGGCAAATCTGGTCCTTAAGTAGAGGAGTCAGGGGATCACCATGTCAGGCTGGGTGCTGGCCCCACAGCTCCCCTGTGGGGAGGCCTTGGAGTATGTCCCCTACTCCCACCTCTGCTTCTGGCTATGACCTCAGCTTAGACCTCACTTCCTCTGGGGAGCTGTCCCCACCCCCACACTGTGGTTTCTGCTCTTTCTATCTCCCAGACCCCTTCACCTAGGACTCTGAACTCCTGGAGGGCAAGACCCAGGCTTTGTTTATAGGTAAAGGCTCACACTCAGTAAATAACCAAGTGCAAAACACACACTTAGTGCCACTCTACTCAAGCGATTTCATTTCACTGAGCATTAACTGAAAGTCACCTTGTGCTAGACCCCAGAGACCCAGTGTTGAATAAACAGTCCTGGCCCTTAGGAGGCCCACAGTCTCGCAGGGTGGATGGTCACACACCCCCAGCCATAATCCCTTCCAGTCAATGTCAGGCCAGGATCAGGATGATAGCTGCACTTTTCAAGCATTTCTGACGTGCCGGGCTCTGGAGGTGCTAGCCGTGAGTGGCAGGACGGCAGATGAAGGGGCAGTTTCCAGCACCCCTTCTCAGAGCCAGCAGCTGGGCTTTTTGGGATTAATTTTAATTTCCCGCTGCAGGGGCATAATCAAGGTAAAGATGGAGATAAAAATGAAAATGACTGGAGTCCTTCACTCTCTAAGTGCTCCACATGGATTAATTTATTTCTCCTCACAGTCCCTGTGGCCCCTATCTTACAGCTGAGAAAACGGAGCCATAGCAGAGAAATGACATGGCCAGGGCCACAGCTTACAGCGTGGGGCTGGGATCCAAAGCCAGCAGCCAGCCGGCTTCCTGAGCTTATCTCCCAAGGATGCCCAAGGGCTGACGAGGCTGAGTAGGGAGAGAGGGTATGTTTTGTGGAAGAAGGGCTGTGTTCGAAGATGGGGAGACCTCCAAGGCCCCAAAGCCTTTGGCGGTCTAAGGCAAGTTTAGAAATAAAAAGTGTTTTCTCCTTTACAACTGACCTGTGCCTATCCATCCTTCAGATTCCTTATGGAAATAAAGTACAAGGTGCAGTCATCTGTCTGAGACCTGGTTCTAGAGACCAGGACCGAATACCCTTTACACTGCTGTTCCCACCGCTGTTCCCTTCCCATCCATCCTAAACACCTAAGCCCACAGGCTGCACCTACACCCTCACCCTACCTCCCTTGCCCACATCCGGATGATCTAGCCTCTTCCTGCACCCCAGGGACCCACACATGGGCCCATCTGCGTTCGCTTCATCTCAGTGCACACCCTTTAGACCCGTGTGCACAGCCCCACATGGTCCCACCTGTGTAGGCACACACACACGTGGCTACACATTCTCCCACTCCTGTGCTCCCAGATTCCCCCCACATTCACGGGGGTACACACAAGCCCCCACCGCACACAAAACCAGAGGCAAAGTCTGAAAGGACATGTGGACTGAGGTCTAGGCAGTTTTCTGGGGTGAGGAGACTAAGGAGAGAACAAACCCAGGACGGCAGAGAAGACCCCCTCCCCAACCTCTAGGCTCTGAGGACCACCAGGGGGCAACAGCCAGGCCCCGAGGCTGGGGGCTTTGGTGCAGTGGAATTGTTTGATTGTCACAGTTGAGAAGCTGGCAACCCCAAGGAACCCCACAAACCCCGAGTGCCAGCAAGGATTTAAGAAAGCCTCAGAGTTACGTAGATGCAGTATGGCGATGATGGTCATGAGAGGCCTTGCTAACCTTGGCTGCGTGCCAGAACCTCTGTCCACTTAAGCTTGTGTAAATGCATTTAATCCCTATAACGACCCATGAGGAAGGTACTGATGGTAGTCCCACTTTAAAGAAGGTAAAACTGAGGCACAGAGAGATTAATTAAGTAGCTTGTCCGAGGTTTAACCGCTAATAAATGAAGGAGCCGGTATTTGAACCTAAGCCGTCTGAGAACCCATGCCGTTAAGCATTTGATGATACTGCTCACAAAGGGTGAGCTATCTCCCATTTTGGCATGACGCTTTAGAGTTTGCAAAGCATTTTAAACACACTTTATGGAGGTCAAATGGGCTAAAACCCGGTGGCCCCAGAGGTGGTTCTCATTCCTCCCGTTTCACAGGTAGAGAGATGGAGATCAAAAGTTTAAATATACTGTATACCAGACAGCTGGTAACAGAATACACCTCACGCCCAGCTTTGTTGGGTCCGGACAGCGTTGCACAGCTTCTGTGATGCCACTCCCAGTCACCTCCTCGTTCTGGGCCTCAGTTTCCCCATCTGTACCACAAGGAAGAACCATGCCTGCTCCCTCCTGGTTTCTAGGAATATGTAAGTGTAAAATAGGAGGTAAAGCAGTTTGATGTCTTCTGGGTAAAGAGCCAGGGAAAGGTCCCCTCCTAGTGCCTCTGTCTTTTGTTTTCACCACAATTAACTTGGAAGGCAAGTGAGCTCTTGACCATCATGCTATGCAGAGAGGTGATGGACTGCATCGTCCGAAATCTGACAGAGTTGGGTTCAGATTCTGCTCTGACACGTAGCAGCTACATTCTCGGGGAAGTCCCTTGACCTCTCTGAGCCTCTGTTTGCCCCGCCTTCACGGGCTGGTGCACCTGCCACCAGGGCCGTTGTGAGGAGAAAGGAAGGGACGTGTGAGAAGCGTCTGGCCATTCCGCAGGGAGTGTAAGCACCCACACTCTGGCTGGGAGTCACCGAAAATTATCCTCATTATTTTTATCTTTAGTCCTGGAAGTGCCCGTTTCTGAGGGGATGTCGCCACAGCTTCCTGAACTTCTTCCTCCTGGCATTGAACCAGGCTTTCTTCGAAGAAATGCTTTGCCACACTTGCTGTGGTCCCAGATGGGGGACTAGTCATATCCTTGCCCCCGGGGGTTCGAGCCTCCCCTCCCCTCAGACGGTCCTGCTGGGGGAGGCTGGCAGCCTTTCTTCCTAGGCTTCCTGCCCCCCACCCCCCTCGCTGGGCCCTGTGGAGAAGGGGTTACTCCGCAGCCCCCTGACTCATCCCTCCGCTGAATAATCCGAGAAGGTGACTGATTTAGGGAACATGCCAATCTGATATCAGGGCCTGATCACTGGAACGCAGCTCCCTGGGGAAGAGAAAATGAAAAAATATGACTAAACTATCCTCCCACACGGGCTGTCATTAAAACAGTGCTCGGTATGTCACAGATATTTTTGCTTCGTCTCCAAATAATTTGTTCTTCCAACTTAAAAAAATTTTTTTTAATTTAATTTTTATTACCCCTTCCTCCACCTCCCCGTTTGGTGTGCACTTTGCTCTGGGAGGCCAAGGAGAGGTGAATGCGTGTCCTCCCTGCCCTGGCCCTGAAACGAAAGGCAGATAAGCCCCCCCCCCAAACCCCACCCGCCCCGCCGGGCTGGTCTATACAGCCAGGTCCCACAGCCAAGGCAGAATCCTCCCTCTCCCTCCCTCCTCGCCTTCCCCTTCCCCTCCTTCCTCCTCCCCCTTCTTCCTCTCCTTCCCCTTCCCCTTCTTCCACCTCCCCCTCCTTCCCCCTCCCTCCTCCTCCTTCCCCCTCCCTCCCCCTCCTTCTCTCTTCCTCTCCCTCCCCTTCTTCCGGACCTTCTGCTTGGCCGCCTCCCATCTCTTTCCTCCTCTTCCTCCTTCTCTCCATCTCCCCCGCCCCCCATAACCACTCTGTCCCTCCTCCTGCTGCTGCTCTAACTCTGGCCCCTGCCCCAGGGGGTGGCTGGAGCATACCATGAACTGAGGTCTCTAAGACCCACCCTGGCCTGTGCAGGCCCCACTGCTGAGGCAGAGTCGCTTTGGGTAGTTGCTTGGGAGGAAGAAATCCTCAGACAAGTGGGACACACACAGGTCCAGACCCCCGCCTACAGGTCCCGTAGCACAGTGGGAGAGCCTCCTTCTCCAGCCTTGAGGTACCCGGGTGCCTCCAGGCCTGGAGAGGCTCGGGCAGCCTCCACGGACCCCAACTAGATGCTTCCTGCATTGCCAGCCACGCAGCCCCGTTTGATAGTGGTCACTCTGCCACCGTTAGCTCCTGGGGACAAAGTCAGTCAGTGTTTATTACATGCAGGTACTGGGGATGGGGGTGGGGGGGGCACAAATAAGATGGAGTGTTCCTGCTTCTGCATTTGGGGGATGGGGGGGGTGGGGATGGGGGGACACAAACAAACATGTAAACAGACAAGCACACAAGTGACTAAGATAACTTCAGCCAAGTGCTATGAAGGAGATGCAAGAAGGGAGGGTAGGAGAGAAAGACAGCTTTAGGCAGGGTGCTGACAAAGGGCCTGGGTGACCCTGATGGAAGGAGTTCACTCTGGAAAGACGCAGGGGGAGAGCGTTCCAGGCGGAAAGAGAACACACGGAAAGAGCGTGCAAATGACTTGACTCGTCTCAGAGACAGGAGGGAGGCCATGAGGCTGGGGCCCCTGAATTACTGGGCAGTGAGGGGGCAGCCAGCAGCAGACCACCGGGCCCTCACTCCCTCACAGGCCAGGGGAAGATCTAGAAGATTTTAGGTACAGTGGAAAACCACTGGAGGGTTTGAAGCAGCGGGTGATTTGATCTGGCTTGTGGTTTAATCGCTAACTGGCTCATGGATGAAGGACAGGTTGTACGGAACAAGAGGGGCCAGAGAGCCCAGTGAGGAGGCTGATTGCAGAAGGAGCAAGGGGGTCTTAGATCTAGCTCTTCTGTGCTGCCCCCCAGCTGCAGAGTACCCATACCTACATGTCCAAAGCAGAGCTGTTGGTTCCCATTTCCCTGAATCCCACAGAACCCGGAGTCAGTGGCCCCACCGTACATCCCGCTGTCCAGACCAAAGATTGAGGCATCACTGGAGACTGCTGTCTGCTTCTCAGCTCCAGAGCTGGCCGCACCTCCAAATGCACCCGACTCTGACCACTTCTCACCACGGCCCCTGGGCCTTGTGTTGATCTCCCAGGCAGGGGATGGGGGAGGCACGAGGGCTGGCTTGGCTCTTTGCCAGCTGTAGTCTAGTCTTCCCAGCACAAGGGACAGACCCTGTGAAGAGGCTAACCCAGGGTGGGGCACAGAGTAGGTCAGAGGAGCACTTGCTGAGTGTTCAGCCGGTATTCCAGGAAGGATTTCATGTGCATGGGAACTCCGTAAGGACTTAGGGATTTTAAAACTATCCCCCCATCCCCCGCCCCACACATACACCTTATTCTCCAGCCTCACCGCCTTATAAACCGGTGGGTGGGAGGCTTTGTCACACCCGCAAGCCTTCCTACATGTCCCCCATCTCTCTGAACACCTCCTGACGGCCTTCTCCCCACAGTCCCTGGCAAACTCCTAGTCCTCCTCCAGGCACCAATGTGTCACCTTCTCTGCGAAGTGTCCCCAGGCGCCACCTCCCCTGCCCCAGCCTCCTGCCTAAGGGGAGTCCAGAGCTTCCTGCTCAGAGCTACCCTGTACTCATGTAGATGCCACAGCCTCATCTCAATACGTGGTGATGATCGATCTGCCTGCCTGTCTCCCTTGCGGAACTGTGAGCCCCCAGAGACCAGGGACCGTCTTCCACCATCTTCCGGTGCTCGGCCTGGAACAGCTACTCAACAAGCCTCTGTGGACCCAGAACCTTCCCTCTTGGTCACCATTTCAGCTAAAAGCCAAGCTATCTGATCACATTTGCAAATCTAAGGCTGCTCACCATGTGGGATCAACCCTGAGCAAAACCCACCTCTTCCAGGAAGTCTTTGATTTGGAAGGATGCTTCGCTGTATCCTCCCAGAGCTTGGGCTCCCTGCTTCAGTTCCATGCCTCCCTAGAATGTGGCTTCCAGGAGGTCTTCCTGCCTGCTTCCCTTCTGTTCATTAATGGATTCAGTAGATAATTATTGTTCAGACTCAGCTGAAATGTCAGAGACTCCGTCCCTGAATGCCAGTCCGGAGAGCCCCAGCCACCTCCCCATTGTCATTCTCTGCGTGGTACTATGGTAGCTTTGACTTACATGCTTGTTGATTTATTTATTGTATAATCTCCTCCAATATGATGCACGTTCTAGGAAGCAGGGCCTGGTCTGTCTCACTCATGGCTGCCTCCCGAGTGTCCAGAACAGTTCCTGCCAGGTGTTCAGCCCTCAGGAACATTCTGTGAACAAACGATTCTTGAGCTCTCCCTATATATAAAGTGTTGCTACAGGCACCATGGCCCTTTCCCTCGGAAAGCATGCCATCTGCCTGAGGTCTCAAGGCTCACTGGCTTGGCTAACTGGCTGATGGATTGGGGCAATGCCCAATAAATGATACCCAGGTGCTGTTAGCATCAAAGTGGAGGAGAGTCTGGGCGCCAGGGCGACAGGGCAGGCTTGATGGAGGGCATGAGGACAGGGGCAAGGTCTGGACACTCGCTCTCACTGCCAGGCTTCTGCCTGTGTTGTTCCCCCACCCGGAAGACCCTGGACTTCCATGTCACAGCTTGGGAATGGCCTTGCATGTCTTCACACACACACACACACACACACACACACACACACACTCAGAAAGTTGGCTAAATGGGGACAAAGGTAAATGGGGACAAAGGTGGCATGTGATTCGTCTTCAGTTCCCCGGAAACTGACACTGTTCCTAGAACATAGTAGATGCCCAGAAAGTATGTGCAGAATCCATGAAGAAGGGGGCTTCTTCCCTTCCCTGATGGGCAGGGACCTCCCTAAGTACGGGTACCAACATGTTTGTGTATCCAGCACATATTCATGGAGCGCTTGCCCTGTGCCAGGCCCTGTTCTAGGCTCTGGAGTTACAACTGTCAACCAGACAGACAACACTCCCTACATTCCAGAGGCTGACATACTAGTCGGGGGACAGCAAGAGAAGTAAGTTAGAGTGCCACGTTAGATGGTGACCAATGTGATGGGGAGCAACAAAGCCGAGAGGCAGCCAGGCAGTGTCAGGAGTGCCATGCTTACGAGGGTGGTCACGGGTGGTCCCCGAGAAGGGCTTGGTGATACCCTGGGGGAGGCGAGGGGACCAGACATCCTGTTATTTCTTCATTCTTGAAACACCTTCTCCCTTTCCTTCCCCCACCACTTCCCTCTGTGCTTCTCTTTGCAGTAAAACTCCGTGAAGGAATGTTCTGCTTCTCCTCCTCCCATTCTCTTCCTTCTTGTCCTCTTTTCTTTCTAACTTGATGGCCATTTACTGTGTGGCCCATGTGCCCGGCACCTTACGAGTGCTCACTGATATAATCCTCCTAACGGTGGCCTCAGATTCAGAAACAGAAGCGTAGAGAGGTTAAAGAACTTGCCTGAAGTCACATAGCTGGTAAGAGGCAGAGCAGGACTTGAACCCTGGCCGGCTGGGGCCCAGACCTGTGCTCTCAGTCACTGTGCTACGTGGCCTCTCGGTGCCACACACCCTCTAACGCCACCACTCTCCTGAAACTCGGATCGGATCGAGATCGCCTGTGGCTCTGTGTTGCCAGATCCCAAGATGGCCTCTCACTCATCCTCTCCCTGCCCTCAGGGCAGCACTTACCACGTTTGGTCACTCCCTCTTCCTCTACTTGCTTTCTTCCCCCGGCTTCTGAGCCACCACACCTGCCTGATCTTGCCCCCTCACTTTCACTCCCTGTCTCGATCCTTTGCTGGCTTCTCTCCCCCGACCCTGGGATGGGGTAGAACCTGGAGCTGGGTCCTTCATCGTTTTCTCCACCTGCATCCACTCCCTGCTCCTTCTGTCTGTTCTCCTGGCTCTCAGTGCCCTGCATGCCTACTCCTGTGTTTATAATTCCCGCACCGAGCTCTCCCCGACCGCAGACTCCTCCGTCCATCTGAGCTCTTCCCTTTGCCGCTGCGATATCTCACAGACATCTCAGAGCTAACGTGTCCAAATGGAACTGGTTTCCCTGCCCCATCTTGCATGGCCCAAACCCGGTCTGCCCATATTCCTTGTTGAGTGAAAGCACCTGCCTTTCAGGTACTCAAGCCCAAAGCCTTAGAGTTATGTTGAACCCCCCTGCTTGTCTCCCGCCCCACATTCCATCTGTCAGAGACTCCTGCTGACTCTTCCTCCAGAGCACACGGCACCTGACCACCCTCACCATCTCTACTCCTACCGTTGGTGTGAGCCACCCTCCCTCCTGCGTTCCTGCAACGTCCTCCTGGTGGGGCCCCTACTTGCATCCTTGACCCCTTATCGACTCTCATCAGGGCAGCCAACGCACCCCTGTTGCAACTTGAATCACAGCATGGTTTCCTCCCCTGAGAACCCCGCTGATGGCTATCCTTTCATCCAAAGGCAAAGCCAAAGTCTTTATGGTGCCCTCCATTCAGGCCCCCAGAGCCCCTCTGAATTCGTGGACCTCTCCCTCTTGGTGCTTCAACATTCCAGGAAAGCTCCCATCTCAGGACTTTGCCCTTGACTGTTCCCATGGCCTGAAATGCTCACCCCAGATGCCTCACGGCCAACTTCCCAGATGTCACCTTTGGGATAGAGGCTGCCCTGAGCTTCCAGGCTTCCTGCTCCCCCTCGCTCTGCTGCTTTGTCCTCTGTAGTACTTTCCACCTCCTAACATATGGTGTAGTTGACTTAGTTGAGTCAACCTCCCCTCATAGCATGTGAACCCCGCTGGGAACAACAATATTTGTTGTGTGCAATGATATTCTAAGCATCTGAGAGACACCCCAACAGACCAGTGCTCTGCAAATGCCTCTGAGTGCCTATCTGAGTGAAGACATTCCAGGCAGGGGGACCAGTGGATGCTTGGGTTGACCGTGTCCTCCCTGCCTGCCTGAGCAGGGTCAGGTCCATCATTCTGTCCATGGAGCAGACCTACTGGCAAGGCTGTGGCATCTACCCCCCCACACACACTTTGGGCACACCTCTGTTCACGTATGGGGTGACATTGGCGGCCTCGCCCAGGATGAGTGGCGGGGTGCTGAGCGAACCCCAGGACGGACTCCTTACTTTGAGGTAGACACGCTGCCCTGCTCTGAAGAGTGATACACCACCTTCTGTGTGCCTCTGCTTCCTTGGGAGACATGGCCAGAGAACAGCTGTGCGTCAGCAGTGAGTGACGGTCAGATGCATTGCGCTGGGCCATGAGGCAGCCTTCCACCCTGTGACCTGCTGTCCCCCCTCCCTGACCCCAGGGCTGTCTGCCTGCTGCCACTTCCTTCTCTTTTTTCTCCAAATGTATGTTTGTCTCTTTCTGCTGCTACTTCTCTGTTGTCTCTTCTCCCTGGTCCTGTCTCCCCGCCACCCCCCGCCCCAGCAGAGGCTTCTGTCTCTCTCTGTCTTTGGGTTTCTCTCTATCTGGGTCTCCGTGTCCCAGTCTGCATTTTCTCCTCCATTCCACCTCTCCCTCCGAGTCCTCCCCTTCCTTTCCTGTAATTAGCACCTTCCTCCCGCTCTGGCTTCTCCTCTTGGCCTCTGGCCTTTGCGGGGGGGGGGGGGGGGGGGCAAGGCTCTGTCCAGCGGAAACTCCTGTATCTCTTCCTTCTCATCCCCTGGCAAAGGTTTCCATCCACGACGGTTCTGGTTGAGCATAGCCTGCGGTCAGTCCCAACCCTCCGAGTGCCTCTGTCCTCTCTAGAGCTCACTCTGCTGACACTCCGGTCCACCCACCCGGGGTGACCTTGTCCCAGCCCCACAGTGTTGGCCTGTCTGATGCCCCACGGCCTCGGCCGGGACCTGGGACTTTTCCACTTTCCCCAGGGCCCACCCTGTGCTAATTTTCTGAGGCTCATGTGTAAACAGGCTCCCTGGGAAAGTTCTCTGAATGGTAAATCCTTCTCTGTGGCTCCTTCCCACCGGGCCAGGACTTCCCATTCCTGGATGCTCCAAAAGTGATTCCTTCTCATGTTAAGCCCAGCCTACCTTTCTCTTTTCCAGTCAGCGTGTCAGGTAACTTTTTATTTTTATTTATTTATTTATTTTTTATTTTTTTAATGTTTATTTATTTTTGAGACAGACAGAGACAGAGCATGAACGGGGGAGGGTCAGAGAGAAGGAGACACAGAATCTGAAACAGGCTCCAGGCTCTGAGCTGTCAGCACAGAGCCCGACACGGGGCTCGAACTCACGGACCATGAAATCATGACCTGGGCCGAAGTCGGCTGCTTAACCGACTGAGCCACCCAGGTGCCCCTCAGGTAACTTTTTAAAAGTGAGCACCAGCCTGTGCTTTATGTGCTTCGATTCAGCCAGTTTTAAATCTGGCGTACTTGCTGTCTCTTCCTTTTTCCCACCAGGGAATGTTCACCCCTGCTACTCCATGACAGAGGAGTCGTGGGGCACTTGAGGGGTCCTTTCCTTTTGGAGGTCTGTTTCGCTTAGGAATATTGTTAAGGACTTGAAGGCAGCGAAACACGTCTGTCCTGGCTCCCAAATGAGGCTGAGAAGAATTAGGAGGTTTTGGGGGGGTTTGTTTCTTCTTTCCTCTCTCCCCTCCCCCTCCTCTTTCTTCTCTAGTCTGACCACTGCTAAATGATTGTCTATTTTTGTCATTCTCCCCTCTGTCTCTGGAGACATCTTTTCCGTCCCTCCTCACCCCCACCTTCCAGAAGGGCATTTGCTGAAAAGTGGTCGCGTACTAGAGTGGGATCATGCCCATGAAGGAGCTTCGTGCATTGGTAGGTGAAATATCTCAGGGTTTGTAAGTACCCTCACAGCCTCCGTGGACTGACGGGGCGGCTCTCCAGTGCCAAGCAGTGTTTCTTACTGGCTCACCCCTCTCCGACTCCTAACTGGCCCCACCCCCACCCAAAACCTCCAATTTTTAGCCTTGATAAATACTAGTAGGAACCTGCCTGCCTCTCTCTCCGTATGCCTTACTCCATCCCCTGGCCTTCTCACAGGCCCAGGGCTTCTCTTCTTAGAGGACTGCGGTGTGTTAGGCATGAGCTTCCTCAGAGCATTGTGGGCAGGTAGAGCTTACATCTCTCTTGAATGCTGGCTGCGACAGATAGCTCACTACCTCTTGGCAGCAGGCACACTGGTCAAGTATACAGGCTGGGCTGCGTCACCTCAGACACATTTACTTAACCTCTCACAGTCTCCATTCTCCCTTTTCTTAAAAAGACAATGAAAAAAAAAAAACCTTCTCGGGATGTTATGAAAAGCCGGGGAGATAATGCAGGGAAAGTGTCTATCATAGTGCCTGATGCTTTGTAAGTGCTCGGTGAGTGTTAGCTCTTTTATTATTCTCTCACAAGGCAGCCTTGGCATGGTTCTGAGAGGAAATGGGCCTCCCGATAAACTGAAGAGGGCTTGCCTCTGCCGGAACTATATATGCAAAGGGTCCCTGATCTCTCCCACATAGGACAACCCTTCAAATGTTTGAGGACAGCTTTCGTGTCCCTTCTAAATCAGCTCTTCTCTCATTTAAGTATCCCTGATTCCATCACCTACACCTCATACTTTTCACAATCTCCAGGCCCCTCGCCATCTAGGTCACCATCCCTTATACACACTTGTCAATGCGCTTCCAAAAAACACAGCCTACGAAAGTGAAGGTAGGGCTACGAATTTGGTCTGAGCTGCCCAGGGTACGAAGGGGACTGTTTTGCCCTTGACCTGGATGCCATAAACAGTCAAAGCCTTCATTAGTAGTGGATGTCGAGTGTCTGTTGATTGGTTGACTTGGCGATCTGGGACCAACTAAAAACTCCTGACTTTTACACGAACCTCTCAAGTCTGTTCTCATCATACTTGCCGAGTGAATTTTTTGAACTAATGCAGGATGGATGTTGTGTCTGTTCAACTGCATTGTATTTATTTTGGCCCCTAGTGTAGGTTGAAACTCTGTCTCATATAATTTCATTATCACGTCCATGTTTAGACATCAAATAATATAACAAAGTAAACTGTGAAGAGTCCCCCTGCCACCCCATCCGCCCAACCCCCTCTCCGCCAAGATCTGTAGTGACCATGTGCCTGGCTTCCCAGGTACCCTCCTGGGGTTTCTTTACACAGGTACAAGCCAGTACCAATATCGGTCCCCGTGTTTCACCTGCTTCTTACACAGACAGCATCCGGGGACACAGTGCCCTGAAGCTTTGCCTTTTTCACCTAACGATGTTAGAGACCCTTTTGAATCTTCTGTCTTTTATCTGACAGAGCTCCATATCCACCGGGCTGGTGACATTTGTACACAACGTAAGTATGTCATCAATGTCCTTATCGCTGTGGCCGATAGACACGTATGGAGCTGGAGGCCTGTCACTATGGACATGCCCCGGGCTGATGCCCATTCAGCGATCAACACCGCTGTGCACAGTGTTCTACCAGTTTCTGTACAACTAACCGGGCTGATTCCCAGCCCCTTTTCCTTTTCTTCTCAGGGACAGTGTGCAAGGGTATCAAATACCTCACCAGAGAAGCAGGTGCAACAGTGGTTCTGAGCCAGGGAAGATTTTCCTCTAGGGGACATTTGGCAATGTCTGGGGACATCCTTGGTTGTCACAACCGAGTGTGTGTGTTGGGGGTGGGGCTGCTGCTACTGGCATTGTGGGTAGAGGGGGCAGGGTGTGTACCTAAACAGCCCAGAATGCCTAGGAAAGCACCCCCCCAGCCCCCACCCGCACAAAGAGTCAATGAGTCTAAATGTCAATAGTACCAAGGTTGAGAAACCTTGATCTAGAACCTTACCAAAATACAAACATTTTTAAACATGAATTTGGTGCTACCTGGTCTTAATTAATCTGGTTGGTTCTTAACCACCACCATTTTTCAAAAGTCACATGAACATGCAATTCATTTTTGGCAAGAGAGAATCCTCTGATTGACTGGAAACTCACCTAGACTCTCTAGTCTCGTATAGTCAGTCCCCAGATTTGGGGACAAATCTCCTCCAGGGATGCCCTGCTCCATGGAGATACCACAACATGGGAATTTTCTCTCCAGAGTTTTCTCTCCTCCTTCCGGGACTGCTCACATTCCTGGTGATGACTTTGGCTCTGGCTTCTCAGCCTCCAGTGCCCCCTGCCCCAGGCAGGAATGGCACAGAACCTCTGGGAAGTCAGGAAGTTGTACAGAAATGTCAGTAACAAGGGGAAAAGCACGGGAGAATAGTTCTCTTTCCCTCACTTTGGGAGGCATCAGTGTCCTCAGACAAACCTCTTTAAAGCCTTGACAAATGTGGGGGGGGGGACTCCCCGTACCTCTTTAGAAGTCTGTCTAAAGAGAATGGAGTTGAAGCTTTAAAGAAGGGACTATTGGTGTCAGCAGAGCCCAGAGCCCCGGTTCCCCATGAAGATGGTAGTGACCAGTGCTCCCAGCTGGAATGGTCCATCTTTCTATTTGCTCAGTCCCGTTGTGTCCAAAATGGTGTTAGGGTCCTATTCATTCAGGGATAGATGAAGCGCGGACCCAGCTCTTGAGGAGCTTGAAAAGAAGCAGCCTGTATAGTGGGAAGGCATGAACTTGGGACAGATCTTCACCCTAATGCCACAAAGATAGTGAGACCGTGTTGTTCACTGGATACAGGACCCAATGCCCAAAATATCAGTCTCTCCCCTGTAAGAATGGAGATATAGCAATAGCTAGATCATGGTTGGGAGAATGAAATGCGAACAGGCCTGCGAAATGCCTCGTGCACAGAGCGAGCCATCAATATTGTAGTTATTATCCAGCACTCTAATATCCTAGTGCAGATTTTTGACACAGAATCTGATAAGCTCTAAATAAAGGCACACACAAAGGACCACGGATGCATAAAGGAAGAGTCACTGAAGCAGTCAAAGTGTGAAGAACATTGAACTTGGAATTGTTGGGAGACCTGGCTTTGGATCAAACCCTCCTCCATCACTCAGTAGCTGAGAGACAAGGGATAACTTTGTTTCGTTTCTCTAAGCTGCTGTTTTTCTGCCTATGAAACCGAGATAGATGGTCCCACCTACATAGCAGTAAATAGTAAATAAGTCCGCAGTTATTTTGAGTCCCTGGTTAAGCTTCAGTCAGGGAGACTTCTTGAAGTAGGTGGCCTTTGAGCCAAGCCCTGAGGAGTGGGGAGGATGTCTTCAAGGGCAAAAAGGGACCAAGAAAACCTCTCAGAATAAGAGCTGAGCGAAGCAGGGAATCGTGAATGTCTGTGGAACTCTCCACGATTTAGGAACATAAGTTTTGGGTATCTCACACATGTTGGTCATGTGGTGCCTCCAAGCCTCAGTTTCTTTGTCTGCAAACGGACGATGTTGAGTATTCAGTGAAGAAATTTACGAGAGCCCTTAGCTCGGTGCCAGGCCTATGGGAAGTGCTCACTCGTCATCACTGTCAAACCTGTGGCTGGGGGCTTGCTCTTGGCACTGGAAGGTCCAGATGGGCTAGCTGTCCTCAGACCAAGGAGGAGGCCCCCGTTTGGGCACAGGAAGCCATTACTAGCCTTTGAGGAAAGTGACATGATCCAAACTGTTTTAGGTTAACTCGTGGTGAGTGTGGAGGGGAGGCTGGTGAGGCGTGAGACCAGTTGGCCTGGAAAACTGGAATGCAGTTGATTTCTTTACTCTGGAGTCTGGGGCAAGCTGCAGAGACTCAGCAAGACCCCAGGCTCACAGCTGGGCTGGGCCAAGGTCCTGGTGGGGAGTTAGGAGTTCCGGCCCCTCCCTGTAGACTCTCTTCCACCACCCTCACCAGCTCCCTATGACAGCTGTGGCTCCCACCCCCAGTCCCTGTTTGGAGCAGTGATTAATACAGGTTTAAAATAATCTTTGTCTTCTCCCTTTGTCCGCCCCCAGCACAGCCGCTGCTCTCCCCCCATCCCCCCACCCCCTCGTTGGCCACACCTCAGGGCAGCTGGGACTTGGGGGCCAGACCTGGCTCACACACTGAGGCTCTTCCCCGCCACCCCAAACACTCTCCAGACCCCGAGCAGACACCACACCTTCACTTCCAGGCCGCTTCTTGGCCCTGGACACATAGTGGTCTCTTCTGCGAGGGTTCTGGGCCCCGGGGCAGGGAGATCCTGACAGGAGATGATCTCTCCTTGCTAACGCTGACCTCCAGAAGCACAGGGACAGCGCCTACTGAGCATACGAACCCTGTGCGGTAGGCCCTGCTTCACTCCAATATGGAGTGCTAGTCAGTTCTCCCACACGTAAGTGGGGGGG
Organism: Panthera tigris; assembly: GCF_018350195.1. Taxonomy (NCBI): domain Eukaryota; kingdom Metazoa; phylum Chordata; class Mammalia; order Carnivora; family Felidae; genus Panthera; species Panthera tigris. The sequence continues at coordinate 94,716,916 of NC_056667.1, read as the reverse complement.
GCCCCCAGGCCTCAGTTTCCCTGTTGGTCCTCTGACTTTTTTCCTTCCCAAAGGACATTTTTTCATTTCTTCACTGGTGCTCGTAAGTGGAGGGCCTGGATAATGTCATCCCATTAAACCAAGGAGGAAAATCAAAGCTCAGACAGGGTACATGGCTTCCCCAAAGGTAAGAGCCAGAAACAGAGTGTAGGGGACAGCCCCCCAAAGCAGCAGGAGCTCTCTACCATGGAGGGGCCACCCACCTGCCTCTGTTCAAAGCTTCTGGGTCTCCATTCATATTTCTTCAGTACACCAGGGCACCAGGCACCTCCCTTACTCTCCTCCTCTCCCTGGAATAAAGTGTGTATAGTCTGAAAATTAGCAGACTAGCCCCTTCAGAGCCATGTGACTCAGGCTAACATGGTGCTTTTGTCTGGCTCCAGCCATGTATGTTTAGGTCCAGGGAAGGACATGTGCACATGCATAGGGCAAAACAACCAAGAGTGGGTCAAAATGGATGTTACTGACATATGAAGTCATGGGGTATTATAGTTCAGAGGATTGCAAAGATATGCAGTGTACCTTCCGCTTTTGACAAAGAGGGAAACTGAGGCCCAGAGCAGGGAAGGGGCACTCAGAGCCACACAGCTGCGGGATGATGGGCTCTCTGCCCTGCGTGCCTCAGAGGCTGCCCTGGACTGCCCCTATGTCACGTGCCATGTAGATGCTGCCGCCTCGGTTTCTCCCTCCTGGTGACCTTGGAGGTGACGTAGCATAAAGAGATTTTGTCGCCCATCCCCTCCCTCTGCCCCCACGGCCAGCACACCGTAGCCAGAGTCAGAGGGAGTTAGGAAAGAAAGCAACATGTCAGGTGATGGGGGAAGCCCTCCCAGAGTTCAACCTGAGAAATGGGACAGGAGAAGCTGCATGGGGGCAGCTGGTGGGGACTTGAGCCGGTGCAGCCTTGGGCAGGTGCTCACTTGAATGCCAGGCTGAACTGGGCATCTGAGAGCACAAAAGGCGCATTCTCTGCTCCGTCTGGTGAGAGAGAGCTGAGGAGCTCACGCCTGTGCTCAGACAGAGCTGACAAATGCCGAGTTAATCCCAGATCGCTTGCTTGGGATTAAAAAAAAAAAAAGATGGAGAGATGGGGTGGGGAAATGTGTCACTTTGGGTAGGAAAGGGAGACAGGAGCGTGTTTGATGGCCTGGATGGAGTCGGGCTAAATATTTAATGTTCTTGACAGAGACCTGGAGGGGGCCGTCCCTCTCTCTAAACAGTGACACACGAGGCTCCTGGGCTGGGAGACACAGCTGCTTCGAGCTGCCTCTTAGGGCAAAGGCAGGGAAGAAGGGCCCCATTGGGAAATGCAGCCGAGGACCCAGGAGCAAACGGCGAGTGCAGCTGGAGGCTGGGGGCGCAGAGGGCCGGGGCCAACCAAGAGCTCCCTTTATTAAAAAAAAGTAATGGTTCATTCTTTACATTTGGAATAAAAACCCGTTGTAATTACCTAGCAGTGGGAAAGCAATTTCTGAGCAGCTTTATTGTTCTGCTCCCCAAGCAAATGTGCAACGGAACATCCACCCGAGGATAGCAGGAGCGAAGACACACGGCAGTAACTATGATATTTAAATGTTTCCACAGTAGAAATTTCAATAAGGTTTAAATGAGCCATAAGTTGATTTCTCTCTGGATTATTTTTTTCCTTCTCCTCCTTTATTACTTAAGACATTGTGCTCCTACTCCGTATTTATATGGCACTAACAAAGACATCCCAGCAGGAAACTTCAAAACGTTAAGTTACCATCCCGAGTGCCTCTCTCCTAATCCATGCTCTTAATCCAGAGGAGATGGGCACCTTCCGTCCAGTAGAGACATCAGCTGGATGAGCCTGAAGCCATGGGGTGTCACCTTAGAGCCCAGAGATGCCCTAGGTAGATTCCGCCCGGGCTGGCTGAACTCTGCTCAGAGCCCCCGTTCTCAGTTGTACCTCCCGTTGTAGAAGTTGCCAGTATATAACCCAGTGAGAGTAAAGAACCTTCCATAACTCAATTGATAAGTTCTTGATGATCAAGGCCATGTCTCAAGTATCCCGCTGCTGAGTGTGCATTGGGCTGAGATCCTAGCGATGGGTAATGCCTGAAATCAGAATGTTTGCCATCACCCTGTATTTTCGACATATGTAAATTCCTTGAATACCAGGCAAGTTCTAGGCTTAGAGGGGGGATACGAAGAAGGGCAAACTGTTCCACCAACCTATAAATACGTAACAATGGCGAAATTTGTGTTGTGCTACTATAGGACAGCCATTTTGCTAAGTTTTATATATATATACACATATATATATATATATATATATGAGCATATATATATATATACATATATATAAGAGAGCATATATATATATATACATATATATAAGAGAGCATATATATGTGTATATAACTTTATTTACATATTTATTACTTCATTTAATCCTCATGACAACCTTAAGAGTGGTTACCACTATAATCATCCCATTTTTCAGATGAGGAAGCTGAGGTACAAGGGGCTTAAGTAACTTGCCCAAGTTCTCCTAGGCGGTCAGACTCTGCCCTGGGATTGACCCAGACAGTTGAGCTCTGGCACAGTGCTGACCCGCACTGCCACACTGCCTCTCCAGCCCACCCCTGGATTCACCTACTCCAGTGTGCATGGCAGAAACATTGACTTGCCTTAGAATGAAAGTGTTTGAAATCTTCTGGATGAGCCAACTCTGGAAGAAATGAGTGGGCAGTCTTGTGATACCTTCCTCTGAGACTCTAAGGGGCTACAGAGACCACGTATCTGGATGAAGGCCCCTCCTCGTGGAGGCACGAAACTGGCAAAGACAGCCCCCTTGAATGCAGCCATTGTCTTCTCCAGACATTGCTTCTGGACACGCAAGCAAGCTTCTCCCTGCAAGGCTGAAGCATGTTCAGACTTTCACACCATATGGTTCTTTTCAGCCCTTGCAGCACATACAGAGCTGGAAAAGAAGGAAGACCTCTGAGCATGGGCTTTAATTTCAAGCTTTGAAAACCAGGCCATATCTAGGAATATTTGGCCAGAAAAGTGCCTTCATGCTGAGTTTTCGGCTCCAGGCTGCATTTCAGGGGCTGCTGGAATAATCCCTGGAAGCTGAGAGGCAAGAATGTAAATGCATTGACTCGGAACCTTCCCCTGCACTCAGAAACCCAACCCACCAAGCTCCAAGCCAGGTCCCCACCAATGAATATTTATGGTTCTTGGATTACTGAGGGTTCTCCAGAGAAACAGAACCAGTATAAGAGGGTTCTCTTATAAGGAGTTGGCTCATACAGCTATAGAGGCTGAGAAGTCCCAAGATCTGCGGTCATCAAGCTGGAGGCCAGAAGATCTGATGTGTAGTTCCAGTATGAGTCTGAAGGCCTGAGGACCAGGTGAGTTGACCGTGTGAGTTCCAGAAAAGCCGATGATTCAGCTCAAGTCTGAAGGCCCGAAAAGACCCTGGTCCCAGTTCAAACCATCAGGCAGAAGAAGTTTTCCTATAATTTGTAGGAGGGTCAGCCCTTTTTTTTCTATTCAGGTCTTCAACTGATTGGATAAGAGCCAGTCACATTGGTGGGTGGGGCGAGGGCAAACTGCTTTACTCAGTCTACCGCTCAGATGTTACTCTCATCCCAAAATAATACCCAGAATACTGTTGGACCAAATGTCTGGTCACCTCATATCCCAGTCAAGTTGACGTGTAGAATTAGCCATCACAGTGACCCTGCCCGGTTGCAGCCAGTCCCTCATTCTCCACGCCTTGCCCTCCAACTGATGCCCTGGGAGGCAGGAATGTGGGCATCCCATCGGCTCCTCTAACGAGGCTGTCCTTTCTGCTGGCTTCCTACCTCTGTTGTCTTCGGCAGCCAGCTGTGCAGCTTAAAACACAAGCCTATGACTGTGGGAGTGCCTCTCTCCGCTTCTTATCCCCTCCTTTTCCTCCCCAGACCCCACACTACTAGGAACAATGGGGCAAAGTCACCAAGGATGGGGAGAAGGGTACACACATGGGTCCTGCCTTGTCAGAGCCTTGGGCCTCAGCCTTGCACACCCCGGACAGGAGGATGCTGGAGTGGAAGCAGAGTCCCCAAGTCTCCCCTTCGTTCAACATCTGAGCTTGTGCTGACTAGAAGCCCCGTGTCTTATTAGGCATAATAAGGACATATTGTGGCTGGCAGGAGGGAAGCTCATTTCACACTCTGGGAAACGGGACTCAGCAAAGAGACAGAAAGAGGTTTCACATACATGCTTCTCTGCCTGCTAGTCTGAAAGTTGGCGGTGGCAACAAGCCAGAGCAGATAAGGACAAACTTCTCTTTCCAGTAACCAGTGGATAGCAGTGAGGTTCATCTGGGTGCTTCTGTTGCAGGCACGCCTCCTCCTGCATCTACCAGCTGTGTGACCTTGGGCAAGTCGTTTAACCTTGCTGTGCCTTTGATTCCTCATTCGGAAAAAAAAATGAGAATAACAATACCACTTACTCCATAGCATTGTTTTTGTGAGGACTAGATGAATTTGTATACTTTTATTTTTTAGTTTTATTTATTTATTTTGAGAGAGAGCAAGAGCAAGAGTGGGGGAGGAGGAGGGGCAGAGAGAGACTGAGAGAGAAAGAGAGGGAGAGAGAGAATCCCAAGTAGGCTCTGCACTGCTGACACAGAGCCCGACATGGGGCTCAATCCCACGAACTGTGGGACCATGACCTGAGCCAAAACTAAGAGTCAGACACTTAACCAACAATGTTACCCAGGCACCCCCCCTTTTTTTAAGGTTTATATATTTATTTTGAAAGAGAATGAGAGCGTGAGTGGGGGAGGGGCAGAGAGAGAGAGAGAGAGAGAGAGGAATTTGTATACATTTAAATGGCTGTTAAAAATGCCCAACACACACGAAAAAATGCCCAGCATGTAGTAAGTCCTCCCCAAAATGTTAGCAGTTATTAATATCTATCGGCCTCCTTTTGCTTCCTCGGGTTTGGAAATTGGGTTTTCTGCTAGTGGAATATACACAGCAAATTTAAAGTCCTAGGTGGCCCCACCCCCAGCCGAATGATATGTGCTCTGGGGAAATAACTTACTCAAGAGGAAGGTCAATGACTCTTCCCCTCTGCCCTCACTATGTGTCATGAGGCCAAAGGTCAACAGCCGAGGGGCTTGGTGGGCCTGGGAAGAATATGTAACATCCTCCATTATTACACCACTCTGGCATGGGCAATTGACCAATGGCTGTGGATCCTCGATATAGGATAGAACCATATCTGTTAGCCCTTGATCCCCCACTCCCTCCACTGCACAGTCTTCCTTGCGCCTTCCTCACTCCTTCTGATCACCTCAAAAGTGAAGGATCTACTCCTTTCCTGCAGGCAACTCAAAGTGTGTTCTCCCTCCCTCCCCAACCCCAGGTCTCAGGTGTGTGCGCACAGAGGGGCACACAAGAAACAAAGGTGTTGGGGACACTGGTTTGATGGAGCTTCAAGTATTTGGGGATACAGGCAAATTTAAGACATCCACAGTTTCTGTTACCTGCGGTCAACAGCGGTCCAGAAGCACATGAGCCTCCTTCTGACATATCATCAGAAGGTCGACAGTAGCCTAATCCTGCATCACAAGGCCTACATGATTCCCTCACCTCTCCTCACGTAGGCATTTTACCATCTCACGTCATCACAAGAAGAAGGGGGAGTACGGGACAAAAAGATACTTTGGGAGAGAGACCACATTCTTATAATTTATAGTATATTGTTATAATTGTTCTATTTCCAGTTATTGTTGTTAATCTCTTACTATGCCTCACTCGTAAGTTAAACTTTATTAAACAAAGACAACTTGTAAGCCTGGCACAGTGCCCAGCAGTTTTTTAATGCATTCGAATGGGTGAGGGAATGAACGAATGATGGCTCTCTGAGACAGGATCCCCATCAGTTCATGTAGACGTGGGGCCTTCTTACCAGAGACATAAGATGGCAAGGATCCCCGAGGGACCTGGCTCCACATGCTGGGTCAGGACCAGGGAGTGAGTTTCACCAACTTTCTCTCTTCCCTCGCTTCTGGGCAAGAAACCCATGTCCACACCTTCCTTCCTCTTTCTATAAATTTCCCTCCGCTCTTCTTCCTCCCCCTTTCTTGCCCTGTCTGCTTTGGGAAGAGCATGGTCAAAAGAGGAAGAACAAAAATCTGTCTCTTTCCTGACTCTGAAGTTGTCTGAAAATAGTAACTAATCCCCAAATCACTTTTCCTTGGCCTCAGAGTAAGTCCCGTGAGTGTTTGAGAGCAGAGTGAACCTGCCTGGTTTTGTTTAACGTGGGCTGGAGTTAAGATCCACTCACAGCTCCTGGGGTAACCCCCAACTGAAGCCAGGGCCGGCAGCCTGAACGTAGAGGTGACAGATAGCGTGGGGTTGCATCATAGCAATTAAAATGGTCTAGAGAGGGCTTAGGAGGTGGATTAGCTACGCACTGGGCCAAGTCCATAGCAGCCACCTAGCACCACAGGAAAACTCACAAGCACTGTACAAAATGCACAGTTTGATTGCTCCGGGCCTCTGCCCACTCATGGGGTTTGTCCTGAATCAATTCCAGGTAGTGGCCCCTGGGATTATAGAATGTCCCAACTGAAAAGGATCACTTCACAGGTGTGGAAACTGAGGCCCAGACAGATGAAAGGACTTGTCCCAGGGCATAGCACAAGTCAGTAGCTGGGGTCCAGGCAATGAGTCACTCAGAAACGTCAGCTTCGTGGTCTATCCCGTGGGCTAGCAACTTGGCCTAAGGAAGACATGCATTTGGGGGCCCGTTTCCCCACCAGCTAAGTAGTGAACTTCCTTGGTGTGTGTGTGTTTTTTTGATCTTTACTGCCGTGTCTGATGCCTACCCTTGAACAGAGAAGGCAAACGGCAGGCAAGCTCACTGGCCCTGTTTTTCCGCTCTCTCCACGAACATCCATCAGCCACAGTTTCATGTTGAATGGGGCTGCGAGGAACTTCAAGGCTGAGATTATTACATTTTGTACATTACACTTCTGCCAGAGAGCTAAAAATACCCTCCTGGTGGTTGCTAAGTGCAGGTCTAATGGTTTTCCTTAGAGGGAAGAATGGGATTCTAGTTTCTGTGAATCTGGAGGCTCCGTGTCCAGGGAAATGCAGACATGGAAATTGTTGGAGCTGGTTGTAGAGTATCCCTGGGGGAGGGGACTCTAGGGACAGGCCCAGGACTCGCTTCTCCTGAGCACCAGGGAAGATCTCCAGGGACCTGTGCTCACAGAGGTTGTGGATCCCTGAAAGGAATACAGGAGGGGCTGTAGCTTCCATGGAGAATTCTCCCTGAGCTGCAGATCCCCTCCTCCTGGACTCTGGCTTTCTGAATTTTCCTGCTTGGAAATATCACTCTTATTTGTGCACAACGGCCAGCCCCCAAAGTGGCACCTACAGTGTAGAGATTGATTTAGGGAAATCGAGCAGGATCCTAGCAACAGCTTACCTGCCTTCCTGGAGACCTGGTAATGGGCCTAAGGTAGCTCTCACTTGATAAATGAATACCAGACTTCCCAAGCACACAGCCACCCAACACCGCCTGCCTCCTCTTGCCTGGCACAGAGCTCCCTCAGACTACAGACAAAACATTTGATTTCTTTTTTAACCAGTACATCAGAACTCCCAAATCCAATGAGGATTTAGGATTTGGATTGAGCTCCCCTGAGAAGTCCTCTTGGGGAATCCACACAAGGTAGCCATTACCGTCTCCTAGAACTCGCTTCCAGGCCCTTCCTTTGGAAGCCTGTCCCAGGTCACGGCAGCCCTCATTGCCCCCACCCCCACCCCCAACCCCCGCCAGAACTGGCCCATCTTCTCAGGACCCTTGATTCCTTCTCCGAAGGCTGTTGTCATGGTACCATCCTCCTGATTCTCTTGGACGTTCACTTTTACATGGAGTTGCCCTTCCTGGCACAGGCTGATGAGTGGCCCTGGGAGGTGGGAGTTGTTTGGGTGGCAAGGGAAGCTGGCTTGGAGCAAGGTATTTGAAGCAATGTTTCAGCAGCTCACAAAGGAGAGGCCCTGGGGGCTAGTTAGATGTCATCCTGCCTATGTGGCTGTCAGTGGATGCCAGTGCTCAGAAGAAGAAAAGGTACATGTGTCATTGTTGGGGGAGGGGATTGGTTTTCTCTTGCTCATTTCGTTCAGGGGAGCACGGATGAGCTCATCCTTTGCTTAGGCAAATGCCCATAAATGCAAAGTTCATCTTAAACTACTTTCCTGGAAAAAAATGAAAAGAAAGAAGTGGGAAAACAATTCTTTATGAGTAAGAACTACAAGGTCTCACTTGACTCTCTACACTTGGCTCTGAAATGCTTTCTGCTCTCACTTAAAATCAATCCTGCCTTCCCAAGGTGGATATCTGCCCCCGTGCCAGAAGACAGGTACTTGGAAAAAAGACCGAGAAGCTCCAAAGGCAATCCCCCAGCCCGCCCCCCACAAAAAGAACTTCCAGAAATGTCTTAAGCAAAGCGGCAGCAGCTTAGGCCCAAGGTGAATATTTTGAAAGAACAACACCCTTGAATATGTGCGTGTTCTCAGGTGTTTGTTAAAACACCCTCCTGGCTGAAAGCTCCTTCACTCTGACAGGGCGAGCAGTGGGGTGATTAATTCAAAGCGGTGGGTGACCAAAAAGCTCACTGTTGTTTGACTGCAAATGTACGGTAGGAAACGTAGATATTATACATATCTTATAGCATGCTTGCCTTCCTAATTATGTTTTGCTTCAACCAGTATGGAAATGAGCTGGCCGGCTACGAGTGCACACCAATTAATGGCTGGGTCAGGCTGCTTGGAAGCTTTGTAGGTATGTAGAGCAATGAGGGAAATCTCACAGGATTTAACGTTTTCTACAGACAGCTCACCCAGTGTGTAATCCACCTGGGTATAATCGAGTGCTGGCTGCAATCAGATTCATTAGCAGCCCAAGAATTAAACCTACCCCCTCATCCCCACCCCCGTCCAGTCCTCCATTCTTCCCTGCCTGTGCCAGATAGTTCACGAATCTTGAGGACCAGAGGCTGCCAAGCAGGCAGCTTTGCCTCCATGGGCAAGGGGGCTAATCTATATTCGCATATTAACCATACTTCCCAGTGAATTTCAATAACGTGGAAATGGGCATTTAGCAGCTGGGAAAGAGGAGGCATGTTAAGTGCTCAAAACAAGTCTATAATAAGCATCTGCTTAAAAGAGACCCTCTCCAGCCAGATGCCCTGAGCCTGATCAGGGCTCCGGGCTGGGGCTACATCTGCACATTGAAATACACTTAGTCTGTCTTCCCAGGTGAAGCAAGCAGCATTTCTTTCCCAGTGGAATGGATCTGACCCAAACAAGCAGGCTCCTATTCATAAAGTAAAATTTCCAAGCCAGACTTAATTCTGCCACAGTCCCCTGCCCCCAAGTGGGGCTACTCGTTTAAGACTCTTTCCTTTGGAAGTCTTCACACAGTAATTCCTGCCACCTGTCACACCACACGCGTCTTGTGCTGCATGCCACACTGTTACATGCCCGCTTTATATGCGGCTAGGCACACGGCCCTAAGGAGAGCGTGTGTCACCTCTGCCCCGGCCAGATGTGTCTCCTTGAGGCAGCGTCTATTCTTGCCTATGTGCCCTCATCCTTTGCACTCCCACCACCCCCTGCCCCGACACACACACACATCCCAGAAGAGGGCACAGACATTTCAAGGGAAGGAAGGAAGGAAGGAAGGAAGGAAGGAAGGAAGGAAGGAAGGAAAAGAAGAAAGAAAGAAAGAAAGAAAGAAAGAAAGAAAGAAAGAAAGAAAGAAAGAAAAGAAAGAAAAGAAAGAAAAGAACAGCACTCCCACAGCCCCGTCTTTCTATCCGTGACTTTATGAAAGAGTCTGCACACCAGCATTTCCCAGACTGTGCCTTGTAGAACGCTGTTCCATAGGACGGTAATGGTAGGAAGGTTTGCAGATCCAATAAATTTAGAAAACATTGATTTAACAAAATTAAACAAGTTTCTTCAGTGCAGGGTTCCTGAGTCCTTAATATACTCATCTGCATTCCTAAAAGGGGAAATGCCAAATTTACTTAACCTCAGAGCCCTTTTCTGTGCCCTTCTCGCGGGACTAGGGTTCTGCTGAACACGCTTTGGAAATCCAGACTTTCCCTTTCTTCTTATTCTCCTCATTGCCCTGCATCCCTTATCTGTAAGATGGCAATAATACTGGTACCCTCCTCATGGAGTCATTGTGGAGATTGAACTAGTACATGGAAAGTGTCTGGAAAGTGCCTGGCCTAATAGTAAGCATCAAAGACACAGTTTTATTATTTTTATGGTTATCTTTGTTATTATTATTTCTGGCTCTTTTTTCCGGCTCTGCCTTCATCACTCCCCCGACCATGCCCTCTTGACAGTCACGGGCCGCTTCCCAGCCCCCAGATCTGGCCGCCTTCTCTTGCTTCTCTCCCCTTGGCCTCTGGGGGCAGCATTTGATACCCAGTCTCCTAGTCCCTCACACTTCACCCTCCCTTCCTGGGTTTCTCCAACTCCTCCCTGCTCTTGTCCTCCAGCTCTTGACGCTCCCAAAGGCCATTGGTCCTTTGCTTCCTCCTTTCCTCCACTTTATAAACTGAGGTTTTACTCAAGAATTGCTCTTTGGCTTTTCCTTGCTGTTCCTCTTTACTCTTTAGGAAATCCCATCCCATTTCAGAGCTTCATCTGTTAACCTTGGTGAAGGCAGATGGTACCCAAATGGGTTGCCCAACCCCAGCTTCTCTCCTGAGCCCCATGCTGTCCTTCTTTCCAGCCTTAATTCCTGCCAGCCGCTCCAACTCGGTGTGTCCAGAGCCGAACTCACAGCCGGACCCCTTTCACTTTGCTCTTTCTTTCATGCTGATTGCTGCTACCTACAGAGCAAAGTTGAGACTCAAGTCCATTTACAATATCGTTTCGGCTGTCTTTCTGATCTTACCACCATGATTGCTCTTCACAAAGCCTCCACTGCATCCCACTGAACTTCTCAATGCGCCTCACATATGCCCCTTCACTTCCCCCTCCCCGCATCGCAGTTTCTACTTCCTTCATGAAGTCACAGTGGCTCTTGCTACAGGTTACTTTGTTCTCTTCTGCTCTCCCCCTACTGGAGGTTGTATTTCTTCAGGACAGGATCCATGCCTGATTCATCTCTGTGTCCCATCCCCCATACTTTGCACAGGATAGTAGCTCAATAGATATTTGTTAAATGAATGCATAACTTGATGGATGGATGATTGCATGGATGAATGGATAAGTGGTTGGGTGGAGGCCCCCTCTTTCCTCTTTTTGTGTTTTTTTTTTTCCTTTCACTAAGTGCAATCCCGGGGGCCATCTTAGACAAGAGACCCTGCAGCACCATACTCATTGGCTTACGCGGCTGTCATCCCTGATCTTGGAGTTGGAGCTCCTTCTCCCCTGATCAAAGCTCTCTTAACAAGGCAACCAGCTGAAAACTCTCCAAGCTGTGCCCCCCCACCTGACGCCCTCAAATGCCTGATGCTTTTGTCTTCAAAATGGTACTGACACCAGCCAGCCCTCTAATTAAAGCCATGAGCCTTTATTATCCCTAGTAATTTCCTTTAGTGTCAAAGTGACCATCTGTCCTCTTAATCTGGGTTCAGCCTGACTCTGCGGCAGAGTGACTTAGGGCCCAGCATCGGAACAAGGGGAGTCAAAATCAGACTGGTGGCTCTCAGTGTCCACCATGCCCAGGGCCCCTCAACCAGGATTCCCATAGCTGAAAATCTTCACAGTGAAGCCTGTGCCCACGGTCTGCTAGAAAATTGCGTTTATTTGTGAGATGTGAATTTAGTATCTGGAGGCAAAAAATTAAATAATAAAAGTGACTTCTGTGATCTTGCCTGTTGGAGTTTGAAATCCTCGTAAAAGATAACAAGACACTAGTAGTTAAGAGAACATTTTCTGGAAGCAAGCTGCAGGACCCACGTATGATAGTGTGCAGGGTCCCATCAGGAAAAAAGAGGCCACCCAGAGGACATTCAATAGAGGGGGTTGGTTGCACACCTGTTCAAGAGCCAGAGGAGCAAGAGAAACATTGGAGTAACCCAGAGATCATAAATGCAGGATAGCTATAGCCCCTGGGACTTGGAGGGAAGAGTTCCAGAACCTGGAGCTCCAAGGAGCTGGTACTCAGACCTCTGAGGAGAGGGGGCCACCTGCCTGCCCCTGGTCCTCCAGGGTACAGAGAGGCTAGTTCTGAGATGCCCAGAGGAGTTAGTAGCTGGAGCCAAGAACCACTGTTAGAGGTACTGGCAGAAATAGGCAGTATTAGAGGTATGGAGCCAAGAACCACTGTTAGAGGTACTGGCAGAAATAGGAAAGATGGGGAAAGAAGCTTCCTCCTCCCTTCCTCCTGCTTTCCAGTCTCCTTTTAATGCCTGTTATCAGCAAAGCCTGAAGAGAGCCAATTATCAAAGGGAAGCCATGGATCCAGCTTAGAGTAGAGAACAGGAAATGGATGGTGCAACCGTGGCGGATAAGTCACTGGCACAACTATTGGCAAGCTCTGTAACCTTGGGCAAGTGGCTTGTCTTCTCTGTGCTTTAGTCCTCTCATCTTTAAAATGGTGGTAACCATCATACCTGCTTCATAAGGTCTTTGTGACATTTAACTGAGCTAACACTCAGAAAACTCTTAGAACAGTGCTTGGGACATAGCAAGCGCTCGACAAATTTTACCTATTATGATTCTGCCTACATGTGTCTCAGTTAATTTCTTTGCTTTCCATCCAGTGATATGTATAATGCAGCTTTCCTCGATATTGATTTTATATATGCACTTTATTTCGGTGCCTGACTCTGTGTGTGTGTGTGTGTGTGTGTGCGCGCGCGCGCGCGTGTGTGTGTGTGTGTGTGTGTGTGTCTCATTCTTTGGGGATGCAGTTTCACCCACATACACAAAATCTAGACTTTATCAGATGGGAATTCCAAACCTAGAGCTACCACTTCCTGGCTACATGTTAATCCCTGTGAGTTCCAATGTCCTCATCTGCAAAAAACAAGCTAGCACTGCCTCCTTGCAGTATCATTAAATGAGATGATTCACATGAAACTGCCTGCCACACGGTCTGGGACCCAGTGGGTGCTCACCGGCTTGGTTTCATTCCTCCCTCCCTGACCGAGCACATTGGACCATGCTTGGCTTGGAGCCTTGAGCTGCAAGCTCCCTACTTGCTGTCCATGTCACCCAATGCCACATGCAAATGGGCACTCCCGGGATCATGGTGCACATTGTGGACAGGGGTGAGAGAGATCTAGGAGCAGTCCAGGACAAGATTTAAGCTCCGGTCCCATCTGTGCCTTTTGACCACTCAGTGATCTTTGTTCACTTTCAGCATTAGCTTCTATTTCTGTTTTCAGTCTGTAAACAGGGACTACAATATCCCTGAAGGAATACGTGGGCTGGTGTGTGTAATGTGGCCACAGCCACAACCCACTCATCCTGTAGTGACACTGGGAGTAGAACTGGGTGAGGTGATACAACAACAAAAGGAGAGAGCCCAGGCTCTCCCTCTAGGGAGGAAGCCCTCACCTAGAACTCCTAGGGGCCTGGAGGACGGGCTGGGGGCTCTAAGAGCTGTGTTTCTGTTGGATAATTCTAACAGCTTGTATTTCTGTGTCTGAGGAGCTCACTTTAAAGAGTCTGCAGTCTATGAATGTTAAGCAGGCTTTTCAAGAGGAAATATTATAACAAGGAAAAGAAAAGAGGGAAAGATATGTTCTGATATTAGCCTGGCACTGCTGATGTCTGCTGTGAGAGGGCCCATGGATAGAATGTGTACCTTATGGAAGGGGGCCAGCCTGGAGCTTTGGAGGCAAGGCATCTCAGGTTCAAATCCTGACTCCCTACTTAATATTTGTATGACTCTAGGATAAAACCATCTAAATTCCCTGGCCTCAGTCTTCTCAACTATAAAATGGAAATGATACCTCAAAGGGGTATTGCAGAGTTTGAATAAAATAACGTACATAATGTACTTTAGCAGACTGGCATATAGTGAGTACTCAGTAAATGGTAGCTTATTGTTATAGTCAGCCACTTAGAATAATAATAGTGACCACTTAGAGAGAGTTTCATGTGCCAGGCACTCTGCTAAGTGCTTTGCAGGCCTTATTTCATTGATATCTTGTAACAGCCCAGTGAGCTAGATGCTAGAATTATCCCTGTTTTGACTGATGAGACGCCCTGGCTTACAGCAATGAGCAGCTTCCTCAAGGTCACACAGCTTGTGTATGTGGGTGCTGGAATTGGAACCAAGGTCCGACACCACGGCCTGTGCTCTTCCCCACCAAAACAGTGTCGTACATGATGCTAGGATTTTCACTGTGTTCAGAAGGGTTTTCTTCAGAGTTCCTTACAAAATATCCAAAGTTCTCCAATATGCTTTTATTCTTTGAGTTTTTAAAGCTTTTCACTCACAGAACTGCATGTTACCCCGGGAGAGGGGGAATTAATCTCAAAACACTAACACACTAGCAAGATCCACTTTCTAATACAATGCTTTTGAGAGCACGGACCCCATCCCTCCTGTACCACTGCATGGAAACGGTGGGAGACGTGTTCCCATGGGGGAAAAGCAGTGCTCACAGAGAACCCCGAGGCAGACTTCCCTTCCAATTTTGCAGTCTCGCCCAGTTATGGCGCAGGATCGGGATGTTCTGCATATTCAGATAATATCCAAGCCATGTTGATCTTCGAAATCTATCCAAGAGAGTTTTCCGTTTTTAGTAAATCCTAATGTAAGCCCTCTAGCTCCTAAAAGGGCTATATTTAGTTCTAGTCGGAGCAACAGACGTACTGAACACCTACCTGATGCCAGACTCTGGACCAAGCTATCTAACATGCCTTAACTCACTAGATTTTCTAGTTGGAGGTGTGCCTAGAGGATGAAGGGCAAGAGGTTGCATGATGGGATGGTTGAAAGTAGCCATCAGCTGGGCTCAGCATTGTACTGGGCACATTTACTTGTATCAACATTAGCAACTGTGACTATCCCCTTTCTCCAGAGGAAAGAACAGGGGCCCAGAGCACAGAGAAGTTAGGTAACTTACCCAAGGCCATACAGGTGAGTAAGTGGCAAAGCTAGGACTTTAAAGCAATAAAATTTTATTTTTTAAAATAAGTACACATAGGAATCTTTCCATGACGTGCATTTGAAAGATCACAGTGCCCTTCAAAGGGCTTCCTTGGGAGGCTGCATACTTAATTCAATGGTGCTGGTGTTGTTGATTGGTTGCAGAATGCCTTTCTGGAAATGACCATTAGAGCCGATTTAAGAATTAAATAGGAAAGTCAGCCTTAATATATTAGAGTCACACCTTGATTTTGACCCAAAATAGCACTGCTCAGCTTCCCAGCTACACTGTGTGTGTGTGTGTGTGTGTGTGTGTGTGTGTGTTAGGAAACAAACAAAATCAGAGAAACAGCACAGAAGAATAAAATGGTATTGTCTCAATTTTGCTGTGAAGTTAGAACTGCTCTTAAAAATGTCTATTAGAGTTTTAAAAATAAAAATAAAATGGTTAAAAATATCTTACTTCAAAAATAGCTTGTACGCTCAAAAGGAAGAATTTTTGCAATCAAAAACATATAAATAAGTGTTTTAAAGACACTTAAAAAAAAAAAGAGAGTCCAAAACTGCTTTGAATAAGCAACATAACAGCAACATAACTGGATTGGCTTAGAAACTGCTAGAATCTCTCTTATGAAAGATTCTTTTTTAGATCTCTTTTCTATGATATTTTAAAGATACTAATTTACAGAAACACCTAAATTCCTCCGGACCCTGTCCCTGTTAGCACAGACATGCAGTATCCTAGTAGACACATCCCTAACGAAATCCATGCTGGCTCACTCTCTGTGTAGCCCTGACTCCTTTGGTCATCATTTAAATGTAACCAGAGACAAGTTCTCTCCCCTCCTTTCTTGTGCCTTTTTTTTTTAAAGGTTCTTGTAACAAAGTAAGATAGTTCCAGTCAGTATCCGCTGGTTTGGTTTGAGTAACTGAAGGCAAGACATTGGTAGTTCTTTTAATTATTGTGTTAGGAAGTTATTATATGCTTAAATGAGATAATATGTGTGAAAGCAAGTGACAGAGGATCTGGCATACAGTGGGAACTCAGCAACTGTGATAAGGAACCTGGTGACTAGAACAACTTAAAGGCATAGCAAGTTTCACTCCATAGGGCCTCGCAGTTCAGCACCATGGCCAGGGACACTTTAAGCCGAGGAGGAATTGTTGCATTTAGGCTGTCCCTGATATGCCACAACCAGCACCCTGTATCTGTCTTCTATTTCTCCTATTTCTTGTCTCCTATCTTCTGTTTCCACCACCCCTTATCTGTCTGCAATTTCACATTGCGCTTCTTTGGTATGTGAGCATTCTCGCTGACCATATTTGTCTCCTAAGTCTTTCTCTGCCTTTCCTTCCCTTCCCTTTCCCGCTTCCTCCCCATATACACCAACAAACACACAGGCAAATGTGCACACTATCCTATTACTCCTTGGAAAATCTTTGCCCTTCCTCCCTTCTTTGAGGTCAGAGCTGAGGACTGCAGTGAGTCATTTGGAGGGCACAGTCTGGGGACCTTGCTGAGTCAGGAGTTCCATCTGAGACACCCTCGGTGGCACCCTCGGGCTGTCTCCACCCCGTGGTGTGGAGGCAAATGCAGCAGCCACCAGGGGATGATTGGGGTCTGAAGGGAACAGGGAGAGTTAGACAATTATTTTCAGACAACTTGAAAGGAAGACTGTGTATAAGGAAACCCTCCATTGTTCATCTTTATTTAGCCCTTAAAAGGCCAGATAACTGTGTCCTAGAGTGACCATCAGAATTTAGACTTTACTGAAACACGAAATAAGTGAAAAAGAAATGAAAAAAAAAAAAGAAAGGAAGGAAGGTGGTTCACTCCCAACTTGTGTTCTTAAGAAAGGAGGATTCCTACCCGTGGTTTCCCTTACTCCAAGATCATTCCCCAGGGCAGAAGGCAGAGCTACCCCAAGACAGAAGCCTTAGGGGTACACTGCACTCTTCCCCCAAAGTTGGTTATCTAGGTCTGATGGGTGTACTGTTTCTCAGCTCTGATCACTGAGTGCCATGTGGGATTGACAAGAGGATATGTATCCTCCTCTTCTCTCCAGTCCTCACCATCCAGATACCCATATGCCCCACCATATCTGACCCCATACCAGCCATTCTCAGCATATCCAAACTGGAACTTGTTCCAGAAAATCCTGCTCCTCCTCTTCCATCCCCATCAGTCAAGGTTTCATCTCATCACCCAAGGCCCCAAGTCACCCTAGACTCCTCTCTTTTCTCCCCTCCCACCCCTAATTCCAGTCATCAAGTCCAACCAAGCCTACCTCCCCAATAGTTCTCAAATAAGTGTCCTCCTCCCCATCCCCACTGTCACTTTTTAGTTAAGCTCCTCATCATTTCTCTCCTGGATTATTTCAGTTGTCTTTCAGATGGCTGTCTTTCTGCTTCCTACCTCATTCACCTTCCAGTCCAATTTCCATTTTTTTATTTCTAATACACAGTTTGATTCTGTTGCTGCCCTGCTTAAAACCCTTTAAATGTCTCCCCATTGCATGTAGAATCAAGTTCAAGCTCTTCGTCGTGCCCCACTAAGGCCTCCCTGAGCCCCCTGCGACCTGCCTCTCCAACCTCACTGCCCACTACTTGCCCTCACAGCCCTCCAGAACAAATGAATGGCTGTTCTCAAAGCACAATGGCATTTAATGCCTCCATCAGTTTGCATATGATGTTACTTCTCCTTGGAATGCCCTTCCCCCTTTTCTTTCCAGCATGCTCCTGTTCATCCTTCAAGACTCAGCTTGAGTGCCTCTTCCTTGGTGAAGACTTCCTGCTTCCCCAAATTTGCCTTTGTAGTCCCACCTTAATGACTGATTTAAATTCTCACCTCCTCCCTCTAGACCAGGAGCTGGTTTTATCTATCTCTGTTTTCCAAATACAAGATAGTCAGTGTCCGACCCATAATTGGTAAAGAGAGAGAGAGAGAGAGAGAGAGAGAGAGAGAGAGAGATTTGATGAAAGAATGAACTTGTAATTAAGCAGACCTTGAACATGTCACATAACCTTTCTGGGACTTAAGTTTGTCTATAAAATGAGGATAGTGATGCCTACCTTGCAAAGTTTTGTGGATTTTATGGAATAAAATATGCAAGACACCTAGCCCTTCCCAGCCCATTATAGCACCTCAATAAATGTAATTTCCATATCCTTTCTCTTCTTTTTCCCTTTGCTATAATTCTAACCAAAATAGTCAAAGGCAGGACACCTGGGTGGCTCAGGTAGTTGGGCGTCCGACTCTTGGTTTCAGCTTAGGTCATGATCCCAGGGTCGTGGGATCCAGCCTCATGTCAGGCTCTGTGCTAAGTGTAGAGCCTGCTTAAGATTCTCTCCCTCTCCCTCTGCCCCTCTACCCCACTTGTGCTCTCTCTCTCTTTCTTAAAAAAAAAAAAAAGGTAAAAGCAAAAGAGAAATCTCAAAGGCCCAATGCCGATGTGCTTGGATGGGGATAATCATCTCCTGCCCCATCTGACAGGAACAGTGTCCTCATACCTTCACTTCACAAGCCCAGGTAGATGCTGGTCAGTGTTTAGTGAGGGTTAACTAAGGTCTGGCAACTGTTACATGTGAGGACTGACCGTGACTCAGGCATTCTTCCAAGTGCTTTACCTGTAATGACTCATTCAGCTTCACAGTGGCTCTGTGAGGATGCACTGTTATTGTCCCCATTTTATAGATGAAGAAGGTGAGACAGTGAGATGGAGGTCATCCAGCTAGTAAACTATAGTAAAGCAAGGACTGAACCCAAGTATTTGGACTTCAGAGAGTGTTTTCTGAACTCCAGCACAGTCCTGTCCAACACTGATTAAGGATGTTCTGAGAGATAATAGCCCCAGATCCATGAAAGAGCAGCTCCCTTGGTTTCTGAGACTTGGATACAACTTGCAGGTTCACCATGTGAGAATTTAGGGTAAGCTCCAATGGCCCCATTTCTGTGTTTACAGTTTCTTATTATAGAAATTGTCATTTATCGTTATTAATTGGTAAATCTTGTTAAGAACATGGAGGCTCTCCAAATTCTCAAAGGTTAGGGGCGCTAGCCTTCAGCATTCAGTTCATGGGCCAGTCACCTGTTTTTTCTAAATAAAGTTTTATTGGAACGTGGCTACTCTCATTCATTTATGCATTGTATGTGGCTACCTCTGCACCACAGTGGCAGAGCTGAGTGGTTGTGACAGAGGCCTCATTGCCTGCAAGACCAAAATATTTACTATCTGGCCCTTTATAGAAAAAGTTTGTTAATAGTACTTTCAACCACCACCCACTTGTCAAAGCAGGCTGGGACAATCCCACGGGTGCCAGACACCTGGGCAAAGCCTCCAGGGACTGCTCCCTTTCCCAGCCAGTGCAGGGCTCTGTGCAGGCGACAAGGAAATGCATCATCTCCTTTGGGGATTCTGGGCAGCCCAAGGTGGGACAGGCGGTACGGTTCCTAAGGTGCTAGCTCCGTGGATGATCTTCGGGTTTGCTTCCTTTGCTGGCTTGGGGGTCGCTGGCATGACTTGAGCCACAGGAGCCCGAATAAAGTGGCGGCACAGTGCAGTCAAGACAAATCTCCTGACCCCGTGGAGGCTGCCGGAGGCGGGCAGCTGATGGATGGCAGAGGGAGAAATTCTCAGTTGCCGTCTAATCTGTGCCTGGGAAATAAATTGCTCTTGTCACTGGTGTCTGCCCCAGCCCTGCAGGTCCCTCTTCCCTGCAGAGGCCTCCCTGCACCCCACCCTTCCTCTGCCAGCCTGGAAATGCTGCCTCAGGAGGTGGGGAAGGAGAGGACAGGGGAGGAACAGGAGGAACGACACGTTTTGTCCCGTCCCCAGTAGCCCTGGGGAGCAGTGAGCCGCCTGCTGCCTACAAGAGCTGTCCTGCTCTGGGCCTGCTGCAAGCCTTAGGGCCTTAGTTTTCTTATCTGTAAAATGAGAAAGCTTTCAAAGTGATCTCAGGACCTTTTTTATCCCACGTTCCTGAGACTGCTGAGGGAGGGAAAACCAGAGTCTGGAAGGATCCCCAAATCTGATCATCAAGGGCCTCCATGTACGGAAATCTCTGAGCCTAGAGTTAGATCACATCTTCATTGGAACCCTGGTGTAGACTCAGGTTGGTTGGGGTTTGTCCAGAGCCTCTCAGCAGAGCCTCCCCTAGGAAATGCTGCTTTCTCTTTTTAAAGGAAGTTTTTCTGGGGTGCCTGGGTGGCTCAGTCAGTTAAGTGTCTGACTCTTGGTTTCAGCTCAGGTCATGATCTTGTGGTTCATGGGTTCTAGCCCTGCGTTGGACTCTGTGTTGACAGTGCAAAGACTGCTTAGAATTCTCTCTCTCCCTGTCTCTCTGCCCCTCTCCCATTCATGTACATGCTCTCTGTCACTCTTTCTCTGTCTCTCTCAAAAATAAACTTAAAAAAAATAAAGTTTTCCCCCCAAAATTATTATCTGTGCCTCTGTGTCATCTATCTTTCTCCCCTGCCCCCTCTCATTCTCTCTCTCCCCTTCTTCCCCCACGTTTGCCCCTCAGCTTTCCAAAAGACACCCTCAACTAGCCACCATCTAAGAGCTGGTGGGTCTATCATGTGCAGCCCTTTGGAAATGGGACATGGTGAGACAGGCTTTGCCGGACGGCTCCCGCTTGAGAGAGGATTCCCTTTGGGAACAAAAGAGAAATTCCCTTACTGGGACCTAAACTATCACAGAGATGACCTATCAATAATCAAGACGGGGGGCCCCTGGGTGGCTCAGTCGGTTAAGCGTCTGACTTCGGCTCAGGTCATGATCTCACAGCTTGTGAGTTCGAGCCCCGTGTCTGGCATTGTGCTGACAGCTCAGAGCCTGGAGCCTGCTTCGGATTCTGTGTCTTCCTCTCTCTCTGCCCCTAACCCATTCGCATTCTGTCTCTGTCTCTCTCAAAAATAAACATTAAAAAAAATTTTTTTAAATAATCAAGACGGGGACAGACACTGGCTGAGATCTGGGCCCAAAGCTTTCTCTGGATGGATGGAAGGGCCTGTGTCAGCTGGCAGCCGACATCCAGTCAATCCAGGAAGGCCTGATGGAGGAAGTAGTGTTTTAGAGCTACCTGAATGAGGAAGGACAGCTCGTTTGTTGTAGGGCAAGGACAGAGAAGGGGTCACCTCCCTGCTGAGGCAGACGTAATCACAGGCTCATCCTGGGAACTAAACTGGATCTGTCACTACGATTTCACAGCTGCACTCAAGGATGGGTATGGCTGGAGGGAGCTTGGGAGCGTGGGTCATCCATTAGCAGCGAGGATAGGGCTAAATCCCGAGAAGGGAGGTGGGGGCGGGAAGACCAAAAAGCCATAGCTAGGTTCCAGATTCCTCCCCCAACTCCCCGAATGCCTCTTTCGCAAGGGGCTGGGTGCACCATGTTGCTGTTTATATCCCAGCTAGAGCTGTCCATCATCTTCATTAGGCACTAACCAGTGTTAATCAAGCACCTAAGCCTTTAGAAGCAAGTCAAATGGACTGGGAGACAAATCCCAGCTCCAACATTTATTAGTTGTGTGGCCTTGCTTAAGCTGCTTCTTTCCTCAGAGCTGCCATTTCTTCATCTATTACATAGAATTCACAATAGCTACTTCTGAAGGCTTTGTGCGGCTTAAATGAGGCAATGTTTGCAAATTATCTTTCAGAGCATGGACACTAAGGACCCGCTCAATACATGTATTTATTCACAAAATATTTTTCAGCGCTCACCATATTCCCGGCACCGTCCAGATAACTACTGTTGGTAGTACCCAAGATGTGAAACCAGGGTCAACTCCTGCCGCAGCTACAGCAGGACAGCACAAGTGACGCCTCCTCAGGACTGTCCTGATTGTCCTGGTGGGGAGGAGCAGAGATTTCCTCCCCAAAGCAGGGGCTGGGGGTGGGGAAAGGCTCTCCCACACTTCCTGCCACCCTGGTGTCATAGGGCAAGGGAGTTGGGAGCTCCAAACTCTCATTTCATTAAATGGTACCTGCTGTCGTGAGGAATAAATGCCTTTATGCATGTAAAGTGCTGAGGACGGTTGGCACATGATAAAGACTGGATGCCTATTCATTTTTACTGTTTCAGGAGGGTCCAGCTTTAGAAACAAAGGGCTCTGAGGTGGGGGAACCCCGTGGCTCTCCATTTCCACTCAGGAGTAACGCCATAGCATGCAGGTGGGGTTGGTGTAAAGAACTTCCCAACTGGACCCTGTGAATTCTCTATTCTCTGGCTTCTGGAAAGCACTGTCTAGCCTCAAACAATACCCGGAGGTAAAGGAAGGCAAATATTTCCAAGCAAAATCCTGGCACAGCTTCCCTTGCCGGGTGGGACCCAACGTCCTTCTGGGTCTCCACAGAGGTTCCAGCTAGGCTCAGGGAGAGAATAAACTCCAAACTTGCAGGGCCTCATGGGGTCCTCCCATCTGTCCACTTCTTTCCTGTCAGCACCAGTCCCAAGTCTTCCCCTGGCACCCCGAGGTCTTTGCTCATCTTAGATGAGGTGACGCTGAGGCTCGGGAGCCCCCAGAGAGCTTCTCACAAGGTGGTGGGGGCAGGCCGTGCATGGGAGGGCCTTGGGAGGAGAGGGGCTTCAAAAGATGAGCACTGCAGCTGCCACCCTAATGTCTCTCAGCAGAAGCCTAAAGCCAAGAAGCATTTTTAAACAGGGGGCAGACCTGATTGGTTTGTTTTTTTGGAAGGTCACTCTGGCTGCTGTGGAGAAGGCACTAGACCTGAGCAGGAAGGAGGAAGGGAGGCCAGTGAGAGGGCTGTTGTGTTGGTGGTCACATTTGGGCAAAGATCTGAATGAAGTTAGCTAAGTGTTTGGGCCATGCAGAGGGAGGGGTGGGAGTGCAAAGTCCCTGAGGCAGGAGTGTGCCCAGTTTGATGAAAGACAAGCCAGGGAGTCTGTGTGTCTGGAGCAGAAACTAGCCAAGAGAAGGGAGCAGACATTGAGGTTAGAGAGGCAATGGGGAACAGGATTAAAGGGGGCCTTGTAATAGAGTGACCAACCATCACCATCTGCAGAGGACTGAGGGGTCTCCTCGAATGTGGGACTCTAGACGCTAAAACCAACACAACCAACCCATCCATCAGTCACAGTAGACACAGTGCCTAGGACCTATAATACTTTTCAGAGCTTATGAATGTGTTCTAATTCTAACTTTTTTTTTTATCAGAATAAAGAAATGAATATGACAATAACAAATCTACAATAATAAATTCAGCCTGGATTACATTTGTCCTTATACCAATGCAGTTGTAAAGTATTATTTTTCATGGAGGAAGAAGGGCTCACATGAGGAATATGGCAGCCAGTGTGTGACCTTGAGCAAGTCATGTAACTTCTGAGCATCCATCAGTTTCTTATCTCCAAAAGGGGGTACCAAAAGCTATCATTATTGTAAGAAGCAAAAGATTTTTTTTAATAACCCAAACAAAAGTGTGTGGTGCATAGTAGGTGCTCATAAATATGAATTGAACCTTCCAAAGTTCCTGTATGATTCATTCACTCATTATACATCCAGTGAGCAAACAGTTTAGCACCCTTCCTTTGTGATACTTGTCTTCTAATGGGAGACACAGACAGCAATGAAATGAAAATCATACATTGTGGGGATGAATATGTGCTATTAAGAAAAATCGTGTGGGGTGCCTGGGTGGCTCAGTCCATTGAGTAGTAGAGTGACCAACTTTGGCTCAGGTCATGATCTCACAGTTTGTGAGTTTGAGCCCTGCATCAGGAACTCAAAAACAAATAAATATTAGGAAGGAAGGAAGGAAGGAAGGAAGGAAGGAAGGAAGGAAGGAAGGAAGGAAGGAAGGAGAGAGAAGAAAGAAAGAAAGAAAGAAAGAAAGAAAGAAAGAAAGAAAGAAAGAAAGGAAAGAAAGAAAAAATCATGTAAGAAGATAGTCACAGAGGGGGTTTTTGGACAGGTGGCCACAGAAAGCCTCCCAGAGAGGCAGGTATGGACAGGTGAGCTCCCCTATAGTTATAGTTGGGGGGCCCTTCCACTGAGAACAGGGGCATGCCTGGGAGTGCTGTGGGCACCAGCAATGGGGCAGAGCAGAGAAGGCAGCTGGAATGCGGCCGAGCCCCAGCCCTAGCATCCCAAGCATCGCAGTTGTCAGAGGCATAGGTTTGCTGAGGCAGCGACAATTACCGCACTGTTCCTCCATCCCAGGGTTGCCAGCAACCGTCCCCCCACCCCCCATAAATGATGGGAACTTACTTCTCCCTGCTGTACTGCTGGCAGAAGGAGCTCAGCCAGGAGAGGAGGAGGACAACAGCTCACGAATTCACAGGGACACTTCATCTCTGTCCCCGCTGCCTGGGTCAGCAGAACCTGCCCCATGCACCCAGTGAAAGGCAGCAGCCTGCCCCCTCTGCCACCCCGCATTTGGGGGTGGGGGGCGAAGCGTGCAGCCCCCCACTGATTGCAGCATCTGTAAAATGGGAGGACGGTAATAATAGAAGCTGTGCAGGGCTGCTGTGAGACTTACACGGAGGAATGGGTGTGCAGAGCGCTTTGTAAACTGTAAGACATTATACAGATGTTCATTTGCGATGTGTAAATGAGCTCGATGGGAGAGGGCGCATGGTGCGTGCCCAGGAACTGGGGGAAGGCAGAGCAAGTTAACGAACAGGGAGTGGCCACAGAGCGCCCAGGGGACTGTGACCCACACAGGAAGACAGTGTGTGAAAGGTCATGAATAAACATGAGCCATCCTAAGTGTCTTAATTGTGCTCCAGTTAACGAGGTAGACAGGCAGCTGCTGGTTTCTCTTAGGGCAGGAAGGCCCTCCCCAGCTTCCTGCCCTGCTTAGCTGCTTGCCCAGGGTGCTGGGGACAGGTCCCTGCAGATGGGTCGCCCCTCCCTCCTCTGCCCCAGCCAGTCAGGCCCCAGCCTCTTCCCTCACCTTGGTGCCCAGCAGAACAGTGCGGCCACTTGGGGCACAGAGCCAATACTCAGAAGCAAACCAGGGCAGGAGCTGGGATGCGCTTGGTGTTGGCCAGTAGTTATGGAAATTGGCGGTGGGGCTGGCGGCCGGCTTCCTGGAGCTGACCCCAAGCTGGGCACAGCCTTGATCCGCACATGTGAGGGAGGCCTGGCTGGAGGGAAGCTGGGAAAAGACAGACAGCAGGCAGGAAGCCTGGGATTGGAAGGAAGCACAGGTCACCAGGCAACCTTCTTCTGACATTTAGATCCAGGGCATGCTTACTGCACACCTACTGTGTGCCCGCACCGTGCTGAGTGCTTGCACTCACATTATCCTAGGTAATCCTCACAGTGGGCCCGGGTGATCAGCACTACCCTTCGTAGTTAAGAACACCATCTCCGAGAGATAAGGGACTTTATCAAGGTCACACACACATTTCAAGGTCCCAAGACTTCTGGGACCAAATTGTGTGTTCTTTTTTCTGAAACTTCTGAAAATATCTACACACACCATATCAGTGTTCTCACAGAAAACAATGTGGAGGACAGAAACACCTCCCCACCCCCACCCCCACCTCCCGGCCCTGAGGGAGGGCTCCCCTGACCGTCCCCTCCCCACCCGCTCTCCTCTGCTTCTGGCCAGGTTTGCTGATGAAGAAGCTTGGCAAGAGCTCACAGAGAGGAAGGACAGTAAAGCGGAAGTGTCCCCTTGGCTACTCCCTGTGAGTCACCTCGGGCTGGCTCTGTCCCACACCTGAAGGCCCAAGCTTCTCTCAAGGGAGTCCTTTCTATATAATCCTCTTTCCCTGGATTTGGTGCCATGCCCTCCCCTCATCCCTCTATCCTAGGATGTGACAGCCCAGCTGTGCCCAGCCCTGGTATACTGTGCTGTCCCTCATGGTTTAGGCGGGCCCTGCCCAGGCGCCTCTGTAGAGACTCTTTATCAACCTTCTCAGTTACCTTCGTTTGAGCATGCCATCTGTCAACAGTAGGGGGTGTGCAAGGAGGTTATGGAAAAGGTCTGAAGTAAGCTACATGGCCCTCTCAGACCCAGGTGGGAAGAAGGATGCTGACCTGGACTCATTGCACAAGGATGCGTACCTTGGAGCTTCCTCCAGTTCCAGCAGTCTGGAAGGAGGTCCCAGAAGCCTCCTTGCTGTTGTGTGATCCCTCTCTGGCCCTCCCAC
Source organism: Panthera tigris (assembly GCF_018350195.1). Lineage (NCBI taxonomy): Eukaryota > Metazoa > Chordata > Mammalia > Carnivora > Felidae > Panthera > Panthera tigris. Next base: position 94,690,643 of record NC_056667.1, on the reverse strand, counting down.
GCCTGCCTGGCATGTGGTCATTAGCATGAGACACAGACTTTTTGCTCAGAGAGGACCATCGAGATGCAGCTGAGGTGTGAAAAGTAATTATGAGCTGGTGATTAGAGTCCCCCCTGGGTCTCACTTGCTGGGACACGCCTCTCTGACCCTCAGAGGGTGGATGAGATGAAGTGGCTTGGAAAATGGGCACCAAGGACTCTCCTACTCAGGAGAGAGACAGACGGGCTTGTCCCGAGGAGATGGATGGAATTGACTGGAGAGGCCCAGAGGCTTCCCTCCTGGACGTCCTGGGGCACTGCAACATGAAGGAGCAGTCCAAGCCTTGGAGGCCCAGAATCCAGTGGCAGGGGACATGGCGGGGGTTCGCTGGTCTCACTCCTCCACTTGGGGGTGGGCCACATCTCTGCTTCGGAGGTCTTGGTCTGGGTTTGACCTCAGCTTGACGTCCCCCATGGGCCTAAGGACCTCAGCTTCACACAGTGGCCCCCAGTTGTGATGAGAGCAGCCCACTAGGCCAGCATGGAGACTGGGCACAGGGGGTGGGAACCAAGGCTGCAGGGCTGACTGTGTCCCAGAGCTGCAAGTACCCAACTCTGCCTATGACACGGTACTGGTAATGTAATAGGCCCCCAGGAAACGTTAGTGGGAATCTTCAGGCTCTTCAGAGTTCATTCATGCACAGACTCAGCACCATGGCCCTACCTTCATGACTTTCCAAACAAGAGCCCAGCACCGAGCCAGGGTCCCGGTCCCAGCTTAGCAGCTAACAAGCCAGGTAACACAGGCCGTGCTTTCCGTGACTCTAGGCCTTAGTTCCTGAATCTCTGCAGTGAGGGTAGCACCCACTGTGACATTACTGGATGAAGTCATTTGCAAATGGAGAAGGCATTTTAGCAGCCATTGGCAACTAAGAGCAGAGATGGCTGTATCACAAGGGGGATACCCGTATTCACACCCTGTTATACCCACTCCCCAGAGAGCCAGCCTCTGCCAGTAGCAGGAGTCTCATCCTTTCCATACCTCTCTGCTCCCTCCTCCAGCCTCCCTGCCTCTGAGCTCACCAAAGCCCCGACCTAAGCACCACAGCCAAGGAGGAGATATGCTTACAACCAAAGACATCTTCTTAATGTCTCGATCATCTCAGAGTGCCTTGAAAAAACATCCTCTAGCTAGGACATGCCAGATTTGGCAAATAAAAATACAGGACAATGGATAATGGGTTTTTTTTTTTTTTCAGCATAAGTGTGTCCCAAAGTTGCATGGGACATACTTATACTAAAAAATTAATCATGTTTATCTAAAATTGAAATTTAACTGGGCATCCTGTATGTTATCTGGCAACCCTGCTCCCCGACAAGAAGGTTCTTAAATAGAGTCAGCTGCCTGGTGCCTGCTCTGGCAAGTGCCATGCTCTGAGCGATACCAAATGCTCAGCTATGACCCTCTGAGAGCGATAAGCTGTCCTTTACTGTAGAGAACATCTGAAGGCCTCATGTCTCCAGACCTCCTCCTATACCTTCTCAGATTCAAAGAACCTTCAAACGCTAATCCACTCAGCGAATATTTAGCAAACATCTACCTTTTGCCAGTCACTCTCCCGAGAAGTGGAGTTACATGGTAAAGGCAAAGAGGCCAAGGCTCATCTCTCATAACCATCATGTTTGGAACAAGTGTCAAATGTCAGTGGTAAGCATCCTGGAAGCTGTGTCATGTGATCCATACAAAAACCCAAGAGGGTGGTAGTTTACAGATGAGGACACTGAGGTTTACTGAGGCTAACCATTTGTTCATTCATTTACCAAGTGTTTATTGAGCACCTGATAGGTGCCAGGCACTGTTCTTGATGCTGGGAATGCAACAGTGAACAAGACAGATAAGCATCCCTGCCCTCATGGAGCTTCCACTCTAATGGGGAGCAAGGGTTGGGGGGGCGGGCAAAGACAAAGTATAAGGTATAGTGTATGAAAAGGAGATAAGTGTTATTCTGAGAAAAAGAGGACAGAGAATCAGGCTGTGGAGTGCCGGTGGCAGAAGGTGTAATTCAAAAGAGGGTGGTCCAGGGAGAGCCCCTGACAAGGTGACATTTGAGCAAAGATGTGGAGGAAGCAAGGGTAGGATGGCGAGAAGTGGAAAGGAGCTTCGACTTTGAATGATTCCGATTTTAGCAGTCAGATTCCTGATCCCTCTGCATTTCTGCCCACCAGACGTTTGATTGAGGATCTGCTCCCTGCCTGACCCTTTCACACACATAAGATTTCTTTTAATCTCCACATCAGAACAATGCTAAAGGTAAGTTTTATTATTGCACTTTTCCAGAGAAGAAAGATAAAATGACTCAAAAAGATGAAATGTTGAGCGTAAGATGCCAATCCTGGGCTTCAAGCCCTGGTTCTTCCATTTCCAAGTTCACCACGCATAATGGGAAGCACTCGGGTCAGCCTAGCTGGCTGGTCTGGCACAACCTATTTCAATTCTTAAGCCTCAATTTCCCCACCTGGAAAGCAGGGTTAATGTTATTACTCACCTCATAGCATTCCTGCCAGATGAGCCAATAATACATGTCAAGTCCCAGACTCAGCACATTCACACCATTACTATTATTCTAAGAATAGCGTTCTACCCGTCGAGCCCCGCTGGGCGACGTGGGTTAAGCAGTGTGCTGCCCAGTCCCTGGGGGAGGAAAAGATGGAACTGGAGCAAACGCTATCAGGGCAAAGGTGGGAAGGGGACCACTACAGGCAAGCCCACCTGCATGTGAGCAGATGAGTAAACGTTGTGTGAACCTAAGTGGCGCGTCTCTGTGATTGTAATTACGCTGGTTTGAGGTTATGACTTCAGCTATTTTGTTTTTCTTTTGGAGGCACTGGCTCATTTTTTATGCATGCACAGGAGCTAATTGCGTCCCAGAGAGCGCTCTCCGCCTGCTGGTCTGGAGGTGCGCCGCCATATGCTTGGCGTGCGCGTAATTAACCCAGTTCAGCTGCACTCCCTCTGGCTGGATTAGGGATTCAGCTTCGGTTTCATTCGCAGGCAACAGTCCCGCAATTCATATTTATTCAAATGATTACCCTAAAGCAAGGTGCCGAGGACAGAGCCCAGTGCCAGGCCAGAAGCCGTCTGGGCCAGCTCACGCCGGCGATGTCCAGTACAGAGCATGGGGTTCCATCCTTGCCAGCTCCCAGAAAGGGCTCCTTGCCCACCCACGTGTTGGGGAGCAGGTCCACAAAGAGCTTTGGGCTGCCTTGAGGTGCTGAAGCTGTTTTCCTGGCCTCTACAGTTTCTTGTTCCTGGACTTGCTGTGCGGGTCCAGCCCTGACCCTGTCTTCTCCCTGCCAAGTTTCCTGCAACTATAATAGCCATGGACCACACTAGCTCTCTTTCCAGAAAAGTGCTTTCAGCACCTGGGACAGGGACTTAGACATAGTGGGCACCTGATTAACACTGAGCAAGACATGGTTCAGATGGAAGGAGGACAAAGGGATCTCCAATACTCGTCTGGGATAGGAACCTGAGCCTGTGACCCACATGTTCCATGACCTCCACAAATGGTCACCTGTCCAGGTGGTGGCCGCTATAAAGATTGATAGGTCAGGTACTCTTGGGAGCTTAGGGACAGGGACAGGAGGAAGCTATGGGGAGCCAAATCAAGGACTGGCCATCTGTCTAAACTGCCCTAGCACTTTACTGCCCTCTGCAAGTTGCCAGTGGCTCCTAGCAAGGCTGTTCTATGAGGATCCAGAGCTATATCAGTCTCATGCCAGGGTTTCCATTGAGCTGTAAGCCACTCTTTGTCCCATAGCCACAGCCTCCCTCATGGTGGTGATTCACTCCATATGCACGGTCTGAGCACACACATCATACAGACACCCTGCTAGGTGCTGGGATGGGGAATACAAAGAAGATGAGAAACACACTCAGTCCCCAAGGAACTCACAATGTGTGGGAAAGACAGATATGTAAACAAATGGTTGCAATCCAGTGGGATAAATACCGTAATACAGGCATGTTTACAGAGGTTCGAACACAGAGAAGAGAGTGACTAAATTTGCCACGAGTTGGTAGTGAGATTGTTGAGATTTTCACTGAGTACAGATGAGTTTGGGGGCAGAACTAGAACAACGACATTTCCTTTATTCCACAGAGGTATGGACACATTTCTGTGCTAAGCATTCTGCTGGCTTGTAGAAGATGTATGGTTCCTAGACTCAAGGAGTCTGCTCTCTAGGCAGGAAGACTCATACTGCACTCATTTATTCAACAAGCATTTTCTGAGCACCTACTATATACCAGAGGCTGTGCTAGACTCAGGAGATACAAAGATGATTAGACAGGATCACTGCCCTGATCTAGAGGGGAGACAGAGAGATGAACAAAATACATTACAAGTCAAGGGAATATATCCATCACAAGAAGAGCCCTTTTAGGATATGAGGAGAAGAAACAGTTTTTTGACCAGAGACAATAGCAGCTCAGGGAAGACTTCCTAGGGACAATTATGTCCATGTTGGGTTTTGAAGGATGATTAGGAGTTTCCAGGACAGGGGCACCTGGGTGACTCAGTTGGTTAAGAGTGTGACTTTGGCTCAGGTCATGATCTCATGGTTTGTGAGTTCAAGCCCCTTGTGAGGCTCTGTACCAACAGCTCAGAGCCTGGAGCCTGCTTCGGACTCTGTGTCTCCCTTTCTCTCTGTCCCTCCCCGGCTCGTGTGCTCTGTCTCAAAAATAAATAAACATTAAAGAAATTTCTTTAAAAAGGAGTTTCCAGGTCAAAAGTGGCTGGCTATAAGGTCAGCGCAGATGATTATAAGGACATAAACAGCTAATATGGGAGCTCATCAGGAATACAAATGAGAAATATGTAATGCATTCCAACACTGGACTAACCTCCTAAGTGCCAAATGACTATCACCGAAAGCAAACCTATTCAGGTTTCTCTGCATGTGAGAAACGTACTTGGTTCAGTCTTAGTGACGTGGCTCAAGCCCTCTGGGGATATATCATGGGGGCATTTGAACACGGAGCTGGCATTTGAACCCTGGTCACTTTCCCAGTCCCTGGGCTTCCTATTAGTTGAAGGCAAACATGGGAGAGTCACCTGGTATAGTAGCACCCAGGGGTCAGGGACTGAACCAGTCACCCCAGAGTCCCCTGAGGGCCTTGATAGCACACGGTTCCTTGCTGTTCTCCTGGACATTCCCACTTAGTGTGCTCAGGCTATTGGCCAGGGTCTGTGCACTCTAAGTTCCCCAGAGGGATTATGATAAGGCCCATCGATCATGTGTCCCTCCCTTGGTTATTCTTCCTTTCACAAAAAGGGGTATATTCCAAGGGGAAGTGAGGCCTGTGGGTTGTCTGTAAGGGGTCCCCAGATAGTGCTTCAGCCTCCAGGGATTCCTGAGGAAGCAGAGGCCCGGGAGACATGTCTCCAGGCACACTGGGCAAGGGGAGTGGGGGTTGCTGTTTGTCAGGTTGTTTAGGCACTGATGAAGATACTATTCTTAGCACTCAGGCAATTTGGGCTCCTCTAATCAGGGAGCAGGGAACAGGCCAACTGAGGGTGCCAGGAGATTTGAAATTCTATGCAGAGTCTGTTAGGACTGGACCAGGAAAGATGACATTCTCGGGCAGGGTTAGTTGGAGGAGAATCAGATATTTTCCAGCCCCACAGACGAAGGAACAAGAGGAAAAGTTGCTAAGGTTGAGCAGGGCAGAACATGGCACCATGGTCAATGAGTTCCCTGGATGGTTCCCTAGAAGAGAAGGTGGACTTTCCTTTGCCTTCAGAAAGGCAAGAGGTGAGTCGGGCTGCACGGTCCCGTGGCTACTGAGAGGCAGGTCTGATGGAAGGCATGGAGGATTCAGAGTGAGGAGACTGGGGCTCGAATTAGGGATCCTGTAACAAGGAGGCTGGAGCAGCAGATAGGAAATCTGGCCCCCGAAAGAAAGCCAGAGGGACCAAGGGAGGAGCCTAGTCACAGAGGAAATGAGTCCAAGGAGGGAACCGGGCCACCACGTTCTAAGGAGAGCCCAGAGAGAGACTGTAGGTGAGCAGGGCCCAGTCAGGCTAAATGGCATCTTCATGTGCATTAGAGAAGGCACCCCTCCCCACAGACGCAGCACACAGATTACAGCCCCTCAACCAGGACTGCAAGTGGAGTGTATGGTCTTGAGGCCGAACTTGTACATGGTTGACCTTGTACTCCCCCACGCCCCCTGCCTAGAAACAGGGTCACTCCCAGAGCCTGGCCCCAGGCCACTCCTAATGCCACCACCCACAAGAGGAGAGGCTCTCGGGGCACTGGGCCAGGCCTGAAGCCACACGTGCTGCTGCCACGAGTGGGGCTCCATGAGTCCTCAGGGGGCAGGAGACCCACGTCCGATGGGAGGGGAGGAGGAGAGCCAGGTCCTGGGGGCCGGCTCTTCCCCACCCGTTGCTGGAGGCTGGGCACTGTTTCTGGGGACAGCAGCACAGCTGGCGACTTGCCAGATCGCAGCCTCAGAAGGAGGTCGGGAGGCTCAGCCTGCCAGGGGGAGGGGAAATAAGTGCTGAGAGTCATCGAAGGTGTTTTTGGTGATTCTACAGCAAGCGCCCACTTCAGGAGGTTAGCCCCGTCTAGACAGTGTTGAGGCCCAATCGACGGGACACTGGGCTCCGAGGGTCGCCTGCACCTGGCCAGGAATAGACACGTGGTCCACCACAGGTGTGCCTGCCATCCTTCTGATGGCCCCTGTCTTGAGGAGAGGCTTAGAGAAAGGAGCGGAAGTGGGGAGGAGGGAGGAGGTGGAGAGGAGGGCAGGGTGGGGTGGAGACCGGAACTGGAGGCTGAGACCCAGAGGAAAGGAACAGGAGAACAGAAAACCCGCTGGCAGCCTCTGCAGTTGGGAGTAGCCAGCGCTTCCTGTGGGAAGTCCTTCTGGTGTTACCGGCATCCTTCCGCACTTACCTGTGCTCACCTCACCCATCCCCACCCCTCCTCACCCATCTCCACTAGGAGGGACTCTCCTTAGCCATGGCTTATAGCCAGGAACTGAGGCACGGAGAGGCACGGGGATTCTCCCAAGTGCTCAGCACTAAAAGGAGCCAGAATTTGTGGGGGGCAGGCCGGCCCCAGAGGCCACACCTGCTGGCCTGGCTCGTACAGCAGTTTGGGTGCAGCCCTCCTGGGCTCATGCCAAGCTCCAGGGTGTGGAATCCAGGGTTTCTGAGGCCTCTGGGTTTGGTAAGAGCATGTATGAGAGCCTATCTTCTGCAGCTGTACCAAGAGACACCTGAGAGTCACCTCAGGGCAAAGCCACGTCCAGGGAGAGGGGGGAAGGAAGGGATTCAGGCAGGTGGCAAGAAACAAGGCTCCCAGCTCTTACTATGGGAGGTTTCCACTGAACTTCCTGGAATATAGAAGGTGTCACCACCACCGCCACCACCACTCCCACCCACAGCTATACCCCTCCAAGGACACCTAGGGACCTTGGGTCAGGAACCACAGAAATCTACAGAGCTCTGTCTGAGACTCAGTCTCTGTCTGCTCAGGACGTGCAGGGCACGGCGCCCTGCCATGCACCTGGCAGTGTCCCCTTGGCCAGGAGATCGAGTCACAGAGGAGTGAGCCACATACCAGCTGCTTGAAGCCAGGTGTGCCTTGTTCCGTCCTCTGAGAGCCAGTAGGGGATCACATGCTGCATTTGAAGGGTGTCAGACAGCAGAGGGAGCTGTGGCCTCCACTCCACGGGCCCAGGGAGGGGTTCGTGGTGGGAGGAGGGCCCCACAAGGGCTTTCTCAGAGACACAGTGAGGGCTTGTGGAGGCCATGCCAGGGCAGCGGCTCAGTCAGCCTGGGCACATCCTGCGAGCTTCTCCTTGACTATCTTCACCTCCAACTTTCCCCTCCCCTTGTCCCGGGGATCCTGCCCGGTTAGGAGCTGGAGGACTCTGTTCCTCTGTCCTCCCTTCCCCACTGCTGAGAACAATTAAGCCCAGGACAGCCATTAGCTAGCACTGAAGGGCCTGTATTGATTAAGGATAATTATATTTACTCTTCAGCACTTTGAGGCCTGGTAGGAATATTTTTTGTTAATTTGCTGCTGCTTAGCCTCAGGAATAGAGACTGATATGCCCCCACCTAGATCTCCCCTACACACACGCACACGCATGCACATCCACACACACATACATACGTGCATGCGCATACACATACACACACGCACGCACACGCATGTCTTCATTGTTGCTGAGTTGCTGTAAATGCTCATCCAAGTTCCACGGCATTCCGAGCTGTCCTTCCTGAAGCTTTTATTCCAGAAAAGAACGTGGAAATGGTGGAAGGAGGTTTATTTTCTTTTGGCTATTTTTGTCTTGGGTGAGAGGCATCGAGGAGCCCAAATTGCAGCAAAACACACACACACACACACACACACACACACACACACACACAAACACACTCATGCACTATTTTCCTCCCTCCTCCCCAATGCACGTATTTTTAAATCCTATATTCTAGAAGGAAAGGAGATACAGAGGTGTCTCTTCTCTCTCTCTCTCTCTCTCTCTCTCTCTCTGCAATATCAGAACCCAAATCCTGTGAAGAGATAGCTCTGTGCCCCCTTTGTCACATGGGGGAGGACATATTACCTCCTCACTTCCTCTGGCCCCCCTGCCCTGCCTCCCAGGTAACACTGCTCACTCACTTTTGGTGTCTTATTTGGCCCGAGTGCAAACACGCCTCCTCGCTGTCGCTGGGTCATGAGCACCTTTCTTCCTTTGGTAAACATTTACCAGACTGGGCCAGACATGGGGCTCAGGCCGAGGGTACAGAGGCAGGGGGTGCATCTCTGCTCTCAGGTGGCTCACAGTCTAGGGAGGGAGACCAGATAGAAAAAAATCACAGGTTCCTCACATGCTGTGGGTCCGGCACTTACCAGAGCTGCTTCATTACCTGGGGCAAGGAACTTCGTTAAGACTCAGTTTCCCCAGTTGTAAAACTAAGATGAAAATAAGACCCACTTCACAGAGCTGTGGTGACGGACGGCACCCGAGGTGGTGCATGGGGTATACTCAGCCACTCGGCCTGTGGCACATGCTCAGTAAATAATAGTAGCTATGCTTAATGAATGTCTACTATACCACAGGCACATTTCCTAGGGACTACCCCATATAATAATCCTCATGAGACATTTAGGAGGAGATGGAGGTGTGGGAAGGCTAAAGAACATAATCCGGGTCCCACAGTAAGCTGAGATTCCACCCCAGGCGTTCTGGCTCTCTTGCGTGCTTTCTTGCTCTGCTACTATACCCCCATCCCCGGCCCTCACCCCCAGGTAACACTGGCTCCCATTCTTTTATCAGCAGCAGAGTGTCATGGGTGCACAGAGGAAGGGTGCCTTACATAACCTGTCGGGGGGAGGGGGGGATGACATCAGGGAAGAGTTCCGGAAAGAGGATAAATGGCCTTTTTCCGGTAGAGGGAACTGTGTGTTCAGAGGCCCAGAGGTAAAAGAACACAGTGTATTCGGAGAACAGCAAATATTTCAATCTAAGTGGATGAGAGTTAGGGTGACCATATATCCCAGTTTGCCTGGGACTGTCCTGGTTTATACTATTGGCCCAGCTTAATTATAAATAGTATCGTGTTCACTCTCAGACAATCCCGGTTAGGACAATAAATTGTATGGTTGCCATACTTCCAGTGTGTTGGGCTGGAGACGTAGAAACAGCTTTGCTAACCCACCCAGAGACTCTGATTTTACTCTGAAGGACATGGAGACCCACCGAGGGATGAATTATAGGGAGCAAGGCTGAGGCCAACCAGACCTTTAGGAGGCAGTGGTCCAGGGGGACAGTGATGATGAATTATTAAGGAAGCACAATCCACAGGCTTTGGCTACAGAGAGGTCGTGGGGTTCATGGCTAAGGGCATGGACTCTGGTGCCAGGCTCTCTGGGGTCAGATCCCAGGTGGCCACTTGTTAGCTAGATGACCTTGCGTTGGGTAAATTATTTCATGTCTCTGTATCTCACTTTCTTTGTCTCTGAATAAGGTATAATAATAGCAGCAGCTCACCGCGTGACTGAGTTAACCTATAAGGCAGTTGTAAGCAGTGACGGGTCAGGGATGTCCCGGTCTCTGGCTTAGGTCACTGGAATGGAAGCAGTCCTTAAGAACAAGAAGAGACATGAGGAGGAAGGACATGGGGATGGGAAGATCCTTTCAGGATATGCTGGATTTGAGGTGTCAGAGGTAAGAGGAAATACCAGATGGGTAGCTGGATGTGCCGTGTCTGGCATGCAGGGAAAGTCCAGGCTGAAGACTCTGACCTTGGCACCATCCCCTACTTGATGGAGTAGGGGAGAAGTACCTGGAAACCCCTGGGAGCACTAGACTTTAAGTTGCCTATGGAAGGGAGGGGCCACGAAGGGATCTGAGGCACGATCAGAAAGGCAGGAGAGAAACCAGGAGAGAATTATTTCCCAGAAGCCAAGGGAGGGTTGAATTTCAGCAAGGAGGGCGTTTTCAACAGAGGCATATCCCGCAGCAAGGCCAGCCAGTTCAGAGACGAAGAGCCACCTTCCGGTTAATCCATGGAGACCATCATGGCCTTGGTGGGCACGTTGCACTGTAGATGGCAGGGATTACAGTAGGAATGGAAGACAAGGAAGGAGAGGGAATGAGCATGGACCCCTTTTCAGAAGCTCAGCTAGAAAGGAAAGGGACAGTGGCCACAATAGCGTGCAGGGTCAGGAGAGGTGTGTTCGTCTTTAACGAGCAGAGCCTTGAGCTGGGGAGAGAGGAGTGGAGCCGGAGAGGTTGAAGATGCCAGATAAAGGCATAATTGATGGCACACAGTCCTGGAGGAGGCAGGAGCCGATGAGGTGCTGGCGTGCTGGCAGGATTAGCTGATGGGAGGAAGGCAGCCTTTTGTAGTGAGATGGAGGGGGAGAGATAAGGACAAGCGGGGATGCAGGTAACTTTGGGGGGGGGGGCGTGCCGAGCACGCAGCTGGCACCCTTTTTCCCGGAACCTTGGAGGCAAGACTTCCAACGAAGGGAAGGGCTGGGGGGTAAGGGGGCTTGAGGGAACGGTGCATCTGGGAAAGACCCATGTGGGGAATGAAAACAGTGTTTCCTGGGGGGCCGGGAGGATTGCTGTTGCCAGGGTGGTCCACATGGACCCTGCGGTCACCTGGGATGACAGCCTTGCTGGGGTTGGCATGAGATGAAATGCCATGGTTCTCAGTGAGCAGAAAGTTGATAAATGACAGACCAACAAAAGGGTAGAAGAAGTGTATATCTAAGCATCAGAGAAGCAGGAGGCTTTTGTAAAATTTGACAACAGAGGAATCATTTTGAAGCGGCATTGGTTATCAAGGAGGGGCCTCCCTGCCTCCTAGAAAAATGAGCTTTTCCTCCCAGAGAGGTCTGCAGGGACACGGTGAACTCGAAGGTGGAATCTGGGCCCAGTTTGCCTTTGCCTCGTTTTCCTGCCCATCTGGCATATTTGATAAGCTGTTTTAAAATGTCGGCTGGTTGAGAGTGAGTGAGCGAGCGAACCAGCGAACGAATGAATGCCTTGCTCCCATTCAGAGAGACACTTCCACCTGTACCCGTGTTTCTTGCTGTGGACCTTGCCTCTTTCCTGTCCCTGAGAAATGCCAGCTGAGCCTCAGCGTGGGGGCCGCCTCTCTTCTCTGGGGCCATATGGGGAGCTGGAAGAAAGGGGCAGAAGGGGTGTTTGCTGTCACTCTTGGAGAGAACCAAAGTCCCAGGGATCGTGAGACCTGCCCGCCCACCCAGCTCCACTCCTATACCCCATTTTAACGCCAACATAGAATGACCACACCACGGTCCACCAGCACTTGGGTGTTTAGTAACTCTAAGTAACATTTCAGTGCATAGCCAAAGGAGCAGAGGTAATGTAGCATAAGGGGAAACACAGGGTCAATTGGAGGGGTGTAGGCTTTTTGCAACCGTAGATCTAGTTTCTCAACTGGATTTATTTTGTTCCTGTCACTACCTTCTACCTTACTCCCTAGTCTGGCACTGATGCCTTGATCAGAGAACCCTGAGCTACAGGGAAGAAGGCGCCTCGCTGGCTCCCAATGGGGCAAAATGAAGCAAGATGTCCACCCAGGCAGGGAAGACCACAGCCCTCCTATCCCCAGAGACCACCCAGACTCCCACCAAGAGAGTGGAAACAGATTGGCTTTATTTTTAGCTCCCCTGTGAGCCCCTGAGCCCTGCCCCAATTTCTGGGAACAGAGAGCTTGGGGCCCTCACCATCTGGCCATAATGGAGAGACTGGGCGAATCTTATCTTCTCCTGCTGCTCACAATGAAACACCAGGGGAACGCAGCCCTCTCCACGTCCACATTGTCCAGCCCAGGAAATCTACGTATTGGAGCCTCCAGTGGGACTGGAGTCTACTGGAACCACAGGATCAGTCCCATGCCTGGGGCTCTGCCTCTGGCAGGACCTTCAAGGGCCTTGCTATGGGAACCCCAAGCTCCAGCGACTGTTCTGACTATGCAGTCTCCTCCCCAGACCCCAACTACCATTTTTCTGAGTTTAGCTTGAGCTTCCCGTAGGACTGGAAACAAATCAATGACTCAGAGAGCAAAGGACAGTGAAAGTAATCAAAGAGGATCCCAATTGAGCTCATCCCAGACAAGGTAATAAACAGCATCATTTATTCATTCATTCAGCAAAGGGTGGAACTCAGGCCTAGAAACATGCTAAAGATGCCAGAAATGAACTTAAAACATAATCTTTGCCCTCAAGATGCACCGCTGTTGTTCTCTGTCCCCCACCCAGGACTCCTGGGATCCAAGGAGCAGAGCGGAGGGGGGGGTGGGGGGGGTGGGGCTGGGAGAGCTGGTGTTTCTACTTCCTGAGCTGAATCCTCAGGGTTATAGTTTCTCCCCACTTCTATTCTCTGGCAATGCCCCCTTGGTTCATCCTCTCTGCCACGCGTTCTCGGCCCGTATGCACAGCGGAACTGGGAGAGCACCTGTCATACAGACAGTCGTACAGATGGCTGACAGTGGGTGTCACTCACCTTGGCAGAGTTTCTTGGCATTAACTGGCTGCTCCATGGAGCCCCTGATGGTCTCTGTCCATCAGGGTGAGGACCCTCCTTGGAATCATTCTCTGCCCTGATCTCCAGTTACCCACGCCTAGGCTGAAATATTTTTCCATGTCCTTCCAGACCCAGCTGGGTCTTTGGCAGCCCAGATATCTCTCAATGGCATTTGCTCCCCAGTCAGAGCCTTGGTAGGTCTCCCCATGGATAGTGGTATCCCCTTTCTCACTCTTGGGCTCTGGTACCTGTAGGAGGTCCTTGCTGCCCCCAAAGCTGATCCTCAGAGGGACATTCAAATGGAGCAATTGAACTAAAGGACAGTGGTCTGGCCAGGGGAGCCACTTAGGGCGGGTGGAGAGTCTGGACCGCTGATGCCGACTTGGAGGTCCACACTGACTCCCCATCACCATGGCACTTCTGCCAGGAGTTCCGTTGAGCCCCACATCCCCTGTGAATGCTCAGCTTAGCAAGAGCAGTCCTGAATCCAGGACACCTGGGCCCCTTGCTGGCTGGCATTTGGGACCCAGATTGATGCCTGGATGGCCTCTTCAGGCGCTCTGCTTCCCAGATGCCCTTCTTCTCTCCAGAGTGTATTTCTGTGCGGCAAAGCCCTGGTGTGCTCCGGCACAGAGAATCCACAGAGAATCAGGAATTGTTGGAAATGGCATTATCTGGGTGAAGAGTTATCCCCCCAGCCCCAGGGCACATTGGGCCTAGCCCCCTGCAACCCTCAGCATGTGAGGACATACTTCTCCGTTCTTTCTTCTCTCCTCAACAGCCCCGAATAGGCAGAGACTAAAATAAGACACTCAGGTGGAAAGGCCAGGGAGGCTGGAGGAAGACCCATGTGACAGCACGGGAAAGGCAAGCGAACTGACCTGGGTTCTGCCCTTTTTTGGGGGCCTTATTTGGCAAGTGGCACTTTAGCGACACACCATTGTCTCATTTACTCCTCCTATCGGCCCCACGAATTGAGTATCATTATCCTTGTTAGAGAAAGGAAGGAACCTCAGGGAACTTAACTTGCGCACAGTCACGTGGAGAGTTGGTTAAGCACACTGATTCTAGAGAAAGCTGAGAAGCAGCAGTTCCAGAGGAGCAGTTAGGTTCTCCGCTGTCTCCCCACTAGCACAGAAAGTAGACGACAGACAGTAAGTATCGCTTGTCATCTCCTGGGCCCTCCTGCCTGCCTGATGGCGCTCATGCCCAGAGGGTACAGCAATGAAGGTTCTAGCTGCATAGGGAGAGGGGAATGCCACATGCCAGGGAGGTGCCTGCGTGTCTGAGATCTGTGAGCCAGAGGGGGTAGCCCAGGTGAGAAATCTGAGTGGGGATGTGCCACGACGAGCTGCCTGCCAGACGAGCCCAGGAGTGATGCCCCAGCAGCACAGGACAGAAGGAAATGGTGATAGGATCGCTCCCTAATTAAACACCTGCAGTATCGCTCTGGTAAAAGCAGGAGAGCTGACGTCTTTTCTTTTTTATTTGACCCGCTAATAATTTTATTCCTTAAAAGGTAGAATGGGTGGGATACCTGGGTGGCTCAGTCAGTTAGGCGTCCGACTTCGGCTCAGGTCATGATCTCACAGTTCGTGACTTCACAGTTTGTGAGTTTGAGCCCCACGTGGGGCTCTGTGCTGACAGCTCGGAGCCCGGAGCCTGCTTTGGATTCTGTGTCTCCCCTTCTCTCTGCCCCTCCCCCATTCGTGCTGTCTCTCTCTCTCTCTCAGAAATTAATAAAAAATTTAAAAAATTTAAAAAGATAGAATGGGAAAATAGGGGAACGGAGTCTAGATTGAACCGTGATCCACAGAAAAGAATTATTTGTTATCTGGCGAATGCTGCTTCCCCCAGGGGCAAAGACTGCATTTTGTTCGCTGTGGTTCCCCCTCTGCCTAGGACAGTGCCTCGCACGTTGGAATCGTGCAAATATTTATTCGGTGAATCAAAAAGAACAGGGATGGGAACCTGGAAGAGAGAGCCACATATCTTAGCGCGACTCATAGCCAGGGAAGGGAACGCTGGCATTTGCAGACAGAAATTTGAGGTTTTATAAACAGAGAATCTAAAAACCTCAGTGGAACAGTAAGTTTAGTTCCAGGGCCAAAGGGGAACACAACTTAGAGGGTCGGGGAATTATAAAGATGAAATGTCTGTGTTACAGTCACAAACCATCTCTGGGAGAAAAAGGGAGGCATCACAAACAATGACTCATACGGGTTTGAATGAAGGGTGGATAACAAATCACTTTGAG
Source organism: Panthera tigris (assembly GCF_018350195.1). Lineage (NCBI taxonomy): Eukaryota > Metazoa > Chordata > Mammalia > Carnivora > Felidae > Panthera > Panthera tigris. The sequence continues at coordinate 94,675,321 of NC_056667.1, read as the reverse complement.
GACGTGATGAAACTATAGCCCATTTCTCCCAGAAAAAAAAAAATGCACGTCAATACAAAATTTTGTGCATAATTTGGGGAGGGGTTGGAGACTTTGTGTTACGGAGACCTAATATAAAGGGACCAATGAAGGTCTGGAGAATGCTTCTGAGGGCTTCCTGCTCGGAAGGGATCGGGGACACATCAGAGAACGGAAGGCATTATAACAAGGAGGGGTTCCAGGGGTCATCACACCCTGCAAGAACTATGTCTGAAAGTCTAAGCCCGGAATAAACATGTTTTTAAAAATCCAGACAGCAAAAAGGCACTTGGGGTATTTCTGTAGTTATTGCTGCTAAAAGCAAGGATTCAGGAATCAGACCCACCTGGTTTGAATCTCAGCTTTGTGATAGCAGACAAGCTCTTTAACCTCACCAAGCCTCGGTTTCCTTACCTGTAAAACGGGAGTGATATCTAATCCGGAAGGGTTATTGTAAATAATATGCTTGATAATGCCTGTCAAGTGCTTGGCTTAGTGCTTGGCACATTTGGTCTAATACATATTCATCATCATTATTATTATCATTATTCTCTGCTTATAATGCCCTTGTCTCCTGTTCTATCAAACTCTTCAATAAAGGTTAGCTTTTAGTGGTTTTTGTTATTTTTAAGTAATGCCTGAAGCAGGAAAATGAACATGATAAAGGACTGCTCCTTGGGGAAGATGATGTAATATTAACTTTGTTCAAAAGAAATAGCTAACAAAAGGGAGTCCGGGTAGCACTGAAGGGCAGGCGAGAAATACAGCACATGGGCCTGTGTGGAAAACCGTGCCCCTGGAGGAGACAGAGAAAGGTAGGGCCACCCGCCTCTTGTTTTGGGAATAATTTTCAATCTGACGTGTCAGGAAGAATATATCTATCATCCTTAAACGCGGTCAGGACTCTCAACCCAGATGCTTGATGTACCAGGATTTAAGGAATTTGCAGATACGATGGTGGAAGCATTGCTTGTGATTGTTGAGAAACAACACAAAACAGAGGAGATGGGCAAAGACTGGAAAGAGCTCGCTTTTCCAAAAGCAAGAATCCAGAAGCTCTGGATTGAGCAGTCTAGGATCAAACTGATGAAACTCTAAACAGATAGAGTGGTAGATTGCTCGTTTGTGTGCACTTAGAAAATATATAGATACCCAGGAGCTAGCAGAGGGTCACTAAAAAGAAATCATCCAAAATTAACATGGTTTTTTACTAGGTATATCTTTCGAGGATATTAGAGGAATATGATTGGCATATGATTGATTTCAGTAAAACATTTAATGAGGTCATTCCTTCTCACATTGTGGATAAGATGGAGAACTGTGGTCTGGGCACTGGTACAATGATGTGACTTCAGAAATGTCCCCTAGAATGCCAGTTGTGCCCCCCAAGTGCCCCCCAAGATTTCAGGAGAATCTCTTTAAAGGTGGTCTGTCCAATGGCTGTGTAAGTGACACAGAACTCATGCTCATAGATGCATAGACACCACCCAGCCAGGAAAGTTCAGTTACCAGATGGTCACAGTGTCAGGATGCAAACAGGTCCCCAGCACCTGAAGTGATGGGCTTACTCTGAACAAAATATAAGGCAGACATGCAAGTGATTTCTGTAGATAACCCACCCTCAAGGAGACAGAGCGTAACTCCCCACTCCCAAAGTGCAGACTGTACCTTGTGACTTCCTTCCAAGAAGGACAGTGTCGCGAGGGGCAGGGACGATCACTGTAACCTCACGGCAGAGAAACCTGACAAACACCACCTCAGCCAGGTGCTCAAGGTGGACGCCAATAGGGACAAGTCACGTTGAGGGCATGATTCCATACCTCGGTATGATGTGATAACAGTGATGCTTTATCTCTGTGGTCCCCCTCCCCAAAACCTATAACCCCCATCTTATTAGAGAAAAATATTAGGCAATTTCTAATTGAGGACATTCTACAAAATGCCTGGCCAGCGCTCTTCAAAACTGTCAAGATCATCAAAAAGAAATGCTAGGACACTTTCACCCTCTAGAGGAGCCTAAGGAGATATGACAACTAAGTATAAGATGACGTCCTAGATGGAACCTTAGGTAAAAACTCAGGAAACCTGAATACAGTATGGTCTGTGCGCAATAATCATTGTGGGGAAATGTAGCACATTAACATGTAAGATGTTAGTAACAGAGGAGACGGGGTGTGGAACTCTCTGTACTATCTTCACAGTTTTTCTGTAAATCTAAAACTATTCTGAAATCAAAAATGCTTATTTTAAAAACGCAATGGATGTAAGTGTAAACTCCTGCTTTTAACATAAAAAACGACTTATAATGTAAGTGTATCTTGGGGGACATCCAGATTAAATACAGCTTATGAGAAAGGCATCCCAGGCTTTCTGTCGACCACATCTCAGTGTCTGGCGCTGGGCAGCACGGCTGTAAGAGGCCGTGAAGCCCAGTGCTCCTCCAGCACTACCTCCAGACAGCTTGGCGGCTCTCTACTACTCAGACCACAGGAGGACTCTCAACTCTGCAGCCCAAACTTCCTGGGTTCAAGCCCAGGCTCTACCCCATTCTAGCTGTAGGAACCTGGCCAACTCACTTAATCTCTCGGATCCTCGGTTTCCTCATCTGCAAAGCAGGCAAACAATGATGAATGCTTCATAGAGCCATTGGCGGAGCAAAGCCCCTGGCCCGTGCCAACTGCTCAGGAGGTGCAATTCTGTGGGCAACAGAGGTCTGACTGGGGCAGGGCAGGATCTCTGCCTTATTTTTTGAGGGTAAACCTTATTTCAGAAGGGTGTTCTGTATCTCAGACAATAGCATTAGATGAGGGGAGCGATGGGGAACTTGTGATATTGACCTTGGAGAAACCACCAGACCAGAGGAGCTATTGCTTCAATGCGAAGTGAGAGCCAGCAAAGGGAAGTGACAGTCTTCGTGATTAATTTACTGAAATCCTAAGTACCTCCCTAAGCCTTTCTGGATCTGTGCTTCTTTATCCTCCACGTACAGATAAGGACACATTTTGGTCAATTTTGCAGGGTAACTAAGAGGATAAAATGCGTTAATAAATATGGAAGAGCACTGCATGAGAAGCAACTGTTGTTAGTAAGTATATGTTTTATGAAAACTACCTTAAATGTATATTTCTTGTGGTGCCGGCTCACAGAGGTTGGGCAAGAGGCCAAGACTATGCTTTTTGAAACGCTTACTTTCCTAACTGCAAAGCCATCAGGGGCATGTCAAGAACACAGGCTTCTCTTCAGGGACGGAGTCTCGCGTTGCGAGCTCACACAGAAGTGAGGGCTGCACTGGAGACAATGCATAGGCTTTGGGAGCTGATCCAACTTCTGGGAAACTCAGTGACCTCCCCTGGAGGACGGCGAGGATGGCGTCAACGTCACGTGGCTGCTGCGCGGTGGCGCGCATGCGTGGGCCAGCCCACCGTCAGCGCGTAGTAGGTCGTGGTTGCTGTTGTAATTTGGCGCCACGGCAGGTCTGTGGCATTGGTGGGGTCCCGAGACCCCCATCACTCTGGCCTGTCAGGTGGAGGGGTCGCCATCCCTGGGGCTCCGGGGTCAGTACGGGAGAGCCCACTCCCGCGGAGACCAACCACAAGGCCCAGAGAAACATCGCAGAGGACAAGGTACAGGATCTGTGTCAACGGGGTGCAGACTAAGAAGAAGAATCCATCCTGGATATTTCAAAACCACCTTTTATGGAGCTGTTAACAGTCAATGAGGTTCTGAGTAAAAATCAGAGCCCAGAGGGAACCAGATTACTGGGAAGGAGGGGAATTGGGTTCGTGAGAAAGGTGAGGGGGTCATTGCAAAACGCCCGGTGGTGATTGTGGCATGGAAGGAACCACGGGGAGAAGGCAAGCGGCCCGAACTGGCAGCGCCCAGTCCCGGAGGCAGCGCTGTGACGGGGACACAGCAGAGGGAGTACCGTGACTTTGTCCTTCGGGATTCACGGTCACTTGTCTCCTATCTCAGACGCCCGAAAGTCTCCCGTCCAGCATCCGCCCATGTAAATGTCAGCATCATTCAGGGCATGAAGCCACACATTCTGCCCACATCTTACGCCAGAGATTTCTAAAGATGTTACCACATGCCTTTGGAGAAAAACAACAACAATTGTATTAACAATTTTTTACAGAGCCTGGAGGTACAATAGACGGTGACAGATGGATCTGGATTTACATAAAATGACACAGACGCTGATTTTCTGAATATTTTTGCTAAAATCAACAACAGCTAGAATGGATCACCCCCACCACCACCCAACCGCTGCCAAACAGGAGAGCCAGCGCTCTGTGAGTGCCTGGTTCACAAAGCTCAGGAGTTAAAGTCTCATTGGGTTTGGCTGACTCCCTCCCACAGCCCCCGCCCAGCACTGTTTCCATCTCGGCAGGCTGCTTTGGATGAGCCTAGAATCTGAGAAACAGCTCTTAGCTTCCCCCTTAGATGGACCAAACACCCTCCTAGCCACCAGGGTCCAAGCTGCTGCCTGTCCCTCTGGGTCAACGCGACCCCACTGGTTGCAAATGAGTTGGCTTATCTGTACCCAGAACAGGGCCCCACATTTCAGGAAGGATATTGACAGACCGAAGCAGGTCTGAGGTTGGGCACCTGGATCATGTCCTGCTGGGGAAGCAGCCTGCTCCTTGTCTCAAATACCTGCACAGTTGTCATATAAAAGATGGGATAAACTTCCTCTGTGTATCCTCAGAAGGCAGAGTTAGAACCCAAGCTGGGGAGAGGCAGATTTTGGCTGGATCCTGATGAAGACTTTCTCCCCATTGGTGCCTCTGATAATCTGATTACATGGAGAAGTAATTCATTCTTCGTTATGGCAAGGGTTCAAAGACTGGATTATCACCTGTCAAGGTTGCTGTTGCGGGGTTCCACTTTGGATGAAAGATCGGTTGAGAAGATCTCTAAATTCCTTTCCAAGCTTCAGACGATGTGTTTGTGTGTTCTCAGTAAGTAGAGCAGAAACTGAGGATCATGGTTTAGCTGGAAAGAACTGAGATTAGTATGTAGAACTGAGATAAATTCCTCAAGTTTAGTAAGTCTTGAGTTTTGGTTTTAAGCTCTTGTTTTGTTTTCCAAGCTCTTTTTAACAGAAGGAGCAGTAAATCTGAGTCTGAGCCACAGGACCAGATTTGGCTCCTATTTGAATGGTTAAAGACACCTGCTCTTTATAGAAAAGCTCTCTCCAAATTCCAGTGGACATCAGTGACTACTTTCATTCCCTGGGCCTTATCCTCGCATCCAACTTTAAGGTGGTCACAGGAACAGGGAGAGAGCTGGATGAATATACCTAACCCCTTCCATGGGTCAAAGCCTTGATCTTGCCCCGTGTGAAATGGCAGAATAGATAAATGGAATTAGGCCCACCCAAGGGGCCATCTCAAATGACTTACAGCCCTACTTCCCCCTTTATCAAAGAGGCATCCTTGCCTGTGGGTAACCAATCTTCCTCCTACTCTTAGCCTGTGAGCCCTGGGCCCTCGACCCATAACCTGGACAGTTCATTTCCCTCCTGTAATAAGCTCTGTTCAGGGCTACGTCTTCTTGGGTTTTCTTCAGTCTTTTTCAGCTTTTTAAATCAGATTAGCTTGTTCGTTTGTAAAGGTGTTCAGTCACCGCTGCCCACCACCGTCTTCCCTGAAGGCCTACCTACACACCAATTATCAGCTGTACATCCAGAGAGATGCCCCTCTGAATTAAGAAATTGATAAAGAGGGGCTCCTCGGTGGCTCAGTCGGTTAAGTGTCCGACTTCAGCTCAGGTCATGATCTCACAGTCCATGAGTTCGAGCCCCGCATCAGGCTCTGTGCTGACAGTTCAGAGCCTGGAGCCTGCTTTGGATTCTGTGTCTCCCTCTCTCTCTGTACCTCCCCTGCTCATGCTCTGTCTCTCTCTGTCTCAAAAATAAATAAAAACATTAAAAAAAAATTTTTTTAAAGAAATTGATAAAGAAAATGGTATCGAGAGGCTCTATTTTAGACTCCCTGGCCTTCGTGTATGGACAGCAGAAGGCACAGTGCTTGTGCCAGAAATCAGCACCGCCACCACTTGGACAGTGTTCCCCTTAATTTGTTCTCTTTTCTTCGTCCAAAAAAATTCTGGCTGGCTTTCTGCTCTTACCTTGACCTGTCTGAATTTCTTATTTTGAGCATGATTTCTAAGGAACTGAGGACTTGTTACAGGCTTGAAGCATAATTTCAGGCAAGACGCCTCTCCTTCTTGGCCTCAGGCTCTTTGCCGTTGAGCCATTGATGCCCCTGTGGGCCACATTAGGAAGGGCCACTTATTAAGGATACATTGGATGGCGACAAAACAGTTGCAGGACTCCCTCGCAAGAAAGGGAAAGGTCTACACTAATCATCCCAGAGTCTAAAAGGCTTCCAGCATCTGTCAAGATTCAAGTGTAAACTAGGCGCCATAATTGGGCCCTAGTATCTCTAGCAAGTTTTCCTGACACCTCCACAGAGTAGTGGATGGATTAGAAGTGGTGTCAAACGGCGAGCCTGTTAATGTGCAAAGCAGAGAGGTGTCGAAACTGGCAAAAAGCAAAGCCTCCATTTCTTCTCAATCTCCATAAAAACGAGTGAATGTAGATGCTTGGCTGTCACCAAGAACCAGGGACCAAGGCCAGTTTGGCAACACTGCCGATGTGTGGTCCTACTGTTTTCCTGGCTCTCTCCCCTCTTGCCTCCCACCTGCCCCTGAAACTTTAATTACCTCCTGGACCCAGTGTGATGTCTGCTTGCTGGTGGTGAGCTGGAAGAGGGAGGAGAGATGGCTCCCCTTGACATACAAAAGCCCGTCAGCCTTCACAGCAGCCATGGGGAACAGAGTGGCTGTTTTTAGTTATAAAGACATCTTGGTGGGAAGATTTACCAAAGATGTATTTATACCATTAGAAGTACACCTCCCTTCGGCCTAGTTATCTCCAGTACCACATTTGTCATTCTGCCACTGCATTCCAGGGGGATTCGGGTGGGGTGGGGGTGGGGGCTCTATCTGAATTGAAGCTTGAGTTTTTAGATGGAGCAGTTACAGGTCTAAGTAAAAAGCAGGACCTGGGACGCTCTCTGTAGCCACCTTTCTCTGTGCCGGTCCGAGAAATAGTTTTAGCTGTCCCACGCTTGGGGAAGGGGGGAAGGTTGGGCACATCTTCAGAAAAGAGTTAAAGGATTCGGACACTGCAGAAATATAAAATTATAGAAGAGATAATGGGAGAATTGCATTAGTGTTTATTAAAGTTAACTTGGATTGACAAAATCATCCTGGAAATTCTTCTGGAAGTTAGAAAGCCTCCAGAAAGAGAACAAAAAAAAAAAAAAAGAAGAAGAATCAGCAGATCTGATCCACGTTGTCACTCAACATCCCAGGCTAGTGGCAGAGTTAAAAGCCCCTTTATGTCTCTGTGCTTTGCACATACACATGCTTGGGACTGCATACACCCGCCTTTGAAAGACGACTGTTGTTGGTTTCCTGATCATCAGCCAGGGAGGTCCAGGGCCAGTGCAAATGAAGGTGGTGCTTCCTGAGTCTGTGACTTCGTTCAGTGGGGTTCTAGAAGTGAACCACCAGCCCTGCGCACAGCCCTATGCTCTTGGTTCTGGAATATAAAGGAGAGAGATTCTAACCCCTGTGCTCCAGGAGATTACAGCCTTGCTGAAGAAAAAACTTCAAGGTAGTGCCACTTACACACCCAGCACTTCCCACCCCTGGCTGCAAGGGGTCTCCTAGAGAGAGGGTTTTTTTTAATGTATATGCCTGGAGCCTGTGAATCAGAATCTCTGACTGTGGGCTGGACCCAGAGAGCTTGTGTGTTTTAAATGTTCCCCCAGGTAATGCTCACAGAGCCTGCCCAGCACAGATCCGTGGATCTACATTTGGGAGCACAGGGACTGGGACAGTTGGTGCCTTCCTGGAGGAGGTGAGACTGAGTGGTACCTTGAAGAGAAAAATATAATGGGCGGGCCGGCAAAGTTCAGGAGGAGCAAGAAGGAGGAAGTAAGAGTGAGGTGGGGCCTTCAGGGCAAGAGATTTGAGACTGCCCAAAGAGAGAAACTGACATCCATCCGTCCATCCGTTACTTTCCTTCTTCTCTGAGAAGGAAAGAGGGAGTTAGCACAGCCATCATTAAAGCAGAGTGAGTATCACAAACCTTTGAGGCCAGCAGGGATGCTGCCTGAATCCATCCACCACAAATTTCTCTGATGTCCTATTTGATTATAAAATTCATTGCAAACCATGCTTATTTTAATATAAAAAAGAACATTTTCCCACATCTTCTAGTTTAACAGGGTGGTTTTCAACCTTTCTGGTCTCAGAAAAATCATCAAGGACCCCAAAGAGCTTTTATTTATGTGGGGTATATGCAGTACTAGAAATCAAAACTGGAATTTTTAGGGGCGCCTGGGGGGGCTCAGTCGGTTAAGCATCCAACTTCGGCTCAGGTCATGATCTCATAGTTCGTGGGTTTGAGCCCCACTTGCGGCTCTGTACTGACAGCTCAGGGCCTGGAGCTTGCTTCGGATTCTGTGTCTCCTTCTCTCTCTGCCCCTCCCCCACTCGCGCTCTGTGTCTCTCTCAAAAATAAATAAATGTTAAAAAAAAAACAAACTGGAATTTTTAAAGTATTTAACAGCGTGTGTCCATTAATTCATTTGAAAATAATAAATCCATTGGGTGTTAACATAAATTTTATGAAAAAAAGCTATATTCTCCAAAATAGAACCAGGGGGAAGAGTGGCATTGTTTTACATTGTTGCAAGTCTCTTCTGGGGGGGGGGGAGCGGTGGGGCGGTGGGGAGGGAGGTCTGACTTAACAGGAGGCAGGTGGAGTCTCATACCTACATCTGCATTCAGTCTGTGGTTATGTGTGGTTTTAGCTGAGGCAGATGAAGAAACCCCAGACCCACACAGCAAGGCCAGGACCAAGGTGGGATCAGCAGAGCACCTAGGAAACACAGTAAAAGGAGGCACCTCTCTGAGGGTCGGCCCAATGCAGGGTCGGCCCTGAGAGTGAGGGAGGGACTTCTCAGCTTGTGTGCTCCAGGAGCCTGGCACACAGATACTAGTACCGAAATGGCCTTGTCAGGTAAGGGTGGGCATTCTTCTTTGACGCCACACCAAAACTCAGCAAGGATTGCGCACGTAGTTGCATTGTGGAACCATACCGATGTACTTTTTGTGTCCTGTCGACCTTAAAATCTATTAGTCATTCTTGCATATTCACTGACCACTTTGAAAGGGTCTCAAGACTCTTGGGACTGCACAGACCGTCACTTGGACAATTGCTGGGTTAAGAGATGCTCTAGGAACTGCAAGGAAGTTCCCGTGGCTGGAACGGAGACAGAGGTACAGAAAGTGATGAGTAGATACAGGAGGCTTGAGAACTGAGCTGGGACCAGACCTTATATGCTACGCTAAGAAACTGGCCTGGATCTGGAAAGCTACAGGAAACTGTGCAAGAGTCTTAAGCAAGGGTGAGATGGGACCAGATTTATATCTTTAGATTCATTCTTCGTTCAACTGATATTTATTGAGCTCCTGCTGTGTCCCAGGCACTGGTGATGATAATGAACAGAGATTTCTGCCTTTGTAGAAATGGAGCCCACATGAAGCATCAATTTTAGTGGGAATCAGAAAATTAAAAAATATATAGACATATAGATCCACCCTGCTGGCAGTAGGGGATGGGCTGGCAGAGATTTAGACTGAGGGAAGAAGGGTGCAGACTGTCATAACGATGTCCAAGGGATGATGGTGACCAGGCGAGGGGCAGGGGAGTTACCTGGGAGGGCAGAAGCAGCGTTAAAGGTGCCGTGAGCCATGTTGCCATGTGGGAGTCTGGGTTGGTGCCCAGCTTGCCACCTCAGACAGGCAGTTGGGTGCCCTGTCCTCTGATACAGTGCCCCCACAGGGAGAAGCATTTGGCAGAGAAGGACAGTCCGCTCAGTCAGCAACCTGTTGGGCTTGAGGTGCCTGGAGAGTGGGGCCATTCAGGTGGAGACGTCCAGTAAGTTGTTGGATGGTGTGGGTCCAACTCCCAGGGCAGAGGGCTGGGCTGAGGACTGATATGTAAGAGTTATCACTTATTCGGGTGCTGAGCGGATAACGTCACTGAAGAACAGTGCCCAAAGTGAGGAGAGAGCACCCCCAAGGGACACGGCTACCTATCCACCTGTTCCTGCTACCTGCCTTGAGTGCAACATGTCTAAAGTCAGCCGTGTTGTCGCCACCTACCCCTGAAGACTGTCCTTCCTCTTAGCTAACAAAGCCAATAACCATGTCACCGTCCCCCCGCCCCCACCCCCTAGAGATGCTCTCCTAGCGCTCAACCAGCATGGCTCCATGATCCACCCAGCTCTCCCTGCCTTGCCCTCTGTAGCCTTAGACTGTTCTGCACTCTTGCATTCTGTTCCAGAAAGCCCACTTGCATTACCCCTGACATTCTCACCAGAAGCTCGTTTACCTAGATAATCCCTACTCATTCTTCAAGACCTGCCCGAGCGCCCCCTTTCATTTTAGGTCTTCACCCCTCCACCTCCAGCCACACACAACCACATGCCATCAGACGTATTTGGTCATCTTCCCCCTCACTTCCCGTTCTGCCTCGCCAGGACTGCATTCTAACGCCCGTGGTGCTGTGGGGCTTTGCCGTGCAACAGCAAGGGGTATGTTCATTTGTCTTCAAGTGGCTCTAGCTGCCTCAAGGCCAGAGGGGATCCAGGATGGGGTGTGAGCAAGGCTGTAAGCATCGCAGAATTCAAGGACAGGGGGAGGCAGTGCCTTGGTTCCAAGCGCCCCATTTGTTCAAAGACAGTCCCTAGCTGCCGCGTCTGGGTGGCCTGCTTAACTTGAGCATCTGACTCTTGATTTCGGCTCAGGTCATGATCTCACAGTCATGAGACTGAGCCCCAAATCAGGCTCTGTGCTAACAGTGTGGAGCCTGCTTGGGATTCTCTCTCTCCCTCTCTCTCTCTCTCTCTGCCCCTCCCCTCTGCTCTCACACGTGCTCTCTCCCTCTCTCTCAAAATAAATAAATAAACATGAAAAAAGTTAAAAAAGAAAAAAAGTCCACAGCTTAAGCTGGGTGGCAAAAGGGGGTGTCCACAGCAATGAGGAAAGTCAAGTGTCCAGACGAGAGGACAGAAAGCTGAGCAGAGCTTCAGGGCTCACTCCATCCCCTAGCATACCGGGCTGTGGCATGTGACGGCTCACAGAGGTCCCCTCAGGCCACAATGAAGACCTGTCCTCTCAGGGTGGACCTAGCGACTGGGGATTGCCAAATCTTCTTGGGTGACGTAGAACAGATACCTCAGAGCCCTCCAACCGGAAGTGTGGCCCAGGCAGCACCTACAGCATCTGAAGCACACAGATGGCATCTGTGGCATCACTGCTTGGGGTGACGGTGAGGGAGCTGGCCCAGCCAGGGCAGCAGGTTTGCGCTGTCACTAACGGGAGATGAAGATCCGTAGTATAAATGCACTCTTTTTCTATTCAAACAAGAACCGTAACAAGCTAAAAGCCGAGACAGAAACCCATAAAGCGAGACAATTACTATGAGACAGCCACAGGTAGACGGAAGCGAAAGCTGGGTCCCATCTTTGTTCACAAAGCCCCAAGGACATTGTATGAATGTCAAGCTCTGTGAGGGAAGGAAAAAGCCTTTGTCGGATCTTCCTGCCTGCACCAGACACAGCCCTGAGCCCAGCGAATGTGGCAGGAACCGGGATCACTGGGGGCGTTGCTTCCCATGCCCAAATGTGCCTGTTTGGCACACCCTGCTCGCTGCGGAGGGGCGAGCTTGGGACCCCACATTGCTCCTTTGGAGGAGCCGCTCCCAGTAGCCCCTGTGCAGAAGGCAGGTGCTCCCCACCACCTCCAAACACCAGTGCTCAGTAGTGAAAAGGAAATGGAATAGAACAACCCGGAAACTGTCCATCTTTCTTCTTACTTTTCTCTGTCCCAAAGCTCTAGAGAGAGAACGGCAGCGTCCCCTCCTGGGTCCCTTGGAGCCCCATTTCTTCTTCCTCTGCTCAGCCCTGGCTCATCATCACCATGTCCCAGAGCAGAAGGGAGAGAGGAGCTAGATAATTACCAACACCACGCACCTGAGGGAGGGGGCAGCAGAGGGAAGTGGAGACAATGTATATAGACTTGGGAGTCAAGTAGGCTCTGCTCATTAAAGTTATAAATCTCTCTGAGCCTCAGTTTCCTCATAGACAAAACGGGTATGATAATGTACTGGCTTCATAGGAACGTTACAACGAGTGCATAAGGTAATGCACACGAAATTCTTAGCCTGGCGCTCGGCATATACTCAGTGCTCGCCACAGGTTAGCTATTGCCACTGTGATTATCTGTCCCTGCACTCCTTAGGCCCAGGAATCCCTATACCTAACTTACAATGTAGGCAGATATCAAACTGCCGTCTGCTCAGTGTCTGGGGCGGGGGGCGAGGGGAGCTCAGTGTCTGGGGAAAGCCCTGATTCCTGTGCAAGATGGGTTCCTGTCGTACGAACCCACTGCGGGTCACGGAGCCAAGCGGGATCATGGGATGCAGTGGGCGCTCACTCAGTCTCCCCCTCCAGCCAGCACCTGTTGCCTCCCCCTCTCGCCTGGGCATTTCCCATTTGATGCCTCCCCGCCTCACTCCAGGAAACTCCTGCTCACCTGCATGCACATCTGTTCTCTTAGTGGCACACAGCCTATGTCTCCCAGCTCTGCGACACACTTGGGCAAATTACTTATCCACCCTGTGCCTTCGTTTTTTTCATCCGAAAACTGGCAGTAATAACCACGCCAGCCTCACAGGGTTGTTGGAGATTAAGCCAGGTGATTCATGTGCAGCACTTAGAACAATGACTGGCATATTTTAAGTGATTTTTCGGTGTTAGGTGTTATTGTGACAGAAGGTCCATGTCTCCTATGAGTAGGGATTTGCTCTAGGGTGCCACTGTCCTCTGAAACCCTGAATGAATTCTTCATCCTTAGGAATCTTTCAGGTATTATGAATTCATTAACATAATAAACCACCTGTGAGTGACCTTCTGCCCTGAATAAGCATTCACGACAGAGAGTAAAAAGCCCTGAACCACACCTGAGGGCGTAAGGCCTCAACATCTCTATGTGTTCATGATAAGGGACGGGGTGGGGTAGGGGGGCAGTGCACTCAGGTGCACTCAACGGAGACCCATGATGCATGACAGCAGATATATATCCTAGACTTTAAAGTTAGAAGTGAAGTTATTATGGTCCCATGGCTGCAAACTCCAGAGGAAAACATAGCTCACAAGGTGTGGGTGACTTTAAAAGTGAAATTATAGCAATAAAAATCACATATAATTCCAATGAGGAAGAAAATGGAGCAGCTAAAGAAATCAATGTGGCTATATGGGAAATGTATAATGAACCCAGATTTTAAAAGTCACACTGGGAAAAATATATTTGCAGCAAATATTGGATAAATGGTTAATATCTTTAACATACAAAGAGCTGGTATAAATCAATAATAAAGCCCCTGAGGCATAATGGGAAAGGGAGCCAAAGAGATGATAAACAATTCACTAAAAAAAAAAATAAAGTCAGTTTTCCAAAAGATGAAAATTTTTCAGTTTTATTAGTGATCAAAACAAAAATTCAAACAACTAAAGAGCTACTCTTGCCTTGTCAATTAGCAAATTCATAAAAATTACTTTCCATTTTGATTTTTAATGAATCTGAATAAATCTGGTAAGGGTGCAACATATAGTCCCATTCAAACCTTGCAAGTAGGACATGGTACCCAGGAGAGGCACTTCTTAGAGCCTGATGCGGGGCTCGAACTCAGGAGCCGTGAGATCATGACCTGAGCCGAAGTCAGACGCTTAACCAACTGAGCCACCCAGGCGCCCCCAAAAGCTATGTTTTTTAAAACTAATAATAAAAACTGGTAGAGTACAAAATACAAATGGTGGTATCTTTGGGTAATGGAACGATGGACAATTATACTTCTTTCTGCTTTTCTGCTTAGTGATCAGATTTTCTGCAATGAGCAGGCATTACTTTTATTATGGAAAAAATAAATGTGATGTGAAAATACTGGAGATAGGAAAAGACCTGGAAGAAAGCTTCCATAATTGAAGACAAATCTGACAGACAAGTACGATCATGTGGCCCAACGTCAGGGACCCTTAAAGCTTCCTGGGGGTCTGGCTGTGGGCAGTGCTGTGCTCAACAGGAGGTTCAGGGGTTCGTGTTCACGTCCACAGGACAGGTGTGCTGCCTGAGAAGCATGCACAGAGTGGACAGGAACCCCTGTGTGCGGTGGGCCACATTGTACACTGCAAAGTGAGGAGAAACCTCAGACCACAGGGTTGAGACATCAGTGCCCCACAGTGTGGCCCACTGCTCCCCCAACTGTGGTCTCTGGATCACTGGTGACCCTCAGAATAATGCTGAGTGAAGCCTGAGGCAGCTGAGGTAGTGTATGGAACCAGAACTTTTTTTAGTTCCTTATTTTTCAGTTTATTCGATCTTTCCAATTATACTAAGGAGGAAGTCTTAGTTTGGCTCTTAGAGTCTCTGTAACGCTGGGGTGAGCCGTGCTGATCTCCCTTTCTGACAAAGTGTGATAAACATGGAGCCCAGGACCCTGGGCGTCTGGAACATGAGAGGGGCAGGACGGGGAGTGTCTCACAATGAGGAACCCGGCTGCCCGAGCCTGGCCTCTCCCCCCATCCGCCTGGGCTCCGTCCCCCATGCCCTCCTGCCACCCGAGGAGCTGCCTCCTCTACATCAGTGTTTTTCCGCTTTTCTCTAAGCAGCAGACTTACCCTGTCTTGTTCTTTGCTGTGAGTGTTGTTTTTCATATGGTTTTGTTGTGTTTGTTGGACTTTTTTGTTTGCTTGCTTGCTTGTTCGCTGCATTGGGGAGGGCATGGGATCGTGCTATCGGCACACCTAAAAATGTTTTTAGTTTGTGTCCGCACTTTTCCTAAAAAGCTGGCCTCTTCCCCATCCTTCTCTGGGGGCCACGCTGCTCTCCGGCGCTGGGCTTTGCCTGTTTACAGCTAAAGCAGCCTTTTTCTTTTGTCTTTAGTTTTGGTTTTCAAATGAGCGTTTATCTGGGAGTCCCCGGCGTGGCCACATTAGTGTCTGTGGATGCCTCCTGATTGGGATGATTTGTGCTTGTGTAGTCAGAATTTCCCCTAACAGTCTTGCCGGGGCTGCTAACTAGCTGAGGGACCCTATGCAAGTCGTTCAACCCTGCTCAACGGGTAATGACACTGCCCTACTTAGCCCCCGGGTCACAACGAGGACCAAATGAGCTGGTAGTCACAAAGGGCTTTGCAGGGCGTAATACGCCCCGCAATGAAATGCATTATTCGGCTCCTATTTTTCCTTTGCTTTTCCCATCAAGGCAAGTGTTCTTCAGATTGGAAAGCGTAAAACCGGCACTATTAAAAAGGGAACCGAAGCTCAAAATAGGGGAGAAGAGAGAGAGGAGTTCACTCTCTTTAGATGAGCTCAGTCCCCTGGTGCCTTGGAATCGTCAGGCCTGATTCGCAGGCTGTGATGCGATGTGTCAGGCTCTGCTGTGTTAGGGGCCAGAGGAGGTCCGGCAGAGGGAGAGCAGGAGGCACAGTGGGGCTCTGGCCGCTGTCACGCTTGAGAAGCTGTTGAAGGAACCTGGGAAGTTTAGATAGGAAAAGACCTTGAAGATGGCATACAGACCCCTGCCCACCAAGCCTCACAGCCTGCAGAGCACATGTCTCCACCCCACTCCCCACCCTCCCCAGCTGCCGTAAGATACTCCTCGGGATCTTTTTTTTTTTTTTTAATTTTTTTTTTAACGTTTATTTATTTTTGAGACAGAAAGAGACAGAGCATGAATGGGGGAGGGTCAGAGAGAGGGAGACACAGAATCTGAAACAGGCTCCAGGCTCTGAGCTGTCAGCACAGAGCCCAACGCGGGGCTCGAACCCACGGACCGCGAGATCATGACCTGAGCTGAAGTCGGCTGCTTAACCAACTGAGCCACCCCGGCGCCCCACTCCTCGGGATCTTTGAGGGGAGTTCACCATCTCCCCAGTGGAGGAACAATGCAGCCGTGAGCACCCCGCCCCCCACCCCCTGCACTTCTATGGTTCCATCCGAAGCTCAGCCACCTGCCTGGGCCCCACCGCTGTCTGTCTGGGTTCAAGGTGTGGCCCCAACTGACAAACCATGTTCAAGGCTGGGTCTTGGCTTTCCCAGCTCTGCGACGGAAATGATAGTTCCCCCACAGGCTTGCTGTACCCTTTAGATCAGATGACATACAATTCCGAGCACAGAGTGTGTGTTCAAGTGACGCTAGTGCGTCTCCTTCTTCGCTTCCCCTGTGCCTATTTCTGATTCTAAAAAGAGGATTGCTTCCACGAAAATTAGAGATTCCCGTGTCCAACAGTACCATCTCTGGGTGGATACTCAAAAGAATGGAAAGCAGGGACTCAAACAGATGCTCGTATACCAACATTCATAGCGGCATTATGTCCAGCAGCCAAAAGGTGAAAGCAGCCCACTGTCCGTCATCTGTCCGTCAACAGACGAACGTGCAGGTAAAATACGGTGTAACATGCAATATTGGGATATTATTCATATCCGTGGGATGTTACTCAACCGTAGAAGGGAAGGGAATTCTGACACATGGCCCAACCTGGATGGATCAGGAAGACATTGTGTGAAGTGAAATTCGTCAGACACCAAAGGACAGATGATGTATGATCCCACTTACACGAGGCACCTAGCGTTGTCGCCCTGGAGGCAGAAAATGCAGTTGTGGTTGCTAAGTACAGGTGAGCGGGAAATGGGGAGCTGTTGTTTTATAGGTAGAGTTTGAGTCGGGGAAGAGGAAGCAGTCCTGGAGGCGGATGGTTGCCCAACATTGTGAATGTGCTTTGTGCCATTGAACTGTATACCTGAAAATGACGGAACTGGTGCGTTTCTATATTACGTATATTTTACCACAATAAGAAAAATTGCTTACATAACAAAATATGTCTATATATAATCCATCACAGCTCAATGCCAAGGGCAGAGAGAGATCCAGCAGGCTTTAGGGGGAAGTCTCAGACAGAGGGTTGCTTATAGTTCCTGAAAAGAAGTCCCACCTCTCAGTTCTGGGGGGTGGGGGGCGGGATAAACAGCACAGGAAGTGAGCCCCGCTTCCTGACTTGTCTAACATCAGCACATATGCCCGCCCCTGAGAGCTAGCCGGGCTCACCATCCTCCTTCCAGACAGCAGCGGTGCTCAGGATAGCCCAGGCCCCAGGGACCTCTCCCCAGCCCCTCCTCTAGGAGCAGCAGGAACCCACTGCCTGCAGACAGAGCAGGAGCCCAGTGTGAGCGGGTACCCAGCTGCTGGTGCTGCAGTGGAGGATGCTGGCCTGACCTCCACTCATCAGTGGGACAGGGAAGACCCACCACTGGGTGCTTCCAGAAAGTGCCCTGAGCCCCGCATCCTTCCAGCTGCCTTCTGGAAAACCCGAAACCCAGAGCAACCCTGAGGCCCAGGACCAGAGCTGGCCACACCCCGGGCTTCCTGAGCGGGGAGGTAACCAGGCAAATCTCCGGAGTCCTCCCTCCGGCACTACAGCCCCAGGACATTTGTGGAGGGCACCCAAGCAGCCCATGTGTACTTTCAAGGACCTGGGTTGGGCTGACCTCACACACGGAGGCAGGTTCCACCAGGCGCCACATTGCCTGGCTGCCCAGGCCCGGAACTGACTCCACTGCCAGGTATAGCCGTAAGGTAACTGACCTCTCTGGGCCTCTAACACCCATCAGTAAGAGGCTAAATCCATTCCCGGCTCCTGGGACCTCCACAGGCAGGGAGCAAAGATCTCCACTCCATCCGCAGGCCTTTCCTGGGTACCCGCCAGGTGAAGACTGCTCCAGTCTGAGAAGCGTAACGAGAAGGGTAAAAACGGATGCTGCCCTTGAGGACTGTATTCGTTTCCTAAGCCTGCTGGAATAAAGCACCAC
The DNA here is from genome assembly GCF_018350195.1 of Panthera tigris. Lineage (NCBI taxonomy): Eukaryota > Metazoa > Chordata > Mammalia > Carnivora > Felidae > Panthera > Panthera tigris. The sequence continues at coordinate 94,657,292 of NC_056667.1, read as the reverse complement.
CAACTGGGTGGCTTAGAACCACAGGAATTCATCCTGTCACCGTTCTGGAGGCTGGAAGTTAGAAATCAAGGTGTTGCAAGACGGGTTCCTTTTTCAGAGGTTCTGAGGGAGAACCCATTCCCTGGCTCTCCCCCAGCTTCTGGTGGTTGCCATCAGTCCTGGACTCGTAGACACGTTATTCCAATCTCCACCACTTTTCCTCCGTGTGTCTGTGTCCACGTTTCCCCTTTCTTATAAAGATGCCAGTCTTGGATTAGAAGCCACCCTAATGCAGTGTGTCACCGTCTTAACTTAATTACATCCACAAAGACCCTATTCCAAATAAAGTCACATCCACAGGTTTGGGGGACTTTGGGGGGACACGATTCAACCCAGGGAGCTTTCAAATGCGAGAGTGAGACGATGTAGCAAAATTTTAGAACCGGTTCGAGTTGGTCTTGGCCTCTCGGGACCCGATTTACTCAACTGTAAAATGGGATGATAATATCTAACTTGCAGGGAATGATATATGCAAGGCAACTAACACATAGCAGGCACTCAGAAGTAGCAACTAATATTGTTAAAACTAGTATTATCATTATACTATCATTAGATGAGCTGCACAGATGTAGGTAACTGTAGCATAGGAGAGGTTCGAGCAAAATACTCTGGAGGGAGATTACATCAGATTGTGGGAAATGGGGTCAGTTTCGTGGAAGCGATGACATTTGAAATGGGCCTGGGCAAGATGGATAGGATCTTGACAGAACCTGCAGGGGAGGGAGTTCCAGAAAGTGTGAGCTACATAAGCCGTGGAGGCAGGAAAGTATAAAGCATTTTGGAGAAGAGCTCCAAGTTCCATTTGGCTGCAACATTGGGAAGTGAATAAAGAGTAATGGTCATTAAGGTTGTTAAGGAGCGTTTGGACCACAGAACATGAGGAGTTTGCACTTAATTCATAGTCAATGGGGAGCCAATGAATGTTTTTTGGAAGGAGTGACGCCATTAAACCGGCATTTAAGAAAATTAATCTGGCTGCAGTGTGCAGGATCAGAGAGCTCTGGAGCAGGGAGGAACCAGCAGAGATCCCCGTGGGAGGTGAGAGCTTCCCTGGTTCCTACTAACGGCTGGAGGTGGGTTATGGAAAGTGCCCTGGCCCCAGTCATGGCTTGGGGTGGCCATGGGGGACGAATCATGCCCCTTTACATTACAGTTACCTCAAGTGAAATAAGGCAGAGAGAGAAAGGCAAATACTGCATGGTATCACTTACACATGGAATCTATTTTTTTTAAGTCAGACTTCTAGAAACAGGCAATAGGAAAGTGGTTGCCAGGGGCTGGGGTGGGTGAAGGTAATAGAGAGTGGTTGGCAAAAGGGTATAAACTTTCAGTTATGAGGTGAATAAGGTCTGAGGATCTAATGTCAAATATGATTACAGATCTTCCTTGCCTTATGATGGGGTTACATCCCAATAAACCCATTATTAAGTTGAAAATATTAGAAGTCGAAAATGCACTTAATACATCTAAGCTACAGGAGGTTACAGCTTAGCCTGGCCCGTCTTAAACGTGTTTGAACACTTGCATTAGCCTCCACTTGGGCAAAAGCATCTAACACAGCCTCTTTTACCTTGAAGGGGTGCGTACCTCACGTAGTTAGTTGAATGCTGTACTGGAAGTGACAAACACAGTGGCTGTGCGGGTACAGAATTGTTGTCAGTCTATCGGCTGTTCACCCTCGTGATGGTAAGACTGCCTAGGAGCTGCCAACGCCCAGCACCAGAGAGAGGATCATACCCCATATCACTAGGTGGGGAAAAGATCCACATTCGAAGCTGGAAGTATGGTTTCTACTGAATCGTTATTGCTTTCGCACTATCCCAAAGTCAAAATATCGCGAAGTTGAACCATCATAAATCGGGGACCTTAAGTAGTTAATAACGCTGCATTGCACGATTGAAATTTGCTAAGAGAGAACTTAAGTGTTCTCACAAATGAATGAATGAATGAATGAATGAGGTGATGGATGTGTTAATTAACTAGATGAGGGAATCCTTTCACAAGGATGGACACATACACCAAATCACCACGGTATACACTTTAAATATATCAACAATTTTATTTGTCAGTTTACCTCGATAGGGGCGCCTGGGTGGTTCCGTCGGTTAAGCATCTGACTCTTGATTTCCGTTCAGGTCATGATCTCACAGTCTGTGAGTTTGAGCCCCACATCAGGCTCTGCACTGGCAGCATGGAGCCTGCTTGGGATTGTGACTCCCTCTCTCTGCACCCCCCCTGATCACCCTCTCTCTCTCTCTCTCTCAAAAGAACAAATAAACATTATATATATATATTATATATATTACATATATATTATATATGTATATATGTATGTATACATGTATACATATATATGTATATATGTATGTATACATGTATACATATGTATACATATATATGTATATATGTGTGTATGTATACACACACACACACACACACACACACACACACACACCTCGATAAAGCTGAAATAAAAAAAATTTTTTAAAAAGCTAGGGGCCAGTAATGGGCAGTGGGGGAACTTCAAGCCCTTCCCATGAGGAGGGTATTCTCGGTGTCACAAGACAGCAGCAGGGCCTATGAGCTGCTTTCTCAAGGGCCCCTGGGGGTGTGGACGGGTGAGTCTCTACCCGCAGCTTTGCCTCACCCCTGCTCCCCTCTGCTGCCCCTCTGGGAGGCAGGGCCAGGGGCTGCTCAAGAGCTAGAGCCGTCTTAATTGTTGTGCATTAACTGAACTGTCACCTGACCTTACTTTAAAACCCTGTGAATATTTATGAGCGAACTCTTGCTTAATGAAGAGGGGAACAGAGACATTAATGAGCTTTTCTTCCCCCGTTGAGCTTGGGGATTTTTTGTTTGTTTCCTGTCTGTGATCTGAATTCCAGCCATGCTGTACCTTTTTCCCTCCTACTTCCTCAGAGGTGAGAAGACCCTCTGTACCCTGTTCATACATGTTATTCACGCCGGCAGCCGCGAGGCAGCACGGAAACAGACAAAGGTAGAGAGGGGCATGTGTGTACTTGCGTGTGCACACGTGTGAGCACATGCGGGTGAGAGGCTGTGTGTGCACACATGTGTGAGCTGTCCTGAAAGCAAAGAAGGCCTGTCCGGGTTCAAGGCGAACTGGAAGTTGTTTCTTGTCTTGAGTTGGGCCTCTCAGGGATGAAAGAGAAAGTAAGGCAGGACTGTGGGGTGGGACTGGGCCCCCTTGGGCCTTGGGTCTCAAGGGCGTCTTCAGGATCTCCTGACAATGGGACAGGGCCTGAGGCTTGCGTCCCTGCCCTTGGGAGCCTGGGAAGGCTGTGCAGAGAGCGGAGCCCAGACCTGCCCTGCCGACCTGGAAGAGAAGGTGAGAGGTACGTGGAACAGCCAGCCCACGGTGGGGAGCAGGAAGGCAAATGTGGGGGGCAGTATACATTCTCACCTGCACCCAGGGAGCTCAGACAACATTGTGGTCCCTCACTCACACCTGTTCCTCTGGTGTCTCAGGCCATCTCTGAGTGATATGACAAGGCCTGGTGATTGCATAATTGATAGATTGATAGGAAAAAGCAGAGGAGGCTCTCAGAAAGGTGAAAATCCCACCCCGGTAAAATGTCACGTTGCTTTTCCCTGGCCTTCCCTCAGCCTTTCCACTACTGCGGACTCTCCAGCTCTCCCCGCCTGACTCCCATCTGCTTTTAGCCTGGGATCTGACATTAGTCATGTCGCACTTCAGGGTACGTGTGGCCGAAGCCAGTGGGGATTTGTTCTCCTCCTGCTGGGAAGGAAGGACCAGGGCCTCAGGTCTGGGCACAGGCGGGTCCTCCCAGCCCTGGTCCTCTTCCGCCTCCATCCAGAGACCGCCTTCCACCAAATCTCCGCACCCCAATTGCTTCTTCCGCAGCTTCCGCTGCCTGGGGCTCACCAGCCTGGGAGAAAGGCTCACAAAGCCCAGTCCTGGGCACTGGCTGGCAAGAGAGTTGATAATACTGTGTGTGCACATATGCACATGCACACACATACACTCACACATACACACACACACACACACACACATATGCACCGCCTGTAGGAACAGCTCACACCTGGTATTACGCTAAACGGCCAGCCCCCGTGCAGTTAACAGACGCTAAAGAAAGAACTACAAAGACAAAAACTAAACACTGGCTTTGTGGTGTAAGAGCCAGACTAATCACAGCTCTTTGTGAGCGCGCTTTACTATTTATGTCCAATCACGTGTGCACAGTGGCTCTTTTGCTTGTCGGTGACGTGATAGATCATTTCTGTCGTAGGTGTCGCTTGACGACAACACAAAACCCTGTGTCCACACACTCGGCTTTCTATCACTCATGTAGTGATCTGCGCCCTCCCTTTTTCATCAAGTTTACTTCTTTTTCTTTATCCTTTTTTTTAAGTTTATGTATTTTTGAGAGAGAGAGAGGAGAGCCTTTGCAGCCTGTACAAGAGATCAAATGCTTCCATTTTGTACTTTTATAGGTGTGGGTGTGTGTGGTGGTGACGTGTGGTTATTTTCACGTTCTTGTGGGAGACAGGGAGGTGAAGAAGGAAGAAAGTAAGCTTTGGAAACTTTCAGGCTCAGAGTCAGGTTATGGTATGACTTGTTTAATCCTGGTTTCCTCATCTGTGAAATGGGGATAATATCTGTGACATAGAATTGTGGAGAACATTACATGAACCAACAAAGACGCAGCAGAAGCCCCCTCCAGAAGAGTCTCCCCTTGGCTTCCCCCAGTTTGGGGTGTACCGGTGGGCATGTTTGGGCGCTGCGGAAGACCCATAGGTGGTGACCTCCTGGGAGCCATGCCAACCCCTTCTCTGCCCTCCAGTCACCAGTAGAGATCCTGGCTCAGTCTTGGGTTCTGCAAATGTCCGTGGAATGAGTGGACCTCTGTATGATGCATGTGGGCTTTACTAGAAGAAACGAGAGGTCTGAGTTAATTCTACTCCAACCATCCTCTCTTCCTCGGGTACTTGAGGGCATGCCAGTCTGGGGGTGACCTTTTTCGACCTGACATGTTCAGCTCCTTTCATGAATAAGACCCAAAGGCCTGAGAGGAAAGAAGGAGGATGCTGAGTGGCAATGGAAGGGTGCGTGGGGAGCTGCCACCAGGCATCCTCAGGGAGAGAGGCTGGGATGCCGGGGCTCATGCCCTTCCCAGGGAGGCAGCATGGTTGCTGGCGTGGGGAGTCTGGGGCAAGGCTGCTTGGTTCACATCCTAGCCCACCCCTCTGAGCAGGAGGTTCAGACACATCCTTGGGCCTCAGCCATCCCTTCTGCCAAAGACAGACAATTAAGTGTTCCTCTCCGAGGCAGGAGGAAGCTACGCTGACCAAAAGCCTGCCCGCTGCGTTGTGTTCTTTGGTCTAAAGGCACCACATGAGTCAGGGTAAATATAGCCAGGTATTCTACTATTTGATAAAAATATTAGGGCACTGGGCCTTCCTAATATAGCTGAGCAGACACATCCTAGGGACACAGGCGGAGAAGATAAAGCAGCACGTGCCTCAGCCAGCAAAGCTGCAGGCTGGAGAGACAGATAACCCTGAGGAGAAAGCCGGCCGCCATCTTGGCACCTGGGCCCGTGTGCCCTACACCACAGGACGCCTGCAGGACCTATGTAGGGGCTGTGTGTGAGCGTGGGTTCTCTGGCAATAACCTCCAGGCCCCCAAAGCGGCTCTTTAGCCCAGCAGGAGGCGTTTCTGAAGTAATCAGTCCTCTGCTTGAAGTACTTGTTAGAGCCAGATTCTTCTGAGAGATAAGAGAATAAGAAGGGGCGCCTGGGTGGCTCGGCCGGTTAAGCGTCCGACTTCGGCTCAGGTCATGATCTCGAGGTCTGTGAGTTCGAGCCCCGCATCGGGCTCTGTGCTGACCTCTCAGAGCCTGGAGCCTGTTTCAGATTCTGTGTCTCCCTCTCTCTCTGCCCCTCCCCTGTTCATGCTCTCTCTCTGTCTCAAAAATAAATAAACGTAAAAAAAAAAAAGAGAATAAGAAGATGACCGAGGTACCTCAGTTACTCGTCACTCAGCCAGTCGCTCACGCGGCACCCACTGTATGAAGGACTCCCGCTGGAGAAAGTCAGACACGACGGCTCAGGTTCTCGAGACCCACCCAGGCCTTATCCCCAGAGGTGTCCGCCCGGCGAATGTTTTCTCTCATCACAGTGCGGGATCTGCAGTGCTTTCCCAGGCCTCCTGGGGGTGCCCCCTGGAGACCCCACTCGAGCGTGTTGCTGCCTCTGCTGTGTGTGTTGCTTCCTGGGCTGTATTCATCTGTTTATATGTTGGGCTCCTCCACTGGTCCGCACCTTCCTAGGCCTGTCCCACCTTCCCATGCCCCGTGTCCAGACAACTCCTGGCACACGGCGCAGGGGAGTGGACACCTGCGTATCTGGCTCCGATGGTGGGCTCCCTGAGGGCAGGCCCCTTTCCTTTGTTTATCCCTGTACTGGAGACCTACCCTAGGGCCCAGCGCATCATAAGCGCTGTCCATCTGATGAGTGACTGGGGCATTCAGCAGATCTGTGAAAGCTCAGAAACAGCACCAGTGTGGGGGGGCGGGGGGGGGTGGGTAGGACCCCGCAGCAGAGGGAGGTACTGTGTGCAAAGCATTCGGCCTGACAAAGGATAAGCACTCACTGAGTACTATTATTGTTACCTTGAGCAAGCCACTGAATGCCTCGGAGCCTCAGTTTCCTCGTCTATAAAATGGGAGAGGAATCCCAGCTGCCACGGGATTCTTGGGGGTGAAGCCTGCCTGGCTCCTGGCACAGCCCAGTTAGTGTCAGCTGAACCCATCCAGCAGCCTTTGACCCAAGGAGAGAGCTGGGGGCAGGGCAGGGCGGGGGGGCACCCAGAGCAGAGCCCCCTCACCTGGAGCATGTGTGAGAGGCATGGGCCTCTGTGGCTGAGCAGGCCTAGGCCAACTAGAGCCTCGGGCTGCTGGCTCCTAGCTACAGACGGCTGCCCCTGCTGACCCCGGTGTCCTGGACGCAGATGACATTTTGCACATGCGAGACGATGTGAAGACGGTCGGGAGGTCTGACCCGGAAAACCAGATGCCCCAGCTGAGGGAGAGAAGGCTTGGCCTGGGCTCGGATGCTCAGCCTCCTCGTTGCCATGGCTCCTTTCTTACTCTTCATGTATTTTTTAAAAATACGTAATTTCCTAAAGGGAAATTAAATTGGATTGTGCATTCATTTGAGGGACTATGGTCTGATAGGGCTGGCACCAGAACTGCTGGCTTCTAATCCTCGCTAGAGGTCAGAGGGCGATCTGGGGGCCTCCTGCAGCCCCTGGGTGAACTCTTCCCCACCCCCACCCCACACAGGCCGTTCCCACCCGGCGGGGCCTTCAGCTGAGCTCCCCCTGCTCTTCTCCAGCTGGCTTCCCAGAGCCTGGGGTTACTTCAGCCCTGTGGCGGGCATCTGCTCCTTCACCCAGGACCCTGAACTAGCTGTGCCTGCCACCACGTTCTAGGCGGCTGGCCCTGGCCTGGCGGGGGTGAGGTTCTCCCAGGATGCCGGAAGAACACCTTTCTGAGTGTTCCTGGGGGCCGAGCAAGAGAAATCCGAGCCTATGTGTGTCAGCCTATGCCCAGCAGCCGGTTGCGGTGGGGCTTTGGTGCTGGGTGATGCAGGACTGGGTTTGAGGCCTGGTTCTACTGCTCACAAGCCGGTGACCTCAGTGAAGTTATTAAACAAATGAGCCCTATGGTTACCATCTACGAAATGAGGGTGGTAAGAGAACCTACTTGGTTGAGCCCTTGTAGAGATTAAGATGTAAAAGGTCCAGATGAAGAAAAGTGCTAGCACAATGCATGACTTACAGTAAGCGCTCAGTACATGTGCAGTGCCCTTATTTTTACTGATTGCCTTCGTTGGGCAGGGATCCTGCCCTGGCCGGCCCTGGAGGAAAGCCACATTGCAGTCTGATTGCTCCTTAACACTGACCCTCAGCACCAAAGCCCTTCGACAGCTCCATCTTGGGCAGCGGTGGGTGCACAGGGACTCCACGGTCCTTGCTAGTGAGGGCTGACACAGGGGACCACTTAGCATAGGGGCAGAACCAACTGAGTGGCTGACCTTAGGGGTGTGAATGCCAGCTCCTCCAGCGTGCCCAGCGGATCCAGGGAGACGGTCCTGACGTCCCCTTGCCTCCTTACCCCTGCTGTTGCCGAAAGCCAGAGGGCAGGCCCTTCCTGGCCCAGCACAACCACTGCTCCCCTGGGATTTACTAGGCACCAGCCCCATAGGAGCATCACCCCGCCCAGGAATTAGCATCAGTTTTCTGGAAAGAAACTCCGAGAGACTGGTCCCACGGTTCACTACAGGTAGTGTAGCCAGACTCGCTCCTGCTGGTTCTTAAGCCCCACATCACATCCCACTGCCTCCCAGTCTGCTGGAATCACTCTGTGCCGGGCCAGGAGACAGGGGTGGGGAGAAGGAAAGGAGATGTTCGAGTCTGAATTCTCTCGGCCCCAAACTCTCCAAGAGAAATGCCAGTGTTGCTCACCTATTCCCCGTGAGTAATACCTCTCCAGGGGAAGTTTAAAATAGAACTTTAGTCATACCTTAATGAAGCTGATTGATTTCTAAAAACAACCAAGCCCTGGTCCTCTGCAGCCGAGACTGCTGGGCGCTGACAGAGAGGGCAGAGGCACAGACTGTCCATCCCCAGCAGGATGGTGAAGAGCACATTTGGCTCAGGGGTTCCATGACAGCATTCACCCAGGACCCGGAAACACATACTCTAACCCCGTGGACTGGCCCACCGTCACCCTTTCATTCCCCACCCCTCACTGAGCCCAATACCCAGGTAAGGGGAGGGTGACCCGGCACAGATAATGCAGGGTTCATTCATCCAGCGTGTTTCTTGAGCACCTACTATATGCCAGCCACTGTCGGGGTTGCCTGGGTTTGAGCAGCAAATAGAAAAGGTACCAGCTTCTGGGTTTATATAGCGTTTTCTGGTTTTGTCCACATTCCTTGACGTCTTTTGTCCCATTATACGGTCAGTGGAACAATGTATATGATAAACACCCGGCCTCGATCTGGTATATTGTTGCCCCACTCGGTAAGCATGAATCCTCTTTTCTTCCTGTGTACAAGTGACACAGGGGTCACCCCACCTCTGGAGCCGATGAGGGAAGTAAAGCAGGAATTGCCATCGCGGGATAGCGGCAGAACCAGGGCCTCCCTTGAACGGCACTCCTTCGATCTCCGCTCCCTCACCCAACTGTTTTACACAGATAAAATCTGCTTAAATTGACTATTGATTGTGGTGTGAGGAAGGCGTCCCAGCCCAGCCGGGCGGGTGAGTCAGCCTGCCGGAGGCCTAAGCAGCTGGAGGGGGTGATAGGCAAGGGCTGGAGGGAGCATACATATGAGACCAATTATTTCAGCCCCCAGTTATTAGCTCGCCTCCTCTCACAGCTGCCACAACCCTTCACAGCGAAGACCCCAATTTGTTAGACCCCAGGGAGAGTCCCTGCTTTCTGTGTGTGTGTGCGCACACACACACACACACACACACACACAAAACCCCAGGCACAGTCTAGAAAAGATATAGCCAACTTTTACTCTTATTTTAAGCTACTCAGTGGAATGTGCCTTTGCCTTTTCTGTTATTAAAGCCTTGGGCTGACAGCCGCAAACCAACTCCTGAGGTCCTGGGAGGCTACTCTGTCCTCCCCCTTTGCAGAGATGTCTGTAAGAAACACTGCATTTGCTGTTAGCTCCGGGGCTGGAGAAAGGCATTTGCCACCTTCCTGGGCTCAGCTAATTGGCTGTAGATCATCACCGAGAAGAGGAGGGATGGTTCTCAGAGACCTGCTGTCTCTCCAGCTGAGATGGATGCTTGGGGAGAAATTCAAGGCCTGACAGCCTGTGCCCAGCGTGGACCATTGGCTATAGCCTTTGGGCAAAAGTGGGTGAATGGAGCCCAGAGCAAGGCTCCTTCCTCTGCCATGGGTCCCAGGGCAACCAGGAACCACTCCTCAAGGTAGTCAGTCTCAGCATGAGGCACCTGCCCTCCTCCAGCAAGGTAAAGGCCCGTTCTATAAGGAGAGATTAAATAGTCACTGGGTCCAGGAACTAATCCAGTCCCAAATCAGAAGGAAATAAAAGCTGGGGGAAAGGGGGGCTTAGCAAGAGACACAGCACCCCCCCCCCCCAGTTTATTTGAGATAGAGCCACAAATCGATTCGGAAGCCTCTCCCACACTGACCTCTTGGTTATCTGCTCCATGATCAGGGGCAGAAGGGGCAGACAGGAGTCCAGGCAGCTCATCCATCCTTGGTCTCAGTAATTTCCTGTCCACACTGGCAATGCTGGACCAGGAAGCGGCTTCTTACTTGAAATTTCCGGTGCTGCCTTTGGAGCCCAGGAGAGGCTGTGAAAAACCATTTTGGCCAGACTAGATATCAGTCAGTGAATGAAGAGGGCCCTAGAGCAGGCCAGGCACAACAAGGTGCCATCAGGACTGCCGCATCTCCAGTGAGTGCGGGGGCCCTGTCCTGATCGTTTGGGAGTCCCCAGCTCTCGTCCTAGTGCCTGACACACAAAGGCCATTAACCAGCATTGTTTAAACTGAGACACCTGCCCTTGTTCTTGGAGAACCCTTGATCAAATGAGTCGGTGAATGCACATGCGTGTGTGCACACACCACACAGAGGAAATGGGACGCAATTTTTTCTAAGGCCAGAAAAATAATTTTCAGCTATTAAAACAGAACAGATGAGGCCAGGGCATTGGATTCTATAGTTCCCTCAGGCTCTTACTCATCAAAAGGCAACATTTCTCTGTCGCCTACACAAAGCACCTCCCTAGACTCCCACCCTGACCTGCTGGGGCAGCCCAGCACCCACCCCAAAGCCCCTCACAACTCCCCACCACCCCACCCCTGCCTTCCTCAAACTCAGCTCAGCCCAGCATCCTTCTCTTTCTCTCCCAGAGCCAATCCCAGCCCTATGGGATCTCACATCAGGCTTATGGCAGGGGACACAGCCATTGGCCCTGGTTCTGCCTCAGTTCTCTCTGGTTGTGTCCTTGAGGCCAGGAGTCTGAGATGACCCAGATCAGGGGTAGGGTTCAGGGCATCCCTATCTCTCTTGCTTCAGCACTTGGAAACGAAGGACACACAGGAAGTCAAGTGCATCTCTGGATCTCTCATCTCTGGCAGGGCCCACTTGTGAACTTCAAAGGCCCGGGACAGCCAGATGCAGGGGGGAGGGCGGGGCACTGTGGTGGGAAGGGGGCTGTGGAACAGAAGTACTGCCTGCTGAGTTGACGGCGTCCTCATTGCCGCTGGTGATTTCATTGGTGTCACTAATGGCCATCTGTAGCCACTCCCACTCACCAGCTTGGCTTATCAGAATTTCCAGAATGACCTTAGACCAGAAGCTGTGCAGGAAGAGGACAGCAGGGCCTAGGAGAGCCCATGTATGTTCCCTGTTGACCCTGAACCCGGAAGCATTTACAACAGCTCTTGGTCACTGGTTGCTTCCACTGCCAGTCATCGACAGGGGCACAGGATCCAGAAGCAGACCATATTCTGGAATTCAACAGACTCTTTTCCTCAGAGCAATGCCTCCGATAAGAAAGCCCTTGCATTCGTATGTCATCGTGGCAAAGAGGAGGAATGAGCGTGTGGACCAGGAAACTTTTGACCCAGGGGCATAATTTTGGATGTGACTTTAGTTCTTGAATTCATTGATCTCAAGAAGTAAATGAGTTCTTGGCAATATGAATAAACAAGCACAAAGATGCTGAGAAAATTCAGAATAATGGAGTGATGGATGTCAAGCCAGATGAATCAGGAAAGATTTCCTGAAATAAGAAACACTTTTTAGTACTCGAAAGAGGGAACAGAATGAAACTAACGCGTATTGAGTTTCTACATCTGCATGTCTGGCTTTGAACAAGGCACAAGTACTTTCTCATTTGTTCCTGTGTGCTATGTTCTGGATAGTTCCTTCCAACTTTGAGTGCAATGATTTTGTCTTCAGCTGTGCCTAATCTACACCCAACTCCATCCGTCAAGTGCTTAGTTTGGGTTGTGTTGGTCTTTTAGTTCTAGAATCTCTGTTTGGATTTCTTCAAAATCGCTAGATCTGCTTTTTAGTTTCCCTGCCCTGACAAAATTTTCAAGCTTGCTGTTTATTCCTTTGAATTATAAACATAGCTGTCTCTGGGTGATAATTCCAACATTTCAAATGTATGCGCCTCTCTTTGTTATCTGTTATTTCTTCTGGTTCTCTCTCATAGTGTCTTCTCTCCCTGTGTTTTTTGACTCTGTGCTGGACAATGCATTTCTTTTTTTTTTTTAATATTTACTTATTTTTGAGAGAGAGATAGAGCATGAGCAGGGAAGGGGCAGAGAGAGACAGAAACCCAGAATCTGAAGAAGGCCCCAGGCTCTGAGCTGTCAGCACAGAGCCCAATGAGGGGCTCCAACCCATGAGCCGTGAGATCATGACCTTTGCCAAAGTTGGACACTTATCTGACTGAGCTACTCAGATGCCCCTCAACATTGCTTGGAGGAATAATCTGTAGCTTAGGATGAGAGTATCCTTTCTTCAGAGAGGATTCTAGTTTGCTTCTGTAAGGCACTTGGGAATTCTACCAGTCCAGGACTACCTTAAATCTGAATATCTGTACCCAAATTCAAGGCTGTGTCCATGGAAGGGAATATTTTCTTTCAGTTCATCTTTACCCTGAAAGTGAAGCCCTTCAGGACCCTAACTTTGAAAGAAGTGGAAAGTATTTATTCAGACTTCCCACCTGGAGGGGAGAGGAGATACTGCAAAATCCACAGCTCATTTTTGTCACTGTGACTTCTGAATTAATTTATTTTTCAAAGGCAAGGGTGGGGTCAAGTACTGGGCTCACCTCTCTGAGCTCTCACCTCCTCAGAGACTATGATCCGATGATTCCCCACTGATGATCTAAGATGTTTGTTGCATTTCATCCAGCTTTTTATTTGTCCTCAGCAGGAAGGGTTTATTCAAATCACTTAACTTTCCATTCCTGGAAGCAGATGTCATGTCTCTCATTTTCCCTTACAGTGATCGGGTGAGGTGAGCATATAGGAATATTCCCATTTTACAGATGAGAAAATGAGGGGCGGAAACTGACCGAGTCAAGCGGTCCCCCCGGTGGAGGATACAAGAGTTGAATCAAGACTGTTCTGAGCCCGAAGCCCGCAGTTTTCCCACTCTTCCATGCTTGGGAATAGAAAAGAGGAGCAGGAAAGGTATTTAAAGTGTCCATGAAGGGCTCAGAGGGAGCTGGGGGAGCTGGGCAGGGAGCACCATGCACAGCTGCGTCCACAGAACAGAGCTTCCTCGTCAAAAGAAAAATCCCCGAGTGGAAATGGCAGGCCAGCTGAGCAGGTGCTCTCCACTGGGGCGGGGATCCCAGTGCCCCCTCGAGTGACCCTGTTCCTGGGGAAACAGCTGCTCCTTGCAGAGCTGAGTGTACAGGAGGCAGGTGAACATCCACATCGGGACAGATGTGCTCCCCCGGAGAGAGTGCCCCATGGGGGGCGGGGCGCTGGGCTCACATGGCGGCAGGGCCTGGGAGGGAGGCCAGAGCGGGGTTCCGATGAGGCCTAATGGGAACCACACAGAGCCTGCTCCCCACCTTCCTCTCTCCTCTTCCTGCCTCCTCGTCCCCCTGCTTCCTGGAAGTCACCCAACAGCCCCTCCAGAACACTTCAGTCCCAGGCCTCTGAGTTTATGAAACTGTTAACACATTCAGTAATTACTTCTCCCCTTTGCCACAAGCCAGAGGCTGCGTTTTTGTCCTGCAGCAGCAGCGGGAATTCGCTTCAGCGCTTGCTCTAAGCCCACAGCCAACAGCAGACTGGACCCTCTGCGTCCCTCCCCTCCCAGCAGTAATCTTGCTCTCAAGTAAAAGTTTGCTTTCTCCCTAAAGTTGAAGGCCTCTGCTGAGCCAAGCTCTTTAAAGGCAGTGGATTTATGGCCCTAGAGGACTTTCCTTTTGCACTTGGTAATATTTCTAAGATTAATTTTCACCCCGTCCGCACAGGAGCTCATTAACACACAGAGGGTGTGTGTCTCAGTCTGACTGTGTAGGGCTCAGTGGGGGCCCTATCAGCCAGGAGACAGGGGGTGTGGACTGGGAAGCCAGGCGGGGTAGGGGGCCAAGGGGTCCTGGGTACGTGCCCAGGTTGTGGCCATGGCTCTTTGCCAGGCCCTGGAAGATTTCCTCCCTGCACTGTCCCCATGTGTCCCCTCCCCAGTGGACTGAGGCTGAGATGCATGCGTTTTCCTCTTGCAGATTTTCTAACGCGCTTTTTCCCCATCGGGGTTGCTGTTTCATCAAGATTAATAGTCGATTGAGTCATTTGTAAAGGGGCCCTTTGATGAAGAGGAAGCACATAAATAAACCCTGCCCGTCACTTAGGCCGCCCTTTCCTCATGCCACCTGGTTCTGCTTTGCAGCCCAGAAGCCCTCTGCCCTTTATTCGATACACCATCACCCTGCAGCGGCTAGCCCGTCCCAACAGTTGTGTGCACAGGCCCTCCAGGGGCCGCAGGAGAAGTGCCACGCAGGCAGGCGGGGGGAGCTGTGCAGCCTTGTCCGAGCCGTGTGTTCTGGGTCCAGCATCCTTCCTTCACGGCAAGGCAGTGGTCAAGAGCATGGGCACCAATTCAAGTTCTGCTGTCTATTACCTGTGGGATTTGGGGACTGTTACTTCTCCTTGCTGAGCCTCAGTTTCCTAATGTGCAAAGTGGGGATCGTCACAGACCGTGTCCTGGGGCGTTGGGGGATTCAGTAAGTGAATGCGCATGGAGTCCTTGGGCCAGGGCCTGGTACTTTGCTCACGTGCTCCTGGCCTTCACTTGGGGCTGGCTGTTTCCCACAGAGGTTACCAACCGGGGGCGCCATGTAGAGCCATGCGGAGCCATGGGACTGGCCAGCATGTTCCCTTCCCTGCAGCTGCAGCCCCATGAAGCCCACATCTCTGAAGGTGACTTGAAGGGTGCGGGGCAAAATATTATAAAGGAAGGGTCCAGAGTGCAGAGGCTCCGTGACAATGCAGCGTGTGTGTGTGCAGTCGCATTGAGGTTTGGAGAGTCTGAGAGATGCAGGGCCCAAGCCCATGAGCCTCCCTCCATTCAGATCTAATTAAATGAAATATTGACAACATGGAGAACATACTGCCAGGGATGACGGAAGGCACGGAAACAGGGGAGCCCTTGACCGAAGCATCCCCGGTCACCTTGGCAAGAGCCAGAGAGGAGCTGGGAAGAGGTGAATGTGGAGGAGTAACACGCCGAAGACAGGGGGATATGAAGGAGGTCTTGGTCCAAGGGGCAAAAAGTTGGGCAGCTCCCGCCCTCGGTTGTTGATTGAGTGCTTTCCAATTCGCCCAGCCCCGTGTTTTCGCTGTATAGGAGAATACAAAATAGCAAAGGACACAGCCCTGCCCTCAAGAAGCAAGAATCTGGTTGGCAACACAAGCCCCTCTCCCCCAACATTAAATAAGCAACAAGGGATTTTGCAGGACTGTGTGTCATACATGAAAAATGAGCAGTGGCTTCAGCCATCTCTGAAAATGAGGGGGTTGGAGTAGATGGTTCTTCTTTGAACTAAGTTTAATTTTTTAGCCTCTTATTACGGAAGATCTCAAGCATATACCAAAGTAGGGAGAGTGGTCAGTGAAGCCCCACATACCTACCTACCTGACTGCATCTTGTTTCTCCTCGTGTGCCTTTCGTTCCTGGAGTATTTTAAAGCAAATTCCAGAGATGTATCATTTGCCCCATAATTCTCCAGTATGCGTGGAACATAGGATATTTTAGGTTTCTTCCAGCTCTGATCTGGTGTGAGTGCAGGTGCGGGGGTGAATGGCAGAGTATTTCTCTGGAGGGGTGAGGAGGAAGTGACGTGTCCATCTGGGGTTTGATGGACGTGGGGAACGCTATTTTACGCACACCCAGGCACGCACACACGCACATTCAACCAGCAGCCCCAGGAACCACCTCTAACCAGCCCAAGATCATCTTTACTGTTCCTAGCAGACCTCAGCCCAGAGAATTCTGGCTGGAACAGCTTGGACATAAGGGTCCAAAAGAGAGTCTAAAAGAAGTGGCTAAACATCCATTTCTCCAGCAACCATGTGATGACCCCACTACCTAACAGGCATTGTGGTTGGCACTGAGGGAGCAGAGGGAGCAGGCAGGGCCCCTGCTGTCATCGGCGACATGGGGAGACAGGGAAGGGGGTGAGGGCAGAGAGCAGACAGCCTGGTACGCACAGGGAGTGTCTGGGGTGTCACATCAAGAAGCAGCTCACCACAAGCAGAGGGTAAGACAGACAGAGAGAGAGAGAGAGAGAGAGAGTGGCTCTGAGACCCAGAGACTAATGATAGAGGGAAGAGACCAGGCTCCTGACCCTTCCAGGCAGGTGTGGGAGGGCCCGGACATCTACTGAGAGCCCTGGGAGCGGCCCCCTCACCCTTTCCTCCTCCAGCCGCCTCCAGTGGGGTCAGGCAAGACAGAGTCCAGCCCACAGCTCATGTCCACCTTCCAGAGCCAGAGAAACACTTCAGGGGAGTGATAAAGGCTCAGCGAATGTAGGGAGCTAAATCAGACCAGACCCGGAAGCGCTGAGCCCGGGGCTGGCCGCGTGCAAGATGCCGAAGGATCCTTCTGGGTTTTCCCACAGCTCGGCAGAAACCTTAACTTGGCCGCAAGCCCCGGAGCAGGATTTTAAGTGCCTGAGATGAGGTTAGAGGTAATAGTTAAGTGTCTTGGGGGACCCAGGAATTTAATTCCACTACGGGCTCAAGGCTGAATTTCATCTAGCACCGCAACAGTGCCTGTGCTGGAGTAACACACAAGTGAGAGCCCCCGTCTTCGCTACCATGACGTCAGGGTCATGAGGCACCTACTGTGTGCCTCGCGCTGCACCAGGCCTGCTCTCATGCCACTGCTCACCTAGCGGGGAGCATGGCATTAATCCACAGTCGTGTAAATGCCGTGCTGCGGGCGCTGTGAGTGCGTAGGGACCATCCCCTGCAAGGAGACGTTGTTCCTGGTTTTACAACCGAGGGATCGCTCACAGGGCTAAGTCACCAGCCCAGAGCTGCACAGAGAGAGAAGCAAGTTTCCAACGCAAAGCCCATGTTCTTGGCGTGCCACTGCGTTCTCCCACGCCTGGGGCCTGCCAGGGAAGGGAGCACAGGTAGGTGTGAAACAGTGGCCTCCGACATAGGCCAAATGCAATGGGCAGCCACGGCATGACTGAGCAGCTCCGAGGAGGGCTGTCCAGCTGGCAGAGGGACAGACACACTCTGTGACTCCCACGGCAGGACTAAGACTTACAGGTGCAAGTTGCAGGTAAACTGACAATGTGAGGCTCCCATCCATGACCCAGATTGTTTCGTGCAGAAGAATGACTAAGCTCTCAGTTAGAGCTGAGTTATGACTCGTTATAATAGTTACATAATTGTAACTAGTTATATATATGGATAACTAGAGTTTACATATAGATGGTAACTATAAACTATATATAGAACTAGTTATAACTAAGGTCACCTCACAGTTTATAAAGAGCTTTTACAGACGTGAGGTTCATAACAACCCTGAGAGGTAGCTCACTGCGATGCCATTTTTCAGATGAGCAAACTGAGGAAGCTCCTGATTGCCGGAGGTCTTAGCTGAGTAGGAAGAGCAAGGACTTAAGCAAAGGTCTGCCTGACTCCAAAGCCAGTGCAAGAGAGGTCCCTGGAGGGTGGGAAAAAGGTTGATAGGCCACCGGAGAGGATCCCATGCCACCTTGAGACTCTGAGACAATGGGGACGAAGAGCAGTTCTGATAAGGCCTAAAGGAAGAGGGAGAATAGCTCCTGGTTCCTAGGGTGTGGGGTGGGAGGAAGAGGAGGGAGAACGCCCACGATGAGGGAGGGAGGTATTAGTGCAGAGTAGAAGGGAGGGGGCCTCTGTCTGGTCAGCAGAGCCGGGTTACATAATGAGTGGGGACAACTGGTGGCCATATATAGGGTCCAGTGGCCACATCGCTTAGCCCCTTTAGCTGTTGTGGCCTGGGGCTAAGACTCTTCTCAGTCCTGGGGCGCCTGGGTGGCTCAGTCGGTTGAGCGTCCAACTTCGGCTCAGGTCGTGATCTTGCAGTTGTTCAGTTCTAGCCCCATATCAGGCTCTCTGCTGTCAGCACAGAGCCTGCTTCTCTGATCCTCTGTCCCACCCGCCCCCCCCCCGCCCCTCCCCTGTTCGCATGCTGTCTCTCAAAAAAATAAAATAAAATAAATAAAATAAAATAAAATAAAATAAAATAAAATAGGGACACCTGGGTGGCTCAGTTAGTTAAGCTCGTGGGTTCGAGCCCGGCGCCAGTCTCTGAGCTGGCAGTGTGGAGCCTGCTTGGGATTCTCTCTCTTCCTCTTTCTCTGCCCCCCCCCCATTTGTGCTTCCTCTCTCTCTCTCTCTCTCTCTCTCCCTGTCAAAATAAATAAACTTAAAAAAAACCCTTTAAAAAATAAATGAAATACAGTAAGACTCCTCTCAGCCCCGCACCCTTGCGTCCTGCCCACTCCCCTCCTGCCTGTCACCTCCACCACCGTCTCGCTGGAGCCACGCAAGAAAGTGATGTGTTAACAGAGGCAAGACCAGACCTTCAGAGAAAGTCCACATCCACAAGCACTTGGTCCACAAGTATTTGTGTGCTTTTCCACCTACTCACTCCAGCCTCTGCCCCAGCTGCCTGTCCCTCCGTGGACGGTCCCCTCACTGCTCTGTCCCCTTTAGTTGTGCCGTCTGCTGTCTGACTCTGGCCACACCCCTACTTCTGCTCTACAGGCTTTGTGGGCCCTTCCCTCTTTCTCCCCAAATCCAGCCCACGCCTTCTGCAACAGGTGCTCGCTCTGGCACAGGCCAAAGGCTTGTCATGGCTTGTCTTGCTCCACTTCATAGTCGAGGCAGCTCATCCCTGTCTGAGAAATGCGTGCCAGCCCAGGGCGGCAGAAGGCCGAGGACCGCCCTGGGGAGAAGGGCTGTTGTGATGAACATATGGAGAAAGAGAAACAGATGGTGCAGGCCTGCGGGACAAGGCCTCTGAGGGACCACCGGGGTCTGACCAGACGCGTGTGCTGTTCCTCATGGCTCTTTCTTGTCAATCTCTACTCCAGAGAGTGTGGAGGGGACAAATGGGGACAGGTCTCCCGGGGGCTGAGGTCGGGGAGAACGACTGAGCGAGGCCCAGTTTCCAGAAGGGCGTGCCTGTGGAGACTGGGGCGGGGACTTGGGACATGCCAGTGTGACTCCCGGCCCGTGGATGCCCCAGGCAAGGGCACAACTGCCGTCTCTGGGTCCAGGGCTGGGTCTAGTCAGGACTCAATGGTCTTGCAGTCTCTGGGGTGCCAGCCCTTCGGCGTCTGCCTTCTGAAGGCCACATGTCCTTGCAGACCACCCTTGGACCAAGGCCCATTCAGAGCGCATTCAGAACAACTGAGTGGGTGTTTGGGAAGTGTCACCAGAAATAACCAAATCCCAATAATCATGTGAATATTTTGCCATTGACGGGAGACCGATAGTGAATATGGTTACATCTCCTCTCCTGGTTTTTACATGAAGGTGGCTGGCCAGCCAGGCGGCACTGTTCCTGTCTAGTTATAACATCGGTTCACTGTCTTGATTTTGCTGTCTTCTTGTCTTCTATATACTCTCACATGCCAGTGTGTCTTTCCTGGGAGCTGTGAGAGCAAAAAGATTGTGTCTGGGTAGGAAGCCAGCTTCGTTCAGCACTGTGACGTGATGGCCTCTTTTGGTGACATGGCTGTTTGCAGACAGCAACATGGCCTTCACTGCCTTCCTACCTGTCATGACCCAAATACACTCAGGTACAAGGGCTTTGGGACCAAGTGACCACATGAGGGTCCTCAAGGATTAGACTGGGAAGTAAAGGTCTGCTCCGGAGGCTGAACCCATGAAGGTTAACCTGTTGATTTAAGTCCTAATTAATTTTAGCATTTAATTTTTTCATGTCTGGAAACTCCATTTGGTTCTTTTTCTGATGTGCCTCATGATTTCTGATGGTGTTCTATTGCTAGCTCATCTTTGCAATTCCATCCTTTATTTTGGAAAAACATTCCATACGTAACTCTTTGTGTCTATTGATTTCAGAATCTGAAGTGCATGGGGCCGGGGCACGTAAATCTATTATTGGTTTCCTTCTGTTGACCGTCATTCATGGTTGCTTGCTTCTTTACGATTTGGTTTTTTTTTTTAAGCAAACCCATATTTACATGATCTTAATCTGTAGGAATCCTGAAGGCCTGGGTTAAGGATTTTTCCACTGGATAGGATTTAAATCTGATTTTCCCAGAAACCAGGTAATGTGACCATTCTTGGGAGCACTTTTGCTCACCTATGGGGCCTGGCTTTACTTGAAGACTGAGAGAGTTCTTTTTTGCTGTTGGCCCAAAGTTCAGTTTCCAGTGACAGGTCACAGGTCACAGGTCATGTTGGCCCATGCCCTCGGAGTAATGGTGTTCCTCCCTCTGCTTACTACTCCCTCCTCCCAGCTGGGCTTCCCCGCTGTGGTTGGTTCCTTTTTACTGGGGGTAAAGTGGATTTCCCCTACTTCAAGTGAACCGAACAATGCATCCAAAAGTGTATTTGATTCAGGATTTAGACGTGTTGCAGCAGAAGGGCTCCCTGACAATCTGGTCTGCTAGAGTCAGCAGTTCCATTGCTAATCTGTTTATAGTTCACTCACAAATATCAACAAATAGTTGATAGTTCACTCAACAAATATCCTGAGTACACACCATGTGTCAGGCATGGTTCTAGGTACCAAGGATACAGCCTCTCCCCTCATGGAGCTTGCGGTCTGATTCCAGAAGGAGCCAGCCTCAGGGGTCCACTCCAGTCCATGGAACACACACCAGAGCGGCCACTTTATCTCCCATTCACTCTGAACTATTTCGTCCCTACTGGGCATCATGCAACAGGCCAGGCACCCGCGGTGCAGAGATAGACAGCCCTGTGCTCCGACGGCACTTATCAAAACTCGGACGGGGGAAAAGGGAAAAGAGCCATTTCAGGGGGTTATATCACCACATAGAGGAGTATGTGTTCTGATGGAGATGGAAAGACAGACGAATGAGTGACACTCTGCTTGGGGGTTGGCAGGGCGGGGAGGGGGTGGAGATTTGCTGAAGGAGGTGACATTTGAACAGCATCCGGAAAGATGAGTAGTTGTTGCCTGGGAAGGAGAAAGAGAAAGAGACAGAGACAGAGACAGAGAGAAGATCATTTCTAGCAGAGGGAAGGGTCTGGTTAAAGCCTTGCAGTCATAGAGGAGGCTGACACATGTGAGAGCTTGGCTGGAGATGTACACAGAGTTTGCCCGGCTCCCAAGCCCGGGTGCCACCCTGGGTTCCCTTCCTTCCAGCCTCACACCGGGTCAGTGACCAAGTCCAGCAGCTTCTGCTTGGACTTTGCAAGTCTCTACCCGCTCCTTCCCATCTCCGCCCACTGCTTTCGTTCAGGCCTTGCCATTTCCTGCCTGGACCGGTACAGCAGCCTCTTAACCGGTTGCCCTGCCTCTGCCTTCATCCCCTTCCAGTCTGTCTTCCACTCTGCTTTCAGGGTCCTCTTTCAAAGAGGAATATTTGGTCACATTACCCCCCCCCCTCCACATACACTTGCAATCCTTAGCCGGCTGGAGCCAGAGAAAGTTCAGAGTTCTTGGATTAACCCAGAAGGGCCTTCATGTGGCCAGTTCTCCAGCCTCGTCTCCCATCTGCCCCTTCCTCCAGCCAGTAATTTCTTATATCCCTTGGGCCAGCCCTACTGCTTCGCAGCTCAAGAAACCAGCCCGTGCCGCCACCTCCGGGAGGTCCTCTGACCACCCCCACCCCCAGCCTGATTCAGAGCCCCCTCCTTCATGCTCACACAGGACCCTGTGCACATTCTTCTTGTAGCATCATGCCATTGAATCATCATCGTGATTGTTTGTCTGCCCTCCCTGAGATCGTAAGCTCAGGGGACATGTGGGCAGAGGCTGTCTATTTAGCTTTGCACCCCTGGGCACCTAGCAAAGTGAGGGACAGAGGGTAAACACCCAGCAGGTGTTTGATGAATCGATCCACCCGGAGGGTCAGGGGCGGAAACGTGTGGGCTCATGCAGCTTTGGGTGTGTGTGGAGTAAACAAAACAGGCAGGGCATTTCTCTGGGCCATCAGAAAGGCTCCGCCACCTGATTTCTGATCGTGGGGTCTTGGTTTCCTCATAGGTGCTATGGCCGGCCTGAGGCTGGTTGCCGGCAGCTCTCTGCCGCTCTGACATTCTGTGAGCCTGCAGATGTGTGACCTGTGGAGAGAGGATGCTTTGGAGCAGTGGTTCCCAAAGCCTGTTCCCCAGATGACCAACAGCAGTGTCACTTAGGAACGTGGTTAGAGTGCATATTCTCAGGGCACACTCCAGACCTACAGAATCAGAAATCTGAGTGAGGTCGGAGCCCGGCAATCTGTTTTAACAAGCCTTGCGGGTCATTCTAATGCACATGAAAGTTTGAGAAACAGTGGTTTAGAACAGCTCCGTCACCCGGCACAATTGCCGTGGATGGGGGGGCGGGGGGGAGCATGGAGACTATTGCCACAGACTCCCAGTGGCCAAGAACCCGCTGCTGTGACTGGCTGCGACCCTGCACTGCAGGCCAACCACACCAGTGGCCTGGAAGGATCAGGCATCCCCTTTCCCCAGGACTCTGTGCTGGCCGAACCCAGAAACATCTCCCTTCGCACTTCTCTCCTTTCCTGCAGTAGGACACAGAGAAAGAGGGGTGCTCTGAAGCCATGGGAGGCTGGCTTGGAACACTGGCTTGGCCATGCAGATGACCCTGCACGTGGTACTCAGCCTCCCTCAGCTTTAGTTTCCTCAAAAACGGAGCTAATAATACCTCGTATGTCTGTTAGGAAGATCAAATGGTGCATATTGATGCTAAATAAAAATAGATCGTTACTGAATTTTACAGTGATTGTTATTAGGTCCTCCTGCCCTGAGCCTCAGCTCTCCCCTCAGATGGAGTCTTCAGAGGAACCTCAAGGTTCCAAAATGCCAACCCATCCTTCTGGCTCCTGGCTCACCACGGGGGCCATTTTGCAGGTGAACCCAGGAGAGTACTTCCCTGCAGGGACACGACTAAAGTGGATTGGTTGTTTAGGGGGGATCGCGGGTGGGGGGAGAGGCATGCTGTAGGAAGGAAAAGTGACATAAGGCTTTCATTTGATTTCCCAAGTCCCACTCCTTGAGAATCAACAGCACAGGGCTAAAGTCCTTTGCAAGGGTATGGCTAGGCTGTTGCCCTGGAGGCAGTCACCTCTGAAGTTCCCTCTTGCTCTCTAACCAGACTTCTGCTCACCATGTTGGCTCCTCAGGGACCATGGCTTTAGGCTATAGGGACTTAGGAATTTCAGAGAGCTGGTTCTGCCACTGGCTAGCCAAGTGACCTTGGACATATTACTTCAGTAATATGTAATGCCTGATCTGTGCTTCAGTTTCCTTATCAGTGAAACGAGGACAATAATTGCATCTATTTCTTAGGGTTGCTGGAAGGAGCAAATGAGATCATGTGTTTGTAGTACCTCACATGATATAAGAGCTAGAAAAAATGGGGTGCCTGGGTGGCTCAGTTGGTTAAGCGTCCAACTTCAGCTCAGGTCATGATCTCGCGGTCCATGAGTTCAAGCCCCGCGTTGGGCTCTGGGCTGACAGCTCAGAGCCTGGAGCCTGTTTCAGATTGTGTGTCTCCCTCTTTCTCTGACCCTCCCCTGTTCATGCTCTCTCTCTGTCTCAAAAATAAATAAACGTTAAAAAAAAAATTTTTTTTAAAAAGTTACAGCAGTCCTACTTCATGGGAGGGGATTTGACCCTGAAAAGAGGCTGACCGGATGTTTGTCAAGGGAATGAACTTATCAGCCAGGCTGGTGTTTTAGGACCCTCCAGGATAGACTACCATTGTCCTTTGCCCTGGACAAGGAGGTGACCACAGGGGTCTGAGTCCCTAGAACTTGCCATGGTGCCCAGCCTGCCCAGAGAAGGCCTCTCCCCACCCTGACCCCACCCACCGGGACAACCTCCAACCCCCATCTGCATCCCCAATACCCGGGGGTCCAGGAGCAGAGGAGGAAACCAAGTTCAGGGGACTCCCGGTAGAGAAGGTGGGTGCAGAAGTAAGTGTGGCAGTGAGGGGGAGACAGCCCCCTTGCAGAAACTCAAGGACGTGTCTCCCTGACGGAGCTCCCAGCAGCTGGGTCCTGAATGGGCACTGTCTGGCCTCCAGTAAAGAACGGACGCCCAGCCAGATGCGCAGCCTTGCCCCTGCCCGAGACGCAGGCAGAATCAGACCAGGGAGCTCAGCTCACACTTATCTCTCAGCACCTGGAGGAGGAAGTGAAGACAGCAATTAATTGTACAAGGCAGGTGGTTTGTGCAGCTTAAGTTCAGATAAAAAGTTTAATTATCCCTAAACCCTAATACAAATTAATTAGCCTTCCATATTAGGAGGGTAAGCGTCCCTGCTCTTGCCACAGCCCAGACATCACTGCGGATTACCGAGGATGTGACAGGAAAGAGAGGTGGACAGACAGGCGCTGAGTACCTGAGCCCCGCCTGCTCCGGGGCGGACGGCCACCTCACGTGCCACAGGTGAGGTCCTGGGTGAGCACCATAGTTCATCGTACCTGGGAGTCACTCCAGGAGGGACTTTCTCTTCCCTTCCTCTCCTCCACTCTCAGAGCCAGGCTGGGGAGTGGGGGAAGGGAGTCCTTATTTGCATGAAGAAGGAAGACAAAAGGAAATAAAGCTAAGGCCTTAAATTTTTTTTCTAGGCCATGACATTTTCTCTTTTTCTTTCCTCACCCCTTTCTTTCCTCAAAATTCCACAAAGAAAATAGGCCATAGATGCCAGTAGCACTTAGAGAATCACTGTCCGCTCCTGCACCTCAGTGCTCCTGCCCAGGTGGGCTCCCGGGAGGCCGGGACAAAGGCCACTGCCCAGGACGATCCTTGCAGTCATGATTAGCTGCTATTTAACGAGTGTTTACTGTGTAGCAAGCATGTAGTCGTTGCAACAACATTGCCAGGTATGTTTTATTCATTAACTCACACATTCCACCAACATTTATTAAAGTGTGAGCTGGGGAAGGAACATGCTTGGATCTGCATTTTAAAAATGTGGCTCTTTGTGAATTTAAAAGGGAACAAAAGTGCAAGTGAGAAGGCTGGTTAGGAGGCTTTTGCTGACGTCCAGTCTAGAAGCAGCGGTGGTCTAGGCCCTGGATTTGTTTAATAAACATCAATAAAGTTCTTACTATGTGCCATTGAGCATTTTCCACATAGGACCTCGCTAATCCCCTGCAACAACCCCGTGAAGTGTAGGTACCACTGTGTTAGCAGTCCCAGGAGCTGTGGTCAAAGACACTAAGGGCTTTGCTCAAAGTCACCCAGCTGGCAAGTGGCAGAGCCAGGATTTGCCTCAGAGTCCACACGTTTAACCGCTGCACAGGACCACTGAGGCAGTAGAGACAGAGGAAGGGATGAGCTCCAGCTGACTCCCCAGAACCCTCCCCACCACCATCCTCATCCACCTGCCTACTCCCCGGAGGAGCAGGAAGTGGAGAACAGAGCAGGGCAATGGAAACAGACCCACCTGGGGTTTAACCCAGACGGTTCGGCCACTTGAGGACCTTACACACGTCACTGTCCTCCCTGGACATGGGCTCCACATTCCTATGGAGGGTTAGCCCTACCTGATGGGGTTACTGAGAGACCCACGGGTGCAGGTAAAGTTCCCAGGGTAGGCTCCAGTACATGATTCCCATCCATCCTTCCGTTCTCCATCCCTTCTTCTTCAGGCCAAACGTTCCTGGCCCCTTGATTGTTTTCCCTATGAGAAGAGTTCCAGACAATTGACCATCCTAACTCTGGATGTGATCTAGTTAATCAATGTCCTGTAGGATACATAGTGCCCAGAACTCCACACAGCAGCCTAGAAGTGGTTGGCCCCAAGGGGCAAGTCTGAACACCTACTCCCTCTTTCTGGACATTAGCTGTTTAGCAGCTGCATTATGCTGGTGGTTGTGTCAAAGTTAAATTTCCCTGGTGATTTTTAACACGGATGGCTTTCAAGCTGGTTTTTCCCATCAGCTATACAAGTCATTGATTATTTGAATCAAAATGCCAGTGTTGTCATTCATCTTTGTTAGAATTAATCTGGCTGGTTTCACCCATGATTACAACCTGTTAAAATCCTTTTGACTCCAAAAGACCTCAATTCATAGTAGCGCTGTCATTTAGAAATGTGAAGAGCTTGCTTTAAAATAACCAGCACTAGACAGAGAAAGGCAGATACTCTGTGATTTCGCTTAAGTGTGGAATCTAAAAAAGAAAACAAACGAACAACCAAAACACAATAGAAACAGCCTCATAGATAAAGGAAACAAACTGTTGATTACCAGAGTATCTAATGGATGAAATACGGGGTAGATAAAGGGGATTAAGAAGTACGAACTTCTGGGACGCGTAGGTGGCTCTGTCAGTTAAGCATCTGACTCTTGATCTCAGCTGAGGTCATGATCTCACGGTTCATGAGTTCGAGCCCCGTGTGGGGCTCTGTGCTGACAACACGGAGCCTGCTTGGAATTCTCTCTCCCTCTCTCTCTGCTCTTATCCCATTTGTGCTCCCTCCCTCTCTCTCTCTCTCTCAAAATAAATAAACTTAAAAAAAAAAAAGAAGCACAAACTTCCATCTATGAAATAAATAAGTCACGGGATGTAATGCACAGCATAGAGAATAGTCAATAAGGTTGTAATAACTTTGTACGGTGACAGATGGTAACTACACTTATCATGGGCATCATTGCGTGATGTATAAAAATATTGAATCTCTATGATGCATGCCTGAAGCAAATAGGATATTGTACGTCAGCCCTACTTCAATAAAGAAAATTAATTTAAAAATAATAATAACCAGGAGCACCTGGGTGGCTCAGTTGGTTGAGCGTCCAACTTCGGCTCAGGTGATGATCTCACAGTTTGTGGGTTTGAGCCCCGCATCGGGTTCTGTGCTGACCGCTCGCTCAGAGCCTGGAGCCTGCTTCAGATTCTGTGTCTCCTTCTCTCTCTGCCCCTCCCCTGCTCATGCTTTGTCTCACTCTGTTTCTCAAAAATAAATAAATGTAAAAAAAAAATTTTTTTAATAAGAATAATCAGCAGTACCCTTATCAACACCATCATCATCATCATTATCATGGGATCCAAGTGGAAGAAGGTTAAAACAAAAACGCTGATTTGTTGGGGTGCAAAGTCCAAAGGATTGAATAGTGAGGCCATAGGAATGGTGAAAGTGAAGCTGGTCCCCAGAATTAGGGCAGGAACTCAGTCTCCATCACACTCCCCTTTCCTCCTCTCGCCTCTACCTATGCGTCAGCCTGCTCCCTCTCTGACTACAGCCTGGCTTCTTCCCGTGGCAGAAAGCGGCTCCAGGGTTTCACTTGTTGCAGCGTCAGCCTTGAAGAGATTGGTCTCATCTCAAAGGCAAATATCCGGGGAAGGGAGAAAGTCGCCGGTATCATTAGCCAGCCGGGGGAATGCACTTCACACCCACGGGGACGGAGAGCCGCAAAAGACAGTTACAAGTGGTGGTGAACATGTGGAGAAAGGGGAGCCCCAGTTTAGTGCTGCTGGGAATGCAAGGGTGCGGCCACTCCAGAAAACAGTTTGGCAGGCCCCCTCACTGTTAAACATGGAGTTACCGCGTGACTCCTCAAAACTTGTGCGCGGACCTGCAGAACAGAATTTATTCATTTATTCATCGTAGCCTAGAAGTGGAAACAACCCGAAGGTCTACCCACTGATGAACGAAAAAGCAAAATGTGGGACATCCGTACAAGAGGATGTTTCTCGACAATAAAAAGGGATAAAGAAGTGACACCTGCTACAGCAAGGATAAACTGTGAAACCTTAGCACATCACGCTAAGTGAAGGAAGGCAGACGAGAAAGGCCATGTATTGTATGATTCCATCTATATGAAATGTCCAAAATAAGGAAACCCATAGACACAGTAAGTGTCTAAAGTAGTTTAGGGGTTGCCTAGGGCTGAGGGGGGAGAGGTGTGGAATGGTCACCTACTACTATGGGTGTGAGGTTTGGGGCGGGGGTGATGAAAATGTTCTAAAATTAGACTCTGGGATGGCAGCGCAACTCCATACATACACTAAAACATATTGAATCGTATGATTTTAAAATTTTTTTTTAATGTTTATTTATCTTTGAGAGAGAGAGAGCATGAGCAGGGGAGGGGCAGAGAGAGAGGGAGACACAGAATCCGAAGCAGGCTCCAGGCTCTGAGCTGTCAGCACAGACCCCGACACGGGGCTCAAACCCATGAACCATGAGATCAAGACCTGAGCTGAAGTCAGACGCTCAACCAACTGAGCCACCCAGGCGCCCCTGAATTGTATGATTTAAATGGATGAATCATATGATATATAAGTTATATGTTACTAAGGCTATTAAAAAAAAATGAATCCAGGAAAGGAGCTCATTGGCCCAGCTTGAGTCAGATGCCTCCTTCCAAACTTGTTAACTGCGCCTAGTGGCAGCAGGGGTGTAGGGGAAGGTTTGTAAGAATATGGCAGCTCCTCTGGACGGAGGTTCTGTCATAACAATGGTGGGGGGGCACAGTTCCTAAATGGGTAGGCTATTAACAGACAAAACAATAGGTGCCCACCGCACTGGCTACTTATAAAGAATTTACATTTACCCAGAGACAACATTAAGTGCTTCTTCTGAATCATCTGATTAATTATTACAACAAGCCTGTAAGTTAGATATATAAAACCTCTTTTATATTGGTAGAGGCTCCGCTTAAATAACTTTCCCAAGGTCACTTAACCAGTAAGTAATGTGGGGCTGGGGATCAACCTGGGACCTGTCTCCGGTCTCCTCTCTCAATCATTAGGCCATGCTGCCTCCCTCTGGCTTTATATAAGTTGTTGAAACATTCTGGAACACACCACTGGAGACCTAGCTTTAGATTCATTCTTTATTTCATTGACTTATTTACCCTTTCACTAAAGGAGACCCTTGTAACACGAAAGCCATGAACTTCCCTTGCTGGCATAGGACAATCTTTGGGAAGGGTCAGAAGACTGGAGGTGTTTGTTCAACCCCTCCCAACCACACTGCTATCCACACCCGTTCCTCCAGCTTGTCAAGGGTACGAAGAACTGGGACGAGAGCACACGTTGCTAAAATCACGACCCGGCGGCCTCCTGATTCGCCAGCCAGTTAACCCTCTCAAAACAAGAAATAAGGTTAATTTGGCAAGTTACGTGCTTAGTGAGCAATACAGCTAATTTTCCAAGCGTCCGCAAGCTGTCCACTTAATATCTGCTCTCAAATTCTGCCAGCAGTTTCGCGGCAGAATTGATGGATGCCAAGCCTGTTGGTCTGTGGTTTCTCGGACTTCCTTGCCTCCTCTTCAGAAATATCAACACAGCTGTTTTTGGCCTCCAGTCTCTTGGTATTTCTGTGCGGCGCCATGGTTTCTTGACCGTCATGGGCCGTGTTCTGCAGCTCCATCTAAACATCCCTCCTGTCTCCTGGGGTGCGATCCAGGTGCGCCTGTGATGTGCCTCCACTGAAGACAGCTGGGCCCTCGCCTGCTCTCCCCTCCCCTGCCTCAAGCTCCTCATCCTTCTTCCCCACATTTGTCCCGGCCTTTCTAAGAGGAAGCCTGGTCTCCTGGGTGGGAAAGGCAGGGAGCGCATGGGAGCTTGGTTCTGTCATCTGTTACCAGTGGACGATCTGCACCAGCAGCAGGCAGAAAGCTCTGCTCCTTGTTCTCTCTTCCAGTGGATAAAACCACCTTTCTGTGTCCTGAGCATTTTTCACCACCTCAGTCACCCGAAAATGTAGCCTTTCTGACGCTGTGCTTCCATACTCCTGCCATGCTTCATTTCCACCCACGGTCATGAGCTCGATGTGCACCTCTCCGTCACAGGCCGGAAAGCCCCAGTAACATGATTGGCCTCTATGGGCAACCCCCTTTTCTTCATCGTTGGGATTATTTGAACGTGGGACAATCAGCTGTGCTTTTAGAGTTTCCCAGCAACAGAGACCACAGAGGCAGCTTGAGGCAGGGCAAAGGGCAAAACACTGAAGGAGAAGGAAGGAAGGAGAAGGAAGTGCCTTCTCCAAAGAGGAACCTAATTCAGAGGGTTGAGGGGCTTCCGTGAGGTCACGTATTCATTCACCAAATGTGTGTCAATGGCTGGCATCGCCTCCCAAAAGCCCCTGGGTGCTTAGGAGATGAGGACCTCACACTTCTGAAACTGTTCACCCTATCCCCTTCCACATCCTCTCTGCATCCTCCGGACACCTGGGTCCCCTCAGGACAGGTGACTTTGAGCCCCACAATTTCGGTGGCATCAATTCCTGGTCACCCTCCAAACACGGAGAGGGGAGGGGAGCGGGGAGATGGTGTCGTTGGCTTTGGCCAAAGGAGACATCAGAGCTCTTCGCTTAATAAGGCCTTTAATTTATCTCAATAAAGAAGAGGCTACACACTTAACCACTGTGGAGAGTACCTTATTGATTGGAGGAGAGAGGCTCTGGCCTGCCTGCCCGGGGATGCGCGGGAGCCAGGCCAAGCCGGTCCCTGGGGGCAGCCACCAGGGTGTGAAGTACTTATGAGAGCTCCTCTGAGCTCTGAGAGGCACCAGCACTGTCCCAAAGTGGCTCCGCGGCTTCCGGGGCTGGGTTTTGGAGCTCACGGTTGCCCTCCAAGACAGTGTGGTTGGTGGGAAAGAGACGAAAGCCATAGGAGTGGGTTTTAATCCCAGCCGTCCCCAAACGTGGGCAGTCCATCTGCCGGTGAGCCCGACTTCCTGTATCTGCACAATGGGGCCAAGGACTCCAAGCTCACAGGGTTCGCGGAGCTCATGTGGGGTAAGTGTGCAGGAGTGCTTTGTGCGTGGTGAATCTCCACGAGGAGAGGGCGGTTTTCTTACGTGTTATTTTGATGGACATACGTGAGATGGTGCTGCTTTCCTTCCTAATACTCACCCATGGCTGCTGGCTGCATTTGGGACAAAATCCATACTCTGTGTGGTGGCCTCCACCTCCTTTTGTACAACCACCCTCCGCGCCCGCCCCACCACCCGCGGGTCTGTAATCATTCCTGCAGCAGGCCACGCTCCCTCTTGCCTCAGGGCCTCTGACTTTCTGTTCCCTCTGCCTGGCACACTCTTCCCCAAGTGTGTCCCCTGACCGGGATCCTTTACCTCCAGATCTCAGCTGAAATGTCAGCTCCTCAGAGAGGCCTTTCCTGACCACGCTCCCCGTACCTGGAACAGCACCTGTCTCTATTCTCCTCCTAGAAATAAAGACAAGTCAGTGTTTTTATGTGTTCACTCACTTGTTCATGGTCTTCTGCTTGTAGGTTGTTGGCTCTGGGAACACAGGGATCTTGTCTTTGTTCAGTGCCAGGTCATAGCCGGCACATAGTAGGCACTTTAAACAATTGTTGAATGAATGGATGGGTGGGTGGGTGGGTGGATGGATGGATAGGTGAGTGATGGGCAGGGATGTCTGGCTTATTTCCCAAGTGACCCCTCTTCCTCACACCTGTTTCTCTCTGTCTCTGTCTCTGTCTCTCTCTCAGATATGGAGATATGGTGCCCAAGACAATTGCAGGGAAGATTTTTGGCTCCATCTGCTCCCTGAGTGGTGTTCTGGTCATTGCCCTGCCGGTTCCTGTGATTGTTTCCAACTTCAGCCGGATTTACCACCAGAATCAGAGAGCCGATAAACGCAGGGCACAAAAGGTAAGCCTCGGCCCTGGGAGGCTGGGAGACA
Organism: Panthera tigris; assembly: GCF_018350195.1. NCBI lineage: Eukaryota > Metazoa > Chordata > Mammalia > Carnivora > Felidae > Panthera > Panthera tigris. The sequence goes on along the minus strand of NC_056667.1, from coordinate 94,625,337 downwards.
GCACCAGACAGGGGCCTGGCCCTCTGCTTTGTGCCGCTATCACAGTCAGGTAGCCAGGCCTGGACTGCCCGGGCGGATCCCAGCACAGACGGCCCCTGGCTTTGGAAGGTAAGGCAGCTTTGTGTCCCTCCCTACCTACCAGTGTCCTGCGTTCCAGCTGCCAAGTGCAACAGACCCTCATTTATCCATAAGCTGATGATCTCCCTCCTGGATGTTCCACACAGTTTCCTTGAGCCCGGGTTTCCCCTTCAAGACCTCAGCCACCAACACTCAGCAGTGCCTGGGCCCCTCCCTCTCCCTGCCAGGAGCTTACTGGGGAACATCATTGCTTTCCAATACCCTATGACAACCTATACAAAACATCCGGACAAAACATAAATGTGCTGAGAAGAGAATGAATACTCAGGAAGGGGAACATCCTGAAGCCACTGAGCTCCAGAACAAACGGCACGATTGACGTGGGTCACCTCAGGGTGTTTAGGGTTAAGGCGCAGAGGTGCAGCTGAAGACCGGGAGGACCACTGCCCTGAGAAAAGTGTTGGCGGTGTCCAGAACACCGCGTGAGAAGGCAGGGCAGGTATGTGCCCTCCTTCACTCACAGAGGAAGGGAAAGGTCTGACAGCTTTAGTGCACTTTTAGGGCATCCGGCTAGTGAATTGCCAGATTCCTATCAGGAAAGGGGAGCACCAAGGGGGGGTTGTTCATTTCTCTTCTGACCTGGGCTGAAATAGGGTACCCCTTAACCTCCAGGGCGTACGGTCAGAGCCTTTCTGGGTACAGTGGACAGGGGAGACCTTGTTGAAAGAGTCATTTACTGAGGCCTGAGATTTCGTGTCCTTATTTTACTCTTCCTTCTCCTTTCTCCTTCCTTCCTTCCCCCTTCCTTCCTCCCTCCCTCCCTTCCTTCCTTTTCCTTCCTCCCTTCCTTCCTCCCTTCCTTCCTTCCTTCCTTCCTTCCTTCCTTCCCCCTTCTTCCTCCTTCCTCCCTCCCTCCCTTCCTCCTTCCTTCCTCCCTTCCTTCCTCCCTTCCTTCCTTCCTTCCTTCCTTCCTTCTTCCTTTCTCTCTTTCCACAAACATTTTCACACCTACTGTGTGTCAGGCCCTATGCTGCATGCAGCTGGGTAGTTTTCTCACCCCCTGATCCCTGCTACTGGCCTTCCACCAAGCAGGGCTTCCTTGACATATCAGAAAAATCCAGAATTTCAGAACACATCTGTGTATGCTGACTGAAACGAAGTCACAGAGTTCATGAAAGTTCTGAAATGTATGGTAATTTACGTATAAAAATACTTAATAATATATATTATGCAACTATATCATGAATCCAGTTGAGCCCCACAATTTCGGTGGCATCAATTCCTGGTCTAACAGATCCCCTTCTAACAGATCCCCTTGTGTGTGCCCTTGTGGTCACTCCCTCCGCCTGTGCTGAGGTGCCTTTTGACTTATCTTGACCTGGGTCTGTAATGTTGCCAGCCTGCCTTAGGTTCATCTTCTGGCTCCGTGCTGTCCCCTCCATCCTCTCCAACACCTATTTCCTACCTTTTTGCCCAGGGTCCAAGCTTTCCCACCCCCACCCCCTGCAAGCCGCCCAGAAATAGAAGTCTTATCTTGTTCCCTGTTCAAGTCAGCTGGCAAATGTGAACAATATCTAAATTCATTATGCTGTCCTAAAGAAAGGGCTACAGGAAAACTAGGATCTGCCTTCCAAACCAAGGAGCCTGAGGCCTTGAAGAGCCGGGGGTCCTATAGCAAACCCCCCACCCACCCAGGAGCTAGGCTGAAAGAGGTGTTTGGTCTAGTGGGTGAGGGTCCAAGAAATCCCCAGCTCACACACTAGCCTCCTGCTGTGTCCACTCAGACTGGGCTTTAGGCCGCTCCTGTGGCTCCCTTGCCCTCTGTGCCCTCTGTGCCCTCTGTGCCCTCTGTCCCTCAGAGCATCACATCCCCTGCCATTTTGCCCCTGCCAAGAACAGAACAGTGGTCCTTTCCCGTGGAACTTTAAAAAGCCCACCCCATACAGAAGGAATCAGCCTTGGCCTATCCCTCCCTCTGGCTGCTAAAGATGATACTCCCTCCCTTCTGCCTCCTTCCCCACCCTCTTCTCTCTCCCTCTGAAATCAGAGTAAATATTTACAGTGTTTTCACCTTGCCCGGATACTGTCTCTCCTCAAGGTTGCTCAACTGTCTCTTTCACCTTGGGCTTCTTCTGAGAGGCAAAAAAAAAAAAAAAAAAAAAAAAAAAGAATACAAGAATACCGCCTGCTTCCAGCACTAAGTCTGTCACCATGAGACAAGGAAGGCAGGTACAGAGGATGTAGTGACAGTGAAGAGATAGGACAGGCAGGAGGTCATGGAAGCTGAGAATTCTCAGCCCATACCACATACTCAGGAGCTAGACAGCCCTGAGGGTTAGCTCCAGTCCACCTGCCTCAGGTGTAAAGGAAATGCTTAAAAAGTTATCATCTTTTCCTGTCACAATTGGTTTGCTTGAGATTGTTACTAAAATGGCTCCGTGACCATTTGCTTCAGAGACTAGGTTCTCGAAGCCACGTGAATTGGAGACCAAGTAAGGAGGTCTAGCAGCGGAGAGAGGGGAGCATGTGAAGTGGGAGGGTTTTTTCAGTGGAGATTTTTATTGAGATAATTATAGATTCACATGTAGTTATAAGATTATCACAATCAGGGTATGGATGTTGATACAATCCACCAATCCTATTCAGACTTCCCCAGTTTTACTTGTACTCATTGTGAGTATGTAAGTGTGTGTGTGTGTGTGTGTGTGTGTGTGTGTGTGTGTGTGAAGTTTGATACAGTTTCATCACCCATGCAGGTTCATGCACCCGTCACCTCGGTCAAGGTGCTGAATGGCTCCGACCTATAAGGACTCCTCCCAGCCTACCTCTACCCTGTCCCTAACCCCTGGCAACCATTTATCTGTCCTCCATCTACATGTTTTCCTTTCAAAAACGTTACATAAATGGAGGTAACCATTTGGGAGATTGGTAACCGTTGGGAGATCGACTTTCTTTTCACCTCACATAATTCCTGGAGACTCATCCAAGTTGTGTGTGTCAATAGTCCATTCCTTTTTCTTGTTGGGCAGTATCCCGTGGCATGGATGTATCCCACGCCATGGGATTATAAGAACCACGTTTTTGGCTATTATAAAGTACTGCGAACGTTCATGAATAGGTTTTTGTGTGGACGTAAGCTTTAATTTCTCTGGGATGAGTGCTTGGGAGTACAGTTGGCCGTGTTTTCGTGTGGCTTTTCCGTGCCTCCCTCTTTTTCCTTCTTCTGCCTCTCCCAGGGCAAGAGATGTCCATACTCATGGCCCAGTAGCATCTGCCAGCCAGCTAGGAAGTGCTTCCTGGGGCCTGACAGATTCTTGGGCACAGATGCATCTGGAACCATACCCAGAGGGACAGCATCTTCCTTCCAGACCTCTCCTTCAACCCTGGAATCTCCATCCCTGTTGAAATTGCAACTTTCTGGGCTTTGCTAATCTGGTTTAGAAACTTGCTGGCAGGAGTTGAAATTGAGGGAAGGAGGAGGGGGATGTTATGGAGGCAGCATTTGACCTGAAGGCTGGAAGACCCTCCAGCCCCACTGCCTGGCCCTGGAGAAGTTACTTCCCCTCGTACCCTCAATTTTCTTGTCTTTAACGTAGCCTAGGTGATGCCCACATTCTCTTTTAACCTCTCACGTTGTGCTCATGACCAGGGGAGGAGAGAGAAGCTGACCAGTCCGCACAAGGATGAGCCCACCACAAGGGCCTTACTGATGGATTTCTGACCAGCTGTGAGGGATCTTCTTCCTTCCTGGGTCTTCACCAGACTTGCTTGAGCTCCTGCTCAGCTCACAGCTCTGTGTTAGACGCTGAAGATAAAAATACCCAAAGGCCAGACTCGGGCTCTCAGGAGCTCAAAGTCAAATGAGAAATCCTCACCAAATTTCATGTGCTGGGTATGGTTCTGCAAATACATTGCAAACCTCTTTATCCTGTGTGGGAAATGATTAAACAGCGTTGTGCATTTGATATGACAATCTGTTGCTCTAATAGAGCCCAGGGTAAGATAAGATTAAAAGAAGTGCCACAAAGGAGAACAGGAGAATCTTTCATCTCTAGAAAGTAATGAAGACAGACCCCGGATACGGGAAAGGTCTGGCTCTAAGTGGTGCAATCAAATTATAGAAGGCAATAATGAGCTTGACACAAGCGGATTTCCATATGCAGCTCTCAATACCCAGTCCTCACCCAAGGCAATAACAGCCGCATCCTCAAATGGTGGGCAACATGCTTGAACGTAGACATCTTAGCCGAGGGGAGGGCTGGCACGGGCTCCCCAGGGAGGAGACCTGGAGCTGGGATGAAAGTTCTTTGCTCAGAAGAAGAGGACTGACAGGGCTTACTCACCATCCTTTCTTGGCTAGATTCCCCTTTCCATTCTCTCCATCCAGAGAAGCCCTCTTCCTCAGATTCCCAGGTAGATCTTCCAGGCCCAGGTCCTGGTCTCGTACCCATATTTAGAAGCCAGGAAAGGGAGTTGAGCTGTCCCCACAGGGACACGTAGGCCACAGGAAACAAGAGATACAGTGTATCCTTTGTGCTTCTATTGACAGCCTGGATCTGACTCCCTAGCATCTTTTGAGCACGTGAACCAGCCAAGCAGGACACTTGGACGGGACACTCCCCTGTGCTGGGGAGAGAGTGACGAGAAATGGAAATTGCCACGATTTTCCAAGGACTCTGGTCCTGCCCAGTGTCCATGCCGAAGTTACAGGGGACTTCCGCAGAGGCAGGAGGAGGGACCCCTCTGCCCCAGGATGGGTCTGTGAGTCCGTGGGCTCTGCTCCCAGTGTCAAGGACCTGGAGCCAGCTCTGGATCTCCAGGAACCTGGACTCTCGCTGCATTTTCTTAAACCAGCAGGAAGCCCTCTACCCTTCCTTTCTCCCTCTTCTCCCAAAGACTCTTCCCTTTCAGCCTCCCTCTGTGGTTGGGCTGCAGTCATGGTGACACTGATTATGGTCATTAGGAAGGAAAAGAGCAGCAGCATGTTCAGTGTGTCCAGCCTCCCGGGCCTCTGCAAGCAAGACAGATGCACTTGCATTGAGATACCGGCCCTGAAGGCATCTGCTGAAGGCACCAGGCTGGAGCTGGGGAGATTTTCAGTTGTCCTAGTTAAAGCCAGAGTGGCATATGAAAATGTGCTCCACCCCCCCCCCCGTCATATACACACCGGCCCCCATGTCACATGCACCTGCTCTCATTTGCACAGACACGCGTGACAAAAATATACATGTATTGGCACATCCATGCATGAATCCACTCCCCAAAACCGAAATGCAACTTTAAGTACACTTATTAATTTAAAAATTCCTAGGCATTGGGTACATATCAGTGAACAAAACAAAAACTCCTGTCCTCAAGGAGTTTACATTCTGGGGGACAGTTGCAAAATAAACATAGAAACCAATTACTACCTTAGTAATAAGTGCTAAGGGAAAAAATAGAAAGAAGGGAAGATGTTAAGAAGTGGTGAAGGGCACATATGCACACTCCTTGCTTTCCTCATAATTAACTGATCCTTGGGCACCTGCTGGATACGGGGAACCACACTGGACCCTAGGGGACAATCGGGAGAGCTGTAACGTATGCTCCTTTATACCGCTGGCAGTCTAGTTAGAGATGAGACATACTCTAATGTGATACTGAGTAAAGGTCATAAAGCTTTTGGAAGGAGGGAGGACTTTGATGAGTGGTATTTCTCCTGCCGGGATTCCATCAGGGCTCTCCACCAGAGAGACGAGTGGAAACCCCCAGGAACTCTGACCAGAACCAAGCTGCACTAAGTGGGTACACAGAGTCTCAGACCCGGTCCCAGGATCTATAAACAGAGATCCGTGCGGCTGGGAAGAAGCCGCTTCCTCCCCTTCATCAGACCTCATCTGGGATCACAGCCGTGCAGGGGCAGCCCGCCGCCTCTGGCTTTTCCTCCCAGGCTTGTTGTCTCATTTCTCAGTCTCGCTCACTCTTTTTTCTCTGCCGATTGCAGAAGGCTCGCCTGGCCAGGATCCGCGTGGCCAAAACGGGCAGCTCCAATGCCTACCTGCACAGCAAGCGCAACGGACTCCTCAATGAGGCACTGGAGCTGATGGTAGGTGCCGGCGGGACCCGGGCTGGGGAGGTGGGCTTGCTTTCTCTTCCCAGGGGCACCGCCACCCCAAAGCCCCAACACGAACCCTAAGGAAGACGTTTCCAGACCCTCCAGGGAGTGGCCCCGTCCACAGACCTCTCCCATAGGATTATCACCACTACCCCTAACCCAGCTATAGACCAAGGGCCACCAGCCCGAAAGCTAGCATGTTCTATGGTGACCCTGAAATTTGGTTCATCCCGATTTTTCTGGTGCTCTCCCACCTCCTGTGGAGAAGTGAAGAGATGGAGACGGGAAGAGTCACCAGCTTCATCCTTAGCCTTTTGTTTTTCTTCCTAGGGCACCCCAGAGGAGGAGCACATGGGCAAGACCACTTCACTCATCGAGAGCCAGCACCACCACCTGCTGCACTGCCTGGAGAAAACCACTGTGAGTCCCAGCCCAATGCGCTTCTTCTCACCCCTGACCCCCGACTCTTTTCTGAGGGCCAGAACTCACAGAGAACTCTGTGCGCATGGCCTCGCTCTGGGCCCAGGCTTCAGAAGTCAGAGTCGCCTTTAGATCCAAAAAGTAGCAATGGGTTCTCTGTTAACCCTCAGGGGGAAAACCCCAATGAGTGGGGCACAGTCACCCGGGTGGGAGGCCATCTCTGTCCTGCAGCAGCGCAGGAGGTCGGTCCTCCCACCCCCAGCCTTTCTGCAGACCCCTACATAGTCCCCATAGCCCACTTTGTGATCTGAGAGCTAAGGGCTCCGCCTCTCCGTTTCTCAGTTCCGAAGGCCATCACTCTTCAAAACTAAGGCTGAATTTATCCTAGATTGTTACAGAAGTGTGGAGAAGGGCGTCAGTTTTTGTCCTATCCCTCGGGCTAGGTTGCTGCAATTTGTGAGTCCTTCCTTTGCTCCCTACATAGCTCTTAGGACAGAAGACAGTGAATGAAGGAGGCGGTGCCTACATTTCTCTGGCCAAGGATGTTATCAGTACCACCGCTTCTTCATCACCCTGTGGCTCCCAGGGAGTTCAGACTCTACAGGGCTTATTGTTAAAATAGAGCCGTGGTTTAGGATGCCGTAGCTGGAATGTGGCATGATGCTTGTGCCTCACAAACAGACTGAAAGGAAGGGCAGTGGGGCCAAGCCTGGACCCTTGGCAACAAGTGTTAGGAATAGCAAGGAAGAGGAGAAGTCAGGGTGGACAACCAAAGAGAGACCCGGTGAAACCCTTCCCTGTTCCTTTCTAGGCCCTCCCTCCCTAGAGAGCCCATGGTCAGGGCTCAGCACCCTAAGGAAGGAACTTTCTACTTCCGAATGCTCCATATCCTGGCCTCTAGATGCAGGGGGAATAGATGTTAGATACCTCTAAGTATGAGCCAAATGTGGACACTATGGATGGCAGTTGAACCCAAAGAGGGCTTCCAAAATGGGAAAGTACTCTGACAACCCTAGTTTCCCGGATTTATCAACTATGTCTGACGGTCAAGAACTGTACAGGTGCATCTAGAATTTCTCTCAAAGACTCGGAGCTTGCCAACGGGATAGGCCCGGATCCAACTGCCCTTTCCGAGTTGCATGTGCTGGGTGGAATGTGTCAACTGAAAGGATGTGGGTAAAAAGATTTGGGTTTGAAGGGCTGGAATGTTGGCATTGAAGAAATGAGGCTTTGGGGCCGGAAGGACGGAATGCTGGCATTGAAGGGGTGGAATGCTGGATTTGAGGGAATGAATGTCGGACTGTGGGGGTGGGGGGCTGGGGTGAAAGAGACGGAATGCTGGATTTCAGGGTGGGGGGGCAGGGAATGTTGGGATGGAGGGACTGAATGTCGGTACTGAGCTTGGGAATGCTGGAATGTACAATCAATGGTGTTTTTATCTTCTGTTGGCATGTTGTCCTGTAGGGGTTGTCCTATCTTGTGGATGATCCCCTGTTATCTGTACGAACCTCCACCATCAAGGTATAACTTTTTAAAAATTCAATTGATGTGTTTTTCTCTCTGATTCTTCTGAGTCTGTGGATTTTCCTCCCTTCACCCCCCGGTCTGGTTCTCTGCATGTGCCGTTGGTTCTTCTGGGGCTTATTCCTACCTCTACTGCCATACCCAGTACCAGCTCAGGCTTTTTTTGTGCCCGACAACCCGACTGCCTTTCTGATTCCCTCTTTTGACCTCCCTGAGGGCGCGGAGGGGGTGGCGGAACGTGGCACCCATGTTGCTATCCCCTGGGCATCCGTGTGCCACTTTCCGGCCCTGCAGGGACTCCTGGTACTGGCTGCCGGGGCTGGTCTCTCTCTGTACGCTGTTCTCATGCTCCCTCTCCCCAGACTTTCTCCTCACACTGGCGGCCTCGGCCAGACCGTTCATGCCATAGAGTTTTAGCCACCTTGGCGAAACAGCCGTTTTTTAAGTTATCCTGGGTTCAGCACCGGAAGGCTGTTGTTAGCATCCCTTCTCATGCTTACATTAACGACTTAGGGAATTCTGTGCCTCCGGATATATTAGGGGTCCGTATCCTGTAATCAGGTGGCGGGGGGAGGGGGAAGCACCATAGTTAAAAGAAATCATAACCCTGACATTTTGACCACACGGGCCTCCAAGAGTAAATAAAGCCCTCTCAATTCCGTGAATAATCCAGGGCCTTTAAAAGCTGATGTCTCACACTAACCCGAGATCCGTACGGATGTCACCCATTAGATCCAACCTAGCGTTAAAGACTGCCTAGCATACTGGCTACCCAAGGCCAGTGACTCCTTGTCTGCCACTTCCAGGAGGTCGTGTGCAAGCCTTGCCAAGCAAGGAAAGTCTGCTTCTAGCTCTAAGGACACCACTACACCCCTTCAGGCCCTCTGTATCCCTTCAGCTCAGAGCTGCAGGTGGAGTTATTGTCACAGCAGGATTTAACATGCAGGCCCCACCCTTCGGTCTCATGGCCAGGGCTGCCAATAGGAATCTTTTTCTTTCTTCATTTGGTGCTTATGGGACATCGCCCCTCTGGGATGCTTATCGGTGCTCCGCGCAGCTGGGAGCCTTCCTCTCAAGGCCCAGACAGAGACAGGCGGCCCCACGGGGCATGGGGGGCTCATCCCCCTCCTTCCCGTCTCCTCTTCCTACTTCTCCTCCTGCTTCCCGCAGAACCACGAGTTTATAGATGAGCAGATGTTTGAGCAGAACTGCATGGAGAGCTCGATGCAGAACTACCCGTCCACAAGAAGTCCCTCGCTGTCCAGCCACCCGGGCCTCACCACCACCTGCTGCTCCCGCCGCAGTAAGAAAACCACACACCTGCCCAATTCCAACCTGCCGGCCACTCGCCTGCGCAGCATGCAAGAGCTCAGCACGATCCACATCCAGGGCAGCGAGCAGCCCTCGCTCACTACCAGGTGGGTGGCTGCCATCCCTGCCAGTCCCCAAGGCTTGAGTCGCGCCAGTCACAGAAGGAAACAGTCTCCGCGTTAGGAGATCCCCCCCAGCCCTCCCTCCCCCTTATCTAATGCATCATCCTTGCAGGTTAACCCAAAGGCTTTTCAGATGCTTGGGAGGATACCATAGCAGGTTTAGGCCCGATGTGGGGTTAGATACCGGAAGATACCAGAAACAGTAACTGGCCATGGTGGTGGTGGGGGCGGGAGAGGGGGGGATGTACCCCAGTGCAAAGAATGGACTGTTTTCTCAAGGAAACAAGTGTCACAGTTGTGTTAGACATGGCTCATCTCAGGCTGCTGTTGAACCACAGACTGACCTTTTTCCTCCTTTCTCTGCTTACACTTTAGGCCACTTCCCACTATCTCCAGTGAGTGGCAAGGAATTCAGGGAAAGCAAAAAATGCCACAAATGATAGGTAAACAGTCGTGGGAGGGGGTACAGTCTAACGTATCCCCTGAATTCCAAAGCCCAGCATACGTGACTTTGCAATTGTTAGAAATGATCATTAGAATGGGTAGGGACAGGCTAACTACCAAAAACGGAGACAGAGGGACACTGGAGCTTCCTCCTAGTTACCATGAGCTAGACATGTCGGAGTCAAGGACGCTTTGGGACACCAGCAAGAAGAACCATCACCAAATCACTCTTTATTTTCTTCTTCTTCTTTTTTTTTTTTTTTTTTACCCCAGTCGCTCCAGCCTTAACTTGAAAGCAGACGACGGACTGAGACCGAACTGCAAAACATCCCAGATCACCACAGCCATCATCAGCATCCCCACCCCACCAGCGCTAACCCCAGAGGGGGAGAGCCGGCCGCCCCCTGCCAGCCCCGGCCCCAACACGAACATTCCTTCCATAGCCAGCAATGTCGTCAAGGTCTCCGCCTTGTAAACCCACTGGACAGAGGGCCGGCGTGGGGAGTGGGAGTGGAAGGGGCTGGCATGTTGGTGAGTGGCCAGTGGGACCACTCCCTCCCCGTCCTCGCTATCTCTGCCTGCCCTGTTGCACCCCTAGCACTGAAACTTGTGCCTGGAAGGAAAAGGAGGCAGCAAAGGGGCACCCGAGGTTCACTGCTGCTAGCACGGACGGACGTGGCCGTGGCTGTGGCCCTGTGATCCTGCATCTGGGGCCAGAGGAAGTGGGGTGGGGGGAGATGGGGGATGGGGTGACGGGGGTGGGAGGGTGGTATAGAGGCTGTGTGCCAGGACGGGGCCTGGAAGGGGGGGAGCCTCAGACCAAATAACAGTTGTTTCTGGAGCCCCCAGTGAGGAAAATACAAGACCAAGAGCAGCACAGAGGCCGAGTTGTCACATGCAAAACAGGAAGAAAATATAACACTGTGTATTTAAGCACCTTTTTCAAGGCTCTTAATGGATAATATTTATTCATGGGAAAAGGTGGAAAACAAAACACCAACGGATTTTTGTGACATATTTTTCTCCATGGACCCAATACCTTTGAACCAAAACAATGCATTTTGTGAGGGTTTTTTTTTTCTTCTTTTATAGCAGAAGCTTTTAGGCTAAGAAGTCCGTTATTGCTGAGTTCTCTCTCCATTCCCCCAGGTGGGTGAGGTCAACTGAGCCTGGGCCCCCACTGCCCAGCTGACCTGCACAGAGCTGCCAACTGACCACACAGCAACACTTACCCTCTGTATGTCCTCTGTCTCTGTCCCTCTCTGCTTCACCCCCTGGCTGTTCTTCTCTGTGTCCAGCCATCTGTCTCTACATGGACCCCGGTAATCCTGAGACGTGTTAGTAAAGCCTTCTCCTACTGCCAAGCACCTGCAGACTCGTGCCTGCAAGTTATATCTGTGTGAATGCAGCTGTGGAAGAGAAAAGAATAAAGCCAAAAAGGGAGAGTTTAGGGATGAGGGAAGTCCACTTTATAGAACAAAGTGCTTCCCTTGTGGTTGGAACCACTGGTGTTTGGGGAAAAAAGGGACTGACCAGAAATTTCACGCTGGGATCTTGACACAGGAAATAGCCAATACCTGAGAGGCGTGGTCAAGTCTGGTGTGTGCCAGTGAAGAGAGAAGAGCCCAGGCCTCACAGCTGTAGTAGGCCCCGGGGGCACCTTGTTATGTACCCTTCTTACAGGACCCACCATAAAGCCCATCAGAACTCTGCCAAGAGGCCCCGTTAGCAGTTTCATGCAGAAAGGGAAAGGTTCTGGCTTACCTTACAATTAAGGCAACTCCCATCCGGAGGCTGCGGAAGATCGAGCCTGTGTGCTTCAGTGAAGGATGCTCCAAAGTGCAAAAGCAAGTGAGAGATTCTAGATGAGTCTTACATGGTCTGAAAAATGACTTGAGGTCTGAAGAGTCTTCAGGCCTGATGTCCCTGAAGGTAACTGAAATGGGGGCGAAGCCTGATCACCTCCGTGCAAGTGAGGGAGTGACTGTTAAGTTCTGGAGAACCTGTTCAAGTGGTTTGCACCCTGGTGGGACTGGGAAAAGCATTTCTGGAAGCCTCCCACCATTTTCACTGCTTAGAGCAGAGCAGGTGGGCCTCAGGATGAGAGGCCCCTTCCCGCCCTCCCCAGTTGCAGTCTCTCTGGCTTGGCCTCTGAGATTCAGGAGCTCCTCATCCATTCTACAGTTTAGTGGTTAGAAGTTCAATTGTAGGCCAAGAGCCTCTCTGCCCGCCACAGCCATCTAGACAAGCTGCACTAGTCAGGAACCTAAGAACACCTTCAGTGGGCTTCCCTATGTCCCCAGCTCTGTTGAGCCTGTGGAAGGGGAAGGCCAGTGGGTTCTGAGATGGCTCCTAACCAGAAGGTGTGCAAAAGGGCAGAGGAGAGGGAGCCTTCGACCTTTATCTCATTATACTATCCTCACTGACCACTGACTGAGTCCTTTCTCTCGGTCCAGCCTCCAGGATTTCCCCCTAACATGAGAATGGGGTGGTTTTGGCCTTCTGAGCCTGTGGTCTAAGTAGACAGAAAAGCTTTGCAACTACAGATGAATATATACACAGGAATATATACACAGGAATACACACACACACACACACACACACACACACACAATAACAACAACCTAAACACACCTGAGAATCAGTACTTAAATCCGTTCACTTCATACACATATCCCATCAGGGAAGGGGAAAGACTGGGCTGGACTCCATGCAGAGGGCAGGCAAAGGACTAGAAACAGATTATTTCCTTTGAAAGAATGGTAATGGAACAAAATTAAGCATATCTAAGTATCTAAGTTTACATCATAAAAACTGAGTCACAGGGTGCCTGGCTGCCTCAGTCAGTAGAGCACACGACTTTTGATCTCAGGGTCATGAGTTCAAGCCCCACGATGGGCGTGGAGCCTGCTAAAAAAGAATAAAAACTGAGTGCGGAGTAAGGAATAAAGAGGTAAATAGGAACATGGTTGCATACACATACAAACTGCCTGTGTTTAAGAACCGGTCATCACAGGGTTAGAATAATGACTGATCATTATGACTGAGCGTGTTAGTGCTTCCCACAAAAGTTAATGAACAAATTTTTAAAATCATGTCCCACATAATTTCTCATTTTTTGACCCTAATTAACTATTTTGTATTCCTTCAATTTCATTTATAAATCTCACATTAAGCCAGTTCCTAAGAGACTTCAGACTGTCCCCTTCACCTCCATCCCCCAACGTAGCTGCAGCCAGGGATAAGAGACCCAGCTCACCAATGGTCCAAGAGATGTCAACCCAGGAAAAGGACTCCTCTACACAAGAGAGAACAGCAAGACTACACTGCTAGAAGACTTTTGTGAGTAAACAAAAAGGCCTAAGTGTGCTGGATCGGTTCAATGACTAACTCATTGGCCAGTGACCGAAGAACCGGGATATCAGGATTTTCTGGAGGCAATGGCTTTCTGGGGCAATGATTCCTGAGTTTCTTGAACCACTTCAGCATAATAGAAGATTCCCGAAACACCTTGCCCCATTCAGTCCCACTAAGCACCAGAGAGGGTTAAAAATAATGATAGTAATAGGCTATGTTCAAATGAATGGAAACTTAGAAAACATCGTATTAAGAATGTATTAGAACTAAAAGGCATTAAGAATATCTAATTGATTTTCCAGCATAGAAAGCTGAGGCCCAGAGAAATTAAGTGACTTGCTCAAGGTGATGCAATCATTTAATGTCCTAGCTGGGACCAGAACACAAGGCCCTTGGCTATTAGTCTAATGCTTTTTCCACTACATTCGCTGCCTCTAGGAGCAGTGATGCTTCGGAGAAGACCCATCAAAGAATACATGCTGTAATTAGAGACATAGTCTTATGTAAATGTCAATACCACTTGGACACAGCCCTTGGAAACCATTTGACTGTGCTAATACCAACCATCTTTTGAAGCCACCATTCTCTGGGTGGAACCAGCTATGGACTATCAATTCTGTCCAAAACAAACACAAACAAACAAACAAAAGGTGAACAAGTGAACAGTTTTCTTTCCGTCGAATGCTACTTCTTCTCAATGAAGAGAGGGCTAAAACATTTCAAAGCATCCCTTCCGGGGTCCTTTTGATCCTTACTACTATCTCTGATGGTAGTGGGTCAAGTGACTAAGTCCTTGATTCACAGAGAGGGAAAACAGGTGGAGAGAAACTGAGTGACACAGCATGGCAAGTGAGTGGCAGAACCGTGATTGTGATCCAGGGCTTAGACTTCTCGCCCTGAGATTTTTCTTCCACATCATGTTGCATTACTCTGGGGCTTGCTTATATTTTTAATACTTGGATTTCAAGGGTGGTGATTAGGGGGAGGAAGCATTCCATTCAGGAGCACCGGGAACCGGGACCTCCAGAAGCAAACTCTGTACGATTTCGCCTTCATCCCCCATTCTTAGAACGTGTCAAATTCAGGACTAACTTCCGACTGAAAGACCAGATATTCTCAGTGACAGTTGGACATAGTCTACAATCACATGGGAGTTTAAGGCCAGCAAGTAGAAAAGTAAAACTAAGGGGAACAAAGAATTTGAACAGAAATTAAAGTGGACAGTTAATGCTGATCCATGGTTAACAAGAGTCACCTTGTGAATGTGCTAAGGACTTTTACCTAGTTTTCAAATTACCATTCCTGCAGTTCAGGATCGTGTCACTTATTGGCCAGAATATAGGCAGAAGTGTACATTGAAACGCGTATGTAGATTTTTTTCCTTGACTTTTTAACTTTGCAGAGGTAGTGGTTGTAATTGAGCTAAATCTAGATTCTAAGATTATCAACGAAGTCCAGTGGTCCAGGCTCCCTCACTTCAATTATCAGGTAGCTACAAGGCAGAAAGATCCCAATGCTGTTAACCTAAGGCAATAGTAGTTTCCCTTCTAAACTAGTTGGCATGGTAACCATAACAAGAACCTGGAAGACTTTTGTTTTCCCTTTCTGATTTCCTTATGAAGTCTCATTTGCAAAGCTTTAAACTGACTGGATGAAGGAAAACCATTTTTATGATCCATGACCCTTGGAGCCCAAACAGGATCATGAAGAGAAAGTGGCTATCGGAAAAAGAAATAGCTTTAAAGGGGTTCCTTTTGAGTCTTGTTTTCTATTCAGAATGTTCTATGTTTTTCTCATCAAGTGTGGGAATGACATTTATCTTAGCAGGTTACTTAACTACACTGGATGATGTCACTCTAAACCAGTGTAGGGCACTGACCCAAATCCTGGGGGGCTCCTTGGACCAATAGACTATTTTACAAACCTGGGAGGTGGGAGGGATGGTATATTTTTGATAATCAGACATTCCAATGTAATGTTTTCCTTAGAGGTCACCTCCCCATTAATGTTATCGTGAAAAACATCAAGTGTGTTCTTTTCTATTTTCATATAATAAATGGGCTTTGCTTACCAACATCACAATGGCAAAGGAATACTGTACAAAACTGCAGGAAGATAAAACATGTGAAAACTTTGTATGAAAAAAAAAAACAACTCTTGAGTTTCCTGTCGTCTTCTTTTGAAACTGTAGTGCATATGTTAAAACGTATTATCATTTACAGTATTGAGTCATGTGCCACTGCTGTACCTGATGTATCCAATCTGGATTAAACAAACTATGTGCCACAAACCCTAATGTGATTAGGAATGTTTGTTTTAATACCAATTCTCCTGCTATACACTAGAAAATACGGGTAATTTGAACAGAGAGGCGTTCTATCTTGTCAAAGAAAAGCCACAGAATCTCAGAAGTGTGTGTAAGGGTCTCGTCTCATCTTCCCTCCTCCACCCTCCCTCAACGCAAGCAACCTCTTGACGACCTGGATCACAGATCTTGCCTGCTCCCATGCTTTAGTCATGGATGTCCACAAGGACTGGATTGCATTTGTCAACAGCCCTATTTTGAGACCAGCCCCGTATTACTAAAAGAAAATCTGCCTTTACATAGCAGTACTGGTTCTGCTGAGAATATATTTACTCCTTCATCTAAACCAGGGTCTTAAAACTAAAGGGAAAACCCAAAATTAAATGATGTGTAGGGTATGGCAGGAAGCTTGGGAATTAGGTGATGGAGGCTTACATTTAGGTTCTATTGCTTACTTGCACGATTTCCCATCAGGCACTGTGTTTCCTCATCTTAAAAGTGGGGGTACTGGATTAGGTATCTTGAAGATTTGCTCTCACCTTAGTAATTCTGATTTAGGTTAACAAGAAGGGGCATTTTCATATTCCACCATAATGTGAACAACACACATTCCCAGCAACAATGGAAATCCTTTTAGTTTCCCCATGACTACATCCCAATCAATGAAAACCATGATACAAATGGAACAACGTCAAGGCAAAAATGCATGATGCCCAAAGGCCTTTGAAGTTGGCCATGAAATTCAGATGCTCATATCCTTATCACCCACTAGGTGTCACCACGGATCCACAGCTCACATAATCCAGAGACCAGAAACTGGAAACCAGATGTGCACGGAGCAATACATGCTCCTTTTTGCTAAAAAAACTCAGTGTTAACTGGGACATAGGTGTTTGTTGACAGAGGCACAAAACAATATTCTGCCAAAACAATAGAATACCCTTGTGAAGGACCCAGTTCCAAGGTCAGCTATGACTATCAAAATTATGTTTTCTTAAAGATTAACAGGTTCATTTACATTTAGGGGAAGGGGAAAAAACCAAAAACTTCAAAACTACTCCTTGTCTCATATGATTTGATCTGCAAGTACTATAATTCCTATTCAATTATTTTTAGCACTCAGGGGCTAAAGTTTACCTTTAAACCACATTTTTTTTTTAAATATTTTTTTAACATTTATTTTTGAGAATGAAAGAGACAGAGCTTGAGCGGGGGAGGGGCAGAGAGGGAGGGAGACACAGAATCCAAAGCAGGCTCCAGGCTCTGAGTTGTCAGCACAGAGCCCAACGCGGGGCTCGAATTCACAGACCACGAGATCATGACCTGAGCCAGAGTTGGATACTCAACCGACTGAGCCACCCAGGCACCCCTAAATCACATTATTAAAAGGTAAGTGATGCTACAATACTTAATCTACTTTAGAAAATGTTATTTTTATTACCCAAATAGTTTGTCTTCTAAGTCAGAATTATCTACAGCTGCAGGTTTCCTAGAGATTTCTCTACATGTTAATACTACTAACCTAATTTAAATTAAAGCTTAACTAGAATAGTGGTATTTAGTATATTGTTTAGTATTCTAGAATTCAGACATTAAGCCAATTCACACTAGCCTTCATCCAAACCACCTGAATTTATCAAGGCTCTCTATATTCATAAACTGATTTTTCTCTTCCAGAACTAAAAAGTATTTTCTCTTATTAGTCATATTTTAATTAAATCTTGGAACTGGAAGGGAACCTAAAAATCTTCTAGTCTAACCCCCTCATTTAATTGATGAGAAAACTGGACCCTAAGAGGTCATCTAACAGGTACAAGGTGAAAAAGGAGGCGGCAACCATCTCTGCCCCGACAAATGCTCTTTCCACTACACAATAGCACTCTCACGTGAATTCACCTGAAAACTACCTATGGTTCCTAACAGATTATGGAGACAGTCACCTTGACTGCAATTCTTTTTTTTTTTTAATGTTTATTTACTCTTGAGAGAGAGAGAGAGAGAGAGAGAGAGGAAGGGCCAGAGAGGGAGACACAGAATCCGAAGCAGGCTCCAGGCTCCAAGCTGTCAGCACAGAGCCCGACACGGGGCTCGAACTCACAAACCGCAAGATCATGACCTGAGCTGAAGTCGGACGCTTAACCGACTAAGCCACCCAGGCGCCCCACCTTGACTGCAACTGTAGACAAAAAAGTCTAACCATGCACAAATAGCAGCCGGTTCCTTCCACAGCCACCACCAATACTACGTCCCCTTATTTGGGAAGGTAACTGCTGAAATTTCCCAAATGCTTATGGAAAATGAAACCATCAGTATTTTCAGATGTTATGTGTATGCTCCCCTCCAGCTTATTTTCCTACTAAAAAAAAAAAAAAAAAAAAAAAAGGCAAACACAAAATAAGATAAACCTTGAGAGAATCCAATTAATTTCAAGACTAATGGGTAACCTCATCTCTAATTAAGATGCAGCAGTATCCTAATTAAAATCCCCTAGCAATGACAGACTGTGAACTTGGCTGTATTGTGGGGGGAAAGGGTAGAGAAAAAGAGGTAAGTTCAATTATATAGCAATGACGGGATCTTACTGAAATGTGTGTAATTAAAGTCTCTACCTCTTAATGACATGCTGGACCTAATTATGGATTTGCTATTTACAGTGTTAATTAATTCATTCTAACTTGGCAATACATGTACAGTACAGATCCGTGTAAGTAAAGCCTACCACTGCCCAACCCAGATGACAGGAATCCGAATTAAACAGGAGTTTAGGGTAGTGGTATGTTGAGGGTTGTGGACAGTAAATGACAGTGGCTGTGGGTGTTTGCTGAAAGCCTGGAGGAAAGTGTTGGTAGTGCCTAGGGAAGTATGTACACAGAAAAGAAGAGCTTTCCTTTTAAAAAGTTAAATACAAATCTCTCTAGACATGAGGGGTTCTCTCACCACAATTCCAATTCACAAGGTTTAGGAACCAAACGCGTAATCATAGAAAGATTGCCAAGGAGAAGAAATGAAAGAATACGTATCTTTACACCACCCTTATCCACAGAGGATACGCTCCAAGATTCCCAGTGGATGCCTCCAACCGCGGGCAGTTCCGAATCCTAGATGTACTGTTTGTTCCTATACGTACATACCCATAATAAAGTTTAATTTATAAATTAGGCACAGTAAGAGATTAACAATAACAATAGAACAATCACAACATACTATAATAAAAGTTACATGAATGTGGTCTCTCAAAGTATCTTATCGTACTGTACTCACCCTTCTGGTGATGATGTAAGATGATAAAATACCTACCTGATGGTGAATACTATAGGTATTATGACACAGCATTAGGTTACTACTGACTGGCCGGACAGTATGTCAAAAGGATCATCTGCTTCTGGACCCAATCAATGGTTGACTTTGGGTAATTCAAAGTGCAGAAAGTAAAATATCAGGGGGTACCTGGGTGGCTCAGTCAGTTAAGCATCTGACTCTTGATCCCAGCTAAGGTCATGATCTCACGATTCAAGAGATCGAACCCCACTGACAGCGCAGAGCCTGCTTGGGATTCACTCTCTCCCTCCTCTCTGCTCCTCCCCTGCTTGCACATGCTTTCTCTCTCAAAATAATAAACTAAAAAAAAAAAAAAAAAAAAAAAAAAAAAGCAAAATCTCAGATAAAGGGGACTCCAATTAATTTTTTTCTGAGTCATGATTTATAGATGTACCATCTCAGAAAAATGAGACCCTCCCCTTAGATCCTAGCACTAAAGGTAAAAACTGGGGGAAAATTTCTAGAAGGCATAAGATTAGGACATACTATGAGAAGAGTTTAAACAGAATGAGTTCCAGCTTCCAAAAAAACAGTTAAAATGAAGGGCTAGAACTTTCCTTTAGCCTCCCAGCAGAGTAGGGCAGTTCTTAATCTGGCTTCTACCTGGGCTTCAGAAGGTCTATGAACCTCTTGGAATTACATATACAAATCTTGTTTACAGAATGGAAATTTTTCTGGCACAAATCTATAGCTTTCATCAGATTCATAAAAGGATCCAAGAACCAACAAAGATTGAGTTACTCCTTTTCTTGAGAAACGGAAATAAGACAGCCACTGATGATCCTGAGCTATTTAATGCGCGTAAACACATACACAGCTTTCACAATCTTAAAAACAAGACATTCGAAAAAAAGATGAACAATAAACATGACAATAAACATTTGGCTGAGTTCGCATTTTTACTGGTAACAAATATTTTTCCTGGAAGCAAATGGCATCAAAGCTACCTCTGGGAAGGTGTGAAGCAATATTTATTCCTTCCTACCTAAACATAAAAGGCGAGGGGATTTTCTGATCTATCGTGTTACAAATTTCTACAAGAACACACCTCTATAGAAATACAGCCCAAGCCTTTTGTCAAGAACTCCACAGCATAAACTAACATTATTTTTCAAACCTCAACTGTTTTTATTTTTTTTTCAAGTAAGCAGTGGTATTAAGTCTTTCTAAATGTTTCTTTCTTGAATGGCTTACAGAAAATGGCATCCTGGGACCTTTAGCTCTATGTCTCCAAAATTTTCTTTCAAGGATCTGATCCATGAAGTTTCTCAAAAAAAAAAAAAAAAAAAGATAATATACCTCACCTAATAAGACAGGTCAAAATAGTCTGAAAAATAGATGTGTCCCAGCAGAAAGCCTCAAGACTTTTCAAATTCCTCAAAAATGGCACTGTGCTAAAGGCCCCAGAGGATGGCTATCCAAAGGTATCACTCGTTGATATTTCTGGATGGTATGAGGTACTGCCTGTCATCACTGGTTGCCACGCATCATTTCTTGTAGATAAATGGTATTCATGTGATAAGCTGCCACCCAACTTGGGTGCCTCTGAGCATTCCAATAATATGACTGAGAAGCAGCAGCGTAGTATTCCTGCCATGCCCTGTAGTAAGCTCTCCAGTACTCCTCATAGTCCTGGTAGGTCTCGGAAAAATTCAGATGGGTTTCCCTGTGGCAGCCGTACCAACCGTCCTCCTGGGGTTCTGTCTGCATTCGATAGGAAGACCGCCTGGGAGGGTTTCTCCGGCTCTGCTTAGCTCTCTGGGTAGCCCCCTCTTTATGCCTTGCCTTTGTCTGGATTTCAGGTGATTCCTGATACTCTACTGGATTAGGGATGTTGTTTCCATTCAGAGGCTGCTCCAAAGAGATATGGCCATCCACACGAGTAGACTCCGCGTCTTTCGGCTGAGTATCAGAAGAGCCTTCCAAGTAGGACTTATTTCCTTTGCTCTGGGAAGAAGTCCTTGAGCTGTAAGAATCACTGTCACTCTCAGAGTCTCCAGATTGACTGCTACTTGCCAATACCTGCACTCTCTCTTCAGGAATTCTGTTTCTTACAAAACCATTTTGAGGATTGACAGTCTGATCCCCAGGACCCGTGTAATGCCTGATGATTTCCACAGGTTTCTCTAGCCCCTCTTTAATATAGTGTTCATAATCCTCTACCAATTCCGAAAAAGTCAAAGAGTATGGCAGATGGATTTTAAAGGACGACAGACAAGGAATTTTAGGGAGTGACACAGGTATAGCTTCTTTGACCTGGTGCTGACCAGTCGAGTTTTCAACAGAGATCTGAACAGAATTCTTCATCGGCTCTTCCAATTGTATGCCACAGCCCACTTCTTTCGGTGACACTGCTTTTTCGATGATTCCACACTCTGAGTGGCTTTTCACAGGAAGCTTTTGTTTGGTATTATTTTTTGATTTGACTAAGAGTGCAGATACGGAAGTATTTCTGGATGAAGCCACATGGTTACCATGAGCTTTCGGAGTTGGAAAGGTTCTCTCTATTTTTTGAATCTGCTTTTTTAAGGGCTGGGTAGGTACACTTGCTAAGCCATATGTATGCATAGCAGCTTGAACCTCCACATCCCAATCCGAACATTCTTCCATCAGACCAGGAGGAATGGGATCTACATAAAAGGAACAAAAGAATATGAAAATTCTTCAGCTGCTCAAGACCAGCAATTTTTGATGACTTCATAAAGCTTTCCATGGTAAAGTAAGAAATAATATATACTAACAATACACTAAGAAGCTTAAGAATTGCACTTAGTATTTTAAAAGACCCAAGCAATCCTCGCAGTAAAGAAATACACTCCAAAATATGCAAGACCCATCCCATACTCACAAGCAGGATCTCCCCATACCTCCCACTCAGAAAGAACTTCTGCTAGGACATACAAGTCTGCAGAAATTCCCCCATCTCTTCCCCTCCCACTCTCCCCAACTCTTCCCCTTTATCTCACTACTGCTGACAGCAAAACAAGATTATTAGAAAATGGATTGTGCTCCCCAGAGCTTATCAGCTGGGGAATATTACGACTGCAACTCTGCACCCAAGTAAATCTGCCACCCTATACTCCCAACAGGGAGGAATCACTGCCCCCAACAGTGGAGAAAAACCTCTATCTGGGAACAAGTTAAGAGGACTGTAAAAAGATCTGTGGCCTCAACAGCACTTGCAAATTTTTAAAAATTTGCTGGCTCCAGCTCTCTAAATTTCCTATTCCATCCAGGAGGGATAGTTTGCTCCCACCTGCACACTCAGACCTTCCCAAAGTGTGATCAGTTTTCACCTTAGACAGACAAAATACACAAAGCCCCTGATTGACACAGGTCTGCCTGTCTGTTCGTGCTACTGGGGCTCCACATAGACGTATCCACTATTGAATCCCTCATTCTGGACTCTTCAGCTGGGGCTCTTGATCTTTTGCTGAACAGATCCTCTGACAAAAACTCAATTCCTACTGAGGTGGTATCCCTTGTTTGCCTACCACCCTTCTCAAATAGGCCGACTGCCCTCCTACTCCTGTGCCAGGTGCTTCACCTGAGCAGTCTGCTATCATACAAGCTCCTGGTCCAATATAAATCCAACACCACAAATATAATTTTCTGATTTCAAGGCTCCGAGAACATTATGTGAAGATCGAAATATGTCATTTTCCAGTATCCAAAGGCAAATTTTATTTATCACTACTTGCTATGATACTGAATCCTACTGAAGGTCTTAACCCTCTTTTACCAATTTTCAATTTACTATTTTCACATTATAATCATCTGACAGATTATCAATAGACTCATACATAGAGTTAACATACTACAGAGTCTTAAAAGTGACATGGGGCACCTGGGTGGCTCAGTTGGTTAAGCATCCGACTTCAGCTCAGGTCATGATCTCACAGTTTGTGGGTTTGGGCCCTGCATCAGGCTCTGTGCTGACAGCTCAGAGCCTGGAGCCTGCTTCAGATTCTGTATCTCCCTCTCTCTCTACCCACCCCCCACCCATGCTTGCTTGCTTGCTCTCTCTCAAAAATAAAATAAACATTAAAAAAATATTATTAAAAGTGACAGAGAACCTAAAGACTGTTTCAAAAAACAAGTATTTTGTAAATCAGGACACAAGCTTAGAGCAATTAAAGAAATTTGTGAAAAGATCACAAAATGAGCTATGACAGCCAGAACTACTAGAATCCACAAAATTCCCAGACCTATGCTTAATCTAACTTTATAAAAATCACTAACGGAGTTAAATATAAATCACTGAAATATTCACTGCTATATTTATTCAATAACTACTTATCCCATATTCTAGAAGGTCATGTATATGTAAGTGTACAATTATGTATATATACACATATATATTGGTATATACATATATATGCACACATATATGTACCTATACACATGTATATACACACATACACACTAACATGCATATATTAACATATATAATAAATGAGCCACATTTCTACACAACAGTTTTTAAAGTTTTCAAGAGATCATTAATAGTTTCAGACATACAGTTTCCAAGGTGGCACTAAAAAAAATCAGCTTGACAAATGACCCATTAAATCAAAAGAAAACACTTCAGGGGCACCTGGCTGGCTCAGTCACAAGAGCACAGGACTCTTGACCTCAGGGTTGTGGGTTCAAGCCCCACACTGGGTATAGAGATGATAAATAAATAAATAAATATTAAAAAGGAAACACTTAAAATTTTTCAAAATAGCATTTAAATTAAAGATATTATTCCTTCCTTCCCCATGATGACAAAGGAGAATACAGCAAGAATTACCTCCACAGCGACAAAAGAAGTGACATATATGCCCCCTTACATAAAACAGTGAAATCAAATTGCAAGGCTAAAAGCTAAAATACAGAGCTAATACAGTAGTAAAATAATTCTCATTTCTCATGTGCCAGGAGTTAGCTTGCAATCTTCTCCTTGCTGCTTATTAGCTGTAAGAACTTAGGCAAATTACTTCACTTTTCAATGTCTCGATATCCTCATTCACAAGAAATCGACAATAAGGGCACACACTTCATAGAACCATGGTGATAATTAACCAAGCTAACATATGGAATAGGACCCAACACATCCTAAGTGTTCCGTGTCAGCTGTTAATTTTATGAGGCCTATCATCAATATCACTATTCTTTTGACAGCAAAATGACACAGACAAAATATACCTGGTAAAGGCAGAAGGTTGATGTTACATTTCTGGGCAATTTTCATCATCACATTTTCTTCTTCTCCCCGACAACAGTAGGTCACTGTCAACCCCAAGGTACCTAAAGCAGAGGGACTCTTAATTAGTAAATCATTTCCACATAAATGACATTCTACCTGTCATATCTTCCTCCTAAAGAAAGCAGCCAAACTTTTCACTTTTTTTTTTTTTTTTTTTTTTTTTTTTTTTACCAAAACGGCCAGCTCTGCCAATCCGATGCATGTATGTCTCCCAATCCAATGGTACATCCAGATTTACAACCAGGTTCACCTTCTCAGCATCAATCCCACGGGAAGTCTTGAATTGAAGAGAACAAGTGTTTGCATTAACTGCCACACAGGCTCCAACGCACACTAGATTATTCTACTATAGTACGACCAAAATCCAAGTGAAGAACAGGAAGGAATTCAGGAGCAAAGGAAAAGGAAATTCATTTCTAATGACTAGCTTCAAGAATAAAGATGAAAATATAAGACTTTTAAGAAAGCATGTTCCCCAGCACTGGAAAGACAATTCCCTTCTGGTATTCTTATCAGACACACCCATGTAAAGTAATAGTTGAAACCTGTGCATCTGACAAGAGAGCCCAAGTCAAGATGGATTAGTCACCCAACCCGAACGAGAAATATACCAAATCTGTGGAAATGAGGACTCTGCAATGAAACTGCTTCAGCTTGGCCATAGCATCAAGACGCTGATTCTGATTCATGTTACCTAAAAAGACCCAAAAAGAAAGTCATATAAAAACAAGCTAACATATTTATCAAATACACAAAAAGCAGAATTCCTAACTACCAGTCTTAACGCTTTAAAAATATACCAAAGTTAACTCTATCCTTATATACAAATATAGGTTAAGACCTAAAGTCAGAATCTTTTAAAAATACGGTTAGGCAGTCAACTTGAAATTCAAAAACATATTTTATTTTATTTCAATTTTTAAAAGTCTATCTACCCATTTTGAGAGAGAGAGAGAGAGAGAGAGAGAGAGAGTGAGCGAGCAGGGGAGGGACAGAAAGAGAGGGAGAGAGAGAATCCCAAGCAAGTTCCATTCTGTCAGCGCAAAGTCCAACATGGGTCTCGATCCCATGAACCATGAGATCATGACCTGAGCCAAAATCAAGAGCCAGACACCCAACCGATTAAGCCCCCCAAAAATCAATTTTAAATGGTGACTAGGTTATGCCTGCAGATATACCATTATATCCGCAAGGTTACATATGAAGTAGGACAATTCTTAGAAAAATTGCTTTAATCAGCGGTTTATAAATTTGGTTTTGAAGTGTGATCTACAGTCAAAATATTGTCCATTAGAAAACAGTCTCCCAGTATCTCATAATATACAATGATGAGACAAGCTTATGCTAACAGGTTACAAACTAAGCTATCAATGAAAACTCTAAAAAGGATCTTACTGATCAAAAATTCCTTTAAATCTTTCATTTCTATTAGGCCAGCAGTAATAATTTAGTTTTCTGTCAAAAATGAATCATCCTGGGGCACCTGGCTGGCTCAGTTGGTAGAGCGTGTGACTCTTAATCTCAAGGTTGTGAGTTCGAGCCCCACACTGGGTATAGATATTACTAAAATATAAAATCTTAAAAAAAAAAAAATCATGTTCACCTTCCTCAAGACCATAAAGCAGTTAATTCAGTAGCAGCTCACAGCATTTTTACAATGATTATGTAAAGAAGCAAAATATGTTGCACTGAAGATAACAAAGGCAAACTTTATAAAATTATTGAGCTCTTCATGGACAATTCATTCCAATTTTCTAATTTCATATGATGTACCAAGTTACAACTTAAAAAATAAGAATATTGAGGGGCAACTGGATGGCTTGGTCTTAAGCATCTAACTCTTGACTTCAGCTCAGGGCACAAACTCGTGGTTCCTGAGTTCCAGTCCCACATCAGGTTCTGCAGTGACAGTGCAGAGGCTGCTTGGGATTCTTTCTCTGCTCCTCTCTCCACCCCTCCCCTGCTCGCTCGCTCTCTCTCTCTCTCTCTCTCTCTAAAAATAAACTAAAAAAAATAAATAAAAATAAGAATATTGATATATCAAATTCCAATGAAAAATTAGCCTGAAATTTCCTTTACTCTAAAGACTCAGTGTAACCTCACACTCATAAGACAACTCAGGAAGTAGCATTTCTTCCTCCTGACTTTGGAGAGGCTTCAAGTCAAGATACTAAACAAAGATTAAAGTAAGATATAAACTTACCCGAAATACACTCAGCAGGAAAGCCTTTAGAAGAAAGAATATCAGCCAAATGCTGTGCTCTATGAAAAATAACACAGAGGTTATAATTTTATAAATATGGCCCCATGCCTATCCTTTTATTTCACAAGTTCCCCAAATGACCTTTTAAGGTACATTACCTGCTGTGCAAATTAGAAAAGACTAAGGCTTGATTAAACGGAATTCTGCTGAACAGTTCCTGTAAATGCTGAGCCTTTTCCTCAAAAATCTTATGGGCCAAAGGGTATGAATTGACAACTCTGTAATACTGCTTCAAACCTGCAAAGAAGAGTCCTCTGTTAAAACAAAACATATTTGCTATATCCTAATAGCAAATGTGAAAGCAACAGCCAACTAGGCAAGGGAAAGCTCCAGAGTATCACAAACAAACCAGTAATGTAAGTATCCAATATCTGTACTCACCTAGGAGACTCGGATCACTGGAATTTAGTCTTACAAAAGTGGGATCTCTCATGTACCTTGTCAAAGCATTAGCCAAATATTCAGGGTAGGTGGCTGATACGGCCAACATCTGTTTACTTGCAGGCAAGGAAGAATAAATCCAGCTGCAAAATATAAGAAAAACACACACTGTGGAAACTAATCCAACAGTAACTACCACCTGTTAAAGCTAGACACTTTAGGACACCATTTTAATAGTCCAGCAAGTTATTTTTCTTACTTTATTTGCTCCTGGAAGCTGCCTTCTTCTAAAAGCTTATCTGCTTCATCAAGAATAAAGAGACGTATACTGCCTGGGTTCAAGTAGTCAAGTTCTATTAGTTGTTTAATTCTGCCTAAAGTCCAGAAAAAAAGCATATTGAAATATTTAAGATGCATTGAATTTGTGCAAATCTCAGCCAGTGTTGTTACTCTACTCACTCACAGGTTATACTGCTGATTTTCTTGACCCGACCTTAGTTATTATACATTTACGCACCGAACCACAAATTAGAAATGTTGAATTCTATCTTGCCTAAATCCATTATTTCTTCCTCATATTTCACCACCAATAAGCACAGATCATAAACACTATTCCCATCAAAAGACTTGAATGCTAAGGCCCTGAATACTAAATTCTGATCTGAGTGATTTTTGACTGAATGATTAATAGAGAAGCAAAGAATAAATCCCAATCCATGGCTTAGAAAGGCTTCTTGAAAATCATCTCCTTTCTCCTCTTTTCATAAGCCAATTCCATAGGTGCACTTAAACAGCCTCAGGGATGGAGATTTCCTACATTCTGCTGGTAATTCCAGTCACATGTCTAAAGCCTCGCTTATAATCCTCAAAATAATTATCAGTTATCAAAGATTCCCATATTCTTACATCAATTATTTTATATTACCTATATTAAAAGTGTTCAGTTCCTTAAAAGCCCCAGTTATGAACAGTCATTGATATCTTACCAGGAGAGCCAACAGCAATATGACACTTTTTAAGTCTGGTTTTGTCTTGTGATAATGGAGTCCCTCCAATAAAGACATGACACTCTAAGCCTTCCATTTTTATTCCAATAGCTGTAATAACAGAATGTATCTGTACAGCAATTTCTCTTGTAGGAGCCAAGATCAAAATCTAAAAAAGCATAAAATATATACACTTTTAATGAGTCAGTGGAACAGATACATGTGGTTGGCACATTTTGCATTATAATGAGCTATTTTTCATTTAGCCAATCATTTTAAATGATGAGTTTTTACTGACAAGGGAAACTATTCCATTCATTCACATATATATTCATTCAACACACACTGAGTTGAATGAATTGCCTACCTACTAGGCAACATGTAAGTTGCTGTGGAGTCAAGAGTTAACAATACACAGTTCTTGCCCTCAGGGCACTTTCATTCTGTGTAAGAAGACATACAATAAACAAAGGGACATCAATAATGGCATACAATAAGAGTTGGGGGGGGGTGGGGAGAGAAGTGAAAAAAGAAGGGAAGGAGTTATTTTAAATGGAGCAATCAAGGAAGGCCACTAAGGAAATAACATTTGAGCAGAGACCTAAATGTACGAGGCAGAGTAGAGCTTAGCTATATGACACCTGGGGAAATGATTTTGGGAAGAGAAATGGCAAATGTAAAGGCCTCAAGGCAGTAACATTCTTGGTGTACCTGAGGAATAGCAGGGAGGCCCTTGTAACCGGACCTAGTCAGGGTGAGATTTCTAGCTCCATGAAAAGGAGCTTTAGGGAGTCAAGGTGAGAACTTTGCAAAATAACTAACTACTGGAGGACAAGGTGAAACTACATGTTCTGAGCTAGGAGAAGGAAAAAACTGCTTTAAAAAAAAAAAAAAAAAACTAGGAGAAGAAAATATGCCAAAACAGTTAACAGCAGTTTCGCTCTGGGTAGGTGAGATTATCAGATGCAGTTATCTGGTACTTCTTGACTTTTCTGAAGTTTCCCAATTTTCAAAAATAAATTTGAGAACAAAAAGATCTTAAGTTTAAATATACAAATTTGGTTTATGGCACTTTTCAGGGTTTTGGCTTTTCATCTACTCCCAAATTGTCAGAAACCAAAATCGCAAATACATCTCAATTCACAAGTAGAATAGCCTAGGTCTTTGGGAAGCTGAAGGATTTCTTACGTACATAACCCAGGATTTGGTAGATATGAGTCAAGAAGCTTTGAATATGGATATCCTGGCATACTGTTTATACATAACATGGGCTTGAAAAATCTTTGTTGAAGAAATTATTTCCAAACCTAAATCTCTTATTAGTTTGGGTTCTCTTAGACCTACTCCAAGAGAACCTAGAAGATGGGAGATCAACAGGATATACTCACAAGGCTGTAAGAACCACCTGCAGTTACCAGCAACAGCCAGAGCACTACATTATCATCAATCAGGCCAAATACTAAATCTTATTTATCACAACCGGATCAACAAGTAGAAGAACAAAGAAAACCTATCTGTATTCCCAAGTAATGAAAAAACTGACACACATGCCATTATTCTATTTAAGATGCGGTGACAAAAATTTCCAAATTTCTAACACTAATAACATATCCTTGGTCACCATCCACACCACCAGCACTCAAAGGCTTTAATGTCTACTTCTATGCTTTTCATATGGCTCACCTCAATCATTCGTTAAATTCACCTCTTCTCTCAGGAGCTACGGTATTGCATCCAACCCGCGATAATAAAATCCACGTAACATACCCTCCTTTGGGTCCTCTGAGTTAGACTCACCTGGGTACTTAGGTTTTCAAGAACCAGAGAGTCCAAAGCAATGGTAGAGAACACACACGTTTTCCCGGTGCCAGATTTAGCTTGAACAATTAAATCTGAGGAGAAAAAAAATATATACTGTATATCGCTAACCAGTACCGACTAAAGAAGCTTAGATACCGACACAAAACCACATGATTACAAGGGTCTCCAGAAGATCACTGGTTGGCACCTTCGTTTTTAGTGAACTCTCAAAAAAGCATCGGGCCATATCCAGAAACAGGGCTCGTCCCTGAACCTCTACCGTTTATCTTCTCGAACGGAGAGTCAACTGTCACCGTGAAAAGGACCGTAACCATCAACGCCGCGTCTCTTACAGGGAAACTGAGGCTCGAAAGCGTGCAGCGCCCAGACGCAGGCCGGACCCCGCACCCGCTCCGGGACTCCTCCGGGACCCTCCCGGCCCGCGCACGGCCCCCGCCCTCACCGAGCCCGCAGCGCCCCAGCGGGATGGCCTTGAGCTGCACCGGCGAGGGTCGCTCGAAGCCGGCAGCCCGCAGCCCCTCCAGCACCGGCCGCGACAGCAGCAGCGACTCGAAGTCGGCCGGCTCGGCCAGCAGCACGTCCCCCGTGCGGGTCCGTGGGCCGCTGACGTCGTGAGCCGTCCGCAGGCTCCGCACCGGCCCGGGGGGTGGCTCCGAGGCCGCGAGCTGTGCGGCCACACGCTCCGCCGGCATAGCGGCCTCCACCGTCGCTAAGGCCGCTGAGGCTTCAAACGCCGCCGCCATCGTAGCCGCGCCGCCGGATCTCGCGGTACTTGAGGCGAGGGAGGGAGCCTAAGAGCGAGAAGACGAAAAACTTTATTGGCAGTCCTCCCAGGAAGACACGCTTCGGCGAGGGGCGAAGGGACGGAAGTCGGAGGCTTAGGAAGTCTCGCAAGCAGCGATAACGACAAAACAATGTGGCCCGAGGAAGGCTGAAAGGAGGAGAGAGAGGCGGGGGCTACCGGTGTGCGGCCGCGGGCAGCCTGCAGAGGGCGCCGCGCGCACACAGTGGGGGCGCCGCCCCGCCTCCCGGCCCTCCGTGGGCGGTCCGCCCAGTCCCGCGCTCCGCCCCGCGCCACCCTCAGAACGCCGGCTTTGTGAGGTGCGTGCGGCGTCACTCTCCCCGCCTCCCGGTCACTGGCGGCCGGTGCCTCCAGCGGAGCCTATCCCCGCCCGCTCGAGGCGGCTGAGGCACAACCAGACTCGGCTTCCTCGTGGTCCGGTCCGTGTCTGTCTCGGCACCGCGTCGCTCTTGTCTGTCGCCAGCCCGAGCACGGCCCCTGGCACACTCAGCTCCCGTACCCATCCGTTGAGTTGCCGCCAGGCCCTGGACTGACACCTCTCAAAGCCACAGCCCCGCCTCAGACCGCTCTCTGAACTTAGATTTGTACATCCATCGGCCTTCTCAGCATCTCCATTGAGAAGTCTGGTAGACATCTCACATCTTTCATGTCACCTGGGTGTTGCTCCTGTCCCCGGCTTTATGCACCACCATCTCGCGGGCGGGTCAAGGGACCGACTTTGCCACCTTCCCTTCTTTTAGGTCTCTGCTCAAATATCGCCTTTCCAAAGGGGTCGTTCCTGACTTTTTTTTTTTTTAATTTTAATTCCAGTGTAGTTAACATACAGTGTTGTATTGTTTTCAGGTGTACAATAAAGCAGTTCGACCATTCTATACATTACTCAGTGCTCATCACGGTAAGTGTACTCTTTAATACCCATCACCTCTTTCACCCTGATCTATCATTATTATTATCTGAGATACTTCCATCATCCTCTGGGTTCCCCCAACTTTCCCACCACTCTCTGTTCCCTTGTTCTGCTTTATTTTTCTTCATGACACCACTACCTGGGATTGTGTTTATTGTCTGTCTCCCCCACTCTATGAGGACAGGGACCTGTTCTGTCTAGTTCTCTTCTGTATTCCTAATGAGAAAAAAAAAACAGATCTGACCCATAGTAAGTGCTCAGTGTTTACTGAGTAAATGAGTTCCTGCGAGTCTTAGCCATAACTCCAAGTTTAAATATTTCTGGAACCTAGTCTTATTTATAATTCCAAAACTAAAGATATTCTGCGTCCAACTCCAACGTTTTCTTTTGTCCTTATATCATTATTCTGATCATTATCTCTCACCCCATGCTCACACACAGGCAGGTGCACACAGAATGATGATCCAGATTCCAAATGATGTAGGAAGGGCTTTGGCACTGTAATCCCATCTGTAAGAGGTCTCAAGGATGCGTTTTGGTTAAAAAACATTGAGAAATGTCAACTGTCCATGTGAAAGAAGGGGTTCTGTTGGGAGTGGGCACTGAAGTTTCCAGGCTTCCTCTTAGTAACCCCAGCTTTTTCATCCATCTAGCCCTAAATCCCAAACCTGGGAGGTATTCTTTTTTAAAAAAAAATTTTTTTAACGTTTATTTATTTTTGAGACAGAGAGAGACAGAGCATGAATGGTCAGAGAGAGAGGGAGACACAGAATCAGAAGCAGGCTCCAGGTTCTGAGCTGTCAGCACAGAGCCCAACGCGGGGCTCAAACTCACGGACCGCGAGATCACGACCTGAGCCGAAGTCAGACGCTTAAATGACTGAGCCAGCCAGGTGCCCCACTGGGGCACTCTACCATCTACCATCACTCTCCCTTTTCTTACAATTTACCTGAGGGCAGGTAATTTTGCCTCTATGTACCTCATTCATTCCTCTGTCCAGTCTCCATAGCATTTGTCCTACTTTAAGCCCCTTTGTCAGCCTAGCTATTGAAACAACCTTCTGAATAGTCCCCTGTCCCTTTTCTTCTCTCTCCCAGCCACTCACTCCACAGGTACTGGAGTAATCATTCTTAAGTGTGTACCATAGGTTGTTTGGGTCCAGCTTCAGATCCTGTTCCTTTTTTTTATTATTATTATTTTTATTTACTTTTTTTTTTTAGAGAGAGAGAGAGAGAGAGCATTTGAACATGAGCAGGGGAGGGGCAGAGAGCAAGGGAGACAGAACCTGAGGCAGTCTCCAGGCTCTGAGCTGTCAGCACAGAGCTTGACTGGGGGCTCAAACTTGTGAACCTCAAGATCATGACCTGAGCCGTAGTCGGATGCTTAACCGACTGAGCCACCCAGGTGCCCCTAGATCCTTTTAACAAACTTTTTTATTTCCCATGCCAGACTCCCACTTCACACTATAATAACTCCAGTCTACCTCTTACCCGGTTCTATTTACTTGTTTAGGTGTCCGTCCCTTACACTAAAAAAAAAAAAAAACAAAAAACAAAACTATAAGCTTCTCAAGGATGGGAATTTTTTCACTCCAGGCTCTCCAGCCCAGCACCAGGCCCTTGGTGGGCCTAATAAACACTGAATCTTGCTCAAAAGTCTTTGCTGGATCTCCATTGCACGTAGCAGTAATTCTATAGAACTCACACTAATCGATGAAGAAGCCAGCTCTCATCCCAAAAGAAACAAAAAGACTGCTTTTCCAGAAAAGAACACATCCAGTTTTATAGACATTCTGTGATCGTGTTTCTTGTTTATGATGTTTTACGGACACAAATATTGCAGTAAGGTTACTAGAAATAAATTGTATTGCTACAACTAAAAACACAAATCAATACATAAAATATTTTTCTCAGTAATGGAAAAGTTAGATAAAGTTGTTGGCTGTAACTTTTAGTGCTGTAAAGATAAAACACAGAGGTAAGGCACCATTTAATAACTAGGTAAGGTATGAGAGTAACATACACAGCAATGAGTCAGACTGTGTGTGCTTCCCGGCCTCCCCTCAGGAAAAATCTCAATGGGACCTCAGCCTTTTTTTATTCTATTCTGTCTACCTGGAAAGCCTTACTTCACCTAATGTACCTGGGAGCTAGAGAAGGGAAGGATTCCTGTGCACTGAAAAGCAAGTAAAACTTAGACTCAGGATGGACGTGGAGGTTCAAGTGGTCCCATACAATCATTCCACAGTGGAGGTTTTTGCACCGGTGTAGAGGAAAACATTGTAAATAAAAGCATGGACATTAAGGTGGCCCATGGTGGGTATAAGGAGAATGTGGAAAGAAGGAACAGAACTACCATTTTTACAGCTGCTTTTTCTCATTTGATCTCAAAGCAACAAAGGGTAGGCAATGTTATTTGCATTCAATCTGAAACTTCTCTTTATTCTTTCAACAGATATCTTCTGAACACCCAATATGGACACAGCCGTTGCCCTCAAGGAGAAGGATACCTGCAAACAGGTGGCCCCGATCAAGGAGAAAATACGCAAGTAGCACAAGTTGGTATAAAATCATATGCAATACTGACATTTTCAGGGCCTTAGTTAAAATGTGGCTGTCATGTGGGAGAGAGTGGGAACTACTGAGAAATTAAGGAAAACAGCTTTTGGTATTCAGAGAGCAGTAGCTTTCTTCTCTATGCCCTTCTCATCTCCACCCAAAATCAAAATGGTTTAAAGCATGCCTTGAACAATGAGAAAAACACCATGTGCAGATCATTCCTTACCTACCCTGGAGTCTAGTACATCTGCCAAAACAGCAGCGCCAGGAGGCCAAGCCCAAGTCCTGTGACGCACTGGGGGCTCATTTTCTGAGCTGATCCTGAAGGATAGATAAGGAGTTTCATCAGGCAGTGGGGGTGGAAGGAGAGAGCTCACCAAGCAGGCAAGTTAGAGAGATATTCTGGGCAAAGCGAACAGTTTGTGCAAAGGCGTGGAAGCATGAGAAACCATAATAGTTTAGGGAAGCCACGAGCTTTAGTGTGAACGGAGGCAAGTATGGCAGCAATTACCAGGAAATGAGGCTGCAGAGATATATTGGTCCCATGTTATGAAGGACCTTGTCTGCTACCATAAGGAATAGAAAATGACTGTGCTGTGCTCTCCCAATGCGGGGTACTGTTACATAAAATAAAGAGAGATACAGTTGGAAATGTGGATGGGGCTCGATTAATGGCAAAGCCGAGGAGTCTGGGTTTTAACTGGCAGACCGTGGAGCATCATCTAGATCTGGGATCTAACCTGAGGCGGGGAACTGCAGGACCCCCTTCACACGCTTGTGTCTTACACCTGCTAGCTCCCGGGTGTTTTCGGTGTTGGTAAACTGCTTCCCGAGTACCAGGGCTTACCTGTGTGGTGTTTACCCCGCAAACTGATGAAGCAAGTGTTTCCTAGTTCTTGCTCCCAGACAAGGGGGACCTTCCCTCCGGCATTCTTCAGTTCATCTGCTCAGTGGACTAGCGCCATCGATACGCTTAGGTTATATAAAGTTTATCAAGTAACAATATGTGGCCGCCTGGACAGAATTTGTTTCATGACCTTCTCATTCCTAAGTGGCTACCTCCCAACACAGAGGATAACTATTTTTACATGCGCCCCTTGGCCCACGGGGTGACCTTATATCTTCAGTACCTTTTCAGACAGGAATTAGGAGGTGGGGAAGCCGCCGCAAAGGCCCAGCCCACGCACTCTGCACAGCCACCTCCCGCCATGGGCATTGGCCTGGCAGGCTTTCGGAAAAGAACCCCAGGTCTTCCTCCCTGTCTCCAGACCAGGCTCTCCTCTGCCCAAGGCCCACATTGATTAATTGCCCCTTTTAATAGCACGGCCTCAGTCTTTAGGGAGGAAGGCGTCACATTTGCTCTTCCCCTTGTAAGAACGGGGCCCAATTCATTCTTGTCCAGGCAGCATAATAAATAACCTGCCCCCGTTGGCAGGGAGTTTATTAGAGACTGATGGGACATTTAACAATAACTGGGGGCCTGTGATTTATTAGGTAGGGAGGTTCATGGCGTCTCCAAAGACTGGGAATGTGGAATTTAATTGATAAAGTGACAGCAGCAATGAGATGCACTCAATAGAATATGCATTTGAGGGATTCTCTTTGGAGCTGTCAGGAAGGGTTTCTGCTAATCATATTCAGCTTCCGCGGATGGTGGCGTCTGCCGGATATCTGGGTGAGAGACAAATGGCAGGGAGGGGACTCGGAGAGGGGCCCGGGGAGGGATGCACCTGTCAGTTGCCCAGCCCGATGGAAGAATGTGACACAAATGAGCAAAAGGAAACAGGATTCCCATCACCCTGAGTGAGGACTCTTCAAGAGGCCTTCGTCTCTCTCCTGTGAGCCGCTCGGAGAGAGCAAGAGGCGCCCGAGCACCCACTTCCTGGAAAAGGACGGAAATGAAAGAGTTAAATGGCAAGATGAGAGATCTGTTCCGGAATCTCCCTAAGCCCTGAGGCTTCTGCACCAGAGACCCCCTGCCTTGCTGTCCAGCTCCAGACGCTCACACACACAACACACACACTGCCGAGCGCCACAGTTCGTTACCCACCTGCCCCCCATACGGCAGTTTCCACACAGCCTCCCTCGAACCCCTGGTTCAGGGGGCAGCTCCTCCTGTCACAGCTGCTTTCGTGCCAAGAACAGAGCCACAGAAACTCTGATGGAGTCTCACCTTTGTTTGTTGTTGCTGTTTCCCAGCTCTGGAGACCCCAGAATCCAGGCTGAGAACCTGGAAATAAATGCTTGCGGGCTGGCGTGTACAGAGCATTGGCGCACCCCTCCACCCTGTTTCCGAGACCCGGTGTATCTCCGAGGGCCATCGATAATGGCGCTGGCACTAGCACAGCTCTGTCCTCAGGCAGTCCTGAGCCTTTCCAAGGCAGCTCTGCTCGAATTTTCTATCCCTCCATCCCTCGGGCTGTTGCTCAGCCTTCAACCAGGCCATGTAAGGCATGAGAGGGGCTTTCTCAGGCCAGTCTGCTTCCCTCCTTTGATCCTCATGCATCTATTCTTAGGTCCCAGGAGACCAGTCTGCCTCCTTGTTCCCTTCAGGGAGAGAAAGGGAGGGGGAAGCTACAGCCAGGGAAGAAGAAGTAATTGTCACTGTCTAATCTGAGCCTCGGTGGTGACACTGAGGGACCTCTGAGCAGAATGGATACAGCAACTGGTTTGATTAAATCAAGCCTCTCCCACAACCTTGTTAAATTAAACTGACAGGCCGAGAGCAGACGCGGGAGGGCAGAGGGATCATCGCCTCGGGTGGGGGCAGAGGAGGCCCAGAGCCGAGGTTGGTAAGAAGATCAGATGGTAGCAGAGCGTCAGCCTGCCCTTTCCCTTATTTGCTGACTACAGATACGAGCTGAGATTTATGGATGTGAGATGCTTAAGTACCTGTCTGAGCACAGGCTGTGAAACCGACGCCGAGGCAGACGGCTGCCTCCCCGTGGGCTCTGCAAATTCCCTTGGCATTCGGGCCTCACATTTGCAGCCGTGCTCTTGACATTTCAAAGGGCCTCTAAATATCTTGCCTTTACAGCAGGCAGGGAGCAGAGGAGTTGTTTGCCCCACTTTACAGTTAGAGCAACCGAGGCACAGAGGGATTCCAGGGCCAACCAGAGCCATGCAGAGACAGGCCGGCAGAGCCAGTCCAAGACCCCAGGTCTTCTGCCCGCCGCTTCTGGCCCACATCGCCTCCGACGTCCTGCCATATGGCAGCATTTTCCAGGGCTTAGTCCCTGGGCTGCCATCTCTTCTCCCACCCACCAAAGAAACGTAAGCCACACAGCTTGCTTTGTGGGCTGTCAGGAAAATGCCAACTCCCGACTGGCTTAGGGCAGCCCACCTGCAGAGCACACAGCTAGCTTCCAAAGGCCATGAGGCCATTCTGTCGCACTCATGTCACGCGCCCCCGTGCCCAAGCCCTTGTGAGCCATTTCCACTGCACCTAATTACAAGTCAGGGGAGAGGGGGTACGAGAGAGAGATTGTTAGCCACAACAGCAACAGCAATAGTAGAAGGATAACACTGATACCCCTGCTGGCTTCCTCACCTGTCACCCAGTTCCTCACCTGCCAAAGCTAATTTTCCACTCACCAGTGGGTGAGAGCTCATTTCGGAGCGGCTGAGCCACACGTACCCTCACATACATACACGGGTTCACGGTGCCATTGTGAACAGAGTACTGCCTCCCCCAGGATGCCCTTGTTCTCACTTCGGATGCACTCCAATGATTTGTTCATTGACACCTCCAGCCCTCCCCAGTCTCTGTCTCCGTAGCGAGGACACTAGGATGGGGATACTACAAAAGGTGGTGCACAGTGATCGCCAGAGCGCACTGTCGGACCTGCCTCCTCCAGAGGCACGCTCATCACACCCCAGTGTCTGATCAAATCCCGCAACGGGGGGCGGGGGGGAGGGACAGGGACAGGAGAACGGGGAGAGGGGCAGACTTTGAACCACGATGAAGGACGCAGGCTCCATGAGAGCCCGTACAAGGTGGTAACATTTGCCTGAGAGGGACAAAACCACTGTAAGCATCACCCACCGGGGGGCGGGTGTGTATGTGCCGCAGCAGATATCGTATCACCGTGCTCTTTCTCTGTGGTTACCGCATGATTTTGATCACCACTCTTGACCCGAGAAAGATAGGAAACAGCAGACAGGCAGATAGGTCGAAGATACTTAGACAAATATCACCAGCCTCTTAAATTCCTCTTTGGTGTTGTCATTGGCCACACCCAAACCCGACATCTCCAATCTACCTGAACTCCTCTTAGGCAAGGAGTTGGACTCCTCTAGAAACACCTGCCAAAGTGAGGCGGAGGGAAAGGCCGTCTTGCCTGGCAGGCGGGGAGGAAAGACCACCGGGCCTGGGTTCCCATGCCGGCTCTGCCTCTGGCCACCTGGGTGATGTACGGCAAATCATTTCACATTTCTGGGCTGCACTTTCCTGACCTGTAAATCATACGCTTGGGTAGGAAATGCAGACTTTTGTTAGAGTTTTAAAATTTTAAAGATCACCAAGGAGAAAACTGAGACCCAAAGAGGTTGAATTACTTGTCTGAGGCTCCACGGTGAGGCAGCCAAGTGACTGAGAGGGTGTGGGTCCTGGAGCGAAAGCCAGAGCTTTGTGTGACCAGAGGGGAGTTCTGGCTCCCTAGCTCCCTTCTTCCTCATCTGCAGAATGGAGGCGATAGGAGCCCCTGCCTCTGAGGGTTTGGGACGAATAGATGAGCGCCTGATACAGGGAAAGCCTTCAATAAATGTTTGCAAGCACTATTTTTAGTGACAGACCAGAGGTTCAGACCCACATGTCTTGACTTCTGGTCTCTCCATGAGGTCACAATCCCCTGATTATCTATAAGGTCCTCCTCAGCTCCCAAATTCTATGATTCCAAGTCAGATAGATTAAAATGCAAGTTACTTCCAAAACCCTCCAGGCAGAGACACAAAAGACCATTTAGGGGATTCATTATTCACTCTCCATTGCCTCAGTCACTTTCTATGGATGATGATTCATGGGGAATAATCACAGCAAAGAAAACCTGTCCAAAGGCAGGGAGAGGGAGGGCAGTAGAAACCAAAACTCCTTTGCATGTGGAGTACCTATTCTTTAAAAGGTATCTTCATTTGTGAAGTGATGACAGTGTCTCTTGGCCTCATTGCCATTCCACTCTGGAACTTGAGGCTTTCTCTTGGTATAGATGGCTCCCATTGGGAGCCACTGCCCACCCTGCCTCCACCCACCCCCCCACCCACCCAGAACCCTGGGGAGAGGGTCCTGCCTTTCTGGTCAAGCAGAAGCCTTCACAGCAGCAGCTGTCACCCTGGCACTGGCTGCCCTAGGGGTCTCTGGCCACACCCCAGGGCTGGCATCTATTCCAGGCTTGGACAGTTCTGCAGTCCCCGCAGAAGACCGGGAGACCCTTGGGAACCAGCCTGGTGGCAGCAGGTATACGGTAAGCCAAACCTGAGATGTGACCTCTTTTTCTCCTCACCCCATGGCCTCAGGAAAAGAAGCAGGTAGCCTTCTTTCTGTCTCGCCGACAAGTCTCTCCCTGGCAGGCTGCCAACTCCTGGTTTTTGCTCACAGCAACCAGAAGCTGGGGGCGGGGGGGGGGGGGGGAGGGGTGGCTGGTAAGTAGTGTGTATCAAAATGAGCTTTCCCTCTGAGTGGGAGGCCATGTAGGTGAGGTTACAGGGAAGCGGGCACAGGGCTGCCAGGGAGCCAGCTGTGGCAGAATGTCCCTGGGAGCGTGCTGAGAACGACTCCCTCTCCCTTTCCATGCAGTTCCCATCTACCGGCATTGGTTTGCACAAATCGCATTAAGTTATTTCCCTGTGCTGTGTGTGCCCTGACATTCTTCAGGTGCTCTTTGCAGTTGAAAAATATTTGCTCTTCCAGTAATGTTTGCAAAATGGAAATATTTGCTTCCCAAGTAGCAATGAGACCATTGCTTAGGCACCACAAGCACAAGACCCATAGCTGCAAATAATTCCAAATAAGGCTCAGTAGCAGCCCATATTTGGACTAGTCTGAATAACTAACTGTTCATTATTTGGACTCGTCTAATTTTGCACTAGTCAGTTCCCTCTGAATTGTTCAGGCGAGATAGCCCATTCATACATGGAGTTTTCCAAAATACTATACTGCTGTTTCTTTCCCCTGCCCCCTCCCCCAACACCTTCCTTCTGTGTTGTAGAAAAAGTTGTAGCCACTGCATGACTGATGGCCTGGCCTTGCAAGGCAGGTGACTTTGTACAAAAGTTAAGGCTGAGAGTGGTGCCTAGTTTGGTACTAGGTGTAAATTCAACCACGGGGTTTGTGGATGGGGGACTAGAACCCTCAGTGGTTCTAGTCATCTTGGTAACCCACCTCAGGTCACACCCTGCATGCTTTCTGCAGAGTAGGTAGTAGAAAGAGGGAACAGGAGAACTTTGTTCCTTCAACATAAAGACCAGTCTCTTTTGGCCTCAGTTGCTCTATAAGTGGGGGGAATGACACTCCATGTTTGAAGACATGAAAGCTAAGGAGCTTTTTCCCCCCATGCCTAGAGTCTTTGATTTCTCTAGCCAGTCAAAAGATTTTTCAAATAAAATCCAAAGTGAATCTTTCCTTTGGAACCAAGGGACCTCTAGCATATAGGCCACTTGGTCCCTCTGCTGTCTCTCCTGATACCAGGATTGTATGAGGCACAGGAGCCCAGTCCCATCTAAGGTGGACAGAGGAATAAAGCTAGAAGTTAGATTGTTTTAAGAATAACTAGGCCTTGCAATCCCTATCAAAATAACACCAGCATTCTTCACAGAGCTAGAACAAACAATCCTAAAATTTGTATAGAACCAGAAAAGACCCCGAATAGCCAAAGCAATCTTGAAAAAGAAAACCAAAGCAGGAGGCATCACAATCCCGGACCACTTTCTTACACCATACACAAAAATAAACTCAAAATGAATGAAAGACCTAAACTTAAGACAGGAAGCCATCAAAATCCTAGCTTCAAAATAAATCAAAATAAAAAGCTTCTAGGGGCGCCTGGGTGGCGCAGTCGGTTAAGCGTCCGACTTCAGCCAGGTCACGATCTCGCGGTCCGTGAGTTCGAGCCCCGCGTCAGGCTCTGGGCTGATGGCTCAGAGCCTGGAGCCTGTTTCCGATTCTGTGTCTCCCTCTCTCTCTGCCCCTCCCCCGTTCATGCTCTGTCTCTCTCTGTCCCAAAAATAAATTAAAAAAAAAAAAAAAAAACGTTGGAAAAAAAAAAAATTAAAAAAAAAAAAAAAAGCTTCTGCACAGCGAAGGAAATAATCAGCAAAACTGAAAGGCAACCTTCAGAATAAGAGAAGATATTTGCAAACGACATATCAGATAAAAAGTTAGTATCCAAAATCTATAAAGAACTTCTCAAACTCAACACCCAAAAAAACAAATAATCCGGTGAAGAAATGGGCAAAAAACGTGAATAGACACTTCTCAAAAGAAGACATCCAGATGGCTGACAGACACATGAAAAAATGCTCAACATCACTCATCATCAGGGAAATACAAATCAAAACCACAATGAGATATCACCTCACGCATGTCAGAATGGCTAACATAAACAACTCAGGCAATAACAGATGTTGGTGAGGATGTGAAAAAGAGGATCTCTTTTCACTGCTGGTGGGAATGCAAACTGGTGCAGCTACTCTGGAAAACAGTATGGAGGGTCCTCAAAAAATTAAAAATAGAACTACCTTATGACCCAGCAATTGCACTACTAGGCATTTATCCACAGAATACAGGTGTGCTATTTCGAAGGGGCACGTGCACCCCCATGTTTATAGCAGCGCTATCAACAATAGCCAAAGTATGGAAAGAGCCCAAATGTCCATCGATGGATAAATGGATAAAGAAGATGTGGTATATATATACAATGGAGTATTACTCAGCAATCAAAAAGAATGAAATCTTGTGATTTGCAGCTATGTGGATGGAACTAGAAATTAGAGAAAGACAAATATTTGAGAGACAAACTTCACTCATACAAGGAATTCAAGATACCAAACAGATGAACATAAGGGAAGGGAAACAAAAATAATATAAAAACAGGAGGGGGACAAAACATAAAAGACTCAAATATAGAGAACAAACAGTGTTGCTGGAGGGGTTGTGGTAGGTGGGATGGGATAAATGGGCAAAGGGCATTAAGGAGTCTACTCCTGAAATCATTGGTGCACTATATGCTAACTAACTTGGGTGTAAATTTTAAAAATTAATTAAGTAATTAAAAAAAGAATAACTAGGCCTCACTCCAGTCCCCTCCTTGCAGTCCCAATATGTTCACACTCAGACACACAGTCTCTGCCCAGCACCTCCAGGCCTGCTTGCCAGGCGAGGTCCTCTGCCTGGTGAGGGACAGTTCAGCAGTGATATCTGAACACATTCCAACAGCACATGTTTATCTCTAGGGTCAGCCTTTCCTGTTGATGCTCAGGAGGTGTGGGGGAGCTGCTGGCAAGCACAGGGGGTGGAGGCCTGAGGGCAGTAGGGATATGGACGCCCCTCTTAGGAGGGTGATGTTATGATGAGGTTTCCAGACTGTGTGTGGCCATGCATGTCTTTCCTCACATCAGAATGAACTTTTCAGCTCTTCTGCTGTCAGTGGAGACGGGCACAGCCTCACCCAGGGATGCATCTTCCAGAGGGCGGGCTAAGATGCACTGGGTGGGGACCTCCAGGTGGGGGCCATGGGATATGGAGCCAGGAGAACGGCCGTGTTTCCATTGTTTACTGTAGGATGTGAGCTCTGTTGGGACGCAACTGGTTCTGCCTCTCCCTTTGAGCTCAGTCATTGGTGCCAGGACCTCCAGGCTTTGGCAGTGGGACAGACAGGGCCACCCTCCCTGAGTAGGTGGGCAAACCCCATGAGTCTGACACCCTTAGACACCATTTCCAGGAGTTGCGCCCCCTCCCTCAGGAAAAGTACCCACCACACTTACCCCACCAGCAGGGGGCAAATGCTGAGCTACCATTTAGGGGTCCTCCCCCCATCCCCGTCCCCACCCCCGCCCACCTCTGGGTGGCTTTGAGAAAGTATGTTCATAACCAATCTCAGACCTTTGATATGTTCCTTATTTTCAAGTGAGATAATTTCATCTTCCCTCCAGGCTGAGTTTTGAGGGGCAGGAGAGAGGGTCGAACTATTTGATTCTTCTTCAGCAAAAATGAATCATGTCCCACATCCCCCATTCTCAGCCTAGGGATATTTACCCATGTTTATATAACTATGGCAACAGGCTTTATTCTCTGCCATTTAAACCCTTAAAAAAAAAAAAAGAAAGAAAGAAAAGAAAAATGGAAAGCAATCCATTTCCCTGTTCCTGCCTCCTGGTCTACCCAGATGACAGAGCTATTCCTGCAGAAGCAAGGTAAGAGAAAGAGCCCCACATGTCCTGGTATAATGTCAGCCTTCTCCGAGGGTAAGTTTGCAGTGGCCCAACCTCATGAAAGGCCTTATGAGTTTAACAGTCACTTTCTACCAAAATCCTATGGGAACCACACAGTAATAGCACCTCTGACTTGTCTGGGACCTCTCTTTTGAGCACCACGCTGAGATTAGGGACATCGATTTTCTTTTTCTTGCCATCTCCTTGACCTTAAAAGGGGATGGATTTCGTAATGTGTATAACTGTCGTGTCACTACGTCAACCACCTGAAACTAACATGTCAACTATCTTTCAATTAAAAATATTTTTTTTAAAAAAAGTGGATGGAATGCCAGCTGGCTTTGCTAACAATATATTCTTCATCTCTGAGATGGATTCCTCTTGTCCTGACTACTTCACAGATTGTTGTCAAAATAGAGTTTTGTAAGGAGTGTAAAAGTGTTAATTAGACTCACATAGGTTTAACTAGAAGCAAGAGAAACTGAGGCCAGGAACAGGGAAGCATCTGTGTGAGGACAACTGTGCTGTCAGAGGCCTAGGACACCCAACCACCCAGTCTAAACTTGTTACCAGATCAGCCTGCACCTCTTGGAGTTTGAACTACAGCCACCCTCTTACCTTCCAAGAGGACCCTGGTCCAAGTGCTCTCAGGGATGGCAAAACCCAGGCTTAAACTTGCCTCTAAAGACTATGGGAACCACAGACTCACAAACGTTTACTCATTGCCTCCTGCAGCAGTCACTGTGCTGGGTGCTGGAGATCTCAGAGTGAGCAAGGCCCGCAGGGCTGGGGAACTCTTGTGTGGTGGTTCTCCCACGTAAGTCTATGTGTGGATTATGTTAGCGGCCAGGTCCCCCTTTCTATCCCCATCCAAAAAGACTCAACTCCAGAATGGTTCAGCAGGTCTGGGGACCGCAGCTCCGTCCTTGGGGGTGGCTCCCACTGTGAACATGCTTCGGGTACCACGGGAGGGTCCCCTTGGGAATCTCTGTCTCCCAACTGCAAGGAAGCCTGTGAGTGGGTCGCAGGGCCACGTGGACTGGAGAGGCCAGACTCACTCAGGTAACGGAAAGACCCGGAGAGCAGAAGTAAAAGGTAATTCAAGCTCGGCAGCTTGGAAACACCTCCCTAGATTGATTCTCAGCTCCTTCCTGCAACAGTCGGGTTTTCTGATCCACGCCGGATCCTGAGCAGGGACCCCGAAGGGATCCCAGGCACCCGGGCTTAGGGCTTAGCAAACGGCCACCAAGACTCAGACTTCCGAGGGAGTTCTCACCCATCTACGCCTCTTCTTTCTTTTCTCCATCCATCCGCTACCGCTGCCTCCGCTTTGTCCAAAGAGGGGCACTAAGGTCTAGGACAAAAGACATGGGCGAGATCCCCTGTAATTGAGGAGCTGGGGTTAAGTGGAGACATCCGAAGGGACTCTGTAGAGTCTTCATTTCTAAAGATGTTCGT
Source organism: Panthera tigris (assembly GCF_018350195.1). Classification (NCBI taxonomy): domain Eukaryota; kingdom Metazoa; phylum Chordata; class Mammalia; order Carnivora; family Felidae; genus Panthera; species Panthera tigris. The sequence goes on along the minus strand of NC_056667.1, from coordinate 94,580,514 downwards.
TTTTACGCACCGCCCCCCCCCCCCAACCCGCCCCTTGTCTTTCAATAGTAAGCAGGAGTGGCACCCTTTCCTGACCAGGATCGGAATGAATGACCACAGCGCCTGCATTCACTCTGCACCTTCTCACGCGTCTGCAAGGTTCTGTCTCGGAGACCCCAAATTCTGCCTGGGGCAAACTTTCTCCCGTTAATTGTCTTGAGATAACACGTCGCTAATTACCCTAATTACTCTCCGGCCCTGCAACACCGTCCCCCGCGGGCCAGGGAGGGTGGCGTGGCGCCTGGGCGCGGGGAGGGACCAGTAATCCTGGCCGCACGCGGAGGCTGGTCCAGAGCTCCGCTGGAAGGAGAACCCAGGCCGGCCTGCGGCCCCTCTTGGGTCCTCCTGCCGCAACTCCTGTGTCCATTGAATAGAACCCGAGCAGCTTGGAGTCGTCCCCCCTCCCCGTCCCTTGAGCAAGAGTTAGGATAACTGACGCATATGGAATACTGGGGAAGAGAAAGGCCTATTCCTCCACTCCCTGCCCACCCTACTGAAAGCAGCCCCCCCCCCCCCATTCTACTACCCTGTTTCATGTTTTCACAAAGAATCACTACTGGAGAGTACCGTGTTTATTTATTTTAACCTGTCTCATCCCTCCCCTTCCCCTACCCCACGCACGTTCTTGAGAGCAGAGATCTTGCCTGTCTTAATTCGGTATCATACCCCAGACTTACACGTGGCGGGGAGTCAGCAGAGCCTCTAACAGCCTTGTGTTAAATAAGTCTGTGGACCGAGCAGCGGCTCCTCAGCTCCAGGATGAAGACTGGGCTGGGAGGAGCCTACACTTGGAGGTGAGACGGACCCACACTTCCAGACTTCCAGCACACTTCCAGAGTTCAAAAGAACTGCTGATTGGCTGCTTTGGTGGAGGATGTTCCTTTTCTGATCGGAGTATGGGAAACAGGGTTGAAACTAAGGCACTCTTACTAAGGCCGCTTCCCAATGCCCACTCATAAGACGGTGCTCTCTATCACCAAACGGGGGTCACGTGCTTTGTTGGGGGATGTCGGTACAATCTGGCGGCACGATACCCCCAGCCGTGTGGGCCAGGACTAGGTGTCCCGCGGCCAGCCCCCAGCAGCGGCTGCCCTAGCCCTGTGCGACCACCCGCTGCTGGATCCACTCGCTGCAGCCCAGCCCGCGCCCCCCCGTGCTCCCTTCTCATTGGCTGAAGGCATCCCCCCTGAATTCTCATAGGCTGTCGCACTTTTCCTCCGCCCCCCTCACGGACCGCGCGCCGCGCCAGCCAGGGAAGCTGCTCTAAGTCCGGGCCTTGGAGCGGAGGCTCGGCTCGGCCCTGCGAGAGGCGCGGAGCGCGGGGGCCGGGGGCCGGTGTTCCCACCCGGGGACGCTCTTGTGGAGCCGAGCCCGGCAAATGGGCGCAGGAGGAAGAGAGCAGGGAAATGGACTGCTATTTGCGCCGCCTCAAGCAGGAGCTGGTAAGAGCGCAGCAGGCGCCGGGGGCCGGGGGGACTGCTCCGCCCCGACGGCACCTGGCCCCCGCCCCAGGCCGGCCGGGGAGCTGGGAGTATTCGGGCGGGGGAAAGCCAGAGAGGACGGGACGGACAGGCAGAGGGCAGGGCCTGTCCCGAGGGAAAGGGCCGCGAGGAAACTTGGAGCGAAGATTTGTGAGTGAGGCAGACGCGAGCAAGTGACGGAGACCTAGCGACCCCAAACCCAGACTGAAATGCGCCCAGGGAAGTCGCTGGAGAAACGGGGGCACACTCCCAGACGGACAGACGCGCGGGAGCGGGACGCCCGGGCCGGCTTCTGGGGCCGCTCGGGGCGCCGCGGAGCGCGCGGGGCAGGCGGGGCGCGGGGAGCAGGGGCCGGGCGCGCGGGCCGGAGGGCAGACGGGGACCGCTGGCTCGCGGGGAGCTGGCACCGCCTGGGGCCCCCAGCCCCGCCGGGCTTGGCAGAGCTGGCGCGGCTGCGGGGGCAGGCTGGGCCGGCTGTCTGCCCGGGCTTGTCTGCCAGCAGGGAGGGGGCTGGCAGCTGGAAGGGCGGGGGAGGGCCCCGCGCCGGAGGAGGGGCGCCGCCTGGCAGATAGCGAGCGGAGCTGCGGGGGCCCGGCCAGATGTCGGGGCTGGGCGTGGGGAGTGCGGAGGGAGCGTGCGGAGGCCAGGGGTGCAGAGGTCGGGAGACGGATCTCAGTCTGGGACCCGGGCATCACCCAAGTCGGGGGCGGGGTGCTTCCAAAGCTCTGTGAGGCTGATTCTCGCCGATTTCATATACCACCAACCCCCCCCCCCACCTGCCACCTTTCCTGTTCCTGCAACCACCCGAATTCACACAGATATGCACACCCCCCACCCCGGCCCCTGGGCCCACCTCTCTGTCCACCCAGCTCCTTCCTGTGTCTTTGCCCCTGCCTCTTTTTGTCCCCTTTAGTGTCTCTTGGAGTGGACCTCTCCACTCCTCACTTTTCTCCCGTCCTCTTTCTTCCCACTTTCCAAAGCCAGGGACACCCAGGCTCTCAACAGCAGACCTGGACCCATGACTCTCCAGATTCCGTGACAGACTCTCCCACTAAGGCCTGTAAACTCTACACTCCCTTCCAGCAGCTACCCCCCCCCCACCCCGCCCCGGAAACTTGGCAGCTGTATCTGGGGCCAGTTTTTTTGGGGGGGGGGGTGGGGAGGGCAGCTTGCCGAGCAGGTGTTCTCACTGATGCTTCCTGGTCAAGGCTCCCAGGCACTCTTCCTGTCTGTCCCACTCCAGGGTCTGCCTTCTCAGGTCAATGGTCACTTCTCTGGGACTTCCTCCTCAAGCCCTTTTTGTGGTGACACACAGATGGTAAAGTTACCCAGAGAAATGCTGCTTCTGGAAGGGACAGAAGAGTCTCCACCATGTTCCTTCCCACCCTCATTTTCACATGCTTCCCATGTCAGTTTCGGATGGTCAGCCCCAGTCCACACATACACAATTCTGACTCTTCCCATTCATTTGTCCAATACCAGAAAGAAAGGTCAAGGTCATCACAGATAATGTCTGAAGTCCAAGGCCCATGCTGAAAAAAAGAGAATCAAATAGAGTCCTCTTTTTATGCTTGGAATCTGGGACCACACCACCCACCTCAGGATATGCCTTAATAGAGGGTTTGTGGGTGTTCCTGGCATAGGCTTGAATTTTAAAATCCTACTGATTTGCATTTTTTATAGCACCCTAGGTGGGAGGGGGGGTGAGGGGAGGAAGACAGTCTGTGGATGCCAGGAGAATAAAAAAGGCAAATAGGAATCTGCACTGAGCTGAGCTCCAGGTCTTGATTTGCACCCTCTCCTGCCAAGGACTTGAGCCCCCAGTCCCTGGGAGGAGGAAGGGGAGAGACTGAAGTCACTGAGCTCCCCATTAGCTTTCATTTGGCCCTTTGTCTGAGCAGCTTCAGCCTTTGACTCCCTTGGCGAGGAAGCCAAATGCCTGGCCTGGGGCCCAGAATGACACTCAGATGGGAGAGTTCTGCACCCTCCCCCCCCCCTTGGTGCCCCGCCTCCTCCCCGGTGCCAGTCTGCCCAGAAATGAGACAGAGCAGAGTGACAGGCAGAGGTATTAGAGTCTCACTCACTCCCTGACACCTCAGCCCAGTGCTTAGGTAGCTGAACCACATCTCAGTGCCTCAGTTTTGCCAATGGGAGTAAAGAAGAAAGTAGAGCTGAGTTAGCCCATCTGGGTCCTTTGGCTCCTCTAAGGACTGTGGGGATTGAATTCAGTGCACCTTGGTTGTGACTGGGATGGAAGGTTCTTGCTTTTTATACCCCAGGTCTGTAACAGGCATACAGTCGTTTTATGTCATGAGCTGGTGAGGGTGGGGGCAGGCAGTAGGGCTTGTGTGTTTATTCTAGGCAGAATCTTCCCCACCGCCGCAGAGGAGGACTGTGTGTTGCCTGGCTTTGTCCTTAGGTTAGTAGATGCCCAGGAAGGGCACTCATGTAATACTTGTCGAGTTCTACATTCATTTATGCCACTAAATCCCTTCAAGAAGCCTGCGTCCTACAGACACTGGGTTAACCTGCTGGAAAAGGAAACATTAACAGGTTGTAAAATAATTTTTGTTAAGGGTGTTCTGTGGCCCTGTCCTTGTCTCAGAAAATCTAGATGAGAAAAGTGTGTTCCTGAAGACCAAAGTAAACAGAATTCCTTAATTTCGTGGAGCAGAAAATTCACACTGTAGGGGCGTCTGACTTGGGCTCAGGTCATGATCTCACAGTGTCGGGCTCTGTGCTGAAAGCCTGGAGCCTGCTTCGGATTCTGTGTCTCCCTCTCTCTACCCCTTCCCTGCTCACACTCTGTCTCTGTCTCTCTCTGTCTCTCAAAAATAAATAAAACATTTAAAAGAGTTTAAAAAAAATTGCACTCTAACAAGTGAGCACTGTGGGGGGCGGGGAGGCTAAGGGTTTGGGGATCCTGGCTTGATTAGCTTGATGTCTAGAGAACTGGCCTTTTCCCCCTGCCTCGAAGAGGACAGAGATCAGGTTTCAGGGATGAAATGTGGCAGGAGAGTAGCAGCAGCTGACACACTTCTTCATTAGGATGAGGGGGTCAGGGCTGCAACAACCCAGCAGGGAACATATCTCTCTCCCCTCCAGCCACCACAGAGGGGCCCTGCACGAACACAAGGCCTTGGGACCAGCTGTTCCTACACACTCCTCCCTTGAGGGCTTCCAACAAATGGGGTAGACACAGAAACACAGAAGAAGCAGACATAAGATGCTCACGGGGTTTGCCTCATGAGTCAGTATCAGTGGAAAGCGAATAGAGTGTGTAAAGGTTGAGTGATAGGGGCTCATGAAGTCCAGCCATGCCAGGAAGTCTTCCTGGAGGAGGAGGAGGTTGATGGAGGCCACCTCCTGCAATATCCGTCCTAGCTTAGGCATGATGAAGCAGCAGAGGGGCTTCTCTTGGGCTGGAGAAGGTCCTTCTAGAACAACTTGGTATTCCTAGAAGGCAGTTACCTGGTCACAAGGCCAGGAGGTTCTGACATGTGGAGGAGGACCAGGACCTAAAGGCAAGAAAAGGAGCAAAGAAAGTGATGAAGAGATATGGGAGGAATAGCCTTCAGTTCTCGGCCTCCTTTGATGTTTAGAGCTGGGGTCGGGTCCGTAAGTGAGGAGTGTGGAGCATGGGATTCGGGGGCAAGCCAACTTGAATTCACATCCTGGCTCAGGATGTGACCCAGGCAGATTACTTAACCCCTCTGTGCCTTGTTTTTCTCATCTGTAAAATGGGTTTTTTTTTAAATACCTACCTGCTACAGCTGCTGTGAAGATTAAATGATTGATGTCTGTCCTTAGCACATAATACCATGCACATTGTGTTGTAGGCACTCAGCAAACTCTGGATGGATTGATCGGGCTGGTGTGCATGAGTCATTCATTCACAGAACACATTAATGGAACTTGCCCTATGTTTAAAGCACTTTACCAGACACTGGTACTGTAGTTACAAATATAAACAGACACAGATTCCGCTTTCAGGGAACTCGCAGTTCAATAGGGGAGATGATGATGATAATAATAATAATAATAATAAGTGTTGATGTTAACATTTATTGATATGCTAGACATATAATGTATCATGTCACTTAATTGCCAAAGCAACCTGGAGACGTTGTACTTCCATTGTTCTCATTTTATAAATGAGACATGGGGAGGTCAAGTGACTTGGCCAAGGTCATCGAGCTGGTATGCATGCATGTGTCCAGCAGAGAGACAGAGGGTGCTTGCTACGTGAGAAGCACGAGTTCAGTGCTCTGAGAAGGGAGAAATGACCTCCAGCCAGGGGATCGGGAAAAGCTTTGTGGAAGAAGTAGCATTTGAGCTTGACCTTGAGGGATAAGCTGGGATGCGAAGAGGAGGAAAACCACATTCCAGGCAGATCATGAAACAACAGGAGTGAAAGGCAACCGAGATGGAAGTAGCAAGGACGTCCGGATGCCTTCTGGCGGGGATGTTCGAAGACTACTTCCGTCTGGTAGAACATAGGGTATGGGCAGAGAAAGAGTGAGCAACGGGGCTGAAAGAGTTGCTGAGAGCAGTCTATGGGGCACCTTGAATGCCATGCTAAAAAGTCCGCTCTTCTCTCTATGCACTGCAAGAAGCAGGCCGAGAACAGTGCCCTGGGATCCAGGAGGTGGGTGGTCTGGGGCGGAGGGTGGTGGGTGGGGGGAGGAAATGGAGGCAGAGGCTGAGTTAGGTGGTTATCACAAGAGCCCATGAAGGAGAGTATGAAGGCCTGAACAAGAACGAAGAAGAAGGTTACTTCTGGAGGCCCCCTGGATGCCCAAGGAATTGGGACTGCCTGCTTTGGAGAGGAGCTAAAGCTGTCAAGGGCGAAGGGCGTGGTGAGGCTGAGAGGCAAGCTCCCCGCAGGGCGAGATTGGGCCCCTCTCTCCACGTGTCTGCCTCTTGCCCAAGCGCACGGGTCCCTGTAGATGGTTCCGTCGAGAGCGGGCTCACCCATTTCACACTTCCTTCTTTCTTTACCCTCCTCCCTCCTCCAGCTCTTTGGCACAGTTTCTATTTTACCTTCCTGTCGTGCGTTCCCGCCAAGAGCAAGGGACTGTGAAGGTCCCTATTCACTGGACTGCAGAATGGGCCACTTGGCAAAAGCGGGGCCTTTTCCCGTTTCCGGCCCTGAACCTCCTTGTAGCTTCCAGAGGGGCTGAAAGGAACTGTGTGGGGATCTTGTGAGTAATGGGGGTGGGGGCAGCGAGGCAGGGCCCACTGCCAGGTCCGTGGGCAAAGCTGGAGCCCGCGTCAAAGGATTCTGGCTGAGCGGGGAGAGGGCGTGAGATGGACGGATGGAGGGCGCAGCTGTGGGATCAGTCAGGGGCCTAGGAGAGGGCTTGGGAAGGTTGCCGAGGATGCTGGTGTCACTTTCCCATCCCCATGCCTCCCATACCACAAAGGCCCAGCGAGTGCCAAGGGGGACGGTGCTGTCCATGGGCAGCTGACCCCACACTACCCCTACCCCTCGAAGGCTCAGTGCTGCAGGGCCAGGATGGCGGGGTCTGCTTCCTGGCGGCATCTTCCCCCTCAGCTCCAGACAGACAGTGCTTTTTCCTTCTTCAGATGATTCAATGAAGAGGCGCTGTCAGTGGAAAGGAACTGAATTAGGTCTTGGAGTCCCTCCAAGACTTCGTGCTCTTCCTCCCCGTATGATGGTAATTGCACTTTGCATGTCAGATTGGCTATCCTGGTTTCTTCTCGCAACAACCCCACGAGGCTGAGAAGTCAGATCGTGATGACTCGGAAAGCCCACTGGGCTGGAGCAAGAGGGCCAGGCTTGGGGTCCCAGTCCTCCCAGGAATCCTTCCCAGTTTTCGAACCCCAGGCAATAGATCCACATTTCCACCAGGGGCGCTCAGGATGACATTAAGATCTGATACTCAGATGAAAACCTTTTCATTTTAGATCCTTACTCTCTGTTTATGGCAAGTGCTATGCGTTTCCTATAAGTTCCTACAGAAATGCATTTATGTATACAAACAGATTTATGTAAAGCATTAAATGGGAGACTAGGTGATGAGGAGATATGGTGAAAACCACGCAGGAAGTCCAGGGAAGAATGTCGAGGAAGAAAACGAGCATCTCGGATCCCGTTTCTTCATCCATAAAGCAGGGTCACCAGCTTGCCAGAGTCACCGTGGGGTCCGGCAAAGCACGAAGGAAGGATGCACACCGCATACACACAGGGAATCAGCATTTCACAGCCACAGCCCTCTGCCCGAGGTTATGCGGCCCAGTTAGGCAGCTGGGACTCCCCTGGGGCTCCTCACAAACGCCAGGAAGGTGCCCAGCGCCCATCCAGCTGGATTCAACTGCAGCAGGAGAGACTAAAGTTTGACGTGAAGACCATATTTAGAATGAAACATTTCGAGGCCCAGGAGGTGCTGGGGGGCTAGGAGGTGGGTGGTGGCAGTTGTGCTTGTGAGGAGGCCTGCGAGGAGGAAAGAACTTCCGTGGTCTTTCTCAGCAAGGAGCCCCACACCGGTCTCTGGGATATGCTGTCAGGGGCAATATGTTCGATGGTGGAACAGGCCAGCTCCTGCGCGTGCGCGGCAGTGAATGTGATTGGGGGTGGGCACGGGGGGTGGCTGCTAGACCCACTGCCACTCGGACTAATCAAACCAATTAGATCCTCTTAGGACCTGTCCAACCGACCCCTGAAGGCAAGCTGGGTATGACTGGGTCCCTGTCCTGAGGGAGCACCGGAAGCCCTGGCACTGGGAGGCCAGAGAGGAACTCAGTCCCCTACAGCCTAGAGATTGGGATTAGTGATGACCATTTCTAGTTGGGATTTTCTCTGGCTCCTCTCCTCTGCTCCCACCCCACGCTGCTCCATCTTGGGTTCCCGAGGCAGGAGAAACCCTGGGATCTGAGAAGGTCCCACGCCCCGAAGACAGCAGCTTGCCCTCTGGCTCTTTCTCCCTGGGTGACATCATTCCCCCTTGGGGCCAGGAAAGGCAGCTCCTCTCAGTCAAGACCCAGCTGATGCTCCTGCCTCCCCACTTCCCCCGGCCCTCCCCGCTTCCCACACTTCCTCCTTCTCTCGTCCTCCTTCTCACAGCTGCCTTCTGCCCTCAGTGTCAGCACCCTCGCTGGTGGGCAACAGGATGCGGAGCTTTCCTTTCCTTCCTTGCTCTTCCTTTGGAGGGGGCCGGGGGGAGGACAGAAGGGACAGGACAAGAGCTGTGTTTCTCCTTGATCCCACCAGGTAGATGAATGGAGTCCTGTCACGACTGTGTGTTAAGGTCCACTGAGGAAGACGTGTTCTGGAAGTTCTCAGGAAGTCTTAAGATAACCACCAAAACTCACCTCCAAGCCACGTATAAACACTCATTACGTCACCTAATCTGTCCAGAGCTGCGTGAGGCAGAAACTCGTATTCCCGTTTTGAAGAATAGAGAAGTTGAAAAACGATTTAAATAACCATCCCGGCCACACAGCTGCTGCTATGTGGCAGAGCTGGGATTTGAACCCTGTTCCATTTGTCTCTAGAAACCAAGACCTTAACCAATACAGAATATCATTTTCCATAGGGGTCTAATTTCACCTCCTGTTGACTTGACTGGGGCCTCTGTGTTATGAGCAGTCCCAAATTCATACATACCCACACATTCATTCTCACTGGAAAATGGTACAAAATGTCAGCATTATGTCTTCAGGATTTTTCCATACTGGAAGAGACTGAATGGGGTCATTTCATTCCTCTCACTGCCTCTGACCTGGACTGTGTTCAGCCTTCTGGAAGGATGCCTGCAAGTTCAGGCTTCTTGCCTGTTGGTGAAATGAAGCCTTGAGCGGTGTCCCTGACTCTTCCTCTCTGAGGAGTGCATTACTGCCTGAGGGCAGCAGGTCTGGAGACACAGGACTTGGGGTATTCAGTGGTACTCAATAGATGTTTTATGGGTGTGTCACAGGGGCAAGGTGCTAGCTGGGTTCTGGGGAGGCATAACAACGTGTAGATCTCAGACCCTGCCCTTGATGGTAAATGCTCAGTGAATGTTTCATGAGCAACTGAGCATTGAAACGTGGAGGGGGGGGGGGGCAGGGGCTGGGCCACGTACAGAAGTAGCACGATAGACAAAGGCACTTGGGGTGTCACTAATGACGTTCTGACAGCAGCAGGGGGTATGCATATGGGAACAGTGACATGCTTCTGAGTGGCAAGTGACAGGATCACAGGAGTGTAGGAAGACTGAGCTGGTGGCCAGAAGGCCTTCGAGGAGGGTTCTGCCTTCCAGGAGATGGAAAAGCAGATGTGAGACCTCTGGGGACAGGAAGAGGGGCAGAAGGTGGAAACAAAAGCCAAACGGGACTCTGAGGTCCAGGTTGGGGTGACGAGGAAAGGGGTACGAGAGAAGGGGCAGAAAAAGGGAAGTCAGAGAAGCAGTTTGCAGGAAGGGACCTCAAGGAGGTTGGTTTGAGGCTTAGGGTCTCCTCTGACTCTGCCCTGGGTCTTCCCAGCCGCGCTGAAATGCCTCCAAAAGGAAGGTCTCAGGAGGCCGGAAGCCAAAGAGGTCAGAGCAAGGGGCCATTGGCAAGCGCAGCCACCTCACAGGCTGTCATAGCTGCCACTCCAACGGAGCCCACTTCCCGGGGCGGGGGTGGGGGGGGGGTGCGGGAAGGGTCTGGCAAATCCCAGGGTCTCCAGGGCTCCCACCCACCACACTCAGCTGAGGCCTCCTTGCCTTCAGGGACACTCAGTCCTCCAGCTGCTTAGTGCTGCTGGCTCAGGAGAGCCTGGCCTGGTCCCCTGCCCTGCCCCTGCCAGGGTCGGGGTTGCCAGGTGAGGGTTTGACTGCAAAGCCTGAGAGTGTCAGCTGCCAGTGCAGTGCCTCTGTGCCCGCCCTCCCAATCCCTCCACCCCTGCACCCCGTGGGCTTAGTTCTGTGCATTACGACCAGGCTGGGCGGTAAGATGATCCCCACGGGTCTCTGGGGGGCTTAAGAAACAGATGGTCCCCTCACGCGAGGGCTTTTGCTGTTGGTAACACGAGCAGATCCGGGGAGGGAGCCGGCGGGACGAGGGCAGCTTGGGCAGCTTGGGCTGTGAATGTTATCAGACCACGCATCCCCTGCCTGCCTCCAAACTCGGCCCTCACCCAAGTCAGCCTCTTGGCCCCTTCCAGCTGGCACCTGGGACTCGTGCCTTTGACACCCGCAAAGGGGCTGGAGGGCTGGCCCCCAGGGTCCCCACTCTTGGCCAGAGCGGGGGAGCCACTTGGGCTGAGAAGGCAGGAAGAGCACCGGAGCCAAGTGTAAGTGCAGCTGAGAGGGGGAAGGCAGAGAAGGGCTGGGAAGGGCTTCTGCACACAGGAGCATCCTGGCCTCCTTGTCTCTCTCCTGAGCGGCCAGATGTGCACAGCAGTGAAAGGAAGCCCCCAGCCTAGCCTTTTCCTTCGGGAATCTGAGCTCCTTGTCTTGCCCTCATGTCCTCCAGCCTCCTCCAGCGCCCTGGGGAGGGCAGAGTAGCCTTAAGGCCCAGCTCTTCTGTCCAGCCATCTTGAGGCAGGCAGTGCTTAGTATATAGCATTTGGAGCAAGGTGTCCTGTGTCCAAGGCCCAGCGATATGACCTAGATGACCTTAGGCAAGTTACTTCACCTCCGCCATGGTTAACTCACTAAAATGAGAGCACTAATGGCAACCTCACAGGGTTTATATAAAGATCTTAAGAAGTGATGTGCCTAGAGCAGGTAGCTCAGTTCCTATTACATAGCGAACATGCACAGACTGCTCTTAGCGTGGCCATCATCATCGTCATCGTCATTGTTGTCTCAGGGAGGCTCGCAAAGAGGGCGCAGCACCTCGTAAAAAGACAAAGACGGCCACCACCATTTCACACACCCTCTTGTATCTGCATCGTCTCGAGCAAGCTACTCACACGCCTCCATTCCTTCATCTAGTACTAGTCACTACCTCATAGACTAGTTGGGGAGATTAACCACAGATCCATTTATATATGTGTCTGTATTTACATATATGTCGCTGAGGACAGCACCTGCCTTAGCACGTTAGCTGCCATTAATATGATTTCCTTTAACTAGCCATATGGGCGTTAAGATTCCTCCTCTCCCAGCTCCCATCTGCACTGCACTGGGCCCCGTGGAGGTGGGGTCAGTGGAGGGCTGGAATGACCCCAGAGGTGTATGTTTGGGCGGCGTCTAGGTTCGGGGCCAGTAAGGGGCAGCGCTTCCCCAGCCCCCCGTGGCTCATGGGCCTGTGCATTTCTGTCCCCTGCAGATGTCTATGAAGGAAGTGGGTGATGGCTTGCAGGATCAGATGAACTGCATGATGGGTGCGCTGCAAGAACTAAAGCTTCTTCAGGTGCAGGCAGCACTGGAACAGCTGGAGATCTCTGGAGGGAGTCCTGCCCCAGGCTGCCCTGAAAGCCCCCGGACACAGCCCCAGGCCCCTGCCAGGCCCACGGCCTGCTCCTCCTCCAACCAACCTTTTGGCACGAAGTTTCCGTCCTGTAGGAGTGTCTGTGGGAGGGATCTGGTCCCCCTGACCAGTGCACAGCTCCCAGAGCACCAAAGCTGTGCCCAGCAGGGGCCAGAGCTGGCGGAACCGGAAGACTGGACCTCCACATTGATGTCCCGGGGCCGGAATCGACAGCCTCTGGTCCTAGGTGACAATGTTTTTGCGGACCTGGTGGGCAACTGGCTGGATTTGCCAGAACTGGAGAAGGGTGGGGAGAAGGGGGAGGCGGGGGAGCCCAAGGGGGAGAAGGGCCAGCCCCGGGAGCTGGGCCGCAGGTTTGCCCTCACAGCAAACATCTTTAGGAAGTTCCTGCGCAGCGTGCGGCCTGACCGAGACAGGCTGCTGAAGGAGAAACCGGGCTGGGTGACACCCACGGCCTCGGAGCCCAGAGCCGCCCGCTCACACAAGGTCAAGAAGCGGAGCCATTCCAAGGGCTCTGGACACTTCCCCTTCCCAAGCACTGCCGAGCCCAGAAGGGGGGAAGGTCCTTCCACAAGCTGCCCCAAGGCCCTGGAACCCTCACCCTCTGGCTTTGATATTAACACAGCTGTTTGGGTCTGAATCCTACAGACAGAACGTTGACTGAACCCAAAAGGTCCAGGTGCCCAGTGCTGGGCCCTGGGAAGGATGGGGGGAGGGGGGCGGGTGCTATGGCTTTCAAAAGCCTAACTCTGGGTTCCTTTTTCCCAGGAAGGAGGGAAAAGAAGCGGGAGTGTCTGGAGTAGGACTAACAGGCATGTGGTTGGTAGAGGCTGTGGTGGGGGCTGGCTGGTGGGGAGGTGAGGGTTCCCAGACTGAAAGAGAGATTGAGAGAGTGGTGCTCACCTTGGGGCTGCAGGTGATGAGGGGCATGGGGCAGGAGACCAGGAAATTCTTACATTCCTTCACTGCCCCAACTAAACATTCTGTATGGATTAGGGCACTGGGGCCTCATGTTCCCCTAGAAAGGCCCCCAATAAAGACCTTGGCTCCTGTGTCCCCAACCTTATAACCGCTGGCATCCCTGGCAAAGCACTGCTCCAGGCACAGGCATGAAACCCCAGCCCTCCTGGGATAGGGATCAGCAGAGAGGAAACTTCCCACTCCCACCTCTCCCTGTTGGCCTTCAAGATTTCAGCCCATACCTGGATCGTGGGAAATGGGCCTAATAAGGAGTGTATGTATAAGGAGTACTCCAGGGAGCCCTATATCTTTTCTAAAGCACAGGAAAGATATCTGTATAGCACTTTAAAGTTTGAAAGCCTTTTCATATCCCATATCCGTTATCTCCTTTTGAGTAAGCAAGTAAGTCAGTTTAGCCCCCTTTTCCCGATGAGGAAGCAAGCTTAGATATGCCACCTGCGGGCAGGTGGCAGATCAGCGCAGGGCTGACCCAAGGGCTGCAGCAGGGCCCTGGAGGCACAGGAGCTCCTTCCCCAACACCCCGCCTCCAGCACTGAAAGCCCCCCTCACCACCTCCCTCCCCCGCCCAACCCCGGACGCAAGCACAGGGCGTTCACCAGCGAGGCTAAGGTGGGCCCATAAGAAATACGCCCCGTGTTTTAGATTCCCAGCTCCACCCCACGATCGGGCGGCTGGGGGAAGGGCGGCAACTCCGCTCCCTACTCGAGGCGCCTAAAGCTTTCCTGGAGCGGCGCACGTGGCTGTCCGCCCCCCCCCCCCCCCCCCCCGGGGAGCTGCCGGCCCGCCCACGCCCACGAGGACCGCCCGCTGCCTGGGAAAAGACAATGTGGGTCCCTGTTTGGGCCGGCCCGCCCTGGAGGCACTCCCCCTCTCCCTGCCTCGCTCCTCCAGACTGAGCTCCTCTCCGCTTGATGGAGGGGAGGGGTGGGTGACAGCTGCAATTAGAGGCAAGACGCCTTCCCGCCCTCGGCGCATTAACAAATTGAAGAAAAATAACAAGAAAGGCTCTTCCTGCATCCTGGACCCCCGGAGACCAAGCTGGAGGAGGAGGCTTAGCGCAGCAGCAGCACAGCGGGAATTGGGGGGCGGTGAGGATCTCGCTCAGATCCCCACGCAATCAAATCGTAGTTTTTGTTGGCGGAAGCTACTAGGGGAAGGTGCTAATTTTATTCATTTCCTTGAGCGCTCGCTATCTGCTAGGCAGTGTGCACAACTTGTCTTTCAGACTTCAGAATGACCCTAGAAATGATTGTCTTCCCAGTAAGTGGGTGGAAGCTCCTGGGGGTCACACAGGCTGCCCAGATTAGGCTTCTGGCTCATGGAAGAATCAGGATTGGCCGCAAAACGGCCTTTCCTACACTCCCTGAAGTTTGCCAGTTGAGGCAGCGCTTTCTGGAGGAGCAAGGCCCTACCCATCCTTTCTGTCTCCCCACAGAACTCTGATATTTCAGTCCTGGGGGAAGGCCTGTTGGCTGTGGCTGCCTTGGTGATGGTGGTGCTGTGCGCATATGTTCAGTGTGTGTGTGTGTGGGTGGGTGGGTGTGGGTGTGGGCGAAGGCTCCTCCCACTGGGTGGTGGTGAAGTCACCAGGTCCCAGTCCCAATGATTCCGCAGGAAACCAAGTCCCCTCTTGGCCATTCATCTGTGACTCATCTGTTTTGTGGACCAGTCATAACAATCCAGACCCAACTGAACAAAACTTCATGAACATCTCCTAAAGGCCGGGCATTGGGACAGGATCAAAACACAGCAAGGAAGAGGACCCGGTTACTGGCTCAAGGGGTTCAGTAAGAAGAAACAACTCTTTACCCATCAGTTAGCCAGAAGGGATCCAAGGGAATGAACTAATTTTAACTGGGCCATAACAAAACCATTAGGAGTGACATTTGCTGGCAACAGAATCCCCAGGCCTGGGGCAACGCTATCGCCTTTGCTTTCGTTCGTTCACGTTTCCTTCTCGCCTCACTCTGGAAGTGGCTGCTGTTGCTCTTATTCTGCATGGAGAGGCCCTGGGAAGTCAAGCAATTTGCCCAAGGTCACAGCCACAGAGCTGGGATTGAAACGGTCCCGACAGACCTCCGGCCTTGTGCTGTTCACACTACCCCACAAAGTGTCCATATCTGCTCCAAAGCCAAGTCAAGAGCAACAACAGAACCTGTCCTCCCCATATTATCCATGCATGGATAATAAATGGAATGCTTATTGTCCACTGGGGGAATTTTGCTCTGGTCTTGACAAGGGCTGGTAGAATGCCCTCATCACTAGGTCATGCTTTGCTAATGAAACACAATTCATTTACACCCCCTGCCCTGCACCACTAATTTTTCCTTTTCCCTCCTTTTCTGGGCTTTGGTCGTGACAGGATGGAGAATGTATTCCACTGAAGCTGAGGGGAGAGGTGAATGGGAATGTCTGGGGCCTACGGGATGTAGGAAAAGTGTAGGGGTGGGGAGCAGCAGGAGGAGGGGGAGGTAGGGAAGGTAAGCAGAGGGAAATTGACAGCTTAACTCTGCCCCTGGGGCTCATTTTATGGTTAATTAGGACATGCAAATAAGCTGGAAGCTCATCTAATACCCTCCCTGGCACGGGGCCCCACATCACACCTGGCCCACTTCCCTGGCAGGTACGGGGACCCCCTGATTGACCCAGGCATCTGCTCAGGCCCCCACCTGCTTCTCTGTGGCTCTGTGGTCACTGTGTCTCTAGATGTTCCCTGACCATAAACAGGAGCTAGAAGAGTCCCTACCGGGCCTGCGTGATCTCTTGGCTTCCTTTCTCTTTCCAACCCTTCAGATCCGGGACCCCTCTTTCCCGGAGCCCCCCACCCCGGCCCACCAAGAACTTCCCCTGCACCCAGGTTAAGATCGGAACCCCAACGTGCCCAGAGGAACAGAGACCTGCTTTGGCTCTGTCCCCACTACATCCCCCTTCCTCTCGGTGGGGCAGGGGGCATCCCTGTCTTTCCCAAGTCACACCATTTCCTACAGGGCCTCCCTAAAAGCAAAAGCACAGCTTGCATCTTGGGGAAGCAGGGGCATGTCTCCAGCTTTCAGTGTACCTCAGGTCACTCCCCGACCCAGAGTAGTTAAGGCACTTCTGCCAATACCATGGAATGAGCACTGCATTTGAGAGTCATACAGGATTTCTGTCCCTGTCAGCTTGAGCATGTTGCTTGACCTGAGCCTCATTTTTCTTGTCTATGACATGGGGGTAATGCAAGGCTGCTGGAGATTTAAAGGACATCATGCATGTCCTCCATGCAGGAACACGGCAGAAGCTCTGGGCTGGACCACCTGACCTTCAGTTCAGGCACGAACCACGTGTCCCAGAGCAAAACCACTAAAACAAAACAACAACAACAACAACAACAAAACTTTCATGGAGGCTTGGTTTCCTCTTCTGTTTAAAAAAACGTATATGGGCCCTATTACCTCACAGGATCGTGGCAAGGGTCAGAGAAGACAATAGGTTTCTCTATTGGAGAGAAGACAACGTACGACGCTTTTGTACGTTGTACAAATATTACCCCGGTGGGGTCTTGCCAAATGGCAAACAATTGACACTTTCCCATGGAGGATGGCGTGTGTGGGGAGGGGTGTGGAGAGGGCCGCAGGGGCTGCTTGAGGACCCCACTGCCCGAGGATGGGCTCTAGGGAACACCGCCACCCCCTCCTGTACCCAGCTGTCCCTCGCAGTCAACTGTGGGCCCTCACATTCCTGGCAAGGACTGGAGAGCTGAATGAGCCAAGTTCTGATGGCTTTCAGAAGAGTCTAGCCCTGATCTGCTCTCTGCTCCCTAAGGCCTCGGTCGCTAGAGTCTCTGCCAAGCCCCACACTTCACCCCTGCCCCTCCCCTCAGTCACCCTGGGGACTAGTGGCCTAAAGGTGCTATAGTGGCACTCCTGCTAGGATCCACCCCCCCCCCCTCCACCCCCCTGGATGGGGTGGGAGGCGCCCTGAAGCCGCCCCTCGCAAGAGGTGTCAGGGGCTCAGGATGACAGGCCTGGAGGAAAGGCCTAGCCAGCCCGGGGGGATAAGGGCAGGATCAGGACCCCAGACTGCAGTCACCCCCTTGGTACTATTTTCCTTTTACTTTTATTATTTTTTTTAAACTAAGTTTCACACCCTCGTTCTCCCTCCCCTTCTAGTGTCCCTGCCCCCCAGGTGTCTCTGGAGGCATCCTGGTGTCCTGGTCAGAGAGAGGCCTCTGAGGAACACTGAGGGAGGGGGCCCTTGGGCGGGGGGCACCTACCTCTCAACACAGTGCTTGGGGCGATACTAATCTGACAAGGGACTGTGACACTTCCCCTTTATGCTGCCTCTTGCCGGGTCCCTGGGTGCCTCAAACTCTGTATACTAAGGCCTCAGGCCACAGCTGCTGCCCTGGCTTCCACTCCACAGAATCCATTCTCTCTAGATATGCCCCTCTGGGCATGGCGCTCAAGAGGACCGCCCCATTCCAGGGCCTAGGAATCACGGCCAAAAACTGGAGGCCTGCTCCACACCTCCACCCTCTCCTGCCCGTGACCGGCTCTGGGCTGTCTTCCCCTGCCCCTCTTGTTCTCTCCAGTCCGGGGAAGCCCCCTAGCTGTCTCCAAATGGTCAGGGTGGGGTGGTTCAGCTCTCAGGGGGCACTGCCGTAGGGGGGACGTGTCCTCCCTCCAGGGGCAGAGGTGCGTTCTGCTTTCCCGTTTCTGGCTCTGCTCCCCCCCACCCCCACCCGGCCCCGGCTGCTTTCCCTTTCCTGCTGCCTTTCCCTCAGCCCCCTTCCCTTCCTCATCGCCTCTCAGGAGGCCGCAGCTGCAAGGAAATGCTCCCCGCCTTCCTTCGCCTTCGGGGGAGAATAGGGGAGGTGAGGGCAAGGTCTTCAAGGTACTGTGACTTCATCCTTAGCCGGCCTGATTTGCCTGGTGTCTGGAGGCCCAGCCCTCCCCCGGCAGACCCCAGCGGACTTGCTCCACCTCCTCTGGGGGCACTGCTTCCCTCCCCCCCATCCCTGCTCTATCTTCCAGGGCCCTGTGCTACTGAGTGGCTCTCTGCACTGGCTGGTCTCCGAGACCCAGGTTCCCCATGGCCTCAGACTGGCTTTTTACTCAGCTTCCACTGCAGTTCAAAGAGCACCTCCTCTGTGAAGCCCTCCCCGGGGCCCTTACCTGCGCCTGTATACCCAGCCACAGGAACCCCTTTTAAAATCGCCCTTTTGCATGTTCGTCTTCCCCTCTAGACTGTGAGCACCTCCAGGGTACCAAGTCCTCATTACTCATTTCTGTATCTCCCGCACCGAACACAGTCCTCAGGGCGAGCCCTCGGCTGAGCCCGGCTCTTGCCTCGGTGAGGCCTGCCGCGGTCAAGGCCCCCTCAGCCGCTCCCAAGGCCCGTTGCTAGCCCCGTCCCCAAGCTGTTGTGCATGCCCTCTGTGACCCCCTGTGGCTTTGGCTTCTCCACACCAGCTGCCCAGGCCAATCTGGTTCTCATGCAGGCTGTCCAGGGGCCTCAGTGTCACTGGGCTGCCCAGAGCTCGGGCCCTTCGGATGGCCACCACGGCCACTTCTCTCCCAAGCCTGCTCAGTCCCACATGGGACCCAGTTCCCATTTCAGAGGATACTGCTTTTACCCCGGCCTCCAAACGGTCTCCCTTTCTGCCCACTCCCTCTCCCCCATTGCCATTGTCCATTTGGCAACGACATCTGGCCCCAGGCGTACTCTACCCAAGAAGTTTTTCCTAACCTGCACTGCCAGGGATCCCCACCCCTCCCGGGGACATTGAGTCTGCTGGATTCTCCTTCCTCCATTGTACTTATGGAGGCTCAGTCAGGGCGGGGCAGTGGGGAAGGAAGTTGAGAGTTGGGTGTTCAGGCTTCCCTACCTCCAGCCCCCACTACTGGCCACAGTCCAGGCATTGTCTCCCAGGGACTGAGCTGCCCACAAGGCAACATTCGTAGTTATTTGCGTAGAAGTGGTGGGAAAGGGGAGGGTCTCAGGCATAAATTTGCTTTAAAAAGGCAAACACACACACACACCAACCCAAAAAACCAGATTCTTCCAAATGGGCTAAGTGTAGCTCCTGAAATCCCTACACGGACTCAGGCTTGGGACTGGAAGGCCTGCAGGCTCTCACTCCAAGCCTGCGATGTGCACGGGCCACAGCGACAGCTCCAGCTCTGCAGGACCAGCCTAGGGAGCCTGCTCCTTATCACAGGGAGCACTGGGCCAGACTGACTGAGGCAGGTGCTAGAATCCCTGGTCGGAGGTCCCAAGCATCTGTTAAGATAAGACCATTTATATCCCAGAAAACAAGGGGTTAGGCTCTCCAGCAGAGATTTCAAGGGCCCAAAGAATGCCAAATCCGCTGGCCTTGGCTTCAGGACCCCGCTGGGAGTGTGGGGATCAAATATCTTCTTTAAACTCCTCCATTACATGCATCCCCTCCCAGGAAAGCAGGCAGAGCCCAGTGCCTGGCCCATAATTCCACGTCCTATTTTCCCACCTGCGAAGGCTGCAGGCTTTTCCCTTCATCCCAGTGGCTCCTTCAAACTCCCCAACCCGTTCAACCGGGGACCCTGGGGATGGGAGGGGCAAGGTGGTCGCGGCGGGGGTGGTGGTGGTGGGTGGGTGGGTACAGTGTGGCCTGTGCCTTTCCTCTCACCCACAAGGGAGGGCCTGGACGATGGGATCTTGGTGGGAAAGCTGGCAGCTCCCCAACAGCAGCGAATTGAGGAAAAACACTCCCTTACTCGACTTGTCAATCACGCCGGCAGATGCCAAGGGGAGGGCTGGGAGGGCCAGAGGCTGCCGTCTCATGCGGGGGGGGGGGGGGGGGGGGGGGAGTAAGAGCAAGAGCAGGGGGAGGGTGTGAGGGTGGAACTGAGGGTGGCTGTATGCCCCTGAGGAGCCAAAAGGTCTGAGGGGGGCACAATCAGGTCAGAGGAACAGAGGAACAGAGTTAACAAAGGAGATTTTTCTCTTCAACCCTCTCCACTACCTTTGTGTGGCCAAGTATTAATGCTGGTTCTCTGAGCTTTCAGGGCACCTGGGAGGTTCAGTCGGTTAAGCGTCTGACTTCGGCATAGGTCACGATCTCAGTTTGTGGGTTTGAGTCCCGCATCAGACTCTCCTCTGTCTTCCTATCTCTCGGCCCCTTCCCTATGTGCACCCTCTCAAAAATAAATACACATTAAAAAAAAAAGTAGGGGTGCCTGGGTGGTTCAGTTAAGCGTCCAACTGTAGCTCAGGTCATGATTTCAGTCTGTGAGTTGGAGACCTGTGTCAGGCTCTGTGCTGACAGCTCAGAGCCTGGGGCCTGCTTCGGATTATGGGTCTCCCCCCGCCCCCTCCCCTGCTTGCGCTCTGTCTCTCAAAAATAAATAAAAACATTAAAAGAATTTAAAAAAAAAACCTGAGCTCTTGTTTGCGAATGATCACAACCACATGACTCAGATCATTAGAGAACGGGTTTTGGAAAACGAAGTGAGAAATGAAGATTGAAAAGACCATTAGTCCAGGGGGAGTTACTCTTGCATATCCAGATCTCTTCTGAAATTTCCCCGTGCCCACCTTCTCGGTGGCACCTGAATGAACAGCAGGCCCTACTTTTCTAGCTCTCCCTACTGGACGGTCACCTTCTCCTTTCAAGGCTCGCCACAACATGGTCCCGATCTACTTCTTAGCCCATTATTTCCACATTAATGTCAGCCGAAACTAGGTAATTTCTTGCTCCCGTATTCTGCAAACCTGCCTGTGACACTTCCCCACACTAACCTGTTGAAATTCTACCCTTAAAGGCCCACTTGAAACTCCCCTTCCTGAAGCATAGCAGCTGGCCCAGAACAGAAAGCATCAGTCCTTTCTGTCTCCTACTACTTTGTAGGACACTTCCTCATGGTACTTTTTATCAGTTCTTTGTGACCTACCAGCTTCTCTGACCCCGTACTGTCTTTCCTCCCACCGCCATGCCTGCCCACACTCCCATCTGGCTCAGCCCCTGTACTTGTATGCTAGATTCTGTCCATGTAGCCTGCTCAGTTTTCCTCCTCAGTGGACCACTCCCATTAGCTCACCAACATGCGCAGTCTCAACCACCTTAACAGGGCAGTCCACACCTGATGTCTCCAATGACCTTCTTCCTGTCTTCTCCTATGCTACTCCAGTCCTGCCCCCTACTGCTCCACTGACAGCCCATCAAGGTCACCAGTGACCTTCATGTTCTCCTTTGCTAACTCCTCTTCATCTCCGAACCTCAATGATGGAGTCCCTGGACTTCTCTACCTACAATGAACACCATGATCCTGTTCAGCTCCGTGTTCTTGAACGTTCACTGTGAATCTCCTGTCCAGATCTCTTTCCCTCAATTCCAGACTCCTATCCAACTGCCTACCGTGCAACTCTAGGATGTGACCTGCTCCTAACACTTAGTACGTCCAAAATGGAACTCCCGAGCCCGCTCCAGCCACAATCTTCACTATCTTGATTATTGGCAAAAAAATGTTGGCGTTATCCTGGACTCCTCGCTCACACTCCACTTTCTCCTAACTGGTGTCTCTGCTCCCACCCTTGTCCCTTCACAGGTTAGTCTCAGCTCAGCAGCCAGAGTGTCCTGATGATAGGTTGAGTCAGATCATGTTCCCTATGCCCTTTGCTGAAATCCCTTCCATGGGCCCCGCTCAGCCCATGCTGAAGGAAATTCCTCCCCCCCCCCCCCACAATCCCGACCCAATCCTACTACCACTCCCCCCTTGCACACTCCGCTCCAGCCATATTGCTGGTGCTCCAACATGCAGGCACACGTCCACCTCATGGCATTTGCAGACACTTCCCAATGCATGGAAGGCGGTTCTTTCCCCCAGGCAGTTGTGTGGGCGGCACATTTCAAATATTTACGCAAATAGCAACTTCAGTAAGGGAATAAACCTTTGACCCACCACCACATTCTCTCTGCCCAGCACTCCTATCCTTTTAACTCCTCTCCGGAGCACTCAGCATTTTACACACCACACACACACACACACACACACACACACACACACACACACACACACACACAGAGTCTTTTGTGTCCTGCCAAAGACTCCCGGAGGGAAGAGACTTTTGTATCATTCACGGCTGTATCCCCAACATGCAGGTCAGCACCTTGTATGGAGTCAAAGCACTATCAGTATTTGCTGACAGGTGCATAAGGATCATCTCTGCTTTATACGCCCTACAAGAATTTTTACATGGTTAGAAGCAAACACAAGAACTTGCACAGGGTTAAGCTTTAACAACAACAACAAAATATATTGAAAACAACAGCTCAAAATAAGAGTCACATCACTGGTAAAATGGGAAGGTTTATTAAGGTTTTTCCTCAAGAGGAACAGCCAAGCCCATGCTTCTTAAGAGAAGCAATTAGCAGGAAATGTATGTCACACCTTGGGCTCCGAGCCACAGGAGGCTTCTTCTTAAAAAGCCAAAGAGTTGTATCCCCCAATACCCTTTTAAAGCTCTTCTTAATGTCTGCAAAACAGAATCCATGTTGCCTTTCCAGAAAGCAGAACCAAGCATCCAGTTCAAAGTCTCCAGCTGTTCTCGACAAGAATATTTAAGCAAGACATGGCATTAAATAAATGGACTGCACATTCAGCAAACCCAAGATAAAACTGCAGTAAAAAAAATATTCATATTCAATGTAATGTCTGTACTACATTTTCAAGAATAACTTGCATTTTTTACATTTTTGGGGAATAGAAACACTAAAAGCTTGGTGGCTGGACTACCTCAAAGCTTGCATTCATTTCCTTCCCTGCACAAGATGGGCTTTTTCCAGATGCTGGCCGAGCACCCAAACCACTCTGCCCTTTTAAGTTTGGAGCTGAGTCAAGAGGGGCTATTTTAATACACATTTATGTAGCACCTTAAATAAGTACAAGACCCAAATAAAACAAAAGGTTATTTTACAAGCTATTTTCCTCCTCCAAATACCTGACAATGTCTTCACACTTTGGTTTCACAACACACATATAATTTATAAGAGCATATTTTCTGTCTTCTAACATTCTACTGCGATTGCTTATCAATGAAAATACGGAGGTAACCTTTCTTTCTGTCCCTCAGTCCTAAAAAGGAAAATGAGATACGTGAACTGACAAATATAGGTGTCCCTGATGAGGAAAATGAGGCAAAATACTGAAATGGGGCAGGTCCAGTGATGATGTTCATATATGGAGAAAAATAGCTCCCGACCAAGTAACCTGTCTTAAATGATGCTGGTAATATAATAAAGATCAGCACCCTCCCAAGGATTAACTTTTCCCAAGTACATTCTAATTTCAAAGAAACAGACCCTTTCACTGAGGAGTAAAAGGTGGCCAGTCATGATGGCACATCGAGAGGCCAAAGAGAAACTATTTCAAAGCTGTAGGGGAGAGAGGATAACATGCCAACACCCATATTTCTCCTAACATTCCTAAGAGAACTAACTCTGTGACCACGGCTTAATAAATGACAGTATTTTCACATCTTTGATGAATTTCTTACTTCTCTCCCCTGCCCGGTAGATTTCAAATTCTTGAGGAAAGGCCTTTACGCCTCTTTGTGAGGCAAGCAGTGTTTATTTATAAGAACAGATGGATTGAATTCATACTATTCATTCAAGGCTTGTAAAAGTATTAACTGATACTGAAGCTCCCCCTGGTGGAGGGTAAAAATATAGATGATGTATTTACTGTTTTGTTTCTAAAACTAGATCGGGGGGAGCACTAGAAAGCCATTAAAGTCGTTCGTGCTTTAGTGGGGAAAAACCATCAACTGGGACGTCAAGCCTCCTTTAAATGATATGTTACTCATATGACTAAAGCCATCATGCTTTAAAGAGTCACAAATACGAACATACCAGTTCTTGGATAGTTAGCGTATTGAGAGTCACAGAGAATATCCTTGAGGACTTTTGGATTTTTCAGCTATGTAAGATACACCAAGTACATCTTAGTTTCAGGCACCCTCCTCTCTGGAACCAAGACTGCAGAGTCCACAGAGGGACCACATAAAAGCGCACCCAGCTCCCTTCCTGACAGGATGCCTTTCCACCTGGCTCAGCAGAGGCAGGTTTTGCTGAGATAGTACTGCGCCTCTGATTTCAGCAGGCCCTGTTCTGCGTGCTGCTGTGTGCCACCGGGGCGTTTTTCTTCGCGCTTCTGACTTCATCCCAAGTGGACTGGAGAAGAGGGTCACCAAGGAGCAGACTGGAGCTTGGGAGTTATTCTTAATGATCCCTATTGATCTGGCAAATAACCACACAATCTATGTAACAGGTAATGTTTGGCAATTTTTACTTATGTGTGAGATGTTTGTCTATGATTTTAAGTCGAAAGGAGTGTTTGAGAGGTGAGTTTTTAAGCAGAGTGACTCTAGAGGACCTTAATATATGCCACCTTGACCTGGACACACTGGCCCTAACACTTCACTTACTTATTTTCGATTTATTGCATTCATTAGATTTTTGGCCCCTCAATCCCAGATGTATGTGTAACTGGATCAGGAGAAAGTATCAGTTAACTAAATGTATTAGAACTCAAACTCAAAAGAATACAGTTTCCAATTTTCTTTCTTTTCTTTTTTCTTCCTTTTTTTTTTTTTCCATAATATCTTAACATTTTCTCAGGTTGGTCAGAGCTTACATTTGAAATCTTATTCTTAAATCTCAACTTAGCAGCTTATGGACTGACCACATTCCTGGAAAGTCTCAGCGAGGCATGAACACTACTTCATACCTAGTTGCAATGAGACAGTATCTAGATCCCTGAGCAGTGATGCAGACTTTCTAGGACTCATCTCCTCCTCAGTATTCAGGGACAAGGCACAGGGTTTCCTAAGCTGGTTTCTCTCCTTTGCCAGCACCTGACCGGCCCGAACAGGCTATTGTGCTCCTCTGTGGAGAGCACATCAGTCATATATGGTCACCCTAGATTCATGTCCTCATTAAGCGCCATCTTTGTAAAAACAGAGAAAATTGGGAAGGAAAAGAAAAGCACCACTATACAGCCAGCTAAACTTTTAACTTAGCAATCGTTTCCACACTATGACTACTATACTATTTCACATGTAGTCAAAGCAAAAGCAAACTGACAACATTCTTTACATGCTTTTTCACTTTTTCCTACTTCTTTCAAATTCTTCAATCTATCATAAAGCAAATTTAAAAATTCTTTCATAACATTTCGTTGGTGGGCTTCTACCCAACAAATTAACAATGACAGAAGGATTCCCCTGATGAAATGACAAGCTGTGGAAGATCTGAAATAGTAAAGTTAACCCCTGATACAGTATTAAACTTATTTTTACATATAAAAATAATACAGTGGGATATTTTATTCAATAAGATACAATCTTTAAGATCAAGAGAGAATATACAAAACTATTCTATGTAGTCTGATGTGATTTGCTGTATAGTAGGAATAAATACATCTGGAACAGAAAGTGTGATGTCTGTTCTTAGAGAAACCAGCAATTACTGAGGGGTTTAAAGCCAAGTGTTGTGCAGGTACCAGGCATAAAAGCACATTGAAACAATGTGACCATTATAAAATAAAAGTCTTAAATCTATAAACAATAACAAAAACACACAAACCAAATGAAAATGTACTAAAATTTAATCATCCATAAAAGCTGTAATTTAATCTGACAGTAAAACACAAGAAGCAATATTAGAGTTGGTTTAGTATATTATATATTTTAGCTTTGAAAGCCATAGAAATCAGTTATCCCAGTTTTTTTTTCCTATAAAAGACCCATTTTTCCAAAGCATTATGCACAAACAATTTTAATTAGAATATAATGACAGAATGATATTTCATAATTTTTTAAATATAAAATGAAGTCAATGACTCAAAAAGTTATCTGCTGCAATGAGTTTGAGGGGAAATTTCATAATCTATATCATTACAGATATAAAGTATAATGGTTCAACTTTTTAGTGCTTGACAGGGAGGAATCATGATAAAAAGGTCAATATGAAATCATCTGATTATAGTAGCAATATCTAACATTTGAAATGCATCCATGCTCTTTTGTATAATCATATTAGAGTCAAGTATATTTATTTTCACATCTGTTATAACTGCTATTGCAAAGGAGAAATACTATTGTCTTATTTTCCAAGAGATATACACAGAGCAATTTTTTTTCTCCAGGGAGTTTGTGCAAACCAATACAAGATTTAAATTCTTCACATAATATATAAAACAGGAGAAGCCTCTTCATCAGATTTAATTTTTGAAGGTCTGGAATGCTGGCACTTCCCAATTAGGCAACAGTTCTTCATTCCTGTAATCTAGAACATCGAATAGATAGAGATATACATATATATACACACATATATATGTATACATATACAGATACATACATACACATATGTATATACATATGTATATATATGTATACATACATACATATACGAACATATATATACACGTATACATACATACATAATATACACGTATATATGTGTATATATGTATATATGTGTATATGAATCTCTTGAGGTCAGAAAATGGTAGTGAACGAGCAGATATTTAATAATATACAAAGAAACAGACTTTGGCTGATTGTTACTTGACAAATTATACTAAACAGCTACAGTAACAGGGCTATTTTAAACTCCCTTTAAAAATGTTTAAAAAATAGTTTGATTGCTTTCACAATCTGACAGTCCTGTCTGTAAAGCGGAAAACAGTGATTACTTTATTTCTATCCCATTATCATCTTATTTTTAAAAGTTCCTTTTCCAAAAACAAAATGACACCTGTGCATAAAATTTTTTTAACCATTTCAGTACTATAGAATATTAGGATTACCACTTCTTTTTTTTTTAAGTTTATTTATTCTGAGAGAGAGAGAGAGAGAGAGAGAGAGAGAGAGACAGACAGACAGACAATGAATAGGGGAGGGACAGAGAGGAAGAGACAGAATCCCAAGCAGTCCCCACACTGACAGCACAGAGCCCGACACGGGGCTTGAACTCATGAACCGTGAGATCATGACCTGAGCCGAGGTCAAGAGTCAGACGCTTAGCCGACTGAGCCACCCAGCCGCCCAGGACTACCACCTCTAATACTGGACAGAAGAGAGGACACAGAAAGAGCTGATCCCCGTGTGCAAAGGTGGAAGACTCAACGTTAGTGGTACTGCTCAGTAGAAAAAAATTAGGTTAAAGAAAGAATTTCCTGAAAATGAATTTCTTCTCTCCTAGTCTTTAAAAATGGGACATACTGAAAAGAGATTAACATGCTTCAATACAATCTTGCTTAAAGGGTAAAGCCAGATAAACTGCCCTCAACATTCATGTACTCTTACTAAACATATACAGAACTACTTAAACGTACCCCTGACCTTTGTACTTTTTAAATGAGACCAACATGGCACTTCCAGTCTATAACCACTCTGTGATTTCTTTGCTCTGCAAAGTATTCCGATCACTAAAGAAATGACTTGTTATTTGTTATTATCCAACATCCACAGAGATCTCAGGTGACTTATTGAATATATTGTTAAGCTGAATTATATATCAAAGCCTAAGAATTTATGCAACAGGATGAAAGTCTTGTTTCCAGATCTAGGCCAAGATCTCTCTCGTCTAAGGTAAAACACAACATATGAAGGAATCTTCACAACAGGCCAGGAGACGGCACCTCTTCCCTTAAACGTAAGCTAAAAGAGATTTTCTGAGAACTGGAAATTAAACTAGGGTCAGCTAAGGTAATGGCATCAACAAGACAGCCAACTACAAGAGAGTTAAAGAATATAGATCAGAACAGGAACTGGAGTCCTCTTTTTCCTACCTGTGTACCCTTACCCAAACACACACACCAGCAAATTTTAAAATAATCACCTTCAGGGAGCTAATGATTTATAGTTATTGAATCAAGATTTCACTAAGAGCCTAAAGCAAACATTCAACCAGAAGCTATCTTTCCCAAATCCAAGTACCGAAGGCAAACCCCTGCTGTTTCCTCCTTTCTGCCCATTTTCCTCTACCTTCATTTAAGAAGGGGATACAATTACTCAGTTGTTTCCCTGAAGAGAATGATTCAACCAAGTCTCTGAGGAAGCACGTGTTAGTTAATCTGGTGCTCTGAAAGAGGTAATCTACTCAATGGACCCAAGAGACTTACAAAACAGTGTAACCAACTCTCAAGTGGGAACAGCAGACTTTCCTCTAACCTGACAAAATTAGTAATAGGCACATAACCAGCATTAAATTACATCATAAATCCACTTCATGAAAATATTCTTTTATGGTATGGTTTAAAGAGTTCATGAAGACAAAGCAGAAACTGTTCAGGGGATTTAATATAAATAGAGAAAAAAACCCCAAATGGTCCCGCAGGGCCTGGTTTCTCAATTGGTAGGCAGCTTCAATGCTGCCACTAATTTCTCTCCAATGGTTTCACTTAATGGAAACTTAAGTGGTACTTACTACTTAGAAGCCTATAGACAAAACATTTCAAAGAAGTCAACCTATACCTATAAAGAAATGACTACCAAAACATACTACCACATATCTAGTGGAACGGCTTGAGTTAAAAGACTGACAATATCAAATCTGGGGAGGATATGGAACTCAAAAACTGCTACTAGACGTGTAAACTGGTACAACTACTTTGAAAACCTTTTTAGAGGTATCTGCTAAAACTATCAGTTATATGGTATTAGACTGGTCATTTCATTCATACACACACACACACACACACACACACACACCAAACAGAAATGATGCACATGTGAATAAAGACTCATGCAAAAATGCACAGAATTAGCCATATTGGTTCTTGAAAAGAACCCAAATGTCCATTAGTAGCAGAATATATAAATATATTGCTAGTACAGTTACATGATAAAAATGAACTACTGCCATATGCAACAAGGATAATTCTCGAAAACATATTTTTAGTAAAAGTAGACGTAATACTGGCTTTTCTAAATGTTAAGTTCAAAGAGAGGCAAAACTAACTATGATGTTAGGAATCAGGGTAGGGGTTACATTGGATAGGAATGACTTTTTTTTTTTTTAACATTTACTTATTTTTGAGAGACAGAGAGAGAGCACATGAGCAGAGGAGGGGCAGAGAGAGAGAAGGAGACACAGAATCTGAAGCAGGCTCCAGGCTCTGAGCAAGCTGTCAGCACAGAGACTGATGCGGGGCTCGAACCCACAAACCATGAGATCATGACTTGAGCTGAAGTCGGATGCTCAACCGACAGAGCCACCCAAGCACCCCATGGTAGGAATGACCATTATTGATACA
Source organism: Panthera tigris (assembly GCF_018350195.1). Taxonomy (NCBI): domain Eukaryota; kingdom Metazoa; phylum Chordata; class Mammalia; order Carnivora; family Felidae; genus Panthera; species Panthera tigris. Next base: position 94,551,311 of record NC_056667.1, on the reverse strand, counting down.
CACAGGGGTGTTCACTTTGAAATAATTAATCAAATGTGCACTTCAGCAATTTGTTTCAGAATGAACCACGTTCCACTTTAATGTGGCATGAATTTAGGAGTCACCCTGGATGGCATTCTATTCATTCAAACACTATTTTTTGAGTTCCCATTCTGTACCTGGCACTGGGGACACAGTGGTGAACAAAACATACATGGTCCTTGCCCTCCAACAGCTTCTTCTCACAGGGAGAGAGACAAATTATCAACAGATGAAGAGATCTACGAGCTATAGGTCCCATTTACAAGTTACAGAAACTGGAAATACCCTAACAGGTGGAACAGGAAGTGGTTTGGGTTGGGGAAAGCCCAAAATAAGAGCATGAGAAAGGCATCTGTTCTGCTTTTGGTACCTTACCTGGCTCAGAGCTGCTGCTTACTGTGGGTCTAAAGCAGCAGACATGATTTCTTTTTAGGCTTCTTCTTTTCCACTGGTGTTTTTCTATTTATCTGTCTGACCAGGTCATAAAATATCTAAATAGAAACAAGAAAAAAAGTCTTATTCAACAAACATTTGAGATCTTGCTCACAAAACAATCCTGGTTCTGGTAGATGTTATTTTGCTCTTGGATCTCTGTTTGCTGCTTTGTTTTTAATGGCAGGTTTCTTAGAGGCCCCAGGTGACCTCAGGGTAAAGCAGGACTCACCAATTTACCATAAGGGAAATACATGTACTCTAAGACATTCAATATCAACCTAAGGAAAAAAAAAATTAGTTGTGAAAAATATGGTAGTGAAGTTAAATTCTTCATGGAATCTTCTATGCTTCAAAACATAATTATTAAGGGAATAGTTAATGCTCAACTTGAATCTTCACATTTACTTTATGTTTAGAAAACTTCAAATTCACACTAAGTTGCAAGAATAATACCAAGGACTGGTGTATATTCTTTACTCGGATGCACCAATGACATTTTGTCATGTGTACTTTATCATTTCTCTCTAGACATATTCTCTCTTATTTTCTACACCATTTGAGAGCACTCTGCATACAATGGGTCCTTAAATGGGTGAGTATGTACCTCCTAAAAACAAGGATATTCTTAGATAGCCATGTTAGTTATCATGCTTACTACATTTAAGCACGGATATGTTACTCTGTATCATCTACACTGCAGATCCCAATCTTATCAGTTATCCCAATAATGTCTTTGAGAGTAATTCCTTCTCCTCACCACCGCAAATGGATCCATCATCGGATCACACACTGCATGTCATTTTAATCTTTTAAAATCAGTTCTTCAGCCTTCGTCTCTCATGACATTGTTATTTCTGAAAACTGATGGCTAGTAACTTTATAGAATTTCAGTTTGGGTTTGTCTGATGTTTCCTCATGATTAGATTCACGTTATAGATTTTGGGCTATAATAGGACAAAAGAGATAATGTGTTCCTCTCAGGATATCATACGTAAAAAAGCACATGGTTTTCGTTTCCCGCTTTTTGGTGATGTTAATTTTGGCTAAAGTGAAAAATAAAAAAAGTGTGTGACCACAATTTGAAGTGACAAATACATCTTCATTAAAACATTTCTATTAATACATCTTTTGGGTTCATTCTGGATGAAAAATGCAAGGCATCAAAGACAAAAATACAACAGTACTTATTTCACAGAAGCAGACTATTTTAATTCTGATGTATTTCTATGTTTCATAGTGCTAAGTATGCCAAAGTGTTGGAACAATTAAACAAATCAGCTGAATTTGGTTCTTTGCTATGAAATGCAAATACTCACTAATGACCTGGAATAGAAGCAAATACTGCAGAATCTCCTTACTATTACTGATTTGTGATAAATCGTGCTTTGTAGAAGTGTATCAAAAGGTCCTACCTTTTAGGGGCATTATAGGGACAAATGACACAATCTGAATATGCACTGAACATGGGCTGTATGAATAACAATTTTCTTGATTTTAATAACTGTGTTGTGGTTGTGTAAGAAAATGTCTTTGATCTAAGAGTACAGACACTAACGTATTTAGGAGTAAAGAAGTGTGATATATAAACACTGACAAAATGTTAACTGGTGAATCTGGAGGAAGAGTAAACAGAAATTCTTATTGTTCTTACATATTTTCAATAAATTTTAAAATATTTTTTAAATCATTGGTTTCCATTTCTTTAAGATGGTGCTCAGATAAAACAATTTCTATTTACTTTTTAAAATGGTCCTCAGATTAGAAGACTAAATCGTTAAAAAGAAAAAAAAAAAAAACACTACTCAGTGATTTATCCCAAAGCTGTAAGTGATTCGTTTATATTTTTTTCTTTCTGCTTTATCCTCCCCACTCCCATCTTCTTCAAACCATTTAACTTCTCTATTATCTTATTTCTAAGAAAGTTAAAAACACAGGATATATGGACAACATGGCAGTTTGTTTCACAACTCTGAAACCCTTTAAAAACCTAATGTGGAAAAGCCACAAACAGGTTCTCCTTTGTTCCCTAGCCTCAATGAAGAAGCTGTAAAATAAAAAATAAGTAAATGGATAAACTAAAATAGTCGAAGAATCAAAACCACACGTTTGTTCATGCCAGCAGTTCTGGGTGTCTGGGACTACACTGACTGATTTTGTAATAATATCCTCAACAACTTTGGCAAACACTGCCCACCTCACAGCCACAGCTGGTTATATGATGAAGGCAAGTGCGAACTATAGTTAAGTATTTGGTTAGATATGCTCAGGGTCCTCAGCCTAGGTTCTTCCCCATTTCTCTGAACTACAGAAAAATCTAAAGGGAACACAGAGGAGTTCCTCAAACCCTCTGCCATTCTCAGTTGGGATGTCTTGATGTATTTCAAGATTATTATTCCAGCCTCAGCAAAGAACAATTAGTTCTTAAGACTGATGTGATTCTGGTATTGCTATGTCCTAGTTCCAGAACATACCAAAAATGGTGTGGATAAGAGTTAAAACATATATACATTCTGATGTAGGTATCAGAGAATTAGAGGGCTACTTAGCCAAGCAGTATGTCCCCGTGTGATTTCAAATTTTTAAGTCCAACAGAAATCACTCATATATTTACAAAGCATTAGCTGTCGGAGGATAGCTGTTTCTATCAAAGGAACTCTGTAGCTGGATTATCAGGCTATAAAGAGAGAGACATTAAAAGAAACTCAAACATTATACTCTAGCATGAAATTTGTATGTCCCTCAAAAGAGTTAAGATCCTTAAACTAGCTAATCTATTCCATTTTGTTTTACTGCTTCCATTTTTGTCTAATAAAGCCTCACGTCGAGGGCTGACTGGAACAAGACTGTCCTGAAAAAGGACCTCTGCTGCACTGGAAACTGCACCCAGAGAGAGGTGCAGCAAGCGGCACGGGGGTTCCCACAAACATGGGATGCTTAAAAGGTAAGGAACACCTCCTGTCTGCTGTGCTCACTGGACCCTGGCCCAACCCAGCCCCAGCTGAGCCCTATGAACTTGGTGGGTAGGTACCAGTGAGAGCGAGAACAGGGACAGCAAGGAGCCAGATCCCTAAGACCAATCATCCTGCAGATGGTGACCCTGCTCTACTGTTTCCCTATCCAAGCTCATGCATCAATCCTAATGCTTTTTATCTCAAAGTGCTTTTTTTGAGAAAAGACTGCACTAAAACTTAAAATTTTATGAGCCACATTTTTCAAAATAACATCTGTGAAGCTGTAATTCCACAACAGAGAAAGCTGAAGCTAAAAGCATATCATACTTCCTTTTTGTTTACTTGGCAGTGAAAAAGAAATGACAGGTGAAGATCTCACTAGGACTTGTTCTCCACTAGGAGGTAAATTTTAGGGCAGGAACAGTGTCTGGATGACTACTACCCCAATGCCTAACACACTGCCAGACACAGAGGCACACAAAAAATGAAATTTATCAATTCTTATGTGCTTATAAAAATTGGTTTTACCTGTAAGAGCAAGCTTTGACATTCTTGGTTATTTGAAAACAGGATTTGCAGCAAGCTTAATTTTTTTGCCTGTCAGATGTTGAAAGTAACTCAGTCATTTTAAAACTCAGACAACAGTGGGGCTCCTGGGTGGCTCAATCAATTGAGTGTCTTACTTCAGCTCGGGTCATGATCTCCCGCTACGTGAGTTTGGGCCCCGCATAGAGCTCTCTGCTGTCAGCACAGAGCCCGTTTCAGATCCTCTGTCAATGTCCCCCCCGCCCCTCCCCCTGCTTGCACTCTCCCTCTCAAAATAAATAAATATTAAAAAAAAACTCAGACAGTAGTCCACAACTATAATAATATTAAGTCAACGAAAAGTGACCTACAGAAGCAAAGGCCAGAGAGGAATAGCAAACGCACAGGATACGGATAACCTAATGCACTCTCAACTCTCACCCATGTTGTAAATGAACTGAATTCTGCCTGATTGCCTGTGATGCCACAAATGACCAGCAAACTGGCAAGTGAAGACTTCTGCGCTACTGTGGAAGAAAGAAGCCTACTCTGGTTTTTGTTTTTGTTTTTTTAAAAAAGCTTATGTTAAAACTAACAGATGCAAAGACAATCTCTTAAATTTTGGTTGGTTGGTGGGGGCAGGTGGACCTGGGCTGATCTTTTAGGGATCCAGTAGGGTACTGGATTTACACCCAGGCAGGCGGGTGTACTTGTTAAGCATTCCTGTCACAGCTATGTTCTCAAGATAGTGGAAAGCTTGAGTCATGGACAAAAAAAGCCTTGTGCACCTGCTGTATCAGGCCTCAATGACTGGGTGAACTACAGTTCCATATCCATGCTCCCAAAACCTCCTTTTGAGTCAGAAACCAAAGGAAAGCAGGACTCAAAACACCCAACTCTGTGATATCCATGAGGTAATAACTGTATAACATAAGTTGATAAGCTCAATAACTACTTTGATTTTTGTGTTTTCCTACTTGACTTTACAACCTCTTCACACATATGTGCATAGGTAACTGTTACAATACAAGGGTAATATGACACTTCTCACCTACCGCATATCATTCAGAAGCTTAGTGGGACTTTAAACACATTGTTTAACTTAAACTTTCTCTATGCCGATAAGGTAAACATAAGTGTCCTCATTAGTCATCAAAGTGATGTTATGCAAGTGAAGGAATATGGTTTCTAGCAATTACCTAGAGTTCTGTATAGACTAACAGAATCAAGACTGCTTAGAACAAAATTTTTTCTTCAAAAAACTTGGTTTTGGCTGTTAACTTAAAAGAAAGGTAACTAAAAAGGCACTTGTTTGTGCTGCCTAGCAGATGTAGGTTACCTCATTAACGTTGATCTTTGACTTTGCAGAAGATTCTAAAAAGGCACAGTTACACCACTGTCTTGCTAAATTCTGACCCTGTTCTTTGCCAACTACTCGCTCATCTTCCAGGTCACATTTATTGCCAACCAAAATCATTGGAACCTGTGGGAAGGACAAAACATAATATGAGCACTAGCATACTTGTTACTCTTCTAAGTAAGCAACTACCTGTCACCAATTGAAATGGATTAATTAGGATCGTAAGCTTCACCAAGTACTTAAAGAAATAATATGTACTGTATGCGTACTGAGGGAAAGAAGGTAGATGGAGGGAGAAGAGACAGAAAAAATATGGAAGAGACCCTACTATGCTCACTTGCTAAATTATTTTAAGGTTATAATCGCAACAGTGTCATGTGGACTACTACTAATAGCTGAATTCCAAGTACAAAAATCTGAAGGGAAAGGCAGCTCCTGCAATACAGAGAAGAATGTCTCCACTGGTCCTAAGCGTGGTTTAAGTGCTTCACCTCACAGGTCCAACGAACACCAGAAGTAGTGGCAAGACCAACCCAAGTGACAGGTTCTACTTCTGTATCTGACGTCCAGACCTGAAGGCCAGTTTAGGTGAGATGCTAAAAAAGGACAAACAATAAAAATACAGCCGCGAAGCAGCTATGCCTTCCCTTTCTCCCCATGCCAGAAATGCTGTCCCAACTGCCAATTAAACAAGTCGCTAACAAAACTGTGTAACGTCCTTAGATAAAAGGTGTCCACAGAACAAAGTCATCTGTGAGGTGATGGACACTACACCCAAGAAAGGACTGAAGGCACATGTGGATCTTGTGTCCCAAACAATCATCACAAGTCAGGCGAAACATACTAGACCTACAGCTCCATCTTTTTCAGTTATTACACGGAATAGAGAGGTTCACATTACCAGAGTTCAGTGATTTGCATGTAATTGCCTACGAAAACAGAAGTCTCTTCGATAAATTAGTCATGGCAAAGAAGAGAACTATTCATTAGGTTACGGTTGGTAATGAGTCATATGGTAGAAATCCCTTCCGCCTACAGTATTACCCAAAGTTGAGGTCCTGAGCAGGTGCATATGTTCCCATTAATAATGAGAGAGAACACAGGAAAACAGAAAGAAAGGTACACATGAAATTTTATATCCCAATTTAGACAACTGAAAAGGAACTCTCTGTAGTTCAAAATTGAGGTAAACATGTAAAGTATGTATTTCATCTTTGCAAAAAGGTACAACAGCAATGATGCCATTCATCAAATAAGAATTCTATAACAAAAATAAAATGTACAAAATATAAAAATGCAGCTAATGAAAATCCTCAACATAATTCAAAGGAAAACACTGTAAGTAAACACTATCAACAGAATTTTAGAAATGGAACATACCACTATGGTTCTTACTAATGTTCTCTGAACACTGTTTCTGACATAACTACCACCTTTCAAAGCTCAACTCGAGTCCCCCACTTCTTCTACCAAGTATTCTGACTCCTCTTCCTTGCCTACTGCATTTATTAACACACAGCACAATGAGCACTTTACCATACATGCCCTCCTTTTCTAACTATCTTAGCATATAATTTGCAAGTAAATTTAGAAAGTTGTAAAAATTTTCTGATCACAGGGACTCTTTTAGGTATGTGGTAGATACCCTCCAAATCCTCTTAACAGAAAAACAGACACTTTTTATTTGGCCACAGAGAAAGAGCAGTATGTCTTATAGAGAGAAATATACTTACATCTTCTGTGTCCTTAACCCGTAAAATCTGTTCCCTCAGGTCCTGTAAGTCATTAAACGTGGACTGAGCTGTGATAGAATATACTAGTGCAAACCCTTGGCCATTCTTCATATACAAATCCCTCATTGCTGTAAATTGCTCCTATAATAAAAAAAAGTGCAATTATAAATATGATTTCTTGAGTGAATACTAGAACAATTTATATCAGAATAATCACAAAAGTGAGCTACTGAATTTTTTCCTACACGTTATCATGATAGGAAACCTAAGACCTATTTTACAGTTTCTAGAAACTGAGGTGAATGTTCTTGTTCCCTACTTACATGACTAGAAACCATGACAATGAACTGAAGAATCAGAAGGGAGATCTTAAACCACTTTAACACGGTTTTTCTGTCATTCAGAAAACTGTATGTAGGTCCCTTTTACATATAGATCCTAATTAAATTATTTTGATGCTACTAAAGATGACCTCCAAGAAGTATTGCTAGAAAAGAGAAGTCCCAAGTACTGAATCCTTAGGGCCTCCAATACTAAGGGGTTGGGAGATGAAGACGAATCAGGAAACGAGACTCAGGACTAACCAACGAGAGAGGGAGAAAGCCAACCAAGTGTTGCTCCCTGGAAGCCAAACGAATACAATTTGTACAGAGGATAGTGATCAACTGAGTCAGAGGTTGCTGAAAAGTCCAAGGGAGCTGAGGATACATGCAGAGGGCAGATCATGAATAATGACAGTCCACCACAGACTTGAATCGATGTGAAAAGGGGGTTAGGATATGAGGATGATCAAAGACGATGGGATAAACGTACTACAGGTTCCAGGGAAGTTGAAGGTATAAAAGGAAGTGAGAAGGAAAAACAAGAGGTGGTGAGTGGAGAGAGGGATGCTTGAAAATAAGATGAAGGCTGTGTCACAGTTATTGGTAATCACATAGTTTAGGGAAGACCATGGGTGTGAATGGCTGAAGCAGCACGGAGATCAAGACACTGATAGACCGGTGCACCTGGGTGGCTCCGTCGGTTGAAAAAAAGGAAAGAAAAGACACTGATAGGCCAAGGGAAATGGATCATCTATAATGCCATATAGATTCTATTTGGATACTAAAATCACCAAGAATTCTAACTGAAGCAGCAATGGAGAAAGTGAGCCAAAATCTTCAAGGAGTAAGGAGTGATCTGGGACACGATTAATGAACATCAACTACTTTCCAAGCTTCATGTAAGGCACTGGGGACACAGACAACTAAGATACTGGAGAAAGATATCTCCGGCAAAGAACTTCTTAATTTGGACAAGAGGAAGAAAAAAGAATCCTCGCACACTTGTGGAGGTGATGAATGGGGTAAGTATTCTTTAACTTTTGGGGTGTCTGGGAACACAGGGGAATGACTGCTGATTCAGAAGCTAAGGAAACTGGGGAGATGGAATTACAAAAGGGGGAGACAGTGAGTCAGCAGATCTAAGAAAGATGTAGTTCTAATGATCCCAAGCTTTCTCCTGGAATCAAGACCCATTTTCCCACAAAAGAATGGAAACATACAGTTTAATTAGTATTACAACTGCTCCAGCCTACTTACATGCTTTTCCTAATGACATGAAACTATATCATCTACGAAATTGTTTGGAAAATTTGTGCTAAATTTTAAACAACTTATAACATTTAAGAATAGCATCCATTTTAAAGCTTAGAACTGCCTAACAGGGAAAGTCTATATATATGTATATGGAGAAAAAAAAAAAAATCGCTTAATGTGTGCATTCTTTTGTGGCAGTATAACAGGAAATCATCAGTAATTAATAACAAAATTATACAGGAGATGACAAAGGAAGGCAATGAAAATAAAAGCAAATACTTGGAGCTCATACTACATAACAGGCATTGTGGCAAGTGATTTATAATCATTATCTCATTTGATCATTATAAGCATGCTATGATATACTAATGTCATTATACAATACTCATTTAAAGAGGAGAAAAATGAGGCTCAAAATAATCCTGAAGATTTTTGTCAGATTTTCTGTCACCAGCCCCCTGGAATGTTAAAATGCTAATAAAAAAGCAAAAACAATTCTGATAAAAAATAGTGACTATGGTGCCAAGAGACAGATTCCTACCTTAGGGTAGGAATGAACCCAGAGAAATACCTACCTTAATTACAATTCTGGATTTAAAATATCTTTTGTTAAAAGCAGTAATAGGATAATCTTTACCTCCATATAAGGAGAAGATACCCAACACACACATTTGGGAGGTAAACCTGACATACAATTTGAGACTGATACGTGGGTATTAAGTACATGTTGGAAGCAGCTGTAAGAAAATCTAAGAAGCCCTACCTTTAGGTAATTTCTTCTTAATCAGAGTAATTACTTTTACTTTACTCAGAGGAACTATTCATCAGATGACAAAATCTGTTCACTAACTAAAATTTATCAAAAAAAGAGAAAACATCCTTACTGTTCCTGCTGTGTCCAGGATCTCAAGCATACACTGTTGGCAATCTACTTCAACTTGCTGTTGGAGAAGGGAGGAAAAATGAAAAGTATTATCAAATCAAAATGTCAGTCTGTTTTCCTGCCACCTCTTCACTCCAAGTACCTATTAACAACTACAAAGCCTTTCTCCAGGAGTTTGCTATACTGGTTGAGACTTGACTTAGTGGAATAAAGAGCAGGAGGTCTCAAGCATGTTCTATTAATACTACAGAAGCAGGACCGCTAATGCTGAGTTTAGATAGTTTCTGACCACTGTAAACTGAGTAATGATTTTTGTTACTATTAGAAGGCAATGGTTATATTCTCTGTTTAAGAAAAATTACAATAGGTACAGTTCTGACAGAAATAAAAATGTATAAAAATATGTATATTTATATGATCTTTGAAGAAAAAGTATTAAATAGCTCAAAATACAGATAAGATTTTAGAGTAAAGAAAATTCAGCCAACTTACCACGTTCAAGTTGCTAAAGTTTTACTAAAATATACCCTAAATTTAATACATTGGAAAATTTTAAGAGATAAGGGGAGGGGCACCTAAGTGGTCAGTTAAGACTCTTGATTTTGGCTTAGGTTATGATCTCACAGTTCGTGACACAGAGCCCCACGTCGGGCCTGCTTGGGATTCTCTCTCCCTCTCTCTGCCCCTCCCCCACTCATGCTCTCTCAAACTAAATAAACTTAAAAAAAAAAAAGAGGTAAGGGGAACACAGAGGTGCTAAAAAGAGTAACACTGAACTCATATAGTCCTCAAAACTTTAAGAAAAAGGTACTTCTTTGGAAAAGCTGTGTGCATTAGGTGAAATTTTATATACTGAGTTGTAGTTCCCCAGTGTTTTATAACCTAAAAGAAGGTTGGACTAAAGACAGCAGGAACTATCAACTGTGCAGAAAATTTTTAATCAAGAAGGGATTTAAAAAAGTGTTAAATCTTCAGAACTCTAGGTACAGATCTGTTTGTAGTTACAACGTTAGGCGGCAACTTGTTTGGGGGAAATTTTAGTATTGCAACACTATCTTCTAAACATGAACGTATTAACCTAAGGCCTATTTTAAATGCTTCTGTGTCAGATCAGGGGTTGATGAGAAGCACCGCTTGGTGCTACAAACTGTCCTACCACTAAACGGGACTAATGTGGCATAATCGGCATCATCAGTAAATGGGCATGCTCAATGAATAATGAATGAGGTCTGCAGTTTCTCAAGGTATCTAGAACACAAGTTTATTTCCAACTTGCAGATAATGAAACTGCTCTGGCCAGTATGGCTGGATGAGCTTACTTAATTTAACAAAACTTATAACACTATTAAAGGTAAATTCTATAACATCTAACAACTCAATCCTTTCCACTTTGTTGAAAGGTACGTTTAATTCCCTGCCTCCCTCCTTAACATACTTGGGAAATAAAGTTATGAAAATTCCCCACAATTCTAGTCTTAGAATGAAATAAAATAGTATTTTTTGTCAAGACTATTTTTTCTTCCTTTTAAATAATCTTTATGTTTTAGAACTTGGGCTTTAGGTGCAAAACAAAACTCAGCAGAAAGTACAGTGTTTCCATATACCCTTCTTCTTGCTCCTCACTAGCCTCTCCTACCATCAGCCTCCCACACCAGAGTGGTACATTTGTTAAAATCAATGGACCTACATACAGACATCATTATCATGCAAAGTCCACAGTTTATGTTATGGTTTTACTCTTGGTGTTGTACATTCTACGGGTTGGGAAAATGTGCAATGACGTGTACCCACCATTACAGTATCATACAGAATCCTGTATCTAATTTTTGCTAAAGATGAAATATCTTTAAAAGTTACTATAAAACTAAACAAAAATAAAAACATTCAGTCACTGGATAATTTCAAGCACAAAAGTGATCTAAACTAAAATTAAGTTCACAAAAAAGAGTTGTCAAAAATATACCTATATTCCTATGCAATTTTGCTACGTTAAAAAAAACCCCGGGGCTCCTGGGTGGGTTCGTTGGTTGAACATCTGTCTCCTGATTTTGGCTCAGGTCATGATTTCACAGATCATGGGATTAAACCCAGCACTGGGCTCTGTGCTGACATCACAGAGCCTGCTTGGAATTCTCTCTCTCTGCCCCTCCCCTGCCTGCATGCATGCATTCTCTCTCTCTCAAAAAAACATTTAAACAAAATAATTAAAGGGGCGCCTGGGTGGCTCAGTTGGTTAAGCGTCCGACTTCAGCTCAGGTCACGATCTCGAGGTCCATGAGTTCGAGCCCCGCACTGGGCTCTGGGCTGATGGCTCAGAGCCTGGAGCCTGCTTCCAATTCTGTGTCTCCCTCTCTCTCTGCCCCTCCCCCATTCATGCTGTCTCTCTCTGTCTCAAAAATAAATAAACGGTAAAATAAATAAATAAATAATAATTAAAAAAAAAAAAAAAAACAGGAAAATGTGCACACTAAAGAACACCTTACTCACCAGTAACCAAACACGGAACTTTCTGTAGCTAAGTAGTATTCTATGAGAAATAGTCTGTCTTGGAGAAACTTTTATTTATTTTTAATTTTTTTTAACGTTTATTCATTTTTGAGGGAGGGAGAAAGAGACAGAGAGTGAGCAGGGAAGGGGCAGAGAGAGAGGGGACACAAAATCCAAAGGAGGCTCCAGGCTCTGAGCTGTCAGCACAGTGCCTTACGTGGGGCTCAAACCTACCAACTGCGAGATCATGACCTGAGCCAAAGTCAGACGCTCAACCAACTGAGTCACCCAGGCGCCCCTTGGTGAAATTTTTAAAACCAGATACAGAACATCTGTATCACTTCTCAAAAACTATTTTTAAAAACCAGTTCTGTGGATCAAGTTTTAAAGCCCTAAGGAACTATTTGTAAGCATGCGTATACAAGTTTCACATTTTACCTTTCTGTAGGAATCTTCTATCGTTGGGTCATATTTTTCAACAAAAATTCCCTGAACAAACTGAACTGTCTAGAAAAAAAAAGCAGAGAAAAGTTAAGAACTTAAAAGAAAAATCAACTACTCTTGAATGCTACTTATACCCTTACAAAGTGGCAAAGATTAAATGAAATTATGTGAAAATTCTGGGTAAACATGCAGATGTAAAGTCTCATTATTTTCTAACACAAGGATACATCCACAACCAAGAGGGCACATTATGAAGGGAGGTGTTCATATTAAAAGCCGTCAGCAAGGCTGCTGCCAACTCATGTTGTGAAACTATATTAAGTTTCGAAATACAATTAAGATACAAATAAGAAGGACCTACCTCCTAATTTATGAAAAAATGAAAATTAACCAGTATTTAAGCTAATATTCCTTTGCATTATCTATAGTAACTTTTATCTCATGCCCTTAAAGCAATGAGACAAAAGGGTCTAAATTTTTAAGAACCTTAAAACAGTTTCTCTAATTGTGGGGGAAAGAGAAAAAGAAATTTACAGGCACTGAATTTATTAAATTCACAGTCTCATTCGAATTTCACGTTCTCCCCAGAAGTAGTTATTTTTCCCGTTTGCCAGCTGAGATTCAAATATACAATCTTCCTGATTCCAAAGACTTCCTTTTTTCATTGGAAACACTTCCTGCTCATCTTTTTCAGATTTTCTACTTCTCTAAAATTCCTGTAAACACAGACTTACGAAACGAGGTATTTTATCATGTGGTAAATAAAAAGTACAGAAGATGGCTGTGAAATATTGCCTGGACAGATTTAAAACCGGGTCTGGTATATTGTTGCCTAAAAGCAAGGAAGGGTAAGAATATGGCCTGAGGTCACCTACACTTAATTATGCACTAGTGTAGCTTGAGCTAAACAGATGAACCAAAATACAGTCAACTTCAAACTTCTTTCTCCTAAGCTCTTGTTCTTCAAAAGAGACTCAAGACAGAATTACACCACATCTTTTACTATTTTTATCAAGGATTTAATCACCTCATCCTCTTAGTACTACATATAATTCAAATACGGAAAACTTCCTAAATCCTTTATTCTAGAACAGAGGTTCTCAAAATATGGTCTAGAGCAGATGATTAGAAAAAAAGTATCTCATAATACCATGACATACTCTCCTTGTCTCATAAATTTACAGTGGAGTTTTCCCACGGGTATGTAACATATGCTATAGCAAGACACTGGATGCAGAAGCAGGTATGAGAACCCAAGTGCTTTCTATAAGCCGTTGTCAGAGACTTGCAAAAATGAGAAACAGTCTCACAGGTTTCGTGTCCTTCTTGTTAAAGCAATCCTTCATCATTGCTCTGAATCTCATCCTCTCAGTTCTCAGGGACAGCTCATTCATCCATACCGACTTCTATTCTATTCCTGTAGTTTTTCTACTGAACCCTCCTCTTCCTTCCTTACCTACTGTCCTTTCTGGGTTAAAATAAAAAACGGAGACCAGCCTTGAAAATTCCCTAAGCAGGTAATAACCAGTTCGGTCATACAAACAAAGCTTAATTTAGTTTATTTAGCAAAGCTAAATTGACCTAGGGATCATTTCTTGCTTATGCCTCTGGAAATCAAAAGCAAAACTTACAACTGTTTCCCAAGGTGGGTATGAGGTAACCACTAACCAATTTTCAGTCATTGAAGAAAACTCTAACACTATAACCAGTCACTGTGAAGAATAAACAGCCACTGCTTTCTCACACAATAAGCTGCTTTATAACAATATACCCTCAGCCTCATTCAGTGTTCTGGTTTGAAGGTGTCTGGTATGGAAACTGTCTTTCTAGTGTGTGCACAATAAACTAATTACTACTTCTATGATTCATTAATTTTACTTCTGTTATTTCTGAACTTTTGACACCTGTGACAATGATTCCCTTCCTCTCCTGGGCTATTATTTTCCTTTCCACATAAGCTTATTGCCTCCGGCACACAATTTGCTCTACCATCTCCTACCCTGAAATAAATATTCCCCTGAACTCCATGACCCCTCTAGCTTCACTCCCCCCCACCCCCGACCCCTTTCCCTGTTCCCTCTCATCATCAAACTTTTTCAACTATCTACAATGGTGATTCTATTTCTTCAGCTCTCATGTACTCTTCAACCCACCTCAGGACGCTTACAGCACCATAACCTTACTGAAGTTGATTTCACGAAGCCCAGCTACCTCCATATTCCTCTATCATCTCCTTCCTCTACTAGACTTCTGAGCAGTCAGGTAGAGATCCACTCTTTACATTTAAGTATAACATACACTCTTCTCTGCTAGATCCTTCAATTCTACCTACTCTTTAAAGGTTGAGAGGTACCCAGAGTTCAGTACTGAGCTCTTTCTTTCTCTAGTCTCTCCCTAGACAATCTCATTTATTCCTATCGATTTTTATTTTTGATCATTTTATTTATTTTTGAAAAGGTAATTCATGAACATAGGACGAAATACAAAAGACACAAAAGAGTAGGCAGTGGTGACCAACCCTACCTACCTTCCTTTGTTCTCAATTATACAATTCTACTCCCAAGTAACCAGTATGTCATCTGTAAGCTTATTTTACCTCGCAGGGATAGTCTGTGCATTTTATACTATCTTCCCCCTCACCCGTTTTTGTTTCTTTTTTATAAACACAAACGGTAGTCTACACTGCTTGCTACCTTATTTACCCCTAAATAATACATCTTGCATATCACTACCTATCAGTATATACAGACCCGTTGCGTTCTTTTTAATAGCTCTGTATTATTCTACTCAAAACATCAGTATTAAAAGTTTATTTAACCAGCCCATACTGGTAGGCATTTAGGTGGTTTCCAAACTCTTACCATGATAAAGAATGTTACTGTGGACATCCTTGACCATGCTATTTTGTACATATGAACTTATATGTGAAATCTAAAGAGACTTGCTGAATTGAAAGTTCTACGCATTTAAATTAGATATCCTCATTCACCTCAGAGGTACTAATTTACATTGCTAAGAGTAACATAATTCTCATGAAATTAAATACTGTTGATATATTCATGGCACCCCAAATCCTATCACAAGTCTCTCTTTTAAGCTATTATCTTGAGGACCCAATTTCTTATGTGATGTATTTACTTTAGCATCTCACATATCAAATGTGACATGACTCCTGATTTTCACGCTCAGATCTGCTCATTCTCCAGTGTTTCCCTTCTACTTAAAGGATCCATCCATAAAATTAGTAGCTCAACTGGAACTATGGTAGTCATCCTCAACAGCTCCTTCTCTCCTAGTCCTCACATCAAACCAGCACTAAGTTATTTAATTCTCAAAACATCTACTTTTCTCTTCTTCACTGCCATGGCCCCAATGTAAGCTCCCACAAACATTAATCTGGGGTTTGGCATTAACTCCCAACTGGTCTCCTTGTGTCCACTCGGCCTCTCTTCTAAGTCACTCCACACATAGCAAAGTACTCTCTTTAAAACATATATCCAATTCTGTCAATAACCCCTTCCCTCTCGTCCAAAAAAATAAAACTAACTTTCAATGGTTTCTCACTGTCATTAGGAATAAGTTTCAAGCTCTTACATGGTCTTCAAGTCATGGTCTGGCCCCTGCTTCTCACCTCATTTCCCTCTACTTTCCTTCCAGTTCACTCCTGCCTCAGCAATTATGACCTTAGTTATTCAAATGCTAATTTAAGTTCATTTGTCATGGGGTCTCTCTTAACAGTCTGTACTTTTCTTTCAAAGTATCTCTCACAATTATAATAAGGTAGTTCTTTGTTTAATTGTGTATTTCTTATGTCTCCTCCACTATATGATAAGCTCTGAGGGATCGTGACTGTTTTTGTTCACTGTTGTAACCCTGGCATCTGACATCATATAAGCTCAATACTTACTAAATAAATACAGCATGTATACAAAAAATACCCTTTGTTTCACTTAAGTCTGGGCTGAGGGTTAGGTAGGTAGGACTTATTCCACTGGTATCTGAAATAATTAGTCTCCCCTACTGGAATGTAAGTTCCTTAAAAAATGAGAATGATCTTATTCCTCTTTGAATCCCACTCACTAGTGCTTGGCATATGGTAGGTAGTCAATAAATACTGGGTAAGTGAAAGAATGAGTGAGCCACTAGTTTACAACTACACATCTGTGGTTGCTGAATGAATCCCCGGCCCCTATGAGACAGATACTAGGCATATAAAAAATACTGTCACCTTTTCTCATTAGTGACTAAAAGTTTTAAGGCAAGCAAATATCAATGTTCTTCCTATACTATGCTAATTAAGTTAGAGTTAGGTGGCTAACTTACCAGAGCAGACTTCCCCACGCCTCCTGAACCAAGGACCACTAGCTTGTACTCACGCATGATGTGGTCTGTTTAAATACTGACAATCTGGAAAAAAGAAAAAAACCACAAAGATCAATAAACATGCTAAGAATAGCCTAAGAATGTACAAATGTTACATGAAATAATATGGTATTTTGGATTTTGTTTGCTATTTCCCTTAAGGTCATCAGGTGGAAGACAGGCTACATAGCAAAACCATGAAGATTCTAACCTAAGTTTGTAATGACTACTACCAGGCATTTTAATTCATTAAAGATCATCTTTGACTAGGCACAAGTCATTCGAGTCTGTTCATGTTACTTTCAAGAGTGATCAGAAAATAAGGTGATTAAAACTAGTAGTTGTCTTATAATTACAATCATGAACCCAATTCTTTACAAAGCTATTGTTTAAATGACGTAACATACTTTTTTGAAAAGTTCACTCATGAGCTTTAATGTATATGCCATTTAATTTGCTTAAAATATACAGTGATTCATATACTATTTTGTTCATTATTCTATTACAGCTGAACCATGTAAAATGTTACCTTGAAAATACTTAGGATATGAAAGAGTATTGTTGATGAAATTGTTAAAATTTTATAGGTAGGTATTAGCAATATACTCCATAAGACACAAATTGCTAGAAAAAAAAGAAAAGAAATACAAACTTTTTTTTATCTCCAGTTATGCTAAAAGGTAAAAGGGCAGGAAAGAATTTCCAATGGCCATGATGGAGTAAGTATCAATGGACTTTCCATCCCCTTGTCAACAGCTAAAACAACAGACAAAATACATGAAACAACTGTTTTTTGGATGTTTGACAATAAGCAGTATAGGACTGTGATTTCTAAGAGATGGGACAAGATAAAGTAAGACCTACATCTGTCTTGGCTTTCTGCTTGAAGGCACTTTTCAGACTGTGGTACAGGGAGGAAGAACCAAGCAGAGACCAGAAAGTATATCAAAAAGAGGGAGACAGGTACAGAAAATTCTAGGAATCTGCAAAGGGCTTCACTTGAGTCTCTGGCCAAACACTAATCACAGCATGCAGGATGAAATTCCATGAGGTAAAGGCAAAGAATAAACAGGGATTTAAAAGCTGAACCACAGTGCTAAGAAAGACTGAAGTTCTGATCAGAAAAGTTCTCCCATGGGGTGCCTGGGTGGCTTAGTCAGTTAAGCATCTGACTTCAGCTCAGGTCATGATCTCACTGTCCGTGAGTTCAAGCCCCACGTCGGGCTCTGTGCTGACAGCTCAGAGCCTGGACCCTGCTTCAGATTCTGTGTCTCCCTCTCTCTCTCTGCCCCTCCCCTGCTCGTGCTCTCTCAAAAATAAATAAAACTTGAAAAAAAATTTTGTTTTTAAAGTTCTCCTTGTTGAAAAACAGGCAATTCACTTGAAATCCCAGAAGATTTGTAGACTTCTTGAGAAACTATGCAAGACAAAAGAAAATGGAGTATCTTTAAAATGCTTAAAGAGGGGCGCCTGGGTGGCTCAGTCGGTTAGGCAGCCGACTTTGGCTCAGGTCATGATCTCGCGGTCTGTGAGTTCGAGCCCCACGTCGGGCTCTGTGCTGACAGCTCAGAGTCTGGAGCCTGTTTCAGATTCTGTGTCTCCCTCTCTCTGACCCTTCCCCATTCATGCTCTGTGTCTCTCTGTCTCAAAAATAAATAAACGTTAAAAAAAAAAATTAAAAAAAAAAATAAAATAAAAATAAAATGCTTAAAGAAAAAAATGGTCAACCCAGAATGCTAAATACAATGAATCTATTCTTCCAAAATGAAAGTGAAATAAAGCTTTTTTTTTTGAAATAGATAGACAGGAAGGAAGGAAGGAAAGAAGGATGGAAAGAAAGGAGGATGGGAGGGAGGGAGACAAAGTAAACAAAAGAAGTAAAGAAAGAGGAAAAGCGAGGGGAAAATGTTCACCAGTACACACTTATAAAAAGCAAAGGAAGTTCTTCAGGTGGAAGAAAATGATAACAGATGGAAGATTGGATCTACATAAAGGAATGAAGATTACTAAAGGAATAAAAAGTACCAGAAATGGTGAGAGTAAATCTACAAGACTTTTTCGACCACTTAAAGCAAAACTAGTAACAACAATGTACTACAAGGTTTTGCAACACATGTGGAAGTAAAAAGTATTAACAATAATAGCACAAAAAGGGAAGGGGACTGGAAGTATATTGTTCAAGGTTCTTACAGTATATGTGGAGTAGTATAATACTATTTGAAGATAAACTGTCATATGTTAAAAGATGCATACTCTAAAACCTAGAGCAGCCGGGGTGGGGGGGGGGGGTTCTGATTCATTCAAAAAACAGCAGAAAAGAATACAAACAAGCAAAAAGAACAAAGATGAGACAAATATAAAACCTACAGAACAATACAATTAAAAGGCAACCGCATAAATATAAATCATCTATTCCAATATTCCAACATTCCAATTCAAAGTCAAGAAAGCAAGACCTAACCATATGTTATCTTCAAGAAAGAAACTTTAGGGGCACCTGGG
Source organism: Panthera tigris (assembly GCF_018350195.1). Classification (NCBI taxonomy): domain Eukaryota; kingdom Metazoa; phylum Chordata; class Mammalia; order Carnivora; family Felidae; genus Panthera; species Panthera tigris. Next base: position 94,532,031 of record NC_056667.1, on the reverse strand, counting down.
TGGCTCAGTGGGTTAAGCACCTGACTCTTGATTTCTGTTCAGGTCATGATCTCATGGTTTATAAGATAGGCCACTCGCGGGTATGTGGAGACTCTTGGGATTCTCTCTCTCTCTGCCTCCCTCTGCCCCTGGCCTATGTATGCACTTTCTAACAATCAATCAATCAATCAATCAATCAATATTTTAAAAAAGAAACTTTAAAGATACACAGAAAGTTAAAAGTAATATTTATTGGTGACAAAGTCACAGTTGCTGCTGATATTACTACTGTGGTTTGCTGCCTGCATTCAAAATAGAAACAAATATTAAATTTAATTTCAGAAGTTATGAAAAATAAAGATTTTTTTTCCTATGCAAATGTTGGAGGCCCTAGATTATAAATCCTTATCTACTCTAAACAGCATTTTTGGTTACTCTAATCAAACTTACACTTTTTTGTTTCACATCTTCTTTATACGCTTTTACTTTCTTAAGAGCTTTCATTTATATGGATTTTCAGGAATAGATGTTAGATTTTTTCAAATATTTCTTCTGCACCTATTGGTATTATACAGTTTTTCTTTTTCTTCTACTGATACATCTGCTCTTTCCACTTCTATTCAACACTGTTCTAAGCTACAAATAGCAGGGTCTAGACTATGGAAAAGGAATAAAGAAAATTGTCTTTATTCACAGATAACATGATCCTGTGCAGAATATACAAAAAAGCTACCAGACTAATAAGTGAATGTAGCAAGATTTCAGGATAAAAGGTTGAGACAAAAAATAATAACTATCATATGTCTACATACAGGCAAAGAATTGAAAAATGTAATTTTAAAAATACCATCTAAAATAGCATCCAATAAGACATAAAATACTCAAGAGATGAATTTAACAGAATACGTGTAAGGCTTATACACTGAAACTACAAAACATGGCTCAGAGAAATTAAGGACATAGTAATCAGAGAGACATGCCATATTATATTAAGATGTGTCCATATTACTATTAACATGTCAATTCTCTCCAAGTTGGATCTACAGATTCAGTGCAAGCACAATCAGCAGGTTTCTTTTTTGTAAAAATTGGTAAGATGACTATAACCTTTTTTTGGAAAATGTTAACAGAACAGTTAACAGAGATGGAGAAGAAAAAAAAAGTCTTACACTACCTGATTTTAAGACATAATCCAAAACTACAGTAATAAAGATACTGTTATATTGGCATAAGACAACCAGATCAATGGCACTAAATTAAACCCAGACATAAAACTGCATATACGTATTCTGTTCATTTTTGATAAAGGGACTGTAGTACTCATCCTTCAAGATACACCCACCCCCCCCACACACACACAATGATCCTGGCCTCTTGGTATTTATAACTAGAACTGTTCCCTCTCAGTATTCATATCCTTTTGTGTAGTTTCCTCCTAAGACTGGTTTTCCAACCAAGAGAATATGGCAGAAGTGACCATATATGATTTCTAAGATTAGCTCCTCATCCATCAACAAGATGGATGAATCTTAAAAACACCCTCAACAAGGGGACCTGGGTGGCTCAGTCGGTTAAGTGTCCAACTTCAGCTCAGGTCATGCTCTCATAGTTCGAGTCCCGCATGGTGCTCTCTGCTGTCAGCATGGAGCCCACTTCTGATCCTCTGTCCCCATCTCTCTCTGCCCTTCCCTGGCTTGTGCTCTCTCCCGAGCATGTGCTCAAAAACAAATAAACATTAAAAAAATAAAATACACAATCGGCAAAATACACAAAAGGCACTGCAGCTTGTACCATGGTCTCTGGGATCATTCTTTCCAAGGTAAGCCATTCACCAAGTCATGAGGACACTTAACTAGCCCTGCAGAGAGGCCCAACTGGAGAGAAACTGAGGACCCCTACCAACAGCTAGCACAATTTACCAAACATGTGAGTGAGCCACCTTCAGAAGTATATCTTACAGTTTTAGTCAAGTCTTACTTATTAATTCAGAGGATTGCAGTCTCATGATACTATGAATCAGAACCTTACAGTCAAGCCACTCTGAAACAACTTAGATCCACAGAAACTAAGATAATAAATGATTATTGTTGGTTTAATCCCAGTAAGATCTGTGTTAAACTGTTACACAGGAATAGATCACTTAATATAGGGGCAAAAGTAATTCAGTATGTAAGAGATAGTCTTTTGAGTAAGTCAAGTCAGAAAAATATGAATGTCAACTCTTACCTTTGCTCATAATTGCCCAAATCTAGAAACAACCGAAATATCCATCAAGAAGTGAATGGATAAATTATGGTATATCCAATCAATGGAATACTACTACTATTCAGTAATAAAAAGATTCAACAAGATGGATATGAATCTTTTTTTTTTTTTAATGTTTATTTATTTTTGAGAGACAGACAGAGAGACAGAGCACGAGGGGGTAGGAGTGCAGAGAGACAGGGAGACACACAGAATCCAAAGCAGACTCCAGGCTCTGAGGTATCAGCACAGAGCCTGACGTGGGGCTCGAACTCACACACCATGAGATCATGACCTGAGCCAAAGTCAGATGCCCAACCAACTGAGCCACCCAGGTGCCCCTGGATATGAATCTTTAAAACACACCCAGCAACATACACAAAAGAGTGACTACTGTATGATTCCACTTATATAAAATTCCAGAAAAGACAAAACTAAGTTATAGTGCCAAAAAATTACCTGGGGACAGCGGTGGTAGGGCAGGGGTGATGACTATGAAGGAGCATAAGGGAACTTTTCTGGGTGATAGAAATGATCTCTACCTTGATTACAGTGGTGGTTACCTAGGTGTTTCCATTTATCAAATCTTATTTAAAATAGGTACATTTTAGGAGCCCTCATGCACTATCAGGTGGGAATCCAAACTAGTGCAGCCACTGTGGAAAACGGAGAATTAGCACATGATTCAGTAATTCCATTACTGGCTATTTGCCCAAAGGACACGAAAACACTAATTCAAAAAGAATTATGCACCCTTATGTTTACTGCAGCATTATTTATACTAACCAAATTATGGAAGCAACTGCAGTGTTAATTGATAGATGAATGAATAAAAAAGGTGTGGTATATATGTGTACAATGGAATATTACTCAGCCATAAAAAATAAAATCTTGCCATTTGCAACAAAATGAACGGATCTAGAGGGTATAATCTAAGTGAAATAAGTCAAAGAGAAATACCATATGACTTCACTTATATATGGAATTTAAGAAATAAAATGAACAAAGAAAAAAAAAAACAAAAAACCCAGACTCTTAAATATAGACAACTGATGGTTTACCAGAGAGGAGATGGGTGGGGAGGGATAACACTTATGATAAGCACAGAGTAATATACAGAATTGTGGAATCACTATATTATACACCTGAAACTAACAGAACACTGAATGTTATACTGGAATTAAAATTAAAAGATACAATTTAAAAAATTTAAAAAGAAAAAAATTAAAAAAAAAAATTTTTTAATGCTTATTTATTTTTTGAGAGAGAGATTGACAGAGTGTGAGCAGGGGAGGGGCAGAGAGAGAGAGGAAGACACAGAATCTGAAGCAGGCTCGAGGCTCTAAGCCATCAGCACAGAGCCCGACATGGGGCTTGAACCCACAAAATGTGAGATCATGACCTGAGCCAAAGTCAGAGCTCAACCAACTGAGCCACCCAGGTGCCCCGAAAAAAACCATTTTATTACATGTAAATTATAGCTCAATAGAATTAATTTAAGAAAATCCAATGAGGAAAAAAGGAATATTTCTCAGAATGCCAGTTACATACATAGTTTTATAAACAATGTGTTTCCCAATGTGAGAGTATTAAGAAGTGGGGCTTTTGGGAGGTAATTAGGATTAGATGAGGTCATAAGGGCATAGCCCTCACAACTGGATTAGTGTCCTTATGAGTCCCACGAGTTTGCTTCTCTTTGTCTCCACCAAGTGAAGATACAGACAGCCATCTGAAAGTTAGGAAACAGGTCCTCAGACACCTGATCTCTCAGTGCCTTGCTTGGTCTTGGACTTCCAAGCCTCCAGAACTATGAGAAATAAATTTCTGGTTTAAGCCACCCAGTCCAAGGCAATTGGTTCCAGCAGCCCTTACTGACCAAGAAACACAGTAAGGATAAATTATAGTAGACTATGCGACAGACATTGTGGCAGTTAGGATTGTTGTTCTGAACCAACAAACATTTACAAAGTATTTCCCAGGTAGGTACCAGTTCTATACCAGGTGCCAGGGACACAAAATGTTTCCCATCCTCAAGGAACTCGTGGAGGAGAAAAAATAAATAACTGCAATATGATGTGAACAACGTTATTACACAGTGGAGATTAAAGGGTGGGGGAAGGATGGAGGAACAGAGGAGAGAGCAGGATAGTTTTTCAGTGGAGGTTACATAAGAACTTACTGAAAAACTGAATAGGAATGTTCCAGGTAAGTAGGGAAGGGCATTCTAAGCAGAGGAAACAGCTTGAGCAAACACTCTAAATCACTAAATACACAAGATCCAGGGAATACCACACAGCTGGGTGTGGCCAAAACACAGGGTTTTAAATCAAGCTACAGAAAACGGAGCAGGGTATAGAGCCTGAGTTATGCTTGCAAAGGCACTTACCATGTAAGTGTCTACAATTTATCTAGTAAGCAATGGGGAGAAAACAGCAACCTGTTTTGTTTTTTAAGTAATTCAGTCAGATATATAGTCTGGAAAGATAAGTGATAACAATATATAAAATGGACTGAAAGAACCAGAGGCAGGGAGAATAGTCAGGAAGCTACTGAAATAGCTCAGGTGGGAAATGATACACGTCTGCACAGCAGCACTAGGGCTGAAAAGCAGACTGTAGTTTTCCGAAGGTGAAACTGACAGGCCTCCATAGCTGGTTAGAGGTCATTATTTAGGGGAATGAAGAGGAATCATGGATAACTCCTAGAGATCTAGGTCTGGACAAATTGGGTGGCTAAAAGGAGTTTTAAAAAGTTAATATTCCTGCCCAAAATTAAGTTTGACATTTCTATGAGAAAAGCAGGTAGAGACATATGATAGTTAAAAATCCAAGTCCGAAAGCTCAGTAGTAACCAAAGGGTTAGAGGGTACAGATTTCTGAATTGTTTTAAGAAATGTTAGTAGTTGAAATCACAGCAGATGAAATCAACCAAGGAGAATTTATTCAGTGAAAACAGAAGAAAGTTAAAGAATTGAGACCTGAGAAAGGACCACATCTATGTAGATGGACAGGAACTTGAGGAAAATGTGATTTAGGAGTGGTTTGTGCTGAACACTAATCATCCTATACCTCTATCCTACCCTCTACTTTTAACCTTGACTATTAAACACAAGAGCATATATTCATGCAAACAAATCTACATTAACTGCAACTCCCTTCTCAGGCCCCTGGTGATTCTTAGCTGAGGACTGCTGTCAAAGATGTAAATGTATCATCTCTAATCCAAAAATGTGGATCTTTCAAGAGGGGATCCTAATATAGCAAGACTAATTTATAGTCCCCAAATTGCCTCCTAGGTCCACAGAATTTGAGGAAAGCGCTCAGACATGGCCAAATTATTTTGGGTATTCTGCAACAACAAAATATTTGGCCCCTATTCCTCTACCCAAGTGGTAAGATATTCAAGTCGCAAAGCCATTTTTCAAAAATACTCCATGTACAGAAAATTTTCTTTATACCTAACAAATACCATGGGTCATGAATGTATACAATATGCACACATGCAAATACAAAAATAATACAGCTCAGATAACACACACTCTCTCTCTCTCACACACACACACACACACACACAAATACCCAATAAGGAATAATGTGGATTAATATTTTCTTTTGAAAGGGGGTTAGTTCTAACTCATTACTGCCAAGTTAGAAAACCACTATGTTCTTCCAAGCAAATCCCATGCCTTTTTATGGAAATCTCTTGTGCCCTGCACTCCCAACACAGCACCAGAAAATTTCTCACTCTGGTTAAGATTCACTGACGAATAAGGAGCACAAGAATAAACACTACGCTATGTTTAAATTTTAAGTCAATCTTGAGTTCCTAACATTATAGTCCAAGCTATAATGTAACAATTTTTCCATTCTTCCTTCAGCAAAACTACCTCTAAGTTTCACAAAATAACATAATTTGACTGTCTTTGTGACACAAATCAATCCCAATTTCGTTGTTTCAGTTTTTAAATATATAAACTAATTAATTATAAGATGAAATAGTTTCTTCTATACACAACCGAACCTACAAAACAAAATTCACTTAAGGAAATTTGGTTGTGATGAGAAATTTTGAAGAAAAAAATTTTTACCTTAAGGAACAAGTAGATATATTATTGATTATATTTAAATACAGAAGCCATGAATATCTTAAAACTGACAACTGACCACACAAAGGGGTGGGGGGGGGGTAGTGAATAAATATGGAAATCATGGTAAGATTTAATCTTCTAAAATAAAAAACAATGTTCTTCATAATACATCATAATGGAAATTCAACTTTTTTTGTAACATAAAATCACATTATTATCTCAATGCAAGAATCTCTTCCTTGATACTTTCTCCTCTTGTTCTTCTCAAGATTAGCACTCTGGGGGTAGGATATAGGGATAAAGTGATAAGACGTCACATACTTGTAAATGAAGTTTATAAATTAGTCTTCACAGTCTAAAACCAGGTACATATCCCCAGTAGCACTCCTACCCCTTCCTACAATGAAAGGAGATAAGCTCTTATAAATAAGACTAAGAGGTCATAGGGATTCTCAAGATGAGCAGACAATTATAGATGAGGCAAACATTCTGACAGAGGCATCACCGTCACAAGAACATCACAAGAATTCCACAATCACAAGAACAAAAACCAAAGAAAACAGAGTTAAGAGGATCTATAAAACACTGTGAAATAAATGAAATATCCCTAAAGAAACTCCTGAGATTATCAAGTCTATGCAAAAGATACACTTGGAGATTTAGGAAATAAAATATATGATCATCAAAAAAAAAAAAATCAGTAGACAGGCTGAAGAGAAAAATGGATGTAGTTGAAAAGCAAGTCAGTGAACCAGCATACTGAACCTACCCAAAGAGCGCAGCACAAAATGACGGAGAGATGGAATGTATGAAAGAAAGAGGTAAGAAAGATAAATCTCAAAGTTCTACCAGCTACATCTGACAGGAAGTCCAGAAACAGAAGAACTGAAGAAATAACAGAAAGACATTTCCAGAAGTAAATTAAGAAAATCAGAAATCTTCAGATTTAAAGTGCTCAATGAATGCCAAAAATAGTAATTTTAACAATAAAAGATCCAAAACTGAACATATAGTAGTTGAAAATTCAAGTCACTGAAAGTGAAGACAAAATCCTAAAAAGCTTCTAAAGAGGAAAAATGTATTCCCCTCCCTTTGAATATGGGCAGCTTTACTAAACAAAATATAGCAAAAGTGTTATCTGACTTCTGATGCTAGAAAGGGTGGCCAGAACAGAGCCTCCTCCTGGATCTCTCTTTTGGGAGCCAGGCATGGGTCCAGAGCTGTCAGGCTGCCCTGAAGCCACCACTTTGGAGAGACCACAGAGACAGACTTGCCTGAACAGCCCTCCTATTTCAGTGCCCCTAGACCTGTAAATATAGAAGACTTTCAGACGATCCCGGACAGCCACCTTCTGACTGCAAGACCTTAAGAAACCTTAGGCCAGATCCACCCAGCTGAGCCACTCCCTAATTCCATAAATATTCAATAGGGAAAAAATGAAAATTAAAACATAAGGCAAAATATATAAAGTAAAAGTTGACACAACTAAAGGAAAACTAGAGAAATACACAATCATGATTAGATTTTAATATGACTCTCAGCAACTGATAGAAAAGTATAAAAACGGTAATGATATACATATAAGATTTGACCAAATGATGAATCAACTTAACCCAATAGTTATATATAGAACACCACACCCAACAACTGCAAATGACACATTTTTTTTTTTCAAGTGCACATAGATCATTTACTAGTAAGGCCATGCTGGTCTCAACTAATTTCAAAGAACTGAAATCACACAGAGTATATATACTAACCACAATGGAATTAAACTAGAAATCAATATAAAAATATAACTACGTGATATCAGAATGTTTGTAAGTTAAACAACCCAATTCTAAATAGACAGGTCAAAGAAGAAATCAAAATGGAAAGTAAGCAATTAGAACTAAGCGACAAAAAATATATATCAAAACTTATTTGTTGGAGGTATGCCAACAAAACAAGGAAAATGATTCAGGAAATCAAAAGGCGTAAGAACAAGAAATCATGGCAAGCAAATAAATCAGTAAAAATTGTGGTTAGAAGTCTAATGATCACTGTAAAATATGTTTAAAAACCTGGAAATAAAACTTCGTGATTATTTCCACACTTTGGTTTGAGAGGAATTAGTAGGGAAAAGTGAAGGCATGTTGAAGTTTTTCTCTTGCTTGGGAAAATAAAAGATTCTCTCTCTCTCTCCCGATTGAAAAAATATAAATCTAAATGTGAAAAATGTAATGTTAACAACTACATTATACATAATTTAAGAATCACTAGAGGAAAAATAGACAAAGACTTGACCAATTCAACCAGAGTTAGAAAATGAAAAATAAACAACTGGAACAAAACGTAAACAAAAGATAGTAAGAGTAAGACAAAACAGATCAGTAGTCCTAATAAAAAGAAGTCTTCCTAAATCCTAGTCTGTAAACCACAAATGATAAAAGCTTATTTTATGAAGTCTAAGATGACACATGTAAGGCTTGGAAAACAATAAACGTAACTTCCATGCAGCAAATCTTACATGTTGTATGAATAGCTGGTTTTATCCTTTGTTTTTAAGTTTATTTAATTATTTTGAGAGAGAGAAACACAAGAGCACAAGAACGGGAGAGACAAAAGGGGGAGAGGGGAAGAGGGAGAGAGGGAGAATCCCAAGCAAGTCCCACACTGTCAGCGCAGAGCCCGAAGTGGAGGCTTGATCTCACAACTGTGAGATCATGACCTGAGCTGAAATCAAGAATTGGACATTTAAGGGCTGAGGCCACCAGGCACCCCTTGCGCCTTTTTTTTCTTTTTAAATGTTTGTTTATTTTTGAGACAGAGTAAGTAGGGGAGAGCCAGAGAGAGGGAGACAGAGAATCCAAAATAGGCTCTGTGAGGTCAGCGCAGAGCCTAACATGGGGCCTGAACTCACAAACCACGAGATCGTGATCTGAGCTGAAATCAAGAGTTGGATGCTTAACTGACTGAGCTACCCAGCTACCCCACCTTTTCTTGTTTTACATACTGTGAAGTGAGTATGTAACAATAGAATGCCTGAAATATAGGGTTTCGTTTGTGGCAACTCACTCTACAAACATCTCTAGATAAGGTCATCTAAGCCCTTTGAACTCTACCTTCACAAAATAGTCCATTCCATTTCTGGGTAATCTAACTGTTAGAATGTTCTTTACACCACTGTTTCTTAGTAGTGGCCACTTACTGGGTCTCTGTCCTTTGATGCTAAACAGGATAAAGAGAATTCCTTTTCTGAAGTCTGTATTCCTCAAATATTTGAAAACAGCTGTTCCCCCCCACACATCCTCTTTTTTAAAAAAGCAGTCTTATTTCTTTTTTCAAATGCTAAAGTTTCAAATTCTGTAATCATTCTGGTTTCCTCTGCAAAATACCTAGTTCTTACTCTCTCTTAAGATAAAAGCATTATGTGCTAATTAGGAGTATTAGCAGGCATTACTGAAAAGCTTAAAAAAACAAAAAAGCAGTCTCTGTATCCCCTTCACTTAAAACAGTTACTTCAAACTTCTAGCTTCTTTGAGTATTTTCTTCCATATTTTCTAAATAAGGTATTTATACTACTATCTCTTGGTTTTTAGTTTTAGGTATTGCTATTATGGTAGATGAGAATTTTAGTGCTCGTTAACACACAGCAAAGTAGTATATTAAGATTACATGTCCTTTTTCGTAGAACTTGTGTTTATTCTGGAATTCTCTATCAACGTAATTTTCCAACCAACTTGTCAGATAACCTATCAACTTCATTCCCCTCCCCTCCCCACCCCTCACCCTTCATAGAGCTTGTTGAAATCTGTGTCAGTTGCTCTCTCGACTTGCAGATGTCTGTCAACCTAGGACTGTCTTATGTATTCGTTTAGAACACTGTGCTTCAAAATGCCTATCCACAAAGTGCTATCACTACCATTTGCTACTGCTCCTCCAGAAAATAAGGAACTTGCCCCAATAAATCTTCTTTAATAAGCACACTGTTTAATTCAGTTGAACAGTATGAATATGTACTATAGGGCTGGTAACAAGTTTTTTATTTACAGAGAAAGAAAAGAAACACTCAATTACAGATCATTCTCAGTATTGTGCCACCACTTTCTGGTACAAGCATCCAAAACTTATCAGTAACACTTTTTAAAAAAACAATTTTACAAACACAAGGTTTCTACAATTGCTTATGTTCTTGCAATTCCTTACTGATACTTCCCCACTTCTTTATATATTAAAAGCGAACATAAACTCTATTGTTTTAAAAGGAATTAATTCATCCGTCAATTATCCCCAAGTAAATCTACCAAAATCTTAAGATTATATGACTTAAGTAAAATATAACTGAGACAACCATCCCATTCATTGCACCTTTGAAATTCTCCAAAAATTCAAGTAAAGGATTAAAATATTTAATACAAGGCCGTCTGGGTGGCTCAGTAGGTTGAGCATCTGACTCTGGATTTTGGCTCAGGTCATGATCTCATAGTTTGTAGGTTCCAGCCCTGAATCAGGGTCTGCACTAACAGCACAGGCTATGCTTGGGATTCTCTGTCCCTCTCTTGCTCCCTCTCCTCTGCTTGCTATCTCTTTAAAAAAAAAAAAAAAAAAAAAAATTAAATCCAATCCTCTTAATTCAGGAGAGCAAATTTGACAAGTGGTCTTGAAAGGCTTACTATACTACCTATGCAATCATCCACCATTTCAAATTATTCTGCAAACAAAAATTTACTTAGGTATACTTTTGTGTAATGATGTCTATGTATCTGTGGTTGTAGCTCCTCTTTCATTCTTATTATGTCCCCCCCTTTTTTTAACAATCTTATCAGGTTTGTCTTCTAGCAATCAACTTTGGCTTACCGTAAGCTTGTTTTATGTTTCTTCAATATCTGCTTTTATGCCTATTACTTCATTCTTTTCTTTATTCTGTTCTTTTCCTAACTTAGATTGGATGCTTGGCTCTTTAAGTTTCATTTTTCTTTTCTAATTAACATCTCAGACCCTCCACCAGGGATCATTTTCCTTCTACCTGAAGTGTGTCTTTTTGAAGTTGTCTTAGAGATGTTCTACTGGTAGTAAAATCTCTTCAGTTTTCATTTATCTAAAAACTTTATATTACCTATATTCTTAGCTCTAAGAGTTATTTACTCTCAGCACACTGTAGTTATTATTCTCCTTTCTTTTGGTTTCAATTTTCTTTTTCATAAATTAGCCTAATTGTAGATCTTCTGAAAATAATCTGTATTCTCCCTCTGGCTCTTTTTTTTTTTTTTTTTTTTTTTTAAAGATAGAGAGCCAGCGGGAGAGAGGCAGAGAGAGAGGGAGAGAGAAAATCTTAAGCAGGCTCCACGTTCAGCACAGAGCCCAATGCGGGGACTTGATCTTATGACCCTGAGATTATGACCTGGGCCAAAATCAAGCGTCAGATGCTCAACCAATTGAGCCACGTGGGCACCCCACTCTCTGGCTATTTTTAAGATCTTTCATTGTGTGCAATTTTAACTATGAAGTTGGGTTTAGATTTTTATTTAACCTTTATGTGACTTCTTACATTTGTATCTTTTTGCAGTTTTATAAATTCTCAAGCATAATCTCAAATATTCTTTCTACATCACTTTTCTTCCTATGTGGACTCTGCTTAAATTTGTTGTATTTTCTCATGCTCCTCTTCTATTAGGACACAGACTAGGCTGCTATAATAAGAGACCCTAGGGTGGCTTAAACAAAATTCAAACTTCTTCTCCCTCATACGAAAGTCAGAAGGGATATAGTCCAGGGGGCAGTTTACTAGTCAGCTAAGTTCTCACATCTTGTTGCTCTACTGTCCTTAGAGTATTGCCCTCTCCCACAAGCTAAAAATAGTTTACTACCATGTACACATTCCAGTCCACGGGAAAAAAAGGTATATCCCTTTCCTTTTATAGGCATATCCTATAAGGTTAAAACCTACGAGGGCACCTGGGTGGCTCAGTCAGTTAAGCGTTCAACTTCAGCTCAGGTCATGATCTTGTGGTTTGTGAGTTCAAGCCCCACATCAGGCTGTGCACTGAGAGTGCAGAGCATGCTTCAAATCCTCTGCCTCTCTCTGTCCCTCCCCTGTTCATTCTCTCTCTCCAAAATAAACAATTAAAAACAAAAAAAAAAACCTATGCACGCATAACTCCCACCTACATCTAAATTAGCAAAACTCTGTCACATAGTCAAACCTCACTATCAGAAAGGTAGTGAAATGAAAGCTATAGCTGGACAGCAAAGGATCCAACTAATACATCCATAACTTAGTAAGGAATCAAGGAAAACTAGAGATTTCGAATTCTCTTTTCTTCGCTTGCATATTTCCTCTCCCTGTCGCTTTATTTTGGTTGCTTTACTCTTTAGATCATCTTCCAGTTCTCTAACTCTCTAGACTAATCTGTTATTAAAGCTATCTATTAAGCTTGAATTTTTTAATTTATATTATTTCTAGAAGTTCCCCCTTCCTTTGTCTTCTGGTAATTTTTCATAGTCTCATTCTCAGAAGCAATATACTGAAATGTTTTAAAGCCTGAACTTAGGATCCATACTGCTGGCCAGAATTCTGCTCTACCACTTAGTGACCTCTGACTACATTTTTCCTCCTGAACATTTCCTACTGGAAATGCCTCTCATTAACAAAAGAAGGGAGAGTATCATAGTACCCAAAAATATCCCATTCTCTGTGTCTTTGGGTACTGATATGCACTGTGGCATCCAGGAGTTATTTTAAAAGAGTAAATGCCTCTCTTTTAGCAACAGCATAAATCATCAAAAAGAGCATCAACGGGAACCTCTTTTTACATGTATCACCATCTACTTAGTAAAACAAATATTCTTCAGCAACTCTTATCATAGGCAAATAACACGTTTTGCAAACCACGAAAAAAAATGTTAGAGGCAGTGACCAGTATTTTCTAGGTTGACAAAAATTTTTTTTCCTGAAAAGAGAAGGTTTACAGATAAGGTTTACTAATTTATGCTAAGTATAGCTAATTACATCAATTCTGTAAACTAGATACATTTCCATAGAGGTATTTATTCTAACATTATTCTCTTAATGGCACTGACATAAATTATATAATCATAATTTAAAAATTTAAGACTAACCCACCAAAAGCAAGCCACAGCTAATGAAAAAGTATGAATTTCGAAAAATTGGTAAAGCAAAACAGCATAACTATTACTAAATTTCTGATATCTTTATCCTTTAAAGATGACTTCATTTCTTATCACCAGCTGAAATGTTATGACCTTTCACCAAAAGAGAAAGTAAAATGATGTGACCAACAACTAAACTTCACATAGTATTATTTACAAAGCTCCTTCCTTTTATTGTTCATCAAAATCAAATCCATTATCCCAATTTTATTTTTATTTAAAAAATTTTTTTTCTTTAATGTTCATTTATTTTTGACAGGGAGAGACAGAGCATGAGTGGGGAAGGGGCAGAGAGAGAGACACACACACAGAATCGGAAGCAGGCTCCAGGCTCTGGGCTGTCAGCACAGAGTCCGACGCGGGGCTTGAACTCACAGACTGCGAGATCATGACCTGAGCCGAAGTCGGACGTTCAACCGACTGAGTCACCCAGGTGCCCCTCCATTATCCCAATTTTAAAGATGAGGAAACCATACTAGGTTTAACTTGGATTAAATGACTTAGGCACAAAATAACTAGAAGGCTGTCCCAATTTTAAATGCCATTCTCTTTTCAATGTATCATGCTCTGTTATATAACACCACAACAATAATATAATAGCATACACCTACTGAGAGTTTACCACATGCCGTGCACTGTTTTAAGAAATCCTCACAAAAAGCTTGCGAGGTAGGAACTAGTAATTTGCCCAAGCCATACATCTAGAAGAGAAGCCATGATTCACACTTAGCAGCCCAGTTCCAGAGTTCACACTCATTAACCAACATGCTAACTTGCTTCTATACTCACGTATGTACATGGAAACTTGTAAATGCATAGACTATCTTTGGAAGGAAACTTTGGAGGAATGAAGGGATATGGAAAGAAGGGAGATTTTTCACTGTATGTCTTGCGTGCATTTCTTGAAAGTCTGGCCAGAGGACGGGTAGAGAGTACTGCAGACATGGAGTTCCATTTAAAAAGGCAGACTCAGGAAAATGAAGAGTCTAATGAAAAAAACTATTTAAAAAAGGCTAGGTGGCTGAATATTCTCAGTGAAAGGCAGTGAGGCAGTGGGAAAGGAATGAGTATAGTCATTGTTTGAACAATAAGCTAGTAAACTACCAAAATCCCTGTTTGATATCTTAAGAACTTGCTTTCCTAACAGTGGGGGAAAGCCACCTAAGGCTTTTGAGTAATTTGAGGAAAGGAAGAAAAAAAGCTCGATGAGAATTGTGTAGGTTGGAACAAAGGAACGAGAAACTGGAGCAGGGAGATCAGTTAGGAGAGCAAGGAATGGGCTGGGATTGGAGATAAAAGAAGGTTAATCTTAAAGGGCATAGTTCAGCAACGTTGCTGTGAACATCAAATAAGATAATGCATATATAGCCCTGGCAAATATACTTGCCATATAATGCCTGGCAAATATTATCCACTAAAAAATAACTACTACTATCGCTGCTTTACTACTGTAACTAGAGTGTTACTGGTATTTTGACAAGAATTGTGGAAAGGTAATATAAAACAAGAGTGGACAGGGGCGCTTAGGTGGCTCAGTAGGTTGAGTGTCTGATTTCAGCTCAGGTCATGATCTCACAGTTCGTGAGTTCGAGCCCTGCGTCAGGCTCTGTGCTGACAGCTCAGAGCCTGGAGCCTGCTTCAGATTCTGTGTCTCCTGCTCTCTGTTCCTCCCCTGCTCACACGCTGTCTCTCTCTCCAAAATAAATAAAGATTAAAAAAGTAAGTAAAATAAAACAAGAGTGGACAGCACTATGAGATTAGGAATCCCAAATGAGGAGGCAGAATAATAAAATTTATTGA
The DNA here is from genome assembly GCF_018350195.1 of Panthera tigris. Classification (NCBI taxonomy): domain Eukaryota; kingdom Metazoa; phylum Chordata; class Mammalia; order Carnivora; family Felidae; genus Panthera; species Panthera tigris. The sequence continues at coordinate 94,516,769 of NC_056667.1, read as the reverse complement.
CTTTGAATTTTATTGAAGGGTCCACAGCTCTTTGAAAACCATAAACACAGAGGGGGAAGTAGAGACCAAGGAACCCAAATTAACACCCCTGATTGAAAGGGAAGATCTTTTTGCTGGCATATCTGGATCCAAAACCAAACTCTATAAATTGTGTGAGCCTGGACAAGTTATTTGCCCTGATTGATATGCAATTTGTGTATCAACAAAACAAATCTGGATTAAGATAACTTCACTTGTTTCTGATAATTAAACAATATGACATATTTTAGGTACATATAAAATAAAATACGTAGCATGGGACAGGTTAAATGTTTTTCCCTCCTAAAGTGAAACAAATAGAGGATCAACATTCTGGTTTGATGAAAATATTGCCACATTAGAAAACTACTGTTAGGATCCTAGTTTATTAGTTTGTTTGCTTTAAGAACTTTAATCTATCTTAGCATGGCTAGAATTTCATGAGTTTCTGATTCTCATAAACTGTGAAGCTCTACAGTTTCCTGCTGTCAGAGGTTGCTGGCTTTGTGACAAGAAATAACACAGGCAGCCATCTTTGTCTTTTAAAACTCCTGTTGAGGACAATCTTAGTCCTAATCAACTTAATTTCTGAGATAAGAGGAAGTCAGAAAAAATATAATCAAATTATTTAAATTTTTTAAAAATGTTTATTTTTGAGACAGAGACAGAGCATGAGTAGGGGGAGGGGCAGAGAGAGAGAGAGACACACACACACACAGAATCTGAAGCAGGCTCCAGTCTCTGAGCTGTCAGCACAGAGTCCGACGTGGGGCTTCAACTCACAAACCGTGAGATTATGACCTAAGCCGAGGTCGGACACTTAACTGGCTGAGCCACCCAGGCACCCTATAATAAAATTATTTAAAGTCTTGTTTTCATGAGAGATGAATCAGTTTGATCAGGCCTAGAAACTGGCCATTCAAATAAGAATAAATAACTTAATTAGGGATCTTTAATTTTGTGCCTAACGTGAAGAAATCTACAAAAAGATAGAAGACTATTGATCTTCTAGGATTTATTTTAAAGAGTTAAAACAATTTTATTTGCTCATAATGGAATCAGATGAGATTTTATAAATGAGAGATCCTAATCTGGCAATAAGAAGTTACAAATCGCTGGCCACGTATGTTTATAAATGGATTTTTTCATAAGAATCAAACATTTCCAAACATTTTTTCTGTATGGCCATCAACCCCAGGTTGATAAGCTACCATCAGCTTATACCAGGATTACTGTAATAGCCTCTCATCTGGTTTCCCCACATCCAATTTTTCCCTCTCCAATCTTTTTTCCACAATGAAGCCAGAACGATCAGTATAAAAAGATAAATTTAATCATGTTACTGACCCTCCTCCCAAATCCCTCTAATTAAGATACTTCAGTTTTTTTCCACTACCTTTAAGTACAAACCAAAAATGTTAACATGGCCTACAAGGGTCTGCACAGTTGAGTCTCTAACTCCTACCTAGCTTCACCTCACAATACACTTCCTCTCATTCTCAATGCTCCAGCCAAACTGGCTTTAATATTCTCCAGTGTGCCATGCTCTCTCCTGCCAAAGACACAGGCTGGCTGGTAAAGTGTTTTGGAAAAATATTACAGAGGAAAAGGAAGACAGAGAGTTCATAGGGCATGGAGATTTACAATTAGAAAAAAATGGTATTTGGGGTGCCTGGGTGGCACAGCTGGTATAAGCGTCCAACCCTTGATTTTGGCTCAGGTCATGATCTCATCGTCTGTGAGTTCGAGCCCCACATAGGGCTCTGCACTGATGGTATAGAGCCTGCTTGAGATTCTGTCTCTCCTTTTCTCTGCCCCTCCCCAGCTTGTGCTCTCTCTCACTCTCAAAATAAATAAACTTAAGAAATTTAAAAACAGGGGTGCCTGGGTGGCTCAGCTGGTTAAGCGTCCGGCTCAGGTCATGATCTCACAGTTCGTGGGTTCGACCCCGCATGGGGCTCTGTGCTGACAGCTCAGAGCCTGGAGCCTGCTTCTGATTCTGTGTCTCCCTCTCTCTCTGCCCCTCCCTGCTCATGCTGTCTCTCTCTGTCTCTCAAAATAAAGAAATATAAAAAATAAATAAATAAATAAATTTAAATTTAAAAATAAAAAAAAGAAGTGATATTTGAACAAACACCTAGAGGCAATGGGAAGTTAGACAATGGAGTTATGCAGATCTCTGAGAGGTCTGCTGACTTCCAAAGAGAAAGAAGGGCACCCTAACAGGAGGGCAATGTGATTAGTAGGAGATAAAGTAAGAGATAGCTAAATATAGACTTTCAGGCCATGGTTAAGACTTTGGCTTTTACGTGGTGTGAGATGGGAAATCACTGGCTGGTTGTGAGGAAAGGATGACAGATTCCCACTGAAATTTTGAACAGGTATCCTGCTGTTGAAATGAAGGAGGAAGTCAAGGACAGAGGTAAGGAGAACTATGTGAAAGCAAATGAAACAACCCAAAAGATGGTAACCTGGACCAAAGTAGTAGCGGTGGAGTGGTAAGAATTAGTTATCTTCCAGATACACTGTGAAGTCAGGGCCGAAAGGAGTGAGGAGTTGGAAGGAAAAAAAATGAATAATTAACAGAAAAATAATAAGCAAAAGATAATAAATAATAAGACACCAAACCACAGATCCAAAATATTCAGAGAACAGAGAACATCAAGCAGAATAAATACTGAAAAACTACACCCAAGCATATATTCAAGCTGCAGAAAATCAAAGACAAAAAGAAAATGTTGCAAGAAGCCAGAGGTGAAAAAACACTTTACTCAAGAGGAGTTAAGGATGAAAATTACATCAAATTTCTCTTCAGAAATTACACAAGTAGAGAGAGTGAACTATTTAAGGTGTTGAAAGAAAAAACTCATCAAGCTACAATTCTGTATTCAGCAAAATGATCCTTCAAATGAAAGATAAATACAGATGTTCTCAAATAAAAATTCCAGTAGACCTGCCCTGCAAGAAATGTTAGAAATTCTTTAGAAGGAAGGAAAATGAGTTAGGTCAGATTACATGGACATAAATATGAACATATAAAGGTAAAATAAAATCTTTTATTTTTCTTATCATTAATTGATCTAACAGATAACAGTCTGGAATAATAATAGCAACAATATATTAGGTGACTACAGCTTATGGATAAATGAAATGAATGACAGCAATATTATAAGAGATTGGTGGGAGGAACTAGGAATACTGTTATAAAGTACCTGTAATGCCTTGTGAAGTAGTATAGCGTTATATGAAAGTGGACTTGGATTAGCTGTAAATGTGTATTTTAAATTCAAAGGCAACCACTAAAAAAAAAAAATAGTATAACTGATATGGTGAGAGAGGAGAAAAATGAAAGTACATAAAATGTTCAATTAAGACCAGAAGGCAGCAGAAAATAAAGATTAAAAAAGAAAAAACAAGAGCAATGAACAGAAAACAGTTAACAACTACGGTAGTCATTATTTTTCTTAACGTTTATTTATCTTTGAGAGAGAGAGAGAGAGAGAGCGAGCATGAGCAGGGGAGAGGCAGAGAGAGAGGGAGACACAGACTCCGAAGTAGGCTCCAGGCTCTGAGCCGTCAGCACAGAGCCCGACGTGGGGCCCGAACCCATGAACTGTGAGATCATGACCTGAGCCGAATTTGGGCACTTAACCAACTGAGCCACCCAGGTGCCCCAACAGCTATGGTAGCTATTAATCCAGCATATCAAAAATCACTTTAAACATCAATGGTCTAAACACATCAGTTAAAAGAAAGACTGCCAAGTGGACCAAAAAACAAGATCCCACTATATGCTGCCTATAAGAAACCCACTTTGAATATAAAATACAGACAGATTATAAAAGTAAAGGAGCAACGGGGTGCCTGGGTGGCTCAGCTGGTTCAGCATCCAACTCTTGATCTGAGGTCTTGATTACAGGGTCATGGAGCCTACTTTAAAAAAAAAAAAAAAGAAGAAGAAACAAGTGAAGGAGCAAGTAAATGGAGCAAGAAATACCATGCTAATCCCAATCAAAAAAAGAAACAGTTGGAGTAGCTATACAATTTCAGACAAAGCAGACTTCAAAGAAAGGAAAATCATCAGAGATAAAGAGTGATATTATATAATGAAAAAGGAGTCAATTCTCCAAGACATAAAAATCCTTAAAGCATATGTGCCCGACAACAGAGCATCAAAATATAGGAGACAAAAACTGATAGAACAGCAAGGAGAAATAGATGAATTCACTATTACACCTGGAGACTTCGACACCACCTTATCAGTAATTCAGAGATTTAGCATGCAGAAATCAGTAAGGACATATTTGAATGAAACAATACCATCAATCAATTGCATCTGATATTTATAAAATACTTCATCTAACAACAAAACACATTATTTTCAAGTGCACATGGAACATTTACCAAGACAGACTATCATCTATAATCTAGACTACACGTCTCAATAAATTTAAAGGCATTTAAGCTTGTTATACAAAGTATGTTTTCTGACCACAATGGAATTAACCTAGAAATCAATAATAGACATCAAAATCCCCAAATACCTGGAAACAAAATAACATATCTCTAAATAATCCATGATTCAAATAAGAAATTAAAATGGAAATTAGTATTTTGAACAGACTGAAAATGAAAATACAACACACCAAAATTTGTAGAATAGGGAGCCCAGAAATCAACCTTTACATAAATGGTCAAATGACTTGACAAGGTTGCTAATACCATTCAATGAGGAAAAGGCAGTCTTTTCAACAAATGGTGTTGGGAAATGGGTATTCACAAGCAGAAGAATTAAGCTGGATTCTTATCTTACAGTTTATACAAAATTAATTCAAACGGATCAAAGACCTAAATGTAAGAGCAAAAGTATAAAACTTTTAGAAGAAAACATCAGGGAAAAAACTTCATGACATTAGATTTGGCAATGATTTCCTGGATATGACATTAAAAGCACAAGCAACAGAAGAAAAAAGATAAATTAGAGTACATCAAAATTTAAAACTTCTGTGAATCAAAGGACACAACCAACAGTGTAAAACAGCAACTGATGGAATGGAAGAAAACATCTGTGAGCCATATATCTGATAAGGTGTTAATATCCAGAATACATAAAGAACTCCTACAACTCAACAACAAAAAAACCAAATAACACAAATAAAAAATGCACGAAGGACTTAAATAGACATTTTTCCAAAGAAGGTAAGATACACAAATGGCCAGTAAGCACATGAGACATTCAACATCACTAATCATCAGGGAAATGCAAATCAAAACCATAATTATATATCACTTCAGACCCATTAGGATGGCTATTATCAAACCAAAATAAACGAAACAAACAAAAGAGGAAACCAGAAAATAATAAATACTGGTAAGAATGTGGAGGAATTAGAACCCTTGTGCACTGCTGGTGGGAATATGGAAAACAATATGGCAGTTCCTCAAAAGATTACATATAGAATCATTAACATATGATCCAGCAGTTCTACTTCTTATGTTCTTTATTTTATTTTTTGAGAGAGCCAGTGAGCACATGAGTGGGGGAGAGATGCAGAGACAGAGAGAATCTTAAGTAGGCTCCATACCCAGTGGAGCCTGAGACAGGGCTCAATCCCACAACCCTGGGATCAAGACCTGAGCTGAAATCAAGAATCAGCCACTCAGCTGACTGAGCCACCCAGGCACCCCCCCGCTCCTCTCCCCACCCCCCCAAAGCCAGCAGTTCTATTTCTGGGTATATATCCAAGAGAGCTGAAAGCGGAGACTCAAACAGATATTTGTAGTACATCCATGTTTACAGCGGCATTATTCACAGAGGTCAAAAGTGGAATCAACCCAGGTGTCCATCAACAGATGAATGGACAAACAAAATGTGGTATATACATGCGATGGTATATACATTCCTTCCTTAAAAGGAAGGAAATTGTGACACATGATACAACATGGATGAACCTTGAAAATATTATGTTAACTGAAAAAAGCCAGTCACGAAAGAGCCAATACCGTATGATTCCAAGGTACATGAAATACCTGGAGCAGTCAATAGTCCAATCTATAGACAGGAAGTAGAATGGTTGTCAGGGGCTGGGAGGAGAAGGGAATGTGGAGTTAAGTATTTAATGGGCACAGAGTTTCAGCTGGGGAAGATGAGAAACATTCTAGAGATATATGGTGAAAGGTTTCACAAAAATGTAAATGTACTTTACTGAACTGGACACTTAAAAATGGTTACAATGGTAAATTTTGTATTACGTGTATTTTATCACAATTTTAAAAAATATATAATTCATCACACTAACTTAAAAAAAAAACCCTTAAGTAGAGCAGTCGGCAAAGGAGGACAAGCAACAGCCAGTGAGGTAGGGGAAACCATGTGTGTGGCTTTAGAAGACAGAGAAGAAAACATGTGAAAGAAGTGATCAACTGCTAAATGCTGTTGCTGATTCCAGGAAGAGGAGGGCTGGGAACTGACCACTGGGGGTCACTGGAGACTTGAACTCATTTCAGTGGACTAACCTAGGGACAAAAGCCCGTCTGGATTCAGGAAAGAGTGAGAAATCAGAAACAACTGTAGAAAAAATTTTTAGGAGTTTGCTAAAAGAATAGAGAAATGAGTAGTCACTACTACAAGGGAAAGAGGATTTGGGTTTAAGAGGTCTTTTGTGTTATTTATTCTATTTTTTCAGTAGGTAGACAGTCAAATACATCAAACATTTGAGAGCTACTCAGTAAATGTTTGTCCAGAAGAAACTATTTATTCTCAAGACTTAAGTTTCCCCCTGACACTAGAGGTTAGTGGAATTTTGAATCATGCTTTTTTCCAAACCCTCCAAACATTATGTCATCATCTTTTCCCAAGGGCATTAAAATTTTTAATGAAACTCTTCAATAATAATATTGTAATAAGTGTATAATAATTTAACTATTCTTTTGGCTGGATATGTCCAGATGTTATTATAGATAATGATGCAATGAATATTTGTGCACAAATTTTTATCCAAAGTTATCATTTTTTTCTCTGGGTTACATTCTCCAATGGATCGTTACTAGATCTAAGATTAGGTTTTTCATGGAGACTACTAGGGTTTATCATTGACATTTCCCTCAGAAATATGTGGTTCCCATTTCACTATATCCCTAACAGCAGAGTTTCAACTTAAAGTTTTAAATTTAAGTGTTCTTGGGGCGCCTGGGTGGCTCAGTCGGTTAAGTGTCCGGCTTCAGCTCAGGTCATGATCTCACAGTTTGTGAGTTCGAGCCCCGCATCAGGCTGTGTGCTGACAGCTCAGAGCCTGGAGCCTGCTTCAGATTGTGTCTCCCTTTCTCTCTGCCCTTCCCCTGCTCATGCTCTGTCTCTGTCTCAAAAATAAATAAATTAAAAAAAAAAAATTTAAGTGTTCTTAGTTTAATTGTATTATCAAAAATGTATTACCCTAAACTTAAATTTCTTTGATTAACTTCTGAAGTTAACCTATTTTTCAGATATTTATCATTCACATCTTTTCTCTTTAGCTAACTGCCTAGTCTTTTCTCATTTGTCTTTGAAAAAAGTTATTTTTCCAATCAATCAGTCTTTTCTGCTTATTTATTAAGGACAGCCACCCTTTTGATTATTCCAGGTTTTCCCCCTAGGTGTGTTGCTTTTAATAGTTTATCATATCCAAGTTAATTTTTGTTACTATGTTAAATCTATGTTTTCCTTTGTCATCTTCCCTTCCTAGTTCATAATTTGGTTTATAAGTGCTAAGGACTGGGTGTTAGTGGATTAAAGTAAAAGACTGGATTTAGGAATGAAAGTTCTGTTGTAAAGGGCGTAGAAGAAAATCTCTTGTGCTATCGATACCTGGATTATTGTCTGGTTTACACTTAAATGAAAGTTTAGAAAATTTATAAATGTATGGCCAATAAATAAGTATATAATAAAATCTGGTGAAAGCAACTAGATAAACAAGACTTGGATTCAGAACACCAGTAATTAAGTGCTGGCTCTACCACTTATTAAGCTGGAAGACTCTGGACTTTTTTTTTTTTTTTTTTTTTTTTAACATTTATTTATTTTTGAGACAGAGAGAGAGAGCATGAACAGGGGAGGGTCAGAGAAAGAGGGAGACACAGAATCTGAAACAGGCTCCAGGCTCTGAGCTGTCAGCACAGAGCCCGACGTGGGGCTTGAACCCACGGACCGCGAGATCATGACCTGAGCCGAAGTCGGACGCTTAACCGACTGAGCCACCCAGGCGCCCCAAGACTTTGGACTTCTTAATCTCACTCAATTCTCATGATCTATAGTAACAGCACAACACTTACTGAGGGCTTACTATGCATCAAGCACGATTCTAAGAATTTTACTTCTGTAACATTCAAATATCACTCTACAAGATTACAAACACCATTTTGCATAAGAGAAAACATATAACCTAGACAGGTTAAAATAACTCAAAACTCATACACAATTAGTAAATGGCAAAACCAGAATTCGAACCTAGGCATTTTGTTTGATTCCAGTGCCCCCATCCTGCCTCCAAATCACTCTATTATTATTATATGGCCTCTTTCATCTTTAAAATGGGAATGATACTATCTATCTCACAGGTGTGGTGAGAGGATTAAATGAGGGGATATACAAGAAAGAACTTTATAAAGTATAAAGTGGCAAATATAAGGAACCACATTATTAAGGATTTTTGTGAATAACAAAAAAATCAGATACTATGTATGACTTAAAATTGGTTACAAACAAAACAAGCAAAAAAAGAAGAACCTTCTCACACTGCTGGTGGGAATGCAAACTGGTGTAGTCACTCTGGAAAACCGTATGCAGGTTCCTCAAAAAGTTAAAAATAGAACTACCTATTACCCAGGAACCACACTACTAGGTATTTACCCAACAGATACAAAAATACTGATTCGAAGGGATACAAGGACCCTGATGTTTATAGCAGCACTATCAACAACAGCCAAATTATGGAAAGAGCTCAGACATCCATCGACTGATGAATGTATAAAGAAGAAGTGTTATATATGCACAATGGAATATTACTCACCCATAAAAAAAGAATGAAATCTTTCCACTTGTAACAACATGGATGGAGACTGAGTATTATGCTAAGCAAAATAAGTCAGAGAAATACAAGTACCATACGATTTCACTCATATGTGGAATTTAAGAAACAAAACAGATGAATATAGGGGATAAAAGAAAAAGGAGGGGCAAACCAGAAAACAGACTCTTAACAATAGAGAACAAATAGGGTTACTAGACAGGAGATGGGCAGGGGAGGTGCGGAGGGGCTAAATGGGTGATGGGTATTAAGGAAGGCACTTGTGATGAGCACTGGGCATTGTGTGTAAGTGATGAATCACTAAATTCTACACCTGCAACTAATGTTACACTACATGTTAACTAACTGGAGTTTAAATAAAAGCTTGAAAAAGAAAAAAAAAGATGGTAACAAATTCCTCAAAGCATATACTGAGAACTAAAATCCTTACATACAGTAACCTGTTAAAGGTACCATGGAGCCCTTAGGCTCTTGCTTTCTGGCTGGAATAAAAAATTCCTGCCTTAGCCTAGAAGAATACACAATTAGTTCCATAAAAATGATAGTGCAAAGCATGATCCCTAACAGGACAAATCAGTTAAATATGCCAGTTTACACACCTCATGAAAACAAATTCAAGTGGTCTTTCTTCCTCTTAGTCTTGCCACTCCTTCATCTCTGGTCAAACACCAAGAACTCGGTTTATACCCCTCCCTAAGATCTGTAATGCCACACCTACCTACCTACCTACCTTCCTCTGTTTCTATCCAAACCCTCCACACCCTCTGAGGTGCATTTAAAGCCCCAACTTCAAAGTTGTATCAATCGATTCGTGCCTATAGTCTTCTCTTCTTTACCTGACCTCTCATTACTTCTTTTATAAAACTACTTAGTCTCCAGTTACATTTTCTTTTGTTGAGATATAATTCACATAACATAAAATTCACCATTTTAAAGTATATAATTCAGTGGTTTAAATTACACTCGCGAGGCTGTGCAACCATCACCACTAATTCCAGAACATTTTCATTGCTCTAAAAAGAAACCCTACATCCAGTGGTAGTCACTCCCAATTTCCCCACCCAGTCTCTGGCAACCACTACTCTATTTACTGTCTCTATGGATTTGACTACTGTAGACATTTCTACAAATGGAATAATAGCATTTGTGATAATTTGTGTCTGGCTTCTTTCACATACAATGCAAGGTTCGTCTATGTTATAGCATGTATTAGTGCTTCATTTATTTTTAAGGCTGGATAATAATATTCCATTGTATAGCTATACCACATTTTAGTTATTCATTTATCAGCTGATGGACCTTTAGGCTATTGTGACTAATAATGTTATGAACAAGTTTTTATGTGAACATGTTTCTAATTCTCTTGAGTTTATACCTACAGTGGAATTGCTGGGTCATATGGTAACTCTATGTTTAACATTTTTGAAGAACTGCCAGACTGTTTTCCAAAGTGGCTATACCATTTTACATTCCCACCAGCAGACCATGAGAGTTCCAATCCCTCCACATCCTTGTCAACACTTGTTACTGTCCAGTTTTTGATTAAAGCTATCCTAGTGGGTATGAAACGGTATCACGTTGTGGTTTTGGTCTGCCTTCCCGAATGTCTCTAGCTACACTTTATCTTATGCAATACATATTCCCCTAATTCACAGTCAGCAAACGTTTTCTGTAAAGAGCCAGATATTAAATATTTTTATTTTTGCTCTGCAGATCACACATGGTCTAAGTCACACATTCTCCTGGGTTTTTTGTTTGTTTTTTAAAAATTTTTTTTTTCAACGTTTTTTATTTATTTTTGGGACAGAGAGAGGCAGAGCATGAACGGGGGAGGGGCAGAGAGAGAGGGAGACACAGAATCGGAAACAGGCTCCAGGCTCCGAGCCGTCAGCCCAGAGCCCGACGCGGGGCTCGAACTCACGGACCGCGAGATCGTGACCTGGCTGAAGTCGGACGCTCAACCGACTGCGCCACCCAGGCGCCCCTGTTTGTTTTTTTTAAATAACAAAAGCAAATACCATCTTAGCTTGATTGCCATACAAAACCAGGTCTTATATTGTAGTTTGGCAACCTCTACTTTGTGTCATAATTAGTGTTACCTTCTCTTGTATCAATGTCAACTTTGTTGAAAGCAAGTTAAGAACTATTTCGTATTCCTTCATAGTGATTTGTATACAGCTCATGAATACAAGAGCAGAAGATCTAAAATTACTTAAACTGAACTTCTTACACAATGAATGTCCTCAATTAAAAAAAATATATGTATCTCCCCACAGGTATTTACACAATATAAAGTACACTAGTTTTTAAAATGATTCCAGAAAGTAAAAAGTCATTTTTTCTTTTGAAATTGGTCAGCTTAACTACAAGTACCATAAGAATCAGAGAAAAAAAGTCTTTCATAATGCCCTCTGAAATCAAAATTATATTTATAGTTAATTTACTTATTAAAATAACTTTCTAGCATCAAATGTATTTTAAGGGAATACTTCCAAATCAAGTATCTCTAAATCCTACACCTACAAATAAGATTAAAATTATAGTAATATACTTCGGCAGAAGTTGATATATAGTAAAAAAAAAAAAAAAAGTGAAACCGTAACAAAAGGTACATATTTCTAGCAAATGTGAAAATCCAGTAATTTCAACAATTTGAATTTGATGTTCTGGAAATTATGGGTTGACCATTATAGAAGGGATTGGTTCTACAAACAAACTCTTTGATATAGTAGAATGAAAACTAATATAAGAGACAGCAGACATAACTATTTATCTCTGGGCAAGTCGCTGAACTTCTTTGGAGCCCAGATTTCTCATCTTTACAAGTAGGAGTGATTCCATCTGTCCTACCTTTTTCACATAACTGTGAAGATCAAATGAGACAAAGTTTATAAAAGTTTATAAAAAGCACTCTACAAATAACATTACTCATATGTTGTTAGAAGAATTAAGCCAAACCAAGCTTTGATAATTAAAATAAGTACAAACAAGAGTTCCCTGGATCTTCATAGATAACAAGCAATTCTCCTAATGGTCCCAATGACATCAATGGACACTATGGTGACTCATTTTTTTAAAGACTAATAGAGGAATGGAAATCAGCACAAACTGGTCTCACATTCCGAATAGCATAAAGGTTAACCAAGTGCATAAAAGTATTCAGACCGGTTTCCCAGGTCTCAGGAATCTAACACAACATTTTGCATCTTTAGCTTATTCTAGCTAAAAGAAAAATGTACTAAATATTCCTTTAAACACTAAACAGCCTGCTAAAATTCAGTGGAAACCAAATAGTAACCTCAAAAATCAAGTCAGAATCCATAGTAAAGTTTTGATGAAGAGAAAAGAAGGGATAATAGAACAATGATAATATCTAATATTCCATGCTAAGTGGTTCATATGGACCATACCATGTGATTTTCATGGCCTAAGGTAGAGTTACCATTATATCATATTATAGCTAAAGAAAGTGAGGCTAAGGAAAGTATCTTAACCAAAGATCACACAGTAATTTGCATAGCTGGGATCAGAATTCAGGCAACATGATTCCAATGCCCACATTCTTAACCTCAACTCTATGCTGTCTTCCTAAATTGTTTACCAGATTTTATTTTCCATAGTAAAAACAAAACAAGAACAAAATTTTTAAAAAGGCAAAATTTCCAGATGTGTGCTTCATCTCATTTTCTTTCCATGTCCAACTACTACAAAACTGATAAAAAGTAGTCAATGGCGAGAAGACTATACAAAATAGGGTGATGAAGCGTAGAGATAACATATCTTGTATGTACTCATTCTAATATCAGCTTCTATTTAATTTTAATTCAAAATTAAGCCTTGTTTCAGCACGTTTCTTTGCTCACAGTGGCTAAATTCTTTTAAGAAAACCCATTCCAATGGGTCTGAAATGTGCTAGAATACCTGCCTCAGAGAAGGAGCACTTCAAATATTTGAAATACTGTTCGTTGACAGAAATGACCACCAGGAAATACTTATTATCACCCAGGTCCACCCACATTCCATCAGCATAACCAACTGATCCCACCTCCACTTTCCCTACTCCCGTTTTTACTTATGTATATATACATCAATGCAAGGTCTGGTACATACTGAGTCTGCATGTTTACAGAAATCAATATATTACAACAATCTCCTTGAAAATGCAATTCCGATCAAAGCTTTAAAATACTTCCAACTCTGAAAATTACTTTGAGTACAACATTTCTGCCCAGAAAATTCTGACTAGAAAGAAAACTAATCCTGCTAAATATTTGCTTAATAGTAGTATCTAACTCTATTTTAAAGTTAGGGCTGAATGAATTACAGCTTTTATCTTTCTTTTACCTAAAGAATATCGTACAAGGAGAAAATAACTCCCAAATCTTGCATTTGACATCAATATGTTGAAAGACAGCGACCAGAGGTCACAAACATGGAAACATTTAAGGACATTAAGAGTTGCCAAAGAAGCAACATTTAATAAAAAAATTAAAATTACAAAAATAAAATGCAGGGTTACGAGAACAATCTTTAAATTGTCATAAAAGAAATATTTCCATGATATATGATAAAATTTCCAAACAACCACATACACAAAATACCACAAATAAATGGAAACAATAGCACAGTTAAGCAGTGCCTTTGTCATGAAACACCAGAAAATATGATTATAGAGGAATTTCTATGCAGAATTCTTGACAACAAGTATACCAGATATTTTCACTGAAAAACAGAATTCTCAATATAGAGCAAACTAAAAGACCGATAGGTTACCTACAACATTCATACACATTCACAATGATTAGAAATTTCTCAATATCTAGACTGATCTTAATCCTTTGGTAGATATGAAACTATCAGAACAACAGCATACATAAATTGCAAAATCTGAAAAATGCTACATACAAGTAAATTACAAAATTACCAACTCTTAACAATTGTGTTTGAGTCTAATGCTTTCGGACTCACATAATTTTCAATGTTCTTCAAAAATGAATTATTATAATATTTTATTGGTAAAAATTTACCAATTTAAATAACTTCATATTAGTTAAAAGATACCAATCAATAAGAACTATTAAAATTCTCTGAGTATAAAAAAAAACTTAGAGGCCTAGATCTGGACTAAGCTTGTTAACTGGGAAAAAGTATTTAGAGTCAAATCAAAAACCACTTGAGTACAGGAAAAACATTAAGTATTACTAAAGTCTTGAGGGTCAGGGTTCAAAGGCAGATACTACAATTAAACATATATGACTAAATTTCCTAGAGGCTAAAATCTTAACATTTAGATCTAGAGCCCTGTTTCTAACAATGCCTTTTACTGGCTAGACGTAAATAACTGATTTATTTGCCTAAATCAATCTAAGGCATACTGAGCCCAGCAAACATCAAACTTAACTCAGTATCTGGATTAATACCGGGAAAAAAAAACAGTATTACAGTGGTCCCTAATCTTACAAATATCCATTATGTTGATCTACTACGAATACATGGCAGTGATAAAAGAAAATAAGACCAGTTGACTAAATTTAGTAAGACAAAAATATTATAATGCCTTTGTGCAAAGTGTTAGTTTGATTAATTTATCAATTGTATGGCCTCTAGGTAACAACAACCATTGGAAAAAGCCAAACATTTTTCCAAAAGTCAATTCTATGTTGAGAAGTGGCTCTACTCTGAGGCATGCATTCATTTTTTATTCCTTTAGTCTGCATTTGCTGAAATGTATTTACAAATTGGGCACCAAGTTCGGGGTGCGGGGGGAGGGTGGGTGAAGGAAAGAAAAGGAAATCTGAAAGACAGATACATGCTGTCTCTCCAAATCAGAACAAAACCTCTCTAGCTCTAACTGGCAGGGCTCCCCTACTAAACAGCAGCAGTGCAGTGGACGCAAACACACTGGAGTGAAAAAGCCTGCCAAATTAATGTTATGAGAGCAAAGAGAAAGAGTAGAAAAAATCTGGTCATTTATTAAAGGTTCTGTCAAAACTAGGGTAATGAAGCATACAAAAGGAAACGGAGAGGTTTACTTTTACAAGAATATCTTGTTATCAGCACACAAAAGTGAAGCAAAAAGAACTGGGCAGTCCAAATACAATTCATGAAAAAGGCTCCTGATCATTAAGAATTATTAGTAAATGTCTAAATTAATTTCCTTTTTTTCAATACCTGGCCTGGTATAAATCGTTGTGTCTGTAATCCGAGGAAAATCCCACAGCACAGGTTTCCCACCGTACTAAAATAAAATCTCAGACACGTCGATCCCTTCATCACCTCCCAACCTATCAGCTCCTCTCCTTCTCTCCTAAATCTAGATTCCAAGAGCGGTCATCAGTGTAGCTTAGTAGCTAAGCATAGACTTTGGAACCTAACTTCTGGGTCTGAAGTCCAGCTCTGTCACTTACTTGCTCTGTAATCGTAGGCAATGTCTTAACCTCTCTGTGCCTCAGTTTCATCATTAGGATAACAGTGCCTACTTCAGAGGGTTACTCTGAGTAAATAAGTTAGTATCCCTAGAGCATATGTATAAATGTGCCTAGCACAGAGTATGGGCTCTATATGTGTCTGCTCTTCATCATAATTATACCCTTTTGAGTTAGTCTTTGACCAGCTACCTCTATTCTGTGTATTCCTGTGTTTCCCCCCAAATCAGCCAATGTAACATCAACCATGAATGAATCTTAAAATCTTTCTTCATTGCAGGAGACAACACCATTATGTAACTGACATCACTACGACACATTCCTGGTCTGAAATCTCACCTGGACCTTCAGTATTGCACATCAATCCTCTTACCAATCATTGTTATACTTCCTCCCTCATTCCCTCCCCCCCTTACTGGTATCAAGTCCAGTCACTATCATCTTTTTTCCTCAAGTCCCACTCAGAAGATAAAGTCCCTCCTCACATTTAAAGGTCAATCCCTCTACCTGCTCTCTACTAATCCCTCTGCAATCTTCTGTCACGCAAGCTAGAAACATGCATGCCCATGTACAATCTGTTCCCCAAATATGATCGATAGCTAAGTCCTGTGGATTTTACCTCCTAAATATTTCTTAAAATTGTTTACCCTTTTCATGCCTATTACTTGTTAATCAAAGCACTCATCATCCCTTAACCAAGTATTTCCATGAGCAATCAGAGATTAAGGAGAATCAAAAAACTGCAACATCAGAAGCTGAGGGAAGAGCAGTAATACTGACATTCTTTTTTAGCCTCCACCCAGCCTTGCACCCCTTGAATCTATCCTCCAATGCAAGCCAGAACGATTTATTTAAAATGCAACCCTACTGTGGTTCCCCTGCCTAAAATCCTTTAACAGTATATACCACCCTCTCCCTATGAATTCTTAACCATTCAGGTTAAGAGACTAGCCCTTCTTCCCATCAACCATGGATGTACTTCAAAAGATAGGAGAAAAAAAAAACCTTTTTTTTTTTTTTAAGACTAAATATAATTTTCTGAAGAATAGAAGAGGATCCAAAATTTGGTCCAAAAATTTCAATTCTCATGGAGTCTACGACTCCAAAAAGGTCCACTCTTCTAGAGGACTTAGGACCAAGCTCATTAACAGGGCCTGTAAAGTTCTCCATGATCTGGCCCTGGTCCATGTCAGCTTCACCAGCTGTCCCTCTATGTGGGCAGATATCAAGAATTGGTGAAGTAGACATCTGTTATTTTTGCATGTCTAGTATCCCTTCCTCCTTCTTTTGGTAACAGCATCCTGACTCTCTGTTGGGAAATAACCCATCTCCCTCACTGCAGTTTTGGTGGAACTGTCAATCAAGATGCCCCACCCTCCAGTGGGCAAAGGAGATCTCTTACCCAAACTCAAGGTAGGCCATTCAGGCAGATTTTCCTAAGAAGCTGAAATTTGAGGAGAGTGATATAAAGGCGGGAAATGGTTAAAGTAGATTCATTCTGACTGTGCTACGCTAAAGACGCTGTTTATTCCTGCTACCTAGGTCTCAAGCCCTGCACACTGACTGCCCTGGTGCTTCTTGAGGCTTCCTGAGGCCTGCATGCTTATTTTTTTCTTACATTCTATTATTCAACATCCTTCAAATACATGTATTTTTCTGCTTAAATTAACCATTTTAGCCATTTGTTCATCCTTTTACTGGAAAAATATTTATTGAATTACGTGACGGTTAGCTGTAGGTGTCACTTGGCTAGGATACAGTAGTATCCAGTTACACAAACAAACACAGAATCTAGGTGTTGCTGTGAAGGTATTATGTAAATGTGGTTAACATCTACCATCAATTGACGTTAAGTGAAGGAGATTATCAATAATGTAGGGAAGGCTCCATCCAATCAGTTGAAAGCCTTTAAGGGCAAAACTGAGGTTCCATGAAAAAGAAATTCTATCATGTGGCTGCCAGAGAGTTTCCAGCTGCCCTACCCTATAAATTTTGGACTTGTTAGGCCCCACAACAACATAAGGCAATTTCTTGAAATATATCTCCCACTACACACACACACACACACACACACACACACACACACACACACACACAATTATTTATGCATATATATGCATATATATGTACAATATATGCATATATATGCATATATATGCATAAATAATTGTGTGTGTGTGTGTGTGTGTGTGTGTGTGTGTGTGTGTGTGTGTGTATCCTACTGGCCTGTTCTTTGGAGACCCCTAATACACACACCTACTGGTGCTAAGAACAAGACAAAGTCTGTTCCTGTTGCTTGCAACCAAAGAACCCTAAGTACTGTTATATATGTGACTAAGGACAGAGTTCACAAAGAGCTCCCTGTTTTATCCATGTGCTAATCGTTTAAGCTATGAGTACAATTTTTAAATTCTAAACCTAATGGCAACAAAAATAATTTTCTAGATTCCTCCAAAGTACAGGGAATTAAAGAATGAAGGCATACTTAAGAAAGAAAGAGTGTCTAAAATAGGCAGAATGGGTGGGTTCCTTTACTCTAGTTCAGGAATCAGTATACTCTGACCTGTAGGCCAAATAGGGCTCACTGCCTATTTTTGTGTGGCCTATAAACTAAGAATGGTTTTTACAGTCTTAAACGTCTTTCTTTTAAATCAAAAGAAAATTAGTATTTCATGACATGTGAAAACTGTATGAAATGTAAACTTCAATGTCCATAAATAAAGTGGACACAGTCATGCTCATTTGTTTACATATAGTCTATGGCTGCTTCTGCCCTACTGTATTGCAACAGAGACCATATGTCCCTAAAAACCTAAAATATTTCTTATCTGGCCCTTAACAGAAAAAAGTTTGCTGACCCCTGCTCCAGTAAAGAAATTCAAAGAAAGTATGAATTTTGGCAAATGGGCAAGAAAAGGGTAAAACTGTTAGAAAAGAAGATACAAGAAAAAGAATATATTAATTGTACTACTATTTATTGAGTATTTACCATATACAAAACACTGGGTTTGTTTTGTTATGTTTGAGAGAGACAGCACATGTGTGTGCAAGTTGGGGAGAGGAGCACAGGGAAAGGGGGGGGAGGGGGGGAGGGAGGGGGGGGGGAGAGAGAGAGAGAGAAATATCTTACGCAGGCTCCTTGCTCTGCACAGAGTCAGATGCAGGGCTTGATCCCATGAGCCTAGGATCATGATCTGAGCCAAGATCAAGAGTCGGATGCTCAACCAACTAGGCCACCCAGGTGCTCCTACAAAATACTGTTTTGAGCACTTTGCATATTAATATTTCTAATCTTTGCCACATTCCTATGAGGTAGAGACTATTATCCCCATTTTATAGATGAGTCAGAGGCTAAAACAAACTTGCCCAAGCTCAACAGATATAAATTACAGAACTGGGATTGCAACGCAGACAGTGTGGCTCTAGCACCTGTGAGGTTAACCAACACCATACTGCTTTACCACTGACCTTCTGGTCTATCTCATCTGCACTGCATTAATTTAATGAGTTGATTTTCCTTAGAATTGAAATATTACAAACTCTGTAGATGAATCAATACTAGAATAAATGAAGAAGTTTGTGGCAGTACATTCCTTTGAGAACATGAGGGATTTCCAAGACCTATGCCTATCACCCTTCTTAAAGATAGGAAAGTGAGGAAGACACCCGTTGGACTCAATCATCACTTTCCCCTATCCCATGCTTGAACTCAAAAGTTTAGGCAGGCTTCCATACTCAGGCTAAGATAAAGCACATTCTCTTCTCACATATCTTGCCTCATCACGACCAATTAATTAAGAATCTCTGGATGGTGGAGCTGCCTGGGTGGCTTAGTAGGTAAAGCGTCCAACTCTTGGTTTCAGCTCAGGTCATGAGCTCATGATTTGGGAGATCAAGCCCCACGGTGGGCTCTGCACTAACAGTGCAGCACCTGCCTGGGATTCTTGCTCTCTCCTCTTTCTCTCTGCCCCTTCCCCACTAGGGAGCACTTGTGCACACACACTCTTTCTCTCAAAATAAATAAATAAACTTAAAAAAATAATAAATAAAAGAATTTCTGGATGGTGGAGCCAGGATGTGGTTATTTCTCAAAGCTCCTCAGTTAATTCTAACATATGGCCAAGCCAGAATGGAGACCCACACATCAGTATACTTCTCTCCTTTCAAGAAGAGCAGTGATGAAAAAGAATCCAGGTAAGGGGAAGGGCAAGGCTAGAGATGGGAACTTGACAAAACCTGTCTTTGAAGAATGGAATTTTTATTTAGTGCTACAGTATGCTAGTAAAGAACATTTCTAGTCTTCTTGCCTCACCATCTGAAAACTTTATTAAAAAAAAAAAAGCAGGTATGAAAACAAAAATATTTGTATATATGCATATACATATGTTTACACAAAAAAATTTCAGTAAGGGTACACAGCAAACTGTTAACTATTATTTTTTGCCTTACCTGTACTTTTTTCTTGATCTGTACTTTATATGTTACCTGTTATTTCTTCTCATAATGCATGACTTGTTTAGTTCAAAATAATGAGCTTTTTAAAAACAGTGTGACTAAAAAGATCTTCAAAGATTAATTATACTTTGAATAGAAAAATAATTATATAAAAAACTAGTAAAAATTACTTGGTGCTTTTTACTGAAAAGCAGTTTACTTTTTGTCAGCGCACAAAACATAAAATCTCCCTACTTCTCTGTGCAGTGGAGATCTATATTCTAACAAACGTATTAATGAATCTTTCCCACCAAATGGCTATTACTAATTAAAGTTTTACTAATACTAATTGATAACAATACTGAGTGTGAGAAGAAAATATTTTAAATAAGAATAAAGTGGAAATATTTTGAAGTTTTACTAACACAAATGTCTATCACACAGGCTAATTTTTACAATATTTATAGTAGTCTCAATTTAGTTAAAATAGTCTCCTTATATGGATTACACATTTAAATGAATTTTAAGTTTTTCATATGGCTTCCAGCTTCAGAAAACAAAGAAGTAGGCAATGGGGGTGGTAAAGCAGTACCCGAGCAATCAAAGGGCTTGGCCAAAGGTCTAAAGCCATAATGAGTTAATGCTCAAACGTGTTGTCATTTGTTTGCTGTTGTGATACTTCGGTAAAGGACCCAGCTTCGTGTATATTCATAAAGCATAGAATAAAGTAGAATCACCAAAGAATAGAATCTCCAACCTGGTTAAATGGTAAGTCTCAAGAGACAAAATCACATCAGCAATGCTAATTTTTTAAAACATAGCAGGCAAAAAGAAAGACCATCACCATGAGGGAAAACAGATGGGTTTTTCAATCCGCTGGAGAAAAGAACTGTGACCCAAAGCAAGGTAAGCCTCTGCAACAGACTGGGGCTAGCTGTAGACAAGTCAACGTGGAGAGGCTACTCATAGAAAATAGCCCTGTCTGAACTGCCTAGGTAGAGTTAGCATTTATTACATTTATTATGATTAGCCTTCATCCTAGTGGCGAGTGTAGTACCCACAGGAGGGATTTTTCATTACAAAGGTAAACTAACTCTCTCAGAACACTAAGAGCATTTGGAAGTCTCACTCAAGAGTGTGTCTTAAAAAAGAAAATTAGCTCATATAATTATAGTAGGGTCAGGACCAACATTTAAAGATTTTAGTGATGGTGTCAGCAATTCAATTTAAATTTAAAGGTGAAAGTACCTGAGAAAAATTAGCCCTTTTTGTAAAAAAACAAAAAACATTTCTACTTTGAAGACCAAAGCATAATTTTTTTTGCAATGTTAAACGGCTTCTCATAAAGAAACTTACCTGAATCCAGCAAAAACACTAATTAGATTAAGATTCTATAAAAATCGGCTGTTGGTTCACAAGTGTTACCTAATATAATAACTATTCTGATATATTTTTAACTTTATGAGACTCCAACCCTCAGAAAAAATGTATGAATAACTCTAAAGATGATATATAATGGAACTCTATAAAAATAAGCAGGAATAGCATAGTGAGAGATATCTAAAATACGTACCAGAAATGTAAAAAGAGAAAGAGAATGTATCTCCTATATATAACTATATACCTAGTTACCAAGTTTAAAAGGAAGGAAAGTTGGATTGCAAACAAGAATATGCCCGAGATACTTCAATCAATAAACCAAAGATTAAAAGGCATATTTGACAGAAATGTTGTTCCAAATATTCCAGAAAGCTCACAGCTCAACAGCTTTTTTCCTTTACTTTGCAATTCAGAGGTGCTTTTAGAGTTCTAAATCACTGCTAGGCACTAAAAGTTCTCAAGCCTAAAACTGTAAGTCTTCAGAAATCTATAATTTTCTAGTCTAGTTAAAATACATATGCTTGGCTTTTAAAAAACAATAAAACAAAAAAGCTAGCCAAACTGTAACTTATAATCTGAAAAATATACAGACACATGTGCCTACTTAATGGAACATTTTACATTTCCAGGTATAAAAGCACAACACTACAAAGTTACAGTAACTAAAATCTAGTAGCAACATCAGAGTAGGCAAATAAAGCAAGCCTAAAAACTAAAAAAAGAAAAAAGAAAAAGAAACTCAAGCATGTATTTTATTTCCAATTCTTAAATGATCCAGCAATTCTAACACAAATGGGAATTTCTGATACAGAAAAACACAAGCAAACAAAGGTGTATGCAAACAACAAAACCAAAAAACCAGGAAACAAAAGGTTTTCAATAGAAGAATGGATAAATTACTAGACATCATTAATGGTGGTTGTCCTTGGGGAAAGGGATTTTCACCCTCTAAACTATACCTACCAAAAATATTTAAATGTACAGAATAAAATAATTCTACTTCTTGGAATTTATCCTAAGGAAACAATTAAGACTGCATGGAACAATTCAACTGCAATGATATTCAGACCAGTACTTACAATAAAAAAACTGAAAAGTATACGAAATCATTTAAATGACGGCAAATTCATATAACAGAATACTATGCACTGATATTATTTATTCTTAGATATTAAAATATACTCATTTTTCACAAAAATTCACAATATATTTTTATTTTTTTCACATTTACTTATTTTTGAAAGAGAGACAGAGCATGAGCAGGGGAGGGGAAGAGAGGGAGAGTCACAGAATCTGAAGCAGGCCCTAGGCTCTGAGCTGTTGGCACAGAGCCCAATGCAGGGCTCAAACTCACAAACCACAATATCATGACCTGAGCCAAAGTCGGACGCTTAACCGACTGAGCCAACCAGGCACCCCCACAATATACTTTTAAAAGGAAAATGAAACATTATGCTTCTGATCTCCTTTAAGTTTATTTATTTATTCATTCTGAGAGAGACACAGACAGAGAGGCCGCAGGGGGACAGAGAATCCCAAGCAGGCTCGGCACTGTTAGCCCAGAGCCCAATGTGGGCCTCAAACCCACAAACCCTGAGATCATGGCCTGAGCCAAAACCAAGAGTCGGACACTTAGCTGACTCAGACACCCGGGAACCCGTGATCTCATTTTTTAAAAGAAAAAAATACGTATGCATTAAAAACCACTGGGAAAGATATATACCAAATACTAATAGGCTGAGAAGTAAAATTAAGGGTTATTTTTTTTTTTTAAGCTTATTTCATGCACTCTCAAAAGGGGCATTATCGCCCCCAAGGGGATGAAAATTGGCTATTGAGGGCAAAAGAAAAAAAAGGAAAGAAAAGGAACATTTTCTGCTTATAAAACACAAATTAATATATAATACATAAACAGAGAGGTATTAAAATTTTATAAGGGGGTACAATTAGAAAAATAATATCTAAAAAGACTGGGGCAGGACGAGCGATAATGATAAAAAGGCTGAGAAACACTGCCTCATTGGTACTCTCAATTTTTCTACAATGAACTCGATTATTACTTGCGTTTGAATGGTAATATATGTACAGTTAACTAATTAAAAAGACATATACGATGGAAGTTAAGACAGCATTA
Source organism: Panthera tigris (assembly GCF_018350195.1). Lineage (NCBI taxonomy): Eukaryota > Metazoa > Chordata > Mammalia > Carnivora > Felidae > Panthera > Panthera tigris. The sequence goes on along the minus strand of NC_056667.1, from coordinate 94,493,316 downwards.
ATTTTCATTATTGAATATAAAATTTATTCCTATACTGTCTTTAAAATAGAATACAGAGTTTTTAAAATATAATACTAAAATGAAAATATAAAGAAATTGATAAAGTACTGCATCAGAACATCTGGATTCACCTGAAGAAGTAAACTACAGATTCCTTGGCCTTACTGCAGACCAATCAAGATTTCTATGAATGGGGCGAGTGGCTTTTATTAAATGAGGCATATTTATATCATCATCCCACTCCATGGAAATATGAAATGCAGATAGATTTTAATTTAAGTCTAAGAGATTTTTAAATTATGTACTAAAGTGATAAAATTAAACTAAGAGCCTAGAAATCTAGGAATCCCTGCTAAACTCCTCCCTTTCCTTTAAGGAACTTGATTCAAATTTCTTCATGAACTCTCAAACACACCCTATTATTCACTATCTCTACTGGGTACAAGGCACTGTGAAGAATATAAAACAAAAAAGGAATATTGATAAATTTTGCCCCTATTTTAGGGGCAAATAAACTCACTTAGGCCAACATAACCATTGGCTTTCTCAAGGCACCATTAGTCACAAAGAAACACAGGTTTTCTTTGCTCTTATGATGCAAATTAAACAAGGAACAAAAGTCACTGTTGGATAATAATAACTAAGATGCAGTCAGTCACACTCAGTTCTCTAGTTAGTATACTTAACTTGGCACATCGGCCTTCAAATACGCAGGATTCCAAATTCTGCCTACACCAAATTCAAAATCTCCCTTGTTAAATAAATCCTCCAGGTTTAAAATGTTAAACCACAATGCCAAGATTTATTGCATACATAAAAAATGAAACTACCTTGGTGCATAGCTAAAAGTCCTATTTAACTGACTGAGAATATACCTGGATTAGTCAAAGTAGTGGATACAAAGTGTAAGATATCGCTCCAGTCCCTAGCAATCTTCTCCAATTTCTTATAGCCACCAAAGCCAACTTTCGGTGGTCTTAATACTAACAGTGTCAGCAATAATAATTAAGTGCTTTTTGTATGCCACACACACTCATTTAATCTTCAGACATGTCTGAGAAATAGGTATTGTTCTTTTTCCATTTTACAGATGAAAAAAAAAAAAACAACAACGAGAAATAAGGAGGTGAAGTTGCAGCTGGTAGATGCGATCTGTGATCTGCAAACCTTCACTGAGTGTTTTTGCCTGCTGACCACAAATATGTTACTACCAAATGACCAAATATTCAAAGTGAGATTTGGTGTTATCATCTCTCTATATAAATAAATTTAAAACTTGTAATTAAATAATTATCCATAAAACATCATATAAATGTATGTGACTGAGGCAAACCTGAGTGAGAAGAATTGAACAAAAATTGTCCAAGTTATCAATAGTACAATACTCTTCCCATTTCTCTTGCTCCTTAAACCCCAAAAAAGGCAACTTAATTTTGCTTGGTTTTAAAGTACAAATTTTAGGGGTGCGTGGGTGGCTCAGCTGGCTGAGTGTCCGACTCCAGCTCGGGTCATGATCCCATGGTTTCAAAGTTTGAGCCCTGCATCAGGCTCTGTGCTGACAGCTCAGAGCCTGGAGCCTGCTTCAGATTGTGTCACCCTTTCTCTCTGCCCCTCCCCTGTTTGTGCTCTTTCTCTCTCTCAAAAATAAACATTTAAAAAAAATTTTTTAAATAATGAAATACAGATTTTATCATTACACCCTTTAATTCATTTTAGCCCATAAGAATCTTCATCTTTAAAAGTTTTACTAAATTTCATTTCATATTCTATAATGAATTCATTTTAGAACTTTCATTTTCCTTTCTCTTAATTTTTTTTAATGTTTACTTATTTTTGAGAAAGAGCGGGAGGGGCAGAGAGAGAAGGAGACAGAGGCTATGAAGCAGCTCTGCACCAGGAGTGGAGAGCCAGATGTAGGGCTTGAACTCATGAACCGTGAGATCATGACCTGAGCCGAAGTCAGATGCTTAACCAACTGAGCCACCCAGGTGCCCCTATTACTTTTATTTTCTTTTTATAAAATATATGATGTATAAAAATTCAGAAAATAAAAGGTATAAAGAAAAAATAAAACCACCTATAATCCCAACTTCAAGATAACTTTAGTCCTTTTGGTATTTCCTTTTATGCCTATATATGAATAGGTATTTTGTAAAATTTAGAACTGAAATTATACTATATAAACACTGGTAATCTGTTTATTTCTCTCCTAACCATAGAGAATTTTTTAAAAATCGTGCAAATACAATTCTGATTGATTTTCTACAAAACACTTTGGCTTATTGGACTTTTTACATAAAGTGTTCTCTCTCTTGCAAGTACTGGAATGTTTTTAAAAACTCGTTAAATTTTACTGATTAAATAAGCATTTTCTTTGGACTACTAAAAAACGGCACACATCCATCTTCAGCACATCAATATATCGAAGACATGGTTATGGAAGTGTTATGGCTGCAAAAGATCAAAACCGTGACAATTCACTCTAGACACAAGCTCAGCCCAGTACACTGGAACCCAAGAAAGCCAGCTGAGAACACCACAAAGCGAGGATTCTTTATATCCAGTGTTGAAGGCCTAGTGCTTACATACGCATGCAAGCAGATGGTACTGAGTGGTGACACAATCTCAAGCTCGTCCCATTGATGACAGTAGTCCAAGTCTAAAACAAAATGGGAATAACAGAATGACTACATCATCTAAACCACTCTACTCATGGTTTCAACTGCAGATTTTGGTTGGTTCTTGAATTATAATACTGTCCTATTACAATGTGAAAACTATGACACTGGAGTACTATGAGAAGTCACTGAATATTTATTTAAAGTTCAAAGGAATGTTTTACAATGAAGTTTGTCCTAAGTGTGAAACTATTCAAAAGACACAAAAACTTTTTAAAAAGAGTATACTATTCAACCAATTTGAGTTACTCAAATTCCAGACTTACCATTTGGATGTAAAAGAAACACCATCCAAGTAACCTACTACCTGAAAATCTAAACAAAGGTGAGTCTGAGACGTAAGATTCACCTTCTAAACTCACTTGCCCGTGATTTTTCTTAAATTAATCTGATATTCTTAAATAATTAAATTAATCAAAGTCACCTGCAATTTTTAGATATACATATCTACAGGGCAAACTGACACTTCTACTTTATATGCAAAACAATGTCCGGAAGCATGAAAATTTCATACCAGGGGTTATGTCATTACTAAACTGATTCTACGATTAGAATGGAAGAGTGGAATGTACAGGAAAGCAGTCTAAAAGTTATCATGCAGAAATATAGCAAAAAACCCAAAATAACAAGAAGAACACTTCAAGGATACCAAGAACCAAAATGTCATATAAAGTTTTATTTTTTACAGACCAGTCATCTTACAACCTTAGTATCGGACAACTGGAAACAAATTTTAAAATACGTTCCTGCTTCACAAAAACAACCCTGTTCATTCTGTCTACATTTATTGTACTGTACTTCCAACTCAAATCAACATGACAGATCCCACACTCCATGAGATAATGTTACTGCCACACGTGGTAAGGTTCATCATATCCTCTCTGAAGGTCCCTATAGGCCACCATCTCTAAACTAAGTGTTCTTTTTACTCATTCAACATTAATTTATCTCCTCACAGCTCACATTTCATCAATTTTGGTTCTGTTTCGGGGAAAATAAATTTCTTTTCTAATCATAGCAACTTCCATGTGTTATTTATTCTCCTATGGTTAATCCTGTATCATAATCCATTCTCTTTTGTAATCTTCATCTAAAATAGTTTCACTCTCTAGATGACCTGCATCTGTTTTCATCTCTTAGGCATCCATTCCTATTAGGTATTCATTTGAAAAAACTCTAAGCTTAAATTTATTAAGACATTAATTCATTTAAAGGATTAGAAGCTTTATAAATACACAGTTTAGAGATCTCATACTATCGTTCTGCCTAACATCAGTTGGAATAATGGAATATAGTTTTCAGAAAACTATAGTAAATTTTTAAAGTTAAAAAAAAAATAAGAGACATAGAACCAAAAGATGGTATCTTGAATATGAATACAAAAGATGATATCCTCAATGTTTTAAAAACTAAAAACATTATAGACTACTCAGCTAAAATCAAAGTGGAAATTATACTTTCCCAAGTTTTTAGTCTTTATTTCCCTCCTCAGGATTTTTACTGTGTGATTTATTTTAAGTAACTTAAACTTCGGGGGGGGGGGGAGATTTACAGAGGAAAAAAGGTTAAACCAATTATTTCTGAGGAATTTTCTAGACTCATTTGGAAGAAAAATGATGTGTTACACTAAAGAAAGGATTATAAGAATATAGGGATTCACCTACTTGTTCATTTATTCATGTTTGGATACAAGTAAACTATAAATATTTATTGATCACTTGTGTGCTTTGTAACTGTGGTAGTCTCTTCTGGAAGTTTGCTGTCAGTATGATCCTTTATAATTAGAGTTTGTTAATTGTCATAAGTTATATAATTACTTTGAGTTTTATCATCTGTAAAAAGTGAACAATATTTCGCAGATTTGCTGTGCAGATTACGTGAGATACAGTAATTTTACCTTCAAAAAAACATTACTTCCCTTCTCCCTGTAGATCCCTCTAGAGATTAGGACACTGATCAGTGGTTCTCAACCTTACTCTGAAAAATCTCTTCTTTTGTCCACAGATTCCACATCTTTAGATTTTTGGTAGATTTTTGTCTACCAACTGCACTGACATTTAATTAACCAGATAGGTAACAGCTAATCAGAAGTCTCAAACTGCCAAAGGCATAAATACTAATGAAACTCAATGTTAGGTTCTTGAGGTGCAAGCATGTTTTATTTCATTAACAGCTTACAAATCACAGTATATGATAATGATTTGTGATAATCAGTCACAAAGATTTGAGTCAATACAGTTATTGGTCAAAGCAAAGACATACAATATTTCACCTATTTAAATCTATTGAGAAAACATACATAATTTTCATAAGGCTTTTTACAATATGGGAATAATTTGTTCCTTTCTCTGCAGACCCCTAGGAAAAACGTAATTTATTTACCAGGTTAGTGATTTTCTATGTCTAAAGAAACTACTGGTTACCCTACGGATTTGTTTTAAGCCAGTATCATTAGTAACACCACCTTCAAATTCAAAAGTTACATATATTTATCCATAAAGGTAAGTAGGTAGTGATACCCTGTGTCTTCCCTGGTATTTATAAGAACAAAATCCAAACCCTTCACCAAAGCCTGATGTGGTTTGATTCTTGCCAACCCCATCCCATCCACCAGTCTCTTCTCAGCCTATCACTATGGACTTCTTAAACGTGACCTACTGGTTCCCACTTCAGGGCTTTTGTACCACGGGGGCCCTCTGCCTACTTCACTCTTCTTGCAAATCATCACATTTAGCTTTTATTCATTCAGGCCTCAGATTAAATGTTACCATCTCAGAGCTTTCCCTGCTATCACTCTAAACCCTCCTATCACTCTAGTATTTCACCATTACAGCTTCCTCATGGCATTTGTGACCTCTGAAATTACCCTGTTCCCTTATTTGCTTATTATTTCTCTCTACCACCACCAAACCCCACCAATATCAAGAGTTCCATGAGAACATGTTTTATTCACTGCTCTATCTCTAGCTCCTAGAATACTACAAGGCACCCAATAATCATGCAGTTACTATTTGCTGGATCACTGGCCAAGCTGTTTAAGACTATTCTGGAGAAAGACTGATTTCTTAGTAAAGAACTTACATTTAGCATTCAAAATTACTGATTCAAAAGAAATTTTAAAAAAATGTTTTTGACTACAGAGAATAAGAAAAATATATACAACATTCTATTCAACAAGTGAGCTTTCTTTTATGTCTATCCTTTCAGACAGAAAATATTTCACACACTTCGTATGTCACCTCATGTAAAAAGTAAATGAATTTTGGGTGCCTGGGTGGCTCAGTCGGTTAAGTGTGCGACTCTTGATTCAACTCAGGTCATGATCTCACGGTCTGTGACCTCAAGCCCTGCATCAGGCTCTGCACTGACAGCACAGAGCCTGCTTAGGATTCTCTGTCTCCCTCTCTCTGCCCGCCCCCCCAAATAAATAAACTTTAAAAAAAGTAAATGATTTTTTAATTTCAGTTTTATTCAAGTATAACTGACATAAAATTGTGAATTTTCTTATAAAAAAGTATGCCATTAGCTGCTAGCCACTCAACCTAATAACTTATTTTTCCTGCCAAGATGCCTGCAGGAAAGCTTCTAAGAATATAAAACATACAGACTGAGAAGGCCACAGTTGCCCTAACAGCGACAGTGCTGGAATGGCCCAAAACAGGGAAGATCCTGCTCTCAGCTATGGCTGGGAAGGAGAGAGGGGTAAGAGTGATCAGACCTAGGAGAATGAGTATAGTTCTGATTTCTGATGAAAGATCTTGAAACCAATTCAAAAGAGACTCAACTGGAATCTTGTAACTGTTTTGAATACCTGAGGTCTCTTTGGCAAATGAAATCTCATTTGATTGACAATACATGGGCTTTTGCAGTTACACATAAGAAAAACACAGTATTTGTAGTAAATAACACACACAATCTTTAATACTATGTGCTACATTTGCTTACTAATTTAAAAATATTTTTAAAAATACTTTTAAAAAGAAGAGCTTTAAATACAAATAACTAATGAAGAGTTTATTTCAGAGTTTAGAAAATATTTGAAAACTAAAAGAAACATTGAGAAAGGTGTAACAATTCAGTGGTTTAGAAAATGTAAATACCTTAAAAGTTATCACAAGCCTCTATTTATTTTTTAAAAACTGGGGGTTGCTTCTTTTCTCAACTGGTGGTATTAAAAGAAGACAGGGAGCAGATAATCCACAGCCCATGTGAGTTTACTTACCAGTCACAAAGAAACATTAATATCAGTCTGTAGGCTAACTTTCTTGCTTATTATTAGCCAAGTGGAAAGTACAATTTAGCACAGAACTAGAGCCAGGTACCACAATGACTAAGAATGACATTTGCAAATATTTTTTTTAATTGATAAATTAAGTAGGGAAGGAGAGAATATTAAAAGTATTATTCTCTCTGAAGATTCTATACTCAATTTCCTATTTTTCATTGCTCCGTATTTCACTGCCCACAGCATTCTAAGTGTTTAACGAGAAGTCTGCATTTCACTTTTCTTCACTTCTGCTCACACAACTGATGCTTCTAAAGTCCAGTTGCATTGACGCTGAAAGACCACATTCCGAATTTAACCTTACAATGAAGTATTTTAAGATAATACCTCCAGAAATATAATGTCTAAAAGTGAGGGGTCCTTTTTAACTAAGAACTCCAAATGCTAAATAAATAACATTTCTGCAGACTATCCATTGGTCGAAGAAAGCTTAAACATATGCTTTTCACACATGAAATAATAGGAATCTTTTACCCTTCAGTTAAAAAGAAAAGTAGTTGGGGCGCCTGGGTGGCTCAGACGGTTAAGCGTCCGACTTTGGCTCAGGTCATGATCTCATAGTCTGTGAGTTCGAGCCCCGCGTCAGGCTCTGTGCTGACAGCTCAGAGCCTGGAGCCTGCTTCGGATTCTGTGTCTCCCTCTCCCTCTTCCCCTCCCATGCTCATGCTCTGTCTCTGTCTCAAAAACAAATAAAAACATAAAAAAAAAAAAAAAGTAGCAACAACCAAAGCATACATAGTGAGTCCTATGTTCTCTAATTCTTCATAGTCTATCCATTAGGCTCTGACTGTTCCTTTTGAATTTCATCTCCAAACTGGGTGCACTTGAAGACCCAAAGACTTTCACAACAATGACTCCTAGCAACTCTCCTCAAATCCTTCCCTCTTGCTTTCGGTTAAACCCTCAGATATGCCTTACCTGTATTAAGCCATCCTCCTTGCCTTCAGTCCCTTTCTTCCTCAATTTATTCTGTACTCTGTAGCTAGATTCATCTTCCAAAAGACAAATGCGCTGATTGGGTCACTTTCCTCATATCAAAACATCTTGTGCTCCTGAATAAAGTCTATACTTCTCAACCTAGCATTCAATGACTTCCAAAGTCTAGCCCAATAAATCTCTCTAGAGCCTTATCGCCATATTTTCTAATTACACAAGCTTAGACTTCTGTCAAATCAACCCCCTGTCCTCCAACTTGTCCTGAACTTTCTATCTTGGCTCATGCCATTCCTACCATAAAGAATGTCTACCACTCCCCTCCAGCTGCCACTGCTCATGACCTTCTTGCGTCTCTGCATTTATTCATGTAAACAGGGACACACAGATGATATCTCCTGCCCTACCCACCCCCCCCCAACCGGGCAAAAAAAAATTAACAACAGCTAGCTTTTATTAAATGCTTACTTTGTGCCAAGCAGTTTTACATATTATTTCTAATGCTCTCAATAAACTTAAGAAGTAGGCATTATTATTCTGCTTGTAAAGATGAGAAAGCCAACGTTCAGAAACACCAAATCATATATTTAGGAAGTTATCTCAAATTAAATTTGAGTTAACTCAGTAAGTTGCCTCAAATCATATACTTAGTAAGTGGCAAAGCAAGGATTTGAACCCAGGCTGCCTAAGTCCAGAGCCATTGCTCTAAACACTAAGTTGCATTGCCTTTTTTTTTTTTTTGTCTGAACCATGTGACTATCTGAAATGATTTAATTTTACATGACATTTCCACTTACTGCTTCTTATACAATAAGCTTTCTCATGTTTGTCAGTTTAGCAAAGGGAGAACATGAAAATGCTACTTCTTTCCAATAAAAGAACAATGCTCAAATTGCAACTTCAAGGAATGTCTTTTCTTGTCACAAAGATTACTTTCACCTAAAATATTTTCAAAGAAATTCATTCCAGGCAACTTTTTCAAAGGTGATTGCAAATTACTATTCATACACTGTGATGGTTTTACAGATTATTAATAATAAGAGGATTTTGCGATTACCACCCAAGAATTGTAACAGATATCTATCAAATTGGCAAAGATTGTAAAAACTGACCTACTCAATGCCATTGAAGGTGCAGTGAGACACACACTCTTATACACAGGGTAACCACCCTCTGATCCAGTTATCCCACTTCTGGGAATCTATCCTAAAGGAAGAAAAAAAAAAACAGAGATGCAATCAAAGATAAATGTACAAAAATGTTTGCCCCAGTGTTATTTAAAATAGTAATATTATAAAGAATCAACCGAGAAGTCCCACACTAGGAGACCAATATCCTGTTCAGAGAAAAACGTAGGAACAAAACGATGTATATAAAAGTATAATTCCATGTTTTAAAAAATTAAAAAATGTGTACATGCAACGAAAGAACTAGAAAAATGTACATTAAAATGTTAGCAGTAATTATTTCTAGGTGATGGGTTATAAATGATTTTCCATTTCTTTACAATTATGTTCTTTTCAAAATTTGCCACGGTGGAACATGAATTACTGCAAACAGGAAAAAAAAAAAAAACGTTTAAGTGGCTATAATTACTGAAAATGATCCTGAACCTAACAAGGGCATATTACTTGGAAAAGAAATACTTCCTAGTGGGAAAAAAAAAAAAAAAAAAAGTCAAACTGGTTTTGTTTCCAGCTTCTGTTATACTCACACTTACTTTTAAACTGTGTAAAGAATGTCATCCAAAATTCAGTAGTATTCACACAATTGCACTAGGCTCACTATCTAAAAGTCAGCCAATGCTTCAACAGAAAACACCACAGTTAAATGAACTGTTTTATTGTATGTCTACTGAGAATAATAAATGTCCAATTAATCCTAACTCAAAACATGCAAAATGGAAAAACCGAAAAACTATTCTGGTTTTGCAAATTAACTATGTATACTGTTGTTCCCTTATAAGCACATCACAATTAAGTCTGGAGGGGGGAGGAACTTGAAAATAAAGCTGGCAAACTACCGGCATTCACTAAAAATGCACAGTGATGCATTTTATCTACATGAACATTTCTGTCCTAGGGCATAGTTAACTTTAGTGGCAAAAGATGATTTTCATCGGTGTAGAAAAAAGATTAAGCTGTTCTATAAAAAAACAAAACAACAATAAATAAATAAACATTCTTGCATTAAACACAGAATTAAAACTGCCAACTGAACTGGGGGCAGGGAGGGGGACTTCGCTACAGTTTGGCATATATGCAGAGAGCGATTTGCCGCCGCCCCCCCCCCCCCAAAAAAAAGGTCTTGGAGTAAAGTAAAATAGACAGTAAGGAAACAATTCTTATTTTACTTTACTGTATTTTAAACTGGGAAACTGGTTTTCTTGTAATAGTAAGCTGTCAGAAAATAACACCACGGGTGGGGGGGAAAAATACCACAGAAATAGGTGTTGAGCTACTAAGAAAATTTTGAAAATATCACACTGATTTTACTTAGAAAAAGAGTATCATTCTATTTCCACTCTACCGTGAAAATACAACATTTATTTATAAAACATGTGTCAGGTCCTGGCAAACAAATTATTAGACTATAAATTCCTTATAGTAGAAACTACAGCGTCACATCTCAGTTTCCATCAAAGAACTTAATATTGGGTCATGCAAACATCTGTTCAATGACTGAATCTGAAATCTATTAATAAAATCATGCAACATTTTTACATGCATTCAATGGAATGGAAAAGGTAGATCAAAAGACATCAATGATTTGGGCTAGACACTAAAACTACATAAAATCCAAAGATTAGTGTTAAATTTCAACTGCTAAAATAATTAAGTTATGGTTGCTTGCTTAATGTTCTATAATACAGCCAACCTGTCTAGAACAGAATGATCCTGTTTATAAATGCATTTTTAAATATCACTGAAAACACAGTGAATGAATTTACTCTTCAGATTACACATCTGAACAATTTGAAATGTTCAGTTTGCCATAGGAGATAATTTCCTACTACTAATTTAGAAACTTACAAGCTACATTTGGGATTTGCCCAAAGAAACAATTGCACCCAGTTCTTTGTGCCTCTCTTACTTTTACACTTTTGTGGTTAATAACTATAACAGTTCTATCCTGAGCAAAGTTATTTTATACAACCAGCATAAATGTACACTGCAAACAACCATGAATGTTACAGGTATATATACTTGTGAGTTCAAAGTAAGGTACTTCAAGTTTTAATTAATCCAACAGTACCTTTTACCAGTTACAAAGTGTAGCTTCGTATATTCCTATTCTTATGAAATATGGACTAACTTGAATAAATTCTGAAACCAAACACGGGATTACATATTTAATTCCAAATTCTGTTACCTTTACCATTCTACACTTTGAACCAATCTCTATCAATGGCAACTAAATAGGCTAGAAATAGAAAACTGAATATGTAAAGTAATTTTTTCCCAGACTTATCTGGAATTAGCCTAAAAAAATAAGTCATCAGTACCTTTAAAAAAAAGCCATTAACTTCTCTAATGATTGAAGTTAATTTCATAAAACATATTTAATCCACCATGTGCATAGCATATACTTCTGAAAATTGTATTAAAACGATTATTTTTAGACCACTTATAAAAGTACACTATTTCTTGTTTCAACTCCACCATAGTCATCACGCACAATTTCCTTTTCTTGTTGGTACACACATTTACTTTCTACCTCTAAAGGCCTATTTTCAAGCGGAAACAACAGCATGGCATAGTTCTCTGTTAAACTGCTTTGCTGATCAGTACATCATGATAAGCTAAGCTTATAGGTTCAATACTCTTCTGGATCATTTAACTTTGAAACAAAGTGCCCTCTTAACCACTCATCTCAAAACTGTGAGAAGGGGACTGTAAAGAGTGTGTGAAATCATTCAGTGTCCATAACCACTATTACAAAAATGCATAACCTGAATGGGCCAATATTAACTCTGTACATGAAAGACTGAAAAGCACATAAAAACTATCACTTGTAATCCCCAACATTCACGCGCAAAAAGGGGAGAGGGGGGATGGATGCTTCATCTCAATAACATATGAAAGCTTAAATACATTCATGTTTAACCCTGATCACTTTCATAAGATGTGAATTTGGCATTAAGTCATGCAGCAATATATGACATCAGAATGGACAGGATATACTTGGAAATACGCCATAACTCTTTTTAAAACTGATGAGTTTAATCTGAAAAAGAACATTAGGAGGAAGTAATTTTAAGTTCACAATTTTAAACTCACCACAACATTAATATATAAACCGTTTATACAATTTTTTTTCTTTTCTTTTTTTTTTTTTACTGAACTTCCAAAGTATGAGAATTTTAGAACCGGGAACTCAGAGGTTATTTGACGTTGCAGGAACATTTGTTGGGTCCCTAGCATGTGTCAAACACAGAGCTAGGTGCTTGCAGGTAACTCAATTATTTGACTCACTTCAGAGGTGGTGAAGTTCTCTGCTTATGCCAAATCAAACCATCTAGATTCCAGAACTAGAAACTCCGAGCAATGCCCTCACAGTGGTATAATTTCTATCCAAACAGACTGGTATCATTCTCCCTTTGAAACTCAAAAAAATGTCAACAATGCAATGCTAACCTTATTTAACAGAAACAATGGTCTCTGTGTTTTGAATAACTGTAAAGAATTATAACAATCTAAAAATTCAACTAAGTACTAGTTGCATAATTTACTGCAAAGAACAAAACATGGAGCTGTCAGTTTTAAGATTATAAAGACATGGAAAACAAATTACACAAATTGCAGATATCATTTAAAAATCCCTTTGTAGGGGCACCTGGATGGCTCGGTCAGTTAAGCATCTGACTCCTGATTGCAGCTCAGGTCATGATCTCACAGTTTGTTTGTGAGATCAAGCCCTGCATTGGGCTGTGCTGAAAGCATGGGGCCTGCTTGGGATTCTCTCTTTCTTCCTCTCCCTCCCTCCCTTCCTCTGTGCCTCTCCCCCATTCGTTCATGCTCTCTCTCTTTCAAAGTAAACATTAAAAATTAATTAAAACTCCCTTTGTAAGAAAAAAAAGTAATTATCAATATGAAGAATTAGATGCTTGATTGGAAAGTCTATTTTATATAAAAGATTATCAGCCATATAATAACAAAGTTCACAAATGATAGTAAACTTTTAGCAAGATAGCAAGATTTTAAGTTACTTAACGATTCGAATCTAAGTTACAACAGAATGTAAAACTCCCTGAGGACAAAGACCCTGTCTAATTCATCTCCATATCCCGAACAATCAGCACTCTCTTGTTAAATGTTGAAGAGAGAGGTGAACAAACATATGAACTCTAAATTCAAGCTATTGGGAAATTCAACCTAACAACCTAAAAGATATTTTTTTATAACTCAAATGACTTTTTAAGTAATAAATAATAATACTCAATGCCAGTGACAACTGTCTTGATACTTAAGACTGATGACTGTGGCTATCACTTTAATTAGTACAACGTATTCTTGGAAGGAATTCACAGATACATCAAGAAGACAAGTAAATTCATATACTTTGATTCAGCAGTCCTTCTTCCGGAAATTAATCCCAAAGAAATATTCCAAAAGAAAGAAAATGTTGCATATACAAAAGTGTTTATTTCATTATTTTAGTTAGGGGAAACAAACTGCCTATAATGCCCAACAAAGGGTAGATGAACTACTTTGCAACCTCCGAAAAAGGTTTAAAATAAAGATTAACCTCCTAATTGGTCTTCCTGCTCACACTCTTGCCCACCTCAACTCCCTGCCAAGCTGATTTCCACACAGAACGATTCTCAGAAACTCTTCTCCGTAAAATCCTCCAATAGATGGTTGCTCATCTCAAAGTAAAATCCAAAGTTCTTACAATGACCTATAATGCTCAGTTACTTCTCTAACCTAAACTCGCACTCCCTCCTGCTCACTGTCTCCCTAGCTGTTCTCAAAAAGGCCAAATATACTGAGGGGGTCTTTGCGCCTGTAGTCCTCTCGGCCTATAACCTTCTTCCCTAAGACAGCACACATAACTCGCTTCTTTCAGGTCTCTGCTCCAGTCGCATGTCTTCCCTGCCACCGTTTCTCTCTTTCCCCTCCCCTACTTCACTCTTCTCCATAGCTCTTATCGTCTAACATAGTCTGTGTTTATTTGGTTACGGCCCATCTCTCCTGATTAGACTATAGCTCTATGACAACAAGAACTCGATTTTATTCACACAATAGGCATTCAAAAAGCATTTGTTGAATTAATATTAAAGGTTGATACAATAATTTTTAACTACATGAAAAACCATGCATATAAATATGATTGGAGGAGAACAGGAAAAATGAATAGTTTGATTTGTGAAAATGTTCACGTGCTGATATTATTAAGCAGTTTATACAATAAAAATTACATCAGTTGTGATTATGATTTTAGGCTGCCAAAAGTCTCTATAACAATCTTATTTCTTTGGAAGCCACTAGTGTATTGATTTAAAACTGACTAGTACTAGTTATTAGTGACAACTTTTCCTCCTAAAATTGTAAGAACAATTACTCCAAAATCTTGTTCCTAAAGACCCAAAGTTTAGTCTAAAGTGTCAACAGTGTCAATCTTGAGGTTCACACAGAAAGTGAACAGTTTTAAACAGTTTTAATATGGAATTGAATAATACTCAGGATTCCAGTTTACTTTTGAGACAGGTATCTATGTTTGGCTTCAGAGTGTCCCTGAAACTGGTCTAGTACTTTTTTTTTTTTTTTTCCTGGGGAAAGAGTCTATATATTTCATCATAATCTCAAAGGTGTCAGTGGCCTAGAAAAGGTTAAGAACTACTATTTTATATCGGAAGTAAAATGCAATATTCTACTATAAGCCATCTCTCAAAAGGACAGAATATGGATAACACCTAGACACATCTTTGTAATCATTCAATTCATCCACAAACTACTGAGTGCCTCCCTTGTGCCAGGCACCGTGTGATCCTCAATACCTCGCACCTAATCACATTTTGCAGTGCAGAATTCAAAATACCAAGGAGACAGGATTCAGTGAAACGCCAGACTAAAAAACAGCTTCAACCGATGCAAATATAATGTCAAAACAGAAAGTGTTGTAAGAAATCCTAATAAAGACAGAAAGAAAGGGGCTCTGGGACTGATTTAGTGATTATTATGTCAAAATACTGCAGATATCAATTACACGAAAAGAAAAGAAAAAGTACACGTACACATGCCCGCCCCCACACACTGACAGGAAACCAGAAGAAAAGTTTCCAAATCCTGTTTCCAGCAGCATCCCTTCTGAGACTGCCCTACAGCATGCTTCTGAAGGTAGGAGCCCCACCTTAAAACCAAGAGCTGATACCTTACTCCTGACGGTGATGAAAACAGAAAGAATCCTCATCCCACATCCAGGAAGCAGAAAACTGTGGCCACCTGTAAGGCCCTGGCCCCTTAACCTCCTACCCTGGTATTCCCTTGTCTCTTATACTCTCCTCCCTTCAAAGCAGTGACAAAACCATCTTCCCTCCCAAAAAGGAATACATAACTCAGTCATAGTTCTTTTTTCCAACAAGAGGTCAAAAGGTCCCCCAAACTCTCGGTGCTTCGCCCTGCGAGGAGATCCCAGTTCTCGGGCGCAAGAATCTTCCCCCTCACCTTCTCCCTTTAGCAGTAAATTACACAATTCGGCTGAAGACACCGTCCTTAACTTCCTGAGGGGGACAAGTGACATTCCTACCGGCCCCAGTGTGAAGGAAGACAAGAATCACACGGTGACCCCTTCCCTCACAAAATTCAGGGATGAAGCAGAGACCCAAGAAGGGCAACGCCGAAAAGGCGAACACATGGCAAAGCTACGGAAGACGTGGGGGAAAGAGGGCGGGAAAGGGGCAGGGAGGTGGAGTGGGGCGTAGAGATGTCAGCCCTCGGCACGGGTGGTGGGGGGCAGGGGGGAAGGAAGGAAAGGGAGACCCCGACCCTGCCAGAAGTGAACGCAGGGAGGGCAACGCTCCCGCCTACTCTCCGCACCTCTCTAGCAGAGGAGGGAGGACAGAAAATTCACCTAACCCTCCAGCCCCCTCTTCGCGTGCCCCCCAAGGGGAGAGCTGGGTTGGAGGGAAGGTCTGACCCTAGTCTGGGGACATGCACGAAGAGGGAAAAGGTAGCGATGTCCAAGCTTCTGCATCTCTCGGGCAGTGAGTGGCGAGGGCACTGTGTCCGAGGAGATGGCGAGGGAAATGGGCTTGTGCCATGACACCTCGGGGAGTTGGAGGGTGGGGGACACAATGTCCTCTTTCTCTCCCACACCCGGCCCGGGCCCCTCCCGTCCGTCTCCCGCAGGCCCCGCCACAGTCGACCGGCTCGGTCCGCGGGCGTGGTTGGCTCTGGCCCCGGCGGCGGCGGCAGGGCCTCCCGGAGCCCCGGCCCCTCCCGCCGGCCAGGCCCCCGGGCCGCCGCCCCGGACACCGAGGGAACGCGGAGGAGGAAGGGGGAGCCAGGGGACTGACCGGCGACATGAGCCACCTCAGCCCAGGCTCGGCCGACCCGCGTCCCCCGCTCCCTCTGGGGCCGGCTGGGCTCCCCGCCCCTCACTCACCCCCCCGGTCCGGCGCCTCCTCCACCTCCTCCTCCACCTCCTCCCTCTTCTCGGCCGTGGCTCCTGCTCCGGCTCTGCGCGGCGACGGCGGCAGCGGCGGCAGCGGCCTCGAGAGCGGCGGCGGCGGCGGCGGCGGCGGCGCCTCCAGAACGCGCACGCACGCAGCACGCTGACCCCGCCCCCAGTTCCACCCCGCCCCTCCGAGTCGCCGTCAGCTAGACTTTGGCCCCGCCTTCCCCACGGCTTTCCGGAGTCCGCTTAAAGGAGCCGCGCAGAGGAGCGTGGTGAGAGCTGAGGATCATGGGGAGGAACGAGGTGTTGGGGTATTGTGAAGAGCTGAGTAGGAGGTTGCGAAAGGCGGGAAACAGAATGAAGGAGAGTCCGACGATTCAGGAGGAATAGAATTTGGAAGGGAATGCAACCGTTCAACAAGTACTAACTGAGCACCTAGTAAGTGCCAGGCACTGTCTAGGCGCAAGGGATAATGCCCTAGGCAAGCAAAGGCCCTTGTGAAGCTTGATTCTACTGGGTTGGGAGAGTGGAGACAGACAACAAACTAAACAAAAATTTCAATCCGTATTATGTAGTGTGAAGACAAATAAAACCAGGAATGGAATGACTTTATTGCTGGCCAGATACTGCCCCACAGAGGAGACCTTTGAGCACCTATCATATACATAGGATATGAAGGAATGAGCCTAGCAAATGAGTGTGGAGGTGTGAGGGAAACAGCCTTTTCATGCTGAAAGACAATCAGCCATAAACTCAGAGTTGGGAATACACCTGGTAGGTTACAGGAACAGCAAAAGGCCAGTGTGGCTAAATGGAACCAGCTGGCCAGAGAGTAGCAATAGTTAAGTTGAGAGAGGTTTAGAAAGACCAGATCCTATGGAGCCTTGTGAGTTGTTATAAGAGCAACTGAAAACCATGGGAGGATGAGCAGAGGAATGACCACATCTGATTCACGTTTTAAAAAGTATTCTTGGGGCGCCTGGGTGGCTCAGTCGGTTAAGCAGACAACTTTGGCTCAGGTCATGATCTCACAGTCCGTGAGTTCGAGCCCCGCGTTGGGCTCTGTGCTGACAGCTCAGAGCCTGGAGCCTGTTTCGGATTCTGTGTCTCCCTCTCTCTGACCCTCCCCCGTTCATGCTTTGTCTCTCTCTGTCTCAAAAATAAAAACGTTAAAAAAAAAAAGTATTCTTGGGGGGCGCCTGGGTGGCTCGGTCGGTTAAGCCTCCGACTTTGGCTCAGGTCATGATCTCACGGTCTGTGAGTTCAAGCCCGTGTCGGGCTCTGTGCCGACAGCTCAGAGCCTGGAGCCTGTTTCAGATTCTGTGTCTCCCTCTCCCTCTGCCCCTTCCCTGTTCATGCTCTGTCTCTCTCTGTCTCAAAAATAAATAAACGTTAAAAAAAATTTTTTTTAAAAGTATTCTTCGGGCGCCTGGATGGCTCAGTTGGTTAAGCATCCACTGTTGATCTTGGCTCAGCTCATGATCTCCCGGTTGTTAAGATCGAGCCCCAAGTTGGGCTCTTCACTGATGGCGTGGAGCCTACTTAGGATTCTCTCTTTCTCTGCCCTTCCCCCACTCACAAGTACTGGAGCTCTCTCTCAAATAAATAACCTTAAAAAAATGTTTTTAAAGTTATTCTTGCTAATATGTGTAAAATACACAATAGGGAAGCACAAATGTCTGCAGGAAGACCCCTAAGGATGTTGGTGATGGTAGGTAACTTGTATGGCAGCAGAGAAACAGTGAGAAGGCTTTTCAGATATATTTTGGAGTGGATTTGGCAGAGAGTGTGTGAAGGAACAAACATCATGGATGATTCCTAGGTTCAAGGCCTGAAGGATGGGTTAATGGTGGTGCCATTTAATAAGATGGGGAAGACTCAACAGGAGAAATTTGGGGATGGGGGAAATTAGGAGTTCTGTTTTGTACATGTTACATGAAGTGCTTGTTATGCACCCACATGGAATATTGAGTACAACAATTGGATATATATTTGGGATTCATCAGCATAGATGCTTTTTAAGCCTTAAGTCTACATAAAAGCACTTAGGGAGGGAGAGTACTGGAGGAGAGGACTAAGAGGAATCCAACACTTGGAGATTAAGTAGAAAAGGAGGAAGGGCTACCAGTCAGATCAGAGGAATACCAGGAAAGGGTGAGTGATGGAAGATAAGAGAATTGTTTCTGGAAGGTGAGAGTCATCACTCTTATCAAATACTGCTGAAATAAATAAGCTGAGGACAGAGTTTGAACACTGGATTTGGCCGGATGAGGGTTACTAATGTCCTTGATGAAAGCAGTTTCAATGGTTCACAGGGGAGAAAGTCTGATTAGGGTGTGTGAACAAGAGAATGAGAAGTGAGGAAGAGAGAGTGTGTATAGCAAGTCTAAACAGCTCTTGAAGAGCTTTGCTGTCAAGGGCAACTGAGAAAAGGGCAGTACCCCAGGGGTATTTGGGATCAAGGGAGAGTATCTTAAGATGGGAGGAACGATCCTTTAGAGAGATAAATATGATAGCACAGAAGATAGGAGACAAGTGGAGAAAGATTGTCCTCAAGAAGAGAAGCAATGATGTCCTAGTGAAGGGCATGGCCTCCGGTAGGAATAAGGACTGTATGTTCACACACTATTTTTGGAGAGAAGGCAAAGTCTGTGGGTGCAAATGCAGGTAGGTTAAGTAGTCCATTTGGTGATGGCATGCTTAGGCCACTGCAGAGCAGAAGGGGACAGGTGGAAGCTAACACGCAGCCCCTGTACTGCCAACCAAGCAGCTATGAGGCCATACCCATCTGGAGGAAGCAGGGGTGGGGAGGGGCACCTCTTCTAATTACTCCAGCTGGAGGGGGTGGTGCCTTTTAGCAATTTGACCCACCCTCCTACACACACACACACACACACATACACACACACACACACACAGTGTGTATATTTTCCCAGTTTACATTGAGTACTGTATGTGCTAGCTACCTCACTGGATCTGATGAGATAGATCTGGGCTATATGCTTTCCTTTACTCTATGCGATAAAAACTGTGAATGGGGAGGGGCTATTGGCTATTTAAGGAGCTAAAAGAAGGTGAGCAAGACTTCTCTTGAAGCATTGAAGAGTTACTAGAGAAGTGTGGTGTAGACAACACTGAGGAGGACCCTCTTGAGCTGGTGGTCCTATATTCAAAGTGAGACCATTAGGCAAAGTTGTATGCTTCTCTCCAGCCACATTCCATTGCTTGAGGGATTGAAGGAGAGTTGGATTTGACCAGGGCTGGGTTTGCTGATGAAAGTCAATGAGAAGGTGAGGAAGTCTACACCAGGGAGTGGTTGTAGTGATAACCCCTTGGAACCTACACTGGGAGGGAAGAGAGGCAAATAATACAACAGTGGGGTCAAGGGTTTGGTGGTCCCTATGAGAAAGAGGAAACAGTGAAATAAGTGAGGAAAGGGGACTTTCCAAGGATCAAGCATGGGGAAGGGTGAGTGAGGGGGTTGGGAAAGAGGAAGTGAAGGTATCTATGAGGAAAAAATAGGCTCAGGGAGGAGCCTTGGAACCGAAGAACCAGCAAGGCCCTCGGGTTCTTGCCCTGTGGCAGCACACTTGAGCCATTGGTTGGGAGCAGGTTGAGGGAGCTGCACAAGCTGGGGAGAAACTGAGCACAGCAGGGAATAAGCCACCTGGATTCTGCCAGGTCCCTTTACAAGCCTTTGGGGAGCCGACTGGGTGCTTTGCTTTACCTGCCTTTTTTTTTCACCAAGGACACCCACGCATTTGTGTAGACATTTTATTCTGCCTGGTGTTTGACAGAAACCAAGTGACATCTTTCCTCCTGATATCCCCTTTTCTGCTTATGACACTATCTTTTTCAGTTACTCAACTGCCAAGCCTCAGCTGCCTTTAATCTTCCCCATCCCTGTGTCCAGTTAGTCCCCAAAGTGTAGCAATCTGTGCCGTCCGATAGAACATTATGCCATGTTCTTTATCTACATAGTCTGGTACAGCAGCCAATGTGGCTATCGAACACTTGAGATGTGGCTAACATGACTGAGGAATTGGATTTTAAATCTTATTTAACTTTAACGGATTTAAATTAGGCTTAACGAGGCACATATACCTGGGGGATACTGTATTGGACAGATGGGTAGAGGTCCTTCCTACACAATGTCTCTTCTTTTTATTTTTTTAAATTGTTTTTTAATGTTTATTTATTTTTGAGAGAGAGAGACAGAGCATGAGCGGTGGGGGTGGGGGAGGCACAGAAAGAAAGGGCGACACAGAATCCGAAGCAGGCTCCAGGCTCTGAGCTGTCAGCACAGAGCCTGACGCAGGGCTCGAACTCACAAACTGTGGGATCATGACCTGAGCCCAAGTTGAGCGCTTAACTGACTGAGCCACCCAGGCGCCCCACAGTGTCTCTTCTGCTTCTCTCCACCTCTGCTGCCATGCCTGATTACCTCTAGTCCAGACTTTTCCCATAGTCTCCTCTTTGGTCTCCTGCTTAGTTACTTCCCCTGCCATCTGTCATGTGTTCTTGCCAGAGCCACCTCTCTAAACGGTGGCCACATTGTGACCCCACCCTATTTTTAAAATTATTGCTATTTCTCTGTCAATTTCAAACTGGCATTTGCCCCGTGATGTGCGTCCATCCCACTTTTCCAGCCTTCCCTTGCACGGCACCCTTATTTAGAAAGAGCTGTTCCTCAAGCAAAATGGAACTACTGGCTGTAATTCCTACCAACTTTTTACAGAGGAGCCAACCTGTTTGCTTAAATTGTCTCCGCCTGGAATAGTGCCCCCCATTCCCTCTTCCAGCCCCCACATCTGTTGAAATCCTTGGAGGCCTGTCTCAAATTGCAGCAGCTACCTGGAACCTTTTCTGATTTTTCCTCTCCTCTGAAATCCCAGTTTCTGTTTTCACCTCACCTGTGGCACCTGCAAGCTGCCTTGTCGTATGTATTGTGTTTTCATTTTATTCCCGTCACTACATTTCCCTCCTTGCCGATCACTGTGTTTTAATCACGTTAGTGTCCCCTTGTCAGTCTTGCACCTTATATGTATGAGGTAATCCTCAATTAGCCACTGCATTGAATTACACGCTTTCATGGAAAGTGAAGCGAATTTATGCCTCTCCCTGACTGCGAGTACTATCACTAACCCCCAGAGAGAATGTTGTTATACCCTCGGAGAAACAAAACGGAAAAGAAGCAGAAGAAACCAAAAAAACCCACAATCATTCCATGGCACTTCTGTTACAGTTGATAATTCATTAGGTCAGAGCGCCAGGTTTGGGGCAGAACTCTGGGAAATTAAGAAGAAATGAATGAAAGAAGAAGAACAAGCAGGAAAAAACCTGAGAAACAGGTATTTGAAATAGATCATAATCATGACACATCTGGTAGCCAGTTTCTAGAGCATTCTGGAAACAACGTGGAGGTAGATGAGTCTTTGTCCCAGGAGTTGGATGACTTGGGGCTGAGTGATGAGGACAGTCTTACCTACAACCCCCTACCTCGACCAGCAAATGGACTCTTCTGTCTGCTGAACTTGACTGCCACAACATCTGTGTCTACGCTGTGCTGACAGGGTATTGATTTGCCTTTCTGTTTTTCTAAGAAAAGATAATTTTCAGGAGAATATTCTTTTGATAGCTTTCATCATTGGACTCGATGAACTGACCTTAAAATTAAAACAAAAGCAAACACATAACCATGACATTTCCTAACATGAGATTCAAACTTTTGAAGAGAAGTGGACTGTGTTTGTTTTCATGCTACTGTTTGCTGAGAATTTCTTCCAAGTGCTTTCCAAACTTAGGGTGCTTTTACAACTCAGTTCTATTTTGTAATCCTAGGGAGCGTTGTCAGCACACTTAGAACTGGCAGGGCCAGCATAGTTAGCAACTCCTAGGGTCAATTTATGGAAGACGTCTTTAAGAAGCATTCAGATTGTGATACAAATCAGTAAGAAGAGGCTTCCATCCAATAAATGTTTAGAAAATGTATTTTTAGACCAGGATTCCTGGGAACCTGTAACCCAACAGAATTACATATGCTAAATCCTGCAATACCTAATACACTTTTCTTGTTGGTGCGGTGGTTTAAAGGATTTGAAAAGCAGGCATATTTTACACAAAAAAACATACCTCACACATATAGGAACTTACACACATTTATTCAACAAGTTTTAACTGAGTGCTTGCTACTTTATGCTTGT
This sequence comes from Panthera tigris, assembly GCF_018350195.1. Lineage (NCBI taxonomy): Eukaryota > Metazoa > Chordata > Mammalia > Carnivora > Felidae > Panthera > Panthera tigris. Next base: position 94,470,598 of record NC_056667.1, on the reverse strand, counting down.
TGCTACAGATATAAGTGACCGGGCATTGGTATACCATTTTACAGTTTTCAAAATGACACCACAGTGCCTAACTTAATCCTACAAACAAATATCATTAAAGTAGGTTTAAGTCTCATTTTGCAGAGGGGAAAACTTGCTCAAAGGGATTAAATGAACTGCACAGAAGCCGAGCTATTCATTGGCAAGATCTCAAACTGGAACCCAGATCTTTCGGTGTCAAAACATTGGTTGAATTAGAATATAAGTTCCCCGAGGGCACAGACTTGATCCGTTTTGTTCATTACTATATTCCCAGAGCCCAAAATGTACCAGGCATATTGTGGGTTCTCAATAAGTGTGTGTGTGTGTGTGTGTGTGTGTGTGTGTGTGTGTTGTGGAGAGAGGGCTGGGGAGAGAATATAAGCCAACCATCTAATTCATTAGCATATTTTTATATTTTAATTAATTACATGCTAAGCTGATCTTTTCTATATTAGTGCTATTCAGAGTATGGTTCAAAGACTGGTACTGGTCCATGAATTTTTTTATTGCCAGGTGCCTTAGCCCATTTTGGGCTGTTGCAACAAAATACCACAGGCTGCATAGCTTATAAGCAACAAATTTATTTCTCACGTTCTGGAGGCTGCAAGTCCGAGATCAAAGTGTCAGCAAGGTCACGTTCTGGTTAGAGCCTGCTTTCTGGTTTATAGTGGTGCCTCCTTGCTGTGTCCTCACCTGGTGGATGGGACTAGGATCTCTCTGGAACCTTTTTTTACAAGGGCACTAGTACCATTCATGAAATTCCACTCTTATGACCTAAGCACCTTCCAAGTCCCCACCTCCTAACACCATCATCTTTGGGGGTTAGGATTTCAACATATAGATTGGGGGGTGGATACAAGCATTCAGATCTTAGCACCAGTTGGCCTTAATGACAGAAAATGAGAGTGAGCATTTAGAATCCTTTGTGGCAACTTGACATCGCTGTGACATACAAGAAGCAATCAGTAGGCTTGTCCAGTTGAGCAGGGCAGAAACCAGTTCAGGTGTTGCCCGACTGCCTTGTGTGGTGAGTCACGTGGTATGAGCTGGATACTAGTTATAAAGCATCCAACTTTTTTTTTTAAACTTTTGACCCTCTTCACCCATTTTTCCTCCCCTCCCACCCCCACCTCTGGCAATCACCGATTTGTTCTCTGTTTCTATGAGCTTACAGTTTATTTTGGTTTGGTTTTGGTTTTTAGATTCCAAATATCAGAGACATTTTATGATATTTGTGTTTCTCTGTCTGACTTATTTTACATGTATATGTGTGTGTATATATCTCTATTTCTTCATCCATTCATCCATCCACGGACATGTAAGTTGTTTCCATATTTGGCTATGATAAATAGTGCTGCAATGAACGTGGGGGTGCAGGTATCCTTTTGAGTTAGGTTTTCATTGTCTTTGGATAAATACCCAGAATTGGAATTACTGGATCATATGTAGTTCTGTTTTTCATTTTTTGAGGAACCTTCATACAGTTTCCCATAGTGGTTGCACCAATTTACATTCTCACCAACAGTGCACAAGATTCCCTTTTCTCCATATCCTCCCCAACACCTGTTGTTTGTTGTTGTTGTTATGCTAGCCATTCTGACAGGTGTGAGGTGGTATCTCATGGTGGTTCTGATCTGCATTTCCCTGATGATGAGTGATGTGGAGCATTTTTTCACGTACCTGTTGGCCAGCTGCATGCCTTCTTTGGATCTTCTGTCCATTTTGGGGGGTTGTTTGGTTTGTTTATTTGCTTCTTTTTTTTTCTTTTTTTTTTTTTTGGCTATTGAATTATTTGAGTTCTTTATACACTTTTGATAATAACCTCTTTCAGATATAGGACTTGCAAATCTTTTCTCCCAGTAAGTAGGTTGCCTTCTTATTTTGTTGATGGTTTCCTTTTCTGTGCAGAGTTGTTTTAGTTTGATGTAGTCCCACTTGTTTATTTTTGCTTTTGTTGCTCTTATTTTTGGTGTCAGATTTTAGAAAATTATTGCCACTCTTATGTTTTTCCCTAATGGGGGGGGATTGTAAATGGGATTGTTTTCTTAATTTCTCTTTCTTAGAGTTTATTGTTAGTGTGGAAATTTTGGTGCATGTGCATCAATTTTGTATCCTGCGGTATTATCTAGTTCATTTACTCTAATACTTTTTCAATAGAGTCTTTAGGGTTTTTTTTTTTTATATAATATCATGTCATCTGCAAATAGTGACTGTTTTACTTCTTCCTTTTTAGTTTGGATGCCTTTTCTTTCTTTCTTTCTTTCTTATGCCTAATCTTCGAGGAAAAGCTTTCAGATTTTTACTATTGAGTATGATATTAGCTTTGGGGTTGTCCTATGTAGGCTTTATGTTAAGGTCTGTTCCCTCTGTTCTCTCTATACCCTCTTTGTTTTTCTCATAAATGGATGTCGAATACTGTCAAAGGCTTTTTCTGCATCTGTTGAGATGATCATATGATTTTTATTCTTCATTTTGCTCATGTGGTGTATGACATTAACTGATTTGCAGATGTTGAACCATCCTTGCATCCCTGGAATAAATCCCACTTGATTATGGTGTATGATCCTTTTAATATATTGTTGAATTCAGTTTGCTAATATTTTGTTAAGGATTTTTACTGTATCCATCAGGGATATTGGACTGTAATTTTTTTTCCTGTGGCATCCTTGTCTGGTCTTGGTATCAGGGTAATGCCAGCCTTGGAAAATGAGTTTGGAAGTATTCCCCTCTTCTATTTTTTTTTTTTTGGAAGAGTTTAAGAAGGATTGGTATTCTTCTTTGAATGTTTGGTAGAATTCACCAGTGAAGCCATCCGGTACTGGACTTTTGTCCATTGGGAGGTTTTTGATTACCGATTCAACCTGCTTACTGGTAATTGGTCTGTTCAGATTTCCTATTTCTTCATAAGTTAGTCTTAGTAGATTGCATGTTTCTAGGGATTTAATCATCTATTTAATCCTAACCAGTTTGGCTATTTGTCACCCACCTTCTTCTCCTCCTGGATATTCTTTACTTTTTTGGAAAGAGAACACTTCACGCCTTTGGAATAAAAGAGTTAACAACAGATGTGAAATAACAAAACAAAACACACAAAACTGCTTTTCACCACAGAAGCTATATCTCCTGATCTTATGCTGTGGAGGCATCATTGTTCAGGAATTAAATATATGGTTTCTGGAGTGAGACTTCTTGTGTTTAAACACAGGTTCTGCCACTTACCGACTGTGCAAACTTGGGCAAGTTGCTAAACCTCTGGCAGCCTCAGTGTTCTTATCTGTGATATAATAAAAGTACAGAATTTCACAGGGTTTTGGTAAAAATTATGTGGTCAGACATGTACAGTGGTTTTCACAGAGCCTGTCACATAATGACAAAATGCTGCTTTATGTTATAAGAAATATTATCTATCATTTCATCTTGGGCGCATAAAAATTCATGCTGCTTGAAAGATTTAAAAAATATTGACTATGAAGGTGATTCTGTAACTATCCAGGCTTGTAAATAGATGGTCGCTTTTCAATTATTCACATTATTAAAAGATAATGAACATCAGCTAATTCCAAGTTCCCTTATATTTGCTTTTTAGTACATTGGGGGACATTTGTCTTTTTAAAAAATTTTTTTAAGTTTATTTATTTTGAGAGAGACAGAGACAGCAAGCGTGGAGGAGGGGCAGAGAGAGAAAGGGAGACAGAGAATCCCAAGCAGGCTTTGCACTGTCATTGCAGAGCCTGACGTGGGGCTCAAACTCACGAAACCACGAGATCATGACCTGAGCTGAAACCAAGAGTCAGATGCTTAACCAACTGAGCCACCCAGGTGCCATGGGACACTTGTCTTTTATGTGGCCATTAGATGCAGTTTCTATTTCTGCAGCACAGGTTGCTCGGGCGGTAAAAGAAGGCAGGTGCGTGTCCTGAAATGCATGAAGTACATCCTAGTGGAGAGTGCACACACAGGTAAGCAAGAGCTGTTTGCTCGGTGATGTGTGTATTGCCTACTTATATGTTTTATGCCACAGACTTTATCTGCAGGGTCCCTTCCTGCTAAGTTGTAGCCAGCTCATTCTTTTCCATTTCCTTCTGGGAACACCGTCATCTAGAAGGAAGCAGCTACTCAGCCATGCGGCACTGTAACTCCTAGGAAGAATCAAGGATTTCTGCAGCAAGGAAATTGGATACGGATGAACACCAGGGAGGACACTGCTGGCCACTGAAGGGAAAGCCCAATGTAGGCAGGAGGCCAGAATGCGCCAACGGTAAGCCAAGTTTTTTCTTATCAGAAGAGAAAAGCTTGCACTTAACTGCACTATCAAGGAAAAGACGGTCCCCAGCCTTCAGTAAGTGGAGGGAAAAGGAATCCAGGAGGGCTTGCCCTAGCTTTGTGGATATGAGTTAACATTATTTATTCTGTAATAAAACTCAAGCACATGTAAACCACTGAATTAGGCAACCTGAATATATACAGAATTTATAGAAGGCAAGATAGTGTGGTTAGGTTTGCTAGATTTAGCGAGTGAAAAGACAAGATGTCCGGTTAAATTTGAATTTCATATAAACAAACATGTTTTTAGTATAACTATGTTCCATGCAATATTTGGGGTTTGTTTATCTGAAATTCAGGACATTCTGTATTTTATCTTGCAACTCAAAGTGTGATTAAACATGTAGACTGTGGAACCATACTGTGTAAGTTCAAAATCTGGTCCTGCCGCTCATCCGCTACGTGACCTTGGTCATGTTACTTAACCTCTCTGAGCCTCGGTTTCTCTGTGTATAAAACGAAAACAGCATTTACTTCATTGAATTGTTGTGAAGATTAAATAATACATAAAAATTCATAATGGTAACTGACACATAGTGAATGCTGATAAAAATACCAGCTACTTTTGTAGGAAGCATAAGTGGTTATTTACTACCTCCAAATGTTTTCTTCAGTTGACATTATGATTCCAAGTACCTTTTACAAAAAAACCTAGGTGGAGATGGTTTTGTCTCCTATTTTCACGTTATTTTCAATTTTGTTTACATCCAATGAAATTAGTATAACTTTTAGGACCGCTATCTATCGCATAAAGGAGCACACAACCAACATCTTATCATCAGGTTTCCTGTTTTTCCCTGGTGGCCTAACACATCAGCCCAATCTTAAAGATGTCCTAAAGGCCAAATTTCCTCTGAGAAATGTGTTGAAACTTTCGCAAAGTACTACTTGAGTATTTACTAGGTGAAACTCAGGAGCCAATACCAGCTCTAGCATGGGGTTTTGTCAGAAGGGTATTTGCTGTAATGGGATTTCTGTGCTCTGTAGGTTGCTTAAGAGCAGCCACTTCGTATGGAGTTACAGTTCTTGCATATAACAGGATTCTGTTAGCACAAAGTTGAGAATCAGACAAGCAGAAATATTACTACAATAGTAGACTTAGTATCCAAAAATCTGGTTCTACCACTCAACACGAGTCGCCTGGTACTTTTGAACATTTGCTTCCTCATTTATAAAATGAAAACATCAATACACCTTAAAAGGCAAGAATCAAGTTAAATGAGATAACGTAATGGACAATACGGTACTAGGAATAATAGAAGTACTCCGTAAGTATTCTTAACATGAATCTGCTTATTCATTACAAGGAAGACTGAACACCAGAACACAGAACGTTCGGCACACTGAACACAGAAAGACTGAAGCCTGGGGTTTGCGCTACTTTATATGGCTGAGCTAAAACAGTAACTCCTTACTTTGTCCATGTCTGCTTCTGGATGAGAACCAATAATTTCTAAACAATGATACAACCTAAGGGGAATTCAAGCAAGGACTGCATCTTTCCCATTGACAGTAACTCTGTGTGTGTGTGTGTGTGTGTGTGCGCGTGTGTGTGTGTTGGAGGCAGGCAGTGGTGAGACAGGGAAAGGTCAGGGAAGGAGTTGGAAATTTCTTTTTCATTTAATAAGTAGGTTGAGCCAGATACTGATGTTTGTGTGTGAAAAAATATTAGTTTGAGGCCAGAAAGCAGAAAACACACTTCCAGTAAATTTACAATATTAATTTTGAGTTTCAGAAGCAAATCCCAAATGCAAACCAGATTCAGAAATTATGACCTCAGCTTTTCCAGAGTGTGTACTGATTAGGCTTTTGCAGATTAACCAGAGGTAGAACGTCTTAGGGGAAAAACCTAGGAGAGAAAAATAGAATTCATGAGAACATCCAAACTCAGAGAGTGAAATTTCCTGTCTTCGCGTTTGCTGCTGACTGAAGGAGTATGGGCTTTTCTAAGGAGGAGAGAGGGGTGAACTTAGGGTTTTGTCAAGGGGATTACCAAGGGAAGTAGTTGTTTATGGACTGGAAGGTGGTAAGGAGTCCGTGGCTTTGCAGGGCAATACATGATGGCAAAGTAGGGCAACGATGCTGGAAGTTGTAGAATGAGCTAGATGACTACTTTGAAAGTCAGTTCATAAACATTTATATATTAAGTATCAACTATGTTATTAAGCTTTCAGGGGATACAATGACACATAAAGCACAGACAGTGAGACCTGAGAGGAAGAAGATAAAAGGAAGGCTGTGGAACCAGAGTGTTAAGAAATCTCATAGCTGACAATTTGCTAGCAAAGAACAGGATGCCTACAAAATTCGTTAAGTGTCAGGTATGCTGGGGACGTGGCTGACGGCCTTGCCTGAGCTTTGAACTTGGCAAAGGGTAGAGGGGAAGCATTTCTCGAGGCCTTCCCTTGCCTCCTATAGAACAGAGGTGCTCGGTGTAAAGGAAGAAAAGCCAGAGTATGTGCATCTCTGTACAGGGGTCTGAAATGAATCATAATCTTCCTGGGGGAAAGGGGGAGTGGGGGAGGGGAGTTGTAGGGTCTCACCTCCCCTCTCTTCATCCCCTGAGCTGTCATTGCCAAAATGAACAGATTATCACAATTTCAGCCCATGCAGCTATCTCGCTAATGTTCATTTGCTGATTTTAATGAGTTCCAGAACCAATTTGTGATCTTATAATCAGCTCAGGTTCACCGCTGAAAGAAAGTGCTGTAAGTCTTGTTAGAGAAGTCAGCGCTGCAGAATGCAGATACATTGATATGAAAATGAATTCAAATGAATTCTTCGGGGCATTGTAAGGCTTCCAAGTTCCCCCGATACCATTCAGCACAAAAATGTTAGGTGTTGGATGTCCTGATGAGCCGGCTGGGGTACAATACCTGTCTTTGCAAACTACATTCATCTCCTTTTGTTCTCTCTTCAGATTTCACAGCTTCCTCTGCTCTGCCTAAAAAGGAAAATTCACATCTTCAAGCTGTTACAATAAAACTATTGGCAGTATGTAAAGTGAGAACAGAGCCTTGCCTTAATTTATTGCACCATGTAGATTTATTACACATCAGGGTAATAATAACAACACCATGACTCGCCGCCTGATAATCTCCTGTGCTCCAGTAGGAGTGCGGGGGAGGGAGCCCGCGGGCCCTGTAGACTCCCTGTATGGTGCTGAGCGATCTGGGCACGCTCCTGGCCCAGTGCCACCAGATGATGTGGTACTACTGGACCGCGTGGCGTCAAGATGTGTTGCAGAGCTGGTGAGGAGATGTAGCCTTTAGACGGAAAACACTGGAGGCCATTGGCCAGGCCTGTAAGTAGAGTGTGTCCCCAGTTGCTCACTGCCAGGGGAGTAGGCATCCCAGCTACCTTCTTATCAGAGGCTCCTCTACCTGAAACCTGATGAGATCACAGGTTCAGAACCTCCACGGGGCATTTTACCTGCCTTTAGAGGGCACCACACTTAGAATCTGGGACCTTCCAAGTTAAATATGTTCAGTGTCTGAGGAACAAGTTGACCAAATTCAGGGTTAAAGACAATCACGCCTCAGGCCACGGGTCTCTCCTTCCGAGTGCTGGCCTCGCTTCTGGGCTGCTTCTCTGTCTTTTCATGACATCTGAGTCCTGGGGGTGCCCAATCCGTCTTGGCTGCTTCCAGGGAAACTGCTCCCAGGCACTCAGGCACTCAGCCTGCCCACGGTGACAGTGACATCCTCACAGAGGACAGCGTTCATCAGAGGTGCCCCCCTGCTGCTCTGCTTGCTCTGGAAGCCTCTCATTAGGGTTTCTAATTTTTAAGATAATGGGAACTTAATGGGGATTATTTTGATTTTCTCTCACCAGCCAATGTTTTAGCCCTGCTGCCCCCAGCTGCACTGCCTGAACAAATTGCATTCTGAGCAAGCGAAAGCTGTGGCCCAGGAGACTGCTGACATGACCTCAGAAACACACAGTCCAATCCTACTGCCTGATTTTCTTTGCTCTTGTACTGAGACCTTTGCCTGTAACAGTATTTGGGTTTCTGGCCATCTTGGTGACCACTTTGAACCTGCCTTCCCCCTCCCCTCCCCCCCACTGAATTTTAGAGGGAAACATCTTTAAAACACATCAATGAACGAATCAATTAATTAATTCGCAGCATTGGTGAGGCTCGGGCTCCTATTCCTCTTCTCCTCCTCCTTCCAGGTTTTGTAAAAATTGAGAATTTGATCGACCCATAATCTGTTACCTGGCTATACTCTGAGACAGAGAGTTGCCCTCTGAGACAGACAGTTCCAAGACTGAAAGGATGGAGAATCATGTATGATTAACCCTCAGAATAATCAATGACCTCAATAATTATATTTTGAAGCCATTAGGTCCTGGGGATCCAAAGACATTGTCCCTATCCTCTCTCAAAGCTTTGGTTTTCTTCTCAATAAACAAACTTAAGTTTGTTTGTTTTTGCATTGGTAAGTGGTGGCCATTTGGGGTAAACGGACCCTTGGGGATGTTTATCCTGCCCAAATGATGGCAAAAATACAAAGATGTGCAAACCACCATCCTCAGTAGGCCAACTGTGCCCAACACTTCACTGGATAGGCTTATTTTGGGTGTCCCCTTCCTCTGTTAGCTGTTAGCTATGAGGACCACTCAGCAGATCTTGAGTCTTGGAAATCACTCCACTCCCATGTTTGCTGATTTCCGGCAGGTAAGAAACCACGTCAGCCGTCCGTCTGAGGTTTAATGGAGTATTATCGCTACTAACTCGAACCTCTGTCAGTAGCTCTTTGTCTCACAACTAACCCCAAGGTAGCCTAACAGCATGAAAACCAGAGTCAGAGAGGTTAATGAGTCAGAAAATGACCCTAGGTCTGTTCAGAGAGGTGACAGGCCTGGATGTTTCAAAGCACATTGCTGACCACTTTTGATAAAGAGCCCAAGATTGTTTTAACTACACTTGATTTAGGGATAAGTTTATATGAGACAGGGACTTCACTGCTCAACCATTTTGTGGAATGGTTGTCAATGGCTTGGCCCAAAAGGAGGAAGAAGGAAAAGGGCCAGAGGCAGCAAGTGTCAGTGCAAGATGGGAAGTAGGTAGGAACTGTAGCATTGTAAACACATCCAGAAATCAAAATTATGTCAGGAGTGGGGACTCATTTGTATTTGTTTTGATGATTTTGCTTTCATTTGATTTTCATTTACACTCTGGCCACTGGGAATTGATTTCGAGAAGCACCAGCATGGAGCAGGGACCTCCAAGAAGAATTTGGAGTCAAGCCCGGTGCCGAGGGAGAACGTGGACAAGAGCATGAGGCAGAGACTTTAGGCCCACGGGAAGCAGCCTCCCGGCTTCAAAGGATGTCTGTGTCACTGACAGCAGCGAGGAGTGCAGACGGTGTGCAGGAATTGGGCTCGACAGCCCCTGATACCGACTGATAGGCAGTTTCACTGTGGGGCACCAGGCACAGGTTCCTCTGCTGTCTTCATCAGTCTGTAGGTGCTGACTTTGCTGATGGCCTGCACCACAGCCACCAGGCCTCTTCCCACTTCCTCCTTTTCACACGGCTCTTGTGAGCAGAGCAGCCGAGGCCTACTCTAGCCTGCTTTGCCCTCTCTTACTTACATCAGAGGTTTGGGACGGCCGATTACAAACGATCGTTGCAATCTTTTCCTTTGTGTTCTTGAAGTTTGAGTAGAGAGGCAAGGAAGAAGTGGCCCAGGAGCAAATAAACATCTGCATTTCCAAAACGAGCGTGAAATGAAGCTCGTCTGAAAAAAACAAAGACAGCTTTTGGGGCAGAAGCTGAACAGGAGCAAAAGCTGAATAGAGTCTCAACCATGAAATGTTTACTCGTTTTGTTAGAAAGAGAAGGAAAGAAAAGAAAGAGACGCTAAGGGGTGCCTGGGGGGCTTGGATAAACATCTGAGTGTTTATTTCAGCTCAGGTCTTGATCTCAGGGTCGCGAGTTGAAGCCCTGTGTTGGGCATGAAGCCTACTTAGAAAAGGAGGGGCACCTGGGTGACTCAGTTGCTTAAGAGTCCGACTTCAGTTCAGGTCATGGTCTTGTGGTTCACAAGTTCAAGTCCCACATTGGGCTCTGTGCTGACAGCCTGGAGCCTAATTCGGATTCTGTGTCTCCCTCTCTCTCTGCCCCTCCCCCACTTGTGCTCTGTCTCTCTCTGTCTCTCAAAAATAAATAAACATTAAAAAATTTTTTTTGAAAGGAAAAGAAAAGAGGGAGGGAGGAAGGAAGGAAGGAAGAGAGGCAGGGAGGAAGGAGCTAGGTACTATCTCTTTAGCAGGCATGGTATGAAGAAGAATTGAAAAGATGTTCACTATTTTTTAAATTTCAGTCCTGAACCAGTCGCCTGGGAGGAGCGGGTTTGGTGTTCCAACACAACCGTTCAACCTCGGACTTGGAAGGAGTGAGGTTGAAGTATCTCACAAAGGAAAAAATAAACAAATAAAACAATTGTTATCTAAAATGTTCTACCTTAACAAAAATTAGAGTTCCATTTACAAGCTAAAGGAACAGTCTGTCAAATCTTCACTACAGCCTAGCTAATACCCTACTGCTTGCCTCCGCCCTGCAAGGTAATTTTGGTACCTTTTATCTCTAAATACATGGTAAATACTCATTAATCTCCACAGCAGTCTGAAGTTGGTCAAGTTCTTCAAACTTCGAGTGATGACAGGTGGGGTAGTAGGTAGCAATTTGCCTTGGCTGTCATTACCCTTCCCACACATGCTGGGAAACAGGCACGGAAGGCTTCGAGGTTCTGGACCAAATCAGAGGTATTCCAGGAACCCAGCACTGGGTCCCTCTGTCATCTCTGGGAAGTGGCTTCTGGACTCAGCAGCTGTACTTCTCCATGTCAGCTCGTGTATGTGTCAGCAGCAAAGAAGACTCCCATCCCAGAGGCCCCAGGTCCCTGGCCTCTGCTCCACCTCAGAGAAGTTCTCTGGCAGTTGAAGAAAATGGAGCAGGTGCGACCGTAGGGGTGAAGCATAGGTGAGTTTGGCAGTTGGGTGCTTGAGTGGATCTGAGCTCTGTGATTGTGAATTAATGTAGCTCGAGGGGACTGGCAGCAGACTCATCTTTGCCCTTCAAACTCTAGTAATAAGCTAGCAGGACTTGTATGACCTCCTCCCTTGCTGATGTAGCATCACAGCGCCGTGGCCGGGCCTGACCCTTGGCCTCCCTTGTCCCGCCCCCTTGGATGTTGCACACATCCTGCAAACTTTCGGAGGGGCCATATGGGGGTCAATTTTCTTTTTCTTTTTCTTTTTTAATTTTTAATGTTTATTTATTATTTTTGAGAGACAGAGTGTGAGCGGGGTAGGGGCAGAGAGAGAGGGAGAGACAGAATCCGAAGCAGGCTCCGGGCTCTGAGCACAGAGCCTGATGTGGGACTCGAACCCCCGAACTGCGAGATCATGACCTGAGTTGAAGTCAGATGCTTAACCGACTGAGCCACCCAGGTGCCCCTGGGGTCAATTTTCTTGAGACCTGATTTGTTTCCACCTTCGATAGAGATCAACAGGACACTTTTTCCTAGGTTGCTCAAGAGGTCTTAGAGTAGGTAGATAAATTCAGGATCGGCTGAACTTCGATCATTTTTGTTAAGGGCTGGAAGAGACAGATGGACAGTTTTCACCAGGTAGAAAAGATTAGAACAATGGGTGCATGTTTTCCTCCCATCTTCACGATCTCTCGCCTCTGATAAGTGGGAGAAAAATAAACTGCCACATTATTTGATGACTGCTCCCTCCCCAGGAGGAAACAGGGCGAGAGGAAGTGGGAACTGACGCTTACTGAGTGCCAACTCTAGGCTGGTCACGTTATATAAAGAATCTAATTCTCCCCCACGATACCCTACTTTGTAGGTATTATTATCCCCCTTTCCGAAAGACAACTCTCTTGGGCTCTTGTAGTTAGGAAGCCATGAGGCCAGAATTGAAAACCCAGGGCTTCCTGACTCCACATTCCCTCGGTGGGTATTGTGTCGCTGATGTGCCCGTTTTGGACGAAGACTGACCTGATCCTGAACTCAGCCTTCAACAGGAAAAGGACAGTAGCCTGGTACTGTCTTCTTGCACAACATGGTTATCAGAATGTCCAATGACAGGAAGGGTCAGGATGTCAAACTCATTTTGAAACCCTCTTTGACCGAAGGCCACACGAGGGTGTGGAGTACAGGTCCCTCTGAAGGTCACTGGCCTATGGAGGGAGACACTCGATGACTTGTTTGGTGAAAAATCTTATTGGAGTTTACCCCTGGTCACTTTTCAGCACCTTTAGGGATACCTTAAACTGGAAGGACCTGCAAAAGGATACTTTTTATACCCTTGTCATAAAAGTAATCAAGCCAAATTGAATGAGGGCTTACTATGTGACAAGAACTGTTCCTTAGGCTTTATATGTGTTATTTATTCCTCTAACAATCCTATAAGGAAGGTACTATTAGTTTCTCCATTTTACAGATGAAAGTACAGATGGAAGTTACAGAGAGGTTAAGTAACTTGCCCAAGGTTACACAGGAAGGAAGTGACAAAACCGGGATTTGAACTCTCCAACCTGGGCACCTATCAACTACACTTTCTGCAGCCTGTTTTCAGGAAAGCTTGTACAGAGATAGGAATTGTCACTCCTGCACATGGAGAAGAAGAGGCTTCTTTTCTCATTTTCCATTTATAGAGTAACGGCAGGCTTCTGCCACACAGAGCACTGGGTCCCTTTACCCACAGATGCGTTAACCCTTTAGAGGCCTGCTGAGGCTGATCCCTCTCACTGCAGCCTTGTTCCTCTCCTTCCTTCTCCTCAGGGGACCTCTAGCACCTTCCTCTTGTGATGGGAATGATGGATGCCTGGAGACCCAGATCTTCATTCTCAGCTGTGGGTTACCACTCTCTGGTGGTCAGTGTCCTGGACAGCCACAGGCAATAGAAAGTGGCTACAATTCTACTTTTTGGACCCAGAGGATGCCACCGTCATCACCGACTCACCAGAGACAGGCAGGCAGGCAGGCAGTTTACCCACACTGAACACGGTGGTTGAGGTTAGTGAGCGTGTTTTTTTTTTTTTTTTTTTTTTTTTTTTTTTTTTTTTTGTAATCTATACCCAGCATGGGGCTCCAATCCACGGCCCCAAGATCAAGAGTAGAATACTGTACCGACTGGGGCAGCCAGGCTCCCCATTGAACATGTTCTCACATTGTCTAAATATAAGTATGTAGACCTCACTGGGGAGAGACCAGGTCTTCAAAGAAAGGTCCTGGGGATTGCACCCTACTCCACTGTGGAGGAGGGAGGGAGTGAAGCCATGGGAGCCTCCGCTTTTGACTTTGACTGCTGAAACTCACATCTGCTTACCCTTTCATGTGTAAACCAGGATTCACAATTACTCACTCCACTCAGATGTGTAAAGAACACATAGTTTCTTTTCTCTCTGAATCACTCTGATATCCCTTATGATCCTACACCTGCTGGGTAGCTGGAGGGAAAAACTAATTTTAGTTCAATAGGTTTTAAAATTTAGTCATTCAATGATTTAAGCAGCTCCTTTAGGCCTAACTCGGTACCTTTGGGTTAAGGCGCAGTCTCAGTTTCTTCCCTTCTTGTGCTTGCTTCTCTGTAAGTGGTACTTTTGGTTCTGAGACCAGGCCCCTGGCTCCCTCTCCTCACTGCTCTACCCTTTTAAACATGGCGCCCTAACAAGGGCTTTCACAGGGAATGGGAAAGAGCTCTCCTGCCTTGATTCTTCTAATTTATCTCATTCTCCTTCAGGCAGAGACCTGGATAGGAGAAGCCAGGTGAGGACGAGGGGACTCTGGGCCTAGCCTGCAGCCAGCCTCTCCTCCTAGCATCGGGCTGAAAGAGGAGGCCTGCCAGCCCCCATCACAAACAGAGGAATCTTCTCTTTATACTAAGGAGGAAACTCTAAAATCATAGTGCTTGGTTGTTGGACTTCTAAAGAGTGTAGATCATCTAGGGTTTTTCAAGCTTGTAACCATCCTGACCTGCTTGAAGTATGACACCTCCAGGCGGGCCTCTGGGATACGAGCTGTAAGAGGGATTAAGAGGAATCAAAATACTGTGTTTGCTGAATATTGTCTCCACCAGATCAGCATAGGCTTGGGGTGGTTGAAGGGGAGAGTGGGATTCTAGAAGGTGCTTAGAAGGACTCCTCAGAGGAGAGGCAGTGGAGTACATGTGTGGCTTAAATGTGTGGGCTTGGAGTCCAGACTGGGTTCTGCTATTTCCTTGTGCCTTGGGTGACTTTATTTGTATGGAAACTCGGTTTCCCCATCCTTTTTTTTTTTTTATTTTCTTTAAAAATTTTTTTTTCAACGTTTTTTATTTATTTTTGGGACAGAGAGAGACAGAGCATGAACGGGGGAGGGGCAGAGAGAGAGGGAGACACAGAATCGGAAGCAGGCTCCAGGCTCTGAGCCATCAGCCCAGAGCCTGACGCGGGGCTCGAACTCACGGACCGGGAGATCGTGACCTGGCTGAAGTCGTACGCTTAACCGACTGCGCCACCCAGGCGCCCCTCGGTTTCCCCATCCTTAAAATGAGGGATAGATAATAGCTATATCTACCTCATAGGACGGTTACAAAGTTAACACATATAAAGAACTTAGACTTCTGCCTATCTCATAGAAAGCCCTCTACAGGGGCATCTGGGTGGCTCAGCCGGCAAAGCGTCTGACTCTTGATTTTGACCTTGCTTCATGGGATCCTGCCCTGCACTGGGCTCTGCTCTGACAGCACAGAGGAGCCTGAGATTCTCTCTCTCTTCGCTCTCTGCCCCTCCCCCACTTGGGCCTGTGCACGTGTGCACACTCTCTCTCTCTCTCAAAATACATATTTTTTTAAAAAGCACTCAGCAAATGTTAGCTATTTAGACAACAAACACATGTAACATTGGATTTGAAGCCTTATAAGTTTCTTATGTATGATATAGGGGAAAGAGCATTGATTTTCAAAAGAGCCTGTCGAGCAAATTATTTGGCTGCTGTGATGCTGGTTCTGAAAAACGAGGATGATGGTATCATAGGAAAGGGGTCAGAATTAAACAAAATAATGTGCGTGAAACACCCAGCAAAAAGTTTGGCACATAATTGAGGCTTAACCAAAGTTTCTTCTCCTTTATCCTTATGTCAGTGACATGGTGTCTTATAATTGTTTACTGTTACACCCTCAACCAGGCATCTTAAGCTTTTATAATCTCCTAACTGGCTAGCTCAGAGGAGACGTTCCACAGATTCATTGACAGATTCAAATGAGCCCCCAAATCTGGGGCTCAAGTCCCACAACTCCTCCCCATCGAGGGTGGCTGGTCAGAGGACAGTTCCTGTCTTCTGATCTTTAAATCTGCCAGGCATATATATTTCTCTCTTCTCTTCATTAAAGTGACATTGTGGTCCATTGGAGACATTTGCATCTGCTTCGTTCACACTGCTCAACCCACACTTGGAGAGAAATGTGTTTGCATAAATACTAGCAGATGAATTTTTTAAATATCACTTTTTCTTTCCTGGCACTCTGTGAGAGAAATGAGCAAATATAAACAGAAGAGTATCACACCAGAAATATAGCAGATGGGTTCCTGCTGGGGATCTGGACTTTCCTGGAGTTTACACGTTTGGGAGATGTAGGATTATGACAAAATCCACTTGTAATGCTCTTGCTTTTTGTTTCTTGGGCACAATATTAATTGCTTAATGATGGGGCTTAATGTATACTTTCAGCCAAAATTTTCCCTTTGGGGAACAAGCAGGATGCTGTAAGCATTCTCTGCAGGAGGGATTCTCTTCCTAAGCCTAGCATAAATCCAGTTTGATTGAAGAATCGAGGAGAAGAGAAAAAGAGTAAGTTTATTCCTCCATGCTGTAAGAACAGGGGAAAAAGGAAACTTTTCACTTCCCAAGTCAGATGGCTACCTGCTTCCCAACCAATAATTTATTATGGATATTTAAAAAATAGAAGCTGATTGGGGCACCAGGGTGGCTCAGTCAGTTGAGCGTCCCACTTCGGCTCAGGTCATGATCTCGCGGCTCGTGAGTTTGAACCCCATGTCAGGCTCTGTGCTGACAGCTCAGAGCCTGGAGCCTGCTTTGGGTTCTGTCTCCCTCTCTCTCTGGCCGTCTTCTGCTTATGCTCTGTCTCTCTCTCTCTCTCAACAATAAATAAACCTTAAAAATTTTTTTTGGGGGTGCACCTGGGTGGCTCAGTCGGTTAAGCATCTGACTTTGGCTCAGGTCATGATCTCACAGTCTGTGAGTCTGAGCCCTGCATCGGGCTCTGTGCTGACAGCTCAGAGCCTGGAGCCTGCTTCGGATTCTGTGTCTCCCTCTCCCTCTGCCCCACCCCTGCTTGTGCTCTGTCTCTCAAAAAATGAATAAACGTTAAAAAAAATTTTTTTGAAATTTTTTTAAATAGAAGCTGATTGCACACACTCCCTGACCAACCCTGCTTTGGACCACCTTGATTCAAACTATACATCCTGAGAAACACATCTATACCCAGGGAGTTGATCATGACCATACTTAACTCCAGTCCACACCTTTGGCACAGACTTGGTAAGATACTATTTTCATTCATTCATTTAACAAATTTTATTGAGCATCTACTATGGATAAAACAGGGTATTAGGAGTGAGAATGTAGCAATGAAGAAGATAAGTATGGTCTTTGACTTCACAAAACTCAAGTCCAGTGGGAAAACACACTATGACCTAATCATTCTATTGTACAGGGATTAAAAAACACATTAAACGAATTGTTTTCATTTTCATCAACCACCATGTGTCACAAGGACTCCCCTTGGGAAAAATGGGAGGTGGGCACTCCTCGTGGGCTCCTGTTGTCAGAGCCTCCACAGGCTCATTAAAACCACCTCATGGAAGAGCTCCTTATCCACAGTTGATTTGGCTGACTCCTAGTCTTCACAGATTATCCTTAGGGCCTCAAGAAAATGGTACGAAGGATCCTACCTGCCCATAATGATGACTTCCAGAACTCAGAGAAAGCCCCACCTTTAATCTATGAGTATGAGCTCATCTTTTATTACAAGCATGTTTATCTATTAGGTTTAAGAGAGGTGGCATGATATAGTACAAAGACCCCACAGGCTTTGAAGTTAGCCCTGGGTTCTAATCCTGGCTCAAACGTTTATTAACCATTTCCCCTTGGGAGACTTATTGATTTCACTTTTTCTGTAGTTTAATTGCCTCATGCAAAATGGGAAAAAATAGCACTCAACTCAGGATTGTTCACATTCTTAAATAATCACTAAGAAATGCTTGGTATGTGAAACATTCTCCTCCATGATGCTTGGAAACTATATTCTATGTGACACAGGTCTCGCCTTTGAAAGAGCACAGCATTTGCATGAAATATTTAATGACAACCATACACAACCGTGAGCTATTTGGTAAATGATAAAATTATATCCATAGCTGACGCTGCCATCCTGACTGGTGCCAACCCTTTCTGCTTCTGTTGCCCTCATTCTGTAGCTCAAGCCATACCTTTCTAGCAAATGACCCGACCAGAGGAGCCCAAAAGAAATCAGCATGCTCCAGCAACAAATCAGAATGAGAGACAGTAAGATACTTTACGTTTTAAAATGAGATCTTTGGGGTGCCTGGGTGGCTCAGTTGGTTAAGCGGCCAACTTCAGCTCAGGTCAGAATCTCATAGTTTGTGGGGTCGAGCCCCACATGGGGCTTTGTGCTGACAGCATGGAGCCTGCTTTGGATTCTGTCTCTTCTTCTTTCTCTGTCCCTCCCCTGCTCTGTCTCTCTCAAACATAAATAAACATTTTTTAAAAATAAAAACATTTTTAAAAATTTTTAAAAAATGAGATCCTCAGCTTTGTCACATTAAGTGTAGCCCCTGTCCTCTATTTTACAGTTCTTTTCACTCACTGAAAGTGTTTTTTACTATCCCCAGGATGCTTGAAAATGTGGGGCTGGAGATGGAATTTGTGGCCACGTTTGGCGGGGAAATACAGAGGTAGATGCTAGTGACATTGCCTTAAGCAATTTCTATGTCCTTCAAGACCCTGTACCAGAAATCCATGGTTCTTACAGCCCAAGAGGGGCTAGATCCCCCATGAAGTCCACTGGCAGCCCTCTCTGATTGTCTGTGTCCTATAGGTGCTTCAAGCTCTCAGGTTACAGATGCAGATCCTGGTAGGATTTACTTGATGGGCTGATGTGAAAGTCTCCAAATTTTTTACATTAGTTAAATAAAGCCTTAGAGTCTTTAAAAATTTTTTTAAATGTTTATTCATTAAAAAAGTATTTTAAAAAATGTTTCTATTTATTTTTGAGACAGAGAGAGACAGAGCACGAGCGGGGGTGGGGGGGGGGGCGGAGCGGGGGCAGACACAGAATCTGAAGCAGGCTTCAGGCTCTCAGCTGTCAGCACAGAGCCCGACGCGGGCTCAAACTCACAGAATGTGAGATCATGACCTGAGCTGAAGTCGGACGCTCAACGAACTGAGCCACCCAGGTGCCCCTAAATGTTTATTCATTTTTTGAAAGACAGAGACAGACCACAAGCAGGGGTGGGGCGGAGAAAGGGGGGACACAGAATCGGAAGCAGGCTGCAGGCTCCGAGCTGTCAGCACAGAGCCCAACACGGGGCTCAAATTCATGAACCGCAAGACCGTGACCTGAGCCCAAGTTTGCTGCTTAACCAACTGAGCCGCCCAGGCGCCCAAGACTTAGAGTCTTAAAAATAAGAAACGAATAGGGGCCCCTGGATGGCTCAGTCGGTTAAGCATCCGACGTCGGCTCAGGTCATGATCTCACGGTTCATGGGTCCGAGCCCCGCACCGGGCTCTGTGCTGACAGCTCAGAGCCTGGAGCCTGCTTCGGATTCTGTGTGTCCCTCTCTCTCTGCCCCTACCCTGCTTGTGCTCTGTCTCTCTCTCTCTCAAAAATAAATAAAAGCATTAAAAAAAAAAAAAGGAAACAAATATAATGTCTAAAACAGACGAGATGATTAAGTTAACTCTATAGATTATGTTAATTCTATATACATAAAGGAAAATTATTTAAACAATGAATAATATTAGTCATAACAGAACTATTATAAAATAATAATAATAACATAATTTCCATATGATAGCAGGAAAAAACAGTAAGATATATTTAACAAAAACAGTGTACAAAATTCTGTATATAGAAGGAGAGTAACTGTTAAAAGAATAAATCTACACCTATAAAAAGACTGGAAGGAGAGGTGCCTGGGTGGTTCAGTCAGTTAAGCATCTGACTTCACTTCAGGTCATGATCTCAAGGCTCACGAGTTCCAGTCCCGCTGTGGGCTCTGTGCTGACAACTCAGAGCCTGGAGCCTGCTTTGCACTCTCTCTCTCTCTCTCTCTCTCTCTCTCTCTGTCCCTCCCCCACTCATACTCTGTCTCTCTCTCAAAAATAAACAAACATTAAAATTAAAAAAAAAAAAGACTAGAAGGAAACACTTTAACATTTGAGTGTTGGAACTATGGCTAATTTTTTGTTACTACGTTTATTTTTATAACAAGCATATATTGTTTACATCATTATTTTATTTTATTATTTTATTCCATTTTATTTTATTTTATTTTATTTTATTTTATTTTATTTTATTTTATTTTATTTTTAGAGAGAGAGAGAGAGAGAGAGCACATGAGCAGGGGGAGAGAGAGAGAATCCCAAGCAGACTCCACACTATGTGTGGAGCCCGATGTGGGACTCGATCCCACGACTGTGGGATCATGATCTGAGTGGAAATCGAGAGTCAGACGCTCAACTGACTGAACCAGTGAGGCACACCTGTTTACATCCTCTTAAAAAAACATTTTGAAGACTTTTGAGGCCAAGAATATGGACTGACCTGAGATGATTTGTAAGCATCATTTCCAAGGAGGATATGCAGTAATTCACTGGTTGGCTCAACCGAATGAAGGTCAAAGTGAGCAGAGGCGGTAGTTTTTAGGGACTTAATTGGGATCAAAAAGTTTGCCCTGTTCAAGTCTTGAATTCTCATCTTTCTTTACAGGCGCCATAGTCGTTTTCTCTCTAGCTGCTAAGCCTTGTTAGTTTTAAGTCGCCCCACTTCCTCTTGAGATCAAGCTTTGCTCTTTCCAAGTGATGGCATCTGGCTATGCACTTATGCGGGATAGGGGTGGGGGGTGGGGGCTGTGGGAGATGAAACCAAAGGCTGACACCAGCCCCCACTGTGGGACCAACTGAAGCAGAACGTGCCTGCAGGCTTAAAAACCCAGATCAACTTATTTTGTTTTCCTCTGTTTTTAAGCTAGTCCTCAGACTTCCTGGTTTTGTCCTAAAATGAGAACCAGACAGCTTGTGAGCAAATACTGTCATCCCCATGATCTGTGACAGCCTATCTCAGGGGACATTTTATAATTTTTTTTTCTTTTTCCAGAAGATTCTCCCGGCAGCCATACCACATTAACAGGACTACGTGCCTCTTGGCCCTTGTTCCTTGCGCACGTGGTTTTTCTTTCTGGTCTCTTGTGACAGTCTAAAAGTCTTCAAGAGGGACTTGAGGGCTGGCCAGGCAGATCCCCATGAAACCAGACCATTAGACATGTTCCAAGGGCTCAGCCTACTCTACTCTTGTTTCACTTAGAAAAGTGTAAAAAGTAGGAGTTGTGTCCTAATCCGGACACACACCCAGTGGCTTCTCAGCCAAGCCCATCCCGATGGGGCAGTGTTCTTGGATGCCACAGCAGAGCCACCGCCTTGGTTAGCCACCATGTTCACCCCCCCCCCGACCCTCCCCCACTTCCCAAACGTCACTCCCGACCTGCCCGCAGCCTTAGCCTTAGGCTGGCATCCAGCTCCACTATGATGCTTCAAGATCAGGTCTTAGGAAAATGACGCATTCTAAAAACTCCCAACAAACCGAAAGTACAAAGAAGTCATTTAAGCTACAGCCTGACTTTTGTCACCCAGATACCACATGACCAGAGAGGGAATGGCCGCGGAGCAACATCCTTGTGTCCCTGATTAGCAGCCTTGCAGCAACCTGAACCGAGAATTCCACAGCCCTGGGACCCAGAGCTTGTAAACAGAAGAGCAGAGCGGTCAGGTGACTGGTCCAACTGAGTTTTACTAGACAGCTCAGTGTTAGCAGTTCCTGAGGGGCCTGCACTTAGCCTGAGTCAGCCAGGGTGTGACAAGCCACAGTGCTGATGTCACCTTTGCAAGCCAACCAAATTCCCCGCCCGCTCCACCCACTCAGCTGCTGTCAGCCACTTCTGCCAACTTGTTCATTTTGTTTCTATTTTTCTCCCTCTCTCTTTCTCTGGGCAGCCACCTTCTCTGTTATTTATCCCCTGGCATACCCACTGATCTTCAGAGCTCTGCCGTTGAAGGGTGGTGACTCATTTGCGACTTAGGTATTTCGGGTTTGTTACTTTTCAGCTACTTTACCAAGAACCACACAGAGCCAAAACAGAGAAGAGAGGAAATGGGGGTGTGCAGTGCGGAGGGGGGTGGGGCAGAAATCCAAAACTGCTATGGAAAAATTCAGCGGAGGTGCCGTGGTCAGAGCCCGGACTCAGAGAACAAGGCCATTCCAAGAGCAACAATGGGAAGGAAACAGTGCTTTGATTAAAACTTCATTGAGAGGCCTGCACACACACCCCATAGTTCTCCCACAGCAGAGATGGCTTGGTCAGGAATCCAAAAGAATCGTCATTGCTCTTTGGGAATATTTATGAGCGACCACACCCTAGCTGTGTTGACTCGGACGCAAGGTGGAAGGAAGAGTGCAGTTAAGGGACAGCCCAACACCATCTGCAAAGTACAATCCAAACCATTTTCCCTTAACGTCAGTCTCCCACTCCCCCGTATCCATGTGCCTTTGGCTCAATTATCTAGGTTTGCTTTGTGGACGACATCCGGCATGTGGAGTCTCGGCTGTCCTGAGTAGACAGATGCTGCTTATGTTGTGAACAATGAAACAATCACGTGTGACAGGTCAGCCAGAAGATTCATGAATATATTTGCCTGAGAGGTTTCCAGAAAGTTGTTTAGAAATGAATTTTCCTTAAGTTGTTCCCCCTCCAGACTATGCAGTACATGGTGCTTCTGCTTGTTCCATAGGCCAGTTATGTTCTAGTTCCAGTCTCTTTAGCAAGAGTATTGAATTGCTGTTTGTGACATTTACCATCCGTTTCTAGTTTGGGGCTTGCAAGATTAGCATACTGAGAGTATTCATTCCTTTTAAATTATGCATTCTTTACTTCAACAAATATTTCCTAGATGCCTAATGTCGGAGGCAGTCCTTGAGGTCCAGAACTGCGGCATGGGACAGAGCCCAGGTTTCTGATGGGCAATTCCAGAACAGGATTCTGAACTCTTATCTGACAGGAAGAAGCTGATGAGAATAGAAAGAGGACCATTTCGTGGGTTTCAAGACATATCTCATGATTATTCAGTCTGGGCTGTTTATTGCTTCTCATGCAGGATTGTATGTTTCAACAGTAGGTTGTACCAACGGCTGCTACATGCAAACCATTTCCTGTGACAAATACAAAGAAAGTATGTGATGGAAGCCATGTATTAGGATGACAAAACAGAAAGATGGAAGGATGCGGGTCTTTGATGGCACATTGCAGCCATCTGTCTCAGCCCAGACGACAATAAATCAGTATCCCATAGGTCACGTCCTCTGAGTTATAAGAAAACTTACTTAAAAAAAATTTTTTTTAACGTTTATTTATTTTTGAGACAGAGAGAGACAGAGCATGAATGGGGGAGGATCAAAGAGAGGGAGACACAGAATCTGAAACAGGCTCCAGGCTCTGAGCGGTCAGCACAGAGCCCGCCGCGGGGCTCGAACTCACGGACCGCAAGATCATGACCTGAGCCGAAGTCAGATGCTTAACCTACTGAGCCACCCAGGCGCCCCAAAGAAAACTTACTTTAAAAACCCCTAATGTTGATTTCCATAAATTAGGAAATTTAAAAATACTTCTAAATAACGTTAGGAATAAATCATAACTGATGGTTCAAAGAAAAAAATAACTACATTTATATGTTCTTATATATAACTAGGATTGGATAACATAGAAGCTAAATAAAATATAATTAAAACATGTTTGATGTGGCAAAAGCTGCAGAGAAATTATAGAGAGAAACTTACAAAAGCTTTAAGATGCTTCTTTAGAAAAGAAAAAAGTCTAGAAATTAATGAGCCATGTGTCCACCTCAGGACACTGATAAAAGAAACAATGGCATACACACAAAAGAGTGTAGCAGAAAAGAAGTAATACAGAGGAGAAATTAAATAGAAAACAAAGTTACAATGGAAATGATCAAGAAAAGTTCATGTTTTCTTATCCCTACATATATAGTAGAATTTAAAAAAACATAAGAGAATGTTAAAACTTCATGCAATGAAATTTGAAAACTTATATGAAATGTCCAGTTCCCTAGAAAAATGAAACCTACCAAAACTAACTCAAGAGGAAATCGAAAATCTACTTAGAGAGCTATAGCTATTTTTACAAAGTTGAATTGGTAGTTTAAAATCTACCTACAGAAATGAAACAAAATACACAAGGACCAGAGTAGTTTATAAGCAAATCTGACAGAGATTTGTCACTTGAGAAAAAGAAAAACATAATCC
The DNA here is from genome assembly GCF_018350195.1 of Panthera tigris. Taxonomy (NCBI): domain Eukaryota; kingdom Metazoa; phylum Chordata; class Mammalia; order Carnivora; family Felidae; genus Panthera; species Panthera tigris. Next base: position 94,446,618 of record NC_056667.1, on the reverse strand, counting down.
CATGCAGTCTATTTCAGAGAACAGAAAAAGAAAGGATGACCACAACTCATTTTATGGTGCTGATAGAATTTTGATATCAACACCAGATAAGGATAGATAGAAAAGGGAAATTATAATCTCTCATAAATGCAGATGTAAAAATCCCAAGTAATATAATAGAAAATTAAATTCATCAATGCATTGGAACTAATATTTATACTCGGTTGGGGTATATCACAGAACACAAAACTAGAACATTTAAAAAGTTGCTAATATAATTCAATACACTTATATATTAAAAGGGAAAAAAACAAATCATCATCTCAATGGATATGGAGAGAACATTTAATAAAATTTAATTCATGATAGAAATTCTTAGCAAATTTATCATGGAAGGAACTTCTTTAACTTGGTAAATGGTGTTCACCCAAAATGTATTGCAAACAATAATGTTTTTTGGAAAAATTCCCTTTGAAGTCAGGATTAAGAGAAACATGTCTACCATCACTGCTTCTATTAAATTGAGTACTGGAGGGCCGAGCAAGCAACCCCAAGATGAAAAGAAATTAAATGTGTAAGGATTTGGAAAGAAGAAACAAATCATTGTTATTCACAATATATTTAATAACACAGGAAATTCAAGACCATCTACAAACTATTAAAATAAGAGAATGCAGCAAAATCCATAGAAGCAAAATCAAAATGCAAAAATCAACTGCGTTCTTATGTAAGAGAAACAAATCATTAGAAACTGTAATTAAAAAATGATGTTCCCTAGCAGCAAAAATTAAAAAAAAAAAAAGACTCTAAAGATGTTTAAGACAATCATGGAAACAACTATAAAACCATATTGGTTTTCTACATAAAAGAATCTAAATAATTACTGAGAGGTACTATATTTTGTGAAAGTAAGAATCAATAAGGTGTCACTTCAGGGGCACCTGAGAAGCTCATTCAGTTGAGTGTCGGACTCTTGATCTCAGCTCAGGTCTTGATCTCAGGGTCATGGTTTCAAGACCTGCATTGGGCTCCATGCTGGGCATGAAGCCTACTTTAAAAAAAAAAGATGTCATTTCTTCACAAGGTAATTTATGAGTTCAGTGCAATTCCAATCAAAATCTGCAAGTGTTGTTTTGTTTTGTTTTGTTTTATTGTGGTTTTTGGGTGTTGCTGGACAAGCGCAATATAAATTTGGAAGGTAGCACATTCAGAAGGCCATAAAAAAGCAACACAATTGTGAAGAAATACAAGTTTGGGGGAACATGCCCTACCACATATCAAGTTAGTATAAATCAGTACAAGATACTTGATCTCTCCTGCACCCATCAGAGAGGTTTCCCAGGATTCCCTCCCGTGAATCATATTCTTACGAATGGACAGTTAGATTACAGGCATTTCAACTTTACCAGTTCTTGCCCTCACCTCTCTGTAGTGCAGCACTGCTCGAGGCACCTGTGAACTGAAGGAAGTCCCTGCTCTCTGGAGCTTGCATTCTAGTAGGAGAGGGAGACACAAAAGCAGTAAGCATACGTGCTCCCACATCCTCACCAGCACTCAGACATTTTTTTCTTAATTTTACTCATCTGACAGGTGTAAAATGACACCTGGTTGCATTAATTTATCTCTGATTTCTAATACGCCTGACCATTTTCCCTTACGTTTATTCACCAGTCTTAGTGTTCCTTTCTGTATCTGTTCACATCTTTGGCCCATTTTTCTCCTGTTGAGTGGTCGTCTTCTCAGTAATTTGTGGGTTATGTTATTTATAATGCTAATTTTAGGAGGGCTGTATACATTATAAATATACACTGCTAGCTGCTGGGTTGACTGTTCACGTTGAGCCTTTTTGTTGTGGAAGTTTTAATTTTAATATAATGAAATGTATCAATCTGGACGTTTATGACTTGTGTTTTTTGTATCTTATTTTATAAGTCATTTCCTTTCCCAAGATCATAAAAATATTCTCCCATATTTTCTTCTTAAAGTTTTTAAAATTTTTTGAGAGAGAGAGAGCATGTGCACGCAAGTGGGGGAGGGACAGAGAGAGGGGGACAGAGGACCTGAAGTGGGGTCTGCACTGACAGCACCGAGCCCGATGTGGGGCTTGAACTCACGAACTGTGAGATCATGACCTGAGCCCAAGACAGATGCTTAACCGACTGAGCCACCCAAGCTTCTTGAAGTTTTAAAGTTTGTCTTTGATGTTTAGGAGTCTAATCCACCTAGAATTAGTTATCGTACATGGTGTGCGGTAACTGTGATTTTCTTTTATTTTTCTGCGTGGACACCAACTATCAGTCCGTATCTTGGCTGATGTGTAATGCCACCCACTTGTCATAGGGCAAATTTCCATGTATGTTTGGGACTGTTTCTGGGCTCTCCATTCTGTCTCACCGGTTATTAGCCTACCCTTTGGGACTTCCTTCTGTTCACAGGTGCCTCACACTGCAGAGAGGTGAGGGTGAGAGCTGGTAGAGTTGAAGATGTGTGTAATCTAACTGCCCATTCATAAGAATATGATTCACAGGAGGGAATCCTGGGAAACCTCTCTGACGTACGCAAGAGAGATCATGTCCAAGTATGTCTCTTGTTTCACAGTAGCAACAACTTGGAAGAGGCTAGCTGCATAGATTGTGGAATATTTATACAAGGGAATAATATACACCAGTTAACATGCATGAGTTAGAACTATCATGTATCAATGTGGATAGAGTATGGTATTGTTCTCTGTATTTAAAATGTATTTGCTTAAAATATGTCATCAAAAGAGTTATATCTGTACTGTCTTTAAAGGGTTGAAAAATGTTAGATAAACAAAAATGTCAATATAAAACCACGTATGAGGATTTATTATAATTTTTGCTATACAAAAGTTTAAAAAGTTAAATCAGATATACTAATAAGTACACAAGGGCATGAGACTCCTGAGAAAAGAGAAATTAATCTCTCCAAAAAGAATCAGAGAAACGTTCACACCTGAAGCTGCACTTAATATTTAAACAGTTGGAAGTGGAGCAAAGAGATTTTTTTTTTAATGTTTATTTATTTTTGGTGGGGGGAGGGCACAGAAAGGGGGGGAGGGTCAGAGAGAGAGGGAGACAGAGAATCTGAAGTGGGCTCTGTTTTGTCAGCAGAGAACCTGATGCGGGGCTGGAACCCATGAAACATGAGATCGTGTCCTGAGCCAACATCCTAAGCTTAACCAACTGAGCCACCCGGGTGCTCTGGAGCAAAGAGATTCTTGGTGGAGGGAGTTAAGGCCCAGGTAGAAGAGATACAGCAATGAGAAAATATGAAGCATTGAAATTTAGAAGTGCAATTTGAGCAGAATATGGGTTGAATACAGAGGAGTGGTGGGAAATAGGTTGGGAAGAGACCCTGGAGCTATTTAAATCCAAGTTGAAGTGTTGGATGGCAAAACGGAAGTTGCCCGAGGTATCTGGTGGTGCCTGGATTTGTGTTTCGGGTACTTAGGCTCCACTTGGATTTATTCCCTTGAGAGTTCAGTGTAAGGTATTTTCCTAATGAATTAGGATTTTTTTCACTTAAAAAATTAGGATGTCAGTAAGACACCAAAACATTAATCATAACTGCTTTAACACTTATTTAAGGGAATGGTACATTTTAGAGAAAGATATATATAAGCATATGAAGATCTCTAATTTAATGTAGTGCTTTTTTTTCTTTTTTAAAAATGTTTATTAATTTTTGAGAGAGGGAGAGAGACAGAAAGAGAGAGAGAAGCAGAGAGAGAGAGAAACAGAAAATCCCAAGCAGGCTCTGCCTGTCAGTGCAGAGCCTGAAGTGGGGCTCAAACTCACGAACCGTGACATCATGACCTGAGGCGAAATCAAAAGTCAGATGCTTAACCAACTGAGCCACCCAGGCTCCCTTGTAGTGCTTTTTCCCATAATTCTTCCAATGTTATCGCTACTTAATTTATCTACACTTTGTCCCCTGTCTTGAGTAGAAAACAACTTTTTATTCGCTTGAACTTGTTTTTGGACTTGAAGGCTCAGTGATTTCTTTGTTCATTCATTTCCTTCTACTAATATTTATAACAGCTTAAGCTAAATAATACATGGTCTTTGCCTTCCTGGAGAATGTTTTCTAGGACCTGACATATGAAACCACCAGCAATGATGATAGAGGTGATGTTCTTGTGGAACAGGGGAGCAGCAGCTAATCGGGGAGTTACAGAGGGCTTCTTAGAGCAGGAGATAGTCGAGAAGGATATTTAACAGTTTTGTTAGCTGGACCAAGGAGGAAAGCGTAGGAGAGCATCCGAGGAGGAGGCCCAGGGGCATGAAACATCCTGTGCAGATAGTCAAGTTTGATTAGAAGAAAGAAGGGCACTTAGGGCACTTAGTGGAATAAGGGCCAAACATGTGGGCAGAGGCAAATTATGAAGGATTAGGTGTTTAAGAGGTTTTAATTTTATCTTGAAAGCTACTGGGGAGCCATCAAAGCATTCTAAGTGGGGAAATAATATGATCTGATTTGCATTTTAGAAAGATTATTCTGGCAGTAATGTGGCAGGTATATTGGAGAAGAAGAAATTAGCAGACCACTATAATGATCCAAGTGACAGATGATGAAGCCCTCCCTAAAGTAAAAGCAGTGGGAGTGGATTCACGAGATGGTAGAAGAAGGCTCTAGAAGCCTAAGTAACTGATCAGATGTGCAGGTGAGAAGAGAGGGACGAGAACAAGGGGACGGCCACATTTCAAGCTTGACAACTGTGTGGATGGTGATGTCGATCACTGAGGCAGGAAGAGAAGCAGGTTTATGGGGGAAGATGATGGGTTTGATTGGGGCCTGTTGTCGTCTATGTGGACAGAAGTTTGAGTTTGACATATTTGGGAAAGATTTGGGGCTGAGGTCGTATGTGGAAGCTGAAGCTGGATATTTGATTGAAGATCACCAAGGAGAGTTCATATGTAGAGTGGGAGAGCAAAAGCCTTAAGACAGAGCCTTCTTCTCTCTGGTCAAAGAATACACAGAAGGAAGATGTGAAAAGGGACAGAATGGTATCACAGAAACCAAAGAGAGAAGCCACATCCAGGAAGGAGATTATACAGCATTAAGTGTTGTAGGGAGACAAAGTGAGATGCTGACGGGCCACACAGAAGCCACTAATAACCTTGGAGAACAATTTTACTGGCATGCTGAGGATGTGCGCCAGGTTGAAGTAGACCTTCAAGGGAATGGGAGCCGAATGCGGAGACCACGATCATGGGCTAGCCTCTACAATCTTGACTCTGAAGGAGAAGGAAAGGGATGTTGCTAGGAGGAGAGTGAGAGAGCGTTGGTATGGAAGGGCAGAGTAGAGGTGAAAATATTTACATGCTGTCAGGAAAGATCAAGTGAAGGGAGGCTTGGAGTAAAGGAGATAGATGGGAGAATTAATAGAGCAAGAGCTTCCTGAGGAGGAGGCAGAGGCCAGATGAAGGGATTAGCCTTGAACTGGAGAAAAAAGTCACCCTGGAACAGGAGAGGAGGAAAAGATCAAGTCAGAGTTTTTCGTGTGTAGGCACCGGGAAGGGAGCTCAGGGGGTTCCAACCTTCTGGCTTTCATTTTCTCGTGGAGTAGGAAGCAAGATGATGTGCTGAAAGTGGAGGCGTCGGGGGTTTGAGGGCAAAGGGGGAAGCGGCAGAAACTTGAGTGCCACCTGAAGCTGGAGCAAATGAACCTGCGTGGTGGCTTGTAGCCTCCTGGGTGCCCCAGTGCAAAAGGCAGGATGGCAACAATCAAGGCCAGAATGTTCTAGAATGGTTGAAGTACAAGGGCAAGGGTAAGAGGGCTGGCAGTGGGCCGCTGGAGAGGATCAGAGGTCAAGGCCACTGGCGTTGAAGAATCAGGGCAACGTAAGACCTTGCGACATGAGTCTTCCACATGGACATTGGAGTCTCATGGTTTGACGGGGGCGTAAGAGGTGGTGGGGAAGGATAAGAGGAACGAGAACCAGATGCCAAGTCCTAGGTGAAGGGAGACTCCTGATTCCAGCTGACCCTGGTGATCCAAGCCTGCAGGGTAGTTTGCCACCAAATAAGAAAGTCTGAAAGAAGGCCGTGAGCTGTCTTTCCAGCACGCCTAGTTAGCTGCTTGTCTGTCTGTTCACTCATTCTTTCATTCATCCTACCCTTTCGTTCCCGTCCTTCAACAACCTGAAAATATTCATTGAACATTCACTATGGCCCAAATCCCCATCCCTGACTGTGAACAAGGCATATCTCAATTCATTGGTTCTGAAACACACATCCCACTCCACCCCACTATTTTTAAAGATCTCTGAAATCAGTTGGAATACTTGTCTACGATGAGGTCATCCAGGCGGCAGTCGTGATGCAGCGGGCATGGTCTGCCCAGGCTCACACTGAGTTATAGCTGTTCATGCGGTCATTACTTCAATCGTGTTAAGTACACTGTTGGTAATAACACGTTGAGCTTAGTTGCTGCTTAAATTACAAAACTTACACTATCATTTGGCATTGAAATGAAAAGTTATCATACTCGAAGAAGGCATGGAAATAGTGGGGCATGAATCTGATATTGGTGAAGTAGATATTTATTATTGGAGAAATTACCACAATTCCACATATAACTGCAAAAGAGACAATAGACAGATATTTTATGGGACCCACAAAAGAAGAAATACCCACAAACAGATTGAAAAAAATGCGTTATGTTTGTTACCGATATATACCCAAAGTAAGTGCCTAAGAAAAGCCAAGCAATGTAATTGAAGGCAAGGAGAATTGTCTCATGTTTTAAAACTGTGAGAGGCTGGTGTGACTAATCCCTGGGTCAGGAGGTTATGGGTAAGGCATCGTGTCATAATGGAGTTGGCAGGATTTTGTTTTCTCTTAGTGATAAATAAACTAAGGGTGTCTCTTGCAATTAAATGTGTCTTAGAATGGGTGACATAGGATAATTCATGTCCTAGAACTCTCTAAACATTTTCTTTTGGGAAAACGTAGAATGGCAGACCCAACTAACTCCCTCCTTTCCCAATGAGGAAACTGAGTCTGAAGAGATAGGCAGTTGGCTTAGGATTGTACACCATAGCACATTAGAGGCAGAGGAAATGTACTTACTGCAGAGGATATCGCTGTGCTTTCTGGTAAAAGGAGCAAGAAAAGATAAAAATTACATAATGGCTTAATGGCCCAGATCTCTATTAAAAATCCTCAGATTTCAATTTTTTTTTTCCCCTACTGGAAGGGTGTTAAACAGGTTTAGTAACTTTTAGTAACTACTAATCTTTGACAACATGCTTCTGATGTATACCCATCATCTATATCTATTTTATCTCCTTAATCGCGGGCCTTCTGGCTTCAGAGCTTTAATATTTCACAGAGCATACACTTTCGGTGTCCTTTTCCTTTCTTTTGAGAAGTTTCCAAGACACCTAAGGCAGTTTTAAAAATAGATACAGACAGCAATCTATTATTGGATGTGATAAATATTTTTTCAATACCGAAAACCCCAGCTCCCCTGGGGCTGGATAGTTACGGAAAGCAGGTGTCTGAACTTGAAAGGGAGGATCAAGACAAGAACAATGGTGGATAGAACCACCATGCAGTAACTAGAGATGGGTAGCTCTTCCTACCCCTTTCCTTCTGGCCCATAGTATCGTAGAAGCAAGCTCTTTGTTTACTGGCCTCAATTCCTAGTATTAGTAAGCAAATACAGCAGAGTGGGAAAATAAAGATCAAAGATACTCAATTTTCTAGTCTGCAGTGGAAAGCTGCAGACTCTCGTGCTGAGAATTTTATGGTGAGCAGCTGGAGTTCATCTTCTCAGGTCCAGTATCTTAACTGAAGAAGACTCAAATTTGTTTTTTGTTTTTTTTACTTTGGTTCTAATAGCTGCTACTCTTTTTGTTCTTACTAAATAATGGCATTCTGGTCATTACCCACGCTAGTCAGTTATAAATTATTTCCTATTTATAAACGAATCGCTCTAAAGGCATTAGAGGAATGTAAACTAGCTCTGAGAGACCTTATTCCTCTCTTCTCCCCTCTTTCAGGATCCTTTTATCTCTAAGTGTTTCCAACATAGGAGAGATTTGCTCTTTTCTGATAGTAAAACTGATCCATAGTGTATCTTGTTACACATCTTTCTGATCTTTTTTTTTGTCAATAAAAATTATAAACTTTCAACAGCTGATGGTCAGTTATGCTTTTTTCAGAAAACATGATTAGATTAACTCATTAATGGCTGCTTCAAGTTTTTCCATACTAGCTCCAGAAAATTTCACCCATCTTTGGCCCTTTTGAAAAGCCAACCATTGGAAGGTTGGCTTGCAATGACTCAACACCCTGAAGCAACGTCCTGATGGTCATCAACATCTACTTCAACTTTAAGGTACATGGCACTGGATGACTTTCCAGAGAGAACGAAAGAATGGGTTGTTCATTTTGCAGGGCTTACATCACATGGCGGAGAAGCCCACGACCATGAATTTATCTCCTGCACTGTTCCCTGGCAAGTGTCTGTAAGAACCAATGGAAATGGATCCAATCCTTTGTGCATCCTCTTCCCAGCTAAACTATCCATCGTATATAAAGTCACGTAGTTTATTTTGCTCATTCAACATTATTATGTAAGCATTTTCTTATTCAGCTCTCTTAAGCGTAGTTATTAATATTTGCAGAATATCTTCCTGTGTACATATCATACTTTCAAAATTTGATCCATTCTCCTGTGGCTGTAAGTTAGGGTGTTTTCAGGTTTTTGCTATGGCAAATAATGCTGTGATGAACATCTTCTTGCATTCATCTTTTTCTGTACGAAATGAGAGTCACCTCTTTTGGGCTGGCTGGGTATTTTTTAATATATTGAAATGTTAGTGAATTTAGTGGACTAAAATTCGGTGGCCAAGAAGTGAATAATTGTGTTTAAGTTGACTGTACTTAAAAACAAGGTTTTTGTTTGTCTGTTTTGTAAGCATGTACAAACTTATCACCATCAGGGGATGACCCCTTGTCCCAAAGAATAATTGGGCATATGTCCAGCAGCCTTGGACTTATTCTGCCCTTTTGCACTCTTCCAAAGCAGTGAAATAAGTTGGGGGTAGGTTGAGTGGAGAGTGTAGAAAACCAGCGGCCATCTATGCCTGGCAACCTCTGCTCTGTGACCAGGGAGTACAGGAATCCCTGCAAAATCCTTTGTGAAAATCATTCTGTCCTGTGTTCCCAATTAAATGACACATTCCATGAAATCAGGGTGGACTCCAGACCTCCATGAACCCTTCATCCCCTTGCAGTCAACACAGGACTGTATGGATGTAGGAGTTGGGAAACCAGAACAACCAGGATCAGGACCAGGAGACCCAGCTCCGGCCTGGGTGGGAGTAATCCCCTAGCTTGGCACCTAGTAGCTTCAAAGGACGATTTGATCCAAAGGCCCTTAGGTCACACTTTCTAACACAGCTGTTAGAATATACACCCTGTAAACAGGAAATGCCTTAGGAAGTACAACGGAGTACTTCTTATTTTTATTTTTTAAGAAACTATTAAAAAGCCTGAGCAAAGGATGACATTTATCTGGCATTATAGTTAACAAGCTAGCGCTGCTCCCTGACAGCCCTGGTTTTATGTTCTGGGCAATTGTGTGCCCACTGCTGTTTAACAGGTGCTTAAATATTCCCAAATTAGTCTATAACTCATTTTGCCTTGTAAAATGAGTCTCAGTCAAGGGAGTTGTAAGTTACATAGTTCGTGTTTGCTGTCATAGAAAAGGGAAAGATTTACTAAACCCTAAACCAATATTTAGACACCTCTGTGCTTGGAATATGGAAATTTTAATACTGGGTAAAAGGAAAACCATGTAAAACAGAGGATAAGGAGGCTCTAGGTGGCTGAGTACGTTCAGGAAAGGCTAAAACTGAGAACTGCTGACTTCTAGAAAAGACTTAGCTATATGGCGGCCACACTACTCATCTACTGCTTGGTGCTGGATTCCACCCCCGCCCCTGCCCTGGGTGGGTACCAATTGTTTCAGTCACATAGCCTCACAAGCTAGCTAGGCTGTTTCACACCACAGGGCCTTTACACGTGCTCCACAACACCTAGAATGGCCCTATTCCTCACCTCTCCCCTCTTTGGCAAATTCTTACTTATCCTTCAAGATTGAGACATCACTTGATTTGGTTATAGTGTGAAGACAGCACAGCATAGTGGAGAGTACTTGGACTTCAGAGTAAGACATACCTGGATTTAAATCTTAGAACCATTTTTCACTAGATGGGTGACCTTGGACAAGTTGACTTGACCTTCGTAGTGTGTTTCTTCCTCAGCTTATGGAGCTAATACCTTGCTCACTGGACTGCAGTGAATTAATTCACAGAACTATATACAATGCTTGGCATACAGAAGACACTCAATAAATATCAATTTCCTTCTGCCATGCCCACTTGCCAAGCATTCCTTAATACTCCAGCATCATTTTATTCAAAACTTTGGAGATGTCTGTGTCTTATCTCTCAGTCTGTAATATCTACATAGTATTCAAATTCTTCATGCCATGCTTAAATTATAGGGTTTCCAGATGGAATTTTTAATTTGTTTATTTATTTATTTGTATATTTATTTAATGGTATCTTATGGACACTAATCCTATCACTTCTGTCTTGATATGTTTTATTTTTCCTTTATTTTTTTACATTTTTTTAAATGTTTTATTTATTTTTGAGAAAGAGAAAGACAGAGTGCAAACAGGGGAGGGGCAGAGAGAGGGAGACACAGAATCCGAAGCAGGCTCCAGGCTCTGAGCTGTCAACACAGAGCCTGATGCGGGGCTAGAACCCATGAACGGGAGATCATGACCTGAGCCGAAGTCAGATGCTTAACCAGCTGAGCCACCCAGGCGCCCCTTGTTTTTCCTTTAGAATAGGGTTTCTTCGACACTGTTGACATTGGGCCACACCCTTCTTCTTTGGGGCGGCGGTGGGGGGGGGGGTGCTGTCTGTGCATTACAGGATGTTGAGTAGCATCTGTGACCCCTGCTCACTGGAAGCTACTAACAACTCCCCAACCCAGATGTGACAACCCAAAACGTCTCCAGATGTTGACTGCCTTTGGTTGAGAAAAGTTGCTCTAGAACTTTGCCCCCCTGGTTATCATCCCCCCATTCTTGGCTCTGTATTTAGCCTCTACTGGCCCCTTTCTCTCATAAATATATATTTTCTCCAGTCTCTCAAAACAAAACAAATGAATCAAACCCCAAACACTCTCCTTTCACAGTCAAACTCTCCAAAAGCAGAGCCTGCATTCACTGTCCCTTTCCATCCAGTCTTTCACCTGCTGCAGCCAGGCTTCCCTCACCTTCCTCTGTGAAGCGCTCTGGCAATGCTCCTGCTGATAAAAGGCTAAACTCTGTATTCTCTTTCCCTGGCTCATCTTGCTTGGCCTCTATGACATCTGACACTTGATAAGTTCCAGAATGTCTTTCTTTCCTGTTTTTGTTTTTTTTTAAAAAAATGTTTATTTATTTATTTTTGAGAAAGACAGAGTGTGAGTGGGGGAGAGACAGAGAGAGACAGGGAGACACAGAATGTGAAGCAGGCTCCAGGCTCTGAGCTATCAGCACAGAGCTCGATGTGGGGCTTGAACCCATGAACTGTGAGATCATGACCTGAGCTGAAGTCAGATGCTTAACTGACTGAGTCACCCAGGCACCCCTCTTTCCTGGTTCTTTTTTGACTCTCTGTCACAAACCTTATTGGAGTCTCCCTTGCTCTGCCCCTTAAGGTCTGTCATTCCCCAGGGCTCTGTTCTTGGTCTTCTCCCTTCTCTCTCAAGGCTTTCATTCTAAGATAACATTGACTCCAAAACATTTAGTTTCAAATCAGCTTTCTCTCCTGTGTGTGCGTGTGTGTGTGTGTGTGTGTGTGTGTGTGTGTGTTTCATAAACATCTCAAAGAGAACTTATCCTATCTCCCATTTCCAAAGTTGCTTCTCTTCCCATCTTCCCATTACCCATCTCATCTGCCCAGTGGAGCACCGTGTGAGCACTAGACCCTGGTGATGCAGATACTGGGGGCTTTCATAAAGATGTTCATCTTAGGTGACCTAGTCATGCAAGGCTGAGTCAGTTCCTCTCCTGCCTCTGCCCTGCCCAGAACCCTCTGGCTATTGCCTACATGGAATGGGGAACCTTAGTATTACATTAAATGAGATAACCTCTGTAAAGCACTCTGTGTGTACTAGGTACTCACTACGTGTTAGTTCCCTTTCTCTGGTTATTTTCTTCTGGAAGACACATTCCAGAAAACTAAGAGTTGTATATGTATGGTGGGATTTATAAATGATCTTTTTCTGGTGTTCTCTAATTTTTTTCCCATTGAAAAGAAATTAGTTTTGCAACTAAAGAAAAAAGTTTTGCTGAAACACTCTTACAGGCATATCTCATCATACAACTCCTCTCTACTGGCCGTTCATTGCCCTCGTGGTCAGGTCCAAACCTCTCAGCATGGCTTCCAAGGTCCCCTGTGATTCGGTCTTGATCCAGTTATGTAAGTTTATCCTCTTCCACCTCCCCCTACAAAACACGCTCTGACCACTCCAAACCTCTTCCAGATCCCTGAACAAGACAGGCAGTTGCGTGTTTCTGCATAGGATAACTCCCTCTGTCTGGTGACTGACCCTGTACCTCTTCCTTTCCATCCTGTGCCCATACACAAGGCCACACAGAGACGTATACTCTGGGACACATGGCCAATCAATTCTTATTTCTCAAAACTTGGTTTAAATGTCTACTCTGTACCATTTTTTTTTTTCTTTTGGGATACTAGAGAAACGTATTTTTTTTTTTTTAAAGCATGTCCCTTTCTCAGCTTTATTTTATCTGTGTGCTGGGTCATTTTGCCTGCTAGATGGGATTCTTCTCTGGTTTTGTAATTTTAGTAGTGGCTTCGTGCCTTCTTGCCTGTGATAGGAGTTCAAATTAATGTTTGTGGAGTTCCACTCAATCAACCTCTCTAGGAGTTCTGATGTGGCTGGTGGGACCCTCCATACCTTCCTTTATTGTTGTTAAAGAGAGAAGATTGGGGACCCCTCGGTGGCTCAGTCAGTTGAGCATCAAAATTTGGCTCAGGTTATGATCTCACAGTTCATGGGTTCGGGCCCTGCATTGGACTCGCTTCGGTTAGCACAGGGCCCGCCTTGGATTCTCTGTCCGCCTCTCTCTGCCCCTTCCCCCCATAAAAAAAAGAGAGAGAGAAGATTGGCCTTCAGACCCTCCCCTGCCCATAGCACTGCAGTGGATGCTGGTGCACAAGCTTGTCCCTGAGAGGCCAGGCCAGTTTGAATTTCTTTCTTGATTGGTGCAGGTTGATGATAAAAAGTGCAATGGATCCATAACACAGTTGTGGTTGTAGTGGTTTGTGCAGTGAACATAAATTATTAGTTTGTTCCAGATCACTCGATGTGGGCGTGGCTTCCGCTGGAGCCTAGCAGCCTGCAAGGCCAAGACTTCAGGGGCCGGGCAGGCACTTGTAAAGGAGAGAGAGCCAGTAGTCTAGATAACTGGTTTATGAGCAGCCAGATGGCAGAGATGTGGAGGCCAACGAATGGGGAGAGGGCATCACCCTCCCCAGATTTCATGTTCATCAACCCAGAAGCTCCTCAACTCTTTCTTGTCTCTTCGAAACTAAAAGTAAACACGCTCTGCTTTGTCGCTCTTTGCCCATTTAGACATTTGTCAGGGCAAATACTCGATACCTGATTATACGTCTTTGTCGAGTCATCTGTCTCCTTCGAAGAGACTGTATTCCCTCAGGGCAAGGACTCTGTCTTTTTTTTTTTGGCATATAGGAGAGGCTCCTTTAAATTTTATCTGAGAAGCACAGTAGACTTCAGGATGAGAGGAGGGAAGGGACAAAAGCCACAGCCCACACTGCCTTTATGGGGCTTGCGATTGCATCATGGTAACAACTGGAAACATGGAAACATGGAAACATGTGCTTCAGTGCAACAAAGAAAGAAGTTATAACAACAGTTAAACACTGTACATGCGTTATCTCCCATTTAGTGCATGATTTATTTGGAAATAAGTACCATTATTTTGTAAATATGAGAAATTGAGACTTTAATGAGGTGAAGTGACCTGAAAACGCAGCTAGGAAGCTTCCAAAAACCAAGCTCCTGGTCTAAACACAAGAATGTACTTGATCTGATGGTTTGAATGAAGTCCTCAAAAGCCTATGCAGGGAGAAATTACCGTCAGGGTCGTCTTGACCACTCATCTTATCAGAAACGTGGATTCCTGCAGAAGCACACCCTGATGTTACCTGATTAATCCGAATTTTCAGGGGCTGAGATTTCTGCTACTCCTTAAACTCCCCTCTGCACATTCAACTCTAGAAAAGCTTCCCTGAGTTGCTGGATCCACACCTGCTCGACCCAGGAATGCTTGTGGGTCTCCAGAGACAAGGAAGATCTGACCTGGGTGTGGTGGGGACCTGGAAGGGACTGCTCGGGGCACAACAGGAGAAGCAAGCCCAGAAGAACATCTATCAGAGACGTTCATCTCAGGTTCCCTAGGCCCCCAAGGCCGAGTCTGCTCTTCCTCCTACATGCGCCCTCTTCCCAGAGTGCTGGCTGCGGGTCCACAGGGACGCTTACCTCCTGGTAGCTTTGTTAATGACTTTAGTGTCTGATTGAGATCAGGTGGCCTCCAAGCTGGCACCAGCATCCATTACACTCTCCACAGATAAGGAAACCAAACATTAGCTTGGTTGGTAGCAAACAGTGCCATAAACACACCCACGCCTTCCTCTCCTCACCCCTTCAAAGGAGCAGCGAAATGCCACTTCTGTCCTTATTTGGATGGGGAAATAAAGAGCTGAATACAACCTAGCTTGGACTAGAAAAGGTTGCGTTAGCCCAGAGAGGTTTCCCTACAGAGAATGCTTTCATTTCCCCTGCTGAATCAAGTGCCTTCTCGTCTTCCTCCGGGAATTCTCCAAATAACATCACTGGCTTGAGCACCTTACCTCGATGGCCCCGGATTATATGTCTACTTAAAGGGTACTCTGAACTCTGTTCATTGTATAGATAAAGGATACAATTTAGCGAGGATTGTCAAGTCACTTGATATATTTTGTTTTGTGTCTTGTGCATCTGAATAGTTTATTTTTTTAACGTTTATTTATTTTTGATGGGGGGAGAGGGGAAGGGGCAGAGAGAGAGAGGGAGACACAGCATGTGAAGCAGGCTCTAGGTTTTGAGCTGTGGGCACAGAGCCCAATGCGGGGCTCCAATTCACGGACCGGGAGATCATGACCTGAGCCGAAGTTGCATCCGAATAGTTTATAACTCCCCTTGGGACTAAGCAGGGTATTTCCTCAGTGTTGCCCGGTGTGGGCCCCTAACCAGGAGCACGGGAATCAGCTTGGAGCTTGTTAGAAATGTAGGCTTGCTGGTCCCACGCAGACACACCGTCAGAATCTGCATTTTGACAAGATCCGCAGGTGAGATTCATGTGCACCTTGAGGTTTGAGAAGCTCTGGGCTTCAGTGTTGTTTACTGACAGAGATTCTCCTGTGATCCCAGCACGGTGGTCAGTATACAGGGCAGGGTCCATTTCCACTGTCCCCCAAAACCACCCCCCCCCCCAGTGTGGACAATAACTCTGCTTATCCTTTTTGTATATTTTTGTGCGTATTATATACTTTTCCAGTGTCCTGCACAGATATTCTTATTAGTAGCAAGTAGGAATAAAAACAAGAGGTATTTACCGAGCATTCATGGGCTAGATGACCTACATGTGTTATTTTGTTTAATTATTGTTGCATTCATTTTTATCAGGCTGCCATAACAAAGTGCCACAGGCTGGGTAGCTCACACAACAAAAATTTATTTTCCCACAGCTCTGGAGGCCAGAAGTCCAAGATCTAGGGGTCAGCAGATTTGGTTTCTTCTGCAATCTCTCTCCTTGGCTTGCAGACGGCCATCTTCTCACTGTGTCTTCATACAGTCTTGCCTCTGTGTGTGTCCGGTGTCTCTCTGTGTGTTCAAATTTCCTCTTCTTATAAATCAGATTGGATTGGGGCCCACCCTAATGGCTTCATTTTAACTTGATTACCTCTTTAAAGACCTTATCTCAAAATGTGGTGACATTTTGAGGTATTAGGGGCTGGGACCCCAAAGTATAAATTTTGGAAGGATGCTGTTCAGATCATTACAGCTATAAAGTGGCTAATTATTATCATCCCCATTTTACAGATGAAGAAACAGAGGCTTAAACAGTTCCTTAACTGATTAATGTCACACAGCTAGTGATGATGGAGCCAGCAGTGGAATTTTTTGTTTACTCATGGATTTGTTTACTCATTTATGTAGCAAATATTTACTGGATATTTACCATGAGCTATGCATTGTAGTATGTGATAGGTATACAGAAACCATGGGTGTTGGTCTCATAAACTTTACATTTTCCTGGATTATTTTCTATCCTAGAGTCTATATGCTTACTCTCCTATGACTGCAGAGATCCGTTTTTTTGTGTAGTTTCACATCATTATTTATCACCAAATTTAAGTGAATAATATAGACACCTTCCAAACAAAACCAGGTTCTGAATCGACCCCGTAACCACCTACCTGGGACTGTACTTGTTTCCGGTCAGTCCTGGCCATTTCTCAGGGTGACCAACTCATCCCAGTTTGTCTGAGACTAGGACTTCCCTGGTTTCAGCAGTCCTGTGTCCCAGGAACCTTTTCCATGTCAGGCAAACCATCATAGTTGGTCACCCTGCTATTCCCCGACTGGTGCCCTGCTAGGACAGAGGATGAGGAAGGAGAAGACGTCACATGGTAGAACCCAGTTTCCAAATGGAGAAGGACCTATGGGCCAATGAAGCCTCAGTGTCACCCAGGCCGCCCCCTACTGGCCAAGTGGAAACCATCTGGGGCAGCCCACTCCCTCCTCAGATGGGAACTGAACCCAGGGGATACACGGACCATCTCAGCGTCACTATTCTCGACGGAAGCGTGGGCTCTGGGAATTACAACAAAGTAATCTCTTCAGGTTCGTCAGCTGAGGCCTCAGGAATTCCCGAGTTCCAAATTGCCCACAGCCCCCCTTGGATAATTTCAGTTTCGTTTCAGTCCACAGCATGTGTGGAACTCCAACAGCAGTGCGTTGTGGGGGCCGGGGACGTCCTCTCTGAGTCGGCCTTCTTGGGGACAACGGGGCCTGCTCTGCTGTCTGACGGTAGAGCCCTTGGAATGTGCGGAAGGCAGCTTCCGAAAGGCAGCCAAATCCTGTTGCGTAACTGACGGCCTCAGCACGGCCCTGACGACCTGCTCTGCCTCTTCCCTGGTGCTGGTGTATCTTCTGCTCACTGACCCTTTGAGACCCGTGTAGATGCGGCTTCTGGAAAGCCCCTGTGTCTGGCAGTGGCAGGCCTGCATGCCGCAGAGGTGCTAAGCACCCTGTGGTCCAGCCTCTGCTTTTTGTCATCCTGTTCGGGTTTAGGGCTTCAGTGAGGGGGTCAGGGAGTAAAGAATGGTTGGGCAGCCTCTTAATTAAACCTAGCAAAACTCCTAAATATAAATTTCAGCTTTTCGACAACAAAAGAATAGCCACAAGGAATGCTAGGTTATCTATTATTTTTTTGTTTTTAATTTTTTTTAACATTTATTTATTATTGAGGGACAGACCGTTAGCAGGGGAGGGGCAGAGAGAGAGGGAGACACAGAATCGGAAGCAGGCTCAGGCTCCGAGCAGTCAGCACAGAGCCAGACGTGGGGCTTGAGCTCACAAACCGAGAGATCATGACCTGAGCCGAAGTCGAACGCTCAACCAACCGAGCCACCCAGGCGCCCCGGTCATCTATTCTTTCAACAAATTCAAGGTTATAAGTGGAATTGGGACAGGCAGAAGAATTGGAACTGTCAAAAAAATGGGGGTCTGCTATTATCTTTCATCCCTAGTTATGCTTCTTGCGTTCCAAGTTAGTCAAGGAATTAACCAACTGATACGTGTTTAACTAAGAGCCTACTGTGTGCAGTTGTGATATGATAAAAACATATTGAGTCTTTGTCTCAGATTCCTAAAACCCTTGGAATTCCCATAGTGATAGGAATGTCTTCTGTTAGTCACAAAGGGTCCCTTTTGACCACACCTGTGTTTTTTGCCAATGGAACTCTACAGGGTGGGACCTCGTGGTAACTTCAAGGTGGAGGTTGGTCCCCAGAAACACTGAAGTTTCAGCCCTACTCTCTGACCTTCAGGGAGAGAGGAAGGCTGGAGATGGGCTATAAAAAGTCTTGAACGAGGGGACCCAGGGGACTTCCAGGTTGGTGAGCATGCTGTTGTGTTGGGAGGGTGGTGTGTTCAAAGAAGCCTTCAAGTTCCATGCACTCTCCGCCCCCACACCTCGTACCTTGCCTTATGAGTGTCTTCTATTTGGCTACTCCTGAGTTATATCCTTTGTAATAAACTGATAAATGTAAGCAGAGTGCTTTCCTGAATTCTAGGAGTTGTTCTAGCCAGTTGTGGAACTGGGGAAGGGGCTTGTGGGAACCTCTGAACTTGCAGCTAGCTAAGCATAAGCTTGGGTAGCCTGAGCACCCCATTCGTGGCTGGCATCTGCAATGGAGGCAGACTTGGGGGGCTGTGCCCTTAACTGGTGGGGTCTGACGCTAACTGCAGGAGTTAGTGTCAGAACTGAGTCGTTGGACACCCAGTTGGTGCTGAAGAATTGGAGCACCATGGGAAAACTCCCACACATTTGGTATCAGGAACCATCGTTCAGCAATGAACATACTAAGCACCAAGGAAGAGACACGAAAGCAATAGATGGCTTTTTGAGTTGACAATCAATTGGGAGTTCAGAGGCACATAAAAAAATGCACAATTCAAAGCCATTTTGATAAGTGCCCAACAAGTGAACTGCTATAACTCAATAGGTCTTCATTTGACCTTGGAGTCCCTTCTGACTTCCAGATGATTTCCGTTTCTATGTATTCTAACACGCTCAACTATAGGGCTATAAGAGAAGAGCAAGGGACAAGAGATGGCCCCTCCCTCCACATGGCCTCAGAGACCCTCAGTGTCACAGCCTGCCTCCCAAGGCCTGCCACACTGACCAGGCACAATGCTGTCATGGTGCAAGGGCCAGGGGCTAGCCATTGTTTGCTCATAGAGCATTTGAGTCTCCATGCCAAAATGAAGGCTGGGTTGCAAATGTTGGCAATGTCCTCTGGGAGACTAAGAAGCTTCCCCACATCAATGCTCAGGACATAGGCCTCAAGCAGTTTCCTCCCTGACATTTTATGCTTGGTTTTTATTTTTATTTTTTCCAAGTGGAAGAAGCATCACAGAGTCTCCTTGTCTAACTGGGAAAAGACTCTAATATTTCTTGTTGATCAGAACCTTCCAGAGAGACCTCTGAATTCCCACCTCCCAAAATACATTCATGGATCCAAAAGTGACAAAAAGCAGCAGACTCCAAGACTTTTGCGTAGGTGGTACACACCTGTGCACCCAAGGGTGATTTGAAGACTGCTGGGGGCCTCTTGGCCAGAAGCACATCGCCCTCTTAGAGAATGATTCCTTTCTGTGGGACTCTGGGGACATTTCAGTCCTCAAACTCCCTTGAAAGTGGACCCTGGAAATATATAGCTTAGAATCTGGGAGCTTAGGGGTGACTTAGCCCAGCCCTCATTTTACAGTTCAGAATCAGGACTTGATCTGCCTGGGGTCTTGTACCCTAGACAGTGGCCAACCTGGCCTATTTCTAAGTATCAACGAGGACTTGTTTAGCAATATTAGCTACCTCCTCAATCCAGGAACAGAGAATCATTTGCTAGCTATGAACACGACCCCTGGGGGATGATTCTAAAACCGCAGAGGGGCTAAGATGTCTGGAAGAAGGAATAGAGGAGAGAGCCCATGGAGGTGAGGGGTACCAAGTGGTTCTCCCACCCCGGGACCCAGCCTAGTGAGAAACTGACCACATTGCTCTAGGCGTCTGTCTTGCCTGTTCAGGCTCCTGTAACAAAGTTCTGCCCAAAGGCTGGGCGGCTTCAACACCAGAAACTTATTTTCTCCCATTTATGAAGGCTATATGTCCAGGAACAAGGTACAGGAAAATGTAGTTTCTGATGAGGCCTCTCTTCCTGGCTTGCCAGGGAAGGAGGGGAAGAAAAAAGGAGGTAAGGAGGAGAGAGAGAAAGAGAAAGACAGAAATATAACTGGTGTCTCTCTTTTTTTAAAGTTTTGTTTAATTATTTAATCTTCTTTTAAAAAAATTCTTTGTTGTTATTTTTTAAAAATGTTTTTAATGTTTATTTATTTTTGAGAGACAGAGAGAGACAGAGCATGAGCAAGGGAGGGGCAGAGAGAGGGAGACACAGAATCCAAAGCGGGCTCCAGGCTCTGAGTTGTCAGCACAGAGCCTGAAACGGGGCTCGAACCCACGAACTGTGAGATCACGACCTGAGCCGAAGTTGAATGCTTAACAGACTGAGCCACCCAGGCGCCCCATTATTTTTTTTCTTTTTGAATTAATTTATTTTGGAGGCACCTGGGTGGCTCAGTGGGTTGAGCATCTGACTTCAGCTCAGGTGACGATCTCACAGTTTGTGGGTTTGAGCCCCACGTCGGGCTCTGCGCTGACAGCTCAGAGCCTGGAGCCTGCTTTGGATTCTGTCTCTCCTCCCTCTCTCTGCCTGTCCCCCACTTGTTCACGCATGCTCTCTCTGTCTCTCTTTTTTTCTCTCAAATAAATAAACATTTGTTAAAAATTTAAAAATCTTAAAAAAATTATTTTTCCTTTTTCCTTTTGTTGGTGTCTCTTCCTTATAAGAACATCAGTCCTATCAGATCAGGGCCTGATGCTTTTGACCTCATTAAACCTTAATTACCTCCTTAAAGGCCCTATTTCCAAATATAGTCACAATTGAGGGTTAGGGCTTCAATACATAGATTTTGGGAGGACACAGCTCAGTTCATAACAAGGTTGTCATTTTGCCTTGGGGGAGGATCTCAAGTTATTAATAAGCCGTTCATCTCAGCAGTGACGAGTCTTTTAGCAAGAACTGAGTTTGCCATTCAAGGCCCTTCTACTTTTGGTTGACAAATTTTGCAGCTTCATGGGACTTAAAGCATTACCCATACCTCTCAGGAAGACACTAGACCACTCTTCTCTCAGGTGAGTCAGGTGCCTCTTTTCTCTGTACCCACGATACCCCGTGGACAGACATTTTATCTTTACTTTTTCCCGATGCACTGCCACAGTGACCTGTTTAACTCTCTCCTCCGCTAACGGGTAGATTTCTTGAGGGCAGGGCCTATGTCTCATCTCAGTCTGTTTATAGCCCCAGCACCCTGCTCAATGCCCATAACGCATTAGGTATTTGATAAGCGTCTGGTGGATAAACAAAATGGCATCTTAAAGTTGTTGATACTGAGGCAGATTTATGTGCTCATGAAGCTTAAGCATCAGGGCCCCTCATTTGCTGGAGGACCTACCTGGCAATTTTGAAGTCACAAGTTAGTACTCTTTTCTTTAAAAAGATCCCACCCCTCAAAAAAATCTATATAAATTTTGGGCTCCACAAAACCTGGGTATGTTCCTGGGTTGCTAAGGTGAGGGGTGGCACTCTGCTGTATTTAATATTTTTTCCCTTCCTTGTTTGCCACTGAAAAGGAGGGAAGCACCTCAAATACACGTCTCTTTCCAAGACGATTTTTGAGAGATATAATCTTGTCACTCGGCCATCTTTTGATCGAAGGAAATGAAAATACTCGAGCTGTGTGCCTGGCAGCATGGAATATACAGACTTCCAGAAATCCATTAATTAAAGATAAAATAAGATGCCCCGAGTACAATTCCCGGACAGTTTTCTTCCCACCAACTATTACTCATAATCTTGGTGGAGAGAGGAAGCAGCCACAAGGGTCAGACCTTGTACTTCAGGAGCTCGGTCATTTGTCTAGACCCTCCGCTTTGAGGGCAGTAGTCATTGACCCCTCAGACTCGCTCGATGGAAAGTCTAGCCAACCTGACCTCTTGTTAATGTCCCACGTTAGCCCACTTCTCTTTTTGCCTCCCTGTCACTGCCTTGGTCTCCAGCCTGGTTTTTGCAACTGGCGCTAACTGGTCTTTTCCCTTCCCTTCTTGCCCCCTTCAATCCATCCCTCACATGAGAGCCAGAGTGACCTTTTCAACAATTCCAAGCCAGTCAGGCAGCTCCCGTGCCCGGATCCCTCTATAGCTCCCTATTACACTCAAGATGGAGCTCAGATTGTGTGGTACACAAATCCCTCAGGACCTGGCCGCTGCTTACCTTCCCTTCCTATCTCCCCCACTCTTTGCTGGCATCTCGCGGCTCATCTCAGTGAGTTACTTGTAATTCCTCGAAGGTGCCAAGCTCTCACTACCATCTGGGCTTTGGCACACGTAGGCTCTCTGCCTGGAGGCTGCTCCCTCTACTTTGCGCTGACTCATCCCTTCCACGTTCAGTTTAGATTTGCGCCATCCAACACGAACGCTACAGGAGCCACATGTTAATTGTAAATTTTCTGGTAGCCACGTTGTAAGAAGCTGAAAGTACACGAACCTTCCGGCACAATCATAGCTTACGTGACGGAACAGCAAGTGCGGAATTGTAGTCCCACCAAAACACCCGAGCTGTGTTTGATGGGACACTATTTCCCACCGCTTCGGTTTTCAAGTTCAAATTCATTAAAATTAAGCACATTTGAACATTCATTTCCTCGGTCATGCTAGTCACACTTCGAGTGCTCGGGAATCCCGTGTGGCTAGTGGCCGCTGTACTGGACGGCACAACCTGGATGCCACTCTCTCGGGCATCCCCAGGTGCACTGGGTGCCCTCCCCGTGTTGCTACAGGATTTTGCGCTTCACCCCATCAGAGCACTTATTGCCCTGTGATATAGTTGCCTGCTTGCTTGTCTCTGCTTTTCTTCAGACTCCACGCCTCTTGCCAGTTGGATCTCTGTCTTATTCATCTTTGAATTTTCAGCACCCAGCAATCCTGGCCTCAAACGGCGGCTGGGTTTGTTTGTTTGAACGAGGTTGGAGGCCTGAACAGCAACAATCTTCTCTGGGCCTTCCAAGCACCACAAAATCTGCTCCCCGACTTGCTCTCACGTCTCACCTCCTACCACCCTCCCCTTGTTTGCCCTGCTGCAGCCATGCTGGCTCTTTGCCATTCCATGGAGGCCCCGTGTTTGTGCTGAGCTCAGGCACTCAGTGCCGTGTGCCCTGAGCCTGAACAGCCTTTCCCCGGCAGAGCCAATCAACTTTATTTGCTACCTTGTTGTATGTAAGCGCCTTGGTAAAGCTGCTTTTTCTGGCCAACCTTTCAAAAATAGGCCCCAGGGCACCTGGGTGGCTCAGCCAGTTAAGCGTCAGACTCAAGATTTCGGCTCAGGGAGTGATCTCATGGTACATGAGTTCAAGCCCCACATCAGGCTCATGCTGGCAGGGTGGATGGAGTCTGCTTGGGATTCTCTCTCTCCCTCTCTCTGCCCCTCTCTCTGCCTCTCCTCAGCTCGCTTTCTCTCTCCTTGTCTCTCTCTAAGTAAATAGACTTAAAAAAAAAGAAAGGTGGGCGGTGCCTGAGTAGCTCAGTCAGTTAAGCGTCTCTAGATCTCATGGTACATTGAGTTCAAGCCCCACAGCAGGCTCTGAGCTGGCAGTGTGGAGCCTGCTTGGGATTCCCCAGCTCTCTCTCTCTCTCTCTCAAAATAAATAAATAAACTTAAAAAATAAACCGGGGCGCCTGGGTGGCGCAGTCGGTTAAGTGTCCGACTTCAGCCAGGTCACGATCTCGCGGTCCGTGAGTTCGAGCCCCGCGTCAGGCTCTGGGCTGATGGCTCGGAGCCTGGAGCCTGTTTCCGATTCTGTGTCTCCCTCTCTCTCTGCCCCTCCCCCGTTCATGCTCTGTCTCTCTCTGTCCCAAAAATAAAAAAAAATAAAAAACGTTGAAAAAAAAAATTAAAAAAAAAAAAAAAAAAAAGGCGGGGGCACCTGGGTGGTTCAGTCAGTTAGGCATCTGACTTCAGCTCAGGTCATGATCTCACGGTTTGTGAGTTCGAGTCCCGCATTGGGTGAGCACAAGCCCTGTTTCAGATGAGCCCTACTTCTCTCTCTCTCTCTCTGCTCCTCATGGGATTCTCTCTCTCCCCGTCTCTCTCTGCCCCTCGCTCACTTGCGCCCTCTCTCTCTCTCTCAAATAAAAAATAATGGGCTCCATTCTGCGAGTCATTTTCTAACTCCTGAACTTTATTTTTTACGACAGTGCCCATCACCACCTCGCATGTTATCAGCTTAATTAATCTGATGCTCCCGACCAGAGTGCAAGTTTCATGAGAACGGGTGCTTTCCTGTGTTGCTCAGTGATGCATTTCCAGAACCTAGAAGAGTCTCTGGCACCCCATAGGAGCTCAATAAATATTTAGGGACTGCAAGAAGGTTAGACTATTGTAGGGGAACTTAGGCAAAGGGAAAAGATAACTAGGCACACAGGAGCAGAGTTCCAGAAATTTCAATATTTCTCCCACTTCCAAGTTTCAAAATGTCTGTTAGAAAGTTACCTAACAACCAGCTTTTCCTTGGTTGATGGCTGTAACAGTTGCTGTGGGAAAAAAAAAGGGAAATCATAAGTTCTAGGAGGCTGAGGGCTTCACAAGTATGTCTGAGTCTCTGCCCCCAGAACCAAGGGACCCCTGATCCTCCACAGGCAGAAGGGCTGGATGGGTGGAATGTGATTGTTGGAAGCTTCCACTGCAGTTGGTAAAGGAGACCACCAGCTGGACTGATGGAAGAGATCCTGCAGGATGCATGGAACAGAAAGGCACCAGGTAGGGAAGCTTCTGGGGAAAGCAGGCAGAATGGATGTCAGGCTGCCCTCCTGAATGGCAATGAGGCCGATCAGAAAATGTAAGGTCTGGGACAAAGATCTAGGTCTCAGTCTGCATAGGGGCAGTCTGGAACATGACTCGGTGATGTGGGGCAGGCCACTCACTCAACACTTTGTCATCACTTGTGAAATGGAGGTAAGTTGTATCTCCCGGGGTTGTTGTGAAGACGTGCCATGATCTCTGTGAAAGTGCTCCTCTGTGAGCTGTTAGTTCTCTGAGAAATACAGGTTATTAGCACTGTGGGCATTTTCTCCTGAGTTCTCTTGTCTGCCCACCCCACATGTTCAATCATTGAGTTTATTGGTTGTATATGACTCAGGGCTCTTGTAAACTTTTATTTTGTTGTAAAACTCAGGCCCTTTCCTCTTGACTGTCCCTTGGGGTTTACAAAAACAAATTCGATGTGGCCTTGGAGAACCACCATAATCTGTGATTTAAGGAGCTACGTTTGGCGTTTCAACAAATACTGTTTTCCAATGATTTCATATGTGAGTTTCTTATCTCCCCGGATGCACCATAAGCTGCTTGTTGTTAAGAACACAGACTTCAGAGTCATTCAGTCCTGGGTTTAAATCTCAGCCTTATTTGCTGTGTAAGGCTTTGGGTAGATTATGCAATCTCTTTAAGCTTTAATCTCCTCATCTCCCACAATATTGACATCACGGTGCCATTTGTGAAGCATCGTCGTGAGAATTAAGAGATAATGCATCTAACATTCTTAACGCAGTACCTAGTACCCACTAAGAGCCCAATTAATTGTACTCCCTGGACAACAGCAGCTAGCAGTACGCTAGGCACTAGAATGGGTTTTCCCAAAATGCTTGATTGAGAACTAGAAGTAAAGCAAATGAAGCAAACAGTAACTCAAGGCCATTTTTGGCTTTAAGCTCCCAGCCTGTATCAATAGAACGGAAAGAGTATGGCTTCCTGTCCCAGGCAGAGACTTAAGTGGTAACATAAATGTAATTGATTTTCTTGGGTAGACAACTGATAAATTTCACTTGAACTACGGCAGTAGGTTTGGGTAGAGGAAGGGGAGATTGGTGATGTTAGTCCTGAGAGGCTCCCTTGGTGGTATGGTCATGGAACATGAACACAAGGCAGCATAGTTTTGAGGGTATTTTCCCGTTTTAAATCCTCTGCCCCATATTCAGACCACGTGTCTTGATTTTGTTCAAAGAATTTAATGGACACAAATGTAGATGTCTTATTGTACATCACCAAAAATGATTAGCATTTTATTTGGCTATCTATTTAATTTATCCCACTCAGTCAACAGTCTTTAAGCTACCGAGCTCTGTGCTATGTTCTCGAAATCTAACAGAAGACACAGTTCTCGACCTTATGTTCTGGTGCAGAAGTCAGACACAAAACCAACTGTACCGAAATGCTAACTGTGCTGTTTTCACGGTTATGTACAGAATGACATGGGGTATATTTGCCCTACTTTTGTAACATTTAAAAAATAAAGCATACGTTGTTAGGTAGAATTATTTTTCCTCTCAGTCTTTGCAAGACCTCACACTTCTCTGTCTTGGCTTTCATCACGGTGTTGAGAAGTCAGTTGTCAGGGTAAATATCATTCCTCTGTAGGTGATATCTTTGTGCTGTGACTAGTCTTAACATCATCTCTTTGTTAATCTGCGGTTTTACTTCACCTGTGTCTAGATTTGTATTTCTTTTACAAGGGATTCATGTAATTCCTTAATTGAACATTTGTGTCTTTTATCAGTTTTGGAAAATGAACTGCTATCATTTTGTCAAGTTTAAAAAGTTGTGGAAGTGCCTGGGTGGCTCAGTCAGTTGAGCCTCAGACTCCTGATTTTGGCTCAGGTCATGATCCCAGGGTCGTGAGATTGAGACTCACATCGGGCTCTGCAATGAATATGGAGCCTGCTTCAGATTCTCTCTCTCTCTCTCTTTCTCCCCCCCCTTCAGCCCCTCCCCTGCTCTCTCTCTCTTTCTTTCTCAAAAGATAAAATAAAATAAAATAAAATAAAATAAAGTAAATCAAAAAGTTGTGGTAAAATATACAAAACAAAGTTTACATTTTTAACCATTTTTTAAAGTTTATTTATTTCTTTTGAAAGAGAAAGAGTGAGTGGGGGAGGGGCAGAGAGAGAGTAAGAGAAAGAGAATCCCAAGCAGGCTCCACACTGCCAACGCAGAGCCCAACTCTGAGCTGCGCCGAAATCAAAAGTCAGTTGCTTAACTGACCGAGCCACCCAGGCACCCCCATTTTAACCATTTTTAAGTGTATATTTCAGCAGCATTAAGTACATTCACATTGTTGCATGACCATAACCACCACCCAGCTCCAGAACATCTTTTATTTGTTAAAACTGAAATTCTGTACCCATTAAACCCTAACTCTTCCTTCCCCCAGCCCCTCACGATCACGATTCTACTTTCCGTCCCTATGAATGTGACTGCTCTAGGTACCTCATATAAGTGTGATCATGCAGTATTTGTCCTTCCAGGACTGCCATATGTCACTTTGCATAATGTCCTCAAGTTCATTCATATTGTAGCATGTGTCAGAATTTCCTTCATTTTTAGGGCTAAATAATGTTCCATTGTCTGGATATGCCACATCTTATTTATCCATTCATCCATTGATGGGCACTTGGATTGTATTTCCATCTTTGGGCTACTGTGAATAATGCTGCTATGAACATGGGCAGACAGATATCTGTTTGAGTGCCTACTTTCAATTCCTTCACTATATACCCAGACGTGGAATTGCTGGATCATAGAATTCTATTTTTGATTTTTCAAGGAACCACCATACTATTTTCCATAGTGGCTGCACCATATTACATTTCTACCAGCAATGAGCAAAGATTCCAATTTTTCCACATTCTCCTCAACACTTGCTATTTTCTGTCTGGTTTGGTTTTCTTTTTTGAAAATAGCCATTCTAATGGGTCTGATGTGTTATCTCATTATGCTTTTGATTTGCATTTTCCAAATGATTAATGATATCGACCATCTTTTCATATGCTTATTGGCCATTTGTGCATCTTTGGACAAATGTCTATTTGAGTTCTTTGTCCATTTTCTAATAGTGGGTTGTTTTTTTGTTGCTGAGTTGTAGGAGTTCCTTATCTATTTTAGATATTAATTCTTTTTTTTTTTTTTTAGTTTATGGTGTGTTTGACTTAAAATTATTTTTTTTTAATTTTATTTTTTATTTTTTAAAATTTACATCCAAATTAGTCAGCATATAGTGCAACAGTGATTTCAGGAGTAGATTCCTTAATGCCCCTTACCCATTTAGCACACCACCCCCCACACAACCCCTCCAGTAACCCTCTGTTTGTTCTCCATATTTATGAGTCTCTTCTGTTTTGTCCCCCTCCCTGTCCCCATATTATTTTTGTTTCCCTTCCCTTATGTTCATCTGTTTTGTCTCTTAAAGTCCTCATATGAGTGAAGTCATATGATTTTTGTCTTTTTCTGACTAATTTCACTTAGCATAATACCCTCCAGTTCCATCCACGTAGTTGCAAATGGCAAGATTGTGTTCTTTTTGATTGCCAAATAATACTCCATTGTGTGTGTGTATACCACATCTTCTTTATCCATTCATCCTTCGTTGGCATTTGGGCTCTTTCCATACTTTGGCTATTGTTGATAGTGCTGCTATAAACATGGGGGTGCATGTATCCCTTCGAAACAGCACACCTGTATCCTGTGGATAAATGCCTCGTAGTGCAATCGCTGGGTCATAGCTAGTTCTATTTTCAGTTTTTTAAGGAACCTCCATACTGTTTTCCAGAGTGGCTGCACCAGCTTGAATTCCCAGATATTCTTTATTGGATATATGATTTGCAAATATTTTCTCTTATTCCATGGGTTGCCTTTTTACTCTGTTGATAGTATCCTTGGATGCACAAAAGTTTAGAATTTTTAGATAGTCCAATTTGTTTTTTCTTTTGTTACCTGTTTTTGGTGTCATATCCATGAAATCATCACCAAATCCTATGGCATGAAGATTTTCCCATGTGTTTTCCTCTAAGAGTTTTATACTTTTAGCTCTTCAGTTTAGGTTTTTGATACATTTTGAGTTAATTTTTGCATATGGTATAAGATAAGAGTCCAACTTCATTTTTTTGCGTGTGAAATATCCAGTTTGCCCAACACCACTTGTTGAAAAGAGCATTATCTCTTGTATTATTGTCCCTCCTTTCTTAGTCTCTCTTTTGGAAAGTTCAATAGACACGGAGTTTGGCCTTCATGTTCCTTAATCTTTGTCTCCATTATCTTTGTGATATTAAGTCTGTACACTTTCTTCAGCTTTGTTTTTCAATTTATGAATTCTTCTTCTGGGTCACTTTACTATTTAATCTGTCCACTGAGGTTTTTTTTAAACGAATTTATTTATTTTTGAGAGAGAGAGTGTGTGTGTGTGAGAGCAAGCAGGGGAGGGACAGAGACAGAGGGAGAAAAAGAATCCCAAGCAAACTCCATGGTATCAGCATAGAACCCGATGAGGGGCTCAAACTCACAAACCATGAGATAATGACCTGAGCTGAAATCAAGAGTTGGACGCTTAGCCCATTGAGCCACCCAGGTGCCCCTGTCCACTGAGTTTTAAACTCAGTTATTACATTTGTTTCATTTTTAGAATATCTCTTTAGTTCTTTTTCACATATGTATGGTCATTTTTAGTTTCTTATACTTTCAATTAATTCTCTTATTTTGTAAACATACTATACATACCTACTTAATATTCTGTAACCATTAATATCTATACTTAACAACTTGGAAGGTAATTTTTCCCTTATACATTATTTCTGTGTCTCTCACTCAGGGAATTTTATGTCCTCATGTATTTTGTGATTTTTGATTGTGAGCTAACATTCTTTGGAACTTTGTGGGAGTTCTTAGAGGTCTGAGTGGAGAGAATTTGTGGTTGTTTTTGCCAGAGTACTACCAATATTGGACCTCTTTGACTAAATTTTTGATTTCTTTTTTTTTTTGGAACATAAAGGAAATCTGAATTTAGGCCCCCAACTTATCTGAGGTCTCACATGTGGTTAAAAATTCACAAAAGAGACTTTGGATCCTGTACCAAATACCACGACTGATATTATTATTTTTCACTATATTCTTTTGAGTGGTATCTGTTCATCTCTTCGAACTATTCACTGAGTGTGTAATCCTTTGTAACTTCTGGATAAATGTTTGGGTCTCTAATCTTACCCCTGAACTCACTTGGACTCCAGACTTACGGTGCTGCCTCCAAGTGGCCACTAAAACAAATGCTTTAGATAGTAATCTAGACATTGCTGTGTCTCAACAAATGCTCTAGAATAGCCCCTTGCTTTAACATTAACCCTCTTCTTTGGGGTTGAGCTGTGGTTTCACCTTTGACCTTTGAATATCTTTATTTTCTTGTGAGACAGAAGGCTTGTTAAATTTTACCTGGTGGTTTACAGCAGAAAGGTTTTTCAGATGTGAAACCCTCTGTAACACTATGTATTTCCATGGGCTTCCATAGTGCTAAATTCTGTGATGTTTCTAACTTGATCTTTGGTGGATGGTTTAGGTGTATTATGTTAATTCTCACAACAATTCTATGAGATAGTGTTACCATGATCATTATTACCATTTTACATATATATATATATGTACATATGTATATGTATATATGTATACATATATATACATATATATATATATATTTATTTATTTAAAAGTAGGCTTTACACCCAGCACAGAGCCCAACATGGGGCCTGAACTCACCACCCTGAGATCAAGACCTGAGCTGAGATCAAGAGTCAATATTTAACCAACTGAGCCACCCAGGCACCCCTCATTATTCCCATTTTAGAGATGAAGAAACTGAGGCATAGAAAAGTTAAGCATTATGCCCAAGGTCACAAAGTCAATACATAGATATTTAGATCTGGGATTCTGCCTTCAGTGCACATGCACTTACCACTGCGGTCAATCACACTCAATTTCTGCTTTGTGCCCAGCTTCCTGCTTACAGTCAGAATGAGGAGGCAATGCATGCCCATATAGAACCTCTAGAAAACAGTATTAGAAAATAATATATACTCAAATTCTATGTTATGTGTACAGATTCTTAAGTACTATAGATGTTCACAGAAAGGATGATCAATGGGGATGTTTCCCACTGGTTTTGGACTTGAAACAGGTCTTGAGAAATGGATTTGAGTAGACTAAGTAGGAGGAAAGGGAATGGGGAAGAAATTCCAAAGTGGAGGAAATATGAACCCCGTGTCAGAAGTAGAAATGAGCAGGGCGCCTGGGTGGCTCAGTCGGTTAAGCGACTTCGGCTCAGGTCGTGATCTTGTAGTTCTTGAGTTCAAGTCCTGTGTTGGGCTCTGGGCTGACCACTCAGAGCCTGGAGCCTAGAGCCTGGAGCCTGGAGCCTGCTTCGGATTCTGTGTCCCCCTCTCTCTCCACCCTACCCCTGCTTGTGCTCTGTCTCTCTCTGTCATTCAGAAATGAATAAATATTTAAAAAAAAAAAAAAGAAGAAGTAGAAATGAGCATGGTAATACGCATTTGAAATTCCTGGCCTATGAAGTAGGTCTTCTTCAGGAAGAGATGGACAATTCAGTTGGAGAGGTATGGAGGAGCCTAAAAGCCAGAAAAAGAAAAAGAACTGTAGAGGTACTAAGTAGAAATGGAGTTTAAGGAAGTATGCCTTGTAACGGCATACTGGATGGAAGTTCTCAAAAGCTGTGAAGGGTGTGACATTTTACCCTACCCACAATGAAAAAAGTTAGCCCCTTGCAAAGATGCTGGCAGAAGACACCAGACTCCTGAGCAGAGACAAATGACTTTCTTAGCCATGGCACAGAGAGCAGCATGAGTTTCAGTTGTACATCCATTCTCTTTGCTCCTCAGGTCCCATAGAGGTGATGCAGAGTGAATGCTATATACGCCATGACTGAGGAACCCCAAGCCTGAGGAACTCAAATCTTTTACAGTGGTCTTCAAGAACCCTTGCCTGACTTTTGTCTGGGGGCAGGGGGGCAGATATTATCTTTATTATGCTAGACGATACACAAACCCATTCTCTGCTCTAGAGGGAGACAGTCGGAAAATCAAGCCATCTGTACCTCTTGAGGCTTGCAAGAAAGGAAGCAACATGAGAAACCCATGAAAAATTGGTTCCTAGCAGAAATCATCTGAAAAATAACAATCTGGGTACAAAGGGTTTGGGATATTTCGTGTAAGTTCTATGAGATCAGGACTCTTACCTGTTGCTATTAATGTTGATCCCTCTCGCCCACCAAAGTCACATGTTGAAGCTCTAATCTCCAATGTGTGATCAGAAGATCTGATCAGAAGACGATGATCTCTCTCCGCCACGTGAGGATACAGAAGGAGGCCATGTGCAAACCAAAAAGACCATCTTCAGCAGACGCTGAATCTGCTGGCACCCTGATCTTGGGCTTGCCAGCCTCCAGAACTGTGAGAAATAAATGTTTGCAATTTAAGCCCCTCAGTCTATGGTAATTTGTTAAAGCAGTCCGCGTTGACTGACTGTTGTCCGTCTTGTTCACTGTACAAGTTCTACAGATAAATATATAATAGGACTTCAATATTTACTGTCTAATAAATATTTAGTGTCTAATAGTTTTTTAGTGTTTATTATATGCCAGTTTATTATATGTTTATTATATGCCAGTACTTATCACTGGACAAGTGTTAACTCATTTAATCCTCATAACAACAGGTACTTTTATCATCCCATTTTACAGATGGGATATACACATAATACACGTAGATACACACATGTAGAACTAGTAAACAAATTCAGCAACCTTGAAGGCTATGAGATCAATATATAAAAATCAGTTGTATTTCTATACGCTAACAATGAGCAATCCAAAAATGAAATGAAAAAAAACAATTCCAAGGGTGTGTGAGAGGCTTAGTTAAGTGTCCGACTTTGACTCAGGTCATGATCTCACAGTCGGTGAGTTTGGGCCCCGCGTTGGGCTCTGTGCTGACAGCTCGGAGCCTGGAGCCTGCTTTGGATTCTGTGTCTCCCTTTTCTCTCTGTTCCTCCCCCACTCACACTCTGTCTGTCTCTCAAAAATAAATAAAGATGAAAAACCATTGAAAAAACAATTCCATGTACAATACCATCAAAAATATTAAAATACTTAGGGATGGATTATTGTTAATATGGCATTACTTCACTTCAAACCTACTAGTATGGCTAGTTCCAAAAAGAAAGCCAAAACCAAGCAGAACAACAGAAGGTAACAAGTGTTGGTGAGGACAGGGAGAAATCGAAACTCTTGTGCGCTGTTGGTGGGAATGCAAAATGGTGCAGCAGCTATGGAAAACTGTATAGTGGTTCTTTAAAAATTCAAAACGGAATTACCCTATGATCCAGTAATTTCATTTCTGGATGTAAACCCCCCAAGAACTGAAAGTAGGAACTCAAACAAATATTTGTACACCCATGGTCATGGCAGTATTATTTACAATAACCTAAAGGCGGAAGCAACTCAAGCATCCATCGACAGATGGACAAAAAAGGTGTGGTACATACATGTAATGGAATATTTTTCAGTCTTAAAAAGGAAGGAAATTCTGACACAAGTTACAACATGGATGAAATTTTAGGACATTGTGCTGAGTGAAATAAACCAGTCATAGAAGGAAAAAGGCTCTATGATTCCATTTATATGAGGTACCTAGAGTAGTCAAATTCATGGATGCAGAAAGTACAATGGTGATTGCTAGAGGAGAGAAAAGTTATTGTTCAGTGGTTATGAATTTCAGTTTTAGAAGATGAAAAGAATTCTGAAAATGGATAGTGATGTACAAAAATGTGAATAACCAAGTGTGGTCTCGCCGTCAGTGGAATATTATGCAGCCATGAAAAAGGAAGTGTGAATACATGCTATAACATGGATGAACCTTGAAAACATAATACTAAGTGAAAGAATTCAGACATGAAAGATCACGTATTCTATTATTCCATTTAAAGAAATGTCCAGAGTAGTCAACTCTATAGAGACAGAATAAAGATTAATAGTTAAATAGTTAATAATAGTTAACTAGTTAATAATAGGTAATAATAAAGTTGCAAGGGAATGGGGGAAGGAGGGAATTGAGAAGTACATGATTTCTTTTTAGGGAGTTGGAAATGTTCAGGAATGAGATAGTGGTGATGGTGTACAACATGGTGAATATACAGAAAGTTACTACATTATTTACTTTAAAATTGGTAAAATGCTAGATTTTATGTTATGTGGATTTGAGCTCCATTTTTATTTTTATTTTTTTATTTTTATTTTTATTTTTTTAATTTTTTTTAACGTTTATTTATTTTTGAGACAGAGAGAGACAGAGCATGAACAGGGGAGGAGCAGAGAGAGAGGGAGACACAGAATCTGAAACAGGCTCCAGGCTCTGAGCTGTCGGCACAGAGCCCGACGCGGGGCTCGAACTCACAGACCGTGAGATCATGACCTGAGCCAAAGTCGGATGCTTAACCGACCAAGCCACCCAGGCGCCCCTATTTTTATTTTTATTTTTTTTAAATTTATGTTTATTTTTGAGAGAGAGAGAGGGACAGAACGTGAGTGGGGGAGGGGCAGGGAGAGACGGAGACACAGAATCCAAAGCAGGCTTCAGGGTCTGAGCTGTCAGCACAGAGACCAATGCGGGGCCCGAACCCACGAACCGTGAGATCATGACCTGAGCCGAAGTGGGATGCTTCACCAATTGAGCCACCCAGGTGCCCTTGAGCTCCGTTTTTAAAACGGAATGAATCAAAAATGAATGAATTCCCTTCAGGTTTCACATCTGGGTAACTAAGAGAATAATTTCATTGACAAAGATAAGTTAGGAACGGGACCCTGATATTTGAGGAAAAATGGCAAATTTGCCTTTTTAATTTTTTTTTGGCTAAATAGTCAATGTTATCAAAATGCGGCAAATTATCTGCAGGAAAACAAATACAAAATGTATAATTTTCAAATTTATTAAAAAAATAATTTATTGTCAAGTTAGCTAACATACAGTATATACAGTGTGCTCTTGGCTTTGGGACTAGATTCCTATGATTCATTACTTACATACAACACCCAGTGATCATCCCAACAAGTGCCCTCCTTAATACCTATCTCCCATTTTTCCCACCCTCTACCCCCACCCCAACCATCAACCTTCAGTTTATTCTCTGTATTTAAGAGTCTCTTACGGTTTGCCTCCCTCTCTGTAACTTATTTTTCCTTCCTTTCCCCTATGGTCTCCTGTTAAGTTTCTCAAATTCCACATTTGAGTGAAAACATATGATATCTTTCTGTGACTTGTTTCACTTAGCATAATACCCTCCAGTTCCATCCATGTTGTTGCAAATGGCAAGATTTCATTCTTTCTCATTGCCAAGTAGTATTCCATTGTATATACAAACCACACCTTTATCCATTCATCAGTTGATGGATATTTGGGCTGCTATAAACATTGGGGTACATGTGCCCCTACGAATCAGCCCTCCTATATCCTTTGGATAAATTCCTAGTAGTGCTATTTCTGGGTCATAGGGTAGTTCTATTTTTAATATTTTCAGGAACCGCCACAGTGTTTTCCAGAGTGGCTGCACCAACTTGCATTCCCACCAGCAGTGTAAGAGAGTTTCCCTTTCTCCACATCCTTTCCATCATCTATTTGTTCTTGTTCTGTTAATTTTAGCCACTCTGACCGGTGTGAGGCGGTATCTCAATGTGGTTTTGATTTGTATTTCCCTGATCGTGAGTGATGTTGAGCACTTTTCATGTGTGCATTAGCCATCTGGATGTCTTCTTTGGAAAAGTGTCTATTCATGTCTTCTGCCCATGTCTTCACTGGATTTTTTTTTTCAGCTGTTGAGTTTAGTAAGTTCTTTATAGATTTTGGATACTAACTCTTTATCTGATATATAAATATATAAAAAGTGTTTATATATTTGTAAATATCTTCTCCCATTCCATTGGTTGCCTTTTAGTTTTGTTGATTGTTTCCTTTCCTGTGCATAAGCTTTTTATCTTGATGAGCTCCCAATTGTTCATTTTTGCTTTTATTCTCCTTGCCTTTGGAGACGTGTCAAGTAAGAAGTTGCTGCAGCTGAGATCAAAGAGGTTGTTGCCTTTAACATGCTGACTTCAAATTGAAGACTCCACATGTGGTTGGATATTATGACCTTTGACAGATGTCTAAGGGTTCAGGGCTGGAAATAAGATTTGGGAACCTTCAGCATAGAATATGGTAAAGACTGGGAGAAGGAAGTACTCCCCAAGAAAACAGTCCCTTCTTTGTAGACCATAGTCTATTCTGTCTAAGAAGGCCCAATGCTTTAAAATAAACAAACCCTGGGGCACTTAGGTGGCTCAGTGGGTTGCGCGTCTGACTTCCTCAGGTCATGATCTCACAGCTTGTGAGTTCGAGCCCCGCGTCGGAGTCTGCACTGACAGATCTGATCCTGGAGACTGCTTCGGATTCTGTGTCTAGAGCCCTCTCTCTCTGCCCCTCCCCTGTTCATGCTCTATCTCTCTCTCTCTCTCTCAAAAATAAATAAACATAAATAAATAAATAAATAAATAAATAAATAAATAAAATAAACAAATCCTATCATCTTCTGAAATGGCCCACTCTGGGTTGGCAGGATGAATGGTAATGTGAGAAAAGGCGTAATTCTATTTTTATTTGAAGCTTTCCAATCTGCACTAGGACCTCTTCCCCACTCCTTCTCAAGGCTGGGCCTGGTCTTTCAACGAGGAAAATCCACTTTTCTTTTCCTCAGAGCACTGAGACACCAAGAAATGACCGTGTTTACATTTCGATGAGCCCTTTCCAGCGGGAGTTTTTTTTTTTTTTAATGTTTATTTATTTTTGAGACAGAGAGAGACAGAGCATGAATGGGGGAGGGGCAGAGACAGAGGGAGACACAGAATTGGAAGCAGGCTCCAGGCTCTGAGCCATCAGCCCAGAGCCCAACGCAGGGCTCGAACTCACGGACCGCGAGATGGTGACCTGAGCTGAGGTCGGATGCTTAACCGACTGAGCCACCCAGGCGCCCCTCCAGTGGGAGTTTTAAGTAGAAGAGTGATTTTATCTAATTATGTTTCTCAGAGATCCCACTGGTTATTGTGTAGAGAATAGATGGGAGAAGGAATTCAGTTTGAGAGCAGTGTAGTTTTTTTCCCCTTTTGGCAGTGAATCTCCTTGAAAATATTCTTCAGTTTTTCTTCAAAATCAAATTCTTCTCTGATTTTAAAGTTAAAAATGTATGTATACCTGAGTTCACATAGAACTTTATTTAGTTTTTTTTTTCCTCTCTCTTTCTTTCTTTCCAAATTTTAGATAAATTAAATAAATTTCTTTCTATTTATTTTTGAGATAAAGAGGGAATGCACGTTGGGGAGGGGCAGAGAGGGAAACAGAGGATTCAAGGCACAGAGCCCAACTCGGGGCTTGAACCCATGATCATGAGATCATGACCTGAGCTGAAGTCCGATGCTTAACCAACTGAGCCACCCAGGCGCCTTTCTCTCTCTCTCTCTCTCTCTCTCTCTCTCTCTCTCTCTCTTTCTTTCTCCCTTCCTCCCTTTCTTCCTTTCTTTCCTCCCTCATCCCCCCTCCCTCCCTTCCTTCCTTCTTTATTTCTTTTATTCATCAGTAAACACACACACACACATGCATTAAAAACTACATTTAACAGTTAGGTTACCAAGGAACTCATACCTCTGCTGTGGGTGTGTTTAGCAGAATTTCTTTGGAAAATTTCTAGATATTATAACCCAGTGGGGGAACCTACCAACAGACTTTTGATTTCATTTTCCCATTGCATTCCAAATGACGGTTTTGATGTTTTCTTTGATAAGGAGAAAACTGAGTTTGTGAAGGGCTAGACACACAGCTACGTAGTTACTCACCTGGCATTTCAGAGGGCTGGTTGCAATTCTCCAAGGGCAAATCCCAGAAATAAACAGAAATCTGCAGGTAATACTTTGGTAAGATATTGTGGCAGTCAATACTGTTCTATCTATGCAGGTCTGGTTAGCTCACCTGTAGGAGTATTCAGAGAATTTCTCTAGAGAACCAGGAGTTTTAAAGGATGCTCTCAGAGCTGCTTTAAAAACCAGAAAATTTTTAATGTATTCTTACATTTTCCATGGTTCCTGAAAGAAATACACATTGTAAATTTCAAATCTAAGAACTGGTCCGGTTGAGGACAAAGGTGTCTGGCGTCGTAAGTTTGTGCATGAGAGACGCGCTCCCTGTACAAGTCACAGACGAAGGCATTTGTATGGCTGTGTTGCGTGATGTCTGCACTGCTTTAAATCAGATTTTCCCACCCTCGGATGATGGTTCCAAAACTCCGCTTCTCTCTTCAAACTTGCTACACAACCCTCGACTTCCTCTCCCAATGGTGCCTGGTATTTCATCAAAGGAATGGAGACCACCAGGTGGTTTCCTGCAGGTTCTGCCTCTTATTCAGCACTGTCCTTCCCCCCACGAGGAAGGGAGGCACACAGCCTCTTCTCCTTTATCTAACCTCTGTGCAGCGTCCCCAAGTTTAAGGGCTAGGTAAAGAAGGGAATGTGAGTGGTAACATAAACCTCTTCCACTAAAATTCACATCTTGCTTTTCTACTCCAACCATTTCTTCTGAAGGCAGTAGCCACTTTCCTGTCTCTCTGAACATTAACTCGCTGAATTTCCCAACCTCTACCAGACTCAGTTTTAGTGCAGTCCCTTACAGCTTCTTGAGATTCTCCTTTTTCTTGGCTTCTTTTGAGCTCCTCTCTTCTTGGCGTCTTAGGTTCTCAGGACCTTTCGTGCGTCCCTTTCCTCCTGCCCATCCACTGGAGGCTGGGTTCCTCGGGGGTTCTGCCTTAGCTCATTGCTTTTCTCTCTGTGTCCCCCTCCCGGTTATCTCATTTATTCATGTGACTCTGACCATCTCGTCCGTGTGGATGTCTGCTAAGCATCTCCACTTGGAGATTCCATAGGCACCTCAAACCCAAATTGCCTCCTCCTCTTTCATTTTGCCTGCAAATTATCTGCTAATTTCAATTCTCCTGTCACTGTACCAGTCAGGATTCTGTTGGGGGTGCTCATAGACGATTTCAGATCCCCTATATGGACCTTGAGCTAAGAATAAGAATGGAAAGCTCTGAGCTCATATTTCCTTCTCTAAGTTCTCCAACGTACTTAGAAGCAACCAATCACTCCCAGCATAGTCAGCGTTGTCACTAAAATATCTTATGGCAGCAAACACTTGTTCACTCAAACCTTTACCTTTTATGGCAGAGGTTGGCCAACTAAGCCTCCTGGACCAAATCTGGCTTGCTGTCTGTTTTTGTAAATAAAGTTTGATCAGAACACAGCCACACCCATTCATATACTTACTGTCTGATGGCTGCTTTTGAGCTACAGCCAGAGTTGAGTAGCTGTGGCTCGCAAAGCCTAAAGTATTTACTATCTGTCCCTTTTCAGAAAAAGTTGGCCAACCCTTTTTCTATAGTCATTTGATTAAAGGTGGCACTGTACAATTTGTGTATCTGTTTTGCCACCGCACGCTACATGGTACCAGTGTCCTCTTTACCACTGGAAACAGGGCAATCATGAACATATTTAAATCAAACAAAATCAGAGAATGAATTCCAGATACCCCAAAACCTATTCGGAGACCCCTAGACCCCTGTAATCGTGTCCAGCACCAAATCGTCTAATGTTGGAGTTCAATCAGAGAAGCAAAACCACTCGAAATTTGACCTCTCACCATTGTGAGATGCGGTTAAATGGTCTCTGGGAGATAGTTCTCTGTGTCAAGTTTGCAGGGTGGGCAGTCAGGAGAAGAAGGAGGATGTAAAGTGGGGAAGAAGAGCAGGGACGGGCTGGAGCCCAGAACCTCCAGCTGAAGGCCCGTGAAGACGGACTGGAACTGTATCACTTTCTCATCACCTCTAGCTTCTATGGGAGGAGCTGGCATACTTTGCTGTGGAGCTAAATACTCCCCTGGCTCAGGAGTCAGAAAAGCGGGAGGAAGATGCTGGAGGAGGCAGAGCAGTTGCAGGACCGGCTCTGGCCCCACGCCCAGGAGCTGAGCCCACAGATAATGACAACACTCGTGAGTTCCATCAATGCCTCCTGCTTCTGTACCAATCTTACATGCGTGAAACCATGGCTGCTGCTTCCCCTCTACTTCCCAAAGCTCACGTGAAATGTCTCTTTGGCCCACCCTTGCCAGAAACATACAAAGAAGAGAGTTCTGGGAAATAGTCATTGTAACCAAGCCAACAGACTATAAATCACCACAATCACCTTCCCA
This sequence comes from Panthera tigris, assembly GCF_018350195.1. Classification (NCBI taxonomy): domain Eukaryota; kingdom Metazoa; phylum Chordata; class Mammalia; order Carnivora; family Felidae; genus Panthera; species Panthera tigris. The sequence goes on along the minus strand of NC_056667.1, from coordinate 94,406,411 downwards.
ACTATTACATTTTTAATTGAATTATTTTAAATTTTTTTTAACGTTTATTTATTTTTGAGACAGAGAGAGACACAGCATGAATGGGGGAGGGACAGAGAGAGAGGGAGACACAGAATCGGAAGCAGGCTCCAGGCTCTGAGCCATCAGCCCAGAGCCCGACGCGGGGCTCGAACTCACGGACCGTGAGATGGTGACCTGAGCCGAAGTCGGACGCTTAACCGACTGAGCCACCCAGGCGCCCCTTTAATTGAATTATTTTAAATTGTAATTAAATTACTTAAAATTTCTGAGTAAATTCTACTTTCTGTCTCTCCATGTACCTCTAGTGGTTACCTATTTAGCCCACCCCACCTCCCACAACCCCTCCAGCAACCCTCTGTTTGTTCTCTATATTTAACAGTCTGTTATGTCTTGTCCCCCTCTCTGTTTTTATATTATTTTTGCTTCTCTTCCCTTATTTTCATCTGTTTTGTATCTTAAAGTCCTCATATGAGTGAAGTCATATGATTTTTGTCTTTCTGTGACTAATTTCACTTAGCATAATATCCTCCAGTTTCATCCACGTAGTTGCAAATGGCAAGATTTCGTTCTTTTTGATTGCCGAGTAATACTCCATTGTATATATACACACCACATCTTCTTTATCCATTCATCCATCGATGGACATTTGGGCTCTTTCCATACTTGGCTATTGTTGATAGCACTGCTATAAACATGGGGGTGCATGTGCCCCTTAGAAACAGCACAACTGTATCCCTTGGATAAATACCCAGTAGCACCATTGCTGGGTCACAGGGTAGTTCTATTTTTATTATTTTTTTATTAAAAAAATTTTTTTGACGTTTATTTATTATTGAGAGACAGAGCACAAGCAGGGGAGGTGCAGAGAGAGAGGGAGACACAGAATCCGAAGCAGGCTCCAGGCTCTGAGCTGTCAGCACAGAGGCCAACGTGGGGCTCGACCTCACAAACTGCAAGATCATGACCTGAGCCGAAGTCAGACACTTAACCAACTGAGCCACCCAGGTCCCCCAGTAGTTCTATTTGTAACTTTTCGAGGAAACCCCATACTGTTTCCCAGAGTGGCTGCACCAGTTTGCACTTAAAGTTCTATTTTTTTTTTAGTTTATTTATTTATTTTGAGAGAGAAAGCATGAGTTGGGGAGGGGGAGAGGGAGAGGGAGAGAGAGGGAGAATCCCAAGCAAGCTCCCGCTGTTAGCACAGAGCCCGACGCGGGGCTCAAACTCACGAACAGCGAGATCATGACCTGAGCTGAAGTCCGGCACTTAACTGACTGAGCTACCTAGGTGCCTCTCACTGAACTTCTAAACTTCTAAAGCTAGGTATCTGAATTCATTTCTCTTCATCCTCACCATTCGTCACTCACCAAATCTTGCTCATTTTAGGTCCTAAATGTATTTCTAATATGTATGTTCTTCAGCGGTGAACTAGCATTTCCCTAGTCCAGACTTTCCTTATCTTCTGGCTTTCTGCTGTCACTGTCTAACCAATCTGCCTGCCTTTCATTTAGTCCTGCTGAAATCCATCCTTCTTTCTCTGCTGCCTCAAGCACAAATTGAATCACATCCTATATTCTACCATTTACTACTCCAGAGTGTTATAATTGGTAGGAACAGGGGGATGTTGTGTATCGTTATGAGTAACTTTCTAGCTTTTCTGTGTTCGTAGGTGGGTTTTTTTGGTGGTAAAATTGAAATAACATAAAACGTAGCATTTTTTATGCCACGTAACATTGAACCATTTTTAAGCCTACAGGTCAGTAGCATGGAGTATACTTACATTGTCATGAAACTGTTATCACCATCCATCTCCAGAATTTTTTTTACCTTTCCACATTGAAAGTCTGTACCTGTAAAATACTAACGCTTCCTCCTTCCTTCCCCCAGCTCCCGGCAGCCTTCATTCTACTTTCTATCAATGAATTTGACTATTGACTCTTCTCCTCGTACTTCATGTAAGTGCAATCATACACTCTTTGTTTTTTTTATGACTGTCTTACTTCACTCAGCATAATACCCTCAAGCTTCATCCACGGTGTCGTGCATGTCAACATTCCCTTTCTTTCAGGGACCAAATAATATTCTGTTGTGTGCACACACCACATTTTGCTTATTCATTTTTCTGTCAGTGGACATTTGTATTGTTTCCATCATTTGGCTACTGTGGGTAGTGCCGCCATGAACATGGGTGTATGAACGTCTCTGAGTTTCTGATTTCAGTTCTTTGGGGTTATACCCAAAAGTGGCATTTCTGGATTTTAGAGTAATTCTATTTTTAATTTTTCGAGGAACTGCCATGCTGTTTCCCACATTTCCACCAGCAGCGGACTTCCTAACTTCTCCACACCCTCACTACCCTTGTTCTTTTCTGGTTACTTCATTTGTCTGCCTTTTTCTGTTGGTTTTAATAATAGCCATCCTAAGGGATGTGAACTGGTATCTAATTGTGGTTTTGATTTGCATTTCTCTCATGGTTAGTGACATTGAGCTTCTTTTCATGCGCTTGTTGGCCATCTATTTATCTTCTTTGGAGAAATGACTATTCAACTCAGTTTGCCCATTTTTAATCTGGTTGTTTTTGTTGTTGTTGTTGGGATGTAGAAGACTATATATAGGTATATGTGTGTGTGTGTGTGTATATATATATGTACGTATGAACATATATGTATATACATAATTTATTAACCTCTTATCAGATATGTGATTTGCAATGGTTTTCTCCAGTTCCATGGTTGCCTTTTTACCCTATTGGTAGTGTCTTCTGATGCACAAAAGTTGAAAATTTTTTTAAAGTTTTAAATTTTGATATACTCCAATTTACCTATTTTTTTCTCTTGTTGCCTTCACTTTTGATATCGTATTCAAGAAACCACTGCCACATCCAATGTCATGAAGCTCTTCCCTGTGTTTTCTTCTAAGAGTTTTATAGTTTTAGCTTTTATGTTTAGCTCTTTGATCCATTTTGAGTTCATTTTGTGTATAGTATAAGGTAGGGATAACTTTATTCCTTTATATGTGAATATCCAGTTTTCCCAACACCGTTTGTTGAAAAGACTGTCCTTTCCTCATTGAATGGTCTTCAAACCTTTGTTAAAAATCATTTGACCAGGGGCACCTGGGTGGCTCATTCGCTTAAGTGACCGACTCTTGATTTCGGCTCAGTTCATGATCTCACACTTTGCGAGATGAAGACCGTTACGGGGCTCCTGTGTAGAGTCTGCTTGTGATTCCCTCTCTCCCTCTCTCTCTGCTCCTCCCTTGCTCTCCCTCTCTCTCTCTCTCTCTCACAATAAACATTTAAAAAGTCATTTGACCATATATGTGGTTTATTTCTGGACAGTCTATTCTATCCTATCTATCTATATATTTGCTTTATGTCAGTACCACATTGTTTCTATTACTGTAACTGTGTAATAGCTTTTGAAATCAGGAAATGTGATGCCTCCAGCATTTTTTTCTCTCTTTTTTTTTTATTTTCAACATTGTTTTGGCTATTTGGGATTGTAGTTCCTAGGGTTTTTTTTTTAATAAAATGAATATTAATTTCATTATAATAAAACATGAAAAGACAAATTTAATAAAATATCATTTACCCAAACAACTCCCTACATAAACAAAGCAAAACTCGTCAATGGTTCCTCACTTTGTGCTGAATAAAGTCCAAACTCCTTAGCAGGCCATTCAAGGTTCTCCACATCCTATTTTCTATAGATTTACCCTCCCTTGTCTCACCCTGTCCCCACCTTCCACCTTGTACTTCTTTAATAATTTCTGAACTAATGTCTAATTGCTTGTGCTTCTTATCACAGCCCATCTCCATGTACCTTTGCTTATACTGTTCCATCTGCCAAGAACATCCTTCCTACTTTTTGGAAGTGAGTCCCTGTTATTCTTCCTGGAGGAATTAGGTTATATGCTATCTTCTTCAAGAAGCTTTTCCCAAACCCCCATGTTGGGCTATGACCCTCTCTTCTAAGTTCTGATGGTCCCCAGTCTGTGTTGTTTGGTTAAGACATTTTATCATACAGCACTTGTTTCTAAGCTTTTTAGGATCAGTGGCTAAACACAATTTTTAACACCTAGATTACATTTGTTAAAATTAACAGAACCAAAGGAATTATGGCGAATGTCTGTCACTAAGGGCAGGATATCACTGCCATTGGCAAAGGGAGACCCAAGTGGGACAGATTTTCTCACATTCGTCCTGAGGATCAGGCTCATTGGGGTGTAGAATATATGAAATTTTGTGGAGGAATGGAAGTATCAGATTACTTTCATATCATAGATTGGGAAACTTCTGTTGCCAAATCACTACGCAGGGCATCTATTTGAAAAAGCATATAAAGTTCACATCATTCCAAAGGCTACTAGGCAAAAATCCAATTCCTCTGTGGTGTAGTTGTCCTTTCCTGGCGGAATGCCAGAGGTCCTGGGAACCTTTTTATTCTTCAGTGCATTTAGATGGAAACATGTTTTCCTCAACCTTACTTCTTTAATTCTTTTTTTTTTAATTTTTTTAAGGTTTTATTTATTTTTGAGACAGAGAGAGACAGAGCATGAATGGGGGAGGGGCAGAGAGAGAGGGAGACACAGAATCGGAAGCAGGCTCCAGGCTCCGAGCCATCAGCCCAGAGCCCGACGCAGGGCTCGAACTCACGGACTGAGAGATCGTGACCTGAGCTGAAGTCGGATGCTTAACCGACTGAGCCACCCAGGCACCCCTTTTACTTCTTTAATTCTTGACAATGTTTCTCCAAATGCATTCCAATGATTGCAGAAATTGCAATTATTTTGTAAACAATATGGTTCTAAACCCAAAGGAGATTCTGTGTGCTTGGTTTCTGGGACTTCAAAGAACAAATGCATTTACGGCAAAATACGTAGTAGTTGGTGCCCACTACGCAGGGCCAGATGCTGAGAGCAGGCCGATTCAGCAGCCACAACAAGAGACACACACTCATCAGGAACTTTCTGCTCTTGCCTTACTCAGAACCATTAGTCATACACAGACATGGTGTGTCCAAGCAATGAACTTGTTAATGGAAAGACCACAATATGTGTAGACATGTGAAGGGTGTGGGTGATGAACTTCCCAATTCCAGCCTTCCTACTGTATTTGGTTGAGAGCAAGGAGTTGCTGGGGCAGCATGTAGTTTTCTGCACAGTATCTTGTCCATAATACGTACTTGATAAATGTTTGATACAACACCTAATTCCAGAAGAACAAATTGTGTTTTTCGGTGAGCTTTCTGTAGTTTTCTGCATATCACAGGAAGGGTATTTTTAATGGCTGGTATCATCTGTGACATCATCCTGATGTGCTCAGTTTTGTAATGCAACCATTCTTTTAAAATTGTGTAAATGCCGTATGAGCTTACAAACATCAAAGAAGTGATCTTTAATTTTAAACGCTTAGGTATTTAAGGAGAGGACGAATAAGAGGCCCCATTGCTGTAGTAAGGGCGTGGAGCTAGGGGAATCCCCTTGAATAGTGAATAGTAATTAAAATGGTCCAGCAAAAAAAGATCACATCTATTTTGGGGCACCTGGCTGGCTCAGTGGTAGAGTATGAGACTCTTGATCTTGGGGTCATGAGCTCGAGCCTCACCTTGGGCGTAGAGTTAAAAAAGTCACATCTGTTTTAATCTTGGTTCCCATGGACCCTATGTGTCTAATGTTGCTAATTATATTGTTTTAATTTTCCTTAAAGTTTCTTCATTCCAGATTAGGTATGTCTCGCTTAGTTTTGGTAAACTAGGATTGTTTCCCTTAGAAACATAATATTTTTATTCCTCAGCATTTACAAATGAGTTCAAACTACCTTCTTTCTAATTCTTTAAAAATCTTGTGTCAGGAGCGCCTGGGTGGCTGTCGGTTGAGAGTCCGACTTCAGCTCAAGTCATGATCTCACAGTCCATGAGTTCAAGCCCCGCATTGGGTTCTGTGCTGACAGCTCGGAGCCTGGAGCCTGCTTCAGATTCTGTGTCTCCCCTTTCTCTCTGCCCCTCCCCTGCTCATGCACTGTCTCTCTCTGTCTCAAAAATAAATAAAAACATTTTTTAAAAATCACGTGTCAGAAAGGGAAGATTCCTCTTAAAGGAGAACTCTCTGGCATCCGAGGACAGCTTATGCCAGGGACAATTTTCAAAGTACTGTTTAGACTTTAAGCCTCTTTGGTCTCAGTTACCCAAATAGGGAAGTTTCCCCCTTTAAACAACAATGCTGCTATGAATTTGTTTTTTCTGTCATGATAGCCGTTTACATCCCTGCCTCCATGACTGGATGATGAGTGCTGATGTCAGATTACCTTCAGGTGCTCAGCAAGCCTTCACTGTGCACCTGCAGGGAGCTCAGCGCTGTGCTAGGAGCTATTCATTCATTCTGTGCAGGACATTTACTGAGCACCTACCCTCTGCTGGACATCGGAATACAAAATAGAAGGGATCGTTCCTGGGTTCGAATTGCTCAGAGCCCAGGCGAGGAGAGAGCTGATGAACACGAAAGCATACAGCAATCCAAGCAGTCCTGTGCCAGAGGTAAGTGCCCAGGGTAACCCAAGAGGAAACGATTACTCTAGTGTTGAGAAAGAAGAACTCTATGATGATACTTGACCCCAGGCCCTGAAGAATGAGTGAAATTTTACCAAAGAAGACTTAGGTGAGAAGAGTGAGGAAACGAGTTTGGGTGGATAGGGTGGTTGTAGGAAAACTTGAAAACCAGGGGGAGGAATTTGGACCTGAATTAGTGGGTAATAGGAAGAAATCAACCATAGGCAGAGGAGCAGAAGGACAGCATGAGCGGTGAGCTGTTCAAGGAGCATTCCTCAGGCATGACATGCCGGAGACAAGAGAGGCTGGCTTGGAGGCACCCAAGTAGTTCTTGAAGATGCCAGTCACTTGGATGGTGATAAAGCCTAGGGCTGAGGTAGTGGCAGAAAGAATGAAGACGAAAGGAAGGTGTCCCAGTGGAAAGGGACATGGTGGAAGACAAATGAATGTCTGTTGAGAGACTGATGGAATATTTAAATGGGTAACTGACAGCACTGGATGTATAGAATAGGAGTGAACATAAAACATGGCTAGGACTCTGAGGATTTGAACCAAGGTGACAAAAAGAACAGTTTATCATTTCATTGGCAGGGATGAGGAGTCTGAGAGATGAAGTGCATTCAAAGAAAAAGAAATTAACTAGTCATTATAAATGCCTGAAGGGTAGAGCTTTGCTTCCCTCTCCTGAGCACAGCACTTAGTATACAGCAATTTATCAGCAGGGGTTAATAGGAAGTTAATAATGCAGGTAAATAGGGGAAACAAGGGCATGGCTCTCAGCCTCTCTGGGGTCCTTAAGATGGCTTGTGCTGGGGATACTTCTCAAAGTGCTGCTTGGGCCCTTAGCCTCTCTGTCCTTGGTTTCCTCATCTGAAAAATGGAGGAGTTGATTGGTGGCTAGCTAACATCCTTCCAGTGTTAATAATCAGTGACTCTGTTCTTTTGGCTGATATTGGTGTTCTTTCTGCTACAGAACAACTTAGAAAATGAGCCTCAACTTCTCAGGCTTATCCCTTCCCTCTGAAGTGAGCGAAGGAAACTGATGTATGAGGTAGAGAGAGAATCCAAAGGACTTCTGAGCTGAAGGGTTATTTCTCGGTTTGAAGGATCCCATTGCCAAAAATGGAAGTGGTGTTTGGAGTGTTGTTTTTGCCATGTCCCCTGGACTTAAATGGAGCTAAATTCTCTTGCAAAGATGGAGAGGAGAGGAGGGGGTGCCTTGGCTGGAAGCTGGCTGCTAATCTATGCACTGGAGGTCCAAGTTCAAATATGCTTTCAGGAAAGCTTCAGTTCAATTTTTCTCCATGCACAATGGGGCTGTTGTGCGTTTAGAAGCTGGGAGAAGGCAGCTGGATTTCTAGAGCCCAATGGCCAGCATCTTTTTGATTTCTTTCTGATTCTCTTATTTGGAGACACATCTTTTTGATTCTCTTCCTTTGGGACACATTGGTCTTGAGAATAAAATACTAGTCAGTCATTATTATGAAGGCAAGAAAACAAGAAGCACATCCTGAATGGGAGTTATCAGGTCATCATTAGCACTTGGCCTCAGTGAATCATTCAGCAATATGCAAATAATGACTTTCAGTAGAACAAGGAGCATCAAACACTTTGACCTCACCTTAATTATTTGCCCTGCCTATGCTGACCATTTTAAGTAGGTGAGTTCCTGGACTGCTGGGTTCTTTTGCTGTGTTCATTGAATTTTGTAAACTACCCCATACAGGAATGTGTTGAATAAGTGCCCATCTGGTTTCCAAAGTCCAGAAGGATTTCTGTGCCTACTGCTTACAGGATCTAATCAGGTCTAATCAGAGGGCTCTGGCCCTCTTTCTGGGAAAATTTCAAAATGATAAATTGTTTTTTTCTGCTAAAACTCTGTGTGACAGATTTTGTGTGTGTGTGACTTCTCTTTAAACAGATGAAATGTAAGGGATTGGCACAAAAGGAAACTGAAGTTTAGAGCTAGGGGTAGGTGGATGCCTTTAGATACAATAATAATAGTTGATGTTTATTCAACTGGTCTACTCTGGGCCTGGCTCTGATAGAGATATCTTATGAGTTTAATTCATTTAATCCTCAGAGTGAGTCTATCAAATAGATATTATCATCTTTATCAGCCTAAATATGAGGAAACTGAGGCACAGAAAGATGAAACCACAAAGCTGATTGGTAGTTGAGCCAGGCTCCCAAATGTGGTACGTAGAGCCACACACTATACTAGTTTCCTGTGAGGAGGGTGTTGCCTGAACTTTCATGCCTCTTGGCTTTACATTGTGTTATGTTCTGGATACACATGTGTTGTATGTGTTGTGTTTTAGTTCTGGGTACAGTTATTGACTATTCAATGTCTTTATACTCTGCTTCCCAGTCATAAGATGAGCAGGAAGTAATAGAAGAGTAAATAGGGGTGGAGAGCAGGGAAGAAGTTGTGACATTGAGTCCATACACTCATGCACACGGATGCATACACACACACTCACACACGCGCACACAGACACACACACACACTCACAAGCCGACCCACTTATTTATTTTATACTCACTCACATCCCTCATGTGCTCTCACAAGCTCCTTTCCTGCCAGGTTATACATAGTCCTTCCCTGAGGGATCAGCCCTTTCCAGTCCAGGTCGTGGGAAGGGGCAGGAAGGCAATCACTTCCCTTCCAAGGGCCTGCCGGAAAACCATGTTTGGACAGGGTCACGTATAAGAATGGATCAATAAGAATAGTAGCTGTGAAGGCCAAACCTCTGTGGGTGAGAAGTGCAATGCCAGCTCTTAGAACATGGAAGGAAATCAGGCCCGTCCTTCGCAGCTCTGCACTGACAGAAGCAAACACAGGTTCTGACACATCCCCAACGTGTGCCCGCAACCCAGGACCCCACGATTAATACCTTGGGACACATTCTGTGATATGCTGTCATGTACTCTATAGTTTCTTGTGCCCTGGATTTAAAAGCAACCCCAGCTCTTACAACCATACAATCAAATCCTGTGTCATTACAATGAACGAGGTTAAATTAATATCGAAAGATACCCATGGGATGTTTCTTAGGTGAAATACTCTTGCAGCGCTGTATGCATGGTATGATCCCACTTGTGTAACAAAGATTAAAATACAGGCATAATAACAATCATAAAAATGCACAATAATAATATCCATATAGTGTTTATTATACACCAGTCATTATTCTAAGTGCTTTACCTTTATTAACTTACTAGTCTTCAAAACAATCCTATAAAATGGATACTAATATCTCAATTTTATATGAAGAACTCAAAGAAGAAGTTAGGTCACTTGCTCAAGATCACCGAACTAAATGGCAAAGCCAGAATTCAAACCTAGGCATTCTAACTCCAGAATCTCTATTATTAACCAGTATGCTGTACTATAGGCATGTAGGCATGGAACAATTCCAGACAAACACACAGCAAATGCTAACAAAGTTTAGCTAAGAGTTGTGGAAACGATGGGTAGGATAAGGGACAGGACAAGAGCACTTATTTTTATAATACGCACCTTTGTATTTTGGGGGCATTATTCTTAAACTATCTTACTATTTGTTTAGTTTTAAGAATCCTTTAATGGCTGCATACAACCATTAAGTCTGTGGTAAACCAGTCAAGGGAAAAGATCAAAGAGATTCTTTTCTAGGAAGAGAGAATTGAGACCTGGGTTGGCTACAAGTAGAAAGAAAAGAGCAGGATTTGACTAAAAGAGAGTAGGGAGAGTGGGATGCCTGGGTGGCTCAGTTGGTTGAGCATCCAACTCTTGATTTTGGCTCAGGTCATGATCTCCCAGTTCATGGGATCAAGCCCCATGTCAGGCTCTGTGCTAAGAGCATAGGGCCTGCTTGGGATTCTCTCTCTACCTCTCTTTCTGCCCCTCCCCTGCTCCTGCATGGTCACACACACTCTCTCTCTCAAAATAAATAAATAAACTTAAAATGAAAGAAGAGGGAGATATGAGGTACTTGGAGTAGAAATGGAAACTGTGATGGTGCCTGCTGGAGTTGGGGGTGGGGAGAATGGAGAGTTAGTGTTTAATGGGTACAGTTTCAGTTTTATGGGACAAAAAGAGAGGTGTAGGGCTGGATGGTGGTGGTTGGACAACATGAATGCATCTGAAAGCACTGAACTGTGCACTTAAAAATTGGTTAAGATGGTAAATTATGTATACACACACACACACACACACATTTATTTATTTATTTATTTATGAGAGAGAGAGAGAGAGAGAGACAGAGCATGAGAGGGGGAGGAGCAGAGAGAGAGAGAGAGAGAGAGAGAGAGAGAGACAGAATCTGAAGCAGGCTCCAGGCTCTGAGCTGTCAGCACAGAGCCTGATGCAGGGCTCAAACTCATGAACTGTTGATCATGACTAGAGCCAAAGTCAGAAGCTTAACTGACTGAGCCATCCAGGCACCCCAAAGATGGTAAATTTTATGTTAAGTGTATGTTGCTATAGTAAAAAAGAAATTGAAGAGGAAAAAAAAGGAGAGAGAGAGTAGGGAAGAAGAGGACAGAGGAGCCAGGGGAGGCAACGAAGATGGGAAAGGAGCTGAAATCGGTGCATGAAGTGTGCTGAGGACCTTGGATACCTAACACTGCCAACATTAAGGACCTACACTTAAATACAAAGTCTCAGTGGGAGGAAAATTTACGTCCTCCATGTACATATATGAAGTATTTTGCACACCTTATAAACTAGTGTAAGTAAGTGTAAATTGGTATAAGTAAGTGTCCTTTTAGGGAATGGTTAGAGGGTCCCCGGGAGAATTCCAATCATAACTCACTTTCTTGTCTCCATCCTGAGACTAGGTATTCTGATTTGGAGGAAAGGTTGCTGTTTTAAAGCAGAAGTGGGCTCCCTGTCTCTGAAAAATGCAGATACAGATAGAGCCTCTCTTCTGTGGAGCATTTGGATAAACAGGGTCACCCACAAGCACACCAGCGTGGGAAGGCAGCAACCGGGTTTAGCCATTCAGACACCTTGCTGGCTTGCTGATTGGCCTCTGTGAGGTGGCCCCATCCAGCAGATCCCAGTAGCTCCTTTGCCAGGTCTGCTATCAGCTCACCCACCTTTGCCCTTGAGCGAGAGCCAAGGTCTCTGGAGGAAGGAGTGTGCTATTACCTTTCATTTCGGGGCCTTCCCAGCACGCACTGAGGTCAGGCAGCACTCAGCACTGAGTGGCTCCCAGGGTCTCGTGCATGGAACATTGTCACTGGAAAGACCGAGTCTCTGGAAAACACAGCCTTTGAAGGACTGTCAGTCAGGGCCAATAGTTGCCATCCTCACTTGGGACTTCTCTGACAATTTTGATTTTTTTGGAGTATAAATGAGATTTTCTTAGTTTCTCCTAGGCTTGGATGGACTCCACTTTAGAACACAGCATGTTTTTCATTTGGGCAAGTATGAAGAGGTACCACCTTCCTGTCTCTTTCTTGTGGTCACTGTTTCATCTGCATATAGTAAATATAGCTATATTTTCTGAGTGAATATTATGTGCCAGGAATCATACTTGCATACTTCTCATGAAAAAATGCTGCAATAGGGAATATCACCACCATTTTATAAATGGATGAATCTGATCATCAGAGAAGAGATAATTGAGAGCTTGATCCAGGGCCACTCACTTGTGGCTGAGGTGGGATTGGAACCCAGGTCTGTGTCAACTCCAAAGCTGGTAAACGTATACATTACGTTTGTGCATTCTACGTTATGCTAGATTGCCCTTCCAAGCGCAAATAGGATCTATTTTCTATTCACGTCGCTCCCTAATAAATAGGTGTCCAGAGCTGTGGCATAAGCACAGAGCTCTACCTTGTCGGATCTAAGGTCTCAGATTCTCCTCTACCTTACTAGGTACAAAAGGCATTTGCATATGGAAACTTTGGCAGCTACATTTCCTCAGCTACTAAGCACCATGAGGTCCTAGAAGTGGGTTACTATATCCCCAAAGTGCCTTATTTATGCTGAGGGTGTAATTCTAGCGCTAAGAGGGATTTGCTCTAATTGTGTTCAGAGGCCTGCAGAAGGAGCCAAACTAATCCACTTCTCTCCCACTGCAAGGCCAATGGCAGTCTCTCCGAGCTCATCACTGCCCACAAGGGAGGTAGGTTACTACTGTTTCAGTGCTTTTGGCTAGGTCTCTGAGGAAGAATCATCGATTATCAGGGCCGATTGGTATCTGAGGATTGCTTCTCTGCTGATGGTGTCTCCTCACGGCGAGGCCATTCTGTACAGTTTGTTAGGGCTGGCCTCAATTTCCAGTGTCTCTTGTACATGATCTTAATGATAGTCTGTGTTACTTGGATTCAAGCTCTCAATCTTTACGCAAGTTTATAACTCCTTTGTAAAAATACGACTCAGGATGGTTCTGTTAACGAGGTGATTTTCTAAAGCTGGTTGACCTTTGCATGACTATACCCTGCAATGGATGGAATTTTATTACTCATGAAAATGTGTCTTTAAAGGCAGTGTTTTTTATACTCACACACACACACACACACACACACACACCCCACACTAAAAAAATACATTTTAGACTTTTAATTCCAGGCAAGATGGCATAAGAAGATCCAGATTTGCTTTCCCGGCTAAAACAAGTAATAAACAGTGTTTGGACACTGTCAGGCCCTGAAGACGGTACTCCCCGAAAGAGAGAAAAAGATGATGTTAGCCCCACAGTCACCCAGATTACTTCTGGAAGAGTGTCTAGGTTGCAAAGCAGAGCGGAAGGAGCGAGGCAGAACCTGGTGATTGAGGAAATGGACACGGGAGTCTGGCGAGCTGAGGTGGCCAGAGTCTGCAGAGAGAAAGGGCTGGACACCACACAGGGTCTCCTCCTAGTTGTCAGCTGAGTGCTGGTCAGCACACGCATGCAAGGAAACTGCAGCTGGACAGAAGCATCAAAAGGCAGCAGAGGACAGGACCATAATAGTTCATGTTCCCCCCAGCCAGGGTGGAAAACTTCACAATTAATGGGATTTGGGGTAGAGATCTCATAAAGATACCACCTCGGTTATAGGACAGAATTAGCCCTAGACTAAAGGCAGCTCTGGTCTCACCAAACAATGTTTGAAGCAAGCCTGGAAAGGGTAAAACTGTTTCCAAGTAACTTAACCATGCTCCAGAACAGAACTCAAGAATATTTGCAGGAATACAAAAATATCTAGCACTAACAAGGTAAAATTCACAAGGCCCGGTGGCATCCAGTCAAAAAAATTACCTGTCATGTGAAGAGCCAGAATATGACCAAGAATGAGGTGTAAAATAACAATATAGTGAAAGCTTTATCACATTTATAGAAGTAAAATGTATGGCAATAGCACAAAGTCCAGGAAGAGGGGTGGAAATGGATGTATACTGCTTTATGGGCTTATGCTTTGTGTGAAATGGTATAATACTGGAAAGGAGACTATTCTACAAACTCATGGTTATAAAATAATAGTTATAGCTAATGAGTCAACAAAAGGGGATAAAATGGAATCATTACAAATATTAATATAGAAACAGAGCAAGGATGTCCTCTCCCACTCTTCTATTTCAATATTGTACTGGAAGTCCTAGCTAATGCAATAAAACAAAAGGAAATAAAAGGTATACAGATTGGGAAGGAGGAAATAGAACTGACGGTTTTCTTAAGATGCCATGATTTTCTATGTATAAAATTCCAAAGAATCAATGAAAAGCTCCTGGGATTAATTTGCTACTATAGCAAGTTTGCAGGATACAAGGTCAATATGCAAAAGTAAAATGGTTTTATTTGTAAAACAGCAATAAACAATTGGAATTTGAAATTAAAAACACAATGTCATTTACATTAGCATTATTATGTAAATATGAAATACTTGGATATAAATCTAATTAAATACACATGAATTTATGTGAGGAAAATGGCAAAACTCTGATGAAAGAAATCAAAGAACTAAATAAATGGAGAGATATTCCATGTCCACGTAGGAAGACTCAATATTGTCAAGACATCATTTCTTCCTATCTAGAGCTATAGATTCAACACAATCCCAGTCAAAACCCCAGTGTTATTCTATGGGTATCAACAAAATAGTTCTAAAGCTTATGTGGGGAGGCAAATGACCCAGAATAGCCAACACATCATTGAAGGAGAATAAAGTTGGAGTACTGATGATACCTGGCTTCCAGTAAAGCTACAGTAATCAAAACACTGTGGTATTGGTGAAAGAGTAGACAGATCAGTGGAAGAGCATAGAGAGCCCCAAAATAGACCCATATAGATACAGTCAACTGATCTTTAACAAAGGAGCAAAGGCAGTACAATGGAAAAAAGATAGTCTTTTTGACAAATGGAGCTGGAATGATTGGACATCCCCGTGCAATAGTAAATTTAGACATAGACTGTGTGCCCTTTACAGAAATTAACTTAAAATGGACCATAGACCTCAATGTGAAACGCAAAATTATAAAACGACCAGAAGATAACATAGAAGGGAATCTAGATGACTTTGGGTATGTCGATGACTTTTTAGAACAACATCAAAGGCACAATCCATGAAATAATAATTCATTTATTTCTGGACCTCATTAAGTTGAAATTTTTCTCTGCAAGGTCCATTGCCAAAAAAATGTGAAGATGAGCCACACAGGGAGAAAATATTTGCAAAAGGCAAATCTGATAAAGGACTATTACTCAAAATATACAAAGAACTTTTAAAACTCAGCAGTAAGAAAATGAAAAACCAGATTTAACAATGGGCCAAAGACTTGAATAGACACCTCACCAATGAAAATATGCAAATTTTCAAATAAGCATATGAAAAGATACCCCCCTCATGTTATCAGGGAAATGCAAATTAAAACAACAATGAGAGACCACTATACACACCTGGTAGAATGGCCCAAATCCAAAGCACTGACATCGCCAAATGCTGGCAAGGATGTGGAGAAACAGGAACTCTCATTCATCCCTGGTGGGAATGCAAAATGATACAGTCACTTTGGAAGACATTTGGTAGTGCCTGACAAAACAAAACGTAATCTTACCATATGATACAGCAATCACACTCATTGGTAGTTATCTAAGTGAGTTAAAAAAAAAATATATCTATACAAAAACCTGCACATGGATTTTTATAGCAGCTTTTTTCATAATCGCCAAAACTTGCAAGCAACCAGGATGACTTTTAGTAGCTAAATGAATAATAAACTGTGGCACATCCAGACAATAGAATGCTACTGAGCATGAGAGATAAATGAACTATTAAGCCATGGAAAAACATGGAGGGACCTAAAATGAAAGAACCTACTAAGTGAAAGAAGCCAATCTGAAAAGGCTTCATACTATATTGTTCCAACTATATGGCATTGTGGAGAAGGCAAAACTGGAAAAAGCAAACAAACAAAAACCACTGGGTTGCCAGAAGTTGAGGGGGAGGGTGGGAATAATAGGTAGAGTACAGAGGATTTTTAGGACAGTGGAACTATTTTGTGTGATACTATAGTGATAGATACATGTCTATACACATTTGTCAAAACCCATAGAATGTACAACACCAAGAGTGAACCCTAATGTAAAGTATGGACTTGAGTGATAATGATGTGTCCATATAGGTTCCTTGATTATAACCACTTGGTGCAGGTTGTTGATAGTAGTGAGGCTGTGTGTATGTGGGGCAGAGGGTATGTGGAAACTTTCTGTACTTGTCACTCAGTTTTGCTGTGAATTTAAAATTGCTGTTAGAAATAAAATCCTTTTTTAAAAAAATTCTAACAGGGGCGCCTGGGTGGCTCAGTCGGTTAATCATCCGACTTCAGCTCAGGTCATGATCTCACCTCTCATGAGTTCAAGCCTCGTGTCAGGCTCTGTGCTGACAGCTCAGAGCCTGGGGCCTGTTTCCAGTTCTGTGTCTCCCTCTCTCTCTGCTCCTCTCTTCTCACACTCTGTCTCTTTCTCCCAAAAATAAATAAACCTTAAAAAATACGAAAAAAAAATTCTAACAAATAGTCCAAAAGAAGGCATACAAAGAGGAAAAAGGAAACCCAAAACAAATGGAACAAATACAAACCAAATAGCAAGAGAGTAGATTTAAATCCAACTATATTGATAATTACATAAAATACTAGTTAAGGCAGAGATGTCCAAATCACATAAGAACCACAAGATTCAACTATATGTTGTTTCAAAGAAATCTACTTTAAATATAAATTCATAAATAGGATAAAAGTAACAGGATGGAAAACAATATACCATGGTAACACTAATCAAAAGAAAGCTGAAGAGGCTCTATTAATATCAAAGTTTATTTCAGAGCAAAGAATATTATTAAGGATAAAAAGAGTTATTTCATAGTGATAAAAGGATCAATTCATCAAGAGGACACATTAACCCTAATTATGTATGTATTAATAGAGTTTCAAAATAAATGAAACAAAAATTGATAGAACTGTAAGAGGAAACAGACAAATCTACAATTATATTGGAATTTAACATCTCTCAATAATTATTAGAACACATAGACAGAAGTCAGCAAGTATATTGAAAAATTGAATAACAACCATTATTTAACTGGGCCTAACTTGGTATTCATAGAACTATCCGTGCAGCAACAGAAAACATATTCTTTTCAAGTACACAAAGAACATTTACCAATAAAACATGAAATAAGTCCCAATGTACTCAAAAGGATTTAAATTATACAAATGGTTTTCTAGCCACATGGAATTAAATTAGAAATAAATAATATAAAAATATTAAGAAATTTCCCAAATATTTGGAAATTAACACACTTATAAATAATCTGTTACGTCACAGAAGATATAAAAAAGCAAATTAGAAAAGTATTTTGAAATAAATAAAAATAAAAATATAACATCAAAATTTGTGGACCCAGCCAAAGCAGTGCTTAGAGGGACATTTATAGCACTAAACATTACTAGAAAAGTCAAATCAATGACTTCAGCCTCTACCTTAAGAAAGCTAGAAAGAGATAAGCAAACTAAACCCAGAGCAAGCAGAAGAAAGAAAATAATAAAGGCTACAGCAGAAATCAATGAAATAGAAAACAGAAAAATGATAGAGAAAAAATCAATGAAATCAATGCTGGTTCTTTGAAAATATCAATGAATTGACAAACTTTGTAAAAAGAGAAGACGAAATTGCTAAAGTGGAGGACATTACTGCAGCTCCCGTACAAACTGAAAGGATAATAATAAGTGGATGTTACTTATAACTTTGCTGGTAAATTCAACAATTTAGAAGAAACAAAAAAATTTTTTAAAGACACAGACTGTCAAAGCTAAATAAATTGAATTTCTTGTTAAAAAAAAATCCTCCCATAAAGAAAACTCTGGGGCCAGATGGCTTCGCTAGTAAATTGCATCAAACTTTAGGGATAAAATATCAATTCCACCAGAACTCTTCCAAGAAAATTGAAGAGAATACTTCCCAACTCAGTTTATAAAACCAGTATTGATTTCATATCAGTATCTTTCATGAAATAGATGCCCAAAAAAATCCTTAAAATTTTTAGTAAATTAAATCTAACAACACATAAAAAGGATAACACATATGTCCAAGTGGAATTTATTCTAGAAATAGGATGTTGGTTTACCATTCAAAACCTAACCCATAATTTGTATATTAACAGACTAAGAAAAAATAAAAACCATATAATTACATCAATATGTAAAATCATATGTAAACTCTGAACACTGTAAACTATAAAACATTGCTGGAGGAAATATGAAAAGGCCTACTAAAATGGAGAGATAGATCATGTTTGTGGATTGTAAGGTTCTGTGTTTTTGAGATGGCAATTCTCTCCCAAGCTTATCTATACAATACCAATCAAGCTCCCAGAGGCTTTTTTGAAGAAATTAAAAAGCTGATTTTAAAATGTGTATGGGGGCGCCTGGGTGGCGCAGTCGGTTAAGCGTCCGACTTCAGCCAGGTCACGATCTCGCGGTCAGTGAGTTCGAGCCCCGCGTCAGACTCTGGGCTGATGGCTCGGAGCCTGGAGCCTGTTTCCGATTCTGTGTCTCCCTCTCTGCCCCTCCCCCGTTCATGCTCTGTCTCTCTCTGTCCCAAAAATAAATAAAAAACGTTGAAAAAAAAATTTAAAAAAATAAATAAATAAATAAAATGTGTATGAAAATCCAACAGACCTAGAATAGCCAAATAAACTTTGAAAAAGAACAAAGTTGGGACTCCAACACTACTTAGATTTCAAGACTGACTATGAAACCACAGCAATCAAGACAGTATGGCATTGGTATAAAAACAGGCAAATAGATTGATGGAACAGAATATATAGAGTCCAGAAATAGACTCACATGCATATGGTCAATTGATTTCAAGAAAGATGTCAAGGCAACTGAATGGGGAAAGGACAATCTTGTTAACCAGTGGTGCTGGAACAATTAGATACCCATATGAAAGACAATGAACTTCAACTCTTACTTCATGCCATATGCAAAAATTAACTTGAAATGGTTCATAGACTTGAATATAAGGCTAAAACTATAAAATTTCTAGGAGAAAACACAGGCAAAAGCCTTAGTGGCCTTGAGCTTGGCAAAGATTTCTTAAATATGACACAAAACCCACAAACTATACAAGCAAAAATAAGTAAACTGGATATCCAAGCAAAAAAAAAAAAAAAAAATATATATATATATATATATATATATATATATATGTAGTAAATAATTTTCTCTTCAAAAGGCATTATTTAAATAATGAAATGGTAAGCCAGAAACTGGGAGACAATATTTGCAGAACATATATCTGGCAAAAGACTTGTATGTAACAAAATATGTAAAGAACTCTAACAACTCCTTCAGAAGATGAGTAATCCAATTAAAAATGGACAAAATATTTTTTTTTTTAAGAGAGAGAATGCGAGTGGGGAAGGGCAGAGGGAAAGGGAAAGAGAGAGAATCTTAAGCAGTCTCCATGCTCAGCAAGGAGCCCAACGCGGGGCGGGGGTCGATCCCATGACCGTGTCATCATGACCTGAATGGAAATCAAGTGTCGGATGCTCAACCGACTGAGCCACCCACGTGCCCCAAAAATGGACAAAAAGTTTAACAGTAATTTCACCAAAGAAGATGTACAAATGTCAAATTAAACATGTGAAAAGATGCTCAATCTCATTGGTCACTGGGAATATGCAAATTAAAATAATGAGATACGACCATGTAACCACTGGAATCACTAAAACTAATGTAATTGACTATTCCAAGCATTGGCAAGGGTCCATTTAGAGAAACTGGAACTTGCCTTCACTACCAGTGGGAATGTAAAATGGTACAATCGTTTTCCAATGTGTTTTGGCCGTTTCCGAAAAAGCTAAATATACACCTACCGTATGATTCAGTCTTTCCATAACCAGGTGTTTACCCAAGAATACATATTGTCCACACAAAGGCTTGAATGTGAGTGTTTATGGATGGCACTTTTAAATGTAGTAGCCCCAAACTGGAAACAATCTAGATGCCCATCAATAGGTGAATGCATAAGTAATTTGTGATAGATTCACGCAGTGGAATCCTATCCAGCAATATCAATGAATGAACTATTGAGGCACACAGCTACACGGCCGAATGTTAACATAAGCAGGCTGATTGCAAGAAGCCATGTAAAAAAAGTGTGCGCATTTTTTTGTAGATACCATTTCTACACTTTTCTAGAAAGTACAGACTATAATGGCACAGAGCAAAACCAGTAGTTAGTGGGAAGGAGTGGGGAGGAGTGGGGAAGAAGGAGAAGAAGGGATCACAAAGAGGCATGAGGAAAGTTTGGGGGGCAGTGGATATGGTATCTTTTTTAAAAAATAGAATATATTTGGGGGGATTCATTAATTTTTTTAAATTAATCTCTATGCCCAATGTGGGGCTTGAACTCATAACCCTGAGATCGAGAGTCACATGCTCTACCAACTGAGCCAGCCAGGCACCCTGGATATGTTATCTTGATTGTGGTGATGGTTTCACCTGTGTATACATATGCCAAAATTTATCAGATGGTGTGCTTTAAATATGTGAAGTTTAAAAGGGTGACTGCGTGGCTCAGTCGGTTAAGTGTCCAACTTCAGCTCAGGTCATGATCTCATGACCTGTGAGTTTGAGCCCTGCGTTAAGCTCTGTGCTGACTCAGAGCCTGGAGGCTGCTTCAGATTCTGTGTGTCCTTCTCTCTCTGCTCTTCCCCCATTCACGCTCTCTCTCTCTCTCTCAAAAATAAATAAACATTAAAAAAATTTTTTTAAAATATGTGAAGTTTATTGCATGTGAATTATATACTTCAATAAGGGTGTAAAACAAAAGGAATTAATTTTAGAGTACTACCCACCATACACTCAAACATATACCTGATGAAAAAGAAATTAGTCTTGCTATGTGCCCTGTCATCTGATACACCCATTCCATTTCATTCCACTCCATTGAAAATACACTCTGATCGTGATCTACTAAGCTGATTTCATAATTCACTAATAGGTTGATGCCTGTAGTTTGAAAAACATTGCATGGCTTGAGTCCAAAACAGTCCCTCAGTTACATTGACAAGCCCCCTCCCCCTCGTGTTAGTTTCTATGTCTTTATCACCAATGGTCATCTCCCCTTCTGTTAATGTGGTGACAAAATTTAGAGCCTTAAAGTAAAAGACCTTATCTTTCAAATTCTTGCATTGGCGCCTGAGATCGACCCTTACCCTTTGCTACCATCTCCCCACTGACTTGTTTGGAGATTGTTAATTTTGTGATCTCATAATGAAGATTCTTCTGTGATGACTCTAGGAACACTATGGGGGCCTTTTGGGGGACAGCGAGATGGCAGCGACTGGCCACAGGGTTACTCTGGTTGCCAAGGCGTCTGGACATCACTAACATAAGTAACAGCTACTGTTAGCTATCATTTCCCTCATAAAGGAAAGCAAGGTGGCTCTGACACTGAACCTGCTCTTTGTGATGACTTATTTAGCTTCCTTGAAGAATTTACTTTTAGTTGTTGTTTTATCTATGCACAAAGAGGGCCATATGGAAAGTGGTTCCTCTTTCCTAACACACAGTGCGTTAACAGTGGTAAGTACCTATGTCTGTGCCCAGCAGGGTCCAGCAGAGAAGAGGAAAAGGCTAGAGAATAAAAATGATGGAAGAAACCTAGGCTTGGGGTGGTTTCAGTTCTGCTATGAATTAGAGCTCCTGTATGCGACTTTGTATTGATGTATCTGTCAGTCTGTCTTCAATGACACATCTTTCTGTGTCACAGGAAGCGGTGTCATTTGCAAATTCAGTTCCTTTTATGTCCATAAAGATTTTAATAAATGAATTCGGAACCAGGGGGAGATGAAACTCAGGCAGAAGTTGTAAGTTGTGATTCTGTCCCCAGCATTTTTCTAGACAGTAGCCAGAGACAAGTAACAGAGAGCCGCCCTTATTTCCCAAGACCTCAGCCTTCCCAAGGCTCCAGAAGAACCAGCGTGGCATATGCCCAAACCAAGCTGCGTGGCATACTCAGGGGACACAGGACTGTAAAGGAGAGCTTCAGTTCCTAGGCTCAGCAGAGTGGCCTAGGTCTCAGTTGATATAGCTCCAAAAATCTAAGATCTAGATTCCGTTCAGATAAGTAGCAGCCGGAGGCTGTAAGTTCAGAATTTGAACAGTCTTGGGGGCGGGGAGTCAGAGTATATTGACGCTATTGTTTCTGGGCAAATAGATTTCGGTATCAGGTTCACACCTTCCTTGTTTAGAACCCGGAGAGAGCACGATACAGTGACAAATACGTGGTCGTGGTATCAGGCAAACCTTGGTTCAGATCATGTCTCTGCTGCCTGCCAGCCTTGTGACCTTGGGAAAATCATTTAACCTCTCTGAACTTCAGATTTCTCGTTTAGAGCAGTAGTTCTCCACTAGGAGGGATTTTGCCCCCACCCCCACCCCGGGAACATTTGGTGACATTTAGGACAAGGGGTGAGAAGTGCTTAGTGGGAACGGTGGAGGATACTGTTCAACATCCTACAATGCACAGATAGCACCCCCACAGCAAAGAACTATCTGGCCCCAAATGTCCATAGAGCTGAGGTTGAGAAAATCTTAGAGATAACATATGCAAAATGTCTGGCATAAAACAGGTAGGCGCTGCCTCAGTGGTAGCTATCATTACCAAATCATGCATTCAGTGTGGCTAATTGAAAACCAGATTGTAGGGAAGCAAGGATCATGCAAGTCTATGTGAGGTTCAGGAAAAGTCCCCAGTGGTGGTACCAGAGGCCCACTGAACCAGTTACAGACGTTGTGGCAAACAGGTTCAAGGTGGTGGCTCTGGAACCAGTCTGCCCACGTCCAAACTCTGCCTCTGCCATGCACTGCACGTATAACCTTGGGCAAATCACTTAACCACAGTCTTATCCCCACTTAACCGGGGATAATAATGATATACCTGCCTCACAAAGGATGGGTCTGCGTAGATAGCAACCTGCTCACCTAATATTTTCTCTTGTTACAAGGGGAATAAATACAGAGCCAGTGCCCAGAGGAGCCCTGGTTTTAATAAGAAACTCTGAATTTTTTGATAGGAAGTATGGAGAAGAACATAAACCAAACATAAAATGGGTAATTGACACAGCAATAGAAAGTTCATCAACCCACTAAGGACCCACTATGAGCGGCTGGGCAAGGTGCCAGATGTTTATAAATATCATCTCACTGAATCCCCTCGACAGCTCTTTGAAACGGCTTCTATTAACCTATTTTGATCTTTTTTTACCGACATGGAAATAGGCTCTAAGCAATTAAAGTACTTTGCCCAAACTCTCCCAGCCATAGGGGTAGAGCTGGGGTTTGGAATCTAGGGATGCCTCCAGCCTGTGTTTTGGTGAGCCGAAATTCACAAACGCTTAACTCGGGGCAATTCCAGGATGTACAACATTCAACCAGCTGGGATTCTCTGTATACAGGAAAGGAAGCAAAATGTAAAGCCAGGCATCTATCTCTAGTACTGGCTGGGACTGATGGCCCAGGGCATGTAGGGACGAGGAAAGAGGAGCAGGACACCAGTGACAGGTGCAGTCCTTGCTTTTCTCCAGGGATAACTGCTACACCCAGAGAGCCACCTTGCATCACCACTGCAGCCTGAAGCCGCTTCTGGGAACATTTCCTGGTAACGGCTTAGGTCTGGCAGGTTGGGTTACTCAGCGTTGGTGCTTCCTGCCACGAGGAGATATTTTCTAGAAGATTCCTGAGATGCCCCTCCCCTCACTAAATGTTTCATGAGGGTAGTGCTGTGTGTGTGTGTGTGTGTGTGTGTGTGCACGAGTGCACATGTGCGTTTTCTGTGTGTATAGTGGGATGACAGGATAGCCTGGGACTGAGGAGCCAGCAGAACCAGGAAAAGGTTCCTGGTAGAAGCTGTGGCCCTTCCTCTAAACAAACAGCTGTGTTTGGAGAAAGACGGAAATAGTGCCTAAAAATAGCCAAGAGGCCTGAGTATATCCCAAGACTGGCAGTACTAAGGGGTCTCACACACTGACGCTCAGGACCGAGGCTGTGAAGTAGGTGCTGTTTTGTGGATCTCTGCTTTTCCTGAGGGTCCCCTTCACTCTGTCTGGTGCTGGAAGGCATCGCACCTGCTCGCGCCCAGAGAGCCATCTGGGCAGACCTCCCCAGCCGCTCGCCAAACTCTGGGCTCCGTTCACTCAGCAGAAGCTGAGGAGGAGCAAAGCACAGGCCACAGGGCCTCATATCATCCTGTGCCCTGTGTGTTCTGTGGAGGGCTGTGTTCTTCCCCTGGGCAGAAATGCTCTCCCAAGTTCACTAACCTGGTTGTTTAAATATAGGAGAGGAAACAGATGCTGGCTGGGCGGAAGTCCCTTGAAGACGGGGTTTTGGCGGTGGCTTGCTAGAGCTGATAAGGACACGGGGTGTGCTCCCAGATGGGCCTCTGCCAATTCGCTTTTGGGTCTTTCTGAGGCTGCCCTGAGCCACCACCATCAGAACATGGCTCCTCTCCAAGCTCCTCCTCATGGCTGACAAGGAGAGGAGGGTTATTTTTAAACTGATCTTTGTGACTTCCTCTTGGCCTTCCTCCTTGCTCTCCTCTCTCCGAGGCCCTAAGAGCAGCTTCCTGGCCAAGCCAACTAGAACTCCAGTGATGGGGATGTGTGCAGGGTCCTGGGAGGCAAGGGCTGGCTGTGCAGGGCAGGGACCCAGCCCAGGGGGTGCCAGGGCAGGCGGGAATACTGGGGGTACAGGATACACCCAGCAGGGGTCATGTGGAACCCACAGTTCCTGGACTCTCCAGGGCCACGTAGATGGGTACCGATGCCCTGAGCCAGGGCATCACCCTGCTGATCCCACCAGGGGACTGACCCTTCCTGGGCTGGGCTGGGCTGGGCTGACCAGGCCAGCGCACCCCTGCAGTCTGCGGGGAATGCCCCTCCAGCGGCCCTTGGCTCGCAGAGTTCTGGCAGAGCGCGTCTGGCCGGCTGTACCACCAGCATCCTCAAATTGTGTCGTGGCTGAATCATAGTGACAGCCCCACCCCAGCATCCCCCGTGGAAGAGGAGGGGAGCTTTGCTGCTGGCATGGGGACCTCTGGGGGCTGCCTGGGAACCACATCCCTGCACAGAGGCCCTGGGGCTCTGTGGCTACTGCCCCTGGCTCCCTCTAGCTCCCACACCCACAGCCAGGCAGCTCATGTACAGCCACGGAGCCCAGCAGCTGCCCCACAGTGGGCCTGTTGCCTCTGGCCCAAGCCACAGTTCCTCCCAGGGGGCTCCTTCCTCATGGCTGCTGGGAGGAGACTGACAGCACTCCCAGCCACCACTAGGAAACCCACAGCACCTGCCCTCTCCCCACTTCTTGGCCTGGCCCCACAGCCAGGACCTGAAAACACCTCTCAGCTGGTGACTCCTTCATCCAAGAAGCAGGGCTGAGGACAGGCATGTAACAGTTTGGGAAACTGATGGTTCCTCTCCAAGACACAGGGGAGCCGAGGCTCAGTCCTTCCTCGAGGGGACTCCTGGTTCTGCAGCCCCTTGTGAAACCAGGCGGGAAGAGCCAGGCTGTGTCCCATGGGCCAGCATCCATGTGATGCTCAGAAAGGCCTTTCCAGGTGAGAGTCTGGGTCGAGAACTAGGCCTTCACTCTGGGTTAGAGTCTGGGTCAAGAACTAGGCCTTGACTCTGGAGATTCCCTCTTTCGGGGAAGAGAGGCCCCTGGGGGCATCTGTCTGTTGAATTCAGAATTCTAGACGCTCAACCTCCGTCACTCATCTGTGGAGACTGGCAAAACCCAGCGCCCGGGGCTGAGGCGGGCCGGGCAGCATGGTGGCTGGGCCAGTGACCGCCGAGGGGGACGCTGGTTCCGCATTCACAAACAGGGCCATCCTGGGAAAGCTGCTTCACCTTCCTAAATATCAACTTCCCCACCCTGCGAACAACAGATGTGATGAAAATGACGGACGCTATGATACGGCCATGGCAAGGGTCAAGCGAGATAGGGCACTAGGCGTCGTGCCCAGAAAAGCCCACGGGAGGGCTGTCGCTGTACCGCTGCACGGGAAAGCCCCCAGCGTGGCTCCTGGCACACGGTCCGCGATGGATGCTTGTTACTGTTTTCCCTTCCTTTCTTCCTCCTCAACCTGACTTGAGGGGAGGTGACATGGAAAAGTGTGTGTGTGTGTGTGTGTGTGTGCGCGCGCGCGCACGCGCGTGCCCGCCCACACTGCACACACACTCGCGGTGTGTGGGGCCGGTGCCGGGTGCTCGTCACTTATTACACCTGCTGCCTCTGTGGGCCCTTGGTGTCACCTGTGGAACAGGGAGTTGGACCCACTGGTTTCCAAGATCCATCCACGAAAGGGTGGATCCACGAAAGGGTGGGCACGTGGTCTCTTCATTCCGCTACCACCCAGCAGAGTCGGGGCCTTCCTTCCACCACGGCCTGGTGGCCTGTTTGCCCTTCTCTGATGCACGTGCCCTCAAGTCCGTGCATCTTCCTCCCACGGCCTCTCCTCCCGCGTCCCCACACCCCCACCCCAGCCAGCAGCTGCCCTGGCCTCCCTGCAGATGTTTCCAGTTTACAGATTGCATGGAGGGCACGTTGGTCATTTGTTCCATTTGCTCAGAAACAACAGCCAGCATTATGGGCAGGAAATGCAGAGGTCGTGCCAAACTGCAGGATGACACAAAACGCCCTAGTCATGGGCACTGGGCGCGCTGGGGGTGGGGGGAGGGAAGGAGCGCAAGCTGGCTTGTCTCGCCGTGACCTGGAGCTCTGTTGTCGCGGTCACTGAAGCAAGGTCCGGCTCCCCTCTGGGAATGGCCCGAGCGGCCCGTTGACTCATCGTGGAGGGACAAGGACAGAGCGAGATGCTATCTTGGATGCTGGGAGCAATCGGGGCTCGGCTCCGCAGCCCGGCCCTGAGGCTGAACCTCGACCAAGAACAAATTCTATTTCTTTGTTCCTGCAAAATCAGGAAAGATTGCAGGGGTAATGAAAGATTAGATGATGTTTGGTGTTGAAGGTCGAGAGCAAACACAAATAAATGTAATGCAAACTAAATTGTGGGCCTCACGGGCCCCGGATGTTTGCCATGCAGCTATTCTGGCCGGAGCCGGCTGTGTGTTCAGCAACCCTCACACCCTGCTCAGGCGGGGGCCCCTTCATAGCAGCAAGTAGTGCCAGAATGAATGGCACACGAGAAATGGGCACTATGATTATTGCTCAGCGTCATCTGGCTCTCGAGACCCAGGCTGGAAGAGTTTCGCTTACAGCAAATTGGGAGCCCAAGCGGCTTTCAGGGGGTAGTGAGCTGGCAGGCTGCCTTTCCCCAGGCCCAGAGGAGTCATGGGTGGGACTGCTGGTGAACCCACCGGGCAGGCCTGCTGATGCTTTCCTGGGTAAGCAGGTGCCACCTCCAGTGTAGACAAACCACTCAGAATGGCATAAGCAAGGGACTTCCTGGCAAGTGTGAAGAAGGGAGAGAGAGGTATTGTAGCCTCTGGAAATCTCCTTTGCACAGTTCTCATTTCTGAAGCCTGGGACACATCAGGTGGAATTGGAACTGAGAAGAGCCCCTTCAGTGAGAGACCGAGTATCCGCACTGGAGAAACACAGGATGCAGGGGGCACATCCTTAGTGGATTCCCAGTAACCCTGTATCTCACAGTTTGTGGCAGGGTGGTAGGTATGGAATGTGGGGTTTTTTAATGTTTCTTTCTTTTTTTTTTTTTTTTTGAGAGAGACAGAGACAGAGCACGAGCTGGGGGAGGGCAGAGAGAGAGAGGGAGACACAGAATCTGAAGCAGGCTCTAGGCTCTGAGCCATCAGCACAGAGCCCGACATGGGGCTCGAACCCATGAACTGTGAGATCATGACCTGAGCCGAAGTCAGATGCTTAACTGACTGGGCCACCCAGGCACCCCAGTAGGTATGGAATGTTCTAATTCAGGATTTATCAGGTACCTCCTAAGTAGAGCTCCCGTCTGGGTGCTGGAGAGGCCCTGACAGTAAAACAGCTCCCCCCACCCCACATCCCGGAGCCCTCACGCACACTGGGGCAGAGAGTGGAGAGCCAGCACCATGGACCAGTTTCCGTGACACCTGCTGTGCCTATGTCACTTCACTTGGTCTTCACTCAAGTGTCTTTGTTACCTATCAAAGGGGCAATTGGAGACACAGAGAATAAACAATTTGTGCAACATCATCCATGTAGAAACAGAACTGACAACAAGAAAGACGGGTGTAGTTTGAAGCACATGGCTGGCACTGATAGCACGCAGGCAGGAGCACAGTGGAAAGGGCCTGCCCCCGTGTGAAGAGGCGTCTGGCTGTGGCTGAGCACCCATTGGGCGCATCTGGGGTGCTCTGGTGTGGAAAGGCACTGTCGGTGTGGGACAATGTAACTTGCAGCACCCACCATTCCCCCGTTAGCGAGGACTGACAGGAAGACCGTCAGGAGTCAAGCACGGTGAAAGACCAACCCACCTGTGGGCTTGGTTGGAGGCTCCCAGGCTGTGTGGCTGGGGATTCAGAGAGTTGTGGACCAGGATGACCAAAGAGCCAGCAAAACAGAACAGGCATACAGCCCCTCCAACAAGTCACTGAGAGAATCAGCCCTGACGAATCACAGGAACTGGGGAGGGCATTTTTATGGATTCCCAACCGTAAAGGTCCCTAGCCATTTCCTGGCTGCTTCTCGAGGTCTGACCTTGAACCAACCACTCCGGGCATCAGTTTCCCACAGTGCTCCATCCCTCCCCAAATCCCCGTGTCCTGGGACCCCTACACTGAGCACAGCGATCCGGGGCCAGTCCCCCAACTTCCTGAGTCCTGTTACATCATGTGTCAGAATGAAGTGGCCAGCCAGGGCCAGAGGGGGCTCTGGGATCTGCAGACAGAGCAGTGATGAGTAAGGAGGGGATGAACTAGTTGTGATGTGAAGGGGAAATGAGCAGAGTGAGACAATGAAAAACACGTGTGTGAGCTTGTGTGTACGTGTGTGTGTGTGTGTGTGTGTGTGAGAGGACACACCTTAGATCTACCACAGAGATGAGAGAATGACACAGGCCGTTGCACGTACAAATGCGGAAACCACAAAACGCAATGCAAATATCAGACATTCTCTCCGAAGGTCCCTTTCACTAGAGCTAACTGGTCACACTCTATTTTCTATCTGTACTGGTTTGAGACTGAAGTTAGATGCCAAGAAAACTATTTCTGCTGAGGAGGAGGGCTCCCTGTGTGCCTCCTGATTCCTCACTGGACGTTGAGAGGTGCGGTCAGCACTCTTGCGGGGCGAGGAGGCTAACATGTTATATGTGCAGCGAGGATTTATCCCAGGTCTTGTTTGGGCCGGGTTCTATTTTAGGCTCTTGGTACGTTGGGGAGAAGGGGAGTGGGAAGGAGATCTAAAGGGGAGGAAGGCATCATTTCTTACAGAGTTTGCTTAAGGAGTTTACTAGCTAGTGGGAGAACAATCATATAAATAAAATCACTACAAATGGTGTAATACAGGCTCGAATAGAGAAACGTGTCAGCTGGCTTGAGCGTACAGAGGAGGAAGCTATTAACTCAGTCTGGTAGTGACTTCAATCCTGTGTGGAAGTGGGTGGGGTGTACATAAATTAAAAAAAAAGTGTAACTGGGAGAATCATAATATTAGACCCTGTACAGCACCATTCCTAAGGGAGTGTTTACTAGATAGCATTTGCTGGAGAGCGATGCTTCAAGAGTTGTACTGATAGCTTTTCTCCAAGAGCTCAACTAACCCCAGGGAGCATTTTCAGCCCCATCATTTTTTTTTCCCTTTTGTCCAAACTGATCATCTAAAATAATTGCGGGGGCGCCTGGGTGGCTCAGTCAGCTAAGTGTCCGACTTCTGCTCAGGTCATGATCTCGCGGTTCACGAGTTTGATCCCCGCGTCGGGGTCTGTGCTGACAGCTCAGAGGGTGGAGCCTGTTTCGGATCCTCTGTCTCCCTCTCTGTCTGTCCATCCATCCATCCATCCCTCTCTCTCTCTCTCACACACAAAAAATAGACATTAAAAAAGTAAGTGAAAATAAAATAAGATTGTGGACCACCTGTTGAGGAAAAGAACCTCACTCCAAGTCACGGAGGGACTGGCGAGCATCTTTGTACAACAGCCTGGAATAATCACCCTGCAGACCTGCCTCCGAAATGAACGCCAGTGCTCCTTCTAATGTTCTACGTGTTTATTATTAATACTTAGCCCACTTCCAAAAAGGATGGGAGGTCGCTCCCAGTAAACGAACAGGGTGTGACAGAATCACTCTCACACGGGGAGCCCAGGGATGACGTGGGACCTCAAGATGCCCCGGGAAACCACAGCCAAGCATGGTCACGGAGACAATACCAGCTCCAGCCTCTTCGCTGCCCCTGCACACCTGAGTTACACAAAGCTACCCCAGTAGGCAGTTACACAAAGCCAGCTAGTTTATTAAGAAAAGCCCCCTCCTGGCTAGCACTCAACTCCTCAGTGAAATTTACCCTAAGAAACTTTCTACAAGGAACAGGGCAGCAGACCATCCCCCTCGGTCATGATGAAATGCTGAGACATACTTCTGATGACAGCTTTCTATATTTACCTTTAATAAGCAGCGGAGAGAATCAGGTTATCTGGGAAGGCGTTTAGCAAGGAACAAACGTAATATGGTTTCACGATGCTGCTGTCTGATCACGGGCTGGGTGCAAGAGAGGCACACGGAGAACGCAGAGGAAGAGAGGTCGGCTGCCCACAGCGGTCCCAAACCGCCGTCTTCTAAGCGGAGCTGGCAGGGGGTGGGAGCCAGACGGTTGGTGGGATAGCACACTGCCCCTGATAGCTGGCCTGACCTAGGACACGAGACTTACCCCATTGGGACACTGAAGAATTTCTGCCTCAGATGACAAACTGGGTTTTGGCATAACTGATACCGTATTCTTCTTGTGGGGTTCACTGGGAAGAGCCAAGGCTTTGAAGCCAAGACAGATTTGGGTCCGGGCCACGGTCCTGTCGTTCACTGGCTTTGTTGCTCAGGTGGCTCACTGGCCAAGTCACTCAGGTGTCACCGCGGCTTAGTTTCCTCCTCTGTACAATGGATCCAACAGCACTTACCTCCAGGACGGCTATAGAATCGGAAGCGACACCTGGCAAAGTGCCCAGCCCGTGGTGGTTGGCGTTGTCTCCATGGCGGCTGTCATGAGAATAAACACGAAAGGCCTTGTGGAGTACGAGGGGGAAGACACACGTCAGCAGGAGAGGGAGGTTGCTCATCTCCTGCCATGGCAGGAGGGTTTGCACCCGATTCATTAAGGAGTGGCGCCACATTTGTTAGGTGGAAGGTTAAAAAAAAAAAAAAAAAAGAGGGGTGGGGGGCAGGATACGGCCCCGCTGTAAACATTTAGGATCAGAGTTCATTCCTGCACGTTCTGGTGTGTAGATAAAGGGCTTAGGGGTTGACATCAGGATGTACAGTTGGCTTCTGAGTCCTGCCCGCTTTGGGACTTGGGGGTGACACCCCGCGTGGGTGATTAGAAGAAGCCGGGGGCTGGGGTGCCTGGGTGGCTCAGTCGGTTAAGCGTCCGACTTCAGCTCAGGTCATGATCTCGTGGTCCGTGAGTTCGAGCCCCGCGTCGGGCTCTGTGCTGACAGCTTGGAGCCTGGAGCCTGCTTCGGATTCTGTGTCTCCCTCTCTCTCTGACCCTCCCCCGTTCATGCTCTGTCTCTGTCTCAAAAATAAATAAACATTAAAAAAAAAAAAGAAGAAGAAGAAGAAGAAGAAGAAGAAGCCGGGGGCTGAGTTGCAAAGACACCCAGAAAGTTTTGAGAAATCACGGGACAGGAGGCTCACCAGCAAAGGCCAGCAAAACTGCCCACAGAAGGGAGACGACTGGTCAGAGCCTGGCAGGTGCCAAGGGAG
Source organism: Panthera tigris (assembly GCF_018350195.1). Lineage (NCBI taxonomy): Eukaryota > Metazoa > Chordata > Mammalia > Carnivora > Felidae > Panthera > Panthera tigris. The sequence continues at coordinate 94,374,438 of NC_056667.1, read as the reverse complement.
GGACCGGTGATATAGGTATGGCGGGGAGCGAAACATCCCAGCGGGACCTCACCTGACAAGCCCTCTCCCCGTCTTCACTGTCCTCTCCTGAGGTGAGGAGGCCGGTGAGAGGCTCCTGTCCCCGAGTCCCCTCTGATGTTGGTACAGGGACAGTCCTGAGCAGACCTCTCCAGCCTCTGGGCCTCAGTTTCTTCTGCTGTGAGCAGAGATGAGTAAGACGGGCCTCTCGGGTGGTGGTTTTGCTAACTGAGTGAAGCAGAGTGTGTGAGCGGCGTGGTGCACCCTACAGAAAAACACAGATACTGTTTTTCTTGGAATACTCACAAGCTTGAATAAGTAGAAGCAGCTTCTCAACCTTCTTGAGTCAAGAGCATTGAATTTAGTGCGGCCCAGAAATATTCCATGGGATCAGGTTGAACTTAAGCAGTTGGCAATCTATCCCTGTCTCCTTTGCCCTTCATTCTCGATTCCTTCGTGTTCGGCACCATCTGAGGTCACTCTAAGCAGCGCCGAAAGGGGGTGCCACCAACTCCTCCCAGCTTCTCGTTTTCTCGCTCAGCCTGCAGCCTGGGAGGCAGTGGGAACGTGCTGCCACCTGGTGGTCACTGCTGAGCACACAGCCCCTGCCGACGCTCGGGAATAAGCCTTGTGGACACTTGAAGCTGGTGCGGGGAAGCCTCTGCCCTCGCTAAGACTCTTGTAGTATGAGCATCTCCTTGCTTTCTGAGTGCCTAGAACCTGGAACAAGTTCAGAGTTAGCTGAACCCTTCCCTGGACTCTCCATTAGGGCCTGGAGGCCTCCTGACACACGAGGTGCCGCGGGGTGTCTGGAGGGTGGGGCGTGCACCCCCAAGGAGTTTCCCTTTGTTGAGCAGGATTTCCTGTTGCTCCGAGTGAAGGGACCTTGACCTCCCTCCGCCCCTTGTACTGGTTCTGAGTATCCCGAACTCGGGCCACAGTTCCTGGCTCCTTGGCCAAGCCGGTGTGGCTCAGGTCAATGGGTCCTAGTAGGAAGCCCCCTGGGGACAGTGCCTCCAGATCAGCCCCTAGAGGAAGGCTTCTGGAAAGGCCCAGTCTCCTCCTCCTGTGTTGACTGAGAGCAGGGAAGGGAGGGGTGCTGGGAGAGGCCACCTTCTTGGCCACCTCACTCTTTTTAAGCCTCCACTGCTGGCTAGCAAGCAAGAAGCTTTATAAAAATATAAGGTTTTGGGGAAGTGGTGATGGGGCCAAGAGGAAGCGGACAAACTGATTTTGTGCAATTCTGCAGGCAGCAGTGGAGTCCATGTGAGCCAACCTCAGGCGGGAGCCCCCACCTCCCAGCTGCCTGACATCCTGTCTCAGCAGCCTCCTGGACCAGTTTCTAGGACTCCAGAAGCCCCCCCCCCCCCCCCCCGGCTCCTGCTCAGACAGCATCTTGCTGTGAGTGCAGGGTGGTTGCTGGGGCTTGTCAGGCTTGTCTGGGAAGCTGCAAAGGAGCAGATGAACATCTGTCTGACCAGCCTCTCCTGACATTAAGCAGAACCCCAAGGGCAAGGTTGCAGCCCTGTGGCTGAGCTGTGTCCAGGGGTGTCGGGCCAGGGTTTGGGACAGGTGAGGCCTTTCCCTAGGACTCAGATGCTTTTCCTGTGGTTCAGGTTGATGGATTCCCTCCCCGATCCTTGCCTCTTCCATGGAGTCCATGTTCTTTTAATAAAACCGAAACAGACATGGCCCTTCTTTTAGATGGGGAAATTCCCTAAGCCACATCTCACTTATAATTTATTATTTAAAAAAATTTTGGTCGGTGGCGGGGGGGAATGGGTGGCTCAGTCAGTTAGATGTCCGACTTCAGCTCATGTCATGACCCGTTTGTGAGTTCGAGCCCCGCATCAGGCTCAGAACCTGGAGTCTGCTTCAGATTCTGTGTCTCCCTCTCTCTCTGTCCCTCCCCTGCTCACACTCTGTCTCTCACTCTTTCTCAAAAATAACTATTAAAAAATATAAAAAAAAATTTTTTTTGGCACTCTGGTCCAACAAAAGGTTTTCTTTCTATTCCAGATCTCCCCCTGAAGCCCTGCCAAGTGCCTGCTCATTCTTTCACCTGTCCGTAATTCAGAGCAGGTACCAGACCTACACTATGCTGGTGCTCTGTTCCCATGATCTTGGTCGCCTCTTTCTTTTCCATGCATTGAGGCTAGAACCTCCCAATGATAATATGGCAACGTCAAGTTCAGGGACACCTTGTACTTGTGAAAGCTTCACGTGGCTATTCCCTTGCCCACTCATTTACTGTAGCCAGGAGCCTGGGTTTGAATGCCGGCTCTGCCACTTTCTAGCTGCGCAATCCTGGGCAAGTTACTTCACCTTTCTTTTCTTCTTTCTTTCGTTTTTTAATGTTTACTTAATTTTGAGACAGAGAGAGACAGAGCATGAACAGGGGAGGGGCAGAGAGAGGGAGACACAGAATCTGAAACAGGCTCCAGGCTCTGAGCTGTCAGCACAGAGTCCGACGCGGGGCTTGAACTCGCGAATCACGAGATCACGCCCTGAACCAAAGTGGGACGCTTAACCTACTGAGCCACCCAGACGCCCCAAATTACTTCTCCTTTCTGAGCCTCAGTTTGTTCAGCTGTGATTACAGTAAACATTTCATCAGAGAGCATTGAATGAGACCATGAAAGTAAAACCCTCACCGTGGCAGGTGGTATGAGGGAACATACTCAACCGGTCCTAGCTGATTCTATACTTAGTGCCAAGCTGATGCCCTCTGGTTCACTGAGGAGCTTTCCTATTCATTCATTTAACAGAAATATTCTTGAGCACCTGCAACCTGCCAGCCATGATGGTGGGGCTAGAAATGATGAGTGGAGACCCCTATGCTCCAGGGGCATAGATAGCAGGGGAGGGGCTTAAAAACACAGCATGTCTGGGAAATTCTCTTCAGGGTCCTGTTCGAGAATAGTCTTGAAGGAAAAGTGCTTGTGTTCTAGGTGGACACAGGGAGAAGGGCTTTCTAAGCTGGGCACACATGGGGGAGGAAGAGAAATCATGGTGGTGCTTGTGGTTTTGGAGAAGAGGGGGATCCAGGCACCAGGAGGCTGCAGGGGGCTGGGACACCCCACCTCGAAGGGTCTCGTTCGTCATTCCAAAGGGGCCAGACTTGATCCTGAGGGCCGCATAGAGGCTGTGGGGAGACTTGCTTCTGGGGATGGCTCAGGGGGCTGAGACAGCATGTCCATGAGAAATGAGGGAAGTTACCCAAGAGCAGCTGTGGGGCGTGTGGGGGGCGGGGGACAAGATGACCATCTGTCCTGGCCTCTCTGTCTTCTTTTCCAGCCTGCTCTCTCTTCTTTTCCAGGTTGCCTTCTGGCACTCGGTCTGGAGTGAGAAGTTGGCTCAGGGTCCAATACTAGGCAAAAATGCTAAGTAATGTGGAAACCTCTCTCCTCATCCCTCCAGTCACCCCCCTGAGCACGGATGGGTTCAGCCTTCCCTTGGTTCCTGGACAGGAAATGTCCAGAAAATTCAGGAGACACAATTCCCAGGTGGGAAGAGGGGTCTAGGTCAAGGTGTCTCAAGTGCGGCCCCAGCCGCACTTTTCCCCCTAGATTATTCTCTCCCAGGCTATTCTGCACCCACCTCTCTGCTCTTGTTACAGGTGCGGGGACACAAAGCCCTCTCCGTGGCTTCTCTAACACAGCCGAGATGGGCTGGTTATAAAAGGACTCTCTCAGGTCCTAAAGGAGGATGAAAGGGGTAAAGATCAGGTTTCCGGCTCTAGCTGTGGAATCCATCCCCAAAACCTTGCCCACTTTCTGTGGCTGGATCCGTGGCTCAGGTACTTTCCTGGCCTCTGCCACCTTCTCCCTCCCCCAGCTTCTGGCTCATAATGACACAGCCCCCCTCACACCTCTCTCTCTAAATGTGGAAGCTGTCTGTTGCCTGACCAGCTCTCAAATGCAGAGCAAGGCAGACCTGGGTGGCCAAGCACCCCCCTGGAAACCGCTCCCTTACTATACATTCGCCCCAACGTAGCAATATGACTGATCCTTACCCCAGAGTGTCTTGCTCTCACATATTGGCTGTTTGGTCCTACCGGGTGGCAAGGGGCCCGCAGAGAGGGTACCTTTTTTTTTTTTTTTTTTTTTACACCCTGTCACCAAAATTCAACCATTGCTTTAGGGCGAGAGCAACTTCTTTCGGTAGCACACAGCCTCCTAGAAATTGCTCTCTGTGACTTCCTCCCCTGAAGCAGAGATAAAGAAAGCAGTTGCAGTAGATACTCTTGTGAGAAGCTGCACTGGAGGCTGGCGAAGCTTCTCAAATTCCCACGGTGCAGGGATGTGGGCATGGTTACCACTGGAAAACGCTGGAAAGGCGGCGATGCTTACTGCTGGAGAGGGCCGCCGCCCCTTAATGTCTGGGGGGTTGGGCCAGGGTGAAGTGGCAAGTCCAGGAGGCATGGGCAAGGTTATTCAGACTTGGGCCAACTTGAGATGGGGGGAGGGGGTGTGGGGGGAGCAGAGGGTGACGTGGAAATGCCACGGCCCCGAGGCGTCTCACTGGTGCCCTGGCAAGGATGTGAGCAACGCTGTTGTCGGTGTTGAATTTTAGTTCTGGCTGCGCGTAGATTGGGGTTATTTAAGGCAAATATTATAAACCTTCCGATCCACTGTGTGAGCTCAGGTCCACCCATCCCTTCTTGCTGGGTCTCTAAATAACCCCAGTGGGCAGGACTGGACCTTAAATAACAATTGCATTTGAGTGTCTCATTTCCAGAAGCTTCAGACCAGGTGATGAGCAACTTCCAGGGAAGCAGTTTGGTTCCTCTTTTCATGCGGGTGGGGGTGGGTGAGTGGGAGGGGTATGCTGTGTGATTATATACACGCGTGGCCCTTTCTCTCCTTTCTGCCTGGCCGGTCATCCTGTTGTCCTGTTGTTCCTCAAAGAGATTTGTCACAGCGGTGGTTGCTGGTGTGAGGGCATGTAAGACATTGGTGGGCGTGTGGGCTGACAGGGGGAAATGTGGAGTCAGCAGATGTGATGCTTGTGGGAGGTGCTGAGTGTTTTTGCCCTTCTGAGCAGGGGATCTTAGCTTGTCCTTTGGCAACGGGTCTCTCTCTCTCATATGAGGGAGACCGACAGTGCAAGTGGGGGAGGGACAGAGAGAGAGGGAGACACAGAACCCGAAGCAGGCTCCAGGCTCTGAGCTGTCAGCACAGAGCCCGACATGGGGCTCGAACTCACCGACTGCAAGATCATGACCTAAGCCAAAGTCAGACGCTTAACCCACTGAGCCAGGAGCCTGGGTAAAGGATCTTTGATGCAAAAGCTGGGTCCCAGCTGGCCTCAGTGCTTGCTGTCTGCACTGTCTTAGTCTGTTCAAGCTACTGTAACAGAATACTGCAGACTGGGTGGTTTATAAGCCATAGACATTCTGCTCTGGAGGCTAGGAGGTTCAAGATCAAGACACGGGCAGATTTGGTGTCCGGCGAGAGCTAGCTTCCTGGTTCATGAATGGCAGAGGGAGTGAAGGAGCTCTTTGGGGTGTCTCTTATAAGACACTAATCCCATGCCTGAGGGCTCTATCCCTAAGACTTAGGCACCTCCTAAAGACCCCACCTCCTAATACCATCACTTTGAGGATCAGATCTCAACATATACATTTTGCGGGGACACAAACAGTCAGTCTATAACATACGCTAAAAAACAAAAAACAAAAAACAATAAATTCTGGCTAAGGCTGCCACCACAATCTATTTCTTGTTCCCCTGTGGCTCCCGTTTGCTTCCTTGTCACGGGATCTTTCTGCTAAGTCAGCAGAAAGCCAGAATAGAAGAGTCTGTGTTTCCACTGCTCTCCCACCCGGCACTACACTCCTATCCAGTCCCCCCGTGAATGAATTCAGAACCTTCTCCCTGACATTCACACCCCTCCTCTTCTCTTTCCATCTTCTGGCTGAATGTCCCTGGTCTCTGCTTCCTCTTGGCCCATCTTACTTCCTGAAACACCCCTGAAGAGGGCTGCTTATCTCGATGGAGCTCAAGTGGCCCCCTGGGGGCAGGAGGCAGAGGTCTTGAGCGTGTCTGTCTGGGGAACTAAGAGCTGCAGCACTTTCAGATTCAGCCCACAGAGAACTGTCCTCCACGCTTCCGGGAGCCCAGGGATGTGTGGCCCACAAAGAGGCAAGAAGTGATTGCCCCTAGATGGGCTCTCTCTAAGAAAAGGTGGGGGCGTCTCCAAGGGAGTGTCCCATCGGAGAAGAGAAGGAATGAGCGAGTTGTGAGTTTCAGACTGCTGCTGCTGCCCCTGAACCTCAAGTGAGGTGCCTGGCAAGAGCTCGACTCACCGGGCTGCACGGATCCCGTCAGCACGCCTGCTACTAGGGAGGCTCCTTGGCGAGAGCAAGATGGCTGTCAACAGCACTGCCCTGTTGTTGGCCAACGTGACCTACATCACCGTGGAGATTCTCATCGGGCTCTGTGCCATAGTGGGCAATGTGCTGGTCATCTGGGTGGTCAAGCTGAACCCCAGCCTGCAGACCACCACCTTCTATTTCATTGTCTCCCTGGCCCTGGCTGACATTGCCGTTGGGGTGCTGGTCATGCCTTTGGCCATTGTCATCAGCCTGGGTATCACAATCCACTTTTATAACTGCCTCTTCATGACCTGCCTACTGCTGATCTTCACCCATGCCTCCATCATGTCCTTGCTAGCCATTGCTGTGGACCGATACCTGCGGGTCAAGCTCACAGTCAGGTAAGAGGGGAGGTGTGATGGGGGCGCCTGGGGCACGGGGCTACAAAATTCAGATCCCAGACGATTTTTCAGTGAAAACAAATCCAGACTGAACTTGAAAGAGGACACTACATTTCTTTGCACCGTTTGGTGTGTGAGGGGCTTAACGACGCTGAGCTGGGACTCTGGAACAGAGGAATGCTCAATCTTTCTCCACTGACTGTGGGCGTGTATGCTCGGGCCCCTGGGGCAGCTAAGGATGATGAAAGCTTGATGCATCTTTAATTAGTAAAAACTGTTCCTGAGTTTTAGAAATGTTGGAAACCTACCAGATAAAATAAGGAGCGAACAGAAAAGAATAGGCAGGGATAAATGGATGGTTCTGTTCTTTGCAGACGTAGGTTATTTTAAAGTTACTTTAACTTTGCTTCCTCTTCCATGTAGAGACGGGGATCAAAACGTTCTCCACTGCAGAAAGCAGTAACAACCTTTCCTGTGACCATGTGAATAGAGTAGGCCCACCAGTGGAGACATCTCATTCCCCAAGAGTCCTGAATAGCAGTTGTCTCATATTCCTCCTGTCTGGTCTTGGGGAAGAGACGTGGGGAGAAACCTGCAAATCTGCAAACAAGCCAGGGGTCAAAGCCCAGATCTTGAGCTCTGAGCTGGGGCAAGTTGTTTAACTTTCTCAGCTTTGGTTCCTCGTCTTTCCACGGTGGTTAACTTTGGCGCTCTGAACTCAGACTTACCTCGTTTCCATTTTTACCTCTGCCGCTTCCAGCTCATGCAGGTTACTTGCCCGTTTCTTTTTTTCACCTATCAAGTGGGGACAGTAACTGCAACTTCCTCATGAAATTCCATAGGTCGGGGCGCCCTGGGTGGCTCAGTCGGTTAAGCATCTGACTCTTGGTTTTGTCTCAGGTCATGATCTCACAGTTTGTGAGTCAGAGCCCCCATCAGGCTCTGTGCTGCCAGCTGCGGAGCCGGCTTGGGATTCTCTGTCTCCCTCTCTCTCTGCTCCTCCTTCGCTTGCACTCTCTCTCAAAATAAATAAACTTAAAAAAAAATATCTTTCTAAAAAAACGAAATGCCTGCCCAGTCTGTGCTCGATCAATGGTAGTTCAAATGACTGTTATCCTCACCCATCACCAGCAATGAAATGGACATTATCATAGGGATAGCTTTTGTTTGTTGTGAGTTTTTTTTCATTTTATTTTTTTAATGTTTATTTATCTTTGAGAGAGACACAGAGCACAAGTGGGGGAAGGGTCAGAGAGAGAGGGAGACCCAGAATCCGAAGCAGGCTCCAGGCTCCGAGCTGTCAGCACAGTCCAACGCGGGGCTCTAACCCACGAACTGTTGAGATCATGACCTGAGCCGAAGTCGGATGCTTAACCGACTAAGCCACCCAGGTGCCCCTGTTGTGAAATTTAATTGAGCTAAAGTCTCCTGAGGACACAGTCGGTGCTTAACAGAATCAGTTTCCTTCTCATAGTCTGTGTGGAATGTTGTCAGGAAGGATGCTGGAAGGAGAGATGGTGACTCTTGTTGGATGAGTCGTTTTAGGTCCTGGAAGCACTTGAACCTGAACTCTACAACTCCACAGACCCATGTGACTCAAACACCAAGTGTGGATGCCATTGCAAAGAGAGAAGCAGGGGCAGGCACGGGTGGGGGGGAGTGTGGGAGAGGCAAAGTGTAATTCCTGGACCAAACAAAACATGGCCGGAAACGCGCTTTGAGGAGATAATTTCTCACGAAGTAGGCGATGCCAGGAGACTTAGAAAACTCTTATCCTCCCAGGAATCAAAGAGTTCTTGAGCTGCGAGTGTGGCAACATATTTCTAATCCATTCTAGATGGTATTTCTTTGTTTTTTTTAATTTTTTTTTAACATTTTATTATTTATTTTTGAGACAGAGAGAGAGAGAGAGCATGAACAGGGGAGGGTCAGAGAAAGAGGGAGTCACAGAACCTGAAACAGGCTTCAGGCTCTGAGCTGTCAGCACAGAGCCCGACGTGGGGCTCGAACCCACAGACCGTGAGATCATGACCTGAGCCGAAGTTGGCCATTTAACCGACTGAGCCACCCAGGCGCCCCGTGGTATTTCTTGAAAAAAAACAAAAAACAAAAAAGAAGTCCCTGGAGAAATTTGCAGGAATGCCAGCACTCTCCAGCCTCATCTTCCCCTCCCCCACTCCTTTAGCAATTCCTACTGTAAACTCACCCATTCTCTTCCATTCAAACAGATACAGGAGGATCACCACTCAAAGAAGAATATGGTTGGCCCTGGGCCTTTGCTGGCTGGTGTCATTCCTGGTGGGACTGACCCCCATGTTTGGCTGGAACATGAAACTGACCTCCGAGTACTACAGAAATGTCACCTCCCTTTCATGCCAGTTCCGTTCTGTCATGACGATGGACTACATGGTCTACTTCAGCTTCTTCACGTGGATTTTAATCCCCCTGGTTATTATGTGCGCCATCTATCTTGACATATTCTATGTCATCCGGAACAAACTCAATCAGAGCTTCTCGAGCTCCAAAGAGACAGGCACGTTTTATGGACGGGAGTTCAAGACGGCCAAGTCTCTGTTTCTGGTTCTCTTCCTGTTTGCTTTGTCCTGGCTGCCTTTATCCATCATCAACTGTATCACCTACTTCCATGGTGAGGTGCCGCAAATTATACTTTACTTGGGAATTTTGCTCTCCCATGCTAACTCCATGATGAACCCTATTGTCTATGCTTACAAAATAAAGAAGTTCAAGGAAACCTACGTTTTGATCTTCAAAACCTGTATGATCTGCCAGTCCTCTGATTCCTTGGACCCAAGCACTGATCAGACTTCTGAGTAGTTATCCATGAAAGACCCCTCTTCACCCCATTGACCTTTGGATTCGGCATCAGTAAACACTTGAAGAACCACCCATCTGAGCCAAAGGCTTTCATGTCCTTAATTCCTTCTACTGAGTGGGGAGCATTTGACTGGCTGCCCCCAGTGGTACCTCCCCTAACACCCCCTTTCTATTATCCAATTTTTTCCTTGTCTTTCTTTGATTCTATGTTCCGGATGACTGACTTGAAGAAAGCGTTCTACTGTTACTACTGCCTCCTGTTTGGGAAGGAGGAGAAGTCAAGGTATCTGAAGGATGCTTTGTTGACTTACTGATGAAAGGTCCCGATCTGGATGTGTGTGGTGGTGACTCAGTTCCTTTCTGTCGTGGAACCAAGCAGAGACACCTACACCATCAGATGCCAGGGAGATGGTGGGAGCAGAGTTTAACAAAGGGGGATTTAAACTGCTGAATTCACCAGTATTTGAATAAATGTATTTGAGTAAATAAAAGATGATGGCTAACTGTTGTGTAGCTCTCTGCTGGGGGTCAGGGTCACTTGGGGTTGCAGACCCCAGCTGGCTGCTCGTGGCACTCAACCTGCTTGCCATGTTCACCTGTTTGGACTCTGGGGCCCTCACTTCTTGCCTAGAATATCCTGTTCCTTTTTCCTGGGCTGATCGGAGCATTTGCCAACTTTATGAACCATTCATCAATTGTTAGAGAAGGGTCAAAAGAGGCAAAGAGAGAGAGAGAGAGAGAGAGAGAGAGAAAGAGAGAGAGAGAGAGAGAGATAGGATAGCTATTCTTTGCTGAGCACTTTCTATGCACTATGTACTTTGCATACATTTGTCCGGACACCCTCTGGGGTAGGTCCCACCATTACTATCCTCTTCACTGTGTAGAAGAAAATGGAAGAACAGAGAGGTTAAATAACTTGTCTATAGTCAAACAGTTAACAAGTAGTAGAGCCAGGATTGAAACTCAGCCCTGCCTTCGGAGATCCCAAGCTCCTCTCTACCTATTCTCAGACACGAAGAGGGGCTTGTAACTTCTCCAAAGTCCAAACTGTCAAGTTCATCTAAGGTACAATCAGCAGACACATGGATACAAACTACAGCTTGTAGGGGCGCCTGGGTGGCTTGGTCGGTTAAGCGTCCGACTTCGGCTCAGGTCATGATCTCACGGTCCGTGAGTTCGAGCCCCGCGTCGGGCTCTGTGCTGACAGCTCAGAGCCTGGAGCCTGTTTCAGATTCTGTGTCTCCCTCTCTCTCTGCCCCTCCCCTGTTCATGCTCTGTCTCTCTCTGTCTCAAAAATAATAAACGTTAAAAAAAAAATTTTTTTTAATAAAATAAAATAAAAAAACAAACTACAGCTTGTATGCTCGAGCACGGCCGTACTTAGGTACGCCAGGCGGGGACAGAGTTCCAGCCACACCTTTCAAACACTGAGCGTGGCTCTAGAGATTCAAGGGCACATCTCTGGTGTGGTCCGTGCACACTTGCAGCTGTGGACTTTCCCCAGACAATGAATATATAAACTTGATGAGAGCAGCAAGATGGGGTTTCAATTAAACCACTTCCAAGAGGATAAGTATACCGAAAATGGTTTATTATTATCATCATTAGTATTAGTTCTTAGCCGATTCCGAAAGTTTATCCCGACCGCAATCTTGGGCCAGGGCATGATAACCATATTTATCTAGTTAACATTTCATTTCAGTAAAGCCCCGCTTGTCTCCCCCATCACCCCAGGAAGAAGAACACTGTCTGGGAAGTTGAAAAACTTCCGTCTACTTTCCTAACCCCAAACTGAGCTGGTCACCCACCCACCCACTTCCCTGCTCCGCTCACAATCTATCTTAAAGGCAAATGGCTGGACCATGGCGCCACTGTCCCCGGAAGTGTGGGAGGCTACCTTCAGCCCAGCAGCCTCCCCTTCAACATTTGGGGATCTATTTTCTTTAAAAATCCAAGCGCCGGCCCCAAAACCTCCACCAAATTTTCCCCTTAATGGCGTCCCTTGTTTGATTTAAGGCTTTCCCCCCTGAATTAGTTTTTGTGCTGAGTTAAAACGCCCCTCCAGGATGAGGCCCCGGGTTTACTGTGGGATTTTCTGGTGACCCTGTTGCATTCTGCTGGCCAGAAACCACCTCCGCCCCGTCGGACCCTTGAGGGAAGGGCTGATCAGTTTTCAGTCCCAGACACAGGCGCTTCATAATTTACAAACAATCTGTAACATTGCAGTAGCACACTTCACACCTACTGTTTTTGAAACTTGAGGGGCGCCTGGGTGGCTCAGTCGGTTAAACGGCCGACTTCGGCTCAGGTCATGATCTCACGGTCCGTGAGTTTGAGCCCCGCATCGGGCTCTGTGCTGACAGCTCAGAGCCTGGAGCCTGTTTCAGATTCTGTGTCTCCCTCTCTCTGACCCTCCCCTGTTCATGCTCTGTCTCTCCTTGTCTCAAAAATAAATAAAACGTTAAAAAAAAATTAAAAAAAAAAAAAAAGAAAGAAACTTCGTTTAAGGGGACTACTTCCCTCAAAACAAAGCAGCAATCTGTCCTGGGTCATCGCTGTGGGAAGATGAGTTTTCTGAGTTTCAGAAAAAACAAACTTTTCTCCTTTCTTCTCCCTTTCTCCTCCTCCCCACTCCCCCACTCTGAAGTCCACTGCTTAGCAGATCCACTGAGGATTTGCAGGGAGTTCAATTTTTTTTTAATAATTTTTCTATGTTTATTTATTTTTGAAAGCGAGAGAGAGAGAGAGGGCGCGAGCACAAGTGGGGGAGGGGCAGAGAGAGAGAGAGAGAGAGGAAGACAGAATCCAAAGCAGGCTCTAGACTCTGAGCTGTCAGCACAGACCCCGATGTGGGGCTCAAACTCACGAACCTCAAGATCATGACCTGAGCTAAGTCGGATGCTTAACCGACCGGGCCACCCAGGCGCCCCAGGAGTTGCTTTTTTTTTTTATGTTTTGTTTTGCTTTGTTTCAGTGAAATGGGAATGTCCTGAGCTAAGATGTTCCACCAGCCCAGAAGAAGCCCTTACAATGAGAATGCCTTTTCGAGAGGACTCAGAAAAGATGAACTAAGAATCCCTGGTGAGGGGCTCGGGTAGAAGTGGTGAGCTCCACCCTGGTTTCAGATTTAGAGATTAGTGTCACCGGCGCTTCCTCCAGGCTGTCTCCTGGCTAGCTCCCTTCAGCTGAACAGTTGAGGGTGGCTGTTGGGCTTTTGTTCGCAAGGAATAAGGAAAAAAAGACTACCCAGACAAGACCAAAGTTTGCTTCCTCCTCCTCCATATGAATTCGTTGGAATGAAGGTAGGCGCTGAGTAGCTGGGTTTATTAACCCATTTATTATTATTATTATTATTAAGTCAACTGTGGAAATAAGCTAGGACCAGATGGGAACAGGCAAAAGCTATCCCAAGCTTGCAGTAGCCAGGGAGTCAGTCACTGCTACTTGGATTTCGGCAGAGGCTTAAAGGCGTGCAGAGGAGGGGGGCAGGGTCTACAGGGGAAACTGGGAGGCTTTAGTTGTGCCCTGCCTAGAGGCTGCTGGCCCGGGGAAGCTGCGGGTGGGCTAAGTAGCAGTGGGCATCCTGTGGGATTGGTTAGGAGAGTGTATTTGGCTTTCTCTGGTTGGTCCCAAGTTGGAAGCAGGACAAGAATTTGGGAAGCTGTCAGTTATCCCTAGCCATTTGGGGTTGATGGTCACGGGGATTATCGATTGGCGTTCTGGACTTCTGCTAGAGATTACAGTCTGACTTCCTACCAACTGGACTTCTGGCAGGCCGGCTTCCCCGGCCATTTACTGTAGATAAGATGCTGGTTTCCCCGGCCAGAAATTCTGTCCAGAGATCTATTGTCATACGTGATCTGGCCATTGCCCACTGGTGTATTCAGTTTCTTACAACCAGATGCGTATTTTCTAGAGAAACTCTGCCCTTTGATGCCACGCTGGGTGTGGTGGGAATGGGAAAACAGGCTGCCTCTTGCCCTGACCACTCAGGTGATAAGTGTAGGTCACGTCCCCTTGTAAAACGTAAAGTATCTATAATTTTGCAGTGTTGTTACTGTTGAGGAAGAAGAAGAGTGTGATGGAAAGAACTGTTTGTGTGTGTGTGTGTGTGTGTGTGTGTGTGTGTGTGTTTTCCTCCGGATTTAGCATCAGATTATCATGGCTTTACTTGGGCATGTGAACTTGGGGCAGTTTCCTAAAACTGAACCTTGTAATATCTGAGTTTATTTGTTTGTTTGTTTGTTTGTTTTACTTTTTATTATGGAACACTTCAGGCACACAAAAGTGGAGAGACCAGAAAAATGACCCCTCCGATATCTATTATGCTGCTTTAATAATGGTCCACTTATAGCCAATCTTGTTCCCTCTATGCCCCTACCCACCCGCTTGCCCTACCCTATCTTGAAATTTGGGGACATCAATTTATTTCCTCTGCAAACATTTCGGGTTTTATTTCTAAAAGGTAGTTTTTAAATGATCAGTGGGCTTCTGCTTCTTACCCATTCATCTTCTTAGTTTGCCCATCTAAGGAGCAAAAATTAATTCTACCCTTATGAGGCACCAGGAGAACTAACTGCACCACCTGGAAGTCAGGATACTGATAAGACACATCCGTCCATTCTCTATAACTCCGGGCCTCTCATTTGCTTTAGAACGTCACCTTTTCATGACTTGCGCACTTCACTGACGTCTGGGCACAATCCATTTCTCCTTCTGTTGGTGCTTTTCTTTGGTTTCACGGCACTTTCTCCGAGCCATTCCCAGTGCACGATTTGCATGCAGCTTTCTCAGAAATAATACTGATTTTAAAAAATATGGCCACACAAATTATCAATTGCTATCTAATTTTCATTGGTTTTCTTGATCACACAGGCCAGCCCTGATTCGGCTGAAGAGGGAACAACAGCATGAATGCCGGGAGCCATCGGAGAGGCTCGTTCTTGACGATGTCAGGATCCCCTCTGAAACAACGTAACCATAATTTCTTAGCATCATCAACTATGGAGCCACTGTCTACACTTTTCTCAACTGTTTGCTTCAATCAGGATCCAAATGAGTTCCATATATTGTGATTTGTCATTATTTCTCTTAAGCCCCTTTTAAACTATAGATTCCTCCTTCCTTTCTTCCTTTTTTTTTTTTCCTCCACCTTGCGGTTTGTGTGTTGAACTCGTAGAGGTTTGATGAGGTGTAAATGAGGCAATATGGGTAACACAACCAACATGATGCAGGTGAAACTCGGCCTAGAGCTGGCCGACATGCTGACTTCGTGTGGATGAGAGAGAGGTCCCCCTCCCTCACAAGAGGACATGATTGAACACCCTGGACGCTCATCCACCTCTGGCCATTGATGGGAAGTGTTGGCTCCGGGGTGTGATAAGTAGTGCTCAGTCTAAATTCACCTGGGAGGTGGTTCCACAATTCAAACCCTAAAAGTCATTGGTCGGGGGGCACCTGGATGGCTCCGTCAGTTACGCCTCTGACTTCAGCTCAGGTCATGATCTCGTGGATCATGGGTTCGAGCCCTGTGTCAGGCTCTCCGCTGCCAGCACAGAGCCCGCTTCAGATCCTTGGTATCCCTCTGTCTGCCACTCTGCCTCGAGTGCACATGTGTGCTCTCTCTCTCGCTCGCTGGCTCGCTCAAAAATAAATAAAAATCAAAATCAGTGGTCAGGCCAGGAGTCCCAAAAGGAACCAAGAGAAGCTTCTACCTCTGCATGGACAGATACCCTTGGTTTGCCCCAGCTCTGCCTGGAAAGCTCTCAAGAGTTCTGGAGGCTGCGGCCCTGCCTGCTGACACTCAGACACTCACACCGACACCACTCCATGCTCCAGACACCAGGCACAGCTCATAACAGCTTCGTGCTTTGCCCCGACCCCGCTCCCTGGGTGAGGCTTCATGGTCCACGCGGGAGTCAGGGGAGGTAATTTCCTTACTGGTCTTCCTCTCAACTAGACGAGAACGTGCCTCTGAGCGTGTCGTCCTCTGGCAATAACCCGGCCCGCTGGCGGGACAGGGCACAGTTGGACACCTGAATGTGTGTCCGTGCTGATGTGTGTGCCTGTCCCGGTCTGCGTGTGTATAAGGCTTTGTTGTAGCAGGGTGGATTTATCCAGGAGGGGACTCTCCGTTGCTGTTTTGGGGGTGCCAGAAGCCCACAATTTTTTTTCAGCTGCCCGTATTGTTATAAAAGTAAGTTTATGTCCATGAATGGCATCCCTCTGATGAGGTACCCTTGTGCAGTACACAACCTGGATAGCTATACATAGTAGCACTGCTTGGATTGACTGGTCGTTTTGCCCTGGTCTCTTCAAACAGGATCAAACCGGCTTAAGCTCAAAGATATCTGTTTCCTTTAAACAGATCCAGGATTCCTGAAACCCTGGGGGGTATCTTACCATTCCAGGTGAAAGTTCACTTCCTTCCAGTCATGGGGCTCTTCATTCTGCTTCTCTTGACTGTCTTTTCAGGTAAGATATGGGGAAAGAACATCTGCAGCCTCCAAACTTCCCAGACACCTTGCATTTCCTTCTCCCCTCCTGCTTAGTAGCTCGAACCACCCAAGAAGTGGGATGGGAAAATAAAAGGAGAAAAGAGATCCTGTCCAAATTCATCCTTGCTCTTTGCTCTGCTAAGAGGGTTGTGAGGAATTTGAAAACCTCAGCGAAAATGTGGGCCTCTGTACTCTCTCTTTCAGTGTAAGGTCCCCTTCCCTCCCCCTTCTCTTCCTCAAAGTGTTTGAGCACATGGACGAGGCCGGGACTTTCCACTGTCTGCCGGTGCCTGAGCCTGAAGGTGGGACTCGGGGGACCAGTCCTGGCTCTGCTGCCCCCTACCCCACCCCCGGCGTGCTGACCTTGATGGCTGTTGTGCCGCTCCCTGGGTCAGGGTCTAGCCCTGTAAGCTGAGCATCACCCCATCTTCCTTGTGGGGTTGATAGGAAAACAAGATATCAAGTCACATCAGTTGACATCCGCGACGTGAACCTGCCGTGCAGGCTGGTTGTTGGCAGCATCTGAGGGGACCTAGCTGAGAGATGCCTGCTGCTCCCATCTCTGCTCCTTGTTCAGATACTTCCCCAGCCACCTTCTAGGGGGACACGGAGTACATGACTTCCTCACTACACAACACGCTGAGATGATGGGGCTGCCTGCGCAGGTCTTGTCCGGAGGGAATAGGAAGCTCTCAGCTCCTAAGAACAGAACATGACTCCCTCTGTTCCCAGCCCTCTGCAGCCCACAGAAGCCTCCACACCTTCTCGGTTTCTTCCTGAGGGGTCCACAGTGGCGTGGACACAGGGGATCTGCTAACAGTGATCCTCGGGCTCTTCCAGCCCCCCAACAAGCAATGGGGAGAGGCCTCCTAAGTTCTTGATCCCCCGCCTCAGGCCAGGGGACAAGACTTCTCCAGGGTTGCTACATTAGCTTGCTAGGCCCGCCGTAACAAACGCCACAGACTGGCTGGCTTCAGCCAGCCAGAGGTTGGCTCAGAGGTCCAGTCCAGAGCTGGACTCAGAGGTCCAGCCAACCACAGAGGTTGATTTCTTCACATTTCCAGAGGCTGGATAGTCCAAGATCAAGGTGTGGGCGGCTTT
Source organism: Panthera tigris (assembly GCF_018350195.1). Lineage (NCBI taxonomy): Eukaryota > Metazoa > Chordata > Mammalia > Carnivora > Felidae > Panthera > Panthera tigris. Next base: position 94,357,267 of record NC_056667.1, on the reverse strand, counting down.
GCCTTCTGCTGAGACCTCTCTCTTTGGCTTGCAGAGGGCTGCCTTCTCACTGTGTCCTCACAGGACTTTCCCTCAACCTGTTGTCTGTGTCCTAAACTCCTTTTTCTTTTTCTTTTTTTAATTTTTTTAATGTTTTATTTATTTTTGAGAGAGAGAGAGAGAAAGACAGAGTGTGCAAGCAGGGAGGGGCAGAGACAGAGGGAGACACAGAACCCGAAGCAGGCTCGAGGCTCTGAGCCATCAGCACACAACTTTGCTGATAGTGGGACTTGAACTCACCAACCGTGAGATCATGACCTGAGCCGAAGTCGGATGCTCAACTGACTGAGCCACCCAGGCGCCCCCTAAACTCCTTTTTCATAAGGACACCAGTCAGGTTGCATTAGGGCCCATTCTTAATGACCCCCTTTTAACTTAATTACCTCCTTAAAGGCTCAATCCGTCACACTCTGAGATACTAGAGTTAACACTTCAATGTGTGAGTTTTAGCGGGACCTCTTTCTGCCCAAAGCAGTTGCTAACCCAGAACAAGCAAAATAAAAAATCAGCCCCCAGTGCTTAAACTGATTTTGCTCCAGTGTGGCGGGAGCTGCAACATGTTTAAAAGGACCGTGGTGTGTGTGTGTGTGTGTGTGTGCATGTGTGTCATGCCCTGAGGGACACAGGAAGCCAGCTCATCATCACTCTGTCCTGCCTGACCAAGGAGGATATAGGCTGGTACCCGTGTGGCATCCAGTGGGACTTTGCCAGGGACGACTTGGATTTTACAGAGCTGGTTGTGACTGACGACAGAGGAGGCCTCGCCAGTGATTTTTGGTCTGGGAAAGGTAGGGACCCTGTCAGGGGTCTAGTCAGGGGTAACCCGCAGTTGTGCATGTTTGTTGGTGTGGTACATACTCGCTGAGGCCAGTGAGCACCAGCTCAGGCCCCCCTTAGGTTCCTTGGGGTACCCTGGTATCTCCTTCTCTCCAAGGTAGGGTCGTTGCTGATGGGTAGGGTCATTGCTGACGGTTGTGCCGGGGATTAACTTGGAATTTGGGGAAGAGGAGGGTGGGTGGGCGCAGGGGTGCTCTTGGAACCTCCCTTCCCTCGCAGCGATCTGGCCCATGGCATTTGGAGAGGCTCCCGGGGGCTAACAGGTGGGAGAGCTTCGTGTTGCTGGCCAGGAAAGGCTCAGAGGTTCTCATTACACGTCTGTGCTCTGTGGCCAACCTAGTAGGTCTAGAATCTTGAAGATCCATTTCTTGAGAGGTGAGTGAAGCTGTAAAACATGACCCAGGTGTCTGGAAGAGGACCTTCAAAGACCGTCCGCTAACTAGTTTCCTCACCCACAGGCGTAACTATCACAGCCAAACTGGTTAGGAGTGCAGTTTACACGGGGAGGCCACTGGGTGGGTGTAGGTTGAACTTGAGCCTGTGGTGGGAGGAGGTCTGGCTAAGCCGGTCAACTGCTCCTTTGGGCCAGGGCTGAGACACAGCTCTCCAGATGCTCACCCAAATTCTTCTGTCCAATGCTGAAAACCTCTTTTTAAATCAGAAAGCCTCTGCTCAGGCAAAGAGCTTATGGAAAGTACCAGCCTTCCTCTTTTTCCTTCTGTGGCTTCTCAGTGTTTCCATTTCTAGAAGGGATGCCTTTCTATCATAATCCAGAACACAATGCCAGTAGGAAAACAAACCGAGGACTTAAGGGAAGCTATAGGAAGCCTCCTGGGGCTAGAGAATCTTGCTCACACTTGACCAACTAGTAATTTGTTTAGGAAGCATCTTATTGAATGTGTGGCATCCTTCACACCTAAAATGTTTCTACTGCACTGTTTTAGGCTCGGGATGAAAGAGGCCTCGCCTAAATGTGCTCCTTAGTTTCAGTGAAACAAAGACCCCTGCCCCTCCCCAACGAGATTTGCCAGAGACGGCAGTGTGGGTGGGCCATGGCAGAACTTCCCCCATTGGGTTTCAGTGGCTGCCACGAGCACAGTGTGGCAATGATGCCACCTATCCATCCGTTCCTTAAGGATTGGACTGGCCCTCTTGTGCCTCTGGTGTCATAGCCTTCAGCCTGGGACTCTCTAACCATGGGCCACATCTAGTCCACACAGGGCTTTGGTGCACCTCTGGAAAGGTGGCCCTTCCTCGAGGTGCCTGGAGCCCAGTGGCAGGGCATATGGCTTGGCCAGCAGAGGGTGGGCTGGATTTCAGCTCCTACCTGTTCCCTCCAGCCTGTGCCCTGTGCAGGGTGCATTTATACAGCTACGCCCCGTGCCTCTGCTCGACCCAGCAGAGTTGCCCAGAGCACTCGTTCTCTGGGGATTGAATGATGGGCAGAGACGCGGAGATGCCGAAGGCAAAGGGCAGGCCTGGGGCTGGCCTCGCTTGACCCCCAACCAGTCCTTTCTGCTGCAGACCTATCAGGCGACAGGAACCGGAGCTGCAGGGCCTCCAATGTGGCTCACAAGGCCAATCCCTCCAGGTGAGTCGGACCTTGGGGAGGACAGACCGGTGTTGGGGGGTTGGGGGGGGAGGCAGGCGAGGATAACACAGCGTGGCAACTGATTTGCACCTGCTGCTCTTTAGCTGCATGTCGTTGGTTCTTGTTCTCCACCTGAACTGTGTAGCTTCAATGTGACCACGTGGTTTCTTTCAGAACAATATAGTTTCGGACTCTTGAACATAAATAGCAAAAATGCCCTCTCATGATGTTAATTGAAAAGGAGGATCTACCCTAAGGGGAGAGCAATGTTGCATGCATGAAGGGTGAGACATGGCACCCTCAGCAATAGTCCGGAATGTCTTTGGGACTTTGTCTCTGTCTCTGATCCACTGCTCTCATGTGTGTTTGCTTCCTCTCTCTCTCTCTCTGCACTGCCCTTTTCTGTTTCGTTGCAGCCACTTCTAGCTCCGGAGTTTATGTCTCCCCTGTTCAAGAGGCCATCCAGTCTGAACACTGGATCCTCCTGCTCTGGGTCCATGTTAGTTTCTGAGGCAAGGGCTCAGCCCCGCTTGGTCAGACCACCAGCCCGGGTCCAAACAGGCGTGGGCTGGAGAACACGGGCACTCTGAAGGCACTTGGTGGCCAGGAGCTACTGGGACTAGGTGGGGTGCGGGCAGGGCAGAGGGACAGATCCCAGGAATGGGGATCCTGAGCACGGAAATGAAAGGTGGTTTCTTTTCAGTCGACATGAAGTCTGTCTGCGATTCCTTCCGGGATGTCCATTCTCATAATCTGCATACTGATCACAGGCTTGGGGATAATCTCTATAATTTGTCACTTGTCCAAAAGGCGGAGAAGCCAGAGGAATAGAAGGGGTAAGTGGCCATTGGGGTGGGGATTAAGGAAAATGAAAGGGCCAAGGAACAACTTTCACACGAGTGAACGTGCCCCTCATCTGTTGCCTGGACCCATGGAGGCCAATGCAGTCAGCCCATAGACAGGGGTAGATTCTGCTTCATGGTGACAAAGGCCCTGTAAGAGGTCACAGAGAGGACACAGTAGCCTTGGTAAGTGGAGGTATGTGTAGACTAGGGAGGAGGGAGGCCCGGAGATGGTCACACCACGGGTCCCAGTGTGTGCGAGGGCCACCTGCCCCCCCAGCACACAAGCTTTGGGAGGCAGCCTTACTCTTTGAAACTTTTTGTTCATCTGGAGGGACTTACCAAAGGACCTCTGGGGCCACTGGGTAAGCATAGAAAAGTCTCCTTGAAAAGGGTCAGGAGCAGAAGAGGACAGGCCCATGGCCTCAACTGTAGTCTTAAGCCAAGGGAGGAATAGCCCTTAAGCTTTGTGTCTCCTGCCCTTGGGCAATTACAGGTAAAGGCCCAGCTAGAAGCCAGAGAACCAGTCAAGCTCCTTCTGTGATCCCCACACCTCTGGTAAGTTCCTTCCTTGGCTCTTCCTGGGCCCTGCGCCCCACAGCCACCTGACTGAGGGATCTCCCTTCCTAGACAGAGAACAGGAAGTTTGTTCAGCAGGAACTGTGTGGATCTGGGCACCTTTCCTTTGGGGCAGCATCAGAAAAACCAAAATTCTTAAGGCAACCGTGGGGTGGTTCTGCTAACCCCTCAAGTGGACACAGGCTAGAAAGAACATCGTATACAAGTGCCACTGCTTGGCCAGTAGGGTTTCTTTATTTTAATTTTCTTTAGGTTTATGCTCAGAAGACACAGAAGTACCTTGGGCAGTGGAGAGACTGTAGGCATAGGTACAAAATAGACTCCCCCCTCCTGTGGGTGTGGAAGTGCAGAAAAACATTTCAGAGAATGATGGAAAACACAGGCGCGCACATGCACACACGTGCACGTGTGGCAACACCTGCTACGGAAGCACAAGGGTAACACCAGAGGAATCTGAGAGTCACAGTTAAGGCTGTGAGGTCTCCTAGTCTCTCTGTGATAACGTGGCCCCAGGTGGAGCAGGAGCCCTAAGAAATCAAAGCCATGGCTCCATTTTGTCCTCTTAGAGCTTTGGGAACCACGGAGGTGAAGAATATAGACAAGACAACATCTTTCTCAGTTCTACCCAAGACTGTTCCCTTCGGGACCCAATTGTATTCTAGGTTTTTTGCTAAGACAGACAACGTCACCGCCTTAAGGCATGATCTTGGGTAACTTGTCGTTTCTCTGGGCCTGTTTTCGTCTCTAGCGATTGAGGACTCCATTCTCATACTCCCCACGAGCTTTTAATTCATACATTCATTCATTCTTTCAAGCACAAGGACCGTGCTAGATGCTGGGGATACAAAGATGAGCGAAAGACATAGCATCTGTCTTCATGGCACTTATAAGGTAGAGTGGGAGGAAGACAAACTATCACACAGATGAAAAATGTGTCAGCTAGCATAAGGACGGTACAGGAGAAGCACATGGTGTCGTGGAAGTTGAGGCAGCGGAATCCAACCCCCTTCCCTTGTAGCCAGGGGTGGTGCAACCTGTTTTAGCCCCAGCCTGCTTCCTCACACTCAGCCAGTTGAAACATGGAAGCTGGAATCAAGGGCCCTTCTGGCTTTGACGTTCCTGGGCTTTGAAGGGGTCCGGTTGCATTATATCACTGAAGCTCGGTGGGAGGTGAATGCAGGCCCCATGTGCCAAGCATCCCTACTGACTGACCAATGGGCTTTGAAGCAATGACAGCTGATTTCTTCCCTGAAGACATACTTTGGTGTTTAGGCCCCGTAAAGCCACCAGGAGAGAGTTTGCAACTTCTGTGGCAGAAACCATTCGGCAGAGGTAGGCAACACATCTCAACTCCATTTCCTTTGTCTATTCCCCACAAAATAGACGACTCTTTGAAGCCCTCCTCCTGGTGTCCTGGCTCCAAAGAAAATGGCTCGTCCTGAACAGACATGACTGAAGATCTCTTTCATTTAGTTTATAAATAAAGTGATGCTGCCAGAGTCACCATGACGACTGGCCCACACCTTGGGGATGGATTGTGATCTCTCAGGTGTTCCGAAGGCCAACCCCCCCCCCCTCCCCCCAGGTTGCCGGCGCTGGCTTGCAGCTAGGTAAGAACAGTATTAGCCACGGGAGCTGTGCTAGGCCATGCCAGAGCAAGGCTGCCCCCGCGGTTGACAACATCTCAAGATCTTAGTTTCCACACCCTCGGCTAGCTGCCAGGTGAAGAGAGGGCAGCATCTTGGTCAGGGGATCAGGAGATCCCTTGTGTTTTATTGGTTCACCCATGAACTCCTCACTGGTGTTGAATAAACTCTGAGGCATGACTAACGTCTCCTGGGATATCACTGGAAATGGATTTCTGGGAAAGTTTAAACTATGACATTGCAATATCTGCTTCTACATTGGTATTACACCCTGTCCTACCCCCATGAGGCGAAATCAGCATTTCTCAGATCTTCTTGGTGAAAAGGTGGTCCTCTGTGGGAAACCGCCACCAGACTGAACGGATGCTGCCCTTGACCGGTGAGAAGCCGAGGCGTGGTGGGTGAAATATTCGGTCAAACCAGGAAACACAAATCAAGACCAAGGCATTGGCAGCCATGGGTGCAAGTGAAGCTATACCGTCATTAACGGCAGAATTACCTAAGCTCTCAGCAACACCTGCACGTCTGCACCTTCTCTCCCCATATAAAGTCTTTTCCTACAATTTCAGGGGGTTCCCAGGGGCTCCCCATCACCGCCTCTGCTGCCCTCATAAAAACCCTGCTCTTCTGGTATCTTGCAGTAGGGTGCCGGCCAGTGTCAGCGCTCAGGGTAATCAGCAGTTCTGAGGTCAGTGTGGAGCGGGGGCAGGGAGAATGGCTTGTGCCACGATTCTGCACGTGCCCCGCACATTTAGGTCCAGGCTTTCACGGTGTCTTCCACCCAAACCCCTCTGTCGGTGGGCAGCTCAACGCTACCCAGAAGCCCGATGGGAAGGGGCAGGGGTGTGGGGACCATCCGTTTCCTGCCATCCTCCCTGTGTCCTTGTGGCCAGACCCCCTCCCTCCCAGAGTCTCAGAGCAAACAGTGGCAAAAGCGTTGCCTTTTCCCTCATCTACAAAACAACTCCAGGCCCTCCTCCGTGGCCACGTTCAAGCACAAGCCTGCCGATTCTACAAATAGCAATCCAGTCTGGGCCCCGTGGGGCCTCTTACTGCACGAGGCAAGACAGCAGGCAACAATCTTCCGTGACAGATGAAGACATCTATCGCTATTCTTGGAAGACGTATACTTATGAATCTGGAGAGCCATTTCCCTGAGAATCCTACAGGTTGGCTCTGATTCCATGAACCAGGGTTCTAGAGCCTTTTTTTCCCTCCCGTCCCTGGCACTGACCTTTTGAATCTCTGGTCAATTACTTAATGGCTCATTTCATCCAGCAAGACCCGGTGCACACCAGTTTTCACGACAGGGAGACAAAACCCAAAACTTTGTAAACGTATGGCTCTGCTACTAAGAATGGGGAAGCTTCAAGAAAAAAGCAAGAGCAATTAATGTGATACTTCATGTCCAAGTGGGTGGCCCTGGGACAATGCTTACTCCTCCTCTTGGAGCCATGTAAAAAGCACTGGCTCTCGACTGGAAAGCTGAGGTGGCTTCTAGCTTCACAGGTCTGTAGAATTGTTTGCTGTCAGCCTCGAGTCTGGGAATGGGTGACAGCTAGAGAGACCTCCCTGAGGTGCTCCCCACAGCCAACGACAGAAGGGCCTCGACTGCCCTCCCGGGGCTGGCCACTCTGCTGTGCTGTGGCCTCTGCACAAGACTCGCCCCCAAACCGTCTTTCTCCTCGGTTTGTTTGCTCCCAAACTGGGCCCACTCTTCCACTGCCTTCTCAAAATCCAGCTGTCAGTGGATGCTAGGGTGGCTCAGGTGAAGCGTTCGGCTTCGTGGTTTGTGCGTTCGAGCCCTGAATCAGGCTCTATACGCTGACAGCGTGGAGCCTGCTTCAGATCCTCTGTCTCCCTTGCTCTCTGCCCCTCCCTCTCTCTCTTTCTTAAAAATAAATAAACACTTATTTTAGGGGCGCCTGGGTGGCTCAGTTGGTTAAGTGTCTGGCTTCAGCTCAGGTCACGATCTCGCAGTCTGCGAGCTCGAGCCCCGCGTCGGGCTCTGGGCTGATGGCTCGGAGCCTGCAGCCTGCTTCCAATTCTGTGTCTCCCTCTCTCTCTGCCCCTCGCCCGTTCATGCTCTGTCTCTCTCTGTCTCAAAAATAAATAAAACGTTAAAAAAAAATTTTTTTTTAAATGAACGCTTATTTTAAAAAATCCAGCTCTCAGGAGCCACTGCTCCATCTCAGAATGCACACGCTCTCAATTAGGTCACCTGACTTTCCCTTGCTAGTTTCTCTGCCATTCTATCTGCTCTGGGTGGGCCAGCTTGGCGTGCAGGCAAGATGTCAGGAATCGGAAGTTGGAAGACTTGGATTTAAATGTTGCTCTGCGGGGCACCTGGGTGGCTCAGTCGGTTAAGCATCCGACTTCGGCTCAGGTCACGATCTCGCGGTCCGTGAGTTCGAGCCCTGCGTCAGGCTCTGGGCTGATGGCTCAGAGCCTGTTTCCGATTCTGTGTCTCCCTCTCTCTCTGACCCTCCCCCGTTCATGCTCTGTCTCTCTCTGTCTCAAAAATAAATAAACGGTAAAAAAAAATTTTTTTTTAAATAAAATAAAATAAATGTTGCTCTGCCGCTTACTAGATGCGAGACATTGGCTAAATTGATTTCTTTGAATGTTAATTTTCCTACCTCAGTTTCTTACAATATTACCTAATGTATTTTTTAAAGCTTATTTAAGAGAGAGAAAGAGAGCGAGGGAGGGGCAGAGAGAGAGGGAGAGAGAGACAATCCCAAGCAGGTTCTGCAATGTCAGTGCAGAGCCTGATGCAGGGCTCAAGCTCATGAAACATGAGATCATGACCTGAGCCAAAACCAAGGGTCAGATGCTTAACTGACTGAGCCCCCCAGGCACCCCTTACCTAATGTTTTTTTAAAAGAGATTTGTGGAGGCTGCTTGCCTCCCATTCTTGCTTCCTTTGCTGCAGACTGAGCTCCATTAGGGTAACACTCCTCAATGATACCCCAACAGAGAAGAAGTGACCTATCTGATGTGAGTCTATGGGTGGGACGCTGGGTGTACCCGCTCTGCCCTTCCTCTTCTTTTTTTCTTTTAATTTTTTAAGTTTATTTATTCTTGAGAGATAGAGAGAGACAGAGAATGAGCGGGGGCGGGGGGAAGAGAGGGGGAAACACAGAATCCAAAGCAGACTCCAGGCTCTGAGCTGTCAGCACAGAGCCTGACACGGGGCTCCAACCCACAAACCGCGAGATCATGCCCTGAGCCAAAGCCGGACGCTTAACTGACCTAGCCACCCAGGCGCCCCTTCCTCTTCCTTTTTTAACCGGCAAGGGAAAGTCTGGGTGCAGCTTTCAAAGAGCACATGATCTCTTCTGCAACTCCTGGGGGCAGCTGAGCCACTGGTTGGGATGTGGGGAGGGGAGGGGACTTGCCCAATTCTCTGACGACACACTTTCTCTGTGTTCTCCAGCACTACGTTTGTAATAAAGGTGGTTACTTTGTTCTTTCTCTGCTGAGTCCTCTTGTTTCTCAGTTGGTTCAGAATTCAGGTGGAGACGGGAGCACTGGGTATCAGGTCCCCTGAAGATCCTCATCAAGGTAAATGAAGAACTTCAAAAGTCACAGAAAGGATCTGGCACCTGGGTGGCTCAGTCGGTTAAGCGTCCGACTTCGGCTCAGGGCATGATCTCGAGGTTCAAAGGTTTAAGCCCCACATCAGGCTCTGTGCTGAAAGCTCGGAGCCTGGAGTCTGCTTCGGCTTCTGTGTCTCCCTCTCTCTGCCCCTCCCCTGCTCATGCTCTGTCTCTGTCTCTGTCTCTCTCTCTCTCTCAAAAATAAATAAAAACATTTAAAAAAAAAAAAAAAGGTACCGAAAGGCTTTTAAGGGACAATACCTCCTCCCACCCTTACTCCTCGGTCCCTCAGTTATCAAGCTCCCAGGGGAGCAATCACTAAGACCAGTTCATGGTGTTTTCTTTCAGAGACTAGATGTGCACAAATACAGGTGCGCACCCGTGCAGGCACACATGTGCATACACACACACACACACACACACACACACACACACACGTTCTCTACTGGACATGAATAGAGTGTATTCAGAATTCTGTTCTGTAGCTGGTACTTTTCATCTAACATAACTTGGAAATCTTTTTTTTCTTCAAACATAGAGTGGCTTCCTTCTTTTTAATGGCTACGTTGTACTCCATTAGCCAGTCCCCTCTTCAACAGACACTGAGGGTTTTCTCCATCTCTCACTATTTCAGATCATTGATGATAATGGAAAAACGGGCAAACTCCGGAGCCAGCCTCCGTAGGTGTGAGCCTCAGCGCCCCTACTTACTTAGCAGTGTGAACTCGGGCAAGTTACTGAGCCTCTCGGAGCCTCCCTTTCTGTTCTAAAATGGGAACAGTAAAACTGTCACCTCCTAGTGTTTTGTGAGGCTTCCATGAACACGTGCCAAACACTTAGAATACACTTCGAGTATAACAAGCCTTGCTAAGTGTTAGGCGATCTTATGAACTGCGATTTCAACTACATAGGCGACTTTCCATAGGATGTGTTCGCAGCAATAGATTTTTTTTTTAATATAAAATTTGTTGTCAGATTGGTTTCCATACAACACCCGGTGCTCATCCCAACGGTGCCCTGCTCAATGCCCATCACCCGCTTCGCAGCAGCAGATTTTAAAACGTCACCAGCTCTTGCCAAATTGCCTCCGTAGCAATTGTATGTGTGCCTTGGGTCTCCACAGTCCTGCCCAAGCTGTTTGTTAGCAAACTTTCTGAAGGTCGCCAACGTCACTGACAGAAAAGATCTAATTGTAGTTTTAACTACTGTTTCTCTCATTACGAGTAAACTTGCGTACCTCTTCATATGTTTCAACAAGCCACTACATTTCCTTTTCTGTGACCAACAGACCTATCCTTGGTCTTCTATTTTCTCCTGAGTTGCTGATTTCTTCCCTGTTGACTTAATATATTAGGAGCCCTAATATATTCCGGAGCTCTTAATATATTAAGAAAATTAGCCTTTTGGCTATAAGGTGCTTTGCAAATATTTTCCAAGCTTGGCATTTTGAATAGTATTTTGTAAGCCCAGTTAATCAGTCTTTTCTGGTTTACTGGCTCCAGGTCATACATTTGAGGCATGCACCACTATGTTTTAAAAATTCTCCTATATATTCTTCTAGTACTTTAAAGTTTTTTATTTATTACTTTAATTTTTTTAAATGTTTATTTATTTTGAGAGAGAGAGAGAGCGTGCACCTGTGTGCGAGCAGGGGAGGAGCAAAGAGAGGGAGAGAGAGAATCCTAAGCAGCCTCCACACGGTTAGCACGGAGCCCACGAACCGTGAGATCATGTCTTGAGCTGAAATCAAGAGTCGGACCCTCAACCGACCAAGCCATCTAGGCGCCCTTCTTCTAATACTTTTATAATGTTTTTACAGTTAAATTTTTTATGTATCTTGAATTTATTATGATTTAAGAAGGGAGGTGTGGATTCTGGTCTTACTTTCATCCATATGGCTACCTACCTGTCTAAACACCGTTTATGAATTAACCAATTTCACCCAAATGACTGGATACGTTATCTTCATCATACTCTAAATTTCTTCATGGATTTTGATCTTTTTTTAGTCTTTTTACTCTATCCCATTTGTTTATTCATGAACCAGGAACATGTTTTAGTCCATCATGCTTGATAAAATAATACTTTTAGTTAGCTGTGAGGACTAGCCTTCCCAGATTACCTTTATTTGCTTCTTTGTATAGATTTTCCTGGATTTACTTTCTTGTTTATTATCTATACAGGAACCTCACTGAGTGAAAAATAATCTTATTGGTATTTTTACTGGGATTATATATGGGATTATCCATTAGGATTTAGGGGAGTTAACATTTAATCCTTAGTTCCATGTAATATTGCCTGGCATATCTTTTATGCTATAGCAAGAAGGTGGTTTGAATAGCACTTTACACAACAGGGACTTTGTATTTATGTAAAACTGGAACGTATGAAGTACCTAAGTAGATGCCATCTCACTTATTCTCACACTAAGAGGTAAGTATTATTCTGTTTTCAAGATGAAGCAGTTGAAGCTTTGAAAAGTTTAACAACACACTTGGGGCACTTGGGCGGCTCAGTCCGTTAAGCATCCGACATGGGCTCAGGTCATGATCTCAGGGTTCATGAGTTCAAGCCCCAGGTCGGGCTCTGTGCCAATAGCTCGGAGCTTGGAACCTGCTTCGGATTCTGTGTCTCCCTCTCTCTCTGCCCCTCCCCTGCTCACGCTCTGTCTCTCTCCCTTTCAAAAATAAACATTTTAAAAAATCAAAAAAAAAAAAAGTTTCACATACTTACCCAAAAGAATGCAGCTAGTTGGTGCAGAGCTTGAGACCTGTGCCCCAATCAATCCTGAACTTGATCTAGAGTCCCTTAGTTAGGCTTCTGGCTGTGCATGAGCTCTGCGTCTTTGGAGGTGACGGGGACAGACAAATGCATGATGCAGGAGGGGCTGGCTTTGCAGGGGGTTTGCTTTTATTTGTAATTCTTGCTAACTTGCCCAGTTGGTTGACTTCTCCCAAACTGATCAGCGGCCCTGAGTGAACACTCTTTGTGCCATGAGCTCTGTACTACCACACTCGTTGAAAGGGGACGAGCGAGGCAGTCTCAGCCCTTGAGGGGCTATCAGACTGTCCGTTCAAGCGGCTGGGCCAGCAATCTTTTCTCAGGCCAAGGGAAAGATGGGCCCTTGGTCTTCAAACATGCTGGCTAACATGGCCAGATCACACCCCAACAACTCCACTGTAGTCTGGTCAGGCTGTGGTCCCAAATTTGTCCAAAGGGAAAGTGATTATATAAAGACGGAGCTGAGATAAGAGGGACTGGCGTCAAGCCTCACTGGAAAGGTCGGGTGAGTTTGTCACTTTGATCTGAGAGTAGACAACCGGATCCAAGCCTGCAGAATGTTTCTCAGTCAGGTAATGATTCTTTTCTTCTGCGATTTGGAAAGTCATGCTAGCATAGGTGAGTGCTTCCTCTGGGGATGAAAGCTGCAGAGGAAGGAGGAGGAGGCAGAGGAGTGAGTGAGTTGGATTTGGAGGAAGGTGTCTCTTTAGAAGCCATTTGGAAGCTGTGGTCACAGAGGACCAAAGAGATCAGAAGAACCCTTCCAAGATGCACTTGCCCAGGGTCCCGGAAACAACGTGGTCATCTTACCTTGGCCGGAGAATCTTGGCCAGAGTGAGGATCGAAGGGAGGATCCAGGGCGCAGGGACTAGAGTGACCTGCCTCAGGTGCCAGGAGAGAGAGGGACAAGTCTCAGCAATGGGGTCTGGAAGAATAGGAAGGCTTTCCCTGCAGGCTGGGGTGAAGGCTGGGTGTTGGAGGTGGGAAGCGTGGAGGGTGGGAGGGCAGGTGGAGAAGTTTGGGGATTCAGGTCCTCAGTGTGCAGACAGGGTGAGCTCCCTGGGTTCTACTCCCCCCTCAGAGCCACGTCTGTTCTCAACGGCTGGGCAGTGAGAGCCGTGCCGTCTCTCAGAGACCACTTACGTTTCCTGTAGCTCTTTATGACGAAGAAGATAAGGGCCAACAGCAGCAGCGTGATCAGGACCCCGGCAAAAAAGGCCAAGAGCAAATACTGTATGCTGTTTTGGCAAAGAAAGGGAGGAGACGGACCACTGGACCTTCCGAAGGCCTTTGCCAGAGGCCAGAAGGTCCTCTTTCCCACCCGTGCATAAATCCCTGCAATAGCTGCCATGTTGGTTAGGTGACTTTCACTCTTACCCACTGCTTTTCAGCATTTTGCTTTTGGGTTCCAGAACTATTTGAGGCCTCAGTGAAAACTGTGGGCTCTCTTCCCTCCCTGAAATCTTCATAGGTACCCCCCCAGAGCAGATTTCATGTATCCGCCGAGGGGATTCATGGATCTCTTGAGGGATCTCCCCTCCCTGGGCAACCTAGGGTTAAGAACCACACTCTGAAAATAAAAAAAACCAGTTCAGTTCTTCAGCTGTTTCTGGTCCCTTTTCCCCAGACCGCCCTCCTAAGTTCCTCCTAAGTCACCCTCCCAAGCTGGCAACGCAAAATCCGGGGCCTTGGGGTTCCAGACGAAATGGGCGGAGCACTTACTTGGTGCGCTCCCAGAAGGAGAACGGAGGTGTTGGGGCTACTGTGTTGGTGTTTTGTTCGTCTGTGAGAGAACAGAAAGGGGATTAGTGTCCCTGTCCCGTCTCATGAATGTCCCCAGGCGCCCCTCCCTATGCAAGCAACCCGTGGAGATAAATGCTGGGGGTGCTACACTCTGCAATAGGGGAGGGGTGCCTGAGCGGCTTAAGTGTCCGACTTTTGGTTTCAGCTCAGGTCACGATCTCACAGTTCAGGAGTTCGAGCCCCGCTTCCGGCTGAGCGCAGAGCCTGCTTGGGATTCTGTGTCTCCCTATCTCTCTGCCCCTCCCCTGCTGATGTTCTCTTCCTGTCTCTCAAAAATAAATAAACATTTAAAAAAAAAAAAAAAAAGAAGAGAACAGTGTTTCCTAGATCCTCGATCCTTTCATGTGAAAATTAGAGTTGGAACTTAAAAAACAATCAGCTTAGGGGCACCTGGGTGGCTCAGTTGGTTAAGCCTCCGACTTCTGGTCATGACTCACAGTTTGTGAGTTCGAGCCCCGCGTCAGGCTCTGTGCTGACAGCTCGGAGCCTGGAGCCTGCTTCAGATTCTGTCTCCCTCTCTCTCTGCCCCTCTGCCACTCATGCTGTCTCTCCTTCTCTCTCTCAAAAATAAACATTAAAAAAACAAACAAAAAACCCCATCAGCTAAACCAATGAAAGAGAAGCCTAGCGTTTTTGTAGTCCCATGTGTCCCTTTGACAAACAAACAAACAAACCTCTCCTGTGGCCCCTCAAAGATTTAATAGGACCCCTAGGAGATATGCTCCCTGGGACTTAAGCCAACAATCTCAAGGCCAGGGAGTAGAGAACCAAAAGCAAAACCCAGAACTAGCATTTCCCAATGTCTTGGGGAACTTGGCCTTGTAAACTGCTACCTATTTTAGTTTGTTCCTTTGTTTGCAGGGCAGCTTTTAACAGTGACTAGCCAAAGGCAGCGACAGGGCAGGGTCTTAATGCCTGCACCATAAATAGGGGACCAGGAAGAGAAGGGAAGTGTATTGCCATAAACTATCCAGCCCGTCTGGTACTGAGCACAGAGACATGCTTTACTCAAATTGGGAGGACCAGATTGTTCTCTCTGGTTCCCCTTTTCTCTCTTCCTGTCATTAGATTCTGCATCAAGGTAAAATTGATGGTGGTGATGCCAGTCCAGATTAACTCAGCAGTGGGGCAGGTAATGCTTCCTGCCCTGGACTTACCGTTGTTGCATTCAGGTTTGGAATGACCTCCTCCCATGCCGTCTTCCCCTGAGAATAAAAAAGATTCCTCTTAGAAAGCCTGGAAAGGAAAGGCAACAAAGGGGCAAACTCTGAGAGTGTGATTTTAATATCAGAGCGGTAGCAATGAGAGAGAGGCAAGTCAGGGTGGGTGTTCTGGTGAGGCCAGGGGTCACAGACTTCATATGGTATGGTTACCACACCTCAGCAACTAGTCCTCAGCTTTGCACGTCCGGAATTAATCTTAGCGGAGCGCCAAGAATAGGCTGATTGGTCCAGAACTGACTCACAAGCAAGTAACTCACAGGAGACTGATGTAGACACTGAAACGACATAAGGAACATGTTGTGTCACTAGTGTGTTCTATCAGAACATATAAGAAAGTCCGTTAAAACCAGTTTTTCTTGGTAAACATTGAATCGAACTAAGTATGAGAGAAGATGAAAGCATGACTTTAAGACTGAACGTCATATAGGTCTGATGTATTTGCCTTACTCCTCCCTGGCGGTGCTGGGTAAGCTTGGACCCATTTTTTTCTTCAAGGTCCTTCCTCTAGGCTGTATCAGAGCTTTTATTCTGTCCACATATTGTCTTTCCAAGTGTGTCAGTGTCCTTATCTAGGTTATGGTTCTGCTTGTTATGTGAAACTTTCTGTATTTTCTCTTTTATTTATTTGTACTAAAAAGATAAAGTACCTAAAAGCAGCAGAGTAAAATAACCCCAAATCCCACTACCAATTATTAATATTTTAGTGTATTCTTTTTAGTTATACTTCCATGCATTTGCCTAAAATCTGGTTGAGCCTTCTTCATGTCTCCTTTTTTGTTATTTTTACTAAGTTTTTTTTTAATCATAAACATCCCTCCCATGCCACTCAAAACTCTCCATAAGCATTTTTAGTGGTGATAGGCCTTTCTGCTACAGCTATGTACTATAGTGTGCTTAACCAGTTTCTTCACTGATAAAAATGGTTTCCACTTTTCTTTATATAAAATAATAAAACAATTTTAGAAGACCACAGTTCTACTTCATATTGAGACATGCCCTGACAAGAATTTTTGGCTCTCCTTATACCTGGTGTACTTTAAGGTCATGTATTTAGACAACAAATGTCATCAATTATTTGTGTTTAATTGTTCAGCTTTCAAAAATGAATGAATTTCCAAGTCCTTGAACATGGGGAGGGTCGGGAGAAGGATACCTCATCGCCATGTACCAGTTACAACCGCAACAGCAACATTAAGTGCCTTACAATTGGCCAAATAACGTAACCTAGGATAATAAGAAAAGTGCCGACAGGAAAATTTGGTGAGAGTTCTGAGACACGAGATATAGGAAGCCCACTATTACAGCAGAATCACCGGTGATAACAATTTTTCTAGCATTTGTTGCTCCTTTTCTAATTTAAAAGTCAACAGTGGTTTTTGTAGAGCACCATAAAATATTTAGTACAGAGTATTTTTGAAATATTGAAATATGTGTCTGCCCTAAAAAGACTCTGATCCCCTAGGGATTTATACTGAACCTTACCACTGGGGAGATGAGAGGGAGAGGATCCGGATCCGTAGGATTCTGTAAAATCTTAATCTTCACTTGAATGGCTCTCAATTTACCACCATCCACAAAGAAATGTCCCTGTTGCCACCTTTAAAATATTTTGGGCCACCCCACCCTGAAAGACAAAACCCTCACACACAGTGCTGCGGGGAAATAACTACTTACAGATCCAGGCCAAGAAAAGCAGGAAACACATTTCCATTTGAAAACAACACTCCAAACAAACATTTGACAGAGCATAAATTAAAATAGAAACAGCTTTCTACTTTCCCACATTTTCCCCCGGGGAAGAATCTTACTGATTGCCACAAATTCTACCAACTAACTGCAGCTACTCAAAATACAACCCTTCCCCCACCAAATAAAATTAAACAGAAAAAAAAAAAAAAAAGGATAGCAACCACTAAAAATTAGATGACATTTTCTTTTGGTGAATGATTATTTCATCTAGATTAAAAGCATGGGAGTAAAGGCATTACCTTCTAAGAAAAAGTCCGGTCACAAGACGCCAATCGTGTAAGACTGAACTTTTCATTTGTTTCCGTGACTTAGTACTACTTTTCAGAAATGACGAAACGATTACTGCTATTGCCGCCATCAGGCTGTATGTCGCAAAGATCTTATCTGAACCTGAGGGCAGACTTCCTCTTTGAGGCCAACACTATATATATATATATAAACTTTTAATTGTTTTTTATAAGAGCATATATTTTTGAATCCCATAAACAGCTTCTTTTGTATCTTTTGACACACGAACACCAGAATGTAGGGGATTAAGACAAGTTTATTTCTAATGAAGTGTTTCTTATGTATGTAACCACCATGCTAGATAAGGTGGAGGTCACAGCAGGATGATATTATCGCTGCCACCAAGCATCTTAAAATCTCATTTGTTCTAACCAGAAAGATGAGGTCGATAAGGAGAAACGGAGAGCACTATCAAGGGTGAAGGGCCGGCTGGCTGGGCACACATGAAATGTGTTGACAGTTATGGCGATCCCTTCAAAGGGAAGACGAATCATTTATTTCTTTTTAAAGTTCACTTTTTTATTTTGAGAGAGAGAGAGAGAGCACAAGCGGGAAGGGGCAGAGAGAGAGGGAGAGAGAAAGGATCCCAAGCAGGCTCTGCACTGTCAGCGCGGAGCCAGATGCAGGGCTGGAACTCACAAATCGTGAGACCATGACCTGAGTGGAAACCAAGAGTCAGATGCTTAACCAACTGAGCCATCCAGGCACCCCACGAATTATTCCTTTATAAACATGTATTCATAACATAATGTTAATAAAGTACCCTGCCTCTTATTTTTTTTTTATATTTTTTAATGTTTATTTTTGAGAGAGAGCACAAGTGGGGGAGGGGCAGAGACAGAGAGAGAGGCACAGATTCTGGAACAGGCTCCAGGCTCTGAGCTGTCAGCACAGAGCCCGACGTGGGGCTTGAACCTATGAACTGAGAGATCATGACCTAAGCCAAAGTCGGATGCTCAACCAACTGAGCCACCTAGGCACCCCTAAAGTACTCTCTGCCTCTTAAAAGGGGTAGTAAAAAGTAGAGGGAAGATGAATTTAGAAAAATAAACATAAGGATCTAGAAATATTATCCAAAATGGAATTTATGAAAGATGTACTATTATGAATTCACAGATATTTAAGAAATTTGGAGCATGGCAATTTCTAAGAACACCGCCAAGGTTCTGGTCACTCTTGTATTTTGTGTTTGACATTATAAGAAAACAACACCTTCAGAGTGAAATCTGATATTTAAAGGGTTCAAGAAGTGTGAAAAAAGAAAATAGCCCCTGAAATTATTACTTTTTAGGTATCTTTTTTTTTTCAAAAGAATGTCCTCAATTTTGTAGTTTATGGAAAATAAAGCAAGAATTCTCATGCTTATGAGGCTAAAGCAATCAAAGAAAGAGAGGGCTCAGTCGATTATCCTCTTAGTATAACTCAAAGAAACTATTGAAATAGAGGAAAAACACCTTTTTAAAAAAAATTTTTTTAATGTCCATTTAAAAAAAATTTTTTTTACATTTATTTATTTTTGAGAAACAGAGTGAGACAAAGCAATAGAAGGGGAGGGGAAGAGAGAGAAGCAGACACAGAATCTGAAGCAGGCTCCAGGCTCTGAGCGAGTGGTCAGCACAGAGCCTGATGTGGGGCTCGAACCACAAACTGTGAGATCATGACCTGAGCTGAAGTCGGTCGCTCAACCGACTGAGCCACCCAGGTGCCCCTTAATGTTCATTTTTGAGAGAGAGACAGACAGAACGCAAGTGGGGGTGAGGCAGAGAGAGAGACACACACAGAATCTGAAGCAGGCTCCAGGCTCTGAGAGGTCAGCACGGAGCCTGACTCGGGGCTTGAACTCACAAACCGTGAGACCATGACCTGAGCCAGAGTCAGACGCCCAACCAACTGAGCCACCCAGGTGCCCCAAAAAACACCTTTAACTTGGAATTACTATCTCTGGATTGTTAATCAAGAAATGCACACTATTTTTTTTTTTTTTGGTATAGTATTTGAAAACAATAAACATTTGATAGTTTGGAAAAATATATAAAATATTAATACATATAATCACTAACAAAAAAATAGTGAACTGGGTGCAGTGGATATTTCAGAGAACAGGGCAGAAAATCTCGTGAGGCCTACCATCTAACTGAGAAGAGAGATGGTAAGAAAACAACAGACTGATTACAGATTGTGTTGAGGGCCATGAAGGAAAGAAGCTGAGTACCATGCTAGAGAGTAAATGATGGGAGAATGTCATTAGATGAAATGGATGACCGGGGATGGTCTGTCCAAGGAACAAGCACTGAGGACAAGAGGACGGGAAAGATGGTTCCAGGCAGAGGGCAGAGCAACTTGTGGGCCTGGAGAAAGGAAGAGCTGGCGGAATGGGCAGAGCTGGTGAAATCAGGCCAGGCTTTGCACAGGTACACCTGGAGCTGGGGCTCTGGGCCTAGATGGGGTTTGATGGAGGGGGCAGAAACGAACCGGAACCGTGTATAAAGAGTGCCTCAGGCCTGGGACTGGTTGCTGGAATTCAGGGGATGTGTTTCTGGGATATCAGCAAGGTTCCAAAAGTGGGGCATTTGGAAGGAGGGGGAAGTAGGAAATAGTTCCACAGATCTGAGGGCAGACTGTGGGGGTCTTTGAATCCAAGCAAAATACATATTTTAAGTAATAATAAGGAACCACTATAGGTTTTTGACTTGGGATATAATACGATAAACACGGTCTTTAAGGAAGATTGTGCCACCTCATCTAGGATAAATTATGGGTAGAGAAAGAGACAAGGAAATCAGCTAGGGGAATATGGCAATATTTTAGGTATTTAATAGGCACATGAGCATTGGGGATGGGGAGGAACCCGCCTTCCAGGTGTAAGGAGACTGGAAGTTGTAAAAGTTGGGACCTGGATACAGGGAATGAAATGAGCGATTATGTCAAGGTTTTGAATCTCGGTGGCTGAGAGAATTCATTTTTTTCATTCGCTCCAAAATCATTTGTTGAACATTTACTGTGTGCCATGTGCTTACATCCTGAGGACATAATGGTGAGCCCAAAACAGCCTTTTCATGTCTTCGTAGAACTTTCAGGCTAGTAAAAGAGGCCTATACCACACAAGGAAATGATAAATTGCAATAATTCCATGCGCTGTGAAGGTGCAGAATCCCCACTGTATATGCCTATGATACATACAGGGAACCAGGGAAGGCTTCCTGGAGGAAAAGCAAGCCAAAATTCTAAGTGTGAGTTGGGGTTCCACTAGGCCAAGATGAGACAAAGGATCAGAGGGAACAGAATGTTAAAATTCAAAAGCCCTGTGCCAGAAAGGAGGGTAGGAAGTTCAAAAAGGAAAAACAAGACTCCTATGACAACAGCCTAAAGCAAGGAAGCCTGTGACTCTGGGGTTGGGGGGTGGGGTGTGGAGCATGACGGTGGGGAGGGGGGGATTTGAAGAGGCAGGAAGGGGTGGGTTCCCTCAGAGCTTTTGTTTTTATTGTAAGATAATTGGGTTGATCTACACTAGAGGTATATAAGCAAGGGTGACACGATCAGACTTGCGTTCTTAATCACTCAACCTGGGGGAGAGGAGCAAACTAGAAGACAGTGGATTAGGTATGAAAGGACAGGCTGTGAGGTTACTGCAGTGACCCAGTGGAGGGATGGATAATAGTAACTCGGGCTAGGGCAGTAGCAGTAGAGAGATGGACAGGCGTAAGTGAATTTGAGAGATATCCAGGAGGGTGGTGGCAAAAACAAGGAAGGGCAAAGTCAGACTGTGAGCAAAGTTGTTACCAAAGTTGTTACCAAAGAGCTGACAGAGGAAGAAGAGCCAGAACGGGAAACAGCAGTAGCTCAAGACTTAAAGTAATGAATTTATTTATTTATTTATTTATTTATTTACTTACTTACTTATTTATTTATGAGAGTCAATGGGGGAGGGGCAGAGAGAGAGGGAGTCAGAGGATCCGAGGCAGGCTCCACACCCTGTCAGCCTGAGCCGAAGTCGGATGCTGAGCCACCCAGGCGCCCTGAGACTTAGAGTGATGATTTAATTAATTAATCAGACCTTGACCGAGCGCTTACTATGACCCAAATGCACTGCCAAGTTCTGGAGTCAACAGTAAAATGAAACATGGTAGATGCTATGTGGGCGTCTGCACAGGATGGAATGGGACCCAAGAGAGAAAAGGCCCAGCTTACAAAATAAGGAAGAAAAGTGAGTGTCACCAGAAGCATCATAGAGGAGATGATGTATGAGCTGCGTCTGGAAAGATGAATCACATTTTCTAGGCAGGCAGAGGAAGGAAGCGTATTCCAGGTAGGGGGACTGCACGAGCAAAGACATGCTCTGTCACGCTGGTTAGGGTCCAGGAAATGCAAGTGTTTTACGTGGCTGGTGCAGTGGGGAATGAGGCTCAGGTGCGGATGGGGAACAGAAGAGGACAGGCTGGAGAGGAAGGGCAAGACCAGGTGATGGAGGACCCTACACAAACCTTACCTTACAGGAAATGGAGACACTGCTGAAGAGGAATCACATGGTCACATTTAGGTGTAGGCAACAGAGCGCTGGAGGGACTGATTGGGATCCAGGAAGTGGGCGCAAGTCCTCTGCCACTGCAGAGCTCTGGCCAGAGGAAATGACCACAGGGAGGAAGAGATAGGGCAGAGAGATGGGATTATTTATCAGTTGTGAGAGGAAGGCACGGGAGAGGAGCTCAGGGTAACTCCCAGATTTCTGCCTTGTAACCCTGATTAATAGTGCAAATATAGAAGAAAGGGGTGTGGGAGTGGGGGAATAACGCATCACTCTCGGACACGTTGACTTTAGGGTGGCCGGGGAACATGAGGTAGTTGGATGCACAGGTCTAGGGCTCGTGAAAGAGATCTAGATTTGTGTGGACAGTACTCGTTCTCACCCACAACCGGTTCTCCTCTCCTGGCCCAGAGCCTCACCTGTAGTTGGGTGGTGCCATGTGACTAGTTCTGGCCAACAGCCCATGAATGAAAGTGATGTATTCCCTTCCAGTTGAAGCATTTACTTGCTTAACTAAGACCTCCTCTGACCCCTTCTCCTGCAGGGTGATCATGGAGATTTTGTGGTGAGAAGCTAAGGCTGAAAGCTCTAAAGCTGGATCACTATGTCATCATATGGAGGGCAGTTTCTCTGGAGGGTCGCTTGGACCTGCGGTAGATTCTTTATGAGCAAAAAAATAAGCTTTTCCATATTGACACTAAGGAAATTTTGGGATACGGACTTCAAGCTGTATTACAAAGCTGTAATTATCAAGACAGTATGGTCCTGGCACAAGAACAGACACTCAGGTCAATGGGACAGAATAGAGAACCCAGAAATGCACCCACAAATGTATGGCCAACTAATCTTCAACAAAACAGGAAAGAATATCCAATGGAATAAAGACAGTCTCTTCAGCAAGTGGTGCTGGGAAAACTGGAGAGCAACATGCAGAAGAATGAACCTGGTCCACTTTCTTACATCATACACAAAAATAAACTCAAAATGGATGGAAGACCTAAATGTAAGACAGGAAGCCATCAAAATCCTCGAGGAGAAAGCAGGAAAAAACCTCTTCGACCATGGCCGCAGCAACTCACTCAACACGTCTCCGGAGGCAAGGGCAACAAAAGAAAAATGAACTATTGGGACCTCATCAAAATAAAAAACTTCTGCACAGTGAAGGAAACAATCAGCAAAACTAAAAGGCAACTGACGGAATGGGAGAAGATATTTGCGAATGATATATCAGATAAAGGATTAGTATCCAAAATCTATAAAGAATTTATCAAACTCAACACCCAAAAACCAAATAATCCAGTGAAGAAATGGGCAAAAGACATGGAGATTTTGGGATAGTTCTTATCTCACATGTGCTATTAGAAGCCAGGGAGGAAAGGAAGGAAGGAAGGAAGGAAGGAAGGAAAGGAAGGAAGGAAGGAAGGAAGGAAGGAAGGAAGGAAGGAAAGCACGAAAACTGTGGCCAACAGTGCCAGATGCTGCTGAGAGGGAGGTGCAGTAACATGAGGGCTGGAAAGAGTGGATTGGATTAGGAAATTAAGAGATCATGATCTCTTCTGTGAATGTAGCTTAGGGTTGGCAGTGGCGGGAAATAAGACTTCAGTGGGTTGCACAGTTGAACAGAAATCCCGGGACATAGAGCAGATTGGATCTTTAAAGAGATCCTCTTGTTAAAGAACACCAATAAGTGCTGGGTAAAACATTTTAAACACCATCATTTAAAAATGCATGGCTGAACTAGATGTTGGAAATCCTCAAAGGTAGAAAGGAAGCCCGCTGGGTGAGAGCTGGAGCTGGTGTTTGCTTGGGGAATAGCTGGTAATCTTTGTTGAGCCAGAGCTAGGGTTGAAATGCCATGTGCCTAAGATCTGGAAACCAACTCTAAAGCCTGCACAAAGGTGGGAATTTGCATCGGACCCTCTGAAAGGGGACCCACAGTGGGTAAATGAGGAAAAGTCATGCCACAGATGGAAATGGTAGGGATCCTTGTACCAGCTTTCAACAGCAGCATAACAAATGGTCACACAATTAGAGGCTTAAGAGAGTGCACATTTATTATCTCACAGGATCTGTGGGTTACAGGCTTGGGTACAGCTTAACAGGGTTCTCTGCTTCAGGCTCTCACCAGGGTGCAGTTCAAGTATTGGCTGGGGTCTTGGTTTCATCAGAGGCTTGGCTGGGGGGGGAAGATCCACTTTGAAACTCCATTTGTTGGATGAATTCGTTTCCTTTTGGCTGTAAGACCGAGGAGACCCCAGCTTGTCACTGGCTCTCTGTTGGAGTCTGCCCTCGGGTCCTAGAAGCTGTGTGCAGTTCTCTGCCGTTGGCCCTGTTCATAGGTAGTTCAAAACACAATCTCCTGCTTCTTTAAGGCCGGCAGGAGAGTCTTACTAGGCTGCTGGGATGGTCTTACACAGCGTAATGTAGCAGTGGGAGTGACTTCTCATCACCTTTGGCCCCATACAGTAACCCAATCAAGGGAGGGGCACCCCACCACCTTTGCTATATTGTATTGATTAGATCCAAGGCACAGATTAAACCTGCGCTCAGGGGAAGGGATTTCACCCAGGGTAACACCAGGGGGCGGACACTGTGCCGCAGTGTAGAATCCTGCCTACTACTCTGGCTTATTCCAATCTTGGCTCTGGGCAAGAGGAGGGCAAAGAGAAAAACAAAACAAAACTTCTTTGAGGATCCTCTAACTGCAAACCCAACTTCAAGTTTTGGGCCAGATTTTGCACTCTGTGGTTCTATATCTTCTATCATTCATTTTACAATAGTTTTTAATTTCCTTTCTGATTTCTTTGATGCATGGATTATTTAGAAAGGTGTTTCTTAATTATATGTAGATCTCCTTATCTTTTTGTTAACAACTTTAAGCATAATTTTTCTGTGGTTAGCAAAAATACTGGGCACGATTTCAATCCTTTAAAATCTGTTGAGACATGCATCATGCATATTATATGGTCAAGTCTTACATACTATTTCGTATGTACTTGAGAAAAATTGTATAGCCTGCAGTTATTGGGAGCAGTGTTCTGTACCTCTATTAAGTCCAGTTTGTGTTTGTTTGTTCAGACTCTATATCCTAACTGCTTCCTAATTCTTTAGTTACTGATGTAATTATGAATCTCTCTCTCTCCATATATATATATGTATATATATACTTTTTTTTTTTGAGAGAGAGAGAGCATGCACATGAGTAGAGGGGCAGAGGCAGAGGGAGGGAGAAAATCTCAAGCAGGTTTCATGCTCAGCGAGGAGCCTGACACAGGGCTCAGTCTTGCCACTGTGAGGTCATGACCTGAGAGCCTAAATCAAGAGCGGGATGCAAACCACTGAGCCACCAGGGCGACCCCGAATTTGTCTATTTCTACATAAAAATATTTTAATCTCCAAAGGTTTTATATTTATAATATTCACTTAGGTTTACTCACATATTTAATAGCTATGTTTTTCTTCCTTTTCCCTTGTGTTTCTGGCATGTTCTATGGGATCATTTTCCTCGTCTTAAGAATAGCTTTTAGTCTTTTAATGAAGTGCTACTTACTGGTTGCTAACTCATTTTTAGTTCTCTTGAAATCCTTCTCTTTCATTCTTAAAAGAAGATATTTTTGCTGCTATAGAATTCTAGTTAGGTACTTCCCCCCCCCGCCCCCCCCCCCCCCCCCCCCGCCGATCATTTCCTTTCATGATCTTCTGGCCATAAGCTCTTTAAATATTCCTTCTGCCTCGTCTTCTCTCATTTTCTTTTGGGACTCCAACCGCATATTTAGACTTTATTGTATCTTCTCCCCTACTCTCCCTTTTGTGTTTTTCATCTTTTTGTCTCTCTTCTTCATTCTGGATGTTCTCTTTTAAGTTATTTCCAGTTCATAATTGCTCCTTTCTAATCTGCTATACAAAATGGCCAATTGAGCTAATTTCTGTGTATTTTTTCAGTTCTAGGATTTGTTTCAAAACTTGTTTCTTTTAAGAGAGTGCCTCGTTCTCTGTCCACATTTTTTCTTAAGTAGGCTCCACACCCAACGTGGGACTTGAACTCACAACCCTGAGATCAAGAGTCAGATGCTCTACTGACTGAGCCAGCCAAACACCCCTCTGTCAACATTTTCGCACTCGACTTTTATCTCCTTCACTACAATAAGCATAATTAGCTTATGGCTTGTTTAGTCCTGGCTTACGGTATCTTATCTTCTAATTATCTGATTACCTCTTCCTCTAAAATTGGGTTTGAAAAATCATTTGCAGAAGAAAGAGAAGACTAGGATCATGTTTTCTTCCTCCAAACGAGGTTTCATTTCTTCGTGGGTTTTTTTGGCCAGAGACCTGGGGGCATCGGCAATCTGGGATCACCTTAATCCGAGTTCAGGGCTGAGTTCACTGAGTGGGTCCACTCACAGCAAGGCGCTGTCAAGTGTAAGGACTGGTGTTTTCTGGCTTCACCTGTGCTCTGAGCGCAGCTGACTGTGTGCACAGTATGTGGTGATGGTGGGCAGTGGTGATGTTTACTTGCGTTTCATCCTCGATGGGTCCTGGGCTCCGTCTTTCATTCCTCAAGCTACCAGAGGCCGGTGAAGCCACCAGAAGCATAGCGTAATCTCTTGGCTATCTCCAGATTGGCAAATGCTCCCAGGGCAGAAGTGGTCCCGAGGGCTACACTCATCTCTCTGAATTTCCACCATCTCTCGGTTCTTGGCCTGATGATTTCTCGTTATCTTGTGGTGCTTTCGTACCCCTAAGATAGGTTTTATGTTTCGCTCAGATGTTAAAAATTTCTTCAGTCAGACAGTTGGTCTGAATTACCTTGTCTACCACTAGTGGAAGCCAAAGTTTCAAGATTTTGCAGTTTAATTGTATTTGAATCCCAACAACAAAGCTCCAGGAGTCCACATCTTAATTGTACTTCTTACTTCAACAGCAAACAGAAAATTTAAGCAAGGTACATTTTATAATACTAATAAAGGACAGAAAGTGTTTAAAATAAGTGTTATAAAAGAGGTATAGGACCTTAACAGAGAACATCAAAAAAATTTAAGGGAAAACACAAGACCTAATATATAGAAAAACAATCCTTA
The DNA here is from genome assembly GCF_018350195.1 of Panthera tigris. Lineage (NCBI taxonomy): Eukaryota > Metazoa > Chordata > Mammalia > Carnivora > Felidae > Panthera > Panthera tigris. The sequence goes on along the minus strand of NC_056667.1, from coordinate 94,330,687 downwards.
ATTTAATTACTTCCTTTAGTGTCATTTATCTTGTTCCTCTATCTCCTTCATTTCCTGGAACTGGAATTTATATCTTAAGCCTTGATAGATTCAAGTTAAATATTTTTAGCTAGATTAACATCGCAGGTGACATTGTCTAGTTTATATCTAGTCCCATCAGGAAACATTTCTGGTTATCTCACCATGCGTGTTGCTAAGAATAACCACTGAATTAGGGTGACTGACTTGACTGGAGTGGTCTTCAGATTATTATTAGTTATCGTTGATAATAAATTTTCTTATGGTCATTATCACATTTGTAACAAAAGTAAAGGATCTAACAACAGTTCCCTTTTCTCACTGACCTTGTAATCTATTTCTTTTGCTGACACAAAAATACTTCAAGTTCAACTGGACTTTTTCATATCACGTATTTAAAAAATAATCATCCTACTCTAACTTGCAGACTGCACAGCCAATCACCACGCGGCCAGTTTGCAAGTACTAAACCACATCTACCACATAGAAATAAACGTCTGGTAATTTGAAGGTGGAGATCTGGAGCTGTAGTCTGTGGAGTTTTACCTCCAGGAACCCTGTTCAGCTTATCACCTCCTCTCTTTCCTGGCTGGCTTCACTTTGGGCCGTGACACCACACTCCTGGGGCACAGGTAAATAAATTCCTCCATCCGGGGCCTCTTGCCCAAGAGAAGCAGCATGTGCTCCTATAACTGGCTATGGCTAAGGTCTAGGTTGGCAGAGCACTGTCTTGGCAATGTTTCAGTGTTGCTGAGTGCAGGACGTCACTCATCCGGCTCTCTGGTTCTGGGGACTATGGGGCATGCTTTCAGACTCTGCTCAGATCAGGTGGCCCTGTGAGAAACCCAGATGCCGTTCTCAGCCTGAAATCATTGGCCTGAGGCCTCGAACAGCCCGGCTGCTCCACGTATTAAGGAGAGCAGTATCTCCTGGCGTTATTTGCCATTCGTGGTAACCTGTCTGGGAAGCTCTAAGTTTGTGCCAACGCTGCAAACTGGAAAGGTTTAGACGTCTGAGGAACAGCAAAGAAAGGGTAGCCAAAGCAGAATGAACAAGGAGTGGTAGGTGAGGTCCAAGAGGCTGCTGGGGACCAGATCATACAGCATCTTGTAAATAATGGTGAGGACTAGATTCTACTTAAGTGTGACGGGGCATTACAGTTTTATGCAGGGGAGTGATGGGTTTAGACTTACATTTGATAAAGCTCACTTTGGCTACGGAGGCTTGTTAAAAAAGGTGCAAGTATGGGAACAGAGAATTGTAGTAGCCCGAAGTGCAGTAGCCGAAGCGAAGCGGCAGCTTGGATTAAGCAGTGGGAGGAGTGGCCAGATCTGAGAGAAGTTTGAGAGTAGGGGTAACAAGACTGGCTGATGGATTGGATAGGGAAAGTGAGTAGAACTTAAGATTGACTCCCAGTTTTTGGCCTGAGCAGCTTGGGTGAATGGTAGTGCCATTATTTGAGGGAAGGGCAGGCTGTGGGCACAGACTGAGAGATCTATTTTTGACTTCAGTTTGAGATGCCTTTAAGTTGTTCATTGGGCATGTAGACAATATGAGGGAGGGTGAGTAGCGTTCTGGAAATTATTCCATGAAGGTCCATTTCCTCACTGCCTTTCAGTCCTTTACCACCGCTGCGATCTTCTGTCCCCACCATTCAACCAAAACTACTCTAGACAGGGCCACCAGAGACTTCCAAGTGATGAACTCTGATGGGCGTGAAGTCCTCTTAATCTCCCTGAAGAAGTGGCTCTTCTGACACAGAACTCGCCACCGTCCTGATTTTATTCTATTGTCTCCTGGTTTTCCTCCAGTAAGTCGCTATTCTTTCTTTGGCAGAATCCTCCTTATCTACCATTTCTCAAACACTGATGTTCTTTCATGGCTCTACACTGAGCCTTATTCTTACCTGAATCACAGTTTATCCTGTATTCCAAACCACAGTGAGAATATCTCCCTTTCACTTCTCTTTCAAGCAAGAAAGCTGTGACTCATGTTTTTCCCTTCTTTCATATTCTCTACACTCAATCCCACTGTTACCTTTAGTGTTTCTCAATTCCTTTCCGTCCACACTGCCAAGGCCTTAAAGGTCTTCAATGTCTTTTCGCTAGAACGTTCCAGCAGCCGAACTAGCTTTGCCTCTCCAAACTGTCCTCTACTGTTGATAGTGACTTTTCTGAAATGAAAGTTAGCATTCCTCTGCTTAAAACCTTTCACTGGCTTCCCTCTCCTCGGAACAAAATCCAACTTCTAAGCACAGCATTAAGAACTCTAATATAACTCCTATTCATAGTTCATTCAAGTTGTTCAGTTTTAAGAATGCTGCTCTGTTACATTAGCTTCTCTACAATCATGAATGCTGCTCCTTCCTTCTGGACTTGAATCCCTCACTCTTCTGGCCAACTTCCTCTTTCAAATGCCAGCTCAGCCTTTCTTTTCTGACCTGCCACCTTTCTGCTGTCTCCATGTTTTGTTGTTTTTTTTTTAATTTTTAAAAAATGTTTATTTATTTTTGAGACAGAGAGAGACAGAGCATGAATGGGGGAGGGTCAGAGAGAGGGAGACACAGAATCTGAAGCAGGCTCCAGGCTCCGAGCTGTCAGCACAGAGCCCGACGTGGGGTTTGAACTCGCAGTGTGAGATCATGACCTGAGCCGAAGTCAGATGCTTAACTGAGCCACCCAGGCGCCCCATGCTGTCTCCATGTTTTATTGGAGGTTCGTTGAACTTCCTGGGATTAGAGTTTTTGCTTTCTTTATTCAGGGTAACATTTATTAACAGGATCGTTATTGTGGTGGTTCTTAATGTGTCAAGTGGGTTAGGCTGAACTACTTTCCAGAATTCTCTTCCCTGAATGTTTTGCTTAGAGTGAGCCATTTGATTCTTGAGCAATTTCAGAGGGCAGGTGTGAAGCAGCAACTGTCCAGTGGCTCGTACATGTTGCCGATCTGTGGCTCAGCAGCTGCAGCTGGGCCTTCCCCACCTTTCCCGCATCACCCTTCAGCTTTTCTAACCTTTGGACAAGGCATGTGTGAAAAAGGACCCGGGCTTTTCGAGGAAATCATACCATCAAAGTCAGAGGTAATAAAAACGGACAAGGGTTTCAGTCTGTGCTTGCGATTTCTAGTTGTTCCTGTGTCTCCCACTTTACATCCACCTTGCCTTCTTTATTGCCCGCTCTGTGGACTTCAAGCTCCTGCATCAGAAACCAAGGTAAAAAAAGACTTTCAGAGACCAGCTTAACCAGCTCCCACAACAGCAAATTCCTTACAAACATATATCTCTGAACGCTGATAGTTATACACAAGAAAAACGATGAGGCTAGTGAGACTATCTAAAATGGTACTTGTCATTATACTCTCAAAGTACCTGTGCTAAAGGCTCTATTGTTCACATATTCTTACTGCCTTTCCAAAGATTTTTTAACTTTTTGATAGGGGATTTTCTCTCTGTATTATCAGTACAGGGTGGTGCTTAGCACCAACTAGGTTCTTATAAATCCTTTGCTAATGAATAATGTGAAACACCTCTGTTGACCCTAGCAAAATCTCTTTAACAAAAAGGGTATCAATCTAATTTCTATAGTAAGTGAATATATTATCCATCAATAAATACTGAACTGATATCTATTGTTTCATAAATTAAAATCCTAAGAAGTCAATGAAAATAGCAATTATCCATATGGTACATATTTTCAAATATTTCCTATTATGTAAGCTGTCCTGTGTACAAGGACATCCTTATACAAGTATTGGAGAATTAAAAGCAGACAAACCTATAGAAGGGAAGATTTTTTAAATTTATTTGCTGGATTCTTTAGAATAATTTTATGACACATTGGGTCCATATTTTCTGTAGACATATTACTAAAATAACAAAGTCAATAATGTGACTTGATACACAAGATTTCCTTTAGTTATTTTAAGAATACTAAAAAAGCTTTAAGTTTCCAATAGCCTGTCAGTTTGGCCAGGAATAGCTTACACTAAATTATCAGTTCAATGACATGTTTGATTTTTACCCATATGACAAATGTTGAAATATTTTAGAGTATTACACAACTTGAAAAACCTAGTCTCAACTGTCACTTTACCGCAAGATGGTAGAATTAATTACAAATTTAAACTCTAACTTGGTAATCTTTAGTCAGGCAACAAATTTATTAAAAGCAAACTGCTTATTCAAAAGTGATCATGGAACAACTCAAAATACAGAGCAAGAAGGATGAAAAACATCTCACTGGCCAACAGACTGTTTTCATTCTCATGTGAAATTCAAACTTCACTTTTGGGAAAGGTTAAGTGTAACTTCAGTAGACAGCAATACAGAAAGACTATGCCACATCGATGAGTCTCCTTGGTCAACTGCTTCTAGCTGTCTCCACAGAGATAGATGCATTTACAAAACTGGCTGTGCTTGAGCCTTCTTTGCAAGGAGCTTCAGATCTGCAATGCACTTGGCAATTGTCTCCTTCTCCTGTGATAAAGAAAGAGCAATCTGTTTAGACATCTCCAAATCACGGAAGGGTATAAACATTGTAATTCTGAAGGATACCTCCTACAAGATCTTGAGGCTCCTACAGAATCTCAAGATGGATTACTGGCTTGATATGATAGACTAGGAATTCTTTATGTGACATAGGGGAGATACAATTTATTTAAAGCAAATCCCAGAAACTAGTTAAAATCCCCTGGCTCACAGCTTTTATGAGTGAAACCTACATAGAATTTGAAGCCAGACATTCCTGTAACCACGTGTCACCGATGTTACACAGCTAACAGTTGCTTGAAAACTACCAACCTAACATTAGTAACACAGAAATGTTAAAAATGAGAATAATTTTGTCTCTTTTCTGTATTTTGTTTTTCCCGTTTCTTAAATAAACGTGTTACTTTTACACAAGACAATTTATTGAGAAAAAAATCATTAAATGTTGATAGACCCTGTTTTTCTAGTCCTTGAGTGTTATACAGAAAATGACTAGAAATGCCTACATATACTATATATTTGGGAAAGAAGAAATCAAGTTAAAAAAAAAAAAAAAGACTATAAACTTTAAAAAGGAAATGAAATTTAGGTAAATAATAAAAACATTTCTTTTCCATTCATGACCAGTGATTTAAGTGGCAAGGAAGAGGAAATGGAATAGAGATCATGGAATGAGGAAATGGAAGGGACTCAGAAATAGCTTTATTCAGTCTGCTATACAGAAAAATGAAATCTGTTGGTTAACGTTTCCCAAATGATGGAACCTGAATACAAGTCTGCCACAAGCTGTGCCAACTACCTCCCGCTGTCTCTGATACTGAGAGATTCTCTGATACCAAGTTCTGAGTGAAGAGGAAAGCCACCAAGGCAGGTGGGCAGCATCCTCCAAGTTACCACTACCCAGAGAAACAAAACAGGGTGACCCCATCGTCTGGAGCCTAAAGACTCCCCACCAGCGGGGCGCCTAGGTGGCTCAGTGGGTTAAGCGTCTGATTTTGGCTCAGGTCATGATCTCACGGTCCGTGAGTTCGAGCCCTGCGTCGGGCTCTGTGCTGACAGTGCAGAGCCTGGAGCCTGTTTCAGATTCTGTGTCTCCCTCTCTCTCTCTCTGACCCTCCCCCACTCATGCTGTCTCTCCCGTCTCAAAAATAAATAAACATTAAAAAAAAAAAAAAAAAAAGACTCCCCACCAGCAATTCCTAGCCTAACAGCGCACCAGCAGAGGCTCGTCAGAAATGAATACAGCTCCAGAAGTTTCAGAACATCATGTACCTGCTGTGCAGAGATGCTCTGCACCACATGGTTCTCCACCCAGTTTATCATGTGCTCTTGTTCCTTTCGACGCATCATGTTCTGCACAGAGATGTGATAGTCCAGGCGATTCTTTACCTCCTTGTATACTCTATGCAGCCGTTCCCGGTAAGTAAGTTCCAGTGCCATAGCAATGTTATTCTGAGGCAAAATTAAGAATTGATGAAAACTGTTTGCATAGTTGAAGGATCATTTCCACTCTGCGGATTCTGCCAGTCAGAACACCCCACCACTTTCTTGTACTTTACACAAAATTATTTTATTTAATATGAGTAAGAGACACATGTAATAAAAAATTCTAATAGCATATTTACAGTAAAAGTATGTTTGAAAGTATATACAGTAAGTTTCCTCCAGTCCCCCCACAGGCCACCATCTTCCTGTATATCCTGTATTTCCTCCCAGAAACATTCAATAAACAAAATACAGGTAAAGGCAGGAGCACGCATGCGCACACACTCACACATCCCTTTTACTAATTATGACACGTAGATCCACCTCAATTTTAAGTTACATTGAATTCTACCATACTGGTGGTTCCATAAGGCAGTTTAATTAACTAAGCTCTATTAATAGATTAGACTGCTTCCCGTTTTTTTCTACTACAAATATTGCTGCATCTGCTGCGTATGTCTGCACTTGTGTGTCCGTCTCTATTGTAATAATAACATCTGTTGAGTACCTACTATGTTCTAAACACTGTGTGTCAATTCAATGAAGTCTTATCATCACACCATGGGACAGTTACTATTACTATATCCATTTTATGGTAAACAAACTGAGGCAGAAGCTAAGGAACTTGCCCAAGGTTACAGAGCTAATAAACTGTGAAGCCAAGATCTGAATACAAGGAGCCAGGCTCTAAAGCCCATGCTCTTAAACTGATCAATACTGTCAAATTCCACATAAACTTGTACTACTTCATTCTCCTACTGGCAACACAAACTCTGACCAATGATGTTTAGAAAACCTTTTACCTCATGCTATTCTCATAAGCAGAAAAAATGCACTTTGTCATTATCTAAGGAGAAAATTTACATATTTAGGAACCATTTACATGTACTCACTTATCAATGGTCCATGTCCTATGCCTAGTTTTCTACTGGGATATTGGTCTCCCCTAAGGTAACTACCCTTTTGTGTCACATGGAACACACACAGTCTTCCCAGTTGGTCATTTAACTTTGTTTATGCTAATTTGTACATGTAAAATTTTTATGAGATCAATTGAACTTTTCCTCTTATAATTTCTGGAGTTTTGCAGTTTTTCTATTTTTATTCTCTTTCAAGTTTTTATTTAAATTCCAATAAATACGCAGCATATTAGTTTCAGGTGTACAATACAGGGATTCAACACTTCCGCACATTATCCGGTGCTTATCACAAGTACCCTCCTTAATCCCCATCACCTATTTCACCCAACCCCCTGCCCCCTCCTCTCCAGTAACCACCAGTTTGTTTTCTATAGTTAAGTGTCTGTTTCTTGGTTTGTCTCTCTCTTGCTCTTTTCCCCCTTTGCTCATTTGTTTTGTTTCTTAAATCCCACAAGTGAAATCATACAGGCTGTCTTTCTCTTATTTCACTTAGCATACTACTATCAACTCTATCCACATCGTTGCAAATGTCAAGATTGCATTCTTTTTTTTATGGCCAAATAGTATTCCATTGTGTATATATACATCTTTTTTATCCATGGATTTTTTTTAAACTGAGGTATAATTTAATTTTTATAAACTGAAGTGTAATTTCAAGTATATAACATAAATTCAGTATTTTGCATTCATTGTGAAATGGTCACCGAAGTAAGTGTAGTTAACATCTGTCACCACACAGAAGATCCTGATTTTGTTATCTTTATTAGAAAGGCTTTGCCAACTCCAAAGGAACTGTATTTTTTTTCACGTTCTCTTTTTCCACTTTTATGGTTTCATTCCTTAGAAAGACCTTTAATTCATTTGAAATTTATTTTAGTAGAAAGCAAAAGGTAGGAAGCCAACCTCATGTCTACACAGGGGCCCAATTCTCTCCCCTCTATGACGAAACTGGCACGTCTAAATTGCCTTAGTGTTTAGACCTTCTCTTCCGTGGCACCACCCTGACCTTCTTTTCATGCAATGCACATACTACGTATAGTTTCTTATAATCTTATAATGGGTTTTCATATTTGGCAGGATAGGTTCTCACTACTTCTCTTTTCCAAAATATTCCTGGGTATTCTGCTTCTATTAATAATCAATTTGTCCAAGCCCCAACATCCCCTACCCTCAGGCTATCAGTATTTTCCTTATAAGAATGTGTTAAATTTAGAGATTAAAGCAGGGAGAGTGTACCTCTTTATAATATTGAGTCTTCCAATCTAAGAACAAGGTTCTTAGAACCTTAAACCACATGAGCATTTTCTATTTTTTGAAGCAAAAAGTTTGTACTTTTATAGCGAGGTGTACTCGATTCATCTCTTCCTGGATGGTTTATCTTCTTCAACTGTATTTTCTAACTGACTGCTATTTGTATACGGAGGGCACTGATTTCGTTTCTTAGTAACGTTGCACCCAAACACCTGACTGAATTTGATCATTAAAATTTTTTAATATTTATTTATTTATTTTGAGAGAAAGAGAGAGCACATGCACAAGCAGGGGAGAGGCAAAGAGAAGAGACAGAATCCCAAGCAGGCTCCACACCATCAGCGCAGAGCCCGATGGAGGAGTCAAACTCACAAACTGTAAGATTGTGACCTGAGTCAAGATCAAAAAGTAGGATGCTTAACTGACTATGCCACCCAGGTGCCCTAAATTTCGTTATTAAAAGAGTTATGTTGATTCTCTTAGGTTTTCTAGGTATATAATTAGGTAAGCTTTAAATTATGATTAACTGCCTCTGCTAAATTACAGATCTTTTATTCCTTTCTCTTCTCTAATACCACCTACTACCTCTAGATTAAGATCAAATCTACAACAGTGACAGGGACATTGCTATCTTTTAGTCTGTAGTGTGAATCCTTACAGATCTGCCTGTTACACAGAGACATTAATCTCAAGTAGGCCCTTAATACCTCTAAGTACATTTCTTTAGTCCATTCATCTTCCTGGCCTTCTTTCTCCTAATCTCTGGTACTTCCTTGACTACTTTCACTCTCAGCAAATGACCATCCTGCTTCACTGAGAAAAGGGGAGCAGTAAGAGAACTTCCACAAACTTCTACCACCACTTAACCTAGTACACCTGAATCCATACTCGTGTACTTGCCTTCCTTTCTGTAACTGCGGCCGAACCGTGGATGCAGCCCATCCCCCTGCATGCTATGTTCCAAGCCCTCTGGCCTACTAAAGGACATCATTCCAGCAAACCTCTCTCCCCTTTTCTTGCATCAGTTTTTCTCTCTCTCCTAAATTCTATCAGACACTAACATGTAATCATACTTTCCATCTTTTAAAAATCTCGATTCCTACATCCTCCCCTCCTAGCTGCTAATTTCTGTGCTCACTATTACAGTAAAACTCCTTGACATTTTTGACAGTTGTCCTGACTCCACTTTCTTCTTTCCACTTTTTCTTCAACCTACTCCAATCACTTTACTAAAATAGCCCTTACCAAGGTTACCAAGAACCTCCATGTTGCTAAATGTACAGCAAATTCTTAGGCCCTTTATTTCCTCACCATAACTAGGATGACTACAGATTGAAACTGTCCTTGTTTTCACCTGTTTTGTTTTTTTCTTTTCATCATGTTCTAGTCTTGTAATTTTAAGTACCATCTGTCAGCTCATGACTTCCCCAATCTCCAGCCTAGAATCCTCCCCATAAGTTCCAGACTCCTACATCCAATGGTCTGTACCTAACAACTGTACTTGGCTAACTTGTAGGCATTTCAAACCACTGCTACAAGACTGAAGGCTATTTGCCAACAAAGCAATCAGAGTGACACTTCAACAAAAGTGGGATTGTATTACTCCTCTACTTAAAAGCTTCAATGACTTTCTCATTCAGAGGACAAAGTCCATAGAGAAGCCTACAAAACTTTACCTGATCCAGCCCCTGACCACTACCTACTTTGCTACATTTTCTCTTCCTCACTCATTCCTCTTCAGCTACACTGGTGTCCTCACTCTTCCTGGACTACACCAGACAAGTTTCCAGGTGTAGGCCCTTGTGATTTTTCTTCCCTCTGCTGCAACGCTATTTTCCCAGAAGTCCACATAGCTTGTACCATCACTTCTTCAGGTCTCTGTTCAAGTATCACATTAGAGATCTTTCTAGACTGCCTGATAAAAGTAACTCCCCCCTTGTAAATCTCTTTTCCTCTAATTAGTTCCTTTTAACTCTATTCCTTTCCTACCTAGTTAATTGTTCTACATCTCACTTATTACCGGTTGGCATTCCCATCTGCTCAATTATTGTTTTTCTATCATTCTCTCAACCCCTGGCTAGAAAGCAGACTCCATGAAGGCAGACTTTCTTTTATTCCCAACACCTGCCTTGACGATCAGGAGCTATTAAGTATTTCATAAACAGAAATGTAGTGACTACCTATTTGAGTCCTATGAAAAAGCTGTATCTTCAAAAGTCAGATTTTATTTCATTCTCTGGTTGAAATCTAAATTATGTATAGAAAGGTTTTAAAGTTTTCTGAGGTTTTTAAACATTTACGTGCTTGAGAATCCTTATGAATCAGTTTTTAAAAACATAGATTCTGTTTCCAGTCTTTGACTGGGTCCAAAAACCTGCACCAAAGACGACTGACACATGTGGAGACCACACTAAGAAATACTGGCCTACATCCTTAAAGGATATCAGGCATAAAGCACTGGGCTCAGAGGAGATAACAATATGATTGTTAAAACAAAAATACTTGAACGTGTTCCAAAAATGTTCCAGAAACTAAGTAGTTTAGCATCTAATGATGTCTTGACCGTAGTAAAAAGTTCCACTGTTTTCTGAATTTGCTTTGTAAACTGGAATATTAGGTATCACATTTCCTCAGAGCAAGCATATATGAAACACAGAGCATGTACTTTGCCTATGGCCTTAGAGAGCGAATACCATTTTTTAGTCAGCTATAATTTAATAACTACTTTCCTTCTGTGTGGATCCAAAATATGTTCTTTTATACCTTTTAATTTTAGAGTAGTAATTCTAATTATTTACCCATTTGACAGATATTGAATATCTAAATAGCTGTAATTGCCAACCCCCACCCAAATCTCTTTTCTTAATAAAGTATGTTCAACATATTCAACCATTCCTCATAAGAGATTCTAATTTTTGTTTTAAATGCACACAAACGAGTAACCATTCTCCTTAGAAGGTTCTGAAACCTACCCTCTGGACATCAAAAAGGTAATGGCGCTTTTGAACCAGTGCTTGCTGGGACTTCTCCATATCAATTGCATCCTGGATCTGCTTGATGGAAGCCTGTTTCACCTCTTCTAGTTGGGCAATTTTTTGCTGCAATTATAATTTTACGACAAAGATCAATGAAAGCATAAAGGATAACAAGAATAACTTCATTTCATGCTTCTTCAAAGTTATATTCTTCATTTGTGAAAACACCCACAAAGAGACATACAGATACAGGAAAAAATGCACAAATTCTTTTTTTTTTTTTTTTAATTTTTTTTTTTTTAACGTTTATTTATTTTTGAGACAGAGAGAGACAGAGCATGAATGGGGGAGGGTCAGAGAGAGGGAGGCACAGAATCTGAAACAGGCTCCAGGCTCTGAGCTGTCAGCACAGAGCCCGACGCGGGGCTCGAACTCACGGACCGTGAGATCATGACCTGAGCCGAAGTCGGACGCTTAACCGACTGAGCCACCCAGGCGCCCCAAAAATGCACATTCTTAAAAATAATTGCCCACAATAGTTACACAACATCCTGCTGAATGAACAAAACTGGAAAAACTGGAGAAAGTTTGGTAGATTTAAAAAAATTTATCTCAAATTAGTAACTAGCATTAACACAATTTTCATCATTATAATTAAATTCACTTCTTGTTAATTAACATTAACATCAGAAACATCACTTGATGGCATTGATGCTTTCAATTTTTTTTAACATTTATTTATTTTTGAGAGAGAGAAAGAGAGAGCAAGCACAGAGCCTGACGCAGGGTTTGAAGTCATGAACTGTGAGAACATGACCTGAGCCAAAGGTGGATGCTTAACCGACTGAGCCACCCAGGCGCCCAGCATTGATGCTTTCAGCACAATCTAAATTGAGAAATAAGGTTTATGATTCTTACCTCATTGAGTTTATCAGCAAATTCTCCAACAGAGGCACCATATTTTTTAACTACATAGATAAGCAATCCTATTGTTGATACGGCAGTAAAGGTCTCTGCAGTGATCACATATATTTCTTTGGACAGAAAATATAAGATAAGCCCAGTTCCAAGCACATAGGGTCCTAAAAGAAAGAAAAGTTATTTTATGATGGATATACTGTATCTGAAAGGGAAGACAAAAACCTCTGCATTTTATTAGTTGAAGGTATTATATAACGATTTAAGATAACTGGATTTAAAGATGACCCTGCCCTGAGGAGCCATATGGTAGAGTTGAAAGAATAAGGATGTGGACTCCAGGAAATCTGACTCTATAACATAAGAAATATAAATAATCTCTGAATTTAGTTTCCTCATCTGTAAAATGGGAATGGTACCTTCTTCACAGGGTGGATGAAACTGAGAAATAATGTATGTAAAGTGCCTAGCACAACTGCTTAACAAACCTAAACGTCAGGTTACTTCCAGAAGTAATTTGTGAAGCAAAATATACTATTTCTTTATATTGAATAGGAAAGACACTGGAAATAAGCAAAAAGAACCCAATATAAAAGCTGTATGAATTAAGTAAATCGCAGGATTCTCAATTCTTACAGCACCTAATTGCAATGCTCCAAACATAGCTCTCTTTTTCTTTAACCAGGAAATGAGTTCTGAAAGGACACAAAAGCATGATATATGTCTCTTTAGGATCTTCTGCTATGCCTCAAAACATGCGAGACAAGGACAAAGCAGGCTTTAGGGCAGCATTTTACAGTTTTTCTGAGCAACACTAGTACCAAAGAATGTTAGGATGTATTATGAAAATAAAAGGGTTATAGTCTAAAATGTATTTTATCCATTTTCCTGAAAAAACTTTCAACAGTTCCTTTTAAAAAAAAAAATTTGCCTCCAATATATAAATTTTATTTTTTTTAAGTTTACTTATTTTGAGAGAGAGTGTGCATGCATAACCACGTGGGGGTGGGACAGAAAAAGAGGGAGAGAGAATCCCAAGCAGGCTCTTCACTGTCAGCAGGGAGCTCCTAGAAACAGTGAGATCATGACCTCAGCAGAAATCAAGAGTTAGACGCTTAACTGACTGAAGCACTCAGATGCCACTCCAGTATACAAACTTTAAATCTGACTGTGAATCAAAAATTTTATTTTATTTAATGTTTTTCTTATTTTTGAGAGCGCACAAGTGGGGGAAGGGCAGAGAGAAGGGGACAGAGATCTTAAGCGGGCTCTGCACTGACAGCAGTGAGCCCAATGTTCGGCTTGAACTCATGAACCATGAGATCATGAAATGAGCTGAAGCTGGATGCTCAACCAACCGAGCCACCCAGGTGCCCTGAATGCAAATCAATTTAAGCATGAATTTGCGAAAAAGCCTATTCATATGTAATGTTTTTTTATCACCTACGGGGATCTGAGGACCCTAATGTTTCTTGCAAATTCAGGTACAGAAATGCTATTTTAGGCCACTCCCTGGAGGGTTAAAAAAAACCCCAAACAAACAAAAAAACCCAAAAAACTTTGGTTTCCTATGTTCCACAGTCACACCAGTAGTTGTAGCAAGAAAGGCATTGCAGTAAAAGTAAAAAACTAAAAGTAAACACTGAATTGGAGACCCTGGGTGTAAGTCCAACTCAGTCACTAAAGACAGAATAAATGTCAGCAAATTCTTTATTTGCTGGTTCTTCTGTGAAATAAAAAGTTCTTACAGGACTGTTGTTAAGGATTAAATAACGTAAGTGAAAGAATACTGCATTATGAAAATGTAAGATCTCAGAATAGTTTATGCCTTTTTAAAAGGGAAAAACCTAATATGGCCCAATTTGTTTTAATTCTTATATATACAATTTAATAATCTCTATGATCTTACCTAGCTTTATTTCAATCCATAGTTCTTCCACTGACAATACCTTATACAACTACTCATTTCTTTACTGTCTGTCCTGTAACAGAACACGTGTTCCATGATGGCAGTCACCTTAGTTTGCCCCTGTATGCCTAGAAGAATGCCCTGCATAGGGCAGGCATTTAATAAATGTGGTGTATCAACAAATGGCACAATGCTATAAAATCAAGTTAAAATCCCTAACACATTTACTCCAAAGACAAGTTAGAGCAACCAAATCAAAAGTGTTACATTGAATCACTTCCACAATTTACTTTTGACTTCATTTTTGGGGTATATATGGAAGAGGTAAGAGGCCACTTAAATCCTAGGTACACATAAACCATACCATGTAAACGTACTATCAAACACTGGGCAAACGCTTACCTGTTACGCCAGTTTTGGGATAAAGGAACTGGAAGAACTCCTCGGGGATCAGCCCAAAACGAACTTTTCCTCCATATTCAGGAAGAGGTGGTACAGGGGCAAGGCTTGGCTGCCCTGTGTGAAAGATCCTTGTTGCCTGCAATACCCTTCGGGTAGCAATTATACAAATTTAAAGCCTATTCTTTAAAAAGAACACAATGTACGCACAATTAGTAGAAACAATGAATGGGGATGAGGACAGAGGCGGTTTCCCACTGTCATCATGGAAAGAGAACAGACCACGAACAGGAAAGGGAGGGTTCAATAATTAGCTGTGTGACAAAGGTGAATGACTAAAAGATTTGTTTTGTTTTTTAAAATGTTTGTGTATTTTTGAGAGAGAGAGTATGCAAGTGGGGTAGGGGCAGAGAGAGAGAGAGAGAGAGAGACCGAGGCTCTGAAGTGGGCTCTGCCCTGACATACGGCTCCAAATGATGAACCACGAGATCATGACCTGAGCCAAAGTTAAGATGCTTAACTGACTGAGGCACCCAGGTACCCTGACTGAAAGTTTTATGTAACTATCCACCCAAACCAGAAGCCCTTCTGTAGGTCTTAAAGGTCATCTGTCTAGCACTTTGTATGTCTATTACTGGAACTGAAAACATAACATAGACTCTGCAGCCAGATTATCTGGGTTTAAATCCTAGACGTGCCACTAGACTTTGAGCAAGATTAAGCTTCTAATCAGATTTCTCTCAGTAAAGTGGAAATAAAGAACATGCTTTTATAGGGTTGCTGTGAGGATTTTATGTAAAGTCTCAGAATGGTGCTAAGCATATGGTAAAGTTCTATGTAAGCGATTAGCTATTACAGTACAGGTCCACTGTGTTGAGAGCACCTTGATGGCAAGGACTTTGGCCCTTCTGAATATGCTCTGCGATGGTGTGCTAACTAATCATGGTTGAAACAGGCCTTTTCAGTATCGGATAGATCTATTATGTTGGTCTTTAAGCTGAACTGCTGTGTACAAACTCAAGACCTCTATCCATTACTTCTAATGTTATTTTTCTATGTAACACACATAACGCTCGTGCATCTGGGTTAAACATCTTCAGTTCTCTCACAATCCTAACTGTCCCCCACAAGGAGCTGTCTGGTTTTATTTACTAAAAGGAGGTATACAGAACTGAACATAATACTCTAAATACAGCTTGTTCAATTCATTCATTCTCCAAATATACATGGAAGACCTGCAAATGCCATTACTGGGCTTGAATCACTGTACTATTACCATGGGTTTGTAAACTATGCTCATATTCCAACAGCTCAAGGTTGCATTTTTAGAAGTTACAGTATATTGGTATCTCATTAAAATTCTGATGAAATAAAATCCTCTAGTCTTTTTATATATGCTGTCAGCTCTGTCTCCTTCAAATTCCCAACATGTTTTTGTCCCCCACCCCCCTGCTCTGCCTCTATCCCTTTGCAATGTAGGGGTTTATATTATTTCATTGATGTTGGTTTGCTGCTTGTCTTTTGAATATTTCTGCCTCTCAGTGTCTTGGCTAGCCCACCAACTTTTGAAATCTGAGAAACATGCTCAAGACTCTTTCATTTAAATGAGGGTTTCTCAACCTCACCACTACTGACTTTCTGGACTACTGTCAATTTTTTTGTTGCTGTGGAAGGCTGTTCTGTGCACTGTAGAGTGATTAGCAGTACCCCCAAGGCCTTTATACACAAGATGCCAATTAGCATCCCCTCTCCCACCCAGTGGTGACAACCAAAAATGTCTTCAGACACTGCCAAAATGTCCCCTGGAGAGCAATACTACTCCAGGACGAGAACCAGATTTAAATCAGTGGTTTAAATCTTGAACTATAGAAGTTGCTTCAACAAGTTCTTGAACTATTCAAACTTGCTTGTTTAAACGATAAAACTTGCTTCAGACCAACTCAAATTCTCTCCCCAACTGCCTTAGTTCAAGCCCTCATTATCTCTGGCCTAAACCAGTTAACAATCCCAAACCTGGTCTCCCTGCTTCTCGACAAATATACCTCTTAAACTTAGCTCCTCCCCGCTACTGCCAATGTTTTTAAAATGCAAATTTGACTTTAAAACTCTTCAATAGGCTCTCCTGCCTACAGAAAACAAACTCCTTAATATAGCATACACGATTCAGCACCTGTCAGATTTTATATCATCTTCCTTCATTCTCCTACTCTCTAGCCATATGGAACTACTCAGAGCTCTCAAAAACAAACAAAAAAACCAAAAACATGCCTCATGCTGCTCCTTCTGCCTGGTATGTCTTTCACTAAACGGCTGCCAAGCCCAAGCAGCCTTCACAACATTTCAAGCATATCCTTTATAAAGGCCTCCCCAATCTCACATTCAGTCATCCTTATGTCAGGTGTTGGCAGTACAGCAATGAGCAGACAAGGTCCCAGCCTTCACATTCTAGTGGGGTTGTGGAACGTATGAGTGTGTAGGTCCACATACAATTTCAGGCACTGAAAGTCTATGAAGAAAAATGGGGTGGGGTAAGGTAAGGAGCTAGGGAGCAATGCAGTGCAAAAGGCTTTTTTGGTAGGAGGTCAGACAACACATGAGTCAATGACCTGGGGAAAAGAGAGAAGAACAAGCACAAAGACCCGAGGCAACAGTAAGCTTGGCAATTTTCAAAGGAACAGCGAGAAGGCCAGCATGGCTGGAGAGTGTGCTAAAAAGAAAATATAAAGAGATAAATCAAGAGGGAGGATGAGATTAATTCATGTTGCATCTTCTGCATTATGGTAAGTCTGAATTTTATTTCAGTGGGATGGGGAGCTCTGGAGGGTTTTGTTGGGACTGGGTGGGGGGGATGAGGGTCATGTAATCCTTAAGGCTACTGTGAGAACAGGTTGTAACAGGACAAGAACGGAGATGCAACAAGACTAGTTAAGAGACTACTGAAATAGACCAGGTGAAAGTTGACAGTGGTTCATACTTCAGTAGCAGTGGTAGTGAAAAAAACAAGAGTCCAGATAAAATCTGGAGGAAGAGCCTTGTTGAATGAATTAAATATGGAATGTGGAAGGAGAAATCAAGGATGTTCCCTATATCTTATATACAGTTATTTTATTTATGACTTCTATTGCAATTACTTGTTAACTTGTCCGTATGGAATCTTTTTTTTTCTGATAAGCTAGAAGCAATTATAGCCTCACTTTATTGCACACGCAAAAATGACAGATGGATTAAAGCCATTTTTTCAAGGCACAAATAGCTATCAAATCTGGCAAGATTTAGGACTAAGTCGGGAAGCAAAAAGAAATTCCAAAGAAAACTGACATGTTTTACCAAACATTAGTGACAGACGGTACCACTAATCACATACTATGTATCAAGCACTGTTTAAGCTTAGAGTTTCACAGGAACCAAGTCTCTTACTTCTCATAACCCACAATGTACTATTATCTCCATTTTGCAGATGAGGAAATTGAAGTCACACAGCATTACAAGTGGAGGAACCAGGTGTATCATGTTCTAGCTCTAGAGTCTTTGCTCTAAACCACTACTCTCTACCACTGCCTTCTCTAGAAGACTGAGCTCCACAAAACCAAGTTAGTTAGCCTTCCTCATTTTTCTATCTTTGGTTATGTAGGTAGGAAGATATTTACTGAACGAATGATTTCTCTGACTCTTAAGATTTGGTAGTATAAGCTGGAATCTGGGAGAGACTGAAAACAACATTCTTCTTTTATTTAATAGAACTCGTTTTTGGGTATGCAATCTATCAACTCCGATTCCGGCTGTGGACTGTGGCAGCTACCTCTAGCTGAAGGTCAGAAGGGAAAGGGGCGGGGCTTAGAAGACACCAAACACCAGTTTCCAGCTTAGTTAGAACACATCACTTAGCCTATTAATCTTTGCCGTGAGATGACACAATGTTCCTGGCGGTTAGAACAACACAAATGTTTGAATAAGGCTTTAAGCTTTTCAAAATTACCTAAAGAGGGTAACTTCAGGCCTAAAGCTAAAAGGGGGTTACAGAGAAATGAAACGAGGTGATAAAACAAGGACGAAGGGCAGTATTACACCTCTCCTACTTACCCTGGACCGAGGAAGGCTGCGTTCTTCAGACGGGGGGCTACACAGAAACAAGGCGCAGGTCAGCAAGGTCAAGGTGAAATCTAGTCTACCCCTCCCTCGGTCCCCGCGAGGCCCGCCCACTAAGACCATGGACTCCTCTTTCCTGTCCCCCGGGACTCCCGCGCTCCCCTTACGAGAGACGTAATTCATTTCTCACTCAGGCCCAAGTCTTGCTGCGCCTTTCTACACCCCATTTCCTCCCACCCCTCCCATGGAATCCTAGACGCATTCCTTTGCAATCATCCTGATAGCCCGGACTAGGGTCTAGACGGCTCACCCGCTGCAGCGGCCGCAGAAAGCACCACCCGGGACAGCATAATCAGCGAGGGTCCACGTAGCACTCTCCGCGTCCTGGTGACCCGGGCAAGAGACACTGTCAGGGGCGGGAGCAAGATGGTCGCTCACAAGTCTCGCGATAACACAACGTTGCGTCCTCTGGCCATTAACTTGCCTCGGATTTTCTTCTCGCGATAAGAGGCACGGAACGCGGAGAACCTTTTGCCGAAGCGCAGCCGACTGCGGAATGGAACCGTACAAGCAATTCTCGCGAGATGTAGAGTGACCGTAGCTTGTGGAGAGGGGCGGAGGCCCAGAGGGGCACCACGTGGGGACTGCC
The DNA here is from genome assembly GCF_018350195.1 of Panthera tigris. NCBI lineage: Eukaryota > Metazoa > Chordata > Mammalia > Carnivora > Felidae > Panthera > Panthera tigris. The sequence goes on along the minus strand of NC_056667.1, from coordinate 94,311,592 downwards.
GGAGCTGTCTTGGGCGGGCGTTCAGTTTGGGTCTAGGTTGGAGTTGGAACCGTGGAGATGCGAAAGGAAACGCCGCCCCCACTAGTGCCCTCGGCGGCCCGCGAGTGGAACCTTCCCCCTAATGCGCCCGCTTGTATGGAACGACAGTTGGAGGCTGCGCGGTATCGTTCTGGTGAGCCAAGATCCCGGGCCTGGGAGCTCCCTCATCCCGCCCGGGATGCCCTTTCCCAGGACTGGCCTTTCCAGCGCTCCTCCCCGCCCCGCACGCCTTCCTGACCCCCACCTCGCGTCGCCTAGTTCAGTCCCCAATCTTAACCCCGCGTTCCTGAGCTCAGACCCAGACCCGGCCCGCGTGCTGTTCAGTGTGGTCACCATGGAGACGAGCCCTTCCACTCGTCCAGTGCTGACAGCTTGTACTTCCCTTAGATGGGGCGCTCCTGCTCGGGGCCTCCAGCCTGAGTGGCCGCTGCTGGGCTGGCTCCCTCTGGTTGTTCAAGGACCCTTGTGCCGCCCCCAACGAAGGCTTCTGTTCCGCTGGAGTACAGACGGAGGCCGGAGTGGCTGACCTCACTTGGGTTGGGGACAGAGGTATCCTAGTGGCTTCCGATTCAGGTGAGTCACTTTCTCCTCGACCCCACAGGTGAAATAGATGATGGGATACTGGTAGGGCTGGACTCAATCTTTAATGTTCCATAATCAGTGCTTGGGGGGGCTTGAGGGTATTGGCCAAAGGAGAGCTCTTGTGTAGTGGGAAAATACCTTTTGGAGACTCTAAATTGCATGGGGGGAATTTCTAACAAAATTAAGGAATGGATAAGAACCATTTTATGTTTCCAGTAACCTTCCCAGTATCTCTCCTCAAACCCAGACAATCTTGATCTTAAAGATGATGCTTAAGTCAGTTTGTGTTGTCTCTTTCCATTTCTTCCCATTTTCTTCTTTTTAAATGTCTTTATTTTGCTTCCTTTGTTTTGAAAGTCAGGTTCAGCAATGGAGTCTTTGACATTAAAAAAAAAATCAGTATTTGGGTGTTGGAAGGCATGCATAGAAGTGGGGTATTAAAAACTGAGCCTCTCTGACAGTTGAGCATGAGCACTACATATTCAAGACAACTTTTGGGGTGTTTTCTGTACTTAATCTGTGCCTGTGCAAGACATTCAGTTATTCAGCATATTTTTAAAGATGCTGTGAGACATTTATGCAAGTTGTTCAACAAATACTAATGTTCAAGCAATTGGGAAGATTTAACCACACTGGGCTCTGTGCTACACAGATTGTGGAGACTTTAGCCTTGTGTCCTGGGACTTATTTTCCAGTGTTTTCTCACTGGAAGCCAGATAATGGATTTTGCCAGTCATTCCACCTTTCCTTGTCTTTCTAGAAGTTTTCCCCACCTCGTTTTCTGGATTGTTAACTAAGAAAACAGTAATGCCAGCATAAAGCCAGATGGCTTGGAAATTAGCTAAATCCTCTGATGATAATGGATTTTGCTTTTATAGCAATAGCTTACTTTGTTAGTTTAGTGACAATGGATTCACTTGAATCTTAGACGTGAGTTACTGTCTTGGTGTTGTCTATGCTCATTTCCCTCAACCTTCACCCCACTCCCAACAGGTGCTGTTGAATTGTGGGAGCTGGATGAGAATGAGACACTCATTGTCAGCAAGTTCTGCAAGTATGAGCATGATGACATCGTGTCTACAGTCAGTGTCCTCAGCTCTGGCACACAAGCTGTCAGCGGTAGCAAAGACTTCTGGTGGGTCCTTGTGTTCATCGCTCCTGTATTTTAGACCTCTGCTGGGTGCCTTTACTATCTTATTAGCCTCATCCAGTAACGTTTTGGGTTTATTGTAAGAACCCGGTGATTAATTATGATTAAGATTTTCTTAGAGATATTGCAATCTATTGTGAATAGACCTTAGTAGCAGCCCAGTAAGCAATGACATAGGACATGTCAAAGGAAGTTCTTGTTTGAACACGTGTTTTTATGTAGATAGTATAGGTCAAAATTAAGACTCTGTTTCCTTTTGCTTCTTAGTATCAAGGTTTGGGACCTTGCCCAGCAGATGGTACTGAATTCATACCGGGGTGAGTACACATTCTTTTCAGTCTGGCCTTAGCTGTTTTGTTGTTATTCTCCCCTTGGGCTCATTGACTTTGGATGTTAGGGGCAGCAGTTCCTTGCCCTCTGCCTGATGGTTTTCTTCCAAAACTATAGTCAGGCCCCAATATCTATCCCTAGCCTTTTCTGAATTTCCCTGTTTCTGGTGATGGCCCCACCATCTTCTTGGCCACAGGGGACTCCACCTCTCAGTCCTGTTCCCCCCTCCTGCTTCCTCACTATTAGTGGGTCCCCAAGTTCTTTGGAACCTTTTTCCCCTTGGTCAGGGATCTTCCTTTCCGTTTCTTTCTTTCTTTTTTTTTTTTTTTTTTTGTTTATTTTTGAAAGACAGAGTGTGAGTGGAGAACGGGGAGAGAGAGAGAGGGAGACACAGAATCCGAAGCAGGCTCCAGGCTCTGAGCTGTCAGCAGAGCCCAATGTGGGGCTCAAATCCACAGACCGTGAGATCATGACCTGAGCTGAAGTCGATGCTTAACCGACTGAGCCACCCAGGCGCCCTCTTGCTTTCCATTTCTGATGCTTTTTGTTTTCAGGCTTTACCTCGCATAGATGGTGGTACTCACCTCATCTCTCTACCTGTAGTCCCTCATCTTTTGTGGTTTCTGTGGCTTGTGGATTAACATCCCATTTTCTTGTCCTGGCATTCAAGCCCTTCTGTCACTCTCCCTTCAAACATACTGCTCTAATTAAACCCAAGCATAGTAGATCCTTGGCCTTCTCCAAGTATAAACCTGAAACTTGGGAATCGTGAGCTTTTGAGTATTCACTTCCACAGAAGTTTTTTCTGGTGAGAACCATCACTTTGTATTAATGTTACTTTTTCTGCTTACTTTCATTAATAGCAGTACCAGTTGACTTTATTCGGAGAGCCATTCTTCATGAAGATGACATCTTCGCGAAGATAACGCATAGAACATTAATGTGTGTGTGGCTAAGAGATATTCATTCAATGACTAAGGGCCTTTCCCTGCCAATTCTAACTTTGGAGTGCGTGATTCACTATGTGCCAAAGCAAAATCAAACTCATACACATCCTGGACCTTCAGGGTCCAAGACTCGTAAGCAGTCAAACAATGTTAAAATGCTGGTGCTAGAGTCTATTACGTGTGCCTTTTGTTTCTTAGGCCCACGAGGGGTTTTCCTGGTCTGTGCTAACTCTTTCAGTACTTCCTCTGTTCAGCTTTTTTCATTAGTTCTTTGTGTTTTTGTCTGAATTGCAAATCCCCTGAGGGCAGAGGCACTACGTGGTATCTTTTTTTTTTTTTTTTTTAAATATAATTTATTGTCAGTTTAGCTAACATAAAGTGTATGTAGTGTGCTCGGTTTTGGGGGTAGATTCCTGTGATTCATCGCTTACGTACGGCACCCAGTGCTCATCCCAACAAGTGCCCTCCTCAGTGCCCATCACCCATTCTCCACAGTGTGGAAGTTCCTCAAAAAGTTAAAATAGAACTACCCTACGTCTTCTTTATCTTTTATACTTTCCCATGGTGCTTGTGTCTGAGCTTTGCTTTCACTTGAACAATCCTTTGTCATTGTGTTGGCTTTCTATGGATTCTAGGGCAAGGAAAGAACTATGGAAGGTGGTTTGATTACATTCTCCTGTCTTGGGGCAGAGCCATATTCAGACCACTTCAGGTAATCTGGTCAGATGCCATTATAGTAGGTGGTTTCCACAGCCTGTAATTAACACATAGCAGCGATCTTCAGAATTTTTAGCATGTTGGCCTGAAAATTTTTCAAAAAATTACCCTCTTACACGTTTTTATATTGGCAACTAATTTAAGTTTAAACGGTTGCAAAGGAAGTAATTTCTGGTCATTTATTGTGTACTGGTTTCAAGGATATGTTTGTCAAAATTTTGGACTTGGAGATTAAGCCTCTTCAATATGCAAAATATCTACCGAATAACCTAACTGGCTAAAAACCAATCAGCACTGTTATGCCAGCTGGCCAAGTTAGACTTCACTTCCTGTCAGAAAAAGTCCGACTTCGTTTTTAGGTTCAGTTAGACTTGTCAGATGTGTCCTTACCACAAACGTTTGCCATATTTTTCAAAATTTTCATTGTTAGGCAGAAACAGAGATAAGTCCCAGAGCCACCCTGGTGCTCATGGTGTGTTGTGGTTTGTGGTCCGGTGAAATGGGGCCAGCCCCTCCACTGGATTGTACCCAGGTGCTCTTTCTTTTACTCTCTGGTTCTTAGGGAAAAGCCCCTTTGTTTTATGCCTGTGGGTTTTGTACCCCTAGGCATCGTGCCATGGTGAGGTGCGGGACGGCTGAGAGGTGCGTGTGCCTTCTACACCTGGGAAAACGGGAATGTGAGAGCGGAGGGAGGCAAGGGGCACAGGCAGACTGAGGCAGCTTCTCGGTTCGATTTCAGGAAAGAGAACATCGGAAAAGTTTACTTCCCTAAGAGTAGCAGCGTCTAGAAGTCCCTTGAAAGGCTCTGTGTTACCTGGAGGTGTGTGCGTGCTACACAGCAGAATACAGTTGCTGTTCTGGGGTGTACATTCTTTCATGCTTCTTGCTCAGCCCCTAATTCCTCTTTCTTGTCTTTACTAATTCATTTTTCTCCCCCAAGCCTTTTTAGGTTCTGTAACTCCAACATTTTCTCCGGGGTTTTGTCTAATCCAAAATCTCTCACAGAACGGGTTAAGTCGCATCCTGAGACAAGGCCCGTTTCTCACACCTCCCTCGGTAGTATCTGAGCTGCTCGGTAGTAATGCGTCCAGCTTCTGCTCTGTCCTACTTCGCTTTCTCTCTCCTTCACAGCTCACTCCGGGCAGGTCACCTGTGTCGCCGCCTCTCCCCACAAGGATTCCGTGTTCCTTTCATGCAGTGAGGTGAGATACAGCCTCTCCTTCCCTCCCCACTTCCTAACCACACTCAAACCTCCGGCCACAAGTCTAGAGTGGACACCTGGCCGGCAGCTGCTTTGGGGATTGTGAAGCCCTTTTTCCATCCCTCCTCCTTCTAGGACAACAGAATTCTACTCTGGGATACCCGCTGTCCCAAGCCAGCATCACAGATGGGTGAGTCTGAGAGCCGGTGGTGGGAAAGTGTACTAGCAACCCACCTGGAAGAGGCTTCCTTGGCGAGAGACAAAGGCACAGTCACCAGATCCTCAGTCATTGTGACATAGGGGACGTAGTCACTCTCTTTCCCTCTGAGGTTCTATTGATTCCATTTTGTGCAGTGGGGACCAAAAGGAAGGGTAGGCTTGTGGGTGGCCGATTCCGTTCCTGGGACGGGTGGACAGAGGGGCCAGAATTGTTCTCTTCACGCTTTATGCCTGAAACTTGCCTGTGACTCGGGTCCGTCCAGAAAGGGCAGGAGGCTGAGGGATCAATGAGGTTTTGAGGGTCAAGGGCAAGGACACAACTGTCTTCACAGGGTTTGGGAAGGCGAATAAAGGTGCTTCTGGGACTTAGAGTGACTTCGTTTGAGAAGCTTCTTCACAGAGCTAGGCTCTGAGTCTTATTTCAGAGCCCTCTTCTCTCTGCAGGCTGCACTGCCTCCGGCTACCTACCTACCTCCTTGGCTTGGCATCCTCAGCAGAGTGAAGTCTTTGTCTTTGGTAAGCCTGTCACACCACATTTTTATGCCAGGAAGGGGGAGGACGAGGGCACGCTGACCCTGTAACGCACAAGGCTCCAGCTGCACAATCTCAGCAGTGCACTTGGCCATCACCTGTATTATGCCAGTGATAAGGTGGGATGATCCAGAAGTGGTTTTCGTTTGGCTTTGGGAAAAAAAAAAGCCACGACGACTTTTTTCCTGGTAGATTTGATTGCTGATTGTGCGTTCCAGCTCCTGTATTCCAGGCTTGGCTGCAAGTCGGTGGAGTACAAAACAAGTGGATTGCTACATAGGGACTTCTGTTGCAGAATAGGGCTCACTCGTGCTCTTCTGGTGATGAGGCTGTGCGTGTGGTGACATAGTCTGTGGTTGAAATAATAACTACCTCGTTCATTAATTTTCAACAACCACCAGTGACTAACGATCCCTACTTTACAAAAGAAGAAACTGATGCTCAGAATGGTTAGCTTGTGTAAGCTTGAGGAACTAGCATTCAGATCCAGGTCTGGCTGACGCCAGGGCCCATGCTCTTACCCACTGTGATGGGCTCCCTCTTTTCTCTAGGTGATGAGAGTGGGACCATCTCCCTTGTGGACACCAAGAGTGCAAGGTGTGCCCTCAGCTCAGCTGTGCACTCCCAGTGTGTCACTGGACTGGTGTTCTCCCCACACAGGTACTGTCCTTTGTTCCCAAGGGCCTGGTGGGTATGAATGGGAACTGCACACGGGGAGTGCTTAGTTTGCAAAGCATTAGCTGATTAGGTCATTCCTTAAAGCAGACGGTGCTCTAATTAAGGTTTCAGAACACTAAAGATCTCTTAAGACCATAGTCCTTTTTTGGGTAGCACGGTCTTGTGTTCACATGGCTAAAATAGGGTCTTGTTCCTGCACAACACCCAAAATGATGAATATCGTGGGCTTCTGGGACTGTGTGGTTGGGAAAGCCTGTGTTTCTGGGTTATTGCTGAAGCTGCAGGGAGGGCCTAGATGGGGCGGTTAGTTGCCGGGATGATGGTCAACCCCGGCTCGCTCCATTTCCCTCATCCTTCCCTGCAACTTGTAATGTGGACTTGAGTGGTAGCCAGACCTTAACCTGAGGTGGGGATCAGGCCACCTCCTCTGGGTTACTTTGGGGTGGGGGTTGAGGGCAAACCAGGTAGGATTTGTCTTGGAACCATGGCTTTACCTCTCATAACCGCCCCCTGCCCCCTTGCTCTCCTAGCTCTCCCTTCCTGGCCTCTGTCAGTGAGGACTGCTCACTTGCTGTGCTGGACTCGGGCCTTTCCGAGGTGTAAGTGTGAAGTGGGGTCCTGTGACCGGGAATCGGGGACAAGAGCGGAGGGTGGCTGGGTCCTTTCTGTCTCCATGCACTGTCTCTCTCAAGGGGGCTGGGTGATGGGAGCCAGCTGACACCGACCGGCTCCCCGTCCCCAGTGCTGGCTCACAACTGGCCCTGGTAGAGGAGGGGTGTGGTGGTCAGTGGGATTTCCAAGTCTGGTGTTCCAGCTGTCTCCCAGAAGGGGGCAGTCGACCCTTTTCACGCGAAGAACACGTATATGAAATGCAACCTGCTGTGCAGTGAAAGGCACCAGAGTCCCTGAATTATACTGCCTTCTTTGCCATGATGTGCTCTCTGATCCTGGCCCATGTTACTACCCTTGCTCTAGCCACCATTTCTTCATGAAGTTAGGGTGCTGGATTGAAGGGTCGATGAAGTTCTCTGGATGATTACACTCTATCCTGGTGACGAGGCCACACATCAGGTGAAGTTGGTATAACACATCCCAAAAAGGTGCCCTGGATGTGTTGGATTCTCTCTTTTCTCCAAGCCTGCTTTCTCCTCGTTCTCACCGTGCCCAGACTTTCCTTTTTTCTCTTCTAGGTTTAGAAGCCGAGCCCACAGAGACTTTGTGAGAGATGCTACGTGGTCCCCGCTCAATCACTCCCTCCTTACCACAGTGGGCTGGGACCATCAGGTCACCCACCACATCGTGCCCACGGAGCCTCTCCCAGCCCTTGGACCTAAGAGTGTTGCCGAGTAGATAAGACAAAAAACAAATCCCCCATGAGTAACCACTCCCTTTGCCCTGCCCTCTCAGTCTGTGAGACCACACAGGAGCCTTATACACTATGTTGATACACTAGATCTGGGCAGTTAATAGGCATTGTCTCTCAGCCCAAGGAAGGCTGGATTCTGGGATCCTGTAGTCCTAGGGAAGAAAAACTTTCCTAAAATTGGATATGTATGTGTGTCTGAGTGTGTGTGTAGATGCATAGTTTTTGGTGGGGGGGGGGAATTAAAATCCATCTTATGTCTTTCCCAAGTCCTTCCCCCACCAAAAAAAACCAAAAAGCAAAACCAAAAAACCCCCAAAAAGTTCACAAAAGGGTTTTATGCTTCCTATGTAGCTGTGCATGAGGAATTGGCCGTGGCTAGATGAAATGTGGGATGTGGGCATCCCTGGATTCTTGGAAGCAGCTTATATACTACTCATGGAGATAGAAGCAACTTTATTTTTTATAAAACTTAATCTGCCTTTCTCATGGGCAATGCTTCCATCCACAAAACTCTTGCCCGACTCACCTTGAGGAAGAGCCAGAACACTCATCGTAGTTTTGCACATCTTGCCGTGAAACTGACTCAAAAATACATTTTTTGGCTGGTGCCTGTGTAATGCTCCCCACCCCTCGTGGAGTTGTGTGTATGAAAGATGAGTGTTTTCCTGACCTAGATTCCATGGAAAAAGTTGGGGGGTGGTACAGAGCTTAAAGGCATTTCGATTAAGTGAAAAACTGACCCAGGCTTGCAGAGAAACATGTGTCACGTCTCCCATCCCCAAACAGCTTGGGGCCTGACCTCTCCTGGCCTCTGGATCCCTTTCTCTGGATATAGAAAGTCTGAATGCTGTTTTTGTGGACTCCGAAGATTTTAAATGCAGCATCAGAGAATCAGAAATACTGGTTGGTGAAATAAAAAGTTTAGGCTTCGCTGGCCTGTCTTTTGAAGTGTGTGTTATGTGCAGTTGGACACATCTCACTTACGTGAGGCATCAGGGTGTTCGTCTTCTAGCCCGTTGTCTGTGTGCTTCCCCAGCCCTTAGAGCAGCTAGTTGGAACTTAAAGTAAATGTTGAGTCACTTGGGTTGATGGGCTGGCTACCACCATAAATCATGGTCAATTACGGATTATGAAACTCAGTACAATCAATTATGTACTTTAGTGCTTTGCAAGTTTAGCTCAGCTAAAATCACATGAAACTGAGGTAGTTTGAAGGAATATGGACGAAATATAAATAAAGCTTCCATGCTGCACCCTTGCCAAGCATGAGCTCTTGTCACAATAACCCCCAAGTAAAAACAGTGGAACTTGTAGTCTTGTGCTGTACTGGGTTTGGGGTAGGTGGGAAGAAACCCTTCACCGTTCTTAACTACAGCTTCTTGGAAGGTAATAGGGTGGGTGGGTAGAAACATTTTAAGTTCTTCTTAGAGGTAAACTTCACAAAGTTGTGATGGCCTAGAGAAAGGAGGGGTGAGGTGGGTAGGAACTAAATTTGCCTAGTCCTTTTCCTGGTGAACTCAGCCATGGTGGAGAGGAAAGCAGTGGAGATGAGAACCCAAGGAAATGTCCACCTGTATCAGGGTGTTTAAAATGACAGGAAAGAAAGAAAACCTAGGTTTTGAAGAACCACATTATTGTAAAAAAAAAAAGGGGGGGGGCGCCTGGGTGGCTCAGTCTGTTAAGCATCTGACTTCGGCTCAGGTCATGATCTCACAGTTCGTGAGTTCGAGCCCCACGTCGGGCTCTGTGCTGACAGCGCAGAGCCTGGAGCCTGCTTCACATTCTGTCTCCCTCTCTCTCTGCCCCTTCCCTGCTCATGCTGTGTCTCTCTCTGTCTCAAAAATAAATAAACATTTAAAAAAAATTGGTTTAGATTCTGATCTGTGCTGATGAGAGTGATCACATCTGTTGATTGCCACCGAGACATTTGCAAACCTAATCAAAATCACCACCCCGCCCCCGGGGCTGCGTGTGTGTGTGTGTGTGTGTGTGTGTGTGTGTGTGTTACAGTGAGCAAACAATGAGAAATGCGGTATTACACGTAGGGTTATTCACTTGGGTCCTGGATGTGGGAATGGTTTCAGTAGCATGAGCATAGACTTACTGGTGAGTTTGATTTCCAACCGGTCATTTTACTTTGTTTAAAACTGTGGGCATTTATGTTGCATTTAATTTCACTGGTTCAGATGTCTAATGCTGGAATGAATCCATTTCCCTGACTTCATTGTTCTTACTCTGAAGCCCATCAGCCTGACTCACTCTATTCCACTGCTAATCCCCAGTCCGTGGTTACAGGAAGCTTGCTCCTTGGGTAGTGAGTGCCCAGAGCCGAATCTGAAGGAGGCTCAAGTATGGTTTCAGGTGGCACCAGACATTGCTCTGGTTCCCAAGGTCTCTCTCCTGCCCCACAGGACAGGAGGTCAGCTCTTTAATAAATAGCTACATAGGCATTTCATGCTGACTCCCCACGTTACAGCAGCAAAAATACCCGAACAGTACTACCTTCATCAAATATTCTTTTTTGAACTGCCTCGTTTAAACTATATGAAATTAGAGGTTTGGGAATAATCCACATTTTCTAGTACACGTTAGTATTTTAAAAATCCTCACGCACGGGGGCACCTGGGTGGCTCAGTCACTTGAGTATCCGACTTCGGCTCAGGTCATGATCTCGCAGTCTGTGAGTTCAAGACGTGCGTCGGGCTCTGTGCTGATAGCTCAGAGCCTGGAGCCTGCTTCGGATTCTGTGTCTCTCTCTGCCCCTACCTGCTCATGCTCTGTCTCTCTCTCTCTCTGTCAAAAATAAATAAACATTAAAAAAAAATTTTTTTTTAAATCCTCATGCACAACGAAAAATAATCTTTTATCTTGAATACTGGGAAACACTGCTCTGTCTAGCCACTTTATTGTTAAAGACATTTTTTTTTAAGTTAACTCCACGCCACTCGTGGGACTTGAACTCACAACCCCCAGATCAAGAGTCACATGCTCTTGATCTGAGCCAGCCAGGCACCCTCATCCCATTCATTTTAAAGATGTAAAATGGTTAAGATCTTTCAAGTTTGCACCAATCCATAGTCAACACTCTGGGCTCTTGGATTCATTCAATCAATTGATTTTGTTCAAGTCATACTTGTCCAATTTATCCACATGAGTATCACAAAAGTTTGGCCAAATGCTTTGCTAAAACCGAGGTATTTTGGCTCTGATCTTGCCTTCGTCTACTTGGGTATTGTAAAATCTGGGAGGGGGTGCGCTGCCGTAGGCATTTCTTCAGTAAGCCAACTAAAAGACGTTTGTAAATGTTTTCCCATGAGAACAGGCTAGGCACCAGGGAGGAGTATTTTCAAGTATCCGGGTGGGTGTGTAAAATAACAATGGTATTTTCTGACAGCAAAATGTCAAGGATTGAGAGCAGACAGAGCGACATGGCATACTGACTTTCAACAGAACCCTCACTCGGCATTTACTATTCATCATCTGCTATACACATGGAGTCATAGTTCCTATCCTTGGCATGATCGTCCCTGAATGAAGCAGAGGTCCCTCCCGGGCATCCATTGTTACATCGTGGTGTTCTTTGCATCCATAGCAAAGGAATCAATGCATCCATAGCAAAGGCATGGAATCAATGGTTAGGTCTGAGATCCTGCCCTGTCCACTGCAGCAGAATAGGATCCCAGAGGACTGACCCAGGTACAGATGAGGATAGTGCAGATTGGCAGGCAGACTGAGCTCTGTGCTGGGGACAACATTAGGAGCTAGTGCTTCCTGGAGGGAGTCGGGATGGAAAGGCACAAACCAAGTGGGAAATCTCAGTGATACGGAATCTGGGGGACAGGAGGTGGCAGGAGGGAGGCTCAGAATTAGAGAGAGGCATGCATCCACATCAGGGAGGTCTTAAAAGATAGCCAGCAAAGGCCCCAGGTGCCTGGCAAGACTGAGTCAGGACCCAGGCGCTGGGAAACAACTGTAGCGCCTACAGTTTACAGAACAGGAAGAAAAATGAATGCGGAGACCCATTAACAAGAATTAGGGGACCTGGGCTAGAAATTGGGAAACGAGTAAGAGCATGGTCCTTAGTGTTAGAAACCACACCAGGGGTAATGTAGCCAGTGGTACAAGTTGTTGCCCATCCTAATCCAGTGTTGCCCTCAGGAGGCTTAATTATTTCCTGATTCAGGTTACTGTTAGCCCAAGGAATGGAGGGTGGCATTGAGCAGGTAGGTGGGACTCCAGTGGCCTCAGTGACGGTACAGAGTAAGTCTGTTTGGTGATAAAACTCACATTTTCCGCACTGCACCTACCCAAGAGAGATAAGAGAGATGCATACATCTCCAAGAGAGAGACATACACTCGGGGGTGTGAACAATCTGTTCACTAGACTAGAAGCTCCCTGAGAGCAGAAACTGTCTTGATCACCATTGCATCTAGAGTGCCTAGCAGGGCCTGGCACATGCTCAACAAGTATTCATTGAGTACTTAAGGCGAGGCAAAGATAGATGAGTAAGTGGAGACAGTCTCTTTTAGGTGGGGTATTCCATCAGGCTTACCCAGAGTTTTACTGAAATATTCCTTGCCTACACATCCTATAACATCTACTGTTTTTATTCCATGATATCCAAGCAGTCTTCTTTTTTTTTAAATTTTTTTTTAAAGTTTATTCACTTTTGAGAAAGAGAGAGACAGAGCATAAGCAGGGGAGGGGCAGGGAGAGAGAGAGAGAGAATCCAAAGCAGGGTCCAGGCTCCAAGCTGTCAGCACAGAGCCCCAGGTGGGACTCAAACTCACGAACCGTGAGATCATGACCCGAGCTGAAGTCGGACGCCTAACCGACTGAGCCACCCACATGCCCCCAAGCAATCTTCTGATTAAAAAATTTATCTTCCTGGTTTCTTCATACTGGAAGTGAAACTAATTTAACCACTAGTCATTGTATTTTGCCGTGTCATTTATTATATTGACATCTGGTTAGTACCTCGGTGAAGTGTGGATGAGGTGAGCAGTGTCAGTCTCTGAGAAGATGAGCATCCGATTTCTGGTCCTCCATGATTGAGATTCAGATCAGGAAATATGGGACCTACTCATGATTTGAGATCCTCCGTAGCAGAAAAAGAAAACTGGCGGATCATAAAAGCATCTGGCTACAGATCTATTTTTGTTTATCCTTCATATTGTTGTTGTTGTATTTTTAAAATATTGGCTTTCAGGTATCCAGAATTGTATTCCTTATATTCCTTAGGTTCATAACACGTTCTCAGCATTGGCTCGTGTACTGGCTCAAACACCGTTGACCCACAGGAAAATTCAGATTTTTGTCTTCTCTTGAGAAACTAAGGGATCTTCCAACACTGGGTCTATTTCACTACATGGCAGCCGTGAGTGGTTACTCAGAACAGCTGCCTCTGTTCATACCCATCTCTAGTGTCTCCTGACCAAGAGGCTTCATGTTAGTTGGTGTATGTCACTCGGCTCGGACTGCTATCCTTCTAATAAAGTGGAGAGTGAGCTATTTTATTGAGCCCGCTTCACCCATTTACATTACCTGCCTGGCGAGTCTCGAATGGGAGTTTGAGAACCCCGCTCTGCTGGGCAACTGTTCTGGCATCCTTAGTAACAGCTACCGTTCGCTGAGCCCTTATTATGAGCAAAGCCCTGAACTAACAATGTTTTGTACGTCATCTCGTTGACTCCTATAAAACCGTATGAGCTGTTTTACGAGTGCGGAAGCCGAAGCTCAAAGAGCTAAGCAACACGGAGGTTCAAACCTTACCGTGCCTAGGTCTAAGGCTGGGACTTTTAAACTTTATATTCCACCCCTTCCCCAACTAATAATCCGGTAACAATGAAATGACTGCCTCCATATAGTGTATACTCCTCATACTCAGTCCCTGTGGCGCGAATCCCAGGAACTGGGCTGAGAGCTGCCCTGCCCTCGCCATGGCCCGTGGTGGACACCCACCGTGTGCCAGGGTCAGACCCAGCTGCTGCTTTGTTGGTTTTGAGGGAGGACGGGAGGCTGCTGGCATCGCTGTGGCTCTGATGGAGGACGGGAGGCGCTGGGGTCACTGTGACGCGGCAGCAGCCCATTCATCACCGCCCCTGGTTTTGTGTGTGTGTAGCCAGGCTATGTCAGCACTGTCCCGGGGCTGTGCCCGGGGAAGTTCCTATAAAGGCACTCGAGCCCTAGCCTTGTAGCTCTCAGACCTTTGAGATGGGGAGGCTGTTGCTGTGGGTTGGTGAGTGTGGCAGTTCCCAGGCCCTGAAAGGTCACTCAGTCCAGCAGACGGCAATGTTCAAGGCCTTTTGAGCGCCTGAGAAGCAGCCTAGGACTCGAGATGGGGGAGGGGGGCAGCTTAGGTGGAGGTGGGATGGGACATGGGGAAGGCACAGAGGAGCCCAGGCAGGAGTCATCTGAGCAGTGGTTCTCAAATCCAGCTGCCCATTAAATATCTTTATGCCCAGTTCCACCTTGGACCAGTGAAATCTGAATCTCCAGGGGAGGAGCCAGAGTATCACTTTTTATACTTGCAGCCAAGGTGACAACCACTGGCCTACGGCTTTCGCTGACTTCTAAGTCATCGCTGTCCCTGTGCCGAGCCTGTGTGTATCCACATGGTGTTGGTTGGGGTTAAATAGGAGCTTTGATAGATTTGGCTCCACTGGTTCAACTTAGAGAAGAGGAAACAGGTGAAGGGAGGCTGTCTCCATTTGTGCATCTGTGTCTGGCTCTGGGGCACGGGTGGTGGGTGCCCGGGAGGACTGGAGGGTGGCCGGGGCAGGTCACTTGGGGCATGCATGTGAATCACAGCGTGATTCCACCCTTTGTTTCCTGCAGGGCTGGTTCTTGTGCTGAGGCACCACAATGGTAAGGAGAGTGTGTCCTCCTCTCTGGAGCCAGGGAGCTCCCCCAGCTGAGGAGCGCTCTGTGTTGTGTCTCCCGCAGCCCCTCCCTGCCCGGGTCCCTGTGTCAGGGACCATCCATCCACTGCAGTTGAGCAGAAGATTTTCAGTCACCTGCCACTTGTCACTCTGCGTTGGCAGGGTCCAGACTTGAGGATCCATCCTATCAGGATTTTATAAGGCGTTCTTTCCCCCCTGGGGCCTCAGCGGTTGGGGTGAAGGGGGAATCAGACCTCAGTCTAGCTTTGGGGTGTGTTTGTATGTGGGGGTTACGGTGGCCTGGCCTCTCGGGCTGTGTTCACACCACTCTGTGGAAGCTGAGCTCCACCCTCTCCCTGGGTCTCTGCCAACTAACTCACGTTCTCCCTTGCCAGGCGCCGCCCACAAACTGGTGTGTTATTTTGCCGGCTGGGCGCAGAGTCGACCTGGCCCTGCCTCGATCTTGCCCCGTGACCTGGACCCCTTCCTCTGTACCCACCTGATATTTGCCTTCGCCTCAATGAACAACAATCGCATCGTTGCTAAGGATTTCCGGGATGAGAAAATTATCTACCCAGAGTTCAACAAGCTCAAGGAGAAGTGTGTTCCGATGGCCTGTGGGGATCGGATTTTCAGATTTTACAAACAGAAGAAAATTAAGCCTATTTCTCTTGTGACTTATCAACTTTCTTCTGATTCTTCGGGTCCTAGCCTCCTCTCACAGGGGGCTTGGGATCATCTCTGCCTGAGAATTCCCTGAGGAATAACACCCTGAGCTCATTCTTGCCTCCTTGCCTTTGTTGCCTCTGCCTGGTAACCCTCAGCTCACCCTTCAAGCCAGAGGGAAGGAGTTCATGTACTGATGCTATTAAAATGCTTCGGGGAGGGGGGTGGGGCGCGTGGGTGGCTCAGTCAGTTAAGCGTCTGATTTCAGCTCCGGTCATGATCTCATGGTTTGTGAGTTTGAGCCCCACATCAGGCTCCACACTCACCGCGTGCAGCCTGCTTGGGACTCTCTCTCTCTCTCTCTCTCTCTCTCTCTCTCTCTCTCTCCCTCTCTGTCTCTGCCCTTCCCCAACTTGAGCTTTCTCTCTCTCTCTCAAAATAAATAATAAACTTTAAAAAAATTTTAAAAATGCAAAAAAAAAAAATGCTTCAAGGAGGGTCCGCATATCACAGATGCTTCACAAATGCTAGTGTCTTTATTACCATTTGTCACCTGCACCCCACCCCCCCAGGACAGCGAGGTCCCTGAGGGAAGGAGCAGTGTCTCCTGTATATTTGCGTACCAGTGGTTAGGTGAGTGCCTTGAGCAGAAGTGGTGCTCAGTAAGTGCTTGTATTCCTGTCCCCAGCTCTCTTGGGTTCTCTCCCTGTCCAAGGAGAGGTCTGTCACTGCGCTAATAGTTATAGATGGCCAGGGTATAAATCCCACATCACTCGATCACAAGCTCCCTGTGAGCAGGGAGCTTGTCTGTCTTGTTCTCTGTTGTACCACAGTCAAGCACCTAAGGCAATCAACGGCACATAGTAATTACTCAATAAATATTTGTTGACTAAGAAAACAGTGAAGAGAAACATCTTGAGACTACTTCTTCTTTTCCTTCGCACGAGAGCATCATGAGATGTGGAGGAGTTTGGTGGACTTTGGACAGCCTGGGAGGTCGGGTTGTGATGATGCATGGGTTGAATGTTCTCCCCTCTTTTCCTTTCTTTTCTTCCCTGTTCTCTGCTCTGCACTTCTCTGCCCCTCCCTCCACCTGACTTCCCCTTTCACTCGCCTCCCCCCCTAACTTTCCGCTGTTCCCCAGGGGCCCACTGGAGTGGGGACCCAGCTTACCTCCCTCTATCCCGCATCACAGGAACAGGAAGCTGAAAACACTGCTGTCCATTGGTGGGTGGAACTTTGGCACAACCAGGTGACACTTTGGGGCCCCTCCCTGCTGCTTGAATTCCCCATCCCTGGGTATTTGGCCCCCAGGGCTGGGAGGGGCTTTTAAGAAGGGTTGAGAGTTTCAAAGACCTGCCTTTCTTTCTTCCAACCCCTGTCTGCGGGCCAGCTGCCAGGTGCAAACCAAGGGGCTTTGTGGGGGTTGTGGTTCTGAGACAAGCCTTCCTTGCCTCACCCCGGGGTCTCCTGCAGGTTCACCACCATGCTTTCCACATCGGCCAACCGGGAAAGGTTTATTGATTCAGTTATATCCCTCCTGAGGACGCATAACTTTGATGGTCTGGACCTCTTCTTCTTGTACCCTGGAGTAAGAGGCAGTCCCATGAGGGACCGATGGACTTTTCTCCTCTTAATTGAAGTAAGGCCAAGTCTGGCAGCTCCAGAATCCAGAAATGATTCTACTTTTATCATATCTGGGCTCGGGGTGTAGGAGGAGCAGAAGGCCAGGTGGGGGGGCAGGGGCAGGAGAGCGGTAGCAGAATGTTTTTTTACTGCCATCCTAGAAGGGTCTGGCAAAAAGAGCAGGAGTCCTTGTAGTGGCTCTTTTTCACTGTCACACCCAGGTCCTGCTCCAGCACTGCAGCCCAAGTGATGCCTCCTCGGTGCAGCTTCCTGGCCTCCCACAGGCAGCCTGTGGGAGCCCGGCCAGCCCTCTATTAAGTCACTTACCATGTTGGCTCAAGGCCGCCTCTGTCACGAGCCTGGGGCAGGGGCTGTGTCTGACTCACCTCTGTGTCCCTAGAGCCTGGCTCAAGGGGCTCTGTAAATAAAGGTATCCTGGATGATTCTTTCTCTGACTGCTCTGTCTGGATCTGTGCATCTGCCTTTTTTGGCAGGAGCTCCTGTTTGCCTTCCAGAAGGAGGCGCAGCTTACCAGGCGTCCCAAGCTGCTGCTCTCTGCCGCTGTCTCTGGGGATGAACAAATCATCAAAACAGCTTATGAAGTGCTCCTTCTGGGAAGGTGAGTGGGTGCTGCCTGGGGGGCAGGAGAGAAGGAGGCACGTCACGCTCAGAACCCTGGTGTGGCACAAACACTCTGCCTGTGAGCTCTCCATGTGCAAGTGCTATTTGGGGGGGCCGGCAGAGGAACATAGGTGGGGACAGGAATCAGCCCCACATACCCTGGGCTTTCTTTAGGAGACCAGACGGAGCTGTAGGACCAGTGGCCACAGTCACATCATCTCGGGCAGAGCCTTCTGCAAAGCTCTTTGCTGAGTCTCGAAGGAGAGAATACCAGGGGCCTGGCCTCTGCCGTCCCAGAGTACAGCTGTAGACATACACTGTGGGGCACACGGCGGGCATCAGAGAGCCAGATGAGTTAGCAGCCACTGACACAAAAACAGAAATAGGCATGCCCAACCAGGCCTAGTTTTCAGAGCGCGGGTCTCTGTAAAAAAGTTACAAAGCTAAACAAAGAACCGCTCATAACTCACTCTCTCTGGACACGCCAATTCTGGGCTAATTTTCTTGAACCTCAAGAATCGAGTGTTGACAGAGGAGCCGCTGAGGCTAACAGAGACCAAAATAGAGGATGGCGTGGTTCGGTGTGTGATTACACCAGGGAGCCTGGTTTCAGTGTGGGGACAAAAGGGAGGGACCCCATGGGACATAGAGTTTGTCAGCATTGGTCTCAACGGCCGGGCAGGCCAGCTGGGTGACTTGAGGCCAGTTAGTTAACCTCGGAGTCTCAACGGCTTCAGCTCTAAAATGGAGAGAGTGATGGTACTGAGGCCAGCGGCCAGATCAAAATTAAATGCTGGCATTTTTGTGCACTGGTGCACTGCTGACCTGGTAAGTACTTGGTTACACTTGGTCATCCTGAGAGTGTCCCGGAAGAGATGGTTTCACTGGTGTCTTGAACGGCAGAAGCATGGAAGCTGTGTAGCTGCTGTGGGGAGTACCGCCTTCCTCATGACAGCATGACTGAGGTCATGACAAGTGACCTTGGTTGGCACTCGTGTCAGGCGTGAATGTGTTTTTTGGTCCGACTCCCGTCTACTTCCATGGAAACTCTCAGGATGGCCTTGGTCTTCATGCACGGCTGTCCCTAGCCAGCATTTTGCTGTGGTGACACATCTCGAGTGGCTGGCACAGATGGGCAGGCACCCCAGGCCGAAACGGGGGAGAAGCTGGAGTGGCCAGTACACAACCAGTCAGCTGGTTAGTCCTCTGGCGACCTGACTTGAAAATCTGCTTAGCCCAACCTTCGTATCTCCTCCTTCTGCCCTTGCAGGCTCCTGGATTTCATCAGCGTCTTGTCTTATGACTTTCATGGAAGCTGGGAAAAGTTCACAGGACACAATAGTCCCCTGTTCTCTCTGCCTGGAGACCCCAAATCTTCGGTAAGGAAAGATCTCGAGGGGCCCCGACACCTGCCCCTGAGCCCAGGCCATTGGCCGTCAGTAACAAGGAGGGGTTTGTGTTCTTCCCACCTGCAGGCACATGCCATGAAATACTGGCGGAATCTGGGGGCACCCCCAGAGAAGCTCCTCATGGGGCTCCCCACCTATGGACGGACGTTTAACCTCCTCAAGGCCTCTAATAATGGGCTACAGGCTGAAGCTAAGGGTGTTGCGCTTTCAGGAAAGTACACCAAGCAAGATGGCTTCTTGGCTTATTATGAGGTGACAGGAATAGAGACCTCTGTCTATTAGTCAGGTCTCCATCCTCTGTTGGGGCAAGAGCAAAGACAACAGGGCAAAGGCCAGGGTGATGGCAGGAGGAAAAAGAGGTAGTTTACTAGCGCAAGAGAAATCCACTATATAAAGAGAATCTTAACTGTTATACAAGTCAATCCTGACTTACTATCTGGCCTAAATAAAAACTATTAGTACCTGAAATAGATATAATTTCAAACATTTGCAAAAGTAAAAGAATAGTATCACCTCCTCCCCTCCTCTGCCACTACCACCTACCCCTCACCAGCTTCAATCTGAAACCGCTCTTGGCCCATCTTGTTTCATGCCCGCTCCTTGACTCCCTCCCTCCCGCTACGAGATTATGTTGAAGCAGTTCCAAGACCTCCTCTACTACAGATTCTTTCCTCTTACCCCGATTCCACTCCCTGAATCCCTATCTCAACATAGCTTGCTACTGAGTGGAGGAAAGAGACTTGGACCCAAGGGAATATAAAACATAAGAGAGGACAATAAGAGGCACAGGGTGTGTGGCTTAGGGATCTGGAAAGGTCTCATGGAGCAGGTAGCTTTAGAGCAGGGCTTTGGAGCACAGGAATGATCCTGATGGGCAGGAATGACAGGAGGGAAGGGCCCCGCAGGCCAAGGATGACGGGTACGGAGGCACATGGTGTGCATGGGTGCCTTAGGTAGGAGTGGAGGCACAGTGCTCTGCGCTGACTGGGTAGAAATGTTTTCCTGCTAATCCAGTGAAGCGTGGTTATGAGTGATGGCATAGTTGAAATAATGGTCTTGAAAGACATTATAGACTGAAGACATGTTTGATAGACAGAACCTTTAAAGAACAGAAAGGAAGGAAGGAAGAAAAGAAAGAAAGAAAGAAAGAAAGAAAGAAAGAAAGAAAGAAAGAAAGAAAAAGAAAGAAAGAAAGAAAAGCCTCAGACATTGGCTTCTGCAACCAGCTTGAATACTTCTGCTTCTTTGTGGCGTATGGTTTCTAGCACAATGCGGGCACCTAGCCAAACTCACATGCTTGACTGATTGTAACAACCCAGTTCTCCTTACTTGTGAGAAACCTGAAATTTATTAGAGATTCGCAAGCTAGTTTGATGGCCTCCAAGACTGGGCCCCTTTATGCTGATTTCTAAAGAAGACAGGAGAGGTTTGTTTATGGGAACTCTCTGAAAAAGATACAGGTTTGGTCAAGGGTCAGATAGGTTACCATTCGTAGTTTGATATTGGCATTATTTAGCAAACCCTGATTTGATTTTTAAGGATGTCAGCCACTCCTTGTTTCTCTCTTTCTTTCCATCACGGACATTAGAGAAAGGAACATATTTTAATACGAATTTGCTCAGAAAAGAGAGGAGGTCCTTTGTGAGTGGCTTTCCCCTCCCTCTTTGGTTTGCCTCTTCTTATTCCCTGGCAAGGGATTCTTGGATTCTTTGTCACTGGGAAAAGAGCAGTTTGCCTGCTGGTGCTTCTCTCCATGGACTTCCCGGAACTAACCTGGTGATCCTCCTGGCAGATTTGCTCTTTCGTCCAGAAAGCGACGAAGCGCTGGATTGACTATCAGCAAGTCCCATACGCCTACAAGGGGAATGTGTGGGTTGGCTATGATGATGTCCTCAGCTTCAGTCACAAGGTAAGACATTGGTCCTTTCTTGCTCCAGCATATAGTTTCCCTCTGGCTTCCACGAAGCTCTTATCTGTACGATGTGTGTGTGTGTGTGTTTACTGGGTGGAGGTGAAAAGGTGAGATTTACTAGATCAGGTGAGTTTCAGGCATACCTGACCTAACTGGGGTTTCCTAAATCCATCTATCCAATCCTCTTCTTCCTCCTTTTTTTTTTTTTTTTAACTTTTATTCAGTTTTGAGAGACAGAGAGAGACAGAGCGTGAACAGGGGAGGGACAGAGAGAAAGGGAGACACAAAATCTAAAGCAGGCTCCAGGCTCTGAGTTGTGAGCACAGAGCCCTATGTGGGGCACGAACTCATCAACGGTGAGATCATGACCTGAGCCAAAGTTGGACACTTAACCAACTGAGCCACCCAGGCGCCCCTTAAATTTTTATTTTTAAGAGAGAGATAGAGAGCAAGTGGGGGCACGACAGAGAGAGAGGGAGACAGAATCCCAAGCAGGCTCTGCATTGTCAGCACAGAGCCCCATGTGGGGCTCAAACTCATAAACCAAGAGATCATGACCTGAGCCGAAATCAAGAGTCAGATGCTTAACTGACTGAGCCACCCAGGCGCCCCCTGCCCCAACCCTCTTCTTTGGAAGAAAAGGAGTCGTGGTTTTGAGGGGAGAAATGACTTCTCTCAGTTTATGCAGATTTTTGGCAACAGTTTCTTCTTTTCTGCTTGGGCCAGATAACTTCACAACAGCTAAATACCAATATGAGGTAGAACTTCCTAAGCGCTCCATGAATATCACTGAGATGTGTGTCAGGAGTAGGGAAATCAAGGAGGGCTTCTTCAGGGAGGTGAGCGGCAGGAGATGATGACATTGGGTCAGAGGGTGCTGAAAGCTCATTCAAAGTAGGTTCAAAGAAAAATTTGGGTGGGGCAGAGAAGTTTTGTAAAGCGTAAGAGAAGGCAGTAAAGTGCAGGTCAGTTTATAGAGGGACTTGAACGCTGGCAAAGACGTTTGGACCTCTTCTTGCAGGCATTTTAAGGCAAAATCAGGTTTCCGTGCAGGTACATGACCTGCAAGTTTGAAACCTTTAGAGCCTAACGGTGAGCACCTCCTCTCCCCATGCAAGCAATGTTAAATGAAGTCGAGTCTGGCAGGTTTTTTTTTTATAGTGAATTAAAACAGAAATGACATGCTTTGGTAATTTCTGAACCTGCCTCTGCTTTGGAATCACCTGAGACTTGATAAATGTAGAAAGATGTGGCTCCACCCCTGAATATTCAGCAGGTCTTAGAAAGAATCTGGGAACTGTTTTTACTATGTTTCCATGTGATCCTGCTGTAACCGGTTTGGCATTTTGGAAGCTCTGAGAGAGACTGGGAAGTGTGCCGGTGACATACTGAGGGTTGGACCAGGTGGTCGGAAGTGGAGGTAGGGTCTGAATGAGAAATTGTCAGCACTTGGCAACTGCCTGGATATCGGGTCTCATTAGAGAGAAGTCACAGTCTACTCTACTACAGGTGATGCAGAAGCGACAGGTGTTGGCTGTTCTTTGGGGGAAGTTTGGGGTAGAAAGCACAAGGAGATAGGGCAGCATTCGTGAAGACCCACCATGTACCTCCTCTGTGCACAGCACTGGGGGAGGCCCGCCGTGCAGAGAGAGGTGCAGAGTATGGCTTTCAGCCTCCAGGATCTTACTCCAGTTTGGGAACAGAGGACACACACAGAAAAATCCAGTGACTCAGTGGAATTACCCAGTTGGATGGAATTCAATATATGATCCACAGGACATGGGGGAGGGCAATGACCTGTGTGTCTGGGGAAGCCTGAGACCAGCAGGGATGGTGTTCTCGCATTGAGGGGCAGTTACTGTGCCTTGCAGAACTAGAGGGGAACAGAGCCCCGTGTGAGGGTGATTAAGGGATTTCATCACGGAACCCCAGAGCTGGAAGAAACCTCAGAGATCATCATCGGGAGATAATTATCCCTGGATTTCTCAGCGTTTCTGTGCTGTCTGGGCATTCTGAGCAAAAGAAACAGAGCAGCTATAATAAAAATAGAAAGCTGCCTTCCCCTCTTCCCCCAGAGCCTTTGCTGACTTTCAGAGATTGTAGAAGTCCCCTCCCCAGAGGGGACTTGTCTACATCCCATTGAAGCTCTCAAACCATCCAGAGGGGAGAAGGGTCCGATTTGCCAGCTGTCTCACATAAGTTCAAGGCTCATAGTTTCAGGATCCCTCTCCTGTGCCGCAGACCTCACTGCACGTACAGGTGTATATCTGGCCTTCGCCATGTCATTCTTTGGGCAGTTAGGCCATGGGGGGCAAAGTCAAAGTGCTGTTGTGATTGGTCTTTTGCCATGAGTAATAATGGTCTGTCCTCTGATCCAGAGGTCATGTGTGCGCACACGTAAACTGGCAGGCTAATTTGTTGGTTTGTAAGCAGAGTAAAATCTCAGAATCTTGACAATTTCAGCTTATCTATAATTGGGTTCCTCCTTCTTCTTATTTTACATTTGGGGAAAGTAAATCTCAGAAAGGAGCCCATTGATTTGGCCAAGTCATGTAGTTATTTGGATGTGATGGAGTCTGTCTTTCCCATCAGCCATGACAGAGAATACTAGCAAAGTAATAATAGGACCCGGATTTGGGTCTAAACCCTGCCATTTAGTTATAGGTGAGGGTTTTTTTTTTTAATGATTTGTAAAAAATATTTTATTTTATTTTATTTTATTAACAGAGAGAGATGCAGAGGTGGGGTGGGGGGGGGGAGAGAGAGAGAGAGAGAGAGAGAATCCCAATCCACGCTGGGCATAGAGCCTGACTTGGGGCTCAATCCCATGACCCTGGGTTCATGACCTGAGCTAAAATCAAGAGTCAGACACTCAACTAACTGGACCACCCAGGCACCCCTATATCTGAAGTTTTAAAAATCATGGACAAAAGCCTCTCTTTTCTTATCTGTGGAAAGGTGACAGTATTACTCGCTTTATCTCTTCTTTATAGTGTCACTGTGATATACGGTGTGAGGAAGTGGTTTTAAAATAATATAGCAACATCTGTGTTTCAGCACAATGACAATAATGATTGGCACTGGGACCCTGGTGAGACAGTTTTCATTATGTGCAAGGTTTGATCCAAATATTTTACATGTAGGAATTCTTTTTTAAAAAATTGTCTTCCATTGTGGTTTATATACACAATGCAATACTACTCGGCAATGAGAAAGAATGAAATATGGCCCTTTGTAGCAACATGGATGGAACTGGAGAGTGTTATGCTAAGTGAAATAAGTCATACAGAGAAAGACAGATACCATATGTTTTCACTCTTAGGTGGATCCTGAGAAACTTAACAGAAGACCATGGGGGAGGGGAAGGAAAAAAAAAGTTAGAGGGAGGGAGGCAAACATAAGAGACTTTTAAAAACTGAGAATAAACTGAGAGTTGATGGGGGGTGGGAGGGAGGGGAGGGTGGGTGATGGGCATTGAGGAAGGCACCTGTTGGGATGAGCACTGGGTGTTGCATGGAAACCAATTTGACAATAAATTTCATATAAAAAATCATCTTTAAAATTGTGAAATATACATAAACATAAAATTTGCCATTTGGCCCATTTTTAAGTGTCCAGTTCAGCAGCATTAAGTGCAGTCACATTGTTTTGTAACTATCACCACCTTCTATCTATCTCCAGAACTTTTCTTTTAGAGAGAGAGAGAGAGAGAGAGAGAGAGAGAGCAAGCAGGGGAAAGGGACTGAGGGCGAGAGAGAGAGAGAGAGAGAGAGAGAGAGAATCTTAAGCAGGCTTCATGGTCAGTACAGAGCCCAATGTGGGGCTTGATCCCATGGCCCTGGGATCATGACCTGTCCCGAAATCATGAGTCGGACACTGAACCAACTGAGCCACCCCGGTGCCCCTATCTCCAGAACTGTTTCATCTTTCCAAACTGAAACCCCATTCGCTTCTCCCTCACCCCCGATAGTGACCACCACTATGCTTTCCATTTATGGGAATGTGACTCCTCTACCTCCTACGAGTGGAATCGTACAATATTTGTCCTGTTGTGCTGGGCTTATTTCACTCAGCATAATGTCTCCAAGCTCCATCCATGCTGTAGCATTTGCATGAAGGGATTCTTTCATTCCTAAAAAATATCGGAAATGTTATCCCTTTTTTTTACAAACGAGGCAAAGGTTTGTGTGACCTTTTCAAGATCCCTTAGCTAATAAGTGGTAAAGGCTAGATTCAAATACAGGCTGTAACTACCAACCA
Source organism: Panthera tigris (assembly GCF_018350195.1). Classification (NCBI taxonomy): domain Eukaryota; kingdom Metazoa; phylum Chordata; class Mammalia; order Carnivora; family Felidae; genus Panthera; species Panthera tigris. The sequence continues at coordinate 94,286,456 of NC_056667.1, read as the reverse complement.
TGCTACTGTAGTGTTTCCTGAGGGTCTGTCTTCCGTGTTTTGCCATTGTACCCAGTCTGGGGGATGGCCAGCACAGCAGGTTGACTGACTACTCCTTTTTCAGGCAAGGTTCATAAAAGGAGAGAATTTTGGGGGAGCCATGGTGTGGACGTTGGACCTGGATGACGTTAAGGGCACTTTCTGTGGCACTGGCCCTTTCCCCCTTGTCTCCAAGTTGCGTAGTTTCCTGGCGCAAGCTGGTAAGTACCTATGGCTTGGAAGTGGGGTTGGGAGCTGTATAACGAGGCTCTTTGAGATCTGCAGGCTTCGGTGAGACAGCATGGCACCGAAGGAAGAGAACAAACTTTGATGTTAGGCCGGTCCATTTCCTTGGCTTAGAGGCAGGCTCCATTTGACCCTCTGAGCTTTGTTTTCCCTATCTGCAAAATGGGAATGATCCTTATACTCATGACATTATTATAAGAACTATATGAGATAAGAAGTGAAAACTGCTGGCTCAATGTTAGCGCTCAATATATGTCAGTTTATTTCTCTGTGGCTTCCTCCTGCTTTCATGGGACAAGGGCCAGAAGAGGAAGTCAGATTTCTTTTGATAACCTCTTTGATAGGAGAGACTGCCCTGGTAGTTAGGAGATGGAATCTGGCATGCTACAGCTACAGCATCCTTTGAGATGATTTATAACTATCATTTTAGGGACAAGGACACTGGGGCTCAGAAAGGCAATACTGCTAGTCAAGGGCAGAGATGGGACTTCAACCCAATTCTTTACCAAATGCTGTCAGGAGTGGTCTCCTTGCCCTCCATGTTGTTCCTGGTGCCTTCTACCATGGGGGACACAGGAGGTTTCTGTTATTAGGCCTTGGGGGGCAGCAAGGTCTTGCCGAAGGTGCCATCAGTAAGGTCAAAGTGAGGCCTTAAGCATAGAAAACTGGCAGGCTTCTCGGGGTCATTCCCCAGAAATGTAAATGTGCTGAGTGCCCATAGGTGCCTGGGATCATATCAACATGATGAGGTGAGGGAGCAGGGCTTCAATGTGGTGGGATTTTATCTATGCCCTCAAGTCAGTGCATTATGAAATACTTCACTTCTGGATTTTGGAAGCAAGTACTTCAGCCCTGGAGTGGTCGTAGTCCTGCCAGCAATTAACAGGATGGGGAGGAAGCGGTAGGACTCTCATCCTGTTCCGATGATTTCCTCTAGAGTTCAGCTCAACTCCTTCACCAAAATTTTGGCTCTCAACTGCTATGAATTCTTTAAGAACTGACCCCGAAAGTCCGACTGGAACCAATGATATGGGGCTTTTGTCCTCAGAAGGAAAGTCTATGGCTTCTAACACCCATAGGAAGTCTGCAGATACGACTACAGGCCACCAAAGTGGGATTGTGACCCCTACGAGTGAAACTATGTCCTTTGGAAAGCACACTGTGGCTGTGGAAATGAAGACTGAGACCCTTGGAGAGGCTATGACTCACGGAGAGATGAGTATGGTTTCTATGCATGGTCAGACTAAGTCCCCTGGAGAGAAGATCGTGCCCCTTGGAAAGAGAGCTGTAGCCCCTGGAATGATGACTACCCCCTCCGGAAATATTACAGTCACTCCTGACAGGCAGACCAAGACTCTTAGAAGAGAGCCCACCACTTCTGAGGTGGACACAGACCACCCGGTTGGTCACGTTGGTCTTCAGACAGAAGCCCAACGCAGGAGGCCATCCTCTGGCCCTGTCATCTAGCCCCAGGACACATTCCTCTTGCTTTGGACAACCCCTGTGTTCCCATTAATGGGAATGAGTCCTCTGTCAGTTCGATGACCCTTCCAACAAGTGCTCTCTCTCTCTCTCTAAAGAAAGAAAACCCAGAAAACTCTGCTGTGTGTCAAGGAGCCTAAGCTCTGTTGAAGGCAGAAGCTGGGGAAAGCCCTTATCTTTTCTTGTAGATCCCCTGACAGGAGCTGCTCTTACCCAGACATTCATAAACCATTCATGGTTATGAGCAGGCCCCAAAGCCACAGGGAGTTCGTCTCTTTTCTGTTGAATAAACTGGAAACACAAGGATCCATCTGAGTTCCCTGGAGTTCTTTTCTTGAAATGACCTGAGCAATGCAATTGTCAGCTCTGCCTTTCAAGTTCACGTTCCCCTACTGCTGTTTTTGGAAGGAGGGAGTTTGGGTCTAGCCCATGCTGATGTTTTCCAGTGTGGATTATGTTGCTTCCCTCTCTGCCTTGAACAACACTCACTTTGCAGGTGGTCAGAGCCAGAATCTCTTCCAGGGCGGTTTCCCACAATCCTCTTATGTCACACCGGTGTAACATCTCCTCCCATTAATACATCAGAACTACTCTTTGCCAAGGTCACTGGTGATGCCCACGTTGTTAAATACAGAGTTCAAGTCTCACTTCTGATTCTCCTTGATGCAGCAGCAGCACTGGCACACTTGGTCACTTTGTCCTCCCTGATCCACTTTCTTTCTTTCTTTCTTTTCTTTTTTTTTTAATGTTTATTTATGTTTGGGAGAGTGAGTGTGTGAGCGAGTGAGGGAGGGGCAGAGAGAGAGGGAGACAGAGGATCTGAAGTGGGTTCTGCACTGAGAGCAGAGAGCCTGAAGTGGGGCTCAAACTCACCAACTGTGAGATCATGACCTGCACCGAAGTCGGACCCTTAACAGACTGAGCCACCTTGGCCCCAGTGACACACTTCCTTAACTATGCTTCTGGGTTTTGATTTTACCTGACTGGTCATTCCTTCACAGCGTTCTGTTCTGATTTCTCCTCTTATCCCTGATCTCTTAATGTTGGGGAGCTCCAAGTCTCTTCCCTGGGTCCCTTTTCTTCGGTATTTACATTCACACCCTCTTGGTGTTGTCCTCTAAGCACATCATTTAAACAGCATCTGTATTATTGTCAAGAGAACAAAAGTGCAGAGAAATGTCCGTAGTACACTATCTTCCACGTAAGGAAAAAGGGGACATAAGAAAACACACGTCTGCTCGTTTGTGCACAGAGTAATAGAAAGTAACAGAAAGATTACGGAAGGAAAGAAACAGAATAGTAACAGAAAGGATAAACACGGAAATAATGAAATCGGTACTGGCAGGTGTGGAGTGAGGGTGGTGTGGAGAGAATGGGAGATCAGGAACGGGGTACAAAGGGTTGGGGGGGCGGGTTGCCACTTACCTGAGTACACGTGTTTGTGTCATTCTGACTTTTCGAACCATGAGAGTGTTTCACATCCCACAAATAAATAAAATCAAGGATGGTGGTGGTGGGGCTAGAGCAACTCAAAATTAAAGCACAAACAGCAACAAATGTATTTAGCTGTGTTAAAAATGCACCAACAGCGTAATCACATTGAAGGAATTAGGGAAGAAAAGAGCTAGCCTTAGTCACTTTGGAAAACGGCATTTTGCCTCCTTATTGAAAAGCTAAAGAGGAACCATGGACAAATACTGGCCTCTAGCAAATTTGCTTTTGACACGTATATTCTGAAACTGCTTTCTATGCATTCCAGAATTAAACACAGAAGGAAATCCACTGTGGGTAAGAAGGGCCATGTTTCTCACTGCCAGAGAAAGTAGTTACAAATAGGAAAACAGAAAAGGCTAGAAAGAACCCTGTGGCGTTAGGCTCAGAAGTATCAGTATGAAATCATGATTTAAAACTATATATGGATTGGTTGATATAGAAATATCTGTATCCATACATATATTTCCTGCTTGGACCACTAGAAGGGGCTACAGCAGTGACATCCGAATAGGCCCCATACCTTGAGGAGAAGGTGCCCAAACATCCCCGGACTAACTGGGGAAGGAGGCCTGTGTATACTGCTCCCGTCTCCCCTCTCCTGGTGGATGATTCTGAGTGGTGATTCCGAGTGGAGGCCGCTGGGCTGAGGACAGTGGGTGATGTTTCAAGACCAGGCTTCTACAAGACTTGACTCGCAGGTGGGAGAGAGAAAAGTACTCAAGTGATGTACCTCTGGGAGCAGCCAGTGGCTGGTCTGTGCTTCACCATTTCATCTCATGCTGAGGAAACAGACTCTGAGAGCTCATGTACTACTATCTCGCTGCAAAGAAGCCTTGGTAAATGCTGTAAGGGAGCCTGGAGTAAGGAATGGCAGGTGGCCAGAGGCACAGATGTGCGATCAAGTCCCAGGAACACCTGGCAAGGTTTGACGCGGATGGGCAAGGGGGCAGGACGCGAGCTCCACGGGCATGACTAATGAGCGGGCTCCGGTTGTCTCCGCACAGGAAGGTGATCTGTGGACACCATGTTAGGAGCTGTTGTCACTTTCTCATTTGACTTTGAAGAGTTACATAAAAGGTTCCCAAACCCTGTTTTTGTTGAGTTAGGAATATTGCCACCAGGAGGCAGCAGCATACAGGGTTACATTTTCTCTGCAGGTGGGAAGAAAAACTAGGAGAGTAGAAAAAAAGCAATTAGAATACCTCTGTACAGAAAATGAAATCAAATCTAAATCTGTCATTGTCTTTAAAGTCGATACATTTGGAGCACCTAGGTGGCTTAGTCGGTTAAGCGTCGGACTCTGGATTTTGGTTCAGGTTGTGATCTCATGGTTCCTGAGGTTGAGACCCATGTCTGGCTCTGTGCTGTCAGCATAGGACCTGCTTGAGATTCTCTTTCCCTTCCTCTCTCTCTCTGCCCCTCCCTCGCTCGTGCTCTACTCTCTCTCTCTCTCAAAAATAAATAAACAAACAACAACAACAAAATACAGTTGATGCTTTTGTGCACATTGAAGCAGAGAAAGCATGAGCGCCCTGGGCTTGGAGGAGGGGCTGTGCTGAGATACAGGTTGAGTCCAGACAAACCAGACTTGAAATCCCAGCTCTGATTAACTATGTGATCATGGGGTAGTTAAATCAGCTTCTAAGGTTGTTACAATGGTTAAATGAAACATGTATCTGGTACAAAGCCAATAAGTGGGAGTTACTGATATAAGCATATCTTCTGTAGACCTTCAAGTTTCCATTTTAGTATTTCTTGGAGCGCCTGGGTGGCTCAGTCAGTTAAGTGTCCATCTTTGGCCCAGCTCATGATCTCGTGGTTCATGAGTTCAAGCCCCACATCAAGATCTGTGCTGACAGCTCAGAGCCTGGAGTCTGCTTCAGAGTCTGTGTCTCCCTCTTTCTGCCCCTCACCCACTCACACCCTGTACCTCTCTCTCTCAAAAATAAATAAACATTAAAAATTTTTTAAAGAATTTCTTTGTATAAAGAAAGAAATATGAAATTAGAAACTCTTTAGGTTTTGTGCATAGCTCAAAGTGTTCAGGAGTAGATTCATGACAAAGTTCCAATAATCTCTCATGCTGCTACAACTTTATGTAGGGAATCATTTTATAAACTGGCTACTTTTACCACATGCTTCTAAAACACTACAATCTAGAAGCTAGTAAAGTGTTACAAATAGGAAAACAAATAGGTACAAATACCTACAAATAGGTAAAGTGTATTAAGTGTGTCATTTCCAGGATTAAAAAAGGTAAGAAGGTATTAAGTGTGTCATTTCCAGGATTAAAAAAAATTAATGGTTCCTTAACTCTTTATGGAATATAGCCCATATTGCTTAGCATGGCATACTGGGTCTGCCTCACCATCTGGTCACGTCTGTGTAGACACCTAGTGCTGTGCTCCAGGAGTTTGATCCGGGTGCTCCAAGGTGTGCTCCATCAGTATGGAGCATGATAACAAATAGTTCAATGGACTAGAAGTTAAAATACTGTGGATACTGAACATACGTTGCTTTAATACAGTTTGGCAGAATCAAGAGTATTCCGATTTTAGCATTACAGGCCTTTCCGTTGCAATGGGTCCTGAGTAGAAAATAATTTCCAGAGCGACAGTTAGCATGATGAGGACCGCTCAGCCCCAGTGCAGGTTCTTGGGCTGGGTCCTGGCTTCCGAGGAGCCATGTTGAAAATTGCTCTTCTGGCCACACTGGTCACGATGTTCTCTGATTTCATCACATCACTTCACTCCTGGGTGCCGTTGTCCAGGCTCTGCTTCTGCCGCCAGTGGATTTTCCACTTTCCTTACTTTCTCAACTACCATCTGGCAAGATCCTTCCTCAAATGTTACCTCTTCTCTGAAGGCTTTCCATCCTTCCAGAAGCTATCACTCCTTGTCTCTGCTTGCTTTATCATACTGTTCTTCTCCCTCTTGTTCACTCAACACATATGTGAATGCTAGGCTGTCAGTCATTTGACAGGATGCCGACTTTGCATACAAGGACCATTTCTGATTTTATTTTGTGCTCCCAGAGCTTAGCACAGAGGTGAGCACAGAGTAGATATTCCATAAGTGTTGGCTAATTGTGAACTAAGAGATAGAAAATAAAGATCAGTGTCATGGACTATGAGAATCGCATTCAGGAGACTATAGATGAGTCTGATGAGAGGAACAAGAAAGAAAAGGGGAAGAAGTGGAGAGTCTATTGTAAATCTCCCAAAAGCACATGGACTTTGGAGTCAAAGCACAAATTGTTCCATTGTTTTGGCAGAAGTTGCCAGCACCCATTTCCCGGTAGATGTGGGCACCAGGATCCTTTGTTCCCAGTGCATTTCATATTTGTTATCACATCCTAATCTGTGGATTCGATGAGCAAATCCACTAATTGCTTTTTAAGTTGACTACAGAGTGGATAAGAAAGGCCATGATACTTACCAGAGGGAAAAACAAACAGAATCCATGGACTTGTAGGGGCACAAGCTGGTACAAAGGTTAAGAAACTCACGTGCTTTCAGATGAAAAGAGCAGGGAGATCAGGGTATAAAAGAGAGATCCAATCTCCCTCTGTGTGTCCCATCCCTTGGGTCTGCCACTGTGTCCTACGTGTCTCTGGGCCATTGAAATCAACGCCATGAAGATCCTGGTCTTGTTGTTGGTTTGTCTACACCTCTCACAGGGTGTGGAAAGGTTTGTATGGGGATTCAGCTTCAGCCCTGAGGGAGCATCAGAAGCTATGGTAGAGCAAAGGCCTCCCATACAGATCTTATGGAGAGGCAGTCAGATCATAGTTTGGCACCATGAACTGAAAAACCCAGGAAGCCAAGACTTACAATGGATGGTGTGTGTGTGTGTGTGTGTGTGTGTGTGTGTGTGTGTGTGATTAAAGGTGGGTTGGTGTTTTGTTGGACAAGAAGGAAGGATGTACAATATCTATAAAGCTTAGAGGAAGGACTGGGAAGGAATAGATATTTGTTCTGTGTAAACAATATGTAAGCAGAAAACCCCAAATACATATTGCAGTGCATTTTCATGCTGGAAATGCTGGAGTGACTGCAGTGGTCAGAACTCACTAAAATCCAGGAGGATTTCTTATAAGAGGCTCTTCTTGAGTAGAGTATAAGAAGGTTTGAAAACCCACATCAGATCAATGAAGGCATTGCTTTCATGGGGAAGGTGAGGTCACTCCTTTTGCCCTATTCTCTGCAGAATCATTCTGAAGAAAGGCAAGTCCATCCGCCAGGTGATGGAAGAGCGGGGTGTACTACAGACTTTCCTGAAGAACCACCCAAAGGTTGATCCAGCTGCCAAGTATCTTTTCAATAATGATGCTGTTGCTTATGAGCCCTTCACCAACTACCTGGATGTAAGTGAGGGTCGAGGTGGTGTCCATAACTCTTGGCTGATAACTCTTCTCAGATACTCATTTAGACCTCTCATTAGCTCTGATTTTGGACTTTTTACTAAACCCAAGTCTCTCCTTCCTCAGGAAAGTATCCGGAGAAGTTATGAGTTGGTACCATTTAACACTATCATATTCCCTCTCCTTCCTTCTTTCCTGTCATTACTGGCTCACTCTCTAAAGCTCCATTTACATGGTTAGGAGATTCCGAATGACCATGTTCCAGTCAATTGAGCAATCGAAAGGAAGTCCTAGTGATGAGCTGTAGGGGAAAGAGGGAAAGCACAGGCAAAGCGGCCAGGCAAAATCTCCATAGCTCCAGATGCTATGTAGCTCCCCATTTGGGAACATACACTGGTGCTCAGAGCAAGTATTTGCATGTTCTTGAGACTGCAGTGTCTGCTCAGGGCATCCCAACACACTGGTGTCCTATGGACTGTCTTTAGTGAGATGTTACATGAGTGTCAGATCTAGAAGCCACTTCAGGAATCTCCTATCTCAAGTCCCACTTTTATAGATGGTGGATGAAGAGGCAGGGCAGTGACATGACTGGCTAAAATTCACTTAGAACTCAAAGTGTGTCTCAGTGAAGTTCTCTTCTTGCTTTTCCAGCCACCTTTCTTTTTTTATTTCTGGCACCTTGGCTACTAAGTGACCAAGGGAGGAGAATGGTGTGGAAATATCTAACACCGGAAGAGAAAGAGGTGTGTGTGTGTGTGTGTGTGTGTGTGTGTGTGTGTGTGTGTGTGAGAGAGAGAGAGAGAGAGAGAGAGAGAGAGAGATGGGCACTGGGAATGGAGAAAAAAGTGACTGCTTCTCCAGCTTTGCATGTTCTGGCATAGAACGGCAAATCCATGGAGGTATCACCTTATGGCAAAGGAGAAAACACATTTGGAAGAAGAGATTGTCTTGCCAGACTAATTCTCACCTGGTCAAAATCTTGCATATAAGGACAAAAATGGAGAATATCGAGGGGGTCTGGCTCCAGAAGTGAAAGAGAATTTCTGGAAAGAGAAGAATATAATTTGGCCACAATGTGGTTTCTAGTGAGTCAACTTCATCTCAATCTTTAGGACATGGCTTGGCTGCTTAATACACTGGGGTAACAAACTTTTCTTTGCAGTCCTACTACTTTGGAGAGATCAGCATTGGGACACCACCACAAAATTTCCTGGTCCTCTTTGACACGGGTTCATCCAACCTGTGGGTGCCCTCCACCTACTGCAAGAGCCAGGCCTGTTGTGAGTATACCACCATCACCACCCACCCATGGATAGGAGCAGAGGGCGACGCAGAGTTGGGATTAAGCACAAGCCCATCATCCAAGTCTAGAGTTCTTGGTGCATATCCATGATCTCAGCCTCCTTAAATTCAGAACATCTGGAAATCTTGCTCTTGGTCTGTATTTCACAAGTGCTGCATCTCTAGAAAACGAAAGAAGTAGACCAGGGCTTCCATTCCTTTCTCTATTGATCCCTTTCCTCAGCTCTCTCCTGTGGGCCCCAATTCCTGGCACTTTTGAGTTGACCCATGCTTCAGGAAATGGTAGGTTGGAAGGAATTGGGGCAACATCTGTTTCCCAAGGGGACAGACTTTTCTGGGGTATTGATTGCCTTCAGCCCAGAGTCTGAGGCTGAAGCCCAATCCCAGGCTTGGTCTGATGGTCCCAGGCCATCAGGGATAAGTGTCCTCCGTGTATTTTGGAAAATGTGTTAACACTAACATTGCATTGTCTCTTTGCACAGCCAATCACAACACGTTCAACCCCAGCATGTCCTCCACCTACCAAAACAATGGGCAAACCTATACACTATATTATGGAAGTGGCAGCCTGACTGTGCTCCTGGGATATGACACTGTGACTGTAAGTGCTGTTCTCATCTTTCTGTGGGTCTGCCATTTGGCTCCCCTTTTCTAGACTCTTAAGCTGTCAGAGATATCAAAGGTTGTTAGTTAGGTACACATTTCTAAAAGCCGACTCTTGGAAAGAGTGCCACAGGCCATCTAATTAAACCTTTGTCCCAAGACAAGAATTGCCCCACAGCAGTCCTGACTGCTGCAGGTTCTTTACGTTGTGCCTCCCCCTTGAATTTGCTCCTTGGTCTTATCTGCCCTCCTCAACCACCTGGAGCACATCTGCTTCCTCCTCCACAGGACTTCACTCTGGGTATTTGAAGACCTTCCTTTCACTATTTTCTTTTCTTTACATCAAGCACACGCAGTTCCTATGTCATTTGTGCACACAGATTGTTCGATATAAAACCAGCCACTGTCCTTTCACTGTCCATGGAAGTGGAAACTCTAACTCCAAAAAACAATGGCCTCTACTTTGCCAACACCCACACTCTTCTTTCCAAGACATGTATGTTTGGCTGATGCTGTTGTCCCTTCTTTTTCCATGCCCCACGCTAGGACTGAGCCAACTCAATGAAAGAAGCCAATTTCTTCTCCTTAAAAAAGGGTCTAGGTTCCATTCCCCGGACACCTAAGTCTGGGAAGGATTTGTCTACCCTGAATTGTTAATCTTTTCTTTTCACTTGTCTCAGGTTCAGAACATCGTCATCCATAACCAGGAGTTTGGTCTGAGTGAGATTGAACCTAGCAACCCCTTCTACTATGCAAACTTTGATGGTATCCTGGGAATGGCCTACCCCAACCTGGCAGTAGGGAATAGCCCAACAGTCATGGAGAGCATGGTGCAGCAGGGCCAGCTCACCAAGCCCATCTTCAGCTTCTACTTCTCTCGGTGAGCATCTTTGCCCTGTAGGGCTCAGCAAATGAGGCACTGTGGGGGCTTTTATTTTACTTTATTAATTTTTTTAACATTTATTTATTGTTGAGAGACAGAGTGCGAGCAGGGGAGAGGCAGAGAGAGAGGGAGACACAGAATCCCAAGCCGGCTCCAGGCTCTGAGCTGTCAGCACAGAGCCTGACATGGGCCTCGAACTCACAAACTATAAGATCATGACCTGAACCGAAGTCAGATGCTCAACCGACTGAGCCACCCAGGAGCCACTGGGAGGGGGGGCTTTCAACATCAAACAAGGCCCAGGTTTTAACATATCCTGACATAATGGGGATAACTTGCCATATGCAATCCATTTATTTTTGAAGATTTGTAATATATTTGGGGGGGAATTTTATTTAAATACACTAGAAGAATTTTTATTTTAGGCCATAAGCCATAAGATGACTCTTTTCTTTTTTAAAAAAAATTTTTTTAATGTTTATTTATTTTTGGGAGAGAGAGAGGTAGAGTGAAAGCAGGGGAGGGGCAGAGAGAGAGGGAGACACAGAATCCAAAGCAGGCTCCGGGCTCTGAGCTGTTAGCACAGAGCCTAACATGGGACTCAAACTCGTGAACATGAGATCATGACCTGAGCTGAAGTTGGATGCCCAACCGACTGAGCCACCAGGCACCACAAGATGACTCTTTTCTTAAAAATGGACTACAATCCCTCAACATTTAATAAGTAAATGTGGAGATTGTTGTATTAGATTCACCAAATTCAGAGCTATAGGACCAGCCACATGATCATTTCTTAATACAATAAATATAAATTTGGAATAAAGAGAACTATAACAAAATGATATTTATAAGAACATATCTGGCTCCAAAAAGAGTTCTTGTAGTCATCACTTATAGGGGTGAAGCCATGACTCAAATGCAAATACCTTGGTCACAAATCCAGTACTTTTCTTACTCTGCTGGCCTTGAACTCTTGTGGCAAACTTTACTTACTGCTTCATCTTCCTAACCACATGATCCCCAGGGGACCTGAGTCCAAATGTTCAATGACTGGCAGGCCCAGGTTAGGGAACAGAAGAGGCCTGAATCCTCTTAACACCGTCTAGTTACCAACCTGAGCACGACAGGAGCATCCCCATCACTGCCCACTTGAGATCTCTGTCTGTCAGGCCCCCTCCAGGTACTCTCTGAGGGGTTTCTTCTTGTTCTCACTTTGCCCTCAGGAGGGTGTCCCTGGGAGGCTTTTAGAGTTTCTTTTCACAGGCCTGGTTTCTAATCCCATCGCCTCTTTTATGGGCATAGTCTGTGTTTCCAGTTCTCTGATACTCTGGGTGTTCCTCTGAGGAGACTCCTCTCCCTTATGCCTTAAGCCTGGCGGAGCCTGAAGAGCAGGTCAGAGGATGGGACCCCTCTTCCTCTGGTTCCACTGTGTCTGAAGGAGAGAGGGACAGTGAGAGGGGAGGGAGGGGCTGCCTGGCCATGTGTGTTGTGGGAACTCACGCTCTTCTCCTCTTCTCCCTAGCCAACCAACCTATGAGTATGGTGGAGAGCTCATCCTGGGAGGAATGAACAGCCAATTTTATTCTGGTGACATCGTCTGGACTCCTGTCACCCGGGAAATGTACTGGCAGGTTGCCATCGATGAGTAAGTACAGAGGACAGTTCCTATGGATTATGGACACCCCTAGAGTGTCCCTCCAGTGTGACTCTATCTCCTGTTCTTGTCATGGCATAAACCCCTTAAAGAGAATCAGCAAACCCTCAGGCTGATTATTCCTGGAGCTCAGTAGACTTTGGCATCTAGCTCTCAACTGAACTTTTTGACTTGGTCACTGAGCCTTGCCATGTCAGCAGGTTGGTCATTCCTAGGTCTCTGTGAATCTACATCTTTGTTCCTGGAAGCTTCATTATCCCAATTAGCATAGTCTTTACCACTTCCTTCATCAGGAAATGTAATAGCCGTCATGGGTGTTTTCTATGTGCCCAATGTGCTAAATATTTGTTGAATATATTATTGCATGTAATCTCCACTACAACACTATAAGGTGGTCAGCAGTATATTTCTTTGCATAGATAAAGAAATCAAGGCTCAGAGGTTAAGTGACTTATCCAAAGTCACACATTTCACACATTTCAAAATTTGAGCCCAAGCATATTTGATCTCCTAACCCACGATCATGAATCAGTTACTTCTACACCCCAAGCCTTCAGGAAATGTCCATCACTGCCAGATAAAGATACATGTCTTTGGCCAGTAGTCGAGACCATCCAACAGCTGAGCCCTACCTATCAGAACAGCCTTCCCACCACTTCCGGATGTGCAGCATGGACCTGACCATGTCCTTGCACCTCGCCATGACTTTCTTGCTTCTTTTCTTTTGACTATAACACCTGAAGTGGTCCTCGTGTCCTTGCACATCCTTCTGAGCCCAGATGAATTATTACCTCCCTTGAAAAGGCCTCTCAGGGTCCCAGTCTCTCTTTCAGTCCCATAGTCTTACCAGCTTGCATCTCCTCATCTTTGGGTATGTCACAGTGCAACCAGCCCAATGTGAAGAGTAGAGAGAGAGGTAATTGGTTAGGTGTCTTATTCACCATTACATCCAAGTACCTTGGTTCACCAACAGTACCCAAAAGATACATGGACTGAAGAGGAAGGGTAGAGAAGGAGCCGGCGACTGAATCACATAGGACCACATTACGGAGATTACCAGCTACTGCATTAAGTGGTAGCTTAACGTATGGTGTTGTCTCATGTCTCTTAGAAGGTACTCTTTAAAAACAGTGAATACAATCTTCTCCTGTTTGTATCGCAGATAATTCTTGCAAGAATGTCTTGCACATATTAGATGCGCAAGTGATTTATGAAGTGATACCCAGCTTTGGCACTGTGTGGACCTCACATAGGTAGATATAGAAAGGTAAGACACAGAAAAAGGAAGATAAGATAAAGGAAGATAAGCCCTGCCTCCCCAGGCCTCTCAGTCAGAGCTGGAAGGGTTACCTGACCAAGAAGGCACAGCAACATTATAAGGGCAGCTGTGTCGTGGGGTGGCCAGGCTTCCTAGAAGAGGCAGAAATGTCGGAGCTCCGAGGTTGGGGAGATCAGGGTGAACATGGCACAGGCGTGTGGCAGTAGTCCACTCATTTCTCTTGTACTGGTGTTCCTCTCAGGTTTCTCGTTGGGAACCAGCCCACCGGCTTGTGCTCCCAGGGCTGCCAGGCCATTGTGGACACAGGGACCTACGTGCTGGCTGTGCCCCAGCAGTACATGAACTCCTTCCTGCAGGCCACAGGAGCCGAGGTGTCTCAGTACGGTGATGTGAGTAACCAGAAGCCCAGGATTTCTCTGCACACTGATGCAGCCTCAGCACAGGAAGAGGGGTTTGGGTGGGGGACTAAACCCCTGGCAGGACAGATTAAGTGGGGACACAGCATGGCCTTTCAGGCATGAACCCTCAAAGCAAGGAGGGGTGAGGGGAGGGAGTAACACCAACCAGACTGTGAGTATGGGCTGAATGGTTGTCAGGAGGGACGGCTGTTCCATTGCAGCCCTAGGAGCACATTTCACCTTGGTGTGGCCAGTGTCATTTGACGTGTGCCGATAGAGGCAGGCATACCACATTTCCCCATTCCACCGAGATTTCTTTTTACCTAGAAATACTCCTTTGGCTTTTATCTGAGCAGCCTCCCGTCCCCACCCCTGCTCCCCTTGTACACACTTCTGCAGTTTGCTCCTCCAGCATGCAAGAGTCTCGTTTAGTCAGACCAAATCTTGGCTCCTCAGGGTGTGTGTGTGTGTGTGTGTGTGTGTGTGTGTGTGTGATGAGTACGTGGACAGGTGCACACAAGCAGGGATATGAATTGTGTGAGAGCATGCTTTTACAGGCTGGGCCTGTGTTTCTTCTCTGTAAGTTGCACTTTCTGAAGGTAGAAATCTGTTCTGGAATGAGTCTAACTCTTTACGGCCATACCAACACATTCCAAACCTGAGATGTGCTCAGGTAGACCCAGGAAAGCAGAGCACCTGGTCAGTGTTGTGCCTGGGAATCGGGCTTTGCCTTCCATGCTCTCAGCCTCTGCTGGAAGGTCAGGAAGGAAGTCTCACAGGGAAAGGGGGATTGGGGCCCTTTGTCTGGGCCCCCCGTGTCCTGGCACGCTACAGCTCTGCCTCTCCTCTCTCTCAGTTTGTGGTCAACTGCAACTCCATACAGAGCATGCCCACCATCACCTTCGTCATCAGCGGGTCTCCTTTACCTCTGCCTCCCTCTGCCTATGTCCTCAACGTACGTATGCACTCCGGGCTCCACGGACATGGGATTGGATGGGCCCAAACGGCTGTTCCGTGTCCCAGATCATGTCTGGACACCTATGGGGAGTCACCAGTAGCAGGGCTGAGGGTGAACAAGAAGCCAGAGGACCCTGCAAGTGTCATGGAATATAGGGTGGGAACTTCCTGTGGGGAAAGGCTTTTATATGCAAAAATGTTATATCCCTATGTCTTTTGTCTCTTCAGAACAATGGTTACTGCACCCTTGGGATTGAGGCCACCTACCTGCCCTCCCCCAGTGGGCAGCCCCTGTGGACTCTGGGAGATGTCTTCCTCAAGGAATATTACACTATCTATGACATGGGCAACAATAGAATGGGCTTTGCCCTCTCTGTCTAGACAGGTGAGAGGCAGCTGTCTCCACCCTCACTGCAGGACTCTGGGATTACCCTACAGTTTCTCTGGGCTGACCGCAGCATTTTAGACTAATCTGACCCTTCTGTGCACTAGAGTCTTACTTCCTGCAACTAATAAATCAAGAATCTCCAAATGTCTTTGTTGCTCGTTCCAAATGTCTTCTTTGCCTTATGTTTGTAGTAGTTTATTCTAAATTGAAAATTAGCGCCCGCTCGTTGGGAAATCTGTGAATTGACCAATGGGAGAGAACATGGAGCAGAGATCTCTGAGTGAGGACCCACTGCACAGACCTTAAGGACGCAACAGTCCCTTCATGACGAACTCTGGCTGGAGGTGACCAGCTCTCCCAGCCCTCTCCCTTCCAACACATTCTTCTTTGCATTCTTAGACAAGAACGTGAACCAGAGTAGTCTCTGACTCAAGAATTTTAGAGAAGAAAAAGAAACTTTAGAGAACATTTCCAACTGGTGCTCTGAGAACAAATCTGATCAGAAAATGTGGTTCTTTTTGAAGGGAGCAGCACAGTTTTAATGAATATTTTCTGGTATTTTCATAGACATTATCCTTCCTATGGTGCTTTCAGGCTGCTCACATACGCACTTTACCTGCCTGGGCCTGACTGCTTTTGAGTTTAGAAACCCCATCTCATTTTACAGTGGAAGAAAGTGAGGTGTGGACAGGTAGTCATACAGTTAGTGTTAAAATCAGATCCAGATTCAAGGTATTAAATACTTTTATTGTGCTGCCACGTGATGAAGTCTGCTATGTGCAAGGCATGGACGCATGCAATTATAAATGAGGCGTGGCGTTGGCTCCCTAGGGATTTTCTATCAAGTAGAGCCTCTGGCTCCAGAGCGGTTTTCTGATGGCAGGAAGACCAGTAGCTGAACTTGCCCTCCATGGTAGGTTATGAGCAATCATCTGCAGTGGGTTCTTCGACCACAGTAGTGCTGCCTTTGGGGAGCTAAGAACTGGTGTGGCTCTGGGACTCAAAATTGTTTCCAGAAATGTAATTAGAAAGATGTATCTGGGAAGAAAGATGCAAAGAATTCTCAGTCCAGATGTGCATGGGTGGTGGTGGTGGACGGAGGTGTGCCTTTCTCCACAGCATTGCATCGTTCCCCTCTACCGACATTACGATGTTGTTGATCTAATGGAACTGACTAATGTAAGCACTTTGGCCATTCCTTTTCCTTTTTGTTGTGTTTCTCTTATAAGAGATACAGACTTTTCTTTTTCAATTTTTTTTTGCCAAAGGGACAGATCTTAGTTCAGCTGCAATTCACCTACATCCTCACCATCTGCCCTGTCAGCTACTGTTCCTGCCTCAGTATCACCTCTATTCATTCTCTAGTGGTTAGCCTCAATGATATAAAGCCATGATCTTTCGTTAGTGGTAAAATTTCTGGAACGTTCTCAATCCTGAGATACAGAAAATCCAAGTTATCATGAGTAACCTGAAATTCATCAGCAGGGGACCATCCGTAGTCACTGGGAACATATGGCATTGGTAATGAGGGCTGCTGAGGATCAGGACGATTCTTGTTAGGGTGTGGAATTAAGGTAGCAGTAGAATGTGCTAGTTTAGAACGGATCCATCACTAACTTTCCAGAAATTAGAAATCTTCGTGGGAAACAGTTGCCATTTTTATTGTCTATTTGTTTGCTCTCACTCCATTCCTAGGTCTTTGAGAAGGGGGTTTGGCTTATAGTCTTACCTCACCAAATTGGCCCATTGTCTGCCTTCCTCACATCTCCAGCCCCAAAACCAGAGGGAGAACTGGCATCCCCAGAGTGTTTCTGTTGCTCCTTTCCTGGTAGCCCACGGAAAAGTCCCAGGGCATGGAGATGGCGAGTTTCAAGACTTCCAACTCCTTCCTTCTGGTCTTCCCGTCCGGGTGTAGCTATGAAACTTGTGTGTTACTTTACCAACGGGTCCCAGTACCCAGATCCTGCCAAATACATGCCAGAGAACGTGGGACTGTGCCTGTGTGTAGACCTCACCTATGCCTTCACTGCTTGATCAATCACAAGATCATGCCCTGCGAGTGGAATGATGATGTCCTATTTCCCAGTTCCAGGCCCCCGAGCAGCAGTCAGTACTTTGTTCTGAAATACCTGGGAGAGTGACAGGACAGACACCCTGGGTGGACTTGAAATCCAAAGGTAGTATTGGGGACCACCTCCCCACTCAGGACTAAAGTACACAGTATAGAAAGGGTGGCTCTGGAGGAGAGGAAAGAAAATGTTAAGCTACCTTGACAAAAATAAAAACATCCTTTTCCTCGGCAGTAATTTTATCTTCTAGAAAAATTGGCTTCTTTGCTCTAATCCTCTATTTCTCATTCCCTACTCTTACTTCTAAACTGGAAGCCCCTGTTGTGCTCTGGTCTGTGTCCCTCTGAAGCTCCTTAGCCAAGGGCAGTGAGCAAAAGAAAGTCCAGAATTGCCAGAGGGACTTAAAAGGAAAGTAATTTCAAAGACTGACTGAAATTCACCTCACTTAAGGAACTTTCTAGAAGAATTGCCTTCCTCCTGAGATTAGAATGGGACAAGTCAACCCCATTTGGGAGATCCCATTTTCTGTTTTCTAATAGGTGATGCATTTGACAATTTTGGGGGCTTGTGGGAAGGGGGAGAAACAGTAACCTCCAGAGTCTCATGGATGTCTTTGGATAAATGTCCACCATTCCCTCCATGAGGCTGTCTCCAGGTAGAAAGCAAGGTTCTCTACAAGATCCCATACACATGTTGTATTAAGTGGAAGGCTCTCTTCCACTCAGTCTGGCCTCTTTCCCTCTGCTCCAGAAAGGATGAGTGGGTGTTCCAATCTGAATGGCTGGCATAAAGTTGATCCTTGGAGAAGCAGAAAGAGGATCCCAAGAGAAGATTTCCTGGGGACATGATTCTGTCCTTTTGGTGCCAGAACCATGAGTCTGAGAGAAGACCATTTTGACTCTGGTGGCAGTTTCCTCATGCCTGGCTAAAATGGACTTCACTCTGTCATTTCTCTGTCCTTCCTCATTAGGAATGAAAACCTGGTTATGCTTTTGATGGTTAGCTTGTGGGACTTCGACACCCAGAAATAAGAACCTCTTCTTTCTATGGGGAGTTGGCCTAGGGACTGATCTCAGGAAGATGAGGCTGAAGCACTTTGAAGGTGAAGAAAATTGTGGTTGAAGGTGGCACAAAAGATCCCAGAAGTGTATCAGCAGGAGATTTTCCAGAATAGGGAAAAAGCTAGAACTGGGAAATGAGAAATTTATTTATCTTCAAATAAGAGCTGAATGGAGTCCATAGTTTTTATTCCTAGGATCATAGGATGAGGGAAGGCAGAGAACTAGAGGTAGAGAACCAATAGGAAAGGCTGCTCTATGGAAGGAGTCTGTAACCTACACAAGACCTACACATAGCACATGCTTAATGTTTATCTACAATGCTCCAATTTATTTCAGTGAGTGTTTACTGAACATATATTGTGTGCTGAGTACTATGGCAGGCACTGAGGATCCAGATCTGGGATACCCAAGGATGAAGGGGCTATAAAAGAGGAACTCTTGAGAATATGATGTATCCTCCTATTTCAACAAAATAAAGAAGATGGATAGAGGGATATTGCCAGCCTGGGGAATTAATGAAGGATATTAGATATCATCGAGATATCTCAAGGATATTAAATATTTATTGAGTAGCATAAGACACCTTTTAAGACACTGTAAAAAAATGGATGAATGAGAGTCCCAGGAAGCTTCCTATCTAGCGGAGAGACAAACATATACACAGCCAACTGAGTAGTGCAGTGGGCAAATGCCGTGATGGAGCATGCACGATGTGATAAGAAATGGTGAGAAAGTAATGGCAAATTCTGCCTTTCTGGAAGGACATTGCAAGAGAAGGCACCTGTGTGAGCGAAGGCATAGAAGTTTGAGAGTATAGAGTGTTGGTGGAACTCTGAGCAATCAAGTAGCAGGAAAACCAGATCTTAAAAGTAGGAAAAAAGAAAGAGGGTGGGAAGAATTAACGAACATGCTGTGAATGGACGAGATGCCATTTTTCTTTCTTTGTTGATGAATTATAATGCCCTTCCTAAAGGGATTTGGGAGTTGAGGAGAGAACATGAAATGTGACTGGTGAGTGGTTGCAAGACTTGCAAGGGATGGTTTATCAGCAAGCCCTAAACACCAGTCGAGTTTTGTTGCTCTCCGGGCTCTATAGGAGGATTTTTATGATATCAGATCATGGGGAGTAAATGCTGGAGATGAGGTGGATTTAAAGACAGAGATTCATATGCTGCTGATGGTTCCTCTAGTATTTCTTGGAGCTCAGAGAAAGAAGGAAGGGGAAAGGTGATGGCATCTGAATGCCAGCAAGGATCATGCCTTCTCCAGGGTCACCACCAAGGTGGCCACAACAGGCAACCACATGATTCTCATTGACTCAGTGATCCAGCATCTCCAGCTATATGAGTTCAATGGCATTGACATTGACTTTGGGTACCCACAGTCCTGGGCAGCCCATCTGAGGACTAGCAATTCTTTACCATCCTCATCAAGGTAAAGACCTGCAGGTGCATTCTTATAGCCCAGGACCTATGGGGGTTTCCCAACCTTGACAGATTTCCATGTTTAAACAAAAGGGAAAAAGAAGATACAGGAATCAATAATTGTTGAAAATCTACAATGTGCCAGACACTGTGACATGCACTGTGTATATGGGACTTTATTCGATATTCAGAACATTAAATGGAAGTATGTACTTTATATCAAACCAGAGAGGAGAAGTAATCATAATTAGAAAGTAGTGGAGATCTCTGAAACTTCTTTCCCTACAAGGCACCGTTTCAGTGAGGAAGCAGGGGAAAATATTACAGACAATTTAAGTTTCAAGCCTTAGCTCACTCACTTATACACACATATACATGGTGAACACATACATTCTAGTACATGCAAGATTTTTTTCTTCCATCAAATATTGATATATTTTTAAATTAAAATTTAGCCATTTATTAACACTGTCTTTTTCCTACAATTATTGCTACCTGTAATCATCAATACTGTCCTAGCTTGCAACAGGAAATATAGCGGCTTTTGAAGCTAAGGCTCAAGCCACAGGCCACCCCCGTCTGCTGATCTTGGCAGCCATACCTGCAGGCAAAGGAACCACGGATGTGGGTTTCAGAATTGCCAATATCAGAGCATGAGTCAGGCATGGAAGCAATACCCCAAGGCCTGAAGGGCACGTCTTATTCCAAGGCTGGAGTTAAACCTACGGACCTTTGGAGCTACATTCAGGCTAAAGTTAATGTAGTGTGTACATCTTTGCTTGGTGTTTGTGGGATGCCACTCCCCGTTTTTCTCCTCAGCGTTCTTGACTGGCAGCTGCTGTTTTCTAACCACTCTGGTCTCTGGCTTAGGACCTAGAAGGTGTTCTATATGTTCTTTGCTGCTTGAGGCTCCCCAGTGGGCTGCATAAATGCATGTGGGCTTAGCTACTGTGTCGATCCACTAGGGAGAAGAAGGCGTGCCACTAGTGGGAGCAGAGGAGGAGAGGTAGGGAAAGTTTTTACTTGGTGTGCAACCAAGCCTGTTGTCAATTCCTGCCCCCAATTTTTTTGCCTATCTACTCACACTAGGGCATGGAGGAGTGAAGAGAATCTGGCTCCAGGGTATTCTCCTCCAGCCTCCAACAATAGCTAGTACATCAGCCTGCCAAGCTATCCACTGCATGAGGAACCAGAGAGGCCTCTGAGGACCCACAGCATCGTTACCCAGAGTGCAAGAGAGCTTGTTGGACGGACACTGTGTTCTTTGGAGATTTCTGGGAATAGTGAAGTCTTATTTCATTCCTGGAAAAAGTTCAATTCATTGTCTGTGAGAACTGAGTTAACAGATAATCAAAATGCTTGGTTTAAAAAAAATGTGGTCAGGAAATTGTGTATAAATACTTCTGATAGCATAGACTTTTGTGGAGGTTGGGACACTATCACAGGAGGCAACAGTCCTCAGCACCAGGGTTCCGCTGACCATGGAGAGGTTATCTATGTCAACACTGTAAAGCAGGCATCTTGGGTTAGGACTGGGAAGCAGACATGGGAGGAAGGTGGAAGGGAATGGGCTTGAAGCCTTAAGCTAAATGTCCCCCCAGTAACTGGCCATGAAATATTGGTGAGACAGTGGAGTTCCTGCTGAGAAGCTCATCATGGGGGTCCCCACTTATGGATGGAAATTGTGCCCACTTCTTTGAATGTGTCTGTGGGAGGACCCTCCTCAGAATCTGGGTCTATCAGACCCTACACCCAGGGGGACTGGCTAATGGGCCAGCTATGAGGTAACCCCCCCCCCCCCACCGTCCCCAGAAGAGGCTTAGGGGAGACTCTGGCCAGTTGGTGAGTGGCATTAGACAACTTCTAAGTTCCTTCCAGTTGTAAAAGAACTCTTGCTACATTGATTGCCCATGTCTTCTGTATACCCCAAATGGAAATGAAAAGCATTCCCCAGGGAGAGATAAAACATCTTGGCAAATGACGGGGTCTTGCTATATGTGACCCAACTTCAGTTTGACTTATATGAGAAGTAAACTCCTTTAAAAAAAAATTACTTTTTAATTTACAACCAAGTTAGCATATAGTGCAATAATGATTTCAGGGTAGAATCCAGTGATTCATCCTCTACATATAACACCCAGTGCTCATCCCAACAAGTGTCCTCCTTAATGTGCCTTGACCATTTAGCCCATCCCCCCACCCATGACCCTTCCAGCAACCTTCACTTTGTTTTCTATATTTAAGAGTTTCCTGTGTTTTATCCCCCTCCCTGTTTTTATATTGTTTTTGCTTCCCTTCCCTTATGTTCATCTGTTTTGTATCTTAAAGTCCTCACATGAGTGAAGTCGTATGATATTTGTCTTTCTCTGACTAATTTCACTTAGCATAATACACTCTAGTTCCACCCATGTTGTTGCAAATGGCAAGATTTCATTCTTTTTGATTGCTGAGTAATACTCCATTGTACATATATACCACATCTTCTTTATCCATTCATACATCGATGGACATTTGAGCTCTTTCCTTACTTTGGCTATTGTCTATAGTGCTGCTATAAACATTGGGGTGCATGTGCCTCTTTGAAACAGCACACCTGTGTCCTTTGGATAAATACCTAGTAGTTCAATTGCTGGGTCGTAGGATAGTTTTTTTTTAACTTTTTGAGGAACCTCCATCCTGTTTTCCCGAGTGACTGCACCAGTTGGCATTCCCACCAGCAGTGCAAAAGGGTTCCTCTTTTTCTGCATCCTCACCAACATCTGTCATTGTCTAACCTGTTAATTTTAGTCATTTGACAGGTGTAAGGTGATATCTCATTGTGGTTTTGATTTGTATTTCCCTGATGATGTGTGATGTTGAGCATTTTTTCATGTGTCTGTTAGCCACATGGATGTCTTCTTTGGAAAACTGTTTGTTCATGTCTTTTGCCCATTTCTTCATTGGATTATTTGTTTTTTCTGTATTGAGTTTGATAAGTTCTTTATAGATTTTGGATACTAACCCTTTATCTGATATGTCATTTACAAATATCTTCTCCCATTCCATCAGTTGCCTTTTAGTTTTGCTGATTGTTTCCTTCGCTGTGCAGAAGCTTTTTATCTTGATGAGGTCCCAATAGTTCATTTTTGCTTTTGTTTCCTTTGCCTCCAGAGACATGATGAGTAAGAAATTGCTGCGGCCAAGGTCAAAGAGGTTTTTGCCTGCTTTCTCCTTGAGGATTTTGATAGCTTCCTGTATTACATTTAGGTCTTTCATCCATTTTGAGTTTACTTTTGTGTATGGTGTAATAAAGCGATATAGCTTCATTCTTCTCCATGTCGCTGTCCAGTTTTCCCAACACCATTTGCTGAAGACACTATCTTTATTCCATTGTATATTCTTTCCTGCTCTGTCAAAGATTAGTTGGCCATATGTTTGTGGACCTATTTGTGGGTTCTCTATTCTGTTCCATTGATCTGTGTGTCTGTTTTTGTGCCAGTACCATACTGTCTTCATGATTCCAGCTTTGTAATACAGCATGAAGTCCGGAAATGTGATGCCTCCAGCTTTGGTTTTCTTTTTCAGGATTGCTTTGGCTATTTGGGGTCTTTTCTGGTTCCATATAAATTTTAGGATTGTTTTTTGTAGCTCTGTGAAGAATGCTGGTGTTATTTTGATAGGGATTGCATTGAATATGTAGATTACTTTGGGTAGTATCAACATTTTAACAATATTTGTTCTTCCAATCCATGAACATGGAATATTTTTCCATTTTTTTGTGTCTTCTTCAGTTTCTTTCATAAACTTTCTTTTTTTTTTTTAATTTTTTTTTAACGTTTATTTATTTTTGAGACAGAGAGAGACAGAGCATGAACGGGGGAGGGGCAGAGAGAGAGGGAGACACAGAATCGGAAGCAGGCTCCAGGCTCTGAGCCATCAGCCCAGAGCCCGACGCGGGGCTCGAACTCACGGACCACGAGATCGTGACCTGAGCTGAAGTCGGACGCTTAACCGACTGAGCCACCCAGGCACCCCTTTCATAAACTTTCTATAAGCTACTCCAGCTTTCTTTTGTTGACCATTAGCATGATAGATGGTTCTCCATCCCCTTACTTTCAATCTGAAGGTGTCTTTAGGTCTAAAGTGGGTCTCTTGCAAACAGCATATAGATGAGTCTTGTTTTCTTATCCATTCTGTCACCCTATGTCTTTTGATTGGAGCATTTAGTTCATTTACATTTATATTGAGTACTGAAAGATATGAATATATTGCCATTGTGTTGCCTATAGATTTGGAGTTTCTGGTGGTGTTCTCTGGCCCTTTCTAGTCTTTGTTACTTTTGGGGTTTTTTTATTTCATCTTTTCTCCTCTCAGAGAGTCTCCCCTTAAAATTTCTTGCAGGGCTGGTTTAGTGGTCACAAACTCCTTTAGTTTTTGTTTGTCTGGGAAACTCTTTATCTCTCCTTGTATCATGAATGACAGCCTTGCTGAATAAAGAGTCCTTGGCTGCATAATTTTCTGATTCAGCACGTTGAATACATCCTACAACTCCTTTCTGGCCTGCCATGTTTCTGTGGATAGGTCTGCTGTGAACCTGATATGTCTTCTCTTACAGGTTAATGACTTTCTTCCCCTTCTACTTTCATAATTCTTTCCTTGTCTGTGTATTTTGTGAATTTGACTATGATATGCCTTGTTGATGGTTGTTTTTTGTTAAATCTAATGGGAGTTCTCTGCGCTTCTTGGATTTTGATGTCTGTGTCTTTCCCCACGTTAGGAAAGTTTTCTGCTATGATTTGCTCCCTCTTCATCTTCTGGGACTGCTACGATTCAGATGTTATTCCTTTTTAATGAGTCACTGAGTTCTCTAATTCTTATATTGTGCTCTTTTGCCTTAGCTTCCCTCTTTTTTTCTGCTTCATTATTTTCCTTATGTTTGTCTTCTATATTGCTGATTCACTGCTCTGTGTTCATCCATCCTTGCTGCTGTGGCATCTATTTGAGATTGCATCTTAGTTATGGCATTTTTAATTTCATCCTGACTAGATTTTACTTATTTTATCTCTGCAGAAAGGGATCCTATGCTTTTTTCAACCCCAGACAGTATTCTTATTATCATGATTCTAAATTCTAGTTCAGGCATCTTGTTTATATCTGTGTTGAGTAAGTCCCTGGCTGTCATTTCTTCCTATTCTTTCTTCTGGGGTGAATTCCTTTGTTTTTGTCATTTTGGAGGAATAAAAAGAATTAATAAAATAGAAAATAAAAATTAAAAAATTAAAAGCAACATGAAGAAATCAAATAAAGAAAGCTAGATCCTAGGTGTGTTTTGGTCTGGTTGTTGGAAGAAGCTTGATAGAAGAGAGAGAAAAAATAATGAAAGGAAAAGAAAAAAAGTAAGAAAGTGTTTAAAAATTTAAAAAGATGCATACAATAACATAGAATAAAATGAAATGAATAAAGTAAAATAGAATTAAAAAGTTTACAAAAAATAAAAATATAGTAAAAAATTAATAAAAAGATTAAAAAAGGAATGTAAATTTTTTTTTCTCTTTTCATATCCAAGGATAAGAGAGGGAAAAGAAAAAACAAAAACAAACCAAAAGGAACAGATGGACCAGTGAGCAGAATGAAATCCGAATTAAATAACATCAAATTTCCCCTAGAAGTCTAACTATGAAGCCCTTTATAGTCTGTACACTAGGCAGGAGGGGAGACTTGTGGTGGTCCTCTAAGTCCTGAATTTGGTTGGCTCAGTTGGACCGGGCTTGGTGTAATGGCTCTGTTCTCCACTAGGTGGCACTACTTAGCTTACTGGGGGTGGATCAGTGTGGGACGCATGCGCATGGGAATGTACGTGCACGTGTGGGAGAGGTGAAAATGACTTCACCCAGCTTCCCAGTCTCTGGTATCAGAACTCTGTGCTCTCACAGACCGGCAATCAAGCACTCCTCCTTTGACGCCAGCTTCTGTCCACTCACCGCTTCTACACTGTCCAGGTGCAAGCTGTCAGCCTGCCAGGCAGCACCTCCCTCTTGAATTCTATCTCATTTGGGGCTGTGTTTCCAAACCCCTCACCTCTGAGAGCCTTGTGGCTCGGGCCCACTCTGACCCTCTGGGGGACGATGTCGCCAAGCAATGGCCAGGTGCCGGCTTGCCCCCCAGGAACGTTTGTGCAGTTGTGCTGTTGCAGAGCCTCCTCAGCGACTGTGGCCGGGTGCCTGCCTGCCCCAGGGAAAGTTCACGGGATCATGAGGCGGCGGAAGTTCAGAGCTTATGGCAAAACACAACACACAGCCGGGGCGGTTTCACCCCATCTTTGTTCCAATACCAGCAAACGTGGCTGTTCTCCGGGGTCTGCTGGGACCTTTGCCTGTGGGAGGCCTTACGGCCTCTACCGGATGCCTTCCTAGCAGGGGAACCGCTTCTCCCGTGTGGCCCGTGGACGCCTCAGACCTCGCTGCCTGCTCCTGGGGGTTCGCCCTCCCCACCAGAGCTCCGACAGGTATCGAGCTGTGGAGTTTCAGACTCTGCGCTCCCCTGTTTATAGAGTCCTAATGGTATTGAAACACTCTCTTCCTTTCTCCCTTTATTGTTTAGTTGCTTGTGGGCATTTCCACTCTCTCTCTTTCTCTGTGGGGGGAGTGCTATCCTGCGGGGGGAGTGCTTTTCCTGCACTCTCCCCCCTTTCTCTCTTCTCTCTCCACAAAAACAGCTCCCTACCCTCCACGGCTTCTCTCTCCCCCAGTTCACCTCTCTGCACCGCGTACCTGCCGAGTTCTGTGGCTCAAGTTATGCAGGTTGTTGTGTAAATCCTCAGATCAATTTTCTAGGTGTGCAAATGGCTTGGTGCTGATCTAGCTGCATTTCAGGGATGAGAGAAGGCGAGAACTTCCATGCTTCTCTGCCACCTTGGTCCTTCCTCTTGAATTGAGAAGTAAACTCCTTCTAAGAATAAGTTTAGGGGTGCCTAAGTGGCTTCATCAGTAGCTCATCTGACTCTTGCTTTTGGCTCAGGTCATGGTCTCGCGGTTTGTGGGATTGAGCCCCACATCAGGCTCTGCACTGACAGCATGGAGCCTGCTTGGGATTCTTTCTCTCCCTCTCTCTCTGCCCTTCTGTTTGCATGTGCACTTTCTCTCTCTCTCTCTCTCTCTCTCTCTCTATCTCTCTCCATATGTTAAACTAGCATTCTCTTTACTTTAAACAAAGGGTCCCATGGTAATCTGCAACTCTCCTCTCATCTTAGTGAATATGGTTCCCCTCCCTCTAATATGGCTGGGTTTGAACTGATGAAGAAGAGAAGACCTTTCTTTTTGTGAATTTTGTATTTAATTTTTAAAATTTTTAACTTTTTAAAAATACGATTTATTGTCAAGTTGACTAATGTACATCGTATACAGTGTGCTCTTGGTTTCAGGGATAGATTCCCATGATTCATCGCTTACATTCAACACCCAGTGCTCATCCCATCAAGCGCCCTCCTCAATGCCCATCACCCATTTTCCCCTCTCTCTTGCCCCCCGCCCCCTTTAACCCTCAGTTTGTTCTCTGTATTTAAGATTCTCTTATGGGTTTGCCTCCCTGTCTGTTTGAAACTATTTTTTCCCCTTCCCTCCCCCCATGGTCTTCTGTTAAGTTTAAGAGAAGACTTTTCTAGTTTCCCATGTGTAGATGTGTCCTCCAAATTTTCATAAGCTGCCACTAGTGGTGTTTCCATTGTTTCATGCTCCAGAGCTCCCAAGCCAACACCTCCCAGCACATCCTCTGAAGGCAAAGCTGATGGGATTAATGGGGACTCAAAGGATCCACCCAGGTTTCCTGAGTGTGCTAATGCTAATACTGTGTGCAAAAGAGGTTTGGAGGGCCTCGTATTTGACCAAAGCTGCTCACACTGTAACTGGCCTTGAACAGAAAGAATGGGGTTGAGGGGTGCCTGGCTGACTCAGTCAGAAGAACCTGCAATTACTGATCTTGGGGTCATGAGTTCAAACCCCATGTTGGCTAGAGATTTTTTAAATTAATAAAAACTTAACAAAAAAAAGAATGAAGCTCTGAGGGGATGAAGACTTCCTGTATTTTGTTTCAACTCAATAAATATATGAAATGTGATGTTGCTTTGCTAATCATTCTTATCATTCTCTTTCCTTTAACATTACTGTTTAGAAAGTCATTTTCTTGTTGGATTCCCCGTGGAGAGAATTAAGCAGACATGATCTCTTTTGTTTATAGACTTGCACCTTGAAAGAGAACGTGTTCACAAATAGGAAATACATTTTAAACAAGTAAATTGTCAGCCCACTTAGAGTGAACTCAAGCAAAAAACTCGAGGCAAAAAACTACCCATATTTTTATCTTAGTCATTATTTCTCAAACTGAGCTCATTTCATTTCCTGCGGAATCAGCTCTTCTACAAAACTTCTCAAAACTCTTCTCCCAGTCACTCATGGCTGCAAACTCGTTGATCATATTCTCCAACTCAGCTAGAGGTCTTTCTAGAACACATCTTGTCCATTTGCAGAGATTAGGTAACTGACCTGTTCTCAACGATATTAATGTTGGTTCTGGTCGCTAATTTCCTCAATATTTATTTATTTATTTATTTATTTATTTATTTATTTAGATGTGGGAGGGGTGGGGGTGGGGGGAGAGAGAAACACAAACTGTGAGATCATGACCTGAGCCAAAACCAAGAGGCTGATGCTTAACCAACTGAGCCACCCAGGGGCCCCTCAATATTGTTTTATAAATGCTTTCCTATGGCTCTTGCACAGTCTCCAACCTTTCACCAGAGAACCAGTGAACAATAGAAAAATGTTTACATGTAGGGTGACAGCAGTGAAATTCTCTGTTACTTTATCCCCATATAAGGGGCCAGAACAGTGAGCTTCACTGTCTTCCTCTCCAGCGTTGTTGGAAACCCATTTCTCCTGCTATACTATGGGTTCACATTAATTTGCTCATCTTGGAAAATGAGTTTCCAGAGGCTTTGCATGAAGAAAGATCTTCATTCTGAGTCTTCAAGAGCAATTTAAAAAATTAACTCTTCCAGTTATATCACTAAATCCAGAGATCCTCTAACCATGCATCTTAATAATCGTACTAGCTACCGGGTATTCTTTGTTTCTCTATGTAAATAACTACACATGATTTTACATATGTTAACACAGTTGAATTTCCACAACAACCTTGTAGAAAAGATATTATTGTTTGCATTTTATAAATGAAACTGAATGTTGGAGAGATTAAGTAATTTGGCCAAGATCACATCTCTAGTACATGAGAGAGCAGGTGTGCAAACAGCTTTCTGATTTGAAGCCCAGAATTTCTGTCACAAGGACTCAGATTCAGTATTGGGGCTGAGTGGCACCCATACTTTCTGATGTGCCTGATTTCCAGGGTATTGTTCCTATACTAGTCTTAAAATTTCTTTTTTTTATTTTAGAGAGAGAGAGAGAGAGAGCATGAGTGAGCAGGGGAAAGGGGTAGGGGGGTAGGAGAGAGGAGCAGGGGAGAGGGGTAGAGAGAGAATCTTAAGGAGGGTCCATACTCAGTGCAGATCCCAACGCGGGGCTCGATCTCACGACTCTAGGATCATGACCTGAACCAAAATCAAGAGTCAGATGCTCAACCAACTGAGCCACCCAGGCACCCCTACTCTTCTACTATTCTAGTGAAGAACTCACTCCAGCCTTACCTAAATGTGGAATTGGGGTGTTGTTTTCTTTCCGCAGGTTACCACGGATACAAAATTGATTCATATCATAAACAGACACTACCATACTTTTATGCAAATACACAAAAAGATTTAGGTGAGCGTTAGGTGAGTTTTAGGAAAATAGGAACTAATGAGATTGACATAAGAAGTAGAAAACCTAAATAGACCAATAACCTTTGGAGATACTGAAAGTGACATTAAAAGTTTCACCAAAAGCCACCAGAGCCAGACAGACTTATCAGAATTTACAAAACAAGCAAACCCAGAGCATAAGAAAAGCTTCCCAATTCATTTACCTTTCATTTAAACCTGAGGAAGATAAAGAATCAGCAAATATTTAATGAGTATCTATCATTTTCCAGGCAATTTGCTGTGGGGATCAGAGGCAAATAAAATATAAATTCCTTCTCTGTGGCTCTTGCAATTTCTTAGAAATAAATCATGTCCCTAGATGGGAAAACTCAATATTATAATATCAGTTTTCACATATTAATCTCTGTCTTTATTTAAAATCCCAAAGGAGGGGCGCCTGGGTGGCTCAGTCGGTTAAGCATCTGACTTCAGCTCAGGTCACGATCTCGCGGTCCGTGAGTTCGAGCCCCGCGTCGGGCTCTGGGCTGATGGCTCGGAGCCTGGAGCCTGCTTCTGATTCTGTGTCTCCCTCTCTCTCTGCCCCTCCCCTGTTCATGCTCTGTCTCTCTCTGTCCCCAAAATAAATAAACGTTAAAAAAAATTTTTTTTGAAAAAAAAAAATTCCCAAAGGATGTGTGTGTGTTTATTTGATAAATTGATTATAAGTTTCATCAAGAGAAAACATTAGTGAAAATGATCAAGCAAATACTCTTAAAAGGGAAAAGTAGTCAAGACATGTCCATGAGATCACAAATGTTATATTAAGGGTTTTTGCATTTGTGGGAAATTATAAAAAGTTCAGAAATACTTTTGAGTTTATTGAAATCTATTTGGTTCTTTCCTTCAGGCTACTGGGTTCCCTTAAATGATGTGCGTTGTCCTTTTCCCATCTGTCAATGGGTATGCCTGACTCAGTGCTCTACAGGTCAGACTTTTGGGGCCTTCAGGCAGTGACGGAAGTATGAGGTGGACTTTAAGTTGGGTGTTTCTCCTCCAAGGGATCAGAAAGATTTCCAGGCCAATTTTCAGGGTAGTCTAAAATGGAAAAAATAAAATTTTTCTCTCAAGGGAATTAAATGTATCTTAGATGTTAGATAAGTTGTAAGGTATGGGAATTTGGGGGATCCTGAGGATTAATTTTTGTATAAATATAATATCTTATTATAATATATAAGGTATAAGATAATATATAATATGTAAGACTCTGCTAATTTTCCAAAAAGATCTCGGGCTGAGTTATCTGCCCTCTGTATACCAATGTCTCTCTTAACCTATCAAAGAAGAATGAATGCGGTGTTAAACACCATTAAATGTAAAAGATGCAGATTTGCCCATTGCTTAGGGATTAATTCAGTTGATGGAGGCTCTACAGATATAGGCTGCAGGCAGGTGAGTCCTGTCCTGAGTTGTAAGTATGTGCACAGTGGACAGTAAAGCATCTGGATGGAGCCAAGTCAGCAAACTGAGGAAGTGAGACCAATCGGGGCCTCTGCCAACAAGGTGGGTCTGAGGCAGGAATCAGGTCCAAAGAAAGAATGATACAACTCAGGATTTATCGAGCACTTTCCATGTGCTGGGCACATGTGCCTGAAAAGCACTGGCTAAGTCGATAAAATATAAAAACCCTACTAAGAAAGTCTAGTTGGGTGGGTCAGACACTTGGGAGGCTGTTGGCAAGGAGCCCAGGTCAAGCTGGTGCCCTTGCCGAGTGTTCCCATGGCACCCTGCAATATCACGATCTCCCTCACTAGTCTTTGAATTCCTGGAGGACAGGGATCGTGTCTCAGTTTTTGAATCACCAGTATTTAGCACAAAACCTTCATACAGTGGGTGTTCAAAAACTACGTGTTCCAAATGGCCTTCAGTGCTTCTTGCCTGCTGGTATTCATGCCCTTGTGTAGTTCCTCCCCACTCTGAGTAAGACCGGCTGGTGTAACTACTAGAAAGCTGTAGCTATGTTGGAGTGGGACTTCCATCACGTTCTTTCTTGGATCACTTACTCTGAGAGAAACAGCTGCCCTAAGATCCCTGAAGAAAGGTCCACAGAGAGATACTGAGACCTCCTGCCAACAGCCAGCACCAGCATGCCAGTCATGTGAGTGAGTCAACTTCAAAATGGATCCTTTGGACTCAGTCAAGCCTTCAGTGACTGCTCCAGCCGATATCTTGTCTGCAACCTACAGTTCTTATGACAGAATCCAATACAGAACCACTCAGCCGAGCTGCTCCTTCATTACAGAAACCGTATGAAATAATAAATATTTCTTATTGTTTTAATAGCTACGTTTTAGGATAATTTGTTATACAGCAATAGATAATGAATACAGTCAGGAATATCTTGGTGGTTGATTGCCCAACACCAGGACTGTTGAAGGTGAAATATTCATTCATCCAACCCACTTTTGTCAAATGCCTAGTCTGTGTCGAGTTCTAGGGATCCAAAGATGAACTTGGCTCTGGGCATATGAATCAGCCCCTTCCAGAGAAAGCTGAAATGCACTGAGCAAATTCTTGGCTCGGCCTGAGGATCTGCTTTCAGGCCAAGCTGGCAGCTGCCCGGCACCTATGCCCACTCTTATCTGCCTGCCTGGCTTAATCCCAGTTCCAAGGAAGCACAGCTGCTGGCAGTGATAAATCAATGCCCTCGGGGGCATCAAGGTGAGAAAAAACAAGCCCTGTCACCTGTGAGCACTGACCACCCTCCCCACCTGCCCATTTTGCCCTCCCCCTGATCTGTTTTTCCTAGGGAGTCAGGCTCTACCCAAAGTAGGTCACAATGCTCCTTATACCCATCCTAGAATGAGGAGAAGGGGGCATAGGTACAAGGTCCACGTTTCTCTGGTGGCAAGTGCCCTCTCCTTACCCCCACCCTGGGCTGGAATAAGAGAAGAGGCTTGGCAGCTGCAGCATCCTGTGGCTGCCCTGTCCTCCTCCAGAGCTGTGGCAATAAAAGCACAAGGAGACAGGGGGGAAAGATGAGCAGAGCTAATCGTGCCCTTTCCCTGAACTGAATGCCTTCCCGGACCTTTGCTGCTGGCCTTGAGCGTAGGGCCCAGTCCTGCAGAAGGAAAATGACGTGCCTCAATTAAATGTTTCAGTGTCTTGACTCAGCCCTTTACATGCTTTCCTGGCCCTGGGCCTGGGCTAGGACCCTGATTTCCAGCACAGTGCCCTTCCTTCTCTCCCTGGGCTTCCATATCCCTAAGGGGACTTGGCCTCAGTGCTGAGTTAATGCCTCCACTTGTAAGCAGTTGTATCAGAGTAGCCAGGCCTGGGTTGGTGAGGAGGTTCTTCTGGATTTCTCTCCCCACTGGGGGTCAGTGCCTGTTCTTATGAATCTGGAAGGGGTGGTGATATGAACATGAAGGCATTGGGGACCTGTGGTCATGATGTGGCAGCTACGTGGCTCCCACATGATAAACAGGTCTTCTTATATAGGGCTGAGCCAGGAGGCTGATCAGGGCCAAGGGGGCTGATGTGGAGGCATCGTGGGGAGGATTCTGCTCTGGGGCTCTGAGTCTCCCACTCTTTTTGCCATTCTTCCTTACCTCAGGTGGGAGGGGGGTTCACTGGAAATGGGGTGAAGGGCAGGCATCTGTTTCCATGAGGCTGCTACATGGGGTCCTCCCTACCCCATGCCCTGGGCTCTGAGCAGAGGAATTTTAAGTCTCGACTTGGAAATGATCAAATGGAGCCCTGAGAAAGGCCACTGATAAATCCAAATGCCCTTAGGCCCTTAACACCCTGAAAGTCTCTTGGGTAGCAGCAGGTCCCAACTGGGAAGCCTGTCTGATGACTTCTTGTTTTTGTTTTTGTTTTTGTTTGTTTTTTTCAGGCATGGCTGTTCTGCTTCAGGTGCACCTGGGTGAGGAATAACACCACCTCCTCTCCCCCGTCCAATGTTCCTGAAAGTCGCTCCACTTCCTCTCCTTTCTTCCAACTCTGCATTCCCTTCTCCTTCCATGAGGAAGTCAGGACTGGAACCACAAGCCATTTTACTGGATTCCAGAATATCAGAGCTGGGAGGGAATGTAGAGCTCATCGATTTCAAAATGCCTCACTTGATAGATGAGAAAACTAAGGCACAGAGAGAGGAAGTGACTTGCCTTTCATACTCAGCATCAGGACCTATCTGTATGTTCTAATGCCAACAACGCTGATGCAATCTCTGTTACTAGCAGTCTATACTTGTCTTTGTGTTGTCTTTTCTCCTCTCAAACATCATCTTCTTCCTGATACCGAGGTGTTGAGCAATGGGTGTGAGACATGAGTAAGGCCCAGAGGCGGGGGGACTCAGGAAAGAAGAGTGAGGGTAGCATGAGCTTTGGAGTAAGACTGCCTGGAAACAGTGCATGCACAGTACAAATGTGGGGAATAAATGGGCGAGTGAGTTGATATTAATCTTTCAGTCTTGAGAAGTTTTTCCTGAGCCTTAGCTAAAAATGAAGATAATATTTCCCTCATAGGACTATTGCAAGAATTAAAATTTAAGCAAAACAATGTATGTAAACCCTCTAAACAAAGCACCAATCCCATCATATGCCATCTACAAAGGGTAGGTGTTTTATTGATAATGAACTTGAACGGTCTGTGAAGTTATTCATAATACACAAGGAGCATCCTTATCCTGGCTACTTGCTTCTGTAATGGCAAATTGATTTTATTTTATGTGTTGGTCTGATTGATTTTTAAGCTGAGTCACAAAAGGTGCTTAGGGCTTGCTCCGATTCTGTTGAAAAAAGTGTCATGACTGCTAAGCAAATTCTCCCATAGGCACGGGAAAAGAGTGCAGCAGTATCTACTGGGGACATGCCAAGCTAACTCTGAGGTAACCCTTTCCCTTGAAGAGGTCATCATCAGGTGAGACCGACAGTGGAACCTTACACTACAGTGACAATTGCTTTCTTCTTGTGGACCCAGCCTAGAAGCCAATGTGCTACTTTACTGACTGGCCCCAGTATTGACCAGAACCAGCCAAGTTCTCCCCAGCGGATGCCGACTCACATCTATGCATACACCTGACATATGCCCTCACCACCGCGAATGACAAGATCGCCCCCTGCGAATGGAATGATGTTGATGTCCTGTATCCTCAGTACTGAGCCCTGAAAGAATGGTCAGGGGAATTGAACCCACAGTGAATGGGAGACAGGGAGGGATAATGCCGAGCCCAAAGTCAGTCCCTGATTCATTCTCAAATATCATAAGATTCTGGCAGGCAAAGTCCTTTGCAGGTAGTTTCTTCCTGAAAAAGAAGACATAGATGTTTGATACACACGATGGTGTAAACACTAACACGGGCATGTGGGGAGGAGCCCTTGCCTTGGGGACTTTAGAGGTCATACTTGGCAGCTGCCCATTTCCCATAGTTGAGAATGAAGGGGCAAGAGTCACTTTCCACAGTGTCTGCATCCTACAGGCTCACAGAGATCTCACTTAAATGTGCCTCTTAGTTTCTGCAGTGACAGAGATCTGGTCAACTGGCTGGCCATTGGCAGTGGGAACTTTGGCGCTTGAAAGTAAGAGTATTTCCATGGCCAGGGGATGAGGGTGAAAAGCAAGAGAAAGAGTGCTTGAGGCTGGGGTGGGAAACAGTGGTGCCACAGGACAGCTGGAAATGGATATTGCAGGGGGAAAAGAGGCTGGTGCCTGGAAGGAACTGACGTCTTCTGGTGGTAATGGTCGGCAGCAGCAGACGTGGAGAGATAAGCAACGGTAAATGGAGACTGGGCAGTCAGACACTCAAAGGATTGTAGAAAACGACAAATAGAAGAGAAGGGTCTTGGGGAGGGAGAAGCGCCCCGGCCAAGGAGAATGCAGAGCCCTGGCCTGGGTCATAGGCTTGTCTTCTGGGAAGCAACCGGAAAGGATCGGGAGCCTCATAGGCATGTAGGCTCAGAGTTGGACAAAGGAGATTGTAAGATGAGACCTGACTTGCATGGACAGAGTTGCCCAAGTCCGTGGTAAGTCACTAATTATGAAAATGTTGCGTTTCCATAATTATTTTTTTAAATTGGATAGAGCAAAATTATTTGACACAGAAAGAAACTTGCCCCTGTCTCTTCTTCCCTTCCCCGGTTCTCCAGAAATAGCCATCTTGTAAGTGCAGCGTTAGAACGAGTTGCAGTGACTGTTCTAATGGCTAAGTAAACGTGCTGGCAGTTGCCTATCAGCTAGCTGGCTAATTCCCACCTATGGTATTTGACCCATATATCTTCTGCCCCAAATGTCCATTCCACCAACATAGCTTTGCCTTATCTTGCCCACATATCACTTAAATAAAAAATCTTGAGAGGTTAGGGGTGCCTGGGTGGCTCAGTCGGTTAAGCGACCGACTTTGGCTCAGGTCATGATCTCACAGCTTGTGAGTTCGAGCCCCGCGTCCGGCTCTGTGCTGGCAGCTTGGAGCCCGCAGCCTGCTTCGGATTCTGTGTCTCCCTCTCTCTCTGCCCCTTCCCTGCTTGCTCTATGTCTCTCTCTCTTTCTCAAAAATAATAAACATTAAAAATTTTTTAAAAAATATGTATTTTAGGCTATAAAGATACTGACTATGGCAGGGGAACTGAATATCTTAGATATTACAGCACCTTCAAGTATAGGACTCAGAATATATTTAATAGTACATTCTCTGAGGGTCAGAAGGGCTCATTAAATGTATTCACAGACTGTAAATTACACCTTAGTTTTGGAAACAGCAAATATTAAAAAATGAACATCTTAGAATCAAAGAGTATCTGAACCACTGCCCCTAATAAAAAAAAATGCACATGCACCTTTAATCTTACAAATAGAGAAATACTATTCAGTGGTATACTGAAGAAAACACGTTTAAGTTAAAAACACTTATCCTTTGATTAAATTAATGCTTTTCTTGTTCATCTTAAGTGTAAAATTCCAACAGGGGTTATTATGAAGAGCATAATAAAAACTGTTATCAGACATGGCGTGGGAGGATCCCCAAGGGGTGCTCATGTTAATACAGACCAACTCTCTGCCTAGATTCACCACCATAGTTTCCAGGCCTGTCAATCACAAAATGCTCATCTGTTCTGTCACTGACTTCCTTTGTCACCCTGCATTTGATGACATTGAATATTCAATGCGATTTACCATCTTGATTAAGGTCAGAATGGAGCACTCTTTCTGTATCTTCTTATAGAGAAGCTAGTGCCCTTGTGGATTTTCTATAAAAGTTTCATTTCCTGGGGAAAGCAAAGGGTGCTGCTCTCAGGACACTGGGTGAGGCATTTGGGGTTGCAAGCAACAGAAACACTTTCTGGCTAGCTTAAGCCAAAACAGAATTTATTGGAAGGATACAAGTATCTGTAGGAACCTGAAGAAGGAATCATTAAATTGAGAGAGGGGAACAATTTATTATATCTTTCCTCAGGAAACATTTATCGAGCACCTTCTATAATCCATGCACTATGCATCATTTTGGAGATAGAGCAGCGAACAAGACAAACATGACGCCTGCTTTTGTGGGGCTTATAGTGGAGAACCCAGAGGGGAAAAAAAGAAAAGAATAAGAAAAAGAAGAAATAGATGGGCTGGTCAGGGGAGTCTTCTCAGAGGCAATGGCATTACCCTTGAGCTGTGATATGAAGAATTAAATGGAATCAAGCATACAAAAGATAGGAAGAAGAATGTTTGTAGGAAATGGCAACATGGTAACAACATCCGCAAGGGCCTGGAGGCAGGAAAGGGCTTAGCCCGCCACGCAAAACTGGGAGGAGAGAACTGTAAAAGGGAGGGTGAATTCATAGCAGGCAGGGTCGTTTCTAGACTCTCTACCAGGAGTTCCTGGGCTTTGTCTCCAGGATTATCATTAGACGTAACTCAGATTCTAGGATCTTAGAGTCTGTATCTCTTGCATTCAAGTTATACTTCACCGGAACCTATCCTCATGTTTTAGGGACCATTTCTAGAAATTGGGAATTGCTATGAACTAGAAAGTAGCCCAAGAGGCACTTACTTCAGAAAATACACGATGAAGATAGACACCAAAATCCCTTTCTCTTCTCTTTCCAGGAAATGCTAGAGGCTTTCGAAGAAGAGGCTAAAGAAACAGGATATCCCAGACTGCTTAGCACAGCAGCTGTATCTGCTGACAAAGGAAGCATTGATGCAGGAAATGAAATTGCAGAGATTAGGAAGTGAGTGCACTGGGTCTCTCGGGGCCCCCAAATCCTGGAGCAGAGATTCCTAAGCTTTTAGGTGGAGAACATCCCACCAAGTCGTCATGTGAACATTGTAAAAGGAGATTTCGAAATGAAACAAGAGTCTCTTTGGAAAATAGGGTCGGGAGGCTATAAGGGAGGAGGAATTTATGCAAATCATCACCAGAGGAACCATGAACTTCTTGCCAGCTACAAGCCCTCAGGAGCTTGGGCTTAACCTGCCTCCTCATCATGACAACTGAATTGGTCCCATTCTTGACTTGGACAGGAGCCAATGCAGTGTAATAAGTTTCAATCCCTCATTTGCACACTAGCCCAACCAATCCCAGTTAACCGAGTTTCAATTCCTGTTTTGCATGAAGGACCTAAATGACAACTGCTCTCAGGGCCTTTTGCCTTCATAATTCTGCCTGTCCTTTGTCTTCCTCAGAGCACGAGTCGGGTTTCTACCTGAATCCACATCTCCCAAATTACAATTCTAATTACCCAAATAAATGCCTGTTTGCGTAAATTGTCAGTGAATTCTTTCTAGGTCAACAACGTAATGTTGAGAGAGTTGGTACCTTCAGTTGCCAAAGAGGTTAGTGACTCTGAAATACGGCGGTGGCCCCTTTAACTTGTCAACATGCTGGACTTTGGGGAGGAGAGGAACAAGGTTCAAGACATGGCAAATACTTATAATAGCAATCCTCATTAGCAATTTCTTTTGAAAGAGGCTGTAAAACGAAGAAAACTGTTATCGACAAAGCAGTAAGAGAGTTACTCACCTGTGATTCCCGTGGACCTAGAGACATGTTTTTGAGACACATGCCCTAACACTTCACATTTCCTAACCTTCTGCTTTGAGTTTACCCTGTTTCTTTCAAGAGGTAGAGGAGACATCCTGTTTAGCCATCTGGCGGGGGGGGGGGGGTCACCGAAGATAAACTGTTCCCTGGAGGCCCTCAGGAAGCACATTGGTGGGACCATATGGATATCTGCTTGACATCATGAATTTCCCCACTGCTACCATTTCTTGCTCCTAAATTGTCTATAAGAAAATGCCCCCAAGATCCTGATGGCTCCAAATGTCTTATTCCAGGATCCTAGGTGGTTCAGTTGGTTGAGTGTTGGACTCTGGCTCTGACTCATGATCTCACAGTTTGTGAGGTCAAGCCCCATGTCAAGCTCTGTGCTGATAGTTCAGAGCCTGGAGCCTGCTTTGGATTCAGTGTCTCCCTCTCTCTCTGCCCCTCCCCTGCTCATGCTCTGTCTCTCTCTCTCTCTCTCAAAAATAAGCAAACATTAAAATTTTTAAAAAGGATGCTTGATTTCATCAGTGTGATGACCTATGACTTCCACGGTAACGGGACAGATGTTCAGGATACAACAGTCCCCTGCATGTGGAATCCAAGGATCAAAGTGGCATGCATCATTTCAACTCTGTAACCAAGAAAAGCCTCAAATCATAGGCAAAGGGGATAGAGGGAGGGGATTGGGGAGAGTTTGTTTTTTGGGAAAGCGGCTTTCTCTTGGGGGATTTTGTTAATCCAATAAGACAATGACTGGCAAGGCAATAATGCCTATAAAACCTTCTTCAGGAATATGTCAAAAAGTACTGTAGAAACAATGGTTTCTCTGCACAGAAGCTCATCATAGGGTTCCCTATGGGAGGACTTTCTGGCTCAGCACTTCTGATCCTCAGTCTCTGTCCCAGTCTCCGGTCCTTACGTGTGTAAGGCTGGCTTCTGGACGTACTATGACATAACTGACACGACTAATTCAGGAATTACAATACCCTGAGGAAAACTCTGTCATTCTCTAATCCCTCTCCTCTTGCTATCCTTCTACTCTTGAGATCCTATATCCTGGCCCCTCACAGCTCTGAACACAAGCAGCCTGGGGAAAATGACTGTGGAACACTTTTCATTAAAAAAAAAAAAAAAAAATCGATCTGAATTTCCTTTTTGGGTTTTGAAGTATGTGCTATCATCTTTCCCACAGCCCCAAAGCAAATACTCAATTCTATTCCATCCGTGGAAATCGCTGGAGAAGGATTCCAATAGTCTAGCCCAAGGATGGCAAATAATTGGATCTCCCTTCCAATTTGAATTGATTGCATTCACACTCAAATCCTGGGCTGAAAATTCAGAGACCATTGTCATACTAGTACTAAAGATTTTCTGTAGTCATTGGCACCTTCTCGGGTCTTTGGTATTCAGACACATGCAGATTTGTCACCTTTCTGCTAATTACTAAGTGGGCACTAACGACCTTTCAATTTTTTTTTTTAACGTTTATTTATTTTTGAGACAGAGAGAGACAGAGCATGAACGGGGGAGGGGCAGAGAGAGAGGGAGACACAGAATCGGAAGCAGGCTCCAGGCTCTGAGCCATCAGCCCAGAGCCCGACGCGGGGCTCCAACTCACAGACTGTGAGATCGTGACCTGAGCTGAAGTCGGACGCTTAACCGACTGAGCCACCCAGGCGCCCCACGACCTTTCAATTAAAAGACAAAGAGGACCACACTTAGTGCCTATCTTGAAGGAGTTATTTCAGTCAGTATTGGAAGGAAAGGGCTTCTCAGAACAGAATGTCTAGATAAGTACTTTGAATGTGGCTGCTGTGAGTTCTGACCTTTATATCCCGAGACTAATTTGGAAGGCTTCAGGGAATCACTCAGATGAGAGAGTAGACTCAACCCACTAGCCTCATGGGGAGGCCTCTGCATACTTCAGGCCTGTCTAAGGAGCCAGTAAAGGAGCTTATTTTGATTCCTGTTGTGTCCCCAGTCCTCACCACTCAGACTCAACTTATACAAGGACTGACTAATGAAACAGATGATGTAATGGGAAGTGGGGAATTTTTGGTTCTGTGAAATATGCATCAATTGGGAAAGGCAAAGAAATCCAGACTTGGCCAGTCCATGCCAGGAACTCAGAAACTTAGATGCACTCTTAAAACATGTTTTACCCTGCCTTTAAATATCCCTCTGTATGCAGCAAGTTCAAGTAGAAGCCCAAGCAAGCCCAAAACCCATTCCAGTCCTTGATGTGTAGAGGCCAACAGCCCTTCTTCCCAATGCTAGTGGTAGAATACATAAGACTGGAACCTGGGAACGAGAGCGTGAGGACAGGGACCCACAAGTAGGTCGGTAAAGTAGAGCCACCCCATTGAACACTCGGCAGGAACCCCCAGGCCCGTCTACGTACGTACGCACACGACAAACCAGCACATGGAGACAGAGCTCTGCAGCGGTCTTTCTCCTCTCACACGGTAGTTATGAGCCCTCTCCCTCCCCGGGCCCCATGCTGGCAGAGGAGAGAGCACAGCAGTGCAGGGGGAAGAGCGACTCTGTCCTCAGTCCTGGATCTGTGGTCAGGAGGACCGCGTGAAGGCAGTCACAGCTCCTCAGTTGTAAAACAGGCTTAGGTAGGCCACGCGGTTCCGGTGCTTTCTGAAGTCCTTGTCAGTGGACAGCTGCAAGGAAGGAGTATTGTCTGGGTCAATATTCTAATGAGAGCCCTCCACCTCTGGTCTTCCTGGCTCGTCGCTGCCGGTGTGGCCCGGCTGAAGCCCACCCCAGAGGAGCCTCGTCTCAGGGATGCTGTCAATGTTTGCATGTACAGCTACTCTCTGTCACCTTCCTCTGCTGCTGTCATGCTAGGAATTGTTTTCTACTTGACAAATCTCTGAGAAGAGCTGGTAAACTTCTCAAACACAAAGATTATGTGTTTGATTCCTCCATGTTACTCATAGGTCTAGCTGCCGTGATGTGGATGCATTAGGCATTTAATACGTAGTTGTAGAATTAATCCAAGGTTCCTCTTTAAAAAACCCGGCACCCCCAGAATTATGATAACTCACATGGATTGAAAGTTTATTATTATTATGTTATAGGTACTGTGTTAGATGCTTCTCTACCTTATCTCTATCTTTACAACCTTATCAGATGGATTCTATTATTATACACATTTTAAAGAAAGGAACACGGAGACTTAGAAACATTTTCCAAGAAAATTGCCCAACACTCTTTGTTGTGTTGGAAACAGCACTTAGGATGGACATGGGGGCCAAGAGTCAACATTTTCACTTCCTTCATGCAACCTTGAGAAAGTTACACCCACTCTCTGATCCTTGGATTTCTCACGAGCCAGGCAAAGACCTTGACCCTCTGCTCCACAGTTGCACAATGCTGAATGGCTTCCTGAAGCACTTGGTCTACAAGGGCCACGTGCTCAGCCCTGGCCTTCCTCCTGTGTTCAGTTCCTCCTTGTTGAGCACCCCCTCGCCACACCAGCCTCTCTCTTCATTCCACCCACGGGTTCCTCCCCAGCTTACAGCCTTCCCATTTGCTGTTCCTGCTGCCTCGGAAGCCCTGGGCCCTGGGCTCAGATCTTCACAGGCCTGGCACCATCTTGTCACTCGGACTTCAGATCACGTGTCTGTTCCCCTAAAGACCTTTCTGGACATCCTTGACAAAACAGCACCATCCATCCAATCACCCGGTTACTGTCTTCATAGCACATGCCCAGCTCACCACACTGCCTGGTGTGCCCGTGACAGTCCTAGCTTGTGGCTACTGTTTTGATGTAATTAATAAGTTCACTCTCAGAAGCGCCACTGTCCGACTACTTAATTGTAGTAACCGTCCTAATTACCATTGATGCTTTCATGTTTATTTACTTCTCATCTGTCTGGACTCTAGAGTGTAGGGTCCAAGGAATGAGGAGCCTTGTGTGATGGGTTTAACTAAGCAAAACCTCGGGAACCCTTAAAAGTGCCTGGCACGTTTATAAACATTGACTGAATGAACCACTGTGAATTAGAATTCTACAATGCCAGAGATCCGGAAGGTAAGGGGTTGGCTCTTTAAAGATGGACGGATGGTTTCTCATTGAGCTGGCGTGGTTTGGATGGAGCCTCTCTGTTGTATGTCCTTTCCTATTGCTGTTTGTTGAAGCACTCCAGAAAAGAGGAGACATACCCAGGATAATAAGTGTCCTTTGAGTCTGTCCTAAATCGAGGCAAGAAGGTATTAAATGGAGCAAAATTTTGTTTGTGTTTTTGCTCCCAAGAATATGCAGTCTGGTACATGCCAAGGTAAAGCATCATGTGCTTTTTTTCAGAAAACATAAACAGGTTAGAGGGTGATACATATATATACATATAGAGCCTCAAAGTAGATAAGACAGAATTATCTTTCTGCTTCTGGGAAGGGACAATTCTTTCTCTACCATTCGAAGTCTTCCTTTGGTCTGAGAATCAAATTTACATAAAACGGATTTACAGAAGTAAAAAACTCAAAGTTTCATTAAGTCACTTGGGGGCCTAATAATGAGATTGAAACCTAAAGAAATGATCAAGGCAGGCAGTGTCTGTCCATTTTAGAGTGAGAAAATAAGGTTGTGAGGGACTGATAGGATAAAGAAAGCAGGTGTTCAGAAGCCTTAGAGACTTGTAAGCAGAATTCAGGCTGAGGTAATAGATTGGAAAAAATAACAAAGTTTGTTTTTACAGCTTTCTCACCTTTAAAGTCCCTATCTCTGGTGATAAGGATTTCCTTATACTTCTTATTACAGGGAGGGTACTTAAAAAAATTTTTTTTTAAGGTTGTTCATTTTCCAGAGACAGAGAAGGACAGAGCGTTAGCGGGGGAGGGACAGAGAGAGAGGGAGACAAAGAATCTGAAACAGGCTCCAGGCTCTGAGCTGCCATCACAGAGCCCAACGTGCGGCCAAACTCATGGACCGCGAGATCATGACCTGAGCCGAAGTCAGACGTCCAGTGGACTGAGCCACTCAGGTGCCCGTAGGGAGGGTACTTTTAATACAGGAGATCGGTTTCCTGCTCTCAGGGGGACAGAGGGGGATCTGAATTTCCTTCTACCAGCTGTTGCTTAAGTAACTTTTATTTAAAATAATCAATATGTCAAAATGGCATATTTGGGGGCAACCTGCCCTTGGCGTCCACACTGTTCATGTATCACCATGGTTTCACTACCGCAGCTATAGATTTAAGCCTACAGTAGGGTGAAACCCAAGATGAGGGTGGGGTTCAGCTACCTAAAGACACATATGCTGAGGCTGTAGAAAGACACCTGTAGGCGGAAAAGGACCAAGGTGACTCCTTGCACCTGCTGTGTCTGTCATCCCACCCAGAGATTTCTTAGATCCATATCCCTCTCCTTGAGCTCAAGTGTCAGAAAAATGTTCAACAACAGATTAGGA
The DNA here is from genome assembly GCF_018350195.1 of Panthera tigris. Classification (NCBI taxonomy): domain Eukaryota; kingdom Metazoa; phylum Chordata; class Mammalia; order Carnivora; family Felidae; genus Panthera; species Panthera tigris. The sequence continues at coordinate 94,242,617 of NC_056667.1, read as the reverse complement.
TCCTATACTGAAGACATTTGGACTTGAAATCCAATCACACAAAAGGGCTAAAAAGTAAGAATTTGTTTTTTAACTTACAAGATAATAGGGTGCATATAAACAAAGCTTCTGTAACATCATCTATGTCAACCCTGAAGCCCTGTCTTGGAGCCATTTCTTTTGAGAATTATTTCCCACTTTCCCGGGACACTTACACACATTGGAGATGCTAACACCCAAGGTTTTCATATTGGATTCTCAGAAGCTTTGGTCTAAATGTCTATTTTAGTGACATTTGAGTGATGACACTTAGTACATTTAGTGATGTACCTCTGGGAGCAGCCAGTGGCTGGTTTGTGCTTCACCGACATTTCATCTCATGCTGAGGAAACAGACTCTGAGAGCTCATGTACTAATATCTCGCTGCAAAGAAGCCTTGGTAAGTGCAGTAAGGGAGCCTGGAGTGTTAAGGAATGGCAGCTGGCCAGGGGCACAGATGTGCGATCAAGTCCCAGGAACCCCTGGCAAGGTTTGACGCGGTGGGCAAGGGGGCAGGACGCAAACTCCACGGGCATGACTAATGAGCAGGCACCAGTTGTCTCCGCACAGGAAGGTGATCTTTGGACACCATATTAGGAGCTGTTGTCACTTTCTCATTTGACTTTGAAGAGTTACATAAAAGGTTCCCAAACCCTGTTTTTGTTGAGTTAGGAATATTGCCACCAGGGGGCAGCAGCATAGAGGGTTACATTTTCTCTGCAGGTGGGAAGAAAAACTAGGAGAATGGAAGAAAAGCAATTAGAATATTTTTGTACAGAAAATTCAATCAAATATAAATCTCTTTTATTATTGTTAAAGTCTACAGTTTCATGCACATTGAAGCAGAGAGAGCATAAGCGCCCTGGGCTTGGAGGAGGGTCTGTGCTGAGATACAGGTTGAGTTCAGACAAACCAGACTTGAAGTCCCAGCCCTGTTTTTTTATTAACTATGTGATCATGGGGGCAGTTGAATCAGCCTCTAAGGGTGTTACAATGGTTAAGTTAAATTTGTGTCCAGTGCAAGCCAATAAGTGAGAGTTATTGTTATAAGCATATCTTCCGTAGAACTTCAAGTTTCTGTTTAAGAATTTCTTTCTGGGGGGCCTGGGTGGCTCAGTCGGTTAAGCGGCTGACTTCGGCTCAGGTCATGATCTTGCGGTCCGTGAGTTCGAGCCCTGCGACGGGCTCTGTGCTGACAGCTCAGAGCCTGGAGCTTGTTTCGGATTCTGTGTCTCCCTCTCTCTCTGACCCTCCCCCATTCATGCTCTGTCTCTCTCTGTCTCAAAAATAAATAAACATTAAAAAAAGGTTTAAAAAAAGAATTTCTTTCTATAAGGAAACATTAAATCATAGATATGAAATTGGAGGCTCTTTGGCTTTGTGCATAGCCCAGAGGCTTCAGGAGTACATTCATGACAAAGTTCCTGCCTCCACAACTTTATGCAGGGAATCATTTTATAAACTGGCTACTTTTACCACATGCTTCTAAAACACTACAATCTAGAAGCTAGTAAAGTGTGTATAGAAGGTATTAAGTGTGTCATTTCCAGGATAAAAAAAAATTAATGGTTCCTTAACTCTTTATGGAATATAGCCCATATTGCTTAGCATGGCATACTGGGTCTGCCTCACCATCTGGTCACGTCTGTGTAGACACCTAGTGCTGTGCTCCAGGAGTTTGATCCGGGTGCTCCAAGGTGTGCTCCATCAGTATGGAGCATGATAACAAATAGTTCAATGGACTAGAAGTTAAAATACTGTGGATACTGAACATATGTTGCTTTAATACAGTTTGGCAGAATCAAGAGTATTCCGATTTTAGCATTACAGGCCTTTCCGTTGCGATGGGTCCTGAGTAGAAAATAATTTCCAGAGCGACAGTTAGCATGATGAGGACCGCTCAGCCCCAGTGCAGGTTCTTGGGCTGGGTCCTGGCTTCCGAGGAGCCACGTTGAAAATTGCTCTTCTGGCCACGCTGGTCACGATGTTCTCTGATTTCATCACATCACTTCACTCCTGGGTGCCGTTGTCCAGGCTCTGCTTCTGCCGCCAGTGGATTTTCCACTTTCCTTACTTTCTCAACTACCATCTGGCAAGATCCTTCCTCAAATGTTACCTCTTCTCTGAAGGCTTTTCCATCCTTCCAGAAGCTATCACTCCTTGTCTCTGCTTGCTTTATCATACTGTTCTTCTCCCTCTTGTTCACTCAACACATATGTGAATGCTAGGCTGTCAGTCATTTGACAGGATGCCGACTTTGCATACAAGGACCATTTCTGATTTTATTTTGTGCTCCCAGAGCTTAGCACAGAGGTGAGCACAGAGTAGGTATTCCATAAGTGTTGGCTAATTGTGAACTAAGAGATAGAAAATAAAGATCAGTGTCATGGACTGTGAGAATCGCATTCAGGAGACTATAGATGAGTCTGATGAGAGGAACAAGAAAGAAAAGGGGAAGAAGTGGAGAGTCTATTGTAAATCTCCCAAAAGCACATGGACTTTGGAGTCAAAGCACAAATTGTTCCATTGTTTTGGCAGAAGTTGCCAGCACCCATTTCCCGGTAGATGTGGGCACCAGGATCCCTTGTCCCCAGTGTATTTCACATTTGCTATCACATCCTAATCTGTGAATTCCATCAACAAAGCCACTAATTGCTTTTTAAATTGCCAACAGAGAGAATATTAAAGGCCATGATATTTCCAGAGGGAAAAACAAACAGAATCAATTACCATGTAGGGCCACAAGCTGGTGTAAAGGTTAAGAAGCCTACGTGCCTAGAGGTGAAAAGTGCAGGGAGATGGAGGTATAAAAGAGAGATCCAATTTCTCTCTGTGTGTCCCAACCCTTGGGTCTGCCACTGTGTTCTACGTGTCTCTGGGCCATTGAGATCAGCACAATGAAGATCCTGGTCTTGGTGTTGGTTTGTCTACACCTCTCGGAGGGTGTGGAAAGGTGTGTATGGGGATTCAGCTTCATTGTAAATTCCAGCCCTGAGGGAGAATCACAAGCTAGGGTAGAGCAAAGGCCTTCCCCTATAGATCTCATGGAAAGGCAGTCAGATTGTGTCATGATACATGTACCCAAAAACCACAGGGAGTGAAGACTTACAATGGATGGATGGGTGGATGGATGGGTGGACGGATGGTGTGTGTGTGTGTGTGTGTGTGTGTGTGTTGTGAGATTAAAGGTAGGTTGGTGTTTTGTTGGCTAAGAAAAAGGGATACAGGATATATGTCCCTAGTTTACAGGAGGGACTTTGGATAAATGGAAATTTATTCTGTGTAAGCAATATGTAAGCAGAAAACCCCAAATACATATTGCAGTGCATTTTCATGCTGGAAATGCTGGAGTGACTGCAGTGGTCAGAACTCACTAAAATCCAGGAGGATTTCTTATAAGAGGCTCTTTTTGAGTAGAGTATAAGAAGGTTTGAAAACCCACATCAGATCAATGAAGGCATTGCTTTCATGGGGAAGGTGAGGTCACTCCTTTTGCCCTATTCTCTGCAGAATCATTCTGAAGAAAGGCAAGTCCATCCGCCAGGTGATGGAAGAGCGGGGTGTACTACAGACTTTCCTGAAGAACCACCCAAAGGTTGATCCAGCTGCCAAGTATCTTTTCAATAATGATGCTGTTGCTTATGAGCCCTTCACCAACTACCTGGATGTAAGTGAGGGTCAAGGTGGTGTCTATAAACCTTGGCTGAAAACCATTCTCAGATACTCATTTAGACCTCTCATTAGCTCTGATTTTGGACTTTTTACTAAACCCAAGTCTCTCCTTCCTCAGGAAAGTATCCGGAGAAGTTATGAGTTGGTACCATTTAACACTATCATATTCTCTCTCCTTCCTTCTTTCCTGTCATTACTGGCTCAGTCTCTAAAGCCCCATTTACATGGTTAGGAGATTCCGAATGACCATGTTCCAGTCAATTGAGCAATCGAAAGGAAGTCCTAGTGATGAGCTGTAGGGGAAAGAGGGAAAGCACAGGCAAAGCGGCCACCCCATTTGGGAACATACACTGGTGCTCAGAGCAAGTATTTGCATGTTCTTGAGACTGCAGTGTCTGCTCAGGGCATCTCAACACACTGGTGTCCCATGGACTGTTTTTAGTGAGATGTTACATGAGTGTCAGATCTAGGGATCTCCTATTTCGAATTCCACTTTCTATAGATAGTAGATAAAGAGGTAGGTCTGTGACATGACTGGCCAAAATTCACTGAGAACTCAAATTGTGTCTCAGTGAAGTTCTCTTGATTTCCATGCTACCCTCATTTTTGATTTCCTGGCACCTTGGCTACTATGTGACCAGAGGGAGAAGAATGGTGGGGAAATACTTGACACTGGAAGAGAAAAAGGGACATCGGTGTGTGTGTGTGTGTGTGTGTGTGTGAGAGAGAGACAGAGAGAGAGAGAGAGATGTGGGGAAGATGGGTTGTGGGAGACATAGGAGACAGCATCAAAGGAAAAGACTTCAAAAGGGAATGGCTAGAGAAGGTGCAAGGTCTTAGGACATGTTTACACAGCGGAATGTGGCTGCAGCTCCTAAGGAACAACTAGAGACATCAACATTGTCCGGGGCCGGATCCTCCTTCACACCTGACCCTTCCTAGTGTTATAGAAACCAATTAACTCGAAATTCAACCTTGAAAAGCTAAACCATTAGATTCATTAACACACTTGCTTAGCTGACTTTATGCACGTAGCCTTTAGCAATTATCCTAATAAAAAGAAGCTTCATTCTGGAGTCAGGGCCTCATTCCGACTCGAGTATGAGGACCTTCACATAACTGCGCTTTGTTTACGGACTCATCTTTTGCAACTCCGGCCATACTCCCTGTAACAGTGGATGAACACTGGGAAAGGAGAAAGTGATTGCTTCTCCAGCTTTGCATGTTCGGGCATAAAATGGTAAATCCATGGAGGTATCACCTGATACAAAGTAGAAAACAGTTTGGAAGAAGAAATTGTCTTGCCAGACTCAGCTAGTCAAAGGTTTGCAATTAGGGACAAAAGTGGGGAATATTGAGAGAATCTGACTCCAGATGGAAAGAAGAACCTGTTGGAGGAGAAGCTACTTACTCCCCCAAGGAAATTATTTGGGAAAAATGTGGCTTCTAGTGAGTCAACTTCTTCCCTATTCTTAGGACAAGATTTGGCTGCTTAATACGGGTGATAAACTGTTCTTTGCAGAATTACTACTTTGGAGAGATCAGCATTGGGACACCACCACAAAATTTCCTGATCCTTTTTGACACGGGTTCATCCAACCTGTGGGTGCCCTCCACCTACTGCAAGAGCCAGGCCTGTTGTGAGTATACCACCATCACCACCCACCCACGGATAGGAGCAGAGGGCGATGCAGAGTCAGGATTAAGCACAAGCCCATCATCCAAGTCTAGATGGTGCACCAAGTCTAGTCTTGGTGCATATCCATGATCTTAGCCTCCTTAAATCCAGAACATCTGGAAATCTTGCTCTTGGTCTGTATTTCACAAGTGCTGCATCTCTAGAAAATGAAAGAAGTAGACCAGGGCTTCCATTCCTTTCTCTATTGATCCCTTTCCTCAGCTCTCTCCTGTGGGCCCCAATTCCTGGCACTTTTGAGTTGACCCATGCTTCAGGAAATGGTAGGTTGGAAGGAATTGGGGCAACATTTGTTTCCCAAGGGGACAGACTTTTCTGGGGCTATTGATTGCCTTCAGCCCAGAGTCTGAGGCTGAAGCCCAATCCCAGGCTTGGTCTGATGGTCCCAGGCCGTGTATTTTGGAGAGCCACGAATGCTGTATATGTATTTTGGAGAGCCACGAATGCTGCTAATATTTAATTCTGTTTTTCCACAGCCAATCACAACAAGTTCAACCCCAGAACGTCTTCCACCTTCAGAAATAGTGAGCAAACCTATACACTGGCCTATGGTTTTGGAAGCCTGACTGTGCTCCTGGGATATGACACTGTGACTGTAAGTGCTGTTCTTATCCTCCCGTGGGTCTGTCATTTGGCTCCCCTATTCTAGAGCCTTAAGCTGTCAGCGATATCCATGATTACTAATTAGGTACAAATTCCCAGAAGCTGATTCTTGGAAAGAACACCACTGGCCATATAATTAAACCTCTCTCCCAAGACTGGGATAGCCCTACAGCAGTCCTGACTGCTGCAGGCTCTTTACATTGTGCCTCCCCATGACTTTGCTCCCTGGTCTTAACTGTCCTCTTCAACCACCTGGAGCACATCTGCTTCCTCCTCCACATGACTTCACTCTGGATATTTGAAGACCTTCCTTTCACTATTTTCTTTTCTTTACATCAAGCACCCATGGGTCCTATGTCATTCTTGCACATGGACGGTTCAATATAAAACCAGCCACTGTCCTTACACTGTCCTTGGAAATGAAAACTGCCACCCCAGAAAACAATGGCCTCTACTTCCCCAACACCCACATTCTTTCCAAGACACACATGGTTGGGTCATGTTGTCATCCCTTCATTTTCCGTGCCCCACCCTAGGATTGAGCTAAGCGTGAAAGAAGCCAACTTCTTCTCCCTAAAAAAGGGTCTAGGTTCCATTCCCTGGACACCTAAGTCTATGTAGGATTTGTCCACCTGAATTGTGAATCTTTTCTTTCTGCTTGTCCCAGGTCCAGAACATTGTCATCCACAACCAGGTGTTTGGCATGAGTGAGAATGAGCCCAACTACCCCTTCTACTATTCATACTTTGATGGTATCCTGGGAATGGCCTACTCCAACCTGGCGGTGCAGAATGGCCCAACCGTCCTTCAGAGCATGATGCAGCAGGGCCAGCTCACCAGACCCATCTTCAGCTTCTACTTCTCTCGGTAAGCACCCTTGCCCTGGGTGGGTAGGTGCAAATGAGTTGCTGTAGGGGCTTTCAACAAGTCAACATCACACAGAGCCCAGGTTTTAAAGTTTCCTGACAAGTATAACTTGCTATATGCAATCAATGCATTTCTGAACATTTATTATTTCATTTTGCAGGGGATTTTATTTAAATACACTAGAAGAATATTTTTTAAAGGTTATTTATTAATTTGAGAGAGAAAGAAAGAGAGATGAGAAAGGGAGGGACAGAGAGAGAGGGAGAGAATCCCAAGCAGACTCCACACTGTCAGCACAGAGCCCGATGCAAGGCTCAAACTTGTGAACTTGAGATCATGACTTGAGCTGAAACCAAGAATTGGATGCTTCACTGTCTGAGCCACTGAGGTGCCCCTAAATGCACTAGAAGAATTTTTAATTCAGGCCATAAGTCATAAGATGACTCTTTTTTAAAAAATCAACTGAGGGAGCCTGGGTGGCTCAGTTGGTTAAGCGTCTGACTTCAGGTCATGATCTCACACTCCGTGAGTTCGAGCCCCACGTTGGGCTCTGTGCTGACAGCTCAGAGCCTGGAGCCTGCTTCGGATTCTGTGTCTCCCTCTCTGCCCCTCCCCTGCTCATGCTCTGTCTCTCTCTGTCTCAAAAATAAATAAAAACATTAAAAAAATTAAAAAAAATGAACTGTAGTCCCTCACCTTTTGATTAAAAAATTTGAAGTTGTTGTATTAGATTTGTAACAACAGTAGAGCCATAGAACTAGCCTGATGATCATTTGGTAATAGAGAGAACAACAATGAAATGATAATTACAATACACATCTGACTTTCCAAAGTGTTCTCATAACAATTCTTATTTCAAAAATTCTATTGACTTCTTTTTGCCAGAAGGAAATGCAGGCTCAAAGGTAGTCACTATTGAGCAAGGTCACTCACTGACTCACTGGTAGGTGTGAGGCCATGATTCAAATGCAAATACGTTGGTCACAAATCCAAGACCTATCCTACTCTACTGGTCTTGAGCTTTCATGGTGAACTTTATTTACTAATTTTTTCCCCAAACAATGATCCTCAGGGCACCTGAGTCCAAATGTTCAATGACTGGCAGGCCCAGGTTAGGGAACAGAAGAGGCCTGAATCCTCTTAACACCGTCTAGTTACCAACCTGAGCACGACAGGAGCATCCCCATCACTGCCCACTTGAGATCTCTGTCTGTCAGGCCCCCTCCAGGTACTCTCTGAGAGGTTTCTTCTTCTTCTCACTTTGTCCTCAGGAGGGTGTCCCTGGGAAGCTTTTAGAGTTTGTTTTCACAGGCCTGGTTTCCAATCCCATCGCCTCTTTTATGGGCATAGTCTGTGTTTCCAGTTCTCTGATACTCTGGGTGTTCCTCTGAGGAGGCTCCTCTCCCTTATGCCTTAAGCCTGGCGGAGCCTGAAGAGCAGGTCAGAGGATGGGACCCCTCTTCCTCTGGTTCCACTGTGTCTGAAGGAGAGAGGGACAGTGAGAGGGGAGGGAGGGGCTGCCTGGCCATGTGTGTTGTGGGAACTCACGCTCTTCTCCTCTTCTCCCTAGCCAACCAACCTATGAGTATGGTGGAGAACTCATCCTGGGAGGTGTGGACACCCAATTTTATTCTGGTGAGATCGTCTGGACTCCTGTCACCCGGGAACTGTACTGGCAGATTGCCATCGATGAGTAAGTACAGAGGAAAGTTCCTATGGATTATGGACACCCCTAGAGTGTCCCTCCAGTGTGACTCTATCTCCTGTTCTTGTCATGGCATAAACCTCTTGAATCAGTTACTTCTACACCCCAAGCCTTCAGGAAATGTCCATCACTGCCAGATAAAGATACATGTCTTTGGCCAGTAGTCGAGACCATCCAACAGCTGAGCCCTACCTAACAGAACAGCCTTCCCACCACTTCCGGATGTGCAGCACGGACCTGACCATGTCCTTGCACCTCGCCATGACTTTCTTGCTTCTTCTCTTTTGACTATAACACCTGAAGTGGTCCTTGTGTCCTTGCACATCCTTCTGCGCCCAGATGAATTATTACCTCCCTTGAAAAGGCCTCTCAGCGTCCCAGTCTCTCTTTCAGTCCCATAGTCTTACCAGCTTTCGTCCTAATATGTATCTCCTCATCTCTGGGTAAGTCACAGTGCAGCCGGCCAGTGCAAGGGTAGAGAGACAGGTGAGCAGTTGGATGTCTGACAACTAGTTTCATGTGCCTGGAATAAAGGGATCTTTTCACTTGGACCAATTTCACTCACACTTTAAGTATTTCTTCTCAGAAAAATCCTTGTCTGACTAAATGCCTCCCACACCCAGACTAGATCAAGCACTCACCAGGGCTGCAATCAAACTCCATCTGTGTGTTTCTGTTAATTCTGTTGTGTCTGTCTTGTTCACCATTATGTCCAAGTGCCTTAGTTCACCAAAAACACCCAAAATATACGTGGACTGAAGAGGAAGCGTAGAGTAGCAGAAAAAGCTGGATGAGGAAACAGGAACCGAATCACATAGAACCACGTTATGGAGATTACCAGCTACTGCCTTATGGTGTTAGCTGTGGCTTAATGTATGGTGTTGTCACATGTCCATTAGAACGTGTTCTTTAAAAACATTGAATATAACTGACTCACCTTTATATCACCATAATTCTTATACGAATGCTTTGTATATAGTAGGTGCCCAAAGTGTATTTTTGAAGTGATTCCCAGCTCTAGCTCTTTGGCACTATGTGCCGGGCTGCATATAGGTAGATTAAAGAAGACAAGACATGCTCCCTGCCTCCCCAGAGCTTTCAGTCAGAGCTGGAGTAGTTACCAGAGCAAGACTGAGGATGTTACTCTGATAATCACAAAGACACAAAAATCACATTACGTGGATTGCAGTTCCGAGGTATGTCCTGAGTTTTGGGGAGAGGCATACTTTCAGAGGAGCAGGGTTGGCAGGTTAGGGTAAAAAGGCACTTCTTTGTGTCAGAAATGCTCGACTCTCTTTGTACTGGTGTTCCCCTCAGGTTTCTCATCGGTAACCAGGCCACCGGCTTCTGCTCCCAGGGATGCCAGGGCATTGTGGATACGGGGACCTTCCCACTGACTGTTCCCCAGCAGTACTTGGACTCCTTTGTGAAGGCAACAGGAGCCCAGCAAGATCAGAACGGCAATGTGAGTAACCAGAAGCCAAGATTCCTCTGCACATCTAGGCAGCCTCAGCACAGGAGCCTAAGTGCAATGAGTTCATGAGAGATAGGAGGAAGGATTTGTGGGGAGCTGAGCCCCTGGCAGGACAGAACAGGTGGGGACACAGCATGGCCTTTCAGGCATGAACCCTCAAAGCAAGGAGGGGTGAGGGGAGGGAGTAACACCAACCAGACTGTGAGTATGGGCTGAATGGTTGTCAGGAGGGACGGCTGTTCCATTGCAGCCCTAGGAGCACATTTCACCTTGGTGTGGCCAGTGTCATTTGACATGTGCCGATAGAGGCAGGCATACCACATTTCCCCATTCCACCGAGATTTCTTTTTACCTAGAAATACTCCTTTGGCTTTTATCTGAGCAGCCTCCCGTCCCCACCCCTGCTCCCCTTGTACACACTTCTGCAGTTTGCTCCTCCAGCATGCAAGAGTCTCGTTTAGTCAGACCAAATCTTGGCTCCTCAGGGTGTGTGTGTGTGTGTGTGTGTGTGTGTGTGTGATGAGTACGTGGACAGGTGCACACAAGCAGGGATATGAATTGTGTGAGAGCATGCTTTTACAGGCTGGGCCTGTGTTTCTTCTCTGTAAGTTGCACTTTCTGAAGGTAGAAATCTGTTCTGGAATGAGTCTAACTCTTTACGGCCATACCAACACATTCCAAACCTGAGATGTGCTCAGGGAGACCCAGGAAAGCAGAGCACCTGGTCAGTGTTGTGCCTGGGAATCGGGCTTTGCCTTCCATGCTCTCAGCCTCTGCTGGAAGGTCAGGAAGGAAGTCTCACAGGGAAAGGGGGATTGGGGCCCTTTGTCTGGGCCCCCCGTGTCCTGGCACGCTACAGCTCTGCCTCTCCTCTCTCTCAGTTTGTGGTCAACTGCAACTCCATACAGAGCATGCCCACCATCACCTTCGTCATCAGCGGGTCTCCTTTACCTCTGCCTCCCTCTACCTATGTCCTCAACGTACGTATGCACTCTGGGCTCCACGGACATGGGATTGGATGGGCCCAAACAGGTGTTTGGTATTCTGGGGAGTCACCAGCGGCAGGGCTGAGGGTGAACAAGAAGCCAGAGACCCCCGCAGGTGTCATGGAATATAGGATGGGAACTTCCAGTGCAGAAAAGCCTTTATATGCAACTAGTTATATTGTCATGTCCTTTGTCTCTTCAGAACAATGGTTACTGCACACTCGGCATTGAAGTCACTTACCTGCCCTCCCCCAATGGGCAGCCCCTGTGGATTCTGGGAGATGTCTTCCTCAGGGAATATTACACTGTCTACGACATGGCGGTCAACAGGGTGGGCTTTGCCCTCTCTGCCTAGACTAGTAGGAGGAAGCAGTCTCCACCCTCCCTGCAGGACTCTGGGGATTGCCCTTCTCTCTCAGCCGACAGCAGCATTTTAGGCTAGTCTGACCCTTTTGTGCAATAATAGAGTCTTACTTGCAGTAAATAATAAATTATAATAATCTCCAAATGTCTTTGCTGTTCCTTCCAAATGTCTTGTGTTCTGCTTAGTTTATCCTAAATTGAAAGTTAGCACCAGCTCCTTGGGAAATCAGTGAATTGACTAATGGGCAAGAAAAGGGGAGCAGAGATCTCAGAGTGAGGATCCACAGCACAGACGTTAAGGGCACAGTAGTACCTACATGAGGAACTGTGGCGGAGGCGAACTGTGGCGGAGGCGAACTGCACTCCCAGCACTCTCCCTTCCAACACATTCTCCTCTCCATTCTTGAATGTTAGAGAAGAAAAAGAAACCTTAGTGAGCATTTCAAACTAATGTTGAATCAAATCTGATCAGACAACACAGTAGGTTTTGTTGTTGTTTTTGTTTGTAGGTTAGCAACACAGCTTTAATGTATGTTGACATTATCTGATTTTTTCACAGACCCCCTATCACTACTGGTGCTCTCAGGCTGCTCACATACGCACTTTACCTGCCTGGGCCTGACTGCTTTTGAGTTTAGAAACCCCATCTCATTTTACAGTGGAAGAAAGTGAGGTGTGGACAGGTAGTCATACAGTTAGTGTTAAAATCAGATCCAGATTCAAGGTATTAAATACTTTTATTGTGCTGCCACTCGATGAAGTCTGCTATGTGCAAGCCATGGACGCATGCAATTATAAATGAGGCGTGGCATTGGTTCCCTAGGGATTTTCTATCAAGTAGAGCCTCTGGCTCCAGAGCGGTTTTCTGATGGCAGTATGACCAGTAGCTGAACTTGCCCTCCACGGTAGGTTATGAGCAATCATCTGCAGTGGGTTCTTCGACCACAGTAGTGCTGCCTTTGGGGAGCTAAGAACTGGTGTGGCTCTGGGACTCAAAATTGTTTCCAGAAATGTAATTAGAAAGATGTATCTGGGAAGAAAGATGCAAAGAATTCTCAGTCCAGATGTGCATGGGTGGTGGTGGTGGACGGAGGTGTGCCTTTCTCCACAGCATCGCATCGTTCCCCTCTACCAACATACGATGTTATCTTATGGAGCCTAATGTCTGCACTTTGGACATTGCTTTTTCTTTCTTGTGTTTCTCTTATGGGAGATACAGACTTTTTTGGCAATTCACAGAAGCTCCCTGCAGCTTGAGGTCTATTCCACACTGTCTATCATTGTAGGATGGGGACAAGATTAATATGTGTGTTTCCCACCTGCCAGTATATCATGCTGTCCCCATCACACTAATAAAAATCTTGCCCGTCTGATTCTTGTATCTTATGTGATAGAGACTGGGGGACTGGGGAGAGAAAAAAAGAGAGTGCAGGAGAGACAGAGAGAGAGAGAGAGAGAGAGAGAGAGAGAGAGAGCGAGCCCAGTGGGTCAAAAAAGGCAAAAGAAATGAGGTGTAATGGGCATTTTAAGAAAGGGGGGGGAGGTAAGGGGGAAGAGAGAAGGGATAGACACTATGGATGGGGGAGGTGACAATAGAGACTTGGAATTTGGAATTTCTTGGTGGAGATGTTTCACAACAACATCTGTGGAGGGGAACGTAGGATAAAGATTTTGAGAAATGTTGCCTGTGCTTGCAAATTAGAGGCTTTTTAATGTTCTTCAAGAGTAGAAAGATTGGAATTCCCCTGTAATTGTTTTTGGCAGTTATAATGTGCTTTTTTAAATGTGAATTCATGCAGAAAGTGGCCACATGGGACCCCAGCCTATATTTGGGATATAATTGTAAAACAGGCTCTAGAGTTTTCCTTCCATTTGACTGTTTCTCATGGCATCATCACTGGTGAAGTATCATTAATTTATTCATAATAATTAATCAAAATCTCAATTTGTGTAAGCAAAATCTTCCTGATCCCAGACATCTTTCTGTTTGTCCCCTGCCTACCAGCCCCCACTCCACATGGAGGTAATTACTCCCCCTTCCTTCCTCCCACAGCACTTTGTCCCGCTGACAGTGCACTATAGAGTGCACTGTATTTTATCCATTGCACATCTGCCTCCCCAACTCGATTATGATCTGGAGGAAACAGAATGATTATTTTTTTCTTTAAATCCCCAGATCTGACATGTGTTGCAAATGCCTGCTATGCAACCAGATTCATGACAATACAAGTGAGATCAAGGCTGTTACGGTGAATGGTGCCTGAGAGTGGCAGGAAAAGGGAAGGGATCACAAAGGAAACCGTGTTAGATTTCTCCTTGAGGTATGAGTAGGAACTGACTGGGTAGAGAGTGTGAGGAAAGGCATCTCATGCAGAAACTGGCATAGGGCAGCACGGAGGCTGGAGACAGTTTGAGGAGTCATAGAGCAGCAGGAAATGTGAACTGGCTGGACACAGGTACCCAGAGAGGATAGCAGGAAGTGAGGCTGCTGAGGCGGGCTGTGGTCAGACGGGCAGGGCCTTGCTAAAAGTCTGGACCTGATTCTCTAGTCAAGGGGACCCATACTGGGCTTTAGTGGAGGAGAGACCTAGGATCCGATATTTGAGGAACAGGGCTCTGCTGGCAGGAGTCCTCTGCTGCTCCGCAGCCCGCAGCTGGGGCTCCCCAGGTGCCAGCATCTGTACAGACTCAACCCTAGATGCATCATCTTCGTTCCTGGGAGAGCTTCTGCTCTAGAACTCTGGCCATTTTCCTAGGCTCATAATCACGGCTGAAACATCTAAACAGATATGAAAGACCTCTTTCTATCTGACTCACCAAACCAGAATTAGAGCCAACCTACAGTAGTGAGCTCTTGGCTTCCCCCCTTCTTAGCTCCACTCTGACTCTATTCTTACTATGAAAATGTCACCAGAAATGCCAGAACTGCTCTCCACGCCATCCTAACGGGAGGTCTTGATCGAGGCCTCCTTCTGTGTGCCAGCACATCAAAGCAATGTTCGGAAGAATATTATCTTTTTGAGAAGATTTCGTGAGTAATGACTTCACTGAACTTGGCCACAGCAGGTGGGGGCTCTGGCAACAAAATAGGCTGCGTGGGGGCCTTGGGAATGGACAAATGTAGACCCGGAAGCAGGCCTTAGGTTGGATTTCTGGTACTCTGCCTGTACAACTACTCCAGTTTCGCAGAGATAAGTAGGCCCCTGCAGGCTCAGACCTTATGCAGACAGTGGGGGTCCCGAGGCCTTTGTGCTGGACTGCAGCAGAGATGAGGCAGCGCTGCTTTGAGCTGTTAAGTCACAAAGACCCTAGCCCTTTCCCTTCTTCTTTGTACCCGGGGGTCCTCTCCAGCAAGGAGCAGGGAGCAGAGATCCAGCCCCCAGCTTCGACACACCAAGGTTCGGTTTGGATATTACCATGCCATTTCTCCCTTGGCCTGACTTTTCAGGTTGTTGTTTTCTCTCTCTTATACATGCTCTAATCCCAGAATGTAAAGATTGAGGTCCTCTGTGGGTTGAGAGAAAGAGCATTCCAGAGGCCTAGAGGGGGTGTTCCAGCAGGTCAGGCATTCCCTGAATGCATCTACGCCAGGGCACTGCTTCTGTAGCTTCCAGACCAGTAGAGGAGGTTATTTTGACTCCTGCTATGTCCCCAGTCCTTGCCACTCTTTCGGATACATGGCAAGAACTCAATTTATATGATGACTGACAAATGAAATAGATGATGTAGGGGGAAGTGGCAAATTTTTGATTCAGTGAGTTTAATGTCAGTCTGGGAAAGCAACAAATCTGGACCTGTCTACTCCATGCCAGGAACTCAGAAATTTGGGACAGATCGTAAAATAGAAATGTTTTACCCTGCCTGTATGTTTCCTCTGTATGTAGCATGGCCAAGTACAAACCCAAGGAAGCCATCCAATCCTTGATGTGTAGAGGCCACCAGCCCTTCTTCCCAATGCTAGTGGTAGAATATATAAGACTGGAACCTGGGAACGACAGCGTGAGGACAGGGACCCACGAGTAGGTCGGTAAAGTGGAGCCACCCCATTGAACACTCGGCAGGAACCCCCAGGCCCGTCTACGTACGTACGCACACGACAAACCAGCACATGGAGACAGAGCTCTGCAGCGGTCTTTCTCCTCTCACACGGTAGTTATGAGCCCTCTCCCTCCCCGGGCCCCATGCTGGCAGAGGAGAGAGCACAGCAGTGCAGGGGGAAGAGCGACTCTGTCCTCAGTCCTGGATCTGTGGTCAGGAGGACCGCGTGAAGGCAGTCACAGCTCCTCAGTTGTAAAACAGGCTTAGGTAGGCCACGCGGTTCCGGTGCTTTCTGAAGTCCTTGTCAGTGGACAGCTGCAAGGAAGGAGTATTGTCTGGGTCAATATTCTAATGAGAGCCCTCCACCTCTGGTCTTCCTGGCTCGTCGCTGCCGGTGTGGCCCGGCTGAAGCCCACCCCAGAGGAGCCTCGTCTCAGGGATGCTGTCAATGTTTGCATGTACAGCTACTCTCTGTCACCTTCCTCTGCTGCTGTCATGCTAGGAATTGTTTCCTACTTGACAAATCTCTGAGAAGAGCTGGTAAACTTCTCAAACACAAAGATTATGTGTTTGATTCCTCCATGTTACTCATAGGTCTAGCGGCCGTGATGTGGATGCATTAGGCATTTAATACGTAGTTGTAGAATTAATCCAAGGTTCCTCTTTAAAAAACCCGGCACCCCCAGAATTATGATAACTCACATGGATTGAAAGTTTATTATTATTATGTTATAGGTACTGTTAGATGCTTCTCTACCTTATCTCTATCTTTACAACCTTATCAGATGGATTCTATTATTATATCCATTTTATTTATTTCTTAATTTTTTTAGTTGCTTTATACCCATTATAAAGAAAGGAAAATGGAGGCTTAGTAAAATTGCCCGAGATGACACAGTCAGTAAATATGGGAGCTAGTACTTGAACCTAAGCAGTCTGTCCCATGAATTCATGTTCTTACCAGAATGGTCTACAGCCCCTGGGTGATCTAATACTCAAATGGTGTGATGGAAAGAGCACTGGCTTAGTAGTTACGAGATCTAGATTCAAGATGTCAATCTGGGCTAGGAATTTACCCAAGGGATACAGGAGTGCTGATGCATAGGGACACTTGTACCCCAATGTTTACAGCAGCACTTTCAACAATAGCCAAATTATGGAAAGAGCCTAAATGCCCATTAACTGATGAATGGATAAAGAAATTGTGGTTTATATACACAATGGAATACTACTTGGCAATGAGAAAGAATGAAACATGGCCTTTTATAGCAACATGGATGGAACTGGAGAGTGTTATGCTAAGTGAAATAAGTCACACAGAGAAAGACAGATACCATATGTTTTCACTCTTATGTGGATCCTGAGAAACTTACCAGAAGACCATGGGCGAGGGGAAGGAAAAAAAAAAGTTACAGAGGGAGGGAGCCAAACCATTAGAGACTCTTAAAAACTGAGAATAAACTGAGGGTTGATGGGGGGTGGGAGGGAGGGGAAAGTGGGTGATGGGCATTAAGGAGGGCACCTGTTGGGATGAGCACTGGGTGTTGTATGGAAATCAGTTTGACAATAAATTTCATATTTAAAAAAAAAAAGATGTCAATCTGGACACATCACTTAATCCATCAGAGCCTGTTTTTCCTCCTCTGTCATCTAGGGATCGTTCTGTTCCTACACCAGAAGAGCATTTGAGGATTAAGGGAGAAAATGTGCCTTTTGTTCGGTCATATACACCTCTAAAAATCTAATGAAACTGTGTAACTCTCAAAAATATAATCTAATATGTGCATCTACTGTCCCGGGAGTAAGGACTTCCTGTAGCTCATTCAAACACTTCTGGATAAGAACCCCTGATACGTAAGGAAGAGGGTTCCACAAAAGTCCAGTCTGATTACCTCAGTTCTTAGGGTTCTTTTCTGTAGGCATGGAACCTGAGCCCAGTCTGGAGATCCAAATTTCATTGGCCAGGTGATTTTTTTGGGGGGCTTCATCTCTGGGTTGTATGTGCCAGGGCTAGAAATAAAAATACAAAGCATCACATGTGATGACTTAGTGACTGTATACAAACTCCATCAGTACCACAGCCATCCCTGAACTTGGCCTAACTCCTTGAGAAAAGGAAATAGCCCAATTAGCTTTTTTTAATGTGGGGCAAGTGTGGGGTTTGCTTGCCTATTAATGTATTTCTGTGAAAGATTATGATATCTAGTCTTGCCATCCAGTTGGGATTAACATTGACTCTAGTTTAAAAAATATTTCTGCAACTCAGTATCCTTGGTGGAGAGACCAAAAGATCCCAGGAGCGGTGGGTGAGAAAAAGAGATCTACCACAGTCATGAATAAGTACTGCTCATGATTTGAAACTGGTGGTAAAAGTGTAATGATAATCCAATCAGCAATCTCAGGATGAGAAGGCTGTTAAATTTTGATAGACATGGCATTATTTTATAATTGCTTTTGTTCATAACGCTTTGTTTTTGGTGTAGACTCTTCACTGTGTTGGAAACAGCACTTAGGATGGACATGGGGGCCAAGAGTCAACATTTTCACTTCCTTCATGCAACCTTGAGAAAGTTACACCCACTCTCTGATCCTTGGATTTCTCATGAATCAGGCAAAGACCTTGACCCTCTGCCCCATAGTTGCACACATGCTGAATGGCTTCCTGAAGCACTTGGTCTATAAGGGCCACGTGCTCAGCCCTGGCCTTCCTCCTGCATTCAGTTCCTCCTTGCTTAGCACACCCTCGTCACACCAGCCTCTCTCTTCATTCTGCCCACCGGTTCCTCCCCAGCTTACAGCCTTCCCATTTGCTGTTCCTGCTGCCTGGGAAGCCCTGGGCCCTGGGCTCAGATCTTCACAGGCCTGGCACCATCTTGTCACTCAGACTTCAGATCACGTGTCTGTTCCCCTAAAGACCTTTCTGGACATCCTTGCCAAAGCAGTGCCATCCATCTAATCACCCGGTTACTGTCTTCATAGCACATCGCCAGCTCGCCACACTGTCTGGTGTGCCCATGACAGTCCTAGCTTGTGGCTACTGTTTTGGTGTAATTAATAAGTTCACTCTCAGAAGTGTCACTGTCTGACTACTCAATTGTATGGTAACTGTCCTAATTACCATTGATGTTTTCATGTTTATTTACTTCTCATCTGTCTGGACTCCAGAGTGTAGGGTCCAAGGAATGAGGAGCCTTGCGTGATGGGTTTAACTAAGCAAAACCTCAGGAACCCTTAAAAGTGCCTGGCACGTTTATAAACATTGACTGAATGAACCACTGTGAATTAGAATTCTACAATGCCAGAGATCTGGAAGGTAAGGGGTTGGCTCTTTAAAGATGCACAGGTGGTTTCTTATTGAGCTGACATGGTTTGGATGGAGCCTCTCCGTTGTACGTCCTTTCCTATTGCTGTTTGTTGAAGGACTCCAGGAAAGAGGAGACATACCCAGGATAATAAGTGTCCTTTGAGTCTGTCCTAAATCGAGGCAAGAAGGTATTAAATGGAGCAAAATTTTGTTTGTGTTTTTGCTCCCGAGGATGTGCAGTCTGGTACATGCCAGGGTAAAGCATCATGTCCTGTTTTTCAGAGAAAGATAAACATGTTAGAGGGTGATATATATATATATACACACACACACATACAAAGCCTCTAATTAAAGAAAACAGACAGATCCTCTTTCTGTTCATGTATCACTATGGTTTCACTACTGCAGCTACAGATTTAAACCTACAGTAGGGAGAAACCCAAGATGAGGGTGGGGTTCAGCTACCTAAAGACACATATGCTGAGGCTGTAGAAAGACACCTATAGGCGGAAAAGGACCAAGGTGACTTCTTGCACCTGCTGTGTCTGTCATCCCACCCAGAGATTTCTTAGATCCAGTATCCCTCTCCTTGAGCTCAAGTGTCAGAAAAATGTTCAACAACAGATTAGGATCCTATACTGAAGACATTTAGACTTGAAATCCAATCACACAAAAGGGTTAAAAGGTAGGAATTTGTTTTTTTTCTTACAAGATGATAGGATGCATATAAACAAAGCTTCTGTAACATCATCTGTGTCAGCCCTGAAGCCCTGTCTTGGTACTAGTTCTTTCTAGGATCATTTTCCACTCTCCCAGGGCTCTGATACACATTTGAGATACTAACATCCAAGTTTTTCAGATATATTTCTTAACAGCCTTGGTCTAAATATTTTTCTTGAATTGCAGGGGATATTTTTTGGGTAACACCCTGTTCTCTCTGGGATGCAAATACATGCAGCAAATACATACAGCAACATGGGTCACACTAAAATCAAAGCACATTCAGCCATTTCTAACCTTGTTGATTGACTTAAACCTCACAGCTGTCCTGGCGCCAAAAGTATATCCTTTTCTACTGGTTGGGATCCTAGAGAGGTTGTATGCCAATCCATACATCTTCAGGTAGTGTATTAAGAAAGGAAAGAAAGAAAACACATAATGAATATTATAGTTATCAAAACAGAGTGAACTCAAAATGTTCTTATCTGAATCTTCTCTGCAAAAGTTGCTCTTTCTTTTTTACTCCTGTGAGTGAGGACTATAGAAACAATTATATAAAGTAAGGCAGATACATCTGCAAGGAAACGTGGCTGGCTACGTAGAGTAAATGACTTGTGCATTCCAGTGAATCCAGTCCTGTGGGCTCCACAGAGCTGAATTTGCCCTAATCCCACCCTTGGTCAGATTACGTTATTTCATGACCTAGCAGCACAGCAAGGTACCAAGGTTGGACTAATGGGAGGCATTGGTTCAGAGGCGTTTGGAGGTGGAAATGGAGTGAGTACTACATAAAAGACTATATAAAGAGAGGCTTGTGGTTGGTGGGTGTTGATAGTGGAGACAAGAGTCCTTTAATTGCGACACTGGATCTGACAGCTAGCCTTAGAGGGCGAGGGCACCTTCCTATGCGGCCACCTCAAAGATCACGTGTTTTTCTTCCATGCAACCCGGGTGTCCTCGAATAGGGAGCTGAGACCCACGCAAGGGAAGGTGAATACTCACATCTTCTGCTATGTAACATCCAGGCCCTCTGTGGGGCGCTCCTCGAAGAGGGATAAACTTGTTCCCCAACAAGTTTGGGGGGTAGTATTGAGGAAAGAGCTTCCTCTGTTGACATGTTCCAAAGGAGTAGTTATCCAGCGAATCTGAAGATCAAGAAAGAGGAGAAACTCCACATGAGGAAGGCCCCTGGGTCTAAGTGAGCGCTTAGGGAGCGCGTGGGGTGTGTGGAAGCCGAGACCAGGACTGGGCCGGACAGAGAATAAAAACCAGACCGAACCCCGTGGAGGGGAAGAACTGCATCCTCTCGCCCGCCAGCCTCCCCACTCTTCCCTCCTGCCCTCTATCCTTGACTCCCTTATCAGCCCCGCGCACCCGCTTTGCTGAAGCACATCGCGTGCGCAGCCAGGCTGGCGTTTATGTACAGCGTTGCTAAGAGAACGCAGGGGCGCAGCGAATGCAAGGGAAGCGGCTCCGCGCGCGCCGGCGCTGCTGTTCGGGAGCCGCGTGCGCCTGCGCAGCTGCGCGGGACCCTCCCCCTGCCCCGCCTTCCCGCGCACCCCTAGGTCCCAGAGCAGTGTGAACTCTGCGTTGGGCGCAGGTGCAGGGAAGGGTTGTAGGACACGCGGCTGCAGGGGCTGTGCAGGTGTGGGATTGAGCGGAAGGGCTTTGGAAGTTGGGCCACCCGGCGGGGATGTGCTGCTGAAGAGGGCTCCCAGGGCCATGCCTACGGCAGGGGAATGGAGGACTAAATGGAGTGTAGCCTAGACAGTTCCCTATTAGGCCCCTTTTAGATCCAGTTTTCCCCGCAGGTTGCCCCCTTCTACCTCTAAGTGGGGCACGCACGGGGCTTTAAAACGGTTGGCAGCCTTGTGTGGAGCAGTGGGACTGCAGAGGAATCACAGAAGTGTCTGATGGTTTTAAAATCTTGAGCAGTCACTTCAGTGTTTTAAGTACCCGGTTCCTCATGTCCAAATTGGGAATAAAAACTCTTCCTTACAGGGTTGTTGGCAGGATTGGGAAAACAGGATGAAAGCAATCAGGTCCTGGTACTTGGTAGGTGACAATTGCAAGAGGTTATGAAGATAGTTTCCAGCCCCCTCATGAGCGCTCCCATCCTAACCCAAGAAGAAATGTCAGAGTGCGTGTTGCCTTTACCTTTGTCCTGAATATTTACACTAACCTGTTTTGAGTTTTGGATAGCTTTAGGAGTTATCACACGTGGCTCGTTCGTGCTACCCTTTAGCCTCTAAAGATGACCCTGTAAGCCACACGTATTCCAGGCTAGAATTGTCTGCAGGGATGATTTTATACATCTAATGCAGGGCTTTTGTGTTTTTTTTTTTTTTTTTTTTTTTTTTTTGGAAACTTGCGGAAGCATTTTGCTTGTCAAAAATTACTGTGGGAGGGGCGCCTGGGTAGCGCAGTCGGTTAAGCGTCCGACTTCAGCCAGGTCACGATCTCGCGGTCCGTGAGTTCGAGCCCCGCGTCAGGCTCTGGGCTGATGGCTCGGAGCCTGGAGCCTGTTTCCGATTCTGTGTCTCCCTCTCTCTTTGCCCCTCCCCCGTTCATGCTCTGTCCCTCTCTGTCCCAAAAATAAATAAAAAACGTTGAAAAAAAATTAAAAAAAAAATTACTGTGGGGATGCTCCTGGTCACTGGGCCAGGGAGGCTGGCCACCTCTGCAGTGCATTGCCCAGTCACAAAGTGAATTGTCACATGTCCTACATAATATTCAGATATCTTGCCGGACTTTACAGGAATAATTGGTTGTGCCTGACTTATATACAACAGCACTAAGAAAATTTTTTACAAGTAATAGTGCAGAAAGCCCAATAATAGAGAAGAAGGTTGTGTGAGAAACAAAGCTTATAAATGGAACAAAGATATGATCTCAAAATTATTGTACAATTTACTCTAAGCATTCTGTCTACTCGAAATATAATTGCAGTAACACTGATGATAAATAAAATGTAAAAATATTGGTATTGATTTGGTCATTTTCACTTTCATTAATATTTCAAGTAATCTTAATATTTTTTAAAATTTTTTCTTATGTTTATTTATTTTTGAGATAGAGACAGAGTGTGAGCGGGAGGAGCCGAGAGAGAGGGAGACACAGAATCCAAAGCAGGCTCCAGGCTCTGAGCTCTCAGCATAGAGCTCAACATGGGGCTGGAACTCACGGACTGTGAGATCATGACCTGAGCCAAAGTTGGACACTCAACCAACTGAGCCACCCAGGCGCCCCATCAGGTAATATTAATATTTTTAGGTACTCATAGTATTTTTGAAATTAGTGTTTACATTATTAGTGATATGAAACATGTCTTGCAAAGTACTTGGATATTTTGGCACCCAGTTTTCTCATTGGTGGACTAGTTTGCTTCAGACTAATACTCCAGCTAAGAACAGGTAGAAAAGCTGGACTAAATAAAAAAGATATAGTTGGAGACATCCAAGATACACCAAGGAAGGAAGAATATAAGGGGCCAAGACTGCAAAGAGAGGGGGAAGTCCAAAGTGGTGAGCCACAGTTAGTACTGATGTTCCCTTTCAACATGGGCTAATCAAAGAGTGGCCGAGAAGCACAGGGTTTGAGCGGAAATTTGGACATGTGTGTCTCTGAAAGTTGGGGACCAAAAATTAGGTTGGCCGTGGAGGATGGGAGACTGGAAAACACCCTGGGCTTTTAGTTGGGACCCTATACAGATAAACTATGGGAATAAGGGTAAATAAGAAATAGACCAGCTCTCAAAAAACCCTGAAATCCAGCTTCATATCTATATAGTCTCCATACTGCTTTAAGGTGATCTGCTTGTACCCTTACTGCATACCAGAAAATAAATAAATAAATAAATAAATAAATAAATAATCTCTGAATAGAAATCATCCAAATCTTCAACTAATTTTTATGATTTTTTTCATGCAAAATGTTTGGCATTCAACATAAAACAGCCACTCATACAAAAAAAAAAAAAAAAAAGAGTAGAAATAAACCCAAAGGAAATCCAGAGATTGGAGTTCTCAAACATGGACTTTAAAGTAACTGTACTTGACTGAGATTTTAGAGTAAGCCTCCAAACTGCAGGGTACACATAGGAAGAAAGAGGAAGCAATAGAAAGCAAGGCTAAAAGAAAAAAGTTGATCAGACACTAAAAAAAAGTCAATAAAGATCTCTTTCTCAAGAAAGAGAAATTTTCCCCATCAATCTTCCTGTTTATGTTACTAATATAACACACAACTGGGTCCACCAGTTTGCATCCTGATTGATGCAAATTTATCAACTTTTCATTATTGCCAATCCAAACACAGTACAATCAAAGATGACCGTCTAAGGTCACCTGGGTGGCTTAGTTGGTTCAGCGTTCGGTTACTGATTTTAGTTCAGGTCATGATCCCAGGACATGGGATCAAGCCCCACATTGGTCTCCACGCTGAGCATGGAGCCTGCTTGAGATTCTTCTCCCCCCCCACCAGCTCCCTCACTCTCCCCTCTTCCCTGCTCACTCTCTCTCTATAAATAAATAAATAAATAAATAAATAAATAAATAAATAAATATTACTGTCGATGTGCTACATATATCTCCTGCATAAGCAACGGTGTGATGGTAAAATTGAGAAGTGAAGGTAGAACTTCAGGTAACTCTAAGGATTATCAAGGATTTGATGTTTGAATGATGATGAAGTGCAAAGGAACCTATGCAGGTGATTATTTAGTACTGAAGAATATTTAGGCAAAGTTTTATATTTTGGCCAGTTTTGATGAAGACTTTTAAGAATTCAGCAGTTCCCATCATATACATGTCTAACCATAGTTATAACATCAAGAGGATGCCTAATATTTATGCAGCTTGTTCTAGTTTTATGAGACAGTTTATCTACTTTCCTCATTTGGCTATGTATGAGGCCATTATAAGAATTATTATTCTGGGGCGCCTGGGTGGCTCAGTCGGTTAAGCGTCCGACTTTGGCTCAGGTCATGATCTCATGGTCTGTGGGTTTGAGCCCCGCGTCGGGCTCTGTGCTGACAGCTCAGAGCCTGGAGCCTGTTTCAGATTCTGTGTCTCCTTCTCTCTGTGACCCTCCCCCATTCATGCTCTGTCTCTCTCTGTCTCAAAAATAAATAAACGTTAAAAAAAAAATTAAAAAAAAAAAGAATTATTATTCTGGGAAACCACCCACTCTGCTGCAGTGGTCTAATTGAATGGGATAAATAGATTTGATTTTTGGTATAATGTTTTAAGTAGATTTTTGTCTCATTTAAAAATATGTTGCATTAAGTGATAAATCAGTTCAGCAAAGGGGCTAAAGCTGATAATTATATTCAAGAAAATTAAATGATAAATTGGAGAATTTTATTTTTTTAATGTTTATTTCTTTATTTTGAGACAGAAGAGAGAGCAAGTGGGGGAAGGGAAGAGAGAGGGGGAGAGAGAATCCTGAGCAGGCAGAGCTGGCTGCAGGGCTTGATCTCACGAATCACGAGATCATGATCTGAGCCGATATCAAGAGTTGAACTCTTAACTGACTAAACCACCCAGGCGCCCCAGAGAATTTTAGAAGCAATAAAAAGGAATCAGATAAAAATTGTAGAAATAACAAGTGCCATCTCTGAAAGCAAGAATTCAATGCATGAGTTTAAAAGCAGATTATAAAAGCTGAAAAAACGAAAGAAATAGGAAAATGAATCAGAAGAACATATTCAGACTTGAAGCTTGGTGATGCAAAAGGACAGAAAATACAGGGAAAAAAGTATAAAAGATGAGAAACAATGTAAAGTTTCACTTCCATGCAGATTTTTTACAGTATAGTACTGTAAATGTATTTTTTCTTCCTTATGATTTTCTTAATAATGTTGTATATTCTCTAGCTTACTTTATTGTAAGAATACATTGTATAATACATATAACATATAAAATACATGTTAATCAGCTCTTTATATTATTTGTAGGGCTTCTAGTCAACAGTAAGCTGTCAGTTACATTTTTGGGCAATCAAAAGTTATATGTGAATGTTCAGCTGCGTAGGGAGTGATCACTCTTAATCTCATGTGTTCAAAGGTCAGCTGGATGTATATGTATATATATATGGAGAGAAAAAGAGAGTGTGCATGTGATAGAGAGAACATTTAACAATTGAAGAACTGGGGTAAAGAGGTAAGAGAATTCTTTGTACTGTCTTTGCAACTTTAGGTTTGAAACTGTTTCAACATAATACTTAATTAAAAAAAAGATACCATTAGAAAAATGAGAAATTAAGCCAAGATATGGAGGAAGATATAAGCACCAAAAACATCGAGACCTGCAGTGTCCATCCAATGCAGTAGTCACTACCCATATTAACTATCAGCACTTGAAATGTGGCTAATTTAAATTGACATGTGTGTAAGTGTAAAATACACCTCAGGTTTTAAAGACTTCAAGTGAAAAACAGTACAAAATATCTCATTAATAAATGTTTTATTGGTTGCATGTTGAAATGATAGTATTTTGGATCTATCAGATTAAATAAAACATAGGAAAATAAACTTCACATGTTTCTTTTTACTCTTTTTTTACTGTGGCATTCAAAATGTAAAATTAAACACGTTGCTCACATTATATTGCCATTGGATAGTGTTGATCTATGATAGATTAAAATCAGATTACCAATCAACGTGAAATTACAGATCATAAGGGGAAACAACTTAATAAAAAATTACAGATCAATAAGAAAAAACAACTTAATAAAAAAAATAGGTAAAATACTTGAATGGGAAGCTCAGAAAGAAGAATATCCAAATAATCAGTAAACATATAACAAATGCTCAACTTCAGCAGTCATAAAGGAATTACAAATTTAAACCACAATGCACAACCCACAAGATGGCTAAAATTATAAAGACAGGTAACACTTGGTGCTGCTAGGATGTGAAACAACTGGAAATCTTGAATAAGCTTTTAGTGTGAAAGGAAATTGATACAATCACCTTGGAAAACTCTTTGGCAGTATTTACCAAAGCTGAAATAGACATCTCCACGACCTAAAAACTCCTGCTCCTTGGTGTTTACTCAGCAAGAATGCATACAACTGTGTACCAAAAGACAAGTAGAAGAACATTAAAAGCAACATGATCCATAATAGTCCCAACTGGAATAACCAAATGTCCATTAATGGTAGAATGGAAAATTCAGTTGTGCAATGCTCATACGGAGGAATACTATATGGCAACGAAAAGGAACAACACCCTGCACATTCACAGTGGTGAATGAAATAATTTAGACACGAACATTTACATACTGTATGAGTACACTTACATAAATTCAAAAATAGGCAAAACTAATTTATGTGTTAGAAGTTAGAACGGGGGTACCTTTTAGAGGAGGGTGGAAGGAAAAACAGAAAGGGTATGAAGAGGGCTTTTCGGGTGATAATGGTGTTCCATTTCTTTTTTATGATTTGTTTATTTAATGCTTATTTATTTTTGAGAGAGAGAGAGAGAGAGAGAGACAGAGCTTTACCAGGGGAAGGGCAGAGAGAGAGGGAGACACAGAATCCAAAGCAGGCTCCAGGCTCTGAGCTGTAAGCACAGAGCCTGACGCGGGGCTCGAACCCACGAACTGGGAGATCATGACCTGAGCTGAAGTCAGCCGCTTAACCGACTGAGCCACCCAGGCACCCCAGAGGTGTTCCATTTCTGACCTGAGTACTGCTTATACTGAGGAGTTCACCCTACATATCTCACTGATGCCCAATACGATTTGGGCTTTTTTTGGTATGCATGATAGAACGATAAAATAGTATATTTTTAAAAATCTGGCAATCCCAGAGGAAGCACATTAACATTACTTACTTCTTTTAAAAAATAACATAGTCAAACCCCTTTTCCTTTTTTTACTTCAATAGTTTAATTTGTCAAGTATTATCCCTATATTAACTAAAGCTATTCTTATTATCAGGAACCAGGAAGTCTAGAGTGTTATCACTTTTCCTAACAAGTTTTTGTTCTGGCATCCACTTATAAATCTGCTTTATTTGTTTTCCTAAACTGCTTGTATGAATGGCATTTAGCCTTCTTTCTTAATTCTAGACTTATTCATTATTTATTATATGGTGCAAGAGTCTGACTAGTTCATTGTCTTGTAAAGTAGTTATATCTGGGCATTTATATATTGAAATGCATATTATTTTATTAGAAATTATTTTTTGCCTTTACAATTATGGCATCATGTTATTTCTGAAATTATGTGTGGTAGGTTGTGTTATTCATGAATTTAATTTTAGGATAATAAAGGGGGTATTACAAAATAATTTGTTACTCAAAGCAGGACTTGGATCCAAATAGAATTGAGATCCCCTGATCCAGTGAATAGGGATTCTGCTGGAGTATGGGTGTGTCTCCAGAAGGTAGAAGGAAGAGAAGAAAATAGACTTTCTAAATCCACTTTCCAGACTTTCTTAAGCACCAGTCTTTCTTGTCTGGTAGTAGAGGAATAAACATAGGCTTTGAGACTCTCAGAACTGGTTTCTGATAGGTACTGGTATGCCATTTACTGGCTACATGACTTTTGGAAGTTACTTAGCCTTGGTTCGTCTGTAAAATGGCTCTAATCATTTCTTGCCTCTTTAGGCTGCCATGAGAACTTAAGAGATAACAAGGGACACATCTTCCACAGCAAATGACTGACTTATAATTGGCATTTAACAGATGTTAATGCACTTCCAATCTACCACCTCCCTGCCCAGGGCTACAGCTAACTCCAGGAGTACCTTTGTGCAAGTTAAAAAAAATTAAAATGTTGCCTTTTCATCTGAATGGGTGCCATGTTTTATGAAGGCTCAGGACTCAGTGAGAGGACCACTGCCCCAGCCCTGCCTGGATCAGGGCTCTTATATCATCCCATGCATATCCCAGCTCCTTCCAGTTAGATTCCCATACGGAAGGAATGAGTTTTCATACATGTACTAGAGTTTAGGAACATGATTACCATAAGCAAATTTCCAAAGAAATGGCTGGGTGATCCATGATGTGATTCGGTTGTCTTTTATGTTCCCAAATGGATCGGATGGCATAGACTTTGAATATCTCCAAGAATATCTGGGCCAGATGCCCCCCTCGGAGGGACTTTCAGCCAGCCTGTCCCTTTCATTTACCAGCTCCATGAGTCACCACTGACACAAATAGACTTTAACCAAGAAAATGAAGGGTGTGACTAAGACTGGCTGCTAGGCAGCAGCCCCACCCTTGAAGCCCTCCAGAAGTCATTGTGACATTGCTTTCTGAAGGGCAACATTCTGGTGAGAAGGCTACATAAACATAAAGACCACACTTCGAAAGTCAGCTCTGCTAGGGACACCTGGGTGGCTCAGTCAGTTAAGCGTCTAACTTCGGCTTAGGTCATGATATCACAGTTGGTGGGTTCAAGCCCTGCATCAGGCTCTGTGGGTTCTGTGTCTCCCTCTTTCTCTGCCTCTCCCCTGCTCATGCTCTGTCTCTCTCTCTTTCAAGAATAAATAAACATTTAAAAAATCAGTTATGCTAATTATTAATTGCATAATTTAGGGCAAGTTTTTCTCACAAGATCTCGATTTTGTCACCTATAATGTGAGGACAATATTCACCACACAGGAGATAACCTATACGAAGTACCTAGTCTCATGCTTGGAACACTCACCTTGATAGCTCCTGTCTCCCTTCCTGCCCTCATGGATTTGGTTATTCAACAAATACTTATTAAACTCTTGTAATATATGCCAGGCACTGCTCTAGGCAATGGGAACATAGTAGTGTACTGAAATCCTTGTCCTCCTAGAGGTTAATTCTAGCGGAGGAGGCAGACAATAAAAATGGTAAATATATAAAATGTAAGATATTGCAGATACCAAGAAAAAGCAAAAGAAGCACAGAAGGGGAAAAGAGAAAAAGGAGGTTTCAATTTTAGGTTGTGCGGTCAGGAATGGCCTCACTGAGAAGCTGGTTTCAAGGAAGGGCCTGAAGAAAAGGTGGTCCAGAGGCAAAAGGAGATCTGGGGAAAGTGCTGTAGCTTGTGCAAAGGCCCTGAAGCAGTAACATACCTGGACTATTTGAGACACAGAAAAGAGGCTGAAATAGTTCCAGGGGCAGGAGTGAGATGAGTCCAAGGAGGTGAGATAAGAACCGTCATGACTCTAGAGCTGGATTGAGCCTGTCCTCTTCTTGCAAGTAGCAGGTATGCAGTAAACATTCATTTGAATTACTAATTGATATGTAAATGTAGCAGGAAAAAAGGGGGGGGCAGGGCACCATTTTTTTTGGCTGCAGTAATTTCTGCATTCTAGACATGGTGACAGAATCAAAATCTTTATGGGAGGGGAGCCTGGGTGGCTCAGTCGGTTAAGGGTCCAACTTCGGCTCAGGTCATAAACTTGAGTTTCGTGAGTTCAAGCCCCGCGTCGGGCTCTGTGCTGCCGGCTCAGAGCCTGGAGCCTGGAGCCTGGAGCCTGGAGCCTGCTTCGGATTTTGTGTCTCCCTCTCTTTCTGCTCCTCCCCTGCTCGCACCCTGTCTCTCTCTCTCAAAAATAAATACAGATTTTTTTTTAAAATAAAAAAAAATCTTTATGAGAAAATAGTGGCATTGGAAAAAGATATTAGTCTGGGAAACCATTCTAATCTAGCAGCTGGCCACTGTGTTGTTCAAAGATGCTTTTCCTCGGAGTCAATGGCCCCTTTCATGTCCTTCACCAAGACCGGTTCCTTGCATCCTCCTGTCCCCTCAGTGTTATTTGCCATAGCACTGACCTAAATAGAAACTCCTTCCAAAGGGACCGCCCAAATTCCTATGCTCTATTTTACTCTAGACTCTCTTATTCTTTGGTTAGAGATGCGATTACATTAATTATAACACTCAATTTTACTGACTTCTGCTTTCACTTCCTTATTGACGACACTCTCATATTTATGTTTCTGATCTCCAAAGCATGTCATGTAAGCACTCAGAAGTCAATACATCAGCTATCATCACCCACAAGTGTGATTTTCCCACATTCTGTAACCCTATGCCAGCTCTGTCTTCTCAGTGGTGAATTTAGAGCATATCACCACCTCTCCATCCCTGCTATAAACTTCCAATGGCTGCGCAGCTCACTTACAATAAAATCCAAACTTCTAACCATGTTGCAAGACCTGGTGTGGTCTGACCCCTGCCTATTTCTTTCCTGTGCCCACTACCCTGGCACAACCTCGGTCTTCTTTTTTCTAACGTGCCATGTTCATTTCCACCTCAAGGACTTTGTACTTGCTGCACCTCTGCCTGAAATGCCCTCTTCCCAGATCTCAAAATGCCCAGCTCTTCTTGAATGTCAAGGCTTGTCTCATATGGGACTGCCCCACAGAGGCCTTCCTGTACTGCCCAAACTAAAGTACTTCCTGCCCCTTGTCACTTTCTGTCACTGTTACACTTTTTTGCCTAACACTCTCACCGTCAAAATACAATCGTCATAGGGGTAGAGTCCCTATCTTGTTTACCACTGTATCTTTAATACCTAGAACATTACCTGGCACATAATAATCAATAAGTGTTGTGAGCTCATGATTATGTGGTCATTACCCAGAAAGCTATATGTGCCTCATCACTACCACCAAGGTGGCCACCAACTATGTGAACACTGAGGCCTATCAAGGGAGGCAATAAAGTATGGTAGTTAGGACTCTGAGCTCCGGAGCCAGCCTGCCTGGCTTGGGATCTGGCTCTGCAACTTAGCTGTGTGTTCTTGGGCAGGTGACCTTTGTGCCTCAGTTTCCAGCAATTAATGTTATCTTCCCTCACAAGGTGGCTGGGAGAATTAAATAATAAAATACAGCTAAAACACTTAGAACAGAGTTTAACATACTGCAAGCCTGCCAGAAAAAAAGGAGTCATTATATTGTTATTATAGATTCTTTTAGTTGCAATAAAGGAAACAAAGTTAAGCCAGCTTAAGCAGCAAAGAGGAATTTATCATATAGTGACAGGGGTGCTTCACCAGAGTCTGAAGGCAGAAAGGCATCTAAGTCTCAGGAAAGATCTAGAATCAAAAGGTGGAAAGCCATCTGTAAGTGTTCTCCAACTGGCATGGTGGCTTTTCTCTGTAGCTCCCCTTTGGTCTTCTTCTTGCTGTGTGCCCAGGGCAACTTCCCTTCTCCGCAGTCTCTCACTATAGCTCCTGAGTTTATGCATCCGAAAACAAGCCACTCTCAGGGTGTGACAGCCATTCCTTGTCTGTTGCAGACTTCAAGTGTTAATAATCTGATTGGCCCTCTTGATGTCCATCCTAGTCAATCAGCCAAGCCAGGCAAGGAGACCATGCAGTATAAGCACAGCAGTTGGTGACCACTGCCATGGTTTCAAAGAAGGGGAAAATCTCCTGATCAAGGGACATGGCTGGCCCATGGGGTAGGCAGACATTTCAAAAGGAGTCTATCTCACAGATCTTCCCAAAGCTGCCAATTTAGAAGGTGCTGGGCCAGGTTTGGGATCTTAACAGTTGTGAACACAATGCCCCCTGCTTCTGCTTTTTGAGCAAGCCACACAGGCCTGTGCTCCCTGGTCTCACAGAGTCACTTTGGCTCTTTCCCGAGGACAGTCACCAGGCTACGGACCTATTTTCTTCATGTCCTCATCCCATCCCAGCACCAAACATCCAAACATTTCCTCCGTCATGACAGCCTCCAGCCTTCACGCAGATCAACTGAGACAAACAGAAGACTGTGGGGTTGTCGCTACCCCCCGACTTCCTTACACACTCTTTTGCTCTCCAACCCCTGCACAGACTGTATTTTCACATCTAGAAAGGTTTCCACCCAAATCACTTAAAACCAAGGACACTCATGTTTTGACTGATGGCTTTTATTGCAGAACTCTAGGCAGGAGCAAGATGCACTAAGCAAGGGAGACTGTTCCGAACCCTCGGGAATGGAGGCACAGGTCAGGTTTATGCCCAGTTGCAGCACTCACAGCTGGGGTCAAAGACAAGCCCCACCTGGCAATTCTGCTGGTACGTGACTCCATTCACGTACCTTCTGTGCCAGAAGGCATTTCTGTTATTCACCACGGGGTAGAGGCCGTTGGCTTTGCCGGCACAGAACCCACTACCCACAGAACTGCCTCCAGAGCTGCTTCCGGAGGAGATGCTCCCGCTTCCACTTCCGGTCCCACTTCCGCCGCTGGGAGGAGAGGTTAGGGGCTCAACTGGCTTAGCAGGGCCGGTGCAACCCGAAATAGCACAAAGCAGATGAGTGGACCTGGAAGGGGCACCCAGATTGCCTTGAGGTGAGGAGACTAGTGGCCTTGAGGCGAAAGTCTGGAGGTGGAGTGCTGTTAGCTCAGGATCCCTGCCAGTGAGGAGATCACATGATTACTCCATATTCAGGAATTAGGAAGAGCTATAATTTCAAGCCACTCCAGTTTTAAATTGAAAACGTTCTCTCTTCTTTATGATGTCAAAATCATTAAAAAAAAAAAAAAAATCACTGAGCACCAGTATGTACCAAATTGTTTCTTAGGATTTGGGCATATGTGGCAAGCCAATAACCTCTGGGAGAAAAGTCTGGAAAAAAAATTAGGGACGTGGTATTTGTCCTGAAGTACAGACTAGAAACATGTGAGCAGTGCTGAAGGCTCTTGTTCAATTTCCAGGAGGGCTGAAAGAGACTATTAATGAGGGAGGGGTTCATAGAAAATAAATGCTTATATATTGAAAGTCAGCCTAATTTCTTGAGGCTTTCCTTTAAGATTTAGCCGACCTAGAAAACTCACCCAGGTAGGTCTGGCTTGCCATAAAAGCATAACATGGCTGACCTGGAAGTTCAAGGGTAGGGAAAGAATGCAGCACCTGTGTTTCAGCTGGGCAAGAGCAGTGAGGTGAAATGGGAAGTGACTCCCTGGACAGTGGGGGTGGGCAGATATTAGAGCTGCCTTTTGAGTTAGAGAAGGAGCATTTGTCTGCCCTGGGCATCCTCCTGTTGTCACTTACTTGCACTCTGCAGTCCAAGGGCTTTCTTCAGGGTATTGATCAGGGGGAACTTGCCCTGGTTGCAGAAAGTGCCTGTGAAGTCATCAAGGTCTATGGCCCAGACCATGGCACCTCCAAAATTGTTCTCCTTAAGCCACTGAGCCTGCTTAAGGATAGAGGACAGCAGAGGTCATTTTACTTCCCTGGACTAAGGCTGGGCCCACAGCATGGCAGAGGGGCTGACCTTACCTTGATATCGAAGCTCTTGACATTATCATAGCCAACCCACTGGTTGCCCTGATAGGCATAAGGAACATCCTGAGGGGTGTCCCATGCCTGAGTGGCTCCATTTTTCAGGAAGGTACAGATCTTTAAAAAATCAAGAGATTCAAATCTTTTAAATGTGACTCCCATGAAAGAAAAAAATAGACACTTGTTTCCTTGTTTTGTTTTTCTCATGTCTCTAATTGGGCGATTTTTCTGTTTTCTAGTTATGGGTTGTTATTTGCAGTAAATAAGATCAAGTTGCTTTTGAAATACTCTCGTTATCCCTACTCTTAATGCTTAATTTTGGGAGCCCACATTAATATGAGAGATATAGTTCTTTCATTCCCTTAGGTGCTGATGTAAATGACCTTAAATCTGCCATCTGATGCTTGAATATTGCCCATTGTAAGTGCTCTTCGGGCGCCTGGGTGGCTTGGTTGATTAAGCGTCCAACTTCGGCTCAGGTCATGATCTTGAGGTTCGTGAGTTTGAGCCCTGCATTGGGCTCTCTGCTGTCAGCACGGAACCCACTTTGGATCCTCTGTCCCCCTCCCTCTGTGACCCTAGCCCGCCTGTGCGTGCGTGCTCTCTCTCTCTCTCTCTCCAAAAACAAATAAACATTTTTTAAAAACTCTAAAAAAAATAAGTGCTCTTCAGACTGGATTAGGTAGGTGAGTTGATTATTTAAACACTTGAAGCATTTAGAGTGATAGCTGTGTTTTAAGTAGATAAGTAGTGGACTGAATGAGCGTTCAAGCTTTCTGCAGATTCTAGCCCTAAGGCTACCATTCAGCACAGCCCTGGAATTCACAGAATTTCCATTGTACAGCCCAGTCTGCCTACCTCATAGTAGGCCCAGAACCCAGACTGCCTGGTAGAGGGCCCAGGAGGACCAGCACCAGAGGTGGGGGCACCAATGCCAGTGTTGGAGGGGTCACTCAGGATGAAGGTGTGGCCGTAGGTAGGGAATCCAACGATAAGCTTCTCAGCGGGGGCCCCATTTTCCTTACAGTAGTTCATGACGTAATCCTGCAACGGCGGTGGGTTAGCCAGAGGCTCCACCCAGCTGATGACCCAATGCTTAGTGACATTAGTTTACTGTTCTAACAGGCAAAATTGTACGATGTTAATAACAGATAGGTAATATTTCTTCAAAACATTTTGGTGAAATCATAGTTAATGGGATATGATCAGCCACTAAGGAGCATAGTTATCCAAGTGAGACATTTGCAGAATTTTCTTTGTCCCCGAATCTCCATGTGATTTACAGCCTCATCTCTGGTCTTCATGTGCATGCGTGCAGAGACTTACCACATTGAGGTAGGCATTGCTGCCCTTGTCAGTAGGGTATTTGTACAGGGGGCTGTTCTCTGCAGTGTAGCCCTCCCAGGAGCCATGGAGGTCATAGGTCATGACATGGATGTAGTCTAGGTACCTGGGGTGGGGTAAAGGATTTAAAAACATTTCTGATGGTCATCTTCCACACATATGCAGGCAAGCGATACCACTTCCAAAGCCTCCTAAACAAGGTCCCTGAATAGCAAGTCAGACTAAGGACAAGTCTACCTTGCAAAAGAGGTTGCTACAGGAGTTTGAGGATAGGGGGAATCACTCACTGGGACAGCTGGAGGATCTCATAGCCAAACTGGATGTTGGAGATGCCAGCAGCTACTGCAGCAGTGACCGTCAGCCTGGGACTGTTGATCTGCTTGGCCTCCTGCTCAAAAGCTTCACGCATTTCCTATAGAATAAGCAAACACTGTAGGTCATCTATGAATCTGATTTTAGCTCCTTGAATAATCATAATAGGTATGTTTGTATAATGCTTTTCTTTTTCAAGATGTTTCCATGTGTTTTATCTTACTTTTTAGTCTTTCAATATCCCGATAACGTGCATAGTATTGATGATACCAGTCCCTTTTAGTGGTATCTAATATGAACAGAAATTACACATTTTCACCAAAGTCCCACAGCAAGTTAGTAGCCAGGTCATGACCAGAATGCAGGTCCCAGATGACCAGTCAGAGCTCCACTTATATCACTATACTTTGAACTCACAGTTGCTGCAGGAACTTATATCCAGCTTTTAGCAGTATAGATGTTGCTTCCCTTCATCCAGTAAATGAACTACTTTGGAGGACTGACATCCCATCAAATGAAATGCTGATTTGGCCAGTAAGGGAAGTGGCTACAGCCAGGTGATAGGTTCCCATTCAGCCCTAGCACCTTTATTTTGTATGACTCTAATCTCATTCGGAGGACTGGGTTCAGTTTTTATAACTGTGTTCTTAGGGTGTGCCAGAGTGTGTTCCACGGAAGGGTGGGTCTGAAAACTGTCGTGTGGTACTGGTTAAAGGAAGTAGGATATTTAAACTGGAAGAAGAGAAATTATAGGTGGGATGTTGTAGCTGTCTGCAAATATTGAACTGATAGATTACAGAAGGTGTTTTTTTCCTTGGTTACTTTAGTGGGTGGAGCTAGAACCAATGACTGGAAGTTATAAATTATGATTGGAGGCATGTTTCGGCTAAGAATAGAGATGTTCTTTCTGATCTCTCGAGCTGTTCAACAAATAAGTAGATTGACTTTTCAACTAGTGAGTTACTTAATATTGAAGCCCTTGGAGGCTGGCTGATGATCTGCTGTATGGAATAGTATAGGAAGAATCTCTGCTTGCCTAGGTGGCTCAGTCAGTTGAGCATCTATCTGACTCTAGATTTGGCTCAGGTCATAACCCCAGGGTTGTGGGATCGAGCCCCACGTTGGGGCTCCATGCTAGTGTGGAGTCTGCTTACGATTATCTCTCCCTCTGTCCCTCTTTCCTGCTATCATGTTCTCTCTTTCTCTCTCTAAAATAAATAAAATGAAAAAAAAAAGTTAAAAAAAGAAACTCTCTATTTTGAGAGGGTACATTTAAAAATTATCCTTGGATCTTCTTACTCCATTCACTTTTCCTTGGTGATCTCTGAATTATCTTCCTCTTCTGATGACTTCAATACAGTATATCAAGTCAGGTTCTTTGTCCTGAGCTCTAGATTGGTCTTCATTCAGTGACTACTGGGCATTCTTATAGGAGGTCCTATAGACTCCTCTCATTCTTCATGTCCAAAGACAAATTCATGAGTCCTCCTTGTTCCAAATCTACTCTTTTTGTATTTACATTTTAGTTAAGAGGACAAGAAGGCACTCCTTAAAGTCAGAAACTGGAAGCCATATCTTTTCCACTTTCAATCGGTTTCCAAATCCAATTGATTGTACCCTTGCATACTTGCCCTTTCTGTCCTCTGTTCGGTTCCCTTGGCATCTCTTGCTTGACTTACTGCAATAGCCTAACTGTATCCCTGCCTTCCTACCTCCTTTGAATTTGTCCTCCATGGTTAAGCCAAGAGTTGTCTTTCTAGAACACAAGTTTCATCCTATCTCTCCACTACTTTCAAAGCTGCCCCATAGCCTTGAGAGTAAAGTCCAAATTCCTTAACGTAATGTACAAGTCCCACATGGTTTTATTCCTGTGCACGTGTGGCCTCACAATCGTCCCTCTGTCTTCATCTGTGCAGTC
Organism: Panthera tigris; assembly: GCF_018350195.1. Lineage (NCBI taxonomy): Eukaryota > Metazoa > Chordata > Mammalia > Carnivora > Felidae > Panthera > Panthera tigris. The sequence goes on along the minus strand of NC_056667.1, from coordinate 94,205,395 downwards.
CCCATCTTCGCTTCGTTGCTAATACTAGTTGCTTTCAAGACTGAGCTCAAGCGTCACTTTCTCTAGGAAACTCTTCCTGATCCTGCCCCAGAGCAGAATTAGGTTGCCTCTGTGCTGCTTGATCAAAGCATACTGTAATTGTTGGTTGTTTTCCAACCTTCCACCTCATTTCATGTTCCCTAAAGCCAAGGATTATCTTATTCTTATCTCCAACCTGACACCTCACCCAGTGTCTGGGACAGAGTGAGTAAGTGCTCGGTAATAACAGACAGTCTCGTAGTGTAATGGTTAGAAGCAGTGGGCTCCGTAGCCAGACCGCATGGGTAATTATGACACCTGCTAGGCGTGTGATATGAAGCAAGTTACCTAAACCTTAGCTTCCTCTGTAAAATACAGATTATGGTACTTATAGTATCTAGATCATAGAATAGATGTACAGGTGAAATGAGTTATAATTCTTAGAATAGTAGAATACAGTAGAATAGTGCCTGGCATGTAGCACACATGTGTTGTTGTTATCCTTATGAAAAGCTTCGAATGAAGGCATGCTATCTAAGAATCTTTGGGATGCAAAGATTCTGTCATTCTAAATTCCAGTTTAGTTGCACTTGGGAACCACCAGATTATCACTGGAAGGAATAGGCTTTGAATCTTCTTGGGCTAGAGATTGCCACATCTCTCCTCACCTGCACCAGGACGGTGAAGAGATGCTTGTCCTGAGGGGGGCTCCCACAAGAGCCAGGGTACTCCCAATCAAAGTCCAGCCCATCAAACTCATACTGGCGCAGGAATTTGATGACCGAGGCAATGAAGTTCTGGCGGTTCTCAGGAGTGGAAACCATGGCAGTGAAGCTGCAGGAGACCCAAAGAACAAACACAGGGTGAGGGAATGCCTTGGCGGTCCCAACACTTTGTAGTAAAATCAGACTTTTATGTTTCTGCCTCAGAGCCCTTCACGGAGACCCACAGCCCAGATGTACGTATGGTTCTGGCTTTCTCCTGTCCTTTGTAATCAGTATTCCGCCAGCCGTGGAATCTCAGCACTCCATTTATTTTGTGATCCACCCGGCTCTGAGCTTTCTCCTAGGTTGCGCTTGTTGCTTTGAACACATGGTTACCCAGCTCACTGTGTTCTCTCTCCAGATAGCCCCCCAAGTTCATATACCTTCAGAAAGTCTTTTTTATTTGCCTGACTTTCTCTTCTTTTCCCCCAGGAGGTAAATAGAAGCACTATAACACCCTTTGCAGGGGTTGTGTTTTTGAAATACTCTAAGAAGAGGTCGTTTTGAAATCTCCGTAACTAAACCCCTATGAATGGAATCTCAGAATATCCATCTAAATGTAAACATATAAAATAAATTGTGTTCTACCTTAATATTGCTATTCTGGTAGAGTAATTTATTCCAGTAGCCTGTTTGTTTAATGTGGATCCTTCATACCCTGTCTTAGATTGTGAAGTCTAAAGAAACACAGCTTGTTTTCAATAGCAAATGAACACTAGGCTCTCCCACAGAGGACTTACAGGGCAGTTCCAAAGTTCCAGCCTCCAATGGCCAGGAGAGTTTTCAGCTGGCTGTTCCTATAAAGCAAAGGATAGAAAAGAGAAACTTCAAGATCCATGAATCCTTCTATTTAAAATTATATCGCTTTACTATTGGGTCTGGTCATATACTTTGATGTTGCCTTGATAAGATATTCTGTAGGATAATTTTCCTTCACTACTGAAGACTTTCTTTATAAAAATTATGTTGTTATTCAATACTTAGTATAATACTAAGTGAAATAAGTCAGTCAGAGAAAGACAAATGCCATATGATTTCAAACATGTGGAATTTAATCAACAAAACAAATAAACATAGAAAAAAGAGACAAGTAAAAAACCAGACTCATAACTACAGAGAATAAAATGGTGGTTGCCAGAGGGGATGTGGGGGGCTGGTGGGGAAGATGGGTGAAATAGGTGAAGGAGACCAAGAGTACACTGTATCATGATGAGCACTGAGTAATGTATAGAATTGTTGAATCATTGTATTGCACACATGAAACCGATATAATTACGTTAATTATATTTCAACGACAAAAAAAATTGTGTTGTTACCATAAATGCACTCAAGGGATGTCAGGATGTCTCAGTCAGCTGAACATCTGACTTTGGCTCAGGTTATGATCTCACGGTTCATGGGTTCAAGCCCCACATTGGGCTCCACGCTGACAGTGTGGATGGAGCCTGCTTGGGATTCTCTCTCTCTCTCTCTCTCTCTCTCTCTCTGCCCCTCCCCTGCTTTTGCTCTCGCTCTCAAAAATAAATAAACATTAAAAAAATAATAAATGCACTCATAATTCTTTAGGGAAGTCCAAATTATGGGACTGGATTTTGTAAAATTAGGAATCGAATAGCAATAATATATATAAAACTTAAAAGCATAATTGAACCATATTCTATTCCATCAGATGACATATTGCTTGAGCTTAATTGCTTTCTCAGCCTCCAAGATAATGAATATAAATCAATTGCTTAAAGTTATGTACACTTTCTGGAATAGCAGTTCTCAAACAGTTCATACAAGAATGGAGTGCAAGTGTCAGAACGGGAAAACATTAAAATTCTGGGTTTCTAGCCTCTTTCTCAGAGATTCTGATTCATTTGGATTGGGAGAGGGTTTGGCATATTTATCAGGTGCCCCGTGTGATTTTGATTCACAGTCCATGGATCACACCTCAAGAAATACCACTCTAAAGGAGTTTATTTCCTGTTTATCATAACTTAAATTCTAGTAGCTACATTCAAGACAATACCACTACTGATTATAGCAATGGCCTATAGCCTTATTTTTCTCCTAGAAATAGCTAAATTGAACAAATCAGAAATTAGAAGATACTAGGGTTATCGTTTCTTTGTTTTGTTTCATTTTTACACAAATAGAACTTTTAAACTACAGTAGACACTTTTGATTTTTTTCAGTTCAGTGATGTCTGATCTTCAGTATCTTCCACCTCCTGCTTTCTGATGTGAGTAGCTAAGATGGCTTGCAGCTTCTTGGGTCATAAAAAAAAAAAAGATATTGACAGGGAATCAAAGACACAGACCTGATATATTTTGAATACCTTCTAGAGAAGGCAATGTGTTATGTTATCTATATGTCTGCTACTTAAAGTATAGTTCCTGGACCAGAAGTATCAGCATCATCCGGGAGCTTGTTTGAAATGCAGAATCTTGGTCTCCACCTCAGTCTTGCTGTCTCTGAACTCATTTTAAGAAGATCCCACATGAGTTGTTTCCACATTTATGTTTGGGAAGAACTGACCTAGGAGATAACCAAATTAGATATCTCCCTCTCTCTTACTTGTTTTTCAGGCCGTTGAAAGCTTGATAGAAAGTCACATCATCCCATTCAGTGGTGTTGATCTCGTTGTTCCGCATCCCAGCAAAGGCATAGATCAGGTGAGTACAGAGGCAGGGGTCAATGTCATCAGGCTTGAAGCGCCCAGGCCTGGCTGGTACTGGGCCCAGTTAGTGAAGTAGCATGTCAGCTGGTAAGCAGAACCTGAAAGTAGTAAGAAGTGAAAACAATGACCTGATGTAGGTGTCACTGAAATGCACTGTGAATTTTGGCCCCGCCTCTGTTTCCCTCCCTTTGCCTCAATGCCTGATCTCTGTGTGGTGGTGCTGAATGTAAATACCCTTGCAGATGAGTTCAAAGATTCTAGTTTGGAAACTAGTGACTGACTTGGAGTTGGTTATTTTCCACTTCAACAGATTCATTTGGGGATCTTAAGCCTAAGAACCACTTATGAAAATATGTCCGGTAGTCCTGTGAAGCCCGGTGAATACCAATTTATAATACCCGGTGGCCATGCTAAAGAGAATAGCAGTGACAGCCAATCCAAAACAACAGATTTTCTCAATGTCAAACCCATCTATCTGTGAAGTAGACAGTAGTTCCCTTTCCCTCATGTGGCCTATCTCTTGATTTACTTAAAAAAATACTTTAATCGACAATTGCATTATGAGTAATTTATAAAGATTTGTGGTTTATGGTAGGAAAAGGTAAAAGACAGAGTTCATGACTTACCTAGCTGAGCACTCAGCAGAAGGGCCAGACCTAGAGTGAAAGAAAACACATGTGCTCTGTACCAATTGTCTATATCCTGTAGAATCTAATTCTGAGGCCTTGGGTGCCGTCGTATGTGCCATAGGTTGTTATAGCCCAGTGACACTCGTGGATTATGCCGAAGAGTAGGCTTTTCAGTGAAGGCACCAATAGATTGACACTTCCCTCCTCTTAGTCAAAAATGGCCACGGTGCTCTCTTCTTCCACCTTCCATGTCAGTAATAAATGTCACTGAATGCAGAGTTCAAAGTCTACTATCTATGGAAGATGTACTTACTGAAATTACCCAGAATGTACTGTACTCAATGAGTACACATCCATCCATGCTTCACCTCCCTGAACTGGGGAGTACAGCCTTCCACAGACAAGGCATCCTCTAAAGCAGTGAATTCAATATCTCCTGGAGCTTGGATTTTTTTTTTAGAACCACCTTTTAGGAGCCCTTACGGTAGAAGAGAAGAACCATGAACTGTGAGGCAAGACTCCAGATGCCTCTCCCTGATTCCACCAGAGCACTTCGGGCATCATTGAACTACAGTTTTCATTTAGAAAAGGTTCTGAAACTATAAAAAGTTTGTAAATCACAGCTCTAGAACAACTAATAAACTACGGCTATAGCTTGGCTCTAAGCAATTTACTCACTTAACCCCTTTAAATGACTGAATTTCTAGCTGACATTTTTATGATACATTAGCAACTCAGTAGGATAGTAGGGGAGAAAAGAGAAGTAACCCTCAAAACAGCAGAACATAGATAACTTGCATAATTCTATCCCCGTTCCTACTAACTTTGATACCTGGAAAAGTTAGACCAAGGACGCAAGCATGTAAATAAAAATAATAGCAATTAAAATGAGGCGGTGCAGGAAGATGAATGGAGAACAAGAAACCATCGATAAGGGATGAGAAAGTCAGACAAAGCATTGGAAGAAAACAAGCCTTTCTTTTAGGAGCATGCCCATGGTATCAATGAGGGTAGAAATGTTACTAGAGTCAACTGAAATTAAGAGAATATGATTTGTGTATGTCGGGATTCTCTTGGAAATTTAAAATGATGAAAGAAGAATGGAAGAGCCTAGGGGCGTAATGCGAAGGCTATCGGATCCAGAGAGAAGAGGAAATCAGGTAAGAGTAAGGCTCTGTCTCTGACTGGAGACTCACTTGTGAGGAGAATAAGCTTTGCCATGGCTGTCATTGGTACTGGTCTGGCAGAGAGAGCCTGGATTTGCTTTTTATACCATCTGAGTCCCAGGTTATCACGAGGGATTCCAAGTGGAGAGCAATGAACTCAGATGTGTATATAGCTAATCAGTAAATCAACAGATCTCCGCTCCTACAGACACTACACCTTAGACCTGCAACCTACGCTCCCCCACAACCACCACTTTCTCTGCTCAGTAACAACAAAGCAATGCTATGACCCCTAATAAGGTGGTGGAGACCATCACAATGGAAACCACTAGCTTAGTAGCTTTTATGGCAGTTCCCAGGGCTGATAAGCATCTGGTTAAACATTCTGATTACGTTTTTGTGTTGTGGACATTTAGTGCCTGGCATCAAAGCATGTCTTTATTGGAAAGTAAATAATAAAAACCCTTAGAAGTTATTAACTGTTTTAAAACCTTTTTTCCTCATGGAATTTTTCATGTATAATTTGTACAATCAGTACAAACTTTCCATCTTTAGGTGCTACTTTCTGAACATTTTACCCACACCTGTTCTTAGGAATGACTTTGTCATGACTATATGATAATTTTATCTAAGAAGGTATGGTTTCCAAAATGTCCCCTCTGAAGGTCAATAAGAACTCATTAGTGTTCCATAGTTCCAAATTACATCCAGAAGATGTTAAAAAAAATATTTTGTGTTGCCGATGGGTAGAGATGACGGTGATGATATTGAAAGGAATCTTTTTTAATAGAAATATTAACAATTTGACTATGTCTAGAATTTTATGTTTGGAATTAATTCCAATCAACGTTTCTAAACATTATCCACTACCATTTATGACAGGATGGTCATAACTTTCCATTTTAGCCAAAATGGTCTATTTGTTGTCTCCAAACATGTCTTGTGTGCCTTTGCTTATACTGTCTCTCCACTCTTTGCCACAATGTCTTCTCCTTCTTCTCACTGCCTGCCCACTCTTCCAATTCTTCAAAGCCTAGCTCAGACCCTCTCTTTGAAGCTCAGTGATCTTGTCTTCCTCTGAAATATCTTAGGTACTCTAGTACATATTGTCTGTACCATGTATATGCTACTGTCTTGTACAATACCCGGAATGTAGTTGGTGGGCGTATGGGTTCCCATCATGGGATATCAACACCTTAGCCCACTCACTGTGAATGCAGACTGGCTTCTCTATCACATTTAGAAACAAAATTGTACGTATTCACCCAACGATAATTCGGTCCTGAGCGCTTAGTTTCTACTCGCAGGACCAGAGAAGGTCGAGTAGAAATGCTGCCGTGGGTGGTTGGTTGTGAAAATAATAATATCAACAAACACTATGTGCCAGAGATTGTTCTGCATGTTTATATCACTAAGAACTTATTTTTGCAAGCGACTAAAACCAACTCTAACAAGCACAGATTGGTATATTGGAAAAATATGAAGAAGCTCACAGAATCAAAGATAAGAATGTAGGGCTGCCTCAGATAAGACAGAAATCAAGCCTTTCTTGGGGGAGTGGAGTGGGAGGAGGCCTTAGAATAAACCCTAATTTTATTTTTTATCTATGCATCATTCCACACAAGACCCAAAGTCCCGGGAGAAATAGTCTGTGTAGCTTTGAGCTTGTATCTGGCCCTTGATTAGGGAAAAACAGGGCACTTGGATTTAAATTTCCATCAGGAATGATCACAAAATGGAATTGTAAAAGAGTGGGGACAGTGAATACTGAGTGACTGAAAAATAATGAATGTTCATCAGAAGGTTCTACTTCATTATTTCATTTAGCCCATAAAAATGATTATTACTGTCACCCCAATTTTGTAGATGAGAAAATTGATCCAACAAATCGTAAGCACCAGATCCAACATTCAGTGCCAAGGTAGTTGCCTCCAGAATGGAAATCTCCTAGTATTTCCACTGCACTGCCTCCTTATATTAAGTAGGCTAGTTGGTGGTCCAAGTTGAACTGGGAAAGGCATTCCCCCAAGGCACCCAGGAGAATATGGTTGGGATAAAGAGCCAGAATTGTGTCAAATCAAGGTTAAGTTAAGGATTTGCAAAAATAGCAAAGCCAGTAGTTTTGGGGTTATCTTGTTTGGCACTATCAGATCTGCTGTTCAGATTTAGTGAGATATTTTCTACTGAATTGGGTGCCTCTTATCCTACATTCGTGACCTGCAGATAAAACACCCCTTCTTAATATCTCCTTAGGAGCTCCAGGTGAGTCCTTATCAAGCTTGCATCCCATCTGAGCACTTGAGTGTTGGCAAGAATTATAAGATTTAGAGAATAATAAAGGTTTGAAAGGGCTGCATTGTGTATCCTTCCATGTTATTTAATGTTTTTCAATAAGCATTATTTTTAGACTCTCAAATTGTACCATACACACGAGTTTAGATGTGCATTTAAAGAAAAATATTAAAATGAAGACCCTTGTTCCACTGCCCAGCTTAAAAGTGATAATATTATCTTTGAGTGTTACTCTGTATGTTCTTATACAACACTGTACTCAGTGTTTGTCATTCCCCCGAAGCGAGCGACTCTCCTGAATTTTGTGGTAACCATTTCCTTGCTTTATTTATAATTTCACCAAATATACCTATATCCCTAAATAATATATTCAATAGTTTTATAATTTTTATCATATTAATAATATCCTCATTAGTTTAAATATATTCATTAGTTTTGACTCTGTTTAAGTGAAATAATGCCAAGTGTATTCTTCTATTTCTTGCTTTTTTAGCTTAGCATTAATTTTCGAAATACATCCACATTGTTACAAGTAGCAGCTGTTTTCTTATTTTTGTAGCTGTATGGTATTCTATTATGGTGTTCTATTAAATGAATACGCCTCGATTCACTTATCCTTTCTGTATAGAGAAACATGTGGGTTGTTTCCAGCTTTTCCCTCTCTATGCTGTTACAGGCATCTCTTAACATGTCTCTTGGTGAATATTTGCAAATTTCTCCAGTGTTTATATTAAAATTTTTTTAATGTTTTATTTATTTTTGAGACAGGGAGAGACAGAGCATGAACAGGGGAGGGTCAGAGAGAGGGAGACACAGAATCTGAAACAGGCTCCAGGCTCTGAGCTGTCAGCACAGAGCCCGACGCGGGGCTCGAACTCACGGACCGCGAGATCATGACCTGAGCCGAAGTGGGACGCCCAACTGACTGAGCCATCCAGGCGCCCCTCCAGTGTTTATATTAAATAAGATGGCCGCGTGAAACAGAACATGCATCTTAAAACTTGCTATTTAGCTAGACATCTTTTCTGAAGTATTTGTATCAGTTTGCACTACCAACAGCAATGTAGGAGAATTCCCATTACTCCACGTCTTTGCCAAAACTTGGTATCATCAGATTTTAAAATTTGTGTCGTGGTAGATAGTTTTTGTTTTTATCTCTCAAGTGACTAATAGGGTTGAGCATTTTTAAACATTTTAAACATTTATTATCCACTTGTGTTCCTTTTCTGTGAAATGTCCGCTCATGTCTTTTGCCCATTTTTCTTTTTTTTTTTTAATTTTTAAAATTAATTTGAGAGAGACAGAAGGAGACAGAGTGAAAGTGGGGGAGGGACAGAGAGAGAGGGAGACACAGAATCTGAAGCAGGCTCCAGGCTCTGAGCTGTCAGCACAGAGCCTGATGCTGGGCTCAAACTCACAAACCGTGAGATCATGACCTGAACCGAAGTCAGTTGCTCAACCGACTGAGCCACCCAGTCTCCCCAATGTTTATTTATTTTTAAAAGAGAGAGACAGGGTGTGAGCAGGGGAGGGGCAGAGAGAGAGGGAGACACAGAATCTGAAGCAGGCTCCAGGCTCTGAGCTGTCAGCACAGAGCCTAATGTGGGGCTTGAACTCGTGAACTTCGAGATAATGACCTGAGCTGAAGTCGGATCCTTAACCAACTGAGCCACCCAGGAGCTCCTCTTTTGCCCACTTTTCTGTTGGGTTGCCCACTAATTTATTAATTCTTTATAAGAGTGCTTTATATATTTAGAATTGTAATTATTTCTTCTCCCATCAGGGTCTTGTCTTTTCACTTTCTTCATGATGTCTTATGATTTTAAAAAGTTCTTAATTGTAATGTAGTCAAATATATACAACTTTTCCTTTATGGCTTACTTTTGTGTGTACGTGTACCTTATTAGAAAACAAAAAAATCCCTCCCCACCCTGAGAATATAAATATTCTTTTTTCTTTTCTTCTAAACTTCTAAATGTTGCCTTTAAATTTAAGTCCTTAATTCATCAACTTTGTTTTTGTGCATAGTGTATGGACTAATTTTATTTTGTTCTGTATGGGTAACTAGTTGTACCAGCATCGTTTATGTATAACCCATCTTTCTTACACTTATCTGAAATACCACGTCTATCATAACTCAAACCTGTCACATGTAATGTTATCTAGTCACATCTCACCCTACCACCCCCACCTCCTTTTACACACTCTGCTCTTATATCATCAGGAATGTCTTAGTCATCATGGCGCTTTATGTTCCCATTTCAATTTTATAATTCACTTGTCCACTTTCATGAGAAACATCATTGGAATTTTGATTAGAATTACATGGGATGACACTGGGGAAAATTGAGATCTTTGTGGTACTGTCTTTCTATCCATGAATATGGGTTGTCTCTCAAACTATTTACACCTTTTGGGGTGCCTGGGTGGCTCAGTGGGTTAAGCATTTAACTCTTGATTTTAGCTCAGGTCATGATCTCACAGTTCGAGGATCGACCCCCACATCAGGCTCTGTGCTGACAGTGCGGAGCCTGCTTGGGATTCTCTCTTCCCCTCCCTCTCTGCCCCTTCCCTGCTCATGCACACACACTCTCTCAAAATAAATAAATAAATATTTAAAAATGTTTACATCTTTTAAAATGTCTGTTAAAAAGTAATACAGTTTTCTCCATAGTGGTTTTTCACATCATTTGAAAAAGGTGTATTCCAAGGTACTATATATATTCTGTCTCTGTTATAAATGGTATTATTTAAATGGCATTTTCTGTTTATTGCTTGTGTATATAAATGCAATTAAGTTTTATATACACATTTGAGTCCAGCAACATTATGAGGCATGCTTATTAGTTTACATAATTCTCTATGCTTTTGTTTTGTTTCCTATGTAGTGAGTCATATCATCTGAGAACAATGGCAGTTTTATTTTTTCATTTCTAACATGCATAGCTAAAGAGCTACCACATAAAAAAGCAATGAGAGACTGGCCCATGCGGTCAGTCTAAGTACGAGTGCCAATTTATTCACATACAAAGAGGGACACCACTGGCACAATGGTACAGCCACACCTGCCTGGCATAGTGGTTCCCTGTGGAACAGAACAGAGTACCAAAGCGGACTCTAGAATCATAGATTTGGTTTCCAACCCTGGTTCTCCTTCTTCCTAGGTGTGTACATTAGACAAGTTATTCCACCTGTTGGCCTCGGTTTCCTCACTCCTAACCTCTGAATAATAATAGTTCTTACAGGGTCATTGTGAGGATTAAATGAGATCACCTATGTAACTCACCTTGCACTGTACTTAGCACATCTTAGGTATTTAATACATTTTAGCCATTATTATTCTTCCCAAACTGAGGATCTGAAATCCTTGGATAGACAAGGAGCAATTATGGTTGCTGGTGGAGTTGGCACACTAGACTTTGTGTACGGATTAATGACATGTTTCAAATATGAATTTGTTAGTTTTCTAATATAGATTTTAAATAAAATACCAAGTCGTGAGAAAATTCTACTTGCTTTTTGCTGTATTTCCTCAGCTGGCAGAGGAAGAAAACTACTAATCCTCCACTACTATCCTCTGTGTGTTTGTAGAGGGGAGTATATAAATTAATTTTTTTTAATTTTAGAAATGGTCCTACTTGAAAAAGGCTACCATTTGAATCTGGCAGGGAGGAAACAAAAGTGTTTCAGAAGTGGTGAATTTCCTGCTCTGGAGATGTTCAAGTATAGGCTGGAAGAGATCTAAGGTCACCTAGTAAAAGACTTTGATGGTCATAGACAGTAGATTTGCTGACTGTTAAGAGCCTCTTCTAACCCATTTGATTCTTACTATTCCTCCGAGAGGGAGGCAAGCTAGACTTTATTGTTCCTATATACAGACGAGGAAATGGAGAGTGAGAATTTGATGAAATTAAACAGTCAGATGTGTAGCCTGAACTGAGGCTCAGAGTTGCTGACTCCTAGTCAAGTATTTATCTTTCTTCTTGATGAATTTTATTTCTACTAATGCAGCCTAAGACTGTATTATCTTTTGCAACAACTTCATTGTGTGGTTCTTTCATATGGAGTTTCTTACACAAAACGGACACAAATCTCACTCACTGTGTGCTTGGGAAATAGATTTTTTTGTAACCCTATGCATATTTTCATTATATACATCATTGTGTTTTGTGTCACTTGTTTATAGTCTACATCTCCTACTAGTAGGTAAGCTCCTTGGAGGCAGGTACTATTTTTTATGCATCTCCATATCTCTATGATTTAGATAGTTCTTGGAATTTCAAAGATGAGACTACAAGTGATGTTGAGGAGGGCTATGACGCCTACCCCATAGAAAGGTGACTTCTTTGTATCCAGAACAAATAATGGACACAGAGTCCCAGAAGGGAATAGTGGAAAGCTAAATGGTTGGGTGAACTTTCTGCAGGGTGCGGGTGCCATTTTGTTGAGATCGGCTAAGGAAGATGCTCATTCATAAGGAGGAAGATCCCCTCATGGGTACAGTATACCAGCCAGAAAGTGTCATGGATAGCCAGGGTCAACCAGTCATTGATTGTTCTCCTTACTGATAAACATAAGCATTCTGTGGAGCTGAACAAGGCCATCATTGGGAGATGCACTACAAAGGCCAAACTATAACTGAGTAATGACTACAACATTGGTCCCAAGTCAGCTCTATTGACCACGGAGCCAGTAACATCCCAGAGGGAAAGAAATCTCCTGCATGGCCTACTAGGCCTAGTACCTACAGTCCTTCACTGACAGGGGCTTACATTGGCAGATACTGGGTGGGATAACTGGGTGGGATAACTCAATAAAATATTTTAAAAGGATAGTGACATTAGGAGATACCAGAATGGCTCCTGGCTCCTCCCAGTTGCACCTACTTCTGGACTATAGATGCAATGAGAGAAAGACAAATACCATATGATTTCACTCATATGTGGAATTTAAGAAAGAAAACAAATGAACATGGAGGGGGAGGAGAAAAACCAAGAATCAGACTCTTAACTATAGAGAACAAGCTGATGGTTACCAGGGGGAATGTGTGTGTATGTGTGTGTGTGGGTGGGGAAGGGGGGGTTTAAATAGGTGATGGGGCTTAAGGAGTGCACTTGTGATAAGCACAGGGTGTTACATGTAAGTGTTGAATCACTAAATTCTACACCTGAAACTAATATTACACTCTATGTTAACTAACTAGAATTTAAATTAAAAACTTGGAAAAAAAATAGATTCAGTAGCATGAAGAGTAACAAAAAGAGTCCACCATCTGTGAGAGTTGCATTTAAGAACTTGGGGCAACCTGATTGATAATTCTCCTAGGAGGATCTAATGCAAGAGAGTGGGAATGCATCACCACCCCACATCCTATAATTTCAGAGGTTTCCTTCCTACCTAGCAAGGGATTTTTTTTTTCTACCTCCATAAATATCAATGACATTTTTCTCATACCTGGGACCATCACTTAGGTGGGAATCTTGCACCAACACTTTCCCATTTCCGTGGTCATGCAATAGTTGGAGCCCTTCATTTGCACCAGCACCAGGGTAAGAATGGCTTCTCAGTGCCCACATGGCAGAGTATTGGACCCTGAGCAAGGGAAAGGTCATAGGCCAAGCTGCAATTGGGTAAACCATCAACAGCCAGGTAAAGATAGCAGAGACCCAGGCTATTCTCCACCTGTCCCTTAGTGCAGCAGTCCTGATTTCACAGTTGCTAAGACAGGTTTGGGGGAACAGAAAGAAATAGCTGTGGGAAGGGATATCTGGATTGGGTCCCCAAATCACAGTTGTTCAGCACCAGAAAACTTCCTGTCCTCAGACTCCTAGGTTCCTAACAGATGGCTGAGAACAGATGGACTGTTGCTGGGAATGGCTCTATTTAGGATATTTATAGCATTGGGAGAGCAATCCAGTTAGCATACCAGTTGGAGTGAACTCTAGGCTTAAGCAATTTGTCTTTGTGTTGACGTATCTGCATTCTCTCACTCTCATCCTCTGTGGGTAATAAGAAACATGAAATAGCCATCAGATTAGGTTTGGACATTGTCTTAGTTTGCTCGGGCTGCCATAACAAAATACCATAGATTGGATGACTTAAACAACAGAAATTTATTTTCTCATAGTTCTGGAGGTTGGAAAGTCTAAGATCAAAGTTGTGTCAGGATTCAGTTCCTTGTGAGAGCTCTCTTCCTGGCTTACAGACAGTCACCTTCTGGCTGTATTGTCACAGGAAAGATAGAGATAGAGACAGAGGCAGAGGCAGATCTAGTGTCTAGGGCACAGTTCCCTTGGATCACAGCTCCATCCTTGTAACCTCATTTAACTTTAATTACTTCCTTAAAGGCATTCTATCTCCAATACGATATCTCCAATGAATAATCCTCTCATGACCGTCTTATTCTCAGGTAGCCCACAACAATCTAGCAGACTATAAATCTAGGTCTGAGAGAGAGAGAGAGATCCTGGGCCTTAGATGTTGGGGTTTTTTACCTTCTTAATTACTGAAGAACCAAACTCCTCCTGGTGAGATTAGAACATAGGCTCTAACAGCAGAACCTTGGCTTTCAGCTCCACCCACTGTCTCAGTATCCAACGATTGGGACAACACTTGGCTTTCCCTGGTGTGATCTTAACCCTTGTGATTACAGCACTATTACTGGGTGGAAACTGGCTGAAGTCCTGATTCACATGTCAGCTCTCTGCCAGGATTAAACCCTAGGCCATAGGCTATAGTTGGTGTCCAGAGGCATAAGGCCAACTTCTTCTCCAGGAGGCCAGCCTTCAGGGCATCGGTGAAGTTAATCATCACTCTTCAGCTGTCTTCCAAGAAAAACTTACAAAGAACCATCATAACTGAGACATATCTTGGTTAAATTGTTGAATTCTTCAGGCACCACAAAGAAAAATGTATCAAATAACTTAAACTGTATGGGTTGATGAAGCGGTAGGAGGTACCCACGGACCCCAAACATCCCCACAACAATATTCGAGGCCAGAGCACAATGGAGCAATGCCTACTATCTAAGGCTAAGTTTACCTGGAAGTAGTTCATGTGAGAGTAATTTATTTTGGTAGTGGAATCCAGGAAGCATGAATAAAAGATGGAAGAATGAAACAGGGGAAAGGGGAAAGACGAATACAAAAATATATTATTAAGTAGACCATTGCTAGGGGCAACTAGCCCCAGTCCCAGTCCCAGTCCCTTAGGACTGTCTTAGAAGTCTTATGAAATGTGTTTCTAGACCATCCAGAGAGGGAAAGTGGCAAGACCATGATCCCCTGACCCCCCAGGGATGATATTAATTCCTCTGCATGTGCAAGTTGTCTGTGCTCTGGTGGAAGCCTATGTCTGAGAAGCCCCAGGTGGGAAGCCCGAAGTGCATGGCACACACAGGCGTGAAGCGAGGTACTACGACTCCATGAAGGTGATTGAAACTTATTCAGAGCTGGTTGCTGCAACCGTGACTGAAGGTAAAAGGGTAAAGCAGAGAGAATTTGAAATGGTGCTGAGAGGTTTTGTCTACATCTACAGAGTTCTGAAGAAAAGAAAGTATCGGCCTGTCCTGTCATACTCTGCCAAGGAATTTTGCAAGTATGAAAAGAACAGGCAGGTGTTCTCACATGTGAAGGGACCCAAGGACTGTAGCAGCCATGGTGCTGCTTACAAAAAGAGCTCAGCTGCAAAGTCAGTCAAGAAGAACAACGATGACAAAAAGTACAAGAAAAGCCATAGGAACAGAACTAGCTCAATATGCAACGCCAGAAAAATTAAAAAAAAAAAAAAAAAAGAACTAATACAAAATTTTGAGGAAAAGAGTGAGCCCAGAGTTTTATGTCTAACAAGCTATTGATCAAATATAAAGCCAACGGTCAGGCATTTTCACAGCTGCAGGAAAATGGAAGACCACAGCTTCAGGCCTTTCATGGCAAAGAAAAATGAAACAAAGGAGGAAATGAATTAGAGAATCCAGTATTAGAGAAGCTGTAGTAAAAGTACTGGTCATGAGCATTTCATTCATTTAAACCTAAGAGTTTAGTTCTATTATAAAAGGAAGTGATATTAAAACTATTGCATAGGGGCGCCTGGGTGGCTCAGTCAGTTAAGCGTCCGACTTCAGCTCAGGTCACCATCTCACGGTCCGTGAGTTCGAGCCCTGCGTCGGGCTCTGGGCTGATGGCTCAGAGCCTGGAGCCTGCTTCCGATTCTGTGTCTCCCTCTCTCTCTGCCCCTCCCCCGTTCATGCTCTGTCTCTCTCTGTCTCAAAAGTAAATAAACGTTAAAAAAAAAATTAAAAAAAAAAACTATTGCATAAATGAAAATAACATAAAATCTGGAGGTGACAAGTATCGGAAGAGTGTTAGATGGTTAGTTTTCACACTCTAACATTGAAGCAGGAGCTTAAACACGTAAGTCCAGCTCCTAGTTTCCATTCTCTTTTCATTCTTAACCCATTTCTTTGCTTTCTTTTGAGGCACATCAGATCGGTTTGTGTATTCTGTCTTCAGTTGTTTTCCTTCCATTCTTTCTTGAACCGACTCCACTCAGGCTTTTGCCACTAAGCGGGGTATCACCTCTGTTCTTCGTGATGACCCACATGTTGTTGAATCTAGTGGTCAACTCACGGACTGCATTTTACTTGACCTACTGGCAGTATTGGACACAGTTGTTCACTTTCTTCTCTTTCCAGACACTTGACTCTCTTGGTGTTCTCCCTCGTGCATCCATCCTTCTTGCATCTTCATTACTCTTTGCTACTTTTTTCTGATGCCTCTGGATATTGGAATGCCCAGAGCTCAGTCCTAGGACTCCTTGCTTTCCCTTTCCATACTCACTCTTTTAAAGATTTCATCCAGTCTATTGACTTTTGTTTTATTTTTTAAAAATGTTTATTCATTTTTTAGAGAGAGACAGAGCATGAGTGGGGGAGGGGCAGAGAAAGGGGGAGACACAGAATCCGAAGCAGGCTCCAGACTCTGAGCTGTCAGCACAGAGACCAACACGGGGCTAGAACTCACGGACCACGAGATCATGACCTGAGCGGAAGTCGGACACTTAACTGACTGAGCCATCCAGGGGCCCCTAGTCTATTGACGTTAAATACCAACTACATTCCAACCTCCCAGACATTCATGTCCAACTGCCTTCTTAACATATCCACTTAGAAAGCTAGTAGGAATCTTAATTCAACATGTCCAAAACTGAATTCATGACGTACTCTGAGAGCCCACTCTACCTTCAGCCTTCTTCATTTCAGTCAATGGCAACTCCATATTTGCAGTTCCTTGGGCCAGTATGCTGGAATTATCCTTGAATCCTCTTCTACCCTAGCCATATTCTGCATACAATCCATAAAGAAATCTGTTTATCTAAAGAAAAAAAAAAGCTTTATTTATTTTTTTGAGAGAGAGAGAGGGCACAAGTTTCTCTGCAAGGAGCAGAGAAAGAGGGGAAGGGAATCCCATGAGGGGCAGAAGGAAAGAGAGGGAGAGGGAGAGAGAGAGAAGTGGGTCTCACTCGAAGCGAGGCTCTTGTTCACCCAAAGTGGAGCTTGAGCTCACCCCATGCGGGACTCAAACTCACAAACCGTGAGATCATGACCTGAGCTGAAGTCAGATGCCTAACTGACTGAGCCACCCAGCACCACCCTCCCCTAAAAAGCTTTAAAACGCAGCCTAAATTCAATTGCTTCTGACCACTGCCTGCTGCTGCTACCCTACGTTGAGCCATCATTTCTCTCCTAGATTACCGCAACAGCCTCCAAACTACATTCTCAGCAAAGCAGCCAAATTATTTTTAAATAGAAGTCACATTTGTCTACTTAAAAGCCTTCAAAGTTTCCTGATTGCTTCAGAGTAAAGGCAGAAGTCTTTATAATGCTCTCTAAAGCCTTAAGCCAGGGTCAACAAGCTACTGTCTGAGAGCCAAATGTGACCAACCTATTGCTTATTTTCTTGTAACGTAGCCTGGGAGCTAAGAGTGAGTTTTACATTTTTAAATGTGTAGAAAAAAAATAAAAAGAACATTTAGTGACACATGAAAATTATACAAGATTCCAACTTCAGTGTCCATAAATAATATTTTATTGGAACAGAGCCATGCATATTCATTTATGCATGGTCTCTGGCTGCTTTCACCACTATTACAACAGCAGGGTTGAATAGTTGCAGTGAGACCATATGGCCCGCAAAGCCTAAAATATTTACTAACTGGCCCTTTACAGAAAAAGGTGGCCAACCACTGCTTTAAACAATCTGCTCTCTCTTGACCACATCTATAACTTCCCCTACGACTCCTCTCCCTTTGCTCCCTTTTCTCCAACCAGACCGGTCTCCTTGCTGTTGTTCCTTTGCTACATCAGGAATTTTTTCTTAGGGCCTTTGTACTGATCTTTCTCTCCACAATACTGTCCCCCAGATAGCCACAAGGCTAACATTTTTGCTCTCTTATATATTTGCTCTGGTAATTTGTGAGCCCCGTGTAAAATGAAAACACGCAACTCCAGGTTCAAAAATGATTAAGGATCCAAGTGACGTTAACAACAGAGCATTAAAGCAAGCACAGTGGTCACATGCCCAAGAAACTGGCTGGCCGCCCTATTTCAAACAGCAACCCCTCCCCTAGGAGCCTCCAGGCCCTCTCCTCTCCTCTGCACTTTTTATAACACTTTTCATCATCCAACGTACTACATGGTTTATGTATTTATTATATTTATTATTTAATATCTGTCTCCTCAGCTAAAATGTAAGCTCCATATGAACAGGGATCTTTCTTTCTTTCCTTTACTGCTGCATTTCAAATACATAGTATTGTACCTGGAATATAGTAGATGCTCAGAAAGTAAGTGTAATAAATTTTATTGAAAAAAGTGTATGAAATCCAGCAATTACCATGGTTTTATTTTATTTTATTCTTATTTTAAACTCAAATAAAACAAAATATACTTATTTATTAAAAAGAGCATTTCTGGGGCACCTGAATGGCTCTGTGAGTTAAGCTCTGACTCTTGATTTCAGCTCAGATCGTGATCTCGCAGTTTATGAGTTCGAGTTGCATGTTGGGCTCTGTGCTGACAGTGTGGAGTCTGCTTGAGATTCTCTCTCTCTCCCTCTCTCTCTCTCTCTCTCTCTCTCTCCCTTTCTCTCTGCCCCTCGCCTTCTCTCTCTCAAATAAATAAACTTTTTTTTTTTTTAAAAAAAGAGCATTTCTACTTGTGATTTACAAAATTTTTTCTGTCTGGCCAATTCTTCTTTCATTTGTACAAATATTGGCTAATAGGTACATAATATTAATAAGTACTCAGAAATATAGTTGATGGAATTAGCCCTCTAGGAAACTGCTGTTTGTATTTTGTAACTGTGTAGTATGTTCAACTCCTAAGTTATGTACATGTATTATTTTGAAAAAAACTAAAATTTAGATTTTAAAAAAGATAAAGGCTGAGAATTGAAAAAAAGTAGTATGAGTCCTCAGATTGAAAGTGACCATTTAGTATCAGGCAGAAGGGGAAAAAAATAAAACCACACCTAAACATAAAAGTAAAAATAAACTAAAATAGTGGAATTGCAGAACTTCAACGAAGAGAAGTGATAAAGGCTTGGTAAGAAGGGGAAAAAAGTAACATTGATAAAATTGACATAAACTTCAATGAATCCTTTTCTTACTTTCAAAACCCCTCCCATAAAGCTCTTCAGAGCGGGTAGAACATTCTGCATTATTAGAGATGCAGTTTTGGTGGTAAACATGGGCAGAATTAGAAAAGAAGCCTTCACCTATGATTCTGTCCTGTTGATTTTATTCCAGACTGCTATGCTTATTTGTGCAAAATTTTGGGTGCTGAGGGATCTCTGTCTTGCCAGGCCTGCATCCTCCCAGCATTATCTAGACAGAATTTTCTTGAATTCTGCTAGAATAAGAAAGTTGTGCAGTTTATCTGTAATATGCCTACTAACTCCAATCCTTTTATTTCTGTAGTTGGTGTTTGTCATTTGTGATCATCCAACATCTTTGCACACTGTACCTACTGTTTGATCATTTCTTCCTTACGAATCCCACTTTCCCAACTAGAAGTCAGAAACTCATGTTTCCTGTCTCACTCACAGCTAGTGATCAAGCCTGTGACCTAGAATCTGGCAATCAGTGTGAGTCCTGGATTTCAAAGTAAGCAGCGTAAGAGGTAGCCATATGCGAGAGAATCCACCTTCTAGGAAGTGCCATGGTGGACGTGACTTGTTGTTCCAGGGCAGCAATGCTAAGCTGCTGCCACCCAGTCCTGAGTGTCATTAGCTGTAGACAGTTGGACACTGTGCTATCTCAACTAGAGCCACCCCCACAGTAGACAAGCACTGTCTCCATCTCTCTCACTTTTCCAGAGATTCTGTGGGTCAAAACATATATTCTAATAAGTTCCATTATTGCTTGGATTAGCCAGAGTATAGTTTATTACTAAAAACTGAGAACTCTGGCCATGAATAAAAAGCCTTCAATTAACATTGCACTCAATGGTGAAAAGCTGAAAGCTTTCCCTGCAAAATCAGGAATAAGGCAAGTGTTCCCTCTTTTGCTCCTTCTGTTCAGCATAGTACTGGAAGTCCTAGCCAGAGACATTAGGCAAGACGAAGAAGTAAGGTTTTTCACAGCAACAAAACAATAAGCAAAATGAAAAGGCAGCCTATGGAATGGGAAAAAATATTGGCAAACCATAAATTGGATAAAGGGTTAATATCCAAAATATGTAAAGAACTCATACAACTCAATAACAACAACAACCCCCCCCCCCAAGCAGTCCAATTTAAAAATAGACAAGAATGTTCAAAGAATCCATCTAAAGGGCCAAAAGGTGCATGAAGAGATGCTCAACATCACTAATCATCAGGGAGAGCCAAATCAAAACCATGATGAGATATCACCTCACACCTGTTAGAATGGCTGTCACCAAGAAGACAAAACACAATGTGTCGGTGAGGATGTGAAGAAATGGAAACCCTCGTGCACTGTTGGCGCGAATGTAAATTGGTTCAGCCACAATAGAAAAAAGTATAGAGGTTTCTCAAAAAATTGAAACTAGAACCACCAGCAATCTCACTTCTGGGTCAAAGGAAATGAAAACATGATACTGAAAGATATCTATACTCGTACCTCATTGCAGCGTTATTCACAATAACCAGGATAACGGAGACAACTTGTGTCCACCAACAGATGTACACAATATACACAAATACACACATACACACACACACAATGGAACACTATTCAGCCATGAGAAAGAAGGAAATCCTGCCATTTGTGACAACATGGCTGGATCTTGAGGATATGATGCTAAACGAAATAAGTTAGTCATAAAAAGACAAATACTGCATGATTTCACTTACATGAGGTACCTAAAGTAGTCAAACTCTGTGACACAGAAATCGGGATAGTGGTTGCCAGGGGCTGGGGGTGAGGGAAAAGGGACGGTTGCTGTTCATTGGGTATAGACCCAGTTTTTCAAGGTGAAAGTTTTGGAAATCTGTTGCACAATAATGTGATTAAGTTGGGGCGCCTGGGTGGCTCAGTCGGTTAAGCGTCCGACTTCAGCTCAGGTCACGATCTCGCGGTCTGTGAGTTCGAGCCCCGCATCGGGCTCTGTGCTGACTACTCAGAGCCTGGAGCCCGTTTCAGATTCTGTGTCTCCCTCTCTCTCTGACCCTCCCCCGTTCATGCTCTGTCTCTCTCTGTCTCAAAAATAAATATATGTTAAAAAAAAAATTAAAAAAAATAATGTGATTAAGTTAACCCTACTGAACTGTACATTTATGGTTAAGATGGTAAATTTTACGCTATGCTCTTTAAAAAAAAAACAAAAAATTTTAAGAACCCCAATTAATACAGCCTCCAGTTTTTAAGTTATTTAAACTCATATTTTAACTTTGCTTTGGATAATAAAGCTTTTTTTGTTTGTGTTGAGTTCAAGAAAGCCTTCTAAACAAGGTCTCTGAACAGCAGGCAGACCAAAGATGAGTGTCTCCTGAACAAGTGACACATGGAGGAGATGGGGAAAAGTCATCACTCACCAGGACATCTGGGGGAATCTCATAGTCAGACTGGATGTTGGAGATGCCAGCAGCTACCGTGGTGGTGACCATCAGCCTGGGCTTGTTAATCTGCTTGGCTTATTCATAAGCTTCACATGTCTCCTGTACATAGGAGAAAGTCTATGAACGTCAACTCTTGAGTTGATTTCCATGACCACTCTTTGAATTAAATTAATCTTTCCCATTCTTCATTCTTTAACATCCTCACTAGAATAGGATCCTTCATCTCCAACTGATACTGTAGGGAGCTAGGTTTTCTGTACAGCCTCAGTGATCTTTCTTAGACTGGTTGTATGCTTTCCAGCCAAAATGATATGGAACATGGCTCCCCTGCACTGGAATAGTAAAGAGATGCTTGTCCTGAGGAGGGTTCCCATGAGAGCCAGGGTACTCTCAAAGTCCAACCCATTAAACTCGTAAGGGTGCAGGAATTTGGTGATTGAGGCAACAAAGGTCTGGCGGTTCTGAGGAGTGGAGACCATGGCAGTGAAGCTGAGGGAGACCCAAAGAACACTGGGTGAGGGAACACCTTGGTGGTCCCAATACCTGGTAGTAAAATCAGTGTAGGAAGTCATCTCAAAAAACTTCTGGAGCGGTTCTAAAGTTTTAGCCACCAAAAGCCAGGAGAGTTTTCAGTCAACTATTTCTGAGGAAAAAGAAGCAGAGATTTGCTGATCAGAACAAATGGAAAAATCATTCATTTCAACATTAGCTGTTAGAGGGATTGATGCAGCCTCTCATACTGGTTTTCTTCGTTCTCATCCTTATTCCTAAATTGTGAGAGTGATTGAAGTAGGTGGCCTGAGGTTGGTATGTTTCAATGTCTCTACAGTTTTAATTACTGCCTTTGGAGTGAAGCCCCTGGCTGAGGACACTGAGTGCTTCATCAATGCCAGCCTTGAATTGCTTCCAAGTGGAAGATTGTTTTCATCTGAGTCCACAAGTACTTGGACTTTTCTAAATTTCCTTGGCAATGGAGCTGGACTTTAATTGACAACCACCTCCTGTGAGCCAGCCATTCCCCTTAATGTTAGAATCACCTCTGTATTGGAAATAATAAGCAAGCTTGAAACTTAACTGTGTGCTGCACGTCAGCCTATTTGGAATTGCAGCCTAGCGGCTGCTATGAAAGTTTTTGCTCAAACTACTCCTGAAGGTTAAAACATTTTGATCCTTGGTCCTTTCACTACTTACTTATTTTTTAGGTCATTGAAAGCTTGGTAGAGCCACATCTCTGCATTCACAGATAGTGATCTCATTTCACATCACAGCAAAGGCTTAGATCAGTGAGTACAGAGGCAGGGGTTGGTACCCCCAGATTTGAACCCCCCCCCCCCCCGCCCAGGCATGGCAAGTACTGGGCCCAGTTAGTGAAGTGTCAGCTGATAGGAAGAACCCATTACTCAAAAGGTGAGAAACTATTGCAGAAAAAGCTCCCTAGAGAGTCAAACATAGCTTCAGAAACCACGGATTTCCAGATAACTTTCCTGTTTAAGTGTCAAAGGGAGAGAGAAGATCTGTATGAGAACCTTGTGTATTGCAGCAAACCCATAATTAGCAGGCAATTCAGGAAGATAGCTCTTAGAGGTAGCTCTGTCCCTCCAAGAGAATTAATGAACCTTAAAAATCAGAGCCTTAAGCCGGAAATGAAAGCTTATAGCTAGTAAACTTTGATTTAAATGTATTCTAGCTTCTTCCACATCCTAATAATAGCAATTTCTAATGCTTACTCAGCACCTGTTATATACCAAGTGCTACTATGAGTAATTTACTTAAATTCACTCATTAATCCTCACCAAAACCCTATCAGGTAAGTCCTATTATTACTTCCATTTTATTCATTTGGAAACTGAAACACAGGATAGTGGTAGAAGTCTGTTTAGCAATTAAAGCTGTTGCCCTGAGTAATAATTTCACCCAGGGAGAAATGAACCATCCACTAGCAGTCGGGAGTCCTGGTTTCTGGTTTAGATTCTGCCATGAACTCTCTGTATCTCTAGGACAAGTCATATGACTAATCTCTGTCTTAGTTTACTGGTCTGTGTGATGGGGTATTAATGCCTTTCCTGTCCACTTCTCAGAAAAGAGTTGTTTCAAAGACCCAGTAAGATGACAGGCTTGAAAATGCTTCAACAGAGCCAAAGACACCGTGTGCATCGCTTCACCATACTATTTTTTATCATTAACATTCATTTTTAAGGCCACTATCAGTTGGTTTCAGCTTTTGGATTTTCGGGTCAATGATCCCAGTCCTGAAAATGTGATTAGGTAATTTCAAACTCTCTAAAAAATGAATTACTATTCTTTGTTTGAAGTAGAAAGACAAATGCTGAATTTCCAAATTATGAAGACAAAAAAGAACACTATGGTGGCCCATCCCAAGGATGCATACCTATCTCAGCTGTAAGCACAAGAAGCAGATCTTAAAGAAACATAATAATGAACTAGAGGAAGAGCAGCCTTTGTAAACTAGTGCTTTACTTGTAGTAGGAAACTTTTCCTGTTTTACTCTTTGAGTCTTTTTAATACTGTCTGTAGTCTCCCAACCTACTGAGGCTGATAAAACCTCAAGGTTTCTCCTGGAAACTCACTCCCCTTTGCTTCTACTCACAAGACCATTAAAGTGCCATAACCTTGAGACTTGTGAAGGGGAGTGGGGGGTGGGGAGGAGAGAGCGGGGCAGTGGGAGGCCTATCACTTGGGAAGGGACTCTGTCCCTGTACTTTTGCCAAAGGCTATCATCTCAGGCAATTTGTTTAAAAGTTTTTAAAGGGGTAAAAAAAAACAAGAGGGAGAGAGTGGCTCATAGGCACAGAGCTGTGGTGGTTCTTGCCAGGGAGGAGGGTGAGGTTGGCCATCTTGCCTCAGTGGTAGAGACTACCTCATCTAACTTGCCTTTTAGACTCTCCTTCTCCTCTCCCAAGACTTAACAGATTCTTCTTTACTGTGATTGCCCCTAAAGTAAATGTTGATCTTGGTAGTGTTCACAAAGCTCAAACCCATTTAAGAACCCATTACTGGCTGGGAAACCACTACTATCTTGATTTCGCTTTATGAGAAAAGATTGGGCTCAAACCCAGGAACCATACCAGTAAGCTCCATTATGGGGTAGCTTACATAATTCAAAATGGTTTATTTACAGTGGACTATAGTCTGTTTGGATAGTGAAGCAACTAATTGACTATTTCACACTTTCTTTGACAGGCAGAAGCATTGGCTAAATTTACATTCATTCATTGTTTGCAGTCATCCATTCATTCATTGTAAGAAAGGTCCCTCCTTAAGCAAAGGGATAGAGGGGAGTAGCCTACTCTGTCTTTTTGCCCCCCAAATCTCCTTTCCTCCTATTTATTTGCCTGTTCCTGTTTTTCCTACTTCATCCTAGACTTCTATTGCTGAAGTGGCCCTAGCTTGGTTCCTCTTTGCTCAGGCTCCATCCCACAGCCTTGGCTGCCCCCAGCATAACATACCTGGCCACCAGACCCTGAGTTTAAGAGGTGACACTTCCCAGGTGTTTATTTTCCCCTAAGCCAACACTCTTCCTGTTGGCCACATTTTGTAAATGGTTCCAAATTTCTCCTGGTCACTGACTCACCATAGGAGTCTTTTTGACTTATCCCTTTCCTCTACTCTCCACAACCCATTGGTCACTGAGATATAGTGCTCTTCTCTTTGGTGCCAGAGTGCCTCCTTCTCAAGATGCTCTATTCCACTCTCTACCACCACTGCTCTTAGAGCTTATCATCTGTGGCAGTGTAGTGTGGACTCCCATTTCCTCATTTCCTTTTAAATCTAGTCTATATATGGCCCCAAGTCCCTAGAGGTGGTGGTGGTGGTGATGGTAAGGACTTTAATGGCTCCCCATTGCCACATAGGGTGAGTCCTTTCTCCTTTATCAGACTCTCCACAATCTAGCCTCAATGTACCTTTCCTGCCTTGCCTCCTGCTATCTTTTCAGTATAAATATTGCATATTAAATTATACCATTCTACGTGACCCAAACCATTCTCGTCTCTGTGCTCTTGCTGGAGCCATTCCCTCTGTCTAGAAAATAGCATATATTCCTTCTGTACCCAAGTCCCACCACCATCTCCCAAATGCTTTCCACCATGACACCTTTCCCAATCATCACCTCTGGAAGTGATTGTCTTCTTCATCTCTGAATCTCTGGCATTTTGTTTTACCACTCAGATAACTCACTGCTTATTCTAATGGACCATTTGTAGGGAAGAAGTGTGGAATGAGTGGAAGGGCCATACACGTTTAGGTTCAAAGCCTATTTACTACTTCTTGGGTGTGAGAAATTGGGGAAGTTTCTTAATCTCAGCTTCTTAATTTGTAAAAGGGGTATACAAATGTCTACTTTTCAAGGCAGTTCTTAAGCCTTGAACTAAATATATATAAAGAAATAAAGTACATAATAAGCAACCTAAAATGATAACTGTAATTATAGAATAGTGCATATGTGCGTTATCTCCCCTCTGCTTATGAACACTAATCAAACCAATGTTGACTCTCATATCACACCTAAGTTCTATTTCCTGTGCAAAATAGGCCCCCAAATAAACATTGAACACCAAATGAACTAATTTTAGTAGGAGTAACCATTGTGAGTATTTTATCTACAAGAGCAGGCTGGTATAAGGGCATCTTTTGGAGCAGGAATATTCTGCCCCAAGTCATACCTTGTAGAAAACTGTCTAGACACGATCTTAGTGCAAGCATTAGGAATTGCTGGATGAATTTCAGTTGAGTTTTGTAGTCTGAGAAGGGCTGCTATAAAACTTGTAGCCATAAAAGTGAGGCACTGATGGGGCACCTGGGTGGCTCAGTCAGTTAAGCGTCCGACTTCAGCTCAGGTCATGATCTCACGGTTTGTGAGTTCAAGCCCCGCATCGAGCTCTGTGCTGACAGCTCAGAGCCTGGAGCCTGCTTCAGATTCTGTGTCTCCCTCTCTCTCTGCCCCTCTCCTGCTCATGCTCTGTCTCCCTCTGTCTCAAAAATAAATAAAAAACATTAAAAAAAAGAAAAAGTGAAGCACTGAGGCAGTGTGCACATCAGGTACACCCGGAGGAAAGGCAAATGTGGTTTTTCTTACATTGTGCTCCAGCCCTCCCAGCTCCCCATTGTTCTGTCCTGTGTTTCTCTAGCTGTGTTTCAGAATGTTCCAAGTGTTCCTGTCCCTTACAAATAAAATGAGTGAGCTAGGGAGCACTAGCAGTTAATAGCATATACAGAGCTCTGCTGGTGCCTGTGGATGTGGACTCAGCCCTACCTCTGATTTGTTTTGAGTTTCCAATCTGTCGAATGGCATTGAGGTCCTGACCCTCCCAGATCTTAGGGCTCTCAGAGGAGTTCAAGGAAATTCACAATCGTGAACTTTGTGATAGTTTAGTAGTGGAGCTGCTTTCTTTGAAAGTTTTCTCCTCCTGTGTGGGCTCCTGGAAAGCCCTAGCGGGCTATTAGTATTCCTTTGTTCTGGGCTGTCTTTCAATGGTAAAGGCAGAACCCAGCCTATAATTCCAAGGCAGTACTGTTCATACCCCTCAAAGGACTTTAAGAACCAAGATCACAGCAGTAGTAAGGGCAGGGCGAGGGAGGGGGGCAAGAGGCAGATATACCCTTTAACCCAGGTACAATGTTCAATAGATGAGAAAGTGTCCTCGACTTGGCAGTCAGGACATGTCTAGTGTGATCTCTGCCATTAACATGCTGAAGGCTTTAGGTAAAGTCACTTAATCTCTTTGGCCTCCTATCTCATGTATTTGTAACAAATGATTTCAATGGTACCTTCTAGAAACAGATTAACATACTCTCATTCTGTCTCTCTCTTTCCCATGTGCCGTTATATCAGATGCTAGAATACCTAAACCTTTTAAGGAGAATACAGGGG
Source organism: Panthera tigris (assembly GCF_018350195.1). Lineage (NCBI taxonomy): Eukaryota > Metazoa > Chordata > Mammalia > Carnivora > Felidae > Panthera > Panthera tigris. The sequence continues at coordinate 94,177,893 of NC_056667.1, read as the reverse complement.
CGCCTGGGTGGTTCAGTCAGTTAGGCGTCCAACATCAGCTCAGGTCATGATCTCGCGGTTCATGGGTTCGAGCCCCACGTCGGACTTTGTGATGACAGCTCAGGGCCTGGAGCCTGCTTCAGATTCTGTGTCTCCCCCTCTCTCTGCTCCTCCCCCATTCATGCTCTGTCTCTCAAATATAAATAAACGTTAAAAAAAATTTTAAAAATAGAATACATGGGGAGATTCTCAAATTCCCTATGTATTCTTTACTAGAATTTATTTGCCTCCAAACTAGTTTGCAATCTGAAGATTTTCCTTCCTTGCTTTCCTTTTCACAATTGCTATTCTTTCCAAAGAGGAGAAAAAACAGAATGTAAAATGTGGGTCAAAAAAGATTGTAGATTTAGTTCTTTCTCTTCAGTGAGGCAGTCAGTCAGCAGAGGTAGAGATGTAGATCTTTGTAAGACCCTGATGGGCAAGACCACACCCTTGAGGTTGAGGAGTGTCATCATCAAGAATGTCAAAGCCAAAATTCAAGACAGGGAAGGCTTCCCACTTAACCAGTGGCATCTGGTTTTTGTGAGTAAACAGTTGGAGAGTGGCCACACTCAGACTGCAATATCCAGAAAAAAATCCACCCTGAACTCAGTGTTTCTCCTGTCAAGTGACATTATTGAACCTTCCCTCTACCAGCTTTCCCAGAAATACAACTTCAACAAGATGAAATGTCCCAAGTACTTTCCTTGCCTGTACCCCCACACTGTCAAATGTTACAAGCCACACCAACAACTTGTACCCACAAGGGTGACTTCCCGCACAAGCTCCATGGCCCTGGGGCCAAAAAAAGTGGGGGGGGGAGGATTGTAGATTTAAGCCTAAACATACCAGTAATTACAATGAATGTAAATAAACTAAATACTCTACGTATAAATCAAAGATTGATCATCTATTTTCTTATTTTAAAAATGCTTAAGTAATGCTGCTTTTAAGAAGCATACCACAAAGATACAGCAAGGTTAAAGTAGAAGGATGGAAAAAATATACCATGCAAACATTAACCAAACAAAGTAGATATAGTATACTGCTGTCAGACAAAGCAGACTTTAAGATAAGAAGCATCCTAGAAATAAAGAAGGACATATCATAACAATAAGTTGATCCAACAAGAATATATAGAAATTTGTAATCTTTATGATATATAAATTGACAGAACCGAAAGTTCACTATGATAGTGGGAGATTTTAAAGAACCTCTCATAGTAATAGAACAAAGCAGAAAGTTAAGTGTCTAGATCTGAGCACATGATTAATTTTAATTGACATCCATAAAACACTGTATCCAAAGTTGCACCATCACATTCTTTTCAAGTGCACATGAGGGCATGAAGGGGGTCAGAGAGAGCTCTCATCACAGAAAGCACATGCGAAGAAGAAATAGCCTAATGAAGAGACAGATTCTGGCAGGGGGAACACATAGGTGTGTGCAGACAGAATGCTGAGAGTGTTACCAAAGGAATTCACATATAGGGAACCATGTAGGAGGTATTAAAAAAAAAAAGGCATTCTTCCAGTAAAGGTGAGTCACAAATTGGAAGGAAGAAATGAAGGAGGAGCAGTTCCCATCTTCTGTAACCTGGTGGTTACATACTCTACTCACAATAAATGCCATGGGAATACACCTGTATCAAGCCTGTCATTCAATAATGTTCATTCACGTATTTAATAATGATTTAATGGTTGCTTACCTTGTGTCAGGTACCATGTGGGTGCTGAGCTATATGAATAAACAAGACACAGGGCTCACTGTCATCAGTGCAGACAGAAACATAAGTGGAAAATTATGACCTGGTGAATTAAGTGCTACCAGACAAATTAGTCCAGAGTAACTATTAGAGCCAAATAAAAAGGAGTCCAGCTTGATGAGTGGGAAGCTATGCATCTGGATATAAGGATCCCCCCACCTCAAAAATGATCAGAGGTAGGTGAAGAGTCAAGAAAACATTTTTAGAGAACACTGTTTTTAGAATATCCATCATTTGGTATAGAGATACAGTAAAGACAGGGAGAGACGGGGGCAAGGGAAGCCCAACAGAAGTGATAATGCAAAAATTCACCACTGGAAAGAATAAAGCAGTTTTGTGATGCTGATGAGATGGAGAGGGGTCTGGGAAAGAAGATGCTTCTCTACATATATAGCACGAGAGACAGATAATAATGGATTGTTCTGGAAAATGGGACTATGCGCAAGTGTGGAGCATTGTAAAAATGGCCACAGTGCTTTTGAGCTCTTTGCACCAGGAAGTAGAGATGCTCACCCCACCCTTTGAATGGGAGCTGGCCTTGTTACTCGCTTCCATTAACCGAATGCGGCTGGAGTGACACTGGTGCATTCTGGGCCCAGTCCTGAACAGGCCATGAAACTTTGGCTCTCACAGTCTCAGAATGCCAAGACTGCTACGTGAGTGGGGCCAGCCTGAGGGAAGATGAGGAACATATGGCCAGTCATGTTAACGGCCCTAGCTGACAGCTGGGCAACTCCCGGAAGCCCATCTAGTTGACTGCCAGCCGACCACAGATGTGTGAGTGAGGCCAGCCAAGACCAGTTGAAAAAGTACGCAGCTCAACCTAGCCCAAACTGCTGACCCACAGAATTGTGAACGAAATTAATGATTGCTGGCCTTTTAAAATTTAAGTTTTATTTTTTTTTAAGTTGTGGTAGAAAACATAAAATTTACCCTCTTAATCATTTTTAAGTGTATGGTTCGGTAGCATTTACTATAATCACGTTGTCATGTAACAGATCTCTAGAACTTTTTCATCTTGCCCAACCGAAACTCTGTACTACCCACTGAACAATTTCCCATGCCCCCTTCCCACAGCCCTTGGCAACCACCATTCCACTCTCTGGTCCATGCTTTTGACCACTCTAGATATCTCATGTAAGTGGAATCATACCGTATTCATATTGTTGTAACCAGCTTATTTCACCCAGCATAAAGTCCCCAAGGTTCACCCATGTTGTAGCATGTGAAATTGTGTCTGTCTTAAGGCACTATATTTTGGGGTGGTTAATGATGCAGCCAGAGTTAACCAATATAAAAAGGGTGGTCTCAAAGCTGAGTCATTAAGTCTGGGGTAAGGACTTTCAATCAGGTGAAAATATTGGTTTAGATATTATCTGGAATAGCAAGAGGAAAGACTTCAGAGCCAAACCACAAGCCATACAGGGAGGCTTAGGGGCCAGGGTAAAAGCCCATGAGCTCAATCCTCCTGGCCAGTGTTCCCTAAACTGCCTTTTAGAATGACATCAACAGGTGTTGTGTTCATGATAAAAAGGGTTCTTTGGTTGTTGCAGAAATGCTACTTATGAGAAGCACTCTTAGAAAATCACTTATCATTAAGAGTCCTAAGAAACCCTCTATGCTTAATCTGGCATTGCCCAAACATGTCGATTCGTGGAATTTTTCTCCCAGGTTTGTTACATTACGATCCTTCAGAACACACCAAGAAGGGGCTAACTATAGACAGTATTTCCCAAGTTGTTAAACTTATGGCATCTTTTCATCATGTATATTTATTGATATTTTAGAGTACATAGTTTAATAAACATTGCATCTCTCTTCAGTAGAAATATACTGGGAGCCACATATGTAACACTGAATTTTTTTTTTAATTTTTTTTGGGAATGTTTATTTATTTTTGAGAGAGAGAGAGACAGAGACAGAGCATGAGTGGGGAGGGGCAGAGAGAGGGGGAGACACAGAATCCGAAGCAGGCTCCAGGCTCTGAGCTGTCAGCACAGAGCCCAATGCGGGACTTGAACCCAGGAGCTGTAAGATCATGACCTGAGCTGAAGCCGGACGCTCAACTAACTGAGCCACCCAGGCGCCCCATAACTGAATTTTTTAATAGCCACCTTTAGAAAAGTAAAAAGAAACTGGTAAAATTAATTCAATATGTTTTATTGAATCTAATTTATCTGTAATATTATTTCATCATGGACTGCTCTACTCATTTACATAATTTATATATAAGTTATTGAGATGTTTTACTTGTTTTTTTCCCTTAGTTTTCAAAATCCGGGGTGTATTTCACACTTAAACACACATCTCAGTTTGGAGTAGCCATGTTTCAAGTGCTGGGACTAGCGGCTACCGTATTGGACAGCCCAGCTCTGAAGAGACCAGCAGAGAGCTCAGATCTGGTTTTTCCAGGCTTCCTGTAGGTTTGCTTGGATTGGTTGTAGTTTGGACTTAGGCCTGCCCTTTCTTCTGAGGGATGCTATAGAGCGCATCCATATATAAAAGAGGCCTGGTGTTTATTGTAAGGATGTTCATCCTAACATTATACGGTGTTCTCTTTGTAAATATCCTGGGGGAAGTAGATTTCTGCTCCTGGAATCTAACATAGTGGTTTTTTTTTTTTAATTGTCTTGTTGGTTTTTTTTTTCTTTATGATTTTCTGGACATTATAAATTGTGTAACTCATTTCCTATTTTTCATTGGCTACCATAAATACAGAATGGCCACATATAGCATTTCCCAAAATGTGTTTAGTCTATTACTAGCTTGCAAAACGCTAGTGTTATTTAGAACACATTTTGCGAAATGCTTCAGCTGACGGAGCAGCCACCTGTCACATCCAAATGATAACTCTGTTAGGGATGTAAAAAGAAAAACAGAGTGAAGGAGTGAGGAATAGAGACAGCAGAACAAGAAGGGAGCAAGTGGCAGTGGGGTGGGCACCCGGTCCCACAGACTTGCCTGCCTCGCATCTGGGCACTTGGAACTTTTGGCCAGGAGGTTTTAAAAACCCAGGGCCCCACTTGCCCTTTGTTGCTGGGGATGGTGGTAACTGCCCCTGGTTGCACCGTGGTGGCCCACATGGGCTGGCGGGAAGGGAACCCCAAGAGCTAGGCCAAGTGGCCTTGAGCGTCTTCAGACACCTGGGCATCCGGCACCCCAAAGAGGGTACGGGCACTTCACTCGTTTTCCGAGCAGGACCTGATGCTCCCTCCAGCCTGCTGGAGGTGCAGTATTTCCCTTGGATTCTGGCCAGCATTTGTCTTGCTTGACAGCTCAATCCACCTTAGGGTTGTTGGATATGCCTACAGAGGATTTGAGACACTCTTGACAACCTGTAGCAATAGATCACCCACCAGTGGGTGGATGAAGGGCGCAGGTAGCTGCGAGAATTGTGAAGTGCAAGAGGTGTTGTTCACGGACACCTCCAGAGCACCGAGTGTCACTTTGCCTTTAATTTCCTCTTTCCGGGGACAGAGATGGGGATTCCATCACTGTGCCCTCCCCACCCTGTCGCGCGTTCTGTCCCATTCCGCCTTGCCGGCAGGCCAGCTTCCTGCCGCCGCTTCAGCTCTGTAAGCGGAGATTTCGACGCCAAGGCCATCCCCTCAGCCCAGCGCTCCTCCACTCGGACATCCCTCGAGAGTGTATGGGGTGGCGGGACCCCATCACCAGCGGGAGAAAAGGGATGGTGGGGGCCGGGACGGGAGGGGGAGGGAGCGCTGAGTGCCAGCAAGTGCGCTCTCCCGGCGCGCCGCTAGGGGCGCTCTGGCTGGGCTCCAGTCCTGCGGGGGACAGAGGGTAGGGGTCGGGGAAGATCGCTGTCGCGGCCCCGCTCAGGGCGGAACATTCTGCGCAGGCGGGAAGGGTGCGGAGGGCTGGCTGCGCGCGGGATGGCACCGAGCGGAGTCGCCACTCGAGGGCGACACTCGATTCTCCCCGCGCCGCCTGCGAGGTCCGTGCCACGCGGAGAGGGCGACCGGTCTGGAGAAGCATGATGGCTCCAGGTTCTGGGTGGGGTGTACTGAAGTCGGAGGAGGGGGTCCTAAATCACAGGGTGGTTCCACCGGACCTACTCCACTCGGCTTTTCCCTCAGTTCTGAGTAAGATGCAGAGACCGGAGCCTGGGCTGGGAATGAGGGGTGGTATGGGGTATAGTCGGGCCAAAGGAAGGCACAGAGTGTGGGGCAAGGTCAGGCACTCCCTGGCCACCCTGCCAGCTTTGAAATGCCTTTTCCTGCTGAATGACTTTAGGCAAGGCTCTCGGCCTCTCTGCGCCACTTTCCTCTCTGTAAAATGCGGATAATCACCATGACTACTTCAGCGGGTCCTTACGAAGATTCAAGGAGTTGATGGTTGATGTTTATTGAGTGCTGTGAGCACAGGGCCTGTTTATAGGGTGCCGTGTACGTGTTGGTTAAATAAATAAAGCAGAAGGAAGGGACTTGGAGCTGAGGACTGGGGAATACCAGGGTGATTTCCTTCCTGGCCTAGCCAGGGCAATGAGATAAGGGGTGTGTGGACTCTCAAGATGAGGAGAGTAATCCAAACACATGGACAGATGGCTAAAGTGCAAGACGCAGGGCTCGCAGGGGAATCTGGGGAAACCCTGGGCCAGAGATGCTGGGCTGTGCAATATTTTCAAGTTTTCTTTTTATAACTCGCTTACAAAACAGCTGGGTCAGCACTTGGTGCAAATCTGGGGTCTTCTATTTTGCCGACCTAAGAGAACATTCAGTGTATAATGGAATGTCTGGCCAACAATTCTGAATCCCTTCACATAATTCATCATCCACACCCAGACACATCCAAACCCGGACACTTCCAAATCCAGAAATATTTAGTTTTGATTGTTTTGCTATACGAATAAACTTATCAACTATTTCCATTAACACTATTTTCAAAAATATGTTTTTCTAAAAAATAATATATATCTGCACAGTAAATCAAAATGTAAAGACCTGAGTAATTATTCTAGCTATATATTGCAGCCACTGTGGAAAACAGTATGGAGGTTCCTCAAAAAACTAAAAATAGAACTACCCTATGAACCAGTAATCACACTACTGGGCATTTACCCCCAAAATACTAAAACACTAATTCAAAGGGATATATGCACCCCTATTTTATTGCAGCATTATTTGCAATAGCCAAATTATGGAAGGAACCCAAGTGTCCATCAATCAATAGATGAATGGATAAAGAATATATGGTGTGTGTGTGTGTGTGTGTGTGTGTGTGTGTGTGTGTGTATTATTTGGAATGGAATCCATTATTGGATTATTGTATGGAATATTATTTGGCAATCAAAAAGAATGAGATCTTGCCATTTGCAACAACGTGGATGGATCTAGAGTGTATTATACTAAGTGAAATAAGTCAGAGAAAGACAAATATCATATGATTTCACACATATGTGCAATTTAAAAAACAAAACAAAATAGCAAAGGTAAAGAAAAGAGGGAGAGAGAGACAAACCAAGAAATAGACTCTTAACTATGGAGAACAAACTGATGGTTACCAGAGGGGAGGTTGATGGGGGGTTGGGTGAAATAGGGGATGGGAATTAAAGAGCACACCTATTGTGATGAAAATAAAACAAAATAAAATGATTAAAAAACAAACAACAGGGGTGCCTGGGTGGCTCAGTTGGTTGAGCGTCCAACTTCGGCTCAGGGCATGATCTCGCAGTTTGTGAGTTCAAGCCCCGCGTCGGGCTCTGTGTGGACAGCTCAGAACCTGGAGCCTGCTTCAGATTCTATGTCTCCCCCTCTCTCTCTGCCCCTCCCCAACTCACACTCTGTCTCTCTCTCCTTCAAAAATAAAAAAAACATTAAAAAATTTCTTTTTAATTAAAAAAAACAACAAAAACAAAAATCTGAGTAATTATTCTTGTGACATTGACAAACTTCAATCAGTTTCTTATCCATAGTTTTAGTATGGCATCACAGGCATTTTTCTGAAGAATGGAGCTTTCAATATTGTGTTATTGTTTTTAATTTTTTTTCATAATATTTCCTGAAATCTTTTTTGAAGTTGCTCTTCATAGTTAATTATACCATTTGTGTTAGTTTGGTAGGGCTGCCATAAAGATATACCACAGATATGGCTTAAACAACAGAATTTTATCGTCTCACAGTTCTGGAGGCTGAAAGTCCAAGGTCAAGGTGACTGCCGGATTGGTTTCTTCTGAGGCCTCACCTTGGCTTGTAGACAGCTGCCTTTTCCCTGTGTCTTCACATGGTCTTCCCTGTTTGTGTGTCTCAGTCCTGATCTTCTCCTCTTATAAGGGCACCAGTCATACTGGACTGGGGTGCACCCCAATCATCTCATGCTACCAGTCACCTCTTTAAAGGCCCCATCTCCAAATAGTCCTATCCTGAGGCACTTCAGCATATGAATTTTAGAGGGACACAATTCAGCCCACAACACAGCTTCTACTGATTTTTGTTTGTAGGCCAGAAAATCTTTAATTGGGAACAACTCTCTCCAGATGTTCAGAGGAAAGTCTGCTCAATGGGGGGTATTTTCAATTGTAATTTTTTTTTCTATTCAAGTGTTTAAATATTTCAACTCAAATATTTTCACAGATGCTATTTTCTTTTTACCTCCATCCAGGGAAACTTTTTTGAAACAAATATATATCGTTTCAAGTTTATTTATTTATTTTGAGAGAGAGAATGCATGCGCTTAGCTGAGGAGGGACAGAGAGAGAGAGAGGGAGGGAGAGAGAGAGAAGCCCAAGCAGGCTCTGCATCATCAGTACATCAGTACATTAGTACATAGCCGGATGTGAGGTTCAAATGCAAGAACCACGAGATCATGACATGAGCCAAAATCAAGAGTTCGACACTTTACTGCCTGAGCCCCCAGGTGCCTCTAAGCAAATATGTTTTTAAGACAAAACTCTTAAGTTATCTCTATGACTCTTGAACAATTCCCCAAATTTAGATGCTGCAAGATCATAGGCCTTTTCATTCAGTTCCTTAATAATCTAATATAGTAATAAATGTATCTAATTAAAAGTAGTGGCTAAAAAATAGTAGCTCCATCAAAAGATTGAAATATTTCAATTTTCAGAATTTCAAAATTGTATGTTGTATAGCATTTGAGTATCTATTTGAGTTGTTCAATGCCTTTTTCAGGGGGCAAAATCTTTTTTTTTAAATCACCTTACTAAAACCTCAGAAGCTCAAGTGTTTTGGAGCCTCACCCATTGAATACTCTGACAAAATATTTATAACTGATTTGGAATAAAACGCAACCAAAATTTAGAGGATTTGTGTTTTTTTTTTTTTTAAGTTCAGCATCACTGTGGAACACTTCAAAGTCACTGAGAAGTAATTCTTCAATGGTCCAAACATTTCTAAAATCCAAGGGACAAAAGGCAGCAAAGAGAGAAAGCAAGTATTGCCACCCTGATGGATATTTTCTTGTATTTCAACATCAGTGTTGTAAAAAACAAAAAACAAAAAACAAAAAAACAGCCATAGATCAAATAAAAATGTTTGAAAATTTGACAACTTTTATTTTGCATGATAGGATATCATGGGTTTTTTTGGACACATCAATGAGTGATTTGTGGCCTACGCCCAATCCCCAGGGCATTTCTGTTTTGTATGTTTTTTTTTAAATTTAGAAAGAATATTGTTTTTACATCATGTTGTGCTCCATTAATACTTGACTTTATTATTATCACAAAAAAATGTAATTTTCTTTCTTTTTTTTTTTTAACATTTATCTATTTTTGAGAGACAGAGTGTGAGCAGGGGAGGGGCAGAGAGAGAAGGAGACACAGAATTAGAAGCAGGCTCCAGGCTCTGAGCTGTCAGCACAGAGCCTGACGCAGGGCTGGAACCCACGAACCGTGAGATCATGACCTGAGCCGAAGTCAGATGCTCAATCGACTGAGTCACCCAGCTGCCCCAAAAAACATTCATTTTCAATGTTGAGCTCTAAACTTAATTTACAATAGCCTTTACAATAACGTCAGATGATTTATCTTTGACAAAATGAACCCTCAAAAGCTTTACTTTTATTTCATGAACTGAGTGAAAAAAATTCAACCATTATTACAAGTAACTTATGTGATTTTTTATTTGAAGCATCTGATGACTTTGATATGAATTTGACATTATTTAATAACTTGTGGGTTTGTTCTGCAAATAGAGGTCCTCTTTTACACATGTATAAACAAAAAATATGGAATAGAAAAAAAGAGAAATTAATTTGGCACATCTATCATTAGACCTACCTAAATGAAAATTTATGCTTTATGGGGTAATACAAAAAAACACCTTTGACAATTACCTTTATTAAGTCATGGTATTGAGGTCAAATCCTCTTAGAGTAACTAGTACTTCTGGGCGCTCCTGGGTGGCTGGTTGGTTAAGCGTCTAACTTTGGCTCAGGTCATGATCTCGAGATTCACGAGTTAGAGCAGGGCATCGGGCTCTCTGCTAACAGCTCAGAGCCTGGAGCCTGCTTCAGATTCTGTATCTCCCTCTCTGCCCCTCCCCCACTTGCGCTCACGCTCTTTCTTTTTCTCTCTCTCTCACTCTCTCAAAAAATAAACATTGAAAAAATTTTTTTTAAAAATTAGTACTTTTCAGGTAGATGCCGATCCTTGTTCAGCAGATTCGTGTCTTTTGGGTCTTATGCAATATCAAACAGCACCAGGGGGGAGAGCAAATGTTAACTAACATCTTAGCAAGTTATACATTTGTCTGGACTTCCTTGGAAAATGAAAATCGAGTACTTAGTTCGTCCTTATATAGACACTTTAAATTTCTTTTTCTTAGCTCATCGCTGCCAAAAGCATTTACTTACAAAATAAAAAAGTGTTATCCAATGATAAAATAACTAAGTGGCTGTGGATTTATGCCACACCATAACTGACAAAGCCCGTAGCAAGAGCTTTCAGACTACTTGACAAGCTCAGTGGTAAGACTGCTTGGCTTCTGTCTCCCTATTCATATCCCACACACTCTTAACCTACAATTTCCCACATTTGCCACTGATCCCTCCACTGGCGGGGCCACCGAGGACCGTGTATATCTCTCGAGCTATGTATGGTTCAGGCCATGTCACAAGTGGCTGGTCACCAGGACCTCCCCAACCAATCCTGGAGACCAGACAGCTGTCTCTAGCCACTTCCACCTAAGCAACTGCCAATTTACCAGCAAACATCCTGCCAGTGGTCATGGCAAGAGGCTATCATTAAGCTTTGTCAGAAAGGGCCAGGAAAGGAAAACTTGCTTATCGCTAGTGAGCATTTAGATGTAACCACGTGTTCAAGTGCCTGCCGTCTGTCCGGGTTTTGTCAGAAGAGCATAACAGCAGAACCCTCCACCCCATGTCCATGGGAGCTGGTTAGTGGGTAAGCACTTCCTCTCTAGTGAGCTGCATTCTTCCTCAGCTTCTTCAGCTTGGCAACCAGCTTGAGGACAGGTAGTGGCCATGCTGTCCCCAGGACGCTGGGAGCAACACCTCGCACCCTTGCTGTAATGTGCCTTTTCTTTTAACTTTCTTGGTGCCTTCCCCAAGGGAACTGCAGGCTACATTTGGGTGTGGTGTGACAATAAAGACAGTAATGAGGTAATTTTTTTTTAAGTGAGCTAATTTTGGAATCAGTGCTGACGGTCTTTGTTCCCGTGGAGTGCTCAGACTATCCTGACATTGCACTCGGTCCTTAAATAACCAGTATGGCTCGTGTGGGGTTGTTGAGCCCTGGAGTTGAGACATGAGTAAACTTGCTGACGGAAGAGTTCCTGAAGGAATCTCCTGGGGGGCTGTTCCACACCTTGGTGGTTCCTTCCAGGAAGGAGCAGACCCGGGGGAGGCACAGGAAGAACAGTCCTGACTCAGATGTTCCCTGCTCTGCTTGGGCCACCTTTCCCTCGTCCCTCCCCTTTTTTTCTCCGCACCCCACCAATCTTGCTGGAAGTAAGAGTTCATGGTTCCAGTTTCACCCCCAGCTCCCCTGCTTTACTCCAGTCTGGTTGCACAGTGAAGAGGTCACTGGCAGGAAACTGTAATTTCATTTGACCTTTACGTGATATTCAGAGAAGTTAAGTCATTTGTCTAAGATCACCTAGTTGGTAAGGTGAAAGAGCCAGGATTCAAACCAACCTTCTCTTTCCCATGATGTCTTCCAGCAGGCACTCAGGTCCTGAGAGCTTGACCTTAAAATCTGCCCATTGGATTCCCAACTGGACCAAAGGGTCAATTAACCCATCCAATAAGCTGATCAGGCATTCCTGGGTTCTGCCGCTTACTAGTCTGTGGGCTAGGGAAGGCATTTAGCTTCTCTCTGGTTCAGTTTCTTCCACTTTAAAAAAAATTTTTTTTTTAACTGCAGTGTTCTTAACTTCATAGTGTTTGTTGTGAGGGTTACATAAATAACAAGTGAAAAGCATCCGGCATAATGCTTGGCACACAGTTGTCACCCAGTAAATATGCTAAGCATTTAACTGGCACAAGATCCATTTTAGGTTAAATTGGTGGCTAGCTCATAGGATGGTGTGAGGCAAACTCCTGGGGACAGTGTCCACGATGAATCCCTCGTGGATGGCACCTCCCGGGACACGTAGAATACAGTGCTGAGGATCCGGTAAGAAAATGATGCAGAAAAAAATGACAGCAACTGCCTGTCCTGGGCAGAATGAGGCTAATAGCTCATCAGAATCAGCTGATAGCTGACAAATACTCTTATTATCCCCATTTTGCTGATGAGAAAAGTGGGGCACAGAGAAGGTAGATAGCTTGCCCCAGGTTGCACAGCCAGGAAGTCAGTGGCAAAGCCAAGAGGTGAACCCAGGCCGTCTGTTTCCAGATTGTGCTCTTCTGCTTCTTGATAACGTGATGATGACCAGAAGAATGAAAACACTGAACCAGTTAGAAAATCAGAGAAGTACCCCGGTAACGTCTACCCTGTGGTAAGAAAATCTGAGCACTGGGGCAGTGTTTAGGGGTGTCTGGGCACTAAGTTCCCCCACCCCAGCAATGCTTGTCACCCTGTTCCTCAGTATGCACATCTGGTGTTTTCTCAGTCGTAAGGGAATATTCAAAGTCCCTTAGAAAGAAATCCCCTAGCATCCAGCTCTCACTCCCCTTTGGATCACATGGCCATCACCAAGCCTCTCCTCCACAGAAATTTTGCTGCTGCCACCACTTAGAAACATGACCTTAGGTTCCCTGCGTCCCCGTTAGCTCCTTCTGCAAATTAGGCCTGTATGACCGCCTTCGGGCGCTGCGAGGATTAAATCGGTTTGTGAAAGTGTTGTTCAGAGTTTAGGTTAAAAATCATTTTCCTCAAAAACAAGAACAAAAGCAAATCATTTTTCTAGAAGGAAAGGATTAGAAGTGAGGGAATCAGGGGGAAATTTATGGTGAAATTAAGGTGTCTGAACCCAGAAGGAGCCTTAGACCCAAACAGCCTTAGTCCCTGCTTTGGGCACCGTGCTTTAGAGGAAGAATTGCAAACTTTTCTATAAAGGGCCAGATATTTTAGGCTTTGCAGGCCATACTCTCTGTCTGTGGTAACTTCCCAACCCCCAACTTCCCCACCACTAAGGAAGGAAAGCAGCCATAGGCAATATGTAAACAAATTGGGAGTAGCTGTGTTCCAAAAAAATTGTAATTACAAAAACAGGCAGTGGGCTGGATTTGACCTGGGGGGCCATAGCTGCCTACCCCTCTGCTTTTGGTGGGTCCACTCTGGTCCTCCAGCAGCTGTCCCCCACCATGAAACGAAGACTCCTCTAAGGGCAGGCACATCCACCTGGAATTCACATCTCTCCTCTTCTACACCGTGACCCAGATACTCAGGATTCCTGCCCAAATAGCCTGGTTCCCACTTTCAGGGTCTGAATAGGCCTTTTCCTTGGTCCCATCATCCTGAGTGTGGACTCCAAAGCTGGCATACACATGTCTGGCCCAGAGGATCTTGTGTGTGTGTGTGTGTGTGTGTGTGTGTGTGTGTGTGTGTGTGTGTTGGGGGTGGGAGTGGGGTACAGACGAAGCATGGGTGCCAAGACTGAGGTGCCCCCAAATGTGTGTGAAGCCTCTGCTCTGTGAGAGGCTGAAAGGGAGAAGTGGGGTGTGGCCTGTGGGCTGAGAGCCGAGGACACATGCTGCCCCAAGCTGGTGCAGAATTCTCAGGAGCCTGAGAATCCTGAATTCAAGCCTGATCTTCTAGGTTGTTGTGAAATCCTGTTTGTTAATGTAGGAGTATAAATCAGATTTTTAACAGTTAGCACTTTTAAATATTTAAACACACGATACACAAGCCTCCATTTGTACCCCAGCCTTACACCACAGGGTCAAGATTGCACAAATGAGGCCACGCTTGCTGGAACAAAATGATTTTTTTCTTCCTCGTGCCTCAGAGAACGAGCCAGCAGCTACAGGAGAGCAAAGCCAGGCCCAGTGCAAGGTCTGAGAGGAAGTGAAGGGAAGGCCTAGAGGGGGAGATTTGGAGGGCCCCGTGTAGCCTCCAAGAATCCTACACAAGAATTCCTGGAGAAGGAGCATGTGGTAAGGTCACCCTGCCTACTGTGGTATAAGTTAAGTCTGGAAACAAAAAGATATTTCAAAGCCCAAGTTAGTAACATAAGGCCTGAATGGAGTCACTAAACCGTAGATGCTCAGAGCTTGAAGGCAGCTGCCCAGCGGTCTAGTCTAGGAGATCTCAAACTACTCTGGGCTTCAGTCCTCTCCAGCCCTCTGCTTCTCTGCTCTGACCATCTCGGCCTGGCTGGCAGGTCAGCAACAGCTCCTACCTACACAAGAGGCCATAGGACCCCCGGAACCCAGGGGTGACAAGGGCATCCAAACCACCTGCCTCTAGGGCAATAGGTAGACTTGATATGCAGGAGCATATCAACAATGACCATGGGAACTCCTGAATGTCTGGACTAAAGTAAGATCAGCTGTGGGTGGAGGGACAGAGCATTAGTAATGATTGAGATTGCATTTCTCATCAGTCCAGCGAGTTAAGGGCATAGGATCAGATTTATTCTGATTCAGAAAATTAAAACAGACTGATGTATTTTTAAGGAAATATTGTGGTGGAGTCAGTGTTTGCTACACATGTAAAGAAAGCTCTTGATGGGGTGCCTGGGTGGTTCAGTCGGTTAAGCGGCCGACTTCGGCTCAGGTCATGATCTCACGGTCCGTGAGTTCGAGCCCCGCGTCGGGCTCTGTGCTGATAGCTCAGAGCCTGGAGCCTGTTTCAGATTCTGTGTCTCCCTCTCTCTGAACCTCCCCTGTTCATGCTCTGTCTCTCCCTGTCTCAAAAATAAATAAAATGTTAAAAAAAAATTAAAAAAAAAAAAAGAAAGCCCTTGACTCAGACTGTGCTCAACAAATGGTAATCAAAATGACTACAGTTATTATTTCAAAAGTCTGTGGGAAAGCCATCAAAAGGACAGAACCAGCGTAATCGATAAGAAAACAAGGCAGCAGGTGGCAAAGGAACATAAGAATGGGAAAGTCCAAATATGTGAAGACAGTCAGTCTCCCTCAGTCTCCTGTGTCCTGCTCTTGCTAGCCCACTGCCCGCTTCCAGCCCATCCTGGATTCTGTTACCTTCAGGGTCATGATAATTGTTTGCAGAACTTCTTCTTTTTTATTTTTTAAGTTATTTATCTTGAGAGAGAGGGAGAGCACAAGCAGGAGAGGGCAGAGAGAAAGAAAGAGAGAGAATCCCAAACAGGCTGTGTACCATCAACCGTGAGCCCAGTCCCATGAACCCTGAGATCATAACCTGAGCCGAAATCAAGAGTCAGACGCCCAACTGACAGAGCCACCCAGGCACCCCTGCAGACTTCCTTCTGAAGCAAGTCTCATTCTGGTTCCGAGGTGTGGATTCTATCCCAAGTCGGGTCTTCCACTCCGTTGTTACATTGTCTATTCTGACTCAAACCCTGAATTGGAGACATTCCTTACTAGACCTTCGCTCTTTCCCAATCACACAGATATTAGTATGTTCTAAACTCAAAGCCCCACCAAGGAAGAGGAAGAGAATATGGGTGGAGGGGTTGGGGTCTAGAAAGGAAGTGAGACTTTCAGTGACTCAGTAGCCAACAAGTACTGCAAACTTCATGGAAAATCTACACTTTGCAGCGAACTGCTAGGAGCTTATAAGGGATGCCTCTGATCTGCCTCGAGGAACTTGCACTCTACTTAGGGAGGCAAATATATAAATACAACAAAATATAATACTATAGGGAATGAAAGGCTAAATAGAGTATCAACCTTTAAAATGTGTAAAAGAAACTCAATTCAAAATACATGAATGGAGTATTTATGCCAACCACTTCATAGATATAAATATGATTTGGTTCCAGCTTTCTAATACCTTATGTCCTCAGACATACCTTACGTCCTTATGTCCTCAGAACAATAAACAAATTGTTCCTTTTTGCCCCGTATTGGAAATATGGGAAAAAAATATAATTGTAGCAAACGTGCGTTGCCACCAAACCCTAGAGGATATGAAAGTATATAAAGCAAAAAATGAAAGTGACTACTCATTCTCTAAAGAAACCACTGTTAATGGTTTAGCATATAGCATTCCTAGTTTTCTTCCTTCTCTCTGCCTCTGTATACACATGCACACGCACACACACACACACACACACACACACACACACACAAATTTAAGATAAACCATCGTATGTGTCATCAGTTTAGATATATCGGTTTATATGCCCTTTTAAGTGGCTACACTCTCCCACTGCTTTTAGTTGGTTCTACATTTCACAGTAACAGACAATAATGCCACGAGATGAGCTGGTATAAAAGAACAGACACTTACTATTTCTATACTACTCTTCAAAATGAGCTTCAGTTTTATATTCCCTCCCACAGTGTATGGAGTATGCCTGTTTCCCTCATTCTGACAAAAGTGGGTGTTATCAGTGTTTTATATCTTTTATATTAAACAACAGTGCCTTCTTATTTGAACTTCTATTAAAAGGAAAGGTTGAGCAATTATTTGTTCATATATTTATTGACCAAAGTATTGCCTCTCCCAGTTCCCTGCCCATCCCTATGGGGTTGTCCTTCTCTCTGCATTACATAAATTGATCTTTCCTCTCTCATATTTATTTTAAAATTTACTCATTTTTTCTTCATGTTTTGTTTATATTGTCTTCGTGCAATTACAAATGTTTTCATGGAGTTCAATCTGTCAATCTTTGTTTTGTGATTTTTTTTTTTTTTTTTTTTTTTTTTTGGAGAGGGAGCAAGGGGGCGAGCAAGGGAGGGGCAGAGAGAGAGGGAGAGAGAGAATCTCAAGCAGGCTTCACGCTCAGCATGGAGCCCAAAGCAGGGATTGATCCCACAGACCATGAGATCATAACCTGAGCCAAAATCGAGTCAGGCACTTAACCAACTGAGCCACCCAGGTACCCCTCTGTCAATCTTCATTTATGGCTTCCGATGTAACCCCAGGAAGGAGGACATGGGCAGGAGCTATGGAAGATGTAGGAGGAGGGAGCAAAGGATTGAATCTGAGCAGCACAGCAGTATTAATGGTGAATGGAATGGGGCAGGGTGGGGTTCTGGCAGGGATCAGGCCGGCTTCCTCTGGACAGTGAGTTTTGACAAGCGAAATATGTCAAAGACAAATACCACATGATTTCACTTATATGTGGAATTTAAGAAACAAAACAAAAGAGCAAGGGGAAAGAGAGAGAGAGAGAGAGAGAGAGAGAGAGAGAGAGAAACCAAAACACAGACTCTTAACTATGAGGAAAAAACTGATGGTTACCAGAAGGGAGGGTGTGGGGGGTGGGTTACTTACCAGGTAGGGATTAAGGAGGGCACTTGTGAGGAGCACAGGGTGATGCATGGAAGTGTTGAATCCCTATATTGCACACCTGCAACCAATATTACACTGTTAACTAAGTGGAATTTAAGTGAAAACTTTAAAAAAAGAAAGAAAGTGAGTTTTGAGATAGGCTGAGAAAGAGGGCCTGGGCATTGACAAGGTGCAGAAGGAAAGTCAGAAACGTACACTGTAGCCAGTCCTCAGTGAAGTTTCGGGGGCAGAAATGGTCACCCTGGGTACTCATGGAGAACAAGAGTGACTGATGGGCCTTTAGGGGCATCATAGCAACTAAGAATCGCCATGTGGGTGGAGATGTGAGGACACCCATTTTTGGTTAATAAGGGCGGATTTAAATGCCAGTCCTGGGTCACCTTGATTTACAGGGGCCTGGGAAGGCAAGATCTAGCTCTGTTTTAAACCCAAGGGGAGACCTGAATCCTTAAAGGTGGGGAAAACTATACTTATTAACCCAAGATTTGGTCAGAAACCATATGCTTTAGTGATTTGTCTGAGGTCAAAATTCAGAAGACTATTCTGCTAAAGGAGGAAATAAAAATGAAATATGTAACGGACGCACTGCCACTGTCCAGACAGAAACCTGGGTCGAGGCCTGTGCAGTGCCTCAGAAGCACCCCCTGCCTGGACTGGGGGAGAGCCAGCACCGCAGGAGGCCAGGGGGAGCAGCGCCCTCTGGTGGTGGTTGGCGGGAGGCTCAACACCTGGTAGACTCCTGGGAGGGTGCTGTCTTCCCCTTCCTCAGTCTTTTCTTGGGATAAGGATTGTCTCAGGAAAGTTGGGTGGATGGATAGGGAGAGAGGAATGAATCTATAACCTAGCTCAGTGCGGAAGTAAGTATGGACCCCAAAGCAGGAGAACACCAGGGAAAGTCAAATGGAAACATGCAGAAAAAGGTGGAAGAAACACTCTAAGTATGGCCAGATAGATTTTCCTTGCTTGTCCCCACACGCATTCATTCCTAAGGCCTGGCGCCTCCCCAGCTTGCTTTGTGGGACCTGGTTCAGGCCTTAACTTGGTTTAAGAGAAAGGGGCTCTTTGTTCACGTGCCTCTAGGCAGAGGAAGGGATGGGCTTTTTCAGCCTATGTCAGCCTGGGAACACATAGGAGGCCTGCAAAGAAAGGCCCATCTACAAGGGAAGAGAGGCCCATCTACAAGGAAAGAGAGGAGACAGCAGGTTCACAGAGACATATTTGCTCCTTGGTGGGAAGAGTACACCAGCAAGGCACCCAAAGAGCTTAAATGGAAAGACCCAGCCCAAAACGAACTAGGGAGGAACCAACAGAAAGAGATGCCCAGATGCACACCTTGTCCAAGAGCCCCTTCTGCATGAGAAGTCACTCTCCAACCTGAACTAAAAGTCTCTTGTACATCCTTCTGGACTTTGTGTGTGAGACTGGACTCTTTAGTAAAGTAGTTGCAAAATGGACTCTAACCCTCCCCCCTTCCTTTGGAATGCAAGGTCTAGACTGCTTCTGGCTCCCACCATGTCATCAGGACGTGTGCTTCAGACAAAATAGGATCTCAGTAAGTGATTGTCAAGTAAGCAAGTGCATGAATAAATGAATAGGTGGTCCATCCGTGTTCTTCCAGCCAGCCCCTGTACCCAGTAGGTCCATCGCTGGTAGTTCATTGTTGATAAATGGATGAATGAATGAGTGACCTCTTGGGAGCCCAGATTTGGTGGTTACTAGACTGGTGGTAGGCTGCAAGATGTTGCATAAAGGCTTGCCGGGGCTGAACCACCTGTGAGAAATTTGCTCAGATACAGGATGTGGGCTGAGAGTTCTTATGTTCCTACTTTCAAGGGTGGGTTTTGGGCACCGAAAGTGCCTCTGCTTTGCTAGTGGGGCCAGTGCGGGGGCTGCCAGAGCTGCAGAACTGAGAGCTGAGGGAGGAAGGAGGAAAGGGAGGATGTAAGCACCAGCCAGAGATGAGAAGGAAGCCACGGTCAGGAGCTCATGCCATAGAAAATGGGGCCAAGACCCTGGAGAGAGCCTGAGATAGTCATTCATCACCTACCCATGGACCTGCCCCAACTCTTTGCAGACAGAGGCTAGAAAAGGTCTTTAAAGAGTGGGAATAATAGGGTTACCTTTCCTATGGGATCGTTTGTGGAGATTAAATGTGACCATATGTGTGAAGCGTAGTGTCTGGCTCAGAATGTACACTCGATAAATTTCGAATATTATTTCCCAATACATTCTGGATGCTCACTTCAATTTTCTATCACACCGATAAAGAAGGGAGGTGGAAAGTTGTGAGGAACCCAAACCTGTCATATCGGGGTGACCATCCTATGGAATGAGCAGCCACTGCCTAACTTTGAGGCCCTGGCTGCAGGGAACCTGGGCTGGATGGCCCCAGTGGTGGTTCCCTGAGTCACAGGTTGGCTTCGGAACAGAGGTGGAGCCAGAACGTGGGTGCAGATCATTCACCAGGAATCGTCACCTGCAAAAGGCCGGGGAGGAGGCAGGACCGGGCAGGGGGGAAGCAGAGTCCTGAGGCAACCCTGACAAAGCTTTGGCCAGCCTGGCCGGGAGCTCCAGAACAAGTGCTGTCTGCCAGAGCTGGCCTGCCTCATTCAGACTAAAATGCCTGGGCCTTTATACTCCCACCTCATTCAGTCACCTCGTAAGGGCATGATCTTGGGAAAAAGCACTGTCTGCATGGGAACAGACCCTGGGAACCCCGGCAGCAGGAGCCTGTCTGCCGAGGCCCCCCTGCAAGTCCCTGGAATGAGTACTTGTGGAGCAAAGAGGCCTTTTGTGACCCTCAGCCCCTTGTCGCCTGACACACTCAGAAGCAGATGTTTTCTACCTCAGTTATTCTTGGATGAATCCCATTTGCCTAAGTGTTGCTGTTCACAACACAGTTTCGCCAGACGTGGTCTCATCCTGTTGCAGGCTGGTGAGAGGGGCCTTTGGGGGAAATCTGAAACAGAAATCAAAGTGGGTGGTGGGGAGAACCAGAAAGCTCATCCCGCTGGCTTGTGATGGAGTGGGTCTCAGTCCTTCTAAATGGTCTGAACCACTGGGGCGTGAAAGACATTTCCCAGCTAGTCTGGGGGAGGGTATTGGAGAGGGTGCTGGCTGAAGAAGTCTGTATTCTAAGGAACTGAGAGGGAGGGAGTGTTCAGAGGCGCTAAGCTGGGGAAAGGTGATACAGCTTGAGCGTGAAGATCAGCCTAAGAGCCCCAAACTCCTGGGCATTATCCTAGCTCCAGCCACAGCTTTGTTTTAGGCAAGTTATTTCCCCACTCTGAGGTTCAATTCCTCGGCCACATGTCAATGGACTCACACTCAACTTGGTGTCCTAGGAACTGACACGGAGGCTGAAATGCACTACACATTGAAGAAGTGTTTACGGCCACTTCCAGGTACGACTGAGTAACCCTCATGCCATAAACTAGAAATCTAGCTTAAATATATGGAACCACATTTTCAGGCAGTGGGCAACACAGAGTGCAGGACGGTGAACACTGAGGGAAGGAAAACAAGTGAGGGGAGGCCCCCTGCTACCTCAGACTTCTGCCTTGGGGCAACTCCAGACCACAACGCGAAGCAGGGGAACCTGTAAAGAGGGTGGATCATCTCACTGAGCTGAGAAGGCGAAGACAGGAGTTGGAAGAGGCTGTTTGAAATTGTGCCGGAGAATATCAGAGCTAAGGGAGCGATACAGGAACAGAGCTTCGAAAACCTGTATGGGGTTCCCTTGGATCTTCTGCTGAATGCAAAGCTGTCCCTACACAGCGTGAAACTCCAGAAGAATAGACAAAGAGCAGTTACAAAAACAGACAGACGGACAAACAAGACCACCACCAGAGAGCTGGATACTGAACAAACACCAGAGCTCGCAAAGGGCTGAGAGGTACTTGATGTAAGACTGGCCAGGGTGGAAAGTGTTTGTTGAGCAGCTAGGAAATTAAATTGGGATCTCAGAAGGTTCAATGCTCAGTAAAGGGCACATTGGGCCTCAAAGACATCTCTAGACCTTCCCGGACAAAGCTTAAACACAAACTGCAAAATGCTCAAGTCAATGTGTAAGTAAATGCGCTGCCCACAAAATCTAGACATTCTACAACATAACAGTTACAATGTTCCGTGTCCAGTGATAATTATTAGATATGCCCCAAAACAAGCAGAAAATGTGACACAGGAGGGGCGGGGGGGGGGGGGAATCTGTCAATGGAAACAGACCAGAAAATGACAGAGATTAACAAACAAGGGCCTTGGGGCAGCTATTGTAACTATGCTCAAGGATGTAAAGGGAAACATGAATACAATGAAGAGAGAAACCAAGAACAAAAGGAAACTCAAGAGCCACAAAGTGAAATGTTCAAAATGAAAAATGCACTGGGTGGGCATGAAAGTAGATTCGATTTTGAGGAGGAAAATATCAGTAAACTTCAAAGCAGAGTGATGGACACCGTACAAAATAATAACAAAGCAGGAGCTGAGTCACGCAGGTGCCCTGAAGTCACTTTAAGGATTTTGGCTTCTACTCTGGGTACCTTAGACACCACTGGAGAGTTTTGATGGCAGAGGGATACCATCTGGTTTACCTGTCAGTGGAAGCTCTCTGGTCGCTGTATTAAGAATAAGCCACAGAGGGGAAAGGCTAGACACAGGTGGTCTGTTCAGTGAATGCTGCTATATTCTGAGTGAGAGATGATGGTGCTTAATCCAGGTTAATATCAGGACAATGAGAAATGGTTGAAATCTGAGATATCTATATCTATATATAGATATATATATATAGGTATATAGATACATAGATATAGATATATAGATATATATTTTTTTAATGTAAGCTTTAAGCCCCATATGGAGCTTGAGCTCATGACCCCAAGATTAAGTGTCGCCTGCTTTCCCAACTGAGCCAGTCAGGTACTCCTGAGATATATTTTGATTGTAGAGCAGACAGGGTTTTTTCATGCACTAGATTTAGAATGAAGAGTGATATCAAGTTGTATACACTGAGCCATTACCCATTTCTTGAGAGCAAGAACTATGTATCAGTTAGGATTGCATTTAGGTATGTGTAACCAAAGGCCCAACGACCTAAACAAATGGAGGCTTATTTGTTTCACATGACTGGTGGGACCAAGGTTGGTCAGCTACTTGAGGTTACCATCAGTATCCCAGGCTCTTGCTATCTTTCTGTTAAGCCATACTTTAACAGATTTTATCTTTGCCCTCTTCTTCTGCCTCATGGTCTCAAGGTGGCTGCTGTACTTCCAGGCATATTATCAGTATTCCAGGAAAGAAAAAATAACAAAGGTACAAAAAGGACCCTGCCAGATGAGTTTGTCCTTTTTTAACCCAAGAAAGCAAAAACTTTCCTGGAAGCCACATCCAGCAAACTTCCCCTAATATTTCATTGGGTCACGTCGCCAACCTTAGGAGAATGAGATTACTATGTATGGTCTAGGCAAATTGCAGTTCATTCTTTATGGCCAGAGTAAGAGGCCTTCTCTCCCTACAGTCAAAAGATTTCTGCTATTAGCTGAACAAATGAGGTTCTATTAGCAGAGTAGATGGGGCATACTTCAGGAAGAATGTTAGAAGAGTGATGGCTGATTTCTACCATTGATTGATTGGTTTTTGTAGTTTTGTTTAAAAAAACAACCCTCCCCCAACCCCGTGTTTGGCAGGTATATATAATAAATATTCCCTGCTACCAGGTTGGCATGATGGCATAGTGGTTTTGAAAGACTTCTTAAATAAGCTCCTGAAAGAAAGACTGGAGAGACGTGGAGGGGGAAAGGGTGGGCATGATTGGTCTTAGATTGTTTAAAAAATGGCCTGTGAGGGGAGCAGTGCACTGGAGATTCATGAAGTCTGCGAAGCAGGTAGGCTGTCGGTTTGGCCATCTCATTCATTGTAGGTTGTGTTGAGATAAAAGGGAAGTGCAGAGGGAAGAACCGGTGGAGCCATGAAGGGAAAGAAATGCATGTTATATTAAAGCTGGGGGCAGAATTCCTTTTAGAGGACTTTTGTTGTTATTGTCAGCAAAAGCACTTGCCTGGCACTCAATTCTGAAAAGCTGGGTCCCAGGATCTGGTTCAGAGAGCAAACCATGACACAAAGAAAGCAAAATTCCTTTTTGAGTTTGGGCTGGTTGCACAAGAGTGGGGGGTAAAGGGATCCCGGGGATCTGAAAAGAAAGGGGAAAATTAAGATGGATGGGAGAGAAAGTTCCATAACCGTCAGCCAGTGGACATTATACCCTGTCCTTGTTTTACAGGGAAGGAGTCCCATAGCTTTCAAATGAAAGAGCCAGGATTTAAACACAGAAATTCAAAAGCCTGGAAAAAAAAAACAACAAAAAAAAGACCAGAACCAAACAAAAGCCTGGTGCTCCCTCTCTCCACCTGCAGCCCCACCCCAGGCAGCATGGAGGCAGTTAGTTGGTCATTCACAAACCCTCTGATCTCCATCTATGGAAAGACTTTGTGGTGAAGGCCACCTCAGTCATGAACTCAGATGCTGGGTGCTCTGGCAGGAAGCTCTACTATGACCTTGGGGAACAGGCAGTTTCCTCTGGTTAGTGCTGTGGGTGATGGTTCCACCTCCTTCCCCAAGCAAGCTGGTAAACAGCCTTAGCCCCACCTTCCACCCCCAGGTCTCCAGCAGCCCGGCTTCTGTTACTCGGGCAACTGATAAGTAGGGGGCTGGTGTCTGGGCCCCTATAGAATAAGTACCAATCTGAATATGGTTTCCTTTGGGTTTTGTTCTTCCTTGAATATTACCAAAAGAAAAAATAATGAGGAAAGCAAAAGCAAAACAAAGCGGTTTTTAATTTCACGGCTCCATTCGCCCTGGGAACCTGATGCTCATGATTTCCCACGTATTTACACCTTGGTTGCTGTTGAGACCTCCCACCTCTCATGTGGTCCATCGGGTGCTGAGTATTATACCTTCAGCTTCCTCTCAGCAGCAAGCACACTAGGGAGTTCTGTTGTGTGCACCACTGTATATGTGATGTAATATTAGTTCACATACTCCACTTATTCAGAGCATTTTCACAACTGGTCTCCCCTGGTTTTCACAAGAAGCCTCCAGGTTACGTTGGGTGTGGAAAGTCCTCTGAGAGCTGAGATGGTGCCTCCTTCGATCGGAGTTCAGGTTTGCATGGCTTAACCTGCAGCACCCAGCAGCTTGTCTGGGACTCAGGAGATGCTCAGCAAAGGACAGCTGCAGAAGAGGGGTTAGAGTGACAGGTAAAGCAAGCTGAGAAGAGAAGAAGTAATGAAGTAGGCTGTGGCCCTTCTCAGTTCTTCATCAGGTCCGGAGAGGGCACCCGCTGAGGCTGAGGCTAACCCTTACCCTTGAGATGGTATCTGATTTCAAGGGTGCAGGCTCCCTCAGGGCACCCACTTTGAATGGCTCTGTTCGGTAGAGTCCGGTTTTGGAACAGGTGTCAATTTGTTACATATAGTTAAACAGACCCATGAGCACCTATGTGAGTGTTTGTGTGCGTCCGTACACACATCTATGTACATCATCTCTTTAAGTATGATCAAGACTTAAGATGGAATGATTTTCTCTGCAGGAGCCAATGGGAAGAGAAGAGAGCCATCTCTGAGACCCAGATGGGAGCCCATGGTTGTGAGGGTAATGTTAGTCCTGCCCCCCAGGCTCTCTACCCAACCACCTTTCTCTCTTCCTTCCAGGTCCCTGCCCACTGTGACCTTCCCCCGCTCTTCCTCCCTTTCTTCACATGTTTGTCTTTCAAAGCCTTTCATCATTTCCTCACGATGGCCACGACCACAGTTGTTCAACTCCTTCCTGGGCTGGGCAGGGATAGAGGGGGTTGAAACATGGGGTCATGGAAGCCATACCTTGCTGGGCTTTGTTATTTGGGTGAATGTGGTCAGGACAGCTGGGTGTTGGTGTCATTAATCAGTCAGTGAACAAATATTTATCATTTCCATGTTCTAGGGCTGTGCTAAGTACTCACTGTTCTCTGTTGTCTCTGCTCATTAAGTGAATAAAGGGGAAACAATAGAAGATGGTTCTTCATCAGATCCCTTCATTGGGCTGAAGACAGGAGTTTGGACAGAGCCATCTAGGGCTCTGATCCTGACAGCCACTAACTAGTTGCAACAAGACTTCACCACCACCCCGACACACCCCTACACCCCACCCCTGCCCCTGCCAGGGAGGCCAGGGACTGGAAGGCTCTCATTCTCAAGGTGGGGATTTTCCACTGTGCCAGCAAAGGTGCCAGAGCCTGACAGGGACAGCCTGGGGCATAGGAATGCCTCGGATACAGTCTTTTCCAACTTGACCTTCTATAATTCTAAGTTATTTCTGTCAATAAGTGGCCAGAATATGGTGGTTAATAAGACAAATGGAATTCAAGCAGGCAATAAAAATATTTCACTGCAATTCAGGCAAGGAGAAGAGAGTTTTGATTCAAATTAGTCAATTAAAACTCATGTGGGAGAGGCTTGGCTGGCTCAGTTGGTGGAGCATCTGATTCTTGATCTTGGGGTTGTGAGTTCAAGCCCCACGCTGGGTGTAGAGATTACTTACAAATAAAAAAATCTTAAAAAAAATAAAATTCATGTGGACGGTACCTTGGTAAAAGATAGAGGTTACCATTCAAAAAATCAAAACAGTGATAGAAGATGCACAATATTCTGAGAAAGGTATAGGACTAAGAAGACTTTGTTACCGTAAGAAGGATTCAGCTTATTAATGAAGGGTTCATCTAGAATGTTCTTGGAATTATTGTGCAAGCCTTGTTTCCCCATCCAGAGTCTCAGACCAAACCCTGATTCTGAAATGTCAGTTACTGCAGTCATGGGAGTGAGATGGTTTATAAGTTTCCCTTGGTCGGATGAGAAACACATGTAGTTCAAATTGTACAAAGAAATTGTACAAAGACGCAGGGTGACAATAAAGGCATGAATACAGGATCAATACCTTGATAAACTGTGTTCATTCAGGTAGAGTAATTTGTCTTTGCGATGCTGCTTTGGTTGTACTGTGTCACCTTACCACATTTAGCAGGCTGGAATATTTGATTTACAAGACTTGTCTACCTGTTTGAAATATTTTGCTTATTAGATTTGTAAGTCTTCCCTGCCAGAAGTTGGAAGCATTGGAGAAAATCAGGTATTTAACATTTCTAATTGTAGGTAGAGATGTCTAATAATCTTTGATGATTTACAAAGCCCTCCCTGATCTTTGAGTCCCCTTCTTTCCTCCTACAATGATGGATGGTGGGTTCATTTCCCTAGCGTGACAGGACTATATGTCTGCCTTACGTCTGGAGGTATCACTTACATCTCCATACTTCCAAGACCTGTGACACTTATTATGATGAGGCTCTGTCCCATATAGGAAACAATAAATGACAAAAACCCTCATACATAGTTGGAATTCCTCAGCAAGGAAGGTAGGGAATTTGGGGAACAATGAGAAGACTGGCCTACTCTAATCACACAGGCTATCTGTCTGAGAGCACTATGGAAGTAGGAACCTGGAGATAAGGCTCTCATTTGAGTGTGAATGAAAGGTGAACTCTACCTGCTTTGTGAGTTTGGGCAAGTTTCTGAACATCTCTGAGCCTGTTTCTTCATCTATAAAGCAGGGATAGTAATACCTAGCTCAAAGGATTATTGGTAAAACTGATTTAAAGTAATGTTTATAAAATGCTTAGCACAGTGCCTGCACATATGAAGAGTTCAATCCGTGAGCCTTGTCTGTTCCTATTATATGACTGGCCAAGGAGAACTAGGAAATTCCTAAGTGTAATCAAGGGGTTAGGACTGTAATTCAGTTCAACAAATATGTGTTGACCACACGTTAATGTTGTAATCATACTGCTGGGAATTTATTCATATTTGATTTTTTAAATTTTTTTTAACATTTATTTACTATTATTGGGAGACAGGGAGAGACAGAGCATGAGCATGGGTGGGCCAGAGAGAGGAGGAGATACAGAATCTGAAGCAGGCTCCAGACTCTGAGCTGTCAGCACAGAGCCCAACGCAGGGCTTGAACTCACAAACTGTGAGATCATGACCTGAACCAGAGTGGGATGCTCAACCGATTGAGCCACCCAGGCGCCCCTAGAAAGGTTTTGTAAAAAGTAAGTAGACATTGTTAAGTGAAAGAAGTCAATCTTAAAAGTCTACCTACTGCATGATTTCCATTCTATGGAATTCTGGAAAAGGCAAAACTATGAACACAATAAAAGGACCAGGGGTTTCCAGGGGTTTCACGGGAGGGAAGGAGGGATGAGTAAGTCGGTGGAGCACAGGCTTGGGAGCGGGGTTTAGGGCAGTGAAACCATTGCATATGATACTGTAATGATGAATACATGTTACTGTGCATTTGCCCAAACCCACAGAAAGTATGGGACAAAGAGTGAACACTGATGTAAACTATAGACCTCACTTAATAATAGTGTATCAATATTGCCTTATCAATTCTAACAAATGTACCACACAAATACAAGATGTTAATAATAGGGAAAATTGTGAGGGTGAAGGTGAGGGAATATGCTCTGCACTGTACTTTCCTTTAGATTTTCGTGTACCTGACATTGCTCTAAAACTTAGTGTATTATATTTTTTAAGCAAATAGAATTTTCCAAATTCATTTTATCTCCCAGTCCTAGTTCCTGGAGATTATGAGACTTTATTTTACCAGCCAAAATGCAAGTTTCTTCTTCATGTTTCTAGACCGCTATGTGTTTCTCTTCATCCCAGTACCTCTGCATTATATTTTCCCCAGAGGAATGTAAACTCTGTGAGGGCAGGGACCATGCCTAAGTCAGCTTTGGGAGATCCTGTCAGTTTTCTGCTCAGACCTCCCAATGGCTCCCCATTCCAACTGCTTTACATATATTAACTCATTTAATCCTTAGAACAACAATCCTTAGGAAGTCGGTGCCCTTCTTACTCCCATCAGATAATAAGAAAACAGAATCAGAGAGGTGAAGAAGCTTGGGCAATTGAACAAAGCTGGTAACTGGCAGATCTGGGATACCAACCCAAGGTAGTCGGACTTCAGAGTTTGCAGAAAAAGTACCAGAAAACTCCCAATTTTTTTATGCTGTAGGTCACACACATTTTTGGGTTTGTGTAATGATTTTAGGGTGCCTCAATTATGTCTTTTTAAAAATGTTTACTTTTTTTTGAGAGAGAGAGAGAGAGAGAGAGAGAGCACAAGGAGGGGAGGGGCAGAGAGAGAGGGGGACAGAGGATCTGAATTGGGCTTTGCCCTGACAGAAGAGAGACCGATGTGGGGCTTGAACTCACACACCATGATATCATGATCTGAGCTGAAGTCGGACGCTTAACTGAGTCACCCAGGCGCCCCTCAGTTATGTCTTTTTAAAAATGCAACAATAGAATGGGAGAAAAAAGGAGAACTATCTTGCAAAGAGTAGGAGTGGTATTGTCCTGTGAAACTTCTGTAGTTTTTGTATATTACATGCGTGTGTATTTGTGTTGGAAGCCATGTAAAATGTATTTAGAAAGCTCACTGCCTTAATCTGTCAAGAGAGCCATTACCTAAGGTAGCAAGAGGTGCTCCCGGCTCCTGCCAGCCACACCGGGCTCCTGCCTCCTTACTCTGAGAGCACGTTGGCTTTGTTCTGTGCATGTGCTGGCTTTGCCTCCGCAGCTCTTGCCCTCCTCAAACCCAGTGATGGCCAGAGGCAGAAAAACACCATCCCTTCTAGGGAAACCCATACCAGACATCCCCAGCAGATCACTCCTCGACTAGAACAGATAATGTCCTTACCAGCCAGAGCTGGGTCACATGCCCACTATAAACGAGGCTCAAGAAAGGAGACTGGGGCTACGATGCTCAGATTCCACCCATGTGATACAACTCTGGCCAAAGGCTGCCAGCAAAGTAAAAGGCAGAATGGGTGTTAAGCAACCTCAGTAGAACCCAGGGGAACAAAACGTTTCAAGTGATTTTCTGTCTCCGTAGAGATGGAAGTTTAGGGCAGACTACCCTTCGACTCATTCATTCATTTATTCACTCAAGTATTTACTGATTACGTCATGTGTGCCTACACTGTTACCAGGCCCTGGGGACACAGAGTTAGGCAAAAGAGACACAGCTGATGCCTCTTGGGGAAAACTCTAGAAAAGGAAAGTGTAGTTGAGCAATCTCAAGGTTATCCAAATATAGAGCACAAACTCCTGTCTAAAAGGGAGAGATTTGAGACCTTCGGCTTCAGAAGCTCTTTGTTGTAATATAAAAGGTCATCTTTGTTTCCATTATTCAGATGTTTAACCCACTGCTTCAAACCCATATGTCCCTCTAACTATGCCACAATTAACTTTCCTACAGTTATCCGTACCTTCTCATTCTCAACTGGCTTATACCTCCATTTATGTCACCCTACGGTCCTGATGAGTATTTTTTAAAGTCTCTTAAAATTAAACTCCGGGCACATGGGTGGCTTAGTCATTGAGCATCTGACTTCAGCTCAGGTCATGATCTCAGAGTTCGTGAGTTCGAGCCCCATGTCGGGTGAGCTTGAGCCCCGAATCAGGTGAACACGAGCCCCCTTTCAGGTAAAAACACGAGTCCCACTTCAGGTGAGCCCCATTTCTATCTATCTCTTTCTGCCCTTCACTCACTTGTGCCCTCTCTCTCTCTCTAAGAAAAATGAAACATATAGAAACATATAGAAAAATGCATAGAACTGGACAATACAAAGAATGATCACACAGTAAACACATTTATGTATCTGCCACTATGTTAAGAATGAGGACATTCCAGCACCC
This sequence comes from Panthera tigris, assembly GCF_018350195.1. NCBI lineage: Eukaryota > Metazoa > Chordata > Mammalia > Carnivora > Felidae > Panthera > Panthera tigris. The sequence continues at coordinate 94,147,487 of NC_056667.1, read as the reverse complement.
AGAAGCCCTATGGTATCCTTCCAGTCATTATTTCCTCCTTCCTCCATAAATCTGCCATCATCCTGGCTTTTCATACTATATATATTAGTTTTGCTTGTTTTTAACTTTATATATTGATGGAACCTTACATTATGTGCTCTTTCATGTCTGGTTCTTTGGCCCAACATCACATTTGTGTGACTAGCCATGGTGTGTGCCACAGTGGTTTATTGATGTTTTTCACTGCTGCATAGTACTCCATTGTAAGAATATGCCACAGTCCATCCATTTCACTGTTTATGGACACTTGAGATTATTTCCAGTGTGAGGCTATTTCAAGTAGGCTTTCCATGAATATTTGTGTATGCTTTTTAGTTGTACATGTGCACATATTTCTTTGCCTGTTTTTAAAGGGAGGAAGTGATTTGGTCTGGACCGCCATAAAATAGGTTGAGAAAATTAAGGCACGACAATATTCAACCGACTGGACACGTTGATCATGAACAACTGTTGTACTTACACAGAGATGCATAAGACACCAGCCAAGAGGAGATACTTGGGGAGGAGGTGTCCTTGCGTGTGGGAACACACAGAGAATAGGGAACAGAAACAGACTGTGTAATTAAGTACAAAATTGCATATGCCCAGAGTAGAGGCCAACTTTTAAAACCTCCTGGCAAAGACTAGACAGTTTAATACCAGGGCTGGATTCTCCACTCCTGCTCACCCACCCTGTCTGCGACAGGAGAGGTACCTGGAGGCCATGCGTGGGTGACAGAAAGGAGGTGTAGGTCTGAGCGTCCTTTCTATAGAGCCCAGACATATTTCTGCCAGTGTCTTCTGCCTTGTGCCTCTCACAAGTGAAACTGAGGCTAAAACCTCTTTGAATGCAGAAACTTCAGATAGACTTTGCACATGCCCCACCCTTCCCAGCCTACAGGTGCGGGTCTGGGAGGAAGAGGAGAGCCAGGCAGGTGGCCCAGAAGCAAGTGGGGCTTATCAAAGATGCAAATTTTCATGTCTGACAACTGAAGCTTGAAGTCTCTGCGTGTTCGTTCGGAATTCAATGAGTAGGAGAAGGGCGGAGGAGGCGCTGAAAGGCTCTATGGGGATTTCGGATTAGACCAGGAGTGTGGATAGCTGCAGCTGACATCACCATCACCACCATCATCATCACCATCACCATCACCATCCCTTACATTTGTATCACATGATAGTCTACAAAGAGCTTTCTGTTCCTTAGCGTTCACATGTCTGTGGGCTGGCGGGGCAGGGTTTACTCCCACTTTGCTGAGCTGCCCAAGCACACTCGGGACGCAAGTCAGGGTCAGATCCCTAAGGGTTCCTCCAGTCCCTCCTCGGGAGCCCGAAGGGCTGTCGTTGGCTCGTTGGTTCTTAGGGAAGTGAAATAGGGAAAAGAGCGAGGGACACGTGCCCTATGGGTGCAAGGACAGAGAAAGCATAGGACACAGAAGGAAATGGCCAGAGGCTACAGCAGTTGCGGGGTGGGGAGAGATGGAAGGGTGGAAGGTGTGCCGACTCTGAGATAAGTGGAGCCACCTGGAAAGGGCCCCGGTGCCCACAGGGCACTCCCAGCCGGTGCCGAGAAGGTAGGGCGTGACCGCGTCGCACTCGCGCGTTTGGGGACTGCGGGCTCGGGCAAGTCGAGCTTCCCGGGGCGCCCCACGGAGGGTGGGAGCGCGGTGGCACCGCCCCCTCCCGGACGCGCGTCGAGCGCCCTCTGTCACCCCACGCCGCTCCGCCGGGGGCGCGGGGGGGGGGGGGGTGCCCAGGGCAGAGGCGGCCCGCCCAGGTGCGCCGGGGTTTGGCCCGCCGTCCGGAAGGTGCGCCGCCCGGTTCCGGGCCTGTGCCCTCGGCCTCCCCCCCCACCCCCCCTCGTGAAAGCGAAAGTGCCGGGTCCGCGAAGGGCGAGCTCCGGGGGCGGGGCCGGCGCGGACCCGGGACGGGCGCCGGGCACTCGCCGGGCCATGGATGGGCTCGGCCACCGCCTTCGAGCCAGCCTGAGACTGAAGCGCCGCAGCGGGGGTTAGTGCGGGGCCGGGGCGCGGGGGCGGGGAAGCCGGGGGCCGGGCCTCGAGGCTGGCGGGGCGGGGGCCGGGGGAGAGGGTGGCGGGGGGAGGTTCGACAGGGGGGCGAGTGAGGGCCACTAGGAGCGCAGGCCTGGCGCCAGGTGAGCCGGAGAGGGGGCGCAGGTGGAGGGGACGTGGCGAGGTGGCGCCGGGGTCGGAGATCGGAGGGGCGCCCAGGCCCGCGGGGGCGAGGGGGAGGCGGCGGGCCGAAGGAAGCCGTTGTGGGGCCCCGGGGCCACGTGTCCTCCCAGCCAGGAAGCTTGTGGTGCAACCGCAGTGTGCTTGAGGCGCCCTCCTGGAACCCCAGCCCCGCCCCGCCCGCTGCGCTCCTCGGAAACTCCGCTCCCCCGACGTGACCGCCCCCACCTGAGGGCGGCGGGGCCCCGGGGAGTGTGGCCCCCGGCAGACCTGGGAGAGCGCCTGCTCTGCGGGGCCTTAGAGCCTGCGAACCAGACAGGGCATGCCTGCCCTGGCCGCTGACACCCCCACCCCCAGGTGAGGGGGAAAGAATTCCTCCCGTCCAGGGTTGTGGGGACTCCAGTAGAAGTCACTTCCTTTCTTCCTAGCAGGGGCGCTGGGCTTTGCAAGAACACAATTGGGAATTCATTCATGTTTTCATTCATTCAACAAACATTTATTTCGGCTTGCCGGTAGCCAGTCCTGAAGTGTCCTTTAGATACTTTGCCCAGAGGTCGCACCTTCTGAGGAGAAAGGAGTCGGTTGGAAGGTAAATCGGGTCACTCCCAGACAGCCTTCTAACATTGGCAGTTGAAAAGTCCCCTTCCTACGCCAGGCCCCCGAATTGGGCAGATCTGGGGTGAGACACAGGTGCTCCTTCTGCCATCCCTCCTGCCACCCTCCGCCCCCCCCCCCCCAACTCCCAGACTATTTCAGAGACCGGAATGGGGGCAGGGCTCTGGACGGCAAGGGTTGGCACAGAGTTCGGCCATTCTGACCTCGCTGGTGTCCTCCTTTCTCTGGAGAGTACTGGCCTGGGCTTTCCTGGACTCCCTCAACCCTCAGAAGGCAGAGGTTGTGTGAATGGCAGAGCTCTGCTTTTGGCAGCCCAGAGGAGACATTCCAATTGTTCCCACCCCAGCCCCCAAAGTGGGCTGATCATGGTGTCTGGGCATCAAGGAGGAGCCGTGAGGTGAGCAGCCGGTGTTCGCTGTCCTGAGCTTGGCCACCTGTCGGGCCAGGAGAGTGTGCTCTCTTCGTCTTCCATGCCATCCTTCACCTTTCTGGGGAGTTCCCGCATCTTCTTTTCCCTTTTGGCCTCAGGGCAGTTGTGTGGTAAGAGGTGTGTGTGTGCGTGTGTTTATGTGTGTGCACGTACACGCATGTGTAAATCATCCTGGTGGGAAGAAGTGGCAGTGGTGGTGGTCCTGAGTGGAGAGCAGCTGAGCTAGAAAAGGAAGAGCCAGCCTTCTACATCAAAGTTCTAAAAAGTCCCCTTACCTATAGTCTAGCTGGTTTTGTGACTTTAGTCAGGTGGCCGTGGGAGGGGCTTCCTGGTGGAGGAACAAGTGTAACCAGACTCTCGACTTCCCTAGAAGGGGTGGCTCCCTCCTCAACTAAAAAACTCAGGACTGTGATTGCACTCCAGGGCACCAGGGATTAAATGAGATGACCTATATTAATAGGATGAATGTTTTCTTTTTTTTTTTTTAATTTTTTACATTTATTTATTTATTTATTTTTGAGAGACAGAGAGAGACAGGGTGCAAGCGGGGGAGGGGCAGAGAGAGAGGGAGACACAGAATCCGAAGCAGGCTCCAGGCTCTGAGCTGTCAGCACAGAGCCCGATGCGGGGCTCAAACTCACAGACCTCGAGATCATGACCCGAACCGAAGTCGGACACTCAACCGACTGAGTCACCCAGGCACCCCTAGGATGAATGTTTTCTGTTCAGCTTTTCTCTTCTGTTGATAAACCTCTTTGAAAGGGAGAAGAAAGCAATCCTTTTCTGGATTTCTTGGGCTTCAGCCCAAAAGTCTGGTAATCTCTTTTGTTTGATTTTTTGAGTTTTGCTGTTCTCCTGGCTCTGCTGATAAAGCAGGAGGAAATGGGCTGAAAATGCAACCCAAAGGGTTCAGGGAAAGGCATAATTTCCTGAGGTTCTGGAATGGTCAGTGAAAAGATTTGGGTTCTCAAAGACCTTTGCAAATAGGGGGCAGCCCACATTTGTGGAATGTTTGGTGTGTACTATATCTAAAAGGCAGGAGCATAGACATGGGACTCTCATAATTCCTACCCACCCCCCCCCCGATTCTGTTAATAGTTCCTGAATAGCCCCTGACTTGTTCTGTGACTCAGTTTCCCCATCTGTATGAGGAAGATGCTTGTTCCTCAGGTGGTGAGGGTTGTGCAACAAGTCTGTGCAGGTTGTAAGGCGTGGTGACAGTTCTGAGTATTCTGGGTCATTGTCCTCACCATGACAGAATCTGTCACATCCTTACTTGTGGGTTCTCCCCGCGAGTCGTGTCTGGGGCCCCTGAGTCCTGGCTTTTACTAGTCCCACAAAAGCCAATCTGGAGCTCTTAAGAAGAAGGCAGCCATCTCCCCCTTTCAAGCAACGCACTTTCCTCCAGCGGGCTGCTAATTCTTTGCTGGAGTGGCAAACACTGATACCAAACGCTTTTGCTTCCTGGCCCCTTTTAGAGTCAGCTTTCTGACAAAGTCCTCTCTGACCCTGGGCATTTACTCATTCATAGGTGACTTATTGTTATTTTTCTCTCTTCCCCAGCCTCCTGGCTCTAGATACCACTAGAGCCCAAGGGTCTCTGCTTTTAGCTTGGTCAGAACTATTGACCTGGCTCAACGGGGGAAAAAAGCCTGAGCAGGAGTGGGGGTAGGGCAGAGATCACCCAGTTGCTTTCTATTGTCACCGAATGCCCCTCAAGCTGCTGAGGCTACCAGTCCGTCCCCTACTGTAGGCCAGGGAGACTGTCCTGAGTCAGTGCTTCCTATTTGGGAAGTGGGATCCTTTGCTGGAGCCCTGGAACGGTTCCCGTGAGAGAAGTCAGACTTCGGATATATTGCAGGGGTGGAGGGGGGGAGGTGCGGTGAGAGATGCATCGCTGTAGATCATCCTGAAGTATCAGGAACTCTCCAGCTCAGAGATGGATTTATTCTCTATTTTACCTCCAGGAGAGGAGGCTTTTACGTTCGTATCAATTTCCAGAACTCTCTCATGCTAGAACGGTTTTTTTCCATTTAGAGAATTAATGGACTGAGTCTATTTATCTTAATCAAGGGAGGCAGTGGTATGCTGGCTGTGGGGAATATTTGGTCCTATCCTCTTGCTTGCAGTCCTGAAGTCCTGGAAACTCCTGAATGCAGCATGGGGCCTTGCAGGGGTTTGGGGCGGTAGTGGGCCAAGTTGAGATGTGAAAGGTCAGGAGTCAAAGTTATGGGGATATAAGATCCCTGTCCTGGGGCTGGTGAAGTTCCAGTGCCCACAGTCTGATGCTCTTAGGCATTCTTCACTGTCCCGAAGTTGTAAATAAACCCGTTGCACAATCCGCAGCCCAGAATTCACAGCCCTTAGCCCAGAAAGCAGCTGGGCCTTGGAGGTGTTTGCTCACGACCTTTTCTCTCGCCACACCCTGGGGCTCTTGGGAGGAGCTGAGGTCTGAGCTGCAGTGCCAGGATGCTGCCTCTGTTGGTGCGGGCCTTCTGCTGCCTTCCTGGGTCCCGTCACATCCTTCTTGCTCAGCCATTGCGTGCTCAGCATGGAAACTGCCGTCCCCTGTTTGGAAGGCAGCACATGGCTTGGCTTCACGGAGTTGTGGTTGGAGACTGAAGCGGCCCCTCTCTCAGACTCTCTGTAGCCGGTCTGTAGGAGGAAAGGGAAGCACTCCAATGCCCTGCAGGTTCGAGAAGATGGAAGGACAAGTGGTAGGCACGATGCTCAGGCTGTTCCGCAACCGGCTGCCCCGACTCCGAGCAGGTCTGGACTGGATTACCCACTTCCTGTTTTCTAGGGTGACCCTCTTGGATGGGGCTGTTTCTTCCTTGAAATGCTTCTTCCTTTTCTTACATGTAGAATCTTTATAGTTTGACCTCCACCTGGTCCCCCGTGTGACTAGACCAGAATACTTCCCCTACTGGATTTTAGAGCTGGTCATGCCCCCCCATGGGGGGGTTTGTGTGGTCACAGGCACGTGGCTCTGGGACCCGTTCTGCTTTGGATACATGTCCGCTCAGGGCTTACTCTTTCAGGTACTGGCCTGGGCACCTGTGGGTGGGCACAGTCTCTGCCTCTGGGGCGTAGGGCCTCCCAAGTGGCTCCCCAGTCCCTTTCCTTGGCGTCCAAATCAGTGGCTTCTGTCCCCCTCTTGGCTCCCTGGGTTTTCAAATCTCCCAGGGCAGGCACGGAAACTGCCCAGTTGGTTCTGACCCTGTTGCAGGCCCTGAGGAGCGGGGAAGCCTCCGGGGACCTTAGCGTTGGCCTGGCGGCCCCGAGGTGCACAACTTGCCGGGAGCCACACAGGCTCCACCTGGGGCATGGGCTGCGGAGATACCAAGTGGGGTCTGGTGTCTTGGTTTCAGGAAGTCGCCAGGACAACCTGAGGGAAGCTGTGAAGGAACCAGAAAGGGCCCCGGAGCACTGTCTGTCCACCTTTGCTGGAGGGCAGCACTTCTTTGAATACCTCTTCGTGGTTTCCCTCAAAAAAAAGAGTTCAGGGCATGACTATGAGCCCACCATCACCTACCAGTTTCCCAAGGTAAGGACTGAAGGAGGGGGCAGGGGGAGCCCGGGTTTGGGTGTTTGAGAGGGGGGCGGTGCCAGGGCTCAGGTCGAGAGCCGCCTTGCGCTCCTCTGCTCCTGTTTCCTTCAGGCCCAGCCCTGTTTCCTGTTATCACCCACAGAATCTAGGTCTGGCTTCTTTGTGAGGAACTGACCTGGGCTCCCTGGCCAGGAGACCAGGCTGGTTCTTCTGCCCCTTTTGGGGCCTCCTAGTTCTTCCAAATTCCATCCTTAGTCATCCTTCTCTGTAGAGAAGCTTACCTTCTGCCAGACCTCCTTGCGGGCATCCCCTCCCTGGGGTGGGTGGGAAGGAGAGGGTGGGGCGGGCACACAGCTGGTGGGCAGGCTCAGCCTGTGGCCACAGCCCAAACACCAGGCTCCTTCATGTCTGCTCCCGCACTGCAGTCAGGGGCGGGCGTAGGGCATCCTCACTGACCCTGCCGGCCTGGTAACTGAGCTGGCCACCTGTCCTCTCTAATGTGGCTCTCTCATGTGGCCCCTCCAGGAGGCCAGGCAGCCTCTGGGCCTTTCTATACCAAGTGAGGCCCTGGCCCCCTTCCTGCCTATGTGGGTCCTTAGGATACTGATGTCTAACTCAGGCTCGTGTAGACTCAGCCGTGGGGCTGGTCAGACCCTGAATGAAGTCCCTGTGCAGAGTGACAGGCAGAGGCACGTTGAGCCCCCATGCCAGCAGGAAAGCTTATTCTCAAACTGCTTTAGAGCCTCAAGAGCAGCCTGCCAGCCCTCAAGCCCTCTCCTCCTGCCCCTGCCCCCACAATTCACTGGGCTTTTCCCCTGTTTCCTATAGCGAGAGAACCTGCTCCGGGGCCAGCAGGAGGAGGAGGAACGGCTGCTCAGTGCCATCCCCTTGTTCTGCTTCCCAGATGGGAATGAGTGGGCACCGCTCACTGAGTACCCCAGGTAATTGCCCGGGCCTGGGACAGAGGAACCTGGGACTGGGGGAGAAGGGACAAGTGTGAGCCATGTGGGTCCTGTGGCTCCCTCACTTGGTGTGGATGCCAGTTCTCACCAGCTTCTCTCCTGATGGGGAGGGGCTGTAGTCAATCCATTTATAAACATCTCTCCTGGAGTCCCCCAAGGCCAGGGATCTTAGCCAACTCGGTCAACCGGCCTGTCACCTCTGTCCAGAGAAGGGCGAGGTTCTCTCACCTGTCCTGGGAATGACAGTCGCCATGTTTTGGCTGCTTCTGGAAGAAGCTGGACTCAGCAGAAGGCCTTTGGCTTCAATGAAGACAATGTGGCAAAGTCCCTTTCAGCATCAGCCCTGGTTTTTGGCTGCCCGAGTTCGCATTTTGGCTTTACCACTTTTGAGTCGAATGACCTTGGATAAGAACCACCTTTGCGGCCTCAGTTCCTTTGTCTTTCAAGTGGGGATCGTAATTGAACCTACCTCAAAGGGTTGTTTTGACAATTAAACGAGGTGGTGCGTTTAGAGCTGGGAGCCAGTAAGCACGTAATAAATTACTGGTGTTATTATTACCCTCAGGATTAATCAGCAGCTCCCCTCTGCCCCCCTGACCCTGCTCAGCATCTCTCTGAGGCTGCCGCCTTCCTGTTTTAGGGTCTAGTGGGCAAATGCAAACCATGTGTGTGCTCTTCTTCAGGGAGACCTTTTCCTTCGTTCTGACCAACGTGGATGGGAGCAGGAAGATTGGATACTGCAGGCGCCTCTTGGTCTGTGCTGCTCAGAACTGCCCCCTCCTCTCTGCAGCCCGCTCGGCTCCACAGCTGGGCTTGCTCAAGCTTCAGCTGCAAAAGCCAAGGCTCCTTGGCAGTGGTGGTTGCGGGGAGCGCACGGCCCAGCACCTGCTGCCATGTTAGTGCCCTCTGCAACCCTGCAGGAACGGGGACACTTGCCCCTCCTTGCCCACCCAGGGGACCTTTGCTGGCCATGCTTTGGTCTCTTCTCTCCCCAAGCTTCTGACATCTCCCTGTGTGGGAGGCTCCTGCCTAATCCCTTCTCCACCTTCTGTACCCAGTCCTGGCCTCCTTGGCCCCCAGAGCCTCCCAGAGCATAGACTGGGGCTGGACGATGATTCTTGGGTCTCAAGAGGATTCTCCAAGTCACTTTTACAGTGCTGTCCTCCCTCGCCATTCCCTCATCTCTACAGCACACTTGCTCCCTTTCTCTGCGGGCCCCACATGGTGCTGGTGCTGACGGTGGCAGGGCTTGGCCCCCTCAAGGCCATCTTCTTTTGACTGTGGTGGCTGTTCTGGCCTCCCTGCTGCCTGCGCCATGAACAGAAGCTCTGCACAGCCAGGGGCTTCTCCGTCTGGCCCGCCTTTCCCCATGAGTCCCCTAGTCCCAGCCACCAGCCGTGTGCCCAGTCAGCCCCAGTTGGGAGAAGCCCTGGGGAGGCTGCGGAACTGAAGGAGCCTGTCTGTCCCTCCCCAGCCCGCCGGCCGTGGCCCTCGCCTTCCCAAGGTTTACTGCATCATCAGCTGCATCGGCTGCTTCGGCCTGTTCTCCAAGGTAGAGGTGCAGCGGGATTCCTTGGGGCCTGTTTGACCTGTTCAGCCTCCAGGTCGGCCTGGCCGCCTGACCTGTCTGTGCTCCCTGGGCCCTCAGTGGACTTCTTTTCTCACAGCCGGGGTCGATCCTAGGCACACTTGGGGAAATTGAGGCAGAGAGGAGCTTGGGCTCAAGAAAACTGGGACTTTCTCCCCTGCAGAGAGCCCACGCTCCCCCTCTGGTCAGGTAAGAAAGCAGCTGGAGCAAGACAGCAGGGAAAGCCCCAGGTTAGGGGGCGGGAGTTTCCCGTTTCCTCATCTGTCAAGGGCGTGCAGTGATGGCTCACCTCCCTGGCACGAGGCTCGAATGAAGCGACATGAGAAATGCAGAACACTGAACAAGGGTGAAGACGGCTGCTCTACAGGGGGGCCCCGAGACTCCCCGTGAGCCCTCTGAGGGGGGAGGTCCCTAGGGCTTCTGGAGCTAACTGCAGGGCCTGTGCACCTGAGTCAGGCCTCAGAACAGACAGGCATGTCTTGGTGGCCACGAAAGAGCTTCAATGTGCTCTGCCCCCAGCAGGATCTTCAGAGGGTGAGGGCAGGACGCTGTGAGCCTTTGCTTGGTGGGGTGTTCATCTGGGCTGGGTTCTCGGGGATGCAGTCTGGCCCTGGCCCTGGCGAGTCTCCAGTGGAAGTCGGAGGGCAGAGTAACACCCAAGAGGCCCAGGGTTCTAGGCTCCCACTGCACCCAGCATGCCAGCGTGACGAGACATGGTACCGCTGTGTGCGGTGGTTGGCTCTGGGATGACTGCCGGGGGGAAGGCGGTTACGTGGTGCCAGGAAAAGGGAGGAACGGACTGATAGGGAGAGGGTGAAAGGAAGAAGGCTACAGGCCTCCTGCAGGAGAGAAACAGCAGACTGGGCTCTGCCGGGGAAGAGAGGGAAGCCTAGAAGGTCCACGGGGATTGGCTGGATCAGTGCAGGGCGGGAAGATGCACGCACGGGGTTCTCTGCCACTTCCCGGTGGCATCCTTCTGAGCCGTTTCCTTGCAGATCCTGGATGAGGTGGAGAAGAGGCACCAGATCTCCGTGGCCGTCATTTACCCGTTCATGCAGGGCCTCCGAGAGGCGGCCTTCCCTGCCCCCGGGAAGACTGTCACCCTCAAGAGCTTCATCCCCGACTCGGGCACTGAGGTGGGTTACGGAGTGCGTGAGCCCCAGCTTCGGTGGTACCGCTGTCACAGCTATGCCATCCCCCGCCCTGGTTAACACACCCAGACTGAGCCAGGCCGGGACCGGGGCCTGACTAGAAGGATTGACAGAGCTGAAAATCAAGCCCAATCGCTTCTCGGCCTTTTGGCTAAGATCAAGTGTGAAAATCAAGCCCATGTTTTCTGACCCTCCCAACCTGATGCTCCCAGGGACCTACTTACTGTTCGAGCCACCAAGACTTGTATCTATAATAAAAAAAAAACATGTAAGCTAAGGTTCCTGGTGCTAGAATGGACTGTGCCCCCAGCCCCAAACGGCCATTTCTCCCCATTACCACCCTTATCTTCCCATGTGTGTGTCCAGTATCACTCCCTCATGGCCTCCCATCTGTCTACTTGTTATCATCCCTCCCCACCCCTGTGTCCCCACCCATGCCACACGGGGATGCTGTCACTGCAGGCACGAGGCTGTCTCTTCCAGTCCTGCCCCCTGGGACTGTGGAAGGTCGGCCTGCCTCTCTGAACCTTGGCTTTCCTATGTAAAAATGAGGGGAGGAGCTAGGCCTTTTCACAGTCTCCATAGAATGCTTGCCCTACACCAGGCGATGCAATTTTCTGGATACAACTCAGTGAATACAATGAATAGGATTCCTGACCTCCTGGAGCTTAAAATCTAGTGGAGGAGACAGACGCTAAATAAGGAAAGACACAAATAAGTATGTAATTTAAAGTGACGAAAGGGGAGAAACCAGATGCTCCATGAGAAAATGATGGAAACACATGCCCAATTAGGCGGGCCTCTGGGCCGGAGGGAGGAGGAGACAAGCAGAAGGGTGACCTGACCTGTGAGGACCCTCAGGCAGGAAGAGCAGACTGGAAAGGGGGACAGGGTCGGCATGACCCTCAGATCTAAGGGAAACCACCGAAGTGCTTCCAGCAGGGGAGAGGCGGGATCAGATGTAGCCAGGAGAGTGGAGGGGAGGCAGGTGGAGACCCAGCGTTCCAGGGTCTGCGAGTTTTCAATGTGGTGACACCTTCTCTCTCCTTGGTTCCCCTGCAGTTCATCTCCCTGACACGGCCCCTGGACTCCCACCTAGAACACGTGGATTTTAGATCTCTGTTGCGCTGTCTCCGTTTTGAGCAGATCCTTCAGATATTTGCCTCTGCAGTGCTGGAGAGAAGAATCATCTTCCTGGCAGAAGATCTCAGGTGGGTCCAGCTGCTGGGCCGCTTCCCCGGGCCGTCTGGCTCCCCTGGGTTCAGGGGACGGACCGGAGGGTTCTCTAAGGGAATCAGTCTGTAGGACCTTGATGCCCACCCTCCTGCCTCCAGGTCTGATTTTGCACTAAGCCTCCTAGAGAAACAGCTGTTGCAATTCCCCTGCTTCTGCCTCCAAACTTGATTGCTGCCTAAGGGTGAAGAAAGATCCAGATTTGGCTCCAGGCAGAGACCAGTCAGGGTGGGTGCAGATGGGATTCTGCTCCCGATGGCTTAGGGAGGGGAAGAAGGCGTATATAGGTTTGGAGGTCAAAAGCCCATCATCCCTTTTTTTTTTTTTTTAAGTTTATTTATTTATTAGAGAGAGAGAGAGGGAGTGTGCAAGCAGGGGAGGGGCAGAGAGACGGAGAGAGAGAATCCCAAGCAGGCTCCATGCTATCAGTGCTTAGCCCAACTCGACGCTCAATCCCACAAACTGAGATCATGACGTGAGCCAAAATCAAGAGTCGGACACTCAACCGACTGAGCCACCCAGGCGCCCCAAGCCCATCATCCTTAATGGCAGACACATCTCATCTATCCATTTTTTCACTCATTCAACAAACATTTATTGTGTGTCAGCTGTCTGCCAGATGCCAAACGTCAGGAAGATACAGACAAACAAGACATGGTCTTTGACCGTAGGGGATGTAGGAATCTGTAGTGGTTGAATGCACAGGTGTTGAAATCAGCAGGGCAAGGTTCAAGTCCAAACCATTCTTCTACCTTTAACTGTGTGCTTTCCCTTAGGGTAGTTTCTTGACTTCTTGAAGTCATAGTCTCCTTATCTGTAAAATCACAATAAGGATCGTGCCTACCTCATAAGCTTCTGTCGAGGATCAAATGACACAGTGCACCACCTCCCTGCCGGGCATACGCGTAGCCCGGAGTGTTATATTAATTTCAGGTGTACAACATATTGATTCGACAGTTCTATACGTTCCTCGGTGCTCCCCAAGATAGGTGTAGTCACGGTCAGTCACTCTGCAACATTATTACAATGTTGTGGACTCTCTTCCCTACGCTGTACTTTTCATCTCCGTGACTTGCTTATTTTTATAACCAGAAGTTTGTACCTCTTAACCCCCTTCACTTATTTTGCCCATCCTCCCTCCCACCTCCTCTCTGGCAACCACCAGTTTGTTCCCTGTATTTATGGGTCTGTGTCTGCTTCTGTTTGTTGTATTGTTTTTTAGGTTCACGTAGAAGTGAACTCAGGCGGTATTCGTCTTTCTCTGTCTGACTTCCGAATTTTTTTTTAATGTTTATTTATTTCTGAGACAGAGAGAGACAGAGCATGAGCGGGGGAGGGGCAGAGAGAGAGGGAGACACAGAATCGGAAGCTGGCTCCAGGCTCTGAGCTGTCAGCACAGAGCCCGACGCGGGGCTCGAACTCACAAACCGTGAGATCATGACCTGAGCCGAAGTCGGTCGCTCAACCGACTGAGCCATCCAGGTGCCCCTGTCTGACTTCTTTCATTTAGCATAGTACAAGGTCTAGGTCTATCTATGTTGGTATGAAATTGAAGGGGCGCCTGGGTGGCTCCGTCGGCTAAGTGTCCGACTTCAGCTCAGGTCACGATCTCGCCATCCATGAGTTCGAGCCCCGCGTCGGGCTCTGTGCTGACGGCTCAGAGCCTGGAGCCTGCTTCCGATTCTGTGTCTCCCTCTCTCTCTCTGCCCCTCCCCATTCATGCTCTGTCTCTCTCTGTCTCAAAAATAAATACACGTTAAAAAAAAACTAAAAAAAAAAAAAGAAATTGCAAGATTTCATTGTTTTCGTATGGCTAATATTCCTTTGTGTATGTGTATATATCCACTCTTTTGTATCCATTCACCGATCGGTGGACGCTTAGGTTGTTTTCGTATCTTGGCTCTTGTAAAAGAGTGCTGCAGTAAACCTAAGGGTGCATACAGCTTTTCAAATTAGTGTTTTTGTTTTCTTTGGATATACACACAGCAGAATTTTGGGGGTCTGTGGTATTTTGGTTTTTAACTTTTGGAGGGACCTCCATACTGTTTTCCACAGTAGCTGCATCACTTTCCATTCCCACCAACAGTGAATGAAAAGAGTTCCCTTTTCTCCACATCCTCTCCACCACTTGCTATCTCTTGTGTTCTTGATACAAGCCGTTCTGATTAGTGCGAGGTTATATCTCATTGTGGTTTCCATTTGCATTTCCCTGACGATTAGTGGTGCTGAGGATCTTCTCTGTGTGTCTTCTTTAGGAAAATGGCTATTCAGGTCATCTGCCCATTTTTTAATCACATGACTGTGATGATTTTTGGTGTTGACTTGTGTGGGTTCGTTATATATTTTAGATATTAACCTTTTATTGGTTATGTCATCCTCAAATCTTCTCCCATTCAGTAGGTTGCCTTTTCATTTCGTTGATGGTTTCCTTTGCTGTGCCAAAGCTAGCTGTTATCCTTCATGATAAGTTCACAGCTGCATATATCCCTGTACATAGTCAAAGAAGGGGACTGTCGTTTCTTGGTCTCTACCTCTTACGGGCCTCAAGTCTGAGAAAGACATGGGGAGACATATGATAGAAGAGGAGGAAAATATCATAAAACAGTAGGAGGCTGACCTTTTATTCATGTCTGAGGAGGGAGAAAGCCAAGGATACTGGACTGACAACCCTGGTTCTATCTTTTAGGGAAGAAGAAAAGGAGGTTAGGTTAGGGGCTCAAATGTTAGGCCAGAGGGTCAGGGGAATGTCATGGGTATTAGGGGAAAGGAAGCGTGTAGGGTTGGAGGTCTCTGGGCTGAACATTCTATAAAAATCAGTGACCGCCAAAAAGGCACTCGTTGTAGGCTAAAACCTTGAGGGAAGTGGTGGCATCTTCTGCTCCGGAAATAGTGTTCCCACTTTCAACCCTGTAGAAAAATACGAAGTTTCTCTTGTGGCTGGAGCTGGGCTTCCTCCTTTTCCCCTGAGATCAGTGTTTGGGAAGTGAAGGTGATTCCAGGTGCCTGCTGGCCTGGGCACGGGCCAGGGCAGGCAGGACTCGCCTCTCAGGTGCTCACTTTCTCCAGGGAGGTTCCCCCCGGCCCCCCCGCCCCCCCCACTTCCTTCCCACACTGAGCTTGTCGGACCCCTGAAGCACAGGCAGGGAGGAGACTTCCAGTCAGCCTAAGCCCGCCTAGACCCTCAGGGACTCAATCTTTGTTACTCAGGAAGTGCAAGCTCCATTCCAAGAACTGAAACACGGTTTCTGTATCTGTGTTTTGATTGGCCTCGGGTTGGGTGTTGTTTGGAGAAATGGGGAGCCACGGAGAAGCCGTGGAGAGGAGTGGAGAGGACAGAGAACGGGCCGTGTGTGTGTGTGTGTGTGTGTGTGTGTGTGTGTGTCGGGGGGTGTGGTGAGGAGTCTGCCTGAGCTGTGACCGAGGCAGGAATCATCCGGGGGAATGCTTCATTGGAAGGGTGGAGGGGCCACCTCTGTGGGACTTTCCGGGTAGGAATTGCCAGGCAAAGGTTCCTGGAATCTAGGAATTTCCCAAGCTCGCTCTGGCACCAACCTGTTAACTTTAAATAACCTCCGGTGGCCAGAGGGAGCCGTGAGAGGTAAAGACTACGTATGGGTGAGGGTGGATAGCCACAAGGAGGAAACACGGCTTCGCCTCTCTGCTGTGCCTCACTGTTTACATTTGTCTCCTTAACTACACTGTGAGTTTGTTCAGCGGGGTCAGCGCCTTGTACTTCCTGGTGTCCGCATCCTTAGCGCAGCGGTGAGCGTGTAGAAGGGCTCACTCAGTAAGCTGCTGGAGTGAAGGCATTTCCTCTTCCCCCCTCTCTGGAGCCACTAGTGTTTTTGTGCAGAGGGGTGAAGGGGCACCAACTGGGCGGGAAAAGAAGGGTCAGACAGAGGCCCCATCCTGGATGAGAGGAGCCTCGGCCGCTCTTGGCTTCTGTCCCCCGCGCTCCCTCCCCGCAGCCATCGGTAGTCCCAAGCTCTGCGACCGGCACCGGCTCTAGACTTGCTCCTGCCGTCGGCGGGGGCCGTGGGGGGTGCGTCGTGGCGGAGGCGCAGGGAGGCCCCTCTGACTCGTGTTCTCTGTGCCCTGTCCCCAGCACCCTGTCTCAGTGCATCCACGCTGCCGCCGCGCTGCTCTACCCCTTCAGCTGGGCGCACACCTACATCCCCGTTGTCCCCGAGAGCCTTTTGGACACTGTCTGCTGCCCCACTCCCTTCATGGTCGGAGTACAAATGCGCTTTCAGCAGCAGGTTATGGATAGCCCCATGGAAGAGGTATGGTGCCGCAGGAAGAGGGCGTCGCTTGGAGCCGGGCACACCTGGCTTCGCACCTGGGCTCCGCCACTAACAGCCGTGTGACTCGGAGCAAGTTGCTTACCCTCTTTCAGCCTGAGCTTCTTCTCTGCAAAACGGGGACGGCAGTGTTCAAGTGCTAGGGGTTCTGGGGGAAAGAGCCTGCAGGAAAGCTCATAGCCCAGTGCCTAACGCATGGTTGATGCTCAGCACGTGGCTACTTCCTCCTCCCGGAAGATTTCCTTCTGGGCTTCAGGGGCGGCTTATTCAGGGGTCGTCCAGCCGTCCTAGGTCGGTTGGCTCCAAAGGGCAGGCCCTGGGGTGTCCCCTCACTCATCTGAATGGACAAGCGCAGCTGGTCTCTACGCCACCACACCCCACTAGAATTCATTTGTGTTCCTTGCAAGGGAGCTAATGTAGCCCTCCTGCAAACGATGAGCCTTGATAAATGCAGAGTTTTGCAGTGAGAGTTACCTTCTTTTTTTTTTTTAAGGTTTGTTTACTTATTTATTTAGAGAGAGCGAGCGCATGTGTACATGAGCAGGGGCGGGGCAGGGAGAGCGGATCCCAAGCACACTCCACACTGTCAGTGCAGAGCCTGACGCGGGGCTTGAACTCAAACTGCAAGATCATGACCAGAACCGAAATCAAGAGGCCGACACTGGACCCACTGAGCCACCCAGATGCCCCACAAGAGTTCTCTCTCTGATAACCTCAGAGCTCACTTGGCTAATGAGGATATAGGTCCAGATCCCCCTTGGTTTTGTCAGCTTCTGGTTTCTTGGCAGTGGCCCAGACACGCCCAGAGGGCTGCGTGGTGAAAACGGGCATTGGTAGCATAAAGCTATCTCCAGTGTTGGAAGAACAACTCAAAACATGCACTCTGCCTGTTCCCAAGATCGCACGTTACTATAATCTCAGTTATGAGAGTTACTTAGGGATGTCTACACTGGCTAACCATTGACTTCTGTGTAAAGGGCTGACCAAGGGAAGAGGTGAGGTCTAGTAGGAAGCTACTGAAGAGGCAAGAACCAGCCTGAGGGGGAAGATTTCCCCCATTTGCGTAAGAAACAATGGAGGTCCCAAGAACTGAGTTGACTTATTCGAGGCCACACAGGCAATAATGGAACCTAGCACAGATAGAACCAAAGCCCCTCTTATACAACGTGCTGCTGGGAAGTAAAGAAGTCAGCTACTTCCCTTCCTAACTTCCCTGGCCTTCCCAGCCCTCCTCGTAAGTGCTGAGTAGACAGGGCTTTTGAAGGAGCCTTTGCCGTGTGACTAACTGGGTCAGAGTATTAGCCCCACGTTTAGCAAGGACTTAAAATATCCCAACCCTAGGAGTTATGAAACTTGCTGACACCGCAGTTCCGACTCCTCCCCGACAGCCAGGCAGGACGACACCCCAAGGCCTGCCATGCAAGAGCCTTGGCCTGTTTTCGTCCTCAGCAGCTGCTCTGCGAAATGGGCAGGGGCTGAGGAAGGGGGAAGGCCAGGGGCCGCTGGCGCTGTGGGGGGATTCTCTGGCGGCCCACATAAGCTCTCTGGAAGGGATCACTCAACAGACCGTAATATAGCGATTACTAGAAAGATTCTGGGGAACAACTTCACAAAAAAAATTCTTCATGCATACTCTTAGCTCCCTGAAATGAACCGCCTTCCCTGAATGAAGGCATGTGAGCCTATGTAGTCAAGTGATCTCAGGCCTGGACTAGTTCAACGTTTTCTCCCCTGATAATGGATATTTACAGTGCCTACTCTGTCTTTTGGCACACTTTCTGGTCCCTCTTTCCTTTTATTTGGAAGAACGGAGCATACAAGGGATCATTCACCATATTGGCAAGATCAAGAGTCCAAACTGCAAAGGGGGGCCCAGCAGGCCTTTAAATGACCAAGCCAGGCTTGTGGATCATGGCAAACTGTCGAGCACGTGCCCCACCTAAAGGGGGCAGCTGCACTCAGTTCCATCTGAACATGGTCCTTTAGAAACATGGACCAACCAGGGGTGCCTGGGTGGCTCTGTCCGTTAAGCGTCTGACTTCAGCTCAGGTCATGATCTCGTGATCTGTGAGTTCAAGCCCCGTGTCAGGCTCTGTGCTGACAGCTCAAGCCTGGACCCTGCTTTGGATTCTGCGTCTCCTTCTCTCTGCCCCTTCCCTGCTCATGCCTCTGTCTCTCTCTCTCTCAAAAGTAAATAAACATAAAATAAGTTTTAAAAAAAATAAGGAAATGTGGACCAACCAGTGTTAGAGTTCCTGACTTTTCAGGAGTCCTAAAACCAAGTTTAAGTGATTTTTCCCATTTTGAATATTGGAAACCAACTCAATTGTTTAAACGTACTCTGAGGATCAAAGAAACAGACCAGCAGGTTGGAATCCCACCAGCAGGATGCCAATTTGTAATCTCGAGTCTGGACCGAGGGCCCCTTGGACAGTGAGGGAGCCGGTAGCAGAACTCAACTGCCAGCCCTGTGCGTGCCTTCCCTGCAGCCTGCAGACACACACATGGTTTCCTCACCACCTCTCCTTCCCTATTCCTGTTGCCCTGGGCTCATTTCCTTCTCTTCCCATTTCCCGTGGGAAGGTCCAGAGCTCCCAGGAAGTTTTTAAACTAGGACATCAGGAGATCATACAGAAAGTTGTTGCAAGCATCAAAAGATCAAAAGCCATCCACTGCTGTCCTAAATCTGACCAGAGGGCAGGGAGTTGAAGGAGGGTGGTGGAGAAAGGGATGCAGAACGTAGGACCCATCTAGGCTTGGAAATGGGCTCTACTAGTCGTAAGACCTTGGACAACTTTCTTGTTTGTTCCCTCGCCTGCAAAATGGGGATAGTGCCTGCCTCTACAGGACCGTGGGGAGAATTAACTGAGAGAAAATGTGCAAAGCCTGATCGTGTGTGCTGCGTGCTAAATGTTCCAGATCTAGAAGCCATTCCTGTGATCCGTGTTTCATTAAGAGTGACTGGCTGTGATTTCTCCCATGTTGTATTCCTTCCTACCTTAGCGCTCCTCCCCACCCCCTTCCTACACCCTCATTCCTTTTCCCCAGGAAGGGAACTGGGGTTTCCAAAGAGGGGAAGGGTGAGAGAGGAGGGTGTCACGCAGGAAAGGAGAATTGCAGTTGCCGATCTTGTTGCCATTTGGGCTGACAGGTACGGCCACAGGCAGAAATGGAGGTGGTAAGTGCCCCTGTGGTCTCTGATGGGAAGAGGGAAAACCATTCGCTCTATTTATTTCAGGTCCTATTGGTGAATCTTTGTGAAGGAACCTTCTTAATGTCAGTAAGTATCTGGGCTCCGACACCCCTGCAGGCCCACCACCTGGTCTATCACACTCATCTCTCCCATGCTCCACCTCCTTCCACGTGGTTGAAGTGCTTTTGCTGGGGGAGAACCCACGCTAAGACCATTCTATGAGGCAATCGGTGTTGATGCTTCTAAAGCAGGGATGTAAACCCAGTACCCCAGGGATATAGAGAAGACTTGCTAATGTTTACACTCGGACTCAAGACCCAGAGGCAGTGTCTGTTGTTTCTCTCTTACATGGCCAATTATTTGGGGGTAGAGTTGGGGTGTAGAATTCACACCCTCCTCACGCTATCTGCCGATACACCTCCTATGAAGACACCGCCTCCCTGACAGCTTGACGTCTGAGCTCTGTTCTGTCCTAGGTTGGTGATGAAAAAGATATCCTACCACCCAAGCTTCAGGATGACATCTTAGAGTCTCTTGGCCAGGGGATCAATGAGTTCGAGAGTAAGTCCTTGGTCCTCCTTATTTGGGTTTCTCCACAGAGCCTGAGGGCAGGATTCCCGACCACCCCTGCCCAGACTAAAATGGACTCACTCAGCAGTCCTGGGCCAGTCCCAGGTGCCTAGATTCTAGGGCCAGTCTGAGTGCAAGATGTCATTCTTCCTAAGCAGGGGTGGAGAACCCGTACCCAATCTCCTATTTTGATTGGTAATTATGAGGCCTACCCTGGCCGCTTCCCTGCGGTGAAAGCCACCTGGAGGCAAGAGTGGGTGGTTCTTCTGAGACGGCCTCTTGTATATCTCCAGCAGCTTCCGAACAGCTCAACGAGCATGTTTCGGGCCCATTTGTGCAGTTCTTTGTCAAGACTGTGGGCCACTATGCTTCCTACATCAAGCGGGAGGCAAACGGGCAAGGCCGCTTCCAAGAACGGGCCTTCTATAAGGCTCTGACCTCCAAGACCAACCGCCGATTTGTGAAGAAGTTTGTGAAGACGCAGCTCTTCTCCCTTTTCATCCAGGAAGCTGAGAAGAGCAAGCACCCTCCTGCAGGTATGCGGTGACGGCCCCCATCATTCCAAGCCCAGAGAGGGTCACTGCCTCCAAGTCAGGTGTGGCCCGAGGATGAACAGCATGGTGTCTAGAGGCCCACAAAATAAGATGTAGTCTTGTCAGGGGGGTTGGAACAAAGTAACTTGAAGCCTCAGAAAATGCCTCTGGGCTGCCATTTGGTAGAACTTGCTCTTTGTTTTAATCTGGAGTTAATTTCTACTAACTATTCTATTTGTAGCCCCAGATTGGGGCCAAATTGAATACCTGGATCTCCAGAGGCCTGTGAGAACATGGGAGTCCTGGCGGGAATGTGGGTGTGGTGGTGGAAGAGACAGAGAGGGTATATCTGATCCCCGTTCCTGACCTCATCGTCGTCCACCTGGTCGGATTATATGCCTCTAACACCGGCTTCTGAACCCACAGGCTACTTCCAACAGAAGATACTTGAATACGAGGAACAGAAGAAACAGAAGAAATCAAGGGAAAAGACTGTGAAATAAGAGCTGTGGTCAAAAGTGGGGGACTGGACTCACGGGTCAGTTTTGGACTTTGGCCCCTGCCAGCACGGTGGGATTGGCAAAGCTCGCAGCCCCCAGAACCCACGGCCTTCTTCCGAGTCCTGGTAACCAGGTCTGGCGTCAAGCTGGTGTCTTGGGTCTGGGATCCCTGGAATCAGCTTTCCCAGGACCGTGGAAGGCTCGGACCTCCGTGCCCACAGAGCTGGGCTCAAAGCTACATTTTCTGCGCAGGTGACACAGCACAGTAGCACAGGTGCTGTGGAGCCTTAGAAGTTGCTGTGAATGCCCTCTTCCAGGAACCACTATGATGAAGTCCTCAACAGGGAAAGTACTTGTGGCCCAAAGGCTCAGTCTCTCCACGTAAAAAAGAGGTCTGTGGACATAGGAAGATAAGAATAAAGATGAAAGTCTTGTTTACGTGTTATCTTTGGCCTCCACGCTGGGGGGAGAAACCAGGAGCACAAGGCAAAAAGATAGGAGAATAATCTGCATGGGGAGTGGGAGACCTGGCCACTGTGGCCCAGAACTTTGGGGCTGTGTTTGGACTGGGGGTCAGCTGCTCTGCTTCTAACAGGAAGGGTAGGGATACCGGGAGAAGCGGCAACAGCACTGGGACAGGGCGGCACTTCTTGGGTCTAGTTGGGTGTGCCTTCCAGAATCCGGGAGGAAAGGCTGCTGGCCACGGAAGTATCTGCATTCCAGGGAAACTCGAGGTAGGAGATGTCAGTTCCCAGAAGCCGGTGAAGAGCTCTACATTGCTTCCATAGGCAGGTCTGTCTGCCCATCACAACTGAAGGTTTGGAACCTTCAGTTGTAGACATCCAACTTCCTACTTGGTTATTTTGAGAAACCAAGTTCAACTCTTTTAAAAATTTAAAAAAAAAATTTTTTTTAAACATTTATCTTTGAGAGAGAGACAGAGCGTGAGCTGGGGAGGGGAAGAGAGAGGAGACACAAAATCTGAAGCAGTTTCCAGGCTCTGAGCACAGAACCTGACGTGGGGCTCGAACCCACGAACTGTGAAGTCGTGAGCTGAGCTGAAGTCGGATGCTTAAACAACTGAGCCACCCGGGCATCCCTAAACTTTTTTTCTAAGTTTGTTTATTTTTTGAGAGAGACAGCAGGGGAGGGACAGAGAGAATCCCCAGCAGGCTCCACACTGTCAGTGCAGAGCATGATGCAGGGCTCAAACCCATGAACCATGAGATCATGAGCTGAGACAAAATCAAGAGTTGGACGCGTCACTGACTGAGCCCCCCTTAGACACCAATTTCAACTCTTTAGCTAACGGTGGAGGGATTGCTGCATTGCCGTTTCCCCCTTTCAGAAAAGAGTATTATAATCTTAAGGGTCCAAAGGAGTTGAGTGGTCACCTGGTCCACCTTCCCTCTGTACTTCCAATGACAGCTTCTGTTTCAACACTGATAGGGATGGGAAACTTTTAGAAGCCTCTTACCTTTCAAAACTCTCATCTTTTGAATGTGTGTGTGTGAGCGTGGCCCTTGGAGGCCCCTGAATTCTATACGAAGAACACAAATGTTTTCGGGGGGTGGAGCACAGACACACACTGCGGGTGGCAGATGTTCCACTGTCCACCCACCGCCTGTAGCGATGCTGCTACTCTTCACGGGTTCTAAGAGCCAGCGCCGTTCCTAAACCTAGCTGTACCTCAGAAGGTTTTAGAACATGGACTGGAGTCCTGGGAAGCTTTTGAAAATACTTTCTGAGGCCTCATCCCAAACTGACTAAAGCATCTCTAGAGATAGGACCTGGGAACCTGTAATTTCTAAAGCTCCTTCAGGTGATTCCGACACCCAACTAGGTATAGGATCAAAGAGGAGGCGGGCCAGCTGAGGTTGACTATAAATGTACCCTTGATCTGATGACGATGTACCTGGAGCTAAGAAAGCACACACGGAGTATCTGAGCATTTTTCAGATTCCCTTTATGGCTGAAAAAGATTTGAGCATCTGGGTTTATAGCTTTAGCCCACAAAAACCTACTATGGTGTGAGGAGAGAACACTGGACCAGGATTCAGAAGATACAGAGTCTAGTCCCTATTTGGAAAAGGAACGACTGTGTGACACTGATACACCACTTAGCCTCTCGGCAGACCTCAATTTCCACTGTAGGTAATTACCATCTGCTGTGTCTATTGTACTACTCAAGGAGGGCAGGAGGTGCAACTGTTCCAAATAAGTAGAATTATCCTTCTTCGTCCTAACCTTCAAAACTACCCCAGATGCTGGAGGAGTTGCTAGCCAGCAAAAACAATGAGAGATTTCTCTCTACTGCTACAGTCTAGCAAGGAACTTGAAGGTTTCACTGTCGCTCCTACTCAAGATTACATGGGATTAACGGAAGCATTAGAAGTGCGAGAGAGCAGAGTTCCGACTCCCAGCTGAGGCAGAACGGCTATTGTTTACCCATGATTACCAAAACAGGGTATAAATACAAATCAACAGGAATCTATACAAATCAATAAAAAGATACCACTAGTTTCTTTTCTGCTGTCCCCCTCCATTCAAGCATCTGGACTATACATACTGCGGAAACAGATCCGGCTTGTAGTCACTGTGACAGCTGGTTCTCATTTCAAACTGTAGCATACCGAGGAGGCAGAACAGGAGCACAACTTTTCGGTGACTGCCTAGGGAGGCCGAAGCCTCTCTCATGGAAAATTCTGGGGAAGGGTTTGAGATTCCTAAAAGATTTATAATCTGAAGGGGGACAAGTGCAACGAAAAAAACCTATCAAGAAGGAAAACGAACACAGTTCCATATTTTAAGTTAAACAGAGTAGAAAGATCGCAGGACACATCATGACAAAGCAGATGACCGAATTTCCTCATTTATTAAAGAACAGAAATAAATTTTGCTTAAAAAAAAATGACATTAAAACTTAGTCTATCTTTCCACTGAATAAAATTGAGAAAAAGGCTGGCTTTCAGGTCACATATTTATTTAAAAAAATAAAATGGATCAACAAAGTTACATTATTCTGCATGCTAACAGGAAATCCCAAGCCCATGAGAGATACCATTTCTTGAGCAATAAAAAAAATTACCTCCTCAACAATGTAAAGATAGGAAACCTTTCAATTCAAATTCAAGGTCTTCATCACTAATTCCATTGCACAAGCTAGTAGGATATATCTGTGCCACAAGCTGAGCTCCTTAGTAAAGAAAGCTTGAGAAGAGACTAAACAAGGATGTCACTAAAAGATGATGATTTGTTAAAATTATAAAGCAACCATCTTTTGGCCGGCAAATATTCTACATGAGAAATCTCCACCACTGGGAATCTGCTCCCCAGGACAATTTTATTCTGAATCCAAGATAATTACAAACACATGGCCATTTTTCCTGCATGCTTCCTTGGGCCAAACCCTGTATGACAACATGTACAATTACAGGATGGGATTGAAATTCCCATTCTCACACAGGATAGTTAAGGAGTGTTACCAATAACAAAGAAAAGTTATACAACATTGATTATTATAAATTATATTTGTTCTTATCCACCCCATTCTCCTTAATATGTTCTGATTCTTTCCTGCAGAAAACGTGAGTTTCCTATATGACACCAAGTATGTCATTAGTGATGATTAGAATGAGCTGTCGAGACCTTGATTCTGAAGACATGTATGTGCAGGTGAGACGCAATCTGATTGCAAACACTGACACAGTAGCGGATCAAATCAAAGAAGGAGAAGACCTAGAAAGAAAAGAGAGTGTCAGATTCTCAGGACCTGCTTAGGTGATTCCTAAGCTTCCTAAATGAGGAGTGGCTTCCTTCTTCCCTTCTTTCCAGACATGTCTTCAATTCCATACAATCTAATACTTCAATTTCCTCATGGATTTTTCCTTTACGCTAAGGATCGACAAACTCTTTCTCAGAGACACAGTAAATATTTTAGGCTTTGTGGACCATACTGTCTGTATCTTAGCTGCTCAACTTTTGCCATTATAGCACGAAAGCAGACACAGACAATACCTTCATGAATGGCCACGGCTGTGTTCCAATAGAACTTTATACAAACAGACCTTTGGCCCACAGGATGTAATTTATCAGTTCCTGCTTTACAGTCAGAAATCTGGAATTTTTGAGCCCAGATGTAGGACTAATAAGACTAATGCAAAAAATGGCTCAAAGATGAAGCCACGAAGAACTCTTTACAAAGTCCCATAAATATGGTTTTCTGACATTCCAAATCATTACAATTATAGTATCTATCTTTCAGGACTGACCCACAGGAACAAGAAAACAAGTGGCTTCTGAATCATGAAACCGGACACAGAACGATACTTACCAGGGCAATCCAAAGTACAATATATTCATCGATAAAGCTGTTAAAATACTGGTCCAGAAACAAAAGTGCTGGGCCTATGAATGCTGTGTCGTGCAAATGCATTTCGCTCTTAGTCATGTGTGCCACCTGAAAACAAAAGAGAACCCGTGATGCAGGCACTCTCATACTAGAGCAACCGTGAGTCACAGTAAATCAGTTTTGTGCTCAAGTTTCAAGTTGTGTTCACAAGTTTCGAGAATTATTTGGCGATACTGAATAAAAAGCTAAACTTCCCAAAAAACCCCCAGAAAACTGACAAGAATTATGTGTGAGAGCTATACACCACAGGGACAGACCATGTCAACCAAGCCCCCCCCACCCCCGCCCCGCCCCAGAAGATGCTATTCATAAACACCCTTGATTCGAGTGTACAGATGGAGACTGAAGAAGGCAGATAAACTAAAGCACCACATTAAACTGTAGCAGAAAGAAGGGCTGTGGAGGTCCAAGAAGCTTCTGGTAACCTCCAGTTGTAGCTTCACAGAAGAGTGAGAACAGTTCCCACGTTGATGTCCAGGGATCTTGACTGGAGGAGAGCAAACTCTAGAGCTGCTCAGGAAGCTGTGGGATGAAAGCTATGGCCATAAACCCAAAATAAGAGGAATTTTAAACACAAAACAAAGAAAATCTTTAGTGCTTACCACAAGCTTATTAGTGATTTTAGCAGATACAAAACCAAACGTCAGTATATAAAGACAGGGATGCTTTTCAAAAAGCTGAACTGCCGATTTCTTATAGATCATTGCAGCTAATGTAATCACTGATCCAATATGGAGAAAAGGAGAAAGGACACTTGTTCCCTGTGCAGAATAAAGAGAAGAGAGGTACAAACTGTCAGATACAACACGGATCTGTTGTAAGGCAGATCAACTCACACTTTTAAGAACCTCACGGTGCCTGACAGCCAGCAGTTTCTGTAACCGAATACTGAACAGCTAGTGAAGAAAGCAGCAGTATGGGTTGGTCAGGCACAATCTGAGGATTTTACTTACGCTGTCAGGCTTATTTTACAAAGCAGATCATACTTTTAAAAATACATTTGTGTATAAAGGCATGCATGTGTGTCCGTATGTACATGCACAAAAAAAAAGCACGTAAGCATATACATGTATGCATGTATAGATAAAAGTGAGTTTGGGATATTACTTTTGTTTAAGACTGAGCAGAAAGTCTAAATTAGCAAATGTTTTATACAATTCAAATGGAAAGGCAACTACAAAACCAAGTCCTAGTATAAACAATTGTGGGGAATCTTAAGATGTACTCACTGCTATCGTTGATCCGTTTTTTCCAACACCACCTGTGAAGATTACACGGAAGTAATTTGTACAGGAAAATATGGTCCCTGCTACAGTACAAAGTGCAGGAAAAATTTTCATTTGGATATTCAGCACTGGAATCTTTAGTGGGTGGAGAGAAAGAGAACAATTAAAATATATACAAATTGAAATAAGAAAATACAACACATGTTTGGTTCATATTCCCATATATCCTCCATATTCCCTCCAGTTTAGCAAATACTTAAATTCATGAACATTTCCCTCTTTCTATTAGAAGCAATATAACAAAGAGACGAGGCTATGTAGAAATTAATCTCATTTCTCACGCCAACCTTTAAAAAAATTACTGATTCAACTTTATTAAATTGTGTCACAAGCTAAGTAAAGTTCACCTAATGTATCCCAGAAGTCTGGCAACAGTGGAACAGGCTGTCTTCTGGACTTTTTATAAATGAAGTGTACTTTGCTTGTTTCTTTGTACATTTTTGGACCTCTGCCTTTAAATCTGTACTTTGTTACTAATTGTTATGAGAGACAAAGTGTGGAGCATAGAAGACTAGAAATATCTGCAGCTAGATTAAAAAAGCATGCAAACTAGAGAATGGAAGACAAAAGCTGTACTCAGAGGAGGTCTCAACTCCAAACTGTTAGGATACAAGCAACTAGAAAAAGCAGAGGGCAGCCAAAAAGACATTCATATGCAGGGCAAAAAGACGTCAAGCACCATCCAAGCAGGTACAATTGTGTATCCAAAATTTTAACATGTTAAATTTTCAGAAGAAGCAAATAATATATTTTTATAGCATACTGAAAATACAAAAGCATACTGAAAATGCAGATTAATTTACCTAAAGTGGGGCGGGGGAGAGCGGCTGAGTGCACTGGTATCAAGTATTCAATCTTGCAAGTATAATATCCATCATTTAAAATGAAATACACTTGTGCTAACTTTTTAAAATCATTTAAGATTTTCTTTCTGTTTGCACCTCTCATTTAGCTTTTCTGAAGGCTCATATTTTGTCCAATACGGGTTGAAAATAAAGCAACATAAAATGATATATTCTATTAACAGAAACAAATGAGTATAAGTACAAAATTCCAGAAGCCCACAGGGTTTAATAGGCAATGAGTTCTTATAATGAAAACATTTTAACTAGGGCTATTTATACTTTTTAGGGCTACCATTTAAAAACCAAATAGGACATGTCATATTTCCTAATTTTTTTTTTTTTGTATACATAAAACCCAAGTAAAATTGGTAGAGACAACAATCCTAATGTTTAGATACTGTATTTCTTCAAAACTCTGAAGAACTCAGTTTGTTTATACAACACTATGACCTCTTGCAAAACTGCAGCTCTGAAAAAAAATTGTAATCAACTGTTCAAATTTCAAGTTGTACTGTGGCAGTGTTTAGTTTTCTAAAATGAAATAGGTCAACTTAAAAGTTAAGCCCAGAACTCTACAGAGCATCCTAAATGGTCTTCTTCCTTCCCTAATTCATTTCTAAACCCTATAGCCCAAATTCAACACTTGTTTACAGTGAAGGAGAAAATCAACACCGTGGTTGCTTCGAGCTCTAAGATTTTCCTGCTCTGGTTCAGAAAACTAGGGATATTACAATCTTAATCTGATGCACCTGAATTAAATTTAATACCCTGGCTAGTTTTCTTTTTTCCTCCAGAGACAAAGGCCCTGTATGGCAATGGGGGAAATACTATACTCCCTCAGATTTCAAAGGAGACAAAGCATTCATCCATTACAGCGGCATGCCTGTATTAGGGCCAGGGTATCGAGTAAGTGCCAACTCTGGCATAGCAGTCATCTGTGCCACAACTGAACTGAGTATTACCACAACTATAATTAAAATTTGGTGAAAATGCAGTAGGTTCATGGAAACTGTTGGCTATTGAAAGAAGAAAGAATAAACTGAAATATTAAAGAAGCCAGGCAATTTAGTAAATGCCTTGAACCACAAAATAAGTAAGCAAGCTACAGACTTAGGAGCAAAGTATCATAAACATTCCTAAGACCCTCTCGGTTTCCATCATATAGGATAGCTATATACACCAAACCCTAAGTTTCTGAGTATAGGATTTTGTTTGCATTGATTTTTTATATTCTCTCTGGAGCCATGCGCATCGTAAGTGCTCTATATACACTTGTTGAAGATTAAGATCTTCTCCCTTTCTCTTATCCTCTATGTAGAATTACTGTTATGGGAGAATAAGAAGACATATCTTGCTCCCACATTAAGAAGGAAAAAGAATGTTAGCTACAAGAAAATCTGAGGCAAAGTGAAGGGAGCTGGAAGGAAAGGAATCACAAGCCTTATCAGGCAATCCCTTAAAAATCAGCACCAAATGAACCACTTATAAAAAGCACCAAAAGCATTGCCATTTTCACCTCCCACCCAAGATCAAGGAAGGTGGACACATTCTGTCTTTTCCCAATCTTTCCCTTTCTGGCCTTCTCATCTTGGAACTCGCCCAAGGTAGCTAACATGCATTCACTCTACAGAAATACAAGAAAGCTATACTGAAAACATACCTTTATCAGAGCTCTGGGTCATGGTGTCTGCTCTATAGCCAGGGGCAAACCCTCTGGATTTAAGCTATCAAATTATGCATCTAAATAATATCAATCTAATGTAATTCATTTTAAATTAGGTTAGAGATGGAAAAGCAGGTATTAAATCTCAGATTTACCAGATTACAATGGACATGTTCTGATTCAATAGTTTGGATTAATATAGAATATCAGTTACTAAACTGTTAAGACTAGTTTTCTTAGGGACATAATAAAATGTTCTTATGGGCTTTGTAAATTTCAGCTGAAACACAAAGTGTCATTTTGAGGTTAGATACTACTAACCTTCTTCCAAACAATGTGGCAATGCCTATTTAAAAGTACTTTGAAAAGAAGTGATTTCCATCAAACTTTAATATAACAATAATTACAGCATCTACCAAGTATTTAAAGAAAATCACCATGTCTAAATTATTTAAGTCTAAGTACACTTCTTCTAAGTGGAGCCTGCTTGGAATTCTCTCTCCCTCTCTCTCTGCCCATACCCCACTCGTGCTCTCTTTTCTCTCTCAAAATAAATAAAAACAAACTTAAAAAAGAAAAAAAAAAAAAAGAATGAAACAGCAGTGAAAGTAACCATGAGGGGATTGCATGTGGGTCCCTTTCAAGTGAGGATAATTCTCCTTAAAACAAAAACAAACAAAGAAAAAAACAGTGATAGGATAAAAGATAGTTTCAAGACATTCCAAAAGAATATATTCTTCTGGGAAAAGCAATACAGAAAAATTAACAATATGGATTTTTGTTTTGTTCCTTGCAATGTGTAAACCCATGCACAGACTTTTGTGCATGAAAACAATTTTTCCTTAAAAAAAAGAAAAGAAAAAAACCACAAACAACCCAAACCAACAGAACTAATTACAAACTTTGGTAAAAACCCACCTCTCTGAAGAAAAAAAAAAAAAAGCAAAAAAGCAGCAAGAAATGGGTAATCCATAAGCTGCAGATATAAATCACTTATCTTTGCAAAACAGCTGATATTCTGAAATCAGCTTTATAAAAACAATTGTATATATTTTTTAAAGCCATAGATTTGCTTCCTAACTATCAATGAAAGCCTTTTAATGAGGATTTGGAAAGCAGTGTCCATTTCGTGCCTTCAACTTCAAGAGAGATGAAAATTTGACGCTCCAAACGGGTACATTTTCTCCATTTTGGCACACAAATTATTACATGTAATCTTTCCTAAACTAACATAATCCAATTTGAAACAGTATATTCAGCATTGAACCCATAGGGACAAATAAAAAGAAAAAAAGAAATATAGTGGTCTGAGGTCAATTATGGGACTCTCTACTGGGAATTGCTCAAAGAACACAGAATATTTCTTTTAGCCTCCAAATATCACCAGAGAGGTCAGGCCCTTCCCTTTTACTTTAATGATGGTAACAGCAGGGCCACTAACAAAGGCCTGGGATCTGCATCTCTCCCGCAACCTGGCCTCACTCCTACTGGAGTTAGATTGTTGGGCCTGGGGATTTTACTTCAGTCTCGGATCTGAGAGTTCCTACAGTTACTTTTTAAAACATATAATAAAAGAGGATGATTATATTATCTTAATTATCTATAAAGATAGGGCAAACTATTTGATCCTTTTAAAAGAAAAAAAAAAAAAAACAACCATCACTTCTGTTAAGTTCATGTATATAAATCCTAGTGAAAAAGGTAACAAGGATACCTGAAGCAAATTCATCACCAGGCACCACATAAAAAATATACGCATACAGCCTATAACTTCATTTGCAATAATGCCTTATGTATTTCCATACTGATAAGGATAATATGGTTTATATACCTGACGCTGACTTGTTTTGCAACGATCAAGCCAGAAATCACAATTTTTGGTAACTGGTATGATGAAACTGTATAGATAATTTATATACATTTAAGATATTCAAAATAATTTTGGAGAAGGGGAGACTTTGGTATAAAACACAAAGTCTATGAACATAACATAGTCAAGAGATACAAAAAATTTAAGTCAACATACAATTGACCCTTGAACACCACGAGGGTTAGGAGTGCCTACCCACCCAGCCCCGTGCAGTTGAAACTCTGCATATAATTTCTGATTCCCCCAAAACTGAGCTATTGTTGACCAGAAGGCTTACTGATAAGACAGTTGATTATCACATATTTTGTATATGTATTATATACTATACACTTACAGGAAAGGATGCTAGACAAAAGAAAATGATATTAAGAAAATCATAAGGAACAGAAAACACATTTATGGCACTGCACTGTATTTATAAAAAAAAGTGTATAGTTAAGGGACCCTTGCTTTAACAAACCTGTGTAGTCCAGGGGTCAACTGTATATATAACATATATTTATTTTATTTATTACATTTATTTATATATTTTATTATATTTATTTATATATATATATATATATATTTATATATGCTTAACTTGCTGGAAAACAAAAATAATAAAATTCTCTCCCTATATCTATGTATCTCTCTGTATACCTATATCTGAATCTATGGAGCTCAGATTTCACTAAAATATATCTTAGATTTCACTAAAGACCCTATCAGCTTTTGAGACTCGTGTGTAGGAAAGATGTGAATTTGAATGATACTACATACATGACTAGATAGCTTCAGAATTCTCCTGGCAGACTATGGATTATTTTTATTCCTTTATCTCCTCCCTCCTCACAACCCTATCCTCCTGACAAAAGGTATTGAATATTGAAAAAAAAAAATTAAAAAAAAAAAAAAGGTATTGAACAATTTCTGGTAATGAATACGCAGGGAAGTATGTCAATTACACCTCCTCAAATATCTGATTGACCCTCATAAAGTGAATTAGGTATGCGAAAGATCTCGTTCCATAAATTTCCCATATACCTTAAAATTAATCTGATTTTTAAGAATTATGTTTGTTTAGGAGTAGTAAATCCTTTGGTGAGATCACACCAAATGAATGGCAAATTCTGAAAGCGTGGTGGTAGTGATCAGCAGTAAACTGGACCAGGCAGCACAAACAACTGTGACTCAGATCTGGAAGAAGATCTATCTGGCAATTGTAAGAGCAGCTTTCACTGAGGGCTTATTACTTGATACACACGGTTCTAAGTGCTTTATACGTACTACTCATTTAACAAAAAAGAATAACCCTATGAAATAGGTATTATTACTGTTCTCATTTTACAGAGGAGGCAATTAAGCCACAGAGAGCTGAGTAACAGATGACGTTCACACAATACGCAGAGGAGCCCGACTGAACTCAGGCAGTCTGGTTCCTAAGCCTGTGCTCTTGGCTTGCATATTATACCTTTCATGTACCCTGTTTTGACGTTTTGTGAAAAAAAAGAATGTGTGTTTATAGGTCAGGTTGAAAATCAAGGTCCTGGCTTGTTAAAACCATTCTATGGCACCGATTTCAATAAGCATTTATTCTGTTTTAGGGCTAGTTTATTTGCTACCCCCAATTTGTTATTCAGCTTTAAGCATATGATAGAAAAACTAGTAGACTCCTATAGCTCAGAAAGAAAAAAAGTCTGATTTGATCTAGTCATTGGTTAAGCGGCTATAGTATCCGCTGTCTCCTCAGATGTAAAATGGGATGACGAATAATAATTCAGATGGCCTTCCAAAACAATAGTCCTGGAATGGACCTCAAGTTCCACCTGACTCCAAGTAGTAAAATTCACCATGACCCAAAGAGAAGTTTGTGTCCTACCATTGCTGTGGCTTTTCATTTTCAGAAAGAGTAAAATAGTTTTACATATCACTCTTTAACTGGATTATCCTATATTAGAAAACACAAGCAAAAGACAACATGCATTACATGGGATACACAATGTGAACAAAGTTACCATAGATTGCCAAAAAGGTGGTCCTCCAATCACTGCCAGCAAATGCATGATTATTATGAAGATTTGCACTTCAGTCACATCAATTCTGATTAGGTACAAAAAGCCAAAAAAGCAGAATTACTCAAAACAATTTCAAGTTAATTACTTGCGAGCTTAGCAGCATTCCTCTATCATGCACAATAGAAAAAAATCTCAAATATTGAGGAAAGGGGAGAAGGAGGTGTCAAAAATTTGTTATGAGCAAAATCAAATAAAATCCAGAGGCTTTTAATTTAATTTGATGAATTTCACAGAGCAATAAAAACCCCTCCTTTCCATAGGAAATTTCTGACTCACTGAAGTGGAGCTGAAACTATAGCTTAACCTTTCCCACCAAAAAAAGGAAAAAAAGAAAAAAGGAGCAGGGGCAGGGCATGTGTGTATTAAATTTCGAGTGTCAAGCAGAGGGGACTGCATTACACTGCTACAGAATATGAAATCTTGAAACCAGGGCTTTGTAGTACCAAATAGAGGAAATGGTGAGTTTTTACTAAAGTAACGTAAATCACTCAGATCTTATAAAACTTACTGCCCTTTAGTTATATTCACTTAATGCCTTCCATAGTAGGGGTGTGAAAAAAAATTTCACCCAGCTCTCAAATTCTTACACTTATTAGGTGAACTACCCTAAGATTTCTGGAAAGAAGAACTGAAAAGCAGCCAAGAATTAGTTTGAGGTTGCTGAAAATGATCTTACAGTCAAGAAAAGACAAACCTGGTACAAAAACAGGGCAGTAGAAATTAGAAGTCTGAAAGTCTGAAAAAAAAGAATATGGACAAAAAGATTGAGGAGCAAAGCACAAACTGACATTCTTTTCCTTCTACAGACCAGCACTTTACATAATCTTGAGATTATCATTCCAGATTATTGGATCCAAAATTAAAATTCTCACAACTTATCGTACAGATATACTTGCACAAAGTGTTTGTACAAGGTTATTTATTACAGCATTCTTTATAACAGCAAAGCCCTCAATGAGGGAACAGTTATAGAAATTAGAGTACTTCCACACAATGGGGTATCTGGTAGCTTTGAAAAAAGAGTGGGTTGCTCCCTAAAAAGTGATATGGAAAAATATCAAAGATATATTAGGTGAAAAGAAATGTTGCAGAATGTGTAAGTGCTAGTGTGTGTGTGTGTGTGTGTGTGTGTGTGTGTGTGTGTAAAAAAGAAGAAAAATAATATTCTCTATTTTTGTCAGTAATTACATAACAAATTTCTGGAAGGATACATTATAAACTAAGAACAGTGGTACCTACTGGAGAGGACAGTGTGGGGATGGACCGCTGGGAGAGGAGGATGGGAAAGAGACCATACACCGCATACGTTTTTTTATAATGTTAGTTTTAAACAAAGTGAATAACTTATATTAAGGTAAATTTTTAAAAAAATTAGTCTAAGAAAAACAGATACCAACAACAGCAAGGGGATTCAATTCCCAGAGCAGAATGGAGCCCCCATTTCTAAAACTGACACTTAAAACATATAATGTGAGCTAGATATGCAAGTTTCCATGCCCAACATAAACAACTAAGTTGATACCAGTCTCTCACAACTAAAAAAAATTGAGCTTTGTTTGCTCCAGATTTTTTTTTTTTTTGAACAGAAGCTTATTAAGTTGTAAACATATAGTGATGTAGTCATCTTTACATACACATTTATTGGGGAAAAAATGGACCGAATTAGGCTAAAAAGAATCTGTAGAGCTGACCTGATGAATGGTGTTGCCAATAAGGGGAATTACACTCAGTAGCAGATTCAGGAGACTAAGCAGGTGTCAAAGATGATCGAGTCTGTCTTGGGTGGAGGAGGGTAGACATCTTACAACATTTTGCTGGATATATGAAGTAGCCTTTTGGGAGGGGAAGGGCCAGAAGTATAGAATTACAAAATAAAAATGGAGGGAACCTCATGCAATTAATCTTTGTACCCTGGATGAATGTAAAAGAGAATGGGGAACATGAAAGATCTTTATAAAGCTCAGACTGGGATTCCTAGGGAAAGTTTTATGGATTTGCCTGTTTAAAAATTTTAGAAGACAGAATTTCCTAAACCATGCAGATACTGTCATTGTATTTAGATCCACGATGCCTTAATGTTAGGAGGGAAAGCCAGGGAAAACTTACCAGTTATAGGTAGTTAAGAGTTTTTTTTTCCTGTTTGCTTATTTGATTTAGAGGAATACTCAGTACTGCCGGATGAGACCCTCCTGCACTGAATCATGGCCTATCCCCACTCCTGGAGGTGTGGCTCTAAGCTTGACTGTCAATGAAGAAGAGTGCAGTAAGAGGCCCTCCCTAGAGATAGGAACTAAGGGAACTAAGAGGGACAGGTGGCAGAAGTGATTAACAATGAACAAAAGAGTCAATGAATCTATTTAGACAAGAGTTGCTTATATGGCAGTCCATTTTCCTACCTTTCCACTAAGAAGTCTCCTAGTGGATGAATTTATGGTAATATATATTCATCATTTACTACTTTTGGCTGAGGAGGAAAGACAGTTATCCAGAAAGGAGAATGTTATGGAAAGGCAGGAATGTGGCATTTCTGTAGTCACTTTCTTATTATTCATTTCAAAATAATAATATGGGTGGAAAATTCCCAAATGTTGGGACTACTACTCAAAAACCAAAAAAGCATCCTCCAGAACTACACTAAAAATAAGCCCTTCAAGATACAAAGAATATGTGGTAAAGGAGCATCCAAAACACCAGAGTGATTTTTTTTGTTTTTTAAAGACATATGGGAAAACAAATCTCTTATCTACAGCATTAGATTTCCACAGCCTAAAAGTTTCAGAGGGGGGAAATTAGATGAGAATGCACTTAATTTTCTGTAACCATGAAGGTATTTAAATATTCTGACTTGTTTGGCTTTAAATAATTTCCTGTTTCTATTTTAGTATAGGTTGTCAAAGTACAGAAAGAACTTGCCCAATTGCTATGTATAATCTCTTCAAATGACAATAACAAGCCAGCCATAAACAACATTCTAATGGCTGTCACGGAAGAAAAATGCAAAGAAGCAAACCAGCTGTGGAGACTAAGCTCCCCCATTCTTTTGATGGGGAGGCTGTAAGTGTGGCAGTCAAAATAACTGAATATTTGAAATAAATCCCCTGGGCCCATCACTCCTAGCAACATCTTAATGGTCTACTGACTAAGAGGTAAAGAGATCATGGTATCTTAAATGAATAGGAGTAATTTTAACTTCTAAACAGGGAACAGAAAATCTCTCTAGCTGGGAGTGAGGAACTCCGGGGGTCTCTATCACAACAGAAAGGCAGCCTAGGTCAGTTATTACATCAGAATTAGAGGTTTAAAAAGTGATTAAGGGGTGTAACAACCTCAAACTTCCTAAGTTGACTATGAATAAAATTTATATTTTAAGTTTCATTTTCATTGTTCAGTTTTGAGAGAGATACTTAACAAATGCATCTGATTTGAATTCCAACAAGACTCAGGAGTAATGGGAATGTGAAGGGATTTAAATGACATTCTGTGAAAGCTGGTAAGCATGTTAATCATCTTTTCCCTAAAATTTTTATGTCTTTCCACTCACTCTAATACGAGTTAATCTATTTTTCTTATATGTGTCACATATGCATTCAAAGATATTTTGCAGTTAATGTATAAAAGCAATGTTGTTGTTGTTAAACTCTACACAACAAATGTAATTGTATTATAATTTGGGTTGGCTGTTGGCTTGGTTAAGAGAATATGCACTAAGGCTAAATTCAAGTGTCAAAGAAACCCAGATTTGTACAATTTGACTTGTGAGCTATTTATTATTTAAAAAGAAGAGGGGCGCCTGGGTGGCGCAGTCGGTTAAGCGTCCGACTTCAGCCAGGTCACGATCTCGCGGTCCGTGAGTTCGAGCCCCGCGTCAGGCTCTGGGCTGATGGCTCGGAGCCTGGAGCCTGTTTCCGATTCTGTGTCTCCCTCTCTCTCTGCCCCTCCCCCGTTCATGCTCTGTCTCTCTCTGTCCCAAAAATAAATTAAAAAAAAAAAGTTGAAAAAAAAAAAATAAAAAAAAAATAAAAAAATAAAAAGAAGAATTTTGTTTAAAAAGACATCCACTGAGGGTGTCTGGAATCCTATTCAAAGATTAGATTGTTATTAATTACAGATTTGCACTCACTTGTCAATGGATCTGAAGTTGTAGGGAACTTCTGCATGACCAGAACATTTATTATACCAGAAAAATCATGGGTGGGGTGAAGTCTTGGTAGACTGCAACCAAGACTGGCCTAGAAACTGACCATACTGCCTTCCAATATTTTACTTTCTACCCTTGATAATGGACAATCTGGGCATGGCAAGCTTAATGTTAGGTAATATTAACCAGACAGCTGAATGGTAACGATGATATTTTAAACCCAAGTGGTACAGGGCACCTGGGTGTTTCAGTCAGTTAAGCATCTGACTCTTAATTTCAGCTCAGGTCATAATCTCACAGTCGTGGGATTGATCCCTGATTTGGGCTCTGTGCGGACAGCACGGAGCCTGCTTGGGATTCTCTCTCTCCCCTCTTCCTTTGCCCCTTCCTGTTCGCACATACACACACACTCTCAAAAAGTGTCACATACAGAGAAAGTCTAAGCATCTATTTTTGAGATAAGCTGAATTATTTAAAACCATATTTATTATCTACCACATGAAGGACTAAATGAATCTTTAGATTATCTGAGAAGACTACAAAAAAAACCACCACCTGCAACAACAACCCATCCAGTGATTTTTGAGTAAGAAGAAAAATAGCCAAAGGCTAGAATATAAGTCCTCTAAAAGGAGCTAAAGCTTAGGTCTCACAATTCAGGGGACAGCCTACCCTCATCACCCTTGGAAACAGAAGAATTAGGAGAGTCCTCTCACCTCATTTAGTAATAATCGTGATGAAGTTAAATGAAGGGATCATGGACCTATTCTTCCTCTGAAACTAGCACAATCAATTCTGGAAGAAATCTAGCAACTTCTGGGAGTTACTAACACAGGCCTTAAAATAAATAAAAATAATAGTGGTAACAAACACTTATATGCCAGTCACTAAAGCTAGCACATTACATTTTGATACTCTTAATCTTCACAACTATTTAGGAGGTAGGAACTATTGCCACCATTTTATAGATGAGGAAAGTCAGATAGGTTAATGGACTTTTCCAAGGTTACCGAGATAATAGGTGGCAGAGCCTTGAAAGAAAATGGAAGTGTTGTACCTACATGGTGCTAAAACTCTGATTTTTAGTTTACTAATCAACTGGAGTAAACATCTGTGCTAAGTTTTTACCTTGTTATCACTAAGGTGTCCATGTATGATGTTTCTTGTATTCTAACACAACTTTCTGTAAAATGGTAATAGCATTCCAAGTTGATGCTAATAAATTAAATTAATTGGAAACAAATTATAATGAACTCTTTCTTAAGCTTATCTTCCCCCTGAACTCTGAAAAAATGGAAAAAGAAAAACCCACAAACATCTGACAGTCTCATTGCAATGATCAAACCAGTTAAAGCAACAAATATTAAAAGCAAAAAAAGTCTCTGCAAGTTAGCAACTGGTAAAAGAACAGATTTGCATTAGTTTCTAGAAACATTTTAATAGGAAAGGTTCTATAAATACAGGTACTTTTTTATCATACACAAACAAGGTGAAAGTAAGTAATATGGTCAATATCCTGACTATTAATTTCACTAAGAACACTGGGAGAAAAGACCTTTGGTGAGTACAATTAAAAATAGTAAATGAGCTATCAAAAATTGTCTACCTAGACAACTGCAGTGAGCATAAAGTTTTAGGTCTTTGGAGAAAGAACCAGAAGACAGGTTATGGGTAGAGGGGGACTAAAAATGACACATTCTGAACTATGCACATTATTCTACCCCAGGAAAATAGACCCCACAAATAATTCTGCAAGTACGTTGTAAATTCAAATGAAAAAATGGCTTTTGTTTTGATTCTAAATCATGTCTATAGTACTTTTCAGTATTCTCCAAAGTCTAAGCTTCTTTTGAAAAAAAAAGATGTAAACTATCCCTCACTATTAATCTGTCCCCAAAGAGGTCTCTACTGCCACTGAATAAATGGATTTACAATGCTGCAAGATACCTTTCAGAAAGAACTCTGCTACCAGACTTACTCTATCACATTATTGAAACATTTTGGAGCATGAGGATTCAATATAGGAAACCTAATGCAGCCCCGTATTGCTAGAACAATATGTTAGGTGTCCATATGAACAGTCCCCAAACACTCCATGAACTGCAAAATAAATGGAATTTAAGCTCTACTTTGCTTGTGAATAAACCTTTCATACTAAAGTGTGAAAGATTCTGGACTATTCTACTGGGAAACTATTTCCTAATAAATATTTTTGAACTTTTAAAGGTCATAAAGTCTAAATTATAATTTTAACATGAGAGAAAAAAAGATGTATTATTTACTCAGCATTAATTAAGGAAATATGTATTTACTAAAAACAAACCAAACCTGAAAAAGGATGTTATTCAATAGATGGCTATAGTAACATGAAAAGCAAAGGATACTTAGTTTTAAAAGCACAATAAGAGAAGAAAACAGTAAACAATACAAATAAGAATAGCTTCTAGCATTAATTTTTTTAAAAACTAAGATCGTTGAAAACAGAAACAGAAGAATCAGTACTAGATTGCTTAAAGAATATTCTAAAGGAGTTAAGGGAATAAACAGAATCTTCCCTACATTACTACTAAGCATCTTCTCAACTTGCTTATCTAAAGGGAAACTCTGCTTGCTTTATTCTGTTTTCAAAATATAAATTCAAAAAAAAATCTAGTTAATGGTGGAAAGGTATTTGTTTTAAAAATATTACAAAGAGCAAAAATGCTATTAGGTACAGTAGGGTAAGTGAGAGAGATAATTGTTTCTAGCATCAAATCACCAGGAATATTATTTTCAAAAAATTTTAATAGGGTGGATTTTTATTGCCCTATATATATTAAAATTATTTGTTTTCTAATAACCTGTTTGTCTGTGAAATACCACCAGAAAACTTTTTATTTTTTTGTATTTTAATTACTCTGTGCATGACAAAGGTGCTGTCTTTATTGAGTTCACGCCACTGTTCATTGGACAGCATGAATATTCTAGCAGTTACCGTGAAGTTCCAGAACCAAGGTCCCAGGGTTCCTGTGAGAAGCTGGCATATTATAATTATGATCTGGGACTCTGTAACATCGAATCTATGCATAAGGAAACAAACATTTCAAAATAACTTTACTCAGAGCTTTTGCCAAAGAGCCCTACAGGTAGCAAAAACATTTAAAAAGTAGCATTACCCTTATAAAGACATCTAAAGATTCAATAACAATTTATACAGTACTATTACTAACCTTATGCAAACATGTATATTTCTTACCCAAACCAAAATAGTAGAAAAGTGTAAAAATTCAAACTATAACACACTGAATACATGACTTGTAAATAGGCAGCTGGAAACACTAGAACTAAAAATGCAGTTAATTCTTAGTTACCTAAGTAGTGAACACTACTTGCCAAATAATCACATTAGCTGTGACATAGGTCCCTTCTCTGTGAGAACCTATCCAGACTTCTCTGTCGAGAGGAGTGCTTCCAGAAGCCCCAGTGTACAGTTATCTAGGTGTTTGAAAAACCACTAATCATCTCATACCCCTTCACTGCCCCACATCTCATCATGCTCCTGCTTCTGCTATTCAGTAAAAAAATGCACACGTATGTGAAAAAGGCAAGGGGGAAACTATGACTTCTTTGGATATGGTCAGAACAAAATAAAACTGGTCAGCTCCTTGTCCCGTTTCCTGATCATTTCTAGTCTAAAATCTTATCCTTCTTCCTCTTTCTCTTCCCTTAATTCCATACCAGCATTATAACTCTCTACTATATTGGATTAGTTTATTAGTGGTAAAAATAAGTAACATGTCTAATGTGATCACTAAAGGATGTTGGCAAAAGGAGTGGCAGTATAGAACAGACTTCAAATCAAAGCCATGTAATCAAAATTAAGAACCTAGGAATGCTAAATGTGATGGAAACAGGTCTACGATTTTACCTGATGATCTTAAAGTCCAAACTGCAATCTAGACTTTACATTAATATAAACAGTTGTTTTAAGATCTTATCTCTAACAACTTGATAGAATTAAAACAGGCACAGTCCAAATGAATGACTTACTAACAAAAAATACACAGGGAAACTAGAAACTGAAAGGAAAATCTTTGATAGTTATTAGTTCACATGGTAAGTCTTAAACTTCTAAAGGTATGAATATCCTATATGGGCATTTAACAGGAAGCTTCCTAATTCTTAATCCACAAAAAGTGGATTATACATTAACAGTTTTTAATTACTATGATATCTGCAAATACTTATACTTTAGAGATTTCTTGGGTAAGAATTGAACTGGATTTGCCAGACTACCAGAATACATAGCCTATTAACTTTTTTCATTTAACTAGAAAAGAAAAAGTCAGAAGTTATGTATTTACATAGTTTTAGCTAATGTAAGTGTGGAAAAATGAATTGAAAAATGTACTAAATACTCTACGTGCTATAATTATAAATAGTAAGTACACTGAAAATAGCATCTGTAAAGTTAATAGGCTCATAGAAGGAACCTTAGATACCATCAAATCCAAAACTCTGACTTACAAATTACGAAATCAAAGTTCTGGGCCTTGCTCAAGCTGATACACAGACAATAGTCTGGAGGTAACACTTGAGGCAAGATATACTGATCTAGTTCAATTTATTATAATTTCTTTCTTTTTTTGACTTGTGAAAAGTTTTGTTATTGTTTTTTTTTTTCCTGAAATGATAATTTAAGAGTTCTACCTTTCACAGTGTGGAGGATTTCTTTAAGGCCAGTATTTTGCATAAATAGTTTTATTAGAGATTGTCTAGAATTTCTAAGCATTTGATTTATAAAAAATGATTCTACATATACATCTACAAATTATATATTTTAAAATATCTAGATATACACGGTTTAAGCCTTAAGAGAGGAAATGTGAACTCTTCCATTTAGTATAACCCATAAACATTTTAAAGTATGTTTTACAAATGTTTACAAATGAGCTTCGATTCATAATTCTTTGGCCGACCCCATTCTTCTGTGAAGTTCTAGCCTCTGAGCCCACTTCCCTCCCCAGCTTTCAAATCCAAGTTAGTAAAAATCCCAACAGGCTAAGTTGGATCTAGAAGGTCCCAGTGAGCAGTACTCATCTCTATCAGACCTCTACTTGCTTGGTCCAGAAACACTGTCAGAACAGGGGTCTGTCTAGATGCGACAGGTACTAATATTCTCTGTACAAGGCAGCTTTCAGTTGTGATCAGAGCAAAATTTCCAGTTGTGCTGGAAGATTTAGTCATAATATCAGAGATGATGGATCCAAAACACATTGACTTTCTCATGATATCTGACTTTGAATGGAAATTACTTAGTTAAAAATGAATTAACTATGGTGCCTATTTTTGGTCAAGATATGAGCAAATTTAATAGCAACTAAAATTAGTGACACTAGGCGATTAAGAAAAACAAATCAGTATCTCTTATTTGACAAATATGCTATATGGTTATTAAACACACAACAACCTAAATTGATTATATATAAAAAAGAAATCCTCATGATTTTTTTTCATTTGTGCGTAACCACCAAAGTAAAACAATTAAAATAAAAATATTTTAAAACAAAATTCCTAAGGTGCCTAAGGACCGCTTTCATGTTTCTCCAAAAAGGAGTAAGAAAAGTAAGGGATTTAAAAAAATTTCTTTAGTCAGGGATGCCTGGGTGACTCAGTAGGCTAAGCGTCGACTTTGGCTCAGGTCACGATCTCATGGTTCCTAAGTTCAAGCCCTGCATCAGGCTCTGTGCTGACAGCTCAGAGCCTGGAGCCTACTTTAGAATCTGTGTCTCCCTCTCTATCTGCCCCTCTCCCCTCAAGCTCTGTCGGTCTCTCTCTCAAAAAAATAAATAGTAAAAAAAAGTCTTTTTAGTCAAATTACATTTGAAAGGTTATCTTATTCTTTTCTAATTAAACAAAACTTAGACTTTCTCCTCCACACATATAAACTTTACTTCAATATTCAACCTATTATACATTAGCCTATTCTACCTGCTCTTGAAAAGAATGTGAAATCTTAAATGGCATTTTTAAAACTTCTTTAGGAATATCTCTATTATTCCATATGTCCCCATTACATTGGAAAAATATCTCCTTAAATGTGAGTACTCGCAGCACATTTCTTTGAATGTTGAGATCTGCTTTTACTTAAAAAAAAAAAAAAAAAAAAAGCGTTGCCTTAATATGAATGCAGGATTTCAGAAAATTGTATTTAATTTTCCAAATCAAAACCAATCCCTTGTAATACTAATATGTAATTTAAATTGAGATATTAAATTTAAACTGGCTCCAATATTTGTGTATCTAGTTTCACACCATTACAAAGAAGCACTATAGTCTCAGTGGGACAGTGTCTTCCCACCTAGTCCCTCTGCCTGTTACCCTAAACATTGTTCCTGCATTTTCATCAGTCTAGCTCCATAGATCCATCTCTCTCTTTTCTCCCCCAAATATCTTCAATCTCTTCTCTAGCCAATTTCTTCTGTGTAAATTCAAAACCCTCCTTCCTTTGCACCTATGTTCTTTCTTCTAACAGATGTCTTCTTCCCATCACAGCCACACATTCTGTACATCACCTGTACCACATGCTTATTTAATCCCTTCACTTCCCATCCCCTACAATCTGGCTTCTACCCTTCCACTATAGAAAACTACTCCGGATGGCCTCAGATCGCCAAATTTAGTGTACAATTTTCT
Organism: Panthera tigris; assembly: GCF_018350195.1. Lineage (NCBI taxonomy): Eukaryota > Metazoa > Chordata > Mammalia > Carnivora > Felidae > Panthera > Panthera tigris. Next base: position 94,103,712 of record NC_056667.1, on the reverse strand, counting down.
GTCCTCATTTTGAGTCTTGGCAGCATTCAGCGTTGTTCTCTTTTGAAATCTCTGGCTTTTCATTCTGGTATGCCTCCTTCTCTGGCTGTTCAATAATTTTCATAGGCTTCTTTCTAAGCTTGCTTTCTAAGTTTTCTAAGCTATTTTCATTCTATCTGGATGCCTAAAATCCCTCACATACATGTGCTGATAGAACTCGCCCTTTCACATAGGTTCTTCTGCGTGTAGGGCCTTTCTCTACCCCCCATCCAACCACCTAAGGAGGGGAACTGGGAGTTACTCCAGTCTCTGCTCGCTCATTCATTCTCCACGTGCAGATAGAGATCAGGTCCTACAGTTTCTACCTCTTCAGCCTCTCTCCAGACTATGACTTTCTCTCTGATAGCACTGTCATCACACTAGTTCAGGTATGAGCATTCCTCATGTTAATTATGTTGATGACTCCGACAGGACCTCCTTACCTCTGTACTAGCCCATGCCAATTCACCCTCCAAATGCTGCCAGACTGTTCTTTCCAATTGTCCTTTTGTCATTTTCCTGGTTTTGGTTTTGCAAAGGCTCCCCACAGATTCAGGAAAAAAGCTCATATTTCTTGGCAGGACATAGAAATCCCCTGATTTTCTGGATCTTCTCCAGCCTTATCTCCTGCCACTCCCCTACAGGCATCTTTGGTCTAACAATATGGAACTGCTCACAGTTCTCTAAGTGCATATTTTATCAAAGGAATACACCACAAGGGACATTCTAAGACTGGCAAATTGAGAGCTGTGCTAACAAATCGCTCCTAAAAACACTGTTTACTCTTCCCCTACTTCCATGGTTCACTCCCTCTCCTTCCTTCAGTTCCCATACTACATGGTTGGTGCTGCTTTACTTGAAAGGGAAAGAGAATTTATTAGGGCTGATGATAAATAAACTTTCAAAATAAGGGCTTGCAAGTTAACTATGAGATAATAACCAATGAAACAAACTATGTCAAATCCAGATATTACAAGTTCTGCTATTTTTGAAAACAGTCACATCACTAAAAATTAAAACTGAATTAGGGCAAACCAAGTGATCTTGGAAGTCCATTATATTTTGTGGTTTTACCAATGCAGAGAAATACTATGAAAACTTGAGATATAGGCTATAAAAACAATTTGAAAAAAAATCTGCACACAGTATTTTCAATTACTGCTTTTTTTTTTTTGTATCAGAAATCTACAATATTTCCTGAGCACTGATCATTTTTGAACTGATGAACGCACAAGCATTCGAGTTTCAATTGGACATGCGTGTCTACTATTGTCACCTTAAGATGGGCCTTAAACATGTCTTCTAACCCCTTTATTATAAAATTCTTCCAGGACATGTCTTTTAGTTAACATCCAAAATAATAATTATTGTTACTGTCATAAGTTAAGAACATCTTAAGTTCTGTTTAAATAAGTTTAGCAAAAACAATTTGAACTGAATTTGTAAGGAACAGCTGGATTTCTGTGCATTTGGCTCTCACAAGAGCTAGAAAACTAAGTTTCTTAGGGATCTAAAATTTAAATATCCATTAATGATTCATCTTAAAGAGACTAGGTTAAGATGTTCTCCTATCATTTGCAATCAGAGATTTTATTTGGATATTTCATGAAGTATTCAGAGTCTTTTCTCAAGTTCTTTCTCTTTTACTTCGACACCATGAAAAAAATAAGACTAACTCGAGCAGTGTAAATCGGATCTGTGGCAATTAAACACCAGTTGGTGAATTTCATCCTTTACCTTGTTCCAAGATGAGTTTACTCATTAATATTTATGAAAAAGTACTGATCAACAGGTAGGAACTATACATTTTGGAGTCTGAAAGGAGCTTGTATTTCATTTTTTAAATTCTTGGGCATTTGTTGGTGGTAGTAACTTATATGGTGTGTTTATGTCAACTGAATTATTAAGAGCTTAGATTTTTATAGACTCACAAATAATATGAAAAGAATAAAATCTAATTAAGCTATGATATTGAGAGATGAGAGTTGCTCTTTGCTCTCATAAACTATCTAATCTTTCCTGAAAATGCATTTTCGTATGTCAAAATAAAACATGGAGTTAAGGTAAATACAGGAAAAATACAGTGAATTTATCTGAGGGAAAGACAAGTGGGTATGAGTGAGGAGGGGCCACTGCTTTTCATATTATTTTAAAAATATTGGTTGGAGGTCCTAATATTTCCTTCTAAACAGTGTGATAGACGGACAGAGACCATTAGGCAGCTACAATAATGAGAGTTTTAAACTTCTATTTGCTAAACTAATTTAGAGCTTTGATCAATTCCTAATACTGAGATATGTAAAAGCAACATTCTCCATATCTGAAAGAGAAGACAAAAAAAATCACTGTTAAGTGTTACTTACATTCCAAATCGCAATGTTCCAGAAACATATGTTTGCCAGTGTGCACAATAGAACATGAATGTTCCAGCAAAACAACAAAAAAACATCCAATCAGGGTTTGTCCCCAGCTGCACTGCAATACAAGTTCCAAGAACCACAAAAACTGCAAAAGAAAGATCACGATAATAACTGAACAATCTCAATAACCAACATTAACTGAGCTGGAAATACTTTTAGATGAAGCAAAAAAAAGAAAAAAAAAAAAAGACATGCTACGAATGTACAATCTTGTCTCAGGTACCTATGGTTCCAGGAAAGCAGGATATAATCTTTTACATTATCTTTCACCCCATAATTTCACTTTCATTTTTCACTATACCACTCAGTGGAACCAAAGGTCTTGAAAGCAACTAAAATACTTGAGCATTTTTTGGAGTATCCTCCCAGTTTAGTGATAGTGATGAACAGTAAAAAAAATTACAGGACAGAGTAAAAAGAAAGACTTCCCTTGTGCCTCAGTTACCTCATTTGTAACATGATGATAAAAACCAGACAAAATAAATCAATATTGTAAAGGATTTCAAACAGTGCCTGAAACATATTAGACATTGCATTAAGTGATTATTGGCAGAGGAGGAAGAAACACTAAAGACCTACATAATTCACAAAAGGACTGATTGTTTTTTACATCCATAGGTATCTTTTCATATGTAGCAGATATAATTATGGGTGACTTATACAGAAAAACATGTCCTATAAAAGTTTGGAACTCAAAGTACACCACAAAAAAGATTACCACTTAAAAGAAAAAATAGGGGGGTGCCTGGGTGGCTCAATTGGTTGAGTGTCCTACTCTCATTTTCGGCTCCGGTCATGATCTCTCAGTTACGAGATAGCGCCCCACATGGGGCTTCATGCTGAGTGTAGAGCCTGCTTGTGATTCTCTTTCCCTCTCTCTCTGCCCCTTCCCCTTTGGTACACACGCATGCAAGCTCTCCCTCAAAATAAATAAATAAACAGGTAAAAAAAAAATAGGATACACTTGATTAAATTAGGTGCCCGTTAAGCCTTTGCATTCAGTAGAAGTCTTGAGTGTTTCTTGAGTCCTTTGAATTATGAGTGCTTAGCTATTCATTCTCCTCTACTTAGGAAGCTGTTGTCAGGACACGCTGAAACAATGATTTTCACAGGAACCTACATCTGCATATCTGAGTTCAAGAGGTAAAGCTACCATGGGTTTTTGTTTCTTAAAAAAAAATATTCTAAATGCTATGCCAAATGACAAGAAACCAACAGAAAAAACTAAGTAAAAATATGTGTTGTGAGGGCATGGGGTGTTCCTACCAGGAAGACTAGTTAGAAACTGTCATTTAGTTTCTAAATCTTTTTTCCCTCCAAATACTAAAATAGTATTCTTAAAACAGTACAAGATGTATTGCCTATAACCTAATATATAACTCATCTATTGCCAGCACTTTAGTATATATATTTCTTTCCAGTCTTTAAAAAAAATTTTTTTTTAAATATTTGAGAGAGAGCAAGTCTATTATGAGTGAGGGAGGAACAGAGAGATGGGGAGAGAGAGGGAGAGAGAGAGAGAGGGAGAGAGAGAGAGAGAGAGAGAGAGAGAGAGAGAGAGAGAGAGAGAGAGAGAATGAATCCCAAGTGCTGACAGAGTGGAGCCTGATACCAGGCTCGATCCCATGAACCACATGGTCATGATCTGAGCCGAAATCAAGAGTCAGATGCTTAACCGACTGAGCCACCCAGGCACCACTCTTTTCAATCTTTTTATCCAAGCCCATTCATTGCCAGTTATACTGCAAGCCTACAACATAATTTTATCTTATTTTACTTATTTAAAAAAAAAAATTTTTTTTTTAACGTTTATTTATTTTTGAGACAGAAAGAGACAGAGCATGAACGGGGGAAGGTCAGAGAGAGAAGGAGACACAGAATCCGAAACGGGCTCCAGGCTCCGGGCCATCAGCACAGAGCCCGATGCGGGGCTCGAACCCACGAACCGCGAGATCGTGACCTGAGCCAAAGTCAGATGCTTAACCCACTGAGCCACCCAGGCGCCCCTACAACATAATTTTAAATGTCTACAGAATATCCACATAAATATAAAGACCACAGATTTCCTGGTCTCCCACTATTGTACTCTTGTCTACAATTTATGAGATTTTTGATGATAATTATGCCCTAAGATTTTAAATATCACAGGTGCCAAAAGAATAATATTTAGGCTAAAAGTAGTTTAAGTAGAAATTAACTGAATTTCTAAATCTCCCAATACAGCCAATAATGAACAAGTATTAATCATATTTATAGTCTTTTGAAAACATTAAAATTTGATATAAATCACTTACTCTGATACCATAACACCATAAACATTTTATTCTAACATTGTTTATCATATTAATTTTATCACTATTAATCATTAACACTAAAAAATCAACAATACCTGTTGATAGTGAATCACAACCATGATCAAAAAGTTCTCCCAAAGGAGAACTACTATTGGTTCTTCTTGCCTGTTTCCCATCTATAGCGTCCAAAGACTGGTAAATGAAAAGGCCACATGCACAAGCAATATATGCCCACAGAGGTGCCTGTGAAACAAAAGACACAAGATTTACTAAGACATATTCGTTACTATGTTTCACTGATAACGGTTTACTTGCAGATAGTTTGTCTTCATTCTCCAGAGAAGTACAACTAGTTGGAAGCTAAGGGAGAGAATGCAAGGGTTACATAATGGAAAACTTTCTGAAACAATCAGAACTGTAAAAGAATCACATTCTTTGCTTTGGAGGGCTGCTCACTGCAGATGCTGGATAACTGCTTTGTAAGGTTATCTAAGAGATTACACTAGGTAACGTCCATAAGATTCCTCCTAACATTTAGTTAGAATAACTAACATTTAGATGCTGAGTCAATTAATGAATAATCTAGTACAGTTTCTCCCAAATTGGATTTTGAGGATGTTTATAGGTATTGCATGAAGAAAATGAATTCCATGCTTAACACATGTGGGAAACACTGGGTTAAACAATGTTAAACATTTCTTTACTGCAGGACTCCTTCCAGCCCTTAATGTTACTAATGCACACTGTGAATATTCGAGAAGGGAGACACAACACACTGCCATTTTCTAAACTCATTTGAGCACGTAACCTATTTTTCAACACACCTCATCAGTGTTCAATGGAACAACGGTAGGGAAATGATGATCTAGCACACGGAGTGCTTAGAACATTATTTTTCATATATTTATGGTCACATTTTCAAGGAATAATTTCTCTTTTCCCAGGCAGAAACTGAACCACTAATACTGAATTTAAATGCTATGTGTTAAAAAAGGAGAGCTTTTATTCGGTGTGTTCTCTTTAAGAAAGTAAGAAAGAGTGTTTTATATCACTTTTCACTATTTTCCCATGCCATGGAAAAATTTCTATGATCACAAGGTATTTCTCAGATATTGGTTATCAAGTTAAACTGAGTATCAAGTGCTCAGAGCAGCAAATCAAAACTATGCAGAGCTGCAAATAATATTCATATTCTTCACTGCAAAGAGGTTGCTCTCAGACATCTATTTAGTTACCAATATTAAAGGTAAGGATCTTTTCTTAAACATTTTCTTAGAGTCTCATATTTTAGAACATTGAAGCTATCAAAAGGACCAGAGTGTAAGCCTCCTCTAGGACAGAGTTACAAACCCTGAAAGCAATCACTGTGGTTACATAACCATAGTTGATGCGCAAGTTCACTGAGAGATTGGTTAACCTCGTGTGACTAAGAAGCCCCACCTTCTAGACTTTGAAGCTACTGCTTTTTGCTCCTACAGGAATCCAGTAACTCTAGAGCTGCACTGTCCTACATAGCCATTAGCCATGTGTGGCTATTTTAGTTTAGATTCATTACAATTAAATAAAACTAAAAACTCAGTTCTTCAGCTACACTAGGCACATTTCAAGTGCTCAACAGCCAGACGTGGCTATGGTTACCATCCTGGACCACGCATTTAGTAAGTCAGATCAAAAGAATTTCATTTAGCAATACAAAACAAAAACAAATGAATATTAAAACTAAAAACTCTTATGGTCATATTTCAAAAAGTTTTAATTAAACCTGATAGAGCTCTTATTGGTAACAACATACAGCTCAGTTCGTTCTAGTTTCCTGTGTATGAAATAGCTAATACCAATTTCCTTTATCTGTCTTAGGCTGCAAGGGTAACTCAAGCATATGTAACATGTATCAAGCTGCAAGATAAATTCCAAATTAACTTATGATAGTAAAATCAAAGCTACTTGCTAAGGAGATTTAAGTACATAGTATCAGAAATCACAAGTATATTTTGGTATACATATAAAAAGGGATGGGGCACCTGGGGGTCTCAGTAGGTTAAACACCTGGCTCTTGATTTCAGCTCGGGTCATGGTCTTGGGGTTGCTGGGTTTGAGTGCGGTGTCGGACTCCACACTGACAGCTTGGAGCCTGCTTGGGATTCTCTCTCTTTCTCTCTCTCTGCTTCTTGTGTGCACACATTTGCAAGCTCTCTAAATAAATAGATGAGCTTTTCTTCTTCTTTTTTTTTTTTTTTAAAGGGTTAAGCCTATAGTTCTACCTTAGTAATTTGAAAAATAAGGACTGATTTTCCTTTCCCATCTACTGGAAAGTTTTTTTTCTAACAAAAAGGCAAACTCTGCTGAAACCATTACAATAGTGACATTCTTTTCTATTAGAAAGACTAGTATCTGAAACTCTAATGTATTAAAAGAAATCAGTAACATAAATATATGGAAAGTTCACAATATCTGGAGACATGAAATTTAATGCTCACCCACTGGAATAAAGCCCAAAGGAATTAGAATCATAATGAATGAGAATGTCCCTGGGTAATAAGTTTATGGAACTCTCTGACTCCAAAACAGTGATAAAGAAAAAAATATCCATGCTTTCATATATAAGTATTTTATTAGAAGAAATGAGGAATGGGAGGGAAATTGTGGGGAAGAACATATTACATACTTAATCTTTTTGACCAATGAAATAATAATTACTTATGGAGCATTATAGGTTATGTACTATAAATGGATAATCTTACTTCTTTCAGTACCACAAAATAAAATTTCAAAGAATAAACTGTGACTTAGAGAATTTATGTAATTTACTGAAGATCACAGAGATAATAAGAGCATATCATGGAAGACAGCCATGACCTATTTTAATGCACTGTGATCTGAAGCTTAACAAGGATTTCTACTGTGCAGCTATAAATGTATCCATGCATAGCCTTTGTGGGACACTACCTTCCCTTGCAGAGCACCAAACAAACAGCAGCTCAGTCATGTTCTACCTTCATTCCTCCTAGTAGCCATTCTGAAAAGTTCTATTTGATTCAACTGGTTCTCATTCTGGAAGTTTCCTCAAAGATTTAAACTAATTCTAAGATTATTCCAATAATTCCAAATCACTTAAGCATAGAGGCTGAGGAAAAGTATTATAGGGAACATGGTAACTGGTACACTCTGGGGTGTTCAGTAAATATTAGTAGCTGAGCTCTACCTTTAAACTTGCTCTCATTCCCTGACCCCTATTGTGGAACTAGCTTAGGATTGTTGGAGGGCTTCCATTAGAATTAACACACACCCCTGTTGTTCTGCTGCAACTCTAAGGATGTGTGAGACCTGAACCAAGTTCCTCTGGAAGTGGCTATCAGGTCCTCAAATAAGTCACAGGTAAAATAGTTCAAAGGACATGTGATAAAGAATCCCAGGACACATTTAAACAATCATACTGGTTTTTAAGTTTCCTGATTGATATGAAGCAAGATAGCTAAGGAAATGATAGAAAATCAGAAATATATTCATACAATCTGTTTGGAACTGTATTTGTACAGGAGAAGAGGAATTAAAATAAAAGTATTCAAGGGTGATTAAGAAATGAACTGGAAGAAGGAAAAAAATGTGTTTTGTAAGTAACTGTGACATTCAGTAGCCATTTACTTTAAGAGAGGTATGTAGGGGCACCTGGGTGGCTCAGTCGGTTAAGCATCTAACCTCGGCTCAGGTCATGATCTCACAGTTCATGAGTTTGAGCCCTGTGTTGGGCTCTGTGCTGACAGCTCAGAGCCTGGAGCTTGCTTCGGATTCTGGTTCTCCCTCTCTCTCTGCCCCTCCCCTGCTCACACTCTGTCTCTCTCTCTGAAAAATAGGTAAATATTAAAAAAAGAGAGAGAAACAAATGAATTGATAAAAACAGAAAGGGACAAAGGGTTGGATGGTGATAATTTTATCACAAAGAACGAATAATCTGAAAAGACTACTTAAAAATGATTACTTCAAGCTTAAAAGAAGATAAGGAATCCTTGTGACCACTATGATTTCATATGGTTCAGAGTCACGTTTGACACCTTTCATTGAGAATCACCTTGTATCTTCTTGGTGTGACTGATCATTCGGAGGGGCACAACAAATGTTGTGCCATCTACCTAACTACTTTAGTTCCCTTTTTATCAAGGAAGTTTCAAAACCAAAGAGATAAACATCAATTTACCTATTCTGATGAAGAGCTCTAGTTTCAGTTTTGGTTTTAAGTAACGGGTACAGAGGGTAAAAAGCGGGACCAGCAGTAGAGAGACCTGTACTGAAGGGCCCAAGCAGACAGTCCTTGTCAGCAATAACTGCTTCTCTTCTTCAAGGCAGCCATTGCAGGGTACAGAACAGAACTTCTTTCGCCTTGTTAGAATAATAGAGATATATCTGAGGTCTATCTGTCACATGTATTTACAGGAAGAGAAAAGGGATATTCAAACAATTCTCACTGGAATGGAGACGAAACCACTTTTTAATTTTTTTTAATGTTTATTTATTTTTGAGTGAGAGAGAGAGAGAGAGAGAGAAACAGAGTTGTGAGTGGAGGAGGGGCAGAGACAGAGAGAGAGGGAGGGAGACACAGAATCCAAAGCAGGTTCCAGGCTTTGAGCTGTCAGCATAGAGCCCGATGCAGGGCTCAAACTCATGAACCATGAGATCATGACCCGAGCCGAAGTCGGACGCTTAACAGACTGAGCCCCCCAGGGCGCCCCGAGAGGAAACCACTTTTGATAAGACTGATTTACAGCTGTGCCATCTCACTACCAGAGCCTTTTTTCTCTGATCATTTTCAACTTTGCTAGGATTTCATTCAGCAATTAAAAAATTAAAAAAAAAAAATCCAGCCATTAAAAAAACTTTTTTGCATTGAGATTTACTGATTTTAAAAGGATTACCTTACATGTTAATCTCTGATGACACTAATATACCTACCAGAATCAGACTCCACCCTTTCCTTCTGGTTTTCATAAGCGGAGTATACAAAATAGACTGTAGTTATAAGCTTTATTAATAGTATGTGTGATACAATCTTTTAGAACAGTTGATAAATAATTGTCAAATCTTTAGCAAAAATGACCTAAAATCCCAATTACATTGTTTTGGGTATATAACAAACGCTCAAATCTGTTAAGAAATTCACCTTACCTGCTCTGTGGCTGTGGGACAGTAGAAGACTAATAAAACAGTTGTACAGATGTTTATTGACAATCCAATGATGGTGATGAGATTTGGGGCAATCCAGGAGGGAACTCTTCCAACTAGCCATTCCCAATAGCCCTGCATCAAGGGCTCAAGCAGGGACCGTCCAGCACTCTGATATCTGTGTTCCTCTAGCCGCTTTAGTTGATGTCTTGATAATGGTGGCGTAGGTAACTGAAACAATTTATTTAATACACACCCTGGAGTACTCATATGCCCGAAGCCCATAGGGGACTCCGGGTGAGAATCTCCACATCGTTTCCTTGTTGACCGATGCCCACTCATGGATCTTGGCTGTCTTTTATTTGAAGAGAATAATTTCTTTTGTTTCACAGCTTTTTGTGGCTGGTCTTTACCTGAAAAAAGAGAAAAAGATGTATCTATCAGCCACTATTTATGTCAATGTCAGTAAAGTTTAAACTGGTAACAGACTAATGCATATCAAACAGGGATCAGAACACCAGGGACCTGTTTTTAGTTCTAATTCTTACTAAATGTGTGAGCCAAAAGAAGTCATATAACTTCACTCTCAGGTGAAAAATATTAAGGGAATTAATAGTAATATAGTTCCCGAAACCTTATAGTTTGACTGAATTCAAAGCTCTCACTTTTTTTTTCTATCTCACTCTGATTTCAGTAATATAATGGAATAAACCTTAGAAATGATCTAGTTATTTCACATGTATGGACACTGAGGTCCAAAGGCATACCCAAAGATAGCTAGCAAATTAATATTAATATCAGAGGAATGACTTGAATAAAATGGGTTTTAAATCAGATTATTTATTTAATGCTAATAGCTAACATTGAGCACTTGCTGTGTACTAATGCTTCAAGCACGTTTCACATATTAACTCATTTAATCCTCACAATAACTCGAGGTCAGGATTATTAATTATCCCCATTTTTACAGAAAATGAAACTAAGGCACAGGGGCTAACTAACTTGTCCAAGCTCATAGAGCTGGTAAGTGGGGTTCACACAAACACAGGGTTTCTGTCTAAGCTAAACTGAAAGATAAAAAAACTTATTAGTAGAATGGGATATTGAGAGTATTTTAGGCAGGGGTGAAGAGCAGTAACAAACCTAACTTTAAGAGGACAGAATACATGTATTAGCAGAGTGACCTGATGAACTGAGGTAGTAAGAAAAAAGTATAAGTGTATTAAGTGATGACTGTTCATAAAGGACCTTAAGTTTTTTTTTTTTTAATTTTTTTAACGTTTATTTATTTTTGAGACAAAGACAGAGCATGAACGGGGGAGGGGCAGAGAGAGAGAGGGAGACACAGAATCGGAAGCAGGCTCCAGGCTCTGAGCCATCAGCCCAGAGCCCAACGCGGGGCTTGAACTCATGGACCGGACCGTGAGATCGTGACCTGAGCTGAAGTCGGACGCTTAACCGACTGAGCCACCCAGGCGCCCCAAGGACCTTAAGTTTAATCCCAAAAGTACTTGTACTTGACTTAGAAAAGATTAAAGATAACATAATTATTGTAAATCACTAAGCAACATAAGAAAGTAATGACAAGAACATATTCAAGACTAAAGGGGAGTCATGTATATATGTGTGTATATGCGTATGTATGTGTATATACATACATATATGCATATATATATACATGTATGTATATTTATCAGAACACAGAAAGTGAGAACACTCAAAAGTTAGTGTGGTGACCTCAAACATTTGACGAGGGTAGTAAAAATGGAAGTGTGAAAGTCAAATCTGTACGTAACTTCTATTTAGAAGGAAGAATCCTGGAAAGGCACTTAGGAATTAGATACGAAGGCTGGAGGAACAGAAGAAAACATGAATGAACAGTCAGAGACTAGTGGTACTACTGTCAAAAAGGGAAGTGAGGAAAGTAAACCAGTTATTGTGGCTTGAAGGGTGATGGAAGGGGATTTAGGGATGGAGGTAAGAAATACACAGAAGTAACTTTTAAGCAGACATGTTTCAGACAAGATCAAATACCTGGAGTTTGAGCAAGAGATGAAAATTTCAAGTTATCAACTTAAAAGTTAAAGTCTAGTTCTTTTAGAAAGTAGAAAATTTCTTGAATGGATTAAGTGTGAAGAAAAAAGGAAAAGAGTAAGGAACTTTGCAGGAAATTCATGGTTACAAAGCAGAAGAGAGGGAAGCCATAAGAGGATTAAGGGGGGAAAAAGAAAGGAACAATCTCAATAGAACTAAAAGGGTAGTGGCAATGAACCAAGAGAGGTATACTTCAATCTTCTGGTAGAAAGCTATCCAAAATGCAATATGAAATTCCCAGAAATGTTGCACTATGGGAATAAAGAATGTGATACAGGGACTAGGACATCTCAGCAATGGACCTGGTATTAAACATGTGCAAGACTTCTTCCTTCTATTCCCATACATATCAAATTCTAAAGCTTCAATGTCACTAATGATCTATAGTGACATCCAAAATCTCAATCATGTATCTCAATAACTGGTTCAGAAAAGTTACTGTAATCATCAACTACTTTAAATAAATTTTCAAAAATCTTAAAAAGAATCGCCAGTGCTAACTAAAGTGCTCTGAAGTAAAAATACTGAAATAATTTTTTAAACTAAGGCAAACCAAAGATAATATCTTATTGTTTCAAAGAATTCTTCCATACACCCAACTGTGTCACAAAGCAATTGATTAATGCCAAACAACTGGTTTGTAATCATTTTAGAGAAAGTGACAGGCCACCAAATAGCCTTATAGTAGTCATATTTTCTGTGGTCAAATGATTCATCTTCACATTTGGAAGCTATAATAAATCAGTTCTTATAGAATTCAACTTAAAATGGGAACAAAAAGTCTAGTCAACTCAATTTACATTTTATTATTGTGGTGTTCCATTTTCCTATTGTAAAAACACACACACACACACACAAACCAAAACCAAACAAACAAACAAAAAACAGGTGACATGCTGAAGGCACTAAACAACTACAAGTAACTGATCCTAATGGTTTTAAGTTTGAGCATTTGGCAGGATTATATGATACACTGATACCTCCCTTCTGAGTGTTTTCCCTCTGTGCCCTACATTTTTTTTTTTTACCTTTTATTTCTCTCTTTAAAAAAATCTACATTTTGACAAACCTTTCTAGATTTTTACATAGATCTAGCCTTTGCATAATTCATACAAGAAAAAAGGCCAGGGAGTTTTTAAACACTGCGATTTGGCAACATTGTCTCTCTGTGAAGCTATTAGCAACAAGATTGCAAATATAAATTGGGATACATGTAGCCCCTGACATACAGATACCTACTTTCACTACATTCAGATACACACAGAGGTTGTCGAAGCTGACACAAGCCCATCTCTACTCTCCCTTCATCCCATAACATCTGGGACCTAGACGCTATTGCAATTCAAACCATCTCAAGAAAAAAACAGGAGCTTTTGCATTTCAGCTCATGAAAAGCAAGCATATCTCAAGGGAGTGCAACAGGGTAGGTGACTGTAACAGGAAGATCGAACTTTATGGAGAGAAAGGGAAATAGGATGTGGAATGGGAATACGGAAAGGAGAAACAAATACTACTAAATTATTCTAGCCACTTGAAATTTTTACATAGAGTCAGGCCTATGCCACACTAAAGGAACTAAAACAATTAATGTAAGGAGTTAAAATCACTGCTGGCTAGCCTACCAACCACCAGTCATAAGTTTTTATGAGAAAATGAACTCCAAGTTCCAAATGCATTCAGCCAATATTGGTGCAGTAAACAGGACAGACAACGGGAGTCCCGGTTCCCATGTCCAAATGGAAAATAACTAAAAACAGGTAAATGAGCAAACAGCATTACATACTATGATGAGGGCTATGAGGAAAAGAGTGTGCAGCCAGAAAATAGTTAGGGGTGCACATTTTAGGTAAGGTAATTGAAATCTATGAAGAGGTAGCATTTGTATCAAATTCACAGGAAGAAAAGGAGGTAGTCATTCCAAAAGCAGGAGAAAGAACTGTCCAAGGGAATAAGCCCTGAGTCAAGTCTTGTTCAGGTACCTTTGGGATCACTGTGGCTGGACAGCAGTAAATCAGATTGAAGAGTGACATACAATAAAGTCTGAAAAGCCAGACAATGCAGAGGTTTGTAGGAAGGAACTGAGGAAGGTTTATAGGTAAGGAACTGAGAATTTATTCTGATGTTTTGGAAGGCCATCAATGAGCTTATAAATTTGTAATTTTGTAGCACAGCTTATTAACTGAGGATATGTTTCATAAATCATAATAGTAAAAGTGAATATTTTGAACTGAAAAATTTCCCATTATCTGGAATCCAGTTTACTATAAATATTGATCACAGGCCTACAGCTATTGTAACCTTTCTACTTGTAATCAGCAAATTCCCCTTCCTGGCCCCAGTGCAATATTCCTTTCATAGCACTTACCACATTTTGAATTTTTTTGTTTCTTGTACTGTTTTTGGTCTTTTCCCCACACTGGTCTATAAGCTCCACGAATGCAGAGACCACACCTGTCGCAACATTCTTTTCCAAGAATCTCATACCATACCTAATACTAAGTGGGTAATTAGGACTTATTTATGGAACAAGGAACAAAAATGATTTATGTAGTATTTAATGAGCACCTAGTTATTCTTGACCCTGAGGAAACAGAAAAACTGAAGTGTGCCATCCATTCCCCCAAGAAGCTCAGGGCGTGTGTGCGTGTGTGTCTTATAAACAGCTAGGTTACAATGTGCTCTGAACAAACTGTTGTGGGAGTCCAGAGGAGGGGGCACATATGGTCTAACAAAAGATTTTCTCTGTGCAGACATGAATATTTATATGAAAAGCCCAATGAAGGTACAAAAATATAATCAGAGATGTTTAACGAATACCTTTACTAAAATTACACACATTTTGTGGACATACATCTACGGCATAGAACATCTGTGCTTATAGCAGCTGAGGATAATGGCATGCTGCCTACATTATTCCTGGGTTCAGCTTTGGGGAACATCTGACAAGCATCCCACTAAAAAAGGAATCTCCAACTGCTCTGCAGAGCATAAGGTAAGCTTACACAATATCCAACCTGAAGTGTGAAATTCCAGATTTCCCACCCCCCACATCTCAGGGTGCCAAGTTTTGAGCTGCACTGATTCAGCAGTATGTTTATAGTCTTTTCACAGAAATTGGTGACAACACAGCTCTTTCCGACCTTTATGGCACTACTAAAGGAAAACTGTAATGGCCAACACTATTTGGGCAGCAGAGCAAATCATAAAAGGTTAAAAAAAAAATAAAAGGAAAACTAATAGGATCACAGGATTACATTCAGCATTATTTAACAAGTGATAACAGAACAAGTTAGCAAAAACAAAAGCCTTTTCAGCAGACTTGGAAGCAAAAACAGTACTGTGTAACACAATTTAGATCTACTGTTTTGCTGAAGTGAAATCTTGCATTCCTTAAAAAAACGAAATGACTTCCTCCAGAAAAAAAAAAAAAGCAAAGCAAAATCGTGGCATTTTATAGATTATTTTCATATTCCATCAAAAAAGACAGCACAGCATGACCCTCAAAAGAACATCACCAAGCACTTTTAGCCAGCTTAAAGAACATGTCTGTCTACTGCCTCCTAGAAAACAGACTATGCAATAAAATGTAATTTGGGTTATAACAAAGTTTAGAGTTACACATCTCAAACGAATAAATGTTGATAATGTAAATTTCAGGAGAGACTGGGTGTGGGAAAGAGAATAAATTTATGAAACCACAGTGGTAAATATTCAGTAATAATCTATCAACTGGACAAGAAATAAAGGTGCCTCTGTCGGAACAGGTTAATACAAAAGGCAGATTCATCAAACTTATTTCTCAGTTGGAAGCATCGTAGGGACAAGTTGTACAAGGGGCTTTGAGTGGTTTTTCCCAGCACAGAATAAGCGGCAAAATAAATGCTTTTAGAACTTGGATAGCTGGAACTTTATGTGAACGCCAATGGTTCTAAAGTAGTAATGCTAAATGTCCTTACGACAGTCTAACTTGTGTTGTGAGTCAATTAAACACAAGCATTGAACACACTCCTACTAGCTCGAGAGTCGAAACGGAATCTTTACTCTCTGGCTACATACAAGACACTAAATTTCACTCCGATACCAAGGATGCAAAATAGCAAAACGACACGGAAACGCCAAGCACCGAATTGGAGAAAACAGGTTAAACGCGGCTAACTGTAATCCCATTCATCCCAGTGATCCTGGGAACACCGGCAAACACTACCAACCCTCCCGTCCTTCCTCCTTCCAAGAACGCTGCTGAAAATAAACCCTAGCTGGCGATCTCGGAGCTTGTCAATATACGCTGAAATTTCTAGAAAAGTTGCTGATGAAGAAGCGTGGCCCAGCCCGCATTCCAAAAAGAAGGCCACCCGGGCACCGGATGCAACACGCTGGTGGACTTGGCAGCACCTGGGCAGGAGGGTGTGGACCTGACTAGGCAAGGTCGGTTCCACTCGGGCAGCGCCTCCACCCCTCGGGCCGCCCAGCCCCGGCCCGCCGAGGTTCTCCGCATCCCGACTCCCCCTCAGCAGCCCCCGGGCTCCCGCGCTGGCACTTGGCCACCTCAATCTCTCCACCTGCGGCCAGAGGAGCAGGCGTCCCTCGCCTTCCCCACAACCCCGCGCGCGAGGGCAGCCGGCGCGGGGAAGCACTGCGTTCGCCTCGCTCGGGTCCCTACACACCAATATTCCAACGCCCCACCCCAGAGCATGCAGCTCTCTCTCCACCCAGCTCGAGAGTCGTGCCCCCAACACGTCCGTCACACCCGGCCACCTTCCCCAGGCCGAGCCCGGCAGCCTTACCCCGACCCCCGAAAGCACACGGCTAGAAATAAGACCTCCTACTCCAGGCGACTGAGTGACTCTGATCCGCGGCGGCCCGTTTGCGACACTTTCGCGATTGCCGTAAAGGGAGACAGGGTTGGAACGAGCGGCGGCGCGGGCGCGCTCCTCGGGGCGGTAAGCGCGCCCCAGGCCTGGCCTGGCTGCTCGGGAGCGCGCCCCGGAGGCCCGCCCTGTCTTCGTCCGGCGGGGCCGCTGCCGACGCGGCGGCCAGCACTTGCCCGCCCATGCAAGCGAGGTAAGCCGAAAAGGGGATGAGGGCCGGCCCCAGACCGCTGTCGGAGTGTGTGTCAAAGGATGGGATAGGGCGGGTCGGAGAAGTGGAAGCCGCCCCGATCCCGACCGCCACCCCCCTCCCCCCTCACCAAGGTGGCCCGCGCACGAGTCGCGTGCCAGCTGGCCCTACGCTGTGCGAAGCGCGGGAGAGGGACCTGGTGGTGGTCGGGGCGCGGGCGGGCTCCGGGGGACCGGGGCGGGTGTGTTCACTGGGCTCAGGTCTCCGCGCTTCACCTTTGCGCCCCATCCTTGGGCGGTCCCCCTCCCACTTTCCTCCTCCTTCCCTCTCCCTTGCCCCCTTTCCGCGAGCCGGGCCAGGCTCCGCCTCCCGCATTTTACCTGGTCCCAGGTGCTAGTCCGAGGGCTTTGCACCTCTGAAGGAGGCAACGGTGTAAATAGTGCCTTGGTTTTGTTTTAAGCGGCTACTGAGAACCTTCGCCCCAGTCCCACAAAAACTGCAGTTTTCACGCCCAGGCTCAGAGTTCTTGGTAGGGTGCTTGGGGGCAGGTTTGAAATTGAGATCTGTGTTGACCTTGTGTTTACCCGAAGCTTGTCCACCACGCGCAGTTCTGTCGCGGGGCGGAGTGAAGGGTGTGTGAGCCCAATACGGAAAGGTAAACGGCTGGTCCTTTGTATCCTCACACCGTGCTTTCTTTGCATTAGGATACATTTGAAAAACAGAAAACACACCAGGGAAATTTTTCCAGTTCTCCCAAATTTTAATTTATAAATCAGTACCCAAATGCCCTTCTGTAATTCTTGTGGCATCATCAGATTCTCCCCCATTTCTCTCCCTATAACATTTGACCCAACGTATAACAAAGTTAATCTTTTAGACTCTATAGGATTTAGCAATTACAAGAATATCACATTTGCCAGAAGGCCAAGTTAGAGTTTAGACAAATAACCGTTTTCTGTTTTGCTTTGGGCCTGATGGTTCCATAGAATTTTTTTTTTTTAAGCTTTCTCTCTTTTTTAGGCTTTCTCTCTTCAGTTGGAATATCTAGAATTTACTTTCTTGTTGTTTCTTAGCAGTCACCACTTAGAGGACTCAGCAGATGAATAAGGAATTCATCTTATTACCAGTGGCATTCAAACATTTGTGAAATTTAAGAATTGTAACTGCAGTTCTGATTCGTGGATCTTCAAAGAAAGTAGAGAAGGTAGGTGAGAGACGCAACAACATTTTGTTAATCACTCTTACTACTCTATGAAGATTATTCCTGCTTATTTTCAAAGGTTTCCTTAAATCATTAACCATTAAAATTTTAACTTTATTTGCTTGGCACTTAGACAGCCATACTTCCAGCTTTCCACTGTGAAAATACATGAGCAAAAGTAGTCTTCCTTACCAAGTCAGTGCACTTAAAGTTTTCAGTTGTCATTAGCAAATTGGTAAATCATTTCAAGCCCTGCTTCTCATCTAAACTGTCAGTTTAAACAATGAGAACCCTCAAAGCCTAAGGAGATACAACTCCAAGATGATTCACACATGCAAAGAATTGAGTGTTGTTCCCCATCCCCGTGGCTAGTTGTACAGAATTGATAAATCAACTCTCATTGTTAAATTGTGTGCTTACTCTGTTCTACTCTAAGGAACAACCCTTTGATATAGCTGCTTTCCAAATCAGAATACTGTAACTCAGAGAAGCTTAGTAACTTTCCTAAATCACACAGCTGGGACTTGATAAAGCTAGGATTTGCACTTGGCTAAATGTCACAACTGATTTCACAACTGTGTTCTTTCCATTGCATCACACAGATTAGTGATTTTTTTTTCCTCCTCTCACAACTGTGTGTGTTCTTTCCATTGCATCACACAGACTAATGTTTTATTTTGCTTAATAATAAACTATTGTTCTTTCTTCATTTTTGTCTTTCCTTTTGTAGGAGGAAACTCAGTGTTTTTCCTTTCATTTTATCTTTTTTGAGGTCAGTGAAAGTTGTCTAATGGGAGAAAGGATAGGAAAATTGACATCCTGGATTTAAAATATTACTTAATTTCAGATGGTACAATATCATTATAAAACACACTAGTACACTTATCTTGAGCACTGAGTAATGTATAGAATGGTTGAATCACTGTATCATATGCCTGAAACTAATATAACACCATATGTTAACTATACTAGATTTAAAATAAAAAAATTAAACACACAATTATCAACTCTTTAAAGAAAAATAAGTTATTAATAATTCTATAACATAGTGTTCTACCTATGAACAAATATTGATGCATTGACTTGAAATTGTACATGTTTAAAAGAATGCAGTTTGAAATACCCTTTTTCTCTCTTTGTATGTAGATTTCAAGATTTACAAAGGTGCAGGTTTGTGCAGATTTGAAGACGTATCTTATGAACTTGTAAAACAGGTAATTCGTCTTTTTATTCTACAAGAGGAACAACCATTTATGGACCATCTATGACAGTATTTCACTTATATTAATTCATTTAGTTCTTGACTAAACCTCTGTGAAGTGGGCATTATTTAAAACAGTTAATTGTAAAAGCTAGCCCTTATTATGTACCAGTAATGTGTTAGTTTCTTGTGCTATGTCAGTGCAATCCCTGTGATAGCTATGTAGCATAGTACAATAGAACTCTCCTATGATAATGGAAAATGTTCTATGTCTTCACCATCTTTCATGGTAGTCACTAGACACATGTGGCTTTTGAGCACTTGAAATGTGGCTAGTGTGACTGAAAGACTGAATTTTAAGTTTTATTTTAGTCATTTGTAATTTTAATTTAAGTAGCCACATTTGGCTGGAGGATACTGTATTGGAACATGGGGTTACTCTGAGGTCTTAGAATCTGGATAACCTAGAAAAATGGTAATACTGTTTACTGAAGTAGAAAAGACGTGAATCCTTTTGGGGTTTAAGATGAGTTGGATTTAGCTGTTTGTTCATTCAGAAAATATTTAGTGAGGGGTGCCTGGGTGGCTCAGTCATGAGACTCTCGATTTTGGCTCAGGTCATGATCTCATGGTCCGTGAGATCGAGCCCTGGATTGGGCTCTGCACTGACAGCTCAGAGTCTGCTTGGGATTCTCTGCCTCTTTCAAATAAATAAATAAACTTAAAAAAAAAAAAAAAAGAAAATAGTGAATGAGTGATTACTATGGGCAAGGCCCTCTGCTATGCTTAGGTAGTAGACTCTCTTATCAAGGATTTTATCCACTTAAAGACACTCTCCTTATCTGTCCTACTGCAGAAGATAATAGCCACGAGAGATGTGCAAATCTAGCGTTCTCTGAAGAAGGAGTGCTTATTTCCAGATGCAAAGAGATAAGGGAAGGTTGTGTGTGGAAGATGGTATTTGAGCTCCATTATAAAGAATAGGAAGGATGTGGGCATTCAAAAATGATTAAAGGGAGAGGAGGTTATGCTTCTAGAAATGAGATGGACATGATGTTGTGAAAATTACTTTTGCTAGAACACCTAAATGTTGGATAAATTATATTAGCCTTTAAATGCATAGCAGGCGTGTAGAACAGAAAGGAAAATGCCCAGGGCTAAAGGTCAAAGAGAGAGAGCAGAAACCAGAGTAGTAAACTAGCAATGTGTCTTTTGCAGGGAGAAGGCATTTGGCTGATAGCAGAAATGAAGCACAATTAGAGTCAGCTCATAGGCTCCTCTTCTCCCCACCACCCCCCTACTCCCCCCAAGGTAGAGAGGTATAATTCATACCCCTTTAACTTCTCAGGTATACAAATCCAAGAGGCACCATTCACAGGGTAGTTTGTGTAAATGTGTTTCAGGGGACGACCTTTCTCATAAAAAATAAAATGTAAAGATTTCTACTTGCAACTGTACAGCTCACGGCCTTGGAGAATCACCTTCCCCCTCATTCAGCCAGGATCCTCAAAAATCCACACTCAATGAAAGGTGGGCTAGGAAATGTATCTCCTTTCTGGCAAAGGAAGATCACAAAGAAATTTTCACCCAGGTCCAGGTGAGGGAGTAAAGCTCCCCCTTGAGAACCTGAAGCTACAGCGTCTTTCATCACTCAGATTCAGGGCTCAATTTACATATCTACATGGTCTGAAAAACCTGGCAGTCAAGAAAGTAAAGTTGGCCTAGGTTGGTAATGTGCCAGAGTGTCTGGCAAAAATAGTCATAGACCCTCCCTGGAATGATTCACCCTTTTTTTCTTTTCTTTTTTTAATGTTTGTTTATTTTTGAGAGAGAAAGAGACACACACACAGCATGAGCGGAGGAGGGTCAGACACAGAGAGGGAAACACAGAATCTGAAACAGGCTCTAGGCCCTGAGCTGTCAGCACAGAGCCTGACACAGGGCTTGAACTTGGGAATGGCAAGATCATGAGCTCAGCTGAAGTCGGACGCTCAACCGACTGAGCTGAGCCACCCAGGCGCTTCTGGAATGATTTACCCTTAACCTAAGCCTTTTAGAATTCTCCCAATTAAAATCATCCAAATACAAGTTCATGGTCAAAAACTATAAAACAGGTGCAAGGGGTGGTGGAACCAACAAATATGAAATTAGATTCCTCTAAGGATGTTGCATTAGAATTACCCAAAACATATTAATGTTCAAAGAGAAGAAAGGAGAAGAATTAAAGACTTTAGAAGCAGTTCAAACTTTCTAGAAATTGAGAATCATTATCCCAGAAACTTATGCCGGGGAAAGCACTATAGGAATGTGGCAAGGAATTGTCATGTTTAAATTGATGAAAAGCATTGATAGAATGTTAAAGACTCAGAAGGCAAAAAAAGAACAGAAAGAAGGAGATTATGATAATTCAGGCAGGAAATTACTCAAACCATGTCTATAATGGTGACTTCGGGGATAAAGGAAAAGAAACTTATTTAGCAAGATTTAAATGTACATATTTAGCAACAAGTCAGATGATCAGAGTAAATGACAAGTGAAAAATGGCTGAGATTTCATTGTTTGGAACCTCAGTCTGAGATGCGGACGCTAGTGTACTGGAGGGTTGTGTAGATAGGAGTTGTTCTTACATTGTTCATGGGAAGTACTCAATTTCTGTCCCTCAAACTATGAGAAGATACCCCTCCAAACATGAAATTATTTTCGCATACAGAGGAGTAATTTCTTAGAATTTGAAAGTATTTCTGTATTTATTTTTGAAAAGTAAATGCATTCAGATACATTAATGTCTTAAAATTCATTATGATTACTTAACATTCTCCGTCTGGAGTTGAAGAAAGAAAGTGGTGATGTGTGTTAGGTGTGTATTTAGGTGCTCTTTTTCTTCCCCCTGCCCTTATGCATGTAATGGTGAACAAAACAGTTCGTTTCTTCTGTCTCAGAATCTAAGGTTTAGTGAAGATAAAACCAAGCAAACTAGGAACAGTTAAGTGAGATAAATGCCCTGGTTGGAGAAGTAAAGGGTACTATTGGAAACAAAGTAGGGCCACTCAGCTGAAGCTGGAAGATCTGGGACTTGAATATGTATAGGAGTTAACAGGTGGTCATAGAGCTGGGGGAATGATAGCACTGCGGCCTGCCATCCAGACAGAACAGTGTACGTGAAGGTCTATGAGTGTGCAAGAGAGCATGACCCATTTGAACATCTGAAAGAAGTTCGCTATAGCAATAGAGCATAGTGATTGGTGTTAGAATGGAAGGCCTGAGTTTGAATTCTGTCTCTACTGAGTTCCAGCTCTGTGACCTTGCAGTTTTCTTTGTCTCTGTAATTCTGTTCTGAGGAGTAAATGAGATCATGTAATTAAGATGCTTAGTAACTTGGTGACACAGAATAGACACTGTGTTTACTTTTGTAATGATGATGAAGATGATGATAACTGGAACAAGGAACTGGGAACAAATAAGTAGTCAGAGATGAATTATGAAAGGTAAGTAGAGATCAGACAATACAAAGACCTTGTAGATCATGTTAAGGAGGAAAGACAATTTATAAGGGCACAGGGAGGCACCGAAAGATTCTTGTAGGAGAATTAGGTGGTCAGATTGGTATTTCAGAATTAGAAGGATCACTCTGGTTATAGGGTGGAGTCTAGATTGATCATGGTCCACACTAGAGAAGGACCATTTAGGAGATTATAACAATAATCTGGTCAAGAAACGATGGTATTTTGGGTAGAGTAGTGGCAGGGAAGATGGAGAGAAAGGGTAGATTTGAAGGATATTTGAGAGATTGAATAAACTTAGTACTTGATTATGTGTGGAAAGATGGGGGAGAAAGGATGTTTCTGAATATGGCAAGTGGGTGAAACTCGGTTCCGTTTACCGAGAAATTGAAAGCAAACAGGTGTTAGGAGATGGTATGGGGGATGATTTCAGAAGTGGGACAGCTCATGGTGATAAGTACAAGATTGTGGGAGTGGATAGCTAAAGTAGAAGAGATGAAATACTTGTGAATAATCTTTTCTAATTTGTTTTTGTTTTTTTTTCTACTTCGGAAGACGTGTTTGAGATGTGGTGGTTTCAGCAAGGTCTCAGTTTCCTTCCTTCTGCCCTAGTAATTTGGACAGCTGCTGCTTTCATATTTTCGTACATTATTGCTATAACACTCCACCATGTTGACCCTGCTTTGCCTTATATCAGGTCAGTGAAATATATCCTTTTATAGGAGACTGTTTCATTCACATTTTAACATTGAAGCCATTTGCAATTGCACCAAAAACCATAAGATACTTAGGAATAAACCTGACCACAGAAGTCAAAGATCTGTACTCTGCTTCATAGAACACTGATGAAAGAAATTGAATAGGACACAAAGAAATGGAAAAACATTTTATGCTCATGGATTGGAAGAACAAATATTGATAAAATGTCTATAGTAGCCAAAGCCACATTTAATGCTAACATTTAAAATTCAGATTTCATGTTTGACATTACAACAACCAAAGGGATATAAAAAGGAAGTTATGTTTGGTTCTTTCCATGTGATAGAAAAAATGTGGGGATGGAATTAGATTCACTTAGTGAACTAGTTAGTGAATTACGACATTCAAGTGTCTTGTTTTCCAAATAAGTACTTGAGGTTGTCTCGGAAGAGAGATGTGGAATTATTCTCTCCTTAAAATTCAAAAATGCTGCAAACAACAGTAATAGTATTAAAATGTAATGGTAATGGCAACTATTTCTTGACCCACTGTGTACAAGGTAATGTTTCAAGCATTCTTCAGGTCTTAAATAATTGAATAGTTACAATTACCCTTTGAAGTAAGAATTATTACCCCCATTTGAGAGAGGAGGAAATGAGGTCCGAGGTTAAGTTATTTGTTCAAGGGCACATGATTCAGTAAGTGATGGAACCAAGGTTCAGTTTGACTGGATAATTTGATTCTACCGGCTCTGCTCATAATCTTTATGACATGTCGTTTAGATCTTTCTAACACATTAAGTATCAACATGTATCAGTAATATTTTTGAAATTTCAAAACTAATAACGACGTTAGTATGGGTACTCAGTTATATGTGCTATGTCAGTAACTCTCTTTTTTCCCCAATTCTAAAGGCAATATATACTTATTCTAACAAATTTTAAACAATACTAGACTGCTTATAAAAGTAAAAAATGAAAGTCTGTTTCAGCCCTCTCCAGTTCCTGCCTGTCCAGAGGTAATATAATGGTTTCGTTGATTTCCTTCCATTGTTTGTTTTGTTGCTGTAGTTGTTTCACTTGTTTGTTTATCTCCTGAAAAGTAATCTTTCCAACATAGAGAATAGCGAACTTTTAAAGGATGATAAACCAAAAGCCTAAATTTACCTTTTAAAAATATCAAGAAGAGATCAGAATGTTACCATCTACATCTGTTCTCACAGTAGCATGCTGTGGAGTAAAAGATATCAACCAATTGGGTACACTTTGGGAAGATTTACAAAAACCAAAGATACTTTAGAATTTAAGGTTCCAAGTCTAGGAATAATCTGATGAAGAATCACCACCGTTCACCACTCTGCTAGCAGAATATGTAGTTTAAGGAGCCCGTTCATTCTTTAGTAACTCTTTAACGAGCATATATCTGTGATTCCTGAGCATCCATCAGCATTTTTACTTCCCCTTCGAGAACTTGTCTGCTTTCACTTTAAAGAGCTTTTAATCATTTAAGAGGCCACTGGGTTCTTCAGAGTTTCAGTTCTGTGATGGTACTGCATGTGACTTTCTGATAGACAGTACCCTAGACACTTCCTTTTCCATCCCTGTCATTCTGCCTTTTTATTTTCCTGCTAATGACCTTAGTAATATTACCCTGGGATCTTTCTCCAACATTCTAATATATCTAAACTCAGTAGTACTTAATTTTACTTCTCAGGCTCGTTTCCTTCATCTGAAAAATGATTGAGTTAGACTAGATGCTCTGCAAACTTCCTTTCAGCTCACACACCCTACCTGAAAGATTTAGTTGTTAATAGTCCCAAAAGACATAACCAAGTGTAAATTTCACTCCAAAGACAACTCCACTGCACATGTGCTTCAGCGGTTCCACTGCACATGTTCTCTTAGCGGTTCAAGTAGTGGACGCTCAGGTAGAATGCACAAGACTAGTACTGGGGCACGAGGAGAAATTATTAGAACTTCTGTATTTTGTTTAAATCTCAATGTTTAAATATATATAATACATACATTTTGAAGTTACATGATCAGATTTTTTTTTTTTTTTGATAGTGTATGATCAAAATAATTTGATGACCTCCGGGTTGGGGCATCATGCTGATGAGGTGATGGACTTGGCTCTTTTCACTTGTGGGCCAGTTTATGTCATTCTGATGCAGAGCCAAGGAAGGAGTACACTTAGCCAGTCGTCTTGGAAATGCATGCTTTTGTTTACTTATGGAATAGTTCAAAACCGCATCACTTGAAATACAACTATTATGGATTATTATGGATTTTTTTTCTGATTATAAGAATATATATACATTATTTTTGAAATTTTGAAAGGTAGAAGAAACTAACAAAACCACAATCTCCACCTCCTGAAGATGATCAGAGTAACAAAATCTTTTGTTTCTGAAGATACATTTTAGAGTCAGAAGGAACAATACTTAGAATTGATATTTGATACTTTAGTTTTCCTGAACTTAACCCAACTTAACTCGCCAAACCTTATTGATTCCTTACCAGACACGAGTTTCCATTTCGTTTTTAATCCCATTACATTGTGTTAGTTGAGATCCTTCTTATTTTCAAAAGAGACTTTGAAAGTCTTTGTCTTTTTCATCTTTACTGTAGTTTGAAGGAAGGGAAAGGAAGTAACATTTAATACGCATCTCCCCTGCGTCTGCTACTTCGCTAGATCTTCACATGTATGACCACAGTTTCATTTCCTCTTGTTGGTCTGACGAGGCTGGGAGGGAATTAATAGCCCCATTTTGCAGATAAGGAGCAGTCAGAAGGACTGAAAAGAGCATACCCAAGGTGTTGCAGTAAATGGTGGGTGGACTGTTGATCTGGATCTGTGTATTCCACACTGCCCTGAAACACAGGCATGTAAACCGATGCATTGCAATACATCGTACTAATTGATTTCGATAGAAGTCTGGACACAATGCTTTGTGAGTCTGCACTCTGCTAGAGGAGTTGGCTAAGGCTATGGAGGGGAGGGGACTCAAAACTGGTCTCGCGTGGAAGCTCCAGGCGGGCAAGGGCTTTGTCTCCTTTACTAACCACTGTATTCCTGTCCCTAAAATACTGTCTGGCACTTAGGAGGTGCTTGATAAATGTTTTTTTAATTAACAGGAAATGATTAAGTATTAATTGAATTATAGGCAGCATCAACAACAGATGCCAAAAGACAGAGTTGTGAAAGAACCTGCGGTGTTAGGGAATGAATATTCTGGTGAGACAGATGAACACACCTGCCCAGGATGGAAGTCAGGAACACAGCCCTAACATACCCAGCATGTGCTTTTGTTTGTGTGTTTTTCAAATCATTTTCTGTTGATTTCTGTTATGTGAAAAAGAAATAAGCTAAAGCGATACGAGAAAAAGTGAACCAGGTAGGATATTGTGAGCTCAAACTGTCATGATCGCATAAAATTATATAAGAGCTGAACTTACAAATGTATAAAAAGACAAAGGATTTGAAGTAACCCTGCTATTTTTTATTCTTTAGAAAAAATGCACATGTATACCTAGTGTGAGAAATCCACATACCTTCTTTTTTTTCTTTCAGTGACACCGGTACACTGCCTCCAGAAAAATGCTTGTTTGGGGCAATGTTAAATATCGCTGCAGTTTTATGTAAGTGATGGGAATTATTTTAAAAATTGAAATTAATAGCTAAATTAATTTCCTTCTTTAAACACTACTCTGTTGTTTTACTTTCTGTTTACTGGAGGGACTGTTATCACTAAATTATTGATCGCAGGTATGTTTCTTTTAAAAGAAAAGCAATTTCTAAAAATGCTAAATTACAGAAATCATAAAACATATCTATGAAGCTATTTAACTTCTCATCCAAATAGAAGTTGTAAAGTACAACCAAATATTTCTTGAGGCCTTAAGTGGATTTCTTAAGGAACCAGTAGAGGACAGAAAGCTGTAAACACACTGCTCACAACTAACACCAACTAAATTCGTTTGGGATAAACAGTTTAGAAGTTTGAGAGCAGCAGTGGAACCACGTTTTGATTTTTGAATGATGTTCTAATGCCAAAAGAATGGAGTTCTACTGGATTTTACATTCCTGTTTATTTTTTTGAACCAAACTTCATTAATGATTTACTAAAATATTTTTTCTCTCAGTTTTGATTGTTTTAAATATTTGCATTCTTCCATATGATATTTATTACTTCAAAAATTGAAGTCAAGGAAATGATTCCGTGCATAGAAATTCTTCTTATGACTAAAGTTTTCAAAAACTTGTCTACAAAAGCATATCTCTGTTTCCTTTTCTACACTTCTGAGATCTTTGATAATATTTTTGCCATGGAAAATTTGATTTGATTTGACTCTTTTGACTAATAAGGATAGTAAAATGGGTTGTTGTGTGGATTTTCCCCCTGTGTAATTGACTGCTATATCTCATTGAGCCAAATTGTAATAATTTGATGAGAGTGAGGCAAATCATCTTTTAGTGTTTTGTTTTGTTTGCCTAGACTCATTTTATCCATATTTTGGCACTAATTACTTTAGACTTTAATGCTAATCATATAGAATAGTTTGTGTTTTATATAACACTTATTAGACATTTTCAGAAAACATCAAACTTCTCTCTTAAGTTTTATCCTAAATATTTGTAAACGTGAGGCCCACAGGAGGCCAGTGCCTTTGAGTCACACAGAGATATTACTAGTTCCATAATGCAACCTTAAAAGTTCTTTGAAATCAACAGCTATTTCTGCTTTTTGTTTTTTCTCTTCTCTCAAATAAAATGTAAAAGGAAAATCTATGATATATGACCTTTGTTAACTGTTGGCAACTTTATTCCCTGGTTATTTATTACTTTGTTGTCATTCGGATTATCTCTTCCCAGGCATTGCTACAATTTATGTTCGTTATAAGCAAGTTCATGCTCTGAATCCTGAAGAGAATCGTATCATCAGAATAAACAAGGCTGGCCTTGTACTTGGATTACTGAGTTGTTTTGGACTTTCTATCGTGGCAAACTTCCAGGTTTGTGCCTTAGCCCAGCATAGGTATTTTCCTGAAGTACCTAAATTAATACATGTTAAAAAGGAAACCTGAAGCATTCAGTTACACACTGTTATTGTTTCTTTGCCTTGACAAAGTAGAATCCCCTACCATTAAATTATTTGGCCTTCTTAGAGATCACTACATATACAATTAGAAAAATTCATTCTCAGTAAACTGCTGAACACCTATAAATTATTCTGACCTTTTAAGGATTCACAGAACTCTTTATTTATAAATTATCCCTTTAAGGGTCCACAGGACTCTTCATTTATTAGACTCTTTATTACTACTTAGTTGGTGATTACTCCAAGACCAGAGAGAATTGATATAAATTATAAGTGACCAAATTATAGACTTAAACTTAAAAAAAATATGCCTGACACCTATTTTGTATTTATATTCTTGTTAAGACGTTCCCATTGATCACCTCTCTTTCTAGGTGTTCAGCCCCTTATATGAGTAAGTAAAGGGAGGATATGGAGCTCTTCCAGCTTTTTCCTCAGGGAATTCTCAAAGTGGTAGTCAACCTTCATAAACATTTGCCAACTCTTCACATTCCTTTCTATTGACATTCTTTCAGCCACATCCTGGGCACATTGTGTCTTTTGATTAATCTCTCTACAGTCTTTATGAAGTTTCAGTTTAGACGTTTGATGCCCTATTTATACACACTCATCATACAAATATACTTATAGAGGCATATTCATGCATCTAGTGTAGTTATTTTTGGTTGATGGATGGCTTTCCTCCCACAATGATTTAAGGCCTTGACACTATCCTTCTTTGAGCTCTGCTGTTCCCTAAGTCCTTAATGTCTTCTGCAACCAGCTGGCTGAAACAGTCAAAGAGAACATGCAAAAACCACACCTGCTTTTTACAACTTTAACGTTAACTAGAATTAGTCACATCATTCTAGTAACATGTATTTGCTAGACACAGGGGTGCTAGGAAATGAAGTCTTGCTGAGCATCAGTTCCTGGGGCAACTCTAAACCATGGAAGGGACATACAATTTTTGGTGGACAGCTACCTAGTTGTCTTTGCCACAAATAGGGTCCTGCCTTCCCTGATCAGTTTCTTTCTTTATTTTTTTAATTTACTTTTATTTTTTAAAATGTTTATTTATTTTTAAGAAAGAGAGACAGAGTGCAAACAAGGGAGGGGCAGAGAGAGAGGGAGACACAGATTCCAAAGTAGGCTCTGGGCTCTGAACTGTCAGCACAGAGCCCACTGCAGGGCTTGAACCCACGAACTGCAAGATCATGACCTGAGCCGAAGTTGGATGTTTAACCGCCCAAACCATTCAGCAACCCGCCCCCCCCACCCACCCCCGTCCATCAGTTTCTAAAGCTCAGTGTTTAAAAATATGTTTTGGAAATTTGGAAATTTTTAGTGTATGGATAGTGATTCTTTGCTCTGGTTGTCCCTTGATCAATTTAACAATATTTGTCACCCCCATGTGGGAAAATGAATCCCAACCTGACTTCCACACTTAATTTGTTACTTCTACTAGTAACTAAAATTTGTTTATGCGATCCAGTAAATTCCAGTGACAGTTCCTGATTGCACTCATACACACTGCCTTTCTACCTTTATCTCATTCACCTACAAAAACAGTTGATATACTTTTTTGTTGTTGTTTTCAGCTTTCATTCTAATTTACTTCATCACCCGAGCCTTATAATTTTGAATCAAATTGCTTTTTCTCTCTTGGTCACATCTCTTTTCATGCAGCTTTGGACCTATTGAATTTCTTCTACATCCTTCCTTGATGGCTTCATTGCTGGGCCCTGTTTATAAGCAGACTCTGTAATAGTACCCAGATATCCTTCCTTCCTTTCTCACATAAACTGTTACTGCTTATTTTAAGTGGTGAGTGCATTGCCCCCTCTTCCCACTTCTCTCTTGCAAAAACAAACTCTAGCTGATTGATACAGGAAAAAAAGGTCCACAAACCAGATGTTTACAGTTCTAGAGCTTGACTTGGAAGAGACTCTAGCACTGTGTTTTAAAGTAGGGACTTATGGGTCTTACCTCTTAAACATGTGTTGAAAGCATCTGCTTCTGTCCATTTTCATCTCCACTTCTCTCCCTACCATCTCCTTCTCAGCCAGTTCAGATTTCATTCTCTCTCATCTGGACTACTGCCATAGTTGCCTGAATACTTCCTCTGCACTCACTCTTGCAAGCCTTTCATTTAATATTGCTCCGGTATAATCTTTTGGAGCTATATATACATCCTACTCTGTTTCTCTGTACCCCTGCTTAGAGCTGTACAGCTCCAAAGTTTCATGCAAAGACATAGAATCAAGAGAGAAAAAGGAGTTTGGCAAACTGCCTGCCAAGCTGCTTAATTAAGTCAAAGGTCTTACATGATCTGGGTGCTGTCTACCTCTTTAACCTCGTTCTGCATCATTCCCCTTCTTTTTTTTTTTTTTTTTTTTTAATTTTTTAATGTTTTATTTAGTTTTGAGACAGAGAGAGACAGAGCATGAGCAGGGGAGGGGCAGAGAGAGAGGGAGACACAGAATCTGAAATAGGTTCCAGGCTCTGAGCTGTCAGCACAGAACCTGACACGGGGCTCGAATTCACAAACCGCGAGATCATGACCTGAGCTGAAGTCAGACGCTCAACCGACAGCCACCCAGGCGCCCCTGCATCATTCCCCTTCTTAATGTCTTCCCTTGTACATAACACTGGACTTTCTTTGTTCTTTAAATAAGATAAGTTATTTCACTCCATTTCATGTTTCCTTTGTTGGACATTTCACAACCCCAAGCCTAAACAGATCGAGGTGTCTTAAAGATCTCAGTGCACGCTGTAGTTCCTCAGGGAAATCTGTGAATAGACTTGCTTCTGTGTAGTTTGAGTTTTCTTTGTATTCTTTGTGTTCTCTAAGCTCTGGAAACAAATTGCTCACAGTACTTCTTACAGTCTAATTTTATATCTATGGTTTTTAAAAATTTTTAGTTGATCTAGTTCTCCATTAATTGTAAGCACCATGGGTTTGTTCACCGTTGTGTATATTGCATATTTAGCACCTAACATAGTACTTACCACCAACATGTTCTCATTGTTTAGTAACTTCGTGAAGAGGCTAAGGGACTAAGCAGGATGGCTAAAAATTCTCTTGTGATTATTGTGGCCGTCTATATATTTTTATTATTTTTTTTAATGTTTATTTATTTTTGAGAGAGAGAGTGCAAGCGGGAGGGACAGAGAGAGAGGGAGACACAGAATCTGAAGGAGGCTCCAGGCTCTGAGCTGTCAGCACAGAGCCTGATGTGGGGCTTGAACCCACAAACTGTGAGATATGACCTGAATCAAAGTCAGATGACCAACCAACTGAGCCACCCAGGCGCCCCTTTTGTGGCCGTCCATATATATATATATGTATGTATGTATATATATATATTTTTTTTTTTTAATATATATAATTTATTATCAAATTGGTCTTGATACAATACCCAGTGCTCATCCCAAAAGATGCCCTCTTCAATACCCATCACCTACCCTCCCCTCCCTCCCACCCCCCATCAACCCTCAGTTTGTTCTCAGTTTTTAAGAGTCTCTTATGCTTTGGCTCTCTCCCACTCTAACCTCTTTTTTTTTCTTTTTTTCTTCCCCTCCCCCATGGGTTTCTGTTAAGTTTCTCAGGATCCACATAAGAGTGAAACCATATGGTATCTGTCTTTCTCTGTATGGCTTATTTCACTTAGCATCACACTCTCCAGTTCCATCCACATTGCTACAAAGGGCCATATTTCATTCTTTCTCACTGCCACATAGTACTCCATTGTGTATGTAAACCACAATTTCTTTATCCATTCATCAGTTGATGGACATTTAGGCTCTTTCCATAATTTGGCTATTGTTGAGAGTGCTGCTATAAACATTGGGGTACAAGTGCCCCTATGCATCAGTACTCCTGTATCCCTTGGGTAAATTCCTAGCAGTGCTACTGCTGGGTCATAGGGTAGGTCTATTTTTAATTTTTTGAGGAACCTCCACACTGTTTTCCAGAGTGGCTGCACCAGTTTGCATTCCCACCAACAGTGCAAGAGGGTTCCCGTTTCTCCACATCCTCTCCAGCATCTATAGTCTCCTGATTTGTTCATTTTGGCCACTCTGACTGGCGTGAGGTGATATCTGAGTGTGGGTGGCCGTCCATATTTAAAGAGATCTAATGAGATTTGAAAACTCTGACTAAAAAGATACAAATTTAATTTCTTTTAAAACAACTGTGTATGATAATATTCAGCAAAACAAACACATATGTCCTCAATGCCTACTTAGAGGAATTTTTCCCCTCCTAGGAAATTTACCCTCAAGGAAACTTGGAAGGGTCAAGTAAGCAGAAATCTATGTTAATTTCATAAGGCTGCCATAACAAAATACCGTACATCAAGTGGCTTAAAATAACAGAAATTTATTCTCTCAAAGTTTAGGAGGCCAGAAGTCTGAAACCAAGATGTTAGTAGGGGTGGTTCCCTTTTGGACACAGGCTATTCCATGCCTCTTTCTTAGTTTCTGGTGGAAACCAGTAACCCTTGGTATGCGTGGCTCATGGCATAACTCTATAATATATGCCTCTGTTGTCACATGGCATTCTCTCTTCCTGTAAAATTTATCCTCAAGGACACCTGGGAGAGAGGATAAGTAAGCAGGATATTAGTTCCTAAGTTTCATTAACTGCTTTTAGGTAAAGTTTACAGATATAATCAATATGTAATTTATAAGTTCTTTATCAGACATTGGCTCCTGACCACACATAATCTCTGTAATTTTTCTTGTCTTTGTCAAAAGATAAGTTTTTGTCTTTGATAAAGGATATATTTTTAAAGAGGATAAATGTGTCAAAGACTTTTATTTAACTTATTAACTCATGAGAGAAATACTAGGAATTACAAATCAGCTCAAAAGAGAAGTCAAAGTACCACACATTTATTGTCAGATAAGGAATGTAAAATAAATTTATGATGCAAAACTGGCCATTATTCACAGGGTAATAATTAATAGCATTCAAAAGGACACAGTTTGCATTTATGCAGATGTGGATTATTTGTATTACTATCAGTGTTCTATAGGTTAACTTCTGTCTCTGTACATAACTTTTTTTTCCAGGTACAGAACACTTTAATCTAGCATATGCAAGGAATAGGTCTATCATTGCCCTTTCTAGTAAAATGAGTATAAAAGGTATAAATACCCTCTTTTCCATAAGTGTGAGTTTCTGTGACTTTCAATCAAGTTTCAATGCATTTGTGCAAAAGCATTACATAAAATATGCCCAAAGAACAATGGTTATAATAAATATGAATAGAATTCTCTTCTGTTCTCTTCCTTTACTCTTCTTCCCTGTGAACAAATATAGAACTATTCTACACCTCAAAGGATGGTTTGTTTCATTTTCAAAAGTCGTATGCAAAATATTTACCTATGAATTCTAAGCTACACATAGCTTTATTATTACAGAAGTTTTCTGTGAAAAGTAGCCTCATCCAAGCCAAGTAAAATTCACATTTGTGTAGAACTATACCCAGAGGCTCTAGCATTCCATAGGAAGAATGCTGTCTGACCTATTTCAAGATCTTTTGCTGTTTCTCTGGTCTCAAAAATATGACAAAATTTAATGTACAAGCTGAAGCACTGCCAGTTAAATATTCCTGCCAGTTTTATATTCCTTTATTATAACTATAAAAATATAGTAATAAATGTTCTCCATTTTTTATTTTTACTTTTTAAGTCACAGGGTTTTATTGATGGGACTGTGTACTCGTCCCAGATGGTCATCAATCAGGTTCTATCTCTAGCATCATCACAATATGAGAATATTTTTAAGGGGAAATGTTCACCCATATTCCTTCTCATAGCCCTAAAATAGTTAATTTCATTTTTGTCTATATTTTTCCAGCCTTTATCCATACATACAGATAAATTCCCATATGAAGATAAGATAGTACCATTTTGTTTTATTTTTTATTATTTTTTGTATTGTTTTACAGGTGCTGAAGGGTTTTTTTTCTGTTACCCAAAGTGGAAACGACAATGCATTTTTTTCCCTTCTCAGTACTCATAACTCATTGCCAGTTATAACACCGCAAACTGGATCAAAGTAGCCTTTTCTCTCCAAAAGAAAACCAATGGCGTTGCCAAAAACGTTATCTTTTACTTCTTTATACTGGAAACTTCCTGTAGCTTCAACTAAGAAAGTTGGGTTCTGTATTTGTGAATTAGCACAGTTGACTGAAAGGAGGGGCCCAAGCCCTACCTCTTCCCTCTTGCTACCCCGTGATGCCCTCCGTGCCAGATGCTGTGCAGTGCCTTCCCAACCACATGAAATACAGACAGTGCCAGCTTCAAGAATTAGAGGGGCTCAACTGAAGGTCTTTGTAGGATTTTTGGAGAGCCACTCTTGTCACTTTTAAGCAGAGGGTATATGTAGTAAAAAGTAAAATGTAAATGGATACCAGTAAGAGTGAGGTAAAGGGGGAAAAATTATAATTTATGATAATCCCTTGTATACTTTATCAATACCAATCAATTAGAGCCAAGGTGGGGTGTTTAAATTTTTTGAGACTTTAAATTGCTTTTGATTTAAATTGGGTTTCAGTTGAAACTCCCTCCCTCCAGCTTTCCAACCTGCTAATCTCCCTTTGTTGTGCATTACTCTTTTTCTATAGTCCTTATCACCATCTAACATACTATGAATTTTACTTGCTTCTAAAGTTTATTATTTATTGTTTTTGCTTCTTCACTTGAATATAAACTCTGAGGGCCAGATGCTTGCCTGTTTTGTTCACTGATATATCTGAGTAGTTAGAACAGTGCTTGACACACAAGAGGCACCCACAGAAACATGGTATTCAATGAGTAAATGAACAACTACTGTCATATTTTCAGTAGTGGCATATGAATAATTTGGTTTACTGTAGTCCTCTGGCTTATGCTGAGTAGTCTAAGAGAGAATTACTTCAAGAACTAATTTTGTAGAATTCGCAGTATTTTTGCACTCAGTGAATGTTCTATTGAAATCGCTGGCTTGTGCTTTTAAATATTGTGTTGGTAATGTGTTTTGAGTTTACCTTATTTACTTATTTCTTCTTTCTACCTCTTAGAAAACAGACTTTTTTCCTGTACACATATGTGGAGCTGTGCTCACCTTTGGTATGGGCTCGTTATATATGTTGGTTCAGACCATCCTTTCCTACCAAATGCAGCCCAAAATTCATG
Source organism: Panthera tigris (assembly GCF_018350195.1). Lineage (NCBI taxonomy): Eukaryota > Metazoa > Chordata > Mammalia > Carnivora > Felidae > Panthera > Panthera tigris. Next base: position 94,067,805 of record NC_056667.1, on the reverse strand, counting down.
GCAAACAAGTCTTCTGGATTAGACTATTGCTGGTTATCTGGTGTGGAGTAAGTGCATTTAGCAGTATCCTTTGCTGTAAAATGTGGCTCCACTTGGAAGGGAATTGAATAACAGAATTTAAGTGAACACTGTTGGCATATTGTAAGCAGGTCTTTTGTGGGTGAGATTCTTGGGTTAGTAAACTAAAAGACTTGAAATGTGAAATTCAAATTTTACATAAGACCTCAGTAATTGAACTAGGAACAAAGCTGATGTTTAGCCTGACCATACTCACTTCAGACATCTGAAGGATGAGTTTATGTCCTTGAGAACAATTATGGAGGATAGTACTGATTTACTGAGCAAAGGGGAGTTGACTCTACAGACCATTTCATAGTAATCCTCCAGGCACATTTTAATTTTCACTACTGCTATGTGACATCTAGTCTTTAAGAAAATGGGTTTGGACCTTGGTAACAAATGTATGAGTAATCCTTTGGGACCTTTAAAGTTATTTTTATTTTGAATGTAATTTAAATGCACAGGTCTTGTCCGAGATTCTCCTTGACTTACTTTTTTTTATAGTGCTGACTTCCTCATCATTGTTGCACAGTGGCAATTATGGCAAAGATGTAGACCAGAAACTCCATTGGGACCCCGAGGACAAAGTAAGAGCTTGGAATCTACAAAACTTAGTTTTATATTAAAGATGACTAGTTTGGTTGGTTTTGATGTATTCTTTTGTGTCATCACCAAAAATGAAACTTTTTCAGTAGAATAGTCAATTCTGTTAAATTAGGATTATTTACTATGTATGATTGAGTTTGTGTAGAATTACCTGTGTTATTCTCTCGCGTCTGATCAGTGAACATTTTCAAGACATGAAGAGAATCGTGATGGCAAAGAGTTTTCTCAGAAATTGTCTCTCCTAAATATGGATGTAGTGTACAACATACCCAACTGAGATCTTTTATTATTAGAAATCGTGTTTTCTGAATTATTATCTGGAAGTTTATTATTATGGACTCTACATTTGGGTTCCAGTATACTGGATATCTGAATGGAGATAGCATCTTTGATCCTGAGAAAAAAAGTGGAGGGACATATACTAAATAGATGATAAAATAAGTTCATCTGTTTTCACAAACCTCTCAGTGGCATTTCATTTTAAGTTATTTTTAAAGAATTAGCCCTGGATAGGACATGTTTATAAGAATGAAAGAATGGAATAATTTATTAGATTCTTTCAGTTATTTTTTAAAAATAGTTTTTAATGTTTATTTACTTTTGAGAGAGAGAGAGACAGAGCATAAGTGGGAGAGGAGCAGAGAGAGAGGGAGACACAGAATCCAACTAGGCTCCAGGCTCCGAGCTGCCAGCGCAGAGCTCAACGCGGGGCTCAAACTCACAGACCGTGAGATCATGACCTGAGCTAAAGCTGGACGCTTAACTGATTGAGCCACCCAGGTGCCCCATTCTCAGTTATTTTTTTTATTGTATATATTTTTTTATTTTAGAGAGAGATATATGAGCAGAGGAGAGGGACAGAAGGAGGGAGAAAGAGAATCCCAAGCAGTCTCAATGCTCAGTGCAGACCCTGACCTAGGGCTTGATCTCATGACCCTAGGATCATGACTTAAGCCAAACTCAAGAGTTGGATCCTCAACCAGTTGAGCCACCTAAGAGCCCCTGGATTCTCTTAGCTATAATCCATATATTATTTAATGCTCTAAAAATGACACCACGTTTACCATGAGCATTTTTTACCTAAACATTTTTAGTGACATTTAATGAATCTTATGGTTGTGGGAAAGGCAGTAACTTCCTGATCATAGAGAAGTTCTCCTGTCTTAGTTCTCAGATGGAAATTTTATTTGCTCTGGATGAAATTTACAGTAGGTAAATCATTTAGGAGGAACTTTCTAATGTCTGTCTTTAATTCTCGAGCTAGGTTCAATAAATTAAGGATTGGGTTTTTTTCCACAGAAAGTTCAGATATGGAATTATTTATAAAATATAAATGGAATTAAGTTTTTAAACAAATCCTAATTTAGATAGTTTATATTTACAGAAGAATTGTGAAAATAGTACAGAGGGTTCTGTGTTATCAATGTATTCTATACCTTCCCCTTTTATTAACATCTTTAATATAGCATGCTTGTTATAGTTAAACTCAAATGGACACATTTTTAACAAAAGTCTATAGCGTATTAAAATGTCCTTAGTATTTACCTGATGTCTTTTAATTTTCATAAGGCAGATTGGATTATAAATTTTATGGGTTTTTTGAGAGAAATTATAGATTATTTGAATGAAATTTCACAGAACGTTCTTTTTTTTTCCATTGTCACTCAAGGGTTATGTGCTTCACATGATCACCACTGCAGCAGAATGGTCTTTGTCATTCTCCTTCTTTGGTTTTTTCTTGACTTACATCCGTGATTTTCAGGTAAGAAAACACAGCGTTAGATTTATGCAGTCAAACTTCCTGCAGGTGGAATAAGAGAAGTTTCTATAGGCAAGTCTCCAGCCTTTTTGAAAATTAACTTCATAAGCAGCAATGCCAGAAGAGAAACGACTCAGGGAAATTGTTTCTGTGTTTGGAGAAGTAGTGTATTGTTAGTAAGGTATTCAACCTTGAAAATAGGGCTGTAGAACAAGTAAATTTGCAGAAACTTTTTCACAGAATTTTCATCAACTCTGCCTACGTTTCCTGATTCCTCCGCCTACTGATTCCTTTTAGAAACCAAAGAAAAATGAAGAACTTCTGAGTAGAGAAGCTTGGTTTTCCCAACTCTGTTGGTACTACAGTTGATACCTTTGTCAGTATAGCATCTGTCTCACTCTTGTTACTCATTAGAATTGATTTACATCCTCAATCCCATAAATGTTCCTCAGAACATATCGAAGATGTGATGTTGAAGACATTGAAGATGTCTTTAAGGAACAAACATCTATATATAATTTTCTTTTCTGTTACAGAAAATTTCTTTACAAGTGGAAGCCAATTTACATGGATTAACCCTCTATGACACTGCTCCTTGCCCTGTTAACAATGAACGAACACGGCTACTTTCCAGAGATTTATGATGAAGGGATAAAACATTTCTGTGATGATTATGATTCTCAGGGATTGGGGAAAATGTTCATGAAAGTTACTTACTCTGCTCTGAAATTTTCAACCAGTTAATCAAGGCTGACAGTGACTTTGATGAACACTGATAAACAAGAGACATAAAGCCGTTTGATAAGTTATTTTAAAGGATATCATCAAGAAGAGCATGGGAAAACATTTATGCCTATACTTTTTTTTAATCCCAGAAAATAAAACCAAAGGACTACAACATTGTAGATTTTTTTCCTACTTATGAGAAACAACCAGAAGTGTACCAAGCAGTCTACAAAATCCAGCCTTTCATATTTTCTAAATCATCGTAAAGCGTGTTTTGTTTGGAGCACTTTTATAAGAGACATTTTCCAGGACCCCGGATACTCAGCATTGCTCAGCAGCTCCTTCAGAATTGGGTTTTGAAGTAATAGTTTTACCATATCACTACATTTCTTACAGTCTTTATAAAATTTTTTTCTTCTGGAATCCACTTATTAAGGGGAGCAGACTTGAATTCATGTAAGCACTTTCATTGCTTAGGCTTTGCACAAGTGATTCTGTAGGTGTTGATTTAATTCCTGCCATAAGGCCAAATACTATGCCAACTAGTCTGTCACACATCCTTGCAAGAGGTTCATGAAGCTTAGTCTCTGAAATGGGATTTTAATCACTTAATGCATGAGAGAAGTAGCTATAGGTAAGTTTACTTCAGTTGTGATCTACACAAAACAAGGGCTAGTGTTCATACATAAGGCTGAAACGTTGTGAGTAATAGCAGATATGATTAATAGAAGTTACCACAAACTGCTGTCAAGAGCTTCTTAGATTTTCATTTATATAGAAATTATAGTTATTTGTAAAAGTAGTCTTGAATGAGCAAATACTAACCCTTTTAAACAAGGTGTGATCTTTGTAGGAAGGACAAAATCAATCCACAGGGGGGAGAGGGGGAGAAAACTAGGTACAAAATAGTTGTGATACTTGTATCCACAAAAACAACTTTCTCTCTCTCTCTGTCATGCAAGTGATTGGATAGCTTCTACTTGGATCCATATCTGTGCAGATAAAGAATGGTTTACAGATCCCAGAGAAAATTCAAAAGAAGAAAATGATCATCCAGAAGGTTCCCAGTGACTGGTTCTCAAAAGAATCTTTGAAGAAGATTCACAGGGTTTATCATTTTAGAAGAAATGATTCCATGGCCAAAATAAAAGATGGTGACAAGTTTAACGTATAAGAGGGAGCACTTTAAAAGAAAATGGTTATCTGGTGGAATTAGAAATCTCAATTAAGAATAAGTTTCTAGATATAAGACTGTGTAAATAATACTGCTGAAGACTTCTGAGCTAATAAGACAGAAAGTGGAATAAAATACTATTTACAGAGGTCACACAGTAGTGACCATGGGAGATACTTCAATAAATATCGATGCATTGAAATTTGACATCACTAGAAAAATATTTGGATACAAACCATGAAAAATTTCTTTCATGCCTCTGAAAATCATAGTGCAACCACACCTGAGAAACACTGGTGGGTCCTGACTCCTGTACATCAAGGAAGCTGAAATTCAAGTTGTGAAGGACCACATATGGTGAGAGGGGGATTGATAGAATCAAAGTTTATAAATTACATGTGGCGAGGATGACACAGGAAGAACTTGGACTTACAGGTCTGTACTAGAATATTAGGTTTAGAAATATGCACTAACACATTAAATTCTTATAAAACAAAAAGTTACTTCAATAGTATTTTAATCCCATTATGTAACTTTTACTCTTAAACATAACAGAGGGTGAAAATGTTAATTCAAAAAGGGATTATAAATAGATTTTTGAATGTGTGTTTATCCCTCACTTGCACTGAAGTAATGGAAGAGAACCACACCCTTCCTTAAAATATGACTTGCCTCCAATGTCAGTACAGAAGCTTGTATAAACAGATAAGGCATTCCTCCTCAATTCAATCAACGTTCCTGTATTGAATATTTAGCTTTAAGGATAGAAGGTTTTTAAGCTGACAAAATTAACAGATTCTATGAACTGAATGTATTTCTTTTTTGTTCTGGATACACAGCAAAACTGCATTTCCCAGCCTCCCTTTCAATTAAGAATTGCATGAGACTGAATATTAGCCACTGAAATGTAAGTGAAATGGATGTGTTTGTTGTTTTCATATTAAGATTCTGAAAAAGGGGAATGCCCATCCCCTTTTTTTTCCTCTTTCCATTCAATGGATATTATTGATGATAAGATTTTAGGAGATGGCAGAATCACGTGGTAAAAGGAACCTGAACTAGTCCACTTCTAATTTTAGATTTTAGAAAATCAAACAAGATCTATAATTTAGGAGCTCCATTTTTATCCATCCCAGTTACTGAGATTATATTTTGCTGGAATAGTGTCATATGTTGTAAGTGCTCAGTGGATTTATGAAAGAGAAAGAACTTCTCTTATCTCTTCTGCCTTGTCCTGTATAGACTCACTGTGAAATGAAGTTCAGTAAACATTGGCTTATCTTTATAAATCCGTGATTTATGTCTTGCTTCTTTTCAATCAGCCAGATTGCTAGTTTTAGAAAGGATGTACTCACTTACTAGGAAGATAAGAACATAGAACAGAACTAAAACAGGAAAGATCTTTCTGAGGCGTTGTGACTGTAAGCAACTGTATCCTCCAAAAGGCATGGTAATTTGAGAGAGAGTTCACCTTCTCAGGAAGCCTCAGTGGAATACAAAGAGAAAACCTCAAATTCTAACTTATGCCTTTGGAATGTAGTGCAAAGAGAAACTCCACATGTTTGGAAAGCTGGCGATTTAGCTGAAAAACCAAAGGTTCTACTAAGTTCTCACCAATTCTCAGATCCCAATTCCTGCTGAAAGGAAATCTTCATTTAAAATATTTGAAGCAAGTGGTAAAACTAAACTAAATTAGCACAGCTCATCTCCACATCAACCACAGATTAGATTGATGCAGCTTCCCAGTCTAAGAGCCTGACAAGGAATAGGCACACCCTTTTGTGGAGGTAATTATTATTTATTTTCATACCTACTGTTCTTTTATAGAAAATATCCAGCATGCAGCAAGAAATTATAAGACCTTCAAGGAGCAGAGACATTTGATTTGATTCAGAGAGAAGTCAATAGAAGTGAACTCAGAGATTGCCCAGATATTGTAGTTATCAGAAGTAGATTAACTATGATAAATTGCTGAAGGAGGTAGTAAAAAGGGTGGAAAACATGCATGAAAAGATGGGGGATTTCAGCAAATACATGTAAACTATGGGAAACAAAAAGAAAATTCTAGAATGTATGACTACATAGGAAATGATTTGATAAACTTGGAAGACAGGACAATTGAAAATAAAAAACTGAAAATCAAAGAGAAAAGGGAGTGAAAATAAAAAGGACAGAGTATTTGAGTTTTGAAGGCAAAATCAAATGGCCTTGCATCTTGTAATTGAGTTTCACAAGGTGAAGAAAAAGAGAATGGCACGGAAGAAATGTTTGAAGAGATATTGACAGAGAACATATCCACAATTGATGGAAATTAACACAGAAAATCAACAAAAAAGTGAGACTGTGGAAATGATTAAAATTGATAAACACCTAGCAGGATTAATATGCTGAACTGAATAGTATTCTCTCAAAAGCCACGTCCATCCTTTGGGGCGCCTGGGTGGCTCAGTCGGCTAAGCGTCCGACCTCAGCTCAGGTCACGATCTCACAGTTCGTGGGTTTGAGCCCCGCATCGGGCTCTGTGCTGACCGCTCAGAGCCTGGAGCCTGTTTCGGATTCTGTGTCTCCCTCTCTCTCTGACCCTCCCCCATTCATGCTCTATCTCTCTCTGTCTCAAAAATAAACGTTAAAAAAAATTTTTTTTAATAAAAAAAGCCACGTCCATCCAGAACTTTAGAATGTGACCTTATTTGGAAGTAGGGTTATTGTAGATATATTTAGTTATGACATCATACTATATCATATTAAATCCAATGATTTAGTGTCCTTATAAGAAGACCATAAAGAGACAAAGAAACAGAAGGCTAAGTGAAGATAAGGCAGGGATTGGACTAATGCATCCTCAAGCCAAAGATTGCTAGCCACCAGAAACCAGTAAGAGGTGAGGAACAATCCTCTCCTACAGCCTTTAAAAGGCTCCTCGATTTTCAAAGGAAAATGTGGCAGAGTACATTTCTATTGTTTTCAAGCCACTCAGTTTATGGTTATTTGTTATAATAGCTTAGGAAACAAAAAAACTGATCAAGTAAAAGAGAAAACAGATTAGTAATATCAAGAATGAAAAGTGAGACATCAATACAGAACATGTTGACATTAAAGATAATAAGAGCATGTAATGGACAACTTTATACCAATAAGTTCAACAACTAAGATGAAATGGACATATGCCTTTTACTTTTTTTGTTGTTGATTTTTATTTTTTATTTAAATTCAAGTTAGTTAACATACAGTGTAGTCTTGGCTTCAGGAATAGAATCCAGTGACTTACATATGACACCCAGTGCTCAACCCAAAAAGTGACTTCTTAATGTTCATCACCCATTTAACCCATCCCTCCACCCACCCCCCTCCAGCAACTATGTTTATTCTCTGTATTTAAGAGTCTCTTGTGGTTTGCCTTCCTCTCTGTTTTTATATTATTTTTCTTTCCTTTTACCTGTTCATCTGTAGAGTTTCTCAAATTCCACATATGAGTGAAGTCATATGATATCTGTGTTTCTCTGACCGACTTATTTCATTTAGCATAATACCCTCTAGTTGCATCCACATTGTTGCACATGGCAAGATTTCATTCTTTTCCATTGTCAAGTAGTATTCCATTGTATCTGTATATATATCACATCTCCTTATCCATTCATCAACCGATGAACATTTGGGCTCTTCCCATAATTTGGCTGTTGTTGATAGCATTGCTGTAAACATTGGGGTGCATGTGCCCCTTTGAATCAGCATTTTGTTTTTTTACTTTGGATAAATTTATTTGGATAAATTTATTTGGATAAATTTTGGATAAATTCCTAGTAGTGCCATTGCTAGGTCAGAGAGTAGTTCTATTTTTAATTGTTTGAGGAACCTCCATAGTGTTTTCCAGAGTGGCTGTACCAGTTTGCATTCCCACCAGCAGTGCAAAAGGATTCCCCTTTCTCTGCATCCTCACCAACATCTGTTGTTTCCTGAGTTGATAATTTGAGCCATTCTGAAAGGTGTGAAGTGGTATCTCATTGTGGTTTTGATTTGTATTTCCCTGATGATGAAGGGTCTTTTCATGTGTCTGTTTGCCATCTGAATGTCTTTGGAAAAGTGTCTATTCATGTCTTCTGCCAATTTCTTCCCTGGATTATTTGTTATTGGGGTGTTAAGTTTGGTAAGTTCTTTATAGATTTTGGATGTTAACCACTTTATCCAATATATCATTTGTGAATATTTTCTCTCATTTTGTGGGTTGCCTTTTAGTTTTGTTGATTGTTTCCTTTGCTATGCAGAAGCTTTTTATCATGATGAGGTCCCAATAGTTTGTTGTTGCTTCTATTTCCCTTGCCTCTGGAGACGTGTCAAGTAAGAAGTTGCTACAGCCTAAGTCAAAGAGGTTGTTGCCTGTTTTCTCCTCAAGGATTTTGGTGGTTTCCTGTCTCACATTTAGGTCTTTCATCCATTTTGAGTTTATTTTTGTGTATGGTGTAAGAAAGTGGTTCAGGTTCATTTTTCTGCATGTCGCTGTCCAGTTTTCCCAGCATTACTTGCTGAAGACACTGTCTTTATTCCATTGGATAGTCTTTCCTGCTTTGTCAAAGATGAGTTAGCCATATACTTGTGGGTCCATTTCCGGGTTCTCTATTCTGTTCCATTGATCTGAGTGTCTGTTTTTGTGCCAGTATCATACTGTCCTGAGGATTCCAGCTTTGTAATACAGCTTGAAGTCTGGGATTGTGATACCTCCGGCTTTGGTTTTGTTTTTCAAGATTGCTTTTGGCTATTCTTTTCTGGTTCCATACAGATTTTAGGATTGTTTGTTCTAGTTCTGTGAAGAATGATGGTGTTATTTTGATAGGGATTGCATTGAATATGTAGATTGCTTTGAGTAGTATTGACATTTTGATAATATTTGTTCTTCCTATCCAGGAGCATGGAATATTTTTCCTTTTTTGTGTGTCTTCAGTTTTTTTCATAAACTTTCTGTAGTTTTCAGTGTATAGATTTTTCACCTCTTTGGTTAGATTTATTCCTAGGTATTTTATGGTTTTTGGTGCAATTGTAAATGGGATCGATTCCTTGATTTCTCTTTCTATTGTGTCATTATTGATGTATAGGAATGAAACCGATTTCTGTGCATTGATTTTATATCCTACAACTTTGCTGAATTCATGGATCAGTTATAGCAGTTTTTTGGTAGAATCTTTTCCATATAGAGTATCATGTCATCTGTGAAGAGTGAAAGTTTGAACTCCTCCTGGCTGATTTGATGTATTTTATTTCTTTGTGTTGTCTGATTGCTGAGGATAAGACTTCCAATACTATGTTAAATATCAGTTGTGAGAGTGGACATCCCTATCTTGTTCCTGACCTTAGGTAGAAAGCTCTCAGTTTTTCCCCATTGAACATGATTTTAGTGTCGGGTCTTTCATATATGGCTTTTATGATCTTGAGGTATGATCCTTCTATCCCTACTTTCTTAAGGGCTTTTTATCAAGAAAGGATGCTGTATTTTGTCAAATGCTTTCTCTGCATATAATGGGAGGATCATGTGGTTCTTGTCCTTTCTTTTATTGATGTGATGTATCACATTGATTGTTTTCTGGATATTGAACCAGCCCTGCATCCCAGGTATAAATCCCACTTGGTCATGGTGAATAATTTTTTTAAAGTATTGTTGGATTTGGTTGGCTAATATCTTGTTGAGGATTCTTGCATCCATGTTCAGCAGGGAAATTGGTCTATAGTTCTCCTTTTTCATGGGGTCTTTGTCTGGTTTTGGAATCAAGGTAATGCTGGCTTCATAGAAAGAGTTTGGAAGTTTTCCTTCCATTTCTATTTTTTGGAACAACTTCAAGAGACTAGGTATTAACTCTTCCTTAAATGTTTGATAGAATTCCCCTGGAAAGCCATCTGGCCTTGGACTCTTGTTTTTGGGAGATTTTTTATTACTAATTCAATTTCTTTACTTGTTATGGGTCTGTTCATTATTTCTATTTCTTCCTGTTTCAGGTTTGGTAGTTTCTATGTTTCTAGGAATTTGTCCATTTCTTCCAGATTGCCCATTTTATTGGTGTGTAATGCTCATAATATTCTCTTATTATTATTTGTATCAACTGTGTTGGTTGTGCTCTCACCTCTTTAATTCTTGATTTTATTTATTTCGGTCCTTTTTCTTTTTGATCAAACTGGCAAGGGTTTATCGATTTTGTTAATTCTTTCAGGGAAGCAGCTTCTGGTTTCATTGATCTGTTCTACTGTTTTTGTTTGTTTGGTTGGTTGGTTGGTTTTGATAGCATTGATTTCTGCTCGAATATTTATTATTTCCTGTCTTTTGCTGGTTTTTGGTTTATTTGCTGTTCTTTTCCAGCTCCTTAAGGTGTAAGGTTAGGTTGTGTATCTGAGACCTTTCTTCCTTCTTTAGGAAGACCTGGATTGCTATATACTTCCCTCTCTGCTGAGTCCCAGAGGTTTGGGGCTGTGGTTTTATCGTTTTCATTGGCTTCCAGGTGCTTTCGAATTTCCTCTTTAACTTCTTGGTTATCCCATTAATTCTTTAGTAGGATGGTCTTTAGTCTCCAAGTATTTGTTATCTTTCCACATTTTTTCTTGTGGTTGATTTCGAGTTTCATAGCGTTGTGGTCTGAAAATATGCACGGTATGATCTCAGTCTTTTTGTACTTGTTTAGGGCTGATTTGTGTCCCAGTATGTGATCTATTCTGGAGAATGTTCCATGTGCACTGGAGAAGAAGGTGTATTCCTTCTGCTTTAGGATGCAACTGCTGTAGAATGCAATTTTCTGAATATATATGTTAAGTCCATCTGGTCCAGTGTGTCATTCAAAGCTATTGTTTCCTTGTTGATTTTCTGTTTAGGTGGCCTGTCCACTGCTCTAAGTGGGGTGTTGAAGTCCCTACAGTTGTGGTATTATTATCAATGAGTTTCTTTATGTTTGTGATTAATTGATTTATATATTTGGGTGCTGCCACATTTGGAGCGTAAGTGTTTACAATCGTTAGATCTTCTTGGTAGATAGACCCCTTAAGTATGATATAATGCCCTTCTTCATTTCTTGTTACAGTCCTTATTTTAAAGTCTAGATTGTCTGATATAAGTATGGCTACTCCAGCTTTCTTTTGTTGACCATTAGCATGATAGATGGTTCTCCATCCCCTTACTTTCAATCTGAAGGTGTCTTTAGGTCTAAAGTGGGTCTCTTGTAAACAGCATATAGATGGATCTTGTTTCTTATCCATTCTGTTACCTTATGTCTATTTATTGGAGCATTTAGTCCATTGACATTTAGAGTGCATACTGAAAGATATGAACTTTTTTCCATTGTGTTGCCTGTAGAGTTGGAGTTTCTGGTAGTGTTCCCTAGTCCTTTCTAGTCTTTGTGCTTTTGGTCTTTTTTGTTTTGTTTTGTCTTTTCTCCCTTCAGAGAGTCCCCCTTAAAATTTCTTGCAGGGCTGGTTTAGTGGTCACAAACTCCTTTAAGTTTTGTCTGTCTGGGAAACTTTTTCTCTCTCCTTCTATTTTGAATGACAGCCTTGCTGGAGAAAGAATTCTTGCTGGAGAAGAATTTTTTTCTGATTCAGCACACTGAATATATCCTGCCACTCCTTTCTGGCCTGCCAAGTTTCTGTGGATAGGTTTCTGCAAACCTGATCTGTGTTCCCTTGTAGGTTAAGGACTTTTTTTCCCTTGCTACTTTCATGATTCTCTCCTTGCCTGACTATTTTGTGAATTTGAGTATGATATGCCTTGTTGATGGTCAGTTTTGTTGAATCTACTGGGAGTCCTCTGTGTTTTCTGGATTTTGAGGTCTGTGTCTTTCCCCAGGTTAGGAAGGTTTTCTGCTATGATGTACTCACATAACCCTTCTACCCCTTTTTCTCTCTCTTCATCTCTTTGGGACCCATATGATTTTGATGTTACTTTTTAATGAGTCGCTGATTTTTCTAATTCTTAAATCATGCTCTTTTGCCTTAGTCTCCCTCTTTTTTTCTGCTTCATTATTCTCCACAAGCTTGTCCTCCATATTGTTGATTTACTGCTCTGCCTCATCCATCTTTGCTGCCGTGGCCTCCATTCATGATTGCAGCTCAGTTATAGCATTTTTTTATTTCTTCCCTGACTAGCTTTTTCTTCTTTTATATCCTCAGAAAGAGATTCTAATCTATTTTTGACCCCAGCTATTATTCTTATTATCATGAGTCTAAATTCTGGTTCAGACATCTTGCTTGTATCTGTGTTGATAAGTCCTTGGCTGTTGTTTCTTCCTGCTCTTTCTCTTGGCATGAATTCCTTCATTTCATCATTTTGAAGGAAGAAAGGGAATTAATAAGGGAAAAAATTTTAAATTAAAAAATTAAAAACAACACAGACACAGAAACAGAAATCAAATAAATGATGCTAGGTCATATGTCTTTTGGTCTGGTTGTTGTAAAGAGCTTGATGGATTAGAGAAGAAAGGAAAAAAATAGAGACAAAGGAAAAAAATGGAAAATGCTTGCAAATTTAAAAAATAAATACGAAGAAATAGAACAAAATGAAATTATGGAGGTAAAATAGAATTTGAAATATTTTCAAAAAAGTGGAAATATAGTAGAATAAAATTAAAAATATTTTTAATAAAAATAAATTTTTCTTTTTCTGTATTCAAGCAAAAGAAAAGAAAAAGAAAACGAATAGCTGGACCAGTGAAAAGTGAAATTACATGTTTCCTCTAGAAGTCAAACTCTGAAGCACTTTATAAAAGTCCTTAAACTAAGCAGGCAGAGGGGTGTTCCTGAAGAGCCAGGTTTTCCCTGTTGGGCGGGGCTTAGTGTAACAGCTCCAATCTCCACTAGATGGTGCTGCTTAGCTTACTGGGTTGGATTATTGTAGTGCTTGTAGGTGTGTATGCACATGCGTGGGAGGGATGAAAATGGCGTCACCCAGCTACCCAACCTTTAGTATCCAAACTCTGTTTCCCCAATCAGCAATAGCACACCTGTCCTTTGTCTTTGGCTTCCATCCACTCTCTGCTTTCACACTATGACCAAGCTGTCAGGTTGCCAGGCAGCACCTCCCTCCTGAGTTTTATCTCAGATGCAGCTGTGTTTCCCGACCCCTCGCTTCTGAGGGACTGCGGATTTGACCTGTTATGACCCTCTACAGGATGGTCTCACCCAGCAATGGCCAGGTGCTGGCCTCCCCAGGGATGTTCATGGGACCATGCTGTTGCGGATGTCCAGAGACTGCAGCTGGGTCCAGCCCGCCCCAGAAAAAGTTCATGCAATCGTGTAGCAGCAGTATTTCAGGGAGTATGGAAAATCACAACACACATCTGGTACCAGGCTTCACACTTAACGACCTTGTTCCAGCACCAGCAAATGTGATTGCTCTCCAGACTCCATTACGACCTTTGCCTGTGGGGTGGCCACACAGCCTGTACCAGATGTCCTCCCAGAAGGGGAACCACTTCTCTCCGTGTCACGAGACCCCCTGGACCTCACTCTGCTCCTGGAGATTTGCCTTTCCCACCAGAGTACTACCAGGTATCTAGCTGTGGAGTTCAGACTGCACTCCCCCTGTTTATAGAGTCTTAATGGAATTTAAACCCTCTCCTTTCTCCTTTCTCCCTTTTTAGTTCATTCCCTGTGGCTGTTTCCACTTTTCCACTTTCTCTCCACCTCTTTTGTGTGTGTGGGTGCTTTTCCCATACTCTCCCCCCGACTGCATCCTCTCTCTGCAAGCAGAAACACTCCCTGCCCTCCACAGCTTCTCTCACCCAGTTCACCTTTTTGTGCTGCATACCTGCTGGGTTCTGTGATTCAGGTTGTGCAGATTGTTGTGTTACTCCTCAAATCAGTTTTCTAGGTGCGCAGGATGGTTTAGTGTTTATCTGGCTGCATTTCATGGACACGAGATGCCAAAAACATTCCATGCTGTTCCACTATCTTGGCTCCTCCCCTGCCCATTTCTTTACTGGATTATTTACTCTTTGGGTGTTGAATTTGCCAAGTTCTTTATGGATATTAGATACTAGCCCTTTATCAGATATGTCCTTTGCAAATATCATCTCCCATTCTATAGGCTGCCTTTTAGTTTTGCTGATACTTTCCTGTGCTGTAAGGAAGTTTTTTTATCTTGATGAAGTTGCAATAGTTCATGTTTGATTTTGTTTCCCTTGCCTCTGGAGACATGTCTAGTAAGAAGTTGCTGTGGCTGAGGTCAAGGTGGTTGCTACCTGTGTTCTCCTCTAGAATTCTGATGGTTTCTTGGCTTACATTTAGGTGTTTCTCCATTTTGAGTTTATTTTTGTGTATGTTGTAAGAAAGTGGCCCCATTTCATTGTTTTGCCTGTTGCTGTCCAGTTTTTCCAACACCACTTGTTGAAAAGACATTTTCCCATTGCATATTCTTTCCTAGTTTGCCAAAGATTAATTGTCCCATATAGTTGTGTGTTCAATTCTGGTTTTCTATTCTGTTCTTTTGGTCTAGGTGTCTGTTTTTATGCCAGTACCATGCTGTCTTGATGAATACAGCTTTGTAGTATAACTTTATGTCTGGAATTGTGATACCTCCAGTTTTCTTTTTTTCAAGATGGTTTTGGCTATTTGGGGTCTCTTGTGGTTCCATATGAATTTAGGGTTGTGTGTTCTAGCTCGGCAAAGAATGATGGTGGTACTTTGATGGGAATTGCATTAAATTTGGGTAATTTAGACATTTTAACAATATTTTTCTGCCAATCCATGAGCATGGAATGTTTTCACATTTCTTTGTATCCTTTTCAGTTTCTTTCATAAGTGTTTTCAGACTCCAAATTTTTTACCTGTGCGGTTAGGTTTATTTCTAGGTATCTTATGTTTTTTGGTGCAGCCGTAAGTGGGATCAATTCTTGATTTTTCTTTCTGCTGCCTCATTATTGTTGTATAGAAATGCAACACATTTCTGTATGTTGATTTTATATCCTGTGACTTTATTGAATTTGTATATCAGTTCTAGCAGTTTTCTTCTGGAATCTTTTGGCTTTTCTGCATAGAGTCTCATCTCATCTGCAAATAGTGCAAGTTTTACTTCTTCCTTGCCAATTTGGGTGCCTTTTATTTCTTTTTGTTGTATGACTGTTGAGGTAGTACTTCCAGTACTATGTTAAATAACAGTGGTGAGAGTGGATACCCCTGTCTTGTTCCTTAGTCTAGAAGGAAAGCTCTCAGTTTTTCCCCATTTAGGATGATGTTAGCTGTGGGTTTTTCATATATGGCCCTATGATGGTGAGGTATGTTCCCCTTACCCTGCTTTGTTGAGGGTTTTAATAATGCATGGATGTTGCACTTTGTCAGATGTCTTTTCTGCATCTATTGAAATGATCATGTTCTTATCCTTTTCTTAATCAATCACTTTGATTGATTTGCAAATATTTAGCTACCCCTGCAGCCCAGGAATAAATCCCACTTTATAGTGGTAAATAATTCTTTTAATGTATTGTTGGATTCAATTTTCTAGTATCTTGTTGAGAATTTTTGCATCCATGCTCATCATAGATATTGGCCTGTAATTTGCCTTTTTAGTGGGGTCTTTGGTTTTGGAACCAAGGTAATGCTAGCTCGATATAATGAGTTCAGAAGATTTCCATATATATATATATATATATATATATATATATATATATGTTTTTTTTTTTAATTTTATTATTTTTTTTTTTTTTTGGAAGAGTTTGAGAAGAGTAGGTATTAACTCTATTTTAAATGTCTGGTAGAATTCCTCCTGGGAAGGCATCTGCCTTGGACTTTTGTTTGTTGAGCGATTTTTGATTACTGATTCAATTTCTTTGCTGATTATAGGTCTGATCAAATTTTCTATTTCTTCCTGTTTCAGTTTTGGTAGTTTGTATGTTTCTAGGAATTTGTTCATTTCTTCC
This sequence comes from Panthera tigris, assembly GCF_018350195.1. NCBI lineage: Eukaryota > Metazoa > Chordata > Mammalia > Carnivora > Felidae > Panthera > Panthera tigris. Next base: position 94,051,601 of record NC_056667.1, on the reverse strand, counting down.
AGATTTCCCAGTTTGTTGGCATATAATTTTTCAGAGTATTATAATTGTCTATATTTTTCTGGTGTTGGTTGTGATCTCTCCTCTTTCACTGATGATTTTATCTATTTGGGTCCTTTCTCTTTTTTTTGGAGTCTGGCTAAGGGTTTGTGAATTTTGTTAATTCTTTCAAATAGTCAGCTCTTACTTCCATTGATCTATTCTGTTTGTTTTTTTGTTTGTTTGTTTCTATATCATTTATTTCTGCTCTTCTCTTTATTATTTTCCTTCTTCTTCTGGCTATAGGCTTCATTTGCTGTTTCTTTTTTAGCTCCTTTAGGTGTAAGGTTAGGTTTTGTATTTGGGACCTTTCTTGCTTCTTGAGATAGGCCTGAATTGCCATATATTTCCCCTTACGACTGCCTTTGCTATATCCCAAAGTTTTTAGATTATCATGTTTTCATTTTCTTTTGCTTCCATATATATACATATATATATATTTTTTTATTTCTTTAATTTCTGGCCAACCCATTCTTTCTTTAGTAGGAATTTCTTTAACCTTTATGTACTTGAGGACTTTCTAAATTTTTTCTTGCAGTTGACTTCAGGTTTCATAGCATTGTGATCTAAAAATATGCATAATATTCTCTCAATCTTTTTATACTTGCTGAGGACTTATATGTGACCCAGTATGTGGTCTATTCTAGATAATGTTCCATGTGCATTTGAGAAGAGTGTGTATTCTGTTGCTTATCTGTTAAGTCCATCTGGTCCAGTGTGTCATTCAAAGCCCTTGTTTCCTTACTGACTTTTTGCTTACATGATCCGTCCATTGTTGTAAGGGTGGTGTTAAAGTCCCCTACTAACATTGTATTATTTTCAATAGTTTATTTACATTTGTTATTAATTGATTTCTATATTTGGGGTTCCACGTTGGGGACAAAAGTATTTACAAATGTTAATGCTTCTTGATGGATAGACCCCTTAATTATGATATAATGCCCCCCCCCTTTTTTTTTTTTATCTCTTTACAATCTTTGTTTTAAAATCTAATTTGTTTCTTGTAAGTATGGCTACTTTGGTTTTTTTTTACATCCGTTAGCATCATAGATGGTTTTCCATCCCTCACTTTCAATCTTCAGGGGTCTTTGGGTCTAAAATGACTCTCTTGTAGGCAATATATAGATGGATCTTGTTTTGTTTGTTTGTTTTTTGTTTTTTGTTTTTTTTTATCCGTTCTGATGCCCTGTGTCTTTTGATTGGATCATTTAGTCCATTTACATTCGGAGTCACTATGGAAAGATACAAATTTAGTGCCATTGTTTTACCTGTAGAGTTGGTGTTTCTGGTGATGTTCTCTGGTCCTTTCTAGTGTTTGTTGCTTTGGTCTTTTTTTTTCTCCACTCAGTGTCCTCCTTTAAATTTTGTGCAGGGCTGGTTTAGGTGGTCATGAACCTTTTAGCTTTTGTCTGGGAAATTCTTTATCTCTCTTTCTATATTGAATGACACCCATGCTGGATAAAGAATTCTTGGCCACATATTTTTCCCATTCAGCACGTTGAGTATTTCCTGCAACTTGTTTCTGGCCTGCTATGTTTCTGTGGACAGATCTGTTGCAAAACTGATTTGTCTTCCCTTGTAGGTTAAGAACTTTTTTTACACTTTTGCTGCTTTCAGGGTTCTTTCCTTGCCTGTATATTTTGTGAATTTGACTGTGATATGCCTTGGCAATGATCAGCCTTTGTTGAATATAATGGGAATTCTCTGTGCTTCTTGGATTTTGATGTCTGTTTTCTTCCAAGATTAGGGAAGTTTTCAGGTATAATTTGGTCAAGCGTACCTGGTTGGCTCAGTCAGTTAAGTGTCCAACTTTGGCTCAGGTCATGATCTCACAATTCATGAGTTTGAGCCCTGTGTCAGGCCCTGTGCTGACAGCTCAGAGCTTGGAGTCTGTTTCAGATTCTTTATCTCACTCTCTCTATTTCTCTCTCTGCTCCTCCCCTCTCTCATGCTTTGTCTCTGTCTGTCTCAAAAAAATAAACATTAAAAAAATTTTTTTTTTTAATTTGGCCAAATAAACCTGCCCTCTTTCTTTCTCTCTCTTCATCTTCTGGCATCCTATGATATGAATGTTAATGTTATTGCATTTTAATAAGTCACTGAGTTCCTTAAGTCTGCCTTCATTGTCCATGACCTTTCTTTCTCTCTTCATTTCATCTGTGCTATTTTCCATGATTTTATCTTCTGTATCACTGATATGCTGCTTTGCCTCTGCTGTCCTTGATTTTATGGCCTCCATTTGTGATTGCATCTTAGTTATAGTATTTTTAATTTCAGCTGGACTAGATTTTAGTTCTTTTATCTTTGCAGTAAGGGATTCTCTAGTGTCTTCTGTGCTTTTTTTCAGGCCCAACTAATAATCTTATAATTGTTTTAAATTCTAGTTCAGACCTCTTACTTATATCTGCATTGATTAAATCCCTGGCCATCATTTCTTCCTGTTCCTTTTAGGTGAATATCTTTTAGATGAATTCCTCCATCTTGTCATTTTGGAGACAGAGGGAAACAAAAGCAAAATAAAACAAAATAAAACCTAAAAATTGAATTAAATTAAAAATTAAAAATAAAGTACACAAAGGAAGCTAGATCCTACGTGTGTTTTAGTCTGCTTGTTATGAGAAGCTTGATAGAAAAAAGGTAGAAAGAAAGAAAAGGAATGGATTACATTACAATTTTTAAATACATATATAAAATTAACAAATATGTACAAAATTTTTAAAAACTTAAAAATTGCTTTCTCTATCAGCAAAACAAAATAGTGAAACAAATACAAAAAACAAACAAACAAAGGAAGCAAGATCCTTTTTCCCCTAGAGGTGAAGCTTTGCAGCAGTTTATGATCAGTAGACTAAATCACTATGGGTGAGGGGTTTGTGCTGGTCTTCTGGGGGAGGAACCTGCTACTCTGATTCTCAGGTGCAATTGCTGTAGTGGAGACGTGCCTGCAGGGAGCAGGAAGGTAGTGCTTGGTGTAGTGGCTTCTGTCTGCTTGGTGGTGCTGTTTAGCTCACTGAGGTAGTTCAAGCTGGTGGATAAGGGGAAGACATTCTTTACCCTGTTCTCTCTTGGGAGGAGGAAATGCAGCCATCCCTGTTCAGTGAGCTGTCAGAGACACTCAAACAGTGACCCCACCTGTGTCCCTGGTTTCCATCAGATCTCCACCTTCATCTTGTCTCTGAGCTGTCAGCCTGCCAAATGCCACAGCACTCCTGTTTTTTAACTCAGGCGTGGCTGTGTTTCAAAACCCCACGCTACAGAGACCCTTGTAGCAGGGACCCATACTGGTCTTCTGTGGGGAGGGTAATACTGCATTGTGGCTAGTGCCATCTTGTCATTGAAGACCGTAGAAGACCGTCACCCAACCGTGCATTGTATCAGAGTTTATGGTAAATCGCAACACATAGCTGGTGCCAGGGATTGCTGCTCTCAGTCACCATCTTTGTTCCTATTATGGTGAGCGGGATAGCTTGATGATGCCCACAGGGTCCTTTGTCTGTGGAGAGGCTACATCATTCTCCAAAATGCACTCCAAACAGGAGAATCACTTCTCACCGTGTGACCCTAGGGACCCTCAGGCTTTCTGCTACTGGGGCTCAACACTGCTCTCCCACCAGAACACTGCTCAGCTCCCCACGCATGAACCACAATTTCATAGACCTCCAAAACTTTGGAATCTGCACTCCGTTGTTTATAGAAGACTGGCAGTGTTGTATTTTTCCTTGTCAAAGGTTTAGGGGAGTAGTTTTCTTGTACAGTCCTCTGTGCATGTTTTCATTCTTTTTTTTTTTTTTTTTTTTTTTCTGTGCTTTATCTCTCCTCCTTCTCTCTCCTTATTCCCAACACAGTCAGGGCTCCTTCCCCTGGGGTTTGACTGCAGCCCTTTTCTCCCATGAACTCTACCCAGGTCCTACCTTCTACGAGTAGTTTTTCTGGTTTGTAGAAATGCAGCTTTGTTCTCTAAGATTTCCAATTGATTTCTTGGGTGTTCAGAATGATTCAATATTAATCTAGCTGTTGAAGTGAAGAGATGAACTTAGGGTCACCCTGCTCCTCTGCCATCTTACCTTCCTGCAAAATTACTGTTTCTTTAAAAGGTGAGTTTTCCAGGGCACCTGGGTGGCTCGGTTGAATGTCCAACTCTTGATTTTGGCTTGGGTCATGATCCCAGGGTTGTGGGATCCAGCCCTGCATTGGGTGAGCATGCTCTCTCTCTTAAAAAAAAAAAAAAAAAAAAAAAAAAAAGGCTTTTCCAAACTATTTTTGCAAATGTTGTATTCCTTGTCATGTGTGACCATGATGTCTCTGTTCTACTATCTACATGTTTAGCCAGTGCCCTGACAGAGTTCTCCTTAAATACTTGGACCCAAAAGGAAAATACAAGTGTTTTGTCCCTTTAAATTCTTTCTTCAGACAGTAGAAATCACTTCTGTCTGAGTTTAAAATGGTCACTCTCTGTGCTGTTTCTTAAATGAATAACCAAACCAATCAGATCAAAATGTAAACCTAGATTTTGGAGGACAAAGCTCATCTGGAACTAACAAGCCACAGCAGGATATGGAACAGAATCTCAATTTCTAGCTTCTGCATGGCTGGGGCTTAGGGCTGATAACTACTATGCCAAGCATTTAAATTTACCAATATTTAAATGCCAAGCATTTAAATTTACCAGCCTCTTTCTTCTTCAGGGACTCCACTGATCACTTCAAATTTTCAGCTAGAGTAGGTTTCCAAAATAGTGATTTTTGACAGTTTTTATCATTTCAGTATTGGTTTTGCTGGAGGGATGAATTCTTGGAGCTTCTTACTGCACCATTTACCATTTTGTGACTCTTTGTTTTCTACATTTCTGTGTCTTTATTTTTTTCTCCATTTCTGTGTTACTGGCTTCTTCTGTATTAAATAGGTATTGTTGGGCACCTGGGTGGCTCAATCGGTTAAGTGTCTGACTTCGGCTCAGGTCATGATCTCGCAGTTCGTGAGTTCAAGCCCCATGTCAGGCTCTGTGCTGACAGCTCAGAGCCTGGAGCCTGCTTCAGATTCTGTGCCTTCTTCTCTCTGCCCCTCCCCACTCGTGCTCTGTCTCTCTCTCCCTCAAAATAAATAAACATAAAAAAGATTTTAAGAATAGATATTGTTTATTCTACTGGTTTAACTCCTATATATTTTTGTGTCACTTTTTACTTCCTTAGTGATCACTCTGGGATTATAAGTCCATTTTAACTTAAATCATTTTAGTTCACATTAGTACCAACTTAATTTCAATTGTATACAAACATATTGCTCCAGTATGGCTATGTTATCTCCCCATGCATTTGTGGTACCATTTTCATATATATTATGTCTTTATAAGGTCGTCAATTTTAAGCCCTTCAACACAATTTTGTAATTACTCTTCTATGCAGTTATGAATAGAAGATTCAACTGCATAGATGTCTGACCTGTTAGAGACAGATTGTCAGTTTTTTGTTTGTTTGTTTGTTTGTTTTGGTCTGGGATGATCTTAATTTCACCTTCGTTTTTGAAAGATAGTTTTTATGGACTTAGAATTATTGGTTGATGGTCTTTTCTTTGATTTTGAATAAGTCATTCCATTGCTCATGGGCCTTCATGATGTCTGCGGAGAAGTCAGTGGTTAATCTATTGTGGATCCCTTAGGAGTAATTTTTTTCTACTACATTCATTTAACTTAATTTTAATTCCAGTATAATTCACATACAGTGTTATATTAGTTTCAGGTGTACAATATAGTCATTCAACAATTCCATACATCACACAGTATTCTCATGTTGACAAGTGCACTCCTTAATCCGCATCACCTATTTTACCCATCCCTCTGGTAACCATCAGTTTGCTCTCTATAGCTGGGAGTCTGTTTCTTGATTTGCCTCTCTCTCTCTTTCCCCCTTTGCTCCTTTTTGTTTGTTTCTTAAGTCCCATATATGAGTGAAATCATATAGTATTTGTCTGTCTCTGACTGACTTCTTTTGCTTAGCATTATACTCTTTAGGTCCCTCCACGTTGTTGGAAATGGCAAGATTTCGTTGTTTTTTATGGCTGAATGATATTCCGTTGTGTATATAAACTACATCTTCTTTATTCATTCATCTGTAGATGGACACTTGGACTGTTTCTGTAATTGAGCTACTGTGAATAATGCTGCTATATACACAAGAGCACATGTATCCCTTTGAATTAAGGTTTTTGTATTTTTGGGGTAAATACCCAGTAAGATGATTACTGGATCATAGGATAGTGCTATTTTTAACTTTTTGAGGAAACTCCAACCTGTTTTCCACAGTGGTACACAAGTTTGCATTCGCACCAACAGTGCAAAGGGATTCCTTTTTCTCCACAGCCTCATCAACACATGTTTCTTGTGTTGTTGATTTTAGCCATTCTGACAGGTGTGAGGTCTCACTTTAGTTTTGATTAGCATTTCCATGATGATGAGTGATGTTTTCATGTGTCTGTTTGCCATCTGGATGTTTTCTTTGGAGAAATGTCTGTTCATTTCTTGTTCACATTTTTAATTAGATTATTATTATTTTTTTTTTTTTACTGCTTTCAATGTATATATAAGTCTGGCTTTTGACAGTTTGACTTTGATATGACTGTGTGAATCTCTTTTTGTTTATTGTAATTGAAATTCATTGCTTCTGGATAAGTAGATTACTATTTTTCTTTAAATTTGGGAACTAATTGGTCTTGAAATAGTTTTGAAATGTGCCCCTTTCTCCTTTCCTTCTGGGACTCCTTTACTGTACATCTGGTGCACTTGATGGTGTTTCAGTGGACTCTGACATTTTGGGTTTCTTTCTTCTTCTTTCTTTCTTCTTTCTTCTTCTCTTCTCCTCCCTTCTCCCTTCTCCTCCTCCCTCCTCCTCCTTCTTCTCCCTCCTCCCCCTCTGTCCCCCACCTCCATCCTCCCCCTCCCTTCTCCTCCCTTCTCCGTTCTTCTCCCTTCTTCTTCTTCTCCCTTCTCCCTTCTTCTTCTTCTCCCTTCTCCCGTCTTCTTCTCCCTTCTTCTTCTCCCTTCTTCTTCTCCCTTCTTCTTCTCCCTTCTCCCTTCTTCTTCTCCCTTTTTCTTCTTCTCCTCCCTTCTTCTCCCCTCTTCTCCTCTCTTCTCTTCCCTCCTCCCTCTTCTTCTTCTCTTTCATCCCTCAGATTAGATCATCTCAATTGACCTATCTTCAAGTTCACTGCTATTTTTCCCTGCCAGTTCCAATTATTTGTTGACCTTATTTAGTGGCTTTTTAATTTCAGTTATTGTACTTTCTGTCCAGAAGTTTTATTTGGTTTCTTCATTGAAATTTTTTCATACGGTGAAATGTTATTCTCATGCTTTAAAAAAATTTTTTAAACATGTGTTTTCATTTGCTAAGCATATTTATAACAGTTATTCTAAAGTTTTTATCATGTAATTCCAACATTTGAGCTCCTTGGGAACAGTATCTAGTGACTGTTTTGTTTTGTGTGGACCATACTTTCTTCTTTCTTTGCATGATTCATAATTTTTGTTAAAAATTAGTTATTTTATTTTTTGACAGTTTTAGAATTCTTCCACATTTAAATACACATGCAGCAATGGCTCTACAACGCAAGTTGTAAAAACGGATTAATCCACAAATTACACGTTCTGAAGAAAAATTTGCCCTTAAATAATTTTAAAAATACTGAGACCCATACATTCCCAACTTAAACCCTCATCCACACAAATTTACATTATTTATAAATAAGTCACAGGCTAGCCCTGAATTACATTTGTCACAAATTCACTCTAGAGCAACACAGACCAAAATACCATTGAAGCTAAGGAACATAACACAAAGTTAAATTTTAAACTTACACATGACAAAAGATACCAACATGACACATTAAAGAAGGTAACCTAACGCAGTAAATCTATAGCAATTTTGATAAACGCCATTGGAGTGCAACACAGAGCTAAGTTGCAACATGTAAGGGTCCAAGGGTCATTTCCCTGCAGCCACAGCTCTTGGTGCAGGGATTTCCTAGGATGTAGGAAATGACACAGGATGTAGGAAATGACACAGTCCCCACCCCTGAACAAGTCCAGATTCTTTCTTTGGGGTCAGGATCTGCAAGCGCCTGTCAGCTCCAGCCTCTGGCTGCTTGCCCCTACCTTGGGAGAGAACAGCAAGCGGACAGGCTGAGGTGGGGCTGCAAGCCCCTGCTGTCTGCCATCACACCCCAAACCGGACATCTTCCCAGTCTAGGCCAACACTGCCTGAAATCCAGCGACAAGCATTTGTACCTGGACATCATGTGTTGTCCTGGCAAGTACCATGGGTCTCCCAGACCCCGAACAAGATGCTCTTTGAGTGAGGCCCCATGGTGGCCACTGGGGTGCACAGCCCAGGGTGCCCACCAGAGTTGGGATCCAGGAGCTGCCCACTGCTGCTTGGCTTCTGCCTGAAAACCCCATTTGGCGCTGAATAAACCAGGTCTCCTGGGGGCTGGACTCATTTTGAACCACTAGCCAGAACCTGCCAGCTTTGTCCATGCGAGGCCAGTGGGAGGCCACTCATCATCTGCCCCACCGGCCCCTGAATGACTGGCTGTGCCGGCCACCTCCCAAAGCATCTGTCCTGGCTCCCAACAGTGCTGTTGTGACTGTGGCAGGTCAGCTAGGCTGCAGCTCAGGGGAGGCCCTCCTTCCTCTGACAGCATTGTGGGGGAGGCGCCCACCAGTGGAAGACGTAGGAAAGGCGCAGCTGCATGTCCTGCTTGCACAGGTGGTCCTCTCCCGTCAGGGCCTTGCGCTTCTCCAGCATGTTCTCCAGGCTCAGCTTGCGTGTCACTGGGTACAGGTCGCTACAGCCGCTGGACTTCGACTCGGTGTGGAAGCAGGGGTCGTACTCGCGCCGGACACCCATCGACGCCGGCCAGGCGCCCAGGGACACCTCCTCGCTGTGCCACGTGTGCAAGTGCTCAAGCTGCGGCACAGGTAGTGCACCAGGTCCGCTGAGAGCGCAGAGCCACTGCTCGGCGTGTACGGCAGGTAGTAGTCACAGAGCTGTCAGATGGCTTTGTGCCAGTGGCCCCGACGCTTGGCGCTGCCGCGGCCTAAAAGGAAGCCCCAGTTGAGACGGTGGCCGTGCCTGGCGTCACGTGTGCGCAGCTCTGCCAGCAGCTCGCCCAGCCCCGCAAACGCGTCGGCATCCGCCTTTAGTATGAACGCAAAGGCCATGTGCCCTCCAGCCAGACCAGCGTGGCCGGTACCTTGGCCGTGAGGTTCTCGCACACGTGGTGCAGCACGGGGAGCAGCAGGTCACCATGCTGTGCCTGCTCGCGTGCCAGGGCTGGCCGCTCCTCAGCGCCCAGGCTGCCTGTGCCCACTGGCAGAATGTGCCCGCATGTCACCCTGGCTGCCGGGCCGTGCGGCTGCCTCCTTTGTGTGGTGCACCACACAGTGCCGTGCGGTCGCCCATGGCGCACGGGCCAACGGTACCGCCAGGAAGGTGGTGGCCCGTGCTGGCCCAGCGGGAGGAGGGCTGCGGCCTCTGGCAGGCTAGGGCCAAGAGCCGCACAGCAGGCCAGGTAGAGAAGTCCGGCACTGCAGAGCACCAGGCCACCCAGGCCCAACACTGTCCAGTGCCACCAGGTGTGGTATAGTAGCTTCAGGACACTCCCCTGGGACATGCCAGAGGCCCTGACCCCGCGGCACAGGCAGAATCTGCTGGCAGTGGAGGCTGAGGGCCAGGGCAAAAACTAGTTATTTTACATAATATAATGTAGGGACTCTAGAAATCAGCCCTCCCCTCTCCTCCCCACCCCCCCCCCCCCCCCCACTTCCAAAAGCTTGTTAGTTTGCTGTTTGATTACTTATCTGGATCAATACAATGCATTCCCTATTCTGTCTAGTGTGGAGCCGACAATATTTTTGGTCAACTTCATAGTCAACTAGTGATTGGCAGAAACTTCAAAGCAGTGCCGGGCCACCTGGGTGGCTCAGTTGGTTAAGCGTCTGACTTTGACTCAGGTCATGATCTTGCGGTTTGTGAGTTGGAGCCCGGCATCAAGCTTTGTGCTGACAGTTCAGAGCCTGGAGCCTGCTTCGGATTCTGTGTCTCCCTCTCTCGCTGCCCTGCTTGTGCTCTTGGCGTCTCTCAAAAATAAAAATAAACATTAAAAAAAATTAAAAAAAAAACAACTTCAAAACAATGCCTTAAAGCAATGAATCGTCCCCATTTGAAAAGAGGCTCTGTGTACATGTTGCAGCATGCCCTCGGTGCTCTGGTGGTTTATAGTTCTTTCTTAGCTTTCATTTCCTGCTTGTGAGAGATTAGGGTCTTTTACATTGTCTTCCTGAGCTTCCATGTCTGCTTGCATGTGTGTTCTGCCCTCTAGACCTCTATGTGTAACCATTCCTTTCCTTTCCTTTCCTTTCCTTTCCTTTCTTTCTTTTTCTCCCTTCCCCCTCCCCCTCCCCCTCCCCCTCCCCCTCCCCTTCTCTTTAATTGCTCTTGCTCTTAGGCCTCTAAGTTTTAAGACTACCACTGATCTGTGGAGGTGACTAGGAAAGAGCATCCTCAGAGCTCACAGTTCTTACTGAGATTCACTTGTTGTTCTTGAAGAAATGCTCTCCAGCTTCTTGAAACCTTGGGTAATTTCCAAAGTTTAGAAAAAGTTGACGTTGAGCATTTTGCCACTGTTCTCTCCCCCCACCCCCCCCACCCCCGCCCCACCACACCCCTCTCAGAGTGGATATTCAGAAGTCCTTACTTGACTGTTCCTAAAGTGTTCTCCAAGACACTTTTGAGGAACAAGTTTAGAGTTTGAAAAAGTGGGCTGAAAATACACAGATTCTTGCCAGGTGAGCCAATTATTTAAAATAAATCTCTTTCTCAGGAATCTAGTTTTGGAAGCAGGAGGTGAGAAAATGAGTCTTACTTACAAAAACCTATGAAAATAATGCATCTGGTCTATGTATTTTTAACATGGGTTCTAAAAAATTCAATGAAAAAGAAGAGTTTTTTTAAATCAAATAGTGCTGAAACAACTGAAGAACAAAATAGAAACAAACGCACTGAATCTAATACTTCACACAAAATATTTACTTTATATAGACATCCATTTAAGAATGCTAAAACTATAAAATTTATAAAAGTATGAGTAATTTTAGCAGTATTGGGGGTAGACATAGTTTTATATATATGTAACATAAAAGGCTTGAGTCATTACAATGGATAAGTTAGAGTTATCATAATTAAAATTTTCTGCTTCAGACACTCTGATGATTGATTTCCTGTGTCCAGCTTGGCTAAGCTATCCAGATGTTGCTGTGAAGGTACTGTTTTAGATGTGATTAACTTAAAAAAATTTTTTTTAATGTTTTTGTTTATTTTTGAGAGAAAGAGAGAGAGAGAGAGAGAGAGAGTGGGGGAGGGGCAGAGAGTGCTGCAGGGCTCAAACTCATGAACCATGAGATCATGACCTGAGCCAAAGCTGGACGCTCAACTGACTGAGCCACCCAGGCGCCCCTAGATGTGATTAACTTTTGTAATCAGTTGGCTCTCAGTAAAGCAGATTATCCTCCATAATGTGGGTTAGCCACATCCAATCAGTTGAAGGTCTTATGAACAAAAACTGAAGTTTCTCAAGAAGAATGAATTCTACTTCAAAAACATAACAATTCTGAGTGAATTTTCAGTCTTTTGCCCTGCAATGGAGATTTCGGACTCAATACTGCAACATCAAATTCTACCTTAATTTCCTATTTGCTGGCCTCCCCTATAGATTTCCAACTTGCCAGCCCACACAATCATGTGAGACAATTTTTTAAAAACTCTTTTAACACCTCCCACCCCACACACACATAGGTGTCTCTGGGGAGCCCTATGCACACCCTAAGAATATGAAAAGGAAAACTAGAGAGTGGGGAAAAACATTTTAAATATATATCTTACAAAGGGTTTATATCCAAAATATATAAAGTACTCTTTTAATCCAGTAATATAAAGATCCATAAAGAAGGGGAACAGATTTAAACAAATACTTTGTAACATGAGATCAAGAAATGGTCAATGAGCATATCAAATTATAATGAACATTATTTGTCATTAGAGAAGTGCATATTGAAATATCAATATAATTATGCTACACACCAACTAGAATTACTAAAATTATATAACTGACAATTATAAATATTGCTAAATATGGAGCACTTAGAATTTTCACATGTTTCTGGTTAATGTAAAATTTATAACCACTCAAATATTTTTGATGGTTTTTTATAAACTCAAATTTACAATTATGATATGAGTCCACTGGGTATTTACCCACGGTAAATGAAAATTTTTGTCCACAAAAGACTTATATTGGTATTTCATAGCAGCTGTATTAATAATAATTATAAACTGGTAATAATGTGAATGTCAACAGGTAAATGAATGAACACATTGTGATATATCTGCACAATGGAATGCTAATCAGTAAAAGGAAACAAATTTCTGATATATGTAAATATATAGATGAAGTTCTAAACGTGTTTAGACACAAAAGAGAACGTATGTTAATACAGTTCCACTCATGCAATTTTAGAAAAGGGAAAAAGCAAATTGTAATTTGTAATTATAGAAGACAAGTCCATTTGGGACTTGGGTGTTAGGGGGTTGACTGCAAAAAGAATTTTGAGGAATGATGGAATACCTTTACTTCCTAATTCTGGTAGTGTTTACATTGCTGTACATAGTTTTCGAAACTCATGTAACTCTACACTTAAAATGAACACATTTACGTGAATTATATTTCAATAAGGTTTATACTAAAAATCATAAATCTGTTAAAAGGCATCGAAGATTTGCATAGGTACTGGCAATTTTGGAAGCCAAACTTTAAAAAGAAGGAATGCTCAAAGAAGCGAGCCTATCATCGATGCTGCTTTTTCCTCAAATTATAGGAATTGCCAATTCTGAAAGGAGGTGCTGACGTGGTACAAAACCAAGCATCACTTTCTGTGGAGTCAATAGTAGTACACTGACAAATACTGCAGTAATTGGCCCTAGGAAGGAGGTGAGACCTTGGGCAATAACCCACTTTCAGTCGGGACTCTGAAAGGCGTGAGGCTGAGGTACATGTACAATTTCCATTGTACAGTTTTAAGCCAAGCTTCAGATCATATATTCCTTAGATGAGTCCGCCTACTGTGGGATCTCCAGCTCCTTTAGCCTATCTTCCTAACAGAAGCATGAGCAAATCCGATCTGGAGAAAGGTCCCATCACCCAGAGTCTCTAATTATATCTACAGTTTTTCACATTAAATATCACAGTATGGGGCACCTGGGTGCTCAGTCAGTTAAGTGTACGACTCCAGCTCAGGTCATGATCTCACGGCTCATGAGTTCGAGCCCTGTGACGGGCTTTGTGCTGACAGCTCAGAGCCTGGAGCCTGCTTCAGATTCTGGGTCTCCCTCTCTCTCTGTCCCCATCCCCCACTTGTACTCTCTGTCTCTCAAAAACATTAAAAAAAAGTTAAATACCACATTAATATATCTGACAACCAGATGAGTATATGGACAGGTGAGGGGGGATGACAAAATACCAAGAACTTATTTTAGATAACCAAGAAAGCCAAATAATGGAGTTCACAGACATGGACTTTAAAACCATACAAATGGATTTGTTAGGCTAAAACACATAATAGCTGAAAATAATATTCACTTAATAGATAAGATGTAAAGGAAAAGAGTAAAAAATTTGTCAAAAGAAAATATTACAGTGATGCCATAGAGAAGCAAAAAGATGGATGTCAGAAGAAGGACCATAAGAGATACGTGGACTATATAGTGAAAAAGACTGATTGGAGTGAAGAACAGGGTGGAGAGAGAATGGGGCTGAACACTACTTAAAGACATGCTGGCTGAAGAATGTTAGAAGATTGAAGAAAGGTCAATCTGCAAATTTTAAAAAAAAGTTTTATAAACATAAATTTATGAAGGTAAATTAAAACATACGTAAGTATATTACAGCAAAGCTAGTAAAAATTAATGACAAGGAGAAAGTCTTCAAAACATCCAAAGAGAAGAAACATTGTGTTTAAAGGGGGAACATGGGACACCTGGGTGACTCAGTCGGTTAAGTGTCTGACTCTTTGTTTCAGCTCAGGTCATGATCTTTCAGTTTGTGAGATCGAGCACCATATAGGGCTCTGTGCTGAATGTGGAGCCTGCTTGGAATTCTCTTTCTCCCTCTCTCTCTGCCCCTCCCTGACTCGCATGCACACGTGTCTCTTCCTTTCTCTCTCTCTCAAAATAAATAAACATTAAAAAGGGGGGGAACATAACATTTACAAGTGACTTGCTAACAGAGATGATGGAAATCAGAATGCAATGGAATAATGTATTCAAAGAACTAAAAGAAAATAATTGCCAACTTAAACCTGTGTATCAAGTCGATCTATCAAGATTAAGTAAAAATAGCAACATTTTTGGACCTATAAGGCCGAGAAATTTCACCATTAGGTCTTCACTAAAGACAATATTAAAGGGGGTTGTTTGTGCAAAGTTAAGATTCCAGAGGCAGTATTAGAAATTAAAGAATAAACAGGAACAGAATGGATATATAAATGGGTAAGTCTAAATTACTGTTGATTGTACAAAATCATCATCATCATTATCAATCACACCTGCCTAGGCCTAAAATATATGCAGAAGCAAAATATATGAAAAAATACACAAATCAAAATAAATGGAATAAAAATTTTTGAATTTCCCTTAATTGCTCAGGAAATGTACAGATTTTGGTTTTTTTTAATGTTTATTGATTTTTGAGAGAGAGAGAGAGACAGAGCATGAGTAGGGGAGGAGCAGAGAGAGAGGGAGACAGAGAACCTGAAGCAGGCTCCAGGCTCTGAGCTGTCAGCGCAGAGTCCAACGCAGGGCTCGAACTCACGAACTGTGCGATCATGACCTGAGCCAAAGTCGGATGCTTAAGTGACTGAGCCACCCAGGCACCCCCAGATTTTGATTTTAGTAAGGGGTACATGCTGGAATCTGTAGGGAACCCTTAAGACATTAGTATGAGAATGTGTAAGAGATAAAAGGAAAAATGGAATAATAAAAATTAAGCCAAAACAAAGCAAGAGGATTGAAAAAGTAATAGTGCAAGTGAGATAAATGTGACTGTATCTCTATTTCATGGATTTAAGTCAAATGTATCAATAATTATAATAAATATTAACTATAAATTCTCTAAAAGGCAAACACTGCTACAGCTCAATAACAGAATAGCAAATAATGTGATAAAAATGTGCAGAGAACTTCTTAAATTTATTTATTTATTTATTTAAATATAGTTGAATATAACATGATATGAATTTAAAGTTTACAATGCACTGATTAGATACAGTTGTATATTGCAATATGTTTAACATCTTAGCATTAGCTAATACTTCCATCATATCACATAACTATCATTTCTTTATTGTAAAAACAATTAAGGTCTAGTCTCTTAGTGCTTTTGAAGTTTATAATACAATATTGTTGATTATAACCGCTCTACTATACATTAGATCTCCAGAATGTGTTTATTTACTGGTTTCAAGTTTGTACCCTTAAATATCCCAGTTCTCCTACTCCTCAATCCCTGCTAACCTCAATTCTATGCTCTGTACAAGTTTAGCTTTTTAAGATTCCATATACAAGTGATATAATGCGGTGTTTCTCTTTATCTGTCTAACTTACCTCGCTTAGCATAATGCCCTCAAAGTCCATCCATGTTGTTGCAAATGGCAGGATTTCCTTCTTTCTCCTGGCTGAATAGTATTCCACTGTATGTGTACACATATGCATACACACATCCACATCCACATCTTCTTCATCCATTTACCCACTGAGGGACACTTAGGGTGTTTCCATATGTAAAAATGCTGTAGTAAATACTGCAATGAATATGGAATTGCAGGTATCTTTTTGAAATCCTGATTTCATTTCCTTTGGATGTATACCCAGAAGTGGGATTGCTGGATCATATGATCACTCTATGTTTTGTATTTTGAACTTCCATACTGGTTTCCATAGTATCTGTACAAATTTACATTCCCACCAATAGTGCACTAGGTAGGGTTCCTTTCCCACACATTTTCATCAACAGTTGTTATTTTTTATCTTCTAGATGATAGTATTCTAACAGGTGTGAGGTAATATTTTATTGTGGTTTTGACTTAGATTTTCCTGATGATTAGTAATGGTGAATACTTTTCATGTACTTGTTATCTATTTGTATGTCTTCTTTGGAAAAATACCTATTGAGTTACTTTGCCCATTTAAAAAAATTTTTTTTACATTTTTTTATTTTTCAGAGAGAGTGCAAGTGTGGGAGGGGCAGAGAGAGAGGGGGAGACACAGAATCTGAAGCAGGCTCTAGGCTCTGAGCTGTCAGCACAGAGACTGATGTGGGGCTCGAACTCACGGACTGTGAGATCAGGACCTGGGCAGAAGCCAGACACAGCCAACTGAGCCACCCAGGCGCCCCTACTTTGCCCATTTTTAATTTGATTTTTTTTGTTATTGGCTTGCGTGAGCTTTTGGATATTTTAGATATTATCCCATATGCAATATATGGCTTGAAAATATTTTTTCTCCTTTTCTGTAGGTTGACTTTTCATTTTGCTGATTTTTTCTTTTCCTGTGCAGAAGTTTTTTTGTTTCATGTAGCTTCACTTGTTTATTTTTGCTTTTCTTGATTATGTTTCTGATGTCATATACAAAAAAAAAAAAGTCATTGCTAAGACCAATGCCAAGTGAATTCTTCTCTGTGTTTTCTTGTAGGAGATTTGCAATGTCAGGTCTTATGTTTATGTTTTAATTTATGTTGAGTTATTTTTAATGAGTGCTGTAAGATCGCGGTCTGATTTCATTTTTTTGCATGTGATGATCCACTTTTTGCATCACCATTTGTTGAAGAGGCTTTCATTTCCCCATTGAGTGTTCTTGGACCATTGTCAAATATTAGTTGACCATATCTGCAGGGGTTTATTTCTGGGCTCTCTTCCATTGGTCTAAGTGTCTATTCTTATGTCAGTACCATACTATTTTAATTACTAGAGCTTTATTATAGTGTGAAATCATGAAGTGTGATGTCTCCAGCTTTGTTTTTTCCCCCCCGGAATTGCTTTGAATATTTGGGGTCTTCTCTGGTTTCACACAGATTTTAGAATTATTTTTTTCTCTTTCTGTGAAAATTGCCTTTATGATTTTGATAGGGATTACATTGAATTTATAAATATACTTGGTGGCATGATATTTTAACAATATTAATTCTCCTGACCATGAACATGGGATATCTTTCCATTTATTGTGTCTTCAACTTATTTCATCAAAGTCTTGTAGTTTTCATTGTGCTGAATGTCCACTTCCTTGGTTAAATTATTAAGTATTTTACTGTTTTTCATGCTATTGTGAATAGGATAGTTTTATTCCTTTTTTCATATATTTCATTGTTAGAGTATACAAACACAACTGATTTCTCTATGTTGATTTTATATCCTGCAACTTTCCTGAGCTTGATTGGTTCTACAGGTTTTGGGTTGAGTCTTTACTATTTTCTACATATAAGACCATATCACCTACAAATAATGACAATTTTACTTCTTTTCTAATTTGGATGCTTTTTATTTCTTTTTTAAAAAATAATTTATTTTTTAATTTACATCCACGTTAGCATATAGTGCAACAATGATTTCAGGAGTAGATTTTTTTTAAGTTTATTTATTTTTGACAGAGACATAGTGTGAGCATGAGCTGGGGAGGGGGCAGAGAGAGAGGGAGACACAGAATCCGAAGCAGGCTTCAGGCTCCAAGCTGTCAGCACAGAGCCTGACGCGGGGCTCGAACTGATGAACTGTGAGATCATGACCTGGGCCGAAGTTGGACGTTCAACCGACTGAGCCACCCAGGCACCCCTCAGGAGTAGATTTCTTAATTCCCCTGATGCATTTAGTCCATCCCCCCTCCCACAACCCCTGCAGTAACCCTCTATTCTTCATATTTAAGAGTCTCTTATGTTTTGTCCCCCTCCCTGTTTTTATATTATTTTTACTTCCCTTCCCTTATGTTCATCTGTTTTTTATCTTTAAGTCCTCATATGAGTGAAGTCATATCATATTTGTCTTTCTCTGACTAATTTTGCTTAGCATAATACTCTCTAGTTCCATCCATGTAGTTGCAAATGGCAAGATTTCATTCTTGTTGATTGCCGAGTAATACTCCATTGTGTGTGTGTGTGTGTATACACCACATCTTCTTAATCCATTCATCCATAGATGTACATTTGGACTCCTTCCATACTTTGGCTATTGTCAATAGTGCTGCTATAAACATTGGAGTGCATGTGCCCCTTTGAAACAGCATACCTATATCCCTTGGATAAATACCTAGTAGTGCAATTGCTGGGTTGTAGGGTAGTTCTCTTTTTAAGTTTTTGAGAAACCTCCATACAGTTTTCCAGAGTGGCTGCATTAGTTTTCATTCCCACCAGCAGTGCAAAAGAGATCCTCTTTCTCCACATCCTCGCCAACATCTGTTGTTGCCTAAGTTGTTAACTTTAGCCATTCTGACAGATGTGAGGTGGTATCTCATTGTGGTTTTGATTTGTATTTCCCTGATGAGTGATGTTGAGCATTTTTTCATGTGTCAGTTGGCCATCTGGATGTCTTCTTTGGAGAAGTGTCTATTCATGTCTTTTGGCCATTTCCTCACTGGATTATTTGTTTTTGGGTGTTGAGTTTGATAAATTCTTTATAGATTTTGGATACTAAGCCTTTATCTGATATGTCATTTGCAAATATCTTCTCCCATTCCATCAGTTGCCTTACAGTTTTGCTGATTGTTTCCTTCACTGTGCAGAAGCTTTTTATTTTGATGAGGTCCCACTAGTTCATTTTTAGTTTTGTTTCCCTTGCCTCCAGACACGTGTTGAGTAAGAAGTTGCTGTGGCCAAGGTCAAAGAGATTTTTGCCTGCTTTCTCCTCGAGGATTTTGATGGCTTCCTGTCTTACGTTTAGGTCTTTCATCCATTTTGAGTTTATTTTTGTGTATGGTGTAAGAAAGTGGTTCAGGTTCATTTTTCTGCATGTTGCTGTCCAGTTTTCCCAGCACCACTTGCTGAAGACACTGTCTTTATTCCATTGGATAGTCTTTCCTGCTTTGTCAAAGATTAGTTGGCCATACATTTGTGGGTCGATTTCTGGGTTCTCTATTCTGTTCCATTGATCTGAATGTCTGTTTTTGTGCTAGTACTATACTATCTTGATAGATGAGAGCTTTGTAATACAGCTTGAAGTCCAGGATTGTGATGCTTCCAGCTTTGTTTTTCTTTTTCAAAATTGCTTTGGCTATTTGGTGTCTTTTCTGGTTTCATACAAATTTTAGAATTGTTTGTTGTGGTTCTGTGAAGAATGATGGTGTTATTTGATAGGTATTTCATTGAATATGTAGATTGCTTTTGGTAGTATTGACATTTTAGCAATATTTGTTCTTCCTATCCAGGAGCATGGAATATTTTTCCATTTTGTTTGTCTGTCTTCTTCAATTTCTTTCATAAACCTTCTATAGTTTTCAGTTTATAGATTTTTCACCCCTTCAGTTAGATTTATTCCTAGGTATTTTATTGTTTTTGGTGCAATTGTAGGTGGGATTGATTCCTTGATTTCTCTTTCTGGTCTTCATTGTTGGATGTATAAGAATGCAACTGATTTCTGTGCATTGATTTTATATCCTGCAACTTTACTGAATTCATGGATTAGTTCTAGCAATTTTTGGTGGAATCTTTTGGGTTTTCCATGTAGATTATCATGTCATCTGCAAAGAGTGAAAGTTTGACCTCCTACTGGCCAATTTGGATGGCTTTTATTTCTTTGTGTTGTCTGATTGCAGAGGCTAAGACTTCCAGTACTATGTTGAATAACAGTGGCAAGACTGGGCATCCCTGTCTTGTTCCTGACCTTATGGAGAAAGCTCTCACTTTTTCCCCATTGAGGATGATATTAGCATTGGGTCTTTCATGTATGGCTTTTGTGATCTCAGGTATGATCTTTCTATCCCTACTTTCTTGAGGGTTTTTGTCAAGAGAGGATGCTGTATTTTGTCAAATGCTTTCTTTGCATCTATTGGGAGGATCATGTGGTTCTTGTCCTTTCTTTTATTGATGTGATGTATCACATTGATTGTTCTGTGGATATTGAGCCAGGCCTGCATCCCAAGTATAAATCCCACTTGGTCATGGTGAATAATTTTTTTAATGTCTTACTGGATCTGGTTGGCTAATATATTGTTGAGGATTCTTGCATCCATGTTCATCAGGGAAATTGGTCTATAGTTCTGCTTTTTCATGGGGTCTTTGGTTTTGGAATCAAGGTAATGTTGGCTTCATAGAAAGAGTTTGGAAGTTTTCCTTCCATTTCTATTTTTTGGAACAGCTTCAAGAGAAAGATGTTAACTCTTCCTTAAATGTTTGATAGAATTCCCCTGGAAAGCCATCTGGCCTTGGACTCTTGTTTTTTGGGAGATTTTTGATTACTAATTCAATTTCTTTACTTGTTATGGGTCTGTTAAATATTTCTATTTCTTCCTGTTTCAGGTTTGGTCATTTCTATGTTTCTAGGAATTTGTCCATTTCTTCCAGATTTCCCATTTTATCGGTGTGTAATGCTCATAATATTCTCTTATTATAATTTGTATTTCTGCTGTGTTGGTTGTGATCTCTCCTCTTCATTCTTGATTTTATTTATTTCGGTCCTTTCCTTTTTCTTTTTGATCAAACTGGCAAGGGTTTATCAATTTTGTTAATTCTTTGAAAGAAGCAGCTTCTGGTTTCATTGATCTGTTCTGTTGTTGGTTTTTTTGTTTTGTTTTGTTTTGTTTTTTGTTTGTTTTTTGTTTTTATGTGTGTGGTTTTTTTGTTTGTTTCAACAGCATTGATTTCTGCTCTAATCTTTATTATTTCCTATCTTTTGCTGGTTTTTGGTTTATTTGCTGTTCTTTTCCAGCTTCTTAAGGTGTAAGGTTAGGTTGTGTATCTGAGACCTTTCTTCCTTCTTTAGGAAGACTTGGATTGCTATATACTTTCCTCTTATGACCGTCTTTGCTGAGTCCCAGAGGTTTGGGGCTGTGGTGTTATCGTTTTAATTGGCTTCCAGGTGCTTTCGAATTTCCTCTTTAACATCTTGGTTATCCCATTAATTCTTTTTTTTTTTTTTTCAACGTTTATTTATTTTTGGGACAGAGAGAGACAGAGCATGAACGGGGGAGGGACAGAGAGAGAGGGAGACACAGAATCGGAAACAGGCTCCAGGCTCTGAGCCATCAGCCCAGAGCCTGACGCGGGGCTCGAACTCACGGACCGTGAGATCGTGACCTGGCTGAAGTCGGACGCTTAACCGACTGCGCCACCCAGGCGCCCCTCCCATTAATTCTTTAGTAGGATGGTCTTTAGTCTCCAAGTATTTGTTATCTTTCCACATTTTTTCTTGTGGTTGATTTCGAGTTTCATAGCATTGTCATCTGAAAATATGCACGGTATGATCTCAGTCTTTTTGTACTTGTTTCGGGCTGATTTGTGTCCCAGTATGTGATCTATTCTGGAGAATGTTCCATGTGCACTGGAGAAGAAGGTGTATTCCTTCTGCTTTAGGATACAACTGCTTTAGGATGCAATTTTCTGAATATATCTGTTAAGTCCATCTGGTCCAGTGTGTCATTCAAAGCTATTGTTTCCTTGTTGATTATCTGTTTAGGTGGCCTGTCCATTGCTCTAAGTGGGGTGTTGAAGTCCCTACAATTGTGGTATTATTATCAATGAGTTTCTTTATGTTTGTGATTAATTGATTTATATATTTGGGTGCTGCCACATTTGGAGCGTGTTTACAATCGTTAGATCTTCTTGGTGGATAGACCCCTTAAGTATGATATAATGCCCTTCTTCATTTCTTGTTACAGTCCTTATTTTAAAGTCTAGATTGTCTGATATAAGTATGGCTACTCCAGCTTTCTTTTGTTGACCATTAGCATGATAGATGGTTCTCCATCCCCTTACTTTCAATCTGAAGGTGTCTTTAGGTCTAAAGTGGGTCTCTTGTAAACAGCATATAGATGGATCTTGTTTCTTATCCATTCTGTTACCTTATGTCTATTTATTGGAGCATTTAGTCCATTGACATTTAGAGTGCATACTGAAAGATATGAACTTTTTTCCATTGTGTTGCCTGTAGAGTTGGAGTTTCTGGTAGTGTTCCCTAGTCCTTTCTAGTCTTTGTGCTTTTGGTCTTTTTTGTTTTGTTTTGTCTTTTCTCCCTTCAGAGAGTCCCCCTTAAAATTTCTTGCAGGGCTGGTTTAGTGGTCACAAACTCCTTTAAGTTTTGTCTGTCTGGGAAACTTTTTCTCTCTCCTTCTATTTTGAATGACAGCCTTGCTGGAGAAAGAATTCTTGCTGGAGAAGAATTTTTTTTCTGATTCAGCACACTGAATATATCCTGCCACTCTTTCTGGCCTGCCAAGTTTCTGTGGATAGGTTTCTGCAAACCTGATCTGTGTTCCCTTGTAGGTTAAGGACTTTTTTTCCCTTGCTACTTTCATGATTCTCTCCTTGCCTGACTATTTTGTGAATTTGAGTTATGATATGCCTTGTTGATGGTCAGTTTTGTTGAATCTACTGGGAGTCCTCTGTGTTTTCTGGATTTTGAGGTCTGTGTCTTTCCCCAGGTTAGGAAAGTTTTCTGCTATGATGTACTCACATAACCCTTCTACCCCTTTTTCTCTCTCTTCATCTCTTTGGGACCCATATGATTTTGATGTTACTTTTTAATGAGTCGCTGATTTTTCTAATTCTTAAGTCATGCTCTTTTGCCTTAGTCTCCCTCTTTTTTTCTGCTTCATTATTCTCCTAGAGGACAAGTTTGTCCTTTATATTGCTGATTTACTGCTCTGCCGCATCCATCTTTGCCTCCGTGGCATCTATTCGAGATTGCAGCTCAGTTATCCATTTTTTACATTTCTTCCTGACTAGCTTTTTCTTCCTTTGTATCCTCAGATAGGGATTCTAATCTGTTTTTAACCCCAGCTAGTATTCTTATTATTGTGATTCTAAATTCTAGATCAGACGTCTTGCTTGTGTCTGTTGATTAAGTCCCTGGCTGTCATATCTTTCTGCTCTTTCTTTTGGGGTGAGTTCCTTCATTTCATCATTTTGAAGGAAAAGGAATTCGTGAGATAAAAAAATTAAAATTATAAAATAAAAACAACACACACAAAAATCAAATAAATGATGCTAGATCCTAGTTGTGTTTTGGTCTAGTTGTTGAAAAGGGCTTGATAGATTAGTGAAAAAAGGGAAAGATAAACAAAAGAAAAAAGGAAAAAGGAAAATGTTTGAAAATTTGAAAAAAATGAATACAATGAAATAGAATTAAATGACATGATGGAAGTAAAATAGAATTTGAAAAGTTTACAAAAAAGTAAAAAATATAGTAGAAAAAAATTAAAGACAAATTTTTTTATAAAAATTGAAAATAAAAATAAAATTTTTTCTCTTTCTGTATTCAAGCAAAAAAAAAAAGAAAAAGAAAACAAATTGAATAGATGGACCAGCAAAGACTGAAATACAATTGAAATTACATCAGTTTCCCCTAGAAGCAAACTATGAAGCACTTTATAGTCCATAAACTAAGCAGGCGGAGAAACTTGTGTGGTGGAGAAACTTGTGTTCCTGAAGAGTGAGGTTGGCCCAGTTGGGCGGGGCTTAGTGTAACAGCTCCGTTCTCCACTAGATGGCACTTCTAGTCTACTGCGGTGGATTGTTGTGTCGCATGTAAGTATGTTTGCGCATGTGTGGGAGGGGTGAGAATGGTGTCACCCAGCTACCCAGTCTCTAGTATCAGAAATCTGTTCTCCCACCCAGTCTCTAGTATCAGAAATCTGTTCTCCCTGATCAGCAATCCCGCACACATCCTTTGTCTCCAGCTTCCATCCACACTCCACTTTTAGACTGTCTGTGACCAAGCCGCCAAGTTACTAAGCGGCACCTCCCTCCTGAGTTTTATCTCAAATGCGGCTGTGTTTCCCGA
The DNA here is from genome assembly GCF_018350195.1 of Panthera tigris. NCBI lineage: Eukaryota > Metazoa > Chordata > Mammalia > Carnivora > Felidae > Panthera > Panthera tigris. The sequence continues at coordinate 94,027,486 of NC_056667.1, read as the reverse complement.
CCCCTCACTTCTGAGGGACTGCGTCTTTGGCCCACTCAGACCTTCTTGGGGAGGGTCTCACCGAGAAATGGCTGGGTGCTGGCCCACCCCCAGGGACGTTTGGGAGACCGCGTCGATGCTGATGCCCAGAGACCACGGTTGGGTGCCAGCCCACCCCAGAAAAAGTTCACACGATCACGTAGCAGCAGCATTTCAGGGATTATGAAAAATCACAACACATATCTGGCACCAGGCTTTACCCTTAATGACCTTGTTCCAGCACCAGTGAATGTGGTTGTTCTCCGGGGTCTGCTGGAGCCTTTGCCTGTGGGGTGTCTGCATAGCCTCTACCAGATGTCCTCCCAGCAGGGGAACTGCCTCTCCTCTGTGGCCCAAGGACCTCCCGACCTCACTCTGCTCCTGGGGATTCGCCCTTCCTACCAGAACACCATCAGGTATCAAGCTACAGAGTTTCAGACTCTGAGGTCCCCCTGTTTAGAGTCTTAATGGAATTTAAACACTCTTCTTTCTCCTTTCTCTCTGTTTTTCCTTCACTTCCTTGTGTGCTCTTTCTTTTCTCTCCAGCTGCTTTCAGGCGGTTGGGGGTGGGATGCTTTCCTGTACTTTCCCTACCCACCCCCCATCTCCATCCTCTCTCCACAAGCAAAAACAGCTCCTTGCCCTCTGTGGCTTCTCTCCCCTGGTTCACCTCTCTGCCCCACGTACCTGCTGAGTTCTGTGATTCAGGTTGTGCAGATTGTTGTGTTAATCCTCAAATCAGTTTTCTAGGTGTGCAAGATGGTTTAGTGTTGATCTGGCTGTATTTCAGGGATGAGAGACGCAAAAAAAAAATATTCCATGCTGTTCTGCCAACTTGGCCCCTCTCAGAAAGCCACTTTTTGTTTCTTTATCTTCCTAATTTCTCTATCTGTGGCTTCCAGTACTATGTAGAATAAGAGTGGTGAGGGTGATCTTAGAGGAAAACCTCTCATTCTTTCACCATTGAGTTTGATGTTAGCTGCAACACTGTCATATATAATCCTTGTTTTGTTTATGTATGTTTCTTTTATACTCAGTTGACTGAGGGTTTTTTTAGCACGAAATGATGTATTTTGTCAAGTGCTTTTTTTTGCATCTATTCATATGATCATAGATTTTATTTTTCATATTACTAATATGATATATCACATTTATTGATTGTGTTTGCTGCATCCCAGGGATAATCCTGCTTGGTAATGTTGTATGATATTTTTAATGTGTTTTTGAATTCAGTTTCCTGATATTTTGTTTATAATTTTTATACCTATATTCATCAGGGATGTTGGCCTTTAGTTTTCTTCTACTGGCATTTGTATGTGGGTAATGCTAACCTTGTAAAATGAGTTTGGAAATATAACTTCATTTTCAATTTCTTGGAAGAATTTGAGCAAAATTGGCATTAATTCTTTAAATATTTGGTAGGATTCACTAGTGAAACCATTTCATACTGATCTTTTCCTTGTGGAGAGGTTTTTGACTAATGATTCAATCACTATTCTAGTTTGGGTCTGTTTAGAAATTCTATTTCTTCATGATCTACCTGTGGTCGGTTATGTTTCTAGGAATTTATCCATTTCTTTTAGATTATCCAGTGCTTTGAGATAAATAGCTTTTTCTTTCTTTCTTTCTTTCTTTCTTTCTTTCTTTCTTTCTTTCTTTCTTTCTTTCTTTCTTTCTTTCTTTCTTTTGTTTCAGGTATAGAATTTAGTGATTCATCGCTTACATACAATACCCAGTGCCATCACAACCAGTGCCCTTAATACCCATCACCCATTTAACCCATCCCCCCACCCACCTCCCCTCCAGCAACCCTCAGCTTATTCTGTATAATTAAGAGTCTGTCTTATGGCTTGCCTCTCTCTTCCACCCCACCAATGTTAATTTGTTTCATTTCTTAAATTCCACATATGAGTAGAATCATATGGTATTTGTATTTCTCTGACTGACTTATTTCACCTAGCATAATAGTTTCCAGCTCCATCCATGCCATTGCAAATGGCAAGATTTGATTCTTTTTGATGGCTGAGTAATATTCATATATATATATATATATATATATATATATATATATATATATATATACACATTCATGCCACAAGTTCTTTATTCACCATTCAATAGACATTAGGGCTCTTTCCATACTTTGGCTATTGTTAATAATGCTGCTATAAACTTTGGAGTGTGTGTATCCCTTCAAATCAGTATTTTTGTGTCCTTGGGGTAAATACCTCGTAGTGCAATTGCTGGATGGTAGGGTAGTTCTATTTTTAAGTTTTTGAGGAAACTCCCTACTGTTTTCCAGAGTGGCTTCACCAGTTTGCATTCCCACAAACAGTGTAAGAGGGTTCCTCTTTCTCTGCATCATCACCGACATCTGTTTTTCCATGAGTTGTTAATTTTAGCCATTCTGAAAAGTGATCTTTTTATTTGTGTCATTAGTTCTCATGTTTCTTTCATTTCCAATTTTATTTATTTGAGTGAGTTTCCCCTCTGTTTTCTTAGACTAGTGAAGGGTTTGTCAGTTTTATCTTTTCAAAAAGCCAACTCTTAGTTTTTTAAAAATCATTTTGCTATTTTCTATTTCTTTGACTTTTTCTCTAACCTTTGTTATTTTCTTCCTTCTGCTAACTTTGGATTTGGTTTATTACTATTTTTCTAGTTCCTTGAATTGTAAAGTTAGGTTGTTAATTTGAGGGGTTTTTTTAATGTATTCATTAATCACTATGAATTTCCTTCTTGGTCCTGATTCTTCTACATCCTCTCTGGGGAGTCCACCATAGTGATGGCTGCTGGTTACCTCAATGGAAAATAGCTGCTGGTGTCTTCTGAGGAGTAGACTGTCAGGATCCACACTAACAAACATTTTAGAGTCCTCAACTTTGAACAGTATAGGAGCCTGGGTTTGTTTTGAGGGCTACTGAATTCCTAGGCAGTAAAGCCTGGAAGAGTCCTCTGCAGAGCAAGCCAATGGAAAATGTGATGGCACCCACCACGTAGCTAATACTGATAACCCCACCCTTTTACTTTGTTCCTAATCATCTCCAGATATTTTAACTAACACAATCTTCCCAGTGACCCTTTCTGTGTGGTTTATCTTAATTTTTTGCTCCACTGTGTTGCTATAGAATCTTAATGATACTTTTGAGCTCTCTAAGGCCTATTTTCATTTATGGATAACTATTTAAATGTTATGCTTTGTGGGGAGATGAAGATTGATATATCCTATTCTGTGTCTAGCTGACATTATTCATGTTCATTATACTCAACAGTGGAAAGTTGAAAACTTTCATCAAAATAAGGAACCAGGTAAGAATGCCTTATCTTGCTGCTTCTACTCAGCATAGTATTGGAAGTACTAGCCAGAACAATTAAGCTAGAAAACAAAATGAATCAAAATTTGAAAAGAGGAAGCAAAATTGTCTTTGTTTGCGGATGATGTGATCTTATATGTGGAATACCCTAGAGACTCCACCAAAAAATTTTTAGAACTACGACCAGACTCAGTAATGTTACACAATACAAAATCAACATGCAAAAATTATGTGATTCTGTATACTAACAATGAACTATCTGAAAGAGAAATTAAGAAAACAATTCCAGGGGTGCCCGAGTAGCTCAGTTTGTTAAGTGTCTGACTCTTGATCTCAGCTCAGGTCTTAATCTTGATGTCGTGAGCTCAAGCCCCACACTGGGTTCCATGCCAGGCATGGAGCCTACTTGAAAAAGAAAAAAAGGAAATAATTTCATTTACAGTAGCACCCAAAACAATAAAATGTTTAAGAATAAATTTAACAGAGAAAATCTTGAACATTAAAACTCTAAGAAATTAAAGACACAAATAAATGGAAAGATAGCCCATGATCGTGATTGAAAGAATTAATATTGTTAAAATATTCTCTCTATCCAAAATGATGTACAGAATCAATTCAGTCTCTATAAAAATTACAATGGCATTTTTCACAGAAGTAGACAAAACAATTCCAGAGTTCACATGGAGCCACAAAATACCCCAAATAACTAAAGGAATCTTGAGAAAAAAGAACGGCATAACACTTCTTGATTTCAAGCTATACTACAAAGTTATAGGATCATAACAGTATGGTACTGGCATGAAAACAGACACACAAACCAACAGAACAAAAAAGTTATCCAGAATTGAACCTACATATATAGTCTACTAATCTTTGGCAAGATTGTCAAGAATACGCAATGGAGAAAAGATAGACTCTTCAATAAATAGAGTTAGAAGAACTGGTTATCCACATACAAAAGAGTAATCAACAGTCTACTTATCCTAACTGATAAGGAGTTAATATTAAAAATATAAAAAGAACTCATAAAATTCAATAGCAAAAGAAAAAAATCTCATTAAAAATTGGGCAAAGGACCTAAATAGAAATTTTTCCAATGAAGGTATACAGATAACCACAAGTACACAAAAAGATGCTCAATATGACCAGGGAAATCTTGGTTGAAACCACAATGAAATACATCTCACATCTGTTAGAATAGCTATTAACAACAACAGCAACAAAAGAGTTAGTAAGGATGTGGAGAAAAGAGAGCCTTGTATACTGCTGATGGAAATATAAGTTGGTATAGCCATTATGGATAACAGTATGAAATGGAGGTTCATTAAAAAATTAAAACTACCAGAGGAGTCCGGAAGATGGCGGCGTAGGAGGACGCTGGGCTCACCGCGCGTCCTGCTGATCACTTAGATTCCACCTACACCTGCCTAAAGAACCCAGAAAACCACCAGAGGATTAGCAGAACGGAGTCTCCGGAGCCAAGTGCAGACGAGAGGCCCACGGAAGAGGGTAGGAAGGGCGGCGAGGCGGTGCGCGCTCCACGGACTGGCGGGAGGGAGCCGGGGCGGAGGGGCGGCTCGCCGGCCAAGCGGAGCGCCCGAGTCTGGCTGGCAAAAGCGGAGGGGCCTGACGGACTGTGTTCCCACAGCAAGCGCGACTTAGTGTCTGGGAGGTCATAAGTTAACAGCTCTGCTCAGAAAGCGGGAAGGCTGGAGGACAAAGGGAGGGAGAGCTGCTGAGCCCCTGGACCGCAGAGCTCAGCTTGGCGGGGAACAAAGGCGCTCGCCAGCGCCATCTCCCCCGCCCATCCCCCAGCCAAAATCCCAAAGGGAACCAGTTCCTGCCAGGGAACTTGCTCGCGCAGCGCAAACACCAAACTCTGTGCTCCTGCGGAGCCAAACCTCCGGCAGCGGATGTGACTCCCTCCCGCTGCCACAGGGCCCCTCCTGAAGTGGATCACTTAAGGAGAAGTGAGCTAAGCCTGCCCCTCCTGCCCCCGTGCACCTTGCCTACCCACCCCAGCTAATACGCCAGATCCCCAGCCCCACAAGCCTGGCAGTGTGCAAGTAGCCCAGACGGGCCACGCCACCCCACAGTGAATCCCGCCCCTAGGAGAGGGGAAGAGAAGGCACACACCAGTCTGACTGTGGCCCCAGCGGTGGGCTGGGGGCAGACATCAGGTCGGACTGCGGCCCCGCCCACCAACTCCAGTTATACACCACAGCACGGGGGAAGTGCCCTGCAGGTCCTCACGACTCCAGGGACTATCCAAAATGACCAAACGGAAGAATTCCCCTCAGAAGAATCTCCAGGAAATAACAACAGCGAATGAACTGATCAAAAAGGATTTAAATAATATAACAGAAAGTGAATTTAGAATAATAGTCATAAAATTAATCGCTGGGCTTGAAAACAGTATACAGGACAGCAGAGAGTCTCTTGCTACAGAGATCAAGGGACTAAGGACCAGTCACGAGGAGCTGAAAAACGCTTTAAACGAAATGCAAAACAAAATGGAAACCACGACAGCTCGGCTTGAAGAGGCAGAGGAGAGAATAGGCGAACTAGAAGATAAAGTTATGGAGAAAGAGGAAGCTGAAAGAAAGATAAAAAAATCCAGGAGTATGAGGGGAAAATTAGAGAACTAAGTGATACACTAAAAAGAAATAATATACGCATAATTGGTATCCCAGAGGAGGAAGAGAGAGGGAAAGGTGCTGAAGGGGTACTGGAAGAAATAATAGCTGAGAACTTCCCTGAACTGGGGAAGGAAAAAGGCATTGAAATCCAAGAGGCACAGAGAACTCCCTTCAGACGTAACTTGAATCGATCTTCTGCACCACATATCATAGTGAAACTGGCAAAATACAAGGATAAAGAGAAAATTCTGAAAGCAGCAAGGGATAAACGTGCCCTCACATATAAAGGGAGACCTATAAGACTCGTGACTGATCTCTCCTTTGAAACTTGGCAGGCCAGAAAGGCTTGGCACGATATCTACAGTGTGCTAAACAGAAAAAATATGCAGCCGAGAATCCTTTATCCAGCAAGTCTGTCATTTAGAATAGAAGGAGAGATAAAGGTCTTCCCAAACAAACAAAAACTGAAGGAATTTGTCACCATGAAACCAGCCCTACAAGAGATCCTAAGGGGGATCCTGTGAGACAAAGTACCAGAGACATCACTACAAGCATAAAACATACAGACATCACAATGACTCTAAACCCGTATCTTTCTATAATAACACTGAATGTAAATGGATTAAATGCACCAACTAAAAGACATAGGGTATCAGAATGGATACAAAAACAACACCCATCTATTTGCTGTCTACAAGAGACTCATTTTAGATCTGAGGACACCTTTAGATTGAGAGTGAGGGGATGGAGAACTATTTATCATGCTACTGGAAGCCAAAAGAAAGCTGGAGTAGCCATACTTATATCAGACAAACTAGACTTTAAATTAAAGGCTGTAACAAGAGATGAAGAAGGGCATTATATAATAATCACAGGGTCTATCCATCAGGAAGAGCTAACTATTATAAATATCTATGCGCCGAATACCGGAGCCCCCAGATATATAAAACAATTACTCATAAACATAAGCAACCTTATTGATAAGAATGTGGTCATTGCAGGGGACTTTAACACCCCACTTACAGAAATGGATAGATCATCTAGACACACGGTCAATAAAGAAACAAGGGCCCTGAATGATACATTGGATCAGATGGACTTGACAGATATGTTTAGAACTCTGCATCCCAAAGCAACAGAATATACTTTCTTCTCGAGTGCACATGGAACATTCTCCAAGATAGATCATATACTGGGTCACAAAACAGCCCTTCATAAGTTTACAAGAATTGAAATTATACCATGCATACTTTCAGACCACAATGCTATGAAGCTTGAAATCAACCACAGGAAAAAGTCTGGAAAACCTCCAAAAGCATGGAGGTTAAAGAACACCCTACTAACGAATGAGTGGGTCAACCAGGCAATTAGAGAAGAAATTAAAAAATATATGGAAACAAACGAAAATGAAAATACAACAATCCAAACGCTTTGGGACGCAGCGAAGGCAGTCCTGAGAGGAAAATACATTGCAATCCAGGCCTATCTCAAGAAACAAGAAAAATCCCAAATACAAAATCTAACAGCACACCTAAAGGAAATAGAAGCAGAACAGCAAAGGCAGCCTAAACCCAGCAGAAGAAGAGAAATAATAAAGATCAGAGCAGAAATAAACAATATAGAATCTAAAAAAACGGTAGAGCAGATCAACGAAACCAAGAGTTGGTTTTTTGAAAAAATAAACAAAATTGACAAACCTCTAGCCAGGCTTCTCAAAAAGAAAAGGGAGATGACCCAAATAGATAAAATCATGAATGAAAATGGAATGATTACAACCAATCCCTCAGAGATACAAACAATTATCAGGGAATACTATGAAAAATTATATGCCAACAAATTGGACAACCTGGAAGAAATGGACAAATTCCTAAACACCCACACTCTTCCAAAACTCAATCAGGAGGAAATAGAAAGCTTGAACAGACCCATAACCAGCGAAGAAATTGAATCGGTTATCAAAAATCTCCCAACAAATAAGAGTCCAGGACCAGATGGCTTCCCAGGGGAGTTCTACCAGACGTTTAAAGCAGAGATAATACCTATCCTTCTCAAGCTATTCCAAGAAATAGAAAGGGAAGGAAAACTTCCAGACTCATTCTATGAAGCCAGTATTACTTTGATTCCTAAACCAGACAGAGACCCAGTAAAAAAAGAGAACTACAGGCCAATATCTCTGATGAATATGGATGCAAAAATTCTCAATAAGATACTAGCAAATCGAATTCAACAGCATATAAAAAGAATTATTCACCATGATCAAGTGGGATTCATTCCTGGGATGCAGGGCTGGTTCAACATTCGCAAATCGATCAACGTGATGCATCACATTAACAAAAAAAAAGAGAAGAACCATATGATCCTGTCAATCGATGCAGAAAAGGCCTTTGACAAAATCCAGCATCCTTTCTTAATAAAAACCCTTGAGAAAGTCGGGATAGAAGGAGCATACTTAAAGATCATAAAGGCCATTTATGAAAAGCCCACAGCTAACATCATCCTCAACGGGGAAAAACTGAGAGCTTTTTCCCTGAGATCAGGAACACGACAGGGATGCCCACTCTCACCGCTGTTGTTTAATATAGTGCTGGAAGTTCTAGCATCAGCAATCAGACAACAAAAGGAAATCAAAGGCATCAAAATTGGCAAAGATGAAGTCAAGCTTTCGCTTTTTGCAGATGACATGATATTATACATGGAAAATCCGATAGACTCCACCAAAAGTCTGCTAGAACTGATACATGAATTCAGCAAAGTTGCAGGATACAAAATCAATGTGCAGAAATCAGTTGCATTCTTATACACTAACAATGAAGCAACAGAAAGACAAATAAAGAAACTGATCCCATTCACAATTGCACCAAGAAGCATAAAATACCTAGGAATAAATCTAACCAAAGATGTAAAAGATCTGTATGCTGAAAACTATAGAAAGCTTATGCAGGTAATTGAAGAAGATATAAAGAAATGGAAAGACATTCCGTGCTCATGGATTGGAAGAATAAATATTGTCAAAATGTCAATACTACCCAAAGCTATCTACACATTCAATGCAATCCCAATCAAAATTGCACCAGCATTCTTCTCGAAACTAGAACAAGCAATTCTAAAATTCATATGGAACCACAAAAGGCCCCGAATAGCCAAAGTAATTTTGAAGAAGAAGACCAAAGCAGGAGGCATCACAATCCCAGACTTTAGCCTCTACTACAAAGCTGTCATCATCAAGACAGCATGGTATTGGCACAAAAACAGACACATAGACCAATGGAATAGAATAGAAACCCCAGAACTAGACCCACAAACGTATGGCCAACTCATCTTTGACAAAGCAGGAAAGAACATCCAATGGAAAAAAGACAGTCTCTTTAACAAATGGTGCTGGGAGAACTGGACAGCAACATGCAGAAGGTTGAAACTAGACCACTTTCTCACACCATTCACAAAAATAAACTCAAAATGGATAAAGGACCTGAATGTGAGACAGGAAACCATCAAAACCTTAGAGGAGAAAGCAGGAAAAGACCTCTCTGACCTCAGCCGTAGCAATTTCTTACTCGACACACCCCCAAAGGCAAGGGAATTAAAAGCAAAAGTGAATTACTGGGACCTTATGAAGATAAAAAGCTTCTGCACAGCAAAGGAAACAACCAACAAAACTAAAAGGCAACCAACGGAATGGGAAAAGATATTTGCAAATGACACATCGGACAAAGGGCTAGTATCCAAAATCTATAAAGAGCTCATCAAACTCCACACCTGAAAAACAAATAACCCAGTGAAGAAATGGGCAGAAAACATGAATAGACACTTCTCTAAAGAAGACATCCGGATGGCCAACAGGCACATGAAAAGATGTTCAACGTCGCTCCTTATCAGGGAAATACAAATCAAAACCACACTCAGATACCACCTCACGCCAGTCAGAGTGGCCAAAATGAAGAAATCAGGGGACTATAGATGCTGGAGAGGATGTGGAGAAACAGGAACCCTCTTGCACTGTTGGTGGGAATGCAAATTGGTGCAGCCGCTCTGGAAAGCGGTGTGGAGGTTCCTCAGAAAATTAAAAATAGACCTACCCTATGACCCAGCAATAGCACTGCTAGGAATTTATCCAAGGGATACAGGAGTACTGATGCATAGGGGCACTTGTACCCCAATGTTTATAGCGGCACTCTCAACAATAGCCAAATTATGGAAAGAGCCTAAATGTCCATCAACTGATGAATGGATAAAGAAATTGTGGTTTATATACACAATGGAATACTACGTGGCAATGAGAAAAAATGAAATATGGCCTTTTGTAGCAACATGGATGGAACTGGAGAGTGTTATGCTAAGTGAAATAAGCCATACAGAGAAAGACAGATACCATATGATTTCACTCTTATGTGGATCCTGAGAAACGTAACAGAAATCCATGGGGGAGGGGAAGGAAAAAAAAAAAAAAAGAGGTTAGAGTGGGAGAGAGCCAAAGCATAAGAGACTGTTAAAAACAGAGAACAAACTGAGGGTTGATGGGGGGTGGGAGGGAGGGCAGGGTGGGTGATGGGTATTGAGGAGGGCACCTTTTGGGATGAGCACTGGGTGTTGTATGGAAACCAATTTGACAGTAAATTTCATATATTAAAAAATAAAAAAAAAAAAAATAAATAAATAAAAATTAAAAGAAAAAAAAAATTAAAACTACCATATAATCCACCAATCCCATTTCTGAGAATATATCTGAAAGAAAAAAAAATCAAGCAAATTTACTATTCTTTTTCTAATTTCCTGTAGAGGAAGCTTAAGTTATTATTTTTTAGATCTTAAAATATGCACTCCATGCTATAATTTCTTTCTAAACACTGCTGCTATGGACTGAATGTTTGAGTCTTGCTCCCCCACCCCAAATTCATAAATTGAAACCTAATCCTGATGTGAGTATTTGAGGTGGGGCACTTGGGAAGTGAGGTTATTAGGGAAGAGCCCTCATAAATGTGATTAGAATCTTTATAAAAGAGACTGTAGAGGGGCACCTGGGTGGCTCAGTCGGTTGAGCATCCGACTTCAGCTCAGGTCATGATCTCACGGTCTGTGAGTTCAAGCCCCGCGTCAGGCTCTGTGCTGACAGTTCAGAGCCTGGAGCCCATTTCAGATTCTGTGTCTCCCTCTCTCTGACCCTCCCCCATTCATGCTCTGTCTCTCTCTGTCTCAAAAATAAATAAAACATTAAAAAAAATTTAAAAAAAAGAGACTGTAGAGATTTTCCTTCCCTCTTTTGATATGTGAGAACATAGCAAAAAATCTATGAACCAAGAATTAGACTCTCATAAGACACTAAATCTGCCAGCGGCTTTATCTTGGATTTCTCAGCCCCCAGAACTGTGAGAAATAAATGTTTCTTGTTTATAAACCACCCAATCTGTGGTATTTTGTGATAGCAGCCCAAACAGACTAAAACAACGGCCTTTGCTGAGTTCCACAAATTCTGATAAGTTGCATTTTCATTCAGTTCAAAACATTTAAAAATTTTTTGAGCTTTCTTCATTGACCCATGTGTTATTTAATCTTTACGTATATTGGGATTTTCTGGCTATTTTCCTGTTGTTGATACATAGTTTAATTATGTTGCGGTCTGAGAGCATACATTGTATATTTTCATTCTTTTTAATTTCTTAAGGTGTATTTTGTGTCAAAGAATGTGGTCTATCTTAGTAAATATTGAATATGAACTTGAAAAGTCTGTGTATTCTACCTCTTTTTGATTAGTAGTCTATTGATGTCAATTATATCGAGTTGCTTCATGGTGCTGTTGATTTTAACTATGTCCGTACCAATTTTCTTCCTGCTAGATCTGTCCATTTCTGATACTCAGTGTTGAGGTTTCCAACTATATTAGTGAATTTGTTTATTTATCCTTGCAATTTTGATTTCCTATATTTTGATGCTCTGTTGATAGGCACATGCATGTTTTGTATTGTTATGTTTTCTTGGACAATTGACCCATGTCCCATTATGTAACACTGCTCTTCATACCTGATAATTATTCTTGCTCTGAATTCTGCTCTGTCTGAAATTAATATAGCTACTCCAGCTTTCTTTTTTTTTTAAGTTTATTTATTTTTTGTTTTTTTTGAGAGAGAGTGTACAAGCAGGGGAGGACCAGAGAGAGGGAGAGAGAGCAAATCCTAAGCAGGCTCCAAACTAACAACATGGAGCCCGATGCTGTTCCCCAACCCACGAATGGTGAGATCTTGACCTGAGCTGAAATCAAGAATTGGACGCTTAACCAACTGAGCCGCCCAGGCACCCCCTAACTTTCTTTTGATTAATGTTATCATGGTTATCTTATTTGTTCTCTTACTTTTAACCTACATGTATCCTTGCATTTAAAGTGGGTTACACATGGGTAACATAGGTAGGTTTTATTTTTTACATACTCTGATGTAAAAATTCCAGAAATAGCAAAAGTAAAACAACTGGATCATAGTAATTAGTAAGAGTTTATTATAAACACAAAAACAGTTCACAAACTGGGAGCTCTGAAACCAACAGTAGAAAGAGGCTCAGAGGAATATTATAAGATAGCTTATATTGTAAGAATGCAGAGGTTGCATCTTTTTTTTTTTTAATTTTTTTTTCAACGTTTTTTATTTATTTTTGGGACAGAGAGAGACAGAGCATGAACGGGGGAGGGGCAGAGAGAGAGGGGACACAGAATCGGAAACAGGCTCCAGGCTCCGAGCCATCAGCCCAGAGCCCAACTCGGGGCTCGAACTCACGGACCGCGAGATCGTGACCTGGCTGAAGTCGGACGCTTAACCGACTGCGCCACCCAGGCGCCCCTAGAGGTTGCATCTTTACAATAAGTTGATTACAGTATTAGAGTTTTCCTACTAATAAGGGACTGCCAGTTTGGGGGAATAGCTTGTTTCATTTATGATTTTAAGAGGCATAAGAATGGCTCAAGTTTGACTTGCGTTGCAGAATTGGCTGTATTAAGTTTTCCTTATGTGGGTTTTTCTGCTCAGGAAATTTTCATCTCGTTTCCATTCTATATTTGATTTTAACATCATCAATCTCTATCTTCTAATTGATGTATATAGGACATTGATGTTTAAAGTTATTGTTATATAGTTCAGTTAATATCTATCATATTTGTTACTGTTATCTATTCCTTGCCATGAATGTTTGTTCAACTTTTTGTGTTCTGCTCTTTTGCTGACCATTGCATTTTTAATTGAACATTTGATATCATCCCACTTTATGTCCTCTCTTACTATATCAATAATAGGTTGTTTTTTTTTTAACCTTTTTGAGTTATTATCCTAGAGTTTAAGTGTACATTTACAGCTAATGCAAGTCCATTTTTGAATAAATCTATATCACAACACAGATGATGCAGGTAGCTTATAACAACAAAATATCCCTAATTCTTTTCCATTTTTTTAATCATTATTGCCACTCATTTTACTTATATATAAGCTATAATCATCAAATACATTGTTGATAGTATTTTGAGTAAACCATTATCTGTTATTTCAATTAAGAAGAAAAAAATTAGGGGCGCCTGCATGGCTCAGTTGGTTAAGTGTCTGACTGGCTCAGGTCATGATCTTATGGTTTTTGAGTTCAAGTCCCACATTGGGGTCTCAGCTGGTAGTGTGAAGCCTTCTTTGGATTCTCTCTCTCTCTTTCTCTTTCTCTCCCCCCCCCCACCTTGGACAGAGAGATCGGGGCAATCTCCTGCTTACACTCTCCATTTCTCTCAAAAATAAACATTGAAAAATTTTTTTGAATTAGAGTTTTTATTTTACTTTCACTTATTCCTTCTCTAATGCTCTTTATTTATGTAGATCTCAGTTTCTGACCTGTATTATTTTTCTTCACTCTGAGAAAGTTCTTTTACATTTCTTTTTTTCCTTTTTAAAATTTTATTTTAATTCCAATAGAGTTAACATACATTGTCATATTAGTTTCAGGTATGCAGTATAGTGATTCAGTAATTCCATACATCACCCAGTGCTCATAACCCAAGTGCACTCCTTAATTCTCATCACCTTTTTCATCCATTCACATATTCACCTTCCCTTTGGTAACCATCAGTTCTCTTTAGTTAAGAGTCTGTTTCTTGGGTTCTCTCTCTCTCTCTCTCTCTCTCTCTCTCTCTCTCTCTCTCTTCTCCCTTGCTTGCTTGTTTTGTTTCTTAACTTCCACATATGAATGAAATCATATGGTATTTGTCTTTCTCTGACTGACTTATTTCCCTTAGCATTATAATCTCTCATTCATGTCATTGTAATTGGCAGGATTTCATTCTTTTAATTGCTGAATAATATTCCATACACACACACATACACACACACATATGCCACCTCTTCTTTATGCATTCATCAGTTGATGGGCATTTGGGCTGTTTCCACGATTTGGCTATTGTGGATAATGCTGCTATAAATATCAAGGTGCATGTATCCCTTTGAATTAGTATTTTTGTATCCTTTGGGTAAATACTTCCATTTTTAACATTTGAGAAACCTCTACACCATTTTCCAGACTGCACCAGTTTGCGTCCCTGGCAATAGTGCAAGACAGTTCTCCTTTCTCTACATCCTTGTCAACAACTGTTGTTTCCTGTGTTATTAATTTTAGCCATTTTGACAAATATGGGGTGGTATCTCATTGTAGTTTTAATTTGCATTTCCCTGATGGTGAATGATGTTGACCATCTTTTTATGTGTCTATTGGCCATCTGTACATCTTCTTTGGGAAATTTCCTATTCATGTCTTCTGCCCATTTTTTTAACTGGGTCATTTAATTTTTTGGTGTTGAATTTGATAAGTTCTTTATATATTTTGAATACTAACCATATGCATGTTATGATCTTATTCATTTGTGTTTGCTGAGGCCTGATTTCTGAGTATGTGATGTGTTCTGGAGACTCTCCAATGTGTACTTGAAAAGGATGTGTAGGGGTGCCTGGGTGGCTCAGTCGGTTAAGCGTCCGACTTCCGCTCGGGTCACGATCTCACAGTCCGTGAGTTCGAGCCCTGTGTAGGGCTCTGGGCTGATGGCTCAGAGCCTGGAGCCTGCTTCTGATTCTGTGTCTCCCTCTCTCTCTCTGCCCCTCCCCTGTTCATGCTCTGTCTCTCTCTGTCTCAAAAATAAATAAATGTTAAAAAAAATTAAAAAAAAAAAAAAGGATGTGTATTCTGCTGTTTTAAGATGGAATGTTCTGAATATATCTATTAATTCCATCTGGTCCAGTGTGTCATTCAAAGCCATTGTTTCCTTGATTTTCTGCTTAGATCTGTCCATTGATGTAAGTGGGGTGTTAAAGCTTCTAGTAGTATTGCATTATTATCAATAAGTTACTTTATATTTGCTATTAATTTTTTTTATATATTTGGTGCTTTCATGTTGGATGCATAAATTTTTACAATTGTTAGATCTTCTGGTTGGATTGTATCCTTTATGATTATATTGTGCCCTTTTCTCTTTTTACAGTATTTGTTTTAAAGTCTAGTTTATCTGATACAAGTATTGCTACTCCAGATGTCTTTTGACATCAGTTTGCATTTTAAATGTTTATCCATCCCCTCACTTTAGTCTGCAGATAACTTTAGGTCTAAAATTAGTGTCTTGGAAGCAGCCTATAGACGGATTTTTTTTTTTTTTAATCATTCGGACACCCTGTATCTTTTGATTGGAACATTTAGTCCATTTACATTGAAAGTAATTATTGATGGATAGTATTTATTGCCGTTTTATTATTTGTTTTGTCATTGTTTCTGGAAATTATCTCTGTTCCTTTCTTGTGGTTGTCACTTTTTTTCTTTTCTTTCCAAAGAAAAAAGAGACCAAAAAAGTTACAAACAGAGAGGGAGGCAAACCATAAGAGACTCCTAAATACAGAGAACGAACTGAGGGTTAATTGGGGGGACGGGGAAAATGAATGATGGGCATTGAGGAGGGTACTTGTTGGGATGATCACTGGGTGTTGTGTGTAAGTGTTGAATCACAGGAATCTACTCCTGAAGCCAAGAGCACACGGTATACACTGTATGTTAGCTAACTTGACAATAAAGTATATAAAAATAAAATGTATATATATCTATATCTGGCAACACTGGTTAGTTGTCATGAACATCTTTAGTTTTTGTTTGTGAAACTCTTTTATCTCTCCTATTCTAAACGACAGCTTTGCTGGATACAATATTATTGGCTGCAGATTTTTCCCATTCAGCACTTTGAATATATTATACTCCTCCCTTATGGCTTGCCATGTTTCTGTTGAGAAATCTCCAGCTAGTCTTATGGGTTTTCCCTTGTAAGTTAAGGACTTCTTTTGTCTTGTTTCTTTTAAGGTCCTTTCTTTTTCACCATATTTTGCAAATTTATTTTACAATATGTCTTGGTATGGGACTGCTTTTGTTGACTTTGATGGTAATTCTCTGTGTCTCCTGGATCTGGATGTCTGTTTCCTTCCCCAGATTAGAGAAATTTTCACCTATAATTTCCTCAAATAAACCTGCCCCATTTTCTTTTTCTTCTTCTAGGACTCCTATAAAATGAACATTATTACATACAGTAGGGTCACTGAAATCTCTAAGTCTATTCTCGTGTTGCAAAATTCTTCTCTCTCATTTTTTTAATGCTGATTTTTGAGAGATAGAGAAAGAGAGAGAGAGAGAGACAGTGTGAGTGGGAGAGGGGCAGAGAGAGAGAGGCACAGAACCCAAGCACGCTCTAGGCTCTAAGCTGTCAGCACAGAGCCCGATATGGGGCTCAAACTCACAGACCACAAGATCATGACCTGAGCTGAAGTTGGATGCTTAACTGACTGAGCCATCCAGGCGCCCCTATCTCTCTTTTGTTAAGCTTCATTTCTTTCCATTATTTTGTCTTCTGGGTCACTAATCCATTCCTTTGCTTCTTCTAGCCTGCTATTCATTGCATTAAGCCTGTCTCCATCTCATTTATTGAATTCTTCATTTCTGATTGGTTCTTTTTCCTCTTTCATCTCTGTGGTAAGGGTCTCACTATTGTCTTCTTGTATCAAACCCAGCAAATATCCTTATGATTATTGCTTTAAATTCTCTATCAGGCATGTTTCTTATATCTGTTTAGGTTATATCTCTGGCCATGGCCATAACTTGTTCTTTCATTTGGGATATATTTCTCCATCTTTGCATTTTGTCCAACTCTCTGACTTCTTCTCTGTGTTAGAAAATCTAGTTATTCAAATATACAACCTAACCTTATACCTAAAAGAGCTGGAAAAAGAACAGCAAATAAAGCCCCAAACCAGCAGAAGAAGGGAAATAACAAAGATTAGAGCAGAAATCAGTGATAATGAAATTTAAAAAAACAAAAACAAAAACACAAAAACAGTATAACAGATCAATGAAACCAGAATCTGGTTCTTTGAAGGAATAAACAGAATTGATAAACCCCTAGCCAGACTGATAGAAAAGAAAAAGGAAAGTACCCAAATAAATAAAATCACAAGTGAAAGAGGAAAGATCACAACCAATGCCACAGAAATACAAACAATACTAAGAGAATATTATGAGAAATTATGTGCCAACAAATTGGGCAATCTGGAAGAAATGGACAAATTCCTAGAAACATATAAACTACCAAAACTGAAACAGGAAAAAATAGAAAATTTGAACAAACCCAAAACCAGTAAAGAAATTGAATCAATAATAAAAAAAAAATCTCCCAACAAACGAGTCCAGGGCTGGATGGCATTCCAGAGGAATTCTACCAAACATTTAAAGAAGAGTTAATACCTATTCTTTTGAAGCTGTTCCAAAAAAATAGAAATGGAAGGAAAACTTCCAAACTTTCTATGAGGCTAGCATTACCTTGATTCCAAAACGAGACAAAGACCCCACTAAAAAGGAGAGCTACAGACCAATTTCCCTGATGAACATGGATGCAAAAATTCTCAACAAGATACTAGCCTACCGAATCAAAAAATACATTAAAAGAATTTTCACCAAAATCAAGTGGGATTTATTTTTGGGATGCAGGGCTGGTTCAATATCCATAAATCAATCAATGTGATATATCACATTAATAAAAGAAATGATTAGAACTACATGATCTTCTCAATAGATTCAGAGAAAGCATTTTACAAATGCTAAATTGATAAAGACCCTCAAGAAAGTAGAGATAGAAGGATTAGACCTCCATATCATAAAATCCATATATGAAAGACCCACTGCTACTATCATCCTTAATGGGGGAAAACCGAGAGCTTAAGATCAGGAACATAACAAGGATGTCCACTCTCACCACGGTTGTTCAACATAGTATTGGAAGTCCTGGCCTCAGCAATTAGACAACACAAAGAAATAAAAGGCATCCAAATCAGCAAGGAGGAAACAATCAGAAAAACTAAAAGGCAACCAAGAGAATGGGAAAAAAATTTGCAAATAACAAACACTCTTTGCAGATGACATGATACTGTATGTGGAAAACCTAAAAGACTCCACACACACACACACAAATGCTAGAACTGATCCATGAATTCAACAAAGTCGCAGGATATAAAATCAATGGACAGAAATTGGCTGCATTTCTATACACTAATAATGAAGCAGCAGAAAGAGAAATCAAGGACTTGGTTCCATTTACAATTTCACCAAAAACAATAAAATACCTAGGAATAAATCTAACCAAAGAGGTGAAAAGTCTATACACTGAAAACTATAGAAAGTTTGTGAAAGAAATTGAAGACACACACACACACACACAAAACTGGAAAAACAATCCATGCTCATGGATTGAAAGAACAAACATTGTTAAAATGTTGATACTACCCAAAGCAATCTATATCTTTAATGCAATCCCTATCAAAATAAAACCAGAATTCTTCACAGAGGTAAACAAACAATCCTAAAATTCGTATGGAACCAGAAAAGACCCTGAATAGCCAAAGCAATCTTGAAAAAGAAAACAAAACTGGAGGCATCACAGTTCTGGACTTCGAGCTGTCTTACAAAGCTGAAATAATCAAAACAGTATGGAACTGGCACAAAAACAGACACATAGATCAATAGAACAGAATAGAGAACCCAGAAATGGGCCCTCAAATGTATGGACAACTAATATTTGACAAAGCAGGAAAGAATATACAATGGAAAAAAGACAGTGTCTTCAGCATATGGTGTTGGGAAAACTGGACGGCGACATGGAAAAGAATGAACCTGGACCACTTTCTTACACCACACACAAAAATAAACTCAAAATGGATGAACGACCTAAACATAAGACAGGAAGCCATCAAAATCCTAGAGGAGAATATAGGTAACAACCTCTTTGACTTTGCCACAGCAACTTTTTACTTAACATGTCTCCAGAGGCAAGAGAAACCAAAGCAAAAATGAACTATTGGGACCTCATCAAGATAAAAGTCTACTGCACAGAAAAGGAAACAATCAGAAAAACTAAAAGGCAATCAAGAGAATGGGAGAAAAATTGCAAATAACATATCAGATAAAAGTTTAGAATCCAAAATCTGTAAAGAATTTATCAAACTCAACACCAAAAAAATAATCCAATGAAGAAATGGGCAAAGGACATGAACAGACACTTTTCCAAAGAAGACATCTAGATGGTTAACATACACTCGTCATCAGGGAAATTCAAATCAAAATCACAATGAGATACCACCTCCCACCTGTCAGAATGGCTAAAGGTAACAACTCAGGCAATAACAGATGTTGGTGAGGGTGCAGAGAAAGAGGAACACTTTTGCACTGCTGGTGGGAATGCAAATTGGTGTAGTCACTCTGGAAAACAGTATGGAGGTTCCTCAAAAATTTAAAGATAGAACTACCCTACGATCCAGCAATTGCACTGCCAGGTATTTATCTAAAGGGTACAGGAATACTGTTTCGAAGGGGCACATGCACCCCATTGTTTAAACAGCACTATTGACAATAGCCAAAGTATGGAAAGAGCCCAAATGTCCATAAACTGATGAATGGATAAAGATGTGATGTGTGTGTGTGTGTGTGTGTGTGTGTGTGTGTGTGTATGTATATACGTATACATATATATACACACAATGCACATGTATACATATATACACACAATGTACACACATACATATATGTATATACACACATGTACACATACATATATGTATACATATAAATATATGTATACATATATGTATGTGTACATATATGTGTATGGCATGCATGTATATATACAGGTGTGTGTGTGTGTATATATATATGTATATATATATATATGTATATATACATATATATATATAATGAAATATTACTCAGTGATCCAAAAGAATGAAATCTTGCCATTTGCAAACACGTGGATGGAACCACAGTGTATTACACTAAGCAAAATAAGTTAGAGAAAGACAAATATCATATGACTTCACTCATATGTGGAATTTAAGATACAAAACAAGTGAACATAAGGGAATGGAAGCAAAATTAATATAAAAACAGGGAGAGAGATAAACCATAAAAGACTCTTAAATACAGAGAACAAACTGAGGGTTCCTGGAGGGGTGTTGGGTGGGGGGATGGTCTAGCTAAGTGGACAAGGGGCATTAAAGAGGACACTTGTTGGGATGAACACTGGGTGTTATACATAAGTGATGAATCACTAAATTCTATTCCTGACATCATTATTACACTGTATGATAACTAACTTGGACTTAAATTTTTAAAAAAGGAAAAAAAGAAAATCCAATTTATGTCTTCTGCTCCTGAGAGTAATAGCCTTATAAAGTGGTCATGCAGCACATAGGGCCTGGTGCTCCAGGGAGTGTCTCCAGAGTGTGTTGCACGCACTCTGGTATTGTGTTATTATCTGCTGTGGGCAGTGTTTGGACCCTGTCCTGAATGTGGTGAGTCTCAAGTAGATGTGCCCTAGTCTGCTTGTGAAATGAGACTTGACACCATCTTTACCAAAACTGAGCCCTGTAGAATTCTCTGGTCAGGTGACATGGTATGGGGAGGGGTTTGTGCTGGTACTCTGGGGGAAGTGCCCACAGCACTGAGACTGAGGCAAGCTTAACTGAGAAGGGCAGTCCCACCAGAGTACAGTGAGGTGGGGCCTGGTATATGCAAGTTGGGCACCCAGTGTTGGTGTCATGCTGCTTCCTGCAAGTGGCTCTGTGTCTATGCTGAGGGGTGGAGGGTGGAGGATGGTGCCAGACAGGTCCTTTGTTCCTGGAGAGGTATCTCAGGAACACATTTTGAGAAGAGTGAATAGTCTCATGCCTGTGTGCCCCAGGCATTCTTCAGCTAGCAGTCTCCAGTCTGTCCCCAGGTTGTTTGCCTGCCTTCTCTCCAGGAGCAGTACAGTGCCTTCTAGCTCTATCCCAACCAAGCCCACTGTCCTTTAAAACTGCAGGCTTTAAACCCTGCTTGTTGCAAAAACTCTCAAAATTCAGCCTCTCTCACTTTCCAAGCAATAGCTTTTGGGAAACATTCTCCTTGTGTGTTCCCCTGTGTACTCCTCTCTCGCTTTCTCACTTTTCTCAACTACCACACTCCCTCCCCTCCATAGAACCTGTTATCCATTTCTCCCCTAAACCATGTCTCCAACCTTCCTACGTTCCTTGAGGTACTTCATTCCCCTTAGTTGTGCAGTTCTGTCAGTCTTCATGTCGATTTCTGGGGTGCATAGGATGACTTGATAGTTATCTAGTTGTGTTTATGGGATGAGGTGAGCCTAGGGTTCTCCTCCCTGCCCCCACCATCTTCCTCTCCAACATTATGTTTTTTATATATTTTGGATACTAGCCCTTTATTGGCTATTTCATTTGTAAATATCTTCTCCCATTCTGTACGTTACCTTTTAGTTCTGTTGATTGTTTTCTTCATTGTGCAGAGGCCTTTTATTTTGATGTAGTCCCAGTAGAGTTTTAAAAAAATTATTATTATTATTATTATTTTATTTTGTTTTGCATTAGATTTTTCTTTTATTTCCCTTGCCTCAGGAGACATTTATAGAAACATTTTGCTACAGCTCATGTCAGAAATTACTGCCTGTGCTCTCTTCTAGGATTTTTTATGATTTTAAGCCTCACTTTTAGGTCTTTATTCCACTTGGGGTTTATTTTTGTGCATGATATAAGAAAGTGATCCAGTGTCATTCCTTTGCATGTAGCTCACTAGTTTTCCCAAAACCATTTGTTGAGGAAGCTTTTTCCCATTTGATATTCTTTCCTGTTTTGCCAAAGATTAATTGACCAAATAATCATGGCTTTATTTCTGGGCTTTCTATTCTGTTCTTTTGATCTATGTGTCTATTTTTGTGCCAGTACTATACTGTTTTGATCACCACAGCTTTGTAGTATAAATTGAAGTCTGGAATTTTGGTACCTCTAGCTTTTCTTTTCTTTTTCAAAATTTCTTTGACTCTTCAGGGTCTTTTGTGGCTCCAAACAAATTTACAGTTTTTTAATTCTACTTCTGTGAAATATGCTGTTGGTATTTTGATAGGGGTCGCATTAGCTGTGTAGATTATTTTGGGTGGTGTGGACATTTTCACATTTTTTTTTTCTTCAATCCATGATATGGAATGTTTTTCCATTTCTTTATGTCATCTTCAATTTCTTTTATCATTGTTTCATAGTGTTAACGAGTACAGTTCTTTCACCTCTTTGGTTAGATTTATTCCTCAGTATCTTATTACTTTTGGTGCAATTGTAAATGGGATTGTTTTTATTATTTTCTCCTTCTGCTGCTTCATTATTAGTGTCTATAAATGCGACGGATTTCTGCACATTGATTTTGTATCCTGTGATTTTACTGAATATATTTATCTGTTCCAGTAACAGACAGACTTTGTTGGAGTCTCTAGGGTTTTCTATATAGAGTTATCTGCAAATATTGCTTTTATGTTATATGTTATATATTATCTGCAAATAATGGAAGTGTTACTTCTTTACCTATTTGGATACCTTTATTTCTTTTTGTTGTCTAGTTGCTATGGCTAGGACTTTAAATACTATGTTGAATAAAAGTGGTGAGAGTGGACATCCTTGTCTTCTTCCCGACCTTAGGGATAAAGCTCTAGGTTTTTCCTCACTGAGTATGATGGTTGTGTTTTTTTCATATATGACTTTTACTGTGTTGAGGTATCTTTCCTCTAAACCTACTTCATTGAAGGTTATTATCATGAATGGATGTTGTACTTCATCAAATACTTTTTCTGCATCTATTGAAATGATCATATGGTTTTTATCCTTTCTTTTATTGATGTGATATAGCATTTTGACTGATTTGTGAATATTGAACTACCCTTGCATACTGGGAATAAATTCCACTTGATTGTGGTAAATGATTTTTTAAATGCAGTTTTGGATTCTGTTTGGTAGTATTTTATGAGGAATTTTATATCTGTGTTCATCAAAGATATTGGCCTATTGGCCTATAGTTCTCTTTTTTAGTGGAGTCTTTATCTGATTTTTGTATTAGGGTAATGCTGGCTTCATAAAATGAATTTTTAAGTTTTCCTTCCTTTTCTATTTTTGTAATATTTTGAGAAAAATAGGTATTAACTCTTCTTTAAATGTTTGGTAGAATTCACCTGTGAAGCCATCTGGTCCTGGACTTTTGTTCTTTCTTAGTTTTTTCTTTTTTCTTTTTCTTTTTTTTTTTTTTTTTTTTTTTTTTTTTTTTTACTGATTCAATCTCCTTGCCGGTAGTCTATTCACATTTTCTGTTTCTTCCTGCTTCAGTTATGGTAAGTATACGTTCCTAGGAATTTATCCCTATGATAAGTTTCTTCTAACTTGTCCAATCTGTTGGCATATAGTTTTTCATAATATTCTCTTACAATTATTTGTATTTCTCTGGTGTTTGTTGTTAT
Source organism: Panthera tigris (assembly GCF_018350195.1). Taxonomy (NCBI): domain Eukaryota; kingdom Metazoa; phylum Chordata; class Mammalia; order Carnivora; family Felidae; genus Panthera; species Panthera tigris. The sequence goes on along the minus strand of NC_056667.1, from coordinate 94,003,673 downwards.
TTCTCCTCTTTCATTTGTAATTTATTTATTTGAGTCCTTTCTATTTTCTTTTTTATGAGTCTGGCTAGAAGTTTATGAATATTGTTTATCTTTTCAAAGAACCAGCTTCTGCAACTTCTGGTTTCATTTATCTGTTGTACTGTGTTGTTGTTGTTGTTGTTGTTTTCGTTTATATAACAATTATTTCTGCTCTAATCTTTATTATTTCCTCCCTTCTGCTGGTTTTAGGTTTTGTTTTTTCATCTTTTTCTAGCTCTGTTAGGTGTAGGGGTTGGTTGTTTATTTGAGATTTTCCACGTTTTTTTGAGGTAGGCTTTTATTGGTATAAACTTCCCTCTTAGAAACACTTTTTTTTTTGCATCTGAAATGTTTTGGGCATTGTGTTTTCATTTTCATTTGTTTCCATACACCTTTTGGTTTCTTCTTTGATTTCTTGGTTAACCCATTTATTGTTTTGAAGCATATTATTTAATCTCTATGTGTTTGTGGTCTTTCCAAATTTTTTCTTGTGGTTGATTTCTAGTATCATAGTACTGTAGTCAGAAAAGATTCATGGTATGACTTCACTGTTGTTGAATTTTTTGAGTCTTATTTTCTAGACTAATATGTGACCTATTCTGGAGAATGTTCCATGTACAGTTGAAAAGAATGTGTATTCTGCCATTTTAGGATGGAATGTTCTGAATATATCTGTTAAGTCCACTGGTTCAGTATGTTATTCAAAGTCATTCTTGTTGATTTTCTGTTTGGATGATCTATTGATGTAAGTGGAGTGTTAACCTCCACTACTATTATTGTGTTACTATCAACTAGTTTCTTTATGCTTGTTATTAACTATTTTATGTATTTGGGTTTTCCCATGTTGTGTGAATAAGTAGTTACAATTGTAATATCTTCTTTCTTGGACTGTCTACTTTATGATTACATAGTGTCCTCATTTGTCTTGTTATAGTCTTTGTTTTAAAGTCTCTTATATCTGATATAAATATTGCTACCCTAGGTCTCTTATCATATACATTTGAATGAGAAATATTTCTCTACCCTCTCACTTTCTTTTTTTTAATTTAAATTTAAATTCTTATTTATTTTTATTTAAATCCAAGCTAGTTAACATATAGTGTGGTAAAGGTTTCAGGAGTAAAATTTAGTGATTCATCACTTACATATAACACCCGATGCTCATCCCAGAAGTGCCTTCCTTAAAGCCAATCCCTCATTTAACCCATCCCCCTACCTGGTACTCCTCCAGCAACCCTCAGTTTGTTCTCTGTATTTAAGAGTCTCTATAGTTTGCCTCTTTATCTGTTTTTATCTTACTTTATTTTTCCTTCCCTTCGCTATGTTCATCTGTTTTCTTAAATTCCACATGTCAGTGAAATCATATGGTATTTATCTTTCTCTGACTAACTTATTTTGCTTAGCATAATACATTCTGGTTCCATCCATCTTGCTGCAAATGGCAAGATAGCATTCTTTTGGATCACCAAGGAATAATCCATTGTATATATATGCTATATTTTCTTTACCCACTAGTCAGTGGATGGGTATTTGGGATGTGAAATTTGGGTATTGTTGATAGCACGGCTATAAACATTGCAGTGCATGTGCCCCTTCAAATCAGCATTTTTGTATCCTTTGGATAAATACCTAGTAGAGCAATTGCTGGGTCATAGAGTAGCTCTATTTTTAATTATTTTGAGGACCCGCCATACTGTTTTCCAGAATGGCAGCACCAGTTTGCATTCCCACCAGCAGTGCAAAAAGGTTCCCCTTTGTATCTGTTTCCTGAGTGTTAATTTTAGTCATTCTCACAGGTGGGAGGTGGTATCTCATTGTGGTTTTGATTTCTATTTCCCTGATGATGAGTGATGTTGAACATCTTTTCGTGTATCTGTTAGCCATGAAACATATGGATGTTTCTTTGGAAAAGTGTTCTTGTCTTTTGCCCATTTCTTCACTGGAATACTTGTCATTTGCAAATATCTTCTCCCATTCTGTTGGTTGCCTTTTAGTTTTGTTGATTGTTTCCTTTTCTGTGCAGAAGTTTTATCTTGAAGAGGTCCTAATAGTTCATTTTTGCTTTTGTTTACCTTGCCTCCTGAGACATGTCTAATAAGAAGTTGCTGTGACCAAGGTCAAAGAGTTTGTTGACTGTTTTCTCCTCTACAGTTTTGGTGGTTTCCTGTCTCACATTTAGATCTTTCATCCATTTTCAGTTTGCTTTTGTGTATGATGTAAGAAAGTGGTCCAGGTTCATTCTTCTGCATGTCACTGTCCAATTTTCCCTGCACCATTTGCTGAAGAGACTGTCATTTTTCCATTGGATATTCTTTTCTGCTTTGTTGAAGATTAATTGGCCATACATTTGTGAGTCCATTTATGAGTTCTCTATTCTGTTCCATTGATCTGTGTGTCTGTTTTTGTGCCAGTTGCATAGTGTTTTGATTATTCCAGCTTTGTAATACAGCTTAAAGTCTGGAATTGTGATGCTTCCAGGTTTGGTTTTCTTTTTCAACATTACTTTGGTTATTCAAGGCCTTTTCTGGTTCCATACAATATTAGAATTGTTTGTTCTAGCTCTGTGAAGAATGCTGATGTTATTTTGATAGGGATTGCATTGAATGTGTAGATTGCTTTGGGTAGTAGCAACATTTTCACAATATTTGTTCTTCTAATCCATGAGCATGGAATGTTTTTCCATTTCTTTGTGTCTTCTTCAATTTCTTTCATAAATTTCTATAGTTTTCAGCATACAGATCTTTTACCTCTTTGGTTAGGTTTATTCCTAGGTATTTTATGGTTTTTGGTGCAGTTGTAAATGTGATCAATTCCTTTATTTCTCTTTCTGCTGCTTCATTATTAGCGTATAGAAATGCAATCGATTTCTGTACACTGATTTTATATTCTGCCACCTTGCTGAATTCGTGTGTCAGTTCTAGCAGCTTTTGGGTGGAGTCTTTTGGGTTTTCCATGTAGAGTATCATGTCATCTGTGAAAAGTAAAAGTTTGATTTCTTCCTTGCCAATTTGTATGCCCTTTATTTCTTTATGTTGTCTGATTGCTGCAGCTAGGACTTCCAACACTATGTTGAACAACAATGGTGAGAATGGACATCTCTGTCTTGTTCCTGACCTTAGGGGGAAAGCTCTCAGTTTTTCCCCATTGAGCATGATTTTAGTGTTGGGTCTTTCATATATGGCTTTTATGATCTTGAGGTATTATCCTTCTATCCCTACTTTCTTAAGGGCTTTTTATCAAGAAAGGATGCATTTGTCAAATGCTTTTTCTTTTCTTTTGAGAGTATCATGTCATTCTTAACCTTTCTTTTATTAATGTGATGTATCATGTTGATTGATTTACAGATATTCAACCACCACAGCAACCCAGAAATAAATCCCACTTCATCATGGTGAATAATTCTTTACTGTATTGTTTGACTGAGTTTTCTAGTATCTTGTTGAGAATTTTTGAATCCATGTTCATCAGGAAGTTGGTCTGTAATTGTTTTTACTGGTAATTACTGTTTTACTGTAATTTTACTGTAATTGTCTTTGGTTTTGAAATCAAGGTAATTCTGGCCTCATAGAGTGAGTTTGCAAGTTTTCCTTCCATTTGTATTTTTTTGGAACAGCTTCAAAGGAATAGGTATTAACTTTTCTTTAAATGTTTGGTAGATTCCTCTGGCAAGCCATCTGGTCCTGGGACTCTTATATGTTGGGAGATTTTTTATTACTGATTCAATTTCTTTATTGGTTATGGGTCTGTCCAAATTTTATATTTTTTTCCTGTTTCAATGTTGGTAGTTTATATGTTTCTAGGAATTTGTCCATTTCTCCAGGTTGCCCAATATAGTCACCTAATTGCTCATAATATTCTCTTATTATTGTTTTTATTTCTACAGTGTTGGTTGTGATCTCTACTCTTTCATTTGTGAGTTTATTTATTTGGGTCCTTTCCTTTTTCTTTTTGATAATTCTTGCTATGGGTTTATCATTTTTGTTAATTCTTTCAAAGAACCAGCTCCTGATTTCATTGATCTGTTCTATTTTTTTTATTTTGATATTATTGATTTCTGCTCTAACCTTTATTATTTCCCTTCTTCTGCTGGTTTTGAGCTTTATTTGTTGTTATTTTTCCAGCTTCTTTAGGTTCCATGTTAAGTTGTGTACTTGAGACATTTCTTCCTTCTTCAGCAAGGCCTGGATTGCTATATACTTCCCTCTTATGATTGCCTTTGCTCCATCCCAGACGTTTTGGAGTTTCGTGTTTTCATTTTCATTGGCTTCATGTACTTTTTAATTTCCTCTTTAACTTCCTGGTTAGCCCATTAATTCTTTAGTCAGATGTTCTTCAATTTCATAGATTTCAAGGACTTTCCAAATTTTTTCTTGTGGTTGTTTTTGAGTTTCATAATGTTGTGGTCTGAAAATATGCATGGTATGATATAGATATTTTTGTACTTATTGAAGGCTGGTTTGTGATTTATTCTGGAGAATGTTCCATGTGCACTTGAGTAGAATGTGTATTCTGCTGCATTAGGATGAAATGTTCTATATATATCTGTTAAGTCTATCTGGCCCTGCATGTCATTCAAAGCCATTGTTTCCTTGCTCTATCCTCTTACTTTATTTTAAAACATTATTTTATGTTTATTTCTTTTTGAGAGAAAGAGAGAGTCAGAATGTGAGCAGTGGAGGCGCAGAGAGAGAGGGAGACACAGAATCCGAAATAGGCTCCAGGCTCTGAGCTTTCAGCACAGAGCCTGACATGGGGCTCAAACTCACAAACTGCGAGATGAACCTGAGCTGAAGTCAGATACTTAACCAACTGAGCCACCCAGGTGCCTTATAGCCTCTCACTTTCAATCACATTAATTTAATGTGAAATTAATCTCTTATAGGCAGCATATAGATGGGTCTTATTTTTTTATCCATTCCATCACCATATGCCTTTAATTTGAGAATTTAGTCCGTTTACATTCAAAGTAATTATTGACAGGTATGTATTTATTATCATTTTGTTACTTGGTTTACGGTTGTTTTTATAGTTCTTCTCTGTTCCTTTCTTCCCTTGCTGTCTTCTCTTACTATAAGTTGTCTTTTTTTTTTTTTAGTGATATACTTGGATTTCTCTTTTTTTAATATTTATTAATGCTTTTTATTTGTGATTACCATTAGGTTTGTATATAATCTAATATGTATACATATATAGAAGTCTATATTAAGTTGGTGGTTGCTTAACTTTGTGCCTATTCTTTACTCCTCCCTCTCTCCCTCATTTTGGGTATAGGTGTCCGCTTCTACAACCTGTTATTTTGTGAGTCCCTTTACTGATTTTTACAGATACATTATTTTTACTGCTTTTTTTTTTTTTTGCTTCCCACTTTTTCATACTCTTGCTCATGGAATTTCTTTTCCACTCAGAGTCCCCTTTAACATTTCTTGTAGGATTAATTTAATCATCATGAATTCCTTTAACTTTTGTTTTTATGACACACTCTATCTCTCCTTCTATTCTGAATTATCACCTTGCTGGATAGAGTATTCGTGGCTGCAAACTTTTTCCTTTTAGCGCTTAAAATATATCATGCCACAGACTTCTGGCCTGCAGAGTATCTGCTGAAAAATCAGCTGATCTCCTGGTGGAGTTTCCCTTGTATGTAACTTTTTTTTTTCTCTCTCTTGCTGCTTTTAAAATTCTCTTTATTGGTACCTTTTGCTGCTTTAATTATTATGTGTCTTTGTGTAAACCTCCTAGAGTTGATTTCGTGGGGTGTATCTCTGTGCCTCCTGGACCTGCATTTCTGTTTCTTTTCCCAGATTTGGGAACTTATTATTACTCAAATTAATTTTCTTCCCGCATTTCTCTCTCCTTCTGGTACCCCTATGATGTGAATGTTATTACACTTGATTATGTCACTGTGTTCCCTAAGTCCATTCTCATTTTGCATGTTTTTTTCTCTCACTTGCTCTGTTTAATTACTTTCTATTACTCTGCCCTCCAGGTCATTGATATGTTCTGCTTTCTTTAGTCTTCTATTTACTCCATCAAATATATTTTTAGTTTCATTTATTGTGTTCTTTTCTGATTGGTTCTTTTTCATCTCCTTTTTAAGATTCTTACTGATGTCCTCCACTATTTTCTCAAGTCAGGTGAGTATTTATGATCATTACTTTAAAGTCTCTGTCAGGCATACTATTTATCTCCATTTCCCTTAGTGTCTTGCTGTAATTTTGTCCCATTCTTTCACTGGGGACATATTCCTCTGTGTCCTCATTTTCTTTAACACTGTGTCTGTTCCTGTATGGTAGGAAATCCAGTTATGTCTCCTGCTCTTGAAAGCAGTGCCCGTATGAAGAAGAGATTCTGTAGTGCTCTGCATTGAAGTGTCCTTTGTTCAGTGGAGTCTGGCACTTTGTGGGTGTCTCCTATGTGTGTTGTGTGCCCCCGTACTATTGTGGCTTAGCTGCTTTTTCTTTCAGTACAGTCATCAGCAGTTCTCTTTGCTTGTTCTGGGCAGTGTCTGGTCCCTGTAGTGTTAGTGGGCCAATTTGGGGCTGCCTTGGACTTGAGTTGAGTCAGACAGGCATTTGTCAGATAATGCAGTAGCACCAAATTGCCACGTGCTTTCCTTGTGTTGTAACCTGAGAAGTTTTCATTGGAGGGCACAGAATGAAGTCAGACCAACTGTCTACCCTGTGTCCTTTGCTATGATCAAAGTCTAACTAGTGTGTGTGGTTATCTTTCTCTCTCCCCAGGGCAGGAATCACTTTGGAGTGGTGCCAGCCTCTGCTGGGGCTGTTTATACACTGCCAGGTATAGTATGACTTTGGAATGTCTCCGGCAAGAGTGTATTGGAGGAGGTAGATAGTAACATGTGGAGGGGTGTGGCATGCCGTGTTAGCAGGGTTTGTGATCCAGTCCTCTGTGAGAGGGGAGCTCAGTGCAGGGACTGCGGCAGGCCTGGGTTTAGTGGAAAGATCTGCCAAAGCATGAGGAGGTGTATCTAGCAGGACACTTGGTGTTATCAATTTTGGTAACAAGTGTCAGCACCACACTGGTTTCTACAGGTAGTTGCGTGTTTATGTTGGGGTGTGGGGGTGAGAAATGGCACCTGCCAGCTCCTTTGTTCCTGGAGGAGTGTCCCAATGATCTTTGTCCCCCTAGGATATGCTTTGCATTTAGTAAGCTACTCTCCCTTCCATATGTCCCAGGCATTTTTCAAACTTCTGCTTCTTTGCTGTACTCTGGGGGGTGCTTCTTGTGCTGTCTCCTTAGGGGCAGGGATTCAATTTCCTCTTGTTCTCTCAGCTCTCCTAGAGCTGAGACCACTGATTTTTTAAATTACGGTTTTAAGTCCCACTGGTTGTTAAAAGTCATGAAATTTGGCCATTCTGGTTTTCAAAGCCAAATTTTATGGAGATTCATCTTCCCCGTGTGGGTTTCCTGGTGTGACAGTCTGTTTCCCTTCCCTGACTGCACCTGTGTGTGCCTCTTTCCTGCAGATAGTCCCACTGGTCTGTTTAACTCCCCCCTGGGTCTCTGCCCTTCCTACACTCAGTGTTGCCTCTTCTTTACATTTACTTGTGGAGTTTGTTCTGCCAGTCTTCAGGTGGTTTTCTGGGTTATTTACACCTATGTTATCTAGTTGTATCTGTGGGATGAGGGTTGTATCTTAGGGTCTTTCTATTTCACCATCTTTCCAGTTGAACTAGTCCTGTTCATTGTTGAAAGTGTGTCACTGAAGTCTCCAACTATTATTGTTTGCACGTATTCTCCCTTTCTTTCTTTTTTTCTTTATATATTTTCATATTCTGTTATTGGGTATATGTATGTTTATATTTTAAAATTATCTTCCTGACAAATTGACCCAATTATAATTATAATATTTTCTTCTTAATAATTTTTGTTTTATTTTGTTTTGTTTTAAGGTCTATTTTATCTTATATTTACATTTGTATTCCAGATTTCCTGTGGTTGCCTAATATGTCTTTTTCATCCTTTCTACTTTTACTCTATTTGTGTCTTTGTATCTAAAATGTTTTTCCTTCAACAACATATAGTTGGCTCATGTTTATTTATCCTATTTTATTTTATTTTATTTAGTTTTTAAATTTTTATTTAAATTCTAGATAGTTAACATAGAGTGCAATATTGGTTTCAGGAGTAGAATTCAGTGATTGGTCTCTTACATACAGTACCCAGTGCTCATCACAACAGTTGCCTTCCTTATACCTGTCACCTGTCATCTAGCCTATCCCACACCCTCCTCCCTCCATCTACCCTCAGTTTGTTCTCTATCATTAAGAGTCTCTTATGGTTTGTTTCCCTGTCTCTCTTTTCTTTTTCCTTTCTTCCCAACCTTGCCTTATGTTTATCTGCTTTTTTCTTAAATTCCACATATGAGAGACATCATATGGTATTTGTCTTTCTCTGACTGACTTATTTTGCTTAACATAATACACTGTAACTCCATCCACATCATTGCAGATGGCAAGATTTCATTCTTTTTGATGACTGAGTAATATTCCATTCTCTGTGTATGTGTGTGTGTGTATGATATATATACATATATATGTATATGTATATATATATAGTAAGACATATATACATACATATATCTCATATTCATTCATTAGCCTAAGGGCATTTGCTCTCTGTTTAGTTAGGCTATTGTTGATATTGTTGCTATAAACATCGGTGTGCATTTACCCTTTTGAATCTGTATTTTTGTATCCTTTGGTTAAATACCTAATCAATCGCTGGATTGTAGGCTAGTTCTATTTTTAACTTTTTGAGAAACCTCCATACTGTTTTTCAGAGTGGCTGCACCAGTTTGCATTGCCACCAGCATTACAAGAGGGTTCCTCTTTCTCTGCTTCCTTGCCAACACTTGTTGTTTCTTGTATTGTTAATTTTACCCATTCTGACAGGTGTGAGGTGGTATCTCATCATGGTTTTGATTTGTATTTCCCTGATGATCTTGATTTATGATGTTGAGCTGTGTTCCCAAAGAGCAAAAGAAAGAACAGGAAGAAATGATGTCCAGGAATTTAATCAGTACAGGTATGAGTAAGATGTCTAAACTAGAACTTAAAACCATGCTTATAAGAATAGTACCTGGGGTTGAAAAAAGAATAGAGGACACTAGAGAATCCCATTCTTTTATCCCTGAGATAAAAGAAAACCTAGTCACACACACACAAAAAATGCTATAACTGAGATACAATCTTGAATGGATGCCATTACAGTGAGGATGGACAATGCAGAGCAGTGAACAGTGATACAGAAGATAAAATTATGGAAAATAATGAAGCTGAAAAGAAGACAGAAACAAAGGCAAAAAGATCATAATACAAGACTTAGAGAATTCAGTGACTTATTAAGAGGAAGAACATTCATATCATAGGAGTCCCAGAAGATTAAGGGAGAAAAACAGGAAGAAGGTTTCTGTGAGGAAATTATAGCTGAAAATGTCCCTAATCTGGGAAAGGACACAGACATCAAAATCCAAGAAGCACAGAGAACTCCCATTTAATACAACAAAAGTTGAACACCATCAAGGCATATCATAGTCAAATTCACACAATAAACTGACAAGGAAAGAATCATGAAAGGAGCAAGGGGGAAAAAAGTTCTCATCCTACAAAGGAAGACAGATCAGGTCACAGAAGATCTGTCCACAGAAGCATGGCAGCCCAGAAAGGAGTGGCAGGAAATATTCAACGTGATGAATGAGAAAAGGATCAAGTCAAGATTTCTTTAGTAAGGCTGTCATTCAGAATAGAAGAAGAGAGAAAGAGTTTCCCAGGGCACCTTGGAGGCTGTCAGTTGAGCATCCGACTTCAGCTCAGGTCATGATCTCATGGCTCCTTGTGAGTTCAAGCTGTGCACTAGGCTCTGTGCTGACAGCTCAGAGCCTGGAGACTGCTTCAGATTCTGTGTGTGCATCTCTCTCTCTCTCTCTCTCTCAAAAACATGAATAAACAATAAAAAAAAAGAGTTTCCAAGGCAAACAAAAATTAAAGGAGTTCATGACCATGAAACTTGCCCTGCAAGAAATTTTAAGGGGGACTCTTGGAGTGGGGGGAAAAATACCAAAAGCAACAAAGACTAGAGGGGAACAGAGAGCATCACCAGAAACACCTACTTTATAGGTAACACAATGGCACTAAACTCATATCTTTCAATAATCACTCTGGATGTTAAGGGACTAAATGCTCCAATCAAAAGATAGAAGGTATGAGAATAGATTAAAAAAACAAGATCCATCTATATGCTGCCTTCAAGAGTCTCATTTTAGACCTAAAGACACCTGCAGATGGAATCTGAGGGAGTGGATAATCATCTGTCATGCTGACAGATGTCAAAAGAAAGCTGGAGTACCCATACGTACATCAGAAAAACTATACTTTAAAACAAAGACTGTAACAAAAGTGGCACCTGGTTGGCTCAGTCAATTAAGTGTCTGACTCTTGGTTTAGGCTCAGGTCATGATCTCACAGTTTCGTGAGTTTGAGCCCTGCATTGGGCTCCATGCTGACAGTGCAGAGCCTGCTTAAGATTCTTTCTCTCTCTGTCCTTCACCCACTCATGCTTTCTCTGTATCTCTCAAAATAAATAAATAAACTTAAAAAAAAGACTAGCAAGAGATGAAGGAGGGCATTATATCATAATTAAGGGGCCTACCCATCAAGATCTAACAATTGTACATATTTATACCACAAAATTGGAACACCCAAATGAATATATATATCACAAACATAAAGAAACTCATTGAAAATTATTCAATAATAGTAGGGGACTTTGACACCTCATGTACAGCAATGGACAGATCATCTAAGCAGAAAATCAACAAGGAAACAATGGCTTTGAATAACATACTGGGTTGGATGGACTTAACCATGGGATGGATATATTCAGAACATTTCATCCTAAAGCAGCAGAATACACATTTTTTTGAGTGCACATGGAACATTTTCCAGATATATCACATAATGGGTCACAAATCAGCTTTCAATAACTACAAAACGATTGAGATCATACCATGCATATTTTCAGACCAGAACACTATGAAACTTGGAGTCAACCACAAGAAAAAATGAGGGAAGATCAGAAATACATGGAGGTTAAAGAAATTCCTACTAAATAATGAATGGGTTATCCAAGAAATTAAAGAAGAAATTGGTAAGTACATGAAAGGGAATGAAAATGAAATATGACAGTCCAATATTTTTTGAATGCAGCAAAGGCAGTCCTAAGAAGGAAGTATATTGCAATACAAGTTTAGCTCAAGAAGCAAGAAAAGTCTTAAATACACAACCTATCTTTACAACTAAAGGAACAAGAAAAGGAACAGCAAATAAAGCCTAAAGCCAGTAGAAGAAGGGAAATAATAAAGATTAGACCAGCAATAAACAATATAGAAACAAACAAAAATAACCTAGAACAGATCAATGAAACTAAGAGCTTGTTGTTTAAAAGAATAAAATTGAAAATTCCTACCCAGACTTATCAAAAAGAAAAAAGACCCAAATAAATAAAACCACAAATGAGAGAGAAGAAATAATGTCACAAAAATACAAACAATTATAAGAGAATATTATGAAAAATTATATGCCAACAAGCTGGAAAATCTAGAAAAAATGGACAAATTCCTAGAAATATGCAAATTACCAAAACTGAAACAGAAGGAAATAGAAAATTTGAACAGACCCATAACCAGCAAAGAAATTGAATCAGTAACAAAAAATCCACCAACAAACAAAAGTTCATGACCAGATGGCTTCGTAGGGGAATTCTACCAAATGTTTAAAGAAGAGTTAATACCTATTTCTCTCAAACTGTTCCAAAAAAAATAGAAATGGAAGGAAATTTTCCAAACTCATTCTATGAGGCCAGCATTGTCTTGATTCCAAAACCATGTGGAGACTTTATTGAAAAAGAGAACTGGGGCGCCTGGGTGGCTCAGTTGGTTAGGTGTCCGACTTCAGCTCAGGTCATGATCTTACAGTCTGTGAGTTTGAGCCCTGCATCTGACTCTCTGCTGACAGCTGAGATCCTGGAGCCTGCTTTAGATTCTGTGTTTCCCTCCCTCTCTGCCCCTCCCCTGCTTATGCTCTGTCTCTCTCTGTCTCAAAAATAAATAAAAAAACATTTAAAAAAAACCTGCAGGGGCACCTGGGTGGCTCAGTTGGTTAGGTGTCTGACTTCCGCTCAGGTCATGATCTCGCGGTTCTCTTTTTAACAGTAAATAAAATGTAACATAGTCTAGTTTGTAACTTACATCTAACACCCAGTGCTCATCACAACAAACGCCCTACTTAATGCCCATTGCCCATTTAGCCCATCCACCCACCCACCTCCCCACCAGCAACCCTCAATTTGTCCTCTATATTCAAGACTCTCTTGTTTGCCTCCCTCTCTGTTTTTATCTTATTTTATTTTTCCTTCCCATCCCCTAAGTTCATCTGTTTTGTTTCTTAATCCACATATGAGTGAAACCATATGATATTTGTCTTTCTTTGATTGACTTATTTCGCTTAGCATAATTCACTCTAGTTCCAACAACATTGTTGCATATGACAAGATATAATTCTTTTTGATTGCTGAGTAATATTTCATCGTGTGTGTGTGTGTGTGTGTGTGTGTGTACACACACACATACCACATCTTCTTTATATATTCATCAGTTGATGGACATTTGGGCCCTTTCTGTAATTTGGTTATTGTTTATAGCACTGCTATAAACATTGGTGTGCCTGTGCCCCTTTGAATCAGCATTTTTGTATCCTTGGATAAATACCTAGCAGTGCAATTGCTTGGTTGTAGGGTAGTTCTGACTTTTTGGAGGACCTTCCGTATTGTTTCCAAAGGTGGCTGCACCAGTTTGCATTCCCACCACCAGTGCAAAAGTGTTCCCCTTTCTCCGCGTCCTCATGAACATCTGTTTCCTGAGTTGTTAATTTTAGCCATTCTGACAAGTGTGAAGTGGTACCTCATTGTGGTTTTGATTTGTATTTACCTGACGATGAGTGATATTGAACATCTTTTTATGTATCTGTTAGCCACCTGGATGACTTCTTTGGAAAAGTGTCTATACATGTCTCTGCCCATTTCTTTACTGGAATATTTATTTTTTGGGGTGTTGAGTTTTATAATTTCTTTATATATTTTGGATACTAACCCTTTATCATATATGGCTTTTATAAATATCTTCTCCCATTCTGATGGTTGACTTTTAGTTTTGTTGATTGTTTCCATTGCTGTGCAGAAGCTTTTTATTTTGATGAGGTCCCAATAGTTCCTTTTTGCTCTGTTTCCCTTGCCTCCAGAAACATGCCTGGTAAGAAGTCACTATAGCCAAGGTCAAAGAGGTGGTTGCCTGTTTTCTCCTCTATGATTTTGATGGTTTCCTATCTCACATTTCAATCTTTCATCCATTGTGAGTTTGTTTTTTGTATGGTGTAAGAAAGTGGTCCAGGTTCATTCTTCTACATGTCGCTGTCCAATTTTCCCTGCACCATTTGCTGAAGAGACTGTCATTTTTCCATCGGATGTTCTTTTCTGCTTTGTTGAAGATTAATTGGCTATAGGTTTGTAGGTCCATTTCTGGGATTCCTATTCTGTCCCATTGATCTGTGTGTCTGTTTTTTGTGCCAGTTTCATAGTGTTTTGATGATTCCAGCTCTGTAATACAACTTGAAGTCCAGAATTGTGATGCCTCCAGTTTTTCTTTTTCAAGGTTTCTTTGGCCATTCAGTGTCTTCTTTGGTTCCATACAAATATTAGAATTGTTTGTTCTAGCTCTGTGAAGAATGCTGGTGTTATTTTGATTGGGGTTGCATTGAATGTGTAGATTGCTGTGGCTAGTATAGATATTTTAACAATATTTGTTCTTCCAACCCATGAACATGTGGCGTTTTTTCATTTCTTTGTGTCTTCTTCAATTTCTTTTATAAGCATTCTATATTTTTCCACATACGGATCTTTTGGTTAGGTTTATTCCTAAGTATCTTATGTGTTTGGGTACAATTGTAAATGGGATTGATTCTTTCATTTATCTTTCTGCTTCTTCATTATTGGTGTATAGAAATGCAGCTGATTTCTGTACATTGATTTTATATCCTGTGACTTTGCTGAATTCCTGTATCAGTTCTAGAAGTTTTTTGGTGGAGTCTTTTGGGTTTTCTACATAGAGTATCTCCTTATCTCTCCTATTCTGTATGGCAGGCTTGCTGGGTAAGGAACTTTTGGCTGGAACTTTTGAATTCTCCTGAATTCAGCAAGGATGGACTACCATCTCCAGGGACAAAGGGGCAGGCTGGCACCATTTATCTCCCCCACCCCTCAGCATAAACCAACTTCAGTCAACAGCACAAAACCAACACTGGCCGCCTCACCTGCTTATACCAAGTCTTGCCCTCCCTGTGCTCTGCTGGTACTGCGTTGCTCAGCCAAGTGTGCCTTAGGACCAGCACAGAAGGCCTCTCCCCCAGAAGACCAGCACAAACCCCTGCATGCACCACATCTACTACCATTGAGTTCTGCAAAGCTTCAGTTCTAGTGTAAATACCATTGGGTCTCTTTTAGCAAGCAGACTAGAGCACATATAGTTAAAACTTGGCATGAACTGGCCAAAGTACAAACACTCCACACTGCTGGCAAGGAGAAACTCTGCAGAAGACTGACTTGGTGGATAGAGCAGCTGAAACCAGCAACAGAGTACTTGCAGCACATACCAGAGACACTCCCCAAAGTGCCAGGCACTGGACATTATATGACCTCTTCTTCATAAGACCAATACTCTCAAGAGCAGGAAACATAACAGGCTTTTCTAACATATAGAAGACAGATGCCTAGACAAAATGCCTAGATGGAGGAATTCATCCCACAAGAAAGAACAAGAAAAGGTCACAGCCAGGGATTGGATCAAAAAAGATATAATTAATATGCCTGATCCAGAATTTAAAGCAATAATTATAAGGATACTAGCTGAGCTTGAGAAAAGCATAGGAGACATGAGGGAGACCCTTACCACAGGGATAAAAGAGCTAAAAACCAATCAGGCCAAAATGAAAAATGTAGTAACCAAGATTTGAAATGAAACAGATTAATGGCCACAAGGAAGGAAAAGCAGAGGAACAAGTAAGTGATATAGAACATAGAATTATGGGCACAAATGAAGATGAACAAAAGAGCAAAGAAAAATCTTGGGTCATGAAAGAAGAGAGACAACTCGGTTACTCCATCAAACATACTAACATTCATATTATAGGAGTCCCAGAAGAAGAAAGGAAAGAGGGGCAAAAGGTTTATTTGGGGAAATTTAGCTGAAAACTTCCCTAATCTGGGGAAGGAAATGGATATCCAAATCCAGGAAACAGATAACTCCCATTAAAATAAACAAAAACAGGCAAACACAAAGACATTTTGTAGTAAAATTTGCAAAATAGATGAATAAAAAATCCTAAAATCAGAAAAACTGAAGAAGTCCCTAAATTACAAGGGAACACCAATAAGGTTAGCAGCAGATGTCTCCACAGAAACTTGGCAAGCCAGAGGGTAGTGGCATAGTATGTTCAACATGCCAAATGGGAAAAAATCTGCAGCCAAGAATACTCTATCCAGCAAGACTATCATTCAGGATAGAAGTCGAGACAGAGTTTCCCAGACAAGTAAAAACTAAAGGAGTTCATGACTAGTAAACCAGTCTGGCAAGAAATGTTAAAGGGACTCTCTGAGTGGGACAGAAAGACCAAAATTGACAAAGATGAGAAAGGAACAGAGAAAACCTCTAGAAACTATGGCAAAGCAAGTAATAAAATGATACTAAATATGTATCAATAAATACTCTGAACATAAATGGACTAAACAATAAAAAGGCATAGGGTGTCAGAATGATTAAAAAAAAAAAACAGATTCATCTATGCACTGCCTCTAAGATATTTATTTCAGACCTAAAGAGACCTGAAGATTGAAAGTGATGGGGTAGAGAAACATTTATCATGGAAATGGACATCAAAAGAAAGCCAGAGTAGCAATACTTATATCAGACAGCATAGATTTTAAACCAAAGACTGTAACAGAGATGAAGAATGGCACTATATCATAATAAAGGGGACTATCCAACAAGATCTAATAATCATAAACATTTATGCCAACTTGGAACAACCAAATGTATGAAACAATTAACAACAAACAAAGTAACTCATTGATAATATTACAATAATAGTAGGGGACTTCAACACCACACTTAGTGCAATGGATAGATTATCTAAGCAGAAAAACAACAGGGAAACAATGGCTTTGAATGACACACTGTACCGGATAGACTTAACAGATATATTCAGAACATTTCATCCTAAAGCAGCAGAATACACATTCTTTTCAAAGCACATGGAACTTACTTCAGAATAGATCACATACTAAGGAAACAAATAAGGCCTCCACAAATACAAAAAGATTGATATCATACCATGCATATTTTCTGACTACAACACTGTGAAATTAAGTCAACCACGAGAAAAAAAAAAATTGGAAAGACCACAAATACACGGAGGTTAAAGAACATCCAACTAAAGAATGAATGGGTCAACCAGGAAATCAGAGAAGAAATTTTAAAAAATACATAGAAACAAATGAAAGGAAAACACAACAGCCCAAAACATTTGGAATGCAGCAAAAGTGGTCTTAAGGGAGAAGTATATAGCAATACAAGCCTATCTCAAGAAGCAAGAATGTCTCAAATAAGCATGTAAACTTACACCTAAAGGAGCTGCAAAAAGAACAAATGAAACCTAAAGCAGCAGAGGAAGGGAAATAATAAAGATTAGAGAAAAATGATATACAAGTGAAAATACAGTAGAACAGATCTAGGAATCCAGGAGCTGGTTCTTTGAAAAAAAATAATAAAATTGATAACCCCCTAACCAGATTTAACAAAAAGAAAAGTACCCAAATAAAATCACAAATGAGAGGAGAAATAATAAACTCACAGAAATACAAACAATGAGAATATTATGAAAAATTAAATGCCAACAAACTGGGCAATCTGGAAGAATTGGACAAATTCCTAGAAACTCACAAAATACCAAAACTGAAACAGAAAGAAATAGAAAATTTGAACAGACTCATAACCAGCAAAGAAATTGAATCAGTAGTAAAAAAAATCTCTGAATGAACAAAAGTTCAGGGCCAGATGACTTCCCAGGGGAATTTTACCAGACACTTAAAGAAGAGTTAATACCTATTCCCCTTGAAACTGTTTGAAAAAATAGAAATGTAAGAAAAACTGCTAAACTCATCTATGAAGCCAGCATTACCTTGATTCCAAAACCAGACAAAGACCCCACTTAAAAGCAGAATCACAGGCCAATATCCTGTTAGCCATTTCTATGTCTTCTTCTCAAAAATGTCTTTTCAGGTCATTTGACTATTTGAGTGTTGGTTTCAGCTATTGAGTTGTATGAGTTCTTTGCCTATTATGGATATTAGCCCTTTAACAGATATATAATTTGCAGTTATTTTCTCTCATTGCATGGATTGCCTTTTCATTTTTGTGATTGTTTCCTTTGTTGTGCATAAGCATTTTAGCTTGATATAATCCCAGTTGTTAATTTTTGCTTTTATTGCTTTACTTTTGATGTCATGTTCAAAAACTCATTGCCAAGACTATTTTCAAGGAGTTTTCTCCTATATTCTAGAAGTTTTGTGGTTTCAAGTCTTATGTTTAAGTTTATAATCTACTTTGAGTTAATTTTTGTAAGTGCTTTAAAATATTGATCTAATTTTATTCTTCCACATGTGGTTTTCCAGTTTTCCAAAACCATTTCTTGAATAGACTATCCTTTCCCAGTTGCATATTCTAAGCTTCCTTATCAAATACTAGTTGATTGTATATGTACATATATAAGAGGGTTTATTTCTGTGCTATTTTGTTTCATTTGTCTATGTGCTATTTTTTGCCAGTACTATACTGTTTTGATTACTATAGCTTTTACCATAGTTTCAAATGATGAAGTGTACTGACTAGCTTTTCTTTTCTTTCTTGGGATTGTTTTGACTCTTCAGGGTCTTCTGTGATTCCCCTACAAATTTTAGAATTGTTTTTTCTATTTTTGTAAAAAATGCCATTAGACTTTTGGTAGGAATTGCATTGAATCTAGATAGCTGTAGGTAATATGGACATTTGAACAATATTGACTCTTTTTGTCCATGAACATAGACTATCTTTCCATTTATTTGTGTTGTCTTCAATTTCAATGCCTTATAGTTTTCTGCACATAGATGTTTTACCTCCTTGTTTAAATTTATTCCTAAATAATTTATTGTTGTTGATGCTGTGGTAAATGATATTGCTTTCTTAATTTATTTTTCAGACATTTTGTTGTTAGTGTATAGAAACTCAAGTTATTTCTCTAGGTTAATTTTGTACCCTGCTACATTATTGAATTTATTTGTTCTAAAAGTGTTTTGGTGGAAAGCAGGAGGCATCACAATCCCAGACTTTAGCCTCTACTACAAAGCTGTAATCATCAAGATGGGATGGTATTGGCACAAAAACAGACACATAGACCAATGGAATAGACTAGAAACCCCAGAACTAGACCCACAACGTATGGCCAACTAATCTTTGACAAAGCAGGAAAGAACATCCAATGGAAAAAAGACAGTCTCTTTAACAAATGGTGCTGGGAGAACTGGACAGCAACATGCAGAAGGTTGAAACTAGACCACTCTCTCACACCATTCACAAAAATAAACTCAAAATGGATAAAGGACCTGAAATGTGAGACAGGGAACCATCAAAATCCTAGAGAAGAAAGCAGGAAAAGACCTCTCTGACTTCAGTCGTCGCAATTTCTTACTTGACACATCCCCAAAGGCAAGGGAATTAAAAGCAAAAATGAACTACTGGGACCTCATGAAGATAAAAAGCTTCTTCACAGCAAAGGAAACAGCCAACAAAACTAAAAGGCAACCAACGGAATGGGAAAAGATATTTGCAAATGACATATCGGACAAAGGGCTAGTATCCAAAATCTATAAAGAGATCACCAAACTCCACACCCGAAAAACAAATAACCCAGTGAAGAAATGGGAAGAAGACGTGAATAGACACTTCTCTAAAGAAGACATCCAGATGGCCAACAGGCACATGAAAAGATGCTCAACATCGCTCCTCATCAGGGAAATACAAATCAAAACCACACTCAGATATCACCTCACGCCAGTCAGAGTGGCCAAAATGAACAAATCAGGAGACTATAGATGCTGGAGAGGATGTGGAGAAAAGGGAACCCTCTTGCACTGTTGGTGGGAATGCAAACTGGTGCAGCCACTCTGGAAAACAGTGTGGAGTTTCCTCAAAAAATTAAAAATAGACCTACCCTATGACCCAGCAATAGCAGTGCTAGGAATTTACCCAAAGGATACAGGAGTCCTGATGCATAGGGGCACTTGTACCCCAATGTTTATAGCAGCACTCTCAACAATAGCCAAATTATGGAAAGAGCCTAAATGTCCATCAACTGATGAATGGATAAAGAAATTGTGGTTTATATACACAATGGAGTACTATGTGGCAATGAGAAAGAATGAAATAAGGCCCTTTGTAGCAACGTGGATGGAACTGGAGAGTGTGATGCTAAGTGAAATAAGCCATACAGAGAAAGACAGATACCATATGTTTTCACTCTTATGTGGATCCTGAGAAACTTAACAGAAACCCATGGGGGAGGGGAGGGAAAAAAAAAAGAGGTTAGAGTGGGAGAGAGCCAATGCATAAGAGACTCTTAAAAACTGAGAACAAACTGAGGGTTGATGGGGGGTGGGAGGGAGAGGGTGGGTGGGTGATGGGTATTGAAGAGGGCACCTCTTGGGATGAGCACTGGCTGTTGTATGGAAACCAATTTGACAATAAATTTCAAAAAAAATAAAAGTGTTTTGGTAGTCTTTAGGATTTTCCACATATAAGATCATATCATCTGCAAACAAAGACAGGTACACTTCTTTATGATTTGTATGCCTTTTATTTCTCCTCCTCCTCCTTCCCCCTCCTCTTCCCCCTCCTCCTCCTTTCCCTCCTCTTCCCCTCCTTTCCCTCCTCTCCCTCCTCTTCCCTCTGCTCCCCCTCTTCCTTCTCCTCTTCTTCCTGATTACTGCTGTGGCTAGAACTTCAAGTGCTACGTTAAATAGGGGTGATGAGAGTAGGTGTCCTTGTCTTGTTCCTGATCTTAGAAGAAAAGCTTTCAACCTTACACTGTTGAGTATAATGTTAGCTGTGGGTTTGTCATATATAGTTGCCCTTATAAGGTATTTTCCTTCTGTACCTAATTTGCTTAGTATTTTTATCATCAACTGATGTTGTATTTTGTCAAATACTTTTTCTGCATCTACTAAGGTAATCATATGATTTTTATCTTCCATTTATATTGTATATTACATTAATTGATTTACATTTGTTGAGCCGCCCTTGAAACCCAGTAATAAATCCCACCTGATCATGGTGTGGGAATATTTTGATGTGCTGTTGAAATCAATGTGATAATATTTTGTTGATAATTTTCGCATTGATGTTCATCAGGGATATTGATCTGTAAGGGATTTTTATATTATTGTAGTGTCTTTATCTGCCTTTGGTTTCAGAGTAGTATTAGCCTTGTAAAATAAATTTGGGAGTGTCTTCTCTTTTTCAAGTTTTGGAAAAGTTTGAGAAGGGTCAGTGTTAATTCTTTGAATAGTTGGTAAACTTCACAAGGGAAGCCATCTGGTCTTGGGTTTTACTTTGTTGGATTGTTTTTTATTACTGATTCAATCTTCTAACTCATTATTGGTCAGTTTATATTTCCTATTTCCTCATGATTCTGGTAGGTTTATGTTTCTAGAAATTCATTCATTTCTTGTAGGTTGTCCAATTTGTTAATATATAATTGTTCATAATAGTCTATTATCAACCTTTGTATTTCTGTGGTATTTATTATAACAACTCTTTCATTTGTAATTTTATTTATTTGAGTCCTCTTTTTTTCTTGCCAAGTCTAATTAAAGGTTTTTTAGTTTTGTTTATCTTTTAAAAGAAACAACCCTTTGTTTTATATTTTCTTTTCTCTATTTCATTTATTTCTGCTCTGAGCTTTGTTATTTTCTTCCTTCTTCTAATTTTGGGCTTAGTTTGTTCTTTTTCTAGTTCCTTCCAGTATAAAGTTAGATTGTTTGAGATCTTTTTTTAAATGTAGGCATTTATTGTTATAATTTTCCCTCTTACAACTGCTTTTGCTGCATGCCTTAAGTTTTGTTAAGTTTTATTTTCTTTTTCCTTTGCCTCAAGATATTGTTTGGTTTTACTTTTGATTACTTTGAACTGTTGTTCAGGAGCATATTGTTTAATTTCTACATATTTGCGATATTTTTAGGTTGTGGTCAGAAGAGACACTCAATCTTTTTAAATTTTCTGAAACTTGTGTTTTGACCTAACACATGATCTACTCTTGAGAATATTCTTTGTGCACTTAATGCTCTGTATAAATCTGTTAAGTCCAGTTCATCTAAAGTATAGGTCAAATCTAACACTTCCTTATTGGTTTTCTGTCTGGATGACCTGTCCATTGTTGAAAGTGAAGTATTGAAGTCCTCTACTATTTTCATGTTATTATTTCTCTTCCAATGTAAGTTGTTACTTAATATATTTAGATTCTCTGATGTTGGGTGCATGTATATGTACAATCAATATAATCTCTTGGTGAATTGACATCTTTATCATTATATAATGAGATACCTTGTCACCTATTACAGATTTTCATTTAAAATCTATTTTGTCTGATAGAAGTATAACTATGGCTGCTCTGTTTTGGTTTGCATTTGTATAGAATACTTTTTTCCAATCCTTCATTATGAGCCTATTGTGTCCTTAAAATTAAGTGAGTCTCTTGTTTTCAGGATACTGTTGGGTATTGTTTTTTAAATCCACTGAGCTACTCTTTAACCTTGATTGGAGAAGTTAACCCATTTACACTTACAGTAATTTTTGATAGTGAAGCTCTTTCTAATACCAACTTACTGTTTTCTGGCTGTCTGTAGTTCTTTTGTTCCTATCATCCTGTCTCATTTTCTTTCTGTTTGCACTGATGATTTTTCATAGTGGTATCCTTTTTTTTAAGTTTATTTATTTATCTTGAGAGAGAGAGAGTGTGTGCACAGGGAAGGGGCAGAGAGGGAGACAATCTGCACTGTCAGCATAGAGCCCAACATGGAGCTTGATCCCACAAACTATGAAATCATGACCTGAGCCAAAATCAGGAGTTAGGTGCTTACCCCGCTGAGCCACCGAGCACCCCCATAGTGGTATGCTTTGATTCCCTTCTCTTTATCTTGTATCTATAATAGATTTTTTTCCTTTGTGGTTACCTGAGTCTTACATAAACATTTATAGTTATAACAGTTTAAGTTGATAGCAAGTTAACTTCAATCACATACAAAAACTCTACCCTTCTCTCCTTCTCCCAGTGTTTTTGTTTTTGATATCACAGTTTGCATCTTCTTATATTGTGTATCCATTAAAAATTGTAGCTATAGCTATTTTAGTACTTTTGTACTTAGTTAGTTAAGTGTACTAGAGTTAAGTGATTAATATATCATCATATTATAGCATTGGAGTATTCCCATTTTGACTATATACTTACCCTCATCAGTGTGTTTTAGAGTTTCATGTTTTTATGTTACTGATAGCTTCCGATCATTTCAGGTTTAAGGACTTCTTTCAGCATTTCCTGAAATGCAGATCTGGTGGTGATAACTCCTTTAACTTTTGTTTTCTGGATAGTCTTTATTTTCTTTTATTTCTGATATCTTTGCTAAATAAAGTGTTCTTGGTTGGCAGTTTTTTTTAATTAATTAATTAGCAGTTTGAATATATCCTCCCATTCTCTTCTGGCCTGTATGATTTCTGCTGAGAATTCCACTAGTAGCTTTATGGGAGTTCTTTTGTAAGTGACAATCTTCTTTTCTCTTGCTACCTTCAATATTCTCTTTGTCTTTGATTTTTTAAAGTTTATTTGTTTTTTTGTTTTTGTTTTGAGAGAGACAGAGACAGCATGATTGAGGGAGAGACAGAGAAAAATGGAGAGAAAGAATCCCAACTAGGCTCCTCACTGCCAGCACAGAGCCTGATGTAGGGCTCAAACTCATGAAACTGTGAGATCATGATCTGAGCTCAAATCAAGAATCAGACGCTTAATCAAATGAGCCACACAGGTGCCCCTCTTTGATTTTTGACAGTTGTATTATAATGTGTGTTGGAGAAGATCTCTTTGATTGAATTTGGGAACCTATAAGCTTCATGAATTTGGATGGCCAAATTTCTCACCACTTTTGGGAAATTCTCAGCTCTTATTTAAATAAGATTTTTGCTCATTTCTTCCACTCTTGCCCTTCTGAGACTCCAATAATGCAGTTTCCCTTAACAACATCCATAAGTCCCATAGGCTTTCTTCACTTTTTAAACTTTTTTCGCTTCTGACTGGATAGTTTCCAATGTTTTCTAGTTCACTAATTCTTCTGTTTGGTCCAGTTTGATGTTGAAGCTCTCTATTAAACTCTTTAGTTCAGTCTTTGTATTCTTCACTTCTAGAATTCTGTTTGGTTCTTTTTTTATGTTCTCTTTTTGGTTTTTATTGTTTGTTTTCTATCTCATTTGCTCTTTTATTGTTTTCCTGATATAGTTAAGTTGTATATCTATGTTCTTTTGTAGCCCTCTGATCATCTTTAAAATAATTATTTTGAGGGGCGCCTGGGTGGCTCAGTCGGTTGAGCGTCTGACTTTGGCTCAGGTCATGATCTCATGGTTCGTGGGTTCGAGCCCCACATCAGGCTCTGTGCTGACAGCTTAGAACCTGGAGCCGGCTTCGAATTCTGTGTCTCCCTCTCTTTCTGCTCCTCCCCCACTCATGCTCTGTCCCTCTCTCCTTCAAAGATAAAAAAAAAAAATTAAAATAATTATTTTGAATTGTTTGTCAGGCAATTTATGTATTTCTATTTCTTTGGGGTCAGTTACTAGAAGTTGACTGTGTTCTTTTAGGGATGGTGTGTTTCTCTGACTTTTGTAATGCCTTTATCTTTACATGTCTTTACATACCTCCATATATTTGAAGAAGCATTCACCTCTACCATACTTTAGGGACTGACTTCAGTAAAGAAAGACCTTCACGTGTGGGTAGGAGCACAATAGAGAGTGCTGTAGGTAGTGACCCCAGGTAGTGATACAGAGTGCCACATGCAGAAGTGTGTGCTGGCTCCTAGACTGGGGTAGATGTGATGTCTCATTGACTCAGGCTGCTGGAATCCACAACATCAACAAATACGTGGTTCTTCATAAGTTCTGTGGGGGGGTCTGCAGTAGCTACAAGTGTTGCTTGTATCCTTAGTGTTGCCTCCTGGTCTAGCTGCTATAGGCCATAGCAGGTGGGGGTTATAGTTGGAGTTGTCTTATGCACACACTTAGCTGTGTAGTGGCAGGAGTAGTTGCAGACATACATGAATTGGCAAGGTGTTGGGCAAGGAGCAAGGGCTGAGGTCAACTTCAGTCACACTTGCAGCTATGGGGGCTCTGGCTGTGGGTGTGCACTTCTGTGGCTACTGGGTCTTGCCACAGGTGTGCATATGGCAGTGGAAGTTGGTAATTGGAGTCAAGTTGGATTAGTGCAGGTGCACAGCTGCATGGGTTAGCTGTTTTGAGCACAGCAATACAGGCCAGTGACAGGAGATGGGACCAGTCTGGGTCCACAAACAGCTATGTAGGCCGTGGATGTTGGCATTTGCTCCTGTGGATCCAGGGTCTTGCCATGGGTATGCACATGGCAATATAGTCTGGTGATGGCAGCCAGGCCAGTGACATATATAGCTGTATAGTTGTACAACTGGAAGGGCTAGTCTCAAATGTGCCCATGGTGGTAGGGTCAGCTGTCATGGTCTAGGCTGACATCTTGCCATCACAGAGACTATGGGCTACCAGTGTGGTTCATGGGATCTAGTGGGAATGGGGGAAGGGATCCAAGAGGGATTTGGGCAGCTAGAATTCACAAATGCAAAAATCTATGGGGTGAAAACTCTGAGTCAAAAATGGTGGGGGTGTTTGAGGTAGCTGTGCTAGACATTGGTTTCTTCAGCAACACAACCTGCTGAGGTCCTTTGCCGAGCAGGCCACTGGGAACCCTTTATGGCTCATACTAGTAGCCTCTGCCCATTCCCATACATATTGGGAATTTTGGTAAACCATTTTTTCCCTATGAGCCTCAGCCTTATAAGTTTCATGTCTTGCCAACACACAACAGAGGCTACATTTCCTTAGCAGGGATCTATTCAAAATGATATAGAAGTGGAGAAACAGTAACCCTCTTGCACAGTTGGTGGGAATGCAAACTGATATGGCCACTCTGGAAAACAGTGTGGAGGTTCCTCAAAAAAATTAAAAATAGAACTACCCTAGAACTCAGCAATAGCACTACTAGGAATTTATCCAAAGGATACAGGAGTGCTGATTCATATGGGCACATTAACCCCAATGTTTATAGCAGTGCTTTCAACAATAACTAAATTGTGAAAAGAGCCCAAATGTCCATCAACTAATGAATGGATAAAGAAGATGTGGTATATGTATACAAGGGAATACTATTCGGTGATCAAAAAGAATGAAATCTTGCCATTTGCAATAATATGGATGGAACTAGAATGTATTATGCTAAGTGAAATAAGTCAAAGAAAGACAAATATATGTTTTCACTCATATGTGGAACTTGAGAAATTTAACAGAAGACCATAGGGGAAGGGAAGGGGAAAAATAGTTACAAACAGAGAGGGAGGCAAACCATGAGGAATTCTAAATGCACAGAACAAACTGAGGGTTGATGGGGGGACACGGGAGGGGGAGGAATGGGTGATGGGTATTGAGGAGAGCACTTGTTGGGAGGAGCACTGGGTGTTGTATGTGAGTGATGAATCACAGGAATCTACCCCCAAAGCCAAGAGCACACTGTATACACTGTATGTTAGCTAATTTGACAATAAATTATATTAAAAAACAAACAAAAACCCACAATGATATAGGAATAGTGAAACAGCTGTCAATACACTTCTTCTGCAGGAGTAAAATTAGCCGTAGTTCTTGCAGCAGTCCACACAACCATACAGGAGCTAGTTTCTCTGTCTCCCCACGTATCAGCTCATGTGTAAAAAAATAAGACTCACATTGAGTTAAGAATCATCCTGGTTTTCAAAACTCATGCCCCTCCAAGGCATATACCTCCTGTTAGAGATGTCACTTTTTTGCTCCAGGTATTGAAAAGTTGTTTTTCTCTTTTTTTTCCCTTAATAAGTCTTGCTAGAAGAGTCATTGTTTTACTAAACTTCTGGCTTTGTTTATTTTCTCTATTATGTGTCTGTTTTCTGTTCACTGATTGTTGCTCTTTATCATTGCCTTTCTTCTATTTTTCTTTAGATTTAATTGGCTTTCTTTCTCCTTTTCTGGATGTGGAATTGTAGACTTCACTTTCTTCTCTTAAAACAGGTATGTTTAAAGCTTTACATTTTCCTCCTAAACTATGCTTTAGATGTGTCCCACAAATTTCGAAATTGTTTTTATTATTAAACTTAAAATAGTTTCTACTTTTCACTGTGAGTTCTTCTTTGAACTAGTGGTCATTTGCAATATGTTGCTTAATTTTTAAATGTTTATACTTTTTATTTTTTTTTTAAGTTTAAATTCCAGTTGACTAACATACAGTGTAATATTAGTTTCAGGTGTACAATATGGTGATGCTGCACTTCCATACACCCAGTGCTCAACATAAGTGTGCACCTTAATCGCATCACCTATTTCACCCATCCCTACACCACCTCCCCACTGGTAACCATCATTTTGTTGTCTATAGTTAAGAGTCTGTTTCTTGGGGTTTTTTTTCCTCTCTCTCCCCACCTTTACTCTTTTTTTTGTCTCTTAAATTTCATATATGAGTGACATCACATGGTATTTGTCTTTCTCTGACTTATTTCACTTAGTATAATAGTCTCTCGCTCCATCCATGTCACTGCAAATGGGAAAATGTCATTCTTTTTTACAGTTGAGTAATATTCCACTGTGTATATATACAACAACTTCTTTATCCATTCATCAGTTCCTGAACACTCGGGCTGTTTCCATAATTTGACTCTTGGAAATAATGTTGCTGTAAGCATTGAAGTTCATGCATCCCTTTGAATTAGTATTTTTGTGTGCTTTTATATTTCCTTAAGCAGTCCACTATATTTTTTTTCAAGTTTTTATTTAAATTCTAGTTAGTTAACATAGAGTGTTATATTAGTTGCAGGAGTAGAATTAAAAAGGTGTCTCATTGTCATTGATTTGTAGCTTAATTTCACACATAGACAGGCTGGAAACATATCAACAAAATCAGCTGGTGTATGTTCATATATAATGACTCTCTCTCTACTGGAGTGTGACTAATGTCCTATGCTGTCATCTACTGACAACTGATGGGAATGCAAGCATATTTTTTTATTATTGGAGTAAAATTTGTAAATAACATAAGTTTCAGGTGTACAGCATTAAAATTCAATACCTGTATACACTACAAAGTGATCACCACAAAAAGTCTAGTTACCATCTATTACCATAAATATACCCCCTTTACCCATTTTGCCCACCCTCAACAGTTCCCCTCTGGTAATCATCAAGCAGTTCTCTGTATCTGAGTTTGTTTTTATATTATTTGTCTTTTATTTGGGTTTTTTTAGATTCCATACATTAATGAAATCATGTGGTATTTGTCCTCCATCTGACTTATTTCACTTAGTTTAATACCCAAGGCCCATCCGTTTATACAGAATGAACTTCTTATGCTGCCATTCTGAACCCCTCTCCCTGGAGTGCAAACATTTCTTAAATGATTTCAAGTAATCAACTTTTTAAAAAACTTAAGCCAAGAGACTATGAACAAAACTTTTTTGAGTGACTAAGACTGCTTTCAGACTGAATAAAACCCCTAATATGCTGATGATATATGAAAAAAATTCTTTTACTGAAAAGAGTGAAAACTATTATTTTTGTTATCTGATGTAAACTTACACTTGATCCCTAGGATACAAAGATCTATGGGCACTTTAAAAACTAATTGGCTGGTTCTGCCCTGCAGCCAGGCTGCAGGCCTGTGAGGCTCCTCACTGCCGCAGGTAAGATTTACTTGAGATTTATGTAAGTAGGGGGCTCCTGTTCTGATGTATGTGGAGTGGTTGAGCTGGAGACTTGAGAGCATGGCTCCCAACGAGGCTGTCTGCTGCCCAAGAAGAGTCGTGGTGGGAGCTGGTGTGTGAAATCCAACATGGTGGAGAAGTAGGGGGACTTGAAGTTCCCTCGTCCCTCAAACACAGCAGTCTAGAGGCCAGAGGACTTTGAATTTCAAGAGTCTGGGCTGCAGAGTGACAGAGATGTCTCCAGGGGCCGATGGGGACAACCTGGTAGGCTATATGTGCATGATTGTGAACTCGGAAAGATAAAATGGGTGGTGTAAGCACAGAGGGGAGGGATCCCCCTTCTGCAGAGAGGCAAAGGGAAGAGAAAGAGAGGCTGTGGAAGTGCAGGACTGTGTTTATACAAGAGAAAAACCATGGGCTGGGGGTCAGAAAAAAAACGGAGAAAGATCCAATCTCTAACTGTGGGGCTTTCTCTGGACTGGGGCTGGGTGTCCAGTTTGCACACCTGGGGAGGAGGGGAGCCTGCTCTGGGCTCAGTAACTGGTTCGGAAGTGCAGTTTGCAGTGGGAGAAAGCAACCCCCTCCCTTGAGTGCTGTGGGAAGAAGGTATATAACCATTCAAAGGACAAAGGACCATGCCTGTGCCCACCAGTAAGGGGCCATTTATTGGTAGGGTGGAGTGGCACTTCCCTGGAATCAGGGTGCGTGGAGCAGGATCCTTTAGAACATCTGGGTTTGAATCCCAGGTGAGCTTCAGGGAGGTGCAGGAGACTGTGGAGCCAAAGAACAAAACAAAACCAACCAAACAAACAAACAAAAAACGGGCCTATTTGTGCTTACACAGCACTGGAGGGCTGCCTGAACAGAGTTCAGGACAGAGTTCAGGATTGGGTTTGGGACACCCAATCTGGGGAGGAGAGACTGGGTGTCACCATTTTTCTCCCCATCAACAGAGTGGTGCTTCAGGGAATGGACAGCAGACCCACGGTGGAGGCAGGACCTGCCTACACCAAACCACTCCCTTCAGCACCTGTTAAGTGGATATCTACCTGACGCTGACCAACCAGACAGCCCCTCCTCCAGACCAGCACTGCCACTGGTTCCAAGGCACCAAGTGGTTTTGCATTTTCTAATTTAATTTGTGTATGTATATATATATATATATATTTTTTTTTCTTCCTTTTATCCTTTGTATTTCTTTCCTCCTCCAGTCTGGTTATTCTGGTTGTTGGTTTGTTTAAGCAGACATATTTAATCTATTCTCTTTATACCTATTCTATATCTCCTTCTTTACTTTCCCCCCTCTCTCTCTGGATTAAGCCATATGGTTTCTCTGCCTAGTCAATTTTCTTTTCCTTTCTTTTTCCCTACCCTTGTTATTTCTCTCTTTGTATGGGATGAGGCCTCTTGACCAACACTTCACTCCCTCCCCCATTTTTTTTGGTTTGTTTATGGGGTTTTTTTGTTTTTAACTTTTTTTCCAGGGCTACTTCAATGAACAAATCAAAGCACACCTGGTGGAGGGCCCAAAACATCACTACGAATAGCGAGATAAAACAACCAGAGTTCAAACAAGAGAGAGCACATAACACATTCCAAAAACATCTCCTGAATGGCCAGGTCCTGGACAGTGTATGACCCCTCTTTAATATAGTAGTGCTTGCCCATAACAAGCTTTTAAAACACATAAGGGACAGAAAACCAAAATGATGAAACAGAAGAATTCTCCTCAAAAGAAATTCCAAGAAGAAATGACAGCTAAAGAATTGATCAAAACAGATATAAACAATATAGCTGTTCAAGAATTTAGAATAATAGTCATAAGATTAATCACTGGGCTTGAAAAAAGCATAGAAGACAGCAGAGAATCTTCCTGCAGAGATCAAGAAACCATGAATTAAAAAATGTTGTAAATGAGGTGCAAAATAAACTAGATGTGGTGGCAGCGAGGATTGAAGAGGCAGAGGGGGATAATAAGTGAAATAGAAGATAAAATTATGGAAAAAGATGAAGCTGGGAAAAGAGACAAAAAATTCTAGAGCATGAGGGGAGACTTAGAGAACTAAGTAATTCAATGAAACATAATAATATCTGTATCATAGGAGTCCCAGAAGAAGAAGAAGAGAAAAGGGTGGAAGGTGTACTTGAACAAATCATAGCTGAGAACTTCCCCAATCTGGGGAAAGAAACAGACATTGAAATCCAGGAGGCAGAGAGAACTCTCTTCAGACATAACAAGAATCGATTTTCTGCATGGCATGTCATAGTGAAACTGACAAAATACAAAGGTAAAGAGAGAATTCTGAAAGCAGCTAGAGACAAATGGGCCTTAACCTACATGGGTAGACACATAAGGGTAGTAGCAGACCTATCTTCTGAAACTTGGCAGGCCAGAAGGAAGTGGCAGGAAATATTCAATATGATGAATAGGAAAATATGCAGCCAAGAATCCTTTATCCATCAAGCCTGTCATTCAGAATAGAAGGAGAGATAAAGGTTTTTCCAGACAAACAAAAACTGAAGGAGTTCATCACCACTAAACCAGCCCTATAAGAGATCCTAAGGGGGACTCTGTGAGTGGAATGTTGCAAAGACCACAAAGGGACAGAGACATCACTATAATGTCTCTGAGCATTGAACCTACAGCACAAAACCTACAGATAACACAATGAAACTAAATCCATATCTTTCAATAATAACGCTGAATGTAAATGGACTAAATGTTCCAATCAAAAGACTTAGGGTATCAGAATGGATTAAAAAACAAGACCCATCTATTTGCTGTCTACAAGAGACCCATTTTATTTTATTTTATTTTATTTTATTTTATTTTATTTTATTTTATTTTATTTTATTTTATTTTATTATTTATTTATTTATTTATAACACAATGAATCGCTTTTATTTCGGTATGCCTCCACATCTCAGCATTTAGTGGTCCTGAACAGAAAAGTGGAAAAACGCAGCAATTTGCCAGGAAGTCAAGCCCGCCAATTTCGGGGATCTGCTGTGCACACCGAGTTCTTTTTCAATCCCTGCTGAGGACCGTGAGAAACAGCAGCACCAAAACCAAAGTATGCACCGAATTCAAGGTTCTTTTTGTTCCAGTTGCCACATTCCAAACTAGACCCAAATGGATTGCAAGATGACCACATGAGAACCCTGTGTAAAACTTCTTCAATTTTTAAAAGCAAAAGCAATTACAGGAAAAGAAAATTCATTCAGAGGGATCGTGTGTGCTTACAAGTATCTTCTGTGGCCTTTCTCCAAGTTTAACCACCAAGAACTTTGAGAGCTGGCAGGTGTGAGTACCCCTTGTGACTGTTCTTTTCACTTTATCAAAACCTGAGCTAAAAAACCGCATCAGCTGATGATGACAGCAGAGGGTGGCAGGGCTGAGGACCCAATATTCATTCCCAGGCTGGTGGAGAGTGAGTAAATGTGGTTCCAAAACTAAATGAGGGAAGTCAGAGACTCTTTCCAAACTTACCTGATGGCTTCTGGCCAAAGCAAGGAAGTATTGTGGAAAGTGTTGGGTGGTGATGGTACAAAAAGAGAGTTGAGGAGGAGGAAGGAAAAAGCAGCACCCCTCGATTAAGGTGGGGGAGAAGATATGGGGAGAGCCCTGAATTCCTCACCAAAGGCCAATTTCAGAGGGGAGCAGAGGGGGTTACAATCTATGCTTCGGCCAAGGGTGGTGGTGGAAAGTGAAGAAGGGACAATGGCTTGGGGGGGTGTGGTGGGGGGCATCATTTAAGACTTAAAAAAAGCAGGGGTGCAGCTGGAGCACCCACACACACCCAACAGTAGTCCCACAGGCTGTGACCTGAAACCTTCACACCTACTCTAGCAAGCCACCCCAAGTTGGAGGGCTGTTGCAGGGAGGGAGGGAGGGAGGCAGGCAGGGAGGCAGGGGGAGGAGAAGGGGAGAAGGCAGAGACCCCAGGCCATGTAATCAGCAGCAAGGTGATTGTGTGATGTGAAGAGACCCATTTTAGACCTGAGGACACCTTTACACTGTAAGTTAGGGGATGGAGAATCATCTATAATGCTACTGGAAGTCAAAAGAAAGCTGGAGTAGCCATACTTATATCAGACAAACTAGATTTTAAAGTAAAGACTGTAACGAGATGAAGAAGGACATTATATCATAATTATGGGGTCTATCCATCAAGAACTAAAAACGACAAATGATTATGCATCCAATTTGAAAGCACCCAAATATATAAAACAATTATAAACATAAGCAATCTTATTGATAAGAACACAGTAATTTCAGGTGACTTTAATACTTCCCTTACAACAATGGACAGATCATCTAGGCAGAAATATTAATAAACAATGGCCCTGAATGGACCAGATGTAGTTGACAGATATATGCAGAACTTTTCATCCAAGAGCAGCAAAATACACATTCTTCTAGAGTGCACATGGAACATTCTCCAACATAGATCACATACTGGGTCACAAAACAGCCCTCAATAAATATAAAAGAACTGAGATCATACCATGCACATTTTCAGATCACAATCTTATGAAACTTCAACCACAGGAAAATACTTGGAAAACCTCCAAATGCATGGAGGTTAAAGAAAATCCTACTAAAGAATGAATGGGTCAACCAGGCAATTAAATAAGAAAAAGTATATGGAAAAATATGAAAATGAAAGCATGACAGTCCAAACCCTTTGGAATGCAGCAAAGGCAGTTTTAAGAGGAAAATACATTGCAATCCAGGCCTATCTTAAAAACAAGAAAAATCCCAAATATAAACTCTAATAGCACACCTAAAGGAACTAGAAGCGGAGCAGCAAAGGAGCCCCAAGAACAGCAGAAGAAGAGAAATAATAAGGATTAGAGCAGAAATAAACAATATAGAATCCTCCCCACCAAAAAAACCCAAAAAACAAAACAAAACAAAAAAACAAACAGTAGTACAGATCATTGAAACTAAGAGCTGTTTTTTTAAAAAAAAATCAACAAAATTGATAAACACCTAGCCAGACTTCTCAAAAAGAAAAGAAAGAGGACCCAAATAGTTAAAATCACAAATGAAAATGGATTTATTACAACCAATCCCTCAGAAATACAAGCAATTATCAGGGAATGCTGTGAAAAATTATATGCAAACAAACTGGACAACCTGGAAGAAATGGACAAATTCCTAGACACCCACACACTACCAAAACTCAAACAGGAAGAAGTAGAAAATTTGAACAAACCCATAACTAGTGAAGAAATTGAATCAGTTATCAAAAATCTCCCAACAAATAAGAGTCCTGGGCCAGATGGCTTCCCAGGGAAGTTCTACCTGACATTTATAACAGAGTTAATACCTACCCTTCTCAAGCTTCTCTTCCAAAAAATAGAAACAGAAGGAAAGCTACCGGACTCATTCTATGAATCCAGCATTGCCTTGATTCCCAAACCAGACAGAGACCCCACAAAAAAAAGAGAATTACAGGCCAATATCCCCGATGAACATGGATGCAAAACTTTTCAACAAGATACTAGCAAATCGAATTCAACAGCATCTAAAAAGAATTATTCACCATGATCAAGTGGGATTCATTCCTGGGCTGCAGGGCTGGTTCAATATTTGCAAATCAATCAATGTAATACATCACATTAATGAAAGAAAGGATAAGAACCATATCCTGTCAATAGATGCAAAAAAAAAAAAAAAGCATTTGATAAAATACAGCTTCCTTAATAAAAACCCTCAAGAAAGTCAGGATAGAGGAACATACCTAAACATCATAAAAGCCATTTATGAAAAGCCCACAGCTAATATCATCCTTCATGGGGAAAAACTGAGAGCTTTCCCCTGAGATCAGGAATACTTCAGGGATGTCCACTTTCACCACTATTGTTTAACATAGTGTTGGAAGTCCTAGCATCAGCAATCCGACAACAAAATGAAATAAAAGGCATCCAAATTGGCAAAGAATAAGTCAAACTTTCACTTTTTGCAGACGACATGATACTCTGTATGGAAAACCCAAAGACTCCACCAAAAA
Organism: Panthera tigris; assembly: GCF_018350195.1. Lineage (NCBI taxonomy): Eukaryota > Metazoa > Chordata > Mammalia > Carnivora > Felidae > Panthera > Panthera tigris. The sequence continues at coordinate 93,969,411 of NC_056667.1, read as the reverse complement.
TCTGGTAGAACCGATACATGAATTCAGCAAAGTTGCAGGATACAAAATCAATGTACAGAAATTGGTTGCCTTTCTATATACCAATAATGAAGCAACAGAAAGAGAAATAAAGAAACTGATCCCATTCACAATTGCACCAAGAACCATAAAATACCTACGAATAAAGCTAACCAAAGATGTAAAAGATCTGTATGCTGAAAACTATAGAGAACTTATGAAGGAAATTGAAGAAGACACAAAGAAATGAAAAAACATTCCATGCTCATGGATTGGAAGAATAAATATTGTTAAAATGTCAATACCACCCAAAGCAGTCTACACATTCAATGCAATCCAAATCACAATTGCACTAGCATTCTTCTTAAGGCTGAAAAAACAATTACAAAATTTGTATGGAACCACAAAAGACCCTGAATAGCCAAAGTGATGTTGAAAAAGAAAACCAAAGTGGCAGGTATCATGATCCCAGACTTTAGCCTCTACTACAAAGCTGTAGTCATCAAGACAGTGTGGTATTGGCACAAAAGCAGACACAAAGACCAGAGAATCCAGAATTGGACCCACAAATGTATAGCCAACTAATCTTTAACAAAGCAGGAAAGAATATCCAGTGGAAAAAACACAGCCTCTTTAACAAATGGTGCTGGGAGAACTGGACAGCAACATGCAGAAGAATGAAACTAGACCACTTTCTTACACCATACACAAAAATAAAATGGATGAAAGACCTAAAGGTGAGACAGGAAACCATAAAAACCCTAGGGGAGAAAACAGGCAACAACCTCTTTGACCTCAACCGCAGCAATTTCTTGCTCGACACATCTCCAAAGGCAAGGGAATTAAAAGCAAAAATGAACTATTGAGACCTCATCAAAATAAAAAGCTTCTGCATTGCAAAGTAAACAATCGATAATACTAAAAAGCAACCAACCGAATGGGAAAAGATATTTGTAGGTGACATATCAGATAAAGGGTTAGAATGCAAAATTTTCAACACCTAAAAAACAAATAATCTAGTGAAGAAGTGGGCAGAAGACATGAATAGACACTTTTCCAAAAGAAGACATCCAGATGGCCAATAGACACATGAAAAGATGCTCAGCGTCGCTCCTCATCAGGGAAATACAAATCAAAACCACACTGAGATACCGGTCAGAGTGGCCAAAATGAACCAATCAGGAAACAACAGATGCTGGCGAGGATGTGGAAAAACGGGAACCCTCTTGCACTGCTGGTGGGAATGCAAACTGGTGCAGCCACTCTGGAGAAGTGTGGGGGTTCCTCAAAAAATTAAAAATAGGACTATGCTACGATCTAGCAATAGCACTACTAGGAATTTATCCAAAGGATAGAGAAGTGCTGATTCATAGGGGCACATTAACTCCAATGTTTATGGCAGCACTTTCAGCAATAGCCAAATTATGGAAAGAGCCTAAATGTCCATCAACTGATGAATAGATAAAGAAGATGTGGTTTATATATACAATGGAATACTACTTGGCAATGAGAAAGAATGAAATCCTGCCATTTGCAGCAACGTGGATGGAACTGGAGGGTATTATGCTAAGTGAAGTAAGTCAGTCAGAGAGACAAATATCATGTTTTCACTCATATGTGGAACTTGTGAAACTTAACAGAAGACCATGGGGGAAGGAAGGGGAAAAAATAGTTGCAAACAGGGAGTGAGGCAAACCATATGATTCTCTTAAATACAAAGAACAAACTGAAGGTTGATGGGAGGGGTAGGGGAGAGGGGAAAATGGGTTGTGGGCATTGAGGAGGGGTATTGTTGGGATGAGCTCTGGGTGTTGTATGCAAGCAATGTATCATGGGAATCTACCCACAAAACCTAGAGCACACTGTACACACTGTATGTTAGCCAATAAAGCATATTAAAAATAAATAAAGAAATAAAAAATAAGAAAACAAGAAAGAAATATATAAAAATAAATATAAATAAATAAATAAAAATATAAATAAAAAATAAATAAAAATAAATCAACAAACATTAAAAAAATGAAATAAAAAATAAAAATAAAAAATAATTGGCTGGGGCACCTGGGTGGCTGCTTGAGCATCAACTTCAGTTCACATCAGGATCTCAAGGTTCATGAGTTGGAACCCCTCATTGGATTTGCTGCTGTCAAGTGTGGATCCTGCTTCAGATTCTCTATCTCCCTCTTTCTCTGCCCCTCCCCAGCTCATGCTCTCTCTCTCTCAAAAAAAGAAATAAACCTTTAAAAAAAACTAATTGGGATAATGGGGGCTTCAAACAATCCCAGATCCAGAGCACAACATGTTTTTCAACTTTTGTCTATTTATTAACAAAACTGTTGACATCCAGTGTTATAATCGATGCCCTCTAACCTGTGTACTTTTTAGGACAGTGACTCTCAACAGCTCTGCCTTGAGAAGTGAAACAAAATTATTTATGAACTATACTACACATAGTGTTACAAATGACAGTAAATTGCACACAATCAACTTTTTAAAAATATGAATTAGAGAAGATTAAAAATTATCTAATATTTTATTCATTCATGTAAAAACATTTTTTAAAAAGGGAAGTACAAAGAGTGTGCAACAATGGAAGATATGCCTGGAAAGTTCTGCTTTGGTGATAGTACATATCAGAAAAACACTCAGGACATGGCCAATTTTCAGGTGAGAACGTGAATGAATGGATTTCAATCAGAATAAAATGGTTGATAAGTGTTTGTGACACAAAGTTTTCATTTGAATTAAGAACAAGAGTGCATGCTGAGGATCACAATGGATGGACCATATTATAGAGTTTCTGGTATTTTTCCTCCAGATCTACTTCCTACTCTTCCCCTGGGTCTGACTTAGAGATTGACTATTATAGACTGGATGTTTGTGTCTCCCCAACAATTCGTATGTTGAAATCCTAGCCACTAATATGATGGTACTAAGAAGTGAGACCTTTGGGTGGTGATTATGTTTTGAGAGTGGAGGCCTTGTGAGTGGAATCAGTGTCCTTATAAAGGAGACTGCAAAGTGCTCCCTCACCCCTTCTGCCATGACACAGCATGAAGACAGCCATCTATGAACCAGGAAATGGCTCATACCAGACATCAAATCTGCTGGTGCCTTGATCTTGGATTTCCCAGCCTCCAGAACTGTGAGAAGTCAGTTTCTAGGTTTATATGCCACACAGTCCATGGTATTTTGTAGTGGCAACATGAACAAACTAGACAATGCCCTTATAAAATAGGCTGTAGAGAGCTCTCTTATTCCTTCCACCATGTGAGAATGCAACGTGAAGACAGCCATCTATGAAACAGGAAGCAGCTCTCACCACACATCAAATCTGCTAGTGCCTTGATCTTGGACTTCTCAAACTCCAGACTATGAGAAATAAATTTCTGTTGTTTATAACCCCCCACCCCCCCAAAAAAACTAATTGGCTAAAGAAAAGTCCAACTGGTTGGGACACCTGGGTGGCTCAGTCGGTTAAGCATCAGACTTTAGCTCAGGTCATGATCTCACAGTTTGTGAGTTCGAGCCCCGTGTCAGTCTCTGTGCTGACAGCTTAGAGCATGGAGCCTGCTTCAGATTCTGCGTCCCCCTCCCTCCCTGGCCCTCCCCCATTCACACTCTGTCTCCCTCTCAAGAATAAACATTAAAAAAAAATTTTTTAAATAAAAGTCCATCTGGTTCAGGGATATAAGGAACATTAAGAAGTCTCATTGAATGATAAGTTATATTGATTATACAATATAATAGTTTATCTTTTCCTATTTTAAAAGTGTTAAGGAAAGGTCATGGAAGGTAGAAAATCAGTAAAGAGTCAAATTCTCCCTGCATGAGAATTTTACCTTCAGTTAGTTGTCTAGCTCTGAAAATAAATAAAAGAAGTATGTATCAACTATGTTATTAAGCAACATTTACCAAGGTTAAAATGAACGTTGATTGGTAAATTGAATCTGGACTTGGAGAACTATAAATACCTCATGAGAAGCCATATGCTCTGGATTTCCTTAGTGTGGGACTCATAACTGGACAACTTCCTTGTGAGAATCCTGGAAGATATGGATTTGCATCAAACTTCCAAGGATCATGAGTCTTTTAAACCAGAGAAGCTTCTACATTTCACCCATTAATGTTAATTTCCATTTCCTTGAAACTGAGCTTTTACTTGGAGAATCAGAGAAAATAGCACCAAAGTGACTGTTTAAACTACCGTAGGGACTCCTACAAAACTTACTTCCACAAAAAAGCAACACATGGCAAGCTCTGGTGCCTGTCTCAGAGCCTCTGAATATACTTAAATGTAGCCTATGATAGTTTTGTAAGACCAAATGCTTAGTTGAACCTAAAAAAAAAAAGTTGGGAGGTGAAATTAGTATGATGATAGACTTGGAGATTCCAATAATTGTGTCTTTCAGAAAAAGGACAGATGACCACTAAAAAAATAGTTCTGAAAGCTCTGGACTACAATGCAGTAGTAGCAGGAAACCCTGTGGAGCACAAAAACTGAGGATGGCTGATAGAAAAGAATAGGAAAGATTGTACTTGCGTCATCCTATTCACAAGTCCAAAGCAGCTCAGCACCAAGCAGGATCCCCTTAGAAGAATTCACTTCATGGGGAAAAGGGAAATAGAGGGAGTCCAGAAATCTCCATCATTGCTTGGAACATCTCCAGTCTTGCTACCAAGAACCCCACAGACTTTACCAACACTGAACACAGTTGATGTAGCTGCCCAGGGTTCCTGTTGCTGCATCTCCTCCCTAGGGCCAGAGCTGCTGCCGTGCTGTGCCCCATCCCTTGTGTTCTGAGTCAGGGCTTTGGCCCACCATTACCAGTGCTGCACTGTCACTGCCTTGTGCCCCACCCGCTAGGGTCTAAGTTGTGGACGTTGCTACACTATTGTTACTCTACACTTTGCTCCCTAAGGCCTGAGTGATGATTATGACCTTCCACTATGAGGGCTGCACTGCCTCTGCATCCTGCCCCCTAAGCCCAGGCTATGACTGCACCTTTCATCCCTGGGCCCATGCTCTGCTGCATTCTGCCTCCCTTCCCCTAGGAAGGAGCCCCAGCTACTCAGAGATCATTTCCATGAATAATCTGCACATGCCTCTGCCTCAAACACCCATGCCATCACAACAGCAAGTGTAACTGTATCCCAGGCCTTAGGTAACAGTAGTATGCACGTTCCTGAGCACAAGACCCCAGTTTGACTGCTGCTCTGGGTGCCATTGTTCTAGACCCAATTCCAGGAGGATATTCTGGGCTAGAATCTCCTCCTATGGACAAAAAGAAGAGAACGCCAGCAGCCTTGCCACCAAGTATCACAGCATCCCTAGTTGCCACCGCCACTGAAGACACCCACAGCTTTGGTCACTGAAAACCTTCAGTCTTCACTGACATGACTAAAGGTAATGGAGCTGCATAAATACTATACCACTGTACTTTTCCCAGAATCAGGTATACTGCACTCACCAACAACTGCCTTACAACCACCTGCCAGTGAAAGTATTTCCCCACTGAAGAGGTGATTTCTCCCACAAATGTACAGACATCAACACAAGGCCACTAGAAACTTGAAAAAGTAAAGAAATATGATACCACCAAAGCAACAAAATAATTACCAGTAACTGACCCAAAAGAAATGGAGGTCTACAAGTTACCTGACAAGGAATTCAAAATAATTATTTTCATAAAGGTCAGGGATTTTCAAGTGAACACAAACAGCTCAAAAAACTTATGAAATCAATATATGGATAAAATGAGAAGTTTAGCAAAGAGATAGAAATAATTTTTCAAAGAACAAAAGAAATATACTGGAGCTAAAGAATACAATGAATGCAATGAAAAATGTAATAGAGAGCCTTTGTAATATACTTGATTCAAACAGAAGAATCTGTGAACTTGAAGATGGACCTCTTTAGTATCTAGTCAAAGAAAAAAGAATAAAAAGAAAGAAGAAAGCATATGGGATTGTGAGATACCATCATAAGAACAAATATACTCATTATGGGGATCCTAGGAAACAGAGAGAAAAGGGGGCAGAAGAGTTAACTCACAAACTACCAAAACTGAAACAGGAAGAAATAAAAAATTTGAACAGACCCATAACCAGCAAAGAAATTGAATCAGTAATCAAAACTCTCCCAGCAAACTAGAGTCGTGGGTTAGATGGCTTCTCAAGGGAATTCTACCAGACATTTAAAGAAGAGTTAATATCTATTCTTCTCAAACCTTTCCAATAGAAGGAAAACTTTCAAATTCATTCTATGAGGCCTATGTATCACCCTGATACAAAAACCAGATAAAGACACTACAAAAAAAACCAAGAACTACAATATCTCTGATGAATGTAAGTGCAAAAATCATCAACAAAATACTACCAAACAGAATCCAGCAATACATGTAAAAAGCCATTCACCATTTTCAAGTGGGATTTATTCTTGGGTTGCAAGCATGGTAAAATATTCTCAAATTAATCAGTGTGATACATCACATCAATAAGAGAAAGGATAAAAACCATATGATTGTTTCAATAGACACAGAAAAAGCACTTGATATAGTACAACATCCATTCTTGATAAAAGCCCTCAACAAACTAGGTTTGGAGGGAACACACCTCAACATAATATAGGTCATATATGAGAAACAGCTAATATAAGCCTCAATGGGGAAAAACTAGGAAACTTTCCCCTGCAGTCAAGAAGAAGACAAGGGTGCCCTCTCTCAGCATTACTATTTAACATAATACTGGAAATTTTAGACTCAGGAATCAGACAACAAAAAGAAATAATGGGCATACAAATCAGCAAGAAAGAAGTCAAACTTCTACTGTTTGCAGATGACATGATACTGTATGTAGAAAACCCGAAAGACTACATGAAAAAATTGCTAGAAGTAATACATGAATTAATCAGTCACAGGATATAAAATCAATGTGTAGAACTCTTGCATTTCTATACACCAATAACAAAGCAGCAGAAAAAAATATAAAGGAATCAATCCCATTTACAATTGCACCAAAACCAGTGAGAAACCTAGGGATAAACCTAACTAAAGAGATAAAAAGATCTGTACTCTGAAAACTATAGAACACTTATGAAAGATAATGAAGAGGACACAAAGAAATGGAAAAGCATTCTATGCTCATAGATTGGAAGAACAAACATTGTTCAAATATCTATAGTACCCAAAGAAATCTACACATTTCATGCAATAGCAATTAAAATAACACCAGAATTCTTCACAGAGTTAGATCAAAGAATCCTAAAATTTGTATGGAACCACAAAAGACCCCAAGTAGGCAAAGCAATCCTGAAAAAAAAAATAAAACTGGAGGCATCACAATTCCAAATTTCAAGCTATATTACAAAGCTGTAGTCATCAAAATAGTTTGGTACTGACACAAAAACAGATACATAGATCAATGGAACAGAATAGAAAACCCAGAAATGGACCCACAACTATGTGGTCAACTCATCTTCGATGAAACAGGAAAGAATATGTAATGGAAAAAAGACAGTCTGTTCAACAAATGTTGTGAAAACTGGACTGCAATATGGAGAAGAATGAAACTGGACCACTTTCTTATACCATACACAAAATTAATTCAAAATCAATGAAAGACCTAAAGGTGAGATGGGAAACCAACAAAATCCTGGAGGAGATCGCTAGCAGCAACCTCTTTGACCTCATTCAGGGCAACTTCTTACTAGACATTTCTCTGGAGGCAAGGGAAACAAAAGCAAACATGAACTTTGGGACTTGATCAAGATAAGATCTTCTGCACAGCAAAGGAAACAATCAACAAAACTAAAACATAACCTTAAAAATGGGAGAAGATATTTGCAAATGACATATCAGATAACGGGTTAGTATCCACAATATGTAAAGAACTTATCAAGCTTAACATATAAAAAACAAACAACCTATTAAGAAATGGCAGAAGACATGAAGAGAGGGGTGCCTGGGTGGTGCAGTTGGTTAAGTGTCTGACTCTTGATCTCTGCTCAGGTCATGATCTCATGGTTTGTGAGTTCAAGCCCTGCATTGGGCTCTGTGCTAATGGTACAGAGCCTGACTGGGATTCTGTCTCTCCTTCTCTCTGCCCCTTGCCCGCTTGTGTTTTCTCTCTCTCTTTCTCTCAAATAAATAAGCAAAAAACTTTATATATATAAAAAGACATGAATAGACACTTTTCCAAAGAAGATGGTTAACAGATGTATGGAAAGATGCTTGACATCATTCATCATTAGGGAAATACAAATCAAAACCACGATGAGATACCACCTCACACCTATCAGAATGGTTAAAATTAACAACACAAGAAACGGGGGAGAAAGGGGAGTCCTCTTGCACTGCTGCTGCCAGTGCAAACTAGTGCAGCCACTCTGGAAAACAATATGGAGGGTTCTCAAAAAACTAAAAATAGAACTACTCTACAATCCAGCAATTGCAGTATTAGATATTCAACCAAAGGATACAAAAATACGTATTTGAAGGGACACATGCATCCCAATGTTTATAGCAGCATTATCAACAATAACCAAACTCTGGAGAGAGCCTGAATGTCCATAAACTGATGAATGAATAAAGAAGATGTGGTGTGGTGTGTGTGTGTGTGTGTGTGTGTGTGTGTGTGTGTGTGGTGGAGTATTACTCAGTCATCAAAAAGAATGAAATCTTGCCATTTTCAATGATATGGATGGAGCTAGAATATATCATGCTAAGTGAAACAAGTCAGTCATAAAGACAAATATCATATGATTTCACTCATATGTGGAATTTAAGAAACAAACAAACATATGGGAGTGTGGGGGAAAGAGAAGAAAGGGACACAAGACACAAGACACAAGAGACTCAATGATAGAGAAAAACTGAAAGTTGATGGAGGGAGGTGAGTAGGATGGACTAGATTGGTTATGGGTATTAATGAGGGCACTTGTGGTGAGCACTGGGTGTTGTGTGTAAGTGATGAATCACTGAATTCTATTTCTGAAATCAATGCTGCACTGTGTATTAACTAACTAAAAGTTAAAAAAAAATAATGGCTTAAAACTTCCCAAATCTGGGAAGATATATTGACATTCAAGTACATGAATTTCAAAGATCCTCAGACATACTCAAGATACATCATAATCAATGATAAAGTGAGAATTTGGAAAGGAACAAGAGAAAAAAGTCATCACTTACAAGAGAACCCCCATAAGGCTATCAACAGATTTTGCAGCAGAAATCTTGCAGGCCAGGAAACATTGGGATGATATATTCAAAGTGTTGGGGGAAAAAGCCATCCAAGAATACTTCAGCTAACAAAGTTGTCCCTCAGAAATAAAAAAGAGATAGAGTTTCTTAGCAAAATGAAAGCTAAGGAAGTTTATTACCACCAAGAAAACTTGCCCAAAATTAGTAGAAGGAAAGAGATAAAGGTTAGAATAGAAATAAAGAAAATAGAATACAAAGAAAATAGAAGAGATCAACAAAATCCAGTTGGTTTTTTGAAAAGATAACAAAACTGACAATCCTTTAGCTCTGCTAACGGAAAAAGAGAAATGACTCAAATAAAATTATAAAAAAAAAAAAGACACAACTGATATGATAGCAATCCAAAGGATCTTAAGGGATACTGTGAACAAGTATATGCCAACAAATTAGATAACCTAGAAGAAATAAATTCCTAAAAATATACAACTTACCAAGGTTGAATAATGAGAATATAGAAAATCTGAACAGACCAATAAGAAGTTAAGTATTTTAAATCAGTAATCAAAAATCTCCCAATAAGGAAAAAATACAGGACCAGATGCCCTCAGTGGTGAATTCTATAAAATATTTAAGAAAGAATTAATGCCAACACTTCTCAAACTTTTCCAAAACTTTGAAGAGGATGGAACACTTCTAAATTCATTTTATGAGGCAAACATTACCTGATACCAAAGCTAGATAATGACAGAAGAAAATAAATTTACAGGCCAGTATTTTTGGTGAACTTTGATATAAAAATCCTTAACATATTTGGGTTCTTTCCATAGTTTCGCTATTGTTAGTAATGCTACTATAAACATCAGGGTACATGTACCCCTTTCAATCTGTCAGATTTTTGTGTCCTTCAGGTAAATACCTAGTAGTACAATTTCTGGATCATAGGGTAGTTTATTTTTAACTATTTAAGGGAATTCCACACCATGTGGATGCAGCCAGAGTGTATTATTCTAAGCAAAATAAGTCAGGCAGAGAAAGAAAAATACCATATAGTTTCACTCATACATGGAATTTAAGAAACAAAACAGATGAACATATAGGAAAGGGGGAGAGGGGGTAAAAGGACAGATGGAAACAAACTACAGGAGACTCTTTATGATAGAGAACAAACTCAGGGTTGATGAAAGGAGGTGGGTGGAAGATGGGTTAAATGCGTGATGGGTATTAAGGAGGGCACTTGTTCAGTTGCATACTGAGTATTATATGTAAGTGATGAATCACTAAATTCTGAAAACAATATTATAATATATGTTAACTAGCTAGAATTTAAATAAAATTTTGAAAAATATCCTTAACACAATACTAGCAAACCAAAGTCAAATGTACATGAAAGGGATCCTACGTTATAATAAAGTGGGATTTCTCCCTGGAATGCAAGGATGATTCAATAGAAGCAAATCAATAAAAGTGATATACTACACTAACAGAATGAAGTATAAAAATATATGATCATTTCAGTAGATACAGAAAAATCATTTTATGAAATTTAACATATACTTTCATGATAAATGTTTTCAATGGATTATGGATAGAAGGAATGTACCTCAGCATGATAAAGGCCATATAAGAAAAACCCACAGTGAATATAAATCTCAACTGTAAAGCTAATAACTTCTCCTCTAAGATTAGGAACAAGGCAAGGATTCCCATTCTCACCACTTATTTTCAACATAGTACTGGAAGTTCTAGCCAGAATAATTAGTCAAGAAAAGGAAATAAAAGCCATCCAAGTCAGACAACAAGAAGCAAACCTGTTTCTATTTGCAAATGACATGACCTTATATATGGCAAATCCTAAAGACCCCACCCAAAAGACTATTAGAACTAATCAACAAATTTAGTAAGGTTACAGGATACAAAGTCAACATATAAAATCAGTTATATTTCTATACACTAACAATGAACTAACTGAAAGGCAAATTAAGAAAGCAATGCCATTACAGTAGCATCAAAAACAACAAAATACTTAAGAATAAATTCAGTCAAGGAGGTGAAAGATCTCTACACTGAAAACTGCAGAACATTGTTGAAAGAAATTGAAGACCATATTAATCCCCGTTAGTGTTCCAGATATCCTTGATTCTGACCAAGGGATTCCTTTTACTTTCCATGATCTCCAGACCTGGGCATTAGAACAGGGTATTAAAACATCTTATTGGACTTTTATTTGTTACTAAAATTGCCATCTGGGAAATGAACCTCTTGCAGGCTTTACTCCTCCAAGCCCCCATTGTCCTCAACTCTGCACTCAGGGGGATCCATACCCCTCACACTAATTTTATACAAGTTGCGCCTGCTTGTTGTCAAAGCCAATCTGGCTTATTTCATTGTCTGGGACACTTATGTCCTAATAAGTCCTGTCAAAGTTTCCTCATTTAAATGTAAGGAATTTTAGTTTTCTTCTAACCCCTTTGGCTTCAAAGCCCAATCAGGGATAGATTTTTAAATATGATCCTTTAACCACTGAAAGTCCATTAGGATGCCCTAGATATTTAATTCAGACACAGGAGTACCTAACCAGATAATGCCAAAGACTGAGACCTTGCTGCTGGTACTTAGGATATAAAGGATGGCTCCTTAACTCCCATTCCACTGACTCTTCATAAAAAGTGGAAATTATAGACCAAGAGTTGATCCATGGAGTTAGCTTCACCTCAGACAACTGCCTCTGCTCTGTATTTGGATTCTGTTTTGGACACTTCCCCTTTAAACAGCTCCCACACTCAGTACCCATGCTCCTGCTACACACAGCTAGTCCCAGTGAACTGCAACATTGTATTGCTCCCTATGAATATGAACTCTTCAAGTCCCTATTTTCCGAGATTGCTAATTGTTTAACCCTGGATCCTGCTTTGCTGAAACCTGCCTGTGAAACTGAGTTCAAATCCCATGATTGTAGAGCAGCTCGAGAATGCATTAAGGCTCTAGATTACAAAGTATTGTAAATTAAATACCACCCTGTAGGGAATATTTCCTAGTACACTTCTCTGCTGTGCCTAACCACTCATCCCCCAGATTTGCCACTCCTATGTGTCCTTCTAAAGATTTCGCATGATTTCTGTCCTTCCAACACTGACCATGGCAGGAATATCACACAGCCCAGCACTCATAGGGCTGGCACACAAGAGCATACATTCACACATACCACTCCCATGAACACCTGTACTTTCTGTGTCCTCTCTCTTATATCACAACAACCATCAAACTTCCCTGGTGACAGACCAGGACCTCTGACTCATACGAATGGGCCACTGAAGTTTCAGCTATGACTCTAGCTCTTTGAAACTGTTGGGCCTCCCAACAAGTCCCACTAGATATGGGGCCCCACCTCAAAATCCTCCCTGACAACTCCATGCTAGACCAAGTTCATTGTGGCTTCAGAGGAAAGCCCCATTTGCTTAAATATACCACTTACCTTCATTCTTAACTGTACTCACATGGGACAGCTACAGATTATACTCAAGTCATTCTCACAGGCTTAGAGCTTACACGCAGGAATCAACTGCACTTGGCCAATTCCCCATGCTGAGGATTTTACTCTCTTATCCTCATGGTATATGACAGTCTAAATAATGGTACATTCAAGTTCTACTGTAGCTCAAACTCACAGGCACAGCAACTTATGTATTTTTTTCTTTGCCAACTCCTTGTTTTTCCTAATGAAACCATATCCCAGAGTGAAGTGGTTACATGGGGGATTCCCATCGTTCTTTATCCACTATCTCCCTATTCTGTCAACCCAAGGACACCAGGCAAAATGCACAATATTTATTCCTGTCTTAATAGGACTTACCATAGCTACAGGAATTGCGAGAGTTGGAGATTGTCAAATGCAATCAAATCATAACTGTCAAACAGAAACTTTCAGTGGACCTTCCAGGTCATATGCAAAGGCTGACCAAAACATTGTCCTTTATACAACTCGTCCGTGAGTCTCTAGACCAAATGGTAATGGATGACAGACTGGCTATTGTCTATTTACTAGCCAGGGAAGGAGGAGTTTGTGCCATCCAGGATACCTCCTTCTGCATGCACATGAATAACTCTGGACAAGTATAGGCCAAGCTATGAGGAATGGCCAAGAGGTAAAAGTCTTTTATAATGTAAAGGCTTTTATATTATAAAATATAATATAATATAATATAACTATATTATTATATAATTATAATTACAATATATAATTATATAATATTATATATGTGTGTGTGTATACACACACATATATATAATACAGATACATAATATAATACAGATATATAATACAGATTTCCTTAATCCAGAGGTGCCTGGCTTTTCCTGCAAAATTGGGTGCCCCATGGTGAAGGAAGTATAAAACCTTCATAATATGCCTAGTAAGGGTCTTTCTAGTTGTCACCTTTATCAAAATCTGCCTTCAGAGGCTAAGTCAAGTGTTCCGTTCACTTTTAACATCACCAAAGCCCAGACGGCAAGCATTAGCCATCCCAATTAGTGTTGCTAATGATATTGAGGCGGCACAGAGTCAATTGGATTGCAAATTTTAACCTTTATATTTTCCTACTGCCACAACATCCCAACAAACAGGCTGCGAGCCTCTTGCCCAGGAGGCACAGAGGAGAAGGTCAGGTAAAGACAGAAGCAAAGATTGAAGTTGTGCTAACACAAGCCAAGAAATTTCTTTTTTTTTCCCAATGTTTATTTATTTTGACAGAGAGAGAGAGCATGTGTGCACAAGTTGGGGAGGGGCAGAGAGAGAGGGAGAGAGAGAATCCCAAGCAGGCTCCATGCTGTCAGCACAGAGTCTGACACGGCTTAGTCTTGTGAACCATGAAATTGTGACCTGAGCCAAAATCAAGAGTCGGATACTTAACCAACTGAGACATCCAGGCCCCCCAAGCTAAGGAATTTCTGAAGCCCCTAAAAGCTAGAAGAGGCAGAGAAATATTCTCCCCTACAGTCTTTGGAAGGAATGGGTCTGAAAATCAGGAAAGAGCTTAATTTAGGACTTTTAGCTCCCAGAACTGTGAGGGAATAATTTTTCTTGTTTTAAGAGACCAAGTTTATGACAATTTACATATATATATCTATATCTATATCTATATATATATGTGTGTGTGTGTAGATAGATATAGATATAGATATAGATATATAGATATTTAGATATATATAATATTTATTTATTTTTGAAAGAGAAAGAGAGAGATCCAGGCAGGGACGGGCAGAGAGTGGGAGAGAGAATCCCAAGTTCACTGTGTGCTATCAGCACAGAGCCCACTGCCAGGCTTGAATTCATGAACCTTGAGATTATGACCTGAGCCAAAATCAAAAGTTGAATGTAACCAGCTGAGCCACCCAAGTGCCCCATTTCTTATAGCAATTTCTTATAGCAGCCACAGGAAATAGATACAGTTACTAAGAGAGTTGGGCTAATATTACCACTATGATTGTCGATTTTGGGGGTATTTTCTTTATAGTTGTCAGTCTGTGCTTTATACAATTCAAACTTATAGATTTTATTTGTATGTGTGGAATTATATGGGGATAGCTGTATGCAGAACTCATTGAATCTACACCCCACATAAACTGTCCTTCAAGTGACATGTTGTTTCAGTAAGACATGTTGTGGTAAGATATGACATTCCCCTATGCTTCTACACATATGTTTAGAAACATTTATATCTTAATGAGAGAAGATGTTAGCTGAAGGATGCAAAAAAAATAGATTTATGATATAAAGGTAGAATTATAGAAGATTAACCTTTATTTATGAGTAAATAAATATGACTCATCTCTAGGTATTCTATTCTGCCTTAAAAACCTATCTTTTATATTAATATAGCTATAACATCTTGCATTTCCTTAATTTTTTGTGACCTATGTTTTCCCATTTTTTAATTAAAAAAATTTATTCATTAATTTATTAAAAATAATAAACCTATTGCATGTTAACACATATAACATTATTTTTTATGAACATTAGGCATACACCCCCCCCAAAAAAAACCATAACAAGAAAGGGACCATCATTAGGGAAACATACAATTCTTTTTTCTTTCTATATCCCTGTATTTGAAGTGAATATCTTTGAAGCAGGAGCTATTTGAGTTTTCTCCTATTCATAAACTTTTTATCTTTTAATAAGAAAATTGAGTCCACTTACATTTAATGAATTAATTTTATATATCCTAGTTTGTATCTTCCATCGTACTATTTTTTTAAAATTTGGAAAACAAGCTTATTGTTCTTTCCTATCTTTCTTTTGCATCTTAGAAGGAGAGAAGAGAATGAGGCAGAAAAATTAGTTCAAGGAACAATGACTGGGTTGGATCATATCTGGGTCATAAGACAAGTCTCAAAGCATTACCATGAATCACATAAAGATCTTCTTCCATTCCAAAGGTTGCTTTTTGGTTTTGTTGATTTTTTCCTTCACTGTGCTGAAGCTTTTTATCTTGATGAAGTCTCAATAGTTTATTTTTGCTTTTGTTTCCCTTGCCTCAGGAGACATATCTAGTAAGAAGTGGCTACAGTTGATGTCAAAGAGATTACTGCCTGTGCTCTCCTCTAGGATTTTGATGGTTTCCTGTCTCACATTTAGGTCTTTCATCCATGTTGAATTTATTTTTGTGTACGGTGTTAGAAAGTGGTCTAATTTCATTCTTTTGCATGTTGCTGTCTAGTGTTCCCAACACCATTTGTTGAACAGACTGTCTTTTTTTCCCATTACATATTCTTCCCTGCTTTGTAAAGGATTAGTTGACCATATAGTTGTGGGTTCATTTCTGAGGTTTCTATTCTGTTCCATTGATTTATGTGTTTGTTTTTGTGCCAGTACCAAACAGTCTTGATAACTACAGCTTTGCAATATAACTCGAGGTCCAGAATTGTGATGCCTCCAGCTTTGCTTTGCTTTTTCAAGATTACTTTGGCTATTTAGCATCTTTTGTGATTTCATACAAATTTTAACATTGTTTGTTCTAGCTCTGTGAAAAATGATGATGGTATTTTTATAGGGATTGCATTAAATTTGTAGATTGCTTTGGGTAGTATAGACATTTTAACAGTATTTGTTCTTCCAATCCATGAGCATGGAATATTTTTCCATTTCTTTGTGTCCACTTCAATTTTTTTCATAAGTACTTTACAGTTTTCAGACTGCAGATCTTTTACCTCTTTGCCTAAGTTTATTCCTAGATATCTTATTGTTTTGGTGCAATTGTAAATGGGGTCAATTCCTCAACTTCTCCTTCTGTTACTTCATTATTGGTGTATAGAAATGCAACAGGTTTCTACACATTGATTTTGTATCCTGCAACTTTACTGAATTTGTGTATCAGTTCTAGCAAGTTTTTGCTGGAGTCTTTTGGCCTTTCTGTATAGAGTATCATTTTGCAATGGGAGAAGATTTTTGCATATTACATATCTGATAAAGGGTTAGTATCCAAAATCTATAAAGAACTTTTCAAACTCAACACTCCAAAAAACAAATAATCCATTTAAAAATGGGCAGAAGACATGAATAGACACTTTTCCAAAGATGACATCCAGATGGGCAACAGACACATGGAAACATACTCAATATCACTTATCATTAGGGAAATACAAATCCAAACTACAATGAGATATCATCTTACACCTGTCAGAATGGCTAAAATTAACAACACAAGATGTGGGGGATAAGTTTAGGAATCTCCTGGGCTTACACCAATGGGTTAACCAAGGCATAAAGAAATACAAAGTCATAAAATGCTCACACCCAAGTTTGGGTAAACCAGATTGGCACTCCAAGGATAGCGGGGTGCAAAGAAACCCCAAGAATAGGGAGGCACAAAGATGCCAGGAATAGGGAGGTGCGAAGGCACCCCAAAATAGGGAGGGGTACAGAGCCCCCAAAATAGAGAGAGGCAAAGGCCTGAAATAGAAACAGCGCAAAGGTGCCCAATACATGGGAATAGCAAGATTAGATATTCAGGGTGAAAGCACCCCAAATTTAGTACTATAGCAGAAAGCTGCTTTCATAGGAAAATAGGCCAGGTTGGGTAAATTGGTGAATTGGACTATGGACCGCTGTGCTGCAGGCTAAGCAGCCCAGAGCAGAGACGGTTAACAAAAGAAAAGGTATCTTGTTAACCCTGAGGTTTTTTCCCCTATCTGTCTCATCCCCTAGGCTAGCAAAGATAAACAGGCACAGCACCTCCTGTCTGCTGTTACCAACCATTTACCCATTTGCCCAGTGCCCGGATTTTGTTTTATATTGACCCAAACCCCAAACACTGTATATCTTCAAAACTCCCCTTTTCCCTCACATCCACAAGTTAATGTTCACAGCTTCTTTGTCTCTTTGTACACGCCCATCATGTTTGTAAGCCTTGTGATCTGAATAAAAACGGTGCAAGGACCCTTATTCGGGGCTCTTGTCTTTTTCCCAGACATTAGCCATCTCTCGCTTTAATCCTCTGTCCATTCTTTTGCTGGCCAAAAGAGAACTTTAGAGTTAGAGTCTATGACAATAAGAAACAACAGGTGTTGGTGAGGATGCAGAGAAAGGGGGGCACTCTTACACTGTTGGTGGGAATGACAACTGGTGTAGCCACTCTGGAAATAATATGGAGGTTCCCCAAAAGTTAAAAATAGAATTACTCTATGACCCAGCAATTACACTGCTAGGTATTTATCGAAAGGATACAAAAATACTGATTTGAAGAGATACATGCACCTCAATGTTTATAGCAGCATTATCAACAATAGCTAAATTATGAAAAGGGCCCAAATGTACATTGACTGATGAATAGATAAAGAAGATGTGGTATACAAACACGAACACACACACACACACACACACACACACAGAAGCATATTACTCAGTCATAACACAGAATGAAATCTTGCCATTTGCAATGACATGGATGGAGTTAGAAATCATTATGCTAAGTGAAATAAGTTAGTCAGAGAAAGACAAATACCACATGATATCATTCATATGTATAATTTAAGAAACAAAACATGTGAACATGGGGGGTGGGGAAAGAGAGGCAAACCAGAAAACAGACTTCTAACTATAGAGAACAAACTAAAGGTTACTGGAGGGAAGGTGGGTGGGGGTGGATCAAATGGGTGATGAGTATTAAGGAGGGCACTTTTATGATGAGCAGTAGGTGTTGTATGTAAGTAATAAATCACTAAATTCTAGACCTGAAACTAATATTACACTGTATGTTAACTAACTGGAAATTATGTAAAAACTTAAAAAAAAAACTAAATAATGAAGAGAAGGCTCTCTAACCACAACAGAATTAAAATAGAAATGAATAACAATATTATATTCAGAAGATTCTTTAGTATTGGGAATGAAGCCACTTAATTCTAGAGTCAAACTAGAAACAATAAGGGAAATTAGAAAATATTTATAACTGAACAATAATGAAAATGTAACACATTAAAATTTGTAGCATACAACTAATGTATTCCTAAGAGGAAAACATATAACCTTACATCCTGTATTAGAAGGAAGAAAAATTCAAAAGCAATGATCTAAACCTCCAGTGAAATAAACTAGAAAAGGAAGAACATATTAAATCCAAAGAATTACAAGGAAACTATAAAGGTAGGAGTGAGCAACAATGAAGTGAAAAACAAACAGTAACAATGAACAAACCCAAAGCTGTTTCCTTGAAAAAATTAATAAATTAGTAAAAACCCTAACCAGGCTAATTTAAAAATATTACAGTAGCATGAATGTCACTACATGTCTTACAGATATTAAAGGAGAAATTTATGCCAATATATTTTAAAGCTAACTAGAAATGGCTAATTACTTTGAAAACTCAGCTTACCAAAACTAACACAAGAAATAGAAAATGTAAATACACATCCTTTTTTTAAGTTTATTTATTTTTTCTGAGAGAGAGCACATGCAAGTGGGGGAGGGGCAGAGAGAGAGAGTCCCAGGCAGGCCCTGCACTTTAAGCACAGTGCCCAGTGCAGGGCTTGAACTCACAAACTGTGATATCATGACGTGAGCTGAAACCAACAGTTGGATGCTTAACTGACTGAGCTACCCAAGCGCCCCCAAATACACTTATTCTATTA
This sequence comes from Panthera tigris, assembly GCF_018350195.1. NCBI lineage: Eukaryota > Metazoa > Chordata > Mammalia > Carnivora > Felidae > Panthera > Panthera tigris. Next base: position 93,950,089 of record NC_056667.1, on the reverse strand, counting down.
AAATTTGAATTTATAAGTTAAAACTTTCCCAGAAATAAATCTCCAAGTTCAGAGGGTTTCCCTGGTGAATTTTAACAAATTTTAAGGGATAAACTATAATGATATTATACAAAATTTCAAAAAATAGCAAAAGTATCCATTTAAATTTGGTTTATGAGATTAAAATAATCCTGATAACAAATCTGACAAAGAAATTATAAGAAACATATATAGGCTGCCAATCATGAGCATAGAAATTTGTTTAATATTAGTTCATCTATTTCAGCAATATACAAATAAGAGTAATCCTTGACAATCAATGGTGGTTTATCCCAGGAATTCAAGGTTGGTTCAACATTCAAAAATTATATAATAATAAAATTATATAAGTTTTTACCCAGATTAAGTGAAAGTATTGAGCAAAATTTCAACATACATTTATTACTTAAAAAAAAATCTAACACACTATAAATAAATGGAATTTCTTCAATATGATAAAAGACGTCTACTAAAAACCTAAAATTAACATTAATTAATCTTCAACAAAGCAGGAAAGAATATCCAACAGAGAAAGTCTGTTCTACAAATTATGTTGGGGAAACTGGACAGAAACATGCAAAAGAATGAAACTGGACCACTTTCTTACATCATATACAAAAATAATTCAAAATGGATGAAAGACCTAAATGTAAGACAGGAAACCTGGAGGAGAACACAGGCAGCAATCTCTTTGAACTTGGCCACAGCAACTTCTTAGTAGACATGTCTCCAGAGGCAAGGGAAACAAAAGCAAAGATGAACTATTGGGACCTCATCAAGATAAAAAGCTTCTGCACAGGAAGCTTCTGCACAAGATAAAAAGCAAAGCAACAATCAACAAAACTAAAAGGCAACTGACAGAATGAGAGAAGAAATTTTGCAAATGACATATTAGATAAAGAGTCAGTATTCAAAATCTGTAAAGAACTTATCAAACTCAACACCCAAAAAACAAACAATTCAGTTAAGAAATGGGCAGAAGACAGGAATAGACACTTTTCCAAAGAAGACATCAGATGGCTAACAGACACATGAAAAGATGTTCAACATCACTCATCATCAGAGAAGTACAAATCAAAACCACAATGAGATACCACCTCACATTTGTCAGAATAGCTAAGATTAACAATTCAGAAAACAACAGATTTCAGCGAAGATATGGAGAAAGGGGAACACTTTTGCACTGTTGGTTTGAATGTAAATTGGTGCAGCCAGTCTGGAAAACAATATGGAAGTTCCTCCAAAAATGAAAAATAGAACTACCCTATGACCCAGTAAGTGCACTACTAGGTATTTATCTACAGGATACAAAAATGTTGATTCAAAGGGGGACATGAACTCCAATGTTTAAAGCAGTGCTATCAACAATAGCCAAGTTATGGAAAGAGCCCAAATGTCCACCAATTGATGAATGGATAAAGAAGATGTGGTATATGTATACAATGGAATATTACTCAGTGATCAAAAAAATAAACAAACCCTTGCCATTTAGAACAATGTGGATGGAACTACAGTGTATTATTCTAAGTGAAATAAGTCAGTCACAGAAAGATAACATGATTTCATTCATATGTGGAATTTGAAAAACACAACAAATGAACATAGGGGAAGAGAAGGAAAAATAAAATAAAAATAGGGAGGTAAATCATAAGAGACATTTAAATACAGAGAACAAACTGAGAATTGCTGGAGAGGAGTTGGGTGGGGGTATGAGGTAAATGGGCATTGAGGAGGGCACTTTTTTGGATGAGCACTGGGTGTTTTATGCAAGTAATGAATCACTAAATTTTACTCCTGAAACCAATAGTACATTATATTACGTTAACTAACTTGAATAAAAAAAAAAACCCACCATACTTCATGGTGAAATATTATACATTTTTACCTGAAATGGAGAATAAGACAGACATATCTGCTCTTATCAGTTTAACATTTTACTAGCAGTTCTAGCCAATTAAATATGGCAAGTAAATAAAAAGAAAGTGGATAACAGATTGGAAAGGAAGATGCAAAACCATCTTTATTCAAAAACAATGTGATTATTTACATAGACCATTCTAAGGAAAATATAAAAATGCTACTAGAAACAATATGTGACCTGAGAAGGGTTTTGGGATATGAAGTTAATATTTTAAAAAAATCAATCGTGTTTTTGTTTACTGGTGTACTAGTCTGCTAGAGCTTCTATAACAAAATACCTCAGACTGAGTGGCCATTGTAACTTCAATACCCCATTTTCAATAATAAATAAAACAACTAGATGGAAGATTGGCAAGGAAATAGAAGACTTGAAAAACACTATAAATCAAGTAGACTTAACAGAAATCTATGGAACACTCACCCAATTATTTTCAAGTCCACATGGAACATTCTCCAGATAGACCATGTACTAAACCATAAAACAAACACCAATAAATTTGAAAGAATAAAAATAATGCAAGTATACACTTCAACACAATGGAGTATAAGTTGAAATCAGTAATGAGAAAAAAATTGGGAAACTGACTCATTTGTGGAAATTAAACAACATACTTGTATATAATGAATGGGTCAAAGAAGAATGAAAAGAGACATGAGAACATACTTTGAGATGAATGAAAATGAAGATACATGTTATCAAAACTTGAGTTGCATGCAAAGTGGTGCTTAAATGCAAATATATGGCTGTAAATGTCTATTTAAAAAAGAAGAAATATCTCAAGTCAATAACCTAATTTTCCACCTTAAGTCACTTGATAAAGAGGAACAAACTAAACATAAATACAGCACAAAGAAGAAAATAAGTTTAGGGAAAATTAGTAAAGTAATGAATCAAGATTTTTTTAGAGATTAACAAAATTAACAAGTCTCTACTTAGATTGACCAAGATAAAATGAGAGAAACCAAAATTATTAGACTTGGAAATGAAAGAGGGACATTACCTACCAACATTACAAAACAAATAGAATTGTAAAGGAATAATATCAAGAAAACATTAACACATTAGGTAACTTAGATAAAATGGATACATTTAAAATAACACAGCTACAAAAACCAGGACAAGGAGAAATAGACCATTGAATAAACCTATAACAAATGAGAGATTAAATTAATAATAATTACTACTACAAACAATAAATACTAGCAAAGAAAACACAGGCCCAGATGGCTTCACCACTGAATTCTTTGAAACATTTAAATAATTTCTAGAATTCCTCACAAACTTTTCCAAAATACAGAAGAAGGACAAATAGTTTAAATTTATATAATAAGCCCAGTATTAACTACCATAATATCAAAATCAGACACAGACATCACACACACAAAAAAAAACTACAGACAAGTATCTCTTAAATATATAAAAGCAAAAATCCACAGCCAAAAAAAAGCAAACCAAATCCAATAGCATATAAAATGAATTACACAAAATACCATATGGGATTTATCCCACTATGTAAGTTTGTTTAATATTTGAAAATAAATTAATGTAAGACCTCAACCAATAGGATAAAAAAAGATAATATGATTATCTGAATGGATGCAAAAATGCATTGGAAAAAATACACACCTCTTCATGATAAAAAATAGTCAACAAACTAGAGATAGAAGGGAACTCCCATAACCTGATAAAGGGCATATACCAAGAAACCAAACCAAACAAACAAACAAAGCTAACATCATAGCCAATGGTGAAATTGGATGACATCTCCCTACGATCAGGTTGAAGACAAGGATGTTTGTTCTTGCCCCTTCTAATCAACATTTTTCTGGAGTTACTATCCAAGAAATTGGACAAGAAAAAGAAATAAGAGTCTTCCAGATGGGAAAGGATGAAATACAACTATCTCTATTCATAAAAAACATCATTTATACATAGAGAATTGTAAATAATTCACTAAAAACTATTAGAGCTAATGAATGAATTCAGCAAGGTGGATGAATATACAAGATCAATATACAAAATCAATTCCATTTCTATTCACTTGCAATGATCAATCCAGAAATACCTGTGGGAAACAGTTCAGGGCTGACACAGGCTGCCTAACTTGTTCACACCATGTCTCACACCCCTGCACTCTGGCGGACTGCCCATCACAGTCAAGCATGCCTCAGTTCCAGGTCAATGGGCCCCTTCCCCAAAAGATCAGCACAAACCCTTGCTCACACTGTGTCTCCTGACCATAGAGTTCTGCAGGCTTCAGTTCTAGTGGAAGTGGTATCAGGTCTCACTTAACAAGCAGACCAGAGCACACATAATTAAAACTCTCCACGTGCTAGTCAAAGACCAAACACTGCCCACTACAGGTAAGGAGAACCTCTGCAGAAGACTGGCCTGAGGATAGAGCAGCCAAAACACAACAGCAGAGCACACACAGCACCAACAGAGACAACTGCTGAAGAGCCAGGCCCTGAACACTATATGACCTCTTCTTCATAAAGCCATTACTCCCAGAGGCAGGAAACATAGACGCTTTTCTAACACAGAGAAAAAGGCAGAGACTTACAAAGAATGCCTAGATGGAGGAATTAATTCCAAATGAAAGAATAAGATAAGGTCACTACCAGAGATCTAAGTAAAGTAAGTAACACGCCTGATGGAGAGTTTAAAGCAACAATCATACGGATACTTGCTAGGCTTGAGAAAAGAATGAAGACATCAGGAAGACCCTCACCACAGAGATAAAGAGTTTTTTAAAAAGTATCAGTCAGAAATAAAAAATACAATAACAGAGATTGGAAATAGGCTTGATGCACTTAATAGTCAGCTAGAAGAAGCAGAGAAATGAATAGGTGATATAGAAGACAAATAATAGAAAATATAGAAGCTGAAATAAAGAAAGAAGAATTATGGAACATGAGGATACATGTTGGGAACTCAATGACTCCATCAAACATAACATTCATATAATAGGAGTCTCAAGAAGAAGAGAGTGAAAGGGGCAGAAAACTTATTTGAGGAAATAATAGCTGAAAAACTTCCATAATCTGGCAAAAGAAACAAACATCCAAATCCAGGAAGCACAGAGAACTCCAATCAAAATCAATGAAAGCAGGGGTGCCTCCATGACTTATTAGGTAGAGCATCATACCCCTGATCTCAAGGTCATGAGTTCAGACATCACATTGGGTGTGGAGTCTACCTAAAAGAAAATCAACAAAAGCAGGCCAATGCCAAGACATATTGTAATTAATTTTGCAAAATATAGTGATAAAGAAAAAACCTTAAAAGCAGCAAGATTAAAGAAGCCCTTGATTTACAAGAGAAACCCATAAGGCTAACTGGAGATTTCTCAACAGAAACTTGGCAAGCTAGAAAAGAGTGACATGATATGTTCAATGTGCTGAATGGGAAAGATCTGCAGCCAAGAATACTCTCTCTAGAAAGGCTATGATTCAGAATAGAAAGCAAGATAAAGAGTTTCCCAGAGAAACAAAAGCTAAATGAGTTTGTGACCACTAAACCAGCCCTGCAAGAAATATTCAAGGGGACTCTTTGAGTGGGACAGAAAGACCAAAAGTGACAAAGACTAGAAAGGAACAGAGAAAATCTTTAGAAACAATGTCAAAACGGGTAATAAACTGACACTAAATACATATGTATCAATAATTACTCTGAATATAAATGGACTAATTCTCCAATCAAAAAACATAGGGTGTCAGAATGGATAAAAACAACAAGACACGTCTATATGCTTCCTCCAAAAGATTCAGTTTAGACCTAAAGTGTCCTGCAGATTGAAAGGGAGGGCATGGAGAAATATTTATCATGCAAAGAAATATCAAAAGAAAGCCAGAGTAGCAATACTTATATCAGGCAACATAGATTTTAAGCCAAAGGCTGTAACAAGACATGGAGAATGGCACTATATCATAATAAAGGGTACTATCCAACAGGAATATCCAACAATTGTAAATACTTATTCCCCAACTTTGAAGCATGAAAATATATAAAATAATTAATATCAAGCATAAAGGTACTCCTTGATAATAATACAATAATAGTAGGGGACTTTAACACCCCATTTACATCAACAAACAGGTCATCTAAACAGAAAATCAACAAGGAATCAATGGCTTTGAATGACTCACTGGGCCAGATGGAGTTACCAGATATATTCCACCCTAAAACAGCAGAATATACATTCTTTTCAAGTGCTAATGGATCATTCTCCAGAATATATCACATATTTAGGTCACAAATCAGGCTTTAACAAATACAAAAAGATTGAGATAGATCATACCATGTATACTTTCTGACCACAACGATATGAAACTTGAAGTCAACCACAAGAAAAAATTTAGAAGGGCCACAAATACATGGAAGTTAAATAACATGCAACTAAACAATCAATGTGTCAACCAGGAAATCAAAGAGGAAATTTTTAAAAAACAAGGAAACAAATAAAAAGGAAAACATGGCAGTCCAAAACCTTTGGGATGTAGCAAAAACAGTCATAAGAGGGAAGAATATAGCAATAAAGACTTATCTCAAGAAGCAAGAAATATCTCAAATAAACAACCTAACCTTATACCTAAAAGAGAAAAAGAACAACAAACAAGTCTAAAGCCAGCAGAAGGGAAATAATAAAAAAATAAATGATATAGAAGCTATAAAAACAGAAGAACAGCTCAAAGAAACCAGTAGCTGGTTCTTTGAAAAAATAATAAAATTGATAAACTCCTAGCCAAAGTTATGAAAAAGAAAAGAGAAAGGACCCAATTAAATAAAATCACAAATGAGAGAGGAGAAATAACAACCAACAACATGGAAATACAAAAAATTACAAGAGAATTTTATGAGAAACAGTATGTCAACAAATTGGACAACCCAGAAGAAGTGGATCAATTCCTAGAAGCACATAAACTGCCAAAACTGAAACACCAAGAAATAGAAATTGTAAGCAGACTGATATCCAGTAGGGAAATGGAATCGGTAAACAAAAATCTCCCAACAAACAAGAGTCCAAGACCAGGTGGCTTCATAGGTAAATTCTACTAATCATTTAAAGAAAATATAATATCTATTCTTTCCAAATTATTCTTGAAAGTAGAAATTGAGGGAGAAATTCTAAATTCATTCTATGAGGCCAGCATTACCATGATCCCAAACCCAGAGAAAGATTCCACTAAAAAAAAGAACTACAGTCAATATCTTTGATGAACATGGATGCAATAATTCTCAATAAAATATGTACAAACCAAGTCCAACAATACATTAAAAGAATCATTTACCCTAGAGTGGAATTTATTCCTGGACTGCAAGTATGGTTCAATATTCACAAATCAATGTGATACACCCCACTAGTAATAATAATAAAAGATAAGAACCATATGATTATTTCAACAGATACACAAAAAGCATTTGGCAAAGTACAACATCATTCATGGTAAAAAAAAAAAAAAGTCCTCAACAAAATGAGGTTACAGGGAAGATACCTCAAAAAATGAAGGCCATATATGAAAAATCCACAGCTAATATCCTCAGTAGGGAAAAACTGAGAACTTTTCTTCTATGGTAGGGAACAATAGAGATGTCCACTTATTCAATATAAGACTAGAAGTCCTAGACACAGCAATCAGACACCAAAAAAAAAATAAATAAATAAATAAAAGGCATCCAAATAAGCAAGGAAGAAATTAAATTTAACTATTTGCAGATGACATGATATTCTATATAGAAAGCCCAAAAGACTTCATCAAAAAGAGCTAGAACTGATACATGAATTCGGTGGAATTACAGGATACAAAATCAACACACAGAAATCTGTCTCATTTCTATACATCAATAATGAAGCAGCAAAAGAGAAATCAAGGAACCGATCCCATTTACAACTGCAACAAAACCAATAAGATACCTAAGAATAAACTTAACCAAAGAGGTGAAAGGCCTATACTCTGAAAACTATAAAACATTGATAAAAGAAATTAAAGATGACACAAAGAAATGGAAAAACATTCTTTCTCATGGATCAGAAGAGCAAATATTTTTTAAATGTCTACATCACCCAAAGCACACATTTCTTGCTATCCCTATCAAAATACCACCAGCATATTTTACAGAGCTAGAACAAACAATCCTAAAATTTGTATGGAACCACAAAAGACCCCAAAGAGTCAAAGCAATTTTGAAAAAGAAAAGCAAAGCTGGAAGCATCAGCATTCTGGACTTTAAGTTATATTACAAAGCTGTAGTAATCGAGACAGTATGCTACTGGCACAAAAACAAACACATATATCAATGGCACATAATAGAAAACCCGGAAATGAACCCACAAGTATTGGTCAGTTAATCTTAAATCCAAATTTGAAACAAGAAAACATTTTCATTCACTATAGCACCAAAATTAACAAAATTCTCAGGAATAAATTTAACAAAAGAAGTACAAACTTAGACTCTTAAAATTACAGAACAGTGTTGAAATCAATTCAAAATGATCTGAATAAATGTAAACACGTTACCATATTCCTAGATTGAAAGCAAAGATTGTAAGAAGTAAATACTTCTCAAATAAATCTGCAGTTTCATTGTAGTCCATAGAGAAATGCTAGCTGACTTCCTTGTACAAATTGAAAAGCCAATTCTAAAATTCATAATGAATTTTAAAGAGACTTAGAACAGCCAAAATAATCCTGAATAAGAAGAATCAAGTAGGAAGAGTCATACCTGCTGATTTCAAAACTTCCTACAAAACAATGAAGTGATGGAAGAAGATATACAAATATATCAATGAAACAAATGATGGAAATAAAACCATACATCTATAGTCAACAGATCTTTGACAAGGATACAAGTCTATCTCTAGGGAAAGAATATTTTTGATAAGTGGTAATGACAACTGACCAATCACATGGGAAAGAATGAAGTTGAATACTTTCCTTACTCCCCGTACAAAATCAGCTGAAAATGAACCAAAGACCTAAATGTAACTAAATATAACTAAACTAAAACTCTTAGAAAGCTATATAGGATTAAACCTTCATGATCTTAGATTTGGCGAAAGATTCTCTTTTTTTAATGTTTATTTATTTTTGAGAGAGAGAGAGAGAGAGAACGCACACGCACAAGCCGGGGAGGGGCAGAGAGAGAGGGAGACACAGAATCTGAAGCAGGCTCCAGGCTCTGAACTGTCAGCACAGAGCCCGACACAGAGGCTTGAACTCACAAACCATGAGATCATGACCTGAGCTGAAGTTGGACACTTAACTGACTGAACCACCCAGGCGACCCCCACTTTTTTTAATGTGACAAAAGATTCTTAAATATGACACCAAAAGCAAGAACAGAAAATAGATAAATTGGATGTCATCAAAATTAAAACTTTGGGCATTGCATTAGGGTTCTAGGATTACTATAACAAATACCACAGACTGGGTGGTTTAAACAATAGAAATTTATTTTCTCTGGAGGCTAGAAGTTCAAGATCAAGGCACCTGCAGGGTTAGTTTTCTCTGAGGCCTCTCTTGGCTTGTACATGGCCACCCTCCTGCTGCCACTGTGAGCACATGATCATGGTGTTTCCTTCTCGTAGGGACACATGTCATGTTGATTATGGCCCCATTCTCTAATAGCTTCTTTTAACTTAATTACCTCTTTAAATACCTTATTTTGATTATATTTGTGGGTACTGGAGTTTGGGATTTCATCATATGCATTTTGATGGACACAGTTCAGCTCATTACATGCATTAAAGTACACTATCAAGAAAGTGAACAAAACTATCCACAGAATGGGAGAAAATATTTCCAAATCTTGTATCTGATAAACACCTTGCATCTAGAATGTATAAAGAATTCTTCTAACTCAATAATAAAAAGACAAATGATCCAATTTAGAAATGGACAAAGAAGGGTGCCTTGGTGGCTTAGTCAGTTAAATGTCTGATTTTGGCTCAGGTCATGATCTCATGGTTCATGGGTTCAAGTCCCCCATCGGGCTCTATGCTAACAGCTCAGAACCTGGGACCTGCTTTGGATTCTGTGTCTCCTTCTCTCTCTGCCCCTCCGCCACTCACACTCTCTCTCAAAAATAAATGAACATTAAAAAAATTTTAATAAAAAATAAACATTAAATATTTTTAAATAAAAAAAAGAAATGGACAAAGGGTCTCAATACACATTTATCCAAGGAAGGTATGCATATGACTAATAAGTATATGAAAAGATGTTTGACATCATTTGTCACCCAGGAAATACAAATCAAAACCACAGTAAGATGCAACTTCATACTCTCTAGGATGGCTAAAACCAATAAATCACATAATAAAAAATGTTGGCAACAGTACAAAAAATCAAAACCCTTATACACAGCTTGTGGGACTGCAAAATAGTTCAGTCATTTTGGAAAACTGGCATTTAGTCAAATGATTAAACATAGACTTAGCATATGACCCAGCAGTTTCACTCCTAGGCAGATATCTATGGGAAATGAAAACATATGTCCACACAGAAATTTGCACATGAATAAAGCAGCGTTATCCCTAATGGCATTATTCTTAATTATTCCAAGATGTAAAACCAACCCAAATGTGTGTCAACTGATGAATGGATAAATCGAATATATCAATGGATAAACCGTGTATCCAATGGAATATCATTTGGCCACAAAAAGGAATGCAGTACTGTTACATGCTACAACTGGATGCATTGGGAAAATATGGTAAGTAAAAGAAGGCAATCAGAAAATATTATGGTAAGTAACTCCAGTCTCTAAGCCCCACTGGTCACAAGTACTCACCCAAATAAGCCACTCTCATTTTCCCAGCCAATGAATTTGGGGAAGTGTTCTCCTTGTGTATTCCCCTGTGTGCTCCTCTCTTTATTGCCTTTCTCTGCAACCATGGCTCCTTCCTCTCTGCAGCACCTGCAGTCCATTTCTGTTCCTAATCATGTCTCCCTCTTCCTACCTTCCTTGATGTGTCATTTTCTCTCCTTTCAGTTGTGGAGATTGTTCCGTCAGTCTTTAGATTGATTTCTGGGGTATTTAGAATGATTTGATAGTCACTAGTTGTGTTCACAGGTCTAGACAAGCCTAAGGTCTTCCTACTATGTCACCATCTTAGCCCCTTCCTATTCCACACACTTAAAATTTATATAGTTTATTGTATATTAGTAGTACTTTGAAAATTTCTTACTCTTATGAAAACATTCTTTGTTTTAAAAATCAAATTATCTAAAAAGAAATGCAACTTAAAGGACTCAACAGTAAAGAAATAAATTTCCAAGAAACATGATCTCACATTCAGAAATCTTACTCAGAAAAATGGATAGCAGAATAAGTCCCTCAAAGATTTTAGATGCTGATGTAATCTGAATCAAGGTATGAAAGGAATATGTTCACTCTGTTTATAGAGTAAAGTTAAAGTTAGAAAACATAAACATGTATTAAAAAGCCATAGACAAACAATTGAAAAGGAGCTGGATATCCTAGGAAAGAAAAATAAATATTGAAATTAAAGAACCAGTGGGTTGTCTTGAGAAAACTTCTAGTTCTGACCAGGATAGAGTAGATTATATTTTACTAAATCTGTTTCATGTAAACATACATATACATGTGTGTGTGTGTGTGTGTGTGTGTGTGTGTGTGTGTGTGTGTGTACACAGTAAACAGCTTATATAAAACAAAAATTTAAAGGCATTGGAGAACAAACAATGGAGTCAGGAATTAAAGAACTATGCTTCTTGTTAGGGAAAAAAAAGCATGTAAGGAGAGATTCATATGTATTCTGACCAGTTCCCTGATGGCTTTTTCCAACATAGGGACTGCAGTCGAAAGTATAAAACACAGTCATTTTAGAATGAACAGCAGAGATCAAAGTTCAGAGATGCCATGTGTCTGGGATTTAAGAAAATTTCTACAGGGAATAAACCATAGAGAAAGAATTCCAGCTACAAATTCACATGAAATCATTGGCCACATCCTTAGCTATGCATACAAAGGGCAGAAATACAATGAATTAATCAGAAAACAGCAGTTGGGGGATTAACAAACTGAGCACAAGTTTCAGCAGCCATGTTTTACTGATGAGACAGACGTTGGAGTTCAAAGCTTGCTATGTGAAAGGGTTTTGATAAGCATTAGAGCTTTCAGTTAAGATTCCACAATAGACACACCCTAGAAATATGGACCATGCCATAGGAATAATAATAAAAACTGAAATATACTAGTCCTAACATAGTCTCAAACAAACCCTCTAAAGGATTAATATGGTCTATTGGTACTCTTACTGCTGTCCAGAAAAAAGCTTTATCCTTAAACATGTTTAACGTAAATGTCCAGCATTCAACAAAAAAAATCATAAGACATCTTATAAAACAGCAGAAATTGACAAAAACAAGAACAAAATAGACAGTAAAACAAACTCTGAAATGAGTTAGATTGGGAATTAACAAACAGTATTTTATTTTATTTTATTTATTTTATTTTGTTTTATTTTATTTTATTTTATTTATTTTATTTTATTTTATTATTTTACTTTATTGTATTTTATTTTATTATTTTATTTTATTTTAAGGCTTATTTATTTATTTTGAGGGAGACAAAGACAGCACAAGTGGGGGAGGGGCAGAGAGAGAGGGAGATTGAGAATCCCAAGCAGACTCTGCACTGCCAGCAGACAGCCCAATGTGGGGCTTGAATTCATGAAACTGTGAGATCATGACCTGAGCCCAAACCAAGGGTCAAACGCTTAACCAGATAAGCCACCCAGGAACCCCTAACAAATGGTATTTTAAAGTATAATTAATAAACACATGAATATAATTTTTAAAACAGAAAACTTTATTAGAGATATGAAATGTAAAAAACAATTAAAATGGAAGTTCTACAACTGAAACTACTAGATTGAAAGTAATAGTTTGATAGACTGGTAGCATAGTTTATTAGACATCATTGTACAGAGGATTGGTAAACTGGAAAATAAGAGAGAAGAAAATATTTCGAATCAAGCATGCAGAAAATAAAAAATGACAAATATTGAATAGATCATAGGAGACATATGGGACATTGGTAAAAGTTCTACCATAAGTGTAATTGAAATATAGAAATGTGTGTAGGGGGCATGGCAGAGACAGAAGGAAGGGAAGATAAAGAAAGGAAAAGAGACAGAAGGAGAGAGGGGGGAAAGACAAAGAAGCAATATTTCAAAAAATATTGGTGGAGAAATTTCCAAAATTAATTACAGTTATTAAAATACAGGTTCAAGAATCCCTATACATCCTAAATAAGATAAATCCAAGAAAAGCACACCTAGGGTCTAAGCTTTCAAGTTCACCTACCATTTCTTCTGAAATCTCTAATTCTCCATTAATCTAACCCAGTGTATTTTTTCTGTTTCAGCATTGTAACTCTTCTCTGGAAATTTTTATTTGGATTTTTAAAATATCTTCTATGTCTTTACTTAACTTTTTGAGCAAATGGTATACGTTTATAATATTTATATTAATATCTTTCTTTGTTAATTCTAACATCCAGGTCAGTTTTGCTTGGTTGATTATTCTCATTACAGATTGTATTTTATGGTCTCTTTGTATGCCTACTAGTTTTGGATTGGATTCTAACATTGGGGCTATTGCCTTGTGGGTGCTGGACATTTTTGTATTGCTACACATTTACTTGAACTTTGCTCTGGGATACAGTCATTTTACTTGGAAACAGTTTGACTTGAAGTCTTGTTTTTAAAATTAATTAGGCGGATCTGGAGTGTAGAAGTACCCTATAAAAATATGAGTTTTTCCAGTCTAGATGTGGGAACGGGCACTATTTCCAGCCCTGTGTGGGTGTCAGGTGGCCTTTCCTCTATTCCTTTTGGATGTTTTTTTTTTAATTTTTATTATTTTTTACTAAAATTTTTTTAAGTTTATTTATTTACTTTGAGAGAGACAGAGACAGCGTGAGTGGAGGAGGGGCAGAGAGAGAGGGAGACAGAGAATCCCAAGCAGGCTCCACACTGTGAGAGCCCAATGCAGGGCTCGAACTCACAAAGCCCCAAGATCATGACCTGAGCCAAAACCAAGAGTCAGAAGCTTAACCAACTGAACCCTCAGGTACCCCGTTTTGGATGGTTCTTTATCCAGCTTTGTATTGTTTCCTTACAGGTATGTGCTTAGCAGTATTCTACTGAATATTCAAGAGAGACTGTCAGCAGATCTCTGTGGTTCTCATATGCAGTTCTTTCCTCTCTCTGATAGTCTATCCTATCAATTCAAGCTGCCTTTTTTCCTGGAGTCTCAGCTTCATTTTCTCAACTCAGCTAGTTTGCCATTTTCTGCCTCAGTTTCAGTTTTCTGAGCTGTGGTCTGTAAACTCTCTCAAAGCAGTATCCTAAGAATTACCTCATTTGCTACTCATCTTTCAAGGATCACAGTCTGTTGTGGATGAAATATTTGTTTTCCCAAAAACTCATATATTGAAACCCTACCAACAACCCTCTCCAATGTGATGGGGACTTTGGGAGTTAACTATTATTGGAAGAAGGCATGTAGGTAAGTCCTCATGAATGTGATTTGTGTCCTTAAAAGAGTTAAGACTGAGCTTGCTTCTTTTCTCTAATCTCTTCAATATGAAGATACAATGAGAAGTCAATAGTCTGTAACTCAGAAGATGGTGCTTACTAGAATCTGACCTGCTGGAATCCTGACATTGGACTTCCAGCCTCCAGAACTATGAATAATATATTTTTGTTGTTTATAAGCCACCGATTTTATGGTATTTTGTTATAAACAGCCTGTGCTGACTAAAGTATTGTTCTTCATTGCCTGACTCCAGTGTCTTGAAAAGTGTTGTTTCATGTGTTCTTGTCTGATTGTTATTATTGTTACTTGAAATTGCAGGAAAAATCCAGTCCTTGTTACTCTGTCTTGTCCAGAAGTGGCTTTCCAAAGGTTTTCGATTATTTTTGCAGGTTTGGCATAACATGACACATATATTCCTAAAAATCACCACACTATGCAATATTATGCAATAAAAATCCATTATGCTCATGGGAAAATGAGGTTAGGACCACAACACCAAAAACTTCTGAGATATTAAACAAAAAGATAGGGAACCAAATAAAAATGGAAGTACAGTTTTTAACATGTTAAATGGTTAATAAATATATAAATACTGTAATACACATGGCACTTTGTTTTGTAAAAGACCTGAGATTGATTGTGGGAGTGCATGTTCATTCTCCTGCAAGCCTGACCATCTCCTGCCCCCAACGTGCTGCATAGGTGAGGAAGAGAACAAAAGAGATTTTTTTTTTCCAGGAGAGATTTTTATAAAAGAAAGAAATTGGAGATAAAGAGAGAGAAATAATGGAGTAATGGGGAATATAGAGAAAAAAGTACAAATTGGCTGACAGGAAAGAGGAGAAAACTAAAAAGAGAATGTGTGGGGGTTGAGCAGTCAAAATAGACATCTGAAAATCTGCAATTTGTGAAGTATTGTGAAGTCTGGAAAGAGGGTTATCTGATGTAAGATGGACAGTTGTAATAGCAGATGTGGATGTGCATGAATCATTTCTCTTGAGGTATGTGAGAACATGTGTTTTATGTCTTACACCTCTTAGTTCAGCTGGGTACAGTCTTATACTCACCTAGTGTTTCTTAGGTATGAAACTGTGTTTAAGGAAATACAAAATACATATCATGCTCAAATTCTTCCATAGTGTGTGAATTGTATAGGAATAAATCATGTGTTCAGAATAAACATTATAGAAAAATAACTGTACTTTTCTTATTTTTTCAATATTTTATGGAATTGTTTTTCTTATTATTTTAGTATTTAATTAAAAATATTTTAAGTTTATGTCTTAGAGTAAAAAATTCTTTTTTTGTGTGTGTGCTTCCAGTTTTTATTTAATTTCTAGTTGGTTAACATATAGTGTAATATTCGTTTCAGGAGTAGAATTTAGTGATTTATCACTTACATACAACACCCAGTGCTCATCCCAAGTGCTCTCCTTAATACCCGTCACCCATTTAACCCATCACCCTGTGCATTTCCCTTCCAGCAAACCTCAGTTTATTCTCTATAATTAAGAGTTTCTTATGGTTTGTCTCCCTCTCTTTTTTCTACTTTCCCCTATGTTAATCTGTTTGTTTCTTAAATCCTACATATGAGTGAAATCATATGCTATTTGTCTTTCTCTGACTGACTTATTTTGCTTAGCATAATACACTCTAACTCCATCCATGTTGTTGCAAATGGCAAGATTTCATTCTTTTTGACAGCTGAGTAATATTCAATTATGTATATAATACACATTATATACATATTATATTTATGATACTATGATACATGTATATAATACATAATATATATGTATGTATATATATATATATATATATATATATATATATATATATATAGGCACCACATCTTATTTCTATATTTAGCTATCATTGATAATGCAGCTGTAAGCATCAGGGTGCAGGTGCCCCTTTGAATCAGAGTTTTTGTATCCTTTGGATAAACATCTAGTAGTGCAAAAATTCTTATGAAGCTTTGTATGTCATATTAAATGATATTTTTACTGTATATAAATTTCTTGGTTATTTCAGAAAATTTTCCAAAAATGTTAAAGTGAAAAAAAAAAGATTAAAAACAGAGAGGGAGGCAAACCATAAGAGACTTCAATACAGAGAACAGAATTTCCGGGTTGGTGGACACATGGAGGTTTGGGGAGAGAGGTGTACCTGCAGAGGCCATAGAAGCACCCTTCCCCACACGTGGCCCTCTGAATCTCCTCATCTGGCTGGTCCTGAATTATATCCTATTACAATCCACCCATGATCTAGATCCAGTCAGGGATCTCACATTACATGCTTGTCATGGCTGCTTTCTCTTCTCTTGTGTGGGTAAGGTCCTACATCTTTCCTGATCTTTTGTGACCTGAATACTAGAGAAGAATAATGGCTTCATGCCCAGCATGGAGCCAAATGCAGGGCTTGAACTCAAGAACCTTAGATCAAGACCTGAGCTGAGATCAAGACTAATATGCTTGAGGAGGGAAGAGTTAAGATGACAGAGATGAGACCCTGAGCTTGTCTCCTCCCTGAAATGCAGCTACATCAGCATCAAACCATTTTGAACACCTAGGAAACTAATCTGAGGACTAATGCAACAATCTGCATACTTGGAGCCAGAGAAAATGGCAGGTATGCAGTGTGGAAAGATGACTTGGGGGAGAGAAAAGCTGAAGAGCCCCAGAGGGTAGAGAGCCATTTTCCTGGAGAGAGGACAGAAAGAGCAAGAGAAAGGGGGAGAGTTCAGCACATCAGGATTGTGCAAGAAAAGCACCCCCCTCCCCGAAAGTAGCTGGAGAGAAAGAGGGAGAAAGTGAAAACACTCGCAAGGGACTGGATAGAGAGAAAGAAGAGGATTTCGATACCACCAGGATTCTATAAACTATGGAGAACAGAGTCTAAAAGTTCAGAGCTCAGTGCCTGACGGTGCTCTAGTGAGAAAGTAAGGTGAATCCCAGAAGCAGGCACCATGGCCTGATGGGGTCCGTGTGCCACAAGGAGAATCAGTTCTCCTGATTGAAGTGCATTTGGTACAGGCCCTATGGCTTCCCAGTGGGCAAAAGTCCTGGAGGACCCTGGAGAGCAGCCATGTTTACTGATATTGGAACAAAGACACTGGAGTACAACAAAATCTGGCGCCAGCTGTATGTTGTGATTTGCCGTAAACTCTGGACCTCTGCCACAGTGTTATT
Organism: Panthera tigris; assembly: GCF_018350195.1. Lineage (NCBI taxonomy): Eukaryota > Metazoa > Chordata > Mammalia > Carnivora > Felidae > Panthera > Panthera tigris. The sequence goes on along the minus strand of NC_056667.1, from coordinate 93,932,390 downwards.
GTGCTAATGTTTTCCAGGACAAGCCGGCACCCGGCCATTGTCCAACGAGACACTCCCCCAGAGATTTGGTGCAGGTCCAAGCTGCAGGGCTCTCTGAGGTGTGGGGTTATGAAACACAGTCCCATCTGAGATAAAACTCTGGAGGGATATGCCACCTGGCAGGTGGACAGCTTGGACATGGACAGGGTAGAGGCAGGGAGCAGACAGAGGCCTGAGACAAAGGAGGGGTGCTTGATTGCAGGTTGGTGAGGGCATGGGGTTCCTGCACCAGAGACTAGGGATCTGTGTGAAACCATTTTCACTTCTAGTGCTCACATGCATGTGTGCATGCACACAGATCAGCCCCAGTGAGCTAAGCAGCGCCACCAAATGAAGAACATAGCCATTACACCAAACCTCACCCACCTGTGCTCTCCAGGCACATTCCCCAGAAGACCAGCACAAATCCCCTCCACCTGCTTATTAGTCTACAGACTATAAAGTGTGTGCTGCAAAGTTTCTGTGCTAGAGGAAACTGGCTGTAACTTCATTCAGGTTTCATTCTGTTTGCAGATTTACTTATTTGTTTTCTTTGCTTCTGGTTCTGTGTAGGTTATTTTCTGTTTTATTTTACTTCTTTTTCTTGGATACAGAAAGAGCAAATATTTCTATTTTTAATTTTTATTCTATTTTATTAAATTTTTACTTAAAAATTTTAAAACTTTTTTCCCTTCTCTTTTTTCTCTATTCTATCAACCTTCTCTCAACAAGCAGATGGAAACACCCCTAGGATCTAGCTTCCTTTATTTGATTTTTTGTTTTGCTTTTAATTTTTTAATTTTTACTTTTTATCTTATTTATTTTTTCTTCCTCCAAAATGACAAGATGGAAGAATTCACTCCAAAAGAAAGAATAGGAAGAAATGATGTCCAGGGATGTAATCAACACAGATATAAGTAAGAAGTCTGAACTAGAATTTAAAATGACTCTTATAAGAATACTAGCTGGCAATATAATTTTTAATGCTTGCTCATGTGGTGGGCCAACTCCAAGATGGCCTCCAATGATCTCACCTCCTAGTATTTACACTCTTGTGTAATCATCTCCTTTTGAGTGTAGGGCGGCCTGGTGTCTTTCTTCTAACCAAAAGAATTCATTAAAGGTGATGAGATATCACTTCTCTGTTTATGCTAAGTAAGATTATGAACTTCATCTTGCTATGAGACTCTTCCTGGTTGGCTTTGATAAAGCAAGCTGACAAATTTGGGAGGCCTTGAGGTCCCATGAGTTTTCAGCACATAAAGACTCCATCCAGTGTGCCTGGGTGGCTCAGTCGGTTAAGCATCCGACTTCAGCTCAGGCAAAGATCTCGCAATTCACGAATTTGAGCCCCACATTTGGCTCTGTGCTGACAGCTCAGAACCTGGATCTTCCTTCAGATTCTCTCTCTCTCTCTCTCTCTCTCTCTTTCTCTCTCTCTCTCTCAAATAAATAAACATTAAAAAAAGAAATTCTGGGGCGCCTGGGTGGCCCGGTCCGTTACGCATCCGACTTCAGCTCAGGTCATGATCTTGCAGTCCGTGAGTTTGAGCCCCGCGTCGGGCTCTGTGCTGACAATTCAGAGCCTGGAGCCTGTTTCAGATTCTGTGTCTCCCTCTCTCTCTGCCCCTCCCCTGTTCATGCTCTGTCTCTCTCTGTCTCAAAAATAAATAAACGTTTAAAAAAAATTTTTTTTTAAAGAAATTCTACTTCTGAAACATTATTATACTATGTGTTAAATAACTTGGATTTGAATTTTAAAAAATAAGAAGACTTGTGTTCTTTCAGTGAAATGCTGGACATTCTCTGGAAGACATTTGGGGATTATTAGATTCTACAGGGTTTTCACTTTCCATTACCTTTGGTCAATTTTTCAACTCTTTAGTGATATAAGTTTGTGGGTTTTTTTCTGAATTTTTATTTAAATTCTAGTTTGTTGGGGTGCCTGGGTGGCTCAGTTGGTTAAGCATGCATCCAAATCTCTGCAGTAAGACACAACCAAACTCCAGTATGACTTTTAGCAACATACAACTGTGTCCCTAGGATGACCCTAACTACCCCTTAAAATAAATGCCTTCCTGATAAAGCTCAATATTGCCAGGAGAATTTACTGTCTTTTCTAACCAACCCCTAATGATAGGTCCCTGCCCTCTCTCTTACAGCATTTTCTAAAACAGGCTTACAGGGGCGCCTGGGTGGCTCAGTCAGTGGGGTGCCTGACTTAGGCTCAGGTCATGATCTCACAGCTTGTGAGTTTGAGCCCCACATCAGGCTCTGGGCTGACAGCTCAGAGCCTGGAGCCTGCCTTGGATTCTGTGTCTCCCTCTCTCTCTCTCTGACCCTTCCCCACTCACACTCTGCCTCTCTCTCAAAAGTAAATAAACATTAAAGAAAATTTAAAAAAATAAAACAGGCTTACAATTATGAGTCCTTCCTCTGTCTCTTTGAGACATATATGTATCTCCTACAACTCAGATGTGTCTTTTTCAAGGACCTGAAAGTAATTGCTTTGAAATATAATTGTCAGGAAGTATAGGTCCCCTGTCTCCCAGTCTCTGTGGGAGCATAGAATTCTAACTTTTATCATTGCCAGCTAGCAGACACAGCTGGCCTAATTACATTTACACTGACCAACCTTTTGTAATTTTTCACTTCATTGACTCTACTTGAGCCCTCCCTCACCCCTCCCCAACTCTTCTTTAAAACAACCAGTCACTTCTGCACAAGTTGGAATGGGGTTTAGAGCTTTCCTCTACTGTTAATAGTTACTAAATAAAATCTGTTTTGATAGCCCACGTAGCAAGGAACTGAGAAAAACCTGTGGCAAAACAACCAGCAAGAAAGTGAGGCCATTAGTCCAACAGCCACAAGAACTGAATTCCACCAACCACATGAGCTTAAATATGGATTTTTGACTAGTTGACTCATGTGAACACGAGACCCCAGCCCTGGAAAACACCTGGATTGCAGCCCTGTGAGAGGCCTTAAAACAGGAAACTCAGCTAAGCTGTGCCTGGACTCCTGACCCACAAAAATTGGGAGATAATAAACGTGTGGGAAATTTTTAGCTGCTAAATTTGTGGTAATTTGTTACACAGCATTATATAACTAATGTATTCTTCCTTTTGGAAGCATTTAGGACATTCTCTTTTTGATAGTGTTAATCTTAATATCACTATTATTATACATTTTTAAATCTCCCTTACTCATTTCTTTTTTAAATTTTTTAATGTTTATTTTTGAAAGAGAGAGTGCAGTTTCCTATTACTTTAATTTTCCTTATAATCTTAATTTGATTGACAGTGCATATTTAAATTTTTGGTCTGGGGACACCTGGTGGCCCAGTTGGTTAAGAGTCCAACTCTTGATTTTGTCTCAGGTCAGGATCTCATGGTTCATTAGATCAAGACCTGCATTGGTCTCTGCACTGTCAGTGTAGAGCCTGCTTAGGATTCTCTCCTTCTTTCTTTGCCCCTCCCCCATTTTTACTGTTTTTCTCTCAAAGTAAATAATAAGTAAACATTTTTTAAAATCCTTTAAAAAATAAAATAAACGTTTGGTTTGTTTTTGTAAATGTTCTTCAGATTGTATTGTGTTTCAATAATTCCATCTGCTTTCTTCTGATAGAATTGTACTCCTTCAGTTTTTAGTTACTTTGGTTTGTGATGTCATGTTCTCCTGTTGGTTTGGGCTGCTTTACCTGGTAATGTGTTTTGGGCAAGGGCCAAAGACCTGACCCTTATCTATGTCATTTTCTAGTAGAATTAAGGAAGGAGTAGGTGGGTTGAGCTCTAGGACACAGAACTCCAGGGATCCTCAAACCACTTAATTAGTCCCACTTGCTGCCTCCCTACAAACCAACTCCTCCAGTCAAGGTATTATTGGACTTAAAGAAGGTGTAATTTTGGAGGAGCTATGTCCCTAGTCTGTGATCTGTCTTAGGATTTCGAGGAAGAAAGATATATTGAAATGAGCACCTGCCTCTCCGAGTAAAATTAATTTTATTCAATGCCTCACCTCAGCAGTGTTGTTTTGCTGACTTACCCAGAGATCTGGGTTACTACCTTAAGTTTCTTCTGAGTAGACTGACATAGATTGTCCCAAGGCAATGTGGGAGAGAGACAATAGAAATAATTTAAAGCTTCCTTTCTCCAACCTGTTCTTTCACTGTGTCCTCTAACTGTGCTCCACCCCAGACTGTGACTACTTTCTTCCCTTGCCACACACAATCATTGTTTTAAAACAGCTTTCAGCTCCCTCAGTTTTCAAAATTTGTCTTAGTTCTTAAAATGTTTGCCTTTTATAATTTAGATAAAGGAACTAGCAGCTAATGGTAGTTCATCATTGTAAAAGGATTCAGTAAGTGTTGTATTGTATTATAATTTCCCTTCATAGTACTTGCAAACAAAAATCTCTGTCATATTTATAGTTATTTTCCCTTTTTATTCTGCACTTTGCTTACTTTTATCTTTTCATTTTGCTTGATCACTCTTGCTAACAGTTTATCTCTATCATTGATCTGATTAAAGAACAAGTCCTGGTCTTGTGAATTTAATGATTTTTTTGTTGTTGTTGATATACTTCTCTTATTCTTGTTTCTTTTGATTTTCTGTTGTTTTCCAATACTTCTTAAATTGAATGTTTAACTCATTTGTTTTTAATATTCTTATTTTCTGACAAATGTATTTGTCATTTAATTTCCATAATTTCATAATTACTTCGAGGGTAATTTAGTAATAACTTATTTAGTTTCTAAATGTCTTACAGCTATTATGTATTTTCTAAACTTAATTTAATAAATTTGCAGTTGCAAAGCATAGTCTGTAGAGTACTGATACTTTGAAACTATTAGGGCTTCCCTTGTCGCCTAATACATGGCTTATTTTTATACACATTATACATATACTTAAAAAGAATGGTGAACGGGGGTGCCTGACTGGCTCAGTCAGAAGAGCATGTGACTCTTGATCTCGGGATTATGAGTTTGAGCCCCACATTGGGTGTAGAGATTACTTAAGTAAGTAAATTAATTAAAAATATGATGGTGAACTATTCAATGAGTGGAGTTATTTACATATCTACTGGTTTGATCTGGTTTATTGTGTTGTTTACAAATTTTATATCTTATTTCTTGTCTGCTTTAACTATTACTTTCTCAGAGATGTGTGTTGTAAAATCATCCTCTTCGTTTATTGACACTTGAATCTACTCATTTCTGTCAGTTGTTGCTTAAGTTTGTCAATATCTTTTGCTATCAAGATATATATTTCAGGGTCACCTGGGTAGCTCAGTTGGTTGAGCATCCAACTCTGGATTTCAGTTCAGGTCATGATCATAGAGTTGTGAGATCAAGCCCCACATTGGAAACCATGCTGAGTGTGGAACCTGCTTGAGATTCTCTCTCTCTCTCTACCCCTCTCTCCCGCTTATGCTCACATTCTCTCTCTTAAAAAAAAAAAGATATGTATTTTAATATGCTCTAATTTCTTTTTGGCCTCACTTTCATCCCTTTATCTATGCTGTTGTTATTCTCTGTGCATCAGTTTCTTTATCTGTAGTAATTTTTTACTAGTTGTTAAGAGTAAACGAGTTAATATTTGTAAAACACTTGAATAGTGTTTGGTTGGCATACAGTATTATGTAAGTAGTTAGTATAACAATGAGAAGTGGTAATTAAATCCATGGGCATGGCTGAAATCATTTGAGAAAGCATGACAGTTTGAGAAAATAAGAGGATCAATGATCAATATTTAAGAAACTCTTTTATTTAATGGCTGAGAAGGGAGGCATGAACCTCTAAAAAAAAACTGAGTAGACAAAAAAGGAGGAGGAAAACCAAGAAAGTATATTCTCAGTGGCACCGGGAGTGAAGGAATAATTAATAATACTGCTGATAATGTGTAAAATTGTCAAACCACTATGTTGTACACCCGAAACTAATGTAACATGTGTGCCAAGTATACTTTAATAAAAACATTGATGAAAGAAGTTGAAGATTAAGAAAAATAGTGCTGCTGAGTACAGGTCTGAATGAATGTGTGAAAAACAGCATTAATTGCAACAGTTGAATGAGAGGTTTAATGAGTACAGTGGATGCTGTGATGTATCTCTGGGAACTCCCTTGAGGAATAAAGATCTTATACCATCAGTTGCTGGGAGTGTTGCCAGCAGACATGTCTCAGCTATCAACCTCCTTGAATAATTGCCTTGGCTAAATAGATCCTTTTTGCCTAAGGTCATAACACTTTTCCTTGGCAAAGCTGGCATTCCTACTGGGGAGAACTTTGAAAGTGCATTGCATTTTAAAGGTCTGTGTGGGATGGGCTAAGGCCTTTGTTGAGATGGGGCATCACAACCTAACTTCTCCCTCTTCCCATTTTTTAAAAGTTTATTTATTTACTTTGAGAGAGAGAGAGGCACACACACACAAGAGGGGCAGAAACAGAGGGAGAGAGAGAGAATATGAAGCAGGCTCCGCATAGTCAGCACAGAGACTGATGCAGGCTCAAACCCACAAACCGTGAGATCGTGACCTGAGCTGAATTCAAGAGTTGGACCCTTAACTGACTGTACCACCCAGGTGCCCTCCCCCACCATTTTTTGTTTATTTATTTATTTTGAGAGAGTGTGAGAGGGGAAGGGGCACAGAGAGAGAGAGAGAGAGAGAGAGAGAGAGAGAATCCCAAGCAGGCTCTGCACTGCCAGCACACAGCCTGATGCCAGGCTCGAACTCATGAAACCATGAGATGGTGACCTGACTGAAACCAAGAGTTAGATGCTTAATGGACTGAGCCACCCAAGCACCTCTCCCTCTTCCCAATTTTACTTCCTTTCCCTCCCTTCCCCATTTACTGATCCCTAATAAACTTCCTGCATTCCAAAGTACTTTGCTTCCCAGGGAACTCAATCGGTGACAATGAATTTCATTTATAGGAAGTGGTGATGGATAAGGGAGAACTGAGATGCAAAAAGTAAGAAGTAAATGATAAAAACATGGAAGAAGCCAAGAATGGGCAATCTATTCAAATAATTTGCTTTCATAGATAGGAGGATAACCAAAATCAAGGCAATATACACGGTTCACCACCCTGCCCCCTCTTCAGTAAGAGAGAGATTTGACTGAAAGATAAATATGCCAGTTAGACATACTGGAGTCTTGTATCACTGGAACTAACTTGTAACAAAATGTTACAGCAGTTGGAAATTATTGCTTTCTGTTAATGGATCAGGACATCAAGTTCTTTAAACAGTATTAGCTCATTAAGGAGTTTGGGGAATAACTAACCAGCATTTTTAAAAGACTAACATAAACCTTTGAATTAGCCATCTTATGCCTGTCTTCTAAATTTGGTCAGTATGAATCAGTTTACATTTTTATTGCCTATACCTGATAAAACGATCCTCTAAACCACTCCTCCCACAACTTCTTTCTAGCCCCAGCTGAACTAGAAGTCTCTACTCTTTAAGCCAGACTTAACCTGTTTCTTGGTTAAGTTATTTAACAACGGGAATCAAGAGACTCCTGAAAAGTTTCTCTCTGGAGATCCAAATGAAGGTGCAAAACAAAACAAAACAAAACAAAAACCTTTATGGGGAATGAAATTTTTAAAGAATTAATTAATTAACTGTATGACCATAAATAATAATTTTGACCGAGTCATGAGCGTGTGGTGGAGGAAAAGTTTAGGTTAAGACTGGAGGCAAAGCTTCAAGAAAGAGGAAAAGAATAGAAACTCCAAGAAGTATCAATAAATATGCCGCTGGCTACAGGCAGGCGTCTACAAGGTTCGCACGCCACGAGTGCATGGCGACTCCAAAACAGCCCTCCGACGTCTTTTAAAGAACTGGCGGGAAAGAAAAACATACACTAGCGACGAACACAAAGGCAGAAAATTTACGATTGACCCCGGAAATATTTTATTTTGCGTAGGTATCTGGAGAATATTCTTCTGTGATTCGTTACTTGATCCGGAAGAAGAGCCAGCAAACGTCACTTGCGATTGGATTGTCTCACAGGGCGGCGCTTTAGCGAGCCAGTCACCTTGGCAACCGGATGTGACGATCGCGGAAGCCGCTGACTGAGCTTTGCTGGGCTGGCAGCTTCGGTGGGCGGGGTCGGTCGAGCCCATCCAGCGCAGACTTCTCCACAGACCCGACAGTGCTGAGGGAGGCGCCATTAAGGCCACGCCTCCTACGCCGACTCCGGGTGGCTCTGGAGCGGTGTCGTAGGCTCGCGGAGGCGGAGACTCGGGCCGCTCCTCTCAAAGCCTAGGGCCCGAGCAGCGTCGTCAGCCGCTTTGGTTCTTCCGGTTTCTGGTGGCGGCGTCGCCTCCCTCCGAAGGCTGGGGATACGCCCTCTCAGCCGTCGTTCCCCTTTCGTCATCGAACCCGTCTAGCTCCGGGACACCTGCTGCGAAACATTCTATCGCTCTGGTTCTCGCCCCTTGGAGAGACCTCGCCCCCCCCCCCACCCCCATTGCCCACTTTCCTGGATGTGCTGGCCCCTCCGACCCCTCAAAAATGTCCAATAACCTACGGAGGGTCTTCCTGAAACCCGCAGAGGAAAAGTCAGGCAACGCCTCGAAGTGGTAAGTACCGGTTTCGAATCTCGCTCGACACACCCGCCCCTCGCCCGTCTCTTAGCAGGGTGTCGAGTCGGCCGTCGTTTGCGGACTCTGTGCAAGTCAAATGAGCTTGATTCCGCAGTGGGAGCGACTGCGGGGCAAGTGCTCCTCACGGGGCCACTCAGAACCCTCGGAGCGCGCCCCTCTTGGAAACGTAAAGCCTCTTCAGAGCCTGACGCAGGCAAGCCTCGGCCGTGGCTCCGCAGGACTCCATCGTCTCAAGTTACGTAGGCGACATAGTAGATAGAGCTCCACGGGAGAGAAAAACCAACATGGCCGACAATCTTGTGTGACTAAAACCTTCTGGAAGATTCTTGCGCACTCGCAGAAAAAACACGCAGCGCCCAGCACGGACATGCAAGTGCAGCCCAGGTGGCGCTGGACCATCAGTGAAAATAGGTAGTATTTAAGAGAGCGAGAAGGAAAGGAAAAATTTTTGTGTAGTTGAGTATATGAATTTAGACGCTGAAAAGATCTCGCGTGAAGGAATGGATTTTTCAAAAATCAGATGATAGTTTTATACGAAGAGAAAGAAAAGAGTAATTCTCGTGTAAAATCGATCCTTTAGGACAGATGAGAATGCCATCTCTAATTGGATGTCTCTGTAGAGGAGCTATGTTTGACGTAGGGAGAGTGTAGTATTTCTTAAGACGTACGTACGTACGTAGTTGCACATTTACAAAATAGTTTTTCACTGACTCAGTTTTTTTAAGAAAAGGTTATGTTGGTCAAGATGAAGTAAAATGGGAACAGAACTGTGAGCGAAGATCGAATATTTTAAGTTGTAGGCTCCATAGTTAGTAGAGGTATAATAAGTGGTGGAAAAAAACTTATGGGGCTCTCTCTGCAGAAGAAAAATGTAAAGAAAGCCTGGAAATTGAGATGTAAAAATCACGGAAGAGGAATTATGTTTGAAGAACATCCGGCTGCCTAAATTTAATCGTAGCTTTGACAGATACTGTTTGTATGACTAAGTGCCTTCTTTCCAGTCGCCTTTCCAGTAAGAGCGCTTAGAGATATTTTAAGAATTAAAAGAAGAAGTGTGTGTAAAATACTGGGTATAGGAAAACAGAAAACCACTATTTATGTGTTAGCTGTTGTTATTTTAAGAATGAAAGTTTGTTTCTGTACAAATTTTAGCCCAGGAAGTAGGTAGGTTTTTTTTCATCACAAGTAGATACAAAACAGAATTATAATAACGACTGAAAAACATGCATAATATTCTAAGAAGAAATAACTAATCGCCTTGAGCTAAAGCAATATTGAAGAACTGCCAAGAAAGAACCACTGCTTTTCAAATCGAATAAAGAGCCAGCTTGTGTGTACGTATGTTGTTTGTTGGCTTACTTTGGTGGAAGCTGAGGGGAGAGGAGAGGCAGAGGTAGATTTCTGTATAGATGATTCAAAAGTAGAATTACTTTCTAATGATTGTTCATTTCTTCTCCCTTGTTTTGGTACCTGGATATTTGATTACATCTGGCTTACCCTAATTTAATATAGTTTGTTTTAGGATTGCATTGTTTTTCAATATTAGAAATAGGGTAGACTAAGAACTTAACGTTTATATTTCTTGTGTATTTTAACTCTTTTATCCAGTTTCTCAACCTTTGGCTGTCTATATTTGACATTTTTTAAAACATTACCAATTGAATTATGTTTTGATTATATTCGTAAGTCATTGGGAGTTCTTAACTCGTTGGTTTATGCATTGTTTTCATCATCTTTAAATGCATTTGTTTCTTCAATCACTGGGGTTTGACATCACATATTTGGGACATTTATCAGATGCCTTTATGAAGCTATTTGACTCTTATTTTGGTTATTGCTTTGCGTATTCTATTCTGTTTTGTAAGTAACAATCTGCATGACGTGCAAGTATAATTTTATAAATCATTTGATTACTGTTAGTTCTTGAATTTATTGAAAGCTTAGGTTTCATATTTTTCTGGTAATATTTTTGATGGTATTGAATCATTATCTTCATAAACTTAAAATGAGTATATGATTTTCTTATTTTCTATTGATTGTTGGATTTTTCTTGAGTTACTGCTGCTTTTGTAGAGTTTTTCAACACTGCGTTACAGAATGTTTATTGCTTAATGTATCTCTAATTCATCAGGGCATAAAGGGTAAGGATCAAATTTACTCTTAGAGTACAAAGGAAAAATCTGGAAGATCTATGCGATAGTACGCATTAAGTTTATTTAGATTGGGGCTTTATTTACAAAGAGCAAAACAGGAGTTAGAATGGTATAAGTATAAAGAATGTAAACTTTGGAGTTACAACGACCTAGGTTCATGTCCTAGTTTCCCATTATTATCCGTATAGTTCAAACATTTTGTTGAAAAATATTCACTGAGTGCCTGCTTAAGTGATAAACTGTGCTAAATGGAGAGACTAACTAAAGAAGAGGATATGAACCGTGCCCATGAAAAACCTCATAGCTAAGAGGAAGATGATGTAATACAGTTTTAAATAGCATTACGCACAGGATGCTGTCAGGGCATAGAGAAAGAAAATTGTAGAAAGGGTTCGGGAGCACCTGAGTTGGGGAATGTAGATACCAACTTTCCAATTAAAGATAAATGCAGGCTGTGCTCAAGCAGAGGGAACTGGTAAATAAAGCACCAGTATGGTTTATTATTAGCTATTGGTATTTTTGTTTGATTCTCTACTGTAAGCAGGATGAATAGGTAGCTCTTAAGCGCTTGGTTTGCTCTGCTAGAGAGATTAGACTTCATCTACTGGAGATCATTCAGAGGATTTTATGAAAAGGTTGTCACTTCCCACATACATTTTAGATAACTGATGGCAGTGTGGATTTGGGAATGAGGGATCAGGTGTATAAAGATTCTACTTAAGTGTCCTTTCAGAGATTCTGAAGACCTGAACCAGCTGATGTAGAGTAAGGGTTGGATTCAGAGAAATATGAAAGGGAAAATAGGCATATTTTGTTAGTGAATTGGCACAAAGAAAGGGGGATCAATTATAATGCCAGTTCTCTGGACAGATATTGGTGAATTAATTGAGATGAGGAACACACCAAAAAAACGATAGCAGAGGTCTTTGAATTTGAAACTCAGGCAGAGTCAGAGCTGAAAATAGAGATTTGAGTCAGCACCTTAGATGTATTGTAATAAAAGCCTGTGATGCTACATCTCACAATAATAAGAGTTAGGATGTGATTGGCAATTGGCTTCTGTCTGCTCTTAATCCTTTGTTCTTAAATGGGGAGCTAAAATGAGTGTCCATACCAGCAGGCTTGATTTAGTTCGAAACATAATGTTTCATTGTCAGTTTATTGTGCATTTAGTTTTGTACCCCATAAGTGTTATCTTTACTATTTGGGTGTGTAACAAAAGGACATTGACATGTATGCCTTACAGGCTAACTGAAATCTGTTTCTCATTAATCTCTCACTTCATGCAGTTGAATTTTTTGGACCTTGTTATGTTTGCTTTATGTTAAAGTAAATACAAGAAAGTATATAGATGGGATTGCCCATGGGAGCATGTAATTCTGAATAAGTTATTTAATATTACCAAACCTCAAACTATAAAATGGTAATGGTAATACTCACATTACTGGGCTGTTTATTAGGATTAGTGTTAGCTATTTATAATAATTATCTATTATGTATATAATATTATGTAGTATATAGTATTGTATATATTATCACATGTATATGGGGTATGTACATAATGTTAAATCATAGATGGTACGATGGAAGAAAAGGTTTTCTAGCTGTTGAAAAAAATGCATTTTGCAAAAATATCTACAAAATGTTCAATAGCCTGTGAAATTTTTTTCATTCCATTTCTTGTGAATGTGTTATGTTGATATTAGAATAAAAAAAGTTAGAAGTTATATAAATATGTTTAATATACTTACTTACTAAAGTTCTCATACCTTTTTATTAAAGTTCTTACATTGTCAAAAATTACCTGATTCATTTACTTATTCTTGGACACCAATTGTATATTTTAGTGGAGTATGATGACTTGCATTTATTAGAAGCTTATCATAATTCCAGCCCGTCATTTCATTTGCTTCTTACAGCAAGCCTTATCATTCCCATTTTGCTAATGAGGAAACATATTCAAAGAGGTTAAGTAAATTTATTAAAATTAATTAACTAATAATTGGAAGAGCCAAGATTAGAAGCCTGATAATTTTCTAGTGTATTCTTCTTTTGCCTTTTAAAGTCTTTAACTGTTAGTTTTTCCAGCGTAGTTTCTCGGTTCAAATACCAACTGGTTTAAAGGAATTAGCACATTGATGATTTTTTTTTTTAAATCTTTAAGTGAAAAACTAGAGCATGGGATGTAGAATCTGGTTCTAATTTTAGTTCTAACATTAGCTTGCAGAGTATGATTTTTAAGAAGACAGAATCTTTATAAGGTTTTAGTTACAGTTACTCTCGTGGCAGGTCTCTTCTAGATCTGGGGGAAAAAATGGATATTGATTGGAGAAGGGTGAATTTCACCCTGTTCATTTCAGTTTAATATTTAGAACTTATTCCATTTGTTACTTGTAAGTCGTGTGTGTTTGTTTTTAATGATGACACGCAGGAGTTAATTCAGCTAACGTTATTGTTTACAGTGTGCCAGTTACTCTCTTAGGTGTAGAGGATTTACATGTGAAGTGCATAACTTGCCCTTAAGGAATTTATGTCTTTGGTAGATTATGTGAATCTCTGTTGATATAATGACATAGAAGAAACTATTTTCCTTCCCTTTTTGAAGGGGAAATGGAAGAGAAGAGTGTAATCAATGATTAGACTTGAAAATAGTTTGTGTGGTATGTTTTCTGTAAAGCAGGCACATTGAGGCCACATAATGAAATATGTGAATGAAGTATCAGAAGCATGTGCCGTTTGTTTACAAACCATACCAGTTAAAAATGTGCATGCCCATACACAGATAATTATAAAAGCATAGGTTCTGCTCTTTGAAGCTTTTAATCTGAGGGCTAGATATTATTGACAAATGAAGTGCATAAATAAGCTAAATAAGACTAAAGGAAAGGTATTGAGACAGTTCAGTTAAAATGGAGATTTGGAAGGGATACATTAGTTTTTACATAATTTTTTGAGGCCCTACTGTACTTGGCATTGGGAGAACAATTACAAAGTAAACAGTATAGTCTCTGACTGTAAGGAAAACAATATTTTACTCATTTTTTAGAAGGCATTATATAACTTGTAGCATTCGTGGCACTAGTGGGAGTGCTTTATGGATTTCAAGTTGGAAGAAATGTGAGTTTGAGTGACTTGCAAATATTTCATGGAGAAGATGGAATTGATCCTCAATTTATAGCTATGTTTTAAATTGCTGGAGAAGGAAAAAAAAAAATAACTTGAAGAATACTTAGAATAAATAACGTACATGGGAGAATCCAGAATAGCAAAGAGACCTCTGTGGGAAGATCAGAGATTTTGTGTTTAGAAGTGAGAGATGGTACTGTTGTAGAGATTGGTTGGGTCTAGATTTTAGATAATTTTCAAGTCAAGCTGAATTGGCAATGATGTATTATTGGAAGTTTGAGAAAGGAGGTAACAGTATGAAAACAATGATTTAATCTGCCAGAGATACGTAATAGTAGTGGCTGCAGTCACAAAAACTAGTTTAAAAGTCACAGCAAAATACAGGAATGAGATAATGACTAGACAGGTCCTAGGTAATACACGTCTGATCTAGGTCATGGTAGTGGCAGTGGTGAAGAAGGAGAAGAATGAGTAAGAGCTGTAAAAAGGAAAAAAAAAACCCAAAACTTTACAGATGCAGTGATTCATTCACTATACATTTATTGAGTGTTTACACTTTGTAAGCATCTATACAAGGTGCTCTGGGTGAATCAAAGGTAAATAAGGGCAATAAAGGTGTCAGAGATGAGTGGGGGATTTAAAACCAAAGTGACTTGGGAAATAATAGTGCTGGCATATGACTAGATGGTAGAATAGAGTACTAGTTTTCAGTAGAGAGTAATTTTAACTTTAAAGTCATGGTTTTCAAAAAACATCATGGTATGAAAAGTGAAAGATTTTGGTAGGACATCACAAAAATGGAACCGAGGTCAATATTAGGGGATAGGAATGATGGATCTAACTGTGAGGGTCATTATTGCAAAGGAGATAGTTGAAGGAAATAGTTCAAGCAATCGACACAGTAGTTGAAGCAATTGGTACAATCTTTAAGGAAGAATGTCTTGAAGGAGAAACAGGATCAAGAATTGTGCTTTGGGGAATAGTCTTAAGTGGGTGCTTAAAGTGCAGAATAAGAAAGGGAACATTAAGAAAAACAAGCAAATTGTGCATAATGGACATCATGTTAGGGATCTGTTCACGAAGGATAATTAATTAGCTAGCAGTGTCAATTTCAGCCAGAAGTACCTAGAAAATGAGAATAGAATAAAGATAGATTTAACTGTGAGAACACATTTGGTAATCTTTGAGAATGAAATTTAGTAGAATAATGGGAAAGAAAATAGACTGCAGAAGAGCGTGAATTTCAAGACATCTTTTTGGCATATCAGTGATAGGAAGTTGGTAGATGGCCTTAATTGTGGTTCATTAACATCATCTACCAACTTCCTGTAATCAAATTTGGCACATAGATCACAATCATCTTTTTAATCTTACATGACTTTAACATTTATATGGATAATCTCTTTGTCATCTGGTCTTTCAGTACAAAGTTCTTTTTTTTCCATTGATCTTATTCTGCATTCTGCTGCCATCCATCCACTTCTGTAGTTCTTGTTGTCAGATAAAATTGTTGCATCTATGAAATTCTTGATTCAGGCATCCTCTTTTTGAACACCAGTTGCTATATTTCTAGCTTACTTATTTAAATACTCCCATTCTGATCATTTTTTAACTTTATCTGGCCCTCCAGTCCAACAATCTCTTTATTTTCTCTTTATACTTTCACCTTTGTCTTATTATTTTTTTTCATCCTGTTTAGATTCTATATTCCATCATTTTAATAAATTTTTACCAATATCCTAAACTCTTTTGTTCCTCTTTGATTTTTTTTCCCCCCATTCTTCTGAAACCACCCCAGCCCTGGATTTGCTTTCTCTTTGCGTATACCCAGTGGAACAAGAAAATCTCACAAGAGCACAGATTGGTCTCACTATAAATTCATAATCACTACCTATAGCCTTGGGCCATCAGCACTACCTGATGACTGATATTGCCTGAGGTCATCTTGTTCTCTCTCAAAGACTGTTTCAAATCTTTGATTTGCCTCAAATTTCTATTTTTGCTCCTATACTTAGCATATGATGTCGTGTCCTTTTCACAGAAAAATAAAAGTCATTATATCAGAATGACTTCAGCCTCTTGACACCAAAGCTTTATAAGCCTAACTGCAGTTGTGCCTAACCTCTCTTTCAGTGCCAATGGAAGAAGGTATTTCTTCACCCCTCTTTAAAGTTCAATTCCTCTGCCTGACTGCTGGTTCCCATTTCCTATCTCCTAATCAAACCTTACATTCATTTAGCCCTTTTTGTCCTCTTCCTCTTGGTAAATCATATGAGCATTAATATATGCTCTCATTCATCTAACCTTAAAAAGAAAAAAAGATCTCTTATTTGACCCCATTTAGCCTCCATCTACTTGCCAGTCTTTATCTTCCCTTTTGCAGTCAAAGTTCATAAGAGCTGTCTGTATTTTCTATCTTAATATCCTCTGCAACCTCCCCCCCCCCAAAACTACTCTTTAAAGCCCTCAGTGACCCTCATACCACTCATGCAAGTAGATTTTTAATTTACATCCTATTTGACTTCTCAGAAACTTTTAAATAGAATTTCTCAGGGGCGACTGGGTAGCTGTTGGTTAAGCATCCAACTCTTGATTTTGGCTCAGGTTATGGTCTTGCGGTCATGAGATTGAGCCTGGCATCAGGCTTCATGCTGAGTGTGGAACCTGCTTGCGATTCTCTATCTCTGCCCTTACCCTGCTCATGCGCGCACACGCGTGCTCTCTCTCTGAAAAAATAAATAAATGAACTTAAAATAAATAGGGGCACCTGGGTGGCTCAGTCGGTTGAGCGTCTGCCTTCGGCTCAGGTCATGATCTCACATTTGTGGTTCGAGCCCCGCATTGGGCTCTGTGCTGATAGTTCAGAGCCTGGAGTCTGCTTTGGATTCTGTGTCTTCCTCTCTCGCTGCCCCTCCCCTGCTCACTCTCTGTTTCTTTCTGTTTCTCAAAAAATGAAATGTTAAAAAAATTTTTTTAAGTAAATAGAATTGCCCAAGTTTTGTGAAACTCTCTTCTTTGGCTTCCATTGCATCAGAATCTCTTGGTTTTCTTTCTACTGCTCAAAGAAAATGGGAAACTGCTGAAATATTTTAAGCAGGGAAGAGCCAGCTTTAGTATGCTGAAAGCTTTGAAAGGGAGAGGATGTGGCTGAAATAAAGGAAGACCAGTTATGGGGTGCCTGGGTAGCTCAGGTAGTTAAGCTTCCGACTTCAGCCCAGGTCATGATCTCACAGTTCATGTCTCTGCTGTCAGCACAGAGCCTGCTTCTGATCCTCCTGTCCCCCTTCCTCTGCCCCTCTCTAGTGTGTGCTCCTCCTCCCCCAATAAACATTAAAAAAAAAAAAAAAAAAAGACCAGTTATGATGATGTTTGCTTGAATTAGAATGGAGACAGATGATTTGGAAAGAATTGAAAAGATCAAGGGAAATTTAGGAGATAACATCAATAAGATTTTGTGATAGATTGAATATAGATGGTTAGAAAACAGGAAATTGCTTTTTTCTGATTTAGGCATCTAAAATAGATGGTATGCCGTTTATCATAGAAAAAAACTGGACAAAACCATGTTGAGCTTTAGGTGTATTTGAGATTCTGAATGGAAATGTCATGAGGGAAGTTGGATATATAAGCCTGAGTCTCAAAAAGAGCTAAGATAGAAATATTTTAATTGTTGCTGTATAAATGGTAATATAATTGAAGTCATGCACATAAAAGAAATAATTGGGAAAAGCCTACAGAGTAGGGAGAGAATTCAGTCTCAGCTTTGGTGCGTTCTAGTATTTGAAGGTTGATTCAAGTAGTATGTATGAGTTGCCAAAGCAGACTGAGGAATCATTACAGCAGTAAGAGAATTTCATATCTAGGAAACCTTGGGAAGAGAGTGTTTTAAGAAAAGGAGGAAGCATTTTTGTTCTCATTCAAATGTAATGTATCACTTATCCTACTTAATGATAACTGCCTGTTTACATGCACATACAACCAGCAGTTTAAGTTCTTTTCGGGACTGTGGGTTGAACTAGCTTGGCAAGCAAACATTTTCTGTAAAGTTCCAAATAGTAAATATTTCAGATTTTGGGTGCCGTGTGATCATCTCTGGTGTAACTACTCAACTCTGCTATTGTAGCATGAGAACAGCCATTTACAGTACAATAAAGATGAGTGTGACTGTGTACCAATAAAACTATTTATGGATACTGATAATTTGAATCTCGTAGTTTTCACATACCGCAAAATACTGTTCTTGTGACTTCTAAAAATCATTTAAAATAGAAAAAAAAATATTCTTAGCCTGTGGGCTACACAAAAACAGGGAGGAGACAGATTTGGCCCGGGCTGTAGTTTACTCACCCTTTTCCCATTACTGAGCCTGTGGCCTGTACCATAACATACCCTCAAGTAAATTTTTGTTGAATAAATTAAATTTGAATAAATTCTAGTCTAGTTTATATGTTTCTGGGGGGTGGGGAGTTGATGAAGGTAGGCTTTCCTCTTTAAATCCTGAAAGCAAGAATTCATACTTTATGTTCATGCTTCTCTTTCGAGATTAAGTTTTAATTTGCTAAAAGTCAATTTAACATTTTGAAGCACTATCAAGTGGCTAGAAAACAGTTTTAAATGTTTAAAAAGATATATTTATATTATTTTGGGTTATGGAAAGGTAAAATCATTGTTCCAGGGCTTCCTAGAATACACAGAGTTTTTGGGTTTGATTTTTATTAATACCTAAGGTTTTAAAAATGCCTACAGTCAGTAAAACACACCTTTATATCATTGAGAATTCTAATTTTATTATTATTTGTCTTAAGTTTTTGTTTTCATTTGATCTCTGTCATATAAGGCCACACTGTCAGTAGGACAGGAACCCTGCATTTACATTGCTAGAATTTAGCATGAGAGACAGTCTATAGGCAAACGAAGAAATGGATTAATATATATTTACCAATTGTGATATACCATGAAGGAAATTAACAGGTGTAATATTATAACTAATAATGAAAGAAGAGCAAAAATAGTTAAGGTGGTCAGAGAATATCTCTCTTGAGAAGTATTATTTATGCTGAGACTTGAGTTATATGGGTGGGAGAAGAGTACCTAGGTAGAGAGAGAGCATGTGTGATGACTCTGGGTCCCATGAGAGCTTAGTATTTTCCAGGAACTGAAAGGTGGTTTTTGGCATAAATAACTTGGGATCTCTGCATTTAAGAAATCTACAAATTAATTATACAACAGATATTGATATATTTTGGATTTTTAAAAAATCAGACAGTCTGTACTAAATTATGGCTCATAAGTATCAGGATCAAAATTGGCTAGGTTAAAAAAAAAACCCACTGTGTTCCACAATCACTGAAAATTATTTAGCTGAAATGGTGTTGCTATTATGTATATGGATTGACAGATAGTTGGAACAAATGTGAGTGATTCCCATACCAAGGGCTATTTAGCACCAAACTTCAAATGTGCTAAGTCAAAGAAGAAAATGGTTCCTACATGAGTAACTCCATTTAGTCTTCAAAAATATGGCACACGAAGGTATCACCACAAGAAATGACTTTAAGCAAAAGAAGAATGGCTGACCGTATGACTTGTGAGTCACTGTCAGTAGAAAGAGGACAGAACAGGTTGAATAGAGGGTAGAAAAGAGTGAGGGAAATAGAATGTACATAAATGGAGGTGAAATGAGAATTCTGGTCGCTCAGAGTAAAGGAGGAGGAGGACAAGAAGGAAGAATTCAAGTAAAAAGAGAAGGGAGGATGCTCATAGTTTAAGAGGAACATATTCTAGTAAGCATAATTTTATACGGGGTAAAACCTTAGAAAAGTTTAATCTACCCATTGCTTAATCATATGAGAAACTCTAAATCAAAGCTGATCATTATCTTTGATTATCACTTCTATTTAAAATCTTTGTTTTGCAATAGTTCACTTTGAAAACTCAAAGTGACAAATGATATACTTTTATCATATTTTATAAATTTTTATCTTTTTAAAATAATATTTGCAAATATTTGTTTTTAAATAAAATGTATATACCGTCTAGTATGTTGTATTTATTTACTCAATGTTCTTTTAAGTGTTTCAGGCTGCATGTACCAAGTAGTTCAGACGATTGGCTCGGATGGAAAAAATCTTCTGCAATTACTTCCAATTCCTAATTCTTCTGGAAATCTTATACCGCTAGTTCAATCTTCAGTCATGTCTGATGCTTTGAAAGGGAATACAGGAAGCCCAGTTCAAGTTACTTTTCAGACTCAGATTTCCAGCTCTTCCACAAGTGCATCAGTTCAATTGCCCATTTTTCAGCCAGCCAGTTCTTCAAACTATTTTCTAACAAGAACAGTAGATACAGCAGAAAAAGTTAGAGTTACTTCTGTGGGAACTGAAAATTTTACCTCATCAGTTTCTAAAGTTCAGAGTCATGGTGTGAAAATTGATGGACTCACCATGCAAACATTTGCTGTTTCTCCCTCCTCAACACAAAACGATTCACCTTATATTTTAGTAAATACTCAGAGTCTTCCAATGACTGTGAAGTCTCCAGTTTTGCCTTCTGGGCATCATTTACAGATTCCAGCCCATGCTGAAGTGAAATCTGTACCAGCGTCTTCATTGCCTCCTTCAGTTCAGCAAAAGATACTTGCAACTGCAACCACAAGTACCTCAGGAACAGTTGAGGCCTCCCAAATACCAACCGTTATTTACGTATCTCCTGTAAACACAGTGAAAAATGTAGTTACCAAGAACTTTCAAAACATTTATCCAAAACCTGTTACAGAAATAGCAAAGCCAGTGATTCTAAATACCACACAAATGCCAGTGAATGTTGCTAAAGAGACACAATTAAAAGGTGGTCAGCATTCTCAAGCTGCTCCTGTGAAATGGATTTTTCAAGAAAATCTACAGCCTTGCAGTCCATCTCTTGTTCCTGTTAAGTCTTCAAATAATGTGGCTTCCAAGATTTTAAAAACTTTTGTAGATAGGAAAAGTTTGGGAGATAATACTATCAATATGCCAGCATTGAGCACTGTCAGTCCTAGTGGGACACAGTCCAAAAGTATGCCTATTAAAGATAATGCTTTGGTTATGTTTAATGGGAAAGTCTATCTATTGGCTAAAAAGGGGACAGATGTTTTGCCATCACAAATTGACCAACAGAATTCTGTTTCTCCTGATATTCCACCAAGAAAAGATACATCACAGATAGTGAGTTCAAGCCCAGTCACAGAAATATCCAGAGAGGTTGTAAACATTGTTTTGGCTAAAAGTAAATCTTACCAGATGGAAACAAAATCACTTTCAAATACTCAGCCTGCTTCCATGATCAATCTAAGGGCAGAGAAGAATAAAAAAGTGGAGAAACCATCTCTTTCTACCCCAAACCCACATAATATGAATCAACCCATTAACTACTTAAAACAGAGTAAGATTTTATTCACAAAGCCAGACTTTCCAGATGGATTTAGTACAGTACAGAATGCCCCCAGAAAAGGAAATATCATCCAGAGCATAGAGAAAATAAGTTCCTCTGTTGACGCAACAACTATCACTTCACAACAGTGTGTTTTCAGAGACCAAGAACCAAAGGTAATTTTCCCATGTCAGGGTGTTCTTTTTCTCTATCTATATAGAAAATTTTTCTTTCTTAATTCTCAAAGTTAGTTACCTATGATACCTCTCCCCCCCCCCTTCTCCCATCCTCCACTCCATCACACACATACCATACACACATGTATGCTTAATTAAGTCAGAGCTTTCATCTGAAGGCAATGTTTGAGGAGGATAATTGAGAGAGTGCAAACAGTATCTCTCTCTTAATTCATTTGGCATGCCAAAGCTTTAAAACAAAATCAAACAAACAAAAAACTCATAGAGCAAGAAGGTTTATTGGTGAAAGATAATGTGAATTCGAAACTGGGTAAATTCTGTGTCCATGCATGTATTTATTAGATTACTGTTAGTATATGAAAAGATCAATATTACACATATAGGAGAGCTGGGTTTTTTGTTTGTTTATTTTGTGATGGTAGGGAAATATCTGGCAGTTTTTTAGGTAGATGGTAGAAGGGATAGGATGGTGCTAATCAGTACCTTTCAGTCATTTGTGAAATAGGATTTATCAACATCTTTGATTTTGTTTTGTTTTGTTAAGTAGACGAGTTTCCTTTTTTTTTTAAGCCCTTCTTTCTGACTCTTTAATTATTCAACATATCCACATAGTTACCTTTCTGTTCTACTTAAGATATGTGTGTCTGTGCTCACTAAATACTTAGGCCCACTCTTTCCTTGCCTAGAGGCCTTAATAATGTCAGTGTTTCTCCCCTTCCAGAGATATAAGGAGGTAAATTCTGAAGGAGTTTAAGATTGATTGAAGGCATAAGACTTTTCCAGAAGACTACAACTTCCAACTAAAGTTATATAGATGATTTTTTGACTTGTCATTAGTCTGTATTATTTCATCTGTTAACCTTTCTAGTGCAAGAAAGCAAAGTAAATGAGAAATTGTGGAGGAACAGTTTAAGTTTGTACCCAGTTAAATTCATTTTTTTGAGTGTGGGTGGTAAGGCAAGGGTAATGCAAATCAACCATTTAGGACTTTAGAGCATGATGTTTTTTGTTTTGTTTTTTTAAGTAAGATGAGATGATCACTTAGTTGCCAGTCTGATGAAATAGCTTAAGTAATTGGCAGTATTGTTTGTGTGTTTTTGTTTTCTTAATTGCAGATCCAGAATGAGATGGCATCAACATTAGAAAAAGTTCCTCAAGAGAGGAATGACAAGAACCATTCCCAAGGAGGAAGCAATAAGGTATCACATCTGAAGAATGATGCTGAATTTAAAAAGATATTTGGTCTCACTAAAGATTTGAGAGTGTGCCTTACTCGGATTCCTGATCACTTGGGCTCTGGAGAAGGTTTTGATTCCTTAAGCCGTTTGGTGAAGACCAATACTTATAAAGAGACGGAGTTTATAGAGAAGGAGGAAAAGAAAAAACAGGTAATATATTTTGTGTCCTTTGTAGTTACTACAAACGTTCATGAGTGTATTTTCTTGATTTCTTTTTTTAGTCTTGTGCATTAATATGAATGGTAGTTTTCAGATTTGCATATGTGTATATATTATACACATTTGGTGTTAAAGAGAACCAAATACACAAAGGTAAAAATGTATCCCCAGTGAGTAGAAGACGTTTTAAGTGTTTTTATTCACCTGTTTATTTTTTTCATTAAAAAACTATAAGAAAATGGCCATAACTTTTTAAACTAGCTATCCTACGTTGAAGACCCTATTTAAAATAAATAACCAAATGTAGGGAAAATACAAGCATGCAGATGGTCGTTGCAGTATTACCCTTAATACAGACATTTTAAGAAATCTACTTGATCAATGATGAAAAAAAATCCCTATGACTTTGCCTATTTTACTTAGAAATATATCATTATTACACTGTGTAATATTCTGTGCTTTAGATCAGAGACTGCTCAACCTTTCCCAATGAAAAGCTTCCACATATGTGCCTACTGTGCACAAGGAAACAAAATTAAGTCAATTCTGTTTCTCAGGTTCTTTATAAATGGCTGTTGTATTTTGGCGATAGATCAATACATCTGATAGTTAAGCAGGAAAATGCGAATTAAGCAGTTTATTCTCAGTGAATATCATTAGGACATTGCTATTCATTTTGGCACTGTACAATGGTAAACAATTTTTTGCTAGAGTTCTCAATATATTTTGTTGAGTTGAGTTTAATTGATAAGTATTTGTCACCTGCAGACTGTTAAATTTGACAGCATACTGTCTATGTGGCAATAATTGTTTTTTTTTTTTTTGAAATCTTACTCAACATGACAACAGGGTTTTGATAAGAAAAGAAAAGCAAAAACCGTTAAAAAGATGGATCACACAAAGAAGAGAAAAACCGAGAGTGCTTATAACACAGCTCTAAATGGTGGAACTAATGTCACCAATTCCCAACTTGTCAGCAGTATTTTACCAACTTCAGATGTATCACACCATAACATTCTCACAAGCCGCAACAAAACCAGAGAAGAAAAGAAAACTGAGGTTGAACACTGTACCCCTGAGAACCAGCAAAAAGGCACATTGAGTTTGAATGTAGCTTTTGAGCAAAGTCATTCCTTTAATAAAAGTTATACTGAAGACATTTTCCCCATGACGCCACCAGAGTTAGAGGAAACCATTCGAGATGAAAAAATAAGAAGACTTAAGCAAGTGCTGAGAGAGAAAGAAGCAGCTCTTGAAGAAATGCGTAAGAAGATGAACCAGAAATAATGAAATGTTGCTATTCTTAAAGACTGCAGTGAAATAGCTGTGTTTTTTTCATATACTTTTGCATTAAGTTAATTATAGATGCATTAAGGTGTTCTTTGCATATGAAACTTGTTTTTTCATCAGTTGATTGTTAAATTTTATTTAAGGACTACAAAAAAGGTTGATTCACATATGATTCTTGTGAATAATCTACATGGGGTATCTGAGTCTTTGTCTAGATACCTTTTTTTGGAAGGAAAAATTTTCTATTTTTCTATTATTTTAATTAGAAATCCCCGAGTTTGAATATTTGTGCAGAGTTTTTGTTATTGTATGTTTGCATCTTTAGTTGAACCACTCAGGTGTTTTTCCAACAGCAGACAATTATTATATACTATTGAAATTATATAATCCAGGAGAGGAAATTGGCTCTAAATTTAGCTTTGCCAATGGTCTTATGTATGTACTGAGTCTCTATGCATAAAATGATGTAATTGTTGTAATTTTTTTTTTTTATTTCATGGAAGAAAATGTATAATAGCAGTATTATTTAAATATCCAAACATTTCTCAAGAGTTGAGGGATACTTGTTTTGTGGCTTTTACAAAGTAGTTTTATATAAACCAAAATGGGTTTTAGAATTCAGGCTATATAATGTTTGCTTAAAGTGATACATTATTATTCCTAGGCAAATGCTTTTTCTTCCTTTTTTTGTTTCTTTTTTTTTTTAATATGTACATATGTAACAGATTGAGAAGTAAATCTGAACAATGGCCACATATAATACTTTTTAAAATTGTAAAATGTAGTTATTCTTAATGGAGGCAAACATTTTTCCATCTGGTTTTGTTTGATTCGGAGAGGTTGGGATTTGTGTTGTGGATAGGGATTAATGGGAAAAGTTTACCAAAAAAAGATGAATAAATCCCTGGAAGTAATGTCACATACAACCTATACATACTGAAGGGAGTAGAACAAGTGCACACTGATCAACTAAATTCTGCCTTTTAGATTTTTTGTAACCGTTTTATTGAGATAATTCATTTACCATAAATTCACCTTTTAAAAGTGTACCGTTCGGTGGTTTTTATTGTTTTCACAGAATTGTGCAACCATCAACATGACCTAATTTTAGGACATTTTCATCACTCCCTCCAAAAAACCTCATACCTAATAGTGGTTACCCCCCAAATCCTCCTACCTCCGATCCTAGACAACCACTAACACACTTTATGGATTTGCCTGTTGTGGAAAGTCATAAGCATAGTATGAGTCATTCAATATGTTTTCTTATGGGATTGGTTTCTTTCACTTAAAGTTTTCAAGGTTCATCTGTGCTGTAGCATGTATTGGTATTTAATTCTTGTTTAAACTGCTGAATAATAATCTATTATATGAATATACCACACTTTGTTTTCCATTCATCTGTTTCTGGACATTTGGGTTGGTTACACTTTTGGCTACTAAGATGTTATGTTGCTATGAATGTTAGGGTGTAAGTTTTTATGTGAATGTATATTTCCAGTTCTCTTGATTGTATACTTAGGCGTGTAATTGTTGGGTCATATCCTAACTCTGTTTAACATTTTTGGGAACTGCCAAACCATATCAGTCGGGTTTTTCTTACCCTCCTCAACCAAAGTGGATTCTTCAAGGACACCAGTGACTTCTATGTTGCGAGATCTAGTGGTCAGTCAGCAGTTGTCTTAATTTATCTATCATGGGAATATAAGCTCATGAATCATTACCTACTTTGAAAATTCTTAAACCATTTTATTAAAGAAGCAGTACATGTGCATTGTAGACAATTTAAAAATACAGCAAGCTAAAATATTAAAAGTTGAAATTTCATGTTCTCCTCATGCTAAAATATTAATGTTGGGGCTTGGAGATAATGTGATGGCCTCTTTGTTAAGTTTATTCCTAGGTATCTTATTTGTAAATGGGATTAATTCCTTAATTCCTCTTCCTGTTGCTTCATTATTGGCACATAGAAATGCATATTTCTTTACATTAATTTTGTATCCTGTGACTTTACTGAATTCATGTGTCAGCTCTAGCAGTTTTTTGGTGGAGTCTTTGGCTTTTCTATATAGAGTATCTTGACATCTACAAATAGTGAAAATTTTACTTCTTCCTTGCCAATTTGGATGCCTTTTATTTTTTTGTTGTCTGGTTGTTATGGCTAGGACATCCAGTACTATGTTAAATAAGTGGTGAGAGAGGACATCCCTGTCTTGTGCCTGACCATAGAGGAAAAAGCTCTCAGTTGGTTGTTCCCATTGAGGATGGTATTAGCTGTGGGCTATTCATATATGACCTTACTATGTTCCTTCAAAACCCAATTTGTTGAGGGCTTTTATTGTGAATGGACATTGTACTTTTTGTGAAATGCTTTTTCTACATCTATTAAAAAGATCATATGGTTCTTATCCTTTCTTTTATTAAAGTGGTATATCATGATTGATTTACAAATATTGAACCACCCTTGCAAACTAGGAATAAATCCCAGTTGATGGATTTTTTTAATGTACCGTTAGATTTGGTTTGCTAGTGTTTTATTGAGAATTTTTGTATCCATGTTCATTGGGGGTATTGGCCTGTACTTCTTTTATTTAGTGGAGTCTTTCTCTGGTCTTGGTTTCAGGGTAGTGGCTCATAGAATAAATTTAGAAGTTTTCCTTTTCTATTTTTTGGAATAGTTTGAAAAGAATAGGTATTATTAGCTCTTCTTTAGATGTTTGGTAGAATTTACCTTTGAAGCCATCTTGCCCTGGACATTTGTTGTGAGATTTTTTATTATTGATTCAATTTCTTTTCTGGTTATCTGTCTATTCAAGTTTTCAATTTCTTCCTGTTTCAGTTTTGGTAGTTTATGTTTCTAGGGATTTATCCGTTTCTTCCAGGTTGTCCAGTTTGTTGGCATATAGTTTATCATGATATTCTCTTATAATTGTTTATATTTCTGTGCTGTTGGTTGCTATTTCTCATCTGTCTTTTGTGATTTCATTTATTTGGGTCCTTTCTCTTTTTGATAAGTTTGGCTAGAGGTTTGTCAATTTAATTATTTTTTTCAAAGAACCAGCTCCTGGGTTCATTGATCTGTTTCCATATCATTTATTTTTGCTCTCATTTTTATTGTTTCCTTCTCTCTGCTGGCTTTAGGCTTTGTTTGTTGTTCTTTTTCTAACTTCTTAACATTGGAGATCCATAACTAAAGGCTATTAGTAAATAGATATTTGAAGTCATAGGTCTGAACAACATCACTTAGGGAGATGCTATAAACAGAGGGTAAAATGGTAGGCTCATATCTGAATAAATTTAAAGGTTGGAAAAAGGACGATCAAATTTTGAGGATTGGAAGAGGTGAATATTAAATGAATTGTATTTATAAGTCCTTGAAGTGTCCTGACACATAGTAAACAAACAGTGTTTGTTAAATAAAATAAATTCAACTACAATCACCCTGACATATTGCATTCATCTTCCATTTCATTTCATTTTCTTATCTGTTTGTTTTAGCCTACCTTCTCCTTTTGATTTTTCTACTTATTTATATTAAGGTTCTGCTGATCATGCAATCGTCAAGCACCCACACTTCTTCTGCTATTATATACCATCATGCTGAAATGTGACTTGTATCCTTTACAGCAAAATCCCGTTTGTCAATATTGATAGTCTCAAACTCTTGCTCTCTCATTCTGAAATTCACTCAGATTAGGGTTTTGTCTTTACCACTCCTCTAAAACCTTTTTAAGTTCTCCAACAAACATCATATTTGCTAAATCTAATGTCAATTCTTAGTCTCTATCTTACTTGGCCTGTCAGCATTTGATGGTTTTCATTAGTCTGTCATTGAAATGTATTTTTTATTCAGGTTCCATCTCTTGTTTTCCTACTATCTTATTGACTGATTCCTCACCTTCTCCATGATTTCTTATTGTTGATTCTTATTATTGGAGTTACTTATACAGCTCAGCGCTTGTAGGTCTTTTATTTTTACATCTGTACTCATGTTGACCTTGTCTAGTTCTTTTTTTTCTTGATCTCTCTTTATTTTTAATGTTTATTTATTTTTGAGTGAGAGGCAGAGGGGCAGAGAGAGGAGTCACAGAATCCGAGGTAGGCTCCAGGCTCTGAGCTGTCAGCACAGAGCCCGACATGGGGCTTGAACTCACAGACTGAGAGATCATGACCTGAGCCGAAGTCCAACGCTTAACTGACTGAGCTACCCGCGTGCCCCTGACCTTGTCTAGTTCTTATGCATCAGTGTTTATGCATACTATATTCAGGAACTCTTCTTTGACTATCAGCACTATATATCCATTTGCCTTCTTGACATTGCCACTTATAAGTTTGATTGGCATCTCAAAGTTAATACAGGCCAAACCCAGCCTCTGATTATCATCCACACACAAATTTTGCCTCAGCCAAGATCTTCTCTAAGTTCATGACAAATCTAGGTTTCCACTTGTTCAAGTGACAACATTTGGGAGTCCACTTTGACCTCTTTTGGTCATACCTTACAATGTGTCTGTTAGGAAAATTTTCTGGTTTACATTCACATGATACCTGCAGTCTGACCATTGCTTGTCACCACTATTATGACTACCTTGCTTTATTTCATCTGGATTATTGAAATAACCAAGTTTCTCCCTGTTTCCATCATTATCCTCCTATAACTTGTACTTAGCACAATAGCTGAGTGATGTTGCTAAAAGTATAAGGAGGGTAAGGGACCAAAACCCCAGTGGAAATAACCTCAAATATATAAATGATGTTCATATACACTCAGAATTGGACAAATGCAAATTAAGACTACTCAATTTCTCATTGGTGAGACTGGAGAAAAGATTTAAGAGTATGGCAACTCATGTTGGCATGCTGTGAGGAAATAGGCATGTTCATACATTGCTGATAGACATGTTTATACATTACTGATGGGAATACAAGTTGCTACAATTCTAGAGAGAAATTTGGCAATGTCTAGTGAAATCTCGTATAAACCTTTCAACCAATGCAGCCAACAATTTTAAGAATCTACCCAAAAGATATGCCTCCGACAATATGAAAACATATGCAAAAGTTTATTAATTATAGCATTTTTAAATTGCAAAGTATAAGAAGCAATCCAAATGCCCATTCATAGGAGAGTGGTTGAAAAATATATGATACAAGCACACAGTGGAATACTAAGTAGCTGTAAGAAAAGAAGAACTGAACTGATACGGAGTGATTTCCAAGACATACTATAAAATGAAAAAAGCAAAGTTCAAAACAATATATATAGCCTGCTACCCCTCATATAAGAAAAAGAATGCAAGGAAATATATAGACATCCACTCATTTATACCAAAGAAATTAGGAAGGATAAACCAGAAACTATTAAGATTGAGTCTAAGGGAAAGAGAAGAAGACAATGGGAATGGGTTAGCAGGGATGAAGTACAATAACATTTCTCTGATTGTATCTTTTGGTATAGCTCTGATTCTTGGAATCGTAATGTTTTGCATACCATTTACATGCCCCCAGATAAACGATTAAAACCAACCAGGAAATAGGAGATCCCCAAATGGAATGCAAATACTAACTAATGAAAGCATATATTACAAAAGAATAACATGAGCACACTTAAAGGGACAGGAAAGAAAGCTAACCTAAGTGACTTAGAAAGCAGTATATTCACTAGACACTGAAAAGCCAAAGGTCTAAGTGTTGTAATCTACTTGGTAAAAATGTTTCCCATAAGGGCATGAGTTAGCATACATACCACTTTCATTTGTATACCAGAATTGAACGAAAAAGTACATATAGATAATGAGAGACAGGTTTTTTATTGTTGGAGGAAGACCTAAGGAGGAAGGCTAAGATAAACCCTGTAGTATTAGATTAGAATAAGAGGCATTAGTTTAAACTCAGGTATTTAAATATGCTTTCAGACAGATTAATATACATGTGGGTATATGTGTAGGTTATACATATATCTATACATTCACATATTTCCTAGCTTTCATTGAGAGGGCCTAGAAGCAGTGACACTCCAGGACAATGAGCACACCTAGCACCAAATCTTGGTTTCTAAACACCATTCTTCAACAAAAGGAATCAAGCTCCTTGGAGAAGTGGATTCCAGGACAGGCAAGAAAAATACAAGGTGATCCTAGAACATCTTGTGATGTCAGAATGTAAGGAAATATTGCCCCCAAGATGGAGGTCTATGAAAAACAGGAGCCAATCTGAAGGAGCTCTTAATGGCCAAAACTGGAATAATTTCAATAATGAAAAATTATGACATTTGATTTTAAACCCTAGACAAAATATACCCAGGGAGTCTAGACTGTATGTATAAAAGGCAAATACATAAATGAGGGAAAAGGAACAGCTCTTCCTTATGGTTGAATTCCAATTACTAGTTGTAGACAGAAATGGGAAATACAGAATCATCATTGCAAATGCCCCAATAACTATTGCAAACAAGATTCACCAATGGATAATAAAACGAATGGGCAAAAGTTTGAGAAGAAACAGGATTTGCAGTCTCAAAGTCTTCCCAAAGATATTAACTATAAATGTAGAGATAGTAACTTTTTAGTGGAAAACCTACCAGATCAAGGTAAATATCACCAGTAATAATACATACCAATAATCACAAATCCATTACATGATGCATAGTCTTTTGTGTGTGTGGTAGTCTCTCTAAAAATATAAAACCTTTTTGTTGGGGTGCCTGGGTGGCTCAGTTGGTTAAGGATCTGACTCTTGATTTCAGCTCAGGTCGTGATCTCATTGTTGTGAGATTGAGCTCTGCCTTGGGCTCTGCACTGGGTGTGGGGGTCTGCTTAACATTATCCCTCTCCCTATGCCCTCTCCCGCTTTCTCTCTCTCTTAAGAAGCAAAAACAAAAATAAAACAAAACAAAAACCTTTCTGTTAATGTATGTTTGTTTCTCCCCTAGCATTCATACATTGAAGCCCTAACCCCCAGTGTGCCTGTATTTGGAGAAGGGGGCTCTAAGGAGGTAATTAAGGTTAAATGAGAATAAGGATAGGGCCCAGATCCAATAGGATTACTGTCCTTATAAGATGAGACATCAGAGTGCACCCTGTCTCTCTCCACACCCCCACCCCAGCACAAATGCACTAAGCCAGCATGCTCAAACTGAGGAAAGGATATGTGAGGACATAGTAGGAATGCTGCCTGCCATGTGCAAGCAGGCAGGAAGAAGGCTCTCATGAGAAACTGAATTGGCTGGAAACTTGATCTTGGACTTTTAGCCTCCAAAACTGTGAGAAAAGAGATTTTTGTTGCTTAAGCCACCTAGGCTGTGGTGTTTTGTTATGGTAGCCTTAGCAGACTAATATACTTTCCAAGCATGAGAACATATCAGATAAAAGAAAAAAGAAAATATCAGGTAAACTCAATTTGTGGGGCATTCTATAAAATTACTGATTAGTATTCTTCAAAAGTGTCAAGATCAAAAGACAAAGAAAAGACTGACAAACCGTTGCAGACTGGAGAGACTAAGGAGGGGAAAAAAACCCAAACAACTGCATGCAATATAGGACCTAGGGATCTGGAATAGGATTCTGGAACAGAAAGATGACATAGGTGGAAAAATATATATATAAAATTTGAATAAGGCCCGTAGTTTAGCTAATAATATTGCACCAATGACAATTCCCTGTTCTTGTTATAAGGTGTTAAATTTAGAAGTGGGATAAATGACATAAAGAAATTTTTGTACTATTTTTGCATTTTTTCTATAAGTCTAAAATTAAATCAAACCAAAAATTTTGAAAACAAACAAAATAAAATCTTTTAAAAATGCAAATCAGGGGGCAACCAGGTGGCTCAATCGGTTGAGTGCCCAACTCTTGATTTCAGCTCGTCATGATCCCAGGGTCATGGGATCAAACCCCATGTCAGGCTTCATGCCCAGCATGGAGCCAGCTTAAGATTTTCTTTCTCTCTCTCTCTCTCTCCCTCTCTCTCTCTCTCTCTCTGCCCCTCTCCCTTGCTTGTGTGCACACTCTCCCTCTCTAAAATAAAAACTGAAAATAATAGTAATAATAATAAAAATGTAAATCAGAACATTTCCTCCCCTGTTCAAAATCCTCTGGTGGTGGGGTACCTGGATGGCTCAGTCGGTTAAGCAATGGACTCTTGGTTTTGGCTCAGGTCATGATCTCATGGTTCATGAGATCAAGCCCCACGTTGAGCTGACAGCATAGATCCTGCTTGATATTCTCTCTCCCCCCTCCTTTTCTCTCTGCCTCTTCCCCACACACGTTCTCTCAAAATAAATAAACTTAAAAAAAAAAAAAAAACCTCTAGTGGCTTTCTATCTTACTCAAAGTAGATGCCAGATTCTACACGATGGCCTAATAACCCTATATTGGTTGTCTCCCTGTTTTCTCTTTAACCTCATCTCCTGCTAGTGCCTCCACCCCCACTAGACTTTAGCCAAACCAGCCTCTTGCTGTTCCTTAAATATAGCAGGCACATCCCTGGCTCAAGCGCTTGCATGGGTTTTTCTTGACTACCATTAGTTGTTCCTCCTATAGCTAACTACATGGCCTGCTCACTCACATGTTTTGTCTTTACTCAAACGTCACCTCATCAATTAAGCATTCCCTACCACCCTGTTTAATTTGGCACCCACCAGCCTCCTGCAATTCCATATTCCAATATTATTTTTTCCCATAACCATCATCGTTATCAATATTCTGCATATTTTACTTATTTAATTGTATTATTATATGTTGGTATACAAAAGAGTTTATTATGCATCTAAGTTTAAGTTAGGGAAGAGGCTTTGGCTGTTTTGTTCACTAATGTATTACCAGTAGACATGAATGGAGAATGAATAGTTCTATGGAAGCTGTTTCATCTCCAATGAAGGAATGAATGAGAAATTCCAGTTTCAAGAGCAGGAAGAAAGAAGAAATAAAGAAGAGATGTATGAAGAAAACAAAACCTTCATGTGTTACTGGAGCACTGGCCAGATGGTTACATGGCCACCTCCAATTGCAATGAAACCTGGGAACATGACCGTTCAAACACAATTTACCTTCTGTTGGTAAAGGAGAGAGTGAATACTGGGTAGATGGCTGATAATGCCTGCCACCAGAACCAGATCTACCACATTTTTACAAAAAGTTGAGGTTATATGGACAACAAATACTATAAAGTATTCAGACAAAAAAATTATTGTTAACTAAAGTAGCCCAAACTTTCATAATTTCTACTTTTGTTTCAGAAATACTAAGAGAAAAAAACAACACAAAATTTACAGATTTCTGAGGATAAAAATCTAAATCAAGAACATTTTATATGTATATTTTGAATGATACATGATACCAAGAAAAATATATTCTCAAATACTCTAGAGCCCAGAAAATATACTTTTCATCTCTTCCTCTTGAATAAAATTACTTAAACATGTACTGTTACAACTGCTCATTGTGTCTTCTTTAAGAAAAATATTCCTACTTTTGTTGACTTTGTACTATGTCAATTTGGCTAGGCTGGACTACGTTTCCCAGAATTCCCTTTGGTGTATATTTCCAGTTAGAGTCACAAAGAGATTCTTGTGGGAGAATTGGAGGGCAAAAGTGAAACAGTAGTCATCTTGTAGCTCCTACACATTCTCTCTGTTCCACTGGCTCATCTTGGCATGAGGAAACAGCCAGGTCCAAAACTACTTTATCTTCCCCTGGATTTTTCTTCAACTTCTCTTACTCCCAGCCAGGTGAGTGTGTTTAGCTCTGTGAAAATGAGCCCTGGCTTCTGAAGGACATGGGTACCATCAAGATCAAAGACAACAAGGACTGACACAGATTTCAGTTTGTTCTGGTGGCCTTCAGCTTGTGCCTGTGTGTTCTAATTTGTTCTTGCTCCTTCACACTACGTGCATCTTTCTTCCTGGCTTTCTTCACTGTGGCTTCAAGTTCCAGGATTAATGGGAAGACAATATCTCCTCACAAGGAGGCAAGAAGATCAGACTACTGGAACAAATATCTACACACACACACACACACACACACACACACACACTACACATTCTAGTAGTTCTGAGATTTGACTGCACTCTGATACACTACTCTTGAATTTTTTTTACACTACTTTCGAATTTATAAAGAAATTCTTGGGGCACCTGATGGCTCAGTTTGTTAAGTATCTGACTTTGGCTGAGGTCATGATCTCATGGTTCGTGGGTTCAAGCCCTGTGTTGGTTCTCTGCTGATGGCTTAGAGCCTGGAGCCTGCTTCGGATTCTGTGCCTCCCTCTCTCTCTGCGCCTCCCCAACTCACGCTCTGTCTCTCTCGGTCTCTCAAAAATAAATAAAAATGTGTAAAAAATTAAAAAAAAAAAAAGAAATTCTCCAATAATTTCTTCTATGAGTTTTAGAATTTTGCTTTCAAAGATTGTTCTTTGGGGCGCCTGGGTGGCGCAGTCGGTTAAGCGTCCGACTTCAGCCAGGTCACGATCTCGCGGTCCGTGAGTTCGAGCCCCGCGTCAGGCTCTGGGCTGATGGCTCGGAGCCTGGAACCTGTTTCCGATTCTGTGTCTCCCTCTCTCTCTGACCCTCCCCCGTTCATGCTCTGTCTCTCTCTGTCCCAAAAATAAAATTAAAAAAAAAAAAAACGTTGAAAGATTGTTCTTTACCTCATATTGATTTTTGTGTATAGTGTGAATAAGAAGCTCAATTTCCTTTTTTTCCATATGTTTAACCAATTGTACCCCACATTCTTAATTGGAAAGTCCATCTTTTTTTTGAATGGCATGGAATAATAGCTTTATCATATAACAAGTGTCCATATATGTGGAGGCTTATTTTCCTTATCTTTCTCTTAGGCTCCATTGGTATATCCATGTATCAGTAAATGCTTGTGTTTTGATTATAGTAGCTTTAATGTAAATCTTAGAAAGTACTCTTACTCCTCTTTATCAAAAGTAGTTTTGAATTCTTGATCTTTTAAATTTTATATACATTTTAGAATTATCTTCTTGCATCACATAATGCAATATTTTGGGCAGGTATTGGGATTCAATAGAAAAATTTGAAGATAATTGACATGTTGATAGAATCTCTAAGCATGGTACATTCCTCTGTTTATTTAGGTCTGTAATGCCTTTCAATTGAGTTTTAAAATATTTTCTAAAGAGGTGTTGCACAACTTCTTGAAGGTTTATTTCTAAATAGCTGATATCTTCGATAAATGGTAATTAACAATATCTCTTAGTATGAAATATAGCACTCTAAAAGTGCTTAATGGAATCATACTGTATGTATTTATCAGTGTGCTGTTTTTTCACTCAATATTATGTTTTAAAGATTCATCCATTAGTTCATTCATTTCTAGGGCCATGTGGTATTTCATTGTATATATATATACCACAACTTATCCATTCTATTATTGATAGATATAGGCCTTTTCCCAGTGTTTGACTGTTACAGACGATGCTTCTATAAAACAAATTTTGTATTTGTGCCGTTATGCATGTAAGTATGCATTTGGGGAGGGCTTATATAAGAGTGGAATTACATCAAGAAAATGTCACGCTGTTGGTAAAAGGATTGTATTATATACTCAAAAGTGGTTTATAAGAGTTCCCAACATTCCACATTCTGTGTAACACAAGAACTAGTCAGTTCCTCGTTTGTTTATCCAAAGTGATATGTCTATAGTGGTATCTTATTTCCTTGATTCCTAATGAGTTTGAATAACTTATCATATGTTTACTGTTCATTTGAGGTTTTTTTTGTGAAGTGCTATGCCAAGTCTTTTGCCTATTTTCAATAGATATTTCTGTAAATTCTATATAAATTTCTATACATTGTGTATTTCTTATCTATTTATAGGAGTTCTTTATATATTTTGAATACGAGATTTTTGTTCATTATGTGTGATGCAAATATTTTTTCTTCCTTTGTGGTTTGTGTATTTAGTATTTGGGGACATTTTTTTGATTGGTAGAATGTATTCAAATTAATCAGTCTTTTCCTTTTGTGCTTATTGAGTCAATTTTTTTTTTAATTTTTTAATGTTTATTTATTTTTGAGACAGAGACAGAGCTTGAATGGGGGAGGGTCAGAGAGAGAGGGAGACATAGAATCTGAAACAGGCTCTGGGCTCCCAACTGTCAGCACAAAGCCCGACCCGGGGCTCGACCCCACGGACCGCGAGATCGTGACCTGAGCCGAAGTCGGACACTTAACCAACTGAGCCACCCAGGCGCCCCTTGAGTCACATTTTTGAAAAGTCCTATCTCCTCCAAGATCACAAAGAAAGTTTTCTACATTATCTTCTAAAAACTTTATAGTTTTTCTTTTCATAGTTAAGAATTTACTTTGCCTTATCATGAAGAGATCTTTGTGTGGGTATATTTACTTATTTTCATATTGATACTCAAATCTCATAGCACCATAGTAAGAAATCCATTCTTTCTCTAGTGTTCTCTAGTGCCACATCTGTTACATATCACATTTACGTACATGCATGAGTGTTTCTGTATTTCATCTTCTATTCCATTGGTCTATTTATCCCTAGGCCAGTATTGTGTTGCCTTCATTATCCTAACCTTATAATGTCTTTTTTAAAATTGTAGTATAATTGACACATAATGTTACAGGTGTTCAATAAAGGTGGTTGGACAAGTCTGTATGCTATGCTCACCACAAATATAGTTACCATCTGTCATCATATGATGCTTTTACAATGCCATTGACCAAATTCCTTATGCTGTACCTTGTATCCTCATGACTTATTTATTCCATAACTGGAAGCCTGTACTTCCCACTTCCCTTCATCCATCTTGGCCAACCCCGTCCCCCCAGCAACTACTAAGTTTTTTCTGTATTCATGTAACTGTTTCTGCTTTTTTGGTTTCTTTTGTTGTTTTTTAACATTACACATATAAGTGAAATCATATGGCATTTGTCTTTCTCTGACTTATTTCACTTAATGTAATACCCTCTAGGCCCACCCATGTTGTCGCAAATGAGAAAATCTAATTCTTTTTTATGGCTGAGTAATATTTCATTATATGTGTATGTGTGTGTATGCATATATTACAATTTCTTTGTTCATTCATCTATTTTTTTATGTTTTATTTAGACTCCAGTTAGTTAACATAGTGCAATATTAGATTCAGGTATACAATATAGTGATTTAACACTTAATACTATACCTGGTGCTCATCACAAGTGTACTCCTTGATCCCCATCACCTATTTACCCCATCCCCCCACTCACCACCATTCTGATAACCACCAGTTTGTTCTCTATAGTTAAGAGTCTGTTTCTTGATTTGCCTCTCTCTCTCCATTTTCTCCCCTTTGCTCATTTGTTTTGTTTCTTAAATTCCATATAGAAGGGAAATCATGAGGTAATTGTCCTTCTTTGACTTATTTTGTTTAACGTAATACTCTCTAGCTCAATCCATGTCATTGCAAATGGCAAGACTTCATTCTTTTGTATGGCCGAGTAATATTCTATTGTGTATATACACCACATCTTCTTTATCCATTCATCTATTGATGGACACTTGAGTTGCTTCCATATCTTGGCTACTGTAAGTAATGCTGTGATAAATATAGTGGTACATATATCTTTTCAAATTAGTGTTTTTGTTTTCTTTGTATAAATATCTAGGTAATAAAATTATTGGATCATATGGTACTTCTATTTTTAATTTTTTGAGGACCTCCATACTGTTTTCTACAGTGGTTGCACCAACTTCCATTCCCACCAACAGTGCATGAGGGTTCCTTTTTCTCCACGTCCTTACCAACACTTGCTATTTCTTGTCTTTTTGATTCCAGCTATTCTGACAGGTATGAGGTGATCTCTCATTGTGGTTTTGATTTGTATTTCCCTGATGTTGAGTACGATGAGCATCTTTCTATTGGCCATCTGTGTGTCTTCTTTGGAAAAATGACAAAGTAAAATTTGTGTTGTTTTTTCCCCTTAGTATTTCTGAAACAAAAGTAGAAATTATGAAAGTTTGGGCTACTTTGGGTAACAATTTTTTTTTTGTCTGAATAGTTTATAGTATTTATTTATTGTTCTTATAACCTAAACTTTTTGTGAAAATGTGGTAGATATGGTTCTGGTGGCAGGCATTATCAGCCATCTACCCAGTATTCACTCTCCTTTACCAACAGAAGGTAAATTGTGTTTGAACAGTCATGTTCCCAGGCTTCATTGCAATTAGAGGTGGCCATGTAACAGTTTGGCCAGTGCGCCAGTAACACAGGAAGAAAAGTTTTGTTTTCTTCGTATATCTCTTCTTTATTGCTTCTTTCTTCTTGCTCTTGAAACTGGAATTTCTCATTCATTCCTTCATTGGAGGTGAAGCAGCTTCCATAGAACTATTCATTCTCTATTCATGTTTACTGGTAATACATCAGTGAACAAAACAGCCAAAGCCTCTTCCCTAACCTAAACTTAGATGCATATTCTAGAGAAGAAGCCCTCTGTCAACAATAGACACATAACAAAAGCAAGAAGTAAATCTTCATTGTTTTCTTTTACTGCATCGTTACCTAGCTTATGCTGATAGATGATGCTCTTATTATCTGTTTAATGTCATTGTAGCATCTACAGTGATGTCCCCCTTTCAATTCCCTTTCTCCCTTCCGCCCTCCCTTCCACCTCCCAGTCTTACCACCAGAGATTTGTCAATGTTATTATTCTTTTGAAAGAACAAACTTGGGACTTTGCTTGTGTTTGTTTTCTAATTTTTTTTAATGTTTATTCATTTTTGAGAGACAGAGTGTGTGTGAGGAAGAGGCAGAGAGAGAGGGAGACACAGAATCCAAAGTAGGCTCCAGGCTCTGAGCTGTCAGCATAGAGCTCAGCATGGGGCTGGAACTCACGGACTGTGAGATCATGACCTGGCTGAAATCGGACCCTTAACCAACTGAGCCACCCAGGCACCCCTTGTTTCGTAAGTTCTAACTTCTGATTTTTCAATTTTTTTCCCTTCTGCTTTAAAAAATATTTAGGTTTTTAATTTGCTATTCTTTTCCTAACTTTTTGAGATGTCAGCTCATTAATTTTCATCCTTGCTTTTTTTTAATGTTTGTTTATTTATTTGTTTTTTTTCATTCTCTCTCTCTCTCTCTCTCTCTCTCTCTCTCTCCTATTTTTTAATTTAAATTCAAGTTAGTTAACATACAGTGTAGTCTTGTCTTCAGGAGTAAAACCCAGTGATTCATCTCTTGCTTATGACACCCACTATTCATCCCCAAAAGTTCCCTCTTAATGCCCATCACTCATTTAACCCATCCCCCCCACCCCTCCAGCAATCCTTAGTTTGTTCTCTATTTAAGAGTCTCTTATGGTTTGCCTCCCTGTCTGTGTCTTCTTTTTCCTTCCCTTTTGCCTCCTTGTCTGTGTCTCCTTTCCTTCCCTACTTTCTTTGTGGTAGTAGTTCATACCTTCTCAACATAGGTAACCTTGGTGCTCTAATATTCCATTCTGTTTGCCTATTACTGGAACCACAACTTCTATTGCTGTTCTTAAATTGTTTTGTTTTGTTTTTTTGTTTGTTTTGGTTTTTTACTGAGGTTCACCATGCTGTGTCTAGATGTGATTTTCTTTTTTTCTTTCATGAAAGTAATTCATTTGGCTTTTTATTTGTGGATTGTACCTACCTTTCATCCATTCTGGAATGTTCTCAAGTATTATGACTTCAAGTATTGTGTCTACTATGCATTGTATCTCCTTTATCCGGAACTCCAGTTATACTTATGTTAGACTCTGTAACTCTGTCCTCATCATTTCTTAATCTCACTTTCATATTTTTCACACTTTCTATATGCTACTGTATTAATATCCCAGAGATGCTGGAACAAATCACCACAATTTGGTGGCTTCAAACAAAATATAATTATTCCCTCAGAGTTTTGAAGGCTAGAAGTCCGAAATCAAAGTGTTTCTCTGTGTTGATTCCTTCTGGATGAAGAATTCTTCTTCTTTTTTTTTTTTATTTAAAAAAAATGTTTAATGTTTATTCAGTTTTGAGAGAGAGACAGAGCAGAGACAGAGCATGAGCAGGGGAAGGGCAGAGAGAGAGAGATACACACAGAATGTGAAGCAGTCTCCAGGTTCCGAGCTGTCAGCACAGAGCTCAACGCAGGGCTTGAACTCAGGAACTAGGAGATCATGACCTGAGCTGAAGTCGGATTTTTAACTGACTGAGCCACCCAGGCACCCCAAGAATTCTTCCTTCTGAGGAAGAATTTGTTCCATGTCACCCTCTTACCTTCTAGCAGTTGTTGGCAATCCTTGGTGTTCCCTGGCTTTAGATACATTGTTCAGTCTCTGCCTCTGTCTTCACATGGCCTTGCCTGATGGGTCTTCATACATGAGTTTAAAATCTCCCTCTCCTTTCTCTTATAAGGACATGAGACATTGGGTTTAGGGTTCACCCTAAATATAGGATGATCTCATCTCAAGATCATTGATTTAATCTCATATGCAAGGACCCTAGTTCTAAATAAGGCCATATTTATTGGTACTAGGCATTAGAATTTGGATATACTTTTTTGGGGGACAAAGTTCAACGCACTATAGTTACATTCTGGTTAATTTCCTCATATAAATCGTCCTGTTTATTAGTCTCACTTTAGTTGTATCAAATCTCCTTTTAAACATATTCATTTAAGGGATGCCTGTGTGGCTCAGTTGGTTAAGCATCTGACTTCGACTCAGGTCATGATATCACGGTTCGTGGGTTGGAGCCCCACATCGGGCTCTGTGCTGACAGCTCGGAGCCTGGAGCCTGCTTCAGATTCTTTGTCTCCCTCTCTCTCTGCCCCTCCCCTGCTCACGCTCTGTCTCTCTGTCCCTCTCTCAAAAGTAAATATTAAAAAAAAATTTTTAACATATTCATTTAAATGAAAAAAAATTCAACTATATATTTTCATCCTTCAAAATGCTTAGGGGCCCCTGGGTGGCTCAGTTGGTTAAGCATCTGACTTTTGATTTCCACTCAGGTCATGATCTCATGGTTCTGAGATCAAGTCCCACGTCAGGCTCCATGCTAGCGTAGAGCCTGCTTAAGATTTTCTCTTTCTCCTTCCGTCCTCCCTCCCCATCTCAAAAATAAAAATTAAAATGCTTTGTCTTTCTTCTTTCTTTCTTTCTTTCTTTCATTCTCTGCACACATCTTAAAGATGTTCTTTATTTTCTTAAATATAGAAAAACATGGCAATTTATATTTTGTTTCAATTAAATACAATATCTGAAGTTTTGTAGGTCCATTCCTATTGTTTGTTGATTCTCTAGGTTCACGGTGCCTTGTATTCTCATATTTTTTAGTGAATTTTATTTGTGAGTAGTTCAATTTCATAAAAAGTTTGCTTTTTGAGATTCATGGAGACCTTAATTGTTATTACTAATATTATTAATATTTATTAATATTAATATTATTGGTATTATTGTGGGCTCATTCAGAAAGTGTATGTATTTTGCTTCTGCCAGAGTTTGGGATAACTTCTTGTTTGGAACTATTTTAAACTAAAGTTTTAGTTTGAGAGTTTGCAGATGACTCAAACACTATAAATTTGCACTTTAAGCCAGATGGTCAGATTATGGATTCAACTTTTTAGGGATATTGCCTTCCTCTGCTAAATTGCAAAGTTGAGGACAAATTTTCACATAATCTTTGGTGACAGTGAGTGGTATTTTTAGTTTACTCTTTTACTAAGGTGTATATAGCACTTAGGTGCCTCTGACTTATAAGAGGAAAGATCTCTGCTTAAACTCTCCGCCTTAGACAGACCCTAAAATTTGCCTCCTATACCCCGTGTGCATGAAAACCGAAATCCAAGTTCACC
This sequence comes from Panthera tigris, assembly GCF_018350195.1. Classification (NCBI taxonomy): domain Eukaryota; kingdom Metazoa; phylum Chordata; class Mammalia; order Carnivora; family Felidae; genus Panthera; species Panthera tigris. The sequence continues at coordinate 93,890,364 of NC_056667.1, read as the reverse complement.
TAGTTTGGCAAATGTCCTCAAATTCCTCTTACCTCTCTGGTTCTTGTCATCACAACGTCTCTGGCTTGAGTATTCCTCACTTTCATTCCAGCTAAATAGTGCTCTTAACAAAATGTTTTAAAGCTTTTATCTAGCACTTTAGTTGTTTATAGTGGCAGTTTGGTGTAGTAGTATTGTCTGCTATCTTATCAGAAACAGAAATCTCCTTTTGCTATTTGACTCAATTTAGATGGTTTCTATTATTTTAGACAAATGCTTATAGCAACTACATTTTTTTTCCACAAAATGATTGGCCTAGATTTTTTTTAATTGTATAGTTTCATGGGCTTTAAAATCTGAACTCTATTTGTGGTTATGACACAATTTTTATTTATAGTTAATTTTTGCCTTTTCTCTTTCTTTTTCTAACTTGATTAGGCCAATAATTAATAGAGACAAATAAAGAGGAGTTAAAATAGAATGTAATAAGATCTGTGAAGTTTCTATGAGTGCATTATGGAGGTACTCACAAAAGACATTTTGTCAATATTTAAATGGGGAGATGTACATAAATCTCTTAGCAAGCAGTCTCATACTTGCAAAGACCTCGATAGATATTAAACTTGGTCATACTAGGGAAACCTACCTTAGAGAGAGGGTAGGAATTATCCAGACAAAGGGATCATTGGATGAATGGGAGAAATCAGTTTGTATAGATAGAGCCCAGAGCAACTAAGTAAACTTTAATAGAACTAAAGTGTGGAATAAAAGGTAAGTCTGGAGAGCCAAGAGTGGGACATATGTAGGGCCTAGTAGACATAATAAGGAACTTTATCCTAAGAGAAACATAGTATTGGAGGGTTTCGAGCAGGAAAGTATCTTGTTTCTATTTATGTTTTAGAAATATTATTTTTGGCTGCTGTATGGAAGATATCTTAGATGGGGTCACTGATGGATACTAGGAGAACAGATGGTGGACTATTGAAGGAATACAGGCAAGAAATGAAATAGGAAAAATAGATGAATGGGGTATCTGGTAGGTGAACCGTTAGAACTTTATGAATGACTGGATGTTGGAGTGAAGGACAGGCTAGAGTTCAGGACAAAGCCCAGGTTTCTGGCTAGGGCACCTGGGTGGTTGGTGTTATCATTCACTGATATGGGGAACAAAAAAAGAGGAGCCGGTTTGGAAGGTACAGTAAGTTTTGTTTTGTACATGTTGAACGTAGGATGCTTTTGATACTTGTGCTCAAAAGAACGTGTCCTCTGTTCCTGGTCTCCCTCAGGAAAGTGTAAAATATGTAGGTTTCCCTATAACTACCACGAAAATGACCAATTTTCCTTAAAGGGAGGCGGGAGATCTTACACAAAACTTCGAGAACAAAAACCCAATTCTTCTGTCCTTTTCTCTACCTTCTCTACATTTGGTTCTGTGCGAAATACGTTCTGATTTTATGCTTTGTAACATATGGTTATTAAATCATTTAATTTAGCTTCTAGACAATATAATTCAGCTTTTCCTGGCCCAAAAGACATGATGTTGTTGACAGCCTCTAAGACGGCCCCCAGTGATTTCCACTCCCTGGTATTCACATCCTGTATAATCTCCTGCCCTTGAGTGTGGGCTGACCTTTTTGACTCACTTCTAAGGCACATAATATGGCAGGATTGATGCGATGGAACTTCTGAGTTAGATTATAAAGGATTATGGCTTGTTTGGGGTGCTGTATTTCATATTCTCTCATGGCTGTTTTGCAATGGGGGATACCAACTGCAATGTCGTAAAGTAGCCCTGTGGAAAGTTGCAAGTGGCAAAGAACTGAGGCCTACCAAGAGGCATGTGAAAGATCTTGAAAGTACATCCTCTTCCAGTCCAGCCTTCAGATAAATGCAGCCCTGGCTGACATAGTGATTGTAGTCATGTGAGAGACCACGAATCAGACTCACTCAGCTAAGCTGCTCCCAGGTTCACCACTCACCAAAAAGAACGTGAGATAATGTGTCTATGTTCTCAGCCACTAAGTTTGGGAATAATTTGTTATGCAACAATTGATAACTTATCGACTGCTGGGAGGACATTCAGACTGAGTCACAAAAAATATATTTCAGATATAAGAAAAAGAATGTAATGATTGAGATCACAAGCTATTTTGTTTATTGAAGAGTTAAAATAGTACATTAACAAAACCTTATTTGATAGAGAAATAACACCAGAATTCTTATGAATGTGATTATCAGCTAAACCACCAGAGATACTGGTCCTGCTGAGTTCCTCCACAGCTATGTAAATCAAAGGCTGAGATTGGCTGAAGTCAGGATACAAATCACTAGACAGTTTCTTCTGGAAGGACAGAATGAATCAATAAGGCCCGTAATAAGGAAGTTGAAAGAAACCTTACCCTTTGGAGAAAGAGTACTCTGACATTCCTGTAGCCAAGGCCCAGGCCCAGCCAAAAGGAAGCAGGGGGTTGTAACAGTGATCCAGTGAGTCTGGCCCCAGAACTCCCTTCAGTGTGTCTTTTGCTTGACTTTGGAGAGTGGACAGGGCATCATTTGGAGGCTAGAGAGTTATTTGACAATAAGAAGATGCAAAGATTCAAGTCCCAGACTCATCCTTTGATCTTGAACCATTAGTGCCAGAGGTCTCTTGGCCTCTCATGTCTGAAAAATGGTCGGTATTAGTGTCACCACCTTGAGGGACATAGGTGCGTCTCCATGAGTGGGTGAATGATTGTTCTGGTGCTTGAGATGGGAAATGACTAGCAAACACATCTCTTCTCTGGTTATATGAGACAGGGACCAAAACAGGGAAGAGATGAGAGGGGGAAAAAGACACCAGGCCAAGAGGTGACCATTTAGGGCTTCATGCTATAAATGACTTTGGATTTCCAGAGATGAAATAAGCCTCTCCAGTACAAGGCAGTAGCGTGTCACAACCCTAGGGCCTGGCTGGTTTTATCAATCTGGCAGTTCAAGGTCAGCGCAAAGGACATCCCCAACACCTGAGAAAAGAGTTGGGAAAATATCAGGTCTTCATAGGAGGAGCCATCTCTCCCATAACCCCTGGGATTAGCCCTAGAGAAAAACAAAGTATTCCTCACACAGGAACCACCCTTCCTGCCATCACTTCCAATTCCTTCTCCGTTCCCTTAGTTAGCTTTAGAAAGGCAGCGGGAGATGATGGTGCAAAAACAGTAGAGGATAGAGTGTTGGGACATCTTTGTCTCCTTAAGAAGTCACTTGTATAGTCAAGTTCTGCACAAGTCAACGCTGTGCAGTGAGCCATCTCTACACATGCCCTGGGACTCCTTGGTTTCCAAGCAGAGAAAAACTGTTTCCCCCTGAGCTTCTTGATCGATATCTTAGTTATTCTGTGACACACCCAAAACACTTGTATATAAAAATAGTAGAAATGTCACATAATAAAAAATTTGCCCCTGACTTATCATGCTAAGCAGAGAAACAAGGAGGAAATTGATTGTAACTTTTATCAACTCCTGCTTAGCATACAAGGCCAAATTTTCATATAGAGTGTTTATCTATTGCAAGCTTTTCCATCCCAGCTGAGTGAATGACCAAAGTAGGGGTCTGCTTGATGACCTTTAATTTGACTATGAAGCAATCATATCTCTTAGGGATAAGTTGACCCGATAGATCGGGATATTTTCTGTATGCCTCAAATTGGTAATGACATCATTTGCTACGTGACTGGGGAAGCTCATATTTATTGAGCATGTACTATGTACCTGGTAGTGTTTTAAAACCTTACATGGCTTAAATAATTTAATCTTCACGATAGTCCTGTGGTTAAGTTCTTACCTGGATCACACATACACAGATAGTGATGATTCCAACATGCAGGAAATTGGAATGAAACCACTGTTTTGCTTTTGCATAGCAACCCTAGAAAAAAATCACAAGTACAAATGATAACACTATATTATTTGACTTTATCAGGAGGCTAATTTCAGAAGATAGTTTCTGTTTTGCCTTATGCCAAGAGACTTAGACCATTTTTATTTTCTTTCTATGGTTGAAGAAACAGGCTTCAAGCAGCAAACATTAAACAGAACCCTTTCTGGTGTTGTTATCATTACAGTGACACCTGATGCAGAAGTCCTAGATCTTTGCACACTGAGTCAAAGTAGCTCCTGAGAGGCACCTCAGCAATAGGTATCTTTAGGTTTTTTTGAACTCTCACTGCTGACTTGAGATTACTAAAAGTGAATATAGCCCGTGGAATTCTAGGTTTGGTTGCATCTCAGCTTCTGCTGAAATGTAAATCTATCATGGCCCTACCAAGCTCCATGGCAGCTCTCGTTGGTGAGTGTTTCAGTCTTTCTTCACAGACCTAAAAATGTCTGGAGATTTTCAAAAAATCCCAAGGGTGCATAACATGGGGTAACAGGAATTTAGGAACTTGATCTTGAGGGAATATGACCTTGGCTTCTTCTCTGGGCTTAATCTGGAGGTCCGAATTCAGTGGACCGGTTGTTTCAATAGTTCCGCCAACTATCTCTCTCCCCAACTCCTCACTCCTTCACTTATGATTCATTTCACCAAGGGGCTGGGTGATGCCTTTTCCAAGAAAGAAGAGCAGAGAAAGAGGAATAAGGAGAAGCTTTTCTAGCTCACCTTTACAAATTTCTCTTTCAACAATAAGACCTAATTTTTGCTCAAGAAAAATGTAGATCTACCACTGTCATCACATAAACCTTCCCCCCTCTAATGTAATAGTTTAGAGTAGCAAGATTTGTGATGGCCTTCCTAGTCTAAATGAGGCTGTTCCTTTTTTGTTTCTTTTGTCTAGTTGTCTGGACAACTTTTGTCTAGTTTGTTTAGTTACCTGGGTTGTCTCCCTGGCCTCTGTTTTGTCCAAGGTTCCCTGTTTCTGGCGGGGACGATTAAGCTCAGTATGACTGGAGTTTCTAAGACAATTGAAAGTTTAACCAAAGAGATTAATAACAGAAATATTGCTTAAAAAATTACCTGAACTTGTGGACCTTGGGGGCAAGATGCTGGTGGGTGACCGTTCCAATCACTTGTTCCATTGACACCACAACATTGCAGCTAAAAGCCAAACCCCCAAGAATGTGATGGTTAGAAAGTCAACAGAAAGAAAATTGAACCTTGGAGAGAAGGTGGGCCCTTCATATCTGACTCTAGCCAAAAATCCAGAATTACCTGGGCTACTATGGCTCCTGAGAACAAAATACTTTCAAATCCATCATACCATTTCCATCACATAAGGTTGCTTGAAGCAGACAGGGCATATTTAATTTACTCACATTTTACACATGAAAAATTAAACACACAGCGGATTTAGTCTGACATGGTTGAGTCTTCCTTACGTCTCAGTAGGACTTAGATAATAAGCCTACCTGAGAATGGGAAGGATGAGAGAATGTAGACAATTTTGTACCAATCAAACTGATTCCTGTGCTCTCCAGTTTGTGACTGTTAAACATTATTCTGACTTAGGGACTGTGGACCTTAAATTCTGAAACTTTCAAGAAAGGAAGGTCCTTCTAGCTCCCAGGGACTGAGGTTGGAAAATCAAATCTGGTTGAGCTGAGGAGGATTTCATCTACACTCACCAATGACTGGATGGAATCCCACATCTCCCTGGTGCTGTTGTCCGAGCGGTATTTCTGGATGCTGGTAGTCAGGCTCTCAGACACATACTTATTCAGCTGGGCGGGCACATCCCAGCAGAGGAGACATTATAAAAAGCAGGTGAGTTCAAGGAATAAGCAATTTCTAGTATAGGCTAATGGTTCCATTTGCTCCTCCTTTCCAAATGATCTCCTCAGAGCTAAGGGTGTGACAAGAGGGAGTATATATACAGGAAGATGGTGCGTGGTGGTGATCTCTTGCCCTTCCAGAACTCTAGTTTTTCAGAGGAAGAGGGACAACCAAAGCATGGGCTCTCTTAGGCATGGAGACAGACATTTTCTACTGCCAAACATGGAGAAAAGTAAGTAGGAGGAAGATAAACTTGTTTTTATAGCTCTTCCTATTCATGCTTCAAAGCATGACTCAACGGCAATCTCCTTTAAGAATTTTTTTCCTCTCCCCAATTACAGTTGATTTTTCTTCTTCCATCCCTTTTCCACTTTGCTTCTACCTCTATTATAGGATTTATTTGGGGCCAACTTCTTCCCTACAGCCAGAAATACAACGAGTTGTGCTCTTTGTAGCTTACCTTCTGTTCATACACGAAGAGCAGGATGGCCAAGGTCACCTCCGCAAGGAGGATAATCAGCAGCAGGATAAAGAACTGAAGCAAAGCAGAGACATGCTCACAGTGCTGATTCCCATTCTTCCCTCACTCCCACGCCACGCTGGAAACATCTAGGTGTGTCTTTGCACATGTGCAGAGGCTCCTGTTCCTGCCCGCTCGGACATTCATAAACCTTCTCTTGCTTTATGAGGGCTGTGTGTCATTTTTCTACAACTAGACCCCAAGTCTCTGGAGGGCAGATCAACTGTCTTGTAACTTTGTTCTCCCCTTCCCATTGTGCCTACCCAATTCCAGGTGTATAATGCATATGCAATACTAGTTGTTGAATCAATGAAGCAATTTTGGCATCGGCTTTTTGACAGCTGAACAAAAGACCAGCAAACTAACCTATGTGCCTTTGGAGTTTGGGGCCTGGTCCTTTCTGCAAGATCAGGGCTAGTTTGGGGTGGGGGCAGGTGATAGTGGAAGTTGAGAGGAGCCCTGTACAGATGGGGAGAAGAGGTATTCTAGTCACCCTCCTAACCCTTATTTATCTCCAACTGGAGAAGCTTGCTCCCTCTATGCTAATCACACACCACAGAAAACACATTTTCACTTCTTCCCTCTCCTTCACCTTTTTATCCCAACACTAATCTTGGCGGCTTTACCTTTTCCCTGTGTCTATCATCTCCTATCTTTTGCCATTAATCTGAGAGCTATCTGAGAACAGGGACTTCTTAATTCTATCTCTTGGCTCCAGTTTGAGTTGATTCATAAAGGAAAAGAGATTGACCAATGACTTAAGGAAGAACCGAGGCAACTGGGAACACTTACTTATGGACGGAGTGGCACTGTTACAGCAAGCACTATTCTGGGTCTACTAGAGCAACAAGGAGACTTCCTTCAGAGAGCTTACAAACAAAACCTAAGTCCAAGGGTTCTCCTCAGGATACTTAACTGACAGGGAGCAACTGAAAGGTTCTAGCATCTCTCATGTTAGATCACAATGGCTGCCACCTAGGCCTTCACCTAAGCTGAGTCATCACACTCTAGTGTGCCTTGTGCAGATCTGAGATAGAGAAGCATTTTCTGCCTCCTTTTAGGAAGGCCACAGTACTCAGAAGAATCTAGAGAGTAGATTTTCCACCACTTAGTGACTCTGACTCAGATCCTCAAAATACGTACCAATGTGAAGAGCACTTAGGCAGGTGGATGACACTCGATTTCAACCAGACATGAAGAAATAAAATGCCATAAAGGCAAATTATGATGCGGGTCATTAGTAACACTGTAAAATGAATCCCAAGGAGGATAGCAATGTCCTCTGCCACCCATCCCTGGGATCCCAGTCAGAAACAAAATACTAGTGGTCTAGACAGACTCAGATGGTCTAAAGTGCCAATCTTATGTTCCTATGATTTCCCTGTGACCATAGATTAGCCACCAAGAAATATCTTGCCTGGGGCTTAGGGCATCACGTCCCTCTACCTAGGGTACCACATCTGCTGCAAAGGACTCACCGACATAAGCAGGCACTTGTTCTCCTTGATGGAGCCCATGCATCCCAGGAAGGCAACCACCATGATAATGGAGCCCACGATGACAAGCACATTGCCCAGTGGGAGGAAGGGGAGCAACCAGAGGTTGTTGTGGATCAAGAGATAGATCCCAAAGCCCAAAATGCAGCAGCCACAAAACTGAAAGAAAGAATTCCGCAACACTCTTGAATATCTGCTCACATTCTCACTTCAAATTAGAATCAGCTCTTTCCATTGGTTCTATTTTTTTTTAATTTTTTTTAACGTTTATTTATTTTTGAGACAGAGAGAGACAGAGCATGAACGGGGGAGGGTCAGAGAGAGAGGGAGACACAGAATCGGAAGCAGGCTCCAGGCTCTGAGCCATCAGCCCAGAGCCTGACATGGGGCTCGAACTCACAGACTGCGAGATCGTGACCTGAGCTGAAGTCAGACGCTCAACCGACTGAGCCACCCAGGCGCCCCTCCATTGCTTCTATTGAGACTGTCATGAGCAACCTCTTTCTCCAGCTTTCCTCATGCATCCAGAAAAGAGGTGACCCTAGCTTCTACCCGTGATGTCCTACTCATGCTTCATCCCACCCATATCAGATAGCAGGGGAAGCTCCTTCCTGTGAGTAATACAGTATCTTCGTGCTTCAGATCCCCCACTCCTCGTTCCCACAACGGCTTACACGTGGTCTTCCCTTTGGAAACCACAACCGTTAGAGGGGAGGCCCTGGGTGAGAAGTTTATCTTGCTAGGCAGAAAGCTAGAGAAGCCAAACTTTTAAGAATCTTCTCATAGACACTTGAGTACAAACCGATTCTATATTTGAAGTTCAATTGCTGGATTTGGTACAGTGAAACTTTCCCGAGAAAGGGGACTTCCTTTTCAATCAGCTATTTGTCTAAGGGACTGGGGCGAGGGGAGAGCAAGAAAAAGAGTCATTTATACACAGAACGTAGAGTGTCAGGTTTCTCACCCGTAGATGTCAGCAGTGAGCAGTAGTCGCCTAAAGTCCCCAGAGAGAAACAGCCCGCCTATAAATAACTGCACTGGTACTTTTCAATTGTATAAGCATATCCTATGGCAGGATGGGAAAAGGGGAGGAAATTATTACTCCCTTGTTCTAAGCTGGTTATGTCATTCCAACACGCATCGGTTGCTCTTCGTAGCAGACTCTTCAGTAGAGGACAGAGAAATAGAGTGTAGCCGGGAGGAGGTGAGCTCAGTCATGCTCGGAAGAAACACACTTACCCAAAAGAGCAAGTTGAAGAAAAACAGAACGTACTTCAGCAATTTCAAGCCACTCATGCCCATGCTGGGATATTCTTGCCCTAAAAAGTGAAAGAAAAGAGGAGGTAAGTGACCTGGCACCAGAGAAGAGAGGACACAAATGTTCAGGGTTTAAAATCTCCAGCATCACCATGGGTTTGAGCTGCGACTCTCCTCTGGGAAGTTTCCCCAAACTCCCGGATCTCTCGATCTCTGCATTGAGGTACCAATTGGTTTATCTTGGACACTCACTTTGGCTCCAATTCTGCAAGCCAAGAATGCTTACCGCTGAATTAGATGCTGTAGAAGAAACCCATGGAGCTGCTCTCAGAGGAGAGTGAGTCACAGTGACACCCCTAGGCCAATTCTCAGAGACTAGAGCTTGGGCACTCGCTCAAGAAGGTGACCAGGGTTCAGGCATTAATCAGCTGATTCACCAGCTGTGGAGAAGGTCAGTGACTTGATCAGCCTGTTCCTTAAATGCCCTGAGATACATATACATACCACATGTGGTCTATAAACCTCTCCACATGAAAATGGGGGGGGGGAAACCTATGTCTGATTCATTCTTTTATTGAAGCAACGTTTATGATGTTTTCTGTCCTAGATACAGTGAGAGATATAACCATGACTCTCCAGTACCTACCCTCCAGAAGATGTGAATCTTACAGCAGAGGTAAAACTGGCTAACCAATACCCAATGGAGGAATGAAAAGGGATAGAAATTGGAGCTTGATTTTTTAAAAAATATAATTTCATTTCCCAGCAAGGACATTAATGTGCAAAGCCTCATCCTCAGTTCTAGAGATCTGGATACACAGTTGTGAATTTTCTGTCAGACACAATTAGTTTCCCTAGAGTAACTCATATTTTAAAACTGCACATAAGACTGATCCATAAGGCAGAATGTCAATTTATTGGTTTTTTCCCATTAGAACTATGCCTTTTCTAGTATATAGATTGCGTGTATAATCCATTGCTTCTACCCTCTTAACAGCAGCCAGAAATCAGATGGTCTTGAGGGATAGGTCAGTAAGTGAAACCCATGATTATTTAGTCTTAAAGGAACTCTCTGGGAAGGGAGAAATGGAAATATACTATTATAAGGTTCTCATGTGTGTTGTGGTAATGTCACTTGAGGAAAGACTGTGGTGAGTTAGAGATGTAAAGTATAAACCATAAGGCAACCTCTAAAATAACAAAACAAAGAATTGTAATTAATAAGCAAGCAAGGGAAATAAAAAATTATTTTAAACTACTAGATTAATTGAAAGAAACCTAAAAAGAGGAAAAAGGAAACTGCTGTGGTCTGAATGTCTGTGTCCCCACAACATCCACATGTTGAAATCTTAATGCCCAATGTGATAGTGTTAGGAGGTGGAGCCTTTGGGAGGTAGTTAGGTCATGAGAGTAGAACCCTCCTGAATGGGATTAGAGCTCTTCTAAAAAGAGACCCCAGAGTGCTTGCTAGCTCCTTCCACCTTGTGAGGACACAACAAAAGGTCTGCAACTCAAGAGTGGCCTCGCCTGACCATGTTAGCATCCTGATCTCAGACTTCCAGGGTTCAGAACTGTGAGAAGTAAATTTCTGTGGTTTGTAAATTACTCTGTCTGTAGTAGTGTGTTATAGCAACCTGCACAGACTAAAAGAAAAACAAGGAACAGATGGGGAAAATAGAAAGCAAATATTCTCAACTCTAGCCATATTAATAGCACAGTAAATGAAATGCTCTAAATATTCCAGGTATGACACAAGATAGCCAATTGGATTAAAGAACATTTAGTAATGAATTATCAGCAAGAGAAGTTAAGAAAACAATCTCATTTAAAATTTCATCAAAAAAAATAAAATGCTGGGGTGCCTGGGTGGCTCAGTCGGTTGAGTGTCCAACTTCCGCTCAGGTCATGATTTCACAGTTCATGGGTTCGAGCCCCACATCAGGCTCTGTGCTGACAGCTCAGAGCCTGGAGCCTGCTTTGGATTCTGTGTCTCCCTCTCTCTCTCTGCCCCTTCCCTGCTTGCACTCTCTCTCTCTCTCTTAAAAAATAAACATTAAAATAAAATAAAATAAAATGAATAAAATGCTTAGGAATAAGTTTAACCAAAGTGGTAAGAGATCCTGGACACTGAAAACAACAAGAAACTGATGAAAGAAATGTAAGAAGACACAAATAAATGGAAATATATTCTATGCTCTTGGAGTGGAAGAATTAATATTGTTCAAATGTCCATACCACCCAGAGTAATCCATGGATTAAATGCAATCCCTATAAAAATTTCAATGGCATTTTTCTCAGATACAAAATAAACAATTCTAAAATTTTTGTGGAACCACAGAAGACCCTGAATAGCCAAAGAAATCTTGAGAAAGAAAAACAAAACTAGAAGCATTATATGTTTTAATTTCAAAATCTATTACAAAGCTATAGTAATTAAAACAGTATGATGTTGGCATAAAAAACAAACACATAAATCAATGGAACAGAATATAAAGCCCAGAAATAAACCCATGCATATGTGGTTAATTTATTTACAGCAAAGGAGCCAAGCACATACAATGGGAAAAGGCAGTCTCTTCAATAAATTGTGTTTGGAAACCTGGACAGCCACATTGCGAATGAATTGAACTGGACCCCTATCTTCCACCAATCACAAAAATAAAATAAAAATGGCATAAAGACTTGAATGTAAGACTTGGAACCACAAAACTCCTAGGAGAAAACATAAAAGGAAAGCTCCTTGACATTTAGTTTTGGCAAGGATTTTTCAGATATGACACCAGAAACAAAGGCAACAAATGCAAAAATAAGCAAATGGTCTGTATCAATCTAAAAAGCTTCTGCACAGTAAAAGAAACCATCAACAAAATGAACAGACAACCTACTTAATGGGAAATAATATTTGCATCATATATCTGGGAAGAGGTTAATATTCACATTATATAAAGAACTCCTACAACTGAATAGCAATAAACAAAAAGTAAAATCTGATTTTAAAATGAGGAGAAGGGGGTGCCTGGCTGGCTCAGTTGGTTAAGCATCTGACTTTAGATTTTGGCTCAGGTCATGATCTCACAATTTGTGAATTCAAGCCTGCCTCAGGCTCCATGCTGACAATGCAGGGCCTGCTTGGGATTCTCTCTCTCCCCCTCTCTCCTTGCTCCTTCCCCACTCTCTCTTTCTTTCTCTCTCTCTCACAGTAAATAAATAATTTTTTTTAAAAAAATGGGCAGAGCAAGTGAATGGACATTTTTCTAAAAAAGACACACAGATGGACAACAGGTACAGAAAAAGATGCTCAACATCTAACCATCGGGTTGGGAAATGCAATTCAAAACTGCAATGAGGTATCACCTCATACCTGTTAGAATGGCTATCATCAAAAAAATAAGAGATAACAAGTAGTGAGAGGACATGGAGAAAGACAACCTTCGTTGCACTGTTGGTGGGACTGTAAATTGGTTACAGCCACTATGGAAAACAGTATGGAAGTTTCTAAAAAAAATTTAAAAAATTAAAAATAGAACTACCCTACGATCCAGCAATCCCGCTTCTGGGTATATATCCAAAGGAGAGGAAATCACGGTCTCAAATATCTGCAGCCCCATGTATATTGTAACATTATTGACAATAGCCAAGACAGGAAAACAACCTAGGTCCAAACTTCAATAAAGAAAATGTGGTATAAATATACAAAAGAACATTGTTCAGCCATGAGAAAGAAGAAAATCCTCCCATTTGTGACAACATATTCTCAAAACTCAGAAGACAAAGAGTCCCATTTAAAAATGGACAGGGCGCCTGGGCAGCTCAGTCAGTTAAGCATCCAACTCTTGATTTCGGCTCGGGTCATGATCTCACGGTTGTGAGATCTGAGACTGAGCCCCATGTTGGGCTCCCCACTCAGTGTGGAGCCTGCTTGGGATTCTCTCTCTCCCTCTTCTCTGCCCCTCCCCCTGCTTGCACGCGTGCTCTCTCTCAAAATAAATAAACATTTTTTAAGAATAAAAAAATAAAAACATAAAAATGGACAGAAGTTATGAACAGATAGTTCACCAAAGAAGACACATGGATGGAGAATATGTTCATGAAAAAGTACTCTACTTCATTAATCATTAGGGAAATGTAAATTGGGGAAATGAGATACCCGTACCTCCTAGAGCGGCTAAAATTAAAACAAAAACAAACAAACAAACAACAACAACAAAAACCAAAGACAAAAAACTGACCATACCAGGGACTGATAAGGCTATGGTTTTGGTGAAAATGTAAAATGGTATATCCACTTTGAAAAACATTTTGCCAGTTTTGTGAAAAGCTAAACATAACACTTATCATATGATTCAGCCACACCACTCCAAAGAATTTACCAAGAGAACAAAAAGCATATGGTCATACAGACTTATCCAAGAATGTTCACTGCAGCTTTATCTGTAATATCCCCAAACTGGAAACAACCCAAGGTCCATCAATAGATGAATAGAAAAACAAGTTGATATAGCTATGAAATGGTGCACCACTCTGGAGAAAATAAAAAGTCAACTGTTGATACACAACACAGCGCTGATGAATCTCCAAATAATTATGGTGGATGAACAAAGACAGAAAGAAGATCCATACTGTATGATTCCAGTTCTATACCATTCTGGAAATGAAAACTGATATATAGGAACAGAAAACAAGCAGATCAGTCATTGGGGACGGACGTAGAGGAAAGTGATGGTAGTGGCAGTGTTAGATAAATGAAAGGAGAATAGAGACAGGCAGGAGAAAGGGATTGCAAAAGACCACAAATAATCTTTTGGAAGTGATGAATATGTTACCTTGACTGTTGTGACAGTTTTAGGCATGTACGCATTCGTCAAAAGGCCCTTCCTAATTTGTTCCTGTCCATTTCTCCAAGCTTATGGCAACATCTCCTGTCTAGAGAGCAACACTGAGTGCTTGTTTTAATGGCTCCTTCTTTACCTGTGCCCTTTGCTGGAATTTGTCCCTTTCTCTCCCTCTGACCCCTTACTTTGGTTAGCCACTATTCATCCTGACACTCGGCTCCAGTGTCACTCTTCCAGGAAGCCCTCTCTCCTTGTGTCTACCTCTCCACACCCCAGCCGACTCCCCACAAGGAGTGCCTGTAATACCTACACATCTCCATTATTGCCCTAGCCACTTTGTCTTATAATTATCTCTTTCCTCTCTGGAATGTGAGCTCCTTGAGGGTAGGAACTAGTTTATTCATCTTTGAATCCTCGAGATCTTACACAGTCCCCTGATCACACTAAAAAAAAGTGCGATTCTTCAATAAACCTTTGTCCATTAACCCCAAAGAAGCTGATGGAGTGCAATAAACGTGACACGGCAGCATCCGAAGCCTTGGGCTTGAGATTTATGCACCAAGAAGCTAAACTTCTGGACGTGGGCCAATAACTTACACAGAAGGTTGGGCCAGATGCCTCCTAAGGTCACCGCTTCCCTAACATCCGGAGATTCTGTGAGACCTGCTTCAGGCCCCCGTAATTGAAGTGTCCACAGAGCACCAACTAATGAGGCAGCCAGAGACCTGCAAATGGCCCTCCTGATTCTTCCCTTCGACAGGAAGAAAAACCTCTTGTTTCTCTTTCCATGATTTTCCACTTGCTGAGACTCCCACCAGTTGAAGGAGAAAAGCTGCCTATTTGGTGGAGATGGTCACTACTTTCACCACACGCAGCGATGGCCCCACTTTTTGTATTAACCCAGATAGAACAGCACTCTGCTCCCCCACCCCCCCCCACCCCGCTTTCTTCCTTGTGACTGTGCCAGTTATCAGCTCCTGCCCCTTCCGACCCCACGGTCTAGAAGAACTGATATCTCTCTGCAGTCAGAATCTGCGGCCCAGCCCCATGACTCATGGTTCAGTGAAGAAAGTCCCTGACATCAGCTTCCAGGAAACTCCTGTGATGAAACTGCAGTTAGCTGTGGCCATCTCCCACGGCCCGCCGTGGAGGCCAGGGATGAAGCTCACTTTTTAGTTTCTGCCAAGCAATGATCTTGGGCTAGTAAACCATCAGGTGCATTCCTAGTTCTATCCCTCCCCCCTTTTTAAACCCATACTTGCGGGGTCATCAAATCTAGTCTTGAAGCAGTCAAGCTTAGGAATGGCTAAGGTTGGGGGGCACCTGTGTGGCTCAGTCAGTTAAGCGTTCGTCTCTTGATTTTGGCTCAGGTCGTGATCTCTTGGTTTGTAAGTTTGAGCCCCACCTCGGGCTCTGTGCTGACAGCGTGGAGCCTGCTTGGGATTCTCTCTCTCCCTCTGTCTCTGCTCCTCCCCTGCTCTTGTGTACTCTCTCTCTCTCTCTCTGTCTCAAAAATAAATAAATAAATGAGTAAACAAACAAACTTAAAAAACAAAGAAGTGGCTAAAAACAAACTTAAAAAACAAAAAAGTGGCTAAGGTTGGGACAGAAGCTTCAAGAAGCTATCAATTCAATACAGCCTTATGTGATCCAGTCTTGGAACCACAGTAAGATAGCTTCGGTGTTATGCAGACTGTTATATTTATGAGATGTTAATAAGTGTTCCCCAAACAAAATCAAGCAAACAAAACCATAGGGACTGAAAGGAATCCATGGTCAAATAATTTTGGAAGTAAACAGGATTAAATAAAAATAAAAGAAAAAGCAATAAATAGTTCTTTTAATGAACGACTTCTGAGCAACTTGTCATACACTAATGTACATTGTTACCACACACCTGTTCTTACAAGATTACTTATAATAACTCAAAGGACATAGTGTTCCATGGAACACAGTTTGATAAACACTAGTTAATGGAATCAGATGGACCTCGTTTTGAATTCTGGTAGTGCTGCATGCCAGCAATGTGGCCTGGGGTAAGCTGTGTAACCTCTCTTTCACAACCGTCTCATCTTTAAAATAGTGATATTCACATACGGTTCACAGGGTGTTCAGGGGGTTAGATGAGATAACATTTCCTGGATGGCTCAGCATCAGAGTGCTTGGTTCAGTGAACACTGACTAAAAGATCGTTTATTTATTTATTTTTTGAGTGAAAATGTGTTTTATTTCTCTTTTTTGTGTATTTTATTGTATTTATATTAAATATAATTTATTGTCAAATTGGTTTCCATACAACACCAAGTGCTCATCCCAACAGGTGCCCTCCTCAATGCCCATCATCCACTTTCCCTTCTCCTCCAACCCCATCATCCCTCAGTTTGTTCTCAGTATTTAAGAGTCTGTATGGTTTGCCTCCTTCCCCCTCTGTAACTCCCCCACCCCCAACCACTTTCCTTCCCCCTGGTCTTCAGTTAAGTTTCTCAGGATCCACATATGAGTGAAAGCATATGGTATCTGTCTTTCTCTGCCTGACTTATTTCACTTAGTGTAACACTCTCCAGTTCCATCCACGTTGCTACAAATGGCCGGATTTCATTCTTTCTCATTGCCAAGTAGTATTCCATTGACTATATAAACCACATCTCCTTTATCCATTCGTCAGCTGATAGACATTTAAGCTCTTTACATAATTTGGCTGTTATTGAAAGTGCCGCTATAAACATTGGGGTACAAGTGCCCCTATGCGTAAAAGATCAAGTTTAGAGCTTCCCTACCAGTCCATTCCTAAGGGCAACCCCAAGCTTCCTGCTAGATTTTCAGGAATAAAATACATCAGGGACCAGAAGGCCTTTAATAATCCTTTGCTTGATTCATTTTTGGGTAAACACTTAAAAAAAAATCTTTGTTCACGCTCTGCAAAAAAATTCAAACAATAAAGAAAGTACAAGTGTAAAGCATAAAAATCTTCTGAAACCCTATATCCAAAGATAACCACAACTGACATTTTTGGTGAACACCTTCCTAGACATTTTTCTCTATGTGGATCTATTTGACAATTTACACAGAAGGACAAGATATTCATCAAGGTGACTGTTGGCTTCCTATCCCTTTCTACACAGAGACTGTAGAGGTTTGTGGAAAGTGGGGCCTTGATTCACACAAGATTTTTCTAAATAGAAAGAAAATCTGTTCTCGAAGAGGGCCCCTGAGTTCAGGCCAAAATAAATTTAAATAGATGATGGAGTTCACTGAACCCTGTACAATGCCAAGTTCTTCACAAATAAATCTTATTTACTGGTGCAAGGTCACCCAGCTAGTGAACAGCAAACATAGGGCACAAGGCAAGGTCTCGCAGCCTCCTAGCCCACCTTCCTTCTGCTGCCCCAGGCTCCATGTTGTGTCTCTCACTTCCCAATCCAACTCACAGCCCTGCAGTGTGAGGAGCCCCAGGAGGACTCCTTCCATCCGTCAGCGTGAACCCCTGTGAGCAGTGGCTGCGGAGGAATGGGGGTTCTGCAAGTATGTCTCTTTGAGGAAGTAATAAGCAATTGCAGGGGGAGAGGTGATACTCAAATAAAACCACACCAAACCATCCACGTTGATGCATTAGTTTCCCCTCATTTCTCCGTCACTTTGTCCAAGGAATGTGTTTGTCATCTTAGTTTTCCCCAAAATTGTGGTCTGGCGAAAACTTTTTCCTTTTCAAAGCTGCGATCAGGGAGAGAAATTAGTGATCTGTAGAAGAGAGAAAGAAGGAAGAAGCGAAGAGGAGGGAAAAAATGAGGAAAGACAAATCCAGATGATCTTGGAGGCTCATTTCTTAGAGGTTGTGTTTCCCTTTGCTAAAAGTATGTGGAGGTTTCCTGTGAAGGGTCCCTGTCCTAGAGACCCATCTATGGTGCATTCAGGCAAGCTATGTCCACAGCAAGCAAGTTTCTCTGTAGGATAATAAAAGCTGCTTATGTGGTATTCCCATCAAAAGTTTGAATAACCTGAATCCAGTAATGAAGAAACAGGAGACAAATATAAAATATAGAGACATTCTATAAAATAGCTTCAAGAATATCAAAGTCATGAAATACAAGGAAAGACTCAGAAATTGTTCCAAGCAGAAGGAGACTGAAGAAACAGGACAGTTAAAAGCAATGTGTGATCAGAGATTTCCAGTCTCCATAAAGATACTAATGGGATACTAATTCAGATGCAATCTGAATAAAATCTATAGATTGTTAACAGTATTGCATCAGTGTAAATTGCCTATTTTGATGAATATAAAGTGGTTATGTAAGAAAATGCTTTTGTTTGTAGAAAATACACAGTAAAGTACTCTGTGGGAAAGGATATTAGGCCAGCAATTACCCCCAAAGAGAAAGTCAAGGAAGGATAAAGAAAATGTGATAAAAGGTTACTATTTGGGAAATCTAGGGGAAGGGGGATTCAGAAATTCTTGGTAGTGTTTTTGCAAGTTTTCTTTAAGTCTGAATTTAAAGAGACAGAGAAGGAGTGGAATATGAGTAAATAATCTGAGGAATTCTGATTTTTAAGTCATTACATCACATAATTCCCTAATGGTATAAATACTGAGATTCCACATGAGCTGTTTTTAGAAGAACAAACCACGGGATGATTCTTTAGAGCCTGTGTTTGCTCCTGATATAGATTATTAAGCCATGAGTCCAAATTTAAAAGACATGAGGTATCAAAATAATTTCCCACCCCCATTCCTCAATCCAGTTCTCCTGAAATATAAAATGTCAAACAAAACTTTGACAAATTAAATATATTTTAAATATTTGATTTGTTAGCATCTTGATGTCAGATCAACTGGATTTATAATTAAGTCATGTTCTTTATGTTTGCTCATGTTAAAGTGTACTGGAGATTTCTTTATGTTTATGAGAAAGTTTATAAGGAAAGAGAGTATAGTGTAATGGGGAGGAAGGAGCATCCCATTGAGAATCAGGAATTACTATTTAATTGTACGATTTTGGACAAGTTTCACCCTACCTGGAAAATAACCAGTTTAGAATGTTACAAGAATAGCTAACATTTCCTGGGCTCTCACTATGAGTTGAACACTTTATTCGAACTTCAATAACCTCTAAATTCCACTGAAGTAACAACATTCTAACACTTGGAAAATAGTGCTCTATTTGGAATGATGACAGCTCTTGGCCATAGCTATGATGTACTGATGTTACTGCTTGGGTAGGAAGCCTCCTGTGTGCTTGTGACGTGGGGACTGAATAGAGGACTTGCCTCTGTACCCCAACACAGAGGTCTGAACGCTCACCCAATGGCTTTGGAAATGGCTCCCTTTTTCTCAAAGAAGAAAGCTGTGTCCAGACAGCTTTCCCACAGTCACACTCCAGCTGCAGTCCTTGCCTCCTCTGGCCCAGCAGCCACCCTGGAGGCCTACTGTGTGTAGCAGTCTTCTCTCTCTGTTTCTTTGCTTCAGGATTTTGTACCTGCAGGGGCTCTTGGGGCCCGGAGCTTCCTGAGTGCAGATACCCAGTCTGTGGGCCCGGGGTGATCTGCACACACTGGGTACTCAGTACAGGAAGTGCTGGGGGAGGACTAATATAAGAACACAAACCAAACCACTGTAACTAAATCAACATAGCGTTTCCTGGAACAGAAGCCGAGAGAGAGAGAGAGAGAGAGAGAGAGAGAGAGAGAGATTGAGGCCATAACCTCGAAAAAAGCTCCTAGCTTCACCCTAATCTGGGGGAAATCGAGATTGAGGAGTAAAAAATCTGCCCCTTCACCCTCATTTCAGGCCACATCCTATCAATACTGACATCTCAGCGTACCCCTAGACCTACTACCCGCCCAGTTGTTTGGTCTTGCTTCTCACTTGCAGGTTCAAGGGTTCTAGATCCAAGGCAGAGAGGGAAATTTCCACTTCCTGTGCTCCTGCAGCCATGGCTTGCACTACAGCCTGACTTGCTTACTCTCATTTCAAATATGTCTGGGGGGTGGGAGGGTCACACTTCTTTAAGTGTGCATATACTGTGCCCTACCTGGAACGCCGTTTACCCCCAGTCTCCATAGCAAAGTCATACTTCTTTGAAAACGACCCAAAGCAGTCACTTCCTTCCCAAGGCACACTCCAACATGCCTACCACATTTTGTGCACTTACCCTCCATTATAGAAAAGATCACACTGTGCTGTATTTGTGTGTGGTCGTGTCTGTGCTCCATACCAGAATCTACAAATGCTTTGAGATTGATAAGCACCAGCTTTCCCTGTCTCCAGCACTTAGCACAACGCTTAGTTGTTCTTATGCTGTGGGCTGGGACTAAGGAAGGGGAACAGGTTTCAGATCTGGTGTCTGAAGCCCTCTGGGTGGTCAGAGGTCAACCAGAGGACACCAGGAATCAAAGACCAATGGAGCTTGATCTTGCCGGTTTGTGCCGGTCAATTACCAAAGGAGAAGTGGCTTAGCAGCCGCAAGTGCACAGGGATGGGCTTTGAATCATTCCCTGTGGGCATAAAGGCGCCCAATCCTTTCATTTAAAGGCTAAGTACTCTTAATTGGCTCACAGGGAAAACAACACAGGAAATCATGCTTCAGCTCAGTCTCTGCTCCAAACCAACCGCAATTTCAAAACAGTGCAGATTCTGGTGGAGACTGAGAAGTAAAACTTCTTTGTTCAGCCAGCAGCTACGACTCTGCCTTTGCTCAGTGGTCTTTCCACAGCACTTACACATCTGATATCAAACACATACACATACACATACACATACACATACACATACACATACACATCTGATAACATACACATCTGATATCTCTTATCTTCCACAGGAGTTCCTAAAGGGCAGGACTATTTTCAGGACCAATCTCTACCTTGCTACTCTGCCTCCCCACCAGTATCTTCCAGAGCACAGTGCCTGGCTCCAGGAGGCACTGAACGTATGATTATGAAATGAATTCATTAAAAAGTCTGGTCTTGGGTGCGTCAGTCAGTAGAGCATGAGACTCTTGATCTCGAGGTTGTAAGTTCGAGCCCCACGCTGGGTGTAGAGATTACTTAAAACAAAATCTTAAACAAATAAAATAAAAATTTTTAAATTTGTGGCTCAGTGGCCCCTGAGGTGCTTTGGGAATCTAAAGCCCTCGGTGGCATTGCTATCCCTCATTGTTAGGTGGGTGGGTATGGTCCTTGAGGACTTTTCTGTCTCCTCCCGGGTATGATCAGTTGAGATTCTTGCGGGTCTTGGAAGGAGAAAGCTCTGATATTCAGTGTTTCCTGTGGTCACCTGACATCCAGTAACTATTATGGTGGTCACAGACCACCAGAACCAAACCTTGGCCATGACTTTCCGAGTCCAGGAGGCCACAGTCATTCGTTACATGACGTGAATTAGAAATGGTTACAATATCAAGTTTTGTTGGTTGATGCATGTCATATTATGTTTATCAATATTTACATTTTGTATACTGAATGTATACATTTGGCAGGGTTTGGCAGAACCCTGAGGATCACAATGTTCTTTCTGCTATTTGAAAACAATCAATCTAAGCATCTCTTAGGCGCATTCAGTTTTTACCTCTTGATATACAGGCAGTGGGCATTCTCTGTGTTCCTGACTCTGAGCTGGGTGTTGTCATTTGTAGCTGTCCTTCTATTTAGTGGCTCTGAGGAATCACAGTGAGATTCATAAAAATTTGTAAAATTAAGAACTGCCATCTTCCAGCTGCCTTTCTTAAGGCTCTGGCTGTTGGCTCTCTCCTCACCTTAAAATCACAAGATCGGTCTTCGAAGAGACCTGAACATGTATGAAATCTCCACAATTTCATGTCACACAGAGGGCTCCAGACATCAGAAATGACTACACACAAAAATTCAAGTTCTGAAGCAACTTAAGCATATAAACGCCCTGACCCAAAGAGGTATCAGATAATGCGAACCAATTAATTGAAAAGTCTTTCTGGCCTGCTTGCCTTTTGAGGGGTGCTAGGATCTTGGTCTTTCTACCTTCATGCACTAAATATCTGTGAAATAGAAGTTGCAGGAAGTTTTAGGCTTACTAGAGAGATCTACGGAGACTCCTAAGAAGATACCTTATCCCACACAATATGGTTCAGGTCTTTGTTCTCAAGTCCAATGAAAATATCACCAATCTTACCTTTTGCAGGCACTTTCTCTCAGTTCTTCAGGCAGGATTGGTGATTATACTTGAAATGGCCACGACAAGGCTGGTAACACGGACGTCCGGGGCTATTTGTGTAAAAGGAGAAGTGAATGGAAAATAAATGTGCTCATGCTGTGACGACAGGAAGCCCAGTTGAAGAGAGGAGGAAGTGAGGCTCTGCCCACCTTCTTGAGCCTCAGAGGTACAGAGATACTCCTTCCCCCGTGGCTTGTTAAACACCTACTCCCACAACCCACACAAATAACTAAACTTGTTTCTATGAAACCCATGAAAAGTCAAAGATCGAGCTGGTCCAGGCACTAATCGGTGAGCACTTGTGGGTTCCAGGGTGATTTGGGCATTGATTTTTGTCTAGAAAAACTCAGTGCTTCTCAATCGAGGTGGCATCTCAGAATTACTTGTGGATCTGCTCAAGAATAAGTATGCCTGGCTCTCCATTTGGTAGACTGAGACTGGAGTAGAACCCAAGAATAATTATTTTTAAAAGTTCCCCAGGACTGAGACAGGAATGTGTCTTAAGGCCCTTGGCCTTCTCCCCACCCTCTCTCCAGCTGCCTTCCAGAAGATCTCTCATCTCCTGTTGAATTGGGCTTTCGTTTCCAGACTTCTGTGTCTCAGAAGTTGGATTTTCCTTGTATAAGGTTATTGTCAAAGGTAAACCCCAAGACACAATCCAAAGGACACTAGTAGAAATGATTTGGTTAGTAAAGGGAGCCCCAGATTTGGGACCCAAAGCTCTGGGTTTCAATTCCAGCTTTATCTCTTCCAACTCTGTGGTACAACCTCAGCCTCTCCCCTTCAGTTTATTCATGGTAACATCTAATAATAATCCTTCTAGATATTTACTGTTATATCCCCACTAACAGATGAGAAAACAGAGGTTCAAAAAGTTTAGATATTCGATTCAAGATTATACAACTAAGAAACACAAGAATTGGATGTTCTTTAACCTCCATGTATTTGTGGTCTTTCCAAATTCTTTCTTGTGGTTGACTTCAAGTTTCATAGCACTGTGATCTGAAAATATGCATGGTATATCCTGATCTTCATGCACTTGTTGAGGGCTGATGTGACCCAATATGTGATCTATTCTGGAGAATGTGCCATGTGCCCCCAGGAAGAACATGTATTCTGCTGCTTTAGGATGAGATGTTCTGAATATATTTGTTAAGTCAGTCTGGTCCAGTGTGTCATTTGAAGCCACTGTTTCCTTGTTGATTTTCTGCTTAGATGATCTATCCATTGATGTAAGTGAGGAAATAAAGTCCCCTACTATCATTGTATTATCAATGAGTTTCTTTATGTATATTATTAATTGATTTAGATATCTAGGTGTTTCAGGTTGGGGGCACAAATATTTATAATTGTTAGATCTTCTTGATGTATAGACTCCTTAATTATGATATAATGCCCTTCTTCGTGTTTTGTTCCAGTCTTTGTTTTAACATCTAGTTTCTTTGGTATATGTATGGCTACTCTGGCTTTCTTTCTTTCTTTTTTTTTTTTTTTTTTATTTAAAAAAATTTTTTAATGTTTATTTATTTTTGACAGAGAGAGAGAGAGAGACAGAGCATGAGAGGGGGAGAGGCAGAGAGAGAGGGAGACACAGAATCCGAAGTAGGCTCCAGGCTCTGAGCTGTCAACGCAGAGCCCAATGTGGGGCTCAAACTCACAGACTGCGGGATCATGGCCTGAGCCAAAGTCGGACGTTCAATTGACTGAGCCACCCAGGTGCCCCTCTTTCTTTTTTTTAATGTTTATTTATTGTTGGGAGGGGAGATAGGAGGGACAGAGAGAGAGGGAGACAGAGGATCGGAAGCTGGCTCTGCAGTGATAGCAGAGGGCCTGACTTAGGGCTCAAAGTCACGAACCATTAGATCATGACCTGAACCGAAGTTGGACACTTAACGGACTGAACCACCCAGGTGCCCCATACTCTGGCTTTCTTTTGATGTCCATTAGCATGATAGATGGTTCTCCATCCCCTCACTTTCAATCTGCAGGTGTCTTTAGGTCTAAAATAAGCCTCTTGCAGACAGCATATAGATGGATCTTGTTGTTGTTTTTTTTTAATCCATTTTGATACTCTATGTATTTTGGTTGGAGCATTTAGTCCATTTACATTCAGAGTAATTATTGAAAGATACGAATTTAGTGCCATTGTGTTACCTGTAGAGTTGGTGTTTCTGGTGATGTTCTCTGGTCCTTTCTAGTCTTTGTTGCTTTGGTCTTTTTTTTTTTTTTTTTAACTCCATTCAGAGTCCGCCTTAAAATTTCTTGCAGAGCTGGTTTAGTGGTCATGAACTCTTAATTTTTGTCTAGAAAACTCTATCTCTCCTTCCATTCTGAAAGATGGCCTTGCTGGTTAAAGAAATAGCACAGTTGGGACTCAAATTCAAAGTCACAGAGAATGCTTTTTTAGAAACCCTATGACCAGTTCAGATTTTGAAAATTATACTGCCAGTTTTCCCTCTGCTGTGTCTACTGGGATTGTCTGAGACTGAAACCTTGAGGGGCTAAGTGATAAGCCCAATGTATCCCAAGCTGTCAAATGTGTAACCTACCACTGAGATACAATTTTTTACTTTGATAAATGAAGGCGTGGACACTCTCCCTAGGGCTTGACTTAAAAACACGCATCTGGGAAAGGTTAGCTTTCTCTCTCTTCCTTCACCCTGACACATTCAGATTCTGTGAATGTGATTCACAGAATCACCTGTGACCAGGGCTGGCTTGTGAAGAATGCTGCATTAAAGAGGAAATGCATCTTTTTTTTTTTTTTTTTTAATTTTTTTTTTTTCAACGTTTTTTATTTATTTTTGGGACAGAGAGAGAGACAGAGCGTGAACGGGGGAGGGGCAGAGAGAGAGGGAGACACAGAATCGGAAACAGGCTCCAGGCTCCGAGCCATCAGCCCAGAGCCCGACGCGGGGCTCGAACTCACGGACCGCGAGATCTTGACCTGGCTGAAGTCGGACGCTTTAACCAACTGCGCCACCCAGGCGCCCAGGAAATGCATCTTTACTGCAGAACTTGTCAGCCCTTAATAGTGTCTAGATGAACAGGTTTTTCCAAACTTATTTGATCACGAAATAACATGTATGTGTGCATGTGGCTGTGTGGTTTTTCTCAGGGAACAGATTTTCAGCATAACTGCCCCTTAAGAAATGCTGTCGTAAATTCTCCTGTCCCCGTCTGACATCAGTCTGTGGAGGCAGTGCCCCTTACTCAGAGCTGCTGTCATGATGACAGGACCCTGAGGTGAAAGAGCTGAGAAAAGACTTCTTGCTTGACTCACACGTTTTCTGTGGCTTCCATTACTCTCTGTGCCAGAGATTCACAAAGCTATACGTGGAACCCGAGTTCTCGTTGAGCTCCACGCAAGTGCATTAAATCTGGGATGCAACATTCAGCTTAGTAACCTGGGCATCCTCCTGCTGAACCTGCTCCTCTCCTGTATTCACCAGCTCGGGGAAAGGCCCACTAACCTCCATGTTGTTCAAGTCAGGCGTCCTAGGCTACCCTCTGTCCCACCTCACAGCATATTATCAACCCCCGTGTCCTATAAATTGTCCCTTTGCCTAAATATTTCTAAAATCAGGCAACTTCTCTCCTACTCCAGAGCCATACACTAGTCCTCATTTCTCACCTGTTTTACTGCATCCCAACCTCCTTCGAGATCAGCTGGGGGTGTTTTCTTGCTCACCCTAGCAAGGAAAGCCTTCTAAAGATGATAATTTAATCGTGTCATTCCCCAGCTTGCAACTCGTCAATGGTTTCCCCTTAAGTTTTTGGTTTGGTTTTGTTTTGGGTAAGTAAGCTCCACACCCAGTGTGGGTGGGGCTCAAACTCAGGACCCTGAGATCAAGAATGGCATACTCCACTGACTGGGCCAGCCAGGCCCCCTTTAGGTTTTAAGTGGCCCCTATTAACTCTTAGAACTCTCAGCTGGCCTCTCCTCCCCGACCCCCAACACCATGGCCCTGCCACACTTGATGCTGAATTCCTTTGAGTTGCTTGAAACAAGTCTTTATCTCTCTTTCCTGCTCTCCCTTCCTCTCTCTTTCTAGAATATCCTCTCACCTCTTCACCTAATTCCTACACATTCTCCATATCTCGGTTCCTCCAGGAAGCCCTCAAAGCAGGACTAGGTACTCCTGCTACACGCTCCCATTACCCACACGTATCCCCTTATCACTCATTGTTTTTATAATTGTCTGTCTTCACTATGAACACAAAGCTCCATAGGTAGGTTCTGTGTTTCTCTAGTGGATGTTGGATGATTGTGTCTGGCAGGCCAGAGGTGTTCTATAAATATTCGAATCGCTTTAGGTAGTGTGAGGCCTGAAAGTTAGGGTAACTGAAGATTTGGGAAGGGAGGAACAAGTACGAGAAAGAGACGTCAGGAGAATGAACATCTGTGGAGGGAGAAGTGGTTATGAGAGAGGGCATTTTAGGATCATCAGAAAGAATGTCTCAAGAGTTGTTTGCAGCAGAAATGGACACTCATTTTAATGTAGAAAACTCTTCCTTTAATGTACCCCTCTCCGGATCCCACTGAGAAGATCTGGTCTAAGTGCCTGACAGTTAGACGTGGCTGTGGTCTGGGAATCAGGTAAGAGAGGAGAATTGTATGCCCACTTAGACCCAAACCTGTAAGATTTTACTGAGAACTAATACTATTTCTGACCATGAGATGTTTACAATCCATTTGGAGAGACAAGGAAAAACCCTGAGAATAAGACAATGTCAGGGCAGACTGTGTTGTTGAATAGTCCAGGAGAATGCTCAAACACTTTGAAAAATGAAATCAGGAAAGAGATAAGCAGAAACTTAGACTCACAGTTTGGTCTTCTCAGTGAGTGGTCTATTGATCAAGCTACATAGGTCACAGTGGTACCTGGGAGAAATCATTGGTCCTCATTTAAGCTCTTTGCTTTTTTTAAAACTTTCTAGGGGAGTGAATTTGTTATTATTAGAAAAAAGTCATTATTGAAATATGAGCGGAAATAAAAAGCCCCAACTTGTTTTTCATCAAGTTACTGAAATACGCAAGAATATTCGAGTTTGGGAGGGGTAGATGCTTGAAAATTGCAAGACCGTAAGCTCCAGAGGGCGATTGAAGTTAACGAGTAGCACAGTGGATTTTGCTTATGGACTCTGAGGTTAGAGTTTTCAGGAGAGCACAATAGAGTATCATTTGTAAAAAGAAAATTCGTTGTGCAATTTGATCGCTATTATATCTTAGAAATAAATATAGGGCGCTTAAAATTCTAACATTTGGCTTTGTATGTTTTGGATATTTCCAGGGTTCCAAAAAACCATCCATGTTGAGAAATAAATTACAAATCTGGGTTTCAGCAAGTGAGTATTTATTGTCTAGTGCCCATATCATTCTCAGGGTTTAAACTAAGTAGCTATATCACAGACATTATGTAACTGTTTGGCAGTATGGAACTTGGGACAATAGTATCAGTGGGGCACTGCCATAGATGTATGCTTGCCAATCTATGTCTTATTGGACTAAGCAAGGCAATATCATGGTTGGTTATTGTAGCTATGATAAAAAAAAAAAAACAACATAGTGTCTTAATCCATTCCGGCTGCTATAACAAAAATACCGTAGACTGGGTGGTTTATAAACATAAACTTATTTCTTACAGCTCTGGAGACTGGGGAAGCTAGGATCAAGGCACCCGACTTGGTGTCTGGTGAGAGGGGGCTTCCTGATCAAGTTCTGTCAGCTAGATAGGAACTAAGCAGATATCACAATCATTAGCTCACTCACTGGTTAGGGAGACGGTCAGTCCCAGGAGGATGCAGAAGAAGTGGTCCCCTTGTGCTGAAGGCTCATGATATCCACATGGAACTTATGACTCTCTCTTATTAGGGTTCTGTCGTCTTTGAGCTCAAATGGGTGTGGATAAGTAAGAAACCACCAAAATTGCATGACACCGTAGTGCCGACAAAATGGGCTTTCTTGCCCTCCTGCCTGAGCTCAGAGAGCAGAGTGACAGGTCTCTCTGCAAACACAGTTACTCTGTGATGTGGCTATGATCTCCTTTCCTGACCACCCCCCAACCCATCCAGTCTTGACTGTGTGTCTATATCCCCTCCCATTTATCAGCAAAAGACTGCACCACCCTAGGACAAGAATTAAGAACTTATAGGTCATTCTGTAGCATCCCCTTCATTTCTCCTCAAAAGAGATATAAATCTGAGTGACAAAGGGGTCCTTTTGCAGGCCAATTCACTCCTGAGGCTCAAAGAACACATATGTCAGGGTGCGGCCATGCTAACTTGAGGTATCCAGTGCCCCCCAAGGACAGGCATCCTCAGTAAGCCTGGGGATGTCCTTGGCAAGTGTTGCTTTGAGATTCAACTTGTAGACAAGTCAGTTACAGAGATATAGAGGCTTAAAAAATACAGTGCAGGTAAACATCCTTAGAAGGCTGGTAATCCCAGAAGCTGTGGCTCTCTCTAAATACTCTCTCCTTATTCTCCTCTCAGGGCACACCAATTGTCCTTGGCCTTACAGGGCATGAATTGATCCAAATGTGAGCCCCTCATTTTTGTATATCTGTCCAGCAGGGAAAGTAAGGGAAGCTAAAAGGAAAAGGTCTAGTTAAAAAAAAAAAAAAAAAAGGTCTAGCGTGTGTGAGAGTGTGTGTGTGTGTGTGAGTATTCATACATAGCAGCAAAACTATTTATTCAAATGAAGCTTAAAATGGAACAGCGATAACTAAGAGAGATAAAAGCAGAACTGCTCAGAGAGCACAGAGGTGGGGCTCCTCCTCTCCGGCCTTTGGTGGCTTCTTAGGCTTCTCTGCCCAACCCCAAGGAGAGAAAACCACTGGCCGCTGGTTGCCTTGCCAGTGGTGGGGTTTCTGTTCAGTTGTGGGACCAGGGGCTGTGGCTCCTCCCGTCCTTCAGCCCTCACTCGCTTGGAGAAAGACTCCCCAGGCTCCGAGTTTCATTGCCGTGGCTCAGTGGAAATAGGAAGCCAGTCCTACACCCCACAGCTCCTCTTCCCCATTTGGGAGGCTGAGAGTTGTGGCTTCCTGCAGAAAGAATAATGGGGAAATGCTTTTCTCAGCTGACAGCCACAAAACACCCAGAGGCTTCATTACCTCATTGGAGGCTGTGATCTCGTAGGAGGCACAATGTGGGGCTTGGGCCGTCAACAGGCCTGTGAACTGTGACACACTATGCTCTCTCCTAGCCAAGGATAACAAAATGGTAATCCTACCGGCAGTTCTGGCGTACCCAGGGGGAGCTCCTTCTGGTCCCTGGGCAAGGAGAAAAGCCACTGGGTTTTGATAAGTGGTGTGGTGTGGGGGAAAAAGGCCTGGACTCAGAAACAAAAATTCTGGATTCTCGTCATTCTATAATTACCCAGGGAAAGTCCACCCAATCCCCTAAGGGATCACTTCTCTGTGAAAGAAAATAGATAAGGTAATCTGCACATTCTCTCCGGACCTTAAAAATTCAGAACATCTATGACCTTATAGTATCGAACATGAATTCCTAAAAAATAGTAGTTTGGCTAGGATGTGGTGTAGGAGGTGGAGCCTAGAAGCAGAGGTACAACAGCTACCATTTACTGAGCTCTTCCTGTGGTCCAGACAGCACACTCCACATGTTCTTACCTAGTGGCAGTGTGGAATAGGCACGGCATCTCCTCCTTTGCTACAGAAAGGCTAAGACTAGCCTGTTCAGGTAACTTGCCCAAAGCACACTGCTAGAAAGCGGCAGAGCCCAAATGAAAAACTTGCCCATGACCAAAAGACTGCTCACCTTTCCAGCTATCCAGCTTCCTTGGGAGCTAATCTGACAGTCTAATACTTGCTGAACCTGTGGACAATTGAAAGCTGACCAGGTCTACTTTTCCCAGGAGTACCCTAAGGTGATCTCACAATACTTTCCGGGTTTACAGGACGAACAAGAAGAGTGAAATTCTCTCTTCAAAAAGCAAAGCCCAGAGCACTGGGTGGCTCAGTTAGTTAAGTGGTTAAGCACCGAACTTTGGCTCAGGTCATGATATCAAGGTTCGCGAGTTCGAGCCCAGCAGCACTCTCTTTCTCTCTCTCTCTCTCAAAAATAAATAAACATTAAACATAAAAAAATAAATAAACACCCAGGGGCACCTGGGTGGCTCAGTCGGTTAGGAGTCCAGCTTCAGTTCAGGTCATGATGGGTTTGAGCCCCCCATTGGGCTCTGTGATGAACACTTGCTCAGAGCCTGGAGCCTGCATCAGATTCTTTGTCTCCTTCTCTCTCTGCCCCTCCTCCTCTCGTGTTCTGTCTCACTCTGTCTCTCAAAAATAAATAAATGTTAAAAAAATAAATAAATAAAATAAAAAGCAAAGACTGAGAATGCTTTCAGACACCCAGCACAGACTCACATGTACTGTTTCCAGCCAGGGCTTTGAGTAACCTCCATGAATGAGGAACATAATCTCTTTGCTTAACTTAGAAAAAAAAAAAAAAAAAGGCAAGAAAAGTTTGGGCAAGACATATTTGTATCCCCGGCACTGGGGGAGCATAATCTGAGAAGCCAAAGAGGCAAGGAGCATCTGAGTGTGTGTTGCTGAACTCAGCTTTTCTACTCTGAAGTCAACTCAGCTCTTTAGAGTTGCGTAGAGCAAAGAACAAACGCATGCCCACCACACCCTGTGTTCCAAGTACAGAGAGCACGTGACGTCAGAAAGGGAGTGACTAGGGGCAAGAGCCTGGCAGAGCGCCCGGGGGGGGGGGGGGGGGGGGGGGGGGGGGGGAGGTGACACTCAGCTACAAAGCCCCAGCTTCTAACTGAGCCTGCCCCTACAGCAGGAGGGGAGAAGGAGACCTGTGGATATTGTCGTGGGTCCTCTGCCTAGCCTCGCCTCCCCAAACCTTCACTTCCCACTGTGAAGTTCTCTAGTGCAAGGGATTAGAATATGCTCCGCCTAGACCAAATCCACTCCAGAGGAAGAAACCGGAAGCTCCAAATTCTTGATGGATAATTGATGTCTCATCGTTATTACTATGTTATTTTAAAATAAATTTATTTTTGGAGCAAAAATGAGCGGAAGGTTCAGAGAGCTCTTATATCTATCTCCTGGCCGATGTGAAAATTAGTAAAAAGAAACCTTGTTTAGCGTGGAGTCGGGAGGCCAGCACGGGGAGCTCTCACACCTTACCACGCTGTCAACTGCCTCCCCAAGAGGAAGAAATGGACCTGGAGCCTGGATACTATTTCACTATCCCAGCGGAAAGGGTACAGTCTCTCCCTTTTGCCTGGCAACAGCCCACCCAATGAGAGACTATCACAACTCAGCCAATGAAAAGTCACTACACTTCCAACTCCCAGTTTACCCCAATGAATTTTTGGATTAGAACGTCCTCCCCACGTCCCACTTTTCCTCTATAAAAGAGCCCTCCTCTCCTTTGTTCCCTGGGCTTGCCTGTGGTTTTGCCGTAACCTGCTAGTTGGGAATTGCAATTCTGTGCTACTCTCAAACCCGTTTCTGTTAGCAAGACAGCTGGCGGTTTTATTTTTAAGGTTAACATTACTTGGCCGTCTGAAGCAGGAAGAAGACCCCCCAACTCTGAGGCTGGTGAGCAAACAGGTGTCTGTACCCACGGAGCCAGCTGAGCTCCCTGCTTTCTCGCCCACCCATGGGTTTGAGGGTAAGTTTTCTCCTCGATTGCAAGCTTCATTCTCTTTTGTGTTCAAGCTCTCCAGGCCTGTGGCGAGCACGCTACGAAGGCGTACACATGAGTTGTGTCTTTTTGACAGGGTCCGCTTTATTCAATCATAGAGCAAGGTTAGTATAACTGAAAGCAGGTGCAGGGTTCCAGACTCCATGAGATAATACTATGCATGTAACGTGGCTTCATACATGCCACACAAAGCAAAGCATAATACAAAGGCACACAACAAACGAGATACAAAAAGGGGTAAGAGTTAACAAATCAAGTGTGAAGTCCGTCTGTGAGCTCGCAGTTGAGATGAGGCCAAGGTAGGGTCCTGGTCAGTTCTCGGTACTTAACGGCTTATTATTTTCAGGCTGTTGGAGGATCTGTGTTATGTTCAGAGATCAATAGGGCAGAGCCTTTGGCAGCACTTGTCTTTCTGATGCAGCCAGACGTGGAAGAGTCAGCGTCAGAGTCTGACAGTTTGCTGCAGAAGGTCCTTCCTTTTTAAAAGGGGTTTAATCAGTCTTGGGACTTTGCAGGTCTCTTCTGATTCTAGTGATGATCAGCTCTGGGTTCTTCCAGGCTCTCTTGGCTTTGCTGGTTATCGGTTCTGGATGCCATCAGCCTGTGCCGGTTTTAGTGATATCTGGTCTTAGCTGCAATACCTTGGCTGCTTATGTCACTGCTTGACACGAGTGATTGCTTGACAGGAGTGACTCCATCTTGTTCTCTACATCGCACCCAGAGATTCCTCATGACTAATCTTAAGGATCATTCAGGAATCAACTACATCTTTAACCAGATCAGCACTGTGTTTTTATTCTGCTAACTTGGATGAAGGCAAATCTAAGTCACCCAACCATAGTTCCAATGAAAATCAAACAAAATCAAATCAATCTCAGATCCTATGAAATGTCAACTGACATCATAAAATGAACATCACACTAAATAAAACAAGTTCGATTGTTTACAGTAAAGCAAAATTAAGGATTAAATCAGATATCAGTCAAATCAGGTTATAAAGTCAAATCAGAATCAAAACTAAAACCCAAAGTCACATTTAATAAGAATTAAGTCAAGTAAGAAAAGCCAAACTAAATCTGAATTTAGTATTAAGGTAAGTGAAATTATCTTAGTAAGTAAGTCCATTAAGGTAAGCTAAGAAATCAACAAAACAACCAAATGAAAATCATATTGTCAAGTACAGGTAGGTAGAAGTCCACAAATACATATGAGATCTTCATTATAGGCTCACAGAAAAGAATGGCAAAGGTGTGGTTAATCAGTCTTTTTGTAATTTTCCCTTCTTAAGCCTCAGGGTGCATAACATTATAATAGCATCTTCAATAAGATATGGAGCAAAGATAATAGCTAAAAGCAATGAGAAAGATTTCCTTAATGGATTTCCAAATATGGGTAGAGAAATAATTCCTGCCCACCTGTAAGTATTTTTAAGGGTTATACCCAGACCAGAACAAATATAGCCAGAACAAATCACATGTTGAAAAGGTTTTGTTAGCAATTCCAGGAAGGAATATTTAATATGTAAATTTTGGATCTTTGAGCTTGCCGAGTAGACACCATGAGCAAAGCTCACCCTCCTGAGTTGAA
Source organism: Panthera tigris (assembly GCF_018350195.1). Classification (NCBI taxonomy): domain Eukaryota; kingdom Metazoa; phylum Chordata; class Mammalia; order Carnivora; family Felidae; genus Panthera; species Panthera tigris. The sequence goes on along the minus strand of NC_056667.1, from coordinate 93,857,076 downwards.
AAAATTTACGGACAAGAAATTACCATTGAAATTAAATGGTGGCAGACGTGGCCAAGGAATATTGCGGGCCTTCCATCCCTTTATGAATCTTGTGATGGATGAATGTGTGGAGATGGCAACTAGTGGGCAAGAGAACAATATTGGAATGGTGGTAATTCCAGGAAATCATATCATCCTGTTAGAAACCTTGGAACGAGTATAAACAATGGGTGTGTTCACCGGAAGAAACCAACCGCTTTCATATGTCCCCTCCATAGCATCTGTTTTACTACAATATAAAAATCAGGTCGTGCGTTTTCATATTGAACTTTTATGCTAAATAAACTTTCTTAATAGTCCAAAAATGCTTTCGCAGGCATTCTGAACATGAAAAATTGAATGGTAGCTCTTATTCTAGTTTTTTCTAACACGAGCTGTTCCTGGTTGAGACTGATTTGTTCCAAAGCTTTAACGCATTAATACGGAAGAATCTGATTAAATGTGAGGCGTGACTAGGCTGGCTTTTTTTCATCTTTTAATGGAAAGATAAAGAACCTGCAAACCTGAGCAGATTTCTTCTGAAACATTAACTGTAATTTTCAAAACTCTTGTAATAGTTTTGATGTACTCTGACTTTTCCAAATACATCTACATTCCAAGTATAGTGCAATTGAAATAAAACACAGGAAGTAACAATACAGTTGTTTATTTTGAACATAAACGGGGAAAATTTTTTTGAAGACAAGAACAGAAATAGAACTCCAGAGAAAAACAAAACAAAACAAATAATATGTAAATTTTGTGTATCTCTGTTTAATTCAGCTATGTTGGTGTTGATGAGTTTTGAGGGCGCATGAATGGCCTGTGCAGGGTGTTCAGAGTGGGTTAGCTTGTTTTATGGGCTGCTAGGTTTTATGGGATCTTCTAAGCTTCCATCTGAAAGCTGGTCAATTTTGTCAGTTTTACCCAAGGTATTTCTGTTACTTTAGTATGCTAGGATGTTGGAAAATCTTTATATGAATGTTCTGAGATAAAAATACCCATCATAGTAACATTATTCAATGTCACATTAATAGCATACAGTATTTTAATGTACTCATTGTCCACGGTGATGACAGTATCATTCATCATAGAGTGATTACAGAATATGACCTCTGAGTTCTTAACACCAGGTGTCCAGTTAAAATGTCCCATGTCTAGGAATACATTTTCCTTGGATGTTCTTGGAAAAGGATACAGATTAGCACTGATTTCTTTTTTTTTAAATTTTTTTAAATGTTCTATTTATTTTTGAGAGAGAGACAGAGTGTGAATGGGGGAGGCAGAGAGAGAGAGAGGGATACACAGAATCTGAAGCAGGCTCCAGGCTCTAAGCTGTCAGCACAGAGCCTGACTAGGGGCTCAAACCCACGAACTGTGAGATCATGACCCTAGCTGAAGTAGGACACTTAACTGACTGAGCCACCCAGGTGCCCCAGATTAGCATTGATTTCTAATTCACACTAGGTATAATACATGCCATTAGACCATTGAAATATCATCTCTTTAGGTAGTAAATAGCCATCAATCCAGAAGGGTACATGGGTTGCCAAAAGAGCTGTGTTACCATGTACTTTCATATGTGTATGTGTCAAATGCTAATAGACTTCCACCCCCTAATAGTCTCAACAATGAAAGTTTACATTGTCTTGTATTGTCACAACCCGATGGTCTGGAGGTGTCCAACTGTAAGAGAGACTCCATCCAGCCCAAAGAACACATTTTACCTGTTATAATAATGTTTCTGATATTATTCCGTACTCTGTCCAGTAGGTCACTGATTCTACAGTAATTTTTTAATTGTTCTCTTAGGTAGAGATTTCTAAGATTGAGTAAATTCTGTTGGAAGGTTTGGAGCCTATGGCCAGTGTTATAGTTAAGCTCCAGGTGCTAGGCATGGTAATCATGCATAGGCAAAATAATAGAATGTAGATCTCTGAACACTGAGGAGATTTTGGAACCTAAATTTCCTACTGCAGTAAGTAGGGGGTTTACGTGTTTTTTAAACACAAAATAGTTCCTGCTCAATAGTCTGGATTTCTCCTTCTTGAATTCCAGAGATAATTAAGTTAAAGATGATGTCTAGTCCTACCTGCATTGTTAGAGATATTCTAATCTAATTCTCTTGATGGGTGGCAAGTCGGGCAGTTCGTGGTGGCTCTTCCCAGCTCTGTTGCATAAATTTCACATGCAGGTTGTATATAGAACAGTTTGAATTGTTTCTTTTGGAAGGTTACTTCAACTCTATGCCACGTAATTTGTATGCAATTCTCACAGGGTTAAGTAATATAGGTTCAAACATAGTTTGTCTGAGAATTTTTGGTGTTGGGTCGGTAATGCCATGTGTCCATTATGGCTCCCAATGGAAAGTTCTCATACAATGTGTAGTATTCCAATATCCCCTCTCAATAATACATTACACTATTGTGTGATACATCACATTTGCCAAAGGTAACTTCTTTAGCTATATAAATTGGTATTGATCCATCAGTTCTGGCTATATTCTCAGAGATGGGGTGCTGTGCTGACCATGTGTGTTCTACCCCATTGTGCCTCTGATGGTTGGATCAATGAAGAGAAATATTGCTGCATACCTGGGTCGATCTGTGTCACTAGATCTGCATTAAAATCAATTCCTAATGTTTCCCATCATGCTTGTGGATCTTCCTTGTGTAATTGAAGCTTTATTAACCAAGGGATAGTAAAAAATATATTGCATCTAATTGTTCTAATGGACATGGAGGTATGATTACTTCCTTTGTTATATAGGTTGACTTTAGATTTTGATATTAAGATAGCATTATAGTATTGGCAACTGAGTTGTGTCTTATTCTATGTAGGTGTGAAAGGACCTAAGGTGACCGGACCTCAGAGGTGCAAGGCTATTAAAATTATCTAGAGTATGATCACACGTAAACACTGTATTACCCCATTTACCTCTCATGTGCCAAAACTCATTTAGGTTTGATTGTAAAAGTGTCATAGACTGTTCTGAGAACCATTTTGCCTTAACTACAGAGTGACCAAATTTCCAACAGTTAGTGATATTTACTGGTAATTTGTTAGGTTGTGATGTTAGCTTGTAGTAGGAAACTCCATAACAGGTAATCCCTAAAGCCATAAACGTTATCTCTCAAAATATTCCACTATTTAATATTGCATTCAATTTTTGATAAGCTTGGATCATATCCAAAAGTGTTATCACTGGAAGATATGTCAACTCCTTGAGGGTGTGGCACAATAATGATATATTCCATGGGGATGTCTTCAGTGATTGAGGTGTTGTGTGGCATCCATAGATACAACCGTTTGTGTCTTCATTCCATTATATACTATATCCTGTGTTATTGAGGTATAACTTAAATGCAGCTATCCCATTAGGTGGGAGTTGTCCATTCATGGTATTATTCAAGAATTTTGATTCCATTCCATTATGACGTGGTATGCAGAAAATTTCAAAGACTGACTTTGAGGTTATCTTTCCTGCTCTAGGGAAATTTACTAGCCCTTCAAGGTGATGTCCATGCACTCTAAACCAAAGTGTGAATTGGTCCAAATGGATACTTTAGGTGCTGGTTTTCTGAATATTCTGCATGAAAGTGCCCCATAGGGTGTGATGCTATAAGGTTCAGTTGAAATCATAGAAGAATTGGTTTTAAAAGCATTGGTCTGGGGCGCCTGTGTGGCTCAGTTGGCTGAGAATCCGACTTCAGCTCAGGTCACAATCTCACAGTCTGTGAGTTCGAGGCCCCCGTCGGGCTCTGTGCTGACAGCTCAGAGCCTGGAGCCTGCTTCAGATTCCGTGTTTCCCTCTCTCTCTGCCTCTCCCCTGCTCATGCTCTGTCACTCTCTCTGTCAAAAATAAATAAACATTAAAAATAAATAAAATAAATAAATAAATGACAGCATTGGTCTTGTGACATCATCCCTGTGTAAGTATGTGGTAAAATTACCTTTAAAGTCCCTGAGGCATGCCAATGTCCAATTATGGAATAATGGTTTCATCTAGTAATGTGTGTTTTTTGGTACATGTAAATAAGGTCTAGTTGATGTGTGAAGTGATGGTCTGGGTGCGTAAGCAATGTTGGTCCTATTTTTAACTTCCAGGCTAATCCTGTGGGTGCAAATGTTCCATTTCCTCTTTTCTAAATGTTGAGTAGGTTGATGAAACCTTGGGGTACCAAGTGTCATGTGTGTTGTCACATTGTATATCTTTATGTCTCACACAAAAATATCCTTTTGTTCCATACCCACTTGGTACCAAAATTCATACCATGTGTCGATGGAGGATTTGTACAAGTGTATTATAAGGTTTAGGCATGTGATTGATATGTGGACATACTGAAGTGTGTATTGCTCTATGTTGGGTATATATGCTTGTGTGCTGAGATTATGTAGGACGGTAGTAATGTTTTTATTTTTAATTTTTTTTCCGATTTCTGAAAATGTTATTTTCTTTCAAAGATACATTATATATTATCAAAATTATTGTTTTTTAAACAGGGTATGTCCATCCCTTTTTGTTTCCAGTAAGAATTTTCTTTCTTTAAAAGTTTTTATATAAATTTTTTTTAAATGTTTATTTATTTTTGAGACAGAGAGAGAGAGAGAGAGAGAGAGCGGGGGAGGGTCAGGGAGAGAGGCAGACACAGCATCTGAAGCAGCTTCAGGCTCTGAGCTGTCAGCACAGAGCCCAATGTGGGGCTTGAACCCACGAACCGTGAGATCATGACCCGAGCTGAAGTCCGGCTTTCAACTGACTGAGCCATCCAGGCGCCCTGAAAAGTTTTTATTTAAATTCCAGTGGATTAACATACAACGTAATATTAGTTTCAGGTATACAGTTTAGTGATTCAACACTTAAATACAACACCCAGTGCTCATGCAAGTACACTCCTTAATCCTCATCAGGTATTTGACCCACCTTACTTCTGGTAACCATTAGTATGTTTTCTAAAGTTTTCTAAAGTTAGAAGTCTGTTTCTTGGTTTGCCTCTCTCTTTTATTCCCTTTGCTTGTTTTTTTGTTTGTTTGTTTCTTAAATTCCGCATATGAGTGAAGTCATATGATATTTGTCTTTCTCTGACTTATTTTGCTTAGAATAATACTCTCTAGCTTCATCCACATCATTGCAGATGTCAAGATTTCATTCTTTTTTATGACTTAGTAATATTTCACTATGTATATCATATCTTTTTTTTTGTACTTAAATCAAAACAATTTGGAACTCTATTCAATATATTATATGAATGGAGTCTCAAATTCTTCCATAGAAGCCAACAAAAATAAATGAAATTTATCACACAAAATCAAGAATCTAAATTTGTTAAATATTAAGCTTGAAGACAGTGTCCAAAATTTAGTTTTTATGTTATATAATTGCATTTTGTATTATCTCAACTTTGGGTAATGCTTTTTTGTTGGAACTTCTATTTGTAATTGGATACATTTTTCTTTTTTTTTTTTTTTTTTTTTTTTTTTAATTCGTTGTCAGGGTGCCTGGGTGGCTCAGTCAGTTAAGTGACCGACTTTAGCTCAGGTCATGATCTCACAGTTCATGAGTTCCAGCCCTGCATCGGGCTGTGTGCTGACAGCTCAGAGCCTGGAGCCTGCTTCAGATTCTGTGTCTCTCTCTGCCCCTCCCCTGCTTACACTCTGTCTCTCTCTGTTTCTCAAAAATAAATAAATATTAAAAAAATAAAATTTATTGTCATGTTAGCTAATATACAGTGTAGTCTTGGCTTCAGGAGTAGATTCCTGTGATTTATCACTTAACAAGTGCCCTCTTCAATGCCCATCACCCATTTTCACAACCCCCCCCCCAAGCCCTCACCCCCATCAACCCCTCAGTTTGTTCTCTGTGTTTAAGAGTCCCTTATAGTTTGCCTCCTTCTCTGTTTGTATCTTATTTTTCCTTCCCTTCCCCTATGGTCATCTGTTAAGTTTCTCAAATTCCACATATGAGTGACATCATTTGGTATCTGTCTTTCTCTGACTGACTTATTTCACATAGCATAATACCCTTCAGTTCCATCCACATTGTTGCAAATGGCAAGATTTCATTCTTTTTCATCACCAAGTAGTATTCCATGTTATATGTAAACCACATTTTCTTTATCCGTTCATCAGTCAATGAACATTTGGGCTCTTTCCATACTTCGGCTATCATTGATAGTGTTGCTATAAACATTGGAGTGCGTGTGTCCCTTGAATCAGCACTCCTGTCTCCTTCAGATAAATTCCTAGTAGTGCTATTGCTGGATTGTAGGGTAATTCTATTTTAAACTTTTTGAGGAACCTCCACACTGTTTTCCAGAGTGGCTGAACCAGTTTGCATTCCCACCAATAGGGCAAGAGGGTTCCCCTTCCCACATCCTCGCCAACATCTCTTGTTTCCTGAGTTGATAATTTTAGCCATTCTGACAAGTATGAGATGGTATCTTAATGTGGTTTTTGATTTGTATTTCCCTGATGATGAGCGATGTTGAGCATCTTTTCATATGTCTGTTTGCCATCTGGATGTCTTCTTTGGAAAAGTGTCTATTCATATCTGTTGCCCATTTCTTCACTGGATTATTTGTTTTTCAGGTGTTGAGTTTGGTAAGTTCTTTATAAATTTTTGATAATGACCCTTTATCTGATTTGTCATTTGCAATTATTTTCTCCCATTCCATCAATTGGCATTTTAGTTTTATTGATTGTTTCCTTTGCTCTTCAAAGAGGTTGTTGCCTGTTTTCTCCTCTAGTATTTTGATGTTTTCCTGCTTCACATGTAGGTGTTTCATCCATTTTGAATTTATTTTTGTGTATGGTGTAAGAAAGTGGTCCAGTTTCATTCTTCTGCATGTTGCTGTCCAGTTCTCCCAGAACCATTTGCTAAAGAGACTTATATTGTTTTCCATTGGAATCTCTTTCCTGCTTTGTCAAAGATTAGTTGGCCATCTATTAGTGCATCCATTTCTGGGTTCCCTATCCTATTCTATTGGTCTATGTGTCTGTTTTTGTGCCAAATACCATACTGTGTTGATGATTACAGCTTTATAATACAGCTTAAAGTCTGGGATTGTTATGCCTCCAGCTTTGGTTTTCTTTTTCAACATTACTTTGGCTATTTGGGGTCTTTTGTGGTTCCATAAAATATTTAGGATTGTTTGTTCTAGCTCTGTGAAGGATGTTCATGCTATTTTGATTGGGATTGCATTGAATGTGTAGATTGCTTTGGGTATTATCAACTTTTTAACAATATTTGTTCTTCCAATTTATGAGCATTGCATTTTTTTTCAGTTTCTTTGTGTCTTCTTCAGTTTCTTTCATAGGCTTTCTGTAGTTTTCAGTATACAGATCTTTTACCTCTTTGGTTAGGTTTATTCCTAGGTATTTTATGGTTTTGGAGTACAATTGTAAATGAGATCAATTCCTTGATATCTCTTTCTGCTGCTTCATTATTGGTGTATAGAAATGCAACTGATTTCTGTACATTGATTTTATATTTTGTTACTTTGCTGAATTCATGTATCAGCTATAGCAGTTTTTGGGTGGAGTCTTTTGGGTTTTCCATGTAGAAGATCACGTCATCTGTAAAGAGTGAAAGTTGGTCTTCTTCTTTGTCAATTTGGATGCCTTTTGTTTCATTTTGTTGTCTGATAGCTGTAGCTACGACTTCCAACACTATGTTAAAAAAAAACAGTGGTGAGATTGAACATCCCTGCCATGTTCCTGATCTCGGGGGAAAGCCCTCTGCATTAAGGATGATATTGCCTGTGGGTCTTTCTTATATGGCCTTTATGATGTTAAGGTATGTTCCTTCTATCCTAACTTTCTTGAGGGTTTTTATTAAGAAAGGGTGCTGTATTTTGTCAAATCCTTTTTCTGCATTTGTTGACAGCATCGTATGGTTCTTATCCTTTCTTCTATTAATCTGATGTATCATGTTGATTGAACTGTGAATATTGAACCAGCCCTGCAGCCCAGGAATGAATCCCAGTTGATCATGTGAATAATTCTTTTAATACACTGTGAATTCAATTTGCTGGTATCTTGTTGAGAAATTTTGCAACCATAGTCATCAGGGATATTGGCCTCTAATTCTCCTTTTTAGTGGGGTCTTTATCTGGTTTTAGAGTCAAGGTAATGCTGTCCTCCTTGAATGAGTCTAGAAGCTTTCTTTCCATTTCTAGTTTTTGGAACAGCTTGAGAAGAATATGTATTAACTCTTCTTTAAATGTATGGTAGAATTTCCCTGAGCCATCTGACCCAAGACTCTTACTTGCTGGGAGATTTTTGATAACCAATTCCATTTCTTCGCTGGTTATGGGTCTGTTCAAATTTTCTATTTCTTCCCGTTTGAGTTTTGGTAGTGTGTATCTAGGAATTGTCCATTTCTTCCAGATTGTCCAGTTTGTTGGTATGTAATTTTTCATTATTTTCTCTGATAATTGTTTGTATTACTGTGGCGCTGGTTGTGATCTCTCCTCTTTCATTCATGATTTTATCTATTTGGGTCCTCTCTCTTTTCTTTTGAGAAGTCTGGTTAGGGGTTTATCAATTTTGGTTATTCTTTTAAAAAACCAGCTCTTAAATTCATTGATCTGCTCTACTGATATTTTTTTCTCTTTCTTTCTTTCTTTCTTTCTTTCTTTCTTTCTTTCTTTCTTTCTTGGATTCTATATTGTTTGTTTCTGCTCTAATCTTTATTATTTCTCTTCTTCTGCTGGCTTTGGGATTTCTTTGCTGCTGCCTTTCTGGTTCCTTTAGGTGTGAGGTTAGGTTGTGTATTTGGGACCTTTCTTGCTTCTTGACATGGGCTGATGCAATGTATTTTCCTCTTAAGACTGCCTTTGTTGCATCCTAAAGAGTTTGAATTGTCGTGTTTTCCTTTTAATTGGCTTCCATATATTTTTTTAATTTCTTCTTTAATTTCCTGGTTGACCCATTCATTCTTTAGTAGGATGTTCTTTAACCTTCATGTATTTGAGGGCTTTCCAAATTTTTTCTTGTGATTCATTTTGAGTTTCATAACATTGTGATATGAAAACATGCATGGTATGATCTCAATCTTTTTATATTTGTTGAGAGCTGTTTTCTCACCCAGTATGTGATGTATTTTGGAGAATGTTCTATGTGTATTCGAGAAGAATGTGTATTCTGCTGCTTTTGGATGAAAAGTTCTGAATATATCTGTTAAGTCCATCTGGTCCAATGTGTCATTCATAGTCATTGTTTCCTTATTGACTTTCTGCCTAGATGATCTGTCTCTTGCTGTAAGTGGAGGATTAAAGTCCCCTACAATCACTGTATTATTATGTATACATTTATATATGTTTGTAATTAATTGATTTATATATTTGGGTGCTCTCACACTGGCAGCATAAACATTTACAATTGTTAGGTCTTCTTGATGAATAAATCCCTTAATTATGATATAATGCCCTTCTTCATCTCTTGTTACAGTCTTTGTTTTAAAATCTAGTTCGTCTGCTATAAGTATGGCTACTCCAGCTTTCTTTTGCCATCCAGTTGCATGATAGATGGTTCTCCATACCCTCACTTTCAATCTGCAGGTGTCCTCAGGTATCAAATGTGTCTCTTGTAGGAAGCATATAGATGGATTTTGGTTTTTTATCCATTCTGATATACCCAGTGTCTTTTGATTGGGGCATTTAGCCCATTTACATTCAGAGTGATTATTGAAAGACACGGATTTAGTGTCATTGTGTTATCTCTAGGTTTCGTGCTTGTGGTGATGTCTCTGGTCCTTTGTAGTCTTTGCTGCTTTCCACTCATGGAGTCCCCCTTAAGATCTCTTGTAGAGCTGGTTTAGTGGTCATGAACTCCTTTTTGTTTGTCTGGGAAAACCTTTCTCTCTCCTTCTATTCTGAATGGAGAATAGCCATTCTATTCTGAATGGACAATATCCAGCCTTGCTGGATAAAGGATTCTTGGCTGCATATTTTTCCTATTCAGAACATTGAATACTTCCTACCACTCACTTCTGCCCTGCCAAGTTTCAGTGGACAGGTTTGCAACTACCCTTATGTGTCTACCCTTGTAGTGTTAGGGAAAAATCTGATATATCATGGCCGACAAGACTGATGAGAGAATTTCAGTCCCTGTCTGAAGACTTCCCTTCCAGGTTCTTGTTCACACCCTGCTTGCCTCAGGCACCAGATTACTACCAATGAGGGATGTGGAAGTAACAGACTATAAATTATCCCCTCTGTTGCCGCTCTGGACTCAGACCTCTGAGCCCACTGGTGTAAAATAAACCTCCTGGCTTCCAAGATCTCCGAGTGCCGCTTGGTTCTTCTGCTGGGTGATCCAGACCAGTTTCCATAACATTTAGTTCCCTGACCGGGAAACCCAACCGCACTGGCCCATTGTTGCCACCAGTTTGGGAAAACGGCAAGGCGGTGACAGAATGAGGAATCGCAGTGGAGAAGGTGCACCCTGCCTGAATTTTGGCAGTCTCCCGCTGGGTCACCTTGGGCCGGCCCTGCTCCACCATTCCTACCAGACTCGAGACTTGGAAATGGAGGATCTGGATCCAACGTCGGAGATTGGTAAGACCTGGGACCCAATTCTGTTCTGTCCTGTCCACCCGTAGTGGTGGAAGGGGAACCTGATCACTCCCCGGAGACCTCAGTGGTCTCATCTGTAGACATTCTGTGGGAGGGAATGTCATAACCTCTGGTGTGTATGTGAGTGTGAATGTGCGACTCGGTCTGGCTTGCTTGCTGAGTTTGATTCTATGGCTCCACGAGCGGGTACCCTTAAGGTCCCCAGAAGCATATGGAGTCTGAGTGGGCCCGTCTACAATTCTGTGGTGAATGGCATACAGTCTATGGTGGCCTCGGAATAGTTTCCTATCATAAGTCACAAAGCTGAGACTGCTACGGCTAAGTGTCACCTAAGTTCCTTTTGGACACGGACAAACGGGGATCTGACTGGTCTCCTCATTAGAGGGGGCACCCCATCCCTCTGTCTGTCTTTGCGACTCTGCCTCATGGGAACATTATGGGGTCAGGACAGAGCAAAGAAGGGATTTTGGGGAGACTATGGAATTAAGATAACCCCCGGCACGCTAAGGACCCTATGTGAGTTAGAATGGCTCACTTTTGGTGTAGGAAGGCCCTCTGAGGGAACCTTGGTTGTCCCAATGGTTTGCTACATCTGGCATGTTGTCACCAGAGACCCAGGTTACCCTGATCAGCTCCTGTATAAGTCCTGACCTCCACAAATTCTCACCGGTGAACTGGAGAAAGAACCAATCTTTGCCGGCCCCCCCCCCCCCCCCCCCACCGTATGAACTTCTGGTTCCTGATACTCTGCCACCTTTGGTCTCCCCACCACGTCTGGAATTGGCAGATTCTCTCTCCCCTGGAACCAGTGGCCAGATTGCGCCCTCCACCAGGCACAGACACTCTCCAGATGCCGGTCCACAGCACCGGTACCAAGAGGCTCTCTTCCGTGGGGATTTGAGCAGAAGTGAAGAAGCCCATGAATATGTCCAGCCCAAGGGGAATCCCCCAGGGATTATTATGAGAGACTATGCAAGGCTTACACCCTGTTTGACCCTGAGGCACAAGAGAGCCATGACAAAACGATGGGGAAGATCCAGCTTCAAAAAGGGAGGAGGCCCACAACCTCCTCAGCAAGGGATCATTGTGCCTGCTGCAAGGAGAAAGGATATTAAAGCAAGAATAGTTTCAGGTTGAGGGGGACCTGGCTCACTTCTTGGCCTCCATGAGCCCACAGTCAAAATAAAAGTAGGGGGCCAAACTATGACCTTTATGTGGATTCGGGGGCCACACAGTACGGCATGACCTACCTGAGTGCCCTATCCTTCTCCTTGGCTGGGATATACTCTCAAAGCTAGGGGCCCAAATAACCTTTGATCCAAGGGGATGTACCAGCCTCAGATTTGATCCAAATGGAGACTATTCTGTGCCCATTCCCAACCAAGCGACCTGTCCGAATTCAGGACTGCCTTCCCCACTTCATGGCCTAAGTACAACCCCCCTGGACTTGCCCACAGCCATGCCCCCATCATTGTAGAGTTAATCCCAGGGGCTCAACTGCAGAGACTGTGGCAATGCCCTCCCCCCACCCCCCCAGGAGACAAGGGCAGGCATCCAACAAATCAGGCATTCTGGTTGAATGCCAGTCATCCTGGAACACCCCACTCTTGCCAGTGAGGAAGCCGGGAGGAGGGTACCAACCAGTTCAAGTCTTGCTCTCAGTGGTCCTGAACCCATACACCCTCCTTAGCTAGATCCCAGGGTCTGCCAGCTGGTTTACCTGCCTAGATTGAAAGGATGCCTTCTTCTGCCTCCACTTGGCCCCGGGAGCCAACCCTTTTTTTTGCCTTCAACCCTGTTCTTTGCCTTCAAATGGACCAAATCAGATACAGAGCATCAAATGCAATGGACTTGGACGCACCTCCGACAGGGGTTTTAAAACTTGCCTTCCCTCTTTGGGGAGGCACTGGCCGGAGGGCTTGCCAGCTTTCCAAGGGAGGCCACATGCTGCACCCTTCTCCAGCGTGTGGATGACCTCCTCTTTGCCAGCAATACCCGAGAGAATTTTACAGAGGGCCCAAGGGCCCTCCTCCAACTCCTGTCAGACTCAGGGTATCGGGTCTCATGGAAAGAGAGCACTAGAGCTGGAGAAGGTCATCACCTCCCTACCCTAGCCCCAAACCAAGATGGGGCTATGAAATTCCTGGAGGCTGCAGGGTTCTGCCAAATCTGGATTCCCAGATTCTCAGCAACAGCAAGACCCCTCTATAATCTTTGGTAGGGCCAGATGGAGAACCCCCTGGCTGGACAGAGGCCAAAGCCACCTTCCTAGAGATAAAGCTGCCCCGGGGCAGGTATCAGCCCTTGGCCTGCCGAATACAGAAAAGCCTTTTGAAGTGACTTTCAGAAAAGGTGGTACAGCCACTTCCGTCTTTGCCCCCTGCCCCTCACTCCTGAATTTTCCTACATCTCCAGCTACAGCCGGGGGTATGGATGCCTCTCTGCCCACAGGAGCACGGTGTTATGGAGGGCTGAGAGGTTGATTCATTCTGTGAAGTCATCTCTCAGTACCTGCTCGGGTCGGAGAGATGCTTGTTTCAGAAGCCCAAGGAGGGGGCCGAGACTGTGCGCTGGGGTGACTCTTGATGGTGGAGTGGATTTATGCTTTGGTGCTCATTTGGGGGAGAACTTTGCTGTGTCTCAGCCTGGGAGAGGTGGCAGCTCTCAGCCCTGAAAAAGGAAGGCCGCAGAGGCCCAGGGATTGTCACGCTTCACTGCCAATGTCTGCAGAGCCAGAATTGGGCTCGTACTGGGGGAGAAGGAGAGTTGGTAGACAGTTGTGTGGTAGCTTGGTGGGGGGCTTGCTGCTCTCAGATTCCAGGTGATAAGGTCGATGTACCACTGGGCATCCTTGAGGGTCCCTTGCCGGCAAGTTTTGGCTGGTCACAGACTGTTTCAGTGTGGAATCTCTCTGCACATGAGAAGAAACTCTCATGCCTCTCCAACTCGCAGTTAGCACAATACCAGGGGCTCCTCTGCGAGAATCCACTGGTCACTCTTAAAACAGTGCACACGCTGAACCCTGCAGCTTTCCTACCTTCTGAGGAAGGCAAACCAGACCATGACTGTTATGAGGTGACCGATCAAGTATTCGCAAGCTGCCCAGATCTGCATGACCAGGCTGGACAGAACCCAGACCTCACCTTGTTCAGTGATGGTAGCAGTTTCATCACGGAGGACGTTCAAAAGGCAGGGCATGCAATGACGTGCCCTCACTGAGCCCTCACCATTCAAAAGGACAAGCGAGTCAACCGACTCCCAGTACGCTTTTGCTACTGTACATATACATGGGGCAATCTACAAAGAGAGGGGCCTCACCATGGCGGGGAAGAAAGCTCCTCAAGGCCGTCTGGCTTCCAAAAGAAGTTATGGTTTCACACTGCAAAGGATACCAGAATGGAGACAACCCTACAGCACGAGGAAATCGTCTAGCAGACAAAGCAGCCAAGAAAGCAGCTAATAAGGAGGTGCTGGACATGATGATTGGGGCTGGAGTCTCAGTGCTGGTCACGGCCGTATTCCTCCTGCCGCTGGTATGCAGACTGCGAGTGAGTGCAGAAAACCCCAGCCCCGGATGGCCCCAGGTGTTGAAGATCCTGCGCATCCAGAAAGAGGCACCAGCACTGCAACAGAAGGAGCCCCCACCCGCGATGTTTGAAGCTGACTCAATGAGGGTGACCTGGGTAACTCCCACCTGCCCCCCAAGGTGCTCTATATGCTCAAGAGTGTCCGGGTGCTGGGCCACTTTGAGAAGCTGCTCTTCCTGGAGCTCTGCTGACTCATGTTCTCCCAGTGGCCCAGCCAGGGTGACTACGTCTTCTGGCCAGGCCAGCCGGATGCCAGTATCTATGTGGTGCAGGATGGGCTGCTGGAGATCTGTCTGCCAGGGCCTGATGGGAAGGAGTGTGTGGTGAAGGAAGTGGTCCCTGGGGACAGTGTCAACAGCCTCCTGAGCATCTTGGATGTCATCACTGGCCACCAGCACCCCCAGGGCACCGTGTCTGCCCAGGTGGCCCAAGACTCCACGGTGCTGCAGCTGCCAATGGAGGCCTTTTCTGCCGTGTTCACCAAGTACCTCGAGAGCTTGGTGGGGGTGGGAGGGGGCAGATCAAGATGGTGAGGCTGCAGTGGGACACCTTTCTGGCACTTCACAACTACCTGGGTCTGGCCAATGAGCTCTTCAGCCATGGGATCCAGCCCCTGCGCCTCTTCCCCAGCCCCAGCCTCCCGGACCACAGCAGCCCCATGCGTGGCTCCAAGAGGGTGGTCAGTGCCTCAGCTACCGAGGAGCCAAGGGAGGCTCTTGGCCAGCCACCTGACCACACTGGGGCCCCACTACCTGGACTTGCAGGGGACCCGGTGACCACTCCCTCCTGAACAGCCGGGTCTTGCCCCATCATGCCAAAGCTGGCCCCATCATCGCCCACCCAGGTGACCAGGATGTAAGCCTGCACTTTGTGCCATGGGGCTGCCTGCACATCTACTCCTCTTCTCACCAGGGGAGTTGGTCGAGGTCAAAGACTGGAAAAAGACCCTCTCAAACCACAGTGGACTGGGCCTCATAGAGGTCTCACTCCAGGGGTCCACCACTCCAGAGTCAAGAGGGCCAGTCCTGAGGAACCCCAGACTTGGAAGACTGACCCAGATCCTATCTTCAGCCTTGCTCCAGCCACACCCCGGAAGCTGGCTGGTCTACACATGGCAGAAGCTTGAGGAATCACCCGTCCGATAAAGTAGACTGTCTTTACTCCTTGCTATCGGGTTGACAGAGGTTACCCCAGGAAGCTGGGGAAATAGGGAGAGGTTCCTGGTCGCACTCCTCTTCCTCTTATGGATAGGATTGCATTTTGGGTGTGATTATCTATTTTATGGAGGACTTGTAGAGTAGCGTTGGCCCAATGCTGGAGTGGGGAATTGGTAAGCATCTGATTGAGGGCTGAAAGGTTCAGACCCTGGTAGGCTGCCAGGGGAGTGGTCGCCTTTATGGCTTGTATTACCCTATCCTGGGTATCCTTTATAACTGTTTGAAGGGCCCTGTCTTTCATCCCTCCCCCATCCGAGATCCCCCATTGAGGAAGGTAAGTGTAACAAGCTCACATCCCTCTCTGGAGGCCCTTGTTATGACATGGGTTCCTGACATTCTAGGTTATCTCTAAAGTCTAATACTTAGTCTTTGGGGCACAGGATGACTGACAGAGAATGGGTGTTTTTCCCTTGTAGCAATCTTTGTGGAGGGAGGTGAAGGCACTGAACACCTTTGACCCCCTTATTGTCATATAACAATCCTGGGGGCAAAGTGGGTAAGTGGCAGTTGTGAGAGTGAGAGAGGTTATCATAATATACAGGCAATACTTAATAATCCTCCCATCCAGAGGAGGTATGTGAGACCCAGCATGCATCTTTTGTCCCATGTCCAGCTTCTCTATCAGCCCAATAGTAAGAAGTAAGATCAGGGCTATGACACCAGTAAGGGACAAGGACTGGCAGAGTTGCATCCATACCCCTGGGCTAGGTTCACTTGTTGATTCCTCAAGCTTCTGCCATGTGCAGGCCAGCCATCTTCCAAGGTGTGGCTGGAACAGGGCTGGAGGTCTCAGGGGCCAGTTTCGCTTTTGAGGGTCAGTTTAAGTGGGTTGACTAGATCTGGATCACTTCGTCCGTTTGTGGGTTCTCCTGAGTTGGCCTTCTTAACTCTGGAGTGATGGACCCATGGGGTTATACCTGAAACTTTAAGGGCTTGTTAGAGTTGTTAGAATAACAGTATGAGGCCCAGTCCACCATGGTCTAAGAGGTTCCCTCTTCCAATCTTTGACCCACACAGAATCTCCTGGCTGAAAGGGGTGAATGGGGGTCCCTAAGGAAATTGGGGCCCTCTCTGTGGTGTATCTTTGTAACTTGTTTAGGACTGCCCCCAAGGTCTGGAGCTGTTCTCTTATTCCCTTGTCTCCAATCTGGTGTAGGTCTCCTAGGAGTTTCCTAAACATGGGGGGGGGGGTCTCCCATATAATAACTCAAAAGGGGAGAATCCTAGTGTTCCAGGCATGCATTGGGCACACAGGAGGGCCAGCAGGAGTAAATATGGCCATGGGAAATTAGTCTCTTGGTGGAACTTAGCCAGGGTTTCCTTGAGGGTGTGATTCATCCGTTCTACTTTCCCTGAGCTCTGGGGTCAGTAAGCAGTGTGCAGTTTCCAGGTAATGTTGAGGGACTTTGTCAGGGTTTGTATAATGTCTACCACAAATGCAAGTCCGTTATCACCGTGTGTGGTTAAGGGTAGACCAAATCGAGGCACAATCTCCCGTAGAAGAGCTTTGGCCACCTCGCGACTTCATTCCGTTCTAGTCGGGAATGCTTCGACCCATCCCAAATATGTGCAGATTATCACAAGAAGGTACCTGAATCCTTTATTTGGTTGTGTGTCGGTAAAGTCCACCTCTAAGTCTTCGAAAGGGGCAGCCTCTGTCCTTTGTGTGCCAGGCAGGGGCCGTGGGTCAGACCAAGCATTGTTTTTGGCACACGTTATACACGGCTCACTGACAGCTCGGCATAATGCTGGCAGCTGGCAGATATAGTAGTTCTTTTTGAGGAGGGCTCCAGTGCAGTTTTCCCTAGGTGAGTGAGTTAGTGATATTCCTTCACTAGGAGTCGCTAAGAGACAAAGATGTGTCCATTTGGCATGACCCACCATCCCTCTTTGCTTAGTGTGTCCCTTTCTGTCGAGGCCCATCTTCTTTCTTCATTTGTGTACAGAAGTGGAGAGGCTTCCCTCTGGGGCACAAGAGTCATAGCGTAGGTAGGAGCTTCGCCTGGGTCACCACAGGTGACCGCTCTGGCTGTTTTGTCGGCCAGGCCATTTCCTTGAGTTACGGGGTCGTCTCCTTTCTGATGTCCCTTACAGTGTAGAATAGCTACCTTGTCTGGCAGCTATACGGCCTCAAGAAGCTTTAGTATTTCTTCCTTATTTTTGATAGTTTTCCCTGCAGCAGTGAGGAGGTCTCTTTCCTTATAGATAGCCCTGTGTACATGCACAATAGCGAAGGCATACCAGGAATCAGTGTAGATGTTAACTCATTTACCTTTGCTCAGGATGACGGCTCGGGTTAAGGCGTATAGCTCACCTCATTGTGCTGACCATCCTTCCGGCAAGGCCTTGGCTTCCAGAACTTCGGTGGCTGTGGTTACCGCGTATCTTGCTCTTCGGCTGCCCTCTTGTAAATAGCTGCTCCCATCGCTGAACAGGGTGATCTCTGGGCTTGTTATAGCCTGGTCTTGGAGGTCTGGGCGGCTGGTGTGGACTTCATCCATTACTTTGGAACAGCCGTGGTCGGGTTCTCCCTCCTCCGTGGGAAGGAAGGTGGCTGAGTTTAGTGTTCTTACTGTTTTGAGAGTGACCCTTGGGTTTTCATAGAGAAAGCCTTGGTATTGTGTCAGCCAAGAATTGGAGAGGAAACGATGTCCTTGGCTGCCCACGAGGGACATGATCGTGTGTGGGACCTTAAGTGTGTTTGTCTGCCTCCTTGATGAGCAGGACTGTGGCTGCCAGTGTTCTGATGCAGGGTGGCCATCCTGCAGCCACAGGATCAAGTTTTTTTGACAGGTAGGCTACTGGCCATTGCCAAGGCCCCATGCTCTGAGTGAGCACTCCAAGGGTTATTTTGTCCTTTTCATGTACGAAGAGGTTAAAGGGCCTTTCTATGTCAGGCAAACCTAGGGCTGGGGTTTGTCCCAGAGCCGACTTTATTTCTGTGAAAGCGGGCCTTGCCTCCTCAGTCCATGCGAGGGGCTCCCGGGCTGGCCCTCCCAACAGGTCATAAAGGGGCCTTGCTGTGGCTGAGAATCCCGGAATCCAAATGCGACAGAACTCGGTGGTCCCTGAAAATTCACACAAGCCTCGTTTTGTTTGGGGCTGTGGCAGTGTGGTGATAACTTTCTTCCTTTCTGGTCCTAGTTCTCTTTTTCCTTTTGTGAGGAGGAAGCCTAAGTATCAGACCTGCTGCTGACAAATCTGTGCCTTTTTCCAAGAGGCCTGGTACTCCGAGGAGGACCGGAGCTGCAGGAGGGCCTTGGTACCTTTCGTACAGTCTTCTTGGGTGTCGCTGGCAAGGAGGAGGTCGTCTACATATTGGAGGAGGACACACCCTGTGGTTTTCGTCAGAAAGTCGGGGAGGTCTGCAGGTAGGGCTTTCCCCCAAAAGAGTGGGCGAGTTCTTGAAACCTTGGGGAAGTTGTGTCCAGGTCAGCTGCATCTGACGCCCTGTAATGGGCTCAGTCCATTCAAAGGCAAACAGTGGTTGACTTTGAGGAGCCAGGTGGAGGCAGAAGAAAGCATCCTTTAGGTCGAGGCACATAAACCATCTGGCTGACCCAAGAATTTGGCTGAGGAGAGTCTATGGGTTCGGAACCACTGGGTGTAAAGAAACAGTCATTTTGTTAATGGCCCTCAAATTCTGTACTGATCGGTATCATCCTCTTGGCTTCTTGACTGGCAAGAGCGGGGCATTCCAAGCCGATTGGCACTCAGTTAGAATACCTGCTTCTCTGAATTTGGTCAGGTGCTCTTGTGTACCCATTCTAACCTCGAGTGGAAGGGGGTACTGCCTTTGTCTCTGAAGTTGGGCTCCAGGGATCAGGTCAACAATGATGGGGGCCCAACTCAAGCTAGTCCAGGTGGGTTATCTTGGGGCTGAATTCTGAGGGGCTACAGGGTAGGGCCTGGGCAAAGAATAGTCTCCATTCTTCTTCCCTTGACAGGGTAATTGCCAAGAACAGGGTTTCCTTCTGCCATGGGTTTAATTGGAGGCTAGTGTGTCCAGTGGGTTCAAAAGTTATTTGGGCCCCAAGTTTGGAGAGCAGATCCCGCCCCAGGAGAGGAATCAGGCAGTCAGGTAAGTAGAGGAACTCATGCTGGACCTCGTGACCCCCAAGTTCACATTGTCAAGCTTGACAGAAGGGCTGCTGCATCGCCTGTGTCCCAGTAGCCCCAAGTATGGTTGCCATCTTTTGGTTGTAGTAACTGGGGAAGTTACAATGGAAATAAAATTTAAAATGCGGTGCCTGGGTGGCTAAGTCAGTTAAGTGTCCAACTCATGATTCTCCCTCTCTCCCCCTCTCTCTCTCCCTTTCTTCTCTCTGTCTCTCTCTCCCACTCCCCCCTCTACCCCTGTCCGGCTCATGCTGTCTCTTACTCTTTAAAATGAAAAACAGTCTCCCGTATTCAAAATTTATTACATGCTATACTTTTGTCAGCTGCTTTGGCTATTAAGGTTCCTAGGCATTCCAGTCTCTGGAGTTCCCTGGAGGCCAAAGTAGCCTATCCCACTGGTATTTCCACCAAAATTATTACCTTCAAGGAAACCAATAGCCAAACCTCTGTCGTGGCCCAAAGGGATATTCTCTCGAATGATAAATTTCAGAAACATTGACAAGAGATACCCAACAGTTGGCCCCAGGGAGGGTGAAACAATATGGAAAATCTAGTAATTGTTAGCTTGATTGAAAGAGAATTCTGGTTTGGACCAAACAACAATCTGACCCAACTAGAAATTCTAAAACTCCCACTATTTACCACTGGATGTACATTAAACCATTGGTCTCCTGAACATGATAGCATTCATGAACCAGTATTGGTGAGAAACAGTTGATAAGGCTGTTAATAAGGCTGTAAAAAGTGCCCACCTGTCCAAAGTAAATTTCAGGGAAACCTGTTCACACAAATGGATTTCATACAACTCCCTCCCTTTGTGGATATTTTTTAGTCCTGGTTTGTATGTTTTCCCACTGGACCAAAGCTTTCTGTTATAGACACACCAATGCTTCTGGTAGAAAAGATGATCCTTATTTGAAGCACCTCTCTCAAACCTCATAGTGATCAGGGAACCCATTTTACTCGTCAGGTGCTTTGACAATTCTGTTGTTGCTTGGTCGGTTTTACATTTTCCTCGTGCATATCATCCTCAATCCTCAGAGTTAGTCACACGTGCACTAAGTCAAGCACTAAGACTTAATTGGCAAAATTTATAGAGACCCTCCAAATACCTTGGCTGGAAGCTTTGCCATTGGACATTTTAAGTCTCAGATCCATCCCCTTGGGAACTCATAGACTCTTCCTTTGAGAGAGTCACAGAATGTCCAATGTACCTGGCCCCTGCCTTCTTTGACCCACAGTTGATAAAAGGAGATAGAGATACTTCAACCGTGTGAGAGCCTAATTGCTTCTATTAAAAATAGCCATGCCTGGTGGAGTAATCTTTCCATAGTGCACTCCCAGGAGACAATGACCTTAAGCACCTTGCAACCTATAGATTTCATCTGTTGGAAAAGACACCTCCAGAAAGACTCTTGAACCTCACTGGAGAGGTCCTTATCAGAAACTGCTAGCTAACCCATGTGTGACCAAACTCCAGGGAATAGATTCTTGGATTCATATCTAAGAAAGCACCAAAGTCTGACTGGAACTGCACGCTATCTGGTGATCTGAAAGTAAAGACTTCCAGTAATAGAAGAAGACATATAATGAGAGCTTTGCCAGGGTGTCCTGACCAGGCTTGTATATCTTTTTCTCACTGTTGTTTCTTCTCTCTCTTTTATGGGAAGACAATACTTGGTCTACATTTCCCAAGCCCTTGCAAAAGGGGGAAACCTCTTCTTTTGATTATGGCCTTTTGGAAACAGCTTCATGATCTTGGTACACATTAATTTTTCACTTGATTTTTCTGAAGGATTAGAAAGTTCAGAATTCACAAAAGCTTTCTTTCCTTTAAACTATTAATTGACTTAAGATTGTTTTCCAAATTCATGGTCTCTCAATTTTCACTCTTACTATTGTTGATAATACATTTGGTTCTAAACAGTTCTTTTGAGATAACAACATTCTTTTAAAATGTCTTTGAAGTTTTTCAAAAAGTTCATCAGCTACTGCTTTTAAATTTTTTTTAAATGTTTATTTTTGAGAGAGAGAGAGCATGAGTGGGAGTGGGTCAGAGAGAGAGGGAGACATAGAATCCAAAGCAGGCACCAGGATCTGAGATGTCAGCACAGAGCCCAACGCGAGGTTCAAACCCACAAACTGTGAGATCAGGACCTGAGCTGAAGTCTGACGTTTAACCGACTGAGCCACCCAGGCACCCCTCATCAGCTACTGCTTTAAGTTTGTACCTACACTGTATCTTCCCAAATGTACTTGGTTAACTTTTTCAGTGATTTCTCAAAATATTTAGTATTCTACTTTTGTGACGGGTTTAAGTGGAGACTTCCAGGAGGCATGTATGACAATTATGGGTGTTTCCTTCATAGGTAGAACCTTTCTCCCATACGTCAGAACAAATGCCAATAAGTATTTCAGATGGCTCCTTTCAGACCTAGAGTCCTGGTTTAGAAGCATCACACAATTTGGGTTTGTTATGTTACTTCCTCTATTTTTATAATTATTTTAAGTTTTATATTCTGTTGCCTAGCAAACTTTTTAAAAAATGATACACCCAATAAGGTGATGCTAGCTCATTGCTCTGAGATGATATCCAACACACATAACCTTGACATAATACGGGCTTTAAGTTGGAGTACTTGAGGGTTTTTCCCTCCTAACCTTCCTTATTACTCAAATGTGGCTGTAAACGGTTTCCAAATGCTATGCACTTTCCCTCCAATGTAGGCTGTGACAGCCAGGAAAGGTCCTTCCTGGTACTGAGGGGCAAAACCACTAAATATGGAAAACCTGACTCCTGATCAGCAACGCTTTCAAAGAAAGATCTTAACCAAAAGGGGGAAACATGAAAATTAATAAAAGGAAATCTCATTTGGAATGGAGTTGAGAAACCAGCAGAGGGAGCTCTCAATGCCCTCTCACTCGTCAATTACACACCCAACCAGGAGAGAGGAATTCTGCACATGGATACTACTTTACTACCCCAGCAGGAAAGGAAGAGAACCTTTATTCACAGTCCAGCCAATGAAAAGCCACTATACTTTGAACTCCCAGTTTACTGCAATGGACATTTTGTTTGTAACAGCCTTCCCAACTTTCCCTTCCACTGTAAAGGAGCGTTCCTCTTCTTTGTTCTGCAGACTTGCCTATGGTTCTGTCATAGCTTGCTTGATCTGGATTGCAATTCTCTACGATTCCCCAATAAATCCACTTTTGCTGGTATGATAACTGGCAGTTTTATTTTTAGGGCTAATACCCTACCCTTTCAGTCTCCCCCCATTATCAACATTTCCCACCAGAGTGGTACATTTGTTACAATCAGTGAGCCTACACTGACACATCATTATCCCCCAAAGTCCATAATTTCATTCGAGTGCACTCTTGACATTGTACATTCTATTGGTTCTGCCAAATGTATAATGGCGTGTATCCACTTTGTAGTATCATACAGAATAGTTTCACTGCCCTAAAATCTTATGCTCTCTATTTATCTCTCCTGCAGCCCTAACCTCTGGCAACTACTGATCTTTTTACTATCTCCACCGTTTTGCCTTTTATCAGAATGCCCTACAGCTGGGATCATATAGTATGTAGCCTTTTCAGATTGGCTTCTTTCACTTAATTATACCTACTTACGGTTTCCTCCAAGTCTTTCAGATCTTGATAGCCCATTATTTTTTAGCATTGAATACTATTTCATTGTCTGCATGCACCATGGTTTATTTTTCCATTTTCCATTGAAGGACATCTTGGCTACTTCAAAATTTGGGCAATTATGAATAAAGCTTCTATAAACATCCATGTAAAGTGTTTTGTGTAGACACAAGTTTTAAGCTCGTTTCGGTAAATACCAAGGAGTGTGATTACTGGATTGTATGGCAAAAGTGTACTTAGTTTTGTAAGAAACTTCCAAACTGTCTTTTAAAGTGGCTGTACCATTTTGCGCTCTCACCAGCAGTGAATCAGAGTTCTGGTTGCTCCACATATTCACCAGCATTTGATGTTGTCAGTGTCCCAGATTTTGGCCGTCTAATAAGTACATAGTAATCATCTTATTATTTTTAATTTTGAATCACAAGTGTAATTTTATATTTATATATGTAGCTTTATGTTAGTTATTTAATTAATGTTTGTCATCCCCTTATAGTCTGTGGGTTCAGTGGAAGCAGGGACTGCCTCTGCTTTTGTTCATTTTATCACCTATATGTAGTACAGTGTCTCGAGCATAGTAGACCTCAATGAATATTTGAATAAATGAACAACCAGCCTTAGCAGCTCGTTTTGAGGCTGAGCTTTTACACAAAAGATGCAGGTCTACTGAAGATAATGGAGCAGAACCTGACCTATGTAGATCATTCATGGGACACCAGTTCACCTGAGGCTGTCAGAACTCAGCAGCATCCATAGCCATGCTCAGAGGTATCTGATCATCTGGCTTTAATAACTCCTGGGGTAGTTATTGCCTTTTATGTAGAATCTAAATTACTCAATCCAATTCATCATCCCTTGGATAAATATAGAACTTTTCCTTTTTGCATCATCCAAGGAGGAAACTTGGCTTCTTACTCAAGCACATCTTCAGGGCTTCGCGGATGTCTCTGTTTCTCAGGCTGTAGATGATGGGGTTGAACATGGGTGTCAGGATGGTGTAGAGCAGAGAGAATCCTTTGCGCAAGAGCTGAGAAGAATTGGCTGAAGGCACGAGGTACGTGGCAATCAGTGTCCCATAAAACACCGT
Organism: Panthera tigris; assembly: GCF_018350195.1. Taxonomy (NCBI): domain Eukaryota; kingdom Metazoa; phylum Chordata; class Mammalia; order Carnivora; family Felidae; genus Panthera; species Panthera tigris. The sequence continues at coordinate 93,832,820 of NC_056667.1, read as the reverse complement.
GACCACAGTGAGGTGGGAGGAGCAGGTGGAGAAAGCCTTTCTCCGCCCTGTGCCAGATGGAATTCTTAGGATGGCAACAAGAATGCAGGAGTAGGAGGCTGTGATGAGGAGAAATGGAACCAGAGTCACTGCAGAAGAGGTGGCATAAGCAATGGTCTCGGTCAGTGAAGTGTCCATGCAGGAAAGATGGACCAGAGGCGTGAAGTCGCAGAAGAAGTGATCGATTTCATTGGGTCCACAGAAGGTTAGTCTAGACAGTAGGACCATAGTAATTGCTGTGAGGAGGAAGCAGCAGAGCCAAGAACTGGAAGCCAGCTTAATGCAAAGGGGGCCAGTCATGAGGATGGGATAGTGGAGAGGTTGGCAGATGGCCAGATACCGGTCATAGGACATCACAGCAAGCAAGAGACACTCTGTTGCAGCCAGGGATCCAAAGAAGTAGAACTGTGCCAGACACCCAGCCACAGAGATAGTCTTCTGCTCAGCTATGATGATCAGCAACATCTTGGGGACGATGTTGGAGGTATACCAGATCTCTAGAAAGGACAAGTTCACCAGGAAGAAGTACATGGGGGTGTGGAGGTGATGGCTGAAAAAAACTAGCAGAACAATGAGGATGTTTCCAGAAACGATTAAGATGTAGAAAACTAAAAACGTCATAAAGAGGAAAATATTTAGCTGTTGGATGGAGGAAAATCCTCGAAGCACAAATTCTGCTATGGTTGTTTGGTTTTCCCAGGGTGGGATCACCATGCCTTTGCTTCCCTAGAGCACCCAGCGATAAGACATGCAAAGCACAGAAAGTTCTAGCTTACACATAGACCATGGGTTGACAGTGGATGATTTTCATTCCCCACTCAGGTTTTTGGAAGATTTTTTATTTGGGAGGAGGAGTATCTTCTTTTTTCCCCCAAAACCTGAAATGGGAAAGAAAAGAATTTGCAATAAGCACTTGTGACTGCTTCAATCCCCCTTCTTCTCCTACCTATCTAGATCTTTTTTTATTAAATTTTTTTTAACTTTTATTCATTTTTGAGAGAGAAAGAGTGTGAGTGGGGGAGGGGCAGAAAGAGGGAGACCCAGAATCTGAAGCAGGCTCCAGGCTCTGAGCTGTCAGCACAGAGCCCAATGCGGGGCTCGAACTCACAAACTGTGAGATCATGACTTGAGCTGAAGTCGGACGCTCAACTGACTGAGCTACTCAGGCACTCCTCCTCCCTATACATATCTTCATTTCATCAGGAGCAATGTCAGGCTTCGGGGAAAGCAGGACATGGAATAAAGGGGAAGAAGAATACAAAGGGGAGGAAGGACAAAGTAAAAAGAAAGGAAAGGAGAATTATATGCTCTGTCATCCTGAATGCACTATGGTGGCTTGGGGAGTTATGTAAAGAAAAGAAGATCTAAAAGGAAGGTAGAAGTAGTAGAGAGTTTGTGAACTCTCAAACATTCCAGAGTTTGTGAACTCTCAGATGGACCTAGAGAATCAAGGACTCAGGACAAAGAACCCTTTCCTCCCTCAAGTACTGGTTATGTGCAGAGAAACAGCCCCTATCATACCTACTATGAATTTTTCTCCTTTTCAGCTTCTTAGTGACTTGAGAGATAAATTTCTTATTTCTGTTACCGTTTCCATAGCCCGAGCAAGAGAAAATCATGTGAGTGTGAGGTTTGAGATTCTCTTGATTCTGAGGTCAGTGCTTGTGCTGGTGTAATGCAGAGGCAGGAGTGTTTTTCACTCACAATTTGAAAAAGATAAAATCAGGTCATTAAAAAGATTTTATGTCGGGCAGCAGTAAATGGGAAAAGAAGATTCAGAACCAGGGGGGCCTAACGCATGGTGTGCGACCAGCCAATTGAGTGTAAGGTAGCCTCAGGTTCTTCTTTTGAATGAGATACAAAGGCCCAGGTCTCCTCCTCAATTCCATCTTGGTCTAAGTCATAGGCCCTCCCCCGAAGTTCAAGATAGAGAGAGAACCTGCTCAAGAAAGTCTGTTATCCTCAGAGCCTGAGGCTGAAACCATGTGACTATTCCCAACACCCTTGTACTGGATGTGTTACATTCTTAACATAGTTGTGGAAGGACCCTCCTGCTGCAGGTGGAGATGGGAAACCCCACATGCAGGGACAGAAAGTACTATGTGAGGGTAATAATGAAGTTATCAGAGTAGCCGGAGAGTCCTATACAAAGTCCAGGGTGCTGCTCTGTAAGGGTCATATTTGAACAAGTTGTTTAACTTCTCTGAGACACAGTTTCTCATCTGTGAAATGGGATACCAGGAAGGAGAAAAACTGAACATGTGCCTAGCATGGGAAAAAACATAAATACAGAGATTGTGAAATCACTAGCTATTCCAGGCTGCCCACATTACTGAAGTTTACCAAGAAATTGCCTCTGCTTTGAAGAAAGCATTGGCAACAAATCCCAGTTTGTTTTGCCACATACTGCAGTGTTTGTGCATGTAATTTTGTGAGTAATTAAGCTCTTCCAGTGATCTCATATCATACTAACAGCTTTTGGCAGTACACGAGTCCCATTTTAAAATCGACCCAGTGTCCTGCCATTCTGTGGGGCCCTAGTTTTCTAGCTTTCCACGTGGCTCACAGAACTAACCTGGAACTTGCGGTGAGCGGTCGCCAGGACTGGTGATGCGCACTCTGAGCCCATTGAGTGTAGCACGGAGAAGGCACAGAGACAAGTTCTCTCCATCCCCTGCAAAGCACAAATAAGGATCTGAGATGTCAGAGGGAGGGCTTCGATTCTGAGAGCACAGCCAGACTCCTGGATGTTGCTGCTATTGCTGCGGATGAGGACGTTATTACTCGATCCCAGGCACTGTCCTAAGTGCTGAAAAATGTAACTGTCATCACAACAACCCTCTGTGGTGGGTTATTATCCTTACTTATTATTCGCAGAGAAGTGAAATAACTTACCCATGGTCATCAGCTAGAAAACAGCAGAGATGAGATTCAGATTTGCTCTCAATCCCTCACTCCTAACCATGAGCACTGCTGCTCACGGGGCCGGAGTACATCGGCTAGTTTGCATAGTCTCACAGAGGCGGGAAGAGGAATGTTTCCATGAAGCAGCCTATCATACAGGTTTTGACTTCAGGGAGAGTGAGTTTGCCTTTGTTGTTGATGAGGGAGCCGTTCCAGAAAGGGTCACAAACTGACAACCTTTTCTACCTGTCTCCTGGACTTGCTTTCACACTGCTACTTTTATGCCCTTTCTCTATAATCTTAAAAAATCCGGTCAGTTTATTACCTTAAAAAAATCCAAGAACACTTTTGAGAATGTGCCCAGAGAATTATCACTTCCCTTCCACCAGTCAGTTGCATTTATGCTGCAGGACTGCTGCACCAGCTGGATGCAATGCAGAGGCATGACGAAGGAGGGAAAGCCAGTGAAAGATAGGACAGAACTAACTAGCAAAGCCTTGTTGAGAGCACAGGCTCTAACGCTAAATAAATAGGCCTGGATTCCAATCCCTGCTCAACCACGAAGATATGTAGGCAAAGGCATTTTATAACCTTTAAGGGGAGAGGAACTCTGCTACCTCCAGGGGATGAAAATGAGGATTTATAGGGCAGCAGAGAGGTCGATGACACTGGCCTCCCTCCTCTAACATGCAGCCACTATCTCTTGCTCTGTCTCCTTAGCAGGGTGAGGAAATCGTGCCCCTATGTTAACTCTGCTTCTCTATGCTGCTGGACTCCATAGCCACAGGCCCAAACAACACAGTATGTCTGTAATTCATGTTGGTACAGGGCTGGGTCCAGAGTAAGTGCTCAGTAAGTGGTAGAGCTTTCTTCCTTTCCCCTCCTCTCCTCTTCACCTCTTCCTCTTCCATTCCCTCTTTTTTTCCCAGTTATGTCAGCACAGTTAGTGCTATCTGAACATAGAAGATATCTGCTTCCCTTCACTAGAAGTGTTCAACAAGAATAAATTATGAGGGCAATTAAAGAAGATGTAAGCATTGGAGAATTATTTGGATTTGATGAGTTTTCATGTCCCTTCCAAATGTGTTTCTAATTGGGAAACAATTCATTCCCCCAAGACACACACATACAGAAAATTTGTAGGAAAGAGAAGAGGCTTATCACAAAGCAAAGTAAAAACAATCAGTGAATAATCACAGATTTTGCTGCCTTCACTAACAACAACAACAAAAAAAAACCAAAAACATGGGAGGGCAGGAAGTGACTCGGGTGCTCTCTGAATGAGATCCTTTCTCTTAGCTGAATTCAGGTGTCAATCAACTAACCAATTAATTCAGCCAACATTTGGCTTATTGATAAGGGCTCTTGACTCTTGCTAGCTGCTCGTTAATTCAGGTGAACAGTTGGCCAACCAGATAGACAAATAGTTTGATTCTGTTACTAACCTGATAATTGATTTAGTGTGCTAGGGAATTGTACCCCTGGCCTTAGGTAGCAAAGAACAGACCCAAAACAGGAATCACTGAAGCGTATGTCAGCAGAATAGATGAGTTTTACCTGTCAGTGCCTCAGAGTGGTCCCCTCCTACTTTGGGCAGCCAGGCCATAGAGACAATGACATGTCTCTCTCCCTTGGATTCAAAGAATTGGGCTAAATATCTGGAATCCTGCTTTTATCCAGAAAGCTACCTCCCTGTGCACTTGCCAGAAACCTAAATTGGGGTTGTCTTTCCACATGAACCAATGAGGCCAGTTGAATTTTGTCCCCATTTTTCAACCTTCCTCTGTGTAAACTTGAATTCCCTTTGTGGGCAAAGCCATCACCTCCCCTGATCCTGGTGCTCATGGGCATTTCCCAAACGACTCTGCTGGGGAATTGCTGTTTATTTTGCAAATTATGTGAAACCAAGTTACCTTCACCTTAGAGGAAATCTCCTTTTTTCCTTTGCTTTATATTAATCTTCTACTTTTTAAAAAAAAAATTTATTTAAATTTTAGTTGGTTAACATACAGTGCAATATTGGTTTCAAGTTAATCTTCTACTTTAATGATGACTATTTGTATTTATATTACCTGTATAAAGAGCTTTAATTTAGTGATGAAAAATGCATGATTATGTTAGGCTTGGGGATAATGGATTAAAATAGTATTTTGAAAGGAATATTCAATTATTTTCTACCTTCTGGGAAAAAAAACATTACTGTGCATTTCCTCATTGTATAGGCTTGGTAGAGAACTTAAACAAATATCTATGATAGTAAACATTTATTGTCAAAACCATTAACTAGGATTCTAAAGAACTTGTGTTCTCCTTGATTCCTGTCATTTATTAAAAATTGTAACTGAGGCTAGCCCTGTTCTAAGAAACGTAAGTTTGTGATTGGCAACCTTCTGGAATTAAAGTGATCATCTACTGACAGTATTAACAGACTAAAGAGAGATTTGCTCAAGCTAACAAATTAATGCAGCTTGTTCAATAAGCATAACAAATAAAACAGTAAAATAATCAATGAATTGAAATGACCTCATTTGTTCTTCAGAACTGAAGTATTTTCTCTATGATATAGTACCCAAACTTCCTGAAACCTTGGTATCCACCACAGTTTGAACTCATGAATGAGTACCTGTCTGAATGTATGAGGCTTCTGGGTAGGATGTCCTCATTGAAATCTACTAAGTAACCACTGTATGCCGGGCTTTGTGCTAAGCCTATAGTATCTGTAATCCTCACAATCCTTTTGCATATTGCCCATCATACAAATAAGGAAATCCAGGTTTTGAGAGATGAAGTGACTTGTTCAAAATTACCCAAGCAGAAGAATGTGAGGAGACTGGGATTGGACCAAAAGTTCCGTGAGGACAAAGCATGTCTATTTTCATCACTATTCTATCTGCCTGAGAGACTGGCACATAGTAAAATTTATAATAAATATATTAATACTTATAAATATTATAAATGTTTTATTAATACTTGTGAAATTTTGGGGGCGCCTGGGTGGCTTGGTTCATTAAGGGACCTACTTTGACTCAGGTCATGATCTGATGGTTCGAGAGTTTGAGCTGACAGCTCAGAGTCTGGCTCCTGCTTCAGATTCTGTGCCTCCCTCTTTCTCTACCCCTCCTTCTCTCTCTGTCTCTCTGTCTCTCTGTCTCTCTATCAAAAATAAATAAACATTAAAAAATTACAAAATATATTTATAAAATTTTAATATAAAATATAAATAATATTTATAAATCAAATGAATAAATAGGTGAGCAAATGTCTGCCTTCAGATGCAGTGTTGTTTTTATTTTAGCAAGCCCCTTCCTCCAAATTTCACAGGAGGTGAAATTTCATGGTACCATTACCCTGTCAAGTTAAAAAGGGGGTCTAGAGCAGGCAGTCTTTCCCTTGCTGTCCTGCCTGCTGCTCCCTTGCAGTGTATTCGATAAACTTCTATCTCTTTTAAAAAAGGCAGGCGTAAGGGGCTCTAGTACCTGAATTGAGACTGAATAGGTAATGGAAGCAGTTCTTGGTGCCAACATTTTTTTAATGTTAATTATTTTCAGAGAGAAAGAGAGCATGTGGAGCAGGGGCAGAGAGCAAGAGAGAGAGAGAGAATCCCAAGCAGCCTCCACGCTGTCAGCACAGAGCCCCACGCAGGGCTCCATCCCACCAACTGTGAGTTCACGACCTGAGCCGAAATCAAGTGCTGAACACTTAACCAACTGAGCCACCCAGGCACCCCTAAAATTTTTCTTAAATGGAAAATTATACCTTAAAAAGTAAAAGACCACTGATAAAAACAGCAAAGATTACTTTATTTAGAACAAGACCATTTAGAATCCCATTTCAGTATTTAAGTCAATTAGTTATTTTGCAGAAAGCCCACTTTACAATTTCTAAGAGGTTTTGAACCCATTTTCTACTTTTTAAAAGAAAAGATATTTATTTTTTGGCCATCAAGACACTGATCCAAAATTAGTCAACAATACAAGCTTCGTAATAAATGAATTCAGTAAATTTACAGGACAAAAAGTTAACACACAGCAATTGGTTATGTTTCTATACACTAATAATGAAGTAGAAGTAAGAGAAATTAAGAAAACAGTTCCATTTACAATTGCAACAAAAAGCATAAAATACTTAGGAACAGGAATAAACTCAGCTAAGGGAGTGAAAGACCTGTAATCTGAAAACTGCAAGCATTGATGAAAGAAACTGGAGATGACACAAACAAATGGGAAGATATTTCATGCTCCTGGATTGGAATAATTAGTATTGTTAAAATGTCCATACTACCCAAAGCAATTTATAGATTCAATGCTAGCCCTATCAAAATACCAACAGCATTTTTCACAGAACCAGAGCAAATAATACTAAAAGTTTTATGGAAACACAAAAGGCCCTGAGAAAGAAGAACAAAGCTGGAGGTATCACAATCCCAGATTTTAAGACATACTCTAAAACTATAGTAATCAAAACAATATGGAACTTGCACAAAAATAGAAACAGATCAATGGAACAGAATAGAGAGCCCAGGAATAAACTGACACTTACATTGTCAACTAATCAACGACAAAAGAGGCAATATACAATGGGGAAAAGATAGTCTCTTCAGTAAAGGGTTTTGGGAAAACTGAACAGTTACATGCAAAAGAATGAAACTGAGCCACTTTCTCACACCATACATAAAAATAAACTTAAAATGGATTGAAGACCTAAAGGTGAGACCTGAAACCATAAAACCCTTGAAGAAAACAGGCGTTAATCTCTTGGATGTTAGCCTTGGCAACATTTTTCTAGATCTGTCTTCTCAGATAAGGAAAACAAAAGCAAAAATAAAACTATTGGGACTACTCTAAAATAAGAGCTTTTGCACAGCAAAGCAAATCATCAACAAAATGAAAAGGTAACATACTGGATGGGAGAAGATATTCACAAATGATATATCCAATAATGGGTTAATATCCAAAATATGTAAAGAACCTACACAACTCAACACCAAAAAAGCAAATAATGCAATTAAAAATGAGAAGAGGACCTGAATAGATATTTTTCCAAAGAAGATATATAGATGACCAACAGACATGAAAGATGCTCAATGTCAGTAATTATCAGGGAAATACAAATCAAAATCATGAGATATCACATTACATCTGTCAGAATGGCTAGAGTCAGAAACAAAACAAAACAAAGAAAAAATAGGAAATGACAAGTGTTGGCAAGAGTGTAAAGAAAAGAGATTCTTGTGCACTGTGGTGGAAATGTAAATTGGTGCATCCATTGTGGAAAACAGTATGGAGGTCTCTCAAAACATTAAAAATAAGAATACCAGGATACCTGGGTGGCTCAGTCGGTTAAGCATCTAACTCTTGATTTTAGCTCTGGTCATGAGCCAAATGAGTCACACAGTTTGTGAGTTTGAGCCCCACATCCAGCTCTACATTGACAGTGTAAAGCAATAAAGACTACAAAGCATCAGAGAACATCATCAGAAACACCAACTCTACAGGTAACACAGTGGCACTAACTTCATATCTTTCAATAATCACTCTGAATGTAAATGGACTAAATGCTCCAATCAAAAGACATAGGGGATAAGAATGGATGAAGAAAAAAATACATCTATATACTGCCTCCAAGAGACTCATTATAGACCTGTAGATTGAAAGTGAAGGGATGCAGAACCATCTATCATACTGATGGACATGAAAAGAAAGCCAGAGCAGCCATACTTATATCAGACAAACTAGATTTTAAAACAAAGACTGTAACAAGAGACGAAGAGGGGCATTATATCTTAATTAAGGGGTCTATCCATCAAGAAGATATAACAAATGTAAATATTTATTCCCCCAACTTGTGACACCCAAATATATAAATCAATAACAAACATGAGGAAACTCATTGATAATAATACTACAATAGTAGGGGGCTTTAATTCCCCACTTATAGTAACGGACAGATCATCTAGGCAGAAAATCAACATGGAAGCAATGGTTTTGAATGACACACTGGACCAGATTGACTTAACAGATATATTCAGAAAATTTCACCCTAAAACAGCAGAATACACATTCTTCTCGAGTGCACATGGAACCTTCTCCAGAATAGATCACATACTTGGTCACAAATCAACCCTCAACAGGTGAAAAAGATCGAGATTATACCATGCATATTTTCAGATCACAACGCTATGAAGCTTGAGACCACAAGAAAAAAATTGGAAAGCCCTCAAATACATGAAGGTTAAAGAACATCCTACTAAAGAATGAAGGGTTAACCGGGAAATTAAAGACATAATAAAAAATACATGGAAGTCAGTGAAAAGTAAAACACGATAGTCCAAACACGTTGGATGAAGCAAGGGCAGTCCTAAGAGGAAAGTATATAAGCAATTCAGGCCTGTCTCAAGAAGCAAGAAGCGTCCCAAATACACAATCTAACCTTTCACCTAAGGGAGACGGAAAAGAAACAGCAAATAAAGGCTAAAGCCAACAGAAGAAGGGAAATAATAAAGATTAGAACAGGAATAAATGATACAGAAACAACAACAACAAAACCCAGTAAAACACATCATTAAACTAATTTGAAAGAATTAACAAAATTGATAAGCCCCTAGCTAGACTTCTCAAAAAGAAAAGACAAAGGACGTAAAAGGATAAAATCATGAACAAAAGAGGAGATATAGCAACCAATACCACAGAAATACTAACAATTTTAAGAGAGTACTATGAAAAGTTATATGCCAACAAACTGAACAATCTGGAGGAAATGGACAAATTCCTAGAAACATACAAATTACCAAAGCTGAAACAGAAGAAATAGAAAATTTGAAGAGACTCATAACCAGCAAAGAAATAGAATCAGTAATAAAAAATCACCCAACTAACAAGAGTCCTGGGCCAGATGATTCCCAGGGGAATTCTACCAGATGTTTAAAGAAGAGTTAATACCTATTCTTCTTAAACTGTTCCAAAAACTAGAATGGAAGGACAGCTTCCAAACTCATTCTATGAAGCCGGCATTACCTTGATTCCAAAACCAGACAAAGAACCCACTAAAGAGTAGAATTACAGGCCAATATCCCTGATGAACATGGTTGCAAAAATTCTTAACAAGATACTAGCAAATCAAATTCAACAGTACATTAAAAGATTTATTCACCACAATCAAGTGGATTTATTCCTGGACTGCAAGGCTGGTCCAATATTTGCGAATCAGTCAATGTGCTACACCATATTAATGAAAAGCCAAGACCTCTATGACACTCAATAGATGCAGAAAAAGCATTTGACAACATATAGCAAACTTTCGTGATAAAAACTCTCAAGAAAGTAGGGATAGAAGGAACATACCTCAACATTATAAAGTCCATGTACAAAAGACCCACAGCTAATATCCTCAGTGGGGAAAAACTGAGAGCTTCCCCCTAAGATCAGGAACACGACAGGGATGTCCACTCTCACCACTATTGTTCGAATAGTACTGGAAATCCTAGCCTTAGCAATCAGACAACAAAAAGATACAAAAGGCATACAAATTGGCAAAGAAGAAGTCAAACTTTCACTCTTGGCAGATGACATCATACTCTGCAAAATCCAAAAGACTCCCCCAAAATCCCGCTAGAACTGACAACATGAATTCAGCAAAGTCGCAGGATATAAAATCGTAAAGAAATCAGTTGCATTTCTGTACACGAATAATGAAGCAGTAGAAAGAGAAATCAAAGAATCTACCCCATTTACAATTGCATCAAAAACCGTAAGACACCTAGGAATAAACCTAACTAAAAAAGTAAAAGAGATCTGTATGCTGAAAACTATAGAAAGCTTATGAAAGAAATTGAATAAAGCACAAAGAAATGGAAAGACATTCCATGCTTATAGATTAGAAGAATATATAATAAAACATCTATACAACCCAAAGCAATCTACACATTCAGTGCAATCCCTATCAAAATAACACTAGTATTCTTCACAGAGCTAGAACAAACAATTCTAAAATTTGTATGTGACCAGAAAAGACCCCGAATAGACAATGTTCAAAAAGGAAACCAAAGCTGGAGGCATCACAATTCCAGACTTCAAGCTGTATTACAAAGCTATAATCCTCAAGACACTATGGTACTGGCACAAAAACAGACACATAGATCTTAGAACAGAACAGAACAGAGAACCCAAAAGTGGAACCACAAATGTATAGCCAACAACAAAGCAGAAAAGACAGAAAAGATGGTCTCTTCAGGAAACGGTGCTGGGAAAACTGGACCATTTTCTTATTCCATACACAAAAATAAACTCAAAATGGATGAAAGACCTAAATGTAAGTCAGGAAACCATCAAAATCCTGGAAGAGAATACAGGCAGCAACCTCTTTGACCTTTCCTGCAACAACTTCTTACTAGACATGTCTCCTGGGGGCAAGAGAAACAGAAGCAAAATTGAACTATTGGGAACTCATCAAGATAAAAATCTGCACAGTGAGGAAACAATCAAGAAAACTAACATGCAGTCTATGGAATGGGAGAAGATATTTGCAAACAACATACCTGATAAAGGGTTAGTATACAAAATTTATAAAGAACTTACAAACTCCACACCCATAAGACAAATAATCCAGTGAAGAAATGGGCAGAAGTTCGGCATGAATAGGCACTTCTCCAAAGAAGACATCCAGATGAAGGACACATGGAAAGATGCTCAACATCACTCATCAGCAGGGAAATACAAATCAAAACCACAATGAGATACCACCTCACACCTGTCAGAATGGCTAACATTAGCAACTCAGGCAACGACAGATGTTGGCGAGGATGCAGAGAAAGAGGATCTCTTTTCCATTGTTGGTGGGAATGCCAGCTGGTGCAGCCACTCTGAAAAACAGTATGGAGGTTCCTCAAAAAATTAAAAATAGATCTTTCCTACAACCCAGCATTTGCACTACTAGTTATTCATCCAAAGGATACAAAAATGCTTATTCAAAGGGGCACATGCACCCCAATGATACAGCAGCATTATCAACAATAGCTAAATCATGGAAAGAGCCTAACTGTATATCAACTGATGAATGGATAAAGAAGATGTGTGTATATATATATATATATATATATATATATATATATATATACACACACACACACATACATACACACAATGGAAAATTACTTGGCAACCAAAAAAAAAAAAAATGAAATCTTGCCATTTGCAACAACGTGGATGGAACTAGCATGTATTAATTATGCTAAACAAAATAAGTCAGAGAAAGACAAATATCACACGATTTCACTCATATGTGGAATTTAAGAAACAAAACATGAATATAGGGGGAAGGAAGGAAAAATAAGATAGAAACATAGAGTCAAACCAGAAGAGACTCTTAAATACAGAGAAAAACTGAGGGTCAATGGAGGTATGTGGGTGGGGGGATGGAGTAAATGGGTGATGGGCATTAAAGAAGTCACTTGTTGGGATGAGCGCTGGGTGTTAAAATAAGTGATGAATCACTGGGTTCTACTCCTGAAGCCAATACTAAACAGTATGTTATGTAACTTGAATTTTAAAAAGTAAAAATAAAATAAAATAAAATAAAATAAAATAAAATAAAATAAAATAAAATAAAAAGAATACCATCTTGCCATTTCAGCAACATGGATGGACCTAGAGGGTATTATGATAAGTGAAATATGTCAGACAGAGAAAGATAAATGCCATATGATGTCACTTATATGTGGAATCTGAAAAACAAAAAGCAGAAACAGACCCATAAATACAAAGGACAAACGTGTGGTTACCAGGGGAGTGAGGGTATAGGCAAAATTGTGAAGGAGTGTGGGAGATAACAGGCTTCCGATTATGGAATGAATAAGTCATGGGGAGAAAAGATACAACATAGGGCATATAGTCTATTGTATTGCAATAGTGTTGCATGGTGACAGATCACAGCTACACTTGTGGTTAGCATAGCATATATTTATAGACTTGTGGAATCACTATGTTGTATATATGAAACTGATGTGACATTGTCAACTTTAGTTCAATAAATAAAAAGGAATACAAGCTTTAAGTATGTTCTGCAGCTGGTACAGATTCAGCTAAATACTTCAGACTTTCAACTTGTATAGCATGGCATAAGAATTATAACTCTAATCCTTTGACTTCAAAAGGACTAAAATTATAATTTCTATATACTGTAAGTCTTAAAAGGTGAAAAATTCTAAAAAGAACATTAAAAGTGTTAAAATAAAAACATTTTTGAGCCTCATGTGTTCACTTCAGTTATTCAACATGATTAGGAATGTAACTGTGGCTATAAGAGAAAATTAACTATACATTTGGCTGCCTTTTACTTTTTTTTTGGTTTCCGTTGTCCCCATTCTTAAGAACCCCAAGCCCCATTCTATCTCAGAGATTTTGTAATTGTTGACTCTGCCTAGACTACGCTGTTTCTGTGTCGATGTGTTGGGTATTTTTATTTCAGTTCAATTTATTTGGTTATTGGTTATAAATAACCAATTTACTTGGTTATTGGCAGTCTCCCCTACAAGACTAATTCTACAAGAGCAGTGAACTTTCTGTCTTATCTGCTACTGTATCCCAGTGCAGACAACTGTGTATCTGCATTTAGTAGATAATAGCACATAGTACATAATAACTATGTGCAGTACTAAAAAGAAAGAGTGGCTCCAAATGGAGTCACTTGTGCTAAGCCCCACCAAGACTTAATACCTAACCTAACTGCAGTTTTAGCCTCTCTCAGGAGTGGAGTTTTAAACCAATCAGCCTGGAATTTCCTGATCAGCACTAGTGAGGTCATCTGATAAGATCCCCTGCTTTTCCCCTACAGAAAGATAACCTTGCCAGAAACAATTCTTTCTTTTCTTTTGGTAATAACCTCTTTGCCCTGCCCCATTTCTGACTATAAAATCCTTCCATTTTATACAGCTCCTCAGAGCTCCTTTTTATTTGCTAGATGGGATGCTGCCTGACTCAGGAATTGTTGAATAAAGCCAATAAGATATTTAAATTTACTCAGTTGAAATTTTTTTGTTTCACAGATTGTGCCAACAATGGGATCCAAAGCAAACTTCTGATGGTATTTGGAGACAATGAGAAACACAGGTGCGGCACCCTGTCAACCTTGTGAATTCATTGTCTTTCTCACTATTTATGAGGGTCATGGGTAAGTTTTCTTGGTTCTGAGCTCTGCTCTCTTTCCATCAAGCTCCTGATCTAATCGGCTTTCTGGTCAGTGTCCCATTTGATTGGAAACCCCAGACCTTGGTTATGTCCCCAGAATCCCAGATTTCATGTTGGAACTGCTAGTGGAAGCCATAGTTTCCCATTTGTTTGGAATTGGTTCACAGTCTCATTTGTTGTAGTCTGCCGATTCAATCCTTTTTCTCAGTCCAAAGTTCTACAGGACTTGTTGGTGGTTATGTTGCATCCACACAACTCCTGAAACAGAATGTTACAGGCACCAGTGACAGTCACAACAAAATTTATTGCAATGAGAGGCAAGGCCAACCGATCGGGACTGACACTCTTGACCAGAGTGCGGTCTCGAGAGCCAGGGTACAGAATTTTTATAGCCAACCACATCGTCTTATCATCACCTGGGGACAGAATAAAGGACTAGTTCCCAGGTGGGGGTGGAAACAGTTCAGACACGTCCTTGCCCCAATCCAATCAAACACTAAACCAGTTGATTTCCCTTATACTTTTGTTCCCTTGATTGATAGGACAAGGCTGTTATCTCTTAATCTACAGTGTTAAAACAAAGCTGTTATTTCTTAAGGCTACAGGTTAGCCCTACACTACAATTTAACCCTTACATTTCCCTTTTCTTGTCCGTGAATCAATCCCTTGATTCATCGTTAGGAACTAAGGGGACATAGTTGGACCTAATCATCATAATTTTTATTTCATCAACTCGCCTCTTGACATACTGTACTAACCAATTGATAATGCATGGGCCCATAGTTAACCTGAAAAGTAACAATAGCAGTGGCCCAGCCATGGTGGTGAGCAGCGATGTGAGCCAGGGGGACCAAGAGTGATACCAATTATTGCTGGCCTCCCTGGCATGTTCCCTGGCTCGAAGATTGTTCCTTACTAAGCTGAGAGTGTCTCGAATTGCTCCGGAATTGTTGGCATGGGACACTATGCACCAACCCTGCCCTTGGAGGTCCCCTAGGGTTAAAATTGGTTGTGAACCCCAAGGGCACAATGACATCAAACATTCGGAGGCCCCAAGTGTGCCCGGTATCCCAGAATGAGGAGAAGGTAGATGAGCTGGTGTTGGGTTACATTTTCCTTGGGCCTCACATTGGGGGTTTGGGGTTCTAAGGAGAGTAACTAGGGGGTCAAGGTCCCGTCCTGTTAACCAGGGGGCTAGTGTCTCACAACCCCATTTGGGATAGTGGTATTGACCCTCTCCTTCACATTCATTTTTTTTTCTATCTGCATCTTAAGCAAATTTCACTCTAGTGCCCTATTTCCACGTCCGTAATTGTTCTCCCCAGTGTTCCTGAGAGCTCTTGCCCAGGTTTGCAACCCCCATCCTTCTCCTACCAGGTCACACAGGTCGAACAAGAAACAAGGCATAGTACGAGAGGCATTAGACGTTACCACCTTCCGTGTGACAGTGTCTGAGTTCCCATTGGTATGGCCAAAAAGACAAGGGCTACAGTTCTGCACCGTCTCCCAAGCTTATTGTACAAACCCAGACAATTTTTCCAGCATCAGTCTTATCTTTAAAGGATCCCCTGGGTGCCTTTTGACCTTCCATCGCTGTTCGTTCTCTGGCCCCGTATCAGTCCTGGGTGTTTCCGCCTCCACGCAGTTTTTCTTAATCTGAGAGTGATGAATCCAGGTTCGGACACCGTCTATGTTCACGGCCGTTGATGTAGTCAGGATCACGGTGTGCGGTCCTTTCCAGTGCGACTCCAGGGTTAGCTCGTGCCTCTTGACTCAGACTAAGTCTCCTTTACCATGTCAGTTTAAGATGAATCATAAGTTCAAGGTTCAAAATCTCTAAATTTCAATTCTCTTAAAATTATGGTAGAGATCACTAAATGAACGGCCAGCACAAATATAAATTAAATATCATTACTGACGCAGCGAGACTTCATTCTCTTAAAAATGAAACCCATAAAGGAAAATGATCCCATTCTGCACAGCCTTCTTTCCCCAGAAAGAACTGTGACTCAACAAAACCACATTTTAACAATATGAAGATCTTGTTATTATAAATTTCAAAGCAAAATGGAGGAATCTCCACATAATATTTATAACCTTCAAAGTACAATATTAATACGTGTCTGTCAGTTAGAAATAACAGCAGTTTGTTAGGCTACAGGGTTTAACATAAAACCAATTTACAAATGTGAAAAGCAACAGTGGTCCAGTATTCACCATTACACATGAATCTGTTTCTTAAAATAACACCCAAACATGCCACAATCACTATAACAATAAACTACAAGATTTCCTGAACAGAAATGGTAGGACCCCTGAATGTTTTACAGTGAATGTGAGGTAAAAGGGCAAAAGGCAGAACATCAGCCCAATTTTCGCCAGTCTCAAGGGACAATTTGGTTAAGGTCTCCTTTAGAGTCCAATTCATCCTTTTCCCAATGCTCTGGCTAGACCTTGCGATACCTGTGCCGTGAAGGCCGGGCCATTGTCCAATCCTATGCTCAGAGGCAGTCCGAAACTAGGAATTAGTTCATTTAATAATTTCTTAACTGTGACCTGAGCCATTTCTGATTTAGTGGGGAATGCCTCAACCCACCCGGAGAAGGTGTCCACAAAAACAAGCTGATACCTGTATCTGTATTTCCCTGGTTTAATTTCAGAAAAATCCACTTCCCAAAACTGGCCTGGCTCAGTTCCTCTATCTCTTTTAGCTTCCAAAACCTTCTTATTTGCACCCTGATTTACTTGGGCGTAACTTACACATCTTTCAACCGTCTCCTCGATCTCTTTTCCCAGCTCTTGCATCCTGAACTTTTTCCGCACCAATTCCGCCATCTTTGCTTTTCCCAGAGGAGTCCCTTGGTGGAGCAGATGCACCATGCATTGCCCAAGTGCCGCGGGTAAGAGTATCTTACCTTCAGGATCCTGAAACCACTTTCGTCCCGGTATCATATTTCCCCCTTTTCTTGAAATCCACTCCAAATCTTTAGGAGTGTAATTGGGCTCCGGCGGAAGCAGGGGGTCTATCAAGATCCGTAGTGCCAAAGCACTTTTACTTTCAGTTAGGGCAGCTTCCCGGGCTGCTGCATCAGCCAGGCGGTTTCCAACTGCCTCTAGGGAGTTGCCTTTTTGATGTCCTGGGCTGTGAATGATCGCGAGTCTCACAGTTTCCCAGATGGCTGTTACAAGGTCTAGAATTTCGGCTTTATTTTTGATGTCCTTGCCCTCCGCCATGAGGAGGCCGCGCTTAATAGATGGACCCGTGCACATGCGCAGTTGCAAAGGCATAGTGGCTGTCTGTATAAATATTAACTGACTTGTTTTCTCTGAGTTTCAGAGCTTTAGTTAGCGCGATGAGCTCTGCGCGCTGGGCTGAGGTTGGGTCTGTTGGCAGGGGAAGGGTCTGTTGCCATAAAACCTCGCGGTCTGTCGTAACCGCAGCACCGGCATGCCTTTGCCCTTGAAACACAAAATTACTGCCGTCTGAAAACATGTTGATATCAGGATCCTGTAGGGGAATGTCCATGAGATTGGGGTGGAGGGACGAAACTATCACTAAGGTCTCTGGGCAAGAATATAGAGGGGGACCTAGTCCTTCGGGCAGCAAAGTAGCTGGGTTTAAGGCTGCGGGGTCACAAAACGTATCCGGGGCTGGTCAAGCAGCAATACCTGATACTGGGTCATCCGAGCATTTGACAGCCACCATTCTGGGAGAGCCCACAGTAAGGCCTCCACTTCATGGGGCCCTGTAACAGACAACGTCTGTCCCAGGGTTAGTTTATCTGTGTCTTTGACTAGTAGCACGGTGGCAGCAATCTGTCGAATGTGTGTGGGCCACCCGGAAGCAACTGTGTCTAGCCTTTTGGATAAATAGGCCACTGGTTGGCTCCAAGGTCCCAGGCGCTGAGTCAGAACTCCCTTGGCTACCCCCCCTTTCTCAGCTACAAACAAATGAAATGGCTTAATGGGATCTGGCAGGGCCAAGGCCGGTGGGGTCATGAGAGCCTCTTGTAAAGCTTGTAAAACTTGGAAGGCTTTAGTTTGAGTCTCCCCCCATGTGAAGGACTCCGGAGGCCCCTTGGGAGTGGTATACAAAGGGGCTTCCAGTTCAGCAAAACCAGGTATCTACAGTCTGCAGTAGCCTGCTGCCCCCAGTAACTCGCGGACTTGTTTGTGAGTTTCAGGCTGAGGAATATCGAGTATAGCACGAATTCTTTGTTCACCGAGATAGCGCTTACCTTTTTTAATGTTGTAACCTAAATAGGTGACCGCAGTGCGACAGATCTGCGCTTTTTTGGCTGACACTCGGTATCCCAGTTTTTGCAAAGACTCAAGAGTTCCTTGGTGGTGCTCAGGCATTCTGAATGAGAGGGGGCCACTGGCAAGATATCATCAACATACTACAACAGAGTTACCTGTGGTTTGGAGATTCGAAATGGTTCTAGATCCTGGTGCAGGGCTTCATTAAAAAGAGCAGGGGAGTTTTTGAATCCCTGGGGAAGTCGCGTCCAAGTGAGCTGTCCGGCTTTTCCCTCTTCAGGATCAGTCCGTTCAAATGCCAACAGTGGCTGGCTCTGTGGGGCCAGTGGGATGGCAAAGAAGGCGTCTTTTAAGTCCAGAACTGTATAATACACCTGAGAAGGGGGAAGCAGAATAAGGAGAGTATACGGGTTGGGTACAGTGGGATGAATATCCATTACTCTGGCGTTTACTGCTCTCAGGTCTTGAACTGGCCGAAAATCGGATGAGTTAGACTTTCGGACAGGGAGAAGTGGAGTATTCCATGGCGACTTGCATGGGGTCAGAATGTCCGAGTCGTGCAAACGCTTGATGTGAACAGTGATTCCCCGCCTAGCCTCCCGGGACATAGGATATTGTTTCAGTCTTACTGGAAGTGTGGACGCCTTAAGTTCCACAATTATCAGGGCTTGATGAATCACCAGTCCAGGTGGATTGGTCTCGGGCCATACCTAGGGAAAGTCCACCTGGAGACTTTTAAGGAGGGGATCGACTGTGTGAACATTTTCATTTGGCACTGGGGTAAGTAGGCCCTCTTCCCCAAGTGGCACAGTCACCATTACTATCGTTGGGCCATCCTGGCTGACTTCAACATGCATAGCCCCTCAGTGAATCTCAAAGAAGCCATTAGTTTCTGTAATAGGTCTCTGCCCAGTAATCTAGGGTAGGGGCACTCAGGCATGATTAAGAAAGAATGTGTAACTGTTTTATGGCCTAAATCTACTTTTCATTCAGTGGTCCATTTACAAGTTTGGGACCCAGTCGCCTCTTGCACCAGGGTTGCTCCTCGCCTGCTGGGGCCAGGATCTTTGTTTTAGGACTGAAAAGGTTGCCCCAGTGTCCACCAAGAAAGTCTTAGGCTGGCTCCCTATATTAACAGTAACCAATGGCTCAGAAGGGACCACTGAGCTGCGGCCCCATCAGTCGGAATCGACTTCCATTATAGATGCCTGGAGTGGCCAAGTTTTGCACTGGGCTAAGTTGGGGCAATCCTTTTTCCAGTGTCCCTCTTGCTTGCAATATGCACATTGGTTTTTTTTTCTAGTGGCGCTCTAACACTTTGTCTGTCCTTTTTCTTTTGCCCAGACCAGAATTCTTTGGGTGTTTGGGGTCCCCTTCCCTCACGGGCATCCAGGACAGCCGCTACCACCCTAGTCAATTTTTTTGTCTGTCTCTCTTCCTGAGAATACCTATTGTTAAAAACTTTTTGGGATATTTCAACTAGCTCAGATAAATTTTTCCCTCCAAACCCATCTAATTTTTGTAATTTCTTCCAAATGTCTTGGGCTGCCTGTGAGACAAAGGCCAGGTTTAATGCCCTTCCATTTTCAGGTGCCTCAGGGTCTATAGGAGTAAAGGTACGGTACGCCTCCATGAGCTTTTCTAAGAAGGCTGAGGGGCTCTCCTTGGTCCCCTGAACTACTTCAGTTACCTTAGAAATGTTTGTGGGCCGGCGGGTGGCCGCTCAGAAACCGCCCAGTAGAGTCTGGCAAAATAAGATCAATGATCACCTACCATGAGGAGTGTTTGGATCCCAATCTTCAGGGTGGGAGGAAGGAAAGACTTCCTTGAGTAAGGCGGGATCCTTGGTGGGATGCCCGTTTGGCCCCATCACCAATTTCCAGGCCTCGCGATGGATCTTATCCCATTCCTCAGTAGTGAAGAGGACCTGCAAGAGCTGCTGGCTGTCATCCCAACTTGGCTGATGGGTCACAAATATACTTTCAAGGAGAGGCCTAGAATAGACAATAGCATGAACCTTATATACCAGAGTAAGGTCAAAGGACCCCTGCAGAGGCCATTCGACCTGAAAGCTGGTCCATTCCACTTTGCAGAGAGTTCGAAGGATTGGCTTGACGTGGAAGCCAAAAACTGAGGCAGCTCTCCCATAGTCCTGGAAATGAGTTAGTATGAGACTCAGAGGGGTGGGGTGCGAACCGAGAAGGATACACAGACAATTAACAGAAAACAAGACACGAAGAGAACACAAGTTGGAGATCTCGAGGCCAGTAGGCCACGGCAGCCACATGAGAATAGATCCTTTCTAACAAAAACCAAACCAAATGGGGTCCACCGGCGTCTTGGTAGGAACCCTGATTCTGGGTCTGTAGCCACATCTGGCAGACCCTTCTTGAGCCGTTCAAATGGCGCACCCCAATCCCGAGCCTCCTTCCAGGGATTGGCGGAACAATCTGAGGAAAGGGCCCTGTTTCAGACCTTTAAATTTCCCAGCCAATGCACCAAATGTTGCATCCACATGACTCCTGAAACAGAATGCTACAGGCACCAGTGACAGTCACAACAAAATTTATTGCAATGAGAGGCAAGGTCAACCGATCGGGACTGACACTCTTGACCAGAGTGCGGTCTCGAACAGCCGGGGTACAGAGTTTTTATAGCCAACCACATCGTCTGATCATCACCTGGGGACAGAACAAAGAAATAGTTCCCAGGTGGGGGTGGAAACAGTTCAGACATGCCCTTGCCCCAATCCAATCAAACACTAAACCAGTTGATTTCCCTTAAACTTTTGTTCCCTTGATTGATAGGACAAGGCTGTTATCTCTTAGTCTACAGTGTTAAAACAAAGCTGTTATTTCTTAAGGCTACAGGTTAGCCCTACACTACAATTTAAACACTTACAGTTATAGTCTAGAGTCAGACTGGGTCTGATTTAAAAAAGCAAACTAGGTCCAGGATCGGACTGGGTTTGATTTGAGCTGAAATGGGTCCAGTAAATGCTCTTGCTAACAGGGATCTCAGAAGCCAGAAAGCTGCACAAATTGATGGGGAAGGGTCAAGTGTTTAAAGACTGTTCGAGCACTTGCGACCTCAGGAACACTCCCATGACCAGGTAAGTTGGTCATGTAACCTCAAGAAAATTTCCATGCAATGAATGTAAAACACCCCACAATTCCAACTCCCACAGCACATCCCTCTTAGGTGTTAGTTTGTCTCTGAGAAACCCAAAAGCCTAGCTTAAAAAAATGGGTTCCTTTGTATCCAAAGAGTTAAGTGTGCCACCTTTTGGCACACCTGTCTATTTTATGATAAAGAATATGGTCCTGGAGGCTATAGATATTTTTAGAAATGGCAAAATCTTACTAAACCCACCTAGAATTACAGTGGCCATTATGAGGAATGTTTCAGTTAGGTGTGATCATTTAAGAACTGCACTTGAAAGTAAGGGTTCCCAAATTAAACAGAATGGGATATCTCTTTTAATTGTCATGCAGAAGTCTCCAAAAGGTTTCAAAATTCCAAAATGGTTTCATTGAAAGATTCATTGCAAAAGGTTAATGAAAAAGAGATAAAAGTTACCTAAAATGAAAGACTATAAGACTATGAGAAGTAACTCCTACTGGTCCCCCTCTACCTTCCTTTATTTGAGTACTCATTGTAGGAATCTTCTAAGTTGCTTTTCCACTCTTAAAAGACTATTAAAAATTACCTTTTAAAATAAGACACACACACCCCCAAGGCTATAGGCAAACCTCTTTAAGTGTCTTTTACTCCTTGGTCAAAGACAAAAGTAAGGGCTTTAGTTAAAGAATTGTTTTCAACCCATGGAGGATCCCCAGAAGTTTTTATAAATAGATTACTTCCTGGGGTGCCTGGGTGGCTCACTCAGTTAACTGTCCAACTTCAGCGCAGGTCATGATCTCACAGTTCCTGAGTTCGAGCCCTGTATCAGGCTCTAGGCTGACATTTCGCAGCCTGGAGCAGGATTCAGATTCTGTGTCTCTCACTCTCTGCCCCTCACTCGTTCGTGTGCGCTCTTGCTGTCTCTCTCTCTCTCTCTCTCAAAAATAAACATTAAAAAAAATTAAAGGTAAATAGATCACCTCCTGAGTCCTGTCAAGAGAAGACAATAAAATTTCACATTGGCCCTTCCTTTCCAAACCAGACCAATTGGTTAGTGATCCTTGTCTCCAGGGATTAGATATTGTCTTCTTGCTTGTCTGGTTTTATGTTCTAAGAACTTGTCTTGTATTTCTGTGTGCCTGGGACATATAGGTTGTCGGTTCTGTCTTTGGCTATCTTTGGGAGTGACTCTAAATCTTGTGAAGATAGTATATTCGCACCTTCTTTGAGGATGCATCTTGGTTCTATGAGGTTGTTTAATACTGCCAGAAATATTTACTGTTTTATCCGACTGAAACCTGACAAGATATTTGAAAGGATTAATACTTTATGATAAGGTATTTGGCCAAATTTGAAGGTTGCATTCACAATCTGATAGGAATATTTTTAAGGTCTTCCTAAGAAAATATCTTAAGTTGTTTCCTAAGAAAACTGTACACTGAAGGAAAAAGAAATAGTCCAACATAGGGTGTGTCAGTATTTGATATCACTTAGACAGCAGCCCAATTCTTTGAGGAATTAAAAACAGTTATTCTTTTGCAAACCTAGTCTTTACAGGACCAACATTGTGGCTCCACAATGTTGGAGCCACATTGAAATGTGGCACACATTGAATGTGTCAAAAACATTCAAAGTCCACACTAATCATTTTTTAGCAATCTCCAAACCTCCCCTATTTATCTCAAAAGTCTTGTAAGTATTGTAAGTATTGTAAAAATTCTGGCCTTAAGGAAACAAAACTTTTGGGAGCAGCTTGCATTCTTTTTCTATGCCTTTCATATGTAAATGTTCTACCTTATCTTCTCCAGAATTCTTATGAAGACTGTCTTTGTTATGCATACTTTAGGGAGGTAATTCTTATCAAGAAAAACAGAGTTGGGGAGGTCATTTGGAACTTGATTTGTCAAGGACAAACACAAATCTCGTGTCTATAGACCTTTGTCTATATTAGATTCTAATCCTGTTAATTGTCTTAGAGATCTTGTTATATGCCTACAAACTGGACCAGATCCTGAATCCATGTTTCCTCAAATATCTGGCTGTGACTCTCCAAACTAGCATTTCCAGTTTTCTCCCAATATGTGATCTTTGTGTCTGGTTTCTGTCACTTAACATTGTATTTTAAGGTTTCATCCATGTTGTAGCACATATCGGTATTTTATTCTTTTTGTGGCTGAATAATATTGCATTGCATGGCTAAACCACAATTTATCTATTTACTAGTGGATGAAAATTTGGGTGACTTTAATTTTTATTTTACTTCCTTGGATGTTACAAATAGTGCTATAAACATTTGTGTACATATTTCTGTTTTGTTTTTAATTCTCTGGAATTGCTGTGTATTATGGTAATTCTGTTTTCACATTTTGAGAAACTGCTAACTTGTTTTCAACAATGACTGTACCACTTTATATTTTCACTAGCAGTGTATGAGAATTCTAATTTTTTAAAGTTTTTTTAAATTTTTATTCATTTTTGAGAGAGAGAGAGAGAGCATGAGCAGAGGAGAGGCAGAGAGAGAGGAAGACACAGAATACGAAGCAGGCTCCAGGCTCCGAGCTGTCAGCACAGAGCTCGATGGGCTTGAACTCACAAACCGTGAGATCATGACCTGAGCCGAAGTTGGACGCTTAACCGACTGAGCCACCCAGGCAGCCCTAATTTCTTTTTTTTAATATAATGTTTATCTTTGTGAGATAGAGAGTGAGCAGGGGAGGGGCAGGGAAAGAGGAGGACAGAGGATCCAAAGCAGGCTCTGCACTGACAGCACCAATCCTGATGTGGGGCTCGAACTCACAGACTGTGAGATCATGACCTGAGCTGAAGTCAGATACTCAACTGACTGAACCACCCAGGTGCTGAGAGTTCCAATTTCTTCACATCCTCGCCAACACTTACTACAGTCTTTTTCTTATCATTAGAGCCATAACAGTGGGTGTGCTATAGTATAACATTGTGTTTTTCATCTGCAATTCTCTAATGACTAATGATAATCTTTTCATGTGTTTAGTGGCTATTTGTATATCTTCTTTGGAGAAATGTCTATTCAAGTCCTTTGTTAACTTTTACGATTGGATTATCTTTTTGTTGTTGAGTTGTAAGAGTTTCTTCTTTTTTAAAAATTTTTTTAATGTTTTATTTATTTTTGAGAGAGAGAGAGAGAGAGAGAGAGAGAGAGAGAGAGTACAAGAAGGGGAGGGGCAGAGAGAGAGGGAGACACAGAATCTGAAGAAGGTTCCAGGCTCTGAGCTCTGAGCTGTCAGCACAGAGCCCAGTGTGGGGCTTGAACTCACAAAGTGCAAGATCATGACCTGAGCCGAAGTTGGACACTTAACCAACTGAGCCACCCAGGAGCCCCAAGTTGTAAGAGTTTCTTACATATTCTCTATACTAGATTCTTATCAGGTATGTCATTTGCAAGTATTTTTAATATGCTTTGCAAATGTTATCTCTAATTCCATGGGTTGTATCACTTTCTTGTGATGTGCTTTGTGCAGAAAAATTTTATTTTTGTTAAACCCACTTTGTCTTTTTTTAAAAATTATTTGTTTTTGGAATCTAAGAATCCATTGCAAATCCAAGGTCATGGAGATTTATCCCTATGTTTTCTTCAAAGAATTTTTATAGTTTAGCTCTTAAATTTAAATATTTGAGCCATTTTGAGTTAATTTTTATCTATGGTGTGAGGTAAAGACCCAACCTCATTCTTTTGTATGTAAATATCTAGTAATTACATCATCAATTGTGGAAAAGACTATTTCTTTTGCCATTGAATGGCCTTTGCACTGTTCTCAAAAACCAATTTACTATAGAGGTAAGGGTTTATATCTGCACGCTAAATTTTATTTTATTGGTCTATACATTTATCCTTATGCTAGTACCAAAACCAATATTTTGATTACTGTTGCTTTGTAATAATTTTTGAAGTTGGGAGCTGTGTGTCCTTCAATGTTATTATTCTTTAAAAATTTTTTTTTTTTGAGTATTCTGGGTCTCTTGTAATTTCATATGAATTTTAGGATCAGCTTTCGATTTCTGCAAAAACACTATTGGAATTTTGGTAGGGACTATTATGAATCTGTACATTTCTTTTTCTTTTAATATGAAATTTATTGTCAAATTGGTTTCCACACAACAGCCAGTGCTCATCCCAACAGGTGCCCTCCTCAATGCCCATCACCCACTTTCCCCTCCCTCCCACCCCATCAACACTCAGTTTATTCTCAGTTTTTAAGAGTCTCTTAAGGTTTGCCTCCTTCCCTCTCTGTAACTTTTTTTTTCCTTTCTCCTCCCCCATGGTCTTCTCAGGATACACATAAGTTAAGTTTCTCAGGATACACATAAGAGTGAAAACATATGGTATCTGTCTTTCCCTGTATGACTTATTTCACTTAGCATAACACTGTCCAGTTCCATCCACATTGCTGAATCTATACATTTCTTTGGGGAATATTGTCTTAACAATATTAGTCTTCTAATCCATGAATGTAGATAAATTTTCATTTATTTAGGTCTTTAATTTCTTTAGCAATGTTTTGTAATTTCCAGTGTACAAATTTTGTACCTCTGTGGTTAAATTTGTTCCTAAGTATTTTTTTCTTTTTCATGGTATTGAAAATGGATTTTTTCTTAATTTTATTTTCAGATTTCACTGCTTATGTTTAGAAATTTATTTTTGTATGTTATATCCTGCAACTTTGATAAATTTGTTCATTAACTCTAACAGCTTTTTTTTTTTAATATTTAAAGACTATGTTTTATCTTGCCATGTAAATAAGTTTGGAAATGAAAGTACATTCAGTATAAGCAATTTTAATACTGCAACTTTATATATGAGAGAGGAATAGAGAAAAGAATATTACAGGGATTTCTTCTACAGAGAAATAGTTATCATGGCCCAGGGTGACATGAGGCATCACCATGAGGAAGGAAGTTGGAAAAAAGTCTTATTCCTGCAGGCAGCCCTGAGAATCCTTAGGTGGCACCTGGAAAGACAGGAGGTGGCTGTGGAGACTGGAGAACAGGCTGCTGAGGAGCACCATGCTCTTTGGCTGCCATCTTTTTTTTTTTTTTTTTGGTCTTATATCCACATTGCCACTATTGTTCTTTCATGCCATAATATTTGAGAACATTCAAGATAAGAAGTGATAGCCATTTAATATGTTTTAAAATGCTTTCACTTCTTTTGGCTTCTTTAAGAGTTTCTGTTTGTTGCTTCTATTGCCTCTAGAGTTGTCTGTCACTCCAAACTCACTGTCACATCCTCATCTACATACTAGGGCCTCTCATGGGTCATGTGCTATCAGTACCCAATAAGCCTGAAAAGGAACATGGTGGTGATGGGCCTCAAATAGTTATTTTGTGTGTTGATATGTTATGATTTTCTTTATATAATGTCATTTGCAAATAGAAATACTTTTAGTTCCTCCTTTCTGATTTTGATGCCTTCTATTTCTTTTTCTCGCCTAATTGTCCAGGCTAGAACTTTGAGTACAATATTGAATAGAAGGGGCGAGGGTGGACATCCTTGTCTTATTCCTGATCTTAGGGGGAAAAATTTCAGGCTTCATCATTGAAAATAATCTTAGTGATGATTTTTTTCATATATGGCCTCTATCATGTTGAGGAAGTTCCCTTCAATTTCTAGTTTGTTGAGCACTTTATCATGAAAGGCTGTTGGATTTTGTCAAGTGCTTTTTTTCTACACGAATTAAGACACATATATGGTGTTTTTCCTTATTCCACTAATATATTGCATTGATTTTTCTTTATTAGTTTTTATTTAAATTCTAATTCATTAACATACAGTGTAATATTAGTTTCAGGTGTACAATGTAGTGAATCAGAACTTCCATACAACACCTAGTGCTCATCACAACAAGTACATTCCTTAATCCCCATCACCTATTTAATTTATCCCCCCAACACCACAAACTCCACTCGGGTAATCATCGATTTGTTCTTTATAGTTAAAAAATCTGTTTCTTGGTTTTCCTCTCCCTCATTTTCCCCCTTGTTCATTTGTTTTCCCTAAATTCTACATACAAGTGAAATCATATAGTATTTGTATTTCTCTGACTGATTTAGTTTGCTTAGCATAATACTCTCTAGCTCTATCCATGTCATTGCAAATGGCAAGATTTCATTCTTTTTGATGGCTGAGTGATATTCCATTATATTTATATAATATCATGTGTATATACCACATCTTCTTTATCCATTCCTCAGTTGATGGACATTTGGACTTTTTCCATAATTTGGTTATTGTATATAATGCTACTATAAACATCAGGGTACATGTATCCTTTTGAATTAGCATTTTTGTATTCTTTGGCTAAATTCATAATAGTGCAATTACTGGATCAAAGGGTAGTTCTGTTTTTAACTTTTTGAGGAATCTGCATCTTGTATTCCACAGTGGCTACATTCCCACCAACATCATAAGAGTGTTTCCCTTTCTCCACATCCTTGCCAATATCTGATGTGCCATTCTGACAGGTGTGAAGTGGTATCTCATTGTAGTTTTGATTCCTGTTTTCCTGATGCTAAGTGATGTTGAGACCTTTCTTTGCGACTGTTGGCCATCTGTATGTCTTCTTTGGAGACATGTGTGTTCATGTCTTCTTCCAATTTTTAAATTGGATTATTTTTTGAGTGTAGAGTTTTAGAAATTCTTTTATAATTTGCTAATTAACCCTTTATTGGATATGTTATTTGCAAATATCTTTTCCCATTACACAACCTGCATTTTAGTTTTGTTGATTGTTTCTTCACTGTGCAGAAGCTTTTATTTTTATGTAGTTCCAGTAGTTTATTTTTGCTTTTTTTCCCCTTGCCTTAGGGACACATCTAGTAAGAAGTTGCTATGGCTGATGTCTAAGAAGTTACTGTGTTCTCTTCTAGGATTTTTATGTTTCCTGTCTCACATTTCAGTCTTTAATCCACTTTGAATTTATGTTTGTGTGTGATGTAAGGAAGTGGTCCAGTTTCATTATTTCATTCAGTTTTCCCAACACCATTTGTTGAAGAGACAGTCTTTTTCCCTTTGGATATTCTTCTCTGAATTGACAAAAATTAGTTGTCCATATACTTGTGGGTTCATTTCTGGGTTTTCTATTCTGTTCCATTGATCTATGTATCTGATTTTGTGCCCGTACCATACTGTTTTGATTAGTACAACTTTGTAATATAACTTGAAGTCTGGAATTGTGATGCCTCCAGCTTTGCTTTTCTTTTTCAATGCTGCTTTGGCTATTCGGGTCTTCTGTGGTTCCATACAAATGTTAGGATTGTTTGTTCTAACTCTATGAAAAATGCTGGTGGTATTTTTACAGGGGTTGCATTAAACATGTAGTTTGCTTTGGATACTGTAGACATTTTAACAATAGCTGTTCCTCCAATCCATGAGCATGGAATGCCTTTCTACTTTTGGGTATCATCTTCAATTTATTTCATCAGTGTTTTACAGTTTTCACACTACAGGACTTTCATTCCTTTGGTTAGGTTATTTCCCTGGTATCTTATTGTTTTTGGTGCAGTTGTAAATGGGATTGATTCCTTAATTTCTCATCCTGCCACTTCATTATTGGTGTATGGAAACACAACAGATTTCTGTACATTGATTTTGACTCTTGTGACTTTACTGAATTCATGTGTTAGTAATTTTTTGGTTAAGTCTTTGGGTTTTGTATATAGAGTATCATGTCATCTGCAAAAAGTGAAAGTTTGTCTTCTTCCTTGCCAATTTTGATGCCTTTTATTTATTTTTGTTGTCTGCTTTTTGTGGCTAGGACACCCAGTACTATGTTGAGTAACATTGGTGAGGGTGGACATCCTTGTCTTCTTCCTGACCATAGAGAAGTTCTCGGTTTTTCCCCATTTATAATTATATTAGCTATGGGTTTTTCATAATTGACCTTTATTATGCTGAAGTATGTTCCTTCTAAACCTGCTTTGTTGAGGGTTTTTATCATGAATGATGTTGTACTTTGTCAAATTCTTTTTCTACATGTATAAAAATGATCATGCCGTTCTTATCCTTTCTTTTATTGATGTGATATATCATGATTGATTTGTGAATATTGAACCACACTTGCAAACCAGGAATAAATCCCACTTGATAGTGGTGAATGATTTTTTTTAATGTATTGTTGGATTCAGTCTGCTAGTATTTTGTTGAGAATTTTTGCATCTATGCTCATCAGAGATATTGATTTTGTATATCTACTTTGTCGTGTATCTGATTTTGGTATCAGGGTAATTCTGGCCTCGTAGAATGTGGAACTTTTCTTCCTTTTCTATATTTTGGGATAGTTTGAGAATAGGTATTAACTATTCTTTTTTAAATGTTTGATAGAATTCACCTGTGAATCCACGTGGTCCTGGACTTTTGTTTGGGGGGAGTTTTTTGATTATTGACTTAATCTCTTTGCTGGTTATCAGGCAGTTCAAGTTCTCTGTTTCTTCCTCTTTCGGTTTTGGTAGGTTATATGTGTCTAGGTGTTATTTCTCCTCTCTCATTTGTGATTTCGTGTGTGTCCCTTCTCCTTTCTTTTTGATTAAGTCTGGCTAGACAATGATCAGTTTTATTATTTTTTTCAAAGAACCAACTCCTGGATTCATTGATGTGTTCTGTTGTTTTTTAGTTTCTATATGATTTATTTCTGCTCTATTTATTATTTCCTTCTTTCTGCAGGCTTTAGACTTCTTTTGCTGTTCTTTTCATAGCTCCTTTAGGTGTGAAGTTAGGTTGTTTATTTGAGATTTTTCTTGCTTCTTGGTGTAGGCCTGTATTGCTGTAATCTTCCCTCATATGACCACTTTTGCTGCATCCCAAAGGTCTTGGACCATTGTGTTTTCCTTTTCATTTGTTTCCATGTATTTTTAAATTTCTTCTTTTATTTCCTGGTTAATTCATTCACTGTTTAGTAGCATGTTGTTTAACCTGCATGTATTTGTGATCTTTCCAGATTTTCTATAACTGTTGACTTCTAGTTTCATAGCATTGTGGTCAGAAAAGGTGCATGGTATGACCTTAATCTTTCTGTATTTGATGAGGCTTGTTTGGTGACCTAATATGTGATATATTCTCGAGAATGTTCCATGTAAACTTGAAGAGAATGTGTATATTCCATTGTTTTATGGTGGATTGTTCTGAATGTTTTTGTTAAGTCCAACTGGTTCTGTGCCATAAAGTCATTGTTCTCTTGTTGATTTTCTGTTTAGATGATCTCCCATCAATGTAAGTGGGGTGTTAAAAAATTCCCAATTATTATTATTATCATTAGTTCCTTTATGTTTTTTATTAATGGTTTTATATATTTTGCTTCTCCTATGTTGGGTGCATAAATATCTACAATTGTTAGATCTTCTTGTTGTATTGTCCCCTTTAATACTATATAGTGCCCTTCTTCATCTCTTCTTATAGTCTTTGTTTTACAGTTATCTTTGTTTATAGCTATGTTTTATAGTTATACTAGTTTATCTAGTATCAATATTGCTAGTCTGGTTTTCTTTTGACATCCATTTGCATGATAAATGTTTCTCCATCCCCTCATACTCAATCTGCAGGTATCTTTAAGTCTGAAATGAGTCTCTGGAAAGTAGCATATGGATGAGTCTTGCTTTTTTTTTAAATCTACTCTGTCATCCTGTGTGTTTTGATTGGAATGTTTAGTCCATTTACATTCAAAGTAATTATTGGTAGGTATGTATTTATTGCCATTATTTGTTTTATTTGTTTTCTTTTTGTTTTGTTTTCTTTTCTTCTTTCCTCCCCATGGTTTAGGTTTATATTATTATATTTTAAACCCCACTTTTGTGAGTTTCTTGACTGATTTTTTACGGAAGTATTCATTTTTACTGCTTTTGTGTTTTCCTGCATTTGTACTGTCACTTTTGGTCTCTCCTTTCCACTAAAAGAGTTCCTTTTAATATTTCTTATTGGCATGGTTTAGTGGTCACAAACTCCTTTAGTTTTTTTTGTCTGAGAAACGCTTTATCTTCTTTTATTCTGAATGATAGCCTTGCCAGATAGAGTATTCTTGGCTGCAGATTTTCCCATTCAGCACTTTTATATATCATGTCACTACTTTGTGGCTTGTCAAGCTTCTGTTGAAAAATATCCTGCTAACTTTATGAGTTTTCTCTTGTAAGTTAAGGACTTCTTTTGTGTTGCTGCTTTTAAGATTTTTTCCTTATCACTATATTTTGAAAATTTAATTACAATATGTCTTGGAGTGGGCCTGTTTTTGTTTATTTAATTTTTTTAAAAGTTTATTTATTTTTGAGAGTGAAAGATAGAGTGTGAGTGGGGGAGAGGCAGAGAGAGAGAGGGAGACACACGATCCAAAATAGGCTCTAGGCTCTGAGCCATCAACACAGAGCTGGACACGGGGCTCCAACTCAGGAACAGCAAGATTATGACCTCAGCCAAAGCTGGACGCTTAACCAAATGAGCCACGCAGGCACCCTTGCTTTTATTGATTTTGATGGGAGTTCTTTGTGCCTCCTGGATGGATGTCTGTTTCCTTATCCAGATTAGGGAAGTCTTTGGCATTACTTCTTCAAATAAATTTTCTGCCCTCTTTTCTCTCTCTTCCTCTTCTGGGACTCGTATATTATGGGTATTATTACATTTGATCTAGTCACTAAGTTGCCTAAGTCTCTTCTCATGTTGCATTACTCTTCTTTCTCTCTTTTGTTCAGCTTCATTGTTTTGTATCACTTTGGCTTCTAGGTCATTAATTCATTTCTCTTCTTCCAGCCTGCTGTTCATTGTATCAAACTTATTTCTCATCTCATTTATTGCATTCTTCATCTCTGAATGATACTTTTTTTAACTCTCTTATCTCTAAGGTAAGAGTCTCACTGATGCCTTCCACTTTTTTCTGAAGTCCAGTGAGTATCCTTATGATCATTGCTTTAAATTCTCTATCAGGCGTGTTACTTGTATCTGTTTTGCGTAGATCTCTGTTGATGGCCTTATCTTTTTCTTTAATTTGGGATAGATTCCTCTCTCTTCTCATTTTGTGTAAGTCTCTGCCTGCTTCTGTGCATAAGAAAAGCCAGTTATGTCTCCTGTTCCTGAAAAGTAATGGCCTTGTGACGAAGAAATCATATAGTGCCCAAGGCCTGGTACTTCAGGAAATGTCTCCAGTGCATGCTGTGTGTGGTCTGCTCTTGTGTTCTGGCTGCTGTGTCCTTCAGGCCAGTCATCGGCAGAGTCTCTCCTTGCCTGCTGCGGGCAGTGTTTTGTTAAAAGTGGCCTGAGTGGCAAGTTTTAACTTGGTGGGTTCTGATCTGCTTTTAAAATGAGACCTGTCACCACTCCACTGGAATTGAGGCATTGCAAAACTGTTTGTGATTTGTGATATGGGCAGGGGTTTCTGGGGAAGGGGACCACAATGCTGGGACTGAGGCAAGCTTGACTGAGCAGGGCAGTTCCACCAGAGTGCAGGGGAGTGGCCTTAGTGTAAGCAAATTAGGCAGCCCGTGTCTGTGTTGAGGTGCATCCTGCAGGTGGCTCTGCTTTTATGCTGAGGGGCAGGGGTGGGAAATGGCACCTGCCATCTCCTTTGTTCCCAGAGAGTTATCTCCATGAACACTGCCTCTCAGGGAAATCCTCCAAGAAGAGCAAATTAGTCTCCCTACTGTGTGCCCCAGGTACTCTTCAGACCACTGTTTTCACACTGTCTGTCCCCAGGTTGTTTGCCTACCTTCTCTCCAGAAATAGCACAGTGCCCTCTGGGCTCTATCCCAGCCAAGACTGTTGCCCTTTAAAACTCCAGGCTTTAAGCCTAGCTGGCTGCTAGAATTCACAAAATTCAGCCCCTTTTGCTTTCCAAGTCAACAGCTATGGGGAAGTGTTCTCCTTAGGCATTCCCCTCTGTGCTCCTCTCTCTCTTGCCCTTCTCTGTGACCATAGCTCCACCCCCTGTCGGAGCTAGGACCCATTTCTCTCCTAAACTACATCTACACACTTCTTACCTTCTTTGATGTGACCTCTTCTCTCCCTTTATTTGTGGAATCTCTTCGGTCATTCTTTAGGTTGATTTCTGGAGTATTTAGGATGATTTGATACTTATCTACTTGTATTCATGGGAAGAAGTGAGCTAGGGTCTCTCTGCTTTCCATCATCTTCTTCCTGAATCCTCTACATTGATTTTCATATGTATGCCACACTGGCATTACTGGGATAAATTCTACTTGGTCATGGTATTGTAATCCTTTTTTAAGGTTTTATTTTATTTTATTTTATTTTATTTTTTATTTTATTTTATTTCAACTTTTTATTAAAGTCTAGTGAGTTAACATATAGGGTAATATTGGAATTATGTATAGAATTTAGTGATTCATCACTTGCATATAACATCCAGTGCTCGTCACAACATGTGCCCTCCTTAATACCCATCACCCATTTAGCCCATTCCCCACCCACTTCCCTCCATCAGCCCTCATTTTGCTCTTTACAGTTAACAGTTTCTCTTTTTTTGAAGCTTATTTATTTTTAGTGAGAGAGAGAGAGAGAGAGAGAGAAGGGGAGGGGCAGAGGAAGGGAGAGAGAGAGAGAGAGAGAGAGAGAGAGAGAATCCCAAGCAGACTCTGCACTGTCAGCACAGAGCCTATATGGGGCTTGATTTCACTAACCGTGAGATCATGACCTGAGCCAAAATAAAGAGTTGGGTGCTTAACCAACTGAGCCACTGAGGTGCTCCATAGTTAACAGGCTCTTATGGTTTGCTTTCCTCTCTTTTTTTCCCCCTTGCCCTAGTTCATATGTTTGGTTTCTTGAATTCCACATATGAGTGAAATCATATGGTATTTGTCTTTCTCTGACTGACTTATCTCATTTAGCATAATATACTCTAGCTCCATAGTTGCAAATGGCAAGGTTTCTTTTTGATGGCTGAGTAATATTCCATTGTATATATATACTGTATCGTCTTTATCCATTCATTAGTTGATGGACATTTGAACTCTTTCCATAATTTGGCTATGGTTGATCATGCTGCTATAAACATTGGGGTGCATGTGCCTTTTTGAATCAGTATTTTTGTATCCTTTGGATAAATACCTAGTAGTGCAATTGCTAGGTAGTTCTATTTTTAACTTTTTGAGGAACTTACATCCTGTTTTCCACAGTTGCTGCATCCATTTGCATTCTCCTCAATAGTGCAAAAGAGTTCCCCTTTCTCTGCATCCCCACCAACACTTGCTGTTTCCTAAGTTGTTAATTTTAAGCCATTCTGACAAATGTGAGGTGGTATCTCATTGTGGTTTTTATTTGCGTTTCCCTGATGGTGAGCAATGTTAAGCATCTTTTCATGTGTCTGTGGGCCATCTATATGTCTTCTTTAGAAAAGTGTCTATTCATGTCTTCTGCCCATTTCTTCACTGGATTCTTTGTTTTTTTGGATGTTGAGTTTGATAAGTTCTTTATAGATTTTGGATACTAACCCCTTATAAGATATGGCATTTACAGATATTTTCTACCACTCCATAGGCTGCATTTAGTTTTGTTGATTGTTTTCTTTGCTTTTTGGAAGGGTTTTATTTTGATGAATTCCCAATAGTCTATTTTTGTTTTCATTTCCCTGCCTCAGGAGACATATCTAGTAAGAAGTTGCTTTCACTGATGTCAAAAAGGTCACTTCCTGTGTTCTTCTCTAGGATTTTAATGGTTCTCTGTCTCACATTTAGATCTTTCATCCATTTTGACTTTATTTTTGTATACGGTGTAAGAAAGTGGTTCAGTTTCATTCTTTTGCAGGTCACTGTCCAGTTTTCCTAACACCATTTGTTGACAAGATTGTCTTTTTCCCATTGGATATTCTTTCCTGCTTTGTCAAAGATTAGTTGACCATATAGTTGTGGGTTATTTCTGGCTTTTCTGTTCTGTTCCATTGATCTATGTATGGTTTTCCCAAGTTTTTCACGTGGTTGGCTTCAAGTTTCATAGCGCTGTGGTCAGAAAATATGCATGGTATGATCTCAGTCTTTCTGTACTTGTTAGGGCCTGATTTGTGACCCAGCATGTGATCTAATCTGGAGAATGTTCCGTGTACTTTTGAAAAGAATGTGTATTCTGCTGCTTTATCTTGAAATGTTCTTAATATGTATGTTAAGTCCATCTGGGTCAGTATGTCATTCAAAGCCATTGTTTCCTTGTTGATTTTCTGCTTAGATGATCTGTCCATTGTTGTAAGTGGGTCTTAAAGTCCCCTACTATTATTGTATTATCAATGAGTTTCTTTATGTTTGGCATTAATTGACTTATATGTTTGGGTGTTTCAAGTTGGAGGTATAAATATTTACAATTGTTAGATCTTAATGGATAGACCCCTTAATTATGACCTAGTGCCCTTCTTCATCTCTTGTTACAGTCTTTGGTTTACAGTCTAGTTTGTCCAATATAAGTGTGACTACTCCCACTTTCTTTTGACATCCATTTGCTTTATAAATCATTCTCCATCTCCTCACTTTCAATCTGCAAGTGTCTTTAGGTCTAAAATGAGCCTCTTCTATGCAGCATATAGATAAGTCTTATTTTTCTATCCAAGGTATTTTGATTGGAGCATTGAGTCCATTTACATTAGAGTGATTGTTGATAGATATGGATTTAGTGCCATTATATTACCTGTATAATTAGTGTTTCTGGAGATTTTCTCTGTCCATTTCTAGTCTTTGTTGCTTTTGGTCTTTCTTTCCCACTCAAAGAGTCCCCTTTAATATTTATTGCATGACTGGTTTAGTGGTTATGAACTCTTTTAAGTTTTGTTTGTCTGGGAAACTTTTTATTTCTCCTTCTATTGTGAGTGTTAGCCTTGCTGGATAAAGTATTCTTGGATACATATTTTTCCCATACAGCACATTGAATATATCATGCTACTCCCTCTTTCCCTGCTAAGTTTTTGTGAAGAGATCTACTGCAAACTTCATTTGTCTTCCTTTATTGGGTTAAGAATTTTTTTTCCCTTGCTTCTTTCAAGATTCTTTCCTTATCTCTATATTTTGCAAATTTTACTATGATATATCTTGGTGTTGGCCGGTTTTGTTGATTCTGATGGGAGTTCTCTGTGCCTCCTGGATTTTGATGTCTGTTTCCTTTTCCAGATTAGGGAAGTCTTCAGGTATGAACTGCTCAAATAAACCTTCTGCCCCTTTTTCTTCTTTTGGGACTCCTATTATGCAAATGTTATAATACTTTATGGAGTCGCTGAATTCCTTGAGTCTAAACTCGTGATTCAATAATTCTCTTTCCCTCTTGTTTTCAGCTTTATTTTTCCCCATAATTTTATCTTCTATATCACTGATTCATTCCTCTGCTTCTTCCATCCTTGTCATTACATTTAGTAGGTTTTGCGCCTTGGTTATAGCATTTTTGATTTTAGATTGACCAATTTTTATGTCTTTTAACTCTGCAGTAAGGGACTCCCTCGTGTTTTCTGTTTTTCTCAAGCCCAGCTAGTATTCTTATGATTGTTGTTTTAAATTCTGTTTCAGGCATATAACTTATGTCTGTTTTGATTAGATACTTGGCCATGACCTCTTCTTGTTCTTTTTTGGGGGATGAATTCCTCCATCTTGACATTTTGTCTGGATCTCTGTCCTCTGTGTGTTCAGAAACCCTATTACATTTCCTGCTCCTGACAGTAATGGCTATATTAAGAAGAGGTCATATACTGTCCAGGGCCTGGCACTCCAGGAGGTGTTTTTGGTGTATGCTGTGTGCACTTTGCTCTTGTAGTTTGGCTGCTCTTTCCCTCAGGTCAGTCCTCTGCAGAGTTTCTCTTTGCCTGCAGTGTGGAGTGTTTAGACATTGTCCATTTGTGGACTTATGGACCTGTGTATGGTGAGTTTTAACGAGGTGTGTTTTGGACTGCTTGTTAAAGATTGCTGGATCCTAGTTCCCCTAGAACTTAAGCTTTGCAGCACTCTATGATCAATAGACTTGCTACATGCAGGGAGTTTGTGCCGGTCTTCTGGGGTGGGAGCCTGCTGCCGCATGGGCTCTCAGCCACTCTTGCCCTTAGTAAAAAACCAACCGAAACAAAACAAAAAACAAACAAACAAACAAGCAAAAACAAAACACCTGCACAGTGCAGAAGGGCAGGGTCTGGTGTAAGCGGCTCAAGCCTTCACTCTGGGTATTGTGTTTCTCTCTGAAGTCCATCTGTGCTGATGGGAGTGGTAAAAAAAAAAAATAGCACCTGCCCACCCTAGGCCCTGGAGAGGGGAGTTCACGTTTGCTGGTGTTCAGGAAACCCTCATGGAAGAGTGAACAAAATCCCCTCTTGTTCCCCAGGGTTCTATCAGATCCCTGCCTCCACCCTGTCTTTTTCTGAGCCATCTATCCCTCCAGCAGTACAGTACTCCTGTGCTGTATCTCGGGCATGTGGCTGGGTTTCAAAACTTCAAATTTTAGGGACACAATATGGCACGGACCCATACTGATCCTCTGAAGGAGGTTCTTGCCATGTTGTGGCTGGTGCCGGTTTGCTCCAGAAAAGCAGTCACAGGACTGTTCAGGGGCTCAGAATATATGGTAAAGCACAGCAGACATCCCACACAGGTTAGCCGCCCTCAGCAGCTCAATGATGCCTGCTGGGTCTTTTGTCCGCTGAGAGACAGTGACACCTCTCCCAAATGAACTCCCAAGAAGGGGAACTGTCTCTCCTGGTGCAATCCAGGGGATCCTCAGACCATGCTGTCTGCTCCTGGGCCTCTGCCCTCCTCTGCAGGAGCACCACTAAGTGCACGATGTTTGACCCCAGTGACGGCATGGACTTCTAAAACTTTAGACTTTGAGCTCTGCTGCTGGTCAAAACTTGTGATAATTAGCCTTTCTCATTTTCCCAGTCAGTGGTTTTAGGGAAGTGCTCTTCTTGTACAATTTCCTGCGCGCTGCATGCTCTCCCTCTCTCTCTCTCTCTCTCTCTCTCTCTCTTCTGTCTGTGATCAGTGCCCCCCCCTGCACAACACCCACAATGCTGTTGTCCCCCAAATCACCTCTCAGCACCTCCTACCTTCCATGATCTTGCTGTTTTTTGTCCCTCTGGCTTTGCAGTTTGTCTTCTTAGTCCTCAGATTGATTTCTTGGGTGTTCAGAATGATTTAGTATTTATCTAGCTGTGTTCACGGGAGAAAGCAAGCATAGGGTCCCCCTAATACTCTGCCATCTTCACTTTATAATCCTTTTACTATGTAGCTGGATTTGGGTTGATAGAATTTTGTTGAGGACCTTGCATCTCTAGTCCTTAGGGATTTTGCATTTTTATTTTCTTGTCTGTCTGGCATTGATATGGGTAGTACTGGCCTCATAGAATGAGTTCTAAAGTGTTCCCTTTCCCTCTGCTTTTGGAGGGGCTTGAGAATTGCTGTTAATTCTATAAACATTTAATAAAATTCACCAATGAAACCATCTGGCCCTGGGCTTTTCTTTGTGGGAAGTATTTTGATTGCTGACTCAATCTTTTTCCTTGTTACAGTTCTATGCAGATTGCCTTTCTCTTCTTGAGTAAATGTTGGAGGTTTCTGTGATTCTAGGAATTTGTCCTTTTCATCTGAGCTATTGAATTTGTTGGCAGACAATTGTTTATAGAATTTTTTTTTTAATCTTTGTAAGATTGTTAGTGATATCCCCTGTTACTTTTCTTTTTTATTTTAGGAATTTGGATCTTTGTTCTTTTTTCCTTTCCAGGTCAGGCTAGCTAAAATTTGTCAATTTTTTATTGATCTTTTCAAAGAGCCATTGTTTCTCCCTTCTCTATTTTGTTAATTCATAATCTTTATTCTTGCCTTCCTTCTGCTAGCTTTGGGGTTGTTCACTCTTTTTTTTTTTTTTTTTTCTGTTTCCTTAAGGTAGAAGATTAGATTATTGATTTCAGGGATTTCTCTCTCTTTTTTCTAGTGTAGATTATTATAGCTATAAATTTCCCTCTGAGTCCTTCTTTTGCTGCACTCTATACGTTTGGGTATGTTGTGTTTTTGTTTTTATTTATCTTAAAGTTTTTCCTAATTTCCATTGTGATTTCTTCTTTGGCTTATTGGTTGTTTAGGATTA
The DNA here is from genome assembly GCF_018350195.1 of Panthera tigris. NCBI lineage: Eukaryota > Metazoa > Chordata > Mammalia > Carnivora > Felidae > Panthera > Panthera tigris. The sequence goes on along the minus strand of NC_056667.1, from coordinate 93,793,250 downwards.
TGTTGTTTTATCATATATTTATATGAGTGTCCCCTTTTTTTTGATTTAAAAAAATTTTTTAAATTATTTATTTATTTTCAGAGAGGGGGTGGGGGGTAGGGACAGAGAGAGAGGGAGACAAAGAATCCCAATCAGGCTCCATGTTTTAGCATGGAGCCTGATAAGGAGCTTGACCTCATGAACCAAGAGATCATGACCTGAAAAGAAATAGAGTCAGATGCTTTACTGACTGAGCCCCCAGGTTACCCACCTGCTATTGAGTTTTAATTTTATTCTCTTGAGTTGGAGAAAATACTTTGTGTGATTTAAATCTTTTTAAATGTATCGAGACATTTTTGTTGCCTGATATGGCCTATCCTGGAGAATGTTCCTTGTATACTTGAGAAGAATGTGTATGCCTGCTATTGTTGAGTTGAATGTTTTATAATGTCTGTTGGATCAAGTCGGTTTGTGGTGTTTTGCATAGGTTCTATTTCTTTGTTTATCTTTTGTCTGGTTCTTTCAGTCATTATTTAAAGTGTGGTGTTGATATCAGAAGCTATTATTCTTAAGTGTGTAATTCTCCCTTCAACCTGTCCGTTTTTATTTCAGATATTTTGGGGCTCCATTTTAGGTGCATACATGTTATATCTGTATGGATTACTTCTTTTATCAATATATAATGTTCTTCTGTATCTCTCAAAACAATTTTTGTCTTAATAGCTACTTTGTCTGATTTTTAAAAAACACTTGTATTTATTTTTGAGAGAAAGAGAGGGGGAGGGGCAGAGAGAGAGAGAAAGAGAGAGAGAGAGAGAGAGAGGGACAGACGATTTGGAGCGGGCTTTGTGCTGACGATAGAGAGTCCAATGCGGGGCTTGAACTCAGGAGCCATGAGATCATGACCTGAGCCAAAGTCAGGTGCTTAACAAACTGAGCCACCCAGCCACCCTGCTTGATATTAATATAACTACTTTAACTGTTCTTTTGGTTACTGTTTGCATGGTTATATTTTTAATTTGTTTGTATCTTTAGATCTAATGTAAATCTCTTATGTACAGCATATAGTTGGATCATTTATAAAACTCATTCTTCTAATCCCTGCCTTTTATTTGGATAGTTGAATACATTTATATTTCTGGTGGTTAGTAATAATGTGAGGCTTCCTTCTATCATTTGACAATTTGTTTTTCATATACCTTAAATATTTTTTATTCTTCAGTTCCTTCACTGCTATCTTCTCTTGTTTTCAATATTTTCTAGTGTATCATTTTGGATTCCCCTCTTGTTTCTTTGAGTACTAAATTTCAAGTTATTTTCTTGGTGATTGTCAGTGGATTACAATGTACATCTTATATATAACATTGTAGTTCAAATAATACCAACTTAATTTCAATATAATACATATGCTTTGCTCCTATATGCCTACCTTCCCCCTCACTTTTCATTTTTATAATCACAGTTATGTCTTTATACATTGCGTGCCCACTCACTTAAGTTCATAAATTGTTTTATGGAGTTTTTTTGTAAATCTCATGGGGAAAGAAATGAAATTACAAACTAAAAATTCACTGATACTGAGTTTTATATTTACCTGTGTAATTACCTTTGCTAGCATTCTTTATTGTCTAATTGTCTATTGTCTCTTCAGCCTGAAGGATTCCCTTTAGCATTTTTTGTACGGCAGGCTACCAATCACATGTTTCTTAGTTTTTGCCTATTAGGGAATGTTTCATTGATCTGTTCTATTGTATTTTTAGTTTCTATATCATTTATTTCTGTTCTAATCTGTATTATTCCCTTCCTTCTACTGGTTTCAGGTTTTGTTTGTTGTTCTTTTTCTAGGTCCTTCAGGTATAAGGCTGGGTTGTTTATTTGAGATTTTTATTGTTTCTTGAGATAGGCCTGTGTTGCTCTATACTTCTGTCTTTGAACCACTTTTTATGTATCCCAAAGGTTTTGGACCATTGTGTTTTCATTTTTACTTGATTTTGTGTTTTTTTAACTTGTTCTTTGATTTCCTAGTTGACCCATTCATTATTTAGCAACATGTTGTTTAACCTGCATGTATTTGTGGTCTTTCCAAATTTTTTTCGTGTGGTTGACTTCTAGCTTTCAAGTCTTGTAGCCAGAAAAGATGTATGGTAGGAATCTGATCTTTGATAATTTGTTTAGTCTTGTTTTGTGGTCTAATATGTTATCTGTTCTGGAGATTATTCCATGTGCACTTGAAAATAATGTGTATTCTGCTGTTTTAGGATGGAATGTTCTGAATGTATCTATTAAGTCCATCTGGTCCAGTAGGTCATTTCAAGCTACTGTTTCCTTGTTGATTTTCTGATGACTTTTCAGATTTTATGATCTTTCCATTGATGTTAGTGGGTATCAAAGTCCCCTACTATTATTTTATTATCAATTCATTCCTTTTTGTTTGTTAATAATTGTTTTATATATTTAGATGTTCCATACTGGGTGCATAAATATTTACAATTGTTATATCTTCTTGTTGGATCATCATCTTTATTATGATATAGTGCCTTTCTTCATTTCTTCTTATAGTCTTTATTTTAAGGTCTAGTTTGTCTAATGTAAGTATTGCTACTACAGCTTTCTTTTGATGTCCATTTACATGATAAATGCTTTTCTTTGCTCTTCTTTTCTTTTCTTTTATTCATTTTTTGTTTATTTTTTTCATGCCCTTACTTTCAATATGGAACTGTCTTCTTTAGGTCTGAAATGATGAGTCTCTTATAGGAACCAGACATATGGTCTTGTTTTGTTATACACTCTATCATCCTGTGTCTTTTGATTGGGACATTTAGTCCATTTAACTTCAATGTAATTTTTAGTAGATATGCATTTATTGCCATTGTGTTATATGTTTTGTGGTTGTTTTTATGGATTTTTAATGATCTTTTCCTCCCTTTCTCTCTTATGGCTTGTTGGCTTTCTTTAGTGATCAGCTTAGATTCCTTACTCTTTTATTTTTTACACATAAATTATTGGGTCTTTTTGGTTTGTGGTTTCCATTCATTTTATTTATTTTTTATTTTTTAAGCTTATTTATTTATTTTTAGAGAGACAAAGGGAGGGAGAGAAGGAGAGACAGAGAGGGAGAATCCCAAGCAGGCTCTGCACCACCAGCACCGAGCTTGATGTGGGGCCCGAACCCATGAACTGTGAGATCATGACCTGTGCTGAAACCAAACATCTGACACTCAACTGCCTGAAACACCCCAATGCCCCGTGTTTTATATATGAGATCTGCACTTAGCGGTCTATATTAAGCTGATGGTCACTTAATTTTGACCTTGTTATTTACTCCTCTCCCCTCCATGTTTCTGATATTTGGCATCATATTTTTACACCCTTTTACTTATGAATCTTTTGAGTGATTTTTTTACAGAAATACTTATTTTCACTGCTTGTGTGTTTTTTACTTTTTATACTCTTACTCATGGTTTTTCCACTCAAAGGTTCCCCTTTAATATGTCTTGTAGGGCTGATTAGTGGTCATGAACTCCTTTAGTTTTTGTTTGTCTGAAAAACTCTTAATTTCTCCTTCTATTCTGAATGATAGCTTTACTAGATAGAGCACTCTCAGCTGCAGATGTTTTCCTTTTAGCACTTGGAATGTATCATGCCACTCCCTTCTGGCTTCTGACTTTTCTGCTGAAAAATCAGCTAATAGTTTTATGGAATTTCCTTTGTAAGTTACTATCTTCTTTTCTCTTGAGACCTTTAAAATTCTTTATCATTGTTTTTGGCCATTTTAATTACTATGTGTCTTTGTGTGGACCTCCTTGGTCTGTATTTGTTGGGGGATCTCTGTGCCTGCTAAATCTGGATCTCTGTTTCTCTCCCCAGATTCTGGAAATTTTGAGCTATTATTTCTTCAAATACAGTATGCCCCCCTCTTTCTCTCTCTTCTCCTTCTGGGATCCCTATAATGCTAATGTTATTACACTTGATGGAGTCACTGAGTTCTTTAAGTGTATTGTCGTTAGACATTATTTGTTTCTTACCTCGTCAGCCTGATTGCTTTCCATTACTCTGTCTTCCAGGACACTAAGGCATTCCTCTGCGTCCTGTAGCCTACTGTTTATTTCATGTAGTATATTTTTAATTTCATTTATTGAGTTCTTCATCTCTGATATGTTATTTTTTATCTCTTTGTCAAAGGTCTAACTGATGTCTTCCACCCTTTTCTGAAGTCTAGTGAATACCTTTATGATCACCACTTTATATTCTCCATCAGGCATACTACTTATTTCTGTTTCACTTAGATCTCCTGCTGTGATTTTGTTCTATTCTTTCACTTGGGACAAATTCTTCTGTTTCTCATTTTGTTACCTCTCTCTGTCTTTTTCTGTGCACTAGGAAAGTCATTTTTGTGGCCAAGTGACACATGAAAAAATGCTCCACATCACTCATCATCAGGGAAATACAAATCAAAACCACAATGAGATACCACCTCACACCAGTCGGAATGGCTAACATAAACAACTCAGGCAACAACAGATGTTGGTGAGGATGCAGAGAAAGAGGATCTCGTTTGCACTGCTGGTGGGAATGCAAACTGGTGAAGCCACTCTAAAAAACAGTATGGAGGTTCCTCAAAAAATTAAAAATAGAACTACCCAACGACCCAGCAGTTGCACTACTAGGTATTTATCCAAGGGATACAAGTGTGCTGTTTCGAAGGGACACATGCATCCCCATGTTTATAGCAGCACTATCAACAAAAGCCAAAGTATGGAAAGAGCCCAAGTGTCCATAGATGGATGAATGGATAAAGAAGAAGTGGTATATATATACAATGGAGTATTACTAGGCAATCAAAAAGAATGAAATCGTGCCATTTGCAACTACGTGGATGGAACTGGAGGGTATTGTGGTAAGTGAAATTAGAGAAAGAGAAAAATCATATGACTTCACTCATATGAGGACTTTAAGAGACAAAACAGATGAACATAAGGGAAGGGAATAAAAAATAATGTAAAAACAGGGAGGGGGACAAAACATAAGAGACTCTTAAATATGGAGAACAGAGGGTTCCTGGAGGGGGTGTGGAAGAAGCGATGGGATAAATGGGTAAGGGGCTTAAGGAATCTACTCCTGAAGTCATTGTTGCACTATAAGCTAATTAACCTGGATGTAAATTAAAAACAACACAAAACAAAACAACAACAACAACAACAATGAAAAAAGAAAGTCATCTATGTCTTCTGCTCTTAAAAGTAGTGGCTTTATGAAGAAGAGGTCCTATAGTACCATGTGGTGCAGTGTCCCCTGTTCACCAGAACTTTGCACTTCAGAGGAGTCTCCTACGTATGTTGCTTGCTTCTTGCTATTGTGTCTGAGTAACTTTTCCTTTAAGTCCAGAATTCTTCACTGACTGCCTATGGCAGGCTGTGCTTGCTGTCTGTGGTGTTACTGAGATGCAGGCCAGCCAGCTCTGACGGGGTAGGACTGCAGGAAAGCTTGGGGGTAGGGCAGCGGTTTTATCAACATTCTCACCGAGTTGCTTGTGCTGTCAGCTCCCCCCAAGCTCAGCTGCAGCCACAGGCCCTGCACGCTTTGGTGGCAGCAGGTGGTGGGCAGTACATGGCAGTGGTGGTGGCGAGGGATGCCACAGCAGCTGGACATGGTATCTGTGCGTGGGGGTGAAGATCTGCTGAGTGGGGCATGCGCCACATTAAAAAATTCACCCTGAGCCCAGGGCTGAGGCCAGTGGCTTGAAGTGGGCCAGTCCTAAGGAGAACTCATTCTTTTTTTTTTATATGAAATACAATTTATTGACAAATTGGTTTCCATACAACACCAGTGCTCATCCCAAAAGGTGCCCTCCTCCATGCCCATCACCCACTTTCCCCTCTCCCCCACCCCCCATCAACCTTCAGTTTGTTCTCAGTATTTAAGAGTCTCTTATGGTTTGCCTCCCACCCTCTCTGTAACTTTTATTTCCCCCTTCCCCTCCCCCATGGACTTCTGTTAAGTTTCTCAGGATCCACATACGAATGAAAACATATGGTATCTGTCTTTATCTGACTTATTTCATTTAGCATAATACCCTCCAGTTCCATCCGCTTTGCTAGAAATGGCCGGATTTCATTATTTCTCATTGCCGAGTAGTATTCCATTGTATATATAAGCCACATCTTCTTTATCCATTTGTCAGTTGATGGACATTTAGGCTCTTTCCATAATTTTGCTATTGCTGAAAGTGATGCTATAAACGTTGAGGTACAAATGCCCCTGTGCATCAGCACTCCTGTATCCCTTGGGTAAATTCCTAGCAGTGCTATTGCTGGGTCATAGGGTAGATCTATTTTTAATTTTTTGAGGAACCTCCACTGTTTTCCAGAGCAGCTGCACTAGTTTGCATTCCCACCAACAAGAGGGTTCCCATTTCTCCACATCTCTCCAGCATCTGTAGTATCCTGATTTGTTCATTTTAGCCACTCTGACTGGCGTGAGGTGGTATCTGAGTGTGGTTTTGATTTGTATTTCCCTGATGAAGAGTGGCGTTGAGCATCTTTTCACGTGTCTTTTGGCCATCTGGGTGTCTTCTTTCGAAAAGTGTCTATTCATGTCTTCTGCCCATTTCTTCACTTTTAAGGTGTGGAGTTTGGTGAGTTCTTTATAGATTTTGGATACTAACCCTTTATCTGATATGTCATTTGCAAATATCTTTTCCCATTCCATCGGTTGCCTTTTAGTTTTGTTGGTTGTTTCTCTGCAGTGAAGAGGGTTTTTATCTTGATAAGGTCCCAATAGTTCATTTTTGCCTTTAATTCCCTTGCCTTTGGAGATGTGTCGAGTAAGAAATTGCTGCAGCTGAGGTCAAAGAGGATTTTTCCTGCTTTCCTCTCTAGGGTTTTGAGTATTTCCTGTCTCACATTCAGATCCTTCATCTATTTTGAGTTTATTTTTGTGTATGGTGTAAGAAAGTGGTCTAGTTTCATTCTTCTTCATGTTGCTATCCAGTTCTCCCAGCACCATTTGTTAAAGAGACTGTCTTTTTTTCCATTGGATATTCTTTCCTGTTATGTTAAAGATTAGTTGGCCATACATTTGTGGGTCCAATTCTGGGGTCTCTATTCTATTCCATTGGTCTGTGTCTGTTTTTGTGCCAATACCATACTGTCTTGATGATTACAGCTTTGTAGTTGAGGCTAAAGTCTGGGATTGTGATGCCTCCTGCTTTGGTTTTCTTCTTCAATATTACTTTGGCTATTCGGGGTCTTTTGTGGTTCCATACAAATTTTAGGATTGCTTGTTCTAGCTTTAAGAAGAATGTTGGTGCAATTTTGATTGGGATTACACTGAATGTGTAGATTGCTTTGGGTAATATTGACATTTTAACAATATTTATTCTTCCAATCCATGAACATGGAATGTTTTTCCATTTCTTTGCATCTTATTCAATTTCATTCATAAGCTTTCTATATTTTTCTGCATACAGATATTTACATCTTTGGTTAGGTTTATTCCTATGTATTTTATGATTCTTGGCACAATTGTGAATGGGATAAATTTCTTTATTTCTCTTTCTGTTGCTTCATTATTGGTGTATAAAAATGCAACTGATTTCTTTACATTGATTTTATACCCTGCAACTTTATTGAATTCATATAACAGTTGTAGCAGACTTTTGGTGGAGTCTGTCAGGTTTTCCACGTATAATATTATGTCATCTGCAGAAAGTGAAAGTTTGACTTCATCTTTGCCAATTTTGATGCCTTTGATTTCCTTTTGTTGTCTGATTGCTGACGCTAGGTCTTCCAACACTGTTAAACAGCAGTGAGAGTGGACATCCCTGTCGTGTTCCTGATCTCAGGGGGAGAGCTCTAAGTTTTTCCCCATTGAGGATGATATTAGCTGTAGGCTTTTCATAAATGGCTTTTATGGTATTTAAGTATGTTCCTTTTATCCTGACTTTGTTGAGGGTTTTTATTAAGAAACGATGCTGTATTTTGTCAAATGCTTTTTCTTCATTTATTGGCAGGATCATATGGTTCTTATCTTTTTTTTTATTAATGTGATGTATCACATTGATTGATTTGCAAATATTGAACCAACCCTGCAACCCAGAAATGAATCCCACTTGATCATGGTGAATAATTCTTTCTGTTTCAATTGAATTGGGTTTGCTAGTGTCTTATTGAGAATTTTTGCATCCATATTCATCAGGGATATTGGCCTGTAGTTCTCTTTTTTTGCTGGGTCTCTGTCTGGTTTAGGAATCAAAGTAATGCTGGCTTCGTAGAATGAGTCTGGAAGTTTTCCTTCCCTTTCTATTTTGGTCCAGGAGTCTTATTTGTTGGGAGATTTTTTATGAATGTTTCAATTTCTTCACAAGTTAAGGTTCTGTTCAAATTTTCTATTTCTTCCCATTTGAGTTTTGGTTAGTGTGTGTGTGTTTAGGAATTTTTCCATTTCTTCCAGGTTGTCCAGTTTGTTGGCATATAATTTTCCATAGTATTCCTTGATAATTTCTTATATTTCTGAGGAATTGGTTGTAATAAATCCATTTTGATTTGTGATTTTATCTATTTGGGTCCTCTCCTTTTCTTTTTGAGAAGCCTGGCTACAAGTTTACCAGTTTTATTTTTTTCAAAAAACCAACTCTTGGTTTCATTGACCTGTTCTACTGGTTTTTTTTTTTTTTTTTTGATTCTATATTGTTTATTTCTGCTCTGATCTTTATTACTTCTCCTCTTCTGCTGAGTTTGGGGTGTCTTCGCTGTTGTGCTTTTCATTCGTTTAGGTGTGCTGTTAGATTCAGTATTTGGGATTTTTCTTGTTTCTTGAGATAGGCCTGGATTGCAATGTGTTTTCCTCTCAGGACTGCCTTTGCTGCATCCCAGAGCATTTGGATTGTTGTATTTTCATTTCCATTTGTTTCCATATATTTTTAAAATTTCTTCTCTAATTGCCTGGTTGACCCATTCATTCTTTAGTAGGGTGTTCTTTAACCTCCATGCTTTTGGAGGTTTTCCAGACTTTTTCCTATGGTTGATTTCAAGCTTCATAGCATTGTGGTCTGAAAGTGTGCATGGTATGATCTTAATTCTTTTATACTTACGAAGGGCTGTTTTGTGACCCAGTATGTGATCAATCTTGGAGAATGTTCCCTGTGCACTTGAGAAGAAAGTATATTCTGTTGCTTTGGGATGCAGAGTTCTAAATATATCTGTCAAGACCATCTGTTCCAATGTATCATTCAGGGCCCTTGTTTCTTTATTGATCCTGTGTCTAGATGATCTATCCATTACTGTAAGTGGAGTATTAAAGTCCCCTGCAATTACCACATTCTTATCAATAAGGTTGCTTATGTTTGTGATCATTTTATATTATTTGGGTGCTGCCGAATTCGGCACATAGACATTTGTAATTGTTAGCTCTTCCTGATGGATAGACCCTGTAATTATTATATAATGCCCTTCTTCATCTCTTGTTACAACCTTTAATTTAAAGCCTAGTTTGTCTGATATGAGTATGGCTATTCCAGCTTTCTTTTGACTTCCAGTAGCATGATAGATAGTTCTCCATCCCCTCACTTTCAATCTGTAGGTGTCCTCAGGTCTAAAATGAGTCTCTTGTAGGCAGCAAATAGATGGGTCTTGGTTTTTTTATCCATTCTGATACCCTATGTCTTTTGATTGGAGCATTTAGTCCATTTACATTCATTGTTATTATTGAAAGATATGGGTTTAGAGTCATTGTGTTATCTGCAGGTTTCATACTTGTAGTGGTGTCTCTGGTACTTTGTGGTCCTTGCAACATTTCACTCACAGAGTTCCCCTTAGGATCTCTTGTAGGGCTGGTTTGGTGGTGATGAATTCCTTCAGTTTTTGTTTGTTTGGGAAGACCTTTATCTCTGCTTCTATTCTGAATGACAGACTTGCTGGATAAAGGATTCTCAGCTGCATATTTTTTCTTTTCATCACATTGAAGATTTCCTGCCATTCTTTTCTGGCCTGCCAAGTTTCAGTAGATAGGTCTGCTACTACCATTATGTGTCTGCCTTTGCATGTTAAGGCCCGTTTATCCCTAGCTGCTTTCAGAACTATTTTTGTATTTTTCCAGTTTCACTATGATAATATCGTGCAGAAGATCGATTCAAGTTACATGTGAAGGGAGTTCTCTGTGCCTCTTGAATTTCAATGTCTGTTTCCTTCCCCAGTTGGGAGAAGTTCTCAGCTATGATTTGTTCGAGTACACCTTCAGCCCCTTTCTCTCTCTTCTTCTTCTGGAATTCCTATGATAGGGATATTGTTCCATTTGATTGCATCACTTAGTTCTCTAATTCTCCCCTTGTAATCCTAGATTTTTTTAATCTCTTTTTTTCTCAGCTTCCTCTTTTTCCATAATTTTATCTTCTAATTCACCTATTCTGTCTCCCCTCTGCCTCTTCAATCCACGCTGTAGTCGCCTCCATTTTATTTTGCACCTCATTTAGAGCATTTTATTTCATCAGGACTATTTTTTAGTCTCTTGATCTCGTAGCAATAGATTCTCTGCTGTCCTCTATGCTTTTCAACCCAGCGATTAATTTTATGACCATTATTCTAAATTCTTGTTCAGTTATATTGCTTAAATCCGTTTTGTTCAATTCATTAGCTGTCACTACCTCTTGGAATTTCTTCTGGGGAGAATTCTTCTGTTTCATCATTTTGGCTAGTTTTCTGTCCCTTAGGTATTTTAAAAGCTTGTTGTGTGCTCTGCACCTGCGAGCACTGCTATATGAAAGGAGGGTCATACACTGTCCAGGGCCTGGCCCTTCAGGAGGTGTTTTTTTTTGAGAGTGTTACTTTCTCTCTCTTGTGACTTTGGTTATTTTATTTCCCTCCCCGCAGTGATATTTTGGACCTTCCACCAAGTGTGCTTTGATTTGTTCCTTGGAGTAGCCCTGTAAAGGAAAACAAACAGACAGACTAATCTGGGGGAGGAAACAGGCATCCAAGTCCAAAGGCCAAGGGAACGCCCTCACATAGTTTCTGCAGATCAGGAATCTGAGAGCAGCTCAGCTGTTGGTTTTGGGTCTGTGACCTGGGCTGCAGTCATCTGAAGGCTAGACTGGGGGCTGGAGGATGCACTTCTAAACTCATTCAAATGGCTGTTGGCAGGGGTTTCATTTCCTCACCACCCGGGCTGCTCCTCACAATGTGACAGCTGGCCTCCTTCAGAGTGAGTGATCTATTTCTGTCTCCAAACTCCTGCTCACTGGCCGCCGTGCGGTCACCACCGCCACTGAACGGGTAGTGGCCTCTGGAACCCACGTGGGCTTGAGGATGCTTGCAGGAGGGCCCCAAACTCATTCTGAGTTAGGCACACTGCTAGCAGATTAGGTAGCAATTGTCTGTGCAGCACCACCTATGGCAGGTGGCTCTGCATTTATGCTGGGTGCAGGGGAGGGAAATGGCACCTGCCAGCTGCATTGTTCCTGGAGAAGACCCCTAGCATGCTCTAAAATCGTTATAAATGGATCTTCCTTATATTTTCCCCAGGCGCTGTGCAAACTGTTGATTCTGTTGCTTCTCCTGTGGCTGTTGTCTCTTTAAGAGTGGGGACCCAGCCATCATTAGGCCTCCTGGTTTGCCCGGTGCTGAGTCAGCAGCCATTTAAAACTCCAGGCTCCCAAACCCACAGGTTATACAAACACAGAGCTCAGCCCTTTCTAGTTTTCAAAGCCAGACGTTATGGCGATTCATTTTCCCTGTGTGGGTTCCTTGATGTTTTCCATCTTTGTGCCTGCAGCTTCCTCACTCCTGGGGGCAACTTCTGACCACTGTTTCTGCTCTTCCTAAACTCTCCAATACGGTTTCTTTTCTACATGTAGTTGTGGAATTTTTTTCTGAGTCTTCAGATCGCTCTTTTGTTTATTCACTCAGATATCTAGTTGTCAATGTGGGATGGAATGAACATCGGGTCCTACTACTTCAGCAACTTCCCAGCATCTGTCCTGCCCTTACATTGTTCTTTTTAAAAACATTTATTGGAGTATAATTGACAGATGATATTATATTAATTTCAGGTGTACAACATAAGTCATTTGATAGTCATATACATTGCAAAATGGTCACTACAACAGGTGCCTTGTCATTCACAAAGTTAATACAATATTATTGATCATATTTCTCATGCTGTATACTACATCCCCATTATTTATTTTACAGCTGGAATTTTGTACTTATTAAATTCTCTACCCATTTTGCCCTCCCCACCACCAAGCAACTCCCCTCTAGCAAACACCAATCTGCTTTCTGTATCTATAATTAGAAGTTTTGTTTTGTTTTATTTTTTTATATTTCACATATAAATGAAGTCATATGGTATTTGTCTTTCTCTGTCTGCCTATGTCATTGATATGACTATAGCTACACCAGTTTTTGTTTTGTTTCCATCCCTTCACTTTCAGTCTGTGTGTGTCCTGACTTCTGAAGTAAGCCTCTTGCAGGCAGTATATAGATGTGTCTTGTTCTTTATCCACCCAGGAACCCTATGTCTTTTAATTGGAGAATTTAGTCTATTTACATTTAAAGGAACTATTGCTATGTGTGAGCCAGAGCCACCTCTGCCAACAACATGTTCAAGGTAATTCAGAGTTCTGTGGGACCAGCCAGCCTTAAGTGTGCACACCGTCAAAGTCTATGCATCACCTAACAAGGACTCACTTCACAAAACTGCCATGAAGGTTAAGGAGCTTTCACTCTACTCCATTTCCGAGGGTCCATCTAAATATGTAGAGGAGCCAAAGGACCCATCTTGAAGAAAGCATCTCACATCTCTGACATTATGGTAAGCCATATTCAAGGTGGTGTCAGGAAATGTACTCACAAACTAAGCCCAAGATGCAGAGCTTGGTTCAGTGGGGGTTAGACATCCCAGACAGGTATAAATATCTCCCAAATGCACCTCCTGGATTTTTTCCAAGACTTGGTGTTATTGGTTTTGCTGGCATTGTTTAACTTCTTTTGGCTAGAGGTTCAAAAATAAAGAAGCCAGTGTATCCACCTGGGTTCATGGGATTAGCTGCCTCTTTTTATTATCCACAACAAGCCATTGTATTTGTCCAGGGCAGTGGGAAGAAATTATATGACTGGGATTTACAAGGATACATAGTCACAGAAAATTTGTGGAGGTGAACTTTCAAAAGACAGGAAATGTGAAGAATTCACCTGGAAATAAATAGAATGCTCAATGCTCTGCCCATTTTAATCCGTGTAGTAAACCAGTATTTTAACAGAAAAATGGCAGAGAAGTCAGTACTAAATGTAGTAAATTGGCTTTCTTCGGGAAAAACGCTAGGCCTCTCGTTATCTTGGGTCACCACCGAAGACATAAGACAGACATAATATTGCTTATATTGGATTTTTAATAATAATATATGAGAGCTCTTTTATCATATCTCAGACAATTTTATCATTTTTAAAAATTCTCATTTAAGTAGAAGATATATAACATTTTAACCATAGTTTGTTATAGTTCTGTGCTTATAGCTATTTAATCTATACTTAAAAATTAATTTAAAAAAAGGGGGTGCCTGGGTGGCTCAGTTGGTTAAGCGTCTGACTTAGGCTCAGGTCATGATCTCACACTTCATGAGTTTGAGCCCTACATCCGACTCTCTGCTGTCAGCACAGAGCCCGCTTCAGACCCTTTGTGTCCCTCCGTCTCTGCCCCTCCCCCATGCTCTATCTCTCAAAAATAAACATTTAAAAAAAATTAATAGTAAAGTAGAATCTTTTCCAGAAGTGTGTAGATAATTTACAAATTTTTATGTGAAAACTCTACCTTTTTACTCCTTTTGCTATGCCTTTTATGTTATTTTTTATATTCATATGAAGTTTTTGTTTAAATTCCACTTAGTTACCATACATGTAATATTAGTGTCAGGTGTTAAAAACAGTGATTCAACACTTACACATGACACTTAGTGCTCATCACAAGTGCACTCCTTAATCACCATCACCGATTTTCCCCATCCCCCCACCTACCTCCTCTCTAGTAACCATCAGTTTCTTCCCATAGATAAGAGTCTGTTTCGTGGTTTTCCTCTCTTTTCTTCCCTTATAATTGTTTGTTTTGTTTCTTCAATTCCACATGTAAATAAAATCATATGGTGTTTGTCTTTCCCCACTGACTTATTTCACTTAGCTTGATACACTCTAGCTTCATTCACATCATTGCAAATGGCGAGATTTCATTCTTTTTGAAGGCTTAGTAATATTCCATTGTATATATACACTACTTCTTCATCCATTCGTCAGCCATTGGACATTTGAGCATTTTCCATAATTTTGCTTTTATCGATACTACTGCTACAAACATTGGGGGTGTGTGTGTATCCCTTTGAACTAGAATTTTTGTATTCTTTGGGTAAATACATAGTAGTACAAGTGCTGGATCATAGGGTAGTTCTGGTTTTATCTTTGTGAAGAACCTGCATCCTGTTTTCCACAGTGGCTGCACCAGTTTGCATTTGTACCAACAGAAGAACCCCCTTTTTCTACATCCTTGCTAACATCTGCTTCTTGTGTTGTTGATTTTCGCCATTCTGACAGGTGTGAGGTGATATCTCATGATAGTTCTGATTTATATTTCCCTGATGATGAGTGATGTTGAGCATCTTTTCATGTGTCTGTTGGCCATCTCAATGTGCACTTTGGAAAAATGTCTATTCATGTCTTCTGCCCATTTTTACCAAATTATTTGTTTTTGGGTGTTGAGTTTTATAAGTTCTTTATATATTTTGGAGACTAACCGTTTATCAGATATGTCATTTGCAAATATCTTCTCCCATTCTGTAGGTTGCCTTTCAGTTTTGTTGATTGTTTCCTTCGCTTTTTAGGAGCTTTTTATTTTGATGACGTCCCAATAGTTTATTTTTGCTTTCATTTCCCTTGCCTCAGGAGACATACCTAGTAAGAAGTTGCCACAGCTGAGGTCACAGAGGTTACTGCCTGTGTTCCCCTCTAGGATTTTAATGGTTTCCTGCTTCACATTTAGGCCTTTCATCTATTTTGAATTTATTTTTGTGTATGGTGTATAAAAGGGGTCCAGATTTATTTGTTTGCATGTTGCTGTCCAGTTTTCCCAACATCTTTTGTTGAAGAGACTGTGTTTTTCTCATTGGATATTCTTCCCTGTTTGTCAAAGATTAATTGACCATACAGTTATGGGTTCATTTCCTACTTTTCTATTCTATTCCATTATCTGTCTGGTTTTTGTTGTGTTTTCTATTTCTTTGTTGAACTTCTAATTTTGTTCTTGTATTGCTTCCCTGATGTTATTAAATTATCTCTGTTCTTTTGTAGATCTCTGCCCATATGTGGAACAAATAACTTGAATATTTTTGTAAGGTAATTTCTGGATCTTCATTTCTTTGGGGCCAAGTACTGGAGATTTACTGGAGACTCCTTTGGTGGAGTCATGTTTCCCTGATTCTTCATGATCCCTATAGTCTTGCATGTGTGCTTGTACATTTGAAAAAGCAGTCACCTCTTTCAGACTTTATGGACTTCCAGACTTTAAAGGAAACCTTCACTCATGTGTGAGGGCATGCTGGATCATGGATCTAGGGTACAGGGTGCCAAGTGTGTGGATATGTGGTGGCACTGGGTTCTGGGGGACATGATAATCTTCGGTTCAGGCCAGTGGACTTCACAGCATTGACAATTGTATGGTCCTTGGCTAACACTACAGGAGGGCTGCAGTAGCTGTAAGGGCCATTGGGGGTCCTCAGCAGCATCTCCAAATCCAGTAGCTAGGGACCAGGGTAAGCAGCAGTGGTGGCTAGAGCCAGCGGTGTGCACACACTTGGCTGCAGGGGCCAGCTTCTGGTTCCTATGTAGTGGCAGGAGCCATTTGCAGAGACACACGTGGTGATGGAGGCCAAAGCAAGTGGCAAGAGCCGAGGTCAACTATGGACTTACTGGTAGCTGTAGAGGCCCTGGCTACTCGCATGTGCTCCTGTGGCTGTACGCTTTCCATCTGGGTGCGTGTATTGCAATGGAGGTTGATGATGGGGGGTGCTGGACTGGGGGCATCCAGATGCATAACTGGAGGGACTTGCAACAGGTGGGCACAGTAATGCTGGCTGGAGACAGAAGTCAGAACTGATCTGGGCTCACAAGCAGCTGTGAAGTCCTTGGTTGTTGGTGTGCTCACCTGTGGCTGTACACTTTTCCCTGGGGCATGTGTGCTATAGTGGAGGTGGGTGATAGGCAAGTGTGTGGAGGTGCACAGCTGGAGGGGCTGTGAGCATGAGCATAAGCATGAACATGAGCATGGCAGTGAGGGTCAGTGGGGGGAATCTAGAGTGTCATCTTCCACTCTTACAGCCATAGAGGGCTTGGATGACTGTTGGCGTGCTTCCGGGGATCCAACAAGGAAGTGGAAGGGAGCAAAGAGAGACTCATATGGCTGGCTTTAGCAAACATGAATATTTATGGGACAGAAAACTGGAAAAACCTGGGTCTGTGGTGGTTGTGCTGGCCATTGGCTTTGTTGGTGGCAAAATGTGCTGAGTTTGTCTGCAGAGCAGGTCTTTCTGAACTGCAATTATTCTCACTGTGCATCTGTTAATAATAGCTTCTGCTTTTCTTTCTTCTTCCTAACCAACTCTCTGTGTCTCAGCTTTGCCAGTCTGGCTGGGGTGAAAACAGAGTGGGACCTTTGCACAGTGCCCTGAGAGACCGGGGAAGCTGGTCGCTCGCTTCAGTATTGCTTTCCTGGGGAGAACTCTTTCTAGCTGGGAAGTTAGTTGTTGGTGCTGAACAGTGCTGGCTTGTGGGATGGGATGAAGACAAAATGAAGATGTCTGCTTTCTCTTTCAAGTTTTTTGTTTGTTTGTTTCACTGTGTTGCTTAAACTTCTTAGGTGGACTCTGGAGGTCTTCCAGAAATGGTTAGTTTTGTTTGTTTTTTTTTTTTTTTTTAATGGATAGCTGTCCAATTGTGGTTCTTTGAGGGGGATCATGGAAGCTGGGTTCTTCTACATTGTCATTTTTCTATTTCCACATTCTTTGTCTTTTTTTTTTAAGAGAGAGAGAGGGTGTGCAAGTGGGGGAGATGGGCAGAGGGAGAGAAAGAGAATCTAAAGCAGACTCCATGCCCAGTGCAGAACCTGATGTGGGGCTCAATCCCACAACTCTGGGATCATGACCTGGGCTGAAATCAAGAGTTGGATGCTCAACCTACTGAGCCACCCAGGTGCCCCCACATTCTTTGTCTTAATGCAAATGTGTGTGTGTGTCTGTGTGTGTGTGTGTGTGTGTATTTCTGTGTTTTCTCTCTTGTTCTATGAGTCTATTTCTTTATGTGTTAGCCAATATCGGCAACTTATCAGTAGCTTTTATACCTTATTGGCATATATTCAATAGAGCAAGTCCTCCTGCCTGTCTCTTTAAATACAGTCCTAGCTATTCTTGACCATTTTTGTACAAATTTTATAATCAGGTTGTTATGGTCCACATATATGTGTGCACATGCACACACACACACACACACACACACACACAAGGAATTGGGACTTTGAGTTTTATGAATCATGAATATGATCTCTTGCCATTTATTTAGGTCTTTACTAATTTCACTCGCTAATTTATTATAGTTTTTTTTTTCCATAGGGATCTTGTACATTTTTAAAGATTTGTTCCTAGGTACTCTATGTTTTTTGCAGTTTCAACTATAATATATTAGTATTTTGTTTGCTGCACATATATAAGCACAAAGTTGATTTTGTCTATTTGTTGTATACAGAAATTTTGCTGAGCTCATTTTTTAGTTGTAATAATTAACTATTGATTCTTTTGGAATTCCTACATAGAAAATGATATGATCTATGAATAATGACAGACTTTTTTTTGTTTCTAAACATACCTCCAATATAAATTTAATCTCTTTTTAAAAAAAAATTGGGAGGGCCTGGCTGGCTCAGTTGGTTAAATGTTCAACTCTTGATTTTGGCTCAGGTCATGATCTCATGGTTGGTGAGATCGAGCCCCTCATGAGGCTCTGCGGTGACAGTGCAGAGCCTGCTTGAGATTCTCTCTCTCCCTGTCTTTCTGCCCCTCCCCCCCCAAAATAAATAAATATACTTAACAAACTGAGGGTTGTTGGAGGGGTTGTGGGATGGGGGATGGGCTAAATGGGTAAGGGGCATTAAGGAATCTGCTCCTGAAATCATTGTTTCACTATATGCTAACTAATTTGGATGCAAATTTTAAAAAATAAAAAATAAAATTTAAAAAAAAAAGGACTTAAAGCTTTTTTGTAGTGGCTAGAGTTTTATTTTAAGAGTTTTACCTTTTTAATAGAACTCAATACTGTATTCATAGCATAACTAAGTTAGGCACAAAGACAGAAGCTTTTGCTTTACTGAATCGAAGAGAATTAAAGGTAGAAGTTCAGTACCTGGGACAGCTCACTGGACCCGCAGCTTGTTTTGGCTCTGTGGAAAACAGCTTTTATCCTAAGAATGTGAGATTTATGTGGTTGGCTATATCTAATTAAAACAACATTATTAGAGCATTCTTGACATTTTTTGCCATCTTTCTCTGTTGGAGCTATGTAATCAACTTTATAGTTACAAGCTTTTCTTTGAAATAGGGGTCACTTTTGTAAACTAAAAGTCAGAGGCAGAGGAGATTAAACCAAAGGAAGATGTTGGTAAACATCAACCAGAATCTTGGGGAGTAGGGAAATTATTGCAGGATTTTATTCCACTTGCCTTTGTCCAAACACAGCATTCAGATATGATGTTTTTAATCTGAGACTATTCTAGATGTCATTAGGTAGTTTGTTTAAAACCCCTGGATACATGTGATCTTAGCATGTTTCTCAGACTTTAATAACAATCTTGATAAATAGCTATTTTCTTTCTTTCTCCATTCCTTTCATTCTTTTTCTTTTTTCTTCTATAGTTACTTTCCATTCTCTGAGGGCACTGTGAGAAAAATACTGCTGGAGAAGAGGAAGCTGAACTTCTCATGTATTTGGGCAACAACTGCCCTAATGATGATGTTATGTTTCAATCACACTAAAGATGGCCAAGGTAAGCAAGAATAGAGTTTTACATTAACTAGACTTTTAAAAGATTAAAAATCTTTTGGGAACCAGAGGGCCATTTAGTTTCCTTTTGTAAAGTAAGTTGGCTAATCATAATTAACAAGAGAGAAATCTAAATTCTCCAGGAAATATTTTTAAAAACTATAATGGCCCAAGCCACGCTGCAATAAGGAGAACATCTTATGCTAAGTTTAGTGGATTGAAAAGATACAAAGAAGCCTGGGTTCTTGTGCTGTCTGTGATCCATGATATTATCTCAGAATGCTTACTTCTGGATTTCTCAATATTTTAGAAGAAACAAATTTTTAAGGCACTTAAGAAATAGAATTTTTAAGGCACTTTTGAAGGTTTCTCAAGCTCCCAGCTAAATATTTTCCTCTTAAGAACGTAAGGTAGGGTTCAAGAAAATGGCAGTGGACTATCAGTACCCTAGGCTCATCTCATCCCATGAAACACAACTGGATAACTACCAAATCATACTAAGTACCCCAGAAATGGGCCTGAAGACTGACAGAACAAACTCCACAACTAAAGGGAGAGAAAAAGGCAAATCAAATAAAGTAGGAAGTGTGGAGATGTGTTTAGGGGAGAAGCAGATCACAGGTAGTATGGAGAGGAAGGAACCAGGGTCACAGAACGGGCAAGTGAGAGAGGAGTCCACAGGGGAACGCACAAGGAGAATGTTTACCCATTGGCTTGCATACAAGAGGGGCTGAATTTCATGAGTTCTTGCAACCAGCCAGGCTTAAAGCCTGGACTTTAAAGGTTGAGAAGCTTGTCTGGGATACAGCCTAGAGGGCACTGCACTTCTTTTGTAGAGAAGGCAGGCAACAACCCGGAGATAGACAGCGTGGTAACAGTGATCTGAAGACAGCCTGGGGCACACTGGGGGAGATTATTCTGCTCTTCTTGGAGTGCATCCCTGAGAGGCAGAGTTCAAGGAGACACAACTCTTTGGGAAGAAAAGAGCCAGCCAGAGCCATTTCCTTTCCCTGCTCCTCAGCATAAACACAGAGCCACCTGAGGGAACCAGCTCAGCCCTGACACTGGCCGCCTAACTTGCATATACAAAGACCCCTCCCCCTTTGCTGTGGTGGGATTGCCCTTCTCATTCAAGCTTGCCTTGGTCCCAAGGCGGTAGGCCCCTCCCCAAGGAGACCGGCACAAGCCCGTGACCACACCACATTCCCTGACCAGAGAGTTCTGCAGGGTCTCAGTTCCGGTGGAGATGGTATTGGGTATCATTTCATAAGCAGACAAGAGCACACCTGGTTAAAACTTGCCACACGCAGGCCAGGGACCACACACTGCCCACACCAGGCTAGAAGATTCTCTGCAGATGACTGGCCTGAGGGTAGACCAGCCAGAACACAGCAGCATAGCACACGCAGCACACATTGGAGATGTTCCTTGAAGAACCAGCCCTGGGCACTACGTGGCCTCTTTTTATAAAGCCATTACTTTCAGGAGCGGGCAATATAACTGGCTTCTCTAACACAGAGAAGAAGACAGAGACAAAAGGCAAAAATGGAGGAATTCATCCCAAAGGATAGAACATGACAAGGTCATGGCCAGAGATCTAAGTAAAACAGACAAAAATGACATGCCTGATGGAGAATGTAATGCAACAATCATATAGATACTCACTGGGCTTGAGAAAAGAATGGAAGGCATAAGTGAGACCCTTACCACAGACACAAATAGTTAAAAAGAATCACTCAGAGATGAAGCGTGCAATAAACAAGATTGGAAACACACCTGATGTAGTGAACGGCAGGCTAGAGGAAGCAGAAGAATGAATTAGTGACCTAGACAACAAAGTAATGGACAGTAATGAAGCTGAACAAAAGAGGGAGAGAAGTATGAAACAGGAGAGTAGGCTCAGGGAACTCAGGGACTCCATCAAATCTAATAACATTCATATTATAGGAGTCCCAGGAGAAGAGAGAGAAAAGGGGGCAGAAAATTTATTTGAGGAAATAATAGCTGAAAACTTTCCTAAACTGGGGAAGGAAACAGACTTCCAGATCCAGGAGGCACAAAGAACTCCCATAAAAATACACAAAAGCAGGCCAACACCTATACATATAGTAATTAAATTTACAAAATACCATGATAAAGAAAAAACCCTAAAAACAGCAAGACAAAAGAACAAGGCTAGCTGCAGAACTCTCAACAGAAACTAGGCAAGCCAGAAGGGAGTGACATGATATATTCAAAGTGCTGAGTGAGAAAAGTCTGTAGCCAAGAACACCGTATCCAGCAAGGCTATCATTCAGAATAGAAGGCAAGATCAAGAGTTTCCCAGACAAACAAAAACTATAAGAGTTCATGACCGCTAAACCAGCCCTGCAAGAAATATTAAAAGGGACTCTGAGTGGAAAGGGAAGACCAAAAGTGACAAAGACAAGAAGGGATCAGAGAAAATCTCCACAAACTGATAAAACAAGTAATAAAATGGCAATAAATACATTGCTATCAATAATTACTCTGAATAATTACTTTGACTGGACTAAATGCTCCAGTCAAAAGACATAGGGTGTCAGACTGGATTAAAAAAAAAAAAAAACCAAGATCCATCTGTATGCTGCCTACGAGAGACTCATTCTAGACTTAGAGACACCTGCAGATTGAAAGTGAGGGGATGGAGAAATATTTATCATGAAAATGGATGTCAAAAGAAAACTGGAGTAGCAATACTTACATCAGACAAACTAGATTTTAAAAACAAAGACTATAAGAAGTCATGAAGAAGGGCACTATATCATACTAAAAAATATATCCAAACAGAATATATAACAATTGTAAATATTTATGCACCCAACACGGAGCACCCAAATATATGTCAGTTAACAAACATAAAGGAACTCATTGATAATAATACCATAATAGTAGGGGATTTCAACACCCCACTTACAACAATGGACAGATCATCTAAGCTGAAAATCAACAAGGAAACAATGGCATTGAATGACACACTGGACCAGATGGATGTAACAGATACATTCAGAATTTGAATTAAAGCATTCCATCCTAAAGCAGCAGAATACACATTCCTTTTAAGTGCACATGAGACATTCTCAAAAATAGATCACGTTTGGGTCACAAATCAGGCCTCATAAAAAACAAAAAGATCAAAGTCATACCATGCACCTTTTCTGACCACACGCTATGAAACTAGAAGTCAACCACAAGAAAAACTTTGGAAAGACCACAAATACATGCAGGGATGCCTGGGTGGCTCAGTTGATTAAGCGACTGACTTCGGCTCAGGTCATGATCTCACAGTTTGTGAGTTCGAGCCCCGCGTCGGGCTCTGTGCTGACAGCTCAGAGCCTGGAGCCTGCTTCAGATTCTATGTCTCCCCCCCTCTCTACCCCACCCCTGCTCGTGCTCTGTGTCTCTCTGTCTCTCAATAATAAATAAACATTAAAAAGAAAATACCACAAATGCATGCAGATTAAACAACATGCTGCTAAACAATGAATGGATCAATCAGGGTATCAAAGAAGAAATAAAAAATTAAATGAAAAGGAAAACACGATGGTCCAACACCTTTGGGATGCAACAAAAGTTGCATATAAAAGTCTATATGCTTCCTAAGAGGGAAGTAGCTAGATAGGTCTACCTCAAGAAGCAAGAAAAAATCTCAAACAAACCACCTAACCTTATACCTAAAGGAGTTAGAAAAAGAACAAGAAATGAAGCTTAAAGCCAGCAGAAGGAAGGAAATAATAGAGGAAATAAATGATATAGAACCAAAATAAAACCCAATAGAACATATCAATGAAACCAGGAGCTTATCAAAAGGAAAAAAGCAAAGACCCAAATAAATAAAATCACAAATGAGAGAGGAGAAATAACAACCAACATCACAGAAATACAAATAGTTATAAGAGAATATTATGAATATCTATATGGCAACAAATGGGGTGACCTGGAAGAAATGGATACATTCCTAGAAACATATAAGCTACCAACACTGAAATCATAAAATAGAGAAAACTTGAACAGACTGATAACAAGCAAAGAAATTGAGTCAGTAATCAAAAATATTCCAATAAACAAAATTCCAGGGCCAGACGGCTTCACGGGTGAATTCTACCAAACGTTTAAAGAGGAGTTCATATGTGGATCTTGAGAAATTTAACAGAAGACCATGCCAGAAGGGAAGGGGGAAAAAAAAGTTACAGAGAGGGAGGGAGGCAACCATAAGGGACTCTTAAAAACTAAGAACAAACTGAGGGTTGATGGGGGTGGGGGAGAGGGGAAAGTGGGTGATGGGCATGGAGGAGGGCACTTGTTGGGATGAGGACTGGGTGTTGTATGGAAACCAATTTGACAATAAATTATATTTTTAAAAAAATAAAGAGGAGTTAATACCTACTCTTCTCAAACTATTCCAGAAAATACAAATGGAAGGAAAACTTTCAAATTCATTGTATGAGGCCACCATTACCCTGATACCACAACTAGATAAAGACTCCACTAAAAAGAGAACTACAGACCAATATCCCTGATGAACGTGGATGTAAAAATTCTCAATAAAATACTAGAAACCGAATCCAGTAGTACCTGAAAAGAATCATTCACCATGGGCAAGTGGGATATATTCCTGCTTTGTAAGGGATGTTTGATAATTGCAAATTAATCAACATGATACACCACATAAATAAAGAGAGGATAAGACCATATGATCCTCTTAATAGATGCAGAAAAATCTTGTGACAAAGTAAGACATCCATTCATGATAAAGTCCCTCAACAAAGTCGGGTTAGAGTGAACATACCTCAACATAATAAAGGCCATCTATGAAAAACCCACAGCTAACATCACCCTCAATGGGGAAAAACTGAGAGCTTTCCCCTAAAATCAGGAACAAGATCCAAGTGTCCACTCTCACCACTTTTATTCAACATACTACTGGAAGTCCTAGCCACAGCAGTCACACAACGAAAAGAAAAGGCATCCAAATCAGCAAGGAAGAAGTCAAACTTTCACTGTTTGCAGATGACATAACACTTTATAGAGAAAAACCTGCAAGATTCCACCAGACAACTGCCAGAACCAATACACAAATTCAGTAAAGTCACAGGATACAAAACCAGTGTACAGAAATCCGTTGCATTTCTATACACCAATAACGAAGCAGCAGAAGGAGAAATTAAGGAATTGATCGCATTTACAATCGCACCAAAAACTATGGGATACCTAGGAATAAGCCTAGCTAAAGAGGTAAAAGATCTGTACTCTGAAGACTATAAAACACTAATGAAAGAAATGGAAAAATGACACAATGAAATGGAAAAACATTCCATTCATATGGATTGGAAGAACAAATGTTATTAGAATGTCTATACTAGCCAAAGTAACCTACACATTTAACACAATCCCTATCACACTACCAACAGCATTTTTCACAGAGCTGGAACAATTATACAATTTGTATGGAACCACAAAAGACCCTAAATAGCCAAATCAGTCTTGAAAAAGAAAAGCAAAGCTGGAGGCATCACAATCCCACACTTCAAGTCATATTACAAAGCTGCAGTGATCCAAACAGGCATAAAAACAGACACATAGATTAATGGAACATAATAGAAAAGCCAGAAATGAACCCACATCTATGTGGTCAGTTAATCTTTGACAAAACAGGGAAGGATATCCAATGGGAAAAAGACTGTCTCTTCAACAAATGGTGTTGGGGAAACTGGACAGCAACATGCAAAAGAATGAAACAGAGCCCCTTTTTTACACCATGCACAAAAATAAATTCAAAATGGATGAAAGACCTAAATGTGAGGCAGGAAACCACCAAAATCCTAGAGAACACAAGCAGTAACCTTTGTGATATGGGCCATAGCAACTTCTTTCTAGATATGTTTCCTGAATCAAGGGAAACAAAAGCAAAAATAAACTTTGGGACTTAATCAGAATGAAAATCTCTGAAGCTTTTCATGAAGGAAACAATCAACAAAACTGAAAGGCAACCTACAGAATGAGAGAAGATATCTGCAAATGACATATCTTATTAAGGGTTGGTATCCAAAATATATAAAGAACTTATAAAACTCAACACCTAAAAAATAAATGATGTAATTACAAATGGTCAGAAGACACAAACAGACATTTTCAAAGAAGACGTCCAGATGGCCAACAGAGACATGAAAAGATGTTCAACATTACTCATCATCAGGGAAATCCAAATCAAAACTACCATGAGATACCACCTCACACCTGTCAGAATGGCTAAAATCAATAACGCAAGAAAAAACAGGTGCTGGAGAGGATGCGGAGAAAGGGGAATCCTCGTACACTCTTGGTGCAAATGCAGACTGGTACAGCTACTATGGAAAAAAGAATGGAAGTTCCTCAAAAGGTTAAAAATAGAACTACCCACTGATGCATAGGGGCACTTGTACCCCAATGTTTATAGCAGCACTCTCAACAATAGCCAAATTATAGAAAGAGCCTAAATGTCCATCAACTGATGAATGGATAAAGAAATTGTGGTTTATATACACAATGGAATACTACGTGGCAATGAGAAAGAATGAAATAAGGCCCTTTGTAGCAATGTGGATGGAACTGGAGAGTGTGATGCTAAGTGAAATAAGCCATACAGAGAAAGACAGATACCATATGGTTTCACTCTTATGTGGATCCTGAGAAACTTAACAGAAACCCATGAGGGAGGGGAAGGAAAAAAAAAAAAAAGAGGTTAGAGTGGAAGAGAACCAAACCATAAGAGACTCTTAAAAACTGAGAACAAACTGAGGGTTGATGGGGGTGGGAGGGAGGGGAGGGTGGGTGATGGGTATTGAGGAGGGCACCTTTTGGGATGAGCACTGGGTGTTGTATGGAAACCAATTTGACAATAAACTTCATATATTGAAAAAAAAAAAAATAGAACTACCCTACGATCCAGCAATTGCACTAGTAGGTATTTATCTAAGAATACAAAAATACTAATTCAAAGGGATACATGCACCCCAGTGTTTATAGCAGCATTATCTACAATAGCCAAATTATGGAAACAGCTCAAGTATCCATCAACTGATGAATGGATAAGGAAGATGTAGTATATATATATACAATTGAATATTATTCAGCAATAAAAAAATGAAATCTTGCCAATTTACAACAGTATGGCTAGAGCTACAGAGTATTGTGCTAAGCAAAATCAGTCAGAAAGGCAAATCCCATACGATTTCACTCACATGTGGAATTTAAGAAACAAAACAAATGAGGAAAGGAAGAGAGAGAGAGAGAAGAAAACCAAGGAACAGACTCTTAACTATCGAGAACAATCTGACTGTTACCAGAGGGGAGGTGGGTGGAAGGATGAGTGAAGTAGGTGATGGGGATTAAGGAGGGCACTTGTGATGAACACTGGGTGATGTATGGAAGTGTTCAAACACTATATTTTACACCTGCAGCTGATATTATGCTGTATGTTAACTAAGTGGAATTTAAATTAAAACTTTAAAAAAAGAATGTAGGGTAGTCACTATTGTATAACTGGGCTCATTAAATATTTATTTATTTATTATGTACTTTCTATATGCTGGGCACTGTGTGATTCCTATGGATACAAAGAAGGTTGTTCTGAGTTTTTGAAATGTACCCGCCTTGCCTCTTTAACTTTTGGGAGGCTATGGTGGAAGAGATACTCCTTTGTCTTATCAGTCTTTGTGGGGTTTTAGAACAAAAGAGTACTGTGAGTTTGGAAATAAATTTAGAGAGAGGTTACTTACTCCAGTCACAAGTATTCTTTGCTGTAATAAGAAGGAATTGACATTACATAGTGGTGAGGAGTATGGACTTGGGAATCATAGTAGGAGGTTCAAATTCTGACTCTACCACATATGAATTGAAGGACCTTAAGTCAGTAAGTTGACCTGCTAACTCTGTTTCTTCATCTGTAAAATGGGAGTAACAAGTACATACCTCATGGAGCTATTGGGTGGATTAAATTATCTAAGGTATGCAAAATGCTCAATAGTGTCCCTAATGTGAGCTAAGTGCTCAAAATGTGAGGCATTATTATTACTATTATTATTATTATTGTTATTATTATTATTTATAAACATGAAAATATTGTTACTGTCCACATGCATTACAGAAGAGATGGATCATGGATTGTTCTAGAAGATGAGGAAGCAGAAGGGATGGATCAGGGAAAACTTTCTGAGAACAGCTGTGCTTCAGTAGCACCAATCTGATGTTGGGCCATTTTGACTCTCAGCATCAGGGATCTAAGCAAAAACTGTAAAATACTTTTAAATACAGAGAACAAACTGAGGGTCGACAGGGGGGTAGGACAGAGGGGCAGGGAAAATGGGTGATGGGCACTGAGGAGGGCATTTATTAGGATAAGCACTGAGTGTTGTGCATAAACGATGAATTATGGGAATCACTCCCAAAGCCAAGAGCACACTGTATACACTATATGTTAGCTAATTTGACAATAAAGTATGAAAACATAAATAAACCAAAACCTGTTTAGCCACATTCCATTCTAGCCATCAACTAAGCTGTTGGCCATAGTGAGTGATGCACATCTTGGAGAGCTGGAGACCAGCCCTGAGACTCATGATGTAGTGACTTCATTGCCATCTGGCATCAGTATCAGAAGGATCAGTCACCAGGTTTTCCACCACATGTCTGTTTTGTAATTCCTGAAGGTGTCCTGTTTCTTCAGAGAAGGAAGGTCCTTAATTGGAACTGCTCCATCATTCACAGTCCCTCAGGACACATATTTTTGTAATTTCAAGAACCTGCCCATAGAGGATTACGTTTAATCACTCAAGTAGTGTGTAGAAGAGAAGTTGATTCCTAAATCTTAATTATATATACATAATTATTGGACCACTTTCTCAGTAAAACCAGGTAAGTCTAAACAAATCTACATTCCCTTGGTGTTTAAAACTTTTGATTTTTAATGAAGCCCCTCAGGCTTTCAGGTCAATTTAAACAAAGAGAAAAGCATGAAACTTTTAAACAGTGATTCCTGGAACTCATTATAATTAATTATCTAATCCCCTCCCCTGCCATTTACCAGTGTGTTCTAAGATAATCAATTGTTAAAAGCTGTCAACCCTGCTCTCTTCTTAGACCAAGATGTTCCAGGTTGGGGCATATAAATGTCTGGAAAAGATCCCCCCACCCTCATCTGTGCTCTTTGTACCAACCTTCCCTCTCTGGTCCATAAGCGTGGGGTAGGAAGGTTCTGGATGATTAGTGACGCTATCCCCATAGGACAGAGGTAGGGTTTCTTCAGCAGTTCAGCCACACCCACACCAGAGCTCTAAGATACCTTCTCAGCAAGTCTTGGCTTTCTCAGTGGTTGCAAGACTGCTTCAGTAGCCCCGCACATTTAAAAAAAATCCCTTGAGCAACTATACACAAAAGCAGAAATGGAGAGGGAAGGTTTCACCACATCCCTCATCAGGGAGGAAATCTCCCTAGAACTCTTCCAGGAGACCTCTCCTTCTGTCTCAGCCACAGTGAGATCAATCCCACATACATAACTTTGGCAGTTGACTCATCAATGTAATTTTAACATATTTTATGAAAACTTCAATGTCAAAACATCCTAATTTCTTGACATCCATTTTTCCTTTGGCCACTGTATTCCTGACCACATCTTATTCTTTATCATGATCCATCTCTGAAATGATGAATAGTGATAACTAAGCCTAACGAACACCTAGTTCTCTCACCCTCTTACTGTCGTCATGCCTACAGTCTGATCTCGACATCCGCTCACTTTGCCTTTGCCTCCTGCTTGTCCTCAGGATCTAACAGTGCCCTGCAATTTTTACTTTTGTCCCTCTCCAGCTGGGAGACACCCTCTGCGTCACTATGAACCCTCTCTCTGTAGCATCCTCAACCCTCTTGTCTCATAGTCTTCCTGTGACATGTGCCCAACATGGATTAATCTGACCATCTGGCCATTCTACTCCCATTTGGACTGATGGAGAACATAACGCAAACATGCAGATTGGTGCCACTTCAAAAATATGGTGTCAGTTCTCCACTGCATGGCTTGGCAATTCTCTTAACTAGCAGAAGTCAGCTTTTACTCATATTTTCAGTGGCTATTCAAAATATTTACTTCTCTCCCTAACCCTCAAACATCGTATCTGTTTCCTATCTCTTGGCAGATAGGCTTGCTTCCATTTCACAGAAAAAGTAGGAACGTCCTGTGTACTAAATAGCAATAATTACTCATATGCATAATTAATAAGATAATGTATCCACAGGAGTCTTCACTTTGTTTATAGGCACTTTTTCTTCTTCTAAGATTTTATTTAAATTCAAGTTAGTTAACAAATAGTGTAGTAGTAGTTTCAGGAGTAGAATTTAGTGATTCATCACTTACATACAACACCCATTGTTCATCCCAACAAGTGTCCTCCTTAATGCCCATCACTAATCTAGCCCATCTCCCCACCCAACACCCCTCCAGCAACCCTCAGTTTGTTCTCTGTATTTAAGAGTCTCCTATGGTTTGCCTCCCTGTTTTTATCTTTTGTTTTTCCTTCCCTTCCCCTTTGTTCATCTATTTTGTTTCTTAAATTCCATGTATGATTCTTCTAAAAGAAGGTAAAATCAATTATATTTCTATCAGATCTGTGTGTCAGATCTATCTGTCTACCTACCTACTTACCTATCAATCTATCAACATCAGCAACTTACCATGAAATGCATAAAGAATAAGAAAGACTGCTAAATAAATAGACATGTGAATAGATGTGGCAAAGCAAATATTGTTATTAATAGAATCTAGGTGGTGGATATGCAAATGTTCACCGTGAAAATTATTTCAACTTTTCTGTAGGTTTGAAAATTTTCCTTATAAAATGATGGAACCAATTTAGATCTTCAGAAATCAGAGATACCCATTTGAATATTATCCAGGAGATACCAATTATTGAACAGCATATAAAAGCAGATTTTAGGTTACATTTTATCGGACACAGCACTCATTTCTGAAGGAGGCCGTCATAGAAATATCTCCTTTGGGGTGCACACAATGGAAGACCAACTTTTATTTGTTACTGGTTAGTATTCTAACAGGAAAGGGAACAGAAGGGTTGCAAATTTTAAGTGTTAACACAAGTATCCCTACTGGACAAAACAGTAGGTTCAATATTATTTCAAGGTTTTTAGTCCCCAACTTTATTTAAAAATTTTTTTCCTAAATGGCTTTACCGCTTCAAATTCCACTTTCTTTCACATCTGCACCAGTAGGCCTTCCCTTCCTCTTGTCTTTGCAGAATTTCCTTCACCAGGAGCTGCTAATTAGATAGGTCGTATTCTCAAAGTTATGCCCAGGAGTCCAGTTTGTTAGCCCTGGATGAAAGAGATCAGGTTTAAGGCAAACGAACTGACAAAAGGAAGAAAGTGGGATTTTTAACAAATGGGATGTGGGGCAAATAATGTTCTATCTGCACCCGTAGGAGCAGGTCTGGAAGCAATGAGAGCGCAAAGAAGTTTCTGGGAGAAGGTGGAAGAAGGGACAAGTTTGGAGAAGGTGAAGGCAGACAAATAATGCTGTACCAGACGGGTCTGGAATGATAGCTAAGCCACCTTAAATTATTTGGGGAATAAGACAGAGCATGTATAAATAGTTGGCCTTCGCGTTTGTTTTTGTTCTGAGAATCTTTGATTCTGTGAGACATTGTGCTCCATGAGATCAGCCCAGCATTAGCAGTCCTGGGTCATGCTCAGACAAAAAGGAGCAGAGAATGGTCAGGGGGCCACCCAGGCTACAAAAACCTGTCCTTCCCCTCTCACAGGTGAACTTTTTGTGGAACAGAATAATTAGCCATTAGATCAAACTCCTTAATCTGTATCCTTGTGTTTTCTTCTCTCTCATCTTCTATGAATACTCAGGAAAACGTCAGTTTTTATATGGCAAGAGAAGCAGAAATGGCTTAACTTCTCTTGAGCGATGGGTCTAGATATTTGCAGGATGTCCAGGCCCCCTATTGATACTTACAAAAGCTCTAGGCAGCACAGCACAGTGGCCAGGAGCCCAGAGCTGAGTTCCACCAAATTCCAGTTCCACCACCTCCTGGCTGGGTGACCTTGGGCGAGTTACTTAACCTCTCTATGCCTCAGTTTCCTCTGCAAAATTGCAATGATGGTAGTGCTTACCTGATTAGGGAGCTTCAAGGTTTAAAAGCACTCAGTCAACAGTTGGCCCGCATGTAAAGCTTATCTGCTGTTGTTGCCTTTCTCTCCAGAAAATGTACTTTGAATCCCTGACTCCCCTCATTGTTCCTCCAAGGAAGAACTGTTGGCTTCAGAGTGGGCATCCTGAGGACTTTTTTATTCCTATTATCTTAATCCTTCTCTTCCTTCTGACCCAGAAAGACAGCAAGCATGGTCGTTAGGGGACTAGACGCTGGAGATACAGTACTTGGATTAAGATCCTCACTTCATCCTTCGCGTGACCAACTGTAGGACAGTTATTTAACCTGCAGTGCCTCAGTTTCCTTATCTGTGAAATGAGGATGGTAATGATGACAATGATAATGCATAAGGATGTACTGAGTGTTACATGAGATCATCCGCGTCATGCCCTTGGAAGACTCCCGGGCATATTGTTAAGTGCTTATTAAGTGTTAGTCATTATAGTTCTGCATTCTACACCCCACAGGCATGTACAGTGGACCTGCCAAGTGCAAAGCACGGTGAGACACTAGTCACCATTGAAATGATTCCTGTCCTCAAGGAGCTTAAGAGTTTCCAAGTTAAAATCTGTGAGCCCTTGATTCATCTTGTAGAAGCCATTGATTCCAGTCTTAGTTGAAGACAGGCCCCCAGGGAGGTCCACTCAGATGACACTTGCAGTGCAGAATCTGTTTCAGAGAAGACACCCAGCCTTGACTTTTTCCCCTGGTGGGATCCAGGAATCCTGCTGCTCCCTCAGGGGGTTCCAGTTTCTAGCTCTCTGCATCCAGGCCCTCAGCCTCCACCGATCTCCTACTCTGAGTCAGGAGAAGTAATAGAAGCAGGATAGGAGGGGAATTAATAGATGCCCTAGGTTCGAACCTCAGCTCTGCTGCTTCTACCTGACTATTTAACCTCTCTGAGCCTGTTTCCTCATCTGTACAGCAGCACCCACCTCACAAGGCTGTTGTGAGCATTTAAATGTGTAAACGTGCGACAATAACCTAAAAAAAATTTCCAGGCACAGAGTAAGTAGGCCCTATAGAAGAATTTGCTGTTATGGTTTTTATTCACTATAAGAGGGTCCACATAGCATGAAATCTACCTGATCAACCTGGAGCATTCCTCCCACAAGTGTGGCCAACGATCATGTTCTTCCAGTCCACCAGTGCCTTTCTCTGACACTGTCTTGGCAAGTTCTGGTCCTAGGAGACAGAAGAGGAGAAACCTAGAGGACCAAGGGGATGAGAGGAGGTAGAAACAAAAGCCATAGTAGCACCATGAGCTAGGAACATTCACTGTCGCTCTGTGGCACCACAGGAGTTAGGGAGACTATTTCTGTATAGAAAGCCTGCCATTGTTTATACAACAGCAGAGCTGTGTGACCAGGTGCGCACTTCAGCATTCCTTCCTCACCGTCCCCATGCATGCTCCTTCTCTCTTGCCTGTCTTCAGGAAGCCAATGGGAACAGGGCCCTTTTCTGGAGGCTTTCAAGAGAACCCAGCTCAGGTTTGAGGCTCAAGTCCCAGGTGATCTGGGAAGGAGGCTGCCAAGGTAACATGGTAATTTCCACAGGTCCACCACTAGAGGGCAGAGCGCCACCACAGGAAATCTAAAGTCAGCAACCAGTAAGCCCCCGTCCAAGTGTGCTGGGGAGAATCCTCCAGAATGCCTGGCTGCAGCTCTTCGCAATTCAGTTTCCCTGGGGTTTGGCCCAGGATCTTGGCGATCACTCTATGACACAGACATTCCACCCACGCAGGCCCCTCAGGCTGGAGAATGTCACTCCCTGGTCCCCTGGATAATGAGCATGAAGGGAATCGAAGGTAAGTCAGGAGGAGGGGCTAGTTTGCTCATTTCTGTTGCTGCTGCATCTCATATCTTACACCCCTGAAAGCCTTGGCTCCAGTTGAGGGCCCTCATCGGAGCAGATTTCGTTGTCATACATTTGGGCAGCCCCTTGTTATCTGGCATAAAGTGGCCTAATTCCTAAAATAGCGCCCCATGTCCCTGACCCTCCTCACCTTACCTTTTAGGGCATGTTCGTCATGAAAACAAAGGTCAGGGTGGGGCTTGGGGTGGAAGGTGACCAGTGTCTCTGTAGGGATTTAATAGATGGGGTTATCCGTGGCCGTGCAGAAAAGGCCCAGAGTGGCCCCACGTGTGACACAACTTTCCGGTTTCCCCATCACCTCTGGCACAGGTGGTATAAGATAAGCATCGCCCCAGGCAGGCACAGCACGTCTTGGGTCAGGAAGCAAGGAACTGGGTTCCAGCCCCAGCTTCCCCTTGCCCTTCTGCTTTTTCTGCGGAAATTACTAAGCTGCTCTGGGTTTTCCTTCCTCACTGTTTGAAAATGACTGTTCCTCTTGAAGGGCAGCACTGCTGAAGAGGGGAGTGTTTGTTTTGTTTTGTTTAATGTGTATTTATTTTGGGGGAGAGAGCACGAGCAGGGGAGGGGCAGAAAGAGAGGGGAGGAGGGAATCCAAAGCAGGCTCTGCGCTGACAGCTGAGAGCCCGATGCAGGGTTAGGACTCGTGAACCATGAGATCATGACCTGAGCCGAAGTCAGACTCTAGCGACTGAGCCACCCAGGTGCCCCTGGTTTTGTTTTTCTTTTTGTTTTTGTTTTTTTAATGTGGGATTTGTCTATCCCATTTCTAAGTGATTCCTGCTCAAGCCTAAGGAAGGTCTGAATCGAAGAGGGAAGAACCAAGATTGGCTGAATAGAGGTTATCTGCCAAGGTCCCGGCAAGAGTGTGAAATGTCAGATTAGGTTGATTTGCTCTCTTGTCTCACAGGCACACATGCGTATGCACGCGCACACACACACACGCACACACACACACACACGCTTCCTGTCTCCAGAGTATAATTAGTTTCTTCTGACACAGGCACATCTGGGATATTGCTTACTGCTCTGCAAATACCTCATATTTAGTATGTTATTCACCTGCTAAGCAGCTCCTCTTGTGATCATCACCTTTGGCAACATTTCATGGCAAAATCTCTGGCAGACAGTCTGGAGAGCAGTGCTTTAGCCGTATTCACACCCACCTCACCCTCAACACGCTTCAGGGACATTTTTATCCCAGTACGATCTCAGACAAGTCACTTACCTCTCTGATTGTCATGGTGTTTACAGTATTTTTAAATTGGAAGTCAGAAGGGTGTTCTGTTCTGCTCCCTTGCTTCTCTCAGTGTTCCCTTCTCTCTCCTTCCCCCACGTCCCTCACTATAGGATTCTGCACTCCAGCCATTCCCAACTACTTGTCTTCCCCGAGGCAGCCGTTCTTTCCTGCTCTGCATACACACAGTGCTCTCTGCTTTGAATCCCCCTTTTTAAAACGTCTGTTTTCCTTTATCTGCTATCGGCCCTTCTGGTCTCAGCTTTGACATCATCCTCTCCAGGAAGAACCCCCTGCTGTCTCCACACCACCACCTTGCCTGGGGCTGAAGTCCCTGCTCTGTGCCCCCATAGCACCTGCACACCCGCCACAATACATTGCCCTCGTCTCACCAGTTTGCCTTCCCTCCGGGCCATCCGCTTATCTTTGCCCAGCCAACGCCAAGCACGGCGCTCTGGTCTTCATCATACTGCCTCTCCTGCTGGGTTCAGTCTTTCGTATGGATGTACATGCTCCTCACCCAGACCCTGTTTTGGGTGGTAAGTAGAAAGTCATGGCTGTACTCTTTTAGATATTCCCGCCGCTGTGGCAGAACTGTACTCCTGAGAAACCGAAGCTTTTGGTTTCCGT
The DNA here is from genome assembly GCF_018350195.1 of Panthera tigris. Lineage (NCBI taxonomy): Eukaryota > Metazoa > Chordata > Mammalia > Carnivora > Felidae > Panthera > Panthera tigris. Next base: position 93,758,247 of record NC_056667.1, on the reverse strand, counting down.
CCCAGAGGCTGGAGGTGTTTGTATATTTTTTTAATATGAAATTTATTGTCAAATTGGTTTCCATACAACACCCGGTGCTCATCCCAACAGGTGCCCTCCTCAATGCCCATCACCTACTTTCCCCTCCCTCCCCTATCAACCCTCAGTTTATTCTCAGTTTTTTAAATTTTTTTAAATGTTTTTATTTATTTTTGAGACAGAGAGAGACAGAACATGAGCAGGGGAGGGGTAGAGAGAGACACACAGAATCCGAAGCAGGCTCCAGGCTCTGAGCTGTCAGCATAGAACCTGACGTGGGGCTCGAACTCACCGACCGTGAGATCATGACCTGAGCTGATGTTGGACGCTTAACAGACTGAGCCACCCAGGCGCCCCTATTCTCAGTTTTTAAGAGTCTCTTATGGTTTGCTTCCTTCTCTCTCTGTAACTTCTTTTTTTTTTTTTTTTGTCTTCTGTTGAGTTTCTCAGGATCCACATAAGAGTGAAAACATATGGTATCTTTCTCTGTATGACTTATTTCACTTAGCATAACACTCTGGAGGTATTTGTGAATGGTTTCTGTTGAGCACTGGGACCTTCCCACAGAAGGGAAGACCACACCCACCTCATGAAGTTGACAGTGCGCAAGGAGCTTCCATGTACCCCTTACTACCCCAAACTCGCCTTAGATACGGTTGTCTTCTTTGATAGATTAGGAAGCCGAGGCCCTGAGACGAACTGACTCGGGGTTCCAGAGGCAGGAAGTAGAGAGGCTGAGGCTGGAAGTCAGGTGGCATGCATTCCTGGACTCCAAGCCGGAGAAAACAGGGCTTTCTAATTCTTCCCCCCACACCCCTCTCTGCCAGGCCTGCAGGAGCCCCAGGGAAAGCCACAAAGTCAGGCTCCCGAAGCAGACTGCTGTGCAAGGGCCTGCCCTCTGTGGTCTCAGGGAAGAACACCGCGTACTTTGCCCTCTCCATCTCAGCAGTGCATTGATCCCGTACTTGGAAAAATCAATGTTGGCGAGGACAGCAGAACGATTGCTCAGACACATTTGTCATTGGAGGTGCCTTCAAACATACCCACACAGCAGCAGCCTTCAGCCTCCGCACCCCCAGCACAGTCACCTCTTGGGCCAGAGTCCCAGCTACGGGCAGCACAGCCTGCAGGGAGTCTGAACCGGGGAATGTCCGGGTCAGGGGATCCAGCTCCGTGCCGCACGGGTGAGGCATCTGAGGCCAGGAGGTGAGCGACCTGCTCAAGGTTACACAGCTGGGAAGTGACAGGGCCAGGATAAGAATTTAGCTCTCCAGATGACATTCGTATGCCCTCAAGCCTGGATCACATGAGGCGCTATGATGGGTGTCAGGAGGCCTCACTTTGTTCCCCACAGACAGAGTGTCAGCTTGCCCCTGCCTCCTGTTGCCCAGTATGCCTCTGTCAGGAATCAGTGCCTTCGTGGAGGGGACGCAGAGTCGTGGTTAAGGACACAGGCTTGGGTGGGGCACCTGGGTGGCTCAGTCGGTCAAGCATCTGACTTTGGCTCAGGTCGTGATCTCACAGTTCATGAGTTTGAGCCCTGCGTGGGGCTCTGTGCTGACAGTTCAGAGCCTGGAGCCTGCTTCGGATTCTGGGGCTCCCTCTCTCTCTGCCCCTCCCCAGCTTGCACTCTGTCTCTGTCTCTCTCTCTCTCTCTCAAAAATAAAAGAACACAGGCTTAGGATCAGATGGACTCAAGGTTGTGACCTATTCCTAGCAGAAGATTATTTAACTTAACCCGTAGTTTCCGTATCTGTAAAACTCACGTCTTATTCCAGGACTGTTTTCATTCCACGTCTTAACATCGAAAAGCATTAAAACCGCCTGATGAGATTGGTTCTGTTGCCTGTGGTACTTCAGGCACAGAGAGATTCACCAGTGTGCCCAAAGCCACACACCTAGGAAGCAGGGGATTCAGCAGGGGCCTGCAGTAACTGGTGCACTCATGCCACACGCCCAGCTCCCACCCCCTGCACACCGGCCCCACCTGATCTGGCAAGCACAGCACCTGCATGTGGATGACAGCACCCCTCTGTCGTGTCTACTCAGCCGCATGCCAGCCATTTGGTCAGTTTGTCCCTTCGTTGGCCAGTAGGTACAGAGAAGGAAAGCCATTAGTCGATTTGGCTTCTTTGCGGTGGCACAGGCTGTGTTGCTGGGTTCCTCCCTAAATGCACGTTTCTGAGACATTCTTTTATCACCAGAGCCTGGTTTGCTTTGGGCTGGCTTCTTTCTGAAGCTGAGGGATACGGTGACATTTGGGCATATCCAGGAAAGGCCTGAGAAGCAGATGGCTGCTTCCGACCCCAACTTGGTTCCACAGTGAGAATGGCCCAGGCAGGATACTCTCAGACATTTCTCCACTCAGCATCTTAATTATTCATCATGTCCTTAAATACTCTTCTGTGACGAAATGCTAAGCGACACATTAAATATTCATCATGATGCACCTAGCGCAGGGCCAAGGGTAGAATTAAGCGGAACAAATGTGATTTCTGATTACATCTCTTTAATTCTAGGCGCTGAACACCCCCAGGCTGCTAGGACTCCGTCCCATTCTGAAAGAAAGCCAGGAAAGTAGATTCCACAACATCCCTTTATGTGCTGCCAAACTGTCTTTAGAATCTTGGCAAGAAGTTCTTTCCTTTTTCTTTCTTTCTTTTTTTTTTTTTTAACTTTTAAAAACTGAGGTATAACATATGCATGTATGTATGCACCCACACAACCACCACCCAGATCAAGATATAGAACATTTCTAGCAGCCCAGAAGTTTCCCTCATGCTTCTTCCCAGTCAATACCACCCCCCCAACACACATAAGAATACGCTGTTTTGACAAGAAATTATTTTTATATTTAAGTCTACTTTAGACCCTTCCTTCTGTCATTTCTGTTCACTTCCTCGCATTTTTAATTGGAAGGCAAAGACCAAATAGCTATCTATCACCCATTGATTCGAAGTGCCCGGGGGTAGAAGCATAGATAAGAGGAAGCTCTTGGGCCCGTCCAGGGAGATGATGCTGGCTTGATTTGGAACAGGGAGCAGGAGGAGGGAAGATGGAAGAGGGGACAGACTTGTGGGATGTATTTGGAAGTGATATTGGATGTGACGGGGAAAGAGTGAACTCAGGCATGATGAGGTGTTGACTTGAGTTCCTTGTTGGAGGTCGCCACCATTTGTTGAAGTAGGGAAGATGACAAAGGAGTAGATTTGGGGACAAGGGGAGGTCAAGAGCTCTGTTTGAACTTGTCACCTCGAGATACCTGCTAGACAGAGTCCAAGCCATCCGGAGCTTGGGGAAGATGTCAGGCTTGGAGAGAGAGGTGGATTTGGGAATCATTGGCCCATAGATGGATTTCAAAGCCTGAGGATGTCATGAAATTACTCAGGGTAAACAGAGCAGAGGACAGGACCCAAGACAGAGCCCTGGAATTGTTCTAGCTGATGCCAATACTTGCCTTAAATAAATTCTAACATTAGAGAGGGGAAAATAAGCATTGTCTAATATGTAATGCAGTCTGAAGATTCAACAAATTTGCTTTCAAGCTGGAAAAAAGGTTTTGAGTGTTCTGCAGCCTTATGATGATGCCAGGGAATCCTGATGATGAATTTTGGTCAGATCAGTCATCCCTTTCGGGTCCCAATGGTCCCTGGCCCAGTGAACACAGACCTCTAGATGATCTCACAGGGGCTTTTTTATTATTTCAAAAAGCTTGGTTGAAATGGTTATGTTTGCCTACCATAAAGATCTATAACCTAACCACACGTCAGGTTTTTCTGCTTTGACTAGAATTGTATTGACTGGCAACACTAGATGTCTTGTGGTGACCAGAAGTTGTGTTTGACAGTAACATGTCTTCGGTTATTTTTTTTTTTAACCGAGAAAAGGTACAAGTGCCTAATCGATGCACTTGCATTGATTTCAAATGCAAAAAATGCATTATTTCAAAGACTCAGTTTATTAATCTGTAAATATGACAATAATGATAGCTCCTACCTCTGTATTCTGTAAAATTAAATGTTATTCTATGAAATTAAATGAGATAATGTACTCGAAGGGCACATTGTTAAGTGCTCAATACATGGCAGTGGCGATTGTTATTCTTGTGACTATTCTTGTTATGACACAGACTCCAAAAGGAACAAATAATAAAGGCTGTCCTCTGTATGAACAGCGTGGGGGCCACACTACCATTCTGTTTTATGACACATCCTTTCAGGCCAATCATTGTAATCCATTGTACGGAGTTAGGGGCACTTGTTACTAGTTCACATATTTGTTTATGTCTGATGGCCCCATCTGTACTCAGAGAATCTTCCTTCAGAAAATCTGGCCAAATACCATGACTGCCTCTCAGCATGCCCCCCCCCACTGTAGGAACAAATCAATAGCTGTCATAAGGAAAAAGATAATCCAGTCTTTCCCTAGTAGATGCAGATGGTTAGTCAGAGACAGCAGTAAGCGAGTCATCTGGCCCCTTGAAGTAATCTCAGCTGATGGGTTATTTTGTTTGCCAATAATGTTGCTTTTGATACTCAAAAATAACAACACTAACAATAATACAAAATGGGGCCTTTTCTACTTCTGTTGTCAGAGCCATGCATCAAACTCTCTGCACAGATGGAAACATCACCCACAAAGTCTGAGAAATGGTGTGGCAGGGTTCAATTATGAAGCAGCAAGAAGAGGGGTGAGTGTGTCCAGCCCCAAGGTGACAGGAATGGCACTTTAACAAGAATATCTGATTAATGTTTTAAAGTGTTTGAGGCGCTTCCATATAAATCATCCCATTCGATCTTCAAAATGGCCTTCCCAGGTTGGTAGTATTACACTCATTTCAGAGGTAAGGATTCGGATTCTCAGAGAAATTATGAAACTTGTTCAAATGCTGGAGGCAGGACTCAAACCTCTGTCCCCAGTCACTGCCCTCCACGGAAGTTCTCAATGGTCCAGCAGCCTGTGGATCCACCAGGCTCCAGCAGAAATGGATCCGTGTGGTCTGCATCTACCGTGGTCAGAGCAGGGCTTCCATAATCAGAACAGGGACATGACTCCCTGGTAATCATTGAAGCCGCATTTTCAATGCTTTTAATGACTTGTTTTATAAATAAAAGCATTCAAACAGCTGGTTATTTCACTCTAACTGAAATCAACTACCTAGATACCCTTAGATATAGATATGGATATATCCATAGATATATCTATAGATAGATATAGATATAGATATAGATATAGATATAGATATAGATATAGATATAGATATAGATAGATATAGATTTGTTCTGTTTTCTTCCAAGTATTTTTGTTTTTACAACCAGAACAATTCTGTCTCATTTTTATTTTGGGAAAAATGTAAGTGGAAAATGATGTCTGTTCACAGAGTTTGATTTGAACTATTGAATAGCCACATGAGCCATGGCAATTCACCCAACTCTCTAGACCATTAGAATCCAGACGAACCTTTGGAAATGTCCTAGACCTGCATTGTCCAATACGGTAGTCAACAGTCATGAGTCTATTGAGGAACTGAAACGTGACTCATATGACTCGGAAACTGACTTTTCAGTCTTAATTAATTTAAATTGAAATAGCCACATGTGGCTAGTGGCTATCGTATTGGAGAAAGCAATTCTAGGCTTATATCCTCACCTCTAAAATGACAGTGTTTGTGCTTGAATCAATCCCGCTAAGATTCCTACCACGACACTAGCATAGTGTTACATATTAGGCACTCCATAAATATTTCTGGCAGAGATATTTGTAGAATGAAAGACCAACCAAGTGGACAAATAAATCGCTGAATCTTAAGGGAACATTATAAATGGAATTACTTTAGGATGACCTGGAAAATCTAGAGTTTTGGGGGTGAAGAGTAACATTGGCATTGGCTGCAGCTGGGAGGGAAGCCTTGGCAGCTGTTCACGTGGGAACAGAACCAGGTACAACCCAGGTCACTCTTGCCTTTCCACTTCCTCCATACCCGGAAAAGCAGTTTCCTCCTTGGGGGTATTTTCATAGCCCAAGTCTCCTGGTGAGACGGAGTCTCAGTGCTGGAACTACGGGCTTGGAAGAATGTCAGGAAAGAGGGGACAATTGTCGGGAAACCCCAGGGATAGCTGCCAAGACTTCCCTTCCAACTCACGGGAAAGACTTCCTTCAGACACAGCTTAAAATAACCACTGCCCCAAAAGTGCCGGTCAGAATACGTGGGTGAATTCCAAGTATCCCAAGTATTCATCTCGGCTTTGAGTCTCCCCTCCCTGTTTCTGTTCTGAGGAGTTTCTCCCTACTCTGAGGCACGCTTCCTCTTCTCCACATGCAGTATGGCAAGTGCCTGAGAAGTTTTCAGGAGATTGCATGTTCCCTGTTGCTGGAAGACCCATCTCATGTCCAGAACACGGGTGTGGTGTGGGGTAAGAGCGGGGGCATCGCGTGGCACCCCAGCTCTTCCGGGAAGGGCACTGCGCCTGCCGCTCTCACAGAGCCCCGCTCCAAGCCCGTGCTTGCCCGCTTAGCCAGGATCTCGCTTTCTCTTCCTTTTAGCTAACTATATGTTTCTCTGATTTATAAACTTTTTGCTTTTATTTGGGGGGAGCATTTTTTTAAGTTTACTTATTTATTTTGAGAGAGAGAGAGAGAGGGAGAGAGAGCATGAATGAGCATGAGTGGGGGAGTGGCAGAGAGAGGGGGAGAGAGAGAATTCCAAGCAGACTCTGTGCTGTCAGAACAGAGCCTGACACGGAGCTTGAAATCACAAACCATGAGATCATGACCCGAGCCAAAATCAAGAGTCAGACGCTCAACCGACTGAGCCACCCAGGTGCCCCGAGAAATTGTTTTGTTGTGGCAAAATATACATAAAACTAACTTCCCATTTTTAATAATTTTCAAGTGTATAATTCAGCGGTATTAAGTACAACATTCACATTGTTGTGCAGCCGTCACCATTGCCCACCTCTGAAACTTCTTTGTCATTCCAAACTGAAACTCCGCATTACTGAACAACTCCCCATGCCCTGCCCTCCAGCCCCTGGTAACCACCATTCTACTTCCTGTCTCTGCGAATTTAACTACCCTAGGTACCTCATATAACTGGAGTCACATAGTAGGTCATTTCGTAGCAAGCTTTTTTCACTCAACCTAATGTCGTCAGGGTTCATCTATGTGGGAGCATGTGTCAGAATTTCCTTTCGTTTGAAGGCTGAATAGTATTCCATTGTACGCACATCCCACGTTTTGTTTATCCACGGTTGTGTTGTTTCCATTTGGGGGCTGTTGTGAATAGTGCTGTTGTGAACATGGGTGCACAAGTATCCGTCCGTGACCCTGCTTTCAATTCTTTTGGGTGTATGCCTGGTAGTGGGATTTCCGGATCACATGCTATTTTCTATGTTTAACCTTTTGAGGAGCCTGCTTTTATTTTTAAACCATCCTAAACTCTCTTTTTCTTGTACCTTTTAGCTCTTGAATTTTATTCCTAATCGTTCAGTCTTCCCTGTGTGTGTTTTGAGCTTTTCATATGCTGAGTTTTTAGCTTCTCATTGAAATCTTCATCTCTTATTTGTTTTTACTTTGCAAGAATCTCAGCTTTTAGTCTTTTATCTTTTATTTTGAACCTTGTCTATCTCATCCAGTCTAACGTGTGTTTCTTTCATCTGTAAGTTTTTTGCTTTATTTTAGTTTAAAGGCATCTCCACCTAATCCTTTTTACTCCTATACTTTAATCTGTTTTACCTAGGGGTTCATATGGCTGACCTCATATATCTATGCTGTGCTCATCACAACTTGATCATATTTCTGATAGCTGTCCATGCTTTTCTTCTCAGATGCTGTGTAAGGGGTGTTGGGAAGGGTGCAGGGGAGGCAAATGAGGTTGAGGTCTGTCATGGGTCAGGTTCCCTGGGAAACAGACTCTGAGGCAAAGATTTGCATTCAGGGGGGTTATGGGGGAGGGCAGTCAGAGCAGGACAGGAGAGAAAGAGAAGTTGAACTAGAATGCAGTTGAGTGTGGGGACTGAGCCTTCATTCACTGGAACTCCGTGTGTACCTGGAGGTGAAATCTTGGGCAGGAAGTTTCTTCTCATGAGGGAAATGCTGGGAGTGGGGGGACTTGGTTTGTACTGTCAACAGGTGAAGATCCTGGGGTGGGGTGGGGTGTGGTGGGGGATCTGAGTGTGTACTACAGCATCCATCCAGGTTCCCATATCCTAGGGAGGTAGCCCCCGCCAATCCAGTCCACTGATGGCCAGCCAACTTGTCAGTGTATGAAAATTATCTGGAGAGAAAACTTGAGAAGCCCCCTCCCCACCAAGTGTATGTAATTTGAGAAAGCAAATCTGATCATTCTGACACGTTTACATTGCCCCTCCAAAGTGGAGAACCATAGGCCTAGGCCAAAATACCAGCACCCCAACTTCTCTTATAAATGGCTTTTATCCGGGTTATGTTGGATCCATTGATAGGTCCCCTCAAAAATGTGTTGTCTTCCCTTAATAAGTCCTATGTAGGGGTGGATTCAGGTTTGGTAAAGCCTAAAGATTTTATAATTTGGGGGACCCCTTTCAGAAAAATAATAAAAAATTATTAGCGTAAAATTAGCAGACATTTCCCAGGACCTTGGAAGGGTCCTATGTAAGTGAGAGGCCCCATAGCTAAATTTTATAACTTCATTGTAAATCCTCCTCTGGTCTGAGACCATTACTGCTCAACCTGACTGAGGGGCTGCCCTCATAGTTTTAGGGAGAGACACTTCCCAGCTATTGAATTACCTTCTCACTCTAGGAAGTTCCCGAAGAATTTCTCCTTGGCTGGGTCCGCAGGAAGTCTTACCTTGACTCAGGGGACCATGTTGGCACCCTGAGGATACCCCATTTCCAGGAACTGGTTGGAAAGACTCTACCTTAGACCAAAGGAATAGGGCCAGGCAGATGTGGGCTATGATTGTTTACTGGGAGAAAGAGGTAAATCATATAATAACAAATTGATAATGATAATAACAGGTAACAATTATTAGAAAGTTAGCGTGTACCAGTCCTAGTTCTAGATGCTTTATGTGAATAATCACATTTAATCTTCATAAGAAAACTAGTTAACATATATCCTTTCTATTGCCATTTTACAGATGAGGGAATTGAGGTGTACAGAGTTTTAGGAACATGCCCAGAGACACAGCTAAGAGGCAGTGTGGCCAGAATGTCAACCTCTGCCTCTGACTGCTAAGTATTTGCCCTGTGGACACCCCCATCCCTGTGCTGTACTACTTTATAGGAAGGCTAGGGTGGTGGCAGCATGGTGGTAATGTATGTGTGTGTTGCTCCTTATGAACTAAAAGTCCTCATTTGCAACGTGGCCAATTGAGGTCCTCTGGGAAGCCCTCTGGTATATTAGGTTTTCTGAGGGCTTTAAAGTCCTTTGCTGAAGGATTTTAGAAGTCCAATGCGCTATCCATTGCGCAACAGAGCCTGCTGAAGGATTTTAAATGCTTGAGTCAAGTAGAGCAATTGGAACTACTCAAGGGATACTGAAAAGGGCAGATGCTGTATTTTTAGTGTATGGACTCCCCCAGTGGATCCAGAGTGTAGTCTAAAGCATGCTTTCGAAGGTCAACCCCTTCTTGCCCACAAAATAACATGCCTGTATGAACCTTTCATCTTAGAACACTCTTTTTTTCATGGGTGTGGGCCATTTAATTTTTGTGACTGTCAAGAAAAAAGGGAGGGGGGAGGATTTTGATAGGAGTGATCATGGATGAGCCACCCTTATCTCAGTCAAGCTGTGCTCCGCAGCATGGTGAACAGAATTCCTTTCATCTGGCCTTGATTCATGTCCCTGGGAAGATACAGATCCTCTGTCTTCCTGTTGATACTGGCCCATCTACTCAAACAGACTTCTACTGATGATAATACGTAATTTATTCCCCAGCTCAAATAGCATCTCAAGAGACCTAAACACCAGGATCGGCAGTGATTCCAGAAAGTCCATATTTCAAGTTTTTAGAGAATGAATGGATTCCCATGGACAGTTCTTTCAGAGATAGACTTATTAATCTAAAACGAACAAACAAAAATCCTTGCCAAACTTACTTTCCTTTAAAGACAGCAGTACTAAATGGTAGATCGTGGAATAAATCTCAGGGGAACTTATATTTCTATCAATAGTGTATATTGTGATTAAGCCTTTTTTGTTTGTTTGTTTGCTCTTGTCTGAGTAAAAAGTATACATGTTACCCCTCACTTATCTTTACATAGCTTCCCTTGTTGCCCCTCTGTACTTATGATTGTGCTGGGGAGGTTAGGGGACTGGCAATAAATGCACCAGGTGTTTTTTCTAGCTCCATTTGAGCTATTACTGTCAAAGAATCTTTTAAAACTTGGATGCCTCAGAGGAGAGGTTTCTTCTCTGATCTGCTCTGAATAGGTTGCCATTACTTTAAAACTATTTTATTCACACTGTGTTCTAGCAAATATAGTACTTACCCTCCTGGTGCCTTGCTTGACAGGGAAAAAAATATGTAAAGCAGAAATCTCAAAAGGCCGTCCAGGAATTTTTCAAATGAATTTATCTTAGACTTCTCTTTGCCAAAAAAAAAAAAAAAACCCACAAAAAACAAAAACAAAAAGAAAAAACTCAAAGCCACAGAAGAGCATCTAAGTGTGCCTCTTATATCTTCCTTGGACAGGAATTGGTTATGAGAAAAGTTACATGATCTTGACATTGACCCTGGTTATTGATGCTTTTGCAAAACAAGCCTTTCACTTCTCTAAGAGTTGGAGGAGTTAGAATGTGATTTTGATAGATCTAATAGCATCATCCAAATGGAGTCAGATAAACTGAAATGCATTTTGGGCTTTTAAAATATTGCATACCAACGATATGATAACACTGGCATGATACCCACACGTCCCTATTTACAACAAAGAAAATAGAAAGATAATGCTTTCTTATATATGTTACAATGTCAAAAAGATGCCCAACATCACTAGTTTCTAGGGAAATGCAAATCAAAATCATACTACCTCATACCTATTAGGATGACTGCTATCAAAATGAAAGGAAGGAAGGGAGGGAGGGAGGGAGGGAGGGAAAAAAGGAAGGAAGGAAGGAAGGAAGGAAGGAAGGAAGGAAGGAAGGAAGGAAAGGAAAGAAGGGAGGGAGGAAGGGAGGGAGAAAAGAAGGAAGGAAAGAAGGAAGGAAGGACAGAAGGAAGGAAGGACGGAAGGAACAGAGGGAGGGAGGGAGGAAGGAAGGGAAGAAGGGAGGAACAGAGAAAGGGAGGGAGGAAGGGCGAACAAATGTTGGCGAGGATTTGAAGAAATTCAAGCCCTGTGCTATGTTGGTGGGGTAATTAGAATTACCATATGATCTAGAAATTCCACTTCTGGGCGTATATTCTAGAAAAATTGAAAGCAGAGCCTGAAAGTTACTGGTACGCCATGTTCATAACAACATTAATCACAATAAGCTGAAACATAGAAGCAACCCAAGTGTCCATCAAAGGATGAGTGGAGAAACAAAATGTGGTATACATAGATGAGGGAATATTACTCAGTCTTAAAAATTCTGACACATGCTACAATATGTATGAATCTTGAGGACATTATGCCAAGTGAAATAAGGCAGTCTCAAAAGGACAAACACTGTGTGCTACCACTTGTATGGGGCACCAGGTGATCAGATTCATAGAGACAAAAAGTAGAACGGCAGTTGCCAGGGGCTGGGGGGAGCAGGGAATGGGAAGTTATTTAATGGGTATAGATTTCAGGTTTGCAAGATAAAAAGAGTTCTGGAGATGGAGAGTGGTGATGTTTGCACAACAGCGTGAATGTACTTAACACTACAGAAACCAACACTTGAAAATGGCGAAGGTGGTACATTTTATATTATGCAGGTTTTTACCACAATGAAGACATTTTAAATGGCATTAATATCATGAGTTAGGCATACCTTTTATAGATGATGATCTCGGACATCTAATTAAAGGCTAAAAGAAGGTCACCTGTGCTACAACCAAAGTCACTGGTTTGTGCAGCCATCCTCAGGCATTTAGCTGCGACTGCTTAACAAATTAATTCTTCAGCTCCCGAGGCACATATGTTTTACAGGAGTCCCCCCCGCCCTCTTGCCTGCGGTTTTGCTTTCCACAGTTTCTGCTACCTGCAGTGAACTGCAGTCAGGAAGCACATCCTCCTCCTCTGACTACACATCAGAGGGCCAGTAGTAGCTTAACATCACATCACAACACCTACGTCATCTACCTCACTTCATCTCATCATGCAGGCATTTTCCATCTCACATCATCACGAGAAGAAGGGTGAGTACAGGACAATAAGATACTTTTAGAAAGAGAGAGAGAGAGAGACCACTTTCACACAACTTTTATTACAGTATATTGTTATAATTGTTCCATTTTCTTGTGGGTGATTTCTTATTGTGCCTAATTTATACATTAAACTTTATCACAGGTATGTAAATATAAGAAAAAACACAGTGTATGTAGGGTTTGGTACCACCTGCAGGTTCAGGCACCCACTAGGGGTCTTGGGACATATGCCCGCGGGTAAGGGAGGACAACTGTAATCAGTTTTTCTTGAAGGACGCATCAAGAAGGGCACACTGAGTGACGTTAAAGGTTCTCTGAATGTGCTGTTGAGAATTATTAAGGCTAGGGCCAGAGTTTCACCTGCTTTATTTTTCTTCCTCTCTGCTAAATTTATCATGGCCATGCTCAATGGCACCGAGTCCATGATCATTCAGTTGGCAACTCACTGGGACCCCAGATGGCTTCTTGTTAACATGGGGGCATTGTGGCCATCTCTACAGATGTTTCCTTGGCTCATCTTCTAGCTAACTTAGAGCAGACTTCTCTTCAGACACACATCTAGGAAGGCTATTCGCTTTCATGACAAGATGCCAATCTTGCCTCCATATGGTTTATTGTCTAACTGGGCCAGAAAAATGCTTCTTAGAGAAGGTGACATTTAAGCTGAATCTTTAAGGAAAGAGCAGAAGTTTGTCAAGCAAACCAAGAAAAGGGGGCACTTCAATCAAAGAAAGAAGCTGTCATGAGACATTGATTGAAAGTGCTTGGAACCTTTAAAACGAGCAAGTGATCTGCTGTGGTTAAACCCCCAAAGAGGTGTGTTTGGGGTTCAGGTTTAGCCTATTTAGAAGTTCTTCAGCACACCATCCCACAGAGCCTTGCTCTGCTTCATTTCTTGACTGTCTCTTACATCCCTCTCAGTCTCACAGGGAGAGAGCAGCAGAGATAGGGGCAAAGAGAAGACAAAGAGAAAGGGAGAGAGAGAAGCAGAGGAGGAGAAAGAGAGACAATGTATACAGATGTATGGTGGCTGGAATGTTTGTAAAGAGAAATGGCATGGTCTTCATGTGGTATCTAGAGAAAGGGAGCCCTAATCCACCAGGACTGTCCATGAACATAGACAACAGTCAATGTAGAGAGACTTCTTCTTCATTTAAATTTTGGATGGGCCCCAAAGGCCACCTGGTCCACTGCCTCCTTACTCAAGTATGAAGCCACCCAGGGACTGGGTGAAGTATAACTCAGAGGGCTTGACTCAGGGAAGTAGGTAAGAACAGGTGTGGCATGACTTTCTCAACCCTGAAATGCTCCCCTTCCCAAAAATTATCTCTCCCCAGCTTGCCAGCACATATAGCATTTTTTCATGTTATGTCATTTATTTTCGACCATTACCAAGTGGTAAAATTCTCTCCGTTTCACTGCTGAGGTTTAGACCAAGAAAGGTAAGGAATATCCCCAGTGTTGCAAGCTAGTATATCATAAGGTTAGGATGAACTACCAATAACAAACACCTGAAATATGGAAGCTTAAATGAGATAGAAGTCCAAACGCAGGTAACTCAGGGCTGACATGACCATTACAAGGTCACCATAGGCCTAGGACTTTTTAGGCTCTCTGCTCCATCATCTCTGGTATGTGGTGCAAGATGGCTGCTGGAGTTCCAGATATCACACCTACACTCCAAAGAGCAGGAAGGAGGAAGAAGGGACAACTATTTCTAACTATTTCTAACTCTGCACATTTTCACCTAGCTATCATTGGCTAAAAGATAGTCACATGATCACACAGTCTTTTAGATAATAATGTGTCCATCCAAAAGTCAAGTTCTGTTATTTCTAAATATAAGGAGAGTGGATATCCAGAAGACAGCTAGCACTCTGTTACAGCTGGAAAGAGACTAGACAGATATAGATCAATTTAATTCCACATTCCATCTATTTGCCATCACTCTCCTACTTTTCACTGTAGGATGAAAGAATGGCATTAGCCAAAACCCAAAGGTGTGAGATTCCAGGGCCGTTCAGAAGAGTGACAAGCTCCGTGTAGCAGGTACATCTGGGGTATAGCTAGATATAGTGTAGATGACATTAGAAAGGTAGGAAAGTATGGTGAAGAACCTTGGATACTCAAAAGTCAGTGGGAGTCACTGCAGGTTTTTGAGGAGGGGAGGAGCCTCTACTGAACTGGTGGCTGAGGATCCTGGGGACATGCTAAAGAGTCTAGTGTTCCGGGGGGCCTGCCTCTAATATTTGGCCTGTCTGTACCATTAGACAAGTTGTTTAACCTCTTTGCACCTTATTTTCCTCATCCGTACAAAAGTTCATGTAAATAAAGTGCCGAAAATAATCCCTGGCATAGAGTATGCTCTCTGAAACGGTTTTCTTTCTTTCTTTTTTTTATGTTGGTCTTGAATTCTATCAAGCCAAACAGGAAATGAAGTAGGGGGCGTTCTCTTGGGGCTGACGGATCCCAGAATCCAGTCAGGTCGCGACTTCCTTAACAGCCCCGTGTGGCTTTATAGGGTCTGGTCACTGTAAGGGGGCCTGCGAAGAGGATAGGGATTCTGGTGACCTTGGAACAGCACTCCACTCCAGATTCTTCCTCCTCCCAGATATTTCTCGCTCCTTCGTGGGTTCGGGCTCCAGGCTTAGTGCCTCCAGGCTCCAGATCCAGTCTCTTCTCAGAAAACCAGGCCGGGACTGGGTTGAGACAGTACCACTCTCATGCCCCTGTTCTGTGTCTGGTCCTGGGGGAGGGGTGGGGGAGGGGATGCTCATCTTGCCGCTGGAGTCCTTTAGCGGGAAGGAGATTTTGGCTGCCTGGTCCCTTGTAGCTACTCCTCAGGGCCAGAGAGTTTCCAGGGGATTCTCCAGGAGCCTCAGAAATCCCAACATCAAGGAAGGGTCAAATTTAAAAGGAAAACTTCTTCCCCAGGGCCTTGGAAATAATTAATATAACTTTGAAAGTAAAATTAATTTTCAACAGCGCTGCCCTTTTCCCCAGGTAATACTTTGATTAGTTCAAGGAGGGTATTGCCAAGATGCAAAACTGGGGGCTTGAAAGGATTTCTTACTCCAGCCTTCTTGTCACTCTGTATTTCATCAAAGCAGCAGCAAAAAGGGTGATGTGAGGTTGGTATCCTCAAAGCACCTCATACCTCATAAGTGGGGGAAATAGCCACTTGGACTGGGGTGGAGCTGATTGATGAGACTCCTGCCCAGGACTTCTGACGCCAGAGCCCGTAATTTCCCCTCACCAGCATGTGGCGCTGTTGGCCATTCCCTCCTCTGGTAACTCTTTCCTCTGATGTCTATGACACTAGGTTCCTTTCTTTTCTCTCCTCCCTATTTAACTGATTATTCTCCACAATCTTTACTGTCTCCCCTTCGTTTGTGTATCCCTCAGAGGCTGCCAAATCCCAATGAGCTATTTCAGAAGTATGTCTCAAATCTGTACTCTCCTCTCTTTTTTATTTTGGCTTTTAAAAAATCAAACACATAATTTTATTTATTTAAAAACAATTTTTTTTTTAACATTTATTTATCTTGGAGAGAGAGAGAGACAGAGTGCGAGTAGGGGAGGAGCAGAGAGAGAGGGAGGAGACAAAGAATCCAAAGCAGGCTCCAGGCTCTGAGCTGTAAGCACAGAGCTCAACGCGGGGTTCAAACTCACAGACAGTGAGATCATGACCTGAGCCGAAGTCAGACGCTTAGCTGACTGAGCCACCCAGGAGCCCCGCAAACACATAATTTTAAAAGGCAAATATGGCTAAGATGTTTCTAACTCGATAGAGCAGTCCCCTTCTCACATCAACCTGCCCCAGTGCTTGGTCCTCTCCTAAGAGGCAGAACTGCAGCATAAGGCTGTGCTGGTTGTGCAAAACTCAACTTTGGGGGTACCATTTAAACACTGTGAGTTGTGAAATGCACAACCACCATACATAGTAGTCTATTCAAGTTGTAACCAGTCGTCTTTTAGTCATTTCTTCTAGCATTTACCTTTATGACTCTAAATAATAAGATTGTACTGCTTTTCTTGATTCTCGAATACCAGTTATTATGTATTGAGGTCCTCTGACAATGAATGATTACTTAGCTCTCTCAGACTCCCCCAACCACGCTATATGATTTCTCCTCTTTCATCTTTTTATCTGTGTAGTTATCTCACAATTTCATTTCAATCAGTATTCCATAGCTCCCTAATTAGAACCATGTAAAAGCTATTTACTGCTGTGTCACATAGTATACTATTATGGCTGCTTCCTTGTTCAGCTTTGGTTTTTCATATGGTTAATAGTTGCCTTCTTTTTTTCCCATTTCCTTATTCAGCTTTAGTTTTCACATGGTTCATAGTTGCCTTCATTTTTTCCCCATTTTCTTAGTATTCAGTCTACTAATGACTGGCTCAATCTCCCCATTTCTTCCAGCAACTTCTCAAATGCAGTTTGGTATCATTTACACACACACACTCTCTCTCTCTCCTGCCCCTCCTCCCCTCCACCAGAGAGTTGTCTTCTGAACTTTAAATCTCCCTGTTCTATAAACTGTTTACTGTTTAGGTCAGCTACACAGCTCTTGTCCTGAGACTTCTATTCACTAACCTGGGCATTCCTTTCACTTCTTTCCTTCTTGGACCTCATGCTTCCTCTTTCCTCGTTTGGTAGAGCATATTGCCTAGTAGTTTCTGTGTAGATATGATACAATGGAGTTAGATTTGTTGAGATTTTTGTAATTCTGAAATATCTTTATTCTAACATCACACATCATGATAGTTTGACTAACTGTATATTCCTAGAGTGGAAATAATTTTTCTTCATAATACTGAATGTAGTTCTCCCCTGTCCTCTAGCTTTCAGGGGAGCTTCTAATTCTAAACTTCTGTATATAACCTGGTTTTTTGTCTGGAATATTTTTCTATTAATTCTTTACCCCTGGTATATTGAAATTTCATGAGGATGTGTCTTGGTGCAGCCTTTTAAAAGGTTTGTTTTGGGAGGAACACTTTTTGGACTTTTAATCTAGATACTTTTGTACTTTGGTTTTCCAAAATATCATCAAATTATGTCTTTGTTTTATCCATTTCCTCTGTTCTGTCTTTCTACAACTCTGCTTGTTTGCTATCAGAGGTAGAATCCTCCAATTTCCCTGTCTTTTTTATATTATTATTATTCATATCTTTATCTCTGTGTCCTACTTTCAGTGGGATTTTTCCAACTTAATCTTCCAATCCTTTTGAATTTTTAATTTTAGTTATATTGCTAATTTGCAAGAGCTTTTTCTTATTTTCTTACTGTTTCTTTTTTATAGCATCCTTGTTTCTCTGAGGATGCTAATTATTGCTTTCTTTAAAGTTCGTTTTCTTCTGCTCCTTGTTTTTTTCTTTTCTCTCTGATTTTTATGCTGTAGACATTTCTGAAAATCTAGACCACTTAACTTCTGTTCATTTTTAAGACTAAAATGATTGGAAGACTGATGGGAAGTCTTCTGTGATTAAGCAAGGCTTAATGACTGCTGGAGTTCAACCTATGGACTGGATGTTTTTTCCTTGGGGAAATATACGTGTGTGTGTATGCATGTGTGTGTGTCTGTCTCTTTTCCTCCTCCTTCTGCTGGGGCAATTTGAGATTCTCCAGAGAAGGACAATCCACTCTCCTCTCATGAGGGTGTAAGTGTGGCAGCTGGTATCTAGGGGGTAGGGTAGGGGACTGTGTGTCTCACTATTCAGGATGCAGCCTCTCATGTATTTCCTGTCTTTTCAGTTGACCACCTCAGCCAAGCCTTCTGCTATGCCTGGTGTCTCTGAATTCAGAGGCGCTCTGGTTCAGTTGTTCTCAAGAATAAATCTCTTCCGGGGTGCTTGGGTGGCTCGGTCGGTTAAGCATCTGACTTTGGATCAGGTCATGATCTCAGAGTTTGTGAGTTCGAGTCCTACATCAGGCTCTGTGCTGACCACTCAGAGCCTGGAGCCTGCTTCAGATTCAGTGTCTCCCTCTCTCTCTGCCCTCCCCTACTCGTGCTCTGTCTGTCTCTCTTTCAAAAGTAAATAAACATTAAAAATTTTTTTAAAAAAGAATAAATCTCTTCTTTCCCACCAAAGTGAGGGAGGGATAGTCACCTGGATGGGCAGAGTTGGGGTCTGGAGGTCTAACTGATCCTTTTACAGACTTCCAGCCTATTCCCCCGTTCAACTATGGCACACTTTCATGCACCTGGTACTCCTGGGATTTTCATCTTTTTTGGGTTTTCAAAGTGAATAGAATTGCTTCTCACTAATACGCCCATCCAAAGATACTTAACTGTATTCATTTTAAGCTTTCTCTGCTCTGTTACATCAGTTCCCAACATCCCATGTAGTTTTGTCTTTATATATTGAGGTTTGGGATTATGTATGTTTTCCAAGTTTCACCAGTGATGGAATGCATATTTTATTCTAGTCCTTCTTAGAGCTTCAGTGATTTTTTTTTTAAGAGAAGTAAGCAGAAGTGTCAACTTAAAACCAAAAGATCCTGCCCTTTCCTGCCGTTGGCTGTGTGGAGTCAGCTCCTGGGTCTCTGACACCTGAAAATTGAGAGCTTCTTCCTGGCCTGGCAGCTGTACTTGGGAGTCTCACACCTGTCACCATGCCATACAACAAATATATTGAGTTACACCATAAATCTATGGATATTCTTTGGATTATCATGAGAAAAAGATACAGAAAGAAGGTCGAAAAAGCTCATGAATGTTTAAACAAGGCAAAAAAGATGATTCGTCGAAAAACCAAGCTTTGCCATAAACAGCACCATGCCGAGGAATCACAAATGAAAAAGACTCAGGATACATGAAGAGGGAAACCCTAAACAAAAGAATGATGAAAAGACTTCAAAAGAAGCAGTACCTGCGTATCTTCTGGAGAGGGAGGCACAGTCCAAGATGAAGTGCTTTCCAATAAGATTAAACGAGAAAATGGGGTATCTGGGTGGCTCAGTCAGTTAAGTGTCCAACTTTGGCTCAGGACATGATCTCACAGTTTGTGAGTTCGAGCCCTGCATTGGGCTCTGTGCTGACAGCTCAGAGCCTGGAGCCTGCTTTGGACTCTGTGTCTCCCTCTTTCTCTGCTCCTTTCCCACTTGCACTATGTCTCTTTCTCCAAATAAATAAATAAACAAATAAACATTAAAAATTTTTCTTTAAAAGATTAAACAAAAAATGGAAAGAGAAAGTAGAAAAATGGGAAGTCCCTCTACCCAGAGTTCATGACCAGGGAGAAACAGAGGTGTTAAAAGTTATTTGAACAGGAAAGAGAAAGAAAAAAAGCACGGAAGAGGATGGCTACTAAAGACCGCTTTATTGGAGATGGCTTTCCTTGGAAACCACCTAAATATGAAAGATTCATTAGGCCCAGGGGCTTACGTTTCAAAAAGACCCATGATACAACGTGAACTGGAAGCCACCTTTTGCCTGCCAATTCTTGTTGTAAAGAAGAAATCCCTCTTTCCCACTTACAATTTTGGGTGTTATTACCAAAGGTCCAGTCACTGAGGTGAATGTGAGTGATTTGGACATTGTGACACAAGGAAGCAAGGTTCTTTGGGGAAAATATGCCTGGGTTGCCAACAGTCCTGAAAATGATGGATGCATAAATGCAGTCTTGCTGGTTCAACAGCAGTTTCATGCAAGTAACTCTTTATGATTATTGAAGACTGCACACCAATCAGGAGAACCGCCATTACTGGGATGTTTGTGAATACTACCAGGCAGCTTTGCATGTCTGCAGTCATCAAGAGAACTATTTATTCTCTTGTAAAAAAAAAAATTAAAATAGAGAAGTTTCACAAAAAAACAACTTAGAGACCCCCACCCCTTCCTTGTGCCTTCCACATCCACTGCTTAATCTACTTTTTCATTGACTTTTAAGTATCCTCTAGCTGCTTTCCTGGTCTCCAATGTCTTTCCCCTCTAATTCATCCTTTACAGATAACCTGATCTGATCACATACCTCCCCAACTCAAGACCATTCTATGTCTACTCATAACGAACAGAACGATGTCCTTACCAGTTTGGTTTCAACCATCCTTTCCAGTCTTTCATTTACCTCTAGACTCATAAACTCGATTTTCAACATGTATCTACTGAAAAGTTACTATATTCCAGGTCCATTGGAGGCATTTGTAGATACAAAGATGAAAACACAGTTCATGCACTCAGAAATCTCAGAGTCGCAGATAAGTAAAGACTGCTTCCCATCCCCACATCTGTCTGTTAACATTCTGTCCATTCAAAGTCAACCTCAAGCAACAAGCCTCTTCTATCTTCGTGTTGGAATTAATCTCTTCCATCCCCAGGCTCCCCTGAGCATTTCCCTGTACTGCTATTAGAACATTGAATCCAGATTACCTTGAATAGGCCTGTAGATATGTTTTCTCCCTCACTTTATGTAGGACTCCTTTGTGGTAGGGACAACAGAGATCTCTGTCACATCAGGAAAGAGTTCTGCATAAAGCAGGAACTCAATAAAAATGTATTGAGAATATTAAGTTTTCCTGTTACTGAATTCAAGGAAGAAGTGTTTGGTTGGTATTTATATGAGGGACACTGCATTGCTTTATTTATTCTTTTGACATTCAAACATTTATTAACCTGCTGTGGACCGGGCCTGTGCCATACACTGTGGTTACAAAGATGAAAAAGGCACAGTTGTGTCCTGAAGTGGCTCACGGTCCAGGGAGAAGAAGACAGTAGTGAAAATAATTGCAAAAGCATGAGACAGGGGCTATAATAGAGGCAGAGAAGGGCAGGAAGAACTTAGAGCCCTGCCTGCAAAGGGGGGCGGCACCAGAAGGAAGGTGATATCCAGCCAACATGTGAAGGATGGAGAGCAGTTCCCTAGAGAGAGAAGGAATAAAAAGGAAATCCTAACGGATGTTATTTTCTCTTTTGGCTGTAGTGAAGGGGGGGGGACCCCAGTTCTTGTTCAAACAGATTCACCCTTTCAATATTCAAATGCTTGTGAAGGACCTACTTACTGTGAGCTGGGTCCCCTGCTAGGCAGATATTTTTAATATAGGTTCTCTAAAAAGCAGATAAAGGAGCTTCACATTTTAATTCAAAGGGTTTTATGAAGAACTGCAATAATGTAGTCCAGATAAGTGTTCTGATGATTTCTTAATTCAAAGAAAAAGCTTAGAAGAATGCAAGTAGCTAACGTATCCATTAGGCAGTTTCTCTCAAATATCTGCTCTCCCCCGCAAGCATTTGGCAAGAGCTGCATTGCAATCAATTCCTGGTTGAATTATCTGATGAGGGTCGGAAATGCCATTATTCTGAGTTGTTGATTAAAGAGGGATTCACATGCTGTATATACCAGATGTGCAGGAGGTGGGGCCGACGGCCTATGCTGAATGATTAGGGAGCCTGATTTGTATTCTCTCTCAGAGGCAGGGGCCATGAACTTCTCATAGTGGCTAAGGAAGGAACTGTGCATGTGTCCGTGTGTGTGTGTGTGTGTGTGTGTGTGTGTGTGTGTGTAATAGTGACCTCATGCCAAGCAACGCATTAGACATTATGTTCTTAAATTTTCACTGTAATCCTTTTGAGATAGATGTGTTATGGAGATGCCTGGTGACACAAAGCATTATTTAATTTATCTGTTATAATTATTGTGATGATTTATGTGGCAATTTTAGCTGGGAAACTGCCAGCCAGTTCTCAGTATAAGTAGACACAGTCACATTGGGACATCTTTCTGTCTAGGGAAGGGTCACTAGAGTAGTTTCTCCAGTAAATGTAATGACAAGCAGGCACTGCATGCCCCAGGGAAGGTTATATAACAGCACCCATTTGGTGATCGACTGTTTGTCCCTCCTAATCTCTCCAAATCTGGGGAGCTTTTAGGTAGAAAGGGACTGTGAACATCCAGGGAGCTAAGGGGTAAAGACCCTTCTTTTTGAGGTTCAACATGATTAGAACTTCTTTAAATGAATGTTCCCCTGACTTCAATGTTAACTTCACAATAACAAGGTTTACCTCTGTGTCCACAGGACCTAGATGGTAGCTAGCACTAGTAGGTGCTCAATAAATACCATTGAGTGACTCTTATCCCCCAGTTCTTTACCCTATACCCTCCTCCCAAGTTTTCCAGAATAAACTTTTACCCTCCCTTTTTTATGAATATTATATAATTTATTAAATAATACAGCTTTACATGGAGGATATTTCCTCCATTTTTTAATTATTTTTTTAAATATGAAATTTATTGTCAAATTGGTTTCCATACAACACCCAGTGCTCAACCCAGCAGGTGCCCTCCTCAATGCCCATAACCCACCCCCCACCATCAACACTCAGTTTGTTCTCAGTTTTTAAGAGTCTCTTATGTTTTGGCTCCCTCCCTCTCTAACCTTTTTTTTCTTCCTTCCCCTCCCCCATGGTCTTCTGTTAAGACTCTCAGGATCCACATAAGGGTGAAAACATATGGTATCTGTCTTTCTCTCCATGACTTATTTCACTTAGCATCACACTCTCCAGTTCCATCCACGTTGCTACAAAAGGCCATATTTCATTCTTTCTCATTGCCACATAGTATTCCTTTGTGTATATAAACCACAATTTCTTTATCCATTTGTCAGTTGATGGACATTTAGGCTCTTTCCATAATTTGGCTATTGTTGAGAGTGCTGCTATAAACATTGAGGTACAAGTGCCCCTATGCGTCAGCACTCCTGTATCCCTTGGGTAAATTCCTAGCACTGCTATTGCTGGGTCATAGGGTAGGTCTATTTTTAATTTTTTGAGGAACTTCCACACTGTTTTCCAGACCGGCTGCACCAGTTCGCATTCCCACCAACAGTGCAAGAGGATTCCCATTTCTCCACATCCTCTCCAGCATCTATAGTCTCCTGATTTGTTCATTTTAGCCACTCTGACTGGCGTGAGGTGATATCTGAGTGTGGCTTTGATTTGTATTTCCCTGATGAGGAGCGATGTTGAGCATCTTTTCATGTGCCTGTTGGCCATCCGGATGTCTTCTTTAGAGAAGTGTCTATTCATGTTTTCTGCCCATTTCTTCACTAGATTATTTGTTTTTTGGGTGTGGAGTTTGGTGAGCTCTTTATAGATTTTGGATACTAGCCCTTTGTCTGATATGTCATTTGCAAATATCTTTTCCCATTCCGTTGGTTGCCTTTTAGTTTTGTTGGTTGTTTCCTTTGCAGTGCAGAAGGTTTTTATCTTCATGAGGTCCCAATCATTCATTTTTGCTTTTAATTCCCTTGCCTTTGGGGATTGTAAAGTAAGAAATCACTGTGGCTGAGGTCAGAGAGGTTTTTTCCTGCTTTCTCCTCTAGGGTTTTGATGGTTTCCTGTCTCACATTCAGGTCCTTTATCCATTTTGAGTTTATTTTTCTAAATGGTGTAAGAAAATGGTCTAGTTTCATCCTTCTGCAAGTTGCTGTCCAGTTCTCTCAGCACCATTTGTTAAAGAGACTGTCTTTTTTTCCATTGGGTATTCTTTCCTGCTTTGTCAAAGATTAGTTGGCCATATTTTTGTGGGTCTAATTCTGGGGTTTCTATTCTATTCCATTGATCTGTGTGTCTGTTTTTGTGCCAATACCATGCTGTCTTGATGATTACAGCTTTGTAGTAGAGGCTAAAGTCTGGTATTGTGATGCCTCCCGCTTTGGTCTTCTTCTTCAAAATTACTTTGGCTATTCAGGGTCTTTTGTGGTTCCATACAAATTTTAGGATTGCTTGTTCTAGCTTCGAGAAGAATGCTGGTGCAATTTTGATTGGGATTACATTGAATGTGTAGGTAGTATTGACATTTTAACAATATTTATTCTTCCAATCCACGAGCATGGAATGCTTTTCCATTTCTTTATATCTTCTTCAATTTCCTTCATATGCTTTCTATAGTTTTCAGCATACAGATCTTGTACATCTTTGGTTAGGTTTATTCCTAGGTGTTTTATGCTTCTTGGTGCAATTGTGAATGGGATCAGTTTCTTTATTTGTCTTTCTGTTGCTTCATTATTAGTGTATAAGAATGCAACTGAGGGGTGCCTGGGTGGCTTAGTCGGTTGAGCGTCCGACTTTGGCTCAGGTCATGATCTTGTGGTCTGTGAGTTCAAGCCCCACATCAGGCTCTGTGCTGACAGCTCAGAGCCTGGAGCCTGTTTCGGATTCTGTGTCTCCCTCTCTGTCTCTGCCCCTCCCCTGTTCATGATCTATCTCTCTCTGTCTCAAACATAAATAAAACATTAAAAAATTTTTTTAATAAAAAAAAAGAATTCAACTGATTGCTGTACATTGATTTTTTTATCCTGCGACTTTGCTGAATTCATGTATCAGTTCTAGCAGACTTTTGGTGGAGTCTATCGGGTTTTCCATGTATAATATCATGTCATCTGCAAAAAGTGAAAGCTTGACTTCATCTTTGCCAATTTTGATGCTTTTGATTTCCTTTTGTTGTCTGATTGCTGATGCTAGCACTTCCAACACGATGTTAAACAACAGCGGTGAGAGTGGACATCCCTGTCGTGTTCCTGATCTCAGGGGGAAAGCTCTAACTTTTTCCCCATTGAGGATGATATTAGCTGTGGGTTTTTCATAAATGGCTTTTATGATCTTTAAGTATGTTTCTTCTATCCCGACTTTCTCGAGGGTTTTTATTAAGAAAGGATGCTGTATTTTGTCAAATGCTTTTTCTGCATCAATCGACATGATCATATGGTTCTTACCTTTTCTTTTATTAATGTGATGCATCACATTGATTGATTTGCAAATGTTGAACCAGACCTGCAACCCAGGAATGAATCCCACTTGATCATGGTGAATAATTCTTTTTATATTCTGTTGAATTCGAGTTGCTAGTATCTTATTGAGAATTTTTGCATCCATATTCATCAGGGATATTGGCCTGTAGTTCTCTTTTTTTGCTGGGTCTCTGTCTAGTTTAGGAATCAAAGTAATGCTGGCTTCGTGGAATGAGTCTGGAAGTTTTCCTTCCCTTTCTATTTTTTGAAACAGCTTGAGAAGGATAGGTATTATCTCTGCTTTAAATGTCTGGTAGAATTCCCCTGGGAAGCCATCTGGTCCTGGACTCTTATTTGTTGGGAGATTTTTGATAACAGATTCAATTTCTTCACTGGTTATGGGTCTGTTCAAGTTTTCTATTTCTTCCTGTTTGAGTTTTGGAAGGGTGTGGGTACTTAGGAATTTGTCCATTTCTTCCAGGCTGTCCAGTTTGTTGGCATATAATTTTTCATAGTATTCCTTGATAATTGCTTATATTTCTGAGGGATTGGTTGTAATAATTCCATTTTCATTCATGATTTTATCTATTTGGGTCATCTCCCTTTTCTTTTTGAGAAGCCTGGCTAGAGGTTTATCAATTTTGTTTATTTTTTCAAAAAAACCAACTCTTGGTTTCATTGATCTGCTCTACAGTTTTTTTAGATTCTATATTGTTTATTTCTGCTCTGATCTTTATTATTTCTCTTCTTCTGCTGGGTTTAGGCTGTCTTTGCTGTTCTGCTTCTATTTCCTTTAGGTGTGCTGTTAGATTTTGTATTTGGGATTTTTCTTGTTTCTTGAGATAGGCCTGGATTGCAATGTATTTTCCTCTCAGGACTGCATTTGCTGCATCCCAAAGCGTTTGGATTGTTGTATTTTCATTTCCATTTGTTTCCATATTTTTTAAAAATTTCTTCTCTAATTGCCTGGTTGACCCATTCATTCTTTAGTAGGGTGTTCTTTAACCTCCATGCTTTTGGAGGTTTTCCAGACTTTTTCTTGTGGTTGATTTCAAGCTTCATAGCATTGTGGTCTGAAAGTGTGCATGGTATGATCTCAATTCTTTTATACTTATGAAGGGCTGTTTTGTGACCCAGTATGTGATCTATCTTGGAGAATGTTCCCTGTGCACTCGAGAAGAAAGTATATTCTGTTGCTTTGGGATGCAGAGTTCTAAATATATCTGTCAAGACTATCTGTTCCAATGTACCATTCAGGGCCCTTGTTTCTTTATTGATCCTGTGTCTAGATGATCTATCCATTACTGTAAGTGGAGTATTAAAGTCCCCTGCAATTACCACATTCTATCAATAAGGTTGCTTATGTTTGTGATCAATTGTTTTATATATTTGGGGGCTCCTGTATTCAGCACATAGACATTTATAATTGTTAGCTCTTCCTGATGGATAGACCCTGTAATTATTATATAATGACCTTCTTCATCTCTTGTTACAGCCTTTAATTTAATGTCTAGTTTGTCTGATATAAGTATGGCTACTCCAGCTTTCTTTTGACTTCCAGTAGCATGATAGATAGTTCTCCATCCCCTCACTTTCAATCTGTAGGTGTCCTCAGGTCTAAAATGAGTCTCTTGTAGACAACCAGTAGGTGGGTCTTTTTTTTTTTTTTATCCATTCTGATACCCTATGTCTTTTGGTTGGAGCATTTAGTCCATTTACATTCATTGTTATTATTGAAAGATATGGGTTTAGAGTCATTGTGATGTCTGTAGGTTTCATGCTTGTAGTGATGTCTCTGGTACTTTGTGGTCCTTGCAACATTTCACTCAGAGTCCCCCTTAGGATCTCTTGTAGGGCTGGTTTAGTGGTGATGAATTCCTTCAGTTTTTGTTTGGGAAGACCTTTATCTTTCTTCTATTCTGAATGACAGACTTGCTGGATAAAGGATTCTTGGCTGCATATTTTTTTCTTTTCATCACATTGAAGATTTCCTGCCATTCCTTTCTGGCCTGCCAGGTTTCAGTAGATAGGTCTGTCACTAGTCTTACCGGTCTCCCTTTATATGTTAGAGCATGTTTGTCCCTAGCTGCTTTCAGAATTTTCTCTTTATCCTTGTATTTTGCCAGTTTCACTATGATATGTCATGCAGAAGATCGATTCAAGTTATGTCTGAAGGGAGTTCTCTGTGCCTCTTGGATTTCAATGCCTTTTTCCTTCCCCAGATCAGGGAAGTTCTCAGCTATGATTTCTTCAAGTACACCTTCAGCACCTTTCTTTCTCTCTTCCTCCTCTGGAATCCCTGTTATACGTATATTATTGTGTTTCATCGCATCACTTAGTTCTCTAATTTTCCCCTCATACTCCTGGATTTTTTTATCTCTGTTTTTCTCAGCTTCTTCTTTTTCCATAATTTTATCTTCTAATTCACGTATTCTCTCCTCTGCCTCTTCGATCCGAGCTGTGGTCGCCTCCATTTTATTTGGCACCTCATTTATAGCATTTTATTTCATCAGGACTATTTTTTAGTCTTTTGATCTCTGTAGCAATAGATTCTCTGCTGTCCTCTATACTTTTTTCAAGCCCAGCGATTAATTTTATGACATTATTCTAAATTCTTGTTCTGTTATATTGCCTAAATCGTTTTTGATCAATTCATTAGCTGTCACTACTTCCTGGAGTTTCTTTTGAGGAGAAATCTTCCGTTTCATCATTTTGGATAGTCCCTGAGGTGGCACGGAATTGCAGGGCACTTCTCCTGTGCTGTCTGGAGTAACTTGTGTTGGTGGGCGGGGCCGCAGTCAGACCCGATGTCTGCCCCAAGCCCACTGCTTGAGCCACAGTCAGACTGGTGTGTGCCTTATCTTCCCCTCTCCCAGGGCAGCACTCACTGTGGAGTGGTGTGGCCCCTGTCTGGGCTACTTGCACACTGCCAGTCTTGTGGTGCTGCTTTGATGGAATCTGCTGTATTAGCCAGGGTGGATCCACGGGGTGCACAGGGGTGGGAGGGGCAGGCTCAGCTCCCCTGCGGGAGGGGCCCTGCAGCACTGGGAGGGAGGCCGACCAGTCGGAGGGATGGATCCATAGAAGCACAGTGTTGGGTGTTTGCAGGGTGCAAGCAAGTTCGGTGAACTGGTTCCCTTTGGGATTTTGGCTGGGGGATGGGAGAGGGAGATGGCACTGGCCAGCGCCTTTGTTCCCTGCCGAGCTGAGCTCTGTCTTCCAGGGCTCAACACCTCTCCCTCCCGGTGTCCTCTCGCCCTCCCACTCTCGGAGCAGAGCTGTTGACTTATAACATTCCAGATGATAAGTCCCGCTGGCTGTCAGAACACACTCCGTCCGGCTCCTCCGCATTTGCAAGCCAGACTCGGGGGCTCTGCCTTGCCCGGTGGGCTGGCTGCCCCTCCACCGCCCAGCTCCCTCCCGCTAGTCCGCGTAGTGCGCACTACCTCTCAGCCCTTCCTACCCTCTTCTGTGGGCCTCTTGTCTCCTCTTGACTCCAGAGAGTCCATTCTGCTAGTCTTCTGGCAGTTTTCTGGGTTATTTAGGCAGGTGTGGGTGGAATCTAAGTGATCAGCAGGACAAGGTGAGCCCAGAATCCTCCTATGCCGCCACCTCCGCCCTATCTCTACCCTCCCTTTTTTATTAACTCTCTGTTCATTCATATCCCTGAAATCGCTAACCAAAAACTGCAGCAGCTTCTACAGTCTCTTTATACATTCACACTCCATTGAAAATGATAAAATTGTGTCCTCAAATAGAAGAGAACGTTTGTCTGGTTTGTTGTAACAAATCGGAGGATGTGCAACCAGATTATCTGACATTTATGCCAAGTTGTTTAAGTAAATAAGCTCAAAAGAGGTGGTAGGTATTAAGAGTGTATGTTAAACCATTCAGTATTGGCATTGTATGAGGAAGATCCTACTTCTGATTTTAATAATAATGTTTCTTCACTGGAAGTGATGATAAATTTGTTTTGAAATGACATGTTGTTTGTAAAAAGATTTAAACCTAAGCCTTAAATGGCTTTAGCTGAATTCCATTCAAAGTGTGTTTAAATGACTCTGTCATCATTATTCTGAGGTTTTTAGAACTCTTTATAAACCACAAGATGACAGAATTAGACAAATTTGATTTTAGCCTGTCAGTAATCTGATATCTATGATTTGAGAGGAAATCAATGCCTTTTAAATTCAATTCAACAAACACACGGTGAAAACCAACTGTGTGCCCAGCTTCGTGACATGAGCAAAAGATAGAAAAATGTAAAACAAGGTCTCTGCCTCTAAGAAGCTTATAATCTAGTAGGGAGAGACAGGTGACTAAGGAGATGGTTCTAGTGCAGAAAGAAGAGATGGAACCAGATCTAAGATTCTTCTGAGGCTTTTTTACAGGACAGAGGCAGCGTCTATGCACTCTCATAGGAGAGAAGGCAGAGTGCACATTTACAAATGTAGTTTTTATTCTGAATTGCTGAGAGGTTCATTCTATCTTAATCTTCTTTATCCACTTAATCCCTCTATTACTGTTATGTGTATGATCAGATTCAGGGCAATAATATTTAGGTTTAGAATAAGCTTAAAGGAGAAATTCTGGCCTTCGGTCTTGTCAAGAATATCTATCTGAAGTATTGAGATGAACAATGAAAGGCAAACAACTAAACAGCCTACAATTCTGCCTTCCTTGATTAAAAATGTAAGTGAAATTTCTTCTCAGTTTATTCTATACACTATCATAAGTATTTTTTAAATTTTTAAATGTTTATTTATTTTTGACAGAGAGACAGGGCATGAGTGGGGGAGGGGCAGAGAGAGAGGGAGACACAGAATCCGAAGCAGGCTCCAGGCTCTGAGCTGTCAGCACAAAGCCCGACGTGGGGCTCAAACTCACAGACTGTGAGATCATGACCTGAGCCAAAGTCAGATGCTCAACTGACTGAGCCACCCAGGTGCCCCTATCATAAGTATTTTTAAATTGCTATAAAAATGGTCCTGGCTGGAAAAAAAAATGGTCTTGGATGTATATCCATCTTTTTGTCAGGATGCTGTCTTTACAAAAGGGACCAAGGAAGAGCAACCTTCAGACCAGATATTCTAGAAATCACCGCTATTCTGGAAGGCACCTCTCAAGATATGTCTGAAAAATATCAGATTCAGGAAGGTGTTCACATTTTCCCTGATGTTGTTATTTTTTAACTATATTTTTAAATATATGATTTAAATATGTTTAAATTTTTTTAATATGTTATTTTTTAAATTATTTTAATGCTTATTTATTTTTGGGAGAGAGAGAGAGACAGAGCGTGAGCAGGGTAGGGACAGAGAAAGAGAGAGACAGAATCTGAAGCAGGCTCCAGGCTCTGAGCTGTCAGCACAGAGCCCGACGCGGGGCCTGAACTCACAGACTGTGAGATCATGACCTGAGCTGAAGTCAGACGCCCAACAGACTGAGCCACCCAGGTGCCCCTTAAACGTGTTATTTTTTAAATATGCTATGCTAAGCACTTTCCCTGCATTATCTCAGTCAGTCTCATAGCAATGCTATAAACAAGGCTCTACTGTCTTTCCTCATTTTAAATGAAAAAAAAAGTTTTTTGAGTCACAAAGCCTCCAGGGTGTGAGGCTCACATGGGCAGATTTTATTTTTTATTCCCTGATATGTACTTAGAGCCTAGAACAGAGCCTGGAATTATACAGATGTTCATAAATACTTGTTGAATGAATGAGAGGAAGGATGACTAAAGGGTAGAGAATTTTCTCAAGGCCACATAGATAGTAAAGGGTAGAGTCAGGACTCCAACTCAGGTCTGTTTGATTGCAAATCCTCTGTTTCTACCTCCTATGCACTATTATCTGCCCATGGCTTGAAACTGCCTTTTCAGTCAGATCCAGACAGCTGAAAGATCAGAGTATCCGACATTTCCAGAGACACCAGTTGCCTGGCTGACCCAGTTAGTCTGGCCAAGAAGCTGGATTGAGAGTGGAGGGTCAGTCCTTGTTTTAAGGGGATCCAAAAGCAGAAACAGTGATGGCAAATTCACTCTTACATTCCATAAAAATTGGAGTCTTTGAAGATGTGTTGTGGAGGTTGAATAATATTCTGTATGTAATGGACTTGGTCTAAATTCAAGTCCATTAAGCACTTAATACATAATTGCACCTAATACACAATTGCAAGAACTAAGGGGGTGAGTATAAATTTTGTAGAACATACTAGGTCCTACTAAAACTTCGAAATCAAGGGGTGGTAAAGCTTTAGACTGACAGACATTTAGCTTAAGACATTGGTAAAACGAATGCCTGATATAGCTACCTGACTCACATAATAAATAATAATAATAATTTGAATGAGCTTCCCATTTGCATTCCAATTTTAATATAACGAGGATATTGGGAAATGTATTTTTTAAAAATTTTTTTAATTTTTTATTTATTTTTGAGAGAGAGAGAGACAAAGTGTGAGCAGGGGAGGGGCAGAGAGAGAGACACACACACAGAATCTGAAGCAGGCTACAGGCTCCGAGCTGTCAGCACAGTGCCTGACGCGGGGCTCAAACACGTAAACCACGAGATCATGACCTGAGCCAAAGTCAGACGCTTAACCGACTGAGCCACCCAGGCGCCCCAGGAAATGTATTTTTAAAATTCTATTCTAAGTACTTTATAAATCTGAACTCACCCCTTGGAGCAGCTTTGGAGACAGAGATCATCATCACAGATGCTTCCATAGATTTGATTTCATTCTGTCAGTAATCGGTTAATCTATGATTTGAGAGGTAATGGAAGCACGAAAAAGTGAAGTTATTTTCCAAGATCCCACAGCTGCTTGGTGCAGAGTTAGGATTCAAACCCTGACAGTCTGGCTTCAAGTCTGTTCTCTTAGCCACTATGCTCCAGCAAAGGGAAAGGTGTGATCAGGCCTTATTCCTATGCTTCCTGGGACCTAGAACTGGCTCTTTCTATGGCCTTAGGGTAGAGACTGTATAACAGACAACAGAGTACAGATTTGTAATGCTTCTGATGGAGCCGGGGTTGGGGCATGGCCTCATATTAAGCCTTTTTGCATACCTGGAATAAAAGCACTGTACCACCTACTATTCAGAGTAGTTAAGAGCAGTAAAGACACTGATACATACAGAAGTCTATAGTAAACTTTATTATACTATAGTATATATATATATAGTATATACACTATAGTATATGTATATAGTATATATATATAGTATAGTATATATATAGTATATATATAGTATAATATAGTATATAGTGTTGTTATAGTATTATAATACTATAGTATTATACTATATATATAGTATATAGTATAGTATTATACTATAGTAAACTTTATTATACTATAGTATATAGTATACTATAGTATATAGTATGTATAGTATATATATAGTGTGTATATATATATATACTATGCTATATTATACTATACTATATGCTATACTATAGTATATAGTATATACTATAGTATAGTATACTATACTATATACTATATACTATAGTATACTATACTATATACTATAGTATAGTATACTATATACTATACTATAGTATATAGTATATATACTATGGTGTATAGTATTATTATAGTATTATAATACTATAGTATTATACTATATATATAGTGTATAGTATAGTATAGTATAGTATTATACTATAGTAAACTTTATTTATTTGTTTATTTGTGTATTTATTATTTCAGGTATAATTAACATGCCATGTTATATTAGTTTCAAGTGTACAGTATAAAGATTCAGTAATCCTATATATTTCTCAGTGCTCAACAGGATAAGTGCTTTATCTACTTTACCCATCCCTTTTGGCAACCACCAGTTTGTCCTCTATATTTAAGAAACTTTGGGTTTTTTTGTTTGTTTGTGTTTGTTTTGTTTCTTAAATTCCAAGTATAAGTGAAGTCATATGGTACTTTTTTTTCTCTGACTTATTTTACTTAGCATTATACCCTCTAGATACATCCATGTTATTGCACATGGCAAAATTTCATTCTTTTTTATGGCTGTGTAATATTCCAGTGTGTGTGTGTGTGTGTGTGTGTGTGTGTGTGTGTGTGTATGTGTGTGTGTGTACAGTTCATATATATAAACTTTAATGTGTCATGCACAAGTAGGAAACTGTTGTTCATTATCCTTCATTACTCAGCCTGAATATAAACTGTTTAAGGGCAGGGTCTGAATTCCTGTTTCTTTTTAGGTCTCTCTCAGGGGCAAGCACAGGGCTCTGCACTCACAGGAGATCCTATGGTTCATCAACCATACCACACCTGGCTCTTTGAAAGGAATACCTGTGGCCCCAGAAGTTTCAATTAATGCCCCTCTGACTTGCAGCAAAACCATGTATCTTTCTGATTTGATTATATATAAATGAAACCCCAAGACTATAATGTCTAATAAGGTGGGAGAGAATTAGTTGCTGTTCATCAGTGTCTTAGAAGCACGTTCATGGGACAGGGTCTGGGTGTTGTCTTAGTTCCTTGTTGAGGCTTTAGAGTTTATGTCTTTGGGAGACAAATGTCTCATTAAAGCAAACAAAGAAAAAAACCAACTAGTCCCTTCACTGAAGTGCAGTCAGCTTTTGCACATAACGTTCTTTCTTTGCTTTGTCGGGTGGAGGCTATTTAGGGTCACAGGCAAACACATCACATTCCAAGCAGTCCTCCATCGTCCTGCTGACATCTTCCAATTCCTTGAAAAACACGTAAGCAGCTCCCAGTATCAAAACCTCAAAATAAATGAAGCAAAAGTTGAGAGAATTCAAGGGAGAAATAAACAAATCCACAATCCTAGTTGGATATGTTAATACTCATCACATAGTTATTGATAGAATCAAGTAGACAAAATAAGTGAGGATATAAAAGACTTGATCGCTATCAGCCAACTGGATCTAATTGACTTTTATAGAATGTTATACTATACCCCAAAACCACATAATACTCATCATTTTGAAGTGCACGTGGAATATTTATAGACCATATTTTTAAAATAAATTTCAAAAGATCAAACTGATACAGAATATGTTCTTATCCATGGCTAAATTTAATTTAATCATAAGACAATCTAGAAAAGGTCCAAATATTTAGAAATTAAGCAATAATAATCAAGGGCCAATGAAGTAATCACAAGGGAAATAAGAAAATACTTCTAACCAAATGACGATAATTTCACAACATATTAAAAGCTGCGGGATGTAGGCAAAGCTGTGCATAGAGGGAAATTTATTGTTTTGAATTTCTTTGTTAGCAACAAAGAAAGTCCTAAAAATCAGTGATCTAAGCTTACTGCCATTTTAATAACCTGGAAAAACAAGAACAAATTAAATCAAAAATAAGTAGAAGAAAATAAATAATAAAAATAAGAACAGAAATCAATTAATTTTTTTAAATGGACAAACAGCAAATAAAATCAACAGAATCAAATGTTGATTATTTGAAAGGATTAATAAAATTGATAAAAAAAAAATCTCCCTACACTGATTGTGAAGATTATAAAATGTGCTTGAAAATTTATACCCTTCCCATCAAGAGCTGTAATCCATGTTCCCTTCCCTCAATCTGAGGTAGCCTTGGTAACTTTGTTTGTAACCAGTAGAGGTTGATAGAAGTAGCACTACTTTAGTTCCGAGCTTCTTCAGAAAAAGGCCAAGCAGCTTCCACCTGATTCTCTTGGGGTGATTGCTCAGAAGGAATCATGCTGGAGGGACCACATGGAGGCACTTCATCAGCAATCCCAGTCCGGCCCCCAGTAGCCAGCACCACTGCCAGCCCCGGAGGAAGCCATCTTGGACATCCAACCTAGTGGAGTCTTAAATGACGAAGCCCTAGCTGACAGATGAATTCAACGACACTGAAGACTCCAAGCAAGAACTTTCAGTTGAAGTCTTCTCGAATTTCTGACCCACAAAATCATTAGTAAATTAAAGTGATGCTTTTAAGCTGCTGATGTTAGGGGCAAGTTATTATGCAGCAGTAGTATACCCCACATGCTGATCAAGAACCAAAAAGAGCAAATATAAATTCCAATATCAGAAGGGAAGGAGAGGGCAACACTAAAGATATTACACATTAAAAAGAAAAAATCATGGCAACATTATGAAAAACTTCATGCCAATATATTGGGCAGTTTAGATGAAGTGAATACATTTCTTGAATGACACAAATTGCCAAAACTGATACAATACAGAAAATCTAAAACCCTATATCTATATGATAATGAAAAGAAATTAAATTCCTATGCAAAAGTCTTCCCACAAAAGAAACTCCAGTCCCAGACAGTTCAACAATAAATTCAATCAAATATTTAAGGAAGAAATGATACTAATATTTACAAAAGCTCAGAAAATATAGAAGCTAATTAGGAATACTTTCTACCTCATTTATGAGGCCAGCACAATCTTGATCAAAGACAAAGATGTTATTAAAAAACCAGACTTCAGACCTTTAGTCCTTCATCAACATAGATGCAAATATTAACAACATGTTAGCAAATAACATCCAGAAATCTATGAAAAGATCACGCTAAAATAAATAAATAAAAATTAAAAAATTAAAAAATAAATTAAAAAAAAAAAGAAAAGATCATGCTACCTAAGTGAGTTTATCCTAGAAACACAAAGTTGGTTCAATATTCAAATATAAATTAAGTTCAATATGTAAAAATCAATTGATACAGTTGCCATTCATATATCAACCAATATAGATACCACTGAAAATAGTATTAAAAAGATAAACTATTTAGGAATAAGTCTGATGAAAAATGTGCAAGTTGCATACACTGAAAACTATAAACATTTCCAATTTGAAAAAGACAAATAAATGGAGATACATGTCATATCCATGACTTCAGGACTCAATACTAAGATAAACTTTCTTCCCAAATTAATCTATAGATGCAATGAAATACCAATCACAATGTCACAGACTTTTAAAAAGAAACCTGTTGAGCTGATTCTAAGAGTTTTGTAGAAACATGAAGGGTCAAGAATAGTTAAAACGATCTTTAAAAAATGGAGGAAACCTGGAAGATTTATGCTACTTGATTTCAAGAACTACAATCAAAATGTAGTAAGCAAGTTTTGTGGTGCTGGAATAAGGATAGACAGATCCAACAGAACAGAATACAGAGTCCGAAAACAGTGCCACCCAAACAGAGGCAATTGACTTTTGACCAAAACCCAAAGTTGATTCTATGGGGGAAAAAATTTTTTTTGTCAGCAAGTGGTAATGGAACAATGATATCTATGTGGAATAAAACAAACCTGAACTTCTGTTTCATATTTGGGATGGGCTATAGACCTAAATATAAAAGCTAGAACCATAAACTTCAAGGAGAAAGCATAGGAGAATACCTTTGTATTCTTCTATACCTTGAGGAAGGCAAAGATTACTGTGGACCCAAAAAGCACTAGATATATAAGAAAAACATATTTCATAAATATTTTAAAACTCAATGTACTTGATAAACATTAAAATTTCTGCTCATCAAAAATCACTACTAAGAAAATGAATAGGCAATCCACAGACTGGAGAAAAAATATTTGCAATGCATATATCTGACCAAGGACTTATATCCAAAATATGTAAAGAATTACTACAAATCAACAAGAAAAGGTAACAAATTTTTTTAAACAAGCAACAGATTTGAACAGACACTTCACAGAGAAGACATTTAAATGTCCAAGAAGCACATGAAAAAGTGCTCAACATCATGAATCATCAGATAAATATAAATTAAAACCACAAAGAGGTACCATTTCACATCCACTAGAATGGCGAAGAATCAAAAAGATTGATAACACCAACTCAGGAAGTGAAGATGTGACACAGCTAGAATTGTGCATTGCTCATGAGAGAAGCTTAAGTGTTACAACCACTTTGGATAACTGGCTTTCCTTATAAACTTAAACATGACTCTACCTATAACCCAAGTATTATACTCCTAGGTTTTTATCCCCAAGAAATAAAAAAACACAAAAAATGTCCACAAATGGTTTCCATGAGAATGTTCAGAGCAGTCTTATAAGAGCCAAAAATTACAAGCAGCCATAATGTGCGTTGACAGGGGAATGGATAAGCAAATTGAATTATCTTCATACAGTGGACTACTATTTAACTATAAAAAGGGATGCACTACTGGCATGTGCAATAGCATGGACAGATCTCAAGAACATGTTGAGTGAAAGAAGTGAGGTACAAAAGAGTACATGCTTCACGATCATACTGTATGATTTCATTTATGAAGTCCAAGAGCAAACATAACTCATCTGTGAGCCTCTGGGTGGGTGGGGAGATAGAAGATTGACTGCAAAGGGGCACCTGTATCTTGTTTGGTAAATACATAAGTGTGTGCAAACAATTATCATAACTCATCAAACTGAACACTTAAGATCTGTGCATTGTGTTATATGTAAATACCTCAACTGAAGACGTGCGCATGTGCATTAACACACAGCTCATGCGCGCGCGCGCGCGCGCGTACACACACACACACACACACACACACACACACACACACACACACACTTTGTATCCCAGAGAGATTCCCCAACCCATTCTCAACCCTTGGTGGTGGGGGAGAGGATTCAGTTGAATACTCCAACGAAATGAAAACAGAATTCATCGCAAAACAGAACTAGCTCCCCACCAGCGGAGTCTTGCTCAGCGGAGTCTTGCTGTGGTGGGTGAGTGATTGGGCAGGTCTGGAGACAGACCCCGTGGGAGATCTGACAGGGCAGGGCTAACAAAACTGTCAACGCCCTGCAAGGTCTGTTAAGGTTCCTCTCTTGCTGTCTAGATCAGGTGCACTGCGTTGGTCTGAGCTTGCACACCGTTTTCCTCTTCTCTGTCAACTCCCTGAGTAATGCTGCAGTTGGATAAAAGCCTTCCTCCCTTTCTCCCATAACCTCATCACAGTGGTTTTCTAGTTATTTTCATGAGAAAATTTATTCCATTTCACTATATCTTGACAGGCAAAATAACTTTTTAAGTGTCCTGTGCAAATATTCTTCCCTGCTTCTCATTATACGTTCACAAATGTTTTTAAGGACTGTTCTATGCCTGAGCTTCTCAAATTGAAATGCATATGAGTCACCTATGGATCTTATTAAAATTCCAATTCTGAGTCAGTAGATCTGGGGGGGGGGGGCCTGAGAGTCTGCATTTTTAAGAGATTCCCGGAGGGTGTGGATGTGTTGGTCTGAGGATCCCACTTTAAGTAGGAGGTTGTCTGTAATATGCTAGC
The DNA here is from genome assembly GCF_018350195.1 of Panthera tigris. Classification (NCBI taxonomy): domain Eukaryota; kingdom Metazoa; phylum Chordata; class Mammalia; order Carnivora; family Felidae; genus Panthera; species Panthera tigris. The sequence goes on along the minus strand of NC_056667.1, from coordinate 93,719,922 downwards.
AGGGCAATGGATACTGTTCTCCTATTCACAAGGCAGGGTAAGTTAATGCAGAGTGTGGTGTCAGAGAAAGACGAGGGGGGAAAAAAGCAATTCTGATTCTCTTTTGCTCTCTTTTCCTGCATCTAAAAACCTGCCCTTCATGCTTCTTGCTACACGTAACAAATGGGTCTGTTTTCCTAAGAGCTATACACACCCGCCCCCAGTGACAGCTGTCTTCTTCTAAAGCTGTATTAGAGAAGGAGGGGAGGCAGGTTACTCATTATAGTCATGATCTGCTCTGTCCCACATTGCAGATGGAAAAACTGAGGCATGAAGAGGCAAATTGTCTGAACCATACACTAATACAGCGTAAAGCACCACCCTTGACGACTAAGATTGTATGGCATTAGAACTAGGTATGTTAGCCAGGATTTTCTTAGTGGCTCGTGCATTGAAATTAGAACATCTCCTTCCATATGGTTCTTGGATCAAATCTTAGATAAATCCAGCATTCTAGAAATACTCCGGATGGCATGACAAGTCGTGTCTTTCCCCCTGATTATCTTCCAGTCTCTGACTGATACTTACTGTTTTCATTTAACAAACATTTACTGAACACCTACTAGTCTGGGCTCTGCATAGTTATTGAAAATACAAAGAAGAACAAGTTCATTCCTTATCCTGAAGGGGAGATCGACACACACATTTAAAAAATGAGATGAAGAGAGAATAGTTATAAAGCAGCTAGCACCTGCCAGAGATGATGCAGCCTTTTTTTTTTTTTTCAGGTGGCCTTGTTAGAGGTGGGCACAGGCTGCTTAATTCTGCCAAGGGGACCAGAGAGACCAGAGCAGTTTCATTTGCGTTCAGCCTTGAGAAAAGAGTGGGAGTTCATGGGCAGAGAGGACATAGAAGGGCATTCTGGGCAGGGGAGGACAGCAGGAGCATTGTTGTGAGCAATGTGGTGTCCTCAGGCCTCTGGGTGGTCCTAGGTGTCAGGAGTGTGAACCGCGTGGGAAATAGGAGCGGTCCCTTCTGTTTGCAGTCTTTGTAGTGTCTTGACATGCATTCTGTTCATCGATCTGAGCAGCCTGTGCCTCCATCCGTAGCCAGAGCACTAATTACCTGTCAGCTGGAATGAGGGAAGCTTAGGACGCACCTAGGAAGGGCTGGAGAGAATGTTAATCAAAGGCATTCTGAGAAAGTGATTAACATTTCCAATGTGTTCTACAAGCCTCTGCTTCTCTGGAATTTTCAGTGCAATTATTATCTCATTCTTTGGGAGCAAGCAGCTCTCCAGAGAGGCTTCCTGAGCAGCTCTGACATTTCAGAATCAGAGCTTGCACTCCTGGCTGGCTGAGATGACCTGACAGTTCTCTGCATCTCCAGCACAGACCTGGCAGAGCCTGGCGGTGCCCTTTGTTTTGGACCCGAGGCTCCCACCCGCCTCCACTGGAGTCCTCAAACACCTCTGTGCTGGCACACACCCACGCTTTGAGGCCTCTGGTATGCTTGAGGAATGCAGAATTCTCAGGAACGGCTGTTTAAATACATTGATTCTCAGACATCCATGTGTATTTCATGCTCCCAAAGGGCTTGTTAAAGGTGCAGGTAGTCTGTTCCAGACCTAGAGATTCAGATTCAGAGACTGAAGCCAACCCTGAAAATGTACCTTTTTAAAAAAAAATTTTTTTTAATGTTTATTTATTTTTGAGAGAGAGAGAGAGAGCACGCGTGGAGAAGGGGCAGAGAGAGGGGTAGACACAGAATCCAAAGCAAGCTCCAGGCTCTGAGCTGTCAGCACAGAACCCCACATAGGGCTCAAACTCATGAATTGTGAACTCACGAACTGTGAGGTCATGGCCTGAGCCAAAGTCTGAAGCTTAACCTACTGAGCCACCCAGGTACCCCTGAAAACCTATTAAAAGCAAATGTTCCAGGGGCGCCTGGGTGACTCAGTCGGTTAAGCATCCGGCTTCGGCCCAGGTCATGATCTCATGGTTCATGGGTTCAAGCCTCACGTTGGGCTCTGTGCTGACAGCTCAGAGCCTGAAGCCTGCTTCGGAGTCTGTGTCTCCTTCTCCCTCTGCCCCTTCTCTCTCTCTCTCTCTCTCTCTCTCTCTCTCAAATAAATAAACATTAAAAAAATATTTTAAAAATAAGTAAAAGCAAATGTTCCAAATGACTGGGATATAAACCAAAGTTTGAGAATATTGGTGTTGGGGTTTGGAAATCTGTATAATAAGAACATCTAGACTCTGTCTATACTTAATGAGGTTCCCTTCACACAGACCTGGGCTCAGTTTCTGATGTGAGAAAAAAGTAAAGTTGTCCTCGTTTTTTTTTATATAATTTATTGTCAAATTGGTTTCCATACACCACCAAGTGCTCATCCCAAAAGGTGCCCTCCTCAATGTCCATCACCCACTTTCCCCTCTCCCCCACCCCCCATCAACCCTCAGTTTGTTCTCAGTATTTAAGAGTCTCTTATGGTTTCCTTCCCTCCCTCTCTGTAACATTTTTCTCCCTTCCCCCCCTCCATGGTCTTCTGTTAAGTTTCTCAGGATCCACATATGAGTGAAAACATATGGTATCTGTCCTTCTCTGGCTGACTTTATTTCACTTAGCATAATACCCTCCAGTTCCATCCACATTGCTGCAAATGGCCAGATTTCATTCTTTCTCATGGCCAGGTAGTACTTCCTTTGTATATATAAACCACATCTTCTTTATCCATCATCAGTTGATGGACATTTAGGCTCTTTCCATAATTTGGCTATTGCTGAAAGTGCTGCTATAAACATTGGGGTACAAGTGCCCCTATGCATCAGCCCTCCTGTATCCCTTGGGTAAATTCCTAGCAGTGCTATTGCTGGGTCATAGGGTAGATCTATTTTTAATTTTATGAGGAACCTCCACACTGTTTTCCAGAGCGGCTGCACCAGTTTGGATTCCCACCAACAGTGCAAGAGGGTTCCCGTTTGTCCACATCCTCACCAGCATCTATAGTCTCCTGAATTGTTCATTTTAGCCACTCTGACCAGCATGAGGTGGTATCTCAGTATGGTTTTGATTTGTATTTCCCTGATGAGGAGTGACGTTGAGCATCTTTTCACGTGTCTGTTGGCCATCTGGATGTCTTCTTTAGAAAAGTGTCTATTCATGCCTTCTGCCCATTTCTGCACTGGATTATTTTTTTTGGTGTGGAGTCTGGTGAGGTCTTTATAGATTTTGATACTATCCCTTTATCCGATATGTCATTTGCAAATATCTTTTCCCATTGCATCGGTTGCCTTTTAGTTCTGTTGATTGTTTCCTTTGCAGTGCAGAAGGTTTTTATCTTCATGAGGTCCCAATCGTTCATTTTTGCTTTTAATTCCCTTGCCTTTGCAGATGTGTCAAGTAAGAAATTGCTGCAGCTGAGGTCAGAGAGGATTTTTCCTGCTTTCCTCTCTAGGGTTTTGATGGTTTCCTATCTCACATTCAGGTCCTTTATCCATTTTGAGTTTATTTTTGTGAATGGTGTAAGAAAGGGGTCTAGTTTCATTCTTCTGCATGTTGCTGTCCAGTTCTCCCAGCACCATTTGTTAAAGAGACTGTCTTTTTTCCATTGGATATTCTTTCCTGCTTTGTCAAAGATTAGTTGGCCATACAATTGTGGGTCCAATTCTGAGTCTCTATTCTATTCCGTTGGTCTATGTGTCTGTTTTTATGCCAGTACCATACTCTCTTGATGATTACAGCTTTGTAGTAGAGGCTAAAGTCTGGGATTGTGATACCTGCTGCTTTGGTTTTCTTTTTCAACATTACTTTGGCTATTCGGGGCCTTTTGTCGCTCCATACAAATTTTAGAATTGTTTTTTCAGCCTTAAGAAGAATGCCGGTGCAATTGTGATTTGGATTGCATTGAATGTGTAGATTGCTCTGGGTAGTATTGACAGTTTAACAATATTTATTCTTCCAATCCATGAGCACGAATGTTTTTCCATTTCTTTGTATCTTATTCAGTTTCCTTCATAAGTTTTCTATCGTTTTCAGCATACAGATCTTTTACATCTTTGGTCAGGTTTATTCCTAGGTATTTTATGATTCTTGGTGCAATTGTGAATGGGATCAGTTTCTTTATTTGTCTTACTGTTACTTCATTATTGGTGTATAAAAATGCAACTGATTTCTGTATGTTAATTTTGTATCCAAAAAGGTAAAGTCTTAAACCTTATCAAGTTAGCCCAAAATGGGACTCAAAAGTGGAAGAGAGAATGATCTTTGTTATTCTACCTGAAGCTCTACTGCCTGGTGGAACCCCGGAGTCTAGGCCATGATGTGCCTTTGCCCCATCACTTTTGTGACATATGAAGGGACCCAGGAGATACCGAGGGCCTCTACCCCGCCCCTTGCCTCTGGGAACACTGGCAACCACAGGAGGGTGGTCTGAGCCTTCCCATAAGACACAAAACCCCCAAGGGCTGTCCTCTGAGCACCTACAGAAGCGTCTGTGTATCATCTGCTTGAGCAAAGGAATCCTTGCAAATCATTTCCAGCCTGGTTAATGATGCGGTGCTTCAAACAGTGCCACCAAGATGAAAAGCAGCTCACACATGGGGAGCCCTCGCTATTTTCACCACCACAGCCGGCAAGAAACTGCTGCCAAACAGGATCCAACTTCTTGGGAATGTTTTGAAAAGCTGATGGAAACAAGGGTCTCTGTCACGCTTTTGTCACACCTCACTTCAGCATGTGGGGAAAGCTCTCTTGGAATGAATGTTAGTCGGTCTCAGAGACACACACACTTGATGTCTCCAGCGAGCAGTCCTGCCATTTGCACTGCACACTTAAAGCTCTATCTCCTGGTTTCTAATGCAGAAAGGAAAGAGTTGGAGGAACCATCCAGGCTTTTTTTTTAAAAATAATTGAAGCAGGTTGGAGGTGCTGTCTAAAAAGATGTCTGCCAAAGCTCCCTCCCACTCTTACCTACCTGAGCCTGAGCTGAGCTCTGCCTAATTACCTACATAATTTCCCTGGCTCCTGTGCTGGTGTCCAGGTGCCCTCTCTGTCCCCTGGAAGCAGAGCCATCTGTCAGATACCTCTCTCCGCACCCCCACCCCCACCCCAGCCCCGGCTTCCCTCTCATGTACACAACACTATTAGCTTGGGGACTGACAGTTCTGCTATGATATTTGTTTTGCCCCTGACAGGTTTTTCAGCTAAGTAACAGGAGGGGATTCCCCCACCCAGAGCCAGCTCTAGCTTTCCGTGTTTCCCTCCTCCAATCTGTTAGGAAAATGATCCTGGATGCACTTAGAAAGGGAAGAAACAGTGTTTTGTTAGCTGTTGAATGGAGGTCGGGTCCTCCCTCCCATCCATCAAGCAGAGAATTGCCGGTTTATTTCTCCAAGTAGCACTGGTTTGTCACTGTGAGCAGCAAACACATCTAAAAAAAAAAAAAGATCATTCATACTGTGGATCAGACTAAAGGCAGGGAAAAAGAAATGTGTCCTCTGGGAACAAACAAACAAACAAAGCAAGTTGAATAAAATGATCATCTTTAATCCTTTAGTTGGTCTTCCCCCTCTACCACCTTACACACCCAATTTGAGTTTTCCTGGGACTTAAGTAGGATCTCAGGAGAGAAATGAGATATAGCACACAGAGATGAGAGCAGTGGTGGGGATTGAGGTGAAAAGGTGTGCACTCACCTTAGATCCCCTAGCCAAATAAACCATTTAGGGAGTCCATGCCCAGATTCATTCATTCAATGAATCAATAACAAGGAGAATGCAATTGCAATACCACAAGAACCAGAAATCTAGGAGCATCCTTGACGCTTCCCTGTCTCACCCTCCACATTCAACCCAGCATCAGTCTTGCAGAGTCTGACTCCTAAATATCTGTCAGACCTACCCACTGCTCTTCATTCCCACAGCTATTGCTCTGGTTCAGCACCATCATCTCTTGCCTGAATGACTGTCAGAGCCTCCTAATTAGGCTCCTTACAATCTACTCTTCGTTGCATCCAGAGAGACCTCTCATAAGTGCAAATCTCATGCTATTCTCCAGATAGAACCCTTTCTCCTCTTTTCCCCAGGCCTTGATTTTATCTCCAAAGCCCAAGATCCTTCACAGTCTGGCTCCTGCTTATTTCTCCAGACTCAACTCTTAGGACTTCTTGCCTCAAACCCTGGGCTCCAGTAAACTACACTTCTCCTTTGCAAAATAGAACATATGCTCTTTCACTTTGGGTCATCATGCATGCTGTTTTTTCTGCTTGGAACAATCTTTCTTATGCTCCTAAGCTGCCTTAATTAGCTGTTTTCTGCCTGAACTTTAGGTCTCAACTAAAATATTATTCCTCTAGGAAGCCAGCCTCAAGGCAGCTCGGCTGTTTCTCCTTTGTGCTCCCATAGCACTTTCTGGATCCCCACTTCTATCCTGTAAGCTCCAAGAGAGTAAGGGCCATGGCTATTGGGGTCACCATTGTATCCCTGGCCCTAGAAAAGAGAACAAAGTAGACTCAATAAATATTTTTAAATAAATAAGTGTTTGTATCTCTTGATTTTTCCTACTTAATGATGGAGAGACTACAAGTATAGTTTACTTCTGTCTCATAACAATAAAAGCTTCCTCTTACTTCATGGGATTCAGGATAAACTAGCATCTTTTCTTTTCTCTTCCCTCTTTTCTCCAAAGCCTGCCTTTCAAGGGAATCTCCCTTATTGCATTTTGGTGGAAAATTTTTGTTAGTGCCTTCTCTATAACAATTTACCCCTGGAGCTATACCCAGTCCAATTCAATCTCCCGAAATCAATGTATAATATCTCAAAACCATAGCGTTCTTGTCTGCACCACTTACTTGGCAATCAATCAGGTACTGCCTTGTGATAGCTCCTCTACTCCTGTCTTAAATTATTCTTATTAATACTCAACATTTCACAGGTTTATAGCATGTCTCCCAACAATTCTGTAAGTCCCTTTAGGACTTAATCATTTTGGGGTCCCCTTACAACTTCTCTACAATAAACCAAGTTCACCTAACAGGGAAAAATACCATTAAATGTTGAACAAATAAAAGAGTGTTAGGTAGTCAAGATAGATCAGATCTGTTTATTTTTTGGCCAGTATTGGAAGACTCTACAGCAATTGGCTTGAATTTTAAGAATGACCAAGGCAGATAACTAATACTTAAAAATATATATAAAATGGCTTGGATTTAAGGTCGGAGGTAAGACTTATCTAGAATAAACTAAGCCTTCCAAATAGACTAAAGGCACAAAAGATGCTATTTCTGTGAGTGCCCATGAGAGGAAGGGTATCTCTGTAACTGAAATGGGATGATTCTTACCGGATTCCCAAAGATTCCCAAACCTCCACTGACACTATAAGGTCTGCCAAGTGAAGCAGCTAAGATTCTCAGGCTTTTGTCATAATTTTTCCTTGTCCGTCTATCAAGCAATGGAAAGAAATCTGGTTGGAGGTCAAGAGACTTCATACTTCTTTTCAAGATAAGGTGAAACTTACATTGTTTTGCTGGCTAAAACATTTAATGCCCCTAATCCTCAGTCTTGCATGTTTATAGTAATTATAATGCCTAGGTTGTCTACTTCGTACTCATGTTGTGATGATCAACTGGAGTTAGATACGATGACACTTCATAAGAATGTAAAGAAAAACATGGGGCACCTGGGTGGCTCAGTCGGTTGAGCGTCCGACTTCGGCTCAGGTCATGATCTCATGGCTCGTGAGTTCAAGCCCCACATCGGACTCTGTGCTTACAGCTCAGAGCCTGAAGCCCGTTTCGCATTCTGTGTCTCCCTCTCTCTCTGACCCTCCCCCGTTCATGCTCTGTCTCTCTCTGTCTCAAGAATGAATAAATGTTAAAAAAAATTTTTTTTAAAGAAAAACACAAATGTGAAATATTAACATCATTATCTTGACCCATTGGCTAAATTTCTTGAGTTTTGGCTTCTCACTCCACCCACAGCCCTCAACTAGGCAATAAAGCAGTGATGACGTTGAGTATTTGGTAAAGTTTTATTGTGATTTAACATTGTACATTATTTCTTACTGAAGAGACGGTGTAAAGGAAAATGGAATCCTCCCCAGTCAATAGGGATCTCTAGATCGTTTCCACAGATAATCAAGTGGTAACTGTTCATTTTTATTTCCAAAGGAATTTATTGAGCGTCCACTAGTGCCAATAATTTACTAAGTATTGGGATAAGATGAATTAACCCTAATAGAATTCATTATGTGATAGGAAAGATCCATAAACATGTCAACTGAACTTTTCCAAATGTAAATTACAGTCAAAACATAATGGCAGCTGCAAGGTGCAAGGAAGAGAAAATAGAGCATGGCTTTAAAGTCAGGCCTGATTTTTATAGTTCCAGAATATGTAATAAATGCCAGTCTTGAGATATGCATATACTTTTTCAGAGGCATAAAGGGGCCTAGAGGAGTTAAGGCTGCCTTCCCAAGCTACTCTCAACACCTACGTCAAACAGGCACATATCTGTAGCATTTTAGTATTGACCATCCTATTCCCAATGAAAATGGTGTGGAGAGCCATGTGTCACCATCTCCTCACCGCCCCCGCCCCACCTCCCTCCATCCAGCAACATATCTTATGGACAACCAGTCCTTCAAGGGCATGGCCCCCAATTTATGGATTTTGTTTCAGCACCAAGGACAGAGGCACACAGCACAGGCTTCTCCAGCTTCAGAAGTTGACCATGATTTGGGGACTGAATTTAAGATTGCACCAGTAGATTTAACCTAAAATTTGTTGTATTGGTGTTCTTTCCTCACTAAGCTGAATAGTCATGTACCTTAAGCACTGAATAATTTTTATATTGTGTGGCCTACTGACCTGGACCCCAAGCTGTAGGAACTATGTACTTAGTGACCATTGCCAATGTCAGGACTGACAGTCTTGCTTACCTACAGCCTAGCTTCCTGGCCCTATGCCTGCTGTTTAAAATCCATCTGCCTGCCTCAAAAATTGCCTTTCCATGCCATGGTTTATTTTTTCTGTTCTACTTTACAAATCACATTTCTAGGGGGCTAATGCAGATGAATCCTATCAACACAGTAGAATTTAATTTATCCCTGAGGCCAAAGAATAGATTAGATACCTGGATTATAAGTGGGCTAACTAGGTAAAGATTAATCAGTTAGGTCAACAGAGCAAGATGAGAAAGGACACAGGCTCAGTGACCACTCTTCCATGAGAGGTTTTGTAATAGACCATGAGCTTCCTGAGGACAGGGACTAAATATTTTACCACTGTGTTTCAAGTACCTGGCACATGGTAGCCATTTGTTAAGTGACTATAAAATAAATGAATAGTTCTAATATGTATATGTATCTCAGAGCCCCATATAATTTTTATTTCACTTGACTAAAATGTGACCCTACTCTCAAGGATGCCAATATAAAAGTATATGCAAGTATAAAGTATATGCAAGTATGAAAGTATAAAACAAGATGTAAAATACAGAGCTATGTGCAAGCTCTGTGGAGAACTATCATTATACAACCCAGAATGAGTGTACAAGGCAAGGGGGAGTTCAAATAAATGGGAAAAGGGGCACTTGGGTGGCTCAGTTGGTTACACGCCTGACTTTAGCTCAAGTCATGATCTCATGGCTGGTGGGTTCTAGCCCCGCATCAGGCTCTGTGCTGACAGCTCAGAGCCTGGAGCCTGCTTCGGATTCTGTATCTCGTTCTTCCTCTCTCTCTCTCTCTCTCTCTCTCTCTCTGCCCCTCCCCCGCTCACACTCTGTCTCTTAAAATAAATAAATAAATAAATAAATAAATAAATAAATAAATAAATAAATAAATAAGGCAGTGACTTTGAAACCAGGTAAAATTTCCCATCTATGTGACCTCTAAATTAACTAAAAAGTTAATTAACCTCTGACCTCCATTTCGTTATTTATGAGATGGTGGTTCACAGAAGACAAGCCATTCCTGATTCACTGTGTTTCCAGAGGAATCAGGGAGCTTCGTTTTCTCCAAACTAATACAAGAGAAAGTTTTCTCTGATTCTCAGCCTATTCCTGCCCTGGGCCACTGGGACTTGACCAGACAGAGAAGAGTCTTGTTTGGTTTCCTCATCCTGTCCCAGAACTGCTGTTCTGATCACAGGGACCTCATTTCTTGACGCTGCTCCCTGACATGATCTAGGAGCCAGGAGATTTACATTCTGGTTCTGGCTTTGCCAGTATTTTCTGTGTGTCCTTGGACAAAGCAGTCTTCACTCCATCTTTCCTGTCTATCTCCCATTGCTCCCTAGGTGCTCTGAGAACTGTATAAATCAGGCCAGCTATTCCCTGATCATGTCTCACATTTTTTTTTCCACCTTTATGTTTAGCTCACAGCTATGGAAGACTTACTCATCCCACATGCCAGCTATGGGAAACCAAAGCATCCTTCCAAGCTCATTGAACAAAGCCTTGAACTTTTCTTACTCATACCATGGCCCTTAACTCTCTGCTTGTCTCTGCTCCCCATACACAGTGATTCACAACCCTGACTGACGATTAGAATCACACGGGGAGGTTATAAAAGCACGAATGCTTAGACCTCACCCCAGACCAATTAAACCTGCACTTCTGCTGCTGGAGTCAATAGTGTACTAAAGCTTCCTAGGTGATTTTGATATGCAGCCAGGATTGAGGCCATTGTTGCCCTGCCACAGCTTTGTTTCTCCTATAGTGTTTGATACCAAATTATAAGTTACTTGGTGGCAGAGTGTCGTAGATTCTGGGTCTAAAGTTCTCTCTTGTCCAGCAAGAGAGCATACACAGGATTAAAATGCAAGAGATGGCTAATGTCCAGGAAAAGACAAGAGCCCCGAATAAGGGTTTATTAAGATCAGAAGGCTTGTAAACATGATGGGCGTGCACAAAGAGACAATGAATCTGTGAACGTTAACTCATGGGCATGAGGGAAAGGGGGTTTTGAAGATATATGGTGTTAGAGGTTTAGGTCAAGATAAACCAAAATCCTGGTGCCCAGCAGATGGACATTAATGGCAGACAAGAGGCGCCTTGTCTGTTTTATCTTAGCCAGCCTAAGGGATAAGACAGAGAGAGCATGCAACCTCAGGGTCAACAAGTCACCTTTCTTTTGTTAATTAGCTCTGCTCTGGGCAATTCTGCCCTGAAGCGGTTTATAGCCCTATTTACCTGTTTACCTAACTTGGTCCTTCTTTCCTGTGAAAGCAGCTTTCTGCTATAGTACTAAGTTGGGGGGGTGTATCTGCCCTGAATACCTAATCTTATTTACCTCATATACCTTTGTATTGGGGCCTTTGCCCTGCCCTCTCTATACTTATTTACCTAGTCTTGTTTACCCAAACTTGGGTGTGAGCATCCTATGGCTCTGTAATTCTTTTTGCCTTGTTAACCCATCAGTGCAGGCTCAGGGAATTCCTAAGCTTATTCCCCAGAGAAGAGACTGTCCACTCATTTTCTGATTTTAGAACAATGCCTTACCCAGAGTAAGTGCTCAATAATTGTTGAATTGAGTGGTACCGGATTGAATTGATGACTGTTGAAGTCATAACAATTAGGCACTGGGCCCAGATGGGCAACTAACCAGGTGTAGACATGGGCAGATCACTTTCTCCAATTTCTCTGAATTCTCCAATTCTCAGTGGCTATTGACTGGGTGTCCCACAAATTTGACTCAGTTCTGACACTATCTACTTGCAGACAGCATCTGACCCCACAGGTTGAGGGCTCCATCCCACAAGACTGTCCTCACTTCAGATGCCAAGCACAAGTCCAGGTTGTCACCTGTGCTTCTGCCCAACTGGCTATACATCAGAGGTTCCCATGTCCTCCTCCTCGGGTTCAGTTAGTTTCCTGTAGGGGCTCACGGTGACTCAGAGAATCATTAATTTTACTAGTTTATTATGAAGGGTATTATCAAGGACACATATAATCAGCGAGATGAAGAGGTACCTAGGGCCAGGTCTGGGAGAGTCTCAAGCATGGGCACTTCAGCCCCTGTGGAACTGCGGTACACCACCCTCCTGGCATGTTTACCTACCTGGAAGTTCCTTAAATCTTGTTGTCCAGGAGTATTTCTAGAGCTTTAATCTGCAACCCCTGCCTCTTTCTTTGCCAAAGGTCAGTGGGTAAGGCAGAAAGTTTCAGTCCTCTGATCACATGTTTTCTCTAGTGACTAGCCCCGTTCTAAGGCTATACAGGGACCCATCCTAAGTCACCTCATTAGCATGAACTCAGGTGAGATTGAAAGGGCTTGTTATGAATAACAAAATATATTCCCACCACTTAGGGTTTTAGGAGCTCTGTGCCAGGAACTGGGACAGGACCTAAGACATTTATTACACCACGTCCCTTCTTTTGTCCTCGTAGCAACAACTCTTGGTCCTCTGTCCCCATACCCATCTCTCTTCCCTCCTTTCTTTTCTTTTTTTTCAAGATAACAAATGATTATGATTATTTTAATTCACTAAGTCTGAAGTAATTTTTCCCACAACATTAGAGACTAATACATTTTTTTAATATTCATTTATTTAAGTAATCTCTGCACCCAACATGGGGCTCGAACTCACAACCCTGAGATCAAGAGTCACATGCTCCACCGACTGAGCCAGCCGCGTGCCCTAAGACTAATACATTTTCTTTTTATTAAAGTTTGTGGACATCATTGCTATTATACCTTCTAGTTTGTCAGGTTTTAAGTTGTCCAGATACCTTTTAAAAGCAGTGATTTGTTCTTTTTTTTAAACATTTTTTTAAATTGAGCTGTCATTGACATAGACATTATATTATTTTCAGATGTACAACATAGTGATTCGATATTTGTATATTGCTAAATGATCATCACAGTAAGTCTAGGGAATATCCATCACCATAGTTACAAAAGAATTTTCTTATGATTAGAACTTATAAATTTATTCTCTTGGCAACTTGCAAATATGTAATACAGTATTATTTTTTTTCAATATATGAAGTTTATTGTCAAATTGGTTTCCATACAACACCCAGTGCTCATCCCAAAAGGTGCCCTCCTCAATACCCATCACCCACCCTCCCCTCCCTCCCACCCCCATCAACCCTCAGTTTGTTCTCAGTTTTTAAGAGTCTTTTATGCTTTGGCTCTCTCCCACTCTAACCTCTTTTTTTTTTTTCCTTCCCCTCCCCCATGGGTTTCTGTTAAGTTTCTCAGGATCCACATAAGAGTGAAACCATATGGTATCTGTCTTTCTCTGTATGGCTTATTTCACTTAGCATAACACTCTCCAGTTCCATCCATGTTGCTACAAAGGGCCATATTTCATTCTTTCTCCTTGCCATGTAGTACTCCATTGTGTATATAAACCACAATTTCTTTATCCATACAGTATTATTAACTATAGTCACCATGCTGTATATTATATCTCCATGACTTAATTATTTTAAAACTGGAAGTTTGTACCTTTTGACCCCCTTTGCCTATTTCTTCTCCACCCCCTAGCACACTCCCCACTCTCCTACCTCCATCTTTGGCAACCACCAATCTGTTTTCTGTATCTATGAGCTTGACTTTTTTGTTTGTTTTGATTTTGTTTTTGTTTTTAGATTCCACATATAAAAGAGATCATGTGATATTTGTCTTTTTCTACTTGACTTATTTCACTTAGTGTAATGTCCTCAAGATCCATTCATGCTGTTGCCAATGGCAAGATCTCGCTCTGTTTGTGGCTGAATAATATTCCACTGTGTGTGTGTGTGTGTGTGTGTGTGTGTGTGTGTGTGTGTGACATCTTTATCCATTCATCGTCCATCTGCCCTCCTTTCAGCTCACTCCTATTCTGTGCTCCTCCCCAAAAAGAGAGAAAGCTATAGTGATTAGTGATGAAAGCCTAAAATGCTGATTGGAATACATTTCCTCTTGTGCAGAATCACTGTATTTTTAAATGAATCGCCCACTGCCCTTTTGCTCGTCTGTGTTTTATGCTCCCGGGAGAATGTTGCCGCCAGATTTGGCACCTTTGGGAAAACCAAGTTCTAGCTCTTTGCCACTCCTCTTTTCTTTCCTTCCTCTGAGGTTCCTTTTCTTTTAAGAGCTGGCCAGAGGGTGAGAGTATCCTAAGGTTTGCATTCAGACTTTAAGAGGATATTGGAGGTTCACTTGAGGAAAACCACATTCTCCAGTCCAAATTTGTGGGAAGAGTCTACGGTGAGTTGCACTATCTTAGTACTCTCTGTATCCCACATGGCTACTATTTCTTGAGAGTTTGTGCATCCATACTATCAGGAGGAAAGATGATTGGAAAATTCACCGAGTCCTGAATCCCTGCCCACAATGCCAGCAAAACCCCATTCTTACTTCTAACAGGTCTCAATTTCTCTTTGCAAAGCAAGAGAGCTCTCCTGGATGGCCATGGCTTCTTCCTGCTCTAGGATTCAGGAGTTATAATTGCATAAGAGATATTAAGCCTGGGGATCAACTGAGAGGAGAGGATAGTTGTCTCTTCTTCCAAAACACTCTTTGCCCTATCCCTGTGCTGTGTACCAGCCTAGCACTGCAACACCCTTCCTGAGTGCAAGAGGTGTGAAAGGAGCTTGAACTTCTGCAGAGCTATTTTGGTGCTGCCCAAAGGGCACATGAACTTGAGAACAGAGTAGGTGAGGCTGAAGCCCGACCCACATCCTGCCTCTGCCCGCAAACCCAGGCAAAAACAGGACAGGCCTCCGTCTGTAACCAATTACATCACCTGTGGGAACGTTTTGACACCAACAGCTATGACCTCCTTTTTCTTATCTTAAAGCCAGACCTGCCCTTCAAAGAGAAATGCAGAATTGTAGCAATTAGCTCATTTAAAACTAAAGAACCTTCAGATGTCCTCTGGGAGAAAATGCTCACTGTGTTTGTTGTCGTGGTTTGCTTTTATTTCTCCATCATGCATAAGCCTATTTATCTGTGTATTTTGCCACTTTATTATGGTCAAGTGTGCCCTTATTGCAAAGTCTCTTATTTTCCTCAGAATGTTCTACCCGTTCCACATTGCCAAGAGTTGGTTTATTCCTTTTTTCTACGTGTACATCATAAATACGGGTTTTCTTCTTTGCCATATCACCCAGCACAATAATGCTTACTGATGACTATGTCATATCAGGTTCCTAGGGCTGCCATAAAAATGTACCACAAACTAGATGGTTTATACCAATAGAACTTTATTGTCTTTCAGTTCTGGAGGCTGGCAGTCCAAAATCAAAATGTCAGCGGGACCATGCTCCCTCTGACAGTGCTGGGGAAGGACCTGTCCCAGACGTCTATCTTAGCTTCTAGCATAGGTGTTCCTTTGCTTGTAGACACATTGCTCCAATCTTCCATCTGCAAATGAAGTCCTCCCTGTATCTTTTTTTTAAACTTTTTTAATCTTCATTTACTTTTGAGAGAGAGAGAGAGAGAGAGAGAGAGAGACATAGTGCGAGTAGGGGAGGAACAGAAAGAGAGGGAGACACAGAATCTGAAGCAGGCTCCAGGCTCTGAGCTGTCAGCAGAGTCCGAGCCAGGGCTCGAACTCACGTTCTTCAGACCATGACCTGAGCCAAAGTTGGACACTCAACCAACTGAGCCACCCAGGTGCCCCAAGTACTCCCTGTATCTTTACATCATCTTCCCCCTGTGCATGTTGGTCTCTGTGTCCAAATTTCCCCTTTTCATAAGAATACCAGTTGTATTGAATTAGGGCTCACTCTCCTGACCTCATTTTAACTTGTTTACCTCTGTAAAGACCCTATTTCCAACTAAGATCACATTCTGAAGTACTAGAAGTTAGGACTCCAACATATGTTTTGTGGTAGGACCCAATTCAACCCAAAACTTATGTCAATTCTCCACTTATTTTGTATTAATATAAGAATGACCAAAATATTCTAAGTAGTTGGATGAATAATGAATCCCAAAGTTCTTTTCCTTCTATGCGTTTGTGTCATTTCTAGTAAGCACACAGTTGCTTCTGCTTTGTGGGACTAACCATGATATTGGTGAATATCAGGATCATAGGGGTGCCTCAGAGACCATCTGTCCTAACCACCTATCTGTGGCAAATCTTCCCCATAACATCCAGGAGCCATGGCCACCAGGCTTTGCTCACACACCCACATGTCAGGGGACATGTTGGGGTCTCTTCCTTCTATGACCAATTCTGTCTGTGAAAAGGCTCTTCCGGTTTTTGGACCCAAATCTCCCAAATTCTGCCCCAAAGGAGTCTGATCCCTAGTCTTGAGCAGTGCAGAAGGCCTTCAGGTATTCTGAGTGTGTGAGGGTGGTCAGGTGTCCCATCTCTTCTCTATCTCATACCCAAAGAGCCTCAGTTTCATCCATCCAGACAAGCCCAGAGGTATGATCTGTTCAGAGCCAAGTAGAGCAGCTACATCCTGTCTCAGTTCTATGAATGTGGCCTAAAATCACATTAACTCTCACAGCAGACACCAAATGTTCTTTTATACAGCTGTGTTCACTTCCTGTTAAAGAGTATGCATGATCAATTATTCACTGTGACCAATCCATGTATTCAACATTTACAAATCTCAGTAAAGCCTTTTGCTAGGCGCTTTTATTACTTCACCTAAGTCTTGCCGATGGTCTAGGTGGTACAGTAGGTTCTTGTCCGCCTTTCCCGATGAATCAAGGATACTGTTTGTCACAGATCTGTTAGGGTCAGAGCCCTGGTTCAAGTGTGTCTTTTGTGTTTAAGCTATTGGAAAAGGCAGTCTTACGCACACTGCCTTCAACTCTTTAATGGCCACATAAGAATGGGCCCCAGGCCTGGGATACTTTCTTACCAATGGATAGAGTCCTCATAGCCTGTGCTGGACTTGTCACCTTGTGTGGCAATATCTTTCTCTGTTTCAGGACTTGATGCAGAGTATATTTGTGTTCTCCTGAAGCATGTGTCATGTGACAACTGACCAGCCGCACCGCTACATCTGTCTTCTGCAAGGAGGGAACAGGGTTCTTTTGCTGCACCACCAGAAGGGTGAATGCAAACCAGTTACCCTGTGTGGGCTGCCTGGGGGGCACTGCTGGCCTCGGGAGGCCAGCTCCCACTACTGAAGCTGATCTTGCTGTGAACATTGTTCCACCCAGTGCTTGATTCTTTTGTTTTCCTTGGCAACTCCGATGCCAAGACACGGTGGGGAGAAGTGCGCAGACTTCTACTCCTGATGATAAGTAACAGATGTCACCTGCTCGACACAAGCCAAGTGCACTTTACATTACATTGTGTTACCACATCATAATTCCTATTTATGAACCCCAGTTTGTGGTGGCAATGAGTTGGGCCCTGTACGAAACAAGAATCCAGCCCTTTCAAATCCTTGGCTAGGACCCAAATGCCTAAGTAAGAAATGCAGGCAAACAATTGTTGGATTTGTGCCATGGTAGATAATTCAGGTCCAAAGTGCTTTTTAATCTTTCCAATTAATCTTTTCTTTTGGCTAGATTCAATAAATAGTGTTAACATCTGGAAACTTGAGATGTTAGTTCACTTTGCAGTGATACGAGCATTTCTGGTCACCTACTCCTTCTAGGTCTGTGTTCCATGTCTGTCCATGGGTTGGTATTATGTGCAACTTGCAGGCCCTTGGGATGTAGATATGAGATATAAATAATTCACTATCATTGTCATTTGAGTTTTTTTTTTTAAACCACGGGCACTCTACTCAATCCTTTCCAAATAAAAACTCATTTAATCCTCACAACATCTATGACGTAGGCACTATTATTATCCTCATTGAAATTACAGGAAGTTAAGACTTGATGAGGTTAAGCAAGTGGCCTTGGTTGATGAGATTGTGGTACATCAGTACACTATTCACTGCTTAAAAGAAAGATACTTTTATGTACTGACATAGAAATATATGCAGGATAAAGTAGTGGAAAAAATAATTTGAACAGTAATAATAACAACAGATAACATAAGACCATCTGAGAAAAAGTTTTTTTATATCATAGTATTCATTAAAAAAAATAATGGAAAAATATATATCAAGGCTTCAACAGTGGTTATCCAGGAGTGATAGAACTTTTAAGTAGAGAGCTTTTTACTTTACATGTTAAGTATTTCTGTAATTTTTAAAAAATTTTTATGGGTGCTACTATTTATTTTTATTTTTTTAATATGAAATTTATTGTCAAATTGGTTTCCATATAATACCCAGTGCTCATCCCAACAGGTGCCCTCCTCAATGCCCATCACCCACCCTCCCCTCCCTCCCACCCCCCCCATCAGCCCTCTATTTTTTTTATGGGGTATTATTTTATAGTAAAAAAAAAATTGGTTTTAAAAAGTTGCCCACAAATGTGCATCCCAATGTTTATAGTAGTGCTATTGACAATAGCCAAAGTATGGAAAGAGCCCAAATGTCCATTGACAGATGAATGGATAAAGAAGATGTGATATATATATATATATATATATATATATATATATATATACACACACAATGGAGTATATACATTGTATATATATACACACACACACAATGGAGTATATATATATATACACATATATATACACACACACAATGGAAAAAGAAGATGTGATACACACACACACACACACACACACACACACACACACAATGGAGTATTACTCAGCAATCAAAAAGAATGAAATCTTGCCGTTTGCAACTACGTGGATGGAACTAGAGGGTATTATGCTAAGCTAAATTAGTCAGTCAGAGAAAGACAAATATCATATGACTTCATTCATGTGAGGACTTTAAGATACAAGACAGATGAACATAAGGGAAGGAAAGAAAAAATGATATAAAACCAAAGAAGGGGGACAAAGCATAAGAGATTCTTAAATACAAAGAACAAACTGAGGGTTGCTGGAGGGGTTGTGAGAGGGGGGATGGGCTAAATGGGCAAGGGGCATTAAGAAAGACACTTGTTAGGATGAGCACTGGATGTTACACACAGGGGATGAATCACTGGAATCTACTCCTAAAATCATTATTGCTCTATATGCTAACTAGCTTGGATGTAAATTAAAAAAAGAAGGAAGGAAGGAAGGAAGGAAGGAAGGAAGGAAGGAAGGAAGGAAGGAAGGGAAAGAAAGAAAAAAGAGAGAGAGAAAGAAAGAAAGAGAAAGAAAGAAAGAAAGAAAGAAAGAAAGAAAGAAAGAAAGAAAGAAAGAAAGAAAAAGAAAGAAAGAAAGAAGTTGCCCACACAGCTAGTAAGTGGAATAGTAAAACTTAGGGAAGTTTTACTTAGGGTCACCTGGCCGACCCTCTTTAAAGAGGCCCCCTGTTGGCAGCCATTTTGCCAGTGCCCTACAGGGTTGGGCTTTCCTTATCCTTTCCAGGGAGCTCCTCAGGCCCTCTGAAGAGTAACAGTAAAAAGGTGGCAAGTTTCTCCCCAGAAAATAGTCATATCTAGATTGAAAAAAAACAAAAACAAAAGCCAGGAGGTGTGGGGTCAGTTAAGAGGAGGCTTCCTTACATGCTCAGACTCTGCCTCTAGCTCAGGCTCCCATTTCCTGAACAGAGCGCCAGCTAACTAGACGCCGTGTATTCCTCGTCTCACCCCTCGCTGTGTGTCTCTGCACACGTCAGACACCCACTTCAGGCCTGGCCTTGTCCTTCAGCTCACACGTGCCCTTAGTTTGGTTCGGGGCCGGCCCAGCCAGGGGGAATGTAAGCGACAGCAAGGCCGCCCTCCCAGGAACCCGGCTGCCCTTCAGAGGCATCGGGGACACACACAGAGCTCTAGGGAGAGTCTTTCACTCACATGGCTGAATTGTCTTATTCTTTCAGCTGTTTGGGGAACAAATGGCCCCTTGGCCAGCCCCACCTCATGATTCCAGGTTGCTGGCGCACCTGCTGGTCATTTTGTGGGCTGAGAACAGGGCATTTCCCTGAGTTTGCCCATTGCACGTCTCGTGCAAGCATTTTGGCCAGCGCTCTACCATTTCTTCAGCCTTCTGCCTCTTTTGGGTTAAGGCCTGAGTCCCATATTCTTTCACTGACTCTTCCCACAGGCCCTCCTTTCCTCCCTACACCTTCGAGCCCTTCCCATTAAGAGCCATGGGTGGGGCCTGAGGCCTGCCTGAGGGGAGGCCAAAGTTTGGGTGGAGCCTGACAGGACACTAAGATCCCCACGGGAACAGGAGGTGAAAGCCAGCCACAGTGAGGGCTGCAGGGGAGGTGGGGGCAAGAAGACAGTGGGGCCCGCCTGTCTTCTCTCAGTTCCAAGCAGCTCTTGCCCTGATTTGTAAATCAGGAAAAAAATAAACTGAGTTAAAGAGCTGACTTTGCATTCTTTAACTCAGTTTATTTTTTTCCTGATCTACAAATATTCTTTGATTCTGGGAATGTTAATTACCCTCTCCAAGGATCTTATCTGAACAATGGGAAAAATAACATCCACCCTGTAGGGTTGTTCTGAGTTAAAGAAGGAGGCACAGAAAACATACCTCAGTCCCTGGCCCACATTAAATCCTTAAGGAAGAGTCTTCTTTTGTCCTTGGGATTCCATCTCTACTTTTCCCCAGTGTTTTCCTCGGCATCTAGTCTCCCTCAAAAAATAGGATAATTGAATATATTTATCCGGGGAGCCTTACCCTCTCTTGCCAGCTTGACCCTTGGGTCATTCAAAGAGTGAGAAGCAAGGAGGGTTTGCGGAGCAGCAAGTGGTTGATAGGTGAATAATAGTAAGAACAATCCTTCATTGAGGGCTGAAGTGAGTAACTCACCAAGTGAGTAACTCACCCCAAATCCCATAGCTGATCCTTGATTTGAATCCAGCCTGACTCCAAAACCTGCTATCTTTTTACTACATCTTGATGCATCCTAAGATGGGGAAAGACGTTAGACAGGGGCTTAGGGGAGATGGGGGTAAGCCCGGGAGAAAGGGAATCGGGGAGCATGGAAGTGTACAGAGAAGTGAGTGCCGAGGAGCAGAGCTCCAGACCTGTCTCTGTTCCCTGGGCCCAGAGCTACGGGGGAGCAGGGAGGCTGGTACACGCATGTGCACATCCCAGCTCCCCAGTGCGGCCTCAACAGGATGGCCCGAGGCTGTGGTGGGGGCAGCAGTCCAGGGCTGTCAGTGCCCCGAGGCCACTGGGAACTCCGTGGGTACACAGAAAGAGCTGGGTGACACCTCCTTAGACCCTCTCAGGGTGGAAGAACGGGTGAGCCACTGTGGAGCGGAGGCAGAGGGCAGGCCCAAGCTGACACCTGAGAAGTGGGAGATGGAAGAATCTGCGTGATCTCTGCTCTCCTAAAAGCGATAACTCTGGGAAGGGCTTCTTCTGTATTTCCTGCTTTTTTTCTCCTCCCTCTTGAGAACTGTTCTAGCTACCCAGGAGCTCTCCTGTGGAAAGCCGGCAAAGGGAAGAAGAGCCATTAGGGCCCTCTTGCCTGGACCCCAGCCTGGACCACTATTCCCCACCTGTCATCTTCAGTTCAAACCAACACCCTTTGCGACCCAGTTCCCCGTGGCCTCCTCCCGGATAGTCTCCCCACCCCAGGGCAGTCAGTCTGGCTTCATCTGGCAAACCCACTGTCACTTCGGCTGGTTCACTGTATGTATTTACTCTCGGGGCTGTTGCCTTTGGAGCGTTCTGAGAGCGGAAGCTGTGCCCCGTTTGTGTCTGAACTCCCAGCACAGTGCCAGGCTCGGGGAAGAAGCTCAGGTAGTGAGTGTGGAAATGGCACTTGCGGGCTTCCTACCTAGGACCAGTCACCGCGGACACACAGGTGGACACCACACCCTAATTTCAAGCTGCTCACAGTCCAGGTAGAGAGGTTTTTTTGTTGTTGTTGTTGTTTTGCGTTTTCTAAAGTTTATTTATTTATTTTTGAGAGAGAGAGAGAGGGCACGCGTGTGCGTGGGGGAGGGGAAGAGAGAGAGGGAGAGAGAGTCTCAAGCAGGCTGGCACTTTTAGCGTTGTGCCAGACGTTGGTCTCGATCTCATGAACTGTGAGATCATGACCTGAGCCGAAATCAAGAGTCAGATGCTTAACCGACTGAGCCACCAAGGCACCCCCAAGGAGAGAGGTTTTAAATTAAAAGTACACACTAGGTATACAGTAGGCTTCCTGGTAGGAAGGTTTTGTCATTGTCCCTATCACTGCCACCCATGTCTGACTACTTCCCAAGAGGTCCTCCTGGATATTTGCAGGGACTCCAAATCCTTCCTCTACAGGTTCCCATCTTCTAGTGCCAACAGCCGTGCCCCCCAGGTCCCACCAACCACCCTGCCACTCAGTGTGCCCTGGAACACATGCCCATACACCCTCTGAAAGTGGTTCCGAAACTCCCACCCCCCTCCCACCCCAGCTCTGAGCCACTTGGGCCAGAGCACAAACCACCCTTTTGCATGGCCAGTACCCCTTCTCTGTTTTCCCTGCCACTGTCTCACCATCTCTGCGGCCCATCTTTGCAGCTGCAGACAAAAAGTACCTAAAAGCAGATCTTGATTGAGGAGAAATGAGGAACTAAGGACATCAGGAAGGAGGGCTTGCAGGATGCTGACCAGAGAACCCTAGGTCACCGCACAGGGATGTAGACCCAGGAAGAGCATCAACACACCGTTAGGAGCTCTGGGCCGTGGGGAAGGGCAGGTGAAAGATGGCTTAAGGGCTGGCTTTGGCTGAGCAGGCCTGGACTCCTTCTAAAAGGGGCTGGAGAGGGGCGCCTGGGTGACGCAGTCGGTTAAGCGTCCGACTTCAGCCAGGTCACGATCTCGCGGTCCGTGAGTTCGAGCCCCGCGTCAGGCTCTGGGCTGATGGCTCGGAGCCTGGAGCCTGTTTCCGATTCTGTGTCTCCCTCTCTCTCTGCCCCTCCCCCGTTCATGCTCTGTCTCTCTCTGTCCCAAAAATAAATAAAAAACGTTGAAAAAAAATAAATAAAAAAATAAAAGGGGCTGGAGAGGACAGGGGGCTGGAGCATCCCTCCCTGGAGCCAGTGTCCTCCACAGTCTAAAACCAACTGCTTGGTGCTGCCATCCCACTCAGTGTCCTTTCCTGCTCTTTTTGGATATGACCTGGGGTGTCAAGATGGACAGTAATCAAGTGATCAAAGGGTCTTTCTACTCTTTTCAGGGGTGATGGAGATGGATGAGGGGAAACTGAGGCGGAGAGAAGGAGAACTTTGACCCTGGACCACCCCCCACCCCCGACAAGACTGTGGCTGGGCATTCTTGTCCTGATTTACATCATGGAGCTCAGGCAGCCTCAGGAGGTAGAGATCTTGGCTCCCATGACCTTGGTCTATGAATCTAGCCTTGATTTCAGAACTGACCAACCCTTGCCCTGTGGGGTGGTAGTTTCCTGTAGGAGCATCCGGCGGGGCTATTGCTGCACCAGTCACAGTCTCACCCTGGCAGCCCTTTAGCCTGAGCTAGGTTTCTCTGAGTGTCCCTGATCCTTCCTGGGTCTCTGAGCTTGGCCAGACCTTGGGAAATCAAGGGACCAATGACCAGGACCCAGTCTGGCCTCCCCATCCAACTACCCATGCCTAGCAGTGAACAACAAGGTACATGGAGGGTAGATTTCACACTTACAAACAGTCTTTCTGGCCCCAGGTGAGCTTCTAAGTCTTGGCTGAGCTAACTACTTGTCTGCTATCTGGGATGTATCTGCCTTGGGAGGAAAACAGAAGGAAAGGGGCCGAACTCTTGCTGGGAGTCATAACTCCCCATTTTAAAAGCCCTCAAGCACATTTATATAAAGATCCGCAGAAGAACTATTTTGAGGCTTTTTCTCCATTTCCTTTCAAAGAGAGGCTGTTTTGGGCACAGAAACTGAAGCTACCCCAAAAGGCCAGAGACGCCATGAAGGGTCTCACCCTAAGGGGTGATGCAGCAGCTGAATAAAGTATTTGGGAAGAACTGCTTGAGGTGAGCATGGAGACTGAAAGTAAAATTAACCACCTCTCCCCACCCTCATCCCTCCCTTCAACCTATGCTAGTTATTCCCAAGATCCTGGGATGATGAAGGAACAACCCCTATCACCCCGCATGTATGGGTCAGACCTGAAAGAGGAGGAGAGAAGTAGGAAGAGGTAGGAGGTGTCTAGAGAATGACTGGAGGAAGAATCGGAAGAACCTTGTGAAAGGGAGCCTTGTTAGTGATTCAGGCTCTGAAGTTAGAGAGATGTGGGTTCAAATCCTGACTGTGAAGTAAGCGTCCCTTTCCGCATCTGTGAAATGGATTATCTACCTTATAGAATGCCTGGAGGGGTCAGCTGAGATCATATACTTAAAACATCAGGTGCCAACAGCGAGTATTTGTCATTGTTATTACCTGAGACATAAAACCTGCTCTAGACCTGAAACCACATAAAGTATACAGACGGAGCATTGAGGAAGAAGGCCCCGCATTAAGATCACCAGTAGGTTTGCTGGGAAGACACGAGCAGCTGGTCTTGAGGTCTTAGGCCCTGGGGAGGCAGTGCTCAGAACTGTCACACAGAGAAAAGCCAGAGGATCTGAGACTTTTCTTGCTTTTCCATTTCCCATCAAAACTTGCTTTGATGACAGCTGTTTACATGTAAGTTAAAATTTAAGCGAATGCGTTATGCCCCTGGGGCCACATGCATGTGAACTCCTTGGTGTTTTGTTTTATTTTGGGGTGGAAAAAAAGGGCTGGTCAATTATTAGAGAAACATAAGGTAAGGAAATCCTAAGTTGGGAAGAATAAGTAGGGAAGATATTTGAAGGCAAGGAGCATTCCTTCACTGAATGCTGTGCTGCCCTGTAGGAGGCAGGGTTTGTAGGACCTGAGACCAAAAGAAGGTAGACCCAGATGCCCCAAATCAGGAACGGCACCTCTCTGGCCTCATTAAAGATTTTAAAGATGGGGAATAGTGAGATGGGGAAATCAGGCAGACTCCCTCCCCATTACTACATATCACTTTTCCTCTCTTAACCTGGTATCATCCCCCCTTTCATTGTGTTCCTTTCTTTTTTTTTTAATTTTTTAATGTTTTACTTATTTTTGAGAGACAGAGCATGAGCAGAGGAGTGGCAGAGAGAGATAGAAACACAGAATCCATAGCAGGCTCCAGGCTCTGAGCTGTCAGCACAGAGCCCAATAAGGGGCTCAAATCACAAGCCGAGAGATCATGACCTGAGCCGAAGTCAGACTCAGTGGGAACCCAGTGACCGACTGAGCCACCCAGGTGCCCCCATTGTGTTTCTTATCTAATTTTCTAACCAGTGGCTTTAAAGTTACTTTGAAAATATTTTTCAAATCTCATTAGGCAGCAAATCCTTCTCTCTGCCCACTGAGTGAGCATTGGGCTGACATTTCTCAGTGCTTTCGATGCCCTCATCCATCCTCCTTGCCCCTGAGCTCAGAGAATAAGCATCTGCCTGCAGCAAACACAGACCTGGCCTCTGTGGACTCAGGCCTGTGGACTGCGGGACAGCCCTATGTGAGGCAGAAAGAAAGGAGGCTTCTAGGTTCCTTTTTGGGTTTCCTACCTAATTAATAAACACTTTGGGCAGGCCGGAGAATCATAGGAGATTGAAGGAAAAATCACAACAGGAAAAAATCTCACTACCTTGTATTTAAATAGCATGTTCTACCTTGTACATTTCTTATCTATGTTGCTTTCATATCTGTACGCTGCCATAACAAAGCAACACAAACCGGGTGGCTTCATACAACAGGAATGTATTCTCTCACAGTTCTAGAGGCCAGAAATCTGAAATCGAGGTGTCAGCAGGGCCAGGCTCCCTCTGAGACTCTGGGTAGAGCCCTTCCTCCCTTCTTCCTGGTTTCTGATGGCCACCAACAATCCTTGGCATCCTCGACTTGTAGCTTCATTGCTTCAGTCTCTGACCCAGTCATCGCATGGCCTTCTTCCCTGGGTGTATCTCTGTGTGTTTTTTCTTATAAAATCACCAGTTGTTGGATTTAGGGCCCTTCCCAATCCAGAATGACCTCATCGTGGCTTGTTATATCTGCAAAGACACTATTTCCAAATAAGGTCACATTCTGAAGTTCTAGATGGACATATATATTTGGGGAAACACTACAATATTAGATTGCAATACTACCCCCAGAGCTCTTGTCTTTAACTATCTCCTTTTAGGCAGGTGTTTAGCTGTGGATCATTAGAATGTACCAATCCCTCACCTCCCTTCTACCACCTCCTCTGCCTTCAGCTGCTCGGTGGTGGAAACTTCCTCCTTGGTCTTGCAGGTCCCATTCAAATGTACTTACTGCAGATTGCATCTTTTAAGTTTGCTTCCCCTTGAAACAGACCCTGAAACAAAGATTGATGACGAGCAGTTTATTTGGAAGACCACCCCAGGAAGTACCTGTATGGGTGCGGGGGACAGGAAGTCAACGTAGGGATCACTATTACCCAGGAAGCTGTGGGCGACTGGAATTCGCTTCCTCTGGGAACCTCTGGAAGACCATGTAGGGCAACCCAGAATTGTTCCAACTGAGGGGTGAGGAAGTTGAGGTGTCTATAATGCCCTGACTTCCGTCTGTCATTAGTTGAAGACTGCCCCCAGGAACACTGGCTCACCACACTGCAAGCCTGCCCTGTGCACAGGCTGAGCATGCCTCTGCCACCAGAGAAAACCCTAAGGCAGAGAGTCACAAATGCTGCCAGGAAGGAGCCCGTGGCTTGCTCAGGAAGCAGGCATTCAAGGGCGTGTAGACATAGGCACCAATTGTATCTGCTACAACTAGGAAGACATCGATTTCTTCCTAGGGAAAGCCCTTCCTAGGGCTTTCCGGGTTCCTATTTCATAGTAGGTGCTTAGTAAATATTTGTTGGATTGAATTGGCACAGGTCATTTGAATAAAAGAATAAAGAACAAAGAGCATTCACTCAGTTACTAAGCAATAATTCATTAAGCATTTACCACATTCCATGCACTGCACTAGACCTTGAGCATGCCAGCCTTGTGTCTTTCTGAGCTTGGTACAGAATTATTACCCTTAACAACCAACCACCCAGACCTGGCCTTCATCCATTACAATCAGCCAACAACCTTGAGGTCTTCCAGAAGAACTGACCTTGGCTGAATCAGCAAATACAAGCTCTGTGTGTCTCTGATGGTGAAAATTCTTTGTAGAACCTGGGGATAAAGCTATCCTTCTTTATGCTCCCTCGTTAAACTCTTCTTCTTCCCAATCCTCAGACTCACAGAGCAGAAAAGTCCCATCTGGCCTGGGTCATCTCGACCAGCTGTGACACACAAGTCCCAAACATTTGCTGGCCTCTGTCCCAGATTTTCACCAGTTTAGGAAGTGAATTTGGTGAATCTGAACCTCACTATTGGGTAGACAGCAAAAGAAAATTTTGGTACTATTGACATCGGGATCTTATCCATCCATCTTCTCTATGCCCCAAATCATTCCAGACCGATGGGACTTAATGCTCTTCTTAATGAGATGTTACAAAAGCGCTTCCTGTCACCCCACTCCCTTACTCTCGAGAACCAATTATTCTCTCAGGGTCTCCCTAATACAGTTTCACTCTGCTGTCATTTTAGAGTGAGCCAAGCCCACCATTCGGACAATCCCAGAAACACCCCTTCTCCCACCAGCAGAACAGTCTAGTGAGCAACATTCCCCAAGGGCAAGCTTGTCAGAGACCAGAGCCGACTCAGGCTGTGGATCCTGTCTCATGTCAAACCCTGCTCTGTCCCTGCCTCCCTCGGTCCCTTGATGTGTGCTTTTAATATTCATCTCCTTCTCCCTCTCTTGATGTGAATTAAAAGAGCAACTTGCCAGGCAAACAAGAGGAAAATAACAGATTGCTGCTGTTCATTAAAGCTCCAGCTCAATAGAGTCTGATAAGAGCTTTGAGATTGGTTCTTCTCCCAGTCGGGGGAGGGGGTGGGGGGCATGATAATTACAGTTCCTCGGATCTGCTGTGAGCTCCCGGGATTCTGTGGATGGAAATGCATGTTTCTTCCTGAAGCTTTCCTGTCTGGTGGAACCCCAGAGTTTAGGCTTATCTCTCTCATTTTCCTGACAGAGAATCTTAGAGAATTCACTTTACCTTTTTGGGTTTCATGTTGTTTCTCCTAGAAATGGAGGGGAAAGAAAAAAAGACTGATAGCCTCCTATAAGTGATAAAGCTAAATAAATGAATAAATCTGAAAGTATTTTGGAAGACTCATCTTCTGTGTTCTGTCCTTCTCTTTTCCATCAGCATTTAAACATACTTAACTGTCATCTTAAACAAATAAAGCCCTCCTGTAACCACAGGCCCCACATTAGCTACCACCTATTTCTCTCCTCCCCTTTGAAATCCAATGTCACGAAATGTCTACATTTATTTTTATTTCCCCACCTCCCACCCCCGCCTCTCAGCACCCTACAATCTGGCTTCCACTCGTCACTCCCCCAAAACCGTTCTCACCACAACCACCAATGACCATGTCACTAAATCCAATGAATACATTTTAATTGGATTAAGATGCTAATATATTAGTCATTACTTAATTTGACCTTTTCTTTTTTCTTCCAGCTGTTTGATTCTTTCCTGGAGTACTTAACTCTCTTTTCCTGGCATCCAAGCATTACCACATCTGGGCTTTTCCTCCTCTGCCTCCACCAGCCCTCCCGAGGCAGCTTCTTCAATGCCCAGTAAATGCCAGCATTTCCCAGGCCCTCTCCTCATCACCGATTTCTCTGGGAGTAACCTCCGTGTCTCTAGTCTCTACTCTAGCTCACTTCTGTTTCCAGAGCTTGAGACCCATGGACCCGCCTCCCATGTCCCTCAAACTTGGCATCATTTTCTCCCACTCCATGTTTTCCTTTCCTGTTTGACTCCAGAGACCAGCAATGCTGTGACCCCTCTTCCCAAGCCAGAGGCCTGGGCATGGTTATGGATTTCTGTCTCCCTGACTCCTTATCAGAACCCAGGTCTAGCCATTCTTCCTCCACTCCATCACCTTCTTTCCCCCCGCCTTGTAATCTGGCCCCGCTGAAGGCCACCCCTCTTATTTATTTGCCCAAATGGCTACACCAGTTTCCCACATGGCCTCACTGGTCAGCCTTAGCATCTCCCAATCTGTTCTCCACAGTGCTTCCAGAACCATCTTTCTAAAGTCCAAATCTGATTGTGACACTCCCTTCAAACAACTCCATGGTGCTTCATGGCCGTCAGGATAAAGTCCAGACTCATGAGCATGGTGGCCCTTCCTGCTCTCCTTCCTGCACTTCACCCCTGCGGTCTGTGCTCTGCACTCTCTCTTCCCCAAGTATTCCACGCATGCCCGCATGTGCACTCTCCTTTAAGCCATTGCACCTGTTCTTCCCCCTTCCAGGAGCGATTTTTCCCTCTTGCCCTTTTTTCCATGGTCTGGCAAACTACTTCCTGTCCTTCAACACCCAGCATAGTACGATCTTTTTAGAAATCCACATTTGGCTTTGAATCCTGAAAGCTCCTCAGCATCCTCATGGTTCCCTCCTCGTGACACTATAGCCATCTATTTACTTGTGTGTCCCCGGTACTGAAAACTCACTGAGGTCATCGTTGTGCTCTTGTCATCAGCACCTGGTCCGATGCCTGGCATGATATAGGCCCTTGATAAACACTTGCTCAAATACAGAACACATGGTATGCTGAGGACAGATCATTGTCACTGCATAACAAGCAGCTAAAGACCCCATTTTCCCGTTTGGTTGAAAAAAAAAGGTTGTGGCACCAGAAAATTAAATAGTATTTCTAGCAAGACTCCCACTCTACAGGGTCTAAGTAGAGATCAGTGGCTATTTTCACAGTCACACAGCACAGGCTTGCTTCCTTTCCTATTCTGAAGCCCACACCCCTCCCTGAATATGCCGTTTCTCCCCCCAGGCAGATAAATATCCTGGGTGGGTAGGATTATCTGACTTGTATATGCTCTTTTTGCTTATCTTTATGTTTTTATATCGAGCATGTATTATTTTTAATAAGCAGCATAAGTAACTTCATTTGGGGTTTACAGTCAGTGGTAACATGGAGTACTGCTGATAAGCAGGAGCTGAGTGATGGTACTTTCAGAAGGAGATCACAGTTAGGAACGTGGAGGGAACAGTGACACGGGGATAGTCCAGGTTAATGCTATCCACAGGCCCGGATCACCTGCCAGGCACAAGATAGTCCTGCAGCTACTGCAGGAGATAAAAGTGTGAGCGAGGCATGGGGCCCAACCCCCAAAAGTGGGAGAAACATCTTTTGGGGAAGCTTTTATCCAGTGCTGGGACGCGCCAGGCAGCATGCTTGGTGCTTTGCTGATGCAACTTCTTAAAATCTTCACAACTACCCTATGAGGTAGGCATCTGAATTCTGTGTTTGCGGATGGGGAAACTGAGGCACATAGAGTTTTGGTTTTGCTTTTTTTTTTTTTTTAATTGCCTCCAGATCACAGTTAATAGGACAGGATTTAAACCCAGATGTCTCGTTCTGTCCTCTTCGCACTACATAAAACCGGCTTTGATAAGTATCTCACGAGGCAGGTATGAGCTCAACGGGGCTTTAATTGCAGATCAGAAAGTTCGATGTGGGGCAGCCTTGAAAATAGAGCTGCCAAGATGGGAGAAAGGCCATAATATAAGCCTCAGGGAGAGGCAGAGCCCTTGGCAAATACTGTGCGGACAGCATAGGAGTGAAGCAAAAGGCAGTCACAGCCTGGATAGGGTCCAGGAGCCGGGGGGTGGAGAGAACTTCTGAGCCTGTTGTGTGTTGTGTGTAGGTATAAGCATAGCAGTGGGGAGAGCTGACCAGAACCAAGAGTTCCCGGGCTGAGGAGGGAAAACAGGAACCAGCGCCAGAGAGAAGACACTCCAGGTGTCAGTTGCTGACTGATGACAGAGAACAGGCAGGACAAGCAGAAAGCAACAAGGGTACAGGCAGCAAGGTGCTGAGTGAGGTCCGTGCCGAAGATCTTTACTCCTGTGGGCCTGGCCTCCTGAGCGATGGGAAGAGCATTCCAGCCAGAAGGAAGAACATGAGCGAAGCGTATTAAAACATGGAACAGTTTGTGATTTGCTAACAAGAAACAGAAGTGTTGGACGTAGTGGAGTGTTTTAACAGCTGTGAGAAGAAAGACCAGAGCTTCGTGAGAGTTACATTCTCGACTTCCCCACCCATGGCCATTGACATCCATATCTTAGAAGGGTTGCTAAATGTGTGGGGGTGGCGACCAAGACTCGTGTTCATTGGAGGCAGCTGGGTGGCTCAGTTGGTGAAGCGTCCAACTTTGGCTCAGGACATGATGTCGCAGTTTGTCAGTTCAAGCCCCGCATTGAGCTGTGTGCTGACAGCCCGGAGCCTGCTTCGAATCCTGTGTCTCCCTCGCTCTCTGCCCCGCCCTTGCTCATGCTCTGTCTCTCTCTCTCTCTCTCAAAAGTAAATAAACATTAAAAAACAAAAAAGACTTGTGTTCATCAAATGATTGATGACTCCTCCCTGCTCTTTGTGGCCCCAACACTATGTTTTGGCACTGGCCATTCAAACACAGCCAGCCCTCCCACCTGGGACCTGCTGCATTCTTTGCAAAGGACAATGCAGGCCCCCCCTTGTTCCAAACCCAGAAGGGAAATGTTATTACCGGTCACTATGATTTCCTTTCTGGGGCACCTGGGTGGCTCAGTTGGTTGGGCGTCCGACTTTGGCTCAGGTCATGATCTCATGGCTTGTGAGTTCAAGCACCGCATCGGGCTCTGTGCTGACAGCTCAGAGCCTGGAGCTTGTTTCCGATTCTGTGTCTCCCTCTCTCTCTCTGCTCCTCCCTTGCTCACACTCTGTGTGTGTCTCTCTCTCTCTCAAAAATAAACATAAAAAAAATTTTTTTAAATAAATAAAAATAAAAATTTCCTTTCTTCCATTATCTCTCTTTTGACTTGTCATGGTGTTCTCCATTTGCTATTTAGTATCATTCTAAGTAAAGAAAATTTTTAAATGTTAACTCTCAGTATAGATTTTCCATTCTTCTTGATATCTTATAATGTCCGTTTCAAACAAAACTGTAAGTGCATTTAATTCATATGTGGAATCACTGAAATTAAACCTTTTGTATTTCCTAGTTCTTCATGCATATGTATTCCATTACTACCAGAACAGGAGGAACATTACACAAAATGAAGTCAACGGTTTCATTTTACTTCTTGATAATGTGCACATTCTATCAACACTCTGCCTTCAGCTTACTGATGAGCAAGAAAGGAAGAGGAACTATGGGTTGTCGTGTCCTTTCTCTCCTTCTACGTCATCATTTTCAGTGATTCGTTGATACAGGGAAGCAAAATGAGTAACAAAGGAAGTGAACAACTCAGGAGACTATAGATGCTGGCGAGGATGTGGAGAAACGGGAACCCTCTTGCACTGTTGGTGGGAATCCAAACTGGTGGAGCCGCTCTGGAAAACAGTATGGAGGTTCCTTGAAAAATTAAACATAGTCCTACCTTATGACCCAGCAATAGCACTGCTAGGAATTTACCCAAGGGACACAGGAGTGCTGATGCATAGGGGCACTTGAACCCCAATGTTTATAGCAGCACTTTCAACAATAGCCAAATTATGGAAAGAGCCTAAATGTCCGTCAACTGACGAATGGATAAAGAAGATGTGGTTTATATATACAATGGAATACTACTTGGCAATGAAAAAGAATGAAATCTGGCCATTTGTAGCAACGTGGATGGAACTGGAGAGTGTTACACTGTGAAATAAGTCAGGCAGAGAAAGACAGATACCATGTATTTTCACTCATATGTGGATCCTGAGAAACTCAACGGAAGACCAGGGGGGAGGAGAAGGGGGGACAAAAGAAGTTACAGAGAGGGAAGGAAGCAAACCATAAGAGACTCTTAAATACTGAGAACAAACTGAGGGTTGATGGGTGGTGCGGGGGAGGGGAAAGTGGGTGATGGGCTTTGAGAAGGGCACGTGTTGGGATGAGCACTGGGTGTTGTATGGAAACTAATTTGACAATAAATTTCATATTAAAAAATAAAAAAGGATATGATAGGGTTCCTTGGCCATCTGTGTTTCTTAGAACACTGCTGCTGTCTTTCCACACTGGAAGCAAGTTCTGGTTCATGTCCTCAGTCACATATGCAACATGTTCACTGTCTACTCTCTGTGAGTCCCTTGGAACTCCACATATCATGGTTCCATGGGAAGTTTGTGCTCGTGGGACACCACAAATGCTAAACACAAATGGGTAGGCAAGGAACAGAGGTGGACACTCCTGTCACACACATCTGTGCTCACACACATGCCCCATTGTCCGTCAGGCAATTGTTCCACCACGAGTTGGAAGATAGAATTACTAGGAATTTCAAGGTGGTGAACAGAGCATTACATCAAGCATGGTCCCTGTGACGGCACAGCCCTGTGTGACTGGGCAGGATGTGTGCCCGTGAAGCCAGCCCCGCTCCCAGTGGTCATGCTGTAGCAGATACACACAGCCAGGTCTGGACAACTACCTGAGGCCATCTGCCCTGGACTGTCCCCCCGCCACCCCCCCCCCCGGCTCCTGGGCTTTCCCTCTTCCTTGAGCATATCCTTGTTCTCAAGTCTCCAGCTCTTTAACTTTGGTTTTCGGTCTGTGTTTCTGGCCATTAGGGTTTGGGGGCTTAGTCTAACATCCCTTTCTAGGAAGCCAGCTCTCTGCTTGACTCTTGGATCCCCATTTGGGTATCTCTTTCAGTGTCAGCAAAGAGGACCCCTCCTTCCACTTCTGCCCAACAGGACCTATCAGCCACACCAGCATCCACCTCCCCTCAGCACCACCACCTTCCCATCAAGGAAGAATTCTAACATCAGCGTTCGGTATTCAGGAGAACACCCACACGCATGCTGTTTCATTGCCTTTCCATCCCCATCACTGTACTAAAACCGCACTTTTAAAGATCATATTGCAAATCCAACAACTGTTTACATCCTATTTCCTTGATGGCCTTGGGGCAATTGCTACTATCAGCTAGGGTTTTTCCTCTCAAAATCCTCTCCTTTGGCTTCTGTTGCACTGAACGATTCTTATTCCCCCATTTCTGTAAGCGCATTTTTGGAGTGTGTTTCTCTCTTTTGCTCCTAGCTATTGGTTTCCCTCAAAACACAGGCCTTAGCTATCAGTTCTTGCTCACTTTCTTAATGCCCGCCTTCTCTCAGCCCCTGGCTGACAGTCCCCAGGCCTGCATCTTCCAGGCTCACTCCTTCCCAAAGCTTCAACCTCAAGCCCCTTTCCCCCTGTGAGTCTCAGTGCCCCCATCTGAAATGGGGAGTTTGGACCGAATGGTCTTGTGCCATACCCCAACCTAAACAGTGTCTTCTCTCACCAAGTGATTCCCCATCCCAATTAGCCTAATTCCCCTGAAACCTCCTCGAACAGAGAACACCAACGTTCAGGTCAAGTTCCCTCTTGTGGTTCTCACTATCCAAGAAGGTTAAGAAAGGGGGTTTCTTTTACATTAGTAACTGAGACCACAGCCTCGGGTCCTTGGTGGGTTTTTTACTCACTCAACAATTCAGAATAAAGAATACCCAACAGCAGGAGGGAATCTCAAGTCACAACATATATCCCAGGAGGCAGAGTACAGGTCTGTAGCTTAATCCAGTTTGACACATTTAATCAATAAGACTGTGTTTATACAGTTGACCCTTGAACAACATGGGTTTGATTTACATGTGAGTCGATTTACGGGTCGATTTACATGTGAGTTTTTTCAATGTATGCAGCGCAGTACTGTAAATGTATTTTCTCTTAAGATTTTCTTAACATTTTCTTTTCCCTGGCTTACTTTATTGTAAGAATATAGTATAGAATACATACATCGCACAAAATATGTGTTAATTGGCTGTTTATGTTACTAGTAAGGCTTCGGGCCAACAGTAGGTAATTAGTAGTTAAGTTTTGGGGGTCAAAGTTATATGTGGATTATCCACTTGCACAGAGGGGGAGTCGGTGCCCCTACCTCTGCATTGTTCAAGAGTCAACTATACTTGATCTCTTGGTTTTCTGTTTAAGTCTAAGTTTTCTGTTAAATGGGAAGCATGATACATAATCCCAGGATTGGGGGAATGATTAGGCTGGAGAATAACGCTAAAGTATTTTAGTGCACAGTGCTTCTAAAGCCAAGCAGCGTTAAGCCCCTCTTCTTAACCTGTGCTCCCCAGGTTTTTCTCCTGACCCAGGACGGAGTCTGCCTGTGTGGCTCTTAAGATGTCTCATGTGGGTCTGCCTCATCTCTGTGGCCTTTTGAAGGTGGGGGCCACGATTCATGGTCTTTGCAATCCCCGTCAGGGCACACACCAGGAACTCAGCAGATATTTATGTAGTCAAAAGATGACTGTGACTGTGCTATGGCTGTATCGTGGCAGGGGTGTCTGGGGAGCTTCCCCCTTGGACAGTGTTTTTCTGAGGCTGATGTTTGGGTGAATTTCCACTTCCTGTCTACTTGCTGACCAACCCGGGTGTCAGAGGCGGCAGAGGTGTGGGATTGGGTTGTGAGGCAGGGAACGTGAGCCTGGGGGAAAAGCACCAGTTCTACGCGCTCTTTATCTTTTGCCTGATTTCAGGTCCCTCCTCTGAGAGTTCCCCAAATGAACAGCAACTCTTTCTCCTCCTTCTTCTTGGTCCCTCACCAACACCCTGCAGCACATTAATAGGCCATGCGTTGTTTGGGAAGAAAGGCCTGCGTTATTTAACACGGTACATAGTTAACAGGATCCCTGGGGTAAAAGGACCCCTCTTCGTGACCCACATGCCTCTCTTCCAGAAGGCCGTGTGGCAGGGCGGAAAGACTGCAGGCTACTGCTCAAGACAGTGGTTCTAAGCCATGCCCTCACCGGATGGCTGCCTTCACGTCCATTTCTGTTTAGTGATTATGTCAAGGCACAGTTTAGGCAAGAAGGTCCAGTCAGGAAAGTGCCTCCATGCCCCAAAATTCTGTAGAAGGAACTTAAAAAGGGGGGGCAGTATTATAGGTTGTAGAAGAGTTAAAAAAGCAAATAGGTGCATTTGGCAGCCCCAAGTTAGTAACTGTAAGAAGCTCCTTTCAACTCTAGGCTGGAGACAGAGGGAGGCCATGATGTCACCTTATCCCAGGTGCAAGACCATCCTGTGGGAACTGGAACTAAGGAGGGGCTGCCCATTGGAGGCTGGGATCACAGAAGAGATGTAGAGTCTCCTTGAGGTGCTGCTCAGAACAGCAACCAGGGAGAAGCACTTGGCCTTCCAGATTCCTCTTGGCCTCCAAGTTCCTGCCATCCTGCCAGTTCTTCTCATTCATTCGGAAGCCAGAGGACGAGGGAACCTGGGAAATGTCATTTTCAGGGTTGGCCCGTGGTACAGAGCAGAGCAGGGGAAGGGTATTGAAAGACAAGTGTCAAAGATCATACAAGGGAGTTGCGTGACCACCCCCATTATCTCCACCAGCCCCCACAAGCCACCCCAATAAACAATCTAATTTTAAAAATGCTTTCTGTGTAGCTTCATCATTAAAACTCTGCCAGCGCCTTCTTGCAGTCAAAGTGTCACCCTTGGTTCCTCCATAGAAGTTCTAGACCTCGTGCCTCCCCTACCATCGCCAGCCTCACTCTCCTGGCTT
Source organism: Panthera tigris (assembly GCF_018350195.1). Taxonomy (NCBI): domain Eukaryota; kingdom Metazoa; phylum Chordata; class Mammalia; order Carnivora; family Felidae; genus Panthera; species Panthera tigris. The sequence continues at coordinate 93,683,389 of NC_056667.1, read as the reverse complement.
AGAAGGTAAGCAGGATGGTGATGCCTCAGGACTCTGATCTCACCTCTGCCCCAGATCCCTTCTGGCTCAGCCATCACCGCCTGGCTCTGACAAAGAGCTCAGTTCAGAACTCATTTGCTATGTGGACCTGGATTTGGCCAGTCCATTGCTTTTCACCCAACTTTTGAAGGTCACAGAAGTGGGAGGTTTTCAATTATGAGCAGGCTGTGAGGTTGGGGCAGCTGCCAGGAAATGACAAGAGGTAGACACAGTCTTTCCAGGCTGGGGCACGTCCCAGCTACAGTGATGAATGAGTTCGGCCTCCTTTGGTTGGCACCAACCTGTCAGTCCTTGATAAAGAGCTCACCAAACATTGTGCTAATACGAACAAGGATAAACAGGATAGGGTTTCAGCTCCCTCTGAAACACACTGGCTGGGAATAATCTGAAAAGGGAAGGTGAGGAGAGAGGCCCTGAAGGACAACAGTCCCCTAAGTGTCCTTCCTGCTGTCTCAAAAGAGCTCGGCTACTCCATTTCCTGAAAGTAATCAGGTCTGGTCATCTCAGCAGGAAGGCATTCTTTGGGGAAGGAATGAAAGGAGCAGTCTGGTGAACTGACCCTCCTTAAGCCCAGAGCAGACACCAGGGGGCGACTCAGATAGAAACAGACCGTGGTGGCCTTGAAAGCCATTTGAAGAACTTGGGTGTGTTTCTGAGAACAGGGGAGCCATCAGGTGCTTTGAAGGAGGGTAAGGACGGAAGCCACGTGATAAACGCAGTTATTTCCAGAAGAGAAATCCAGTGGGCCCATGTTCCCAAGGTGGACTGTAGGGCCTGGAGGTGGAGACTGCAGAAGAAGGTATTTTGTGAATCCAGCCACGTGGTGAGGGAAGATGGCCAAGGTAGGGATGGTGGGTGTGAGAAGAAAATAGTGGGAGACTGTGGATGTTTAGGAAGCATGGTGGTTTCAAAGATCTCAGAAAAGTTTTGAGGTCCATAACTATATTGACTAACAGAAATGGGAGAGAATCTGGTTCATTCTTCACGTTGGGTGCTAGACCTGCTGGGTTTAGATTGGCAGTGATATCTAAGTACATGTTTACATCAGGGGTGGGACCCTAACATAAGAGGAAAGAACTAAAGAAAGAGATTTCCCAGTCTTAGAGGGGACAGTTAGTTGATGCTATGATCTTCTTAATGAAGGCATGATAGAGGGAAAAAAAAATTAACCTGGTCTGGTCCTCAGCGAGAAGAACAGGAAATATCTCCATGTTCTTTGGTTCCTAAGCTGATACATTCAAGCTACAAAAAGATTCTTGAGATTCGTTGTTTTTCACCTTCCAATCCCTTCCCTTTTGCTCTTCATCTGGAGATGTGAGCCACACCATTACTTAGGATTGCTTAAGGGGGAGGCCTTGGCAGGGTGAGATGCTCCATTTGGGCCTCCCAGCATTAAAAAGGGGATCCTTCTTGACGCGACCTGCCTATGTGGCCAGGTGAATGAAGGCAGGGCAAAACTGGCTTCCTGAGAAGACTCACATTGAATGGATGCGCATGAGTACGAGCTGACCTCGTGTCATTCCCTCTTAGACAACAGGGAGGTGCTGTCCAGATGCCAGGCAACAGCCCGCTTCCTCCCCTTCCCCAGCCGAAATGTTGTAAGTCACTGATCACATCTCCGAGTAATCAGAGATTTCAAGAACAAGAGGGAGAGGATTTTAATCTTATGGGAAAAGAAGAAACCAAACAGATTAAACCCCAAATCCCTCTAGAGGGAACAGCATGTTAGAGAGATCAAACAGCACTTGAGATTCAAGGAAACTGTTCTGCTTAATTCAGGGAAAGGACCCACTAAAAAAAATTGGTTTGCTGTCTCTCTTCTGGGTGGTTTGTGGACTTACCACTAAGTGGGTTGAGTGTGTAGGAATGAGCGACCTTGCTAGGATTTTGTAGAAGAAGGGAGACCAGTGCTAAGCAATCTGGAGGCACCTCTGCCTGGTCTGGCTTCTCTCAGAGTTTTTCTGGAACAGTCTTCACTTCCATCCTCTTTTTCTGATGGGCAGACTCCTACTCATCATTCAGCATCCCTGGAGCCAGAGTGCTCCAGTTCAAACCTAAACTCCACTTGCTTGTGTGTCTGATTCCCCAGCCAGACTCCCGAGTCCCCACAAGAAACTGATTACATCCTGTTCTTTGAATCCCCTGGAGCCAGCACAGTGCCTGGCCCCTGGAGGGTTCTCCCTAAATACCTAATGACTGAATGATTAGCAAGCTAAAAGCTTCAACACTGGAATCAGGCTGCCTGGATTTGAACCCTGATCCTACCATATATTGACTGTGTGACCTTGGGCAAGTGTCATAACCTCTCTGTGCCTCAATGTCTTCATCTGTAAGATAGGATAATAAAACACTTACCTCATAGGGTAGAAGTGAGTCCATGTGTGTATAATGTTTGGAATGTTTGGCAAAAAAAAAAAAAAAATACAAAACAGTGATTGGCACAGAGAAGGCGCTCGATAAAAGTTAGCTACTATCACTTTTAGCACTTTCACTGGCACCTTGGATGGATTAGCAGCTGTCTTTCCTCAAAGTGATGCACCTAAAACAAAACACGTTTGTTAATAATTTCTCTCCCACGCCACGGTTTGTGGGGAATTTGCCATTAGATGAATTAATGATCACACAAACAAATGATAATTCAGGATTTCCCACAGTAATTTGGCCCAGACAGAAGATGAACTCTGGAGAGCCAAATTGGCTCATTTATCTCTGCTCCGGGAAGGCCCCACAGGAAAGGGAATCATTCACCAAGAAGTGCTATCAACAGGGGAATCCATTTTCGAACAACAGTGATTGGGCTCTTTTTCAACCTCAGCTTCAGGTGATGCGTTTTTGTCTCAGGCTGACGAAGAGGAGGAGGTTTTAGAAAGTAGTGTAGGAAGTGGCAGAAAGAGAACATTATGGGATGTGTGGGAAGTGAGTGCCCACCAGAACTGAGGGAGTGAGCCACCAGATCTAGGTCATGGCCGGGCTACCACCAGCAGCAGCCTTTAGTTCGGGGAGTTTAGGGCCAAGGTTGCAAGGAAAGCTCAGCTATCCCAGAATAAGATAACCCGACTCGTGGTCCATGCCACGCTGCCAGCTGTGCACATTCATACAAGCAGCTCGAGGTCGAGGATCAAGTAAGTTGTCTGTGTCTTCTGTTGAAATAATTATCATAGCTCATGCCAAACATTATGCTAAGTGCTGAGCATAGATTGCCTCATTCTGTCCTCACAAAACACGCAAGAGGCAGACTCCAAGCCCTGTTTATGGAAGAGACAACTGAGTCACAGTGCCTTGCCCTGGGAACACCGCTAATCAGGTTTTGCAACTAGAGAATGTGATCCTAGGACTTGTGTGTTTACACACTAAACTTGCTGCTTTGTATAGGACATACTATACAAGCATCAGCTGCTTAAAAATTGCTTTGTTTGATGGATGAAGGAAGGGAAGGAAGGAAGGAAGAAAGGGAGGGAGGAAGGGAGGGAGGAAGGAAGGGAGGAAGGAAGGGAGGGGGGAAAGTAGGAAGGAAAAAAAGGAAGGAAGATGGCTGCAGTAGGATGGAATCTAGAATTCATCCCCAGAATCTCTTCTCACTGGACCCTGGACTCCATGAACAGATACCTATAGTGACCTAAGTCTCTGTCTTTTCCGGGCCTTATTTTAGATGATTAAAACCAATGCTTTGGTTTAGTGTGCCCTTGGACTGTAGACCCACCCTGAATCTGCCCGTGGCTGGGTTCACTAGCATGGAGGTAGTGGCCCCAGAAGGCCGGGGAACGCCTGCTGGCCTGTCATCTGGGGTTTCACAGTGACACATGTTCTAGACTGCAAATCCATCTAGCAGCCGTGGAGTTCTTTACATTCGGCCTCCTGGATCTCCTCTCTCGTTTCTAATATGCCACCATTTTTGAGAAAGCCAGAGAACCCTTAACCTGCTCCGAGAAGCTGTGTTGCTCCTTTGCTTATGGGAACGAGAACAATGACTTTCAAGTTCTTTCATGTTAATCTTCAAAGACATAATTGCCGACAGAGTCTGAGTGGGCCAAGTAGAAAGTAGGTCATTAGGACCCAGAAGCCCTGGCTAGAATCGGTTGGTCGCTCTGACAGATAACCTGACAACAGCAAAGCCATAGGATTCCTGATGAGAAATGAAGACTCACCCGGGCTCCCCTGCCTCCTGCATCATGAGCAGCTGTGTTGCGGATGGTCCTGTGCCAGGGATGCCCCACTCCCCTCCCCCTGCCCACAGCGAACAAGCATCCGGTCTCCCCACCGTGTTGGGGAGGGGTGGGCAAGCCCCTCTCCTGTGCTGGAAATTCACTAGCCGGAGAATCACAGCTTTGTATCAGCCTCATTTTCCAGGGCTGCACAGATTTGTTCCTGATTACACTCCAGCAATTGGATACCATCTCTTTCCTCGGCGCTGAAAATGATTTGGGGGGAAATAAACAATAGGATTTGCCATGTTAATATTCTCTGCAGCCTGCAGGGTGTGGGAGGCATACTAAGCACTGACAAAAGCTCGTCCACCCAGACTCAGGAGATGATCTTGGGCTGTAAAGGGTGAGAATGAGCTAGTCTAAAAGAGAAGAAATCCACCGCGCCCCCCCCCACCCCCAACTCACAGCCACCTAATCTCCTCCCTCCATTTTGATTTCTGAAGCTGGCCAGAGAGAAGGAGCGGGTCCTCCCCGCTGGGGTCTCATAGTGATGGAGCCCTAAGCCTCAGACTGGAGGGAGTATGAGTCAACGCCTCGGTGCCACAGAGGAAGTGTTTCCAGGCTATTGAAAAGCTTAGTCGTATTAAGATTGGCTATTTACTAAATATCTACCATGAATCAGGCACCGGGTAAAATCCTTCACACATATTTAGTTTTAAAGTTACATGAATTACAAAAGAAGTCCATGCTCGTTATTTTTAAAGTAATATAGATGAGCAAGATGAAAATATAAATACCCTGGAATCCCATCTCCCAAAGGTAATCACCCTTGGCATTTTGGCATGTGTACCAAACAGCAACCCTATGAGGTATACATATTATTTTGCATTTTGCAATTGAGGAAATTCAGGCATAGAGAGGTCAAGTATCTAGGTAAAAGCCACGGTGCTGGTAGGGTCAGGATTTGAGCTCTGGTTCCTTCATTTGATAAATCTTTATTGAGAACATACACACTGTTTGTTCTGAGAGATGGGATTTCAGGTCTATAAGGAATAAGACAAAGTTTTTGATGCTGCGAAATTTCAGTCCAGTGGGAGAGCAAATCAACACTTATTTGTGTCAAAAATGGCAAGTGCAATGAAGAAAATGAAAATAAGTCACTTTCATGTTAGTGACTGTCATGGGGTAGCTAGTAACATGGAATGGATCGAAGAATAATTTTTTGAGGAAATATTTTAATGTTTAAACACTTACACAGAGTTTACTGTGTGTGTGTGTGTGTGTGTATGTGTGTTTAAACAAATGTTAATGCATTTAAACCTCAAAAAATCCTGTGATATAGGTATCATTATCACACCTATCTCAGGTGAGGAGACTGGGGCACATAACGTTTCCAAGGTCACACAGCTAGGAAGCGGTGAAGCCCAAGATTTAGATCCAAGGTGTTTGGCTCTAAAGCCATGCTTATCACCATTACCCTCCACTGCCTCGGGGCTGGGATCTGAATACTAAGGCATCATCCATAGAACGATCTGGAAAGAATACCCAAACAGAAGGGACAGCAGGGCCAAAACACTGAAGTGAGAATGTGCTCGGTTTGCCTGAGTGTCAGAAGGAATGCCATTAGCCCATCCGGCTAGGTTACACACGGCCTTGTACACCAGGGGAAAGCCTTTGGATTTTGTCTTCAGTGCAGTAGGAAGAGATTGGAGATTTTCAGCAGACAAGTAACTTGATCAAATGTGCATTTTGAAGACAATCCTTTGTCTGATGAATAGAGAACAGAACTTAGGGAGTCAAATCAGAGAGGAACCAGGGACTAGGTAGGGGTCCAGACTAAAGATGAAGGTGGTTTGCACTAGGATAGTAGCCAAAGAAATAGAAACGGGGGCAAGGGAATTGGACCATCCAAACTTATACTTTTTCCATGTAAAGCTCACTGCCTTAGAGAAAAGCATTTTGGTAAAAGCTCTTTGCTAAGCAAGGGACCATCTTGTGGGGTTGGATGGGAGGCTGGTCCTCTATAAGTCATGAGCTGGAATCAATGATGGAGTTTATTACAAGGGTACAGAAAATAATAATACTCCTCACTTATTGAGTAGCTAACGTGTTCTGGGCTCCATTCTAAGTTCTTGCCATATGCTAACTCATCAAGTCCTCACAACAAGCTGATGAGGAAGGTGTTATTATTATTCCCACTTTACAGACAGGTCAAGTCAAACTACTCAAGGCCACAGTGCCAGTGAGTGGCAGAGCTGAGCCTTCAAACTAGGCAGGCTGACTTGGAGACCATGGCTGTTAGCCACCTCACTGACCTGCTTTTGAAAGATGTCTCCTAATCCTACCAGAAGCCTAGGGAGCTGCCAGATGGCAGATGAGCAAGCCCCCAGCAACGGCAGCAAGGGCCTTCCATTATTTCCTAACAAGAATGGCTTTTGCATTAGGAAAAAAAAAAAGTACAGACAGTCCTTCTTTCAGTGCTGGATTTCACATAAAGCCCATTGGTGCAACCACAGCTCATTCCACCAGTTCCACAACCAGTTTCAGGAAGGAGCAGGGGGCAGTACTGGAGGCTGGCTGCATACAAGGCTTTAAGGCCGAGCGTCTGGTCAACTTAAAAACAAAAAAACAAAAAAGCTTCCAAACCAATCAGTGTATGATCGTGGACGATGACAATTATAACCTAACATATCACTTTGAGCTAAAGAGCTTACTCATCGGAGGCAGCGTATTAGCCTCTCTCTGATGGAGATGACATTTCCATCAACAGATAAGGGTTGCAAGTGAAAGTAAAATCTTAGCGACTAATAAGAAATACCTTTGAGAGACATACATTTTGGAATAAGTGTGCTTAGCAACAGCCATCTTCCTGTTTACCTTTTGCCTTAGTTGCTGATGAAAGTCTCCATATCAACGAGGTAGTAGATTTCTATTCATTAGATAACTTGTTTTGAACGTGTCTGTATTATGGTGTCAGCACATACTGGGGAAATGATTCAGAGGAGATATAAGGACATTTAATATTTAATTCTTACCACCTAGAAACTCATAATCTAACATGACAATAATTTAACATGACAATAAACAATATACGGTCATCCATACAACTCAAGGGATTTTGACTCATACTGTAAATGATAATAAAGGCCAAAGGGGGACTTATCATGGCTGCTTGGGCTGGTCAGGCTAAGCTTCTCAGAGGAAGTGGCATTCCATTAGGACCTTACAGGATGCATGGGAATTACATAAGGGAGAGGGAAGAGAGGGATTTCCAAGTTGCGAAAACACAAGCCATGTTCCTGGAATGATGGCAGAATGACCTGAACAGAGTGAGAAGTGGGTTTTTATGGGCTAAATTGTGCTCCCTCAAAATTTACCAGTTGAAACCCTGACCCCTAATACCTCAAAATGGGACTTGCATTTGGAAATAGGGCTTTAAAAGAGGTGCTTAAGTTAAAATGAGGCGATTGGGGGGACCTTATTAAAAATAGTGAAAACTTGGACATGCAAAGAGGCACCAGGGATGTGGTGCCAGAGGAAAGATCGTGTGCACACAGGAGAAGGTGGCCATCTGCAAGCCAAGGAAGAAAAAAGGCTTTAGGAGAAACCCAGCTGGCTGCCACATTGATCACAGATTTCTAGCCTCCAGAGAGTGAGCAAATAAACTTCATTTAAGCTGCCGGGTCTATGGCAGGCCAAGCAACTAATACATGGACATAAGGAGGTGGGGGAAGAAAAGGGCTGAGTTTGCTGATTTGGGGAAGATTGAGGGCCATTTGGCCTTGCTTCTCACCCCCCACTAGATACATGTCCCACTCATGCATGCTGCTGGGCACAAGATGGCACCTCGGGAGATGTGAGTGCATCCATTTAATAATAAGCTGGCAATTATCCAACAGGTGGCCCAGACTCCAGCACGTGGGAGTAGCTCTGTAAACGTTTCCTGAAATAATGAATAAATGCATGAAGCAGACTCCAGTCAAAATTGCCAATGGCGAGTGATACTAGATTCCCTCTCTTATCCTTTTACTTTCCTTTAATTTTGTCATACCTCTTATTGTGACGTAACCTCACTAAATGTGCATTTTGTGTGTGCATTTGTCTTTCTCTACTAGATTCAACCCATCATGCGGGTGGGCCTAGACTTTGGTTTTTTTCACCGGGCACTTAAAACAACCACTATAGCACATAGAGGACCCTCAGTAAGTGTATGTTGATGGAAGGAAGTGGAATTATTTAAATAGATCATCCCTTTCACTCTTCACAACAGTTTTGCCAGGTAGAGAAGGACCTAGAATAGGGTCCATTTTATAGATGTTGAAGCTAAGGTTCAATGGGTTAAGTGTGCTGAAACTCACACAGGTACAGTGGCCTCAAGCTTAGTTCTTCTTATCCTGTCCTCTTCACCACACCGTGCTGTCTCAGTCACAGCTTTACTGAGTTATTATTTAATAATTCCACCGCGAGTCAATAAAAGAAATAGCTCAACAAAGAATGTTTCTGTATTACCTGCTGAACTGCTCTTGAGAACATTACTAATGAATCAGAGTCCTTTATATCAGGAACCCAAGGGAATTTAGCGCCAAGAACAATTCTGGGTCTCCTGAAAATTGCTGTTTCCTCTTATCAGACAGAACCTTATAAATTATGGGATTTCATGTCTTGTCTTGGCTGTCAGGAAGCACAGAAATTGAATTAGTGCTTAATTACAGTAATAATCTAATTTCTGGTCCAATTGCAATCCTCTCCTCCTATACATGATTCCTGATCTTTATTTCTATTTTAAGCATTCGTGTATATGGATGGACAGTTTTGATTATTAGCTATAGCAAATCCTTTTTAAAAATAGCTGTGGTGGAAAAATCTAGAAAACAAGCAATGACTAGTGTGAATCAAATGCTTGCCATTCGCCAGGAGCCATCTCTGCCCTTTACATGTATTAACTCATTTCATCACCAAAAAACCAAATGTGTATACTGCCAGGGAAGCCAAATGCTATAATACAGTGTAATGAAAATAATATTCTGCCTTAGGAAAGAGCAGGAAATGTGCCTTCTCCTCACTTCCTCCAGCTCCTCTCACCTCTATTTTTTTCAATACTCTCCCCTAATTAGATTCCCTGCTTCCACCCTTGCCCCCTTTAGTCTACTTCTCAATGAGTGGCTAGGAATGTCCCATGAAAGCAAGACTCAGGGGGCACCTGGGTGGCTCAGTCCTCAAACATCTGACTTCGGCTCAGGTCATGATCTCCCACTTCATGAGTTCAAGTCCCACATCGGGTGGGCTCAAGCCCCGCTTCAGGTAAAAAACGTGAGCTCCAGGTGAGCCCCACTTCTCTCTCTCTCTCTCTCTCTCTCTCTCTCCTCTCTCTCTCTCTCTCTCTCTCTGTCTCTGCCCCTCGTGGGATTCTCTCTCTGCCCTTTGCTCACTGGCGCCCTCTCTCCCTCTCTGAAAGAAAGAAAGAAAGAAAGAAAGAAAGAAAGAAAGAAAGAAAGAAAGAAGGTATGTCACTGCCCAAGACCCTCCAATGACTTCCCATGTCACTCAGAGTAAATGTCAAGGACCTGCCTAGGATGTACAAGGTCATACAGGATCCGGCTCCTGTGACATGTCTGGTGCTGTCCTGTCCCTCACTGCTCTGGGGCCACACAGGCCTGCTTGCTCTTCCTTCAATATTGCAGGTGCTTTTTCACCTTGGGTTCTTTGCATTTACCATTCTGAAAGTCTGGAATGCTCTTTCTTCAGATAGCTGCATGGTTTGCTCCCTTGCCACCTTCAGGGGTCAAATGTCACCTCAGGAAGACCTTCCTTGTTCACCTGCTAGCCCCTCCCTCAACTTTCTTGTTCTGTTTTTTTCCCGCCCACATTTAACTAACATGCTATTTATTTTCACTTGTTTATAGTTTATATTGACTATTTCTTAACAATGTAGACTCTCTGAAGGCAGGCATTTTTGTCCATCTTGTCCTTTGCTATGTCCCAATCAACTAGACCAATGTTTGGTATATAATAGGTGCCCAATAAGTACTTTCTGAAATAATGAGTCAACGTGGGAGGAGGAAGCACGTTCTGCTACAAACATACCATATTTTGCAAGTATACACAATGTACAAAACGAAAATATTCACTGTAGTTATTAAGCTATTTTCACAAACCCCTTCCTTCCGTCCACATACTAACTCTATTAACTGAGTTAATGTTTGACTAGTAGCATATGATAGACTACGACTGTTTATGTGATTTAGGTAAGTGAATTTTTCAGACGTACAGGGCATCTGAGCTGGTCAGACTGGAGCTCTAACTCTGCTACTTCGCATAGCTCCTTTCTGCCCAAAAACCTTTCCTAAGTTGAGATCAGAGATCTTTTTCTTTTTTAAAAATTCCCTGTGCTGTAATTTTCATCCCTGTGACTTACTCATTCCATCGCTGAAATGAAATCCTTTTCATTTCTCAATATCTATGAGAACTTCTGTTTTGCAACTGAGGGAGGTAGAATAATTGGGTTTGGAGGGATGGGAGCTAGGGGCAGAGGAGGGGAAAGAGGAGGACACGGATAAAAGCAGGGACCAAGTCTCTGTGTTCATTACTGTACCCCCAGCTCTGGAATCAGTAAAGATTGGTTTGTTGAATTGCTCGTGCGGCCTCTTGGTCAGAGTCTAAATACACAGAGCTGGAAAGATGAAGACTTGAAGTCAGAATTTTTTTCTTGGCAGCTTTTTGAGATACTGAGCAACAGATTCTCCCACCTTTGCCTAGAGGACTGGCATCTTGGGAAAATCTGAGAAGTGGAGCCCCTGGATGGATGCTGACATCTAAGAGTGAGCAGTGCAGTAGCGATGCTCCTTCAAGGGGATCCTGGGCGAGTGGAAAGCATCTCACGGTCCGTGGGTTGGGGCACACATGATACACCCGTTTGGAAACTCCTAAAAATAATGGGGGCATTTTGAAGGAAACAGAGCATGTAGCCACGTCAGCATCTGCAGGCTGGTGAGGCTAGTTTGATTTATATGGCATCGCAGAATTTAGATTTGGAATGAGCTTTAGAACCATTTCAATTAGTCATTCCTCCCAGAAATACGTATGTCTTTCCTTTTCATGCAAGAACAAAGCACACGAGTTCAGCATAATTTATTCTCTTGTTCCTCTCATGTGTTTGTCTTTGAATTTATCCAGATTATTGAAAATCTGACACCCCCCCCCACCCCTCTCCCACCCCATACCTAGCAACATTGAGAAATGCCTTGTCTCGAACTTTCCGGCTCTTTCTGGAGGTGAGTGCTTTTGTTCCTCTCCACTTCGCGTGTGCCTTGCTGCTGACACTCCTGCCAAGTGTCTTCTCGCAATTTTAATTGCTAGTCTTGGTATAGGGCGGCTCTCCTTCCCCTTTAGAAGAAAAAAAGCATTCATTTAATTTCTAACCCAATTAAACCATGAGCTCATGAGCTCATGCTCTGTGGGCCAGAGCGATGGGCCCTGCAGTCATAAGCAGAATAGAAATTGCCAACATTAATATGATTCCCTCTTCCCCATCCAGGAATGACTAACACAGGGTGAGAGTATGTTTGTGCTCCAGTAGCTTTTTTCAATTAATTAATCAGCAGGTACAAATCCAAAAAAAACAAGCTTCTGAAAATGTTGAGGACTTGCTGGCATTTTTGGGAATGCCGGGGCAATCACTCAGGTTCAGGGGAGCTCTTAAAGTTCAGCCCAGCGATTCTGGTGTTGACCCTTACCAATTCCCTGACTTTGTAGGGATTTCCCTCAGCTTCACAGAGCTACACGGATGACAAATTGGCCTCAAGTCAGCAGATCTGAGTAGAAGGTTACGCCTGCTCTGCCCCTGGTAGAAATAGAAGGAGTACTCTCCATCAGCCTGAGGTTTGGGCTGCAAAATGGCAAGTGGCTATAGAGGGACCAATGAGTGGAAGAGGAGTGCTGAGCCCCCAGAGATGGGGGCTGCTGAGGGGCTTACCAGCTATAAGGACTCGAGTCAGTCTCTATATCCTACGGTCTTCAGTTTACTTTTCTGTGAAATAAAATGGCTATGCCAGAGGCTCTCAAAGATCCCAGTGGCCTTGACTCTCTCTGAGTGTATCAGTGAATGGCACTTTGGCACTTGCTGGGGTTTGCGCCTTTCTCTTTCTTCAGTCTACCTCCCCTACTGCTTTCTGTCATGCAGGATGTGAGCATTAGGAAAATGTTTGAGTTCATTACCAAGGCAGCTTATCTTGAGTCCAAGAGATCTGAGAGCCAGGGCTCTGACCAAGATTCACAATAGGGAAACAGATATGCCATCTAGTGCACGAAAGAATGATGGGTGGGCTGGGGGAGTAAGGCAAGAGAGGTGGAGACATCTGTATTTGGTGGAATGGGCAAAAACAATAAGAAAGAAGGAAAAAACGATAACCCTACCTCCAATAGGAGGGCAAAATAGGATAGGATGCCAAAATTTCCCAAGCCACAAGAATCAGAGCCCAGAAGATACACCAATGGACTGAAGAGAGGCAATGAGCCCTATAAGGAGCTATTTAATGCTGCAAACCTGTCACCAGGTCTTTGAGTAATGTGAAGGCTTATTTGTGTCTTCCCACAACTGATTGCGGGGGTTCTTGAATCCCTCTCTCTCCCTTTCGTGCCCTCTCCCTCTCCCTGTCTCACATGCACACACTCACACAGTAGGGATCAGGTGTGTTCTTGAACCCACTGCATGCAGTTTTTACAGTGGATAGTGTGGAAAGGCTATGCTGACAGAGAAGAAAAATGTGAGGGTATGTTGTTTAATGGTGAAATTTCCCCCACTCCTTACTATCGGGTACTAAGAATAAAAAAGCAAAGTAATGGTAGAACATATTGTAGAAATTCAACAAATTCAATCTGTTTGAATAATGAAAGAGGGAATTCACGAAGGAATTAATTAAATTAATAAGGGAATTAAAAACTCATCTATTTGTGGGATTTTTTTCTGTCCTTTGGTGGAGCAAATGCCCTGTTCTCTAGCAGCATGTTTTACTAGCTTTTTTTTTGTCCCTGGGACATCTCTAAATTCATTTCTCTGTGAATAAATCAAGGAAGCGCATCTCAAACATTTACACCATCGACTTAGAGCCTCGTAAAGAAATCGAAGGCTTGGAAAAGTACTGTCTAAAGGCTATTTCACTCTGTGTTGCCACCAGCCAGCGTGAAATGCTGAAAAACAAATGTTCTCAATCATTTTGTATAGTTTAGTAGGCTCATTTTCTCACAGCTGTGTGAGATAAAAACAAGTAGCTGATTTTTTCCTGAGTAAACCAAATTCCAATTGCAGAGCCTATACCAGAAAAGAATCCACTGAAATGCACATATTTTTGTTTAGAGTTCTTTGACATGCACAAGTGAAAGACAATATTCCGTTATTTTGTCTTGCTTTCTCTCCCAGGAACTAAGGCAGACAGCTATGGGTGTGTGTGTGTGTGTGTGTGTGTGTGTAAATGACTCCCATATAAAACTATCACAGTGTATTGCTGACTAAGGTTCTTTAAGTCAAGAAATGCAAAAATCAAAGTTCTCCTAACCACATTAACTTCTCTTTTTGCATAAACATTTCCCACCCTGAGCCTTATCATTGCAGATTCCTATATTTAATTTCCTGGGTGTCTAAGGATGAGTCTGGTTGAGAAAAGAGTATCTGGAAACATTGCAGAAATGGTAGTTGTGCCCTCTCAAATGTGCAGACTTTAGAAGGTCAAGAGAAAATAGGCCAGTGTCAAAGCTGACCCTCGCTGTAGATGATATACACTAGGTTGGAGGGATTGGACATAGGTGCACCAAATGGTAAAAAGCAATGGGTGCCCACTCCCAGAGGGCACCTGAGCTGATCTACAGGGAGAGGGTACTTACCACACCAAACAATAACGGACATGAAACATCTGTAGGAAGGTAGTAAGACGGAGAACATTATATTCCTGGAATTTTAACACTCTGTAAAGGCCCTTGGAGTAGAGGGACTGAATTGCAAGAGTCATGCTCATTTGCTAACTGCTTTTCAAGGGGCAGTCCATTTACCTCCAGGGCTTTTGTTCTGCAAGAAGGATGAGACTTTGGGGCCAAAGCTAAATTGTCCAGGACAATTGGGGATATGTGCTGTCTGCCATCAGGCACCTTCTTTCTCTGCCTTTCTCCATGGGGCATTAATCCTCTCCTTTAAATAAATGATGAGGAAATATTTAACAAATAAAGGTTTCAAGAATAGCCAAATTATCAGCCTGCAGTCTGGTTGATGCTGGGCATGCTTCAAGGCAGGGAGTTTCCTAGGTTTACTATCTTTCCCTACCTCCCACTCATCACCTTCCTCCACAGCGGGTCCCTGTGGTTCCAGGTTCATGATGGCTCACACATCCCCTACCTTTGGTTTGGTCATTTTTATCCAGTCAGTCTACAGTGAGACAATTGAAAACTCCATAAGATGCCACAGCATGGCCGCCAGGTTCTGTGCTCAAAGATCTGGCTTCAAAGTCTCCAGTCCCCAAAATACCCTAGGTTGGTCCCTAAATGCCATATACCATTTGAACAGGAAGATCAGAAAGCAGGGTTCAACGCAGAGAATGAAAGATTGGAAATCAGAAGATCTGATTGCTAGTTCTAGTTAAGCCATAAACTAGCCAATAACCTTAGTCCACCATATCAGAGTAGTGCTCACCATAGACTATGGGATCCTCTACCTTCCCCAGCCCCCCTTGCAATTGGGTTAGGATCATGTGACTAGCATTTGCCAATGAAATATGAATAGAAGTGGCCTATGTGGCTTTCAGGCTAAGGTAGTTTACGAGCCAGTGTGCAAACTCAGTTCCTCTCTGCTGTGACCTTGGCGGCCTCGTGTTCCAGACAGCGTAACTACAAGATGGAGGAAGACCACTGAGTCGCATCTAACTATGACATGAAAAATAAACTTTTATTGCGTTATGTAACTGATAGATTGCAGTCGGTCTGTTAGAGCCGACATTAGCAACTAATACAGAAAGCCTTTCTATGACCCAGCTTTCTCATCCAGCTCCAGTGCATTGAACCACATTAAAAGAAGATGAAATGACATCTCCAGAGTTGAAATTGCTTCAAAATAATAAGTCATTTTGAGTATTATGCATTATATTTTAAGATTATGTACTATCATTACCTAAGTAACCTTGTCATCTCTTGAGTGCAGGAACCACTCAATTCAAATGGCCTTTATTTAATGAGAGGTGTCCTCACCCTGTGTGGGAGTCTCCAGTGCTATGTGATGAGGCTGCAAGGCAGTCTTCTTTCTTGCTGAACCCCACAACTTCTGCAGAGTGCCTAACTATGGTGGGACACAACAGATATTTGCCACATAACCAAAAGGGGCTACCATTTTTGGTCCCGTCCCCTAAGTCATGTTAGACTTAACATTAATTTTCTGTGATGGTTGCCAAAAAGCTGACCAATAGGTTGAGAATAGTCCTGGTGGAGAGTTTCCTAGGCCACCAATAGATGATGATCTTTGCGAAATTCTCTAACATGGGGAAATAGGTTCAAGAATTCCTTATACTTACATAAATGGGTTAAAAGAAAGCTTAGGGTGGAAAGCCACTACCACATGGCAAAAGCACCCGAGGTTAGCTAGCAAGCTTTGTAATGGGATCATGAGTAACTTGTTATATCACCTGCCGGAAATTACTTTCTTCTGACGCCAATATACTATTGTACTTTGGTCACAAACTCCACTTGCCCCCCAGACTCTTTGCTTCTTACACACACAAGTTCATGATTACTGTCTGTTTTCTTCATGTTCGCCTTGTGTGTAAGATCTTGTTTTCTTCATGTTCACCACATGGGTAATATCTTGTGAGCTCAGTAAATACGGAGACGAAACCCCTGTTCAGGGCTCTTGTCTCCTCCCAGACATTAGCCTCCCTCATATTCAATTCTGCGTCTGCTGTCTTGCTGGACCAGAGAGAACTCCAGACTCATAGTCTGCGACACTCTAAAGCAGCTGCTTGGAAATATAATCACAGGATTTGGGGTTAGACAAATTTTTGGAGGCCAAGTTCATGAATATATATGGTAATTTTTGTGCTTGCAGTGAGGGAGGTCTCATCTTCCCGATAGAAATTCCATTCAATTAGTGCAGTTATAACAAAATAGCCTTCTTTATTTCACTTAAATAATTCTCCTGCCTCTTCCTTCTATTGTTTAGGTGTCTGATGTTTAGGACAATGCAATTAAGTCTATTTTCTTGTCCACATGACAGTTTTTCAAGTACTGAAAGACAATCATTGACTCCCCTGTTAGACTTCTATTTTCCATGTTAAATCCACTCAATTTCTTCTATAACCCTTTATGTCGTATTTTATTTCATTTCCTCAATGTATTTATGCACTACCTCTTTCCCAAAAAGATTTAGGGTGGCAGACAAAAAGAGGAAGCAAGTACACTAATCTAAAGGGTTAACACATTTGCTGGATTTGAATATCAGATATGGCTCTGAGTTTCCTAGTAGCCAAGAAAAAAAAAAAAAAGGAAAATAGGATGAGTTTACATAGCTCTCAACTTCAGAATGAAAAAGCATACATAAAGCTGTTCTCTTCACCATTCTTACCATCTTTCTCTAAAAGAATTAATTCTAGGGGCGCCTGACTGGCTCAGTCAGTTCAGCCTCTGGCTTTGGATTTCAGCTCAGGTCATGTTCTTACAGTTTATGAGATTGAGTCCCACACTGGGCTCTGCACTGACAGGTGTGGAACCTGCGTGGTCCCCTCTCTTTCTGTCCATTCCCCACTTGTGCACACTCACGCGCTCTTTGTCTCTCTCCAGATAAGTGAACATTAAGAAATAATAATAAAAGCATTCGAGCTCACGATTATCTTCTTTCACCAACCTTAAGCAGAAATTGACATAACCCTTCAGATACAGTTTTTCTAGAAAGGGCTTATGAAAAAGTATCCTGGCCTTAAATAAAAGCGATTTCCTGATTTTTTTCTGTGGACCAAGAATGTGCAAGGTGCTTTAGGTACAGTATCTGTAATGCTCACAACAGCCTGGAAAAGTAGATGTAACTATTGCCACTTCACAAATGAGTCAAGTAAGAAATTAAGTAACTTATCCAAAGCCACACAATTAGTACAGATCCAGGTCTGTCTGGATCCGAAGGTTATATGCTTTTCATGAGTAAACAAGTTCTCAACTGAAAGAAGTGTATCATTTCTAAAGGTGCCTCACTGAAAACCACAGGCACGTTGAGTCAGAGGGAGAACACGGTTGAATGTTTTGGGTCTGACATTTTCTTAAAAAACCAACACTGGCAACTGTTTTCATCTTCCTCCAGCATCTTAAGGAATCACAGAAACACATGTGAGGTGGGGGTGGCTTTGTTTTGTAACTGCAGCAGTTACTCATTTTTTGGGAAACACTCAGTGGAAACTGGATTTGGATCCACTTGGCTTTGTCAAACACAGGTGCTTATGCACCAAGTCAAGTTTGGGTTGGCAGGATCATGTTCAGTGGGGGAGATTTACATCTCTAGAAAGCATGAAAAAGATACAATGGGAGAATGGGGGAATTTTCTCTCTATTGACTAGAGGCCTCTCAAATCAAGCCTTTCCCCTCCATTCCCACGGCCACTGGCTTAGACCAGACCTTACCATCCCTCATCTTCAATGGGCAATAGCTTCTCAATGATCTCCTACTGCCAGCCTCTCTCCAAAGCTACTCCATTTTCCAGGTAGTCCCAAGAGTTTTGTCCCTAAAAATATCATGTCTACTTTCCTGTTTACAAATCCCTGTCAATTTTCATTGCCCAAAAAAATCAAATTAAAATTCTGCACCATGGCCCATGACACTCTTTACCATCAAGTATTGATTTGACACTCCAGCTCTATTTCCCTTCCTTTCCTTCTAATACTCCAAGCCCTAGCCATATCAGACTTCTCAATATTCTCTACTGTGCCTTTTCTCAACTCTGTATCTCTGTGTGACCTGCTTGCTGGGCCTGGAAATTTCCCTTCCCTTGAATGTTCACTCATTCTTGAAGACCAACCTGAAAAGTTGCCTTCTGTATGAAAAGTTGCCTTCCCTAACTTGCCTGGTCAAAATGAGATGATTCCTCCTTTGAGTTCTCACAGTCCCACTTCTATTAAGTCACTTATAAGTTGTGTCACACTTTTTTCTCTCCCCACCTGACTCTTTAAGCAGTAACTATATATTATTCAAGCCAATATCCTCAAAGTCTGGCACAGAGAAAGTCCTCAATAAATGTTTATTGGATGAATGTTCTCATCACAGGGCTAAATTGTGTATACAACACCAGGAGTTGACAGCTGTGAACACCAAAACTGAAATTAGGATTATCTCCTGTGAATGGCGTTAGCGAAGATCAAGCAGTAATGGATGACAGTCACCATTTATAGAAGTAACACAACTCCCAAATCTGTATTTTTTTTTTAATGTTTATTTTTGAGAGAGAGACAGAGCACGAGCAGGGGAGGGGCAGAGAGAGAGGGAGACACAGAATCCGAAGCAGGCTCCAGGCTCTGAGCTGTCAGCCCAGAGCCAGACGTGGGGCTGTAACCATGAAACCATGACCGGAGGCAAAGTCAGATGCTTAACCGCCTGAGCCACCCAGGCGCCCCCACCCTCCCAAGTCTGCATTTAAAGACAACTTGTAATGTCCCAGATACAACCTCAGAGAGATTCACCTGGGTTGTGTCTTTTATAATAATGTTTATTTGATCCTTCTTCTAAGAAAATCAATATATATTCTTATGGTAAAATTGTTTTAAATATGTAGACAGTAAAATGTAGTAAATGTAGAATAAAAACATATAGATAAGTAAAAAAGAAAAGAAAATCATTTGTAAATCAATCATCCAGAGAAAATTCTGTTAACATCTTAGTGTATCTTCTCTCACATACACAAGAATTTGTATATATGTGTATATAGATGCCTTTCACTTAGTATATTATGAATATCTTTCACGTATTTAAACTGTGTTCTAACACACAACTATATATCATTTCATTATATGTGCACGTATAAAATAGTGAGTTTATCTACCTCTATTGGACATGAAGTTTGCTTCCAATTTTTCAGCATCAGCCAGTAGCAGTGGGCCAAGAAGCATTGACACTTGGCGCTAAAAGGTCCTCCAGAAAGATCATGAAAATTACCTGGTAACAAGCCAAGCATAAGACTGTTTCTTTAAAACCCTTGCTAACCATGGGCATTTGGATTGGACTATCGCTAGAAAAGGCAAAAGGTAATCAGCTATATTGTATTTTTTTATCTCAGACCCAAAATGGAGGTTAGCCCCCCCAGACTGTGGTTCCCAAAGTTACTGCCCAACAGTATCATCTAATCAAGTGGTTTTTTTAAAAAAAAATATGAGCTTCTAAGGCCCATCCTTGGAGCTTTTGATTTGGGAGGTCTAGGAGAGGTACTAGGAATCTCTGTTTCTTAAAGCTCTGTCCACAGCTGACTCTGATGTAAGTCAAAGGTTGAGTTGAGAACCACGGGTGGAGGCCATGATGGCCCAGCCAGTGTCCTTATCTTTCAAGTGATGTCTGGGAAATCAGCTGGCGCTCTCCACATGAGAACCTTTGTTTCCCTCTAGGTCATCCTCAAATGACTATAGACAAAACCAAAACTAATAGCAATGATATATATCGAGTTCTTACCGTGGTCTGAGCACTTTTCAGACATGAGCTCATTCTGTCCTCACGTTTCCATGACTCCTAAGGCTCAGTTTCCCTATCTCTAAAATGGAGACAACAACTTACATTGGAAATATTTGCCAAAAAATTTCCTTACAACATTGTTTTGCAAAACACTGACCACAAGGTTCCTACCCTTTAAGCCACTCATAACTATTATAAGTAGTAATATTGTTTCAGTCAAAGCTATGATCTTCATGACAGCTCTAGGCCCAGCTGTTAAAAGAAGCCATGGGAGGGGAATGCAGCGGTAAATGATTCTAGAGGGCATTTTCCCAAACGGGTCAGAATCAGATGTGGGTCCTCTAAAGCAGCTGCATGATGTGCAGTAAGATTGGGGAAAATATGGCCTAAATGATGGAACCTCCTGTTGGAAAAGAAGAACATCCCACCTCTCGAGAACCTTTTCCTTCTCCTGGTTTTGCTCCCGCCCACCCCCCCCCCCCACCCCCGGTCTGTGGATGCTGGACACTGCTGTTCCTGCATTTCCTGACTGCTTCTCTAACGGCTGAAGCCATGGTACCATCTGTGAGGGTGGTACTGTTGGAGAACCTCCAAGCCTGGCCAAAGCCAGCTGCACACTGCTGAGCATGGGGAAGGCCCAGTCAAGGCCCAGTGCCCAGCCATAACTTCAACTCTGAGCCAAGATGCTCGTGGCTCCAGAGATAACTACAGAGAGAAATCCAGAATAAATCCCTGGATTATGCCCTGATCAGGAAAGGGGTCCCTAGATCCTTGAAAAGATGAAGACTTCAGAGAGAAAAGGAGGTTTGGGGCAGCAATACAGCAAAGCAGAGAGAAGCCGTGTGTGTTACTGTAGAGCCACAGAGCAGGGCTATCTTTAATCTGCTTTGATACTCTCACAGAGCAATCAAATGGTCTGGAAAATACCATCTCAGACAATTCCACCGGCCATCACTAGGCTGTGTGTGGGGCCTCACAAGATCTTCCTTTGCCTTAAGATGGAGCTAGGGACACTTCACACGTTCCACTGGACCCAGTACATACCCTATGCTGAAGGAGTGAGAGCCCCCCACTTGGGTTGGGTGGATGAATCTACTGTCCTGCACAACCAGCTTGTCCCCAGGACCAGATCGGGACTAGAGCTGACCTACCATCAGGAGTCTCAGGCTCATTCTTGCCTCAGACCTCACTCCTAAGGATCCTGGGAGCCCTAGCAGCAGAGGAGGTTTTGAAAATAAGGGATGGGCCCCCTGGAAGGTCCAGAACAAGCTCACAAGGACGCATGCTAAGCTCAGAGGAGGAGCCACACCTGCAGGGAGCATAGTGGTGCTGCCCCTTGCTGCCAGTCCCCCACTGCCATCCCTCCCACTGATCCATATCCGTGGATATCAGAAACTGCCTCTTGTTAGACTCCTGGTTCCCTCCTTTGTCCTTACATTAGCCCCAGGAAGCCTGGGAAGGCAGGGGATTAGAGCAGAGTCCGAGGAGGGAGAAAGGTGGGGAACCAGTACTGAGCTGCAGAGAGATTTACTTTTACAAGTGAGAAAAAAAAAAAAAAAAAAAAAAAGATGTCAGTGACAGAGTAGGCAGAGACGAGCAGATTGATGAGCTCTGTTGGTGACTAAGGACAGCTGTAAACATACTTATAAAACCCAGATAATTTGGAGTTTGTTTTTCTGTCTCAAAAAGAAAAAAATACATATTTGGACTTATTTTTTTCTCTTTCTGGCCATAGCATTAGCTGGCTTCCTCCACAATAAGCCCCCAAATAGAATGAATGCGTGAGAGGTGGGAGCATTGAGGACAGCCCAAAACTAAAATTAGAACCAAGTCCCGGGAAGCAGCAGAATCCTAGATTTTTCACAAAATCTGCTCTCCAAATCTGGCTTCAGAAGCATTGCTCTTTTGCTAAACCGGCAACAGTTGCCATTGAGAACCCTCAACAGTATCTCACACTCGTCAACAGTGGGTTCCTTGGCAATGAGTCAACCTGGTGTGAAACTGGAATTTGCCACATATCCCAGCCCCCTTCAGCCCTCCTCCCAAGACCGCTTTGATTTCTCCTTCACTTTCCTTCTCTTTGTCACATGTTTAGGAGGCCACAAGCCTTGATTACAAGGGAAAAGGAAGGCAGGGCAAACACTGCTTTTATTTCCCAGCTATGGACTATGTGGAACACATCATCCTTGAACAAGACAGAAACAACTAGCTAAACTGGACACTTTGTAGAGAACCACCCTCCGGCGTGCTCCGATCTTCCTTCCGTGCTCAGTGATCTTCTTCACCTGCTTTGCTGATGAATGTGTGAATCTCCTCTCTCCAGACAGGCCCTGAGTGTCAAGGCTCTTTTCTTGTTCCTCTGATGACATACTTCTCAGCAGCTGGCCTCCTTCGAGTGGAAGTGACCTCAGATGGGAGGAAAAGTTTTCCCAGTCACTTCCTGCTGGTTAGGCAGCTCTTCAACCCAGGTGGGATGAAGTTGTCCAGCTCAGCAAATCCAGGGAATCCGGAGTCAGAGAGGCTGCCACGGAAGTTAATCTAAAACAGAAGAAATGTCTGGGTAATAGACAAAGTACTGTGTGGGCACTTAATAGTCATTGACTCATATTGAATTAAAGTGACCCAGGGCCAACTGTTGATACACAGCTATCTCTATCCAGTGGCCATTTCATCCTCTGGAGTGAGAGGTGATTTTACCTCTCGAAAAAATGGGCAAACACTTTCACAGCATGTCAGATTAGATATATAAGAGGCATTGGGCGAGGTACTTTAAAGGCCTTACTTCACTTAATCCTCAAAATCACCTTATAAACTGGTTGTTATCATCCTCTTATAACAGAGGAGGAAATTAAAGGCTCAGAGAGATTTAGGAATCCCGGGACCTAAGATCCAAACCCTTGTCTCTGGACTTAGAGTGCCGAGCAATTCCTACTAGGCCAGAGCTCCTCCAGACTTTTACCTGCGCATACACTGAGTCGGTTTCAGACTATCAAAGCTTGGAATTGGAGGGGACCCTAGCGAAATCATCTGTCAACCAACCAACAGCAGGAGCATAAGCATTAACTAAAAGAAGCATATAATATCTTATTCCACCACATTAGGCAAAGTTGAGAATATAAAATTCTGTCCATTTTTTGTTTTAAGCAATTTATGTCAAGAGTAAAATTAGAATGTGTTATGGACATCACCAATGAAGGTTTTAGATACTTTTGCTTATGGTTTTTAGTATTTTTAAAAAAGATATTATAAAAGAAGATGCTTTTCTTTTTTTTTTTTAATGTGTTTTTTGATGTTTATTTTTGAGAGAGGGAGATAGAGTGCGAGCAGGGGAGGGGCAAAGAGAGAGGGAGAAACAGAATCTAAAGCAGACTCTAGGCTCTGAGCTGTCAGCACAGAGCCCGATGTGGGGCTCAAACCCACCAACTGTGAGATCATGACCTGAGGTGAAGTTGGATGGCTTAACTGAGCCACCCACACGCCCCCAAAGAAGATGCTTTTCAAATTGTCTAGTGAATTTGGGCTTATAAACACACACACACACACACACACACACACACGGGTGCCTGGGTGGCTCAGTTAGTTGGGCATCCGACTTCGTCTCAGGTCATGATCTCACAGTTGATGGGTTCGAGCCCCGCATCAGGCTGTGTGTTCACAGGTCGGAGCTTGGAGCCTGCTTTGGATTCTGTGTCTCCCTCCCTCTCTGTTCCTCCCCTGCTCATGCTCTCTCTCTCTCTCCTTCAAAAATAAATAAAAAAATTAAAGACAGATTTTTTTAAAAACACACACACACAAAAACAACAAACACAATGTGTAGTTGGAGATGATGATGTCAAAATAATGCCCTAGCATGTAATCCCCAGTGCGTACTTGAGGATGATTTAATTGTGCTATAGTATAAAGAGGACCTGAGAATATTTTAGGACTAGCCGTAAAGAAATGTACTGGAATACATGCAAATTTGCCTATCCGTCCATACTCTGTGACTTTTCATTACATAATACAATGGAGTTGATTATTTCCAGAGTAGAAATGTCACAAACATATATGCAGAAAAACAAGTGTGGTGCTCTGGCAGAGACCCTGGAACAACCATGGAAACTTAGAAACATGAAAGAGAAGCCCGTTGTCTTTAAAGCTGAGGTGGCTTGCCGTGTCCTACTCAATGTCAGGAGACTGAGGCTCTGCACAGCTTTGGGTCAGTTCGGAAGATCAGACACTCATTATATTTTTAGGGAAGGTTTGTGCCAAAAATAGAATACTATAATTATACTAGGCCAACAGGAACCATGTATAAAAATGATTTAAGAGCTCCAGAAAACAGTATTAATATATTATTAGTAATAATATTTTTAGAAAACTATATATTTATATATATATATATATATATATATATATATACACACACACACACACACACACATATATATATTTGGATATAATATATATAGGCATGTATAGATATTACATATATATGTGTGTATATATATATATGTGTATATATATATATGTGTATATATATATATATATATATATATACACTGTAGATACACAGACTGATGTAAGCCTGTATTGTGTGAGGTGCTTTGATGCTTTCAAGCATATTCTTCCTAATCTTTTACATTTTAAATAGCTAGTTGAGGATTTTGATTAAACCAACTCCCTCCAAGGGTAGCTCTAATGTTCAGGTCAGTTTCCCCATTTGTAGAATAGAACTTAAACCTTTCTCCGAAAGCAAGCGTCCACATAAGCCATCATCGCAACTTTTAAATGAAATAAAACCTAAATACTAAATACTAAAATGTATCCAGTACCTTTTGCTGATTATTCAATTTTCAGGAGACATGACAAATACCACATTTTAATCAACCATTAATTTAAGTATGATCTTGGTTTTTTTTACTTCTGTAACAATAAACCTCTTCTCACATTCTATTTTATATTTATTTGTTATGCTAAATACTTGGCAGATGCATAATTGACATATAAATTGGTCCTCATGTTGCTAGCCAAAATTATTTCTGACAGCCTTTATATCAGGCAGAACTCTCCAACAGTCTTGTTTTCAGAGCCAGAGGCAACATTTAGGAGAATAAATCAGATAAATATAGCAATTTACAATGATCCAACATATTTATTGTGGATGTTGCTATTCTTGGCAGTTATGTTAATACATTTAAGCTGTACAGATTTATATTGGTAAGAACTGGAAATATTTAATCAGGATTTTTTAATCTCTTGAGCATCTTTTAAAACATCATGCCGAAATTTAATGGCGATGAGCTTAGAAAGCACTATCAGCACCGAGGATTATTATAATGTTAATTGAAGTTCCATTCCTTCAGCTTAATGCAGTTTCTAGGGAGAAAAATGACTGAAGTCAGACCGCAAAAAGAAAAGAAATCACTACTTGGTAATATTATTTCATAAGCCAGATAAGGATAGGCTAACAGACACGTTTATCTCCTGCCAGAGACAGCTTCTTTGACCAGCTCACATCCTAATCTCAGTTTAGTTCTTAACTGTATATAAGGGTTTCCATTAAGAGCTTGGAAATTTCACATACACTAGTTGATGTTGTAGCTGAGGACAAAATTGGCCCCATCGTATGTTTGTGTGCTGTTAGTCTCTGCTTGATAAAATGCAGCAGCCCACGGGAGTTCGTGGTCATGCGTCATTATCCTTCATGCTTTCTCTGTCTTCTTGTCCCCTAAGAAGGAGTGGCAGCTGATGGGTTTTTTTTAGCTGATGTCACAGGTCCAGAAACCTTCAAATATTGCATCCTCAATGGGCAGCACACCAGGGACAGTATTGCAAATCAATTAGATATATTTCATATTTGAAATTAAGTTACCTGATTTCCAACATGTCTTCTGTCCTCGAAGGATGATGCGTTTATCTCTCTGGTTATTTGGCAGAAACTGGGCTGATGGGGGTTGAAGGCTGTTTTCTGACTTTAAAGAATTAATCTGTCTTAGCAACTGAAACGCTTTATATGCTAGCCCCAGAGCAGAAGGGTCCTGCTTTTCCCTACCCTGTATTGAACAGGAGTGTGTTATGGATTGTACTGCATTTATGCAAATTCCATACTGTGGATAAGGGCATCTAAATTGGTAATATCTTACCAAAGCTGCTATGTATGAGGTCTTGGGGAAGGGTGGGTGGGGATAAAGATGTAGGGAAAATTATTACAAATAGATATCAGTCTGCCTTTATATTATCGTCATATTGAAATGCATGGCTTCAAATCCATTACCTTATTATCCTGAGGGTTCTATTTGGGTATAAAAGAAGCATTAACCTGGCACATCACTCTCTGTCCCAGAGTTACCTAGAGCTGGAACATGATGCAAATTATAAGTATGTTAACATGGGAGGCACCTGGCTCAGTTGGTTAAGCGTCTGACTTCGGCTCAGGTCATGATCTCGCGGTATGTGAGTTCGAGCCCCACGTCAGGCTCTGTGCTGACAGCTCAGAGCCTGGAGCCTGCTTCAGATTCCATGTCTCCCTCTCTCTGCCCCTCCCCAACTCGCACTCTGTCTGTCTCTGTCTCTGTCTCTGTCTCTCTCTCTCAAAAATAAATAAACATCAAAAAATAAGTATGTTAACATGGGAGGAAATTATATTGAGAGGCTAAGAGAAAAATTACCAGGTGTACTCACAACTGCAAAGAAAAGATCTTTCCCCTCCCCCCGCTGTTCCCAAATCCAACCAGGGCACACCTGGTTGTAGTCTGACATAAAGGCGGGAACCAATCAAGTTCTGCTGAATGGTTTGAAATAAAGGCGGGAACCAATCAAGTTCTGCTGAGCGTTCAAATTTAAATGTCAACCAATAACAGCTCTGTAACCTCAAAAAATCCCTAACTTGTTTGTGCCTGTCTATAAAAGAAGCTGTAAGATCCTTGCTCGGGGCCTCTTAGTGTCACCGGCAACGAGTGCGCAG
Organism: Panthera tigris; assembly: GCF_018350195.1. Lineage (NCBI taxonomy): Eukaryota > Metazoa > Chordata > Mammalia > Carnivora > Felidae > Panthera > Panthera tigris. The sequence continues at coordinate 93,656,593 of NC_056667.1, read as the reverse complement.
AGGACCGGGTTCGAACCTGCAATAAACGACCCTTGCCGCTTGGCTTTGACTCTGGACTCTGGTGGTTTGTTTTTGGGGGGTCTTTCGAATCGGGGTATATCAATATAAGTGGTTGCAGACCATGCCAAGACTGCATTTAGGCAGGAAAAAATTATATTAAAATGTATCAGTGTGTTCCTTTGGTCAATATAGGAAACGAGTAATTCATTAAACATTCTATGACTATCTGTGGGGGTCTACTATGTAGAAAGCACTGTACTGGACACTGAGCAAGGTAATGATAAAGAAGGCATGGCCACTGCTTCTATGATCCAGATGGAGAGGTTACAAAAACAATCTATTTTGGAGTTTCCTAAACATGTTGCTTTACTGAACCCAGAAATCATTCATCAGGTGAAGTAAGAAAGCCTGGCACACTGAATGTACCACGTTTCTTGGCCTTGCCATCAATTTTCCATTCCCATGCCTGTTATCTTAAGAAAATAAACTCAAAAGACCCCATTTACAATATATTTTACATGGCATATCATTTAAGTTTTTTTTAACCTCCAAAGTCTATCTGGATACAGTAACAACTGTATTAAAAGTAACAACTGACCCAAAAAAGGAATATTCCAGTATTCTAATCCTCCTCAGCTTTTCCTCTGACTCAGGCACATAGCATTATAAAAAGTAAGAGCTGTTCAGTTTCTCAATATCTGGGGTTGGTAATGTAGCCAGACCATTCACGAAGCACTGAAGTACTGAGATGCACTTAAAACACTCTCAGATTACATATTTGAATTGTGAGCATCTGGGATATTCTTTTTAGTTGGCACCTTTGAATTTATTCTTCATGCTGAGGTGGGCCCAGAGCTCTTGTGCTTCAGAATTATGGATAATTGAGTTTCAGCCCATTTGTTTAGAAATCAACCTTACAGTAGGGTGTCAGGATGAGCAGTGCATTATCTCCCAAAGCTAGGAGCCAGTGTTTTCTGGGCACTTATATCCATTAATAATATGTATTGCCACAGCACACTCACTTCCTACCTCTCTCAGATATTGATACTCGGGAATTAAATCTCTCTTTTCAGATTTTGCTGTTTTATTCTCCTTGTTGCAGGAAAGCAATGTTCCCTGTGCCCATCTCTGAAGCCTGTCATCCTGCTAGGCTCTGGCCTAAAAGGGCATGTCCTCAACGTGGTTGCAGAGAAAGAGGGACCAGCTACATCCGTGGCTTGAAGAACTATGTCGAGTCATATTCTCACTGCGATTGATGTAGCAGCGGAAATCCAGGCAGCTTGGCATTGGCTAGGCAATGAGGCCATGGTTTTAGGAGGGTGGCCCTCAGCAGGATTCAGGCAGCAGTTGGTGACCCAGGTAGCAGAGCTGGTCTCTCAAGGAGAAGCGTGGTAGATGCCGGTAAGGCATGGTGGGAGGACGGGACAGGAAGTGGGACAGACGGCCATTGGTGCACACGCAGATACATTAGGGCTCACCACGTCATACCAGAATTAGGGTTTGTGACCTACTTCAGGTCCCATTAAATTGGCATTGTTGAGGTGGCTGCCCCAATTGGAATGCGTTTGAGAATCACGTAGCATTGATTTTGCCAAGTGTAGACTGTTCGATGTGGCGGTTAAAGGCAGAGGTCGGCATGTTCTCCCCAGCAGGTGATGTGTCACCAAAAGGGCAGGCTCTCAAGCTCCTCTTGGCCTCTCGCTGCCTGAGGATTTAGGGAGGGGTCCAAAGTAGAGGAGTTCTGGGTAAGAAATCCTGCTTCCTGGGTGAACTGATAAGTCAGGAAACTGCAGAAACTTTGTAGGAGTGAAAAGGCTGAAAGAAAAGGAAGGGAACCCAAGATCTAGGCAGAGAAGTCGGCTAATGCAAAAAAAAAAAAAAAAAAAAAGGGTCCAGCAGGTGCTATCGGTATAGGCAGGACTGAGGGTGAGTCCAAAGAGGTCAGGTGAGGCAGGATGTCACAGGCACATAAGAGCAGCACACACATCCCGTTCATCTTCGATGCCCATGTGTGGCACGTATAGATATCGCGGAAAGGAAAGGAGGGATGCGCTGAGTGAATGAGTACATTGAAAAAGATGAAAAGTATGGATGAAAGTTCTTTGAACTTGGCTGGAAATTAGTAACATTAAATTTTATTCTGACTCTGTCACTAAATGCTGGACTTTGGATGGAAGTTCCTTATACCTTGAGATACAGATATTATCATTCTATCTGTAAAATGAATGTATTAGTCCAGATAATCTTTTTTTTAATGTTTACTTCAACAAATATTTTTTTGAGTGACTACTAAGTGCCATGCACTGAGTTTTGAAGAAACAGATGCGATAGTACTAATAACCAGGGAATACCAGAGTTCTGATTCTAAAGGATGTCCTTTGTTCTCTGACTAGTTTTGTAAGTCCTGCTAAGTGTGGATGCTATTGGGCCACATTTAATTAAAGCCAGAAGTGAGAAGCCTGTCCTATTTTGAGATACAACAGATAAAAGACTTGCATCACATGTGGCCTTTTGCAATCAGAAGTATGAACATTTTAGTGCATCTCACCCACTCCCCCCTCTTGTGCATTTGTGTTGTGTGGAAAGTATGAGTGAACAAACGACGGAGAACCTACTCCAGACAAGACCAGTAATTGAGTTCTTTCTGCATATATAATCTCACTTAACTCTCCTAGCATGTGACTCAGATATTATTTTCTTTATTGTATGGGTGAGAAACTGAGACAGAGGTCAAGTGGTTTTGTCGAGGGCACTCTATTTTTTTTTAATGTTTTTATTTATTTTTGAGAGACAGAGACAGAGAGAGAGAGAGTGGGGGCAGGGCATAGAGAGAAGGAGACACAGAATCTAAAGCAGGCTCCAGACTCTGAGCTGTCAGCCCATGACATGACCTGAGATCATGAGATCATGATCTAAGCTGAAGTTGGACGCTTAACTGACTGAGCCACCCAGGCGCCCCAAGGGCACTTCAACTCCAGATAGTTTGAATCCCAGGCTAAAACCCTTTCTGCTATACTACAGCACATCTTAACATTAGCTTGTTCTGAACAACATAATGGATAAACACACTCAGATAGTAGGCTTTTTCTGAAAGCTAATCTTTGACAACAGCATTTGGCAGGAAGTTCTGTTCACATGCATGTTGAGGACGGTTTCCTACATGTGGATTCCTAAATTCAAATGGAGTGTGATGGGGGTGGGAAATGAGGACATTTTATCTATCTATATCTATCTATTATCTTACCTTAATTTACATTATATTATATATCCCCAATTTACATTTACATGAACTGTAAATAAACTGATATACAGTATATGTGATTATACATCTGTTCATTTGAGTGACTATATAAACAGTGTGCTTCAGTTGAAATTGTTTTAGCATTTCTAGCTGTGCATACCAATGTATGTAGCTCAGTCATGAGGCATTTTAGGACCTCAGTAGACTGGTAAGGATATAAAGGGAAGCCAGGAATGATGGGATTTGAAGCTGGGGGAATAAATTCAGCTTTAGGACAAGTCCCAAAGGAGGGGGGTCAACTCATAAAATAATAAAGTTCTAGGGGAAAGAATGAAATCTGGGTACAAGCTGGGGAAGCCTCATTATTCACGGGGTCCAAACCAGTGGAAGATGCAGGGCTACCGGACTGGTGATGGCAATCCTGGTTGTCAGAGAAGCTATGAAGTTCCAAGAAACCCATATGGCATAAATAAGAATTCCAGCCTCTGGCAGGTTTCAGACTTTGGGGAGCCTACTAAAGGCTAAAAGGACAGAGAGAATCTTAAACAAGCCAGTTGGGTTTCAGGGTAGGGCTTCAGTCTTAAAGAACAAAGTGGAGAGAACAGTAGCAAGTTAAGGTAGAGGCTTGATCCTATTGTCATGCAAAATATAGCAAGGGTCCAGAACTAGGCTGAAGGTGTGTAGGCAATGGGGGGATGGGGGTGGGAGGGGCATCCCGTTCGCCTTGGGCTTGGGACAACAAGGTAGATTCTAGACCCACCACCATGAGTAAGGGTAAGGGTGAGATTTCCTAATATATTCTGACAAGTTTGCTTAGAATTGGTTCAAGAACTGAATTGCCCTAGCGGTAAGCTTGAATGGGACCTGAGGATTGGGTGGTAGCAATGCAAAATGTTAGTTTCCCAACTAGAGTGGCGTCGTCGTGGTTACTACAAGAATACACACAAAACACACTAAAGGATTCAAGGGTGATAGGCAATTTATTTTTGAAAATTATTGGCAAATAATTTTGGCAACTTATTTTCAAATGGTTAAGATAAGAGTTCTTTGTAGGGCACTTTTAACTCTGAAAAGTTGCAATTGGATCCAAAATAAAAAATATATAGAAGTCACATTGTCTAGTTGGGGGGGGGGGAATAACTGAGTTATCCTGAGTGGAGACTATAAATACAGATTTTCAATACTTACAGCTATGTTTCGGTCGGCAAAGTCTGACACGTCACAACATGTTTTAGTTTTATTTGCATTCGTTTTATAAGCAAGTAATATATCCATTGCATTTTCTTAGGTATGAGGAAGTCCCCAAAGAATTGCATTCATATTCTTTTGTCATTACAGAACTCAGTATTATTTGGTTCATCGTGGGCCTTTATATGCTTTCATTAATATCATCACCATTGTCATGAAAAGTCAATAAAATGGTAATACCATTCGACAGACATGTTGAGTTGCTCTGTCAACATCATTGCAAAACCAATGACAAAGTAATCACACTGTAACATTTTGTCTGTAGATTAATAAAATATGCTTTGGTTTTCACCAGATTGGCAATACAAAAAAAAAAAAAAAAAAAAAACCTTGCTCAAAACCTCGATCTACTTCAGTAGATTCCTGTAAATGCCTGCTGAAGTTTTACAGCTGCATGTCAATTTATGGTCAACAGTTCACATTAATATCAACTCAGTCATGTGACTAAAACCACCCCTTTTATCTCTCCAAATTAATTTTATTGTGGTTCACCCATAGCCTCACAACAAGGACTTCACACAAGGAACGTGAGGAAACACAAGGAGTTTTCTAGATATTTTTAAACATTCTTCAGAGCGCCTGGGTGGCTCAGTCGGTTGGGCGGCAGGCTTCGGCTCAGGTCATGATCTCGCGGTATGTGAGTTCGAGCCCCGCGTCGGGCTCTGTGCTGACAACTCAGAGCCTGGAGCCTGTTTCAGATTCTGTGTCTCCCTCTCTCTGACCCTCCCCTGTTCATGCTCTGTCTCTCCCTGTCTCAAAAATAAATTTAAAAAAAACGTTAAAAAATAAATAAATAAGCATTCTTCATCACGTCCACTTTGAGAAAAACCACGGTGAAAGTATTACGTGTAATGGACCTCTTGCTAGAAGAAAGTTAATACGTTTGGCAGTGATCTAAAACCATTCAAATGTCTCTACAAATGTTAAGATTCCCATCTGCCAACAAATAATTGGTACATACAGAGGGCTCTACTGCTTGTCTCATTAATTGCACAGCTCATCTATGATTAGGAGTGTGACTGCCTGATTTTTCAATACATTAACCAGAACGAGCAAAAGCCATGCAGGTATTTCAGTGTCTGTACTCTCTCCTACCCAGAAGCTTAAGAAGAAACACGGGACTTATTTAAATGCTTGGGCTAACATAATACTTGTATCACTTCGGCTGCCATACTTTCTGACAGAACTCCAGTCTTCTCTGAATAGAAGTTATTTTCTGAAAATCACCCTGCCATGTGAGAACACAGACTAGACTGCTGGTTCATTCTGAGAGCCATCTTAACCCCAGGCAGAACCTGTATCTGCATCTATTTCTAGAATAACCCCTTCCCTGTGTCTAGCATCTTTCTTCTTAAAAATGGTACAAATTCAAGAAAGCGCATTTTATAGCCTTGGTGTTGAGGTACAGGACTAACACCTTTGTCACGGTCTATCCATCAGATTTTAGTGAATAAGCATTTATGCTTCGTGACTGTTCTTCTTAAATTATATTATTCAAAAATCATTTATCGTATACCTGCACAATATCGGAGACTGGAAATACACAGATGAATGAGACAAGCCCTCTAACCCTCGCAAAGGTGGTCTAGGGATGGACTTGTGAATGTGGACTCCGTTCGAATCCTGGTTCTGCCATGTCCTAATTCTGTATGATCTTGCAGAAGTGACTTTTCCCACCCTCCACTATTTGTCCAGGTGTAGAATGATACAGCAGTCATATTGCCTACCCACAGGCTGTTGGAGATTACTGCATATAAAGTGCTTAGCAGAGTCCTGGCTTATTACTGTGTGTTCACTGCTCAATATGTTAGCTATTAATAGGAGTTCACACTCTCATAGGGACACAGATCATCACATACACACTAAATATAGTACAGTAAAGCCCTCTTACGGAACTCTGAACAAAATGCGATAGTACTTCTGATGAGAAAGAAAATCATGAATTCCTTTATAATCACTTTTGCTGAGTTTCTTTGAGGTGGTAAACATGGCTGACTGGGAGGGTGGGGGTGTCAGAAGAGTTGACATCTAAGCTGGGCCTTGAAGACTGAATTCTCCAGTGGGTAAAAGGTGGAAAGGGTGTCCAGTGAGCTAGAGCATGAGCAGATGCATGGCTGTGTGCAAGGGGGTGTCTGGCATGTCCAAGGACCAGTAAGTGGTGTGGAAAGAACACAGAAGATGGCTGCCAGAAGGTCAGGTCAGCACCAGGGTTCAGCCATCATGGCAGCACTAGAGAGCAGTGTGACCAAATCTATGTTTTACAGAAATAACTCAGCTACTTCCTGGTGATGAAATACATAAAAGAGAGACTGGAAGCAGGGAGCTTGTTATGAAATGGAGAGCCTGAACTGGGACAGTGGCAGTGAGAATGAAGAGGTGAGGACAGAACCTGAGAGGGACTTGGATGGAGAAGAGAAAGCACTTAGTGACCAACTGGATGTGGGGGGCAGAGGAGAGATTGAGGGATGACTTTGGATTCTAGCATGAAGTATGAAAAACAGGAAGAGGAACAACGTTGGAGAGAAAGATAATGAGTTCAGTGCTATAAATATTAAGCTTGGGGTCTCATCAGGAAGAATATCTAAGTAGGCAGTTTAGAATAAAATTCCAGAGTTCAGGACAGACCCATCCAGGAGGGTAGAGAAAGAGGAAGTGACACTTAAAAAACAAATTAATGCATATCTGCACAGCCTAGTTGGTTCTGGGAGAGAGAACCAGAACTGGACAGATAATTCTCCAAAATAACCCCTCTATACCAGCCAACTGATTCACTCACTGGACCTTACTATGCCTCGTGCGTTCGCTCTGCACCTTTCTTTCCACCATTCATCACATACTGATTAAGCGCCTCTTGTGTGTCAGGTATTAGTCTAGATTTTGGTGACATACAAGTAAAAAAGTCAATACCCTGCCATTGGGGAGTTTATGTTTTAGTGCAGGAGATCGTCAATAAGCAAGTGACCAAATAAATGGAAAATATAAATTCAAAGAAATAAATAGAGTAAGGAAAAATAAAGCAGGTAAGAGATTAGAAAGTTACCAAGGGGGGGAAGGAAGGGGAACTCTTTGAAATCAGCCGGTTGTGGTCTGGGACATTATCCCTGATGAAGAGACATTTTCTTTTATTTTTTATTTATTTATTTAAATTTTATTTATTTTTGAGAAAGAGAGAGAGAGTGCACAAGCAGGGAGGGGCAGAGACAGAGGGAGACACAGAATCCGAAGCAGGCTCCAGGCTCTGAGCTGTCCGCGCGCCCGATGCGCGGCCCGACAGAGCCCGACGCGCGGCCCGAACCCAAAAACCGCAAGAACATGACCTGAGCTGAAGTCGGACACTTAACAGACTGAGCCACGCAGGCGCCCCAAGATATTTTACATGGAGACCAAAAGTAATGGAGAAAAGCCATGCGAAAACCTGCAGAGTGTTTCTGGCAGAGGGAAGAACAAGTACAAAGTCCCTTGAGGTAGGAACCAGTTTAGTATGAATGAGAAACAGCCAGTAGCAGCTTGGCTAGAAGGGACCAAATAGTCACAGGGCAGCTTGTGACATTTCTGGCACAATGCTGTTGTAAAGATTTCACAAACTTGTATCCTGTCTTTCCAACTCCATGTAAGTCCTTTGAGGGCAAGCTCCTCATTCAAACTCCCTACTCCGATGCCTTGCACATAGCAGGCGGGGTTTCTTTTTCATTCATTTATCTATCATTGTAATTAGTGGTAACTTCTAGACCTGCCTTGCCCCACTCTCCAACACTTCTGGACTAATTCCAGAAGCTGCTAACCATCTGGCAGACCGTCGGTGAGCTACTCCTAGTACTGTTGTGACCAGTAAGAAACTCAAGCTATGTCCTGAGCAACACAGAAAGCCCAAACCAAGATTCACCCTTGGTATTTGCAAACCTGATGGTTTTATTTAGGGTCTACTATTGAGGACTTGAAATATGAGGAAAATCTGCACATGCTCAGAGACGCTGTTGGCTTTGCCACATTTCTATGCTTAAACATTAGAATAATATTATTATTATCCCGCAGGGGTGTCATGTGGATTAATGAGACATTTTCAAATCACTTTGAGCTACTCCACTGGGGGTACTAAATAAGTGGCATGTATTCCTCCTGAAGTGCTATTTTTGACATTGATTTGTTGTGATGGGTTCTGCTGTCCAACAGGGCTGGAATTCGCCCACCAACTCATTTCCTATAAACAATAGACCAGCTGTCAGAAGGCAGTGGTTTTCGGTTCAAATAAATATGAATTGAAGTGAACTAGTCAGCAATCAGAAGCAAATAGGCTGCTGTTAGAAATCTAATATTTATTAAGCACTCACAGTGATCAACTCAAGAGTTTCACAGTGTGATACAGTAGGGCGAACACTGGATTTGGAAATGGCCCAAGATTTTAGGCTCGGCTCTGCCCCTAACTAGCTGTGCGGGCTTGAACAAATTGCCTGACTTCTCTGGGCCTCCAATACAAAGTAAAGGCTGTCCTAAGAAGCTCATAATGAGTCTTCCAGAGAAGGCAAATACATGAAAGGAATGGAAAGAGTCGTTTCTGAAGGAAAGATACTTCACAGCAGGGAGAAGCTTGTGACCATCCATCACAGGACCATCCTCTGTTCTGGTCTCCCTTTGCCATTGATTAATATTAATTCCAGTACTGATTCCTGCAAATGGAGAAATAAATCACTTTCTAGGTCAGACACAGAAGTGCATGAAACATTTGGTCTTTAAAAATAGGGTCCTTGCCTTTCTAGGAGCCAACCTTGCAGCAAGCCGGCTGTCTTATTCTTAGCTTTAAATATATGAATGATTGATTATACCGCTACCCTAATCACCAGCTCAAAAACAGTGTTCTAGTTTTGTGAGCCTGTTTTACATAGTTGTCTCCTTTTACCATCTTACAACACATGTCACCGTCTGCAGTGCCTAGTACTGACCTAGAGGTGAAGTCAAAGATAAAAGGCCAGTAAAGAACATAAATGCTTGTTGTACCCAGAAGAGGCAGCGGTGGAATCTACAGCTCGGTAGATTCTCTATTACTCGGTGAAATAACCGAGTAATGTACACCTCATGAGCTGTTTCCTCTCACTCTTCATCCCAGGAATCCCAGTGGACCTGGGTTCAGAAAGGAGAAATGTTGATACTCCAGAGCAGACAGAAATGCAAAGAATTGCTTATTGCGAAGTTCAACAAACATACGGAGTTCCTACTATTTATCAGGCACTTTGGTAGTTGCTAGGGATATGAACTGGGTAAGACTTCGTCTCTGCCCTAGAGAGCCTGGGTTGCAAGCGGTGGTGGGAAGTAGTGACCACAAATCGCAGTTACTGGCGGTAGAATTATTAGCTAAGGTATGATGGGTGAGGGAGTAGTCCAAACAGTTCCCTTTTGTAAATATCTCGAATGATACAGTAGAAAATGCATTCTAAAGCCTAGGGTCGACTCTAAGTTGGAGTTGTAAAATGTCTAGAAACAACAATCTCAAAGAAAGAGTTTAGGTTCAAAGGGGATAAAACTGTTGTCCCCAGGCCAAAATCAAGCAACAGAGATACAAATTGCAGGCTGAATGTTCTCCCAGTGTAACAACTAGAGCGTGGCAAACCCTACCACAAAGCCAGCAAGTGGAACTTAAGTTGAGGGGTCTAGGTACCCATCTTGCTCCAGTCCTTCCCACGACAAACTTCGGACGAGATGTGAATTTCTCTTCTCTTCCTCTCCTGTGCCCACCGACAGGAAACCTTGCTCTTCTTTAAAGACCTCTCTGCCCTCGCCAATCGCAACCAGGAACTTGGTCCTTGATTTTTCCCAAGGGCTGAAATCTCAGCCATTACCATTAGTGAGAACTAGTCTCTCCCTACACAGCAAAGTCTCTGAATGCCTTTAATGACTCATTTTCTTCAGACTCAGGGTGCGAAACTCATCAGCACCTATTACTCCGTTGGGCTTCTCATGCACAGAGGACCTAAACTGTTCAGAGCGCTCCAGGCCTGGCGGTCTTCCAGCTTCAGTGGGCTCAGGGTGTGGGCAGCAGACTGGCCTCTTCCCCCAGGGCGCCCACCGGGCCTGTCACTCCCTTGGTCCACCACGCTCCGGGCCCGGGGCGCATCTCCGTCCTCCCTCCTCGCCCGCCCCGGCCCCACGGGGCCCTCCTCCCCGGGCGGGCCCAGGCGGCGCGTGCAGGACGAGAAGGCCGCCGCTCGCGGGGCGGCGGGGTGGCCCAGGCCGGCCGAGAAGCCTCGCGGGCCGGACTCGAGGGGAGCACTGACCGGGGGCCGGATTCCCCGAGGGCCGCCTCGGCCCGCCGGGGGCTCGAGGGCACGCGGAGGCGCAAAGCGAAGGCCACGGGCGGCCACAAGGGGTGAGGCGGCGGGTGGAGAGGGGCCGGGCCCGCGGCCGCGGCGCGGGGTGGGAGCGGGGCGCGCGCCCGCGCGGTGGGCGGGCATCCTGAGGGGCCGCGGAGGGGCGGGCGCGCGCCCCGCGGGGGAGGGGCCGGGGAGGGGCGGGGGGAGCGCGGAGGCGGGGGAGGAGGAGGAGGCTTCTCCCGGAGGAGCCGGGCGGACCGCGCCAGAGTCACACTGAGCCTCACGGCGGCAGCAGCGGCGGTGGCGGCGGCGGCAGCAGCAGCGGCAGCAGCAGCAACAGGCGGCGGGCCCGGCTCGGGGGCGGAGGCGGCGGAGGGGCGGGGAGCGCGAGGAGGAGCGACGCGGCCCGCGCCGCCGCCTCTTCCCGCCGCATGGACGAGCACCTCAGCCTGCTGCGCTCACCGCCGCCGCCCTCCGCCCGCCACCGCGCCCACCCTCCCCAGAGCCCCGCGAGCGGCGGCGGCGGCGGCGGCGGCGCCCACACCCTGGTGAACCCCGGCTACGCCGAGCCCGCCGCAGGCCCCGAGCTGCCGCCCGACATGACGGTGGTGCCCGGGGACCACCTGCTGGAGCCGGAGGCGGCCGACGGCGGCGGGGGCCCACCGCAGGGCGGCTGCGGCGGCGGCGGAGGCTGCGACCGCGACCGCTACGAGCCGCTGCCGCCCGCGCTGCCGGCCGCCGGCGAGCAGGACTGCTGCGGGGAGCGCGTGGTGATCAACATCTCCGGGCTGCGCTTCGAGACGCAGCTCAAGACCCTCTGCCAGTTCCCGGAGACGCTGCTGGGCGACCCCAAGCGGCGCATGAGGTACTTCGACCCGCTCCGCAACGAGTACTTCTTCGACCGCAACCGGCCCAGCTTCGACGCCATCCTCTACTACTACCAGTCGGGCGGCCGCATCCGCCGGCCGGTCAACGTGCCCATCGACATCTTCTCCGAGGAGATCCGCTTCTACCAGCTGGGCGAGGAGGCCATGGAGAAGTTCCGCGAGGACGAGGGCTTCCTGCGGGAGGAGGAGCGGCCCCTGCCCCGCCACGACTTCCAGCGCCAGGTGTGGCTGCTCTTCGAGTACCCGGAGAGCTCCGGGCCGGCGCGGGGCATCGCCATCGTGTCCGTGCTCGTCATCCTCATCTCCATTGTCATCTTCTGCCTGGAGACGCTGCCCGAGTTCCGCGACGAGAAGGACTACCCCGCCGCGTCGTCGCAGGAGCAGTTCGAGGCGGCCGGCAACAGCACGTCGGGGGCGCCCGCCGGAGCCTCCAGCTTCTCGGATCCCTTCTTCGTGGTGGAGACCCTGTGCATCATCTGGTTCTCCTTTGAGCTGCTGGTGCGGTTCTTCGCTTGCCCCAGCAAAGCCACCTTCTCGCGAAACATCATGAACCTGATAGACATCGTGGCCATCATCCCTTATTTCATCACTCTGGGCACCGAGCTGGCTGAGCGACAGGGCAATGGACAGCAAGCCATGTCCCTGGCCATCCTGAGGGTCATCCGGCTGGTGCGCGTCTTCCGCATCTTCAAGCTCTCCCGGCACTCCAAGGGGCTGCAGATCCTGGGCCAGACGCTGAAGGCTTCCATGCGGGAGCTGGGCTTGCTTATCTTTTTCCTCTTTATCGGGGTCATCCTTTTCTCCAGCGCGGTCTACTTTGCCGAGGCAGACGACCCCACTTCAGGTTTTAGCAGTATCCCGGATGCCTTCTGGTGGGCAGTGGTAACCATGACAACAGTAGGTTACGGTGACATGCACCCGGTGACCATAGGGGGCAAGATTGTGGGGTCGCTCTGTGCCATCGCTGGTGTCTTGACCATTGCTTTGCCAGTCCCTGTGATTGTTTCCAACTTCAATTACTTCTACCACCGGGAGACAGAAGGGGAAGAACAAGCCCAGTACATGCACGTGGGAAGTTGCCAGCACCTCTCCTCGTCGGCGGAGGAGCTCCGAAAAGCAAGGAGTAACTCGACTCTGAGTAAGTCGGAGTATATGGTGATCGAAGAGGGGGGCATGAACCATAGCGCTTTCCCCCAGACCCCTTTCAAAACGGGCAATTCCACTGCCACCTGCACCACGAACAATAATCCCAACTCCTGTGTCAACATCAAAAAGATATTTACTGACGTTTAATATATGATACAAGTGACATGCTGTGCTCAGTATTGTGTGGAACGTGCCCCCTTGGTCTGTGTATGCCCTTGTTTTATACATTTCCAGACCATTCATCAAGGAAAGGACATGAAGAAGTGGAACGCACACTTCATTTTCCCTCTCCCTACTGCTTCATACTGAAACAGGTGTCTGTTTTGCAAGTGGGCTGCATTCTCTCAGCTCTCCATTGTTTTCTCCCCCTCTCTCTAATATTGCAAAGAACAAACTTACTTTAAACTTGATTTCTAGTACACACCCTCTAAAACAAACAAACAAACAAAAAGCAGCTGTACATCCTGGGAGGAAATGAAATTAAAGAACAGTTAGAGTAACCGCCTAACCTCAGAATTAAAAGACACTTGTTTCTTTACTAAGTAAAGCTGGCACGTACTTAAAGGATGCTTCAGTGTGATGGACTGTTCAACATTATTGAGTATTTAGTTCAATTGCCTACGCTGTGGATGTGTGGATGAGAAGTCTGATTAGAAAAATGACTTGTAAACCCCCCGTGAGTTTCTTTGGTTTTTGACTGGGATTTCTTCTATTCGGAACCCCTCCCGGAATTTTAAAGATATATACAACTTTGAACGAAGGGAAATGCCTGAGATGTCCTGATCTGACTAATCGGTTGCAACTCTTTGGGGCTTGTTGAGCATTTCGAAAGGGGTAGACTAACAGATTCCTCTGAACTTCTGTGTGTGTGTTCCAAGCAACATCTACCAAAGTGGTGTAGAAACAGATGTTTTCAGCGCTGCTGAGAGAAACAAACAAAATTCCTAACGCGTCTGCGAGATAAGCTTCTGCAGTATCACAAGAAGATTAAAGTGGCAGACACTCCTTCCAGCGGAAGTTACTAATTCGGACCTGACTGATGCAGTTCCCATAGCAACCCATGTTTCCTGGGAAACCCGAAAAAGGTTGTCATGGCATCTCTTGCTCTGTAGCCCCACCCCCTAGCCCCTGCCGTTTCCACAGTAACCTTTCCAGATGGTTCCTACTTACAGGATGTCGGAAGGAAAACCACTGTTTGAATAAACCGCACAAATAAAGTTATGTCTGAGAATCTGAGGGTGGTGAAATGAATCACAAAATGCGTTATTTTTTTACTACAGAAAATCATTGATATCATCTCATAATGATTGAATCGAGAAGGAAAATATTGCCTTTGGAATGTTAGATATACACCACAATGAGGCATGATTTGAATTCAATGCCAACAATTAGGCAATAATTTAAAAGGATGCTGTTTTCTTCCTCCAGGAAGTTTCAAGCCAACAGATGAAATTTAAAAGCAAATGTAAAAGCGTTCTGTACATAAGCATATGAAAGATCCAATCAGTGTACCTGAAACCTTACTGCAAGGGACCTTGAGACTTCCTCTTAAAAAAAAACAAACAAACAAACAAAAAAAAAACTCCAGATCCCACAAGAGCACTTGAAAAGCTAAGTAAACTTTAAAAATATAAAGGATGCACGCTCTTTAACTGAGGGAATTGCAGACAATCAATAAAAAAGACGGATGGGAAGTAACCAAATCTTGGGGAAATACCTGCAAGTTTCAGCCACACACCAGGGTTGCCAGAAGACACACAGAGAATCAGGTGAGCACTGTGGGGGTACTGAGAGCTCTCCCTCTTTGTACAGGGAACCAGGGAAATGCTGTTCCTGTTTGGGTTGGTGCTACTTGCAAACCCAGTAGTTTCATATTAATTACGTGTAAGTGCCTTTTAATGATCAGTTACAACATCTTTTCCATTTGACTTCCCTTTTGTTAACTGTCCTTTGGTTTCTGTTGTCTGTGGCAAACGGATGGCAGGGGGGAAGTCATCGCTCTACAGAATAACCTTCACCCAAACTGAAATGAAAATGATTCCATTCCTTCTACTAACCCTCTTGGCTTCTGCACAACCTGTTTCCCCTTAAAAAAGGATAAAAGGCAGAACCTACTGCTGTTAGATTATTGGCCCAATTTTAACTTACACAATTAGTCATACGCAGCAGTACGGTTCTTTTCAATAAAAAGTGGTTAAGGTTACAATAAGGGTAACAAATGTGTTTAATGTATTTTAACAAAACCATTTTAGTTTATATACATTATATGTATTATATGTTATACATTGTCCACAAGTATACATTGTCCACAATTGTTTCTTGATATTGATAGGGTATGACTAACTATTCTATCTTAGAGTAAATTAGAGTAACCCTGAGTCTAAAACTCATATTTTCAGGTAGTCAGAAGCCTACTTACTTTATTGTTTGTGTATTTAAGACAGTGAAAAAGAATGAAGACTGTATGAGGGGGAAGAGGAAGGAACAGACAAATAATAGAGGCAGGAAAAGTATATGCATGTTCATTGCTTTCTCTGTACGTGCATGCAAATAGGACTCCTTTATCTAGTTTCCTTTGCTACTTGTTAGAGTTGCTTTCACCACTGATCTACCTTTTGATCAAACTCTTGGTGTTCTTAATGACCAGACATTCTTTTTGTGACCCATTTTGGTGGTAAACTGTTAGACACACTATAGTAATAACGTAAGAATAATTTTTGTGTCTGTTCTTAAAAGATCTGGACGTGAAGATGAACAAAGTGCAGTGACCCTTTATTCGTTTTTTTATTTGAAAATATAGAAACCTTGCTTTGTTGTGTGAGTAAATTATGGTTGTACCATAATTTTTAGAATTGTATGATTATTAATAGTAATATGAAGAAGACCTTTTTCTTCAATCCAGAGAAATAATGGCTTTTTGAATCATAACTTTGACATAGTATAATTATGTTCTAGTTGCCAAACTAAAAGCTCCTTAAAAGGTATAGGTTCTGTATCTTGACAAAGTTTTGGATACTAGTGCCTACCACAAAATGTAGCACTTTCTATGTATTCAGTACATATTTGACGAGTGAATGGCTCTAATCTTACATTAAGGTTATTTTAAGGTTTTTAATGAAGTGATTTAAAGCATAAGCTCTGCAGTCAGACTGCTAGGGTTTGAATCCTGGCTATGCTGTGTGACACTGAGCAAATTACTTAACCTCTCTGTGCCTCAATTTCCTTATTTGTAAACTGAGGATAAGAAATGGTACCTCGTAGAATTGTGAATATTAAATGTTGATACAGGCATGATACTTAGAAAAAAATAATTGCATGGCATGCAGCAGAGATTTTGCCAAGAGATTACATTATTATTGTGATTGTTACTTACAAACATTGTATAATTACTACTGAGGTTTGCAAATGATATGACATACATAAATAATCAGTGTCTTCCTATTTACTTTCTGTGTAACAATAGTAATTACCATTTAATTACCATGTCCTGGATGTTCTCAGCTCTGCAAGGTAAGTGGTATTCACCCCACTCTAGGAGGGGAAAAACTAGATGGCTATGGTTAAGTGATTTCCCAAAGACTTCCCAGCTAGCCAGAAACCCAGCTATGATTAAAGCCAGGTCCTTCTGGCCCCCAAACCCATATTCCTTTTATTGGGTGACTTGAAAGAGATTGAGAAAATAAATTTCTTATGCTTTTAGGTTTGACTTCAGCCCATGTTACTAATTAATGAATTTCTGTAAAGAATATATCTCCAGAAACCTATTTTATGCAGTATATTGAAAATTAACCCTTTCTAAACATCAGATACTTTTAACCATAGGGATCAAGTATCAGGTATTTAAATTGAACAAAGAGATTGACTTTTCTAGTAATAAAAGATCACTTTCTTATATTATTGATTTGTCTGGATTTAATATTATACTCAGAAAGTATAATTAGTCATAGTAGTGATACCTGCTAGGGCAATAGATATTTTTCAGTTTTAAGATTAATTTTCTATTTTCATGTGCTTTAATCTACAATCGATAGTACTATGCAAAGTGTTATTTTTTCCATCTCCTCATATTTTGCCTAGGTTACTGAAGAACGATGGCAGCAAGTAGTATAAATATTTTGACTCTCTCTTGAGAAAGGAGAAATTACTTAGAACAAAAGGATTGAAAGCACAAGGAGATTGCGAGCTCATTGAAATTTGTGACATGATTGCCTTACCTAATAACTCCATGGATCTTTAAGAGCATCTGTGCTCAAAGAAACAATAGAATATAATTTTGGCCCACATAATAGCTGTAGCCCCTTCTCTAAGGTCCTAAATCATTTAGAAAATGAAAATGGATAGTGATTTGGGCTTACAGCAAAATGCAAATGAGTCTAAGTCCACATATATCAGTCAGCTTTGCCAAACCACAGGCTTCACTGTTGAGCTCAGTGCACGTCTTAGATGTTGAAAAGTATACATATGTCTGTGTGTACAAAAGATTCATGAGAGGAGGTGTGACTGGAACAGGGCACATCCATCAACACCCTGGGAAAAATGTACATACCCCACAGCTGGTGAATCCAGAGATGAAAATAACAGCATTGCTATTTATTTCCTTTATGGTGCTTTTAAGCTGATATTATACCAAATTTTAGTGCCCACCAACTATTATAACAAACAGCTACAAATATGAGGAGGCGTTCTATCAGTTATTTCTGAATTTTGAAATAAAATTTCTGGGATTGAAATTTTAAATGCCGAGTATGAAGCAATTTAAAGTCATGGTTTGTTTATATGAAACTGGTGTTTACCTCTTTGGCATAAAATGTACTCAAGCAACTGCTTGAGCGTTTGTATCTAAATTCAATATAAAATACCAATCATCTATTCCTTTGAGAACCATAACTATAACTTAATGACTTCTATACATTTAAAATTTCAACACTTTCTATAGCAGTTCCAAGTCCTTCCCACCTCTCAGCTGTGAATAACCCCTCCCACTAAGAAATGCAGAGAAGTACACCGGCCCCTCCCCCATCAATTCGAAGACTTATGGAAACACTGTGAGATAGATGTGAGGAGCACAAGAATGAGACAGAGGATATTTAGGGATTGCATTTTAGGGTGGGGCTTTTTTTCCTTTTTCTTTTTCTTTTTCTTTTTTTTTCTTTTAATTATTTCACCTTTTGAATGAAGGAGGGTAAGACTGTTGCTTTGGTGCTACTAATTTTCTGTATTTTGTTTTATATATATTAATGAAGTCCCTGAAGTCACTTGTTTTCCCTAACTTGCAGGGAGTACTTGAAAACCTTCGAGAGAGGGCAAATCAGAAAAGGCAGGAAGAAGGGAGGGGAAGCCATGCAGAGCCCAAACCCTGGGCTGTCATGACTCAGCTCCTAACCTCCTGCCAGAAAATGGCCATTGCTATAGAGTACATGATAATAATATTCTTTATATACTCACATCCACCTTGCAAATTTCATTTAACCGACTCAGAGAGGTCAGGAAGTTCTCAAATATCTGTCTTCGTCTTCAGTGATGCCGCAAACTAATTTTGTCTTCAGAACTGTAAAGAAAAAACATTTTACAGAGAAACGTTTTTGTGGTTTTCCTCTTTTTCCCCCCTTTTTTGTACTGGATGTGTTTTTCCTTGTGTTTCAAATTTTGCACCATAAACCATCAAATACATTAAAGAGGAGATCTGGAAAAGAGGCTCCATCATTTTCTTGGGAGCCATTTTATTATTGCTGCAACCTAAAGCATGCAGAATAGGAGCTCTAGCCTGAAAAGTAAATCCTGGGATCCTGGTTGTGAGAAAGATGGCACTTAAATGCACGAAAAATGATGTTTCATCATGTCTGGAGAACATCATGAATAAATATGGGCATGCAGGGCTCTGACTCTGCAGATCATGCCCCCAGCATGGAGGTTAGGAGTGGAGAAGAGCTTTTTCTTTTTCAGTGAGCCCCCAGCCTCACCCTTACCCCTTCCATCAGAGCACAAAGGCTCTTGGGAATCTCTTTTGAGATTCCCACTAAATTTCTAGAATGAAAGCTAGCATTGCACTTGTGTGTTACATGTCAGTCAGCATTGGTTTTGTTGTCAAGTTTATTTTAAACTCCTGTTCTTTATGGAAATTCTCTCTGAATCCTAAAGTTCTTATTTTTATACATTTAAACATGTTCCTTAAATTAAACATATGATTTAATTTGGAAAAGAATCCAGTAAGGGTAATTTGTTATACACACACACACACACACACACACACACACACACCTCACCTGTTATTTTCTGTCCTAAGATATATTTACTTTCTGTCCAGAGATCTAAACCATATAAAATTGGTGAATTTCCAAAATACTGGTTTTCATTCATTCACATTTACAAAGCATTTTTATTTTTTTATAGCCTTGCTTAAGAGGCAGATTTATTGCCTAGTGTTCTCAATGTGTTTATTAATGTAATAGTAGATTCATATAAGTAAATACATTCAGTCTGTCACTGAGTTTAATCATTTCACTTCCTAAATACCCCTAAAAATAATCTACTTTTCTGCATCACTGTCACCACCACTTTAATCCACACTACTCTCCTCTCTATCCTGGGTAAGTGCCAAGGTCTCTTGACTGGCCTCCTTACATGTCCTGTGGCCAGTCTGACCATTCTCCCCCTGGTAGCCAGAAGAATCTTTTTGAGACTCAAATCCGATTACATCACCTGCCCCTACTTAGAATTCTTTGAAGGTCTTTTTCTTGTTTTGGGGATAGAGATCCAAAGGTTTCACATAGCTTTCATGGCCACACATGATCTCTCTCAGCCCTGATCTTCATCCACTTATGGGATTGGTTCCCTTTCCCCCTTCATCTATGGGGATCTTTGCAGATGTTCCCACTGCTAGCCCCCTCCTCACTTTCTTAACTTCTATTTTTACTTCAATACTTCCAAGTTATCTCTCATGACTCTGGTTTTATCAATTCCCCATTTAGGGTACCCTTCATCAAATTTAAGGTCCCTTAAGAACCACCACTATTCTATGTGCCATTAAAAAAAGAAGAACTGCCAATTATGAGGGAAAGTACCAGTGATTTTAAGGTACATCCTGATTTCATAGGTTCTCAAATCTGAAAAAGTGTGTCTTAGAATTAATTGAATATACGATGTGTTCTTGGCATGGCTGTCACTTTATATTTATTTGTGTTATATGATTAATCTATCTCTTCTATGAGAGCAGGGACTGTATCACTCTTCGTTCATCATGGAATCCCTTACCATTCACTCCCAAATCTGCTCCAAACACTTTCACCCCTGTCACCTGTGAAAGTGTACTTTTCAAGGTCATTGGTGACCTCTGATAGCTAAACCCAATGGTCATTTCTCAGTGCTTGTTTCATTTGACTCATCAGAAGCCTTTGGCACTGTGGAATACTTCTTTCCTCCTGCAAAGAATTGCTTCATTTGACTTTAGGACCCAACACTGTGTGTTTTCTCACTACCTCTCTTCTCTCTCCTTTTTAATCTCTTTTGCTGGTTCTTTCTCATCTCCCCTGAGTCTTAATGTTTGAGAGCCCCGTGGGCCACAGCTTAGTCCTTAGACTTCTTTTCTTTCTATATCCCGTCTTACTCTCATAGCTTTAGACTATCTGTATGTAAATTTCTCTCTCCCCGCCCCCCCCCCCCCCGGACCGTTCCCCTGAACTTCAGATTGCATTTCCAGCTCTCTACTTGACATCTTTACTTAGACATCTGATCTCTCAAACTTAGTATGTCCAAAACTGAGCTTCCCTCTCTTGCACCACCCTTGCCACCAATCCTGTCTCCCTTTTCCCCCTCTCTGTGACTATAACTTCAATCTTCCCATTATTCAAGCTAAAAAAAATCCTTGGAATTATTGTAGATTCCTCTCTTTCTGTCATACCGCTTTTGCAAGCTATTGGCAAATCCTGTTGGCTCCTCTCTTAAAATGTTTCTGGAGTCTTACTTCTGCAGCCACCTATTCTAAGCCATCATTATCTCTCACCTGGGTTTTTTTTTTTTAAGTTTATTCATTTATTATTTCTGAGAGAAGGAGAGAGCACAGTCAGGGGATGGGCAGAGAGAGGGAGACACAGAATCCAAAGCAGGCTCCAGGCTCTGCACTGACAGCATAGAGCCGGACACGGGGCTCGAACTCAGTAACTGCGAGATCATGACCTGAGCTGAAGTCAGACGCTTAACTGACTGAGCCACCCAGGCGCCCCTCACCTGGATTTTTAGAGTACCCTCCTGACTGTACCCCATCCTTCATCCTTTCCCCTGCTGGAGTCTGTTCTCAATGTAGCAGCCAGAGAACCTTTTAAAACATTTGTCAGATCATGTCACTTCTTGGTGGCAAAACTCCCATCTGGCTCTCCATTTCCCGCAGACTACACACTAAAAGCCCTCACGTGGCCTGCAAGGCCCTACCTTTTCTACCTCGTCTTACCCTCACCCTTCTCACCTCATTTCTGACTCTTCTCCCCTTTGATCCTCTACAGCAGCTGTGCCGGCCTCCTTGCCCTTCCTCAAACACACCAGGCACGCTCCGCCTCGGGTCTTTGTACCACTGTTCCACTGCCTGGAACGCTCTAACATCTGATCTCTGCGTGGCTGGCTCCATCAGCTCCGTAGCTGTCACTGCCTCAGTGAAGCCTTCCCCAGCCACTCTGTTTAAACTTGCAGCCCCCACAGCACTCTCCTTTAGCCTTTCTCTGCCTTGTATATTCCCTCCTCTAACATACTAGATATCTTACTTGCTTTTTGTTTATTGTCCATCTTCCTTTCCCTTCCATGAGCATAAGTGACCTTTGTCTTTCGTTGCTACTATATCCCCCAGGATCTGGAATATTGCCTGGAATAAAGTTGGTGCTTAATAAGTCTTTGTTCAAGGAAGGGATGAGAGGAAGGAAATTCCAATTTGAGTGTTTTTAAACTATAAGCAAAATTTTCATGTTGTGTATCTGTGCTTCAGTCTATCACTGTGAGGCTTATACCCCTTATGCTTTTTTGTTTTTTATTTTTTAACATTTATTTTATTTTTGAGAGAGACAGAGACAGAGAACAAGTGGGGAAGGGGCAAAGAGAGAGAGAGAGAGAGAGAGAGAGCGACAGAACTCGAAGCAGGCTCCAGGCTCTGAACTGTCAGCACAGAGCCTGACACGGGGCTTTAACTCACGAACCTCAAGATCATGACCTGAGCTGAAGTCAGACACTTAACTGACTGAGCCACCCAGGCGCCCCCTCACCGTGCTCTTTTGGATAGAATTTCTAATAATTGGTTCACTGGGGAGGGCTTCCATTTGGTAGAACATGCTCCAGCAGGTTTTACCCACAAAGTACTACCCAATTGTGGGGGTAGAGTTCCTTAACATAAATAATTTAAATATAACATTATAAGAGATATCGCTCGTAATCACCATGGCTACCTAGAGTTGGAATGCTTCACAGAGACTGTGTTTCCTACCCTAGCCGGTAATAAAATGCTGTTTATAAATGATACTCAATATATATTTGTTGACTGATTGGCTTACATAGTATAGCAAAAATCAGAACACGTAAGTGATATCTATAGGAACTTACCTATCTAGCCAACATTCTAAGAAACCTTTCTGTAAGTTCACTCTTGCTTTCAGTTAATGGTGAGTCTTAATATATCCATGGGATTTCCATTACTCTGGAAGCTGATTAAATAAGGCATTAGATATTTCATCAATGAATCACCTTGAAGAATTACATTACTGTAGTTGTGACCTTACTGAGTAAAATAATTGCCTTTACAAAGTAAATTTTGATGTAATTGTCAAGTTATATGGTAGGCTCACAAAAATCGGTTATTTTTTTAAAGGGACTTTTTCATATATGAAAGAGAAGATGGGGACATTGAATCCAAGAGCAGTAAGAGCAGATTCTCCGAGTGACTGTTATTTTTTTTTAATGTTTATATTAATTTTTGAGACAGAGACAGAGCATGAGTGGGGGAGGGGCAGAGAGAGAGAGGGAGATACAGAATCCGAAGCTCCAGGCTCTGAGCTCAGCACAGCACCTGACATGGGGCTGGAACTCACAGACCGTGAGATCATGACCTGAGCCGAAGTCGGACGCTCAACCGACTGAGCCACCCAGGCGCCCCTCAGAGTGACTTTTACAGTGGCAAAACATAGGTCATTTCTAAATAAAATAGGTGAGAGGCATCAGTAGTAGTACATGTTGGTACTGGGAAATTCTTAGAAGCTTTGGAAAACCAAGGTGTGTAGTATGGAATTACTGAGTCTAAATGAAAGCATTGCTGTAAAGGAGTACCGCAGAGTTGAGGTAATAGTATTGTGGGATTTTAGGTAATCTTGTAACAGAGGCACTTCCCTGTGTAGTAGGAAATGGGGACTCTCCAGATATGAATAGAAGGGAACTTTTTCCACGCTGCTCCTGGATTTGCTCTCCCTGGATTTCTCAGGCACATCCGACCGGAACTTGACTAGGTGTTGCCTCTGTACCTCTACATGGAACAATTTCCTCACGAAACATGTCCCTAAATTAAAGAAAACTGACGTATGCGCTTCAGATTACATATGGAGACCAACAGAAGACAGAAACTCTGTTTGCCTCCATCACTTTATATAATGAAGCTCACATAGGACAAAGATCATTTCTTTTCTGAGGGCACGTTGTCAGGACTTTTTAAAGGAATGACACAAAATAGAGGATTGGAATGAGTAATTTTCATTTCTTATTTTTTCATGTTTTTTTCTGGTTTGAAGAATTATTGTTGATATATATATATATATATATATATATATATATATAGTATATATAGTAACCTAGTGTATATTAACCTGTACAGGTTAATATAATACTAAGTTAATATTATATATATTATATAATTATTATATAATATATATTATTTTATAATATATAATATATATTAATTATATAATATAATAATATATTATATATTATATATTGTATAATATTATATATTATATTATTTTATATTATATTATATATAATATATTATTACATATAATTATATATTATAATATTATATATTATTATATAATACTAACCTAGTATTTTATATATATATGTGTGTGTGTGTGTGTGTGTGTGTGTGTGTGTGTGTATATATATATATAATATTAACCTAGTATGGGTTTTTACTGGATTTTCTGTTAAAAGCTGGAATGGCCAAGGTATTAGAAATTATAAGCGGCAGCCTCACATACCATTACATTTTACATTTACCTCATGTATGACTATAGGACAAAAAAAATTCAGGTATTCACCAACAGATTACCTCTGTAAGAAATTATAATAAAAAGTATGTTAAACAAGAGTGACACTGTCCTGGATTTCAAAAGGTAGTGGGTGACTAAAAACCACAGGCAAAAATAGTTTCTCCAGGGAAGAACTGTGTTTGAATTGCTTTACACCTGTATTCTATAAATCTTTTACCTGCAACCATTTTAACTTATTCTAAAAATCAATTTATTTTACTAGGTCACAATGTGATTTAAGGATATTTATTATTAGCAGACCTAAATATTGCTGTGATTACACCTCACAGCTCATTTTCCCATGACTTTGCAGATTTTTGACAAAGCTCATGTCTTTTTCAAATTTTTTTAATATTTATTTTTGAGAGAGAGAGAGCACAAGTTGGGGAGGGGCAGACAGAGACAGAGAGACACAGAATCCAGAGAGGCTCCAGGCTCCAAGCCGGCAGCACAGAGCCGGACGCAGGGCTCAAACTCACAAACCACGAGACCATAACCTGAGCCGAAGTCAGACACTTAACCAACTGAGCCACCCAGGTGCCCCATCAAAGCTCATGTCTTAACACATTAGCAACTCTAATGACTGAGTTTAAACTTTTTTTGTTTGCCAAGAGTACATAATTTCCAAGAGGCCAATCAGAGAATTATGCATAATTGAACAAGAAAATTTTCTAGTCCTTTGGCTAAATCATTACCATTTGGTTGGCAGAATTCATAGAGCTTGTTGGTGTGCAGCCAACTCTAAGTTATTTAATAGATGTCAAAGTATAAACACATAAAAACAAAGTTCCCGTAAAATAGAATGATTGTAACCCTTTCCTCATGAAATACAAATTAGTAAGGCTAGCAGTTAGGTAAGTTGGGTTTCTGTATCTCTTTTGTTTAGGCCTTGGTGGAGGTATTAATTACTTTTTCACAAGCTTGATAATTATAGAAATTTGACTGTTCTTATCCTCTTTTCTTGCTTCTTTTTTTAAAAAATTTTTTTACATTTATTTTTGAGAGACAGAGAGAGAGCACAAGTGGGGAAAGGGCAGAGAGAGAATGAGACACAGAATCCGAAGCAGGCTCCAGGCTCTGAGCTGTCAGCACAGAGCCCAATGCAGAGCTCGAACTCACAAACCGTGAGATCATGACTTGAGTCGAAGTCAGATGCCCAACTGACTGAGCCACCCAGGCGCCCCTCTTGCTTCTTATGTTAAATCATTTATTTGGTCAAATATCATCAATTATAAGTCACCATTTTCTGTTATACTTCCTTTCCCTGTTTTTGTAGAGTTGATTTCGATACCTAAGTAAGCCCTTCAACCCATTTCTTAGCCACTAATGTAAACATGATTAGCATCCAAATATCACTTTGATTTCTTGTTTCTGTTAAATTGCAACTCCCTCCACCCCTACAGTCTATTAGGATGCCGAGCTATACCTTACTTATTTAATAGTCCCAAGAGCCTTGAGGCAGGCACTGACACATGAGGTTAAAAAAAAAAAAAAAGCTGAACCTTTCATATAAAAAGGATGTAAATAGTAGCAAGACAAGACTAGCTTAATAGAACCATCTCAAGATAATGAAAGCTACAGTAGCATTGAGCAGAAACTAGGCACTTAGGAAATGAAATGGATGCCAGATCATTCATGTTACTTGTAATTTCTTGTAATTGGTAGTCATTACTAGCTATTAGACCATTGTAATTTTCAAACGCTCATAATGAAAATTAAGAATACTGTGATGCAAGAGTGTACTCTTGCTATTTGGCCAAAGATTAGTGTCAAGAAGTTCTCTCTTTCATGAAGGATGATCCAGTATGATCCAGGCCAATAAAGAAAACTTTTCATTAAATGATTGCCAAGTACACAGTAGGCATATGATATTGGGTTTTGTGAGTTGATGATTCTTCCACAAAAAGCACATTCAAGTTCCAGATCAACACTGGTAGGCATTTGCCACTGGATTTCAGATACCTGCTAAAACCAGGAGTATGTATGGGAAATAATCTTCTCCTTCCCTCCCTCCCGCTGCTACCCTCACTCCTCCACCCCCTTTCCAGAACCCTGAGCATGGGATTTCCATTCACTTTAAAAGAGTTCTCATCTTAGGTTACAACAGTGGGATATACAGCCAGGAAAGAAACAAACCCTTGGAAGTACATTGAGAAAATTAATACATATATTTTCTTTAAAAACAGGCACTCAGGGGGTGCCTGGGTGGCTCAGTGGGTTGGGTGTCTGACTTCGGCTCAGGTCATGATCTCGCGGTCCGTGAGTTCAAGCCCCGCGTCAGGCTCTGTGCTGACAGCTCAGAGCCTAGAGCCTGTTTCAGATTCTGTGTCTCCCTCTCTCTCTGACCTTCCCCCATTCATGCTCTGTCTCTCTCTGTCTCAAAAATGAATAAACGTTTAAAAAAAAATTTGAAATAAATAAATAAATAAAAATAAATAAATAAAAATAAAAACGGGCACTCAGAACCTTTCAGATGGTTGTAAAGGTGAAGATAAATTTTTATGTTGAAAAAGCAAACAATCACATTGGTTTAGACTGCATTTCGAAGTGGGTATTAATAAGGATAAAAGGGGGGAAAGGGTGCCTGGGTTAAGCATCCTACTCTTGAACTCTTGATTTTGGCTCAGGTCATGATCTCATGGTCGTGAGATTGAGCCCCCGCCACCCCTACATTGGGCTCTGATCTGGGCACGGAGCCTATTTAAGATTCCCTCTCTCCCTCAGCTTCTTCCTCGCACACACGCTCTCTCTCATAGATGATAGAAAGAGAGACAGAGAGAGAGAGAGAGAGAGAGAGATGATAGATAGATAGATAGATAGATAGATAGATAGATAGATAGATAGATAGATAGATGTAAGGACAAAAAGCTCATAATTTCAGCATACTCTGAAACTTCTTCTAATTTATAAATTAAGTGCTTTTGATAAGTTTAGAAAATTAAATTGGTTGAACTTTTCAGGGTACCTGCAAAAAAAAAACCCCAAATTTTGAAAAGTATAATGAATAGAGTATTTTATATTGACATAAAGTCTATAATTTTTTTAAAAACTAAATACACAGTAAATTATTGTGCTTACTCTGTCCAACAGATACCTGAAGAGTCCCACATAGAGAACTGTATTGCTGCACGGACCAGTAGGATCCTCATTTTTAAATTGCCTACATCAAGAACGCTGTGTTGGTCCTGTCGCTGATGGGCAGTGATCTGTCTGCCAGTGCATATTTTTGTTTCAGTTGACATTAAATAACATGTCTCTAATAAATGCTTTATATAAAGGAAACAGCTCTAAAGCTGGAGGATTCTCTTCGAATTGTGTGCAATACTAAAGATAGTGATAGATGAAGAAGAACATTCGAAAATATTAAGGGATCATTTCAACCTTTTGACATTTTGGTGAAATTGAATCACTCAAAAACTAGTCAGTACTGCTGATAAAGAAAACCTAAATGTTTGTTTCCAACAAGCCAACTGGTACTGTTTTCTTCTTTCAGTTAATCACTGGACTGTGTTGAATCATGAGATATAGTAACGTTATCTTCTGTGTTCTGGCTTATGTGCAACCTTATTTGTGAAGGCGTGTTTTGTACCAAAGGCTCTCCTACGTAGATTGGCCCATTTACACATAAATAAGTGAAATCTACACTGTGCCCAGATGAATGGTGTTCAAGACAGACTGGCCTAAAAGAAATGTGCCTTGCTTGATTCAACATCCTTTTATTTTTTTGACTCAAAATGATAGATTTGCAAATTTGTCTCGTAGGTAGGTTTTAGCTGAGCATAAATTTAAAAGTATATTAGTACTTATGTTTAAGTTGTCTATTTCAGCTAAAATTTTAATATTTGGTTATAGTTTTCAGCAGTTCATAGATATTATAATCACTCAGTTTAGTTTTCGTATGATGTTTGGTGTGGTGAGACAAAGCACATTCTTGAAGATATATTATAATATTTCATCTAATGTATAGAATTTCCTTCAAAATTGTACCTGTAAAAGGTTTCTTGACTCATCCTCTATTTTTATAAGTTATTCCTTTAGAAATGGAACTTTTTTCAATAAAATAAGCAAAGTTTTAGTTGGAAAAGAGATTTAGGAGGTCATGAAGATGATTTCCCATTTGGGGACATTTCACTTCTGTGCCATTATTAATGTATTTACTGTGACATTTCAGCAGAATGGTAGCTATTTGTATATTATTTAATAAGCCTTATGGAAAGTCAAACTGTGAACATTTGGTATAATGAAGACTTTTTTTCACTTTCATATTTTATTTTTGAAACATACCTGAGCAAATGCGTAAATAACCAATTTCCTGTTACTCAAATGCATAGCGACACTGTTCTAATAAGAGTGCTTGTAGAATTTTAATTACATCAAAATATTTCAGTAGCAAAGCCAAGATGATAATACTTTTTGATGCCATGTAAAAGGAAATACAGGTGATGAGTTTCATTGTTAATATATAAGAATCGATAACTAAACAATCTTATACCTGTTAGCAGCAAAGGATGTAGGAGATAAAATCCAGGTAATTTTCTTTGAGTCAATGCCTACAATGAATTTTGCACAATCTGCTGATAATTCTTCTGTGGTCAAAATTTTGAGACCAGATCACTCTCGGGAAAAGTGAAGTAAGTGACTGCTAAGTATCTCAGATTTGAGCTATGTGAACCTCCCAACTGAATGATTTGTAATTAAAGTGAAAACATAGCCAAAGCCACCACCATGTTTTTGTTCTGTTAGCACACATAGAAGAGACGCTGGCCCAGAGAACTGTCAATCCATTCCAGCCACCTAATACTCATAACTGATGTTCACAGACTTGTCAGCAGTTAAAGTAATTCACATCAACTATTGGGATGATTGAAACAAACCAATTAAATGTCCTATAAGGGGTTTTAGACATTCACATGTTTTAGTAAGGATCGGTAGGCATTACAAAAATAGACACAGGTACTACCTTCAGGAAACACCAATGACACAACTTTAAGTATCATGTATACTTAATATCATATCTGCATTATTATTACAGGCCGTGGTTTCAAATAAAGACAAAACCTGGACTTTGAGATAAAAGCACAGAATGGCACCAGATGAGTAAACTGTCATATCTGATATGGTTCACCAAATGTGTAGTAAAAATACAGTATTGATCTAGATATCATGAAACCAGAGTTCTTACCCACTTTCTACCTGTGGGACCCTAGATAAGTCACTTACTGTTGCTAGGCTACAGTTTCCTAAGTTGCAAGGTGGTTGTGCTGGGTTAAATAATCCCCAAAGCCCATTCTCAGCCCCCAAATCCTCATTTATACACATTTGAAAAGTCTTTGAAGAATACTTAAAGTACTCAGATTTTTCTTACGCATCTCCAAAGGAAAGAGTAAATTGAAATAAGATTTAAACCTTTAAAGTGTCATAAATATACCATTCTTCAAATTGATTGTGAGAAGAGGAAATAGGATGTTTTTTCTCCTCTAAGAATTGTCACTGGCCCATAATGGGATCATGAAAAAGTAGAAAACCCACTGTGCAGAATGGAAACAGATTAATGAAATAGCTGCAAAGGAAGAGGAGGTTATTTGTTCAATTTAATTAGAACTTAATGTGATTTGAAATTACATATGAAATGCTAAAAACAGTTCCAGAGCTGTACTGCACACTCAACATTATAACCCTGGACTAGAAAGTGGGAGAAGGTTGGAAGGATGGGGATGTTTGCCTTATGATCTCTTGATTTTTTTTTCCCCACAAGAAGCAGTTTGGTAGAGCTTAAGCAAGTGTCTTTGCTTTAGTGCTGGCTCTGCTAATAATTTATGTGCCCTAGGAAAGTCCCTTTGACTTCTCTGAGCCCTAGTTTCTTTATTTGTGCAATGAAGACTTTAAATTTAGTAATCTGTACGTTTCTTTATATCTTTGAAAATTCTATAATGTTTCCAGAATATTCTGATATGCACATACATGTTGCTCCTCTCCAGGCACTAAGATGCCACAGATCTCTGTTCATATGACTGAACAGACTACAAATCCAAACGTTCATATTTCTAATTGACCTCAGCAAGACATTAAAAAATGTAACTTTTAATTTGGACCATGGCTTAACTATTATGACTTATCATTTCATCCTTGAATGGTGGGTTAGTTACTATATAAACAAAATTTCTGTGCAAGTGAATCTTCCGTTTAAATCTTTGTAGTTTAATAAACACTTAGCAAACCAGAATTAAATATATTATGCTTGCCAGTGAACTGTAGCTGACTGCAAGGTGCGTTTTTGTCACATTAAAAGGGTAACGCCGTTTTTGGTCCCAGAATTCAAATGACTATAATTTGAAATAATATTCACAAAATGTTGTAAACTTTTGTGAATACAAAAGAGGCCTGATGGAGCCATGTTGTAATTAGTTTCGCTCAGGAGTGAGAAACGAAATTCAGGGATAACCCAAACGCTTCTGTTTGGCTTTTGTGGACAGTTGGAAAAAGAAGGGTTATAGCTTTTGTACAACATAGATAAGAGATAATTATACCCATTGAAAACCAAGAGTATATTCTGGTTGCTGGTTTTATGGTAGAAAGAGATTAGGATAGAAAGATGCTAAAATATGGACACTAGGGAAATTATTAAAATGATAGCAGTCCATTTGAATAATCTAGAAATATTTTGTCATAACGAGATTATTTGTCCAGAGGTTTAGTCTTCTATCCTTCCATTCAGAAAAGGGGGCAGTTTTTAAAGGCCTCTATCACAATAGGAAATGTATATTTTGACTAGCCGAGCAATTCATTAAAACATTTAATCTGATAATTTTTGGTCTTGTGAATCTGAATTTTCACTTTAGGTGTAATTGAGTCTCTTATATATTCGTGTTAGTGATATTTGTGAAAAGTAACTTTATCCATTTTTTTTAAAGTTGACGAAATTTGCTCAATGGTGATTCTATCAAATTGTGTTCATATTGTATCTTGCAACAATTTGTGAACTGACCATACAGAAACAAACCATAGTAGTATCTCTTCTGGTGAATTGTATCCATGGTGTGATCTCTTAATGCTGGGTTTGGGGTGGGAAGGTTAAGTATTTAGTTGACTTAAAACTAATTGTCAAAGTGTTTTTAAAACTGTAGGACTATAAACCAAATAGGAATATACTCTTCTTTTGTTCAGTGTAGACCATTTTTGGAACTACCCCATACAATGGCATAATTTGGGGTAAAAAGTTCCTCTATATGTATACAAGGGAAAGCAAACAGTGTATGTAGTATTTCCATGTAGTATGTTAAATGTAATAATAACAATAATCCATTTCTGAAATCGTATACAGATAGTAATTATGCAGACATCCAAATACGATTTTTTCATAGGAACGTCTAACGTTTGTTTATCTCATACTTTGCAAAGATCATTCACATCTTATTTAATCTTTAAAATATCCATATGAAGTAATAATAGCATCTGAAGTTTAGAGATTAACCAACCAGTGGAAAGATCAAGTGACTTGTTCAAGACCATATGGCCATCAAATGGCTCCAAATCTCATTTTCTTTACACTGTTCTCCCTTATGTTATTTTGCCATTAGCTGTAAAACTTCAGCTGAAATCTAATTCTACATGATATGTTGGGAAATTTCAGAGTTGGAGAACGAGGCATTTTTTGCTATTAACAGACCTTGTTAGATACTTCCAAAAGAGAGTCCTCCCACAGGGTGATAGCCAAACATTTTCCATCTAGAACATAATTAACTCCACCAACCCTGATCATAGACACCAAATCCACGTGTTGTCATAATGTTATCTTCTTCCCTAGCTTTCTAATTTCCCTAGACAAGTTATCTTCTTCCCTAATTTCCCTAGACAAGTTATCTTCTTCCCTAGCTTTCTAATTTCCTTTAAAAAAAAAAAAAGAAGTCTACCATAGTAACTGACTTCTGAACAGTTGAAAGAAGCAATAACCCAAGAAATGGCCAACATTCTGATTCAGAGAAAACGTACCGTCAGACCAACCACTGTAACCAGTTTTCAGCCCACTGTCTTTCGTCACATGTATGCTGTGATTAGCAGAGGACAGGGAAGGAGGAGAGGATAGAAAAACTGTCTTCATTTTAAGAAAACTCCTTATTCTAACTATTCAAAAAGAATTGGTTATCAAATATTAGACTACAGGATTAATACCTGCATTCTAATACATGTTCAAATACATGGTAAAGTTTATCCCCATATTTAAAAAGTAGGTAATTTCCCTGATAAAATTAAAATCTGATGACTGCTCAGTTTGAATATAGAGAAGATTCATGTGTTAATTCATGACATAATACAACATTTTTATTCTTTCTTTTTAAACAACAGAGAGGCACTGTTAACTGCTTTCCCTTGTAAATCAACAGTCTGTAATACGTTCTGTACTTTTACTCACTAGTAATGCAATGTTACTGTGCATAATTAAGTGGAACATATGCTATATTATATCAGAATTTAAATTTTGCTAACCTTAAATTTAGTTCTCTTTATCAAACAGATAAGTCAATCAAGTATTATTTTGTATGGAATGAAATAATCATTCTCAAATAATGACGT
Organism: Panthera tigris; assembly: GCF_018350195.1. Lineage (NCBI taxonomy): Eukaryota > Metazoa > Chordata > Mammalia > Carnivora > Felidae > Panthera > Panthera tigris. The sequence continues at coordinate 93,623,931 of NC_056667.1, read as the reverse complement.
AGTAACAAATAATGGAATTCTGAATAGAATGTAAAGTCAAAACTTCTTTTCTATATTCGTCTTCCTTTGACATTGAATTGTGTTCACTTATCACTTATTAATGTAAAGTTTAAATAAGTTTTTATGCCGTGTTCTTGGATGTTCTTGTCATAATACATTCGAGCCTTCTGTTAAGTAAATACAGTAAATACCTGTGAGTTGATTATGTGATATTTTTATCTGACCCATTTTTTAAAATTTGTCATTGTATCTAAAGTATTTTCATGGCAAATGTTATGTGCGGAATTCAATAAAATACCCCCCAAAATCCTGTTACTCCTATTAATTAGCTCCAACTTCTTTCTTTTCTCTCTCCACCTGCCTTTTCTCGTTTTGGTTTTGCAAAACAGGAAACATCAACACCCGAGCTGTTGTTAACAGCTTAAGTATCACCTATCTTTGCAGACTGTTCTGTGTCTTCCTACATGACTTGGCAAGTCTTTTGGATGCCAACATTGCCCAGGTTTCTTCCATTGCTCCCTCTCTTACGTTGTTGAGGGTCCAGAAAAATCTCAAGGAAGAAGAAAATTATGTGTAATAAGTATGTACCTTCATACTTGGTGTCAGTTATATGGGAAAATTGAAGCAAAGCAAATGTCTGAAGGTGGATACAAAGATGACCCTGCTCTCAGAGAGCTTATAGTCTAACAACAGGGGAGGGTAGAATTCTCATTATTAGACCCAGAAGAGTCAAGTGTTAAATAAGGGCATTTTGTTTTCCGTATGTATTCTCTATTATGTCCAATATTTTTTTGTCCCGGGACAGACTGTAATTTCTACTAATCAGCCCGTACATACCCATTGTTCTTATTTTGTGCTCAGCAGTGTGGATCCTAATTCTTTTTCCTAATAGCAGCTAGTTACTCAAATGTGTTTGTGCTTTTGGAATGTCAGCACATGCTGCATCACCAAAACAGAGGCCCTCTTGTTTCCATCTGGAATTTTACTTCGTCTAAAAAGAAAAAAAAAAAAAGTGCAGATTTAGGCTGCCTTCTACCTGTAGTAATTAGAACAAAACATATTTTTCTAAGCCTCCGGTTGATACAAGAAATACCTGTTTCTAAGTTTTCTGGTCATGCAAATTTGGTGGTAGATTCCACGAGCCATAATTTGTATTTCATGTTCAGGAACTAAATCTTTAAATCCTTTGCGAACATTTACAGAATGAATTAAGAGATACGGGATTACAAATAGCCTCTTAGAACCATGCCTTCCTGCAAGAGAATTCTCTTCTTCCAAGAGAATTCTGTTGGACTTAGCAGAAACAAATTAGTACATAATTCTCACGCTGCACGCCTTCTATGGGCTGTGGGGTATGAATGGGCCCACTCAATCCTCAGCTCACCCTTCTGTACTTTCTTTTATATTAGAACCTTTATCAATATTGTGCCTTTCTCTCCCTTAGGCCCATTGATCATGTATTTAGAAGTTCCATTAATCGCAGCCAGATGGGGCACATTATTATTATTTTTCAATCCTTCTGGATTCACTCTGCATGATACCTGATAACTTGAGTCATGAGAGGAGAAAAAGCCAAATGGAGAACTCCGTCCTCTGGGGACAGTACTGTCTTTTAAAATCTAAGGTCAGTGAAATCATTGTTCTGGAAATGAAGCCACAAGAGGAGGGACAAAGCAAATAACCCAGAAATCTGATTTCAAAGCGCACCACTGTCAGGGAAATGAGTGTGTGTGGACCGTCCCTCACCCGTGTCTGGTCCAATTTGGCAAAATAAACGCCTTCAGATGAAGATAAAGAACACAGGTTGATTCATGGGCACCATCTCATTAGCCTTTACGATGTTGGTGAGACGTAGATGCCAGGTAGTCCTGGTTTAATTTATACCTATTCTGCTAGCCATGAAAACAAACATTTCCGCATGACCTGAGTCTGAAAGCAATCAGGCACCGCGTGAGGGAAGTTAGTCAGAGGGCTGGAGAGGGATCAGGAAGCCGAGCTAAATGATGTTAACCGCACCTGATGTCTTCAGTGTTCATTTGGTTTCTCCAGAGAAGCTGAGGAACTCTGCAGACGAAAATGCTTGTGTTGCCTTCTGGTTTGTGGTGATGGAGACGGAAGTAATTTGGAGAGAGAGGGGCAATCTCTGGGGCAATTTATAAAGCTGTTTGAACTTTATATGTCTAGTCTTGAGAAAGTAATGAGTTTGTGATTTTAATATGCCTCTCCCTGCAGGCACTGTCTGTGCCCGCGGGAATGCTCTGCGCCCAGGCCAAGCTCTCATCATGTGTAGTACCCCCAGAAGGAACCTAGCAAACAGTACTCCGAGGCCATGCTGTGCATGTATGTGCAGTCAGACAGGATTAGACAGCTCCACGGGGCACACTGCACAGGCAGCCCACATCTTTGGAATGCCTGGCGTATGAATTAAGGGGCCTTTACAATATTTATGATATTTTAAGAATAGATAGAGCATATATATCACATATATTTATTTAAAAACAATCTGTAAAATCTGTAATCTGTAAAATCGGCAGAGGAGGTACCCTCACACACTTTGCACAAATGAAGAAACTACACGCATAGTTGTGCGATTTAAGGTGGTGCAATCAGGAAGCCCTCTTGCCTTAAAGTGAGACCCCAAGGGCTATAGAAACCTCAGTTCTGCAAATTGGCTCCATCACCCCTCCATGAGTCGATTCATTTGTTATTCACAAATATTTATTTGGTGCCTCTTACATTTCTCCCTCTCGCTTCAGTGGAAACAGTGTCCCCATCTCTGGAGCTCTGGTTCATGCTGTTCAACCTTCTCCCAAACTTGGCTTCACCAAATATTATCTGTCTTGGCCATGTACTCAATATCTTCCCACCCTGGAATCTTTTTTTTTTTTTCTTTCAAGTTTATTTATTTATTTGGAGAGGGACAGAGACAGCATGAGCAGGGGAGGGGCAGAGAGAGAGGAAGCGAGACAGAGAAAGAGAGAGAGAGAAGCCCAAGCAGGCTCCACACTGTCGGCGCGGAGCCCAACTCGGGGCCCGAACTCACGAAACTGAGGCCATGACCTGAGTGGAAACTGAGAGGCTGACGCCCAACTGACTGAGCCACCCAGGCGCCCTTCCCCACCCTGGAATCTTTGATTACTAAGTAAATGCTTCCTCCACCATGGGTCCATCTTTAGCTCTATTTGCCCCTTTCCATTCAAAGTCAAGCTTTGTAGACAGAAGTTGTCTCTGCTCACTGACCCCTCATGTATTTGATATTCTACTTCACCGCATCCCACCATCATCCGGCTTCTGTCTCCATCTCCTCACTGAATAGTCCCTCACTCCTGGTTTCCTTGTCAGCCTTTAGTTCTCATCCTACCCACTCTCTGTGGAATTTGATGCCCTTTGACCGCTCCCTCCTTCTCCATTTTTGTGATGCTATCCTTCTTCTTACCTTTCTTTCCATCTGTTCCCAGTCACATTCACTGACCTGCCTTCCTTCTGTCACTTCTTAAATCCTGCTGCTCCCCAAGGTTCTGATCTGAGCCATGACCTTCTCTCAGCATCTAAACTCTCCCTGGGTTATCTCAGCCAACATCTTAGATTTAACTGCTTCCCCAAATCCTTCTCTCCGGCCCAGATCTATCTCCTGAGTGCTATTCATACTGTAGTCCAGGTACCAGTTGTTTTCTCAGGAGGTACATTTCTTTCTGCTCACATTCCATCCTTAGAGAACCTGCTACCCACCAGCCTAGAAGGGAGAGCCCTAGAACCCACATAAACTCCTTCTCTATCCACCAGCGGTCACCTCACTGACCCTCACTGAGCCAATTAGATTTCTCTCTCCCTAGAATTTGTCATTGAGACTTGAAGACCTAGAGACAATTAAGCAGAGATCTAAGTCTTGTAGAATTGAGCTAAGGTCAGTCTCTTGATGACCCTAAATCCATGTAATCCATATTCTGGTAGAGCCGTAACTAAGCCTAGAAGAGAAGCAAAGGGAATGAAATGGACATGAAACAAAACAATCACACTGCTTCCGTGAGAGATAGTAGCTACTGACAAATTTCCAGTATGTAAATTTCCCAACTCTACCTCCTGCCCCTGAGTTTAATGAGATTCTTCTACAACCTTCCAGTAAGCCAGGATTTTGTTAGCCAGCCTTATGGAGTTTTCTGATCCACACACAGATGATCTCTCTTGTGTATACCAATCTCTTTGCTAGAAATATCTTATTAGATGGTCTCCAAACTATCCAAGGGACCTCACACTCAACATGTCCGACCCAGAGTGACTCATTTCCTGCACTCAGAACCACATCACACCCTAACCGTATTTCATAATTTGGGGAATGGAACCACTTCTCCTTAATCCTCCTGTTTGGAAGTCTGAGGATCATCTAATCTCAGACTTCTCCTTCTCCCTCGCTTTTTACAGCCAATAAATTCTCGCCACAACGTCCACCACCCGCTCCACCTCTGAGTGGTTGCCGTATCTTATAATTTCTTGCCTATTTTGCTGCAGTAGCCTCGTCCATTTTTCATGCTACAGCCCCAGTGATGTCTGGAAACCACAAATATGCTAATGACTCTCCTGGCTAAAATACTTCAGTGACTTGCCCTTTATCCTTTAAGAACAAAGCCCAAACTTTCTAGCATGACATCCAAGGCCCTTCATCATCTAGCCCCTGTTGACCTTTCTAACCTCATTCTTTATCCAACAGGTGCTCTCTGCTTCCATCACCCTCAGTTACTATGAACTCCTTGCATGTAATATGCTCTCTCTACTCCTTCACATTTGCTGCTCCCTCTGCCCACGCCTTTTTTCTGCCCCACTCCACCCATCCACCCTCTTCTCCTCAGCTGGAGCGTCACTAGTTACTTTCAAGACTTACTTTAGCTGGTCTTTCCCCTCGAAGATCTCTGGGAAGTATCCTTTTTTTTTTTTTTTTTTAACGTTTATTTATTTTTGAGACAGAGAGAGACAGAGCATGAACGGGGGACGGTCAGAGAGAGAGAGGGAGACACAGAATCCGAAGCAGGCTCCAGGCTCCGAGCTGTCAGCACAGAGCCCGACGCAGGGCTCCAACCCACGAACCGGGAGATCGTGACCTGAGCTGAAGTCGGACACTTAACCGACTGAGGCAGAAATTCAGTCTTGACAAGTATGTAGAAAGAACCGAGTGCAGCAAATGAGGAGGGGAAGGGTGTTTTCAGCATCCTGCAGCCCAGGCCAGGTTGGTTGTCCTCCACAAGTTGCAAAAGCCGTGACACTTTGAGGTACCTCTGTTCAGAGGCTCTCAACTCTAGATTCGTAAAACAAATGCACTCCAAGGAAACTGGATAGTTGACTTAGCAGTGGAAAGCCCTAAAATAACATGTCAAACTTTTGCAGTGCTTACAAATATTTTGGATTCAATAAAACCCCAAATATGTCCCTCTCTTGGAAATTTTCCCTCTTAATTTTGAAACACATGAGTCGTGTTGAGGAAGTTAATCTGTGCTTTCAAGTCAACCACACTTACCTCATTCACTTGCTGTTTTAGAAGATCTGTTTATTATTCCAGGAACCTTCAAGGTCCTTATTGTAAGCTTGCAGACTTAGAAACAGGAAATCAGATTTTATCTCAAGTGTAATTTTAACCTCAGCACTTAAACATTTCCAGTAGTTTCTAGACTTCATCAGAGGGCCACTTCAATCTCCGATCCTTGGAAGTGTTCCACTTGGACAAGAGCTCTTGTGCTTAAACTGTACAGAATTTGCCTGTTCGTATCTCTACGAACCCTCAGTCAAAATGATTCCCAGCTCAAAATTACCTACACATCCTCTTATCTGTGTGGAATCTGCCGGAAGCAAGCCTGCAGAAGGCACCAAACTTAAATCATTGCAGTCACTAAGAACCATTCACTTAAAGCAAGAGTTTAGCTACTGATAATGCCAAGCACACTTCTTAACAAAACTTCAAATATGGATTTTCCTCCTTGCAATAACAGCGAAAGAACATATATTTACTGGAAAAGAAAAACTAAGCCTAAGGGTTGCAAATGGGTCTCGATCCATGTTATTCATTGCAACTCCTTCGGGCCTATTAAAGGGGAATTTAGGGAACCAAAGACTAAGATATAATTAATGTAACTTGGTGTTGGTGATTTACTCAGTGACAAATTATAAGGCTGCTACTATAACAGGTTCCCACTGGCTCAGAAGGAACAAAGCTCTTCTGTTTTAAGGAAGGGTCATAATAGCAATTCTCAGATACATGTCATTTCATCTTTCCCAACGGCTGTACACACCAACTGAAGAGACTTTCATCTGGAATCCTATTTGCGTGGTCTCCACTTGAAAAGACTTTTAACATCTAACGCTCTGGAAAAACTTTGTATTTTGAAATATAGATTGTTGTCCATATCTGTCCATATTTTCCTGTCTCCTACCTGGGTTGTTATGAGCTGACCTTGTCCGCGTCTACAAGTGTTAAATCTGACATTAAAGGGACACTTCCCTCCTTTTTTTTTTTTTCAAACATTTGCAAAACACCAGTTCTATTCAAAATAAAGAGCCAACCTGATTTAAATGTACAAAACCTTTTCCGAGAATATACGGATGGCGAGTGAGGATAAGAGAACATGTTCGGTACTCCCATACCACACAGCCGGAAGCCACAAAACACTTGGATGCAAATGTCCCTCGCAGCTTTATTTGTTTTCCAAAAACCGGAAACCAATGTATAACGGGATGGATAAACAAAATCATAGTACGTTCACACGATGGATACTACTTGGCAAAAAGGAATACATGGTTCAACCTGTCAGAAACTTAATACCAAACGAAAGCACCTTGAGGGGCGGTTCCTTCCTAGCTGGCATCAACGTATCTTGATCCTCGGGCCTTTTTGAGAGATGATGCAGATCTTGTTTAATAAGCTAGTAGAGATGACCACACAATACTGCCTCGCAACAAAGGGGGTAGATCACATCGCTAAAAGCCTAAATCCAGTTGAGATGATCTTCTTAGTAGAATGCACAGACATGTTCTTACCATGCTCTTTTGAATCACGGCGATCCAGAATTTAAAGAACTATACTTCACATTTTCACGTTCCTTTCTCTCATGTCACGTATTTCTTCAAAGAATGCCCGTTCTCCAAGGAGAAGCTCACAATCACTGGGATTTTTAAGTCACAAAACTGGTAATTGTGAGTCATTGGCTGATTCATCTTCTAAAGTAGCTAACCCTCTCATTTTATAACACGGACCTTTAATCCCTCCACTGGTAATTCAGAAGTGATTTGCAGCTGCTTTATAGCACCACTATTGTTCGTTGTTAAAAACATGTCAAGAGTTTAGAGGTGTTTTCAAAAAAACAAACAAACAAACAAAAAACAAAAACAAAAAAGAACGCTTCAACTGAAATCAGAGATTGCCAGAGATTTGTAGTAGGAAAGCAGTGCTTTTAGGTAAGCGGGAGTCGAAATTTCGAGTTAATATTTTAATAATTATGTCTTTGGCCCAATTTCACTTGGATTTCAGTCCAACAATCCTCTCTTGAAAATATTCTGGGTAAATCAGTGTCTCCCCCCATTCTAAAATGCCACCCTAAAAATGATGGGCTTTTTATTGGGTTCTGAAAACACTTGAAGAACAAACCAAAGTGAATAATCACACTCGTAAAGCAAGAGGAAAACCCTTATATAATGCAGTCAGACACCTCTGAGCTTTCTGGCCAAAAGCCAGACAATTGCATACAGCTTTACTTAACTTCCTTTGTCAAAAAGACCTCAGGGGATGGTGGGGGGAAAGAAGTGTCTAGCTTTCACTGATCATTCTTAATCTCATTCCCTCGCGAGAGCCCAGCTCTACTAATATCGGGTGATTCCAGCTTTGTATGTGGGTAGGAAGTGGGAGGAACCCCTTTCTCTAAACCCACACTTCTATGCAAAGGCATCTTCGGGAAGAGCTGTATTCAAAAACCTCATAATCTCGCTACTTACTGGTCCCCAAGGACCAGCGGCATCAGCATTACCTAAGAGCTTGCCAGAAATGCATAATCTCAGACTCCACCCCAAACCTACCGAATTAGAATCTGAATTTTAATAAAATCTCCAAGTGACTCATAGGCACATGAAGGTTTGAGAAACCCTGCTGGGGCGTCTGGGTAGCTCGGTTGGTTCGGCGTTGACTTCGGCTCAGGTCACTATCTCACAGTTTGTGAGTTCAAGCCCCACGTTGGGCTCTGTGCTGACAGCTCGGAGCCTGGAGCCTGCTTGGGATTCTAGGTTTCCCTCTCTCTCTGCCCCTCCCCCACTTGTGCGTGTGCACTCGCTCGTGCTCTTTCTCTCTCAAAAATAAATAAGCATTTAAAAAAGGAAAATGAGAAGCACTGCTATCAGAGTGCCACTACATCACCTCACTCACCTGTGAGCCATCAGAGTGGATAAATAATATCTTAAATTCAAATCAGACTTAAGCTAAAATAATCCACCTTGATTCCATATAAGTTTGTTTAGCAAAGAATGCATGTTGTTACCCATGAGCACTAAGAATTGAGAAGCGACCATCCCTCAATAGCTATACAGCCCTTGGTAAAGCCCCAGATTTGGACTAGTCTTCATGAGTGTCGATAAACTGGGGAAATAGTAGCTTTCACGTACTAAATGCCAATAATCAATGACAATAGCCATTTTACCAGGCACTGTTCTAAGCCTGTACCGTATTAACTTGTCGAATTCTGGAAACCACCCTGAAAGGCAGGCACTATTATTATTGCCCCCATTTTAAAGATGAGAAAGGTGATTGACGGAGAGGTTGAGTGCCTTGCCTCAAGTCATAAAACTAGAGGTTGGCGGAGCCAGGATCCGAAGCCTACTCCAGAGCCCAGAGGCTTAACCGTGAGGCCATATTACCACCAAATGCCTGGAGTACGATATCTCTGCCCCTCACAGCAGCCCTACAAGGTAGACAGTATATAGTTGAGAACACTGAGGTCTCCGAGCTAGCAAACGATGAAGCCTCTGTGTTCCCCCACCCCCAGCCCCACCATGATTCCATGCCGGCTTTGAGCCACCTTCAGTGTTGCAAATCCCAACTATTCCTGGCAGGCTGGCTACATCTCAGCCTGGTACGATCAGAGCCCAAGACTTCAGTTCCTTCTGTCAGTGTAACAAAGGTAAGAACGCCTTATCTCATGCCTTCCCCCCTCCAGCCGAATTCAACATGTATATTTTATCTGTATTTAGCACGGCATATTTTACAAGGCTGGGGATTCAGCCCTGTCCACTGTGGTTCTTCATGTATACAGGTCAAACCCTGGTCCCGAACACATATGTCTAGCAACGTGCTTGCCCTGGAGGGCCCCCGCCCCGCTGCCTCACTGGAAAGCCATGTTTTAGTCATTAGTATTCTGGTCAGACAGGAAATCTCCCTTGCAGAGCTGCGGTGGAGGGGAATGAAGCTTTGCACACTATAAATAGTGATTTTATTAAAATGTAGAAAAATTGTTGAGAAACAGAAGAGAGGTGGGGGTAGGGGGTTGCCACGGCAACTCAACCCTCCCTCAGTTTTCAAAGAGCAGAGAAGCCTAAGGAATAGTAAATAGAGAAAAGGAACCAGGTGACACGTGATCACAAATGGAATGAGACAATCGGAGGGACAAGTTTCAGACTGACTGGCGAGCTGGGAGGCAGAGGGTGGGCCTCACGAGGAGATGTCCTTCCTCCAAGTGCAAGGAGCCTGGTAGAGGTAGATCTTTGTCACCACCTTTACCGCATGGCTCAGCCACACAGGTCACCAAGCAACAAGGCCGTGGACAAACGATTTATGGATAAATGAGTATCTCTCACGAAGAAGCAGGAATTCTCCTGGCATCCTCCCAGGAGCTATCCCCCATGACCTCTGTGCGTATTTTTAGGTATTTGCTCTGGGACCCCCATGTTTCATCCCCACCCGTTACCCCAGGATTGTTGATTGACTCCAGGCAGATCAGGAAAGATCAAGATGGTCCAGAACTCCACCGACTTATTTGACATTAGATAAATTCCCATGTAACAAATTCAAAATATATTATTGAGGAAAACTAGGATAAAAGGATAACCTTTATTCAGCACTTACAGGTTACCTAGTATTTGCATATTCTCTCATTTAATGCATGGGAGAGCAGCCCCAGCAATCTGGGATTACTCAACCTTACAGTAGCCGACGAAACCCGGTATGCAGCTGAGACTGAAATAAAGTGATTACTCTCTCCCGCACGCAAGAATTTCCCATCTCTCCTGGAGAACGGAATTCATGCTGATGGCCTACCTTATCTTCAGTCTGGCTTCTTCACACATTGTGACAGTTTGAACAATGCACCATCCCCACTAATTAACACGTCAGCTTTTGGGGGTGGGGAGGGTGGAAAGAGTAGGGGGAGAGAGAGGGAGACGTCCCTGTAGATACACACAAGCTAATACGTGTGTATCTTTCTGCTAATGGAGAAGAGCAATGCTAGAGATAAACAAAAGATTGTCCAAAAGTCATTTTGAAGACTGAAATGCATGAAGTTACTTTGTAGCGGAGCTTGCCAGCAGCTGTTTCAGTTAATTTTTCAATGAGATTGCATTTCCACCCCCACGCACTCTGAAAGAGATAGCAAGGGGAAGGTAGTTAGGGGGAAAGTAGTCTGGGATTCAAAGCTGGCCCCAGATGACCCACAGCTCACCTTGCAGCACGGCGAGCCATGCCGCGTGACACCTGGGGTTCAGCGTTCACTCTGCCCGCCTCCCCACCGGTCAGACCTCATGCACACGAGGCAGGGCTCAGGAACTCCGACATCGTGGCTGAAGAGAGGAGTGGTGCCAAAGAGAAGCTGCCTCATGAGGCAGGGTGAAGGCGTCCTTGGACTGGAAAAAACATGATGCAAAAGAGGGAAGGTTCTGGGTGAGATCAATGCATACATACTTGATCACAATACCCCAGAAGAGCACCCGCTTGGAGAGGTAAGTTCTGTATGTCCATAGACAGTCAAAATGGTGCATAGTAGGTCATCATCAGAGAGGAGAAAGCTGACACTTGGAGAAGGTAGATCATGAATTTGAGCCGAACACCAAATCTTTGGGGCTGATGCTCTCAGTAGTCCTCTCATTTCTTGAGGTAGGGGGCAGGCAGGAGGAGAATCGGTAGGCATTGATTAGAAGGGCATTGCTACAAAGTCGAAATGAGAGAGACTCTAGACTATATGTTTGCAGCCTTGCCTGGGGAGTTGAAAAGGGGCACCAATATTCACAAGCGCAAACTGGGAAGCCACAACTTGGTTGGGTTTCCGGTACTGAAGCCAACTGTGCAGTGGCTCAGTGGCATCCATTTCTACCAGTCATCGAGTGCTGTCTTTCCCTAGTTGTACCATACACACACACACACACACACACACACACACACACACTATTTCTCTAGTCTCCCCCTTCTCTTCCCTTTTCTCTTTTGGAAAGTCACATACAATCATTCATTTTTATATTAGCTGCACTTATCTATCCAGGGCCAGTGTTAGCATTTGTCCAGCTAAGTCCCGGGGCCCCAGTTGCCAAACGACTCCCCCCAAGACTGCACTAACACACAGCCGAGAAAAGCTTATAGCAATGGTAACCAGTATTTACTGAGCACCTGCTTACAACGTGGAAAACGCTGGGATAACAGCTCTCATGCATTCAGGTTCCTGAATGTCTCATCCAGTCCTTAGGACAATGCAACAACCTTGGGAAGTATTACCATCCCTACTATGCAGGTGAGACTCTGAGACGGAGAGGGGTCAGGAACTCCCGGAAAGTCACAGCACTGATCAAGGACTGGGTTGGAGAAATATGACCTGCTTCCCCTTTGCCTCCCCAGCATTTTAAATATATTTAATTTCATCTAAGTTGCGTGCCTTAAGAATAAATGTTTTCTGTTAAGCTATCTTAACTGGTTCAGTATTCCGTTCATAATCAACTGATTCTACTTTGTAATTAATCTTTGTTTTCTCAGTGATGAGTTTATATATGCCTTCTCCCGCTCCCCGTTTCTGCCACTCACATCAATTTCTTCATATTCTGGTATCCGGCTAAACCATCCAGCCTCCTTCTCTTGTTCTCTTTTCTGATCTTAGTTTCTTGCATTAGGAAGGTAGGCGGGACTGAGTGAGCTCACAGCACATCTTTCCCTTCATTCTACAAAGCACCTCGGGTTTCCCATAACTCTTTGAGCCACCTCCTCCTTGCACTACCTTACTCTCTCACTCCTTATTTTCCCTTATTCTTAAATGTGTGGTCCTCACACAGTCTGGGTTTTTTTTTTCCATATAATTCAAAAATTATTTGGACCCGGCAATATGGCATCATCCCGGAACTATATGCGGACGCCTCTCCGAGGTCACTGGCTTTTCTTGGGTCTTACCCTCTTGACATCTCCATTTTTGTTGGTTTCCATGACACGGAACTGCCTTACTTCTCCTCATTAGTAATTATTCCTCTTTAGCCTTCCTCAGGCTCCTCTTCTTCCGTCTTTCCCATCAGTGTTCTGTTGCCAAGGTCTAGCCTTAGCCCTCTTCCCTTCTCCCTCAGTCCCTTCCTGTGCCATGATACATTCCCATTCTATGACTGTCTTTGGAGCTAGCTCCTAATCCATATCCCTGTCCTCAGCCTCTCTCTTTGGCGCCTCCATTTCCAACAGCTGGCAGGTCACTGCCACTGGGATGACTCACTGACATTTGCCACCAAATTGCTCCCGGCAGAGCAATTTCTGTTACTGAACCAGTCCCTTTTTCTGACTTGCCTATTTCTGGCAAATATCACCATGTCCTCGGTCACCCAGGTAGAAAAATGTGCTGTAATCTTGGACTCCTCTGTCTTCCTTACCCACTAGATTCTCTTAGCTTTAAAATATAACAAGATTTGACCTCCAATATCCCCATTTAGGTACCTTTAGTGACCCTCTGTTGCCTGTCGACAACGTGCCAAGTCTCACTTTCGTTTTTCATTTCCTCTCTCCATTGGTAGCTCAAAGCAACCCTTCTTATCCTAGTTTGCCCCAACCAAATTAGACCCTGCCCTGTTCTCACATAAAGGCGAAGCTTTCCTGCTTCCCTGCTCTGATCCATACTGTTCCTGACACCTGTAACACCTTCTCCTCCAAAACACACAAGTCTTTTCTGACCTTCCTACCCACAACTTAATGAGTCTTCTTAAGTTTTGGTGGTGTTTTTCATGCTCTAAGACTCTTTGTTTTTCTCTATTTGTTTCACCTCCTGAAGCACACTGTGGATTCCATGCCTCAAGGATCTCTGTTTTCCCATAACCCTTACATGATGTGTGAGTGGCAGATTCTCTTGTATCCTTGATGAATGGAATGGAGTCGGGGCTCAGTGGCTGTAAGGGAAGAACCAAGTTGCCAGGACCTTCTCCTCTCCTAAATCCAAGCACATATTCTTTTAATTGTCCTACTTTCTCATCCTACAAATGAGCCTCCTGTTCCCCCTATGGCCTGAATGACTGCCATCTCCCTCTGTGAGTGGTGAGATCTTAGGAATAATGGCCACGACTATTGAACACTCCCATGTGTCATGCACCATTCTAAGCATGCACCCGTTTTAACTTCTTTAAACCGCTAAGAAATCCTGTAAAGTATAATCTCTATTTTACAGGTGAGGACATTGAAGCACAGAGAGGTTATGTGGCTTGTATACATTCCAACAGCTAGTACGAAAGGAGCCAGATTCTCACCCAAATCCTCTGGCTCCAGAGCCCATGTCAGACCACAATGCTACGATGAAATGCAGATTCAAAGTGGGGAGATTTTACTTGTAGGTTTGGATGGCCAAAATCTCAAAACCTGGATGGGTCTTTCGTGTGTGGCCAGATATGTACAGATGGGCATCTGATCAGGAGTGTATGTGCAGTGGAAAGGGGGACGCGTGTCTGTCTTCGTACTCTGCTGTTCAGCTGGTGCTTGTGTATTTGCTATGATTTCCCCAACACAAACTTGCTAAGAGAAGCCAGTACCATCCATGACTTTATTCTGCCACTGGAGTCTACTCCCGGGCTTGTCACATAGTTTATGACCCACAATTTGAGGGCTGAATTGTATTTTCATGTATAAAATGTTCAATCCACGCATCTCTGTTAAAGCTTCTGTTGTCTGCCCCCACTTCTCCCAGCCTCCCGACTCACACCCACTCTCTTACAAAGCAGGTGCTGTTCAGCAAAATGTAAGCAAATCAGCTCTGAATGTCAAAACACGACTTTACTCAATTATTAATTTGGGAGAACCAGGAGAACAGCAAATAAATATCCCAACTAGGTCATGCTATGAAGTATGTGAAATCCTCTTAGATCTAATATTTAATTTACACTCTACTGCCTGAACAAGTTTCCAGCCCCCCAGATTCAAGCCAGAGGCCATGAGACATGGCGTCAGATGATGACGCCAGATGACGTCAGATGAAGACTCAGCAGCTATAGAGGCCCAGTGCAAAGGCCAACACTAAATGAGGGACAGCTTCCCAGGAACAGGTGCCCGAAGGGCAGAGGCAAAAATGCTTCTCTAAACAGACCAATTAGCTCAAACACAGGAACGAGAGCTTGGGCCCTGACATCTGGATAAGTCAGGCTGCAGGTCAGGGCTTGGACTCAAGATTCTGCAGGCAGCCAGGTTCTGGACCAACATCAGCTTCTTACCGCTCTGTGCTATTCAGGCCAGCCAAAAGGGAGATCCACGCATGTGAAGTGCCACCTAGGGCTGAAGCAAGTGGGCAGGTGCCTGACAGCCGCTCTCCGGCCGTAACACTATGTAGGTGTTGGGGCCACAGCGAATGCCAAAGAGGAGAAGGGAGGAAAAATGGAGGAGTGGAGAAGCAACAAGGGAAAGAGACTCAGAGTGAATCCCCTGCTCATTCCACTCACCCCACTTCACCTGCCATCCTTTGTACCCATGTCTACAGCCATCATCCTCTGATCCCCACAGGGTGCCTTCCTGTGGCTCCAGACTTGGGGGGTCTGCCCCCCACCTCCCCCAAGCTTCTGCCCAGGCATGTGTGGCACACATGGACTGTTTCCCTTGTCCTTCTGTGCTCATGAACTGGAGTTTCACTCTCTCCTCTCCTCTGATACCTCCCTGAGCAAGGATATGTCCACTCTTAGCTCAGCATCCCAAGTACGTAAAGCAGGCTCAGCTTCTAGAGTCAGGAAATGCATGAAGGCTTAGGATACGGAAACAAATCTTTCAGTCACCTGTTTCAGCAGGGGACGTCTCAGGGCCTGGTGGGAATCAGCTGTCAAAGTATCTTTCATCAGACCTCCCGAAGGGCACCCATACTGCTCAGACCCCACCCAGAGGGAGACCCAGGTCCCAGACAGGTCCTGACATACCGAAGGCTCTATCACAGGGCGAAGGAATAGGGATGGGTTTGGCTGCCCCGGGGCTGCTCAGTCTGCAGAGCTGGCTGATGACCCTATGCCAGCTAGTGAGGGAGGAAATGCTACCAGTGAACTCAAAGTAATCCTGCAGCAGAAAAGGAAGTGGCAGGTAGAGCTGGAGCCCCACCCCACTCTGAGCATGCAACAGCTTCCCAAGAAGGTGCAGGTTACTCAAAGTAACACATTCTTTCTGGCTCCTCACAGTCCCTTTTAGACAAAATCTGATTTTAATGAGCATCAAGGGCAACCCTAAACCGACACCTTTGACTTGGTCATTGGGGATGGTCCATGGAGAACTGGCACATGACCCCTTTATTTCAGAGATCTTTGGTGGCTTTTCTCTTCTTCAGTCCTCGACTTCTGCAGGTCTGATGTTGGTGATGGAGCCCCAAGACTTTGTGAGAACGCCCTTTCCACTGTTGGACAGCTCCCCGGGCAGCTAATAGTTGGTCAGCTCTGGTCAAGTGCCCCACTCTGCGTTAGCCACTATCCATGAGTTCTCTAACCCCACCAGGTCAGTATTGTTATAAATCCCATATTCAGAAAAGGAAATTGTGGCTTGGAGACGTTGACTCACTTGCCAAGAACACGATTGCTTGAAAGTGGCAAAGCCAGGACTCAAACCCTGAGCTCTTAACTAGAACAGAGTTGCAAACTGCAATCCCTCCAAAGGGCTGGGTACCTGTGAATCAGTGAAAGCCATGCAGGTGTAAGAAAGGTGGAGGAGAGTGGCATCTGTGATGACCTGGGAGGGGGCAGCTGCCATCCTGGTACCGTTTATTGTTCCATGACAGAACATGAACCTGAGTGATCAGCCCTTCACGTTTTTCAAGAGAGGTTATAAATACAGATGTATAAGCATAATTTCTCAATTTGTATTGTTTACTGATGGAATTTTTAAAAATCGTGGTGCAAGCCAACACCGAACAGGTCTCGTAACCACATCTGTGAGCAGGTTTGTGACTACGCCCATTGTAACGCTCCTCTAGAGCCCAGGATGTTAACCACCAGGTTCTGTTGTGTTAAAATGATCAGACAGGTGTATCTCTGGCGGTTTGCAGTTTTTCTTCCTGTTATTTCCGTCTGCTGGCCCCAGTTCCGCCATCTGGAGCAAGAAGTGTTCCAAAACACTCTCCTGTTCTCTTCTCTAGACTAAATATCCCCAACGGCCTCAAGCATTCCCTTCCTGGTTGGTTTGTAGGACTTTTGCCATACTGGCTGCTACTCCAGGCAAGCCCCACACACACTCCCACCTGCTCACATCACTCCCCAAACCCACTGCTGGAAACTGAGCCATACACTTGAGGTTTATCTGTGTCACACAGAGCAAGGCAGGCTCCCTGACCCACTAAGACTCAACCAAACATGGAGCTCAAAGACACTTGGCTTACTGCGAGCTCAGGTTAAGTGAAGAGATTCTGGTCCCTCTCCCCAGTGAAGGGCTTCTCAGTCTCCGAGGTGATTTCACTGTCGTGAGGAATGACATCCTCAGCCACCAGCCCTTCCCACCATGGTCCCAAGTAATCACCCCAGTCCTCGCAGGGACTGCTCCAGGGCTAGCCCACTAACATGTATGGCTGTCAGGCCCACACCTGGATGACATTCCCTTCAGTGAAGAGAATTTGCACACGGCACCAAGGATCCATCCTTCTGTGTTGTGAAACAAACCTCACCCTCCTCCCCAGTTCCTCTCTCTTCCAGTATTTGGGGAGACTTTCCCCTGATTCATCTTGCCCACGCAAGAGTCACCCCCATTTCCTGACACTCACTGCCCCAAGCATACCACGTGGAGACTAAAAGCCTGGCTGTCACCACCTGTGGGTCAGAAGCAAAGTGGGGGGACAAAGGTGAGAACCCAGTGGGTCTGAGGAATAGGTCCAACAGCTCAGCTCAAGCCCTCCACACTCCGTAGCTGTGGGCCTTCCATCTGCCTCTTTGGTTCCAGTCCCACCTCCTAACTTCCCTTCTGAAATCAGGAAATGCAAATCTGGAAAGCTGCTATAGAAACTGAGAAAAACAAAGTAGCCTATCTTCGACTCTTGCTCTGCCTGCTGGCCCTTCCCCACGGCCACAGGGCCCGGGACTGAGCAGAGCAGCTGGGTTTTCCCCTGAGCAGTGACTCACAGATGTCGTTTCTCTGGCACAGACTCTCACGAAGGTCCCAGCTGGGAAGGTTGCCTGGTGGCCAAGTGATCCCTCACAGCTGCCAGCCCAGGGACAAGAGATTCCAGCTGGTGCTAGGTGACGAAGAACAGGTCTGGGCTTTATCCCTTGGCTACAGGACCTGTCTGTCCCACTTGCTAGACTCAGGATGTAATCCATCTTCGAGGTTACTGAGCGCCCAAGCCCTCAGCCCATCAAAACCACTTTAGTAAAATTCGATTTCTGGAAGGGCACCATGACCACCTCAGAAGAGCACTGGCTTTTCAGTGGGCTCAGGGCAGGGCCCTGGAGCTGCCCAGTTGCCCGCCAAGTGCCTAACATTCAAACTGACAAGGGTCCGCAGATAAGGACGCACCACCAGGGACATGCCCTACAGCACACAACAGCAAAAGGCTCGTGCAGGGTAAGGGCCAGGCAAGACCGAATTTTTTTTTTAATGCTTACTTATTCTTGTGTGAGAGAGACAGAGCACAAGTGGGGGAGGGGCAGAGATAGAAGGAGACGCAGAATCCGCAGCAGGCTCCCTGCTCTGAGCTGTCAGCACAGAGCCCGACATGGGGCTCGAACCCATGAACTGTGAGATCGTGACCTGAGCTGAAGTCAGACACTTAACCAACTGAGTTACCCAGGCGGCCCTGGGCAAGACCAATTTTAACATTGCTTTGGACAGCTGAATCCTCGCTCTGCCCAAAATCTCCTGCAGAACTGCAGTACTCAGATCCAAAAACAGCTTCTCAGGGTGGCAACCAGGAGCCCGTCCCCACTCAGACTCCCCTCAGTCCTGCCCCCGGGGCGGGGGGGCCTTAGCCTCTTCCAGGGAGTCACTCGGACTCCACTTGACATGGTCGAAAACCCACGGTTCAACCCCTCATTGCACAGAGGCTCGCAGAACATGCCGTGCGTTTCCCTAAGTCACACAGTGACTACATATTACAAATTCAGCCAGCATAAAAGGGCTTGCAGACCAAGCTTTCAGTGAACCGAAACGTCCGTCCAAATGGGCAGCTCGCGCAGGTAGGAGGAGTAAGAGAATCCACACATGAGAGTAATTTTAATTTTTCTCAGCCACTTTCTAGTTGCCTGTACTCAGGCAAGCCACTGTATCTCGGCGGGCCTGAGGGGAGGGCTAGGTCCAGTGCCACCAACTCTTGTCGCCTTAAGGAGACCTCACCCTCCCCTGCAGTCACTTAGTCTGCAGCTCTTTCATCACCGTAATGTCAGGCTCCTGTGCTCTGTCCATCCAGCACCAGCACCTCTACCTCTTCCGCTCCAGGGTCCCACATCCGGGCTCCACTTGGGCTCCCCACCCAAGGTCACATCCAGGACTTTGATAAAACCTGCCGCTTCTTGGGAATGTTAAAGACTCCAACACCCCATCTCACCCAGCCCTCAAGCTCTCCCAAATCCCCCTGCGGGGCTCTGATAACTTAGCAACACCTTCCACCTTCGATCACTTTCTTCTCCCCCAGCCTATCCACCTCGTCCTGTCTTCACTCCTGCCAAGAGGTTGCCCAGAGCCCTGGACTGTTGCCTTGAGTACTTTCTGGCTAAATTCTCAGCTCCAAGAACCCTTACTATACTGCTATCACTCTCCAGCTCCCTCTCCAGCAAATCACACCCCAGATCGGGTTGGAGACTGCGGTGGCCTCCTTGCTCCTTTCCCCAGACAGTAGAGTCTTGATGGAGAAGATCACAGAGCCACGAGGACAGGAGCACTGCCCCATCCTTCTTTCTTACCACACTCTGGACAGAGCTCAGTCTGCCTCAGTGGCCTTCTTTCTGGTCCAGGCTCCAGAGCCCTGACTCCACCAGTCTGGCTCTCAACAAACCCCATCTCCTTCTCTCTCATCAAGTAAGGGCCCCAGGCCTTACCTCATGGCTCTCCCTCCACCTGTACTCTGATGTCCTCCCTCTCTGAATTCTCTTCTCTTATTTCCCCTACATCCCTAACTACTCATGCTGGACCCATTTCCCTCCATACATTTCTTCCATCCCAAACCAAAAAGTCTCAAACGAGACACTTCTTTAATCTGACATTCCCTTCTACCACCACCCTTTTTCATTAATTCCTTTATATTCAGATTCCTTCAAAGGGCAGCCCTGAGTCTTTTTCCTGTCTCATTTCCCACTCCTCCTTCTGCCTATGGCCTCAGCCTCTGCCCCACACCGTCCCATTGAAAGCATCACCCCAGTGTTGCTGACTCCAAATGCCTGAGCTCAGCTGCCTTTGACTCTGCCACCTGCCGCCACTGGGGCTTCTACGCCATCCCTGCCCCCAACTTACCTTCTCTATCTATGACCCTGCCTTCTCCATTCCCCTTGTGGCTCCTCCTTCTCTTCTAGGTCCCTAGATGTCCCCGCTTTCCCCTCTTCTGCTCCCCTGCCCCTAGTGTCATCTCCTCTATGTTGGAGGCCTCATCCATGCAGACTCCAGATCTCCTTGGAGACCCAGCCCCAGCCTGTCTCCTGAACTCCAGGCAACATCTAAATCCCCCTGCATACCCACTCAGGTCTGCCATGGACCCCTCAGAGCCTGCAAGGTCCACCCAGGTCATTGAGCCTGTGACTGTACCCCAAAGTATCTCTTACCAGTTCATACCCACATTGTGTCAGCTGGGACAAGCAGTATCTTTCCCTCTGGCCTCCTCACCTTCTGTGTCACTTGTTCCCATTCTGTCTCTCAGCAAGCGGAGTGATCACCCCTAACAGGAAAATCCAATCATGTCACCCCTATGCTTGAAAGCCTTCCAGGCTCTCTACCTCCAACAAAAGGTCCAAATAGCCTTTGCAGAACCTGCTGCACAGACACTACAAGATCTGGCTCCTGCCACCCTCTTCACGAACCTCTCCTGGATCTCCTGCTCAGGCGGCCCCGTCATAATGAATTCCTTATAAATCCCTTGGCCTTCCATGTTGTCTTCCCTTCATGCTTTCACAAGTGCTGGTTCCTCTTCCTAGTTCTTCACATGGCTAATTCCCACTGGCCCTTCAGTGCTCAACTCTTAGTCACTGATTCTGGAACCTTCCATGGCCTCCTCCAGCCCCTCCCTCTCTGTGCTCCCACAGAGCCCTGCACTTTCCTCCCTCGTGGCACTTCTCCTGCACCACAGTAATAGGCTGTTCACTAGCCTGTGTCCCCATTAGACCTTGGGGGTTTTGAGGACTGGCATTGGGTCTATCTGTATGTTCCTAGTACCCACAGTCCAGTCAATGCTCAACACATTGTTCTGAATAAATGAATGAATGAGTGAACAGAGAGGTCGCATTTTCTCAGTAAGCCTCAGAAGGCACTAGATTTCCAAGAAGACTAAAAATCTAATTTTTCTGGGACTTTTGCCTTTTACAGTGTCCTTCCCATCCTGTTCAACAAGGAGCCTTGGGGACATAGGGGATCTGGATTGTTTCATCCGAGCTGCTCTCCAGGGCACCCTCTGCCCTCGTCCCCACACACCATTGTGTGGGGACCTCCGCCTCACTCCCTAATGATTAAGGGCTCAATGAATGCAGGGCACAGACCAGAGTAGGGAAAAAGGACTTGTTTTCCTTTGAAGAGAAAGACTTACTCTTGCCCTCCCTTGCTAGGGTGACAGGAAACACCTGAAGATGGTTGATAAAGCATCATGAAAACAGGTCAACCACCAAACCTGAAACCCAGAGAGCACTTACCAAGAAAGGAAATGTTGATGGGGTACTCAGTAGAGTGAGCCTTCATCTGGTGCCAAACCAGTGAAGACTTCCTGGAGATGAACTTTGGGCTGGGTCTTCAAGAGGCTGAGAGAAATAGAGGGGCAGCAGATATGAGCATCGATGGGTGGGTATTAACAGACAGGAATGATGTGAGCAAAGACAGAATGGGAGATGCCTCGCGGGCCATGCCGAGCAGTGACAGGCATAAGACGGTGAACTTTGATGGGGACACATCTTAAGGGCCCAACGGGATTCTGAACCTTCACAAAAAGCAACATGGGGGTCTGAAATGGAGTGAAGGTGAAGGGAAGGTGCTCTGGGAAGGATTCTGAACAAGTACCCTGCAGGTGTAAGATGACCCCGGGGCAAGAGGCTGGAATCTGTTGATTGAGAATTGAAAGGAAGAGGCCAAAATCAAAGCACCAGTTGTGACTCCCAAACAGCACACCAAGACCAGAGGGGCAAGGGTTAGTCCCCTCCTTCTCCAGGGTTTCAGAGACCCTGCACTGCACAGGGCATTGACCTGCCGACCTTACTTAGGCCAAGCAGCCAGAGAGCTCTGTGCTGCCATCTGGTGGTGGTGGAGTGGAAGACCGGTCTTGGTCGGTCCAGGACTCACCATGGCCGGATGTGGCCAGGGAGGGTGTTGGGAGTAGACTGAGACTCTTCCGGGAGCGTTGAGGTGGGAGGTGCTGACACTGGGGTTCTCAAATCCTTACTCTTTGTAAAAGGTGCAGTTTCTTTGCTCTTTCCGTTGCCTCTTTTGGGCCCTTATGTAGCATAGAGGCTGGCAGAGTAGGCATTTTCTTTTTAATAGTAATAATGAATTAACAGTTGTTGAATGCCTACCATGCACCAGGTACTTATATATATATTATTATCTAAATTATTCCTTATAGCAACCCTGAATGAGTATATTATGATTTTTTTTTAATAAAAGAAGGAACTGAAGCCATGGGCAATCCTCTGAGTTACTGGGTAAATACTTACTGAGCACCATTGTATGTCGTGCTGTGCTAGGCACTGGGGATGTGGAGGTGAATGCCAGGGGTAAGGTCTGCCTTCCTAGAGCTAAAGGCCTGGAAGAGGAAAAAAGACATTGTGCATATAGTACCTTAGTAATTAATTGATTTT
This sequence comes from Panthera tigris, assembly GCF_018350195.1. Classification (NCBI taxonomy): domain Eukaryota; kingdom Metazoa; phylum Chordata; class Mammalia; order Carnivora; family Felidae; genus Panthera; species Panthera tigris. The sequence continues at coordinate 93,601,545 of NC_056667.1, read as the reverse complement.
ATTGTGATTCATACACTAAAAAGGAGAAGAGATACAGAATACTTACAGATATTAACTAACTTTCGAGTGCTTTTAATAAAAAATACATATGCCTCTTCCAGCCTGACTCACATTCTTCTGCATGACGTGAATGAATACTCTTTTCTTCTTTGGTTTTTACTCCCCTACTTTGGATTCTGTCTCCTCATGGAATCCATATTTTTTTTCCTCTCTCTTCCTAATTTATTCTTCTTTTCTGCCAATATTATCCCTTCTATCCTTATTATCATTTGTTGAATGCATCCCTGCATGAATGAAAGAAAGAAAGGAAGAAAGAAAGAAAGAAAGAAAGAAAGAAAGAATTCATGGACACAAGTATTGCACAAACATGTGTCACCCATCCACTGTGGGTCAGACACTTAGTGTGCTTATGAAAACACGGTTCCTGTTCTCGAGTTGCTCACAGGCTAGTGGGGACAAAAACATGGCAACAAATAATCACAATACTGAATAAGCACACAGAGGAAAGAGAGGGCAACAAGGCTGAGGTACTTAACTGAGCCTCTTTCTCGGGGTGATCTGTAAATGTAAGCAGCATCTGGCCAAATTCTGGCTGTCCCAGCAGATCCTTTGCACTTTGAAAAAGTCCTATGATGGTTAAAACCCATTTATGTTGTGTCAAAGGTATGGGTGCCCTCCTTACTTTAATTTACTAGTTTATTGGAATACCTCCCAAACAAGTGGTTCCAAAACTTAGTGGCCCTTGGGATCGCCTGGGGATCTTTGCAAATCACTGATGCCAGGCTTTTACCCATCCCAGACATTCTGAAAGGCAGCCTGGACACCAGGAATTTTTTTTTAACTCCCCCAGGAGATTCTAATGTGCCGCCACATTTGGGAGCCAGGGACCAGCTCCTGGGTTTGAAGGGCACAGCCATGACTCCCAGAGGAGATGGCTCTGCTGGGCTCTAAGTCAACGAACAACATTGTGAGGTTGTGTCCACCATTTCACAATCATTTCATGCTCACTTTGTACCTGCTTTGAGCACAAGTCAGTCCATCTCTGCTCCCAAGGATCTGGCTGAGGGGAGATGGGTCTAAAACATACGAGAGACTCATGTATGGTTGCTAAGGTGCAGGATGTCCAGGGCACCATGGGGGCACTTTGATGGGGTATCTAATCCGGACTCCCGCCCTTTATGTCATCTGCTCTTTTCCAACCCTCTGCAGAGAGAACTTGCCCAATAAAAATGTCCGGGGCATCTGTTATATTATCAGACAGCAGGTGCCAGGCAGTGTATGTGGCCCCTGAGACAGGACAGGGATGAATAAGATAAATACCTGCCCTCAAGGAGCTCACAGGCTGGGGTGAACAGTCTTCCCCTCTTCTTCCTCTCATATGAAACAGCTTGGGGTGGACCCGTCACTGAGTAGAAACCAGTGCTGTGGAACACGGAGGATGGTCAGGTCAGCTCTGACATCTAGAAGGATCCTTCACAGCCAACCTTAAAACATGGGTAGGATTTCTGAGGGTGAACATGGAAGAAGGGGAAAATGTCTCAGTCCTCACTTATTCTGCTCGACTCAGGACATGCCCAGGGTGGAGGATAGAGTTGAGGCTTGCTTCTGGGCCTCGCATGACCCATGCTCACTAATGCTCCCAGGGGCACACCACCTTCTCCCCACATCAGGGCACACCAGCAGCCTGTGATCGCTGAAAAGCCTTGTCAACCACCACCATCATCTGGAAACAACAAGGCTTTATTGGGTAAGGCACTTGGGAACTAGCAGTGGCTTTTGCATTGCACTTCAATCATCTATATCTTATTGAATTCAAGAAAAGGGGAACTCATCATTGCCCAATAGCAGCCTCTCTAATATAAATGTTTCCTCAATGCACGGCACTACTTTCAATACCTCGTTTCCCATTCCTATCCTTGATATTTCACTTCCTGTCCACCCCATAGAGGTTCCTGCCTCTCTCACTTCCTCCTGAAATCAAGTCTGGCACTAACGTTTCCTTTAATTGAACTCATCCCTTTTTTCTTAAGTTTATTTATTTTGAGAGAGAGAGACAGCATGAGAGGGGAAGGGGAAGAGGGAGAAGGAGAGAGAGAGAGAGAATCCCAAGCAGTGCTGAGTCCGACGCAGAGCTCAAACCCATGAAACCATGAGATCATGACCTGAGCCAAAACCAAGAGTCTGACACTCAACCAATGGAGCTGGCCAGGCACCCCTTAAACTAGTCTTTAAGATGTCCCTAATTTTATTTTAGTTTTCTTCTACCTTTCTTCCCCTTCCCCACTGTCTTCCTTCAGACTTAATTAATCATTAAATTTTTATTGAGAATCCATTAAGTGCCAGGTTCAATCATGGGGTATCCATACAGAGAAAGGCAAAGCTAGTCCTGGTCCTGAGCTCTTGCCGTCTAACTAAGGACACATGGAGGTGGATAGAGATAACATGGCATTAGCTGGCATAGTGCTGCTGGTAACACCAAGAAGCTCAGGGGGCTGGGACTTCACATTTCAAGGGACAGAGACTGTACATGGGGGAGTGGATAGAATCTGGAACTACAAAGACTTTGTGCCTGGACATTAACTAAACACTTACTATGTGCCGAGCTATGTGTGGAGTGTCTCCTTCCCAGTGTCTCATTTAATCCTTAGTAACTTCTTGAAGTAGGAATTTTTATTATTCCCATTTTACTAATGAATACATTAAGGCTTCTGTAGATAAGGTAGCTTTCCAAAATCACAGAACTGGGAAGGAGCTTAGTTGGGAGTCTAAGCCTGGACCTATGTGACCCCAGACATCAAGGTTGGGTCACTGAGCTGAGCCATCTCTGGGAAGGGTTTCCTGTGTGTGACATAGCAATTCCTCCTTCACACAGTTGGCGGGAAGATTAAAAGACATGCAACCAACCACCTACTGCAGTGCCAACACAGAAGGCTCCTGGTAAACAGTGGTCAACACCATCATCATCACCATCATCATCACTATCCTCATCACCGTCACCATCATCATCATCATCATCACCAACATCATCACCATCATCATCACCATCATCATCACCCTATCATCCTCAACATCATCACCATCATCGTCACCATCATCATCACCATCCTCACCATCATCACCATCATCATCACCACCATCGTCATTATCACCATCATCATCATCACCATTATCATCATCATCATCATCCTCACCATCATCACCATCATCATTATCACCACCATCATCATCACCATCATCATCATCATCACCGTCATCATCATCACCATCATCATCATCACCATCATCCTCACCATCATCGTCACCATCATCGTCACCATCATTGTCACCATCATTGTCACCATCATCACCCTATCATCCTCATCATCATCACCATCATCGTCACCATCATCATCACCATCATCATCACCATCCTCACCATCACACCATCATCATTATCACCACCATCATCATCATCATCACCATCATCCTCACCATCATCCTCACCATCATCATCATCACCATCATCATCACCATGATTGTCACCATCATCATCACCATGATTGTCACCATCATCGTCACCATCATCATCACCCTCACTTACCATCATCCTCATCATCACCATCATCGTCACCATCATCATCATCATCACCATGATGATGATCATCATCATCCTTATCCTGTTACATTCTTCTTCTTATTAAAGCCTCCCAGGGAAGTGGGAGAGGGCCCTAGACATTATTGATTGAAAGGAAATGGCATTCCATGCAAGGAGGTGAAAGAACAAGATTCAGGTTCCAGAGAACCTGGTTTGGCTGGAGCCTGAGCCCTGGGCAGGGCTGAGGGGGAGATAAAGCCGGAAAACTGAGTCTCTTAAGTTCAGGCTTAGGATCTTTAATATCCACTAATAGCAACCTTTGAAAATAGGGTTTTGTTGTTGTTGTTCTTGTTGTTGTTTTGAAGGGCAATGTTTTGTATAGATCAAAAATCAAAATAATAAAGATACACATTGATATGTCTCTTCTCATTCTGCCCTGACCGCCCCATTTTATAAGCCCTAGAGGTAACCACTGAGTTTAATTTCTTCTGTATCCTTCCAGTATTTCTTTGTGCAGATATGAACACACACACATGTGTATTTGTATTCCCTTGACTTCGGTATTCAAAAGGTAGCATACTAAATATGCTGTTTTCCCCTTGCTTTTTTTTTTTTTTTTTTTCACTTTACATCATTTTACTGCCTTGGGGCCTCCATTTTTTTTCTCAGGAGGAGTCAGCTCTTAACCACATGCTTCTTCCCCTGTGTGTGATGAGGTATTTTTCTCTTGCTGCTCTCAAGATTTTCTCTTCATTTTAGCTTTCAACAGTTTGACTATGGCGTGTCTAGGTGCAGATCTCTCTGTGTTCACCTTATTTTGGGTTCGTTGGGCTTGTCAGATCCACAGATTCATGGGTTTTTTAATCAAATTTGAGAGGTTTTCAGCCACTTTTTGTTCAAATATTTTTTTCTGCTCTTTTCTCTCCTTTCCTTCTGAGAGTCTCATGACACATTTGTGGGGCACATTTGGCATAATACGAAAGATATCAGAGCCTGTTCATTTTTCTTCCATTTTTTTTCTCTTTGATCTTCATAGCTTATGGTTTCTATTGATTTGCATTCAAGTTAACCAATTCTTTTCTTTTTTTCTGACATCTCAAACATGCTGTTAAGCCCATTTAGTGAATTTTCCATTTCAGCTATTATACTTCTCAATTCTAGAATTGACATGTGGTCCTCTTTTTAGAGTTTCCATTCATTCTTTTAGATTCCCTACTTGTTGAGCCATTTTCCTAATACTTTTCTTTAATTCCTTAAACATGCTTATTTCTTTAAACATTTATAATAACTACTTTGAAATCTTTTTCTGCTAAATCCAAAATCTGGGCCCACTGAGGACCATTTTTAACTGCTGTTTTTCTGAGTATGGAGTACATTTTCCTATTTCTTTGAATGTCTTATAATTTGTTGAAAATTGGAAATTTTTAGATAATATTTTGTAGCAACTCTAGGTTCTGATTTTTTTTTCCCCTCTGAAATTTTTTGCTGCTCTTGTTTGGTTGGGTTTTGTCTTTTGAGTAACTTGCCTGGGTTTTTTTTTTTTTTAATTTTTTTTTTAACGTTTATTTATTTTTGAGACAGAGAGAGACAGAGCATGAACAGGGGAGGGTCAGAGAGAGGGAGACACAGAATCTGAAACGGGATCCAGGCTCTGAGCTGTCAGCACAGAGCCCGACGCGGGGCTCGAACTCACGGACCGCGAGATCATGACCTGAGCCCAAGTCGGCCGCTTAACCGACTGAGCCACCCAGGCGCCCCTCTTGCCTGGGTTTAATCTGTGGTTATTTGTCTCTCTGCAACGTGCCTCACTGATGTGCCTGCTTATTCTTACCCCCTTACTCCCTTTTTCTTTTTCAGCCTGTCTTTAGAGAGGTTGCCTCTGGTCTGATAGCTTAATGATCAGCCAATGATTGGCCGGAGATTGTACCCAAGCACCTTGAGCCAGTAAAGCATCCACCCTCTACCCATGGATCTGAGTGTAGGCGGGGAGTGCATTCCAAGTTCGGGCAAGTTTTTTTTGTTTGTTTGTTTGTTTGTTTGTTTGTTTTTTAATATATGAAATTTACTGTCAAATTGGTTTCCATACAACACCCAGTGCTCATCCCAAAAGGTGCCCTCCTCAATACCCATCACCCACCCTGCCCTCCCTCCCACCCCCTATCAACCCTCAGTTTGTTCTCAGTTTTTAACAGTCTCTAATGCTTTGGCTCTCTCCCACTCTAACCTCTTTTTTTTTTTTTTTTTTTTTTCCTTCCCCTCCCCCATGGGTTTCTGTTATGTTTCTCAGGATCCACATAAGAGTGAAACCATATGGTATCTGTCTTTCTCTGTATGGCTTATTTCACTTAGCATCACACTCTCCAGTTCCATCCACGTTGCTACAAAAGGCCATATTTCATTTTTTCTCATTGCCACGTAGTATTCCATTGTGTATATAAACCACAATTTCTTTATCCATTCATCAGTTGATGGACATTTAGGCTCTTTCCATAATTTGGCTATTGTTGAGAGTGCCGCTATAAACATTGGGGTACAGGTGCCCCTATGCATCAGTACTCCTGTATCCCTTGGATAAATTCCTAGCAGTGCTATTGCTGGGTCATAGGGTAGGTCTATTTTTAATTTTCTGAGGAACCTCCACACTGCTTTCCAGAGCGGCTGCACCAATTTGCATTCCCACCAACAGTGCAAGAGGGTTCCTGTTTCTCCACATCCTCTCCAGCATCTATAGTCTCCTGATTTCTTCATTTTGGCCACTCTGACTGGCGTGAGGTGGTATCTGAGTGTGGTTTTGATTTGTATTTCCCTGATAAGGAGCGACGTTGAACATCTTTTCATGTGCCTGTTGGCCATCCGGATGTCTTCTTTAGAGAAGTGTCTATTCATGTTTTCTGCCCATTTCTTCACTGGGTTATTTGTTTTTCGGGTGTGGAGTTTGATGAGCTCTTTATAGATTTTGGATACTAGCCCTTTGTCCGATGTGTCATTTGCAAATATCTTTTCCCATTCCGTTGGTTGCCTTTTAGTTTTGTTGGTTGTTTCCTTTGCTGTGCAGAAGCTTTTTATCTTCATAAGGTCCCAGTAATTCACTTTTGCTTTTAATTCCCTTGCCTTTGGGGATGTGCCGAGTAAGAGATTGCTACGGCTGAGGTCAGAGAGGTCTTTTCCTGCTTTCTCCTCTAAGGTTTTGATGGTTTCCTGTCTCACATTCAGGTCCTTTATCCATTTTGAGTTTATTTTTGTGAATGGTGTGAGAAAGTGGTCTAGTTTCAACCTTCTGCATGTTGCTGTCCAGTTCTCCCAGCACCATTTGTTAAAGAGACTGTCTTTTTCCATTGGATGTTCTTTCCTGCTTTGTCAAAGATGAGTTGGCCATACGTTTGTGGGTCTAGTTCTGGGGTTTCTATTCTATTCCATTGGTCTATGTGTCTGTTTTTATGCCAATACCATGCTGTCTTGATGATGACAGCTTTGTAGTAGAGGCTAAAGTCTGGGATTGTGATGCCTCCTGCTTTGGTCTTCTTCTTCAAAATTGCTTTGGCTATTCGGGGCCTTTTGTGGTTCCATATGAATTTTAGGATTGCTTGTTCTAGTTTCGAGAAGAATGCTGGTGCAATTTTGATTGGGATTGCATTGAATGTGTAGATAGCTTTGGGTAGTATTGACATTTTGACAATATTTATTCTTCCAATCCATGAGCAGGGAATGTCTTTCCATTTCTTTATATCTTCTTCAATTACCTGCATAAGCTTTCTATAGTTTTCAGCATACAGATCTTTTACATCTTTGGTTAGATTTATTCCTAGGTATTTTATGCTACTTGGTGCAATTGTGAATGGGATCAGTTTCTTCATTTGTCTTTCTGTTGCTTCATTGTTAGTGTATAAGAATGCAACTGATTTCTGCACATTGATTTTGTATCCTGCAACTTTGCTGAATTCATGTATCAGTTCTAGCAGACTTTTGGTGGAGTCTATCGGATTTTCCATGTATAATATCATGTCATCTGCAAAAAGCGAAAGCTTGACTTCATCTTTGCCAATTTTGATGCCTTTGATTTCCTTTTGTTGTCTGATTGCTGATGCTAGAACTTCCAGCACTATATTAAACAGCAGCGGTGACAGTGGGCATCCCTGTCGTGTTCCTGATCTCAGGGAAAAAGCTCTCAGTTTTTCCCCGTTGAGGATGATGTTAGCTGTGGGCTTTTCATAAATGGCCTTTATGATCTTTAAGTATGTTCCTTCTATCCCGACTTTCTCAAGGGTTTTTATTAAGAAAGGATGCTGGATTTTGTCAAAGGCCTTTTCTGCATCGATTGACAGGATCATATGGTTCTTCTCTTTTTTTTTTGTTAATGTGATGTATCACGTTGATCGATTTGCGAATGTTGAACCAGCCCTGCATCCCAGGAATGAATCCCACTTGATCATGGTGAATAATTCTTTTTATATGCTGTTGAATTCGATTTGCTAGTATCTTATTAAGAATTTTTGCATCCATATTCATCAGGGATATTGGCCTGTAGTTCTCTTTTTTTACTGGGTCTCTGTCTGGTTTAGGAATCAAAGTAATACTGGCTTCATAGAATGAGTCTGGAAGTTTTCCTTCCCTTTCTATTTCTTGGAATAGCTTGAGAAGGATAGGTATTATCTCTGCTTTAAATGTCTGGTAGAACTCCCCTGGGAAGCCATCTGGTCCTGGACTCTTATTTGTTGGGAGATTTTTGATAACCGATTCAATTTCTTCTCTGGTTATGGGTCTGTTCAAGCTTTCTATTTCCTCCTGATTGAGTTTTGGAAGAGTGTGGGTGTTTAGAAATTTGTCCATTTCTTCCAGGTTGTCCAATTTGCTGGCATATAATTTTTCATAGTATTCCCTGATAATTGTTTGTATCTCTGAGGGATTGGTTGTAATCATTCCATTTTCATTCATGATTTTATCTATTTGGGTCATCTCCCTTTTCTTTTTGAGAAGCCTGGCTAGAGGTTTGTCAATTTTGTTTATTTTTTCAAAAAACCAACTCTTGGTTTCGTTGATCTGCTCTACGGTTTTTTTAGATTCTATATTGTTTATTTCTGCTCTGATCTTTATTATTTCTCTTCTTCTGCTGGGTTTAGGCTGCCTTTGCTGTTCTGCTTCTATTTCCTTTAGGTGTGCTGTTAGATTTTGTATTTGGGATTTTTCTTGTTTCTTGAGATAGGCCTGGATTGCAATGTATTTTCCTCTCAGGACTGCCTTCGCTGCATCCCAAAGCGTTTGGATTGTTGTATTTTCATTTTCGTTTGTTTCCATATATGTTTTAATTTCTTCTCTAATTGCCTGGTTGACCCACTCATTCGTTAGTAGGGTGTTCTTTAACCTCCATGCTTTTGGAGGTTTTCCAGACTTTTTCCTGTGGTTGATTTCAAGCTTCATAGCATTGTGGTCTGAAAGTATGCATGGTATAATTTCAATTCTTGTAAACTTATGAAGGGCTGTTTTGTGACCCAGTATATGATCTATCTTGGAGAATGTTCCATGTGCACTCGAGAAGAAAGTATATTCTGTTGCTTTGGGATGCAGAGTTCTAAATATATCTGTCAAGTCCATCTGATCCAATGTATCATTCAGGGCCCTTGTTTCTTTATTGACTGTGTGTCTAGATGATCTATCCATTTCTGTAAGTGGGGTGTTAAAGTCCCCTGCAATGACCACATTCTTATCAATAAGGTTGCTTATGTTTATGAGTAATTGTTTTATATATCTGGGGGCTCGGGTATTTGGCGCATAGACATTTATAATAGTTAGCTCTTCCTGGTGGATAGACCCTGTGATTATTATATAATGCCCTTCTTCATCTCTTGTTACAGCCTTTAATTTAAAGTCTAGTTTGTCTGATATAAGTATGGCTAGTCCAGCTTTCTTTTGGCTTCCAGGAGCATGATAAATAGTTCTCCATCCCCTCACTCTCAATCTAAAGGTGTCCTCAGATCTAAAATGAGTCTCTTGTAGACAGCAAATAGATGGGTCTCGTTTTTTTATCCATTCTGATACCCTATGTCTTTTAGTTGGCGCATTTAATCCATTTACATTCAGTGTTATTATAGAAAGATATGGGTTTAGAGTCATTGTGATGTCTGTATGTTTTATGCTTGTAGTGATGTCTCTGGTACTTTGTCTCACAGGATCCCCCTTAGGATCTCTTGTAGGGCTGGTTTCGTGGTGACAAATTCCTTCAGTTTTTGTTTGTTTGGGAAGACCTTTATCTCTCCTTCTATTCTAAATGACAGACTTGCTGGATAAAGGATTCTCGGCTGCATATTTTTTCTGTTTAGCACACTGTAGATATCGTGCCAAGCCTTTCTGGCCTGCCAAGTTTCAAAGGAGAGATCAGTCACGAGTCTTATAGGTCTCCCTTTATATGTGAGGGCACGTTTATCCCTTGCTGCTTTCAGAATTTTCTCTTTATCCTTGTATTTTGCCAGTTTCACTATGATATGTCGTGCAGAAGATCGATTCAAGTTATGTCTGAAGGGAGTTCTCTGTGCCTCTTGGATTTCAATGCCTTTTTCCTTCCCCAGTTCAGGGAAGTTCTCAGCTATAATTTCTTCAAGTACCCCTTCAGCACCCTTCCCTCTCTCTTCCTCCTCTGGGATACCAATTATGCGTATATTATTTTTTTTTAGTGTATCACTTAGTTCTCTAATTTTCCCCTCATACTCCTGGATTTTTTTATCTCTCTTTCTCTCAGCTTCCTCTTTCTCCATAACTTTATCTTCTAGTTCACCTATTCTCTCCTCTGCCTCTTCAAGCCGAGCCATCGTGGATTCCATTTTGTTTTGCAATTCGTTTAAAGCGTTTTTCAACTCCTCGTGACTGTTCCTTAGTCCCTCGATCTTTGTGGCAAGAGATTCTCTGCTGTCCTGTATACTGTTTTCAAGCCCAGCGATTAATTTTATGACTATTATTCTAAATTCACTTTCTGTTATATTATTTAAATCCTTTTTGATCAGTTCATTAGCTGTTGTTATTTCCTGGAGATTCTTCTGAGGGGAATTCTTCCGTTTGGTCATTTTGGAGAGTCCCTGGCGTGGTGAGGACCTGCAGTGCACTTCCCCTGTGCTGTGGTGTATAACTGGAGTTAGTGGGCGGGGCCGCAGTCCGACCCGATGTCTGCCCCCAGCCCACTGCTGGGGCCACAGTCAGACTGGTGTGTGCCTTCTCTTCCCCTCTCCTAGGGGCGGGATTCACTGTGGGGTGGCGTGTCAAGTTCGGGCAAGTTTTAAAGTCAGCTTGTATTTTCCACCCGGAACTTGCCTCTGCATGAGCTCAGCCTCCCAGTCAAACAGAAATGTGTGGAGAACTTATCTAGTCCCTCTATGACTATCTTATTTCCAGATGTTTCTGTTACATTTCTGAATATGCTACTGGTCTGCTGCCCACCCCAAGCGACATGAAGCATCAAGCAAGCAGGGCTGTGGGCTTTCCCATTTGTTTCATTCCATGTTTGCTACTTTTACTGAAAACTCTCCTGAACGTGGGCCTTTTGTCCTCCTCTCCAAAACAAGAGAGCCTTCTCCAGCAGTGAAGCTGTTGGTTTTCATAGCCAGACACCCTCTGGTAGCTCTCCCTCTCCCAAGCTTGGGGGGTAAGAGGGAAGCTCTGTGCACTAACTCCACAGATTCCCATTGTGCAGGCCAGAAGTTCGACAATTTTTTATTTTTATTTTTTTTTAATTTTTTTTAATGTTTATTTATTTTTGAGACAGAGAGAGACAAAGCATGAATGGGGGAGGGTCAGAGAGAAGGAGACACAGAATCTGAAACAGGCTCCAGGCTCTGAGCTGGACACGGGGCTCAAACTCACGGACCGCGAGATCATGACCTGAGCCGAAGTCGGCCACTTAACCGACCAAGCCACCCAGGCGCCCCAACAATTTTTTAATGAGTAAACATTTCTCAGTGTGTTAGTTCGTATTTGATTGATTTTCAGAGCCCTGAAATGATTTTGACAATTCTGTCCAGTTGAGCATTATTTTTGGATGAGAGGATTTGCCAGAATCCTCACTCTGCCAGAGCTGGAAATCTCACCAGTTTTGTTTTTTTTTTTTAAACGAAGTTATAATTTTATGTTCCAGAGACACTTGTATTTTATCGGGCTAAAGCATTTTGCTACCTGGAAGGGCTATAGTCAAAATTAGCCTAGTAGCCCATTTTTTTTCATGGAAACTTATAAAAAAAAAAAAAATAGCTAATGCAGCCTTCTTCATCCAGGAAAGAACAGCATTCTAAGGAGTGGGACTCTGAACGGTGCAGTCCGTTCATGTGAAGGACAAAACCGAAGCCAGTGTCCACATTCAGGACTCTCCAGAGACTTGGCGTCCCAGGGGCAAGACTGTGGCACTCTAGTTAGAACTGCAAAAAGCCTGAGGAAAAGTCACGCCTTTCCCTGTAACAGGGCTGCCCAAGCAAAGCAGAATGTCACGTGGCTTTACTTTGGGCTGAATCCTCACCCTTGAGCGAGGCAGTCGGCAGCCTCCCATGCGGGCCAGGAGCTATGCTGGCTGTTACAAATGTTCACGTTGCTAACAGTGGATACTCACACTCATCGTTACATAATACAGGCAGTTTGTTTCTCAGGCAAAATGATCCCACACACGGGGCTCCTGGGGGGGTGGGGAGTGGGGAGGATATTTTAAAAGGAATTTTCGGTGGGAATGACCACAAAGAGGAGCCGCGTGGAAGACAGGCTGACCATTCCCACCTCAGGTGCAGCTCAGCCCTGATCCTGTACTCAGCTTCCACCCACATCCTGTCCTCGGGACGTCGTTTGGTTAGACCAGCAGCTCACCGCCTCCCTCCCTCCCTGTCCTGCCTTCCCACTCCCACTCGCTGGCCCTCTGCCGAGCGAAAGCCCCATTGTCAATGGCATCACATCCAGCCCCTGAGAAGGAGCCTCGGGACAGACGGGCAAGCCCCATGAGCGGCCGTGCCCGGGAGAGAGAGTTTGCTTACCATCCAGAAGACATTCCATCGGTCCCCGTGGGCCCAACCACACCTGAGGACCTGGAAATGGGGATGGGGGTAGTAAGCGGTGGGTTCCCAGCATGCTGGAGGTGCCCAAGAAGTGGTGAGGTGGTGAGGTAACCTCCAAGACACTGTTGCACTGAGGGCTCACCTGCCCGCACGGGATTGGCCCGGAGGGGACGGGAGGGTCTGGAGGAGAGACCGTGATGCGTGAGGACAAGGCGTGGGTCTGGATGCTACAGATGTCAAATTCGGTCTGGGGGCTGAGAAGTCTGGTAGCCTACTGGCTCTGGGTCCTCACCAAGTGAGTGCTTAATCCCTCTCTCCCTCTTCCTGTCTCTCTCTTTTTCTGTCTACCCCCCTCTCCCTCTTCCTCTCTCTCTCACTCTCTCTCTCTCTCTCTCTCTCTCTCTCTCTTTCTCAGGAAGCTCCCACAACTACAGTTCAGAGCAGCACTTGCAGTGGGAGATGTCCACAGGGACCGGTGACCTCCTGGGAGAAGATTTAGGCCCGAGTCAGCCTGGAAAAGCTGCAAATGCTGTCCCCAGAGGCCTGGCTGCTTAAACGGGTTGGTTGGGCAGAGGGGTTTGTGTTCCTTAACCACACTAAAGCTCCAGTTTCTGGGTTCTGTATTTGCAGAAGGGAGACTGGGGGGGGGGGGGGCACTGCTGTCAGCAACATGACCTCCGGTAACAGGAGACGGTGGGGCTTGGCGTTTGACAAATAAGTGGAGGGAAAACCCATTTTTAATCGGCAAGGTCTCACCTGCCTGTTTTCTAAGAAGGCCTCAGTTAGCAGGTATGCGGGGAGCCAGGTGCTGGTTCGGAATGCCTACTTCCCATCTCTCCCGTGCTGGGGGAGGGTTAGGGGCCTGGGGGACTGGGGCAGGGTGGCTCCAACGTCCCCAGGCTGCTGCAGTGGCAGCGTGTGCCGCAGTGTGCCCTTGAAGCTGCCTGTGGCGCCCTCTGGCGGCCATGGACAGTGCATGCATCTGGTGCTTTCCGCGGGGCTGATCGCATCTTCTCAGCGTAGGTCCAGTGGAACCACCGAGGGTGGGGGCGGATTTCATGGCCAAGACAAGAGAGCTTTGGCCAGGCTATTATTCCATGCTGGTTATTAAGTTCTTCCTACGTGCCAGGCACCTCCTAGGAGACCATGTGTAAGCAGAGACCCCAGAAAGGAAGCGAATATTGAGAATGCTCCGGGTCAGTCTTCCAGGGGGTGGCGACAGTCAACGCACAGGCCCTGCAGCAGGGATGGGCTTGCTGGGTTTGGGGACAGGCGAGGAGGCAGCTGGCCCAGCTGAGTGAGCACGGGCGGGGGTGGGGGGTGGTTGGAAATGAGGTCAGAAAGGTATCGGGGGCACAGATGGTGCGGAGCCTTCCAGGCCACAGAAGAGCTGGAGGTTTAGTTCTAAGGCCGGTAAACAGCTATTGGAGTTTGAACAAGGGCATGATACAACCTGATTCACATTAAAAAAAAAATCACTCTGGCTTCTCTGGGACCATGGGGAAGAGCAGAGAGACCTGTTGGGAGCCCAGGTGAGAGATGCGAGTATCCAGTACCTGCCTTGCTCCTTGGAGGAATCTGAGCCAGATTTAGAATACATTTTGAAGGTAAGACAATAGGATTCGCTGATGGCTTCGTAGAAGGCTGTCTCCCAGGGTTTGGGCCTGAACAATTGGGTGAGCGCTGACGTGGTTCAGGACCAGGTTTGGGGGTGAGGGGAGCAGAAAGGAGAAGTCCGTTTGGACATACTAAGTTTGAGCTGCCTGTTGGACGTCTAAGTAATGATGTCAGGTTACCTGAGCAAGGCTCTCTATCCTTCTTGTCCTCTCCTTATGTTTCTTCCATCACCCTCCTGGGTCTCTTTCTCACCGGAGGGTCACACGTCCCCCTCGCCTCCTCCCAGAAGGAAAGTCCACCCAGAGCAGTTATTCCAAACAGAAAGAACAACAGGCATTGCCGATCTTCCGGGGCCACGTCTCAACTAAATGGCAAAGTCAGAGAAAAGCTTGGGATTCTGGGCTCCTCGGATCCGCCAAAAAATAATTAGCTGACAGGTCTCTCTTGGGGTGGCTGGGCTCATCCTACTACGGGAGTGTGGATCTGTGCACCCCAGCAGGGAGCAGGTGGGACCCTGGGTTCCAGGGCCAAGTCCCAAATCCTCTCTGTCCCAAGTCCCCACCCCTACAGCCACCTGGCAGAGTGGTCTCCCGTGGGTCCCATGGCTCCCATCACCCGACATCTGCAAGTCTGTCTCCCCTGCAATCAGTGAGCCACATGAAGGAGGCGGCCACCGCGTCTCCTAGAAGGCACAGTGCCCGACCCTGCCCCCCAGGTATTTCCAGGTCACAAAGCCTGCTCCAAACTCCTCTGGCTCCCCTTCCCCAGAGCCCACATCTGGGCACTGGGTCCTATCTCTAGACCGCAGTCTACCCTTCCCAACAAATGAATGGGAAGGACAAGGCTACTTTGGAGAAAACTCTAATGAGCTTTGCCAGTGTTTTTAAAAAACTGTCTTGGGGTGCCTGGGTGGCTCAGTCGGTTGAGCGTCTGACTTCGGCTCAGGTCACGATCTCGCGGTCCGTGAGTTCGAGCCCCGCGTCGGGCTCTGTGCTGACAGCAGAGCCTGGAGCCTGTTTCGGATTCTGTGTCTCCCTCTCTTTCTGACCCTCCCCTGTTCATGCTCTGTCTCAAAAATAAATAAACGTTAAAAAAATTAAAAAAAAAACTATCTTACGTTTAGCTCCACAGATACCACTAATAAAGTATTTCTTCCTTCTGAAGAATTGTTGGCCCCAATGTAGCGCGAACATTGACCCTAAGTAGGGACCCTGGGATATCAGACCCTGCCATGCCCTGTGCTTCTGTGTGGGAACGAGGGAGGGGGCCATGGGGCTCAGATGCCATGGAAGTCCCATCAGTGGGGGACGTGAATGTGTCAGCGAGGCCCTGGCCCAGATGCGGCTGTCTGGGACACTGCTCTCAGGCCCTCCGGCCCCTCTGACCATGACTCCACTGGCTCTTTCCACTCCACTGTCTTCCTTTCCCCATAAAGTGGGTTGTTCTCTTGTCATTCCATCTAACTCTCATCTTGGAGGATCTCGTTCTCCCCCGTGGCTCCAAATACCCCAGCCCCAGCCCCTGGCCTCTCTCCTGAGCATCAGGCCAGCATCGTCACCTGCCTAGATGACAAGGACAGCCTGGCCGTAGCAGCCCCACAACCCCCCTCTCTGCCAGAACTGCCCTCCCGTGGGCTCAATCCCCCAACACCCACATAGGCTCACATATGCAGGCGCACACCCACCTGACACCTTTCTGAATCCCTTGCTTGGCCAAAGGCACCGCGGTCCTTTCTCCCCCTTGCCCATCTCACTGACCACTGAGTCCTGTTGACTCCCCCTTTGCGGCTCCCCGTTGATCTTTTCTTCTTACTACCGGGACCATCTCTTGGTCTCTTCCTGCCTGTCACCTCTCACCAGGAGGAGCCACCTCAGATCATCCCTCACGCTACGTTTTCATGACAAATTTCATTACAGATCATATTACCTTCCTAAGTTATCTTTCTAAAATCTAGTTGGATCCTGTCTCTCTCTTCCACAAAACCCTCAAAGGTTCACTCTCATCTATAGGACAAAATAAATCGAACTCTTCCGCATGGCATTCGAGGCCTTCCCCAATCTTCCTGAACAACCTTTCCTGTCTCACTGTGTCCTTCCAGGCAGCCCGCTCCAGTCCTGCTGTATGACTTGGTATTCCTGGGGCAGGCGACACTGCTTCTGTGCCCTGTCTCTCTTGTCCCCGTATCCTGGAACCCACTCATGCATTTAGACATCTATTTTACAAATATGTGTTGACTACCCTTAACACCCCAGGCACTGGGGGTATAAGAAAGAGTAAAATCCTCAAAACCCTTCCCCATGGAATTTGTATTCTAGCAACAGGGAATAAGAGAACGAACAAATATGTAAATAGCAAAGTGACAGGTAGAGATAAGTGCTCTAAAGAGAAATACAGCAGGATAAGGTGCAGGGAGGGGGTCGCTGCTTGGGATGGTGGGTTTCTGCAGGGAGTGAATGCAGGTATGCAGAGACCCCATGCAGAAAGCCCCAACCCTCCACAGACCTTTTACGGCCTTTGGA
Source organism: Panthera tigris (assembly GCF_018350195.1). Lineage (NCBI taxonomy): Eukaryota > Metazoa > Chordata > Mammalia > Carnivora > Felidae > Panthera > Panthera tigris. Next base: position 93,584,821 of record NC_056667.1, on the reverse strand, counting down.
CATTCTTCTTAACGCCACCTCTCAAACACCCCGTCTTTTATGAAGGCTTCCCTTGTCTCATGCACTTTTGTACTTTATTCGTCAGCTGAAGCCATTTCATTCTGCCTCGAGTCAGAGTCAGTTACTGACAACTTGCTTCCCTCTCCAGCTCCAGGGAAGGATCCACTTTGTTGAGAACCTCCTCCTGGCTGGACTAGGGCCCCGTCTGGAGCTGGGGCTGCTGAGTCGGACAGACCACAGTCCAGCTCCTGCCCCTCGCACCTGCTTACTGGCCATGCGGCCACCAGCGTTACTCACCCTCACTAAGCTTTGGTTTGGTTTCTGTATCTGTAGAATGAGAATGAAAATAGGACCTGCCTCCGTTAGGTATTGTCCTTATCACATACTCTTGGGCAGGAGAGTTTCAAGGAGACCCTCATTCCCAGATTCTATTGTGTTTTTCTCAGGAATTGTGCCACCTTCTTCACAACCCAACTCTGGGGTCCCACGTTTCTTAGAGGAAGAGCTTCTGTCTCTTTCTTAAAAGCTCAGGGACCCCAGGGAGGGTGCACGAGAAGAGAAGTGGAATGCAGTCTGCTGGGAAGTGATTTGCAGCCCCCTCCCCTGCTGCCCTAGAGATCGCACTGTGCTAACCTCACTGCGACTATGACCTTGACCATGACCAGATCAACCCAAGGGGAGGGCCAGCTGGCCCTTCCTCATCCAAGAAAGTGGGGCTGGGGGAAGGGCTACAGACATCCCTGTCTCTTCAGGTCCTGGGGCCTCCAGATTAGAGGAATGTGGGCTGAACCCAGCAGATTCCAAGTGCCCCGGCTGATAGGAGACAGGCAGTCCTTTGGGGGGTGTGGACCACTACAGCTCTTCCTAGACCCAGAGACCTGTGGGGAGCCCTGCACCATATCCTCAAGGCAGGAAGAAACGCAGAGCTTTCTCTTTTTCTGCACGGCTGGGTTCTTTCCCTCTTCCATCTAATTTCAGCTTCCCTGGGCACCTCTCTGCACCTCTCCCACATGGCCACTGGGTGGCACTGTTGAATGATCCCGGAATTTTAAGCTGGGGACCATCAGGCAAGCCAAGTCGCCGCTGGGAGTGTGCAGGGGCAGGGAAAAACACCGGTTCCAACTCTCTGTCCCTCTGTCTGGCCCTCCCTCATCTCCCTGGGCCTTTGTCGGCTTCCCTTCATTTTTCCGGGCGCATCTTGGCTCTGCAACACAGGGAAAGTTGCCAAGATGGCTCCATCATCTCCATTCTCTGTCTTCCCTTTTCCCTAATTCAAAGTTGGGTCAGAGAGGCTGAGTCATCCAGAACCTCAGATCTGAGCTCCCCAGACAAGGCCCTGCTGCCTCTCCAGACCACAGCTCATTCCGTTCCACAAACACATTATCTGCCACCTGATACTTCCCTACCCAGTCTTGAACTCACCTGACTCACCTGACTCTTAGCATTCTGGGGAAGGCCATACCTAAGAGGTGTGTGACAGTCAGGCCATGTTCTTTAAGATGTCCTTGGGTCTCATAGTTCATCAAATGTCCCATAGTTTCCATCATTATCCCTCTGCCACCCCCCACCCCCCTGCCCCACCATCTACGCGAGCTCTCTTGCTGAGGTATCAGCCTGTCTTCTCTCCGTAGGGTCTCAGAGCTGAAGAATCCCAGAGTTCCCCTTGTAATGACCCTTCTTGGATTCAGAGAACATCATTAAGATGCGCTGAGCATCAAGTTTGCACTGTTTTGAATTTTTTTCAGGACTCATTTCACAGTGATTTAGCATCTCCAAAATTCCTTCCTCCCTTTTTAAAACAGGCACTGATATGTGATGGGGGCTGCTGACTTGGGGGTCAGAGGGGCCTGGGCCCGAGTCCCAGTTCTGCCACTCCCTAGAGTGAGCCTTGTGACCTTGAGCAGGTCACACGCCTCTCTGAGGCTCAGGGTCCTCGAAGCAAAGTAGTTCTAATAGGAGCACTGATGATACGAGCTAATGAGATACATGCATTTGTTTGCACGGGGCTCCCATTCCTTGGCTCGGTGAAGTCAAAGAACTAGTCCTAGAGCAAGATGAGGTCATATAGATCGTGTTGTCCAGCTTTCCCATTTTACAGATGAAGGGGCTGAGGCACAAAGAAGACACGTGGTTTACCCAAGGTCACACACCTCAAGGTCACCCAGGCAGTGGCAAAGCCGGGGCCGCAACTGCCAGGCTGGCGGACTTTCCATATCAGGTTTCTGCTCGTTTGTCTGCTCTAGTCCACTTGCGTATGGACTAGGCAGTAAAGAGGTGAAAAGGAGGACACAGGGGTCAGAGTAACAATCAGGCCCAGACCAAACAGTCACAGGACATGGACACGAAGGGTCAGTGTGTGCTGTGTTCATGTGATAAGAACCGTGCTGGTGCCCCTACCTCTGGGCTGATTGGGCCACACCCGGGCCAAAGGGCTCTTCTCTGGGGACCTCCGAGTGAGACACACTTAAAAGTTGGAGTAATTGGGGCACCTGGGTGGCTCAGTCAGTTAAGCATCCGACTCTTGGTTTTGGCTCAGGTCATGATCTCACGGTTCATGGATTCGAGCCCCGTGTCGGGCTCTGTCTGCACTAACAGTGTGGAGCTTGCTTGGGATTCTTTCTCTCCCCCACCCCCCGCCCCTCCCCTCCTCTCTGTCTCTCAAAAAATAAATAAGTTTAAAAAGAAGTTGGAGAAATTTTCAGAGAATGGCATGAGGTGTTAAGGAGAACAGAGGGCCTGGGGATGATGGCCTCAAAGAAGAGAGGTTGTAGGGTTCCTGGCTTCTCTCTGCAACAGTGTGAAATGCTGGAGTGTGCTGGGCGTGGGGGTGGGGCATCGTGCTCTATGGCCACAGGTGGAATGGAGACCTCTGAGTTAAGACTTCAGGAAGGAAGGTTCAGGGGTGGACACAAGGCAGTGAAAACGTTGGAATGACCGTGGTGGGACTCACGGTGTCCCGGTGCAGTAAGCCCCGGTCCCTGATGGCGTGTAACAGCCATAGGTGGGGAAGCATGAGCCAAAGGGTCCTTAGGAATCCTTGCAGAGCTTAACGCACAGAGTGACCGGGGGACAAGATCTAGTCCAGCCCACAGGATGCCCGGACGCTCAAGCTGTGAGACAGCACAGCAGAAGGGCAAAGGGCATGAATCCTGGAGCCTGAGTTCAAACCCTGGCTCTTACCTGGTTTAGCTGTGTGACCTTGAGCAAGCTATCTAGCTTCTCTGTGAAATAGACAGGGAGCCACCCCCCTAGGGGGAACCATTCTACCCCCTCTGTCATCCTCTGGCACAGGGGCTGCCCAGGTGTGTTCCCCCCGGGGTAGTGGCTGCTGTGTGACCGGCCGTCCTTCTTGGACCCTCTCTGTGGATTAGGCAAGAGTCGGGAACAGGTCCTAGCCGGTCCTGGGGTGACTGAGGGTTCTTCAGAAGCAGGAGCCTTCCACACATCTGCCAACATCTGCCAGCTCACAAATACAGCTCTGGGCCTGGCCTGGACCAGACATGCAGTTGCAGGTGGGAGACACCAGCACCTGCCCTCAGGATGCCCCCTGCCCAGGGGAAGAGAGCATGGGGACAGAGACAGACTCCCAGAACTCAGTGTGATGGGCCTGTTTCCTGGGCAGCGTACAGGCATTGCATGGATGAGCGGAGACCAGGGAGAGGGTCCAGAAAGGCTTCGTGGAGGATGTGACATGAGTTGAATGTTAGGAGTCACTGGGGGAATGAGGGGCGGGGGGCAGGGTGTTCTGGGTGAGAGGCTGCAAGCCAAAGCAGGAAGACCTGGAACCATCTGGAAGTTCGTATTTTTGAGCCCATCTTGCAGGGGAGCGACCGAGATAAACACCCTGTGCACATTATCTCCTTAGGTCCTCAGAATAAGCATTAGGCGTTAGTCCCATTTTACAGATTGGAACTCAGAGAGGGAAAATACCCCAGCTGAGGTCACGTGAGCGGCAAGCAGCAGAGCCAAGACTCGACGCCAAGTCTGTCTGACTGTAGGACTTCATTTAATGTGTCTGTATTAAGCCAGGTAGAGCTATCAAGACCGTTTGGCCTAATGCCAGCATAGACTTTTAAGATGGGCACAGAGGAAGGGTGGGGGAACACCAGATCACGAAGGGCTCTGCTTGTCTTTCAGAACACGTAGTCTGGGGGGCGCCTGGGGGGCTCAGTCGGTTGAGCGTCCGGCTTTGGCTCAGGTCATGATCTCACAGTTTGTGGGTTTGAGCCCCACATCGGGCTCTGTGCGAACATCTCAGAGACTGGAGCCTGCTTCGGATTCTGTGTCTCCCTCTCTCTCTGCCCCTCCCCTGCTCATGCGCTCTCTCTCTCTCTCTCTCTCTCTCTCTCCTTCAAAAATAAATAAAAACATTTAAAAAATTAAAAAAAAAAAGAACACGTTGTCTGGGTCACAGCAATAGGGAGCCAAAGACGGGTTAAGAGGTAAGTGACATGACGGGATTTGCTCTTTCAGAAGATCACTGTGGCGACTGTGGGGAGAAGGGACCAGGGAGAGCTAGCCTGAACCATAGTGGCTCAGACCCCCCTGCTGGTGGCTGAGACCAGGGTAGCAGGAGACGGAGAGGGAATCGGAGAGAAGTGAAGAGCTACCAAGGCCAAGTGAGGGACTGCGTGCAGGGGATATTGGGGTGGGGGAAGCAAAGAGAGCCGATAAGGCTCCCAGGTTTCTGGTTTGGGCGACGGAGTAAAAGGTGGGCTTTCTCCAAATCAGGGGAGTGCGAGGCAGACGCGGTCCTGGGAAGTGAGGCTTCGGAGACAGGCCTGGGCTGATGACAGAACGCACAGGGAGCCAGCTGTGGGCAGGGCTGCCTGGAGCACAGGCCCAAGGAGGTGGGTGGTCAGGACCTTGACCTAACCCAGGCCAGCTGGCTCACGTGATGGAGCTGATTACCTCTGTGAGCCATCGGGGCTCTGAACACATGGGAGGCTGGGACATTCAGAGCTGCACCCCCACCCCCACCCACCAATATCCGGGCCACCCCAGGCCACCTGGGCAGGCCACCACGGCCTCAGAAAGAGTCTGGAGCCAGAAAAGCCAAGAGACACAGTGACTGATGGGGACACCGCCAGCGTGCTCAGAAATAGGCAGCTCCAGGGGCGCCTGGGGGGCTCGTCGGGTAAGCATCCGACTTCAGCTCAGGTCATGATCTCGCGGTTCATGGGTTCGAGCCCCACGTCAGGCTCTGTGCTGACAGCTGAGAGCCTGGAGCCTGCTTCGGATTCTGTCTCCCTCTCTCTGTCCCTCTCCTGCTCACACTCCATCTCTCTCTCTCTCTCTCTCTCTCTCTCTCTCAAAAATGAATAAACATTAAAAAAAAAAAGCATAGAAAGAAAGAAAGAAAGAGCTCCACAGGCAGCTGAAATCACAGATGGTCCAGGGGATGTGGTTTGGAACACCCAAGGCATCCGTGTCACGGCCCCCCATCAACCTCGCCCACTTCTATTCCAAACAGAGAGGAAAAAGGTGATTGCAATGCTGAGGGTGGTCTGCCAAAAGTATCACTTAGTGTGTGCTACGGGATAGGCACTGTTCTGTTTTACATCCCTACCACACAATGAAAGTTTACAGGTGAGGAGCTGAGTCACAGGGCTAAAACATGGCAGGCCGGGGATTGGGTCCTACACCTGCTGGCACGAGCGGTTGTACCTCAAGCGTGACGCCATTCTGCCTTTGGGTGCTAACGGCACGGACGAGAGAGTGAGACCACCAGCATGATGCCTGACCCAGAGGAGTGGCCCCAAAAGGGGAAGGAAGGTCCACCCCCTTCACCCATTCCTTAGTATACTCTTTTATGTGGCCAAACTTCGCAGTACAGGAGCCAAGGCCCAGGCCTCCTTACAGGAGTTCCTTGGAGGCAGCGGGGAGTTAATCGCAGAAGGCTTCCTGCAGGAGGCAGCGCTTAGGTAAGTAGGGCACTGGAACGATGCTCCTTCTACTTTCCAGGGGAAGTCCTCGGACGTCAGACATAATGCACACGGGCAGGGCACAATCATGACAGCAGCAGCAATGGTGACGGGACCAGTGTCCTCTTCCACACGGACCAGGCTTTCTGCTTTTCCAAGCACATTCACATCAACTCTCCTCTGATGCTAACAATTGAGATTTTTAATACACACTAAAAATGAATGCTAATTTCCTTCCTTCTTTTTTTCCTTCCTTCCACTCTCTCTTTAAACCCTACAAAGCAAGGGGAGCCAGGGGACAAATGCTACCCTTCCTATCTTACGAGTAAACCACAGCACAGAAAGGTCAAGCCAGTGACTTTGGGTCACACAGCTCTGCATGCTAAGACTAAAGCTCTGGGGTGAGGGAGGCTTAGCCCTGTGCCCTGCAGATGTGACAGCCATGAGTCGAGCTGCTCCAGGCAAAGGTGCAGAGGGGAAACTTCAGGTCCTGAATCTTGTACTGCTGTCTTGGCTCCACCAACAAGCTTCCAAAACAGACATCCTGGCAGGTTGGGCAACCTCCGCAGAATATATGGCTATGTCCTAAAGGTCTAGAAGGTCTGCTGGATGGGATCCCTGCCCCTGAGACCAGGAAGTGAGCCCAGAGGCCTGGCACCAGGCTAACGGTCGAAGTGGGCAGGAGAATGAACAGTGATTTGTGGAGTCAGACATCTTGAGTTCCAGCCTCACCACTTACGAGCTAAATTGCCCTGGACAGCGACTTGTCCTCTCTGAGTATCTTCATCTATAAAATAGAGATGATGGCATCTTTCCCCTTAGATGGTGCCAAGGAGTCAATCCAACAACCCACGACAGCTGTCAGCAGGCGCCTGGGCCCACATTCCCTGTTTCCCTGGCCCGCTTCCTGCGGGCTCAGGGGGGCTGTGCCACCACAGTGGGCCCGAGGGCTGGTGGGGGACCAAGCCTCAGCAGAGGTGACGGTCATGCAAGGAAGGAGCGCCGCTCCTCTGGAAGTGACACCGGAGAAGGGCGCTCCTGTCTTCTACATTCATGAATCATGGCGGGAAAGACGAAGAGACCCTCCCTCTGTACCCGCAGTGCCTCGGTGTGTGTGTGTTGGGGGCTGGGGTTCATGGACGTGCCCTGTCATAAACTCCTCCTTTCAGTGACTGTAGTCGCAGAGGGCAGGAACCGACAACTTCAGGTCACTGGCAGGCCACTGCTGTGACTGTCACCAGTATTTCCCTCTGCCGAAGACAAGGCACGGCCCCCAAGCAGGACACCCGACTGAAGGATAAAGGAGTGGTCTTTGGGGGTCTGGCCGGCCCTAAGGAGGGATCAAGAGGCACCCCAGCTGTCCTTTCGTGGCCCAGAATAAGAAATGGTGGCCTCTAGAGGGCTGGAAAGAGAGCTAACAGTGATCAAGCAGCTAGGTTAAGCTGGCTGGCTGTCCACTACACCTCAGTTCATCCTGCCCCCCACCCTGTGAGCCGCTCTGCTGTCCCGCCCACCAAAGGAGAAACTGAGGCCCAGAGCAGTTTAAATAACTTGCTCGAGTTTACACAGCTAGCAAATGCCAGAGGTAGGAACTGGGTCCGTGCTCTTTTTCTCACACAGCCCTGCCAAACCAAGAGGGACCGTCCAGGGTGGGAGCCACACCCCACGTGCCCTGGCACAACTGATATTATGCTTCTCTTTCTTTCTTCTCTTTTGTCCTTCATTTCTTTTTGCTTGTTGTTCACACTTAGGTAAGGCTTTGAGGGGGGTGGGGGGGTCGTGGAGTAGGACGACATACCCCTGAGCCCGATCAGATGGGACAGGGGTCAGAGGAAGATCCCAAAGAGGGAAATGAAATTCTGGGGCTGCCAGAGCAGTACCTGAGCAGTGTGGCGTGGGGGCTAAGGGTATCTGCCCTGGGGTCACAGACACCTGATTCAAGTCCCAGAGCCACCACTCAGGGACGTCGGGCAGGTTGCTTCACCTCTTTCTGCCTCAATTTCCTTCCCCCCGGAAACGGTAGTGATGTAGAAACTAGCTCTGGGAGCTGTGAGGATTAACCCTCCCGCTGAACTGGACGTGCTTAGCACAGTGTCCGCCACATGGTGGGCACATGTTACCAATTAGCACAATTATGAATTCTCCCTCAAGAGCGTTTTTTCTGTCCGCGGCTTTCATTTGAACAAAGGCAGGTGAAGAAAATATATACAGGTGATCAAATGGATGTGTGTTATGCTTCAATTGACATGAGGACCCCCACGGAGCCAGAAGGAGAAACAGAGCCTTGCAGAGCTGGGAGGGGAGACTTTCCAGTAGGAGTGCGGAGCCCAGACCGGCAGACAGTGGGCTGAAGGAGGTGGGAATGGCTGAAATCTCAGGGGAAGTGAGGGGTGGGGCACACTGGGAGGCAGAGAGAATGGGCCAGAAAAACCTGGTGATCGGTGATCGGGAACTTAGAGAAAGAGCCACAAGCCAAGCTACAGGCTGGGAGTTACTGCGAGTTTCACAGGGAGGCAGAGTGGAGAAACCATCATTTGTGGAGCGTCCGGTGGGGGCTAAACTCTTTACATAAGCAACTTAACCCTCACAACAGCCTGTGAAGTATCCTCATTTTGCACATGAGGGCACCGAGGTCCAGAGAGCTGAATTAATTCACCTCCTACCCAGCAGGGATTTAGGTCCCAGCCTGGCTGGCTTCAAAACACCCAGGTCACCCTCAGGCTGGGACATGGATGGCTCAAGTTCTAGAAGCCCTAGGCCAAACCAGCCCTGCTTTATGTGTCATCCCCAGAGCTCACTAAGGTCACTTCCCTCCCAGACCATGCCCTGCAGCTCTGGGTAGGCCCCCAGTCTTAAACCATACCTAGCAGGACCACCCTGATGGCTGTCAGAACTTCCATCACAAGGCTACAGGCCTAGAGACAGAAAGTTCTAAGCAAGAAGGTCCCAGCAGGAGCCTCCCTGGGACTGGAGCCCCTTTGCATCTAAGGCTCCTGGTCTGCCCCAGTCTGGGGCTCAAGGAATCACTGTTTGGAGCCATGATTCTGACAGAGATCCAGATGCCAGAACTCCCAGGGGCATAGGGCTGTAATGTGGCCATGAGCACCCTGGACCCTCTCACATCCACCATCTGAGCAGAGGGTAGGCTGGGCTTCCCCTACCCTTTCTTCCAAAAGCAAAGGCCTTTCTCTTTTGCCCACACCCCAGGGTGCCAGGGCGCTGGGAGCTGGACTCCCATTTTCAGAGTTCCGTGGGCCATCCGGCCCTGTTAAGGTCTGTGAGGAGACCGGTTTTGTGAGTGGCTGGCCTTTCCCTAGGGCAGCAGCACAGCCCAGAGCCTTCCCTGCCCGGCCCTGGAGGGGAGGGGAGCCTAGAGGGCCGGCTCTGCAGTTCTGCCCGTTTCCTGGGGCTCCTTGGCAGGAAACCAACCCAGTGAGTTTCAGCTACACTGCGGCCCATACCTGCTGCATTCCCTTGCGAAGCCAAAGCGTTGGCAGGGTAAGAGGGAGGTGGGGAGGCAGAGCTGGAGGAGGGGGCGAACGGGCGCGAGAGGGGGTCTGCAAATTCTGTCTGGCAGCTTCGTAAAAATAGCAACACATCTCCCGCGGGGCTGGATCCCTCCTCGGACCCGGGATGGCTGCTATCGATTGTTTCCTCCTCGCCTACTTCATTCTTTTGGCAGGAGCCTCTCCCGACCGCCCCTCAACTTCTGTCCCCCTTCCCCGGGCCCGGCAGCACCCAGCTGCGCTCTCCACGAGGTTCTGGTTCGTAAGCTGGGTTCTGCCAAAGCATGGGTGTTTTCCTCGCAGGGTGGGGGCCGAGGCCAGGGGAGGGGGGAGGGGGGCGCAACTCAGCGGCCACCTGCTCGGCTCTGGCCCCCGCCGGCCCCTTTAATTCGAGTTCGCAGCCGGGCCAGGTGCGGCGCTGCGTGGCGCGGTGCGGCGCGGTGCGGCTGCGGGCGGCGGCCGGGCGCTCCGTACGCGCCGCCCGCGGGACTGCAGAGCCGGCTCCCGGCTGGCCGCCCGCACCCCACCGCCGCCGCCGCCGCCGCCCGCCGCCGCCGTGTCACGGCGCTCGCGGTCAGCCAGGAACATGGAGGCCCCGGGTGCCCAGCGCGAAGGGTAAATGGGTGTCGGGGCGGTGGGCTGCGCGGGCCGCTTCCCCTGCCCGGGCTGCGGCGCGCAGAGGGGCTGCGGGGCACCGGCGGCGCAGCCCGCAGCGCGGCAGCCTCGGGCTGAGTCCGGCCCGGGCGGGGGGTGGGGGGGGGGGCTGGCGCCCTGCGGAAGGAGAGGGCACGGAATGGGCTCGGGACCCTTGGGCTGCGCGCGGCGCGGGCGGTGGGCGCAGCGAGGCGCGCGGGCGGGTGATGGGAAGTGCAGCTGACAGCAGAACCGGGTCTGGCCGATAGCGCCGGTCGGTCGGACCCGAGCCACTTGGGACGCCGGCCTGCATTCCCCTCTCCGGCTCCAAATCAAAACGGCTTTGCGGCGGGGCAAGGCTTTTCCGCTTTCCGGGGGCCGTGCGCTGCGGCGGAGCCCCCGCGCTTAGGAGGAAGGGGAGGTCTGGGGCAGCACCCTACTCCCCACCCCCAGAGTTCGGGCTCCCTTGTTTTCGGGTGGAGATGGACCCCAGGGGCGAGAGAGCCGGGTTGCGTTCGGGCCCGCGGGAGCCGGGCAGGAAGGGGTTAAGGCGGCGCTCGCAGCGGCGGCCGGCCGGTGGGTCCGGTCCGCAGGCGCGGAACCGAGCGCGGGGCGCGCCTGGCGGAATCCCGGCCGGAGTCCGGGCGGTGGGGAGAGGGCCCAGACCCCTCCCCGCCCTGGGGGCGGCGGGATTGGGCCGGCAGGGGGCCAGCCCGGAAGCCGGCTTCCTCCAGGCTCCCCCTCTCGCCGCTGCCAAGCCGCCTCGCAGCCGGGCTGGCCGGGCGTTCGTTCTGCGCTCCCTGCCGAGACGGGAGGGATTTTCTCTTGGGGAGAGATCGGTGGTCGGGCGCCTGCCCAGATCAAATGCCACCCTGCTCGGAGGGAAGCCTGCAACCTAGGCATCCCCGAGGGAGAGTAAGTCCTGGGACCAAGCCAGCCAGCTTTTGTAGAATCGACCTTTCCGTGTGAGGAATCTCCCTAGATGGGCTTTGAAGGAGTGCGTGTTGGGGAGGGGGGGAGGGGTTCTTCCTCCTCCAGGACCCGGTCGAGGTCAGAGCTTACAGTCCGGCTGCCGTGGAGGAAGCCCTCCCCTTGGGAGATGCTGTGTTCAGACCTAGGGGCTGGAGGGCTTGGCCCAGAGTCCCTCCAGATGGCTGCTGAGGACCAAGGGAGATCTGTGGCTCTGCCCTGGGAGGCCCCTAGAGGAGGCAGGCCCAGCGGAGCCTGAAAGCTTGTTCCCTGAGAGAAAAATGCTTCCAGCTGATGGAAGCCCGCCCCGGAGGAAGCTGGGAGGCTGAGGGGTAGCTCTCAGGTGTGACACCAGCATGGAAGGTGGGCACGGAAGGCAAAGCCGCCAGAGCCCTCCTAAATCTTGGCATCAGCTACCCAAGAGCCACGGTTCCACCTTTCTGCTGTTTTTTCCAGGCAACGTCACACCTCCTGAGGACAGCCAGGAGGACTCTGGCTTTTGCTGAACTTTGCATCTTGCCTGCTTCCTTCCAAAGGCTCCAGACCCAAGTTCGGCTGCCCTGGAGTCCTGCGTGTCCCTGGCCAGGCCCTCCACTGCCCCTCCAGGCCAGCCCAGTTCTGGAGCTCACCTCCAGGACCTGGAGCCTGCCCTCCTGCCCAGAATGACTCACCATTATTTCTCGCTCAAGTGAGAAGGCGTGATGGGCAGCCGGGCTGCCTATTTGTGTATCTAGGATTCCCACAGTATCTGATCAGCTCTGCGAGGAAGAGAGCTTCAGGTTCCTGCCTTGCCAGGTAAATCAGTCTATTCTTTAATAACAGCCATGCGTAGAGTCATTGGAGTGGGGGCGATGCGGGAGACCCAGGCCCCAGATCCACCACTGTGAATAGCTCCCCGAGCGCAGGTGTCTGCAAGACACGAGTTCAGTGCCTGGGAGAGGGCTCCCTTCCGGCCTCTAGTATGGGCTTGTGCTCCATGAAGCCCGTGCGGTGCAGAGGGGACCCGTACCAGCCACCTTCCCCCAGTGCAGGGCAGTCCGGAGCTTTCTTGAGAGCCTGCCACCTGCTTTCCTCTGATCCCCAGCCAGGTTACAAGGTGAAAGTAAGTTCTGCTTTTTGGTGGTGGTGGTGGTGGTGGTGATATTTCTGAACTCTTGGCTGAGAGGTAGGAGACAAGGAGCAGCAACCGAGGTCGGGCTGCCGATGCCGAGTGGTCTCATGTCCTTAACTGCCTCTGTCTTTCAGCCAAGCGAGGCTGTCTCTCCAGCTCTCAGAGAGCCTACGGGCTCTCCTGCAGGAACCCAGGCCAATGCTTCTGTGTTTCCTGGGGCCATAAGCGGTACCCTGAGCTCCCTGCCGCCAGGCAGCTGGAAGGCATAGTGTGAGGCCCTTCTCTCAGCCCCAATTATGACAGTGGCCACCGGAGAGCCAGCGGATGAGGCTGCTGCCCTCCCCGGGCACCCGCAGGACACCTATGACCCCGAGGCAGACCACGAGTGCTGTGAGAGGGTGGTGATCAACATCTCGGGGCTGCGGTTCGAGACCCAGCTGAAGACCTTAGCCCAGTTTCCAGAGACCCTCTTAGGGGACCCAAAGAAGCGGATGAGGTACTTTGACCCCCTCCGAAATGAGTACTTTTTCGATCGGAACCGCCCCAGCTTTGATGCCATCTTGTACTATTACCAGTCTGGGGGCCGGCTGAGGCGACCTGTGAACGTCCCCTTAGATATATTCTCTGAGGAGATTCGGTTTTATGAGCTGGGAGAAGAAGCCATGGAAATGTTTCGGGAAGATGAAGGCTATATCAAAGAGGAAGAGCGTCCTCTGCCCGAAAATGAGTTTCAGAGGCAGGTGTGGCTCCTCTTTGAATACCCAGAGAGCTCGGGGCCTGCCCGGATTATAGCTATCGTGTCTGTCATGGTGATCCTGATCTCGATCGTCAGCTTCTGCCTGGAAACACTGCCCATCTTCCGGGATGAGAACGAGGACATGCATGGCGGCGGGGTGACCTTCCACACCTATTCCAACAGCACCATCGGGTACCAGCAGTCGACCTCCTTCACTGACCCTTTCTTCATCGTAGAGACCCTCTGCATCATCTGGTTCTCCTTTGAATTCTTGGTGAGGTTCTTTGCCTGTCCCAGCAAGGCCGGCTTCTTCACCAACATCATGAACATCATCGACATCGTGGCCATCATCCCCTACTTCATCACCCTGGGGACAGAGCTGGCCGAGAAGCCGGAGGATGCCCAGCAGGGCCAGCAGGCCATGTCGCTGGCCATCCTCCGTGTCATCCGGTTGGTAAGAGTCTTTAGGATTTTCAAGTTGTCTCGACACTCCAAAGGTCTCCAGATTCTAGGTCAGACCCTCAAAGCCAGCATGAGAGAATTGGGCCTCCTGATATTCTTCCTCTTCATCGGGGTCATCCTTTTCTCTAGTGCTGTCTATTTCGCAGAGGCCGATGAGCGAGACTCCCAGTTCCCCAGCATCCCGGATGCCTTCTGGTGGGCAGTCGTCTCCATGACAACCGTAGGCTATGGAGACATGGTTCCAACTACCATCGGGGGAAAGATCGTGGGCTCCCTCTGCGCGATTGCAGGTGTGTTAACCATTGCCTTACCGGTCCCCGTCATCGTGTCCAACTTCAACTACTTCTACCACCGGGAGACAGAGGGAGAGGAGCAGGCCCAGTACCTGCAAGTGACGAGCTGTCCAAAGATCCCATCCTCCCCTGACCTAAAGAAAAGTAGAAGTGCCTCTACCATTAGTAAGTCTGATTACATGGAGATCCAGGAGGGGGTAAACAACAGTAACGAGGACTTTAGAGAGGAAAACTTGAAAACGGCCAACTGCACTTTGGCTAATACAAACTATGTGAATATTACCAAAATGTTAACTGATGTCTGATGGAAACCCATTACCATACTCGCAGCTCCATGGAACTAATGCAGATCTTGCGTAATAGCCTGCATTGTAGTCAGTGTGTTCTACAGTGTGTATCTGGTTCTGCATGGAAAGCAATCGTCGTGCAAGTGACTTTTTGATCTTTTGATTTTGGATTTAGAGCACAGAGTATCTGTCCATGGCTTTCATGCAAATCTTCATCGCCGGCTTAGGGGTTTCCAAACAGGGGGGTCACCCATGGAGCCAGAATTTCAGAAGGACACGTTGGGGCCACCTCATATCAAATACATAACCCACCGCCTCAATGCCACCTTCCCTTCCAAGTTAGATGCACACGGCACCCGGGAGATGCACCCCTCCCCCACCCCAGCCTCCAGGTCCCCGGCACCATCATCCCATATGAGCCCACCTCCCCCTTCACAGAGGAAAACCATGGTGGCTTAGCTTTAAAGCGCCGGTAATTGTGCAAAAGGTCATTCCCATTTTTGCACCGAAAAGCACGCACAGGCCTGTGTATTGGAATTACTTTCTGTGTCACGGGCTGGGCTTTGTGAGTTGCAGTTGCCAAGTGGATGGTCTGGAGGCTTGTGTTTCGTAACGGAAAATGCTGCATTTGGTTTTTCTCTGCAGTGTGGATGTGAGGGAACCCCAGGGGGGAGGGACGGTGAGTATGGCCGAATGTGAGTTGTCAAGTTTCACATTTGCTCTTAGGCCTATGGGGAGAAGCTAGCAAGCCAAGGGACCTCTCGGCTTCAGATCTCACCATTTTTGCAGGCTTCAGGGTCACACAACACGTCTGATTTCTTCGTTACACTGGAGTTTGCAGACATCTGCTTTCCTAGTGCCGTGCCAGCGGCACTGACACCGCAGTGAAATTACCAGTGATGCGATAGAGCTGCATGGGTGTTTCTTGCATGAATCTCAATATTTAAAACACAGGAGATAACCTATTTTCTTAGTAGCCTACACAGTATTCATATTTAGAGTATTAATAGCCCCAGAGTGGCATTGAACTAGGGTTTTTCCCCCCCATCGGAGGACAAAAGCCCTCAATCAGGAGAAAAAAAAAAAAAAAGAGACTGTTTGGCACGGGGAACCAAAACTTCTGGCTCTCCAGCCCACTCCATCCCTGTTCTTCCAAGCTGGGGCACAGACCTCTGCGAAGCCAGAAAAGTGAGCAGGGAACACAGCGCCTGAACACCTCACATAACTGCACCTTAGGAATTAACCTGGTCATGGGCATGACTCTATAGCTGACCAGGGCATCTGGTCCCGAGGACAGGCGGATTTGTGGATCCAGTGTATATAAATATATATTGAGTATCTCTTTCATGAGTTCCTCTACCTAGCTAGCTATAGGAAAAAAAAATTGCATTTGAACCTTGTATAAGCTTATGCAATATTTTGGACACAGGGCAATTTATGCATGTGTTTGACTATGTGCACTAAAGTATGTATGTATATACTATGTATTATATACATACATACGTACGTGTGTGCATATGTTTGTGCACACACGCACACACACACACACACATATTCATTCTCTGGAGTTCAGGTTCAGGAGTAAATCCACTGCTTGGTGGGTTGGTTGTCTGAGAGGCCTAATGGGTTAATTTCTCTCATCGGTAACCCGACTGGGCCTGGGTTTGCTGCCATTGCCTCAGACACTCCAGTTTCACGGATTCTTCGATGTTACAGTTGTCTCTCTGCCCTCCATGTGCTGCAGCTTCAGTTTCCCGGGGCTGAAGCTTGTCTTACCGAGTGCACAAGGGCCCACGGCCCTCCCAGCTCCAGCTGCCCTGGGCCAGACCCGCCCCAGGCCTTGTCTCTACAGCACATCATGTTAAATCATCTCTGTTGTCATCTTTCCCCGCCCTCTTTGGTCTTTATTGTCACTTGGCTCTGCATCAGTCACTTTAAATGAACCTTTCCCTAAAGACCCAGAACGGATTGCCTGCTTCAGAGCAAGGACACCAGGAGGAGGGCTTCTGGGGACCCGAGATGCCACAAGTCTGGACTTGAAAGGGAGCTTGCTCTACGTGGAAATTTCTGAAGTCCAGGACCAAGGCATGGAGACCCTAGATGACCCACAGTCGTCATGTGGATTGCCAGGCTCAAACTCTCTCCTCATTGAACTGGCAACCAAGGGGGTGGATAGAGACTCATTCCCCACCCCCAGGACAGACTGAGAGTGAATGAGCACCGCACGGCCTAAAGGTAGAATTCAGGCTGGCCCTGGAATGGGTTGAGGTGGGGAGGCTTTCGCCTCACAGACTGGGCTTCTTCCTTTCAACATAATGGCTCAGATTTCCCAAACACAGTGAGTTGTGCGGTCGGGCTGCCCAGTCGTGGCTCCAGCCCTAGCCTCGCTGTTGGCTATTGAGCACCTACAGTTACCTGGGGGGAGTGGGGCACCAGCTCAGGGTGCTAGGCCCAGGGTGCTCATTAGTTCCTGGTCACCCACGTCCCCGGGTATCTGCAGGACACCCCATGCCCAGCGCAAAGCCTCTATGCTTCTCTTCCTCTCCTTCATGGGAGGTGGTGCTGAATTCCCAAGACATGGGGTGGGGAGGACACAGACCTAGGGGAACAGATGGTAAAACAGTCCATACCTAAGGCCTCCGTCAGGGGGTAGTTCTTTTATCCCAGCGTCTTTGACCTGGGACCATAAAATATTCACAGGTGCAGGCACACACACGTGCACGCCCACCCCCAAATCGATAGATACACTGTTGCCACACACAAACGCAAGATGCACACGCACCAACTAATGAAAAGGGCACACACAGGTGATACACAGCTACACCCGTATCCAAAGCGTGCACATTCGGCACAGACCTGGAACGCACTCACCAACACAGAACACAACACAAAAGACCAACACACGCCATGTGCAAAGACCTACCCGCAACTCAGATGCAAAATGCATAAAAACCATACGGACATGATGGGTATGGATGTGAAATATACCAAGGACACTTTATGTTGTTTATGCCCACAAAATGCACACAAACTCGGTTTATACCCACAATGCAGTTACTCACACGAGGCACAGAAGATACAGCACACACACCCAAGCACATCCACTCATGATTCACAGGGAGCGTGCACATATACTCAGATCCATTTCTCTGCCCCCAGAGCTACAAATTAATAGACACAAACAAAAGATGAAATTGCATCACTTTTCCCTAGCCTGCATCTGTGCCTCTCAGTAGCCTTCAAGAAGCCTCTTCCCCTACCCTCTTCTCTTTCTCCCACCTCCAGATTTCAGAGAAGTAACCCCCAGGTTTGAAGCAGAGAGATGGGCCCCCGTTGTCAAGCAGAACTCTGATTAAGACTGGGAGTCTCAGAGGGCTTCTACTTATTCACCTTCCTCCCACCAGAAACATGGGTGTGGAAGGACCTGGGACAGCCAGAAGCCTAACACCTTCACCATGACCTTTCCTTGGGAGCAAGTCCACACGGGCAGCCCCCTAGCCCGGGCACCCTGCTCCCAACCCCTAGGCTGTCTACATTCAGCTCCATTCTCTTGAAAGCAGTTGATGACTCAAGAAACTGCAGGGACCTGGGCCCAAAACCAGAGTGAAGATGCCCCTCAACATCCACAGACCTTCCCGTCCTTCCATCCCCCAGTGGCTTTGTCAGGAGTGGGTCAGAAAGTCGAGACCAGACGTAGACTTGTCTCTTAAAATGAACCGCTTTTCCTTGCTTGTGGCATCTCACTTGCTCCTGGGCATCAGCCCAGTGGGGTCAACTCCTGAGTCCCTTCTGTGGGTGTTCAATCCCAGGCATGCTCCTTTCCTTTGCTGGGCCCCTGCCCGGATGCCCTGCCTCCCATCCGATGGCCACGCCTTGAGGAAACGCACACAATTAGTGTGCTTTAAGTAAAACACGATTAAGGACGTGAACCTCATGCTGCACAAGCAAACAGTTTTTTAGAAGGCCTGATTTTTATCCTATATTCTAAGTCCACGTTTGAATGCTTTGTGAGACTCCCCACTGTCTGGATTGCGCCCCAAGCTGCTGCTTCCCACCGCTAGGACTAGCTGAGAGCTGGGTGCTTTTTAGCAAAGGCTCCACCTCAAATGGAAGTTGGGAATGGAAGTCAGGTGTCAGGCTCAGGCATCTTAGTCTCTACTCCTGTGGCCGTCCCTTGTCCCTTTCCTCCGAATGACAGAGGAAGCAACAGCACCAGGGAATGGATGGGGGGAGGGTTCAAATTTGCACACTTGGTGCAGTATGCTGGCTCTTTCCCGTATTCCCAAGTCAGGGCAGCAATTTCCCCCTTAGCTTCAGCAGGTGTCTCCGTGAGCTCAAATCTTCAAGAAAGTTGGAGTTTGCAGGAGGCTAAAGAGAAAGAAGTCCAGGAAAGGTGGGGGAGATGGTCAGGAAGACAAGGTCAAATTTCAGAGTAAACTTTGCAGGAGCTGAACTTAACTAAGGACATAATTAAGGGTCTCTGCTTCCCGAAGCTTCTGTGGTGTTTGACACACTGTCTTCCTTCCTCTCTGCTTCTCTCTGTCTGTCTCAGCTGGACTTCTGAAGATAGACAAGGCCTGTCAACAGGAGGTTAACTTTTTGGAAGGGGCCCCCAGGGAGTGTGGCTCTAGACTCCATTGGCTTGATGTGGAAAGGGCTCCGTGAAAGCTTTGTTGGCCTGAACCCCAGCCTGAGCGCTCGTGCAGCTGCTTCATGTGAGGAGGGTTGCAGGACTGGCTTGTCTTATCTGCTGTCCCTGGATCTCTCATCCCATTGTAGTGAGGACTTTGGCCACCTAACTTCGTCATAGTTAGCCGTAAAATATCAGTGCGAACTCACGCTGAGAGAGGGCAGTGCTCTCCGAAGAAGTCTCCAGCTGGGGGTTTAGTGCAGCCCACAGTAGTGGCGAAAAAAGGGGGAGGCTGACTTTCCCCAAAGGAGACTAGAGGACAGTTTGCAAATCGCATAGCCCCCATGGCAGATAGGAGGAGCATGGTGCTTTGAATGGCTTACCCAGGAGTTGGGATGGTGAGCTCTGCCCAAGCTCTGGCTCTTCTAGGTCCCATTATCATAACAGCCCCCATCTGGGTGATGGCTGCCTGGTCTGAGAGGCTGGTCCACGTAGGCTATAATGCCGGGGGTGCTCCTTGGCTATACAGTGGGGGTTCCCCAGCCTTGGCAAAGTGTCCACCGCCAGGCTTGAACTCATGACCTTAACCCCGAACGTCATTAGCCACCTGAGCTAACCTGGCAGAGCGCTGGATGCTGGGAGGTGTCCACATGGCTAGTGTGACTATCATCTGTATCTTCAGAGTCTTCCCTTGTTGAGACCAGCTCTTTGTCCTCATCAAAGCAGCAAGCAGGATGTGAAGGGTCCTCTATAAGCTGGGATGGGTTTCTTCTTCAAACTAATCCGGTTCGCTTTTCCTTTCTTTCTGCTTCCCTTCCCACCAGAGCTCAGTTCCATCTCTCATGGTTTGTGTTTTAAAATATTTTTAATGAGGAAAAGTGCAATAAAATAAATGGCGACTGTTTTCTTTAGCAATAGCTATTTCAAAACCACATTCTCAGGACTGAAAAGTGATAGTACTTGGATTATCAGATAATGCCCTTGGCTTCTGAGCATTGTTAGTTCACTGTCTGTGGTTCCCTCTTCTTCCCGTGTGTTCACGTGGCTCCTGTCCTCTGAGGCCCTGACCCTCCTTTGGAATGTAAACTTATGCAGAGGTGCAAGTATGCACAAGGAACCCCCCCCCCCACCACCACCACCAAAGGCTTTCTTTGTCTCTCTCTTTCTCATGTGTACTTCCCTCTCTGTTCCTCTCTCCCTCCTGCCTCCCCTTGTCTGTTAGCTCTCACATGTCATTTTCACAACCTGTAGGTACTGAAACCTTGAGTTTGAAGTGACCTCACGGCAGCCCATCTCATTGACTCTCAATCTGGTGGGGTGTAATGGAACCCTGCAGGAAAGCACTTACCAATAGATAAGAATAAAGCATCCTGAGCCATTACAGAAGATCATTTCCATGCACTAAAAGCCATTACTTGATCCATTTGTCTCGCCTCCTCCCCTCCCCAGGGGGAAGGATGCTGGGGGAATGTGGCCTGGAGGTTCGTACCTGGGATGGATAGCCTGGGCAGATTTGGGGAGTTGCCCTCTGGCTGTCCTTCTAAATAAGCTGATTTGCTAAACCAAAGGGACTGCGTGGGGTGGAGGTCTACAGGGACAGGAAGTGGGTGCTTAGGGCATGACAGTAGAGAAGCAAAGGCCCCCCCAAACCACTACCGTGTGCACTTGCACAAATATTTGCACACATAACTGGGGACTTCAGAAGAGACCCCCTCTGCTGAAGAAAAATCTGTGAGGTTAAATATCCACACTGGACAATCAACCCCAGGGTCCCATTCCATGGCTTCACAATCCACCTTTCTCTCTACACGTGTAATACAGCAAAACCTCAGTAAACTGATGGGGAAATCCTCAGGGAAGGGGGCGGCTTGGCTGCTTTACAGTTATGGTTGTTCGTGTGTGGGAACCTTCGCTATTGAAAAAAAAAAAGAAAGAAAGAAACCCATTTCCTAAGTAGGTTAGTATAAACTTTCCTGCCTTAGCAAGTAGAGTGTTTGAAGACGACAGAAGACCTTGCATTGCTCAGGGTCAACGCCGTAAACCTCAGTGCTCATCGTACAGAAATACAGGCGGAGGAGACCAAAGAGATAGGCTGAATGTATGCTGGCCACGAGGCGTACCCAGAAGTTGACCATGTGGGCACGTCCTGGCTCAGCAGAGAATGCCCTGGCTGTCATTTGCGTCTTTCTGCCGTAAGTGTAGTAAGAAAACATAATTCTTGTGTTAATCGAGGTTTGGGTTAATTGGTCCTGAGTTATCAGAGGTTTTCCATATATACATATATCTGTGTGTATATATGTATAGTATATGTATATATGTATACCATTGTTTTGAAAATTATACAGTGACCGATCCCCTTAGCTTCACTAATGTGGAATACGTTTGGCAATCCAAGGAATAAACTGCATTTCTTTGAATTTTTAAATGACCTTCCTTTGCATTCTTGCCACCTCCCCAGTTCAGCTCTCTTTCTTCTGCGTAGGAACCTCTCTAGAAGGCACTTCTTTCATAACAAATGATCGAGCTCCAGGATCACCTCTTTCCTTTCCCTCCCAGGTGGCTGCCTGACTCAGGGATAAAAGGGAAGTCTGATCTAAGGGCCAGGTGCTTTATCCTTTGTTCTGCCAGCCCTGGTTGGCTGTAACCTCACCACGGAAGCCAAAAAAGTTATTCCAGACTTTTTGGCTCTTAGGGGTGGGAGCCCGATGACGCAGCGGCACAGGACTGATCTGTTAGGCTTTCCCTTTGTCATGGGTGGCATTCTAGGCTTGAATTTTGACAGATCTACAAGTAATGGTGTTGATGAAGATCTAAAGAACCCCTCTGCCCCTTGGAAGGCAAGTTGTGTGATGACCAATAGAACTAACAAACTCACCCTGTCGTTCTGACCAAGTGTAAGTTGCAGGTTTGGGCAGGAGAGCAGCTATAATTCAGTTGCCTCTTTGGAGAAGCAGCTGGCTCTGAGCTGAACCACGCTCTCATTCTCCATCTTCCCTGGCAACACCTTAGATGCATGGTAGAGAGCTCTGCTTCACGTCCTGCAGTCTACCCGGACGAGGGTGGGTGGAAGGGATTCCCCACTGCTACCTGGGATAACTGAGGAAGTGTGGGGGTGCCTGCCACCTCCCTCTGCTCACAGCAGCCCTCCAGTCCGGCCACACTGGCCACGATGATGTGGTAGAAGCCCATAACCCAGACTTAGCCTGACGAGCGGTCAACGGGGCCAGTCAAGGCAGCCTGTCTGGATGGCCACTTCTTACGTTGAGTGAACCCTAGCGTGGAAACAGATGAAACGCTTTGTGCTCCTCTGCACGCCTAAAATAGTCAGGTATGTTCCAGATGAGTTCGCAGCTGAGAACTCCCCGCATCATTCCAGTGACGGATGCACAGGGCGGGTGTGGTTACATAATACCGTGCACAGCTGCTGCAACATCTAGATAGTCGAGGGCAGCATCGACGTGGCTGTGTGCTAGGACCTTCAGTCGCTACCCAGAGGACTCAATCCCGTGTCTCTTCTCAGTCCTTGTGAGAGGCTCCAAGCCCTGCTTCTCCCTGAAAAGGATTCCCTAGACACTGGCTGCCTTGTTTGTACAAGGGCGGCTAGAGAAAGCGAGAGGTAGGGCTGGGAGGGAGGGAATATCCAGGGCCTCGGTTTGCTACTAAGCAGTTTCCGCGTCTGCTGCTGACGTTATTGCCTCTTTTGCTTGTGAAGTGCAGGGCAAGGACTGTGACCTGCCAGGTAGGGCTGGAAAAGAGCAAACAGCTGCAGGCTAGGAAATGGGAGAGAAGAGCAAGAGTGGCCTGGCTGCCTGGCTGGCGTTGGCGAGGGTGAGTGTCAGCTCTGGAGGGTCTGAACATGCTCTGTGCTTGCCCCAGTTCTGCCTTCACGTGGGATCCGACGACCCAGTTTCCTTTTGTTGTCGTGCTTGGATGATTCCTTCATTTGAAGGGCCCCAGGAAGCTGGAAAGTCCCATGATCGAGCTCCAGCCTGCTGAGCAAACAATGCCCTGGCCAAATTGGCCTCTGCCTGGGTTTCTGCATTCCTGCACCCCTCTTTCCGCTGAGGGTAATCTTGGAACAGTCGGAATTAATGGTGCCAGCCATCAAGGAGGATTCTCTCCTTTTCAGCAGGGACGCATCTGTAAGGCTCATGGGTGCAGGATGCTTTTTCTAGACCTGTGTGCTTGTGTGCTGATATAGGCTGTCTCTGGAGATTTTATATATTACACACATATGTATATAAAATGTGGAAATGGCCGCTCACTTAGGCTCATGCAGCACAGACTCTAATTAGGGTTTGCTCTGGCTTCCTTGCTGCTCATACATGACTCCGCAGCTGCCCTCCCGTGTTCTGTCTCTGATAATTGCTGTAAACTCAAAAAGCAGAGGCAGATAAATAAGCCTCCCTGGGATCAATAGGAGAAGGAACTCCAAGGCTGATGGTAAAGCTTCGTAAGGATGATGCCGAAAGGGAACCGGGGTCTCCATGGTGATAAGAGGCTGGGGACCAATGGGAGTTGAAGGCGGAGCAGGACTTGTGGGGAAGACTCATGGGAGTCGGGAGGCATTTAACTAGTTGTTTGCTTCATGAAAATTTAGACACCAGCTGTAACTGCATCGCACAAGATATATAGGTATTATCATTCTTGCTGACATATTCTGGAAGCTTTCGGCCCCTCCAACACTGCCCCGCCCCGGACTTCTGCAGCTGAGAGTTCCTGTGTCAGTAGGGTCTGATATTTGTACATAGGTTATACATATGTGTGTACATACATGCCTCGATGAACATTGTCTGTCCCCCTGATCATGGGTGTACATAGACCTCATAGAGCGCCACCGTCTTTTGTAACAATCAACACAAGTAAATAGGTATATAAATATATATATTACTGAGGATTTATTTTAACATTATTCTGTGTGAAATGAAAACATAAAATAAAATTTTTGACAGACACGGATTGTCTCCACCTTCTTTCTTGCTTGACCGGATTATCATCCCTACGACATGCACGCGAGCTTGCCCCGCCGTCACTCTGGTTTCTGCAACTGCCAGGGCCCCGCCAGAGACCAGGGCAGGATAGGCGAGGGCTCTCCTGGGTGCATCAGGGGCCACCTGGGCCATGTGCCCATTTGCCCTTGCCTGAGGGCTCAGTGCACACAAAGCAGAGAATGTGGATGGGACACTGGGTGGGGGGTTGCGATCTCCTCTCACATTATATGCGTGTTTCTTGCATCTTCTGTGGATCTGGGGCATGGGTGGGTAAGAGGGACCCTGTTCGAAAACCAAGAGCAGTCAGACCCCCTCATTTAGCTCCAGCTGCACCCACCTTTGAGGGCCCAGTTCTCAAACCCCCTCCCACTTCTGCCCATTCCTGCTGGTGCCCAGGGGTCTGGATCAACCGTGCTGTCAGCACTCAAGTGAGGAGACCATCTACCTTTGCCTGCCCAGGAGGAGAGGCCTGGTTCTCTAGCAACTCACTGATGCAGTGACACCTCCTTGGAAAAGATTTGATACACACATGCGCGTGCACACACACACACACACACACACACACACACACACACACTCACTGCGGAGACTCGTCTGTCTGATTGTTTCTAAGGGCGAATCTAGTCCATAGCTGGACTGCCCAGCATTCAGATGGCTCAAGAGGAGCCAAGGTGTGGGGTAAGAGAAGCCCTTACATTCAATCACCAGCAAGCACACTCCACTCTGCCCCTAGTGTCTTGTTAATGATGTCCCCTTCACGGTCTCTGCCATACTCCCCCACTGGGAAACTGACCCACCAAAGCAGCTGGCCCCCCAACCCTGCTCGCACCTGCACAAGGTGCTGTTTCTGGGTAGCACGTACTGAGGTGACAAGGGAGAGCATGATAGATGAGAGCCTTTGAGGACAGCTGCTGGGGCAGGGGCATTTCCTCCGGCATGGGATGGGAACTGTGAAGGATGCGGAAGAGCTCTAGGCTTCTCTGAACAGCCCCAAGCAGACTAATGATGACTAATAGGGCTCCTTGCCCCCAAAGAAATAGGAAACTGAATCGGGCTCCCAAGGTCCAGTCCCTCCTGCTAGTTTCTCCTGTGACACGGGGCGCTCCCACCTCTTTCCCCTAAAGAGCGGAGGGATGGGAGCCGGAGAGAGTTTTGTCTGGCCCTGACTGTTTAGATTTTGTTAGACAAATGTATCAAGGGGAAAAGGGAAAGGGGCTGGGGATGTGTACAAGCTACAACGCCAAGGTCCCACTTCTCTTCTCCATTTGTGGCAAGGGCGACCGAGCTAGTTCAAGTGTAGGCCACCGGTGCCACTTGAGCACGCTGGACCCTTCCCTGCCTGGCCTGGGGTGCCTGCCCTGTGCCCTGTGCACCACAGATCTAGACCAGACCCTGCTCCCAGGACATCTTTCCATTAATCTCTGCCCTGTGCTGCAGCTGTGCTTGGGCCTCAGACCTGAAGTTTCCCAGGCTGGTTTAGCACAGCAGTGGGGAAAAGACCTCATATTCTGATGTGAAATCAGTGCTATTTAAATGACATGCAAATGAGGCAAGTCTGCATCTCTTTGACCAGAGGATCATTGGACATTTCCGAACCTGTCAGCTCTGATTATCTCTCCCTTTTGTCCCTTTAGACCACCCCTCACACCCGTCCCTCTCGTAGGTCAGTAAGAAACACACCCACAAGTGATTGGCTTATCAGGGAAAGATCAAGGCTTTGGGGCCCGTACCTATTCCAGACTGGACACTAGGCAGGGCTCCATGCTTATTGTGAGAAGGAAAATCTTCCACCTGCATGGAGATTTCTATTCCATGGAAAATCAGCCTCTTCCCAGTCCTGTTATTTTTTTTAATTTTTTAATGTTTATTTATTTTTGAGAGAGAGAGAGACAGACGCAAGTCGGGGAGGGGCAGAGACAGAGGGTGACACAGAATCCAAAGCAGGCTTCAGGCTCTGAGCTGGCAGCGCAGAGCCCAATATGGGGCTCGAATCCATGAACCGTGAGATCATGACCCGAGCCAAAGATGAACACTTAACCGACTGAGCCACCCAGGCGCCCCTTCCCAGGTCTGTTCTGATGAACACTTACACTCTTTTCACTGATCATTTGGGGACCTAGCAACAGCCATGTGAGAAGTAAAACCACAGCCATTGTGCTCTGGTGGCTTCTGGCACTTTCTCTCTCCCAAGCATCTTTAAGTGTTTTGTTAATCTCTGAATCCCCAGCATCTGAGACAGTGCCAGGCACAATAAATATTCATTGAGTCAATGACTATTTACATCACATCATCACAATGGTGGCCAAGATATCCATGCCATTGAGACAGCAAAGATACAGCCATGTTTCGGGCTCCCTTACTTCTGTGTTTCTCTCTGGTCCTAGAAGAGACCTCTAATCTCCACTTCTGGGGTCAGACTGACCTTTAGGTACAGGTGGTCCGAATCACGATGCAAATGGTCTGCAGTCAGGGTGCCATGCACCTCCTAATGTCCTGTCCACAGCACACATTCTCACAGAGCCCAGAGAAGTTGCCCTCCAAAGCCTGCCTGGCACCACAGCAGCCCCAGGGCCACGCCTTTCCCATTTCCCAAGGGCCGAGAATCTAAAGGGTTCCTACAGGCTTCCCAAATTCTAAGACTGAGGAGACCTTGGCACCTTAGAAAATGTTGGGCCTTGGAGTCAGGGTTGGGTTACACACGCACACACCCACACCTCTGTGAGGTCTTTGTCACTATCTCAATTTTCAGATGAGGAAACTGAGGCTCAGAGAGGCAAAGTAATTGCCCAAGCTCACAAAGCCAGTACGAGGCAAATCTAGGACTCAGACCCAAGACAGCTGGAAGCCATCAAAACCTGGCCTAACGCCCTTGATATGACACCACAGCCCCCCTGGTGGGGTCAACTCCAGCTGGGGTCTTACAATGACATTGCAGCAAAAATCACCAAGGGCTCCAGCGCTGTCCCCTGAACCTCTGATCTCTGGGAGCCTCCAGGAAAATAAAGGAATGAAGCATACTGGGGAAGAGTCAGGAAGTCTCGGGATTAGGAGGTGCAGTGGACTGGGATCACCCTCCTCAGGTATTTTTGTCAATGGGATTCACGAGGCTGCGAGGTGTGAATGAGCAAAATCGCTATATTAAAAGTTCCTGAAAAAGCTTTCCTCCTCTGAGCCTCAGCTCCTGATCTAGAAAAAGGAGGAAGCCTAGGGGGTCTGCAACCCTCCCCCAGCCTCCGTCTCCAGTTTACATTTTCTGGTCAGAAGGTGGCCAAAGGGATTGCCTTCACCCTGCTTTTCCTCCTCCTCTTTCCTCCGTCCTCCCCTCCCCCCACAGCCTTACCTGTCTCCTCATTTATAAAGCAGGGATGGGAATCAGGGATACATTCTCTTCACAGGGCAGCCATGAGGATGAAATGCGTATTGGAACGAGCCTAGTACGATGCCTGGTACACAGTAAGTGCTCAATAAGTAATACCTTCACTCTCGGGGGCATGGGGGGGTGGGGGGAAGTGGCCCAGGAAGCAAGGAGCCTCAGCTCTGGACTGGCAGGTCAGCCTCAGAATCCCAGTGCTGGTTTCTGTCTGGGTAATGGAGCTCGCTGAGTCCCAACGTCCTCATCTATAAGATGGGGTGATAGCACCCACCTTGCGGAACTGTGGGGATAAGAGCCTTATGCGAAACCCTTGCCAGGGAGCCTGACAGGGAATCAGTATTTAACAGACGCTGCCCAATGCTGGGGCCTCCTTGCTGCTCATCAACTCAGTGAATATTTGCAGAGCCTGATATGGGCCTGGTACTATGCTAGGTTCTGAGGATCTAAGGTAAATAAGATGTCCTTCTTGTGCCAAAAATATCTCATGGTAAGACCGCTCCTCCCCTCAGAAGGGAAAGGTGGAGGAAAAATTAAATTGGGGAAGGGAAGGAGATGAAGCTGTAATAGAATATGAATAGGCTCTTGATCGATGCTTGCAGAATGCATTCAGAACGAATGAATGATTCCATGAATAGATAATAAAAGCAAATGTTCATATGGCACCACTCTGTGCCAGCCCCTGTTCTAAGCACTGTACATATATTAACTGGTTTAATCCTTGTGACTACCCTGGGTGGTAGACGCTAATTATCCCCGTTTTATGTACAAGGGAACTGAGGCTTAGGGAAGCTTTCATAACGTGCAAGGTCAGGATCTGAACCCAGGCCTTGTGGCTCCAAAGCCCATGCTGCTAAGTCTCCCCCCCCTTTTTTTTTAATATTTATTTAGCTTTTGGGAGAGTGCAAACAGGGGAGGGGCAGAGAGAGGGGAACAGAGGATCCAAAGCAGGCTCTGCGCTGAACCTGACGCGGGGGCCGAACTCACGAACCGTGAAATCATGACCTGAGCCGAAGTCGGACGCTCAACCGACTGAGCCACCCAGGCGCCCCTAAGTCTCCCTCTTATTCATGATCTAGACTCCAAAGCAATTTTTCAGCTATTGAGCCTTATGATACATCTAGGTGCTGGCCGGCCCCACAGGCATTATCATCTCCAGTTTACAGAGGAGGAAACCAAGGCACGGAAAGGATGGTGACTTTTCAAGGACACCCAGCTGGAAGCAAAACGGAACCCACACCTATTGTCACCAAGAGTGAGGTGAGGGGTGAGAAGGTCAAGGGTGATAATATCCTGGATTGTCAGATCTAGAAAAGGCGCTGGGGTCAACTAGACCAAGTGCTTCGTTTTATAGATGAGAAGACTGAGGCCCAGAGAGGGACAGCCTTTTCCCTAAGGCTACACAGCAAATTGGTAACTGGAATGCTAGTTGGCCAACTGCCAAGCGAGCCAAGTGCCCCACATTTTTCTTCAAAAGATGTCAAGAGCCATGACATTTGGCAAGGGAGATGCACACAAAGTCAGGTAGCATGAATGAAGCCCCTACCCTGCTCCAATACCTCCCTTGATTTTATGAGGAATGCAAAGAACTGAACGCCCTTCCTTGCTAGTCTGAGAATGAATATACATCAATAAACCGATTAGTGAGAGCTCCTGCTCTCATGGGGTTGAGGAGATTAGAGAGTGATGGTAGGGGGCTCTTGTGCACTGGGTCATCAAGGAGGGTCTCTTGGATAAGGTGGTATCCAGGCAGAGACCTCAAGGAAGCCAGGGAAGTGGTCATGCAGACTGATGTGGGAAGAGCATTTCAGGCTCAGGGCATGGCAGGGCCAGAGTGCTCCAGGCAGGAGAGGGCATGCCTTGGAGGCCAGGGCAGGGGAAGCCAGCAACACACGAAGCCAGAAAGCCTGGGAATGGGGATTTGGTGGCGGCTTGCAGATCCCATAGGACCCTGTCATTACAGAAAGGACTCTGGAATCTATCCCAGGTAAGGTGGGAAGCCACAGGAGGCCTTTGAGCAGAGGAGGGAAGTGATTGGACATGTTTTTCTGTGATCACATCAGCTGCTGTGTGTAGAATTCATAGCGGGCAAAGATGGAGACAGGAGGAGGACCAGCAAGAAGGTGCCGTGATAACACAGGTGAGAGAGGCTGGTAGCGTGGAGGGCTATGCAGCGGAGGGGCTAGGGAGAAGCAGGTGGATTCTGGAGCCCACCTAGGTAGCCAACCTATACATCCTATGTATGAGGATGGATGCAAAGAAACGTATGGCCAACTCGTCTTCGACAAAGCAGGAAGGAGTATCCGATGGAAAAAAAGACAGTCTCTTCAGCAAGTGGTGCTGAGAAAACTGGACAGCGACATGCAAAACAATGAAACTAGACCACTTTCTTACTTTATACAAAAAATAATAAACTCAAAAAGGATGAAAGACCTAAATGTAAGACAGAAAACCATCAAAATCCTAGAGGAAAAAAACAGGCAACAACCTCTTTGACCTCGTCCGGAGCAACTTCTTACTAGACGTGTCTCTGGAGGCAAGGGAAACAAAGCAAAAATGAACTATTGGGATTTCATCAAGATAAAAAGCTTCTGTGCAGTGAAAAAAACAATCAACAAAACTAAAAGGCAACTGACAGAATGGGAGAAGATATTTGCAAATAACATCTCAGATAAAGGGGGTAGTATCCAAAATCTATAAAGAACTTATCAAACTCAACATCCCCAAAACAAATAATCCAGTAAAGCAATGGGCAAAAGGCATGTTTCCAAAGAAGACATCCATATGGCTAACAGACACTTGAAAAGATGCTCAACATCACTCATCATCAGGGAAATACAAATCAAAACCACGATGAGATACCACCTCACACCTGTCAGAATGGCTAACATTAACAACTCATGAAAAAACAGATGATGGTGAGGATGTGGAGAAAGGGGAACACTTTTGCAATGTTGGTGGGAATGCAAACTGGTGCAGCCACTCTGGAGAAGAGTATGGAGGTTCCTCAAAAAATTAAAAATAGAACTACCCTATGACCCAGCAATTGCACTACTAGGTATTTATCCAAAGGATACAAAAATGCTGATGCAAAGGGGCACATGTACCCCAATGTTTATAGCAGCACTATCGATAATAGCCAAAGTATGGAAAGAGCCCAAATGTCTATTGACTGATGACTGGATAAAGAAGATGTGGTATATATACAATGGAATATTACTCAGTGATCAAAAAGAATGAAATCTTGGGGCGCCTGGGTCAGTTGAGCATCTGACTTTGGCTCAGGTCATGTGAGTTCGAGCCCCGTGTCGGGCTCTGTGCTGACAGCCCAGAGCCTGGAGCCTGCTTCAGATTCTGTGTGTCCCTCTCTCTCTGCCCCTTCCCTGCTCACGCTGTCTCTCTCTCTCTCTCTCTCTCTCTCTCTCTCTCTCTCTCTCTCTCAAAAATGAATAAACATTTAAAAAAAACTTTTTTAAATTAAAAAAAAAGAATGAAATCTTGCCATTTGCAACAACGTGGATGGAACTAGAATGTATTATGCTAAGCTAAATAAGTCAGTCAAAGAAAGACAAATATCATATGACTTCACTCATATGTGGAATTTAAGAAACAAAGCAGATGAACATAGGGAAAGGAAGGAAAAATAAGATAAAAACAGAGAGGGAGGCAAACCATAAGAGACTCTTAAATACAGAAAACCAACTGAGGGTTGCCAGAGGCGTTCTGGGTGGGGACTGGGCTAAAATGGGTGATGGGCATTAAGGAGGACACTTGGTGGGACAAGCACTGGGGGTTACATGTACATGATGAATCACTAAATTCTACTCTTGAAACCATTATTACACTGTATGCTAACTAACTTGGATTTAAATTTAAAAATATATATATAAGCAAGATGGAGCCAGCAGGACTCGCTGGTGAACCGAATGTGCAGTTGAGAAAAACTAAGGCATCCAAGATGACCACAAGCTTCTGGCCTGAGCTTCTGACACAACAGAGCCGCCCTTTCCCGCGAGCTAATCAGGAGACCACTTGCCCAGGTGCTCATTTAAGAGTCTGCACCTTCTAGCCCTGCCCCTTCCCTAGAGTCCTAGCTACGGGCAGCCAGGCGCTGTTGAGGGGGCCCTTCTTAGCCACGGATGGAACCACAGTAGCGCCTCTCATAAGACACCCCATTGTCCTATCTCCATCCAACCACAAAGCCTCCGCTCTCTCAGAGGCAAACGCTGGCCCATCCTGGGAGCCAAGGGCCAGAGCCCAAGTAGGGTCAGAGCCCAGATGGTCAGCCAGGCCTGGCCCTGATTTAATTACGAGATCAATGTGACCAGCTGCCCTGCCAGCAGGAGTGCCCCTGGGTCTCAGCTTGGCCAGCCCCTGGGGCACGGCTCCTGGGCTTGTCAGAGGGAGTTAGCCTCACTCGCCACTCCCTGGGTCCCGTCCAGCAGGCCTGGCTGGCCCCACCACTGGCCACCCAGAGCGTGAGAAGAGTGCAGGTCAGGCCAGCCCGAGGCCATGGGGTTTGGGGAGCAGAGCCTACTGGGGCCCTGACTGATATGGAGGGTGGGGTGGGATAGCACTGAGTGCTTTCTTCTGGCTCCTTCCCCCAGGGTTTCCATTTCAACAGGACAGCAGTGAGCCCCTGTCACCCGCCACCCCCCCACCCCGCTCCCAGACAACAGTTCTCATTACTCCAGGACACCCTTACAATGCAGCTGTGATGTGCCCTGTATCCTTTATCTCTTCATAGTATTCAATACCTATAAAACCTATAAGGTAGGTATTACTGTCCTGTTTTAACAGATGGAGAAACTGAGGCTCAAAGAGGTTCATGTAGCTAAGAAAGTGATGCATAGAGCCTTAGACCCAGATATGTCTGATGCTGTGAGCTGTGTTTTTTTCTCCATGACACATCACACGTCCATGGCGGGGGTTTCAGGTGTGAAAGCCAGTTAGTTGCCCTGACAAGTTCACCTCAGTTCCTTCTCCTGGAAAATGAAGGGCTTAAATATGATTTCCTACAGGCCCAGAGGGTTAATCCTTAGATATTTCTATGAGGAACAGTATGGTTGTGATGTTTTCTGAGTCTATGGACAAAGGGCCTTCACTTACATGGGCCCTCCAAGGTCCCTTCTTTTCATTCTAGACCAGTATTCACTTTCTTACCAAATGTTGTGTTCTTATAAAATGTTTGTCTTAAAGACCCCCCTCCTCTATCCTCCTCACCCCTAGCCTCCCCAAAATTGAATAAGCTTCAGGCTCCACAAAATAGGATCTGCCTTGGGAGTCAGACCGAACTAGACTCAAATACATTTATAAGCTGTGTGATTCTGGGAAAGTTGCTTAACCTCTCTGGAATTGAGCCATTTCCTCTGTAAGGCATTGTGAGTGTTCACTGGCTCAAAGCAGGGGCCCCAAGACTGCTAGATTTCCTCTGTTCCTTCTGGTTGTACAGAGCCAGGTACAGATCCAAGTCCAATCTTCCTCAAGGTGGGAAATGTAGGAAGGACACTGACTTCAGCCAGTCATTTGCACATCTTTGGAGAACTGGCTTATGAGACTCCGTCCCCGCCCTCACCTCAAGAGTGGCTCCAATTTAGTCCCTGGCCAGTGTGTCTTTCCTCTGGGCCCCGGTGTTCCCCACTGGTTCTCAGAATACAAGCCACTCTAGTGCATCCTTCCTCTGCGGGCTGCCGGGACATGGGGGTGAGCGTGACCCTAGCCTCCGCACACAGCCCTCCATTTCTATCAGGCTGCACAGTGATCCCCCTTATCCACGGGGGATGCATTCCAAGACCCCCAGTGGATGTCTGAACCCATGGATAGCACGAAACCATCCGGACATTGTTGTGTTTTTTTTTTCAATACATTCGTACTTGTGATAAAGTTTAACTTAGAAATTAGGCACACTAAGAGATGAACAACAATAACCAATAATAAACTAGAGTATCTGTAGCAATATACTGTGACAAAAGTTACGTGGATGTGGTCTCTCTCCCTCAAAATATCCTATTGTGCTGTACTCACCCTTCTTCTTGCGATGATGTGAGGTGACAAAGGGCCTACATGATGTGATGGAGTAAGGTAAATGACACAGGCATTGTGACTTAGCTTTAGGCTACCGTTGACCTTACAATATGTCAGAAGGATTGTCTGCTTCCGGACCACGGCCGACCAAGGGTAACTAAAACCACGGAAAGCAAAAACATGGATAAGGGAGGGGCCACTGCACAGTCTTCCTCTCATCTGCACCTGACAATGACACCGAGGTGGATATTCTTATACCCCTTTGGCAGATGAGAAAACTGGGGCTCAGAGACAAAAAAAAACCTGTCAAGTTCATGCTGCTGGTTGGACAAGATAACTGGTTGGAAGAAGAGCTGTTCAAAGCACTTTCCTACCCTGATGTGTCATCGCCATCCTGGGAGGCAGGAAGAGGAGACGCACGGGGACCTCATGTGTTCCCTGACCTGCCAAGGTTGCCAAGCAGCAGGTATGAGAGCCAGGCCCAGAACTAGGCCCCGGATTCTTGACCTGTTACCCATATCTTCCCTCCCAGGCTTGATGGTCTTGGGGTTAGCCATAGAGGGATTCGACCCAACAGCCTCACTGCCAAGAGCGATGCAGGCCCCAGGCCCAGATCAGAAAGTATAGCGACAATAGCAATAACATGCATGACAGGCACTGTGTTGGGTGCTTTACATACACTATTACGATTCTCCCAGCCCGCCTCTCAATGGAGGTATCATCACTTCCTTTTCACAGATGGCAGACTGAGGCTCAGAAAGAGTAAGTGACCCGCCCACGGTGACAAGGCCCAAAGGTGTTGAGACTGGAACCCGGAGCCGCTGGATGAACCCTCGCCAGGGACACTGTTCTGTTTTCAGCTTTACTGGCACCATCCCAGGTCCTTCCTAAATGGCCCCCTTCTAGGCCAGGCTCCTGGTGTCCTTGGTGTCTGCACTCTATTATCTTCTGAGCATCTGTCGCAATCTGCGATTCATTTCATTTCTTTATTCCCCTGTTTATTTGCTGACTCTCCATCAGAATGTAAGCCCCAAGAGTCCCGACACCATGTCTGTCTGGTTTTACCGCAGAATCACCAGAATGGAGCTTAGCGCCCAGCAGATGCCCACCATGTACTGAATGAATGAATGAATGAATGAATGAATGAAGACTCTCAGCACCGGCCCACAAGACCATGGCCAAAGTTCAGGGAGTCTGACTGAGCTTGGGCGTGTGAAGAGGAAGCTCTCCTTGGTCTAGTGTGGTTGAAAGAGCATGGATTTTGGAGTCAGCCCCTTCCTGGCTCAACATTTGAGAGTAACCTCAACATTTACTCTCTATGTGACCTTGGGCAGGCTATAGGTTTTCTCATTGATTAGATGGGAACAGTAATACTCTCAAGGACTGCTGTGAAGATTCACTGATCTTAGAGAATGAGAACCCAGAATGGATCCTGGCATATCTAGCCACCAGTATGAGCAGCTCCCTTCCCCCTCCCTGCTAACGACAGGCCTCGGGACTCCAGGCTGGGAAGGGTCCAGAACTCCACTTGCATTAAGAGCCGGGCCTCAGAGCCTGTTACTCCCCACCCCGTGCATGCAGCAGCCAATTTCAAACTATGTAAATATGCCAGACTGCCTCCTCAGCAAGGGGACAGCTATACTTAGTGCAATTTGCATGTATTTTAAGCTGACTTGTTCCAGGCAAAGAAGCCGATTCATGAATTTAATAACATTCATAGATTCCCAGAATGTCAGCTCTGGGAGAGACGTCAGAGACCAGGCAGCCCAGCCCCTCACTGGGCAGAGGAAGATGCCTGGGGCAGTAATGTGTTCAAGGTCATGCCTCCGGGGTGACATCAGCCCCTCGGCCTCTGATTCCAAGCCCAGAGCCGGCTGTATTTCACTGCGTCCCCTCCCAGCACACGTCCATGCAAGGTATGAATTTGCAGCCTTCGGACCCTGGTGCAACCTGGACCGCCTTAGCTCAAGGGGGGCAGTCGGCCCTCCAGGACTGCCCTGCAGGCAGGGGTGAGGGTGTGGGTGTGGTCAGCGGCACGCTGGGACTGGCTGTGTGCGGAGGGCAGTCTAGTGGGTGCCCAGTCCCTGCTTCCTTTCCTGCCAGGGCACCGAGGGACCCATAGAATGAAGTCTTGTGAGCGTTCCCATTAACAGCCCATTAAGACAAGGCATTAGGTCATCCAGGGAATTACCTAGAGCATCCTTTTAACTCTAATCACTAGTGATTGCCTCTGCCTGGCCGGCCAGCCTTCTCTCTTCTTCTGGAAACTGCGCACTTCTCTGCTTTATGGGAATGGTGCCCCCTCCCCGGCCTCTGGCGCGTCTGTCAAACACAGGGCCCTCGGGCCTTGCCACACGGCTGGCCATGTGATCCAGCCCCAATCTGGTCGGTGGTTCAAGGGTGGTCATGTGACTCAGACAGTCGTTTTGAGGAGTGTGACGCGCTCAGGGCGAGGTAGTGTTGCTTTCTCCTCTGAAGGTGGCCTCCCCGGGCCTGACAGCAGCTGGCTTTGCCACCACAAGGAGATAACCTGCCTGAGAAAGGAGTCCACACAATGGAAAAGACGACTCGAGACGGACAGACAGTATGTTGA
Organism: Panthera tigris; assembly: GCF_018350195.1. NCBI lineage: Eukaryota > Metazoa > Chordata > Mammalia > Carnivora > Felidae > Panthera > Panthera tigris. The sequence continues at coordinate 93,549,292 of NC_056667.1, read as the reverse complement.
CGCCATTGTCCACATGCCTGGCTCCAGGTGAGCCCGAAGCCCAGCTCAGTTCAGCTATTATTCCCAGTTTTTCAAGCTAATTTGGGTTGGCTTTCTTCACTTTCATTATTACCTTCTAATTGTAGAGATCAGGAGGCCAAGGCTCAGCGTGGTCAAGGAGTTTCACCAGGATCACATAATAACTACATGTTGGACGTGGTCTCCAAGTGAAGTAGAGTGACTCCAAATGCACCAATAAAAACGTCTGGTGTGGATGATGATGATGAAGATTGCTCCCAATTACTGAGCACTTACCGTGTGTGTTAGGCACCATGCTAAGCACTTCAGCCATGTCAAATACTCCTCCCAACAACCTTGAACTTTTACAGCTGAGGAAACCGAGGCTCAGAGCACTTATAGAACTTGCCCAACTAGTAAGGGGAAGCTGGACTGGCCCTCACCTTGGCACTGTCACCCCTTACTCCCGTATTCTAGATGACGTGGGCATGGGCTGTGTTCATGCTTCTCAGACTCGTCCTAAATGTAATGACTCTACTCTCATCCTCTCAGCTTTTGTCTTTCTTTAAAAATAAAAAAAAAAAAGTTTGGGGCTCCCAGTGGGCTCAGTCAGTCAAGCGTCCGACTTCGGCTCAGGTCATGATCTCGAGGTTGGTGAGTTCGGGGCCCGCATCGGGCTCGGTGCTGACAGCTCGGAGCCTGGAACCTGCTTCGGGGTCTGTGTCTGCCTCTCTCTCTCTGCCCCTCCCCCGCTCATGTCCTGTCTCTCTCTGTCTCTCAAAAAATAAAGATTAAACAATTTTTTTTAATAAAAGTAAAAATAAAGTTTATTTATTTAAGAGAGAGAGAGTGTGAGTGAACATGAGTGGGGAAGGAGCAGAGAGAGAGAGAGAGAGAGAGAGAGAGAGAGAGAATCCTAAGCAGGCTCCACACAGTCAGCACAGAACCGGAGGCGGGGCTCGAACTCAGGAAATAGTGAGATCATGACCTGAGCCAAAATCAAGAGTCGGATGCTTAATCAACTGAGCCACCCAGACAGCCCTCAGCTTTTGTCTTTCTGAGTTAAGGAGATACCTACTGTCTTAAGAATGATTCCAGCTCCTTTTCAGCTGTCCACCTGCCCCTCCACTCACACGGACTCACACGGACACTGCTCACCCGGATCCTCACCACCGGACTCGAGAGCCCAAGACCAGGTGCCAGGGCAGCATCCAGAGCCCTCCTTGACCACTGCTGTCAGTGAGGGGCCAACGAAGGGCTGAACAATGGTAATGGAACCCCACCTGGGACCACCTAGAAGCTGACTATGGGGGGACTCTGGGTCTCTGTCTCCCTGGCCCTCACCTCTCTCAGAGCAGAGGCACATTGGGCTCCTGGTCCCAGGGGGTGCTGGGCAGTGGCTCCACTGCATTTATTTACAGAGCAAGAACAGTGCCTGCCTGTCTACCTTCCAGGAATAGCTCAGTAACCTAGGCCAGAGAGGCCCCATATTTGGTGAAGGGAAGAAAACCTTTACGCAGAACCACCGAATGATCCAGAATTGCTGGCCTTTGCCAGGGCCACCTCTCCCAGACTCTCAGTCCCACTCTCCCAGGATGGACACCTCCTGCTCCCTACCAGGCCCCCTCGGTACCCCTGGCAGTGACTTTTGGCCAATGATGGTTCATGGACTCTGCTGGCAGTGCCCCACCTGGGATGCCAAGGGAAGATGTAGGTACCCATCCAGCAGACAGGAATTTGGTTGTTCATCACCTAGTCATCCGGACAGCTTCCCAGGCTGAGCCTGGTCTAAAAAGTGCCAAGTCAGCCCTGGAAGGAAGCATCCAGGACAGCAGGCACAACTGGTCCCATCGGGGCCACCTCAAGGGAATTCTCCTTCAGTGGCCACCAGGCTCACTTTGTCCAGTCCTCGGCCAGCCTCCACTTCCTCCATGGATGAGAAGTTACAAACTCCATTTCAGAAGACACCTTGGGGAGAACAACTCCATGGATTTTCTCAGCCCCCGTCCAAGAGTCAACTCAACTGTCCTTTGACCTCATGGAAATCTCCCTTTGATGAACCTCCAGCATTTCTTAACTCCTTGCCTTTCATCTACCTCCATCCAGTGTTCCCTGAGCCCTGAGTCACAGGAGAGAGACAGAGCACCTGCTTCAGTGCCCAGCCTAAGCTTGAAATCCTGCCCTCTTGCTCAATAGCTGTGCGGCCCTGAACAGATAACTTAACTTCTCTGAACTTTGGTTCCCTCATCTGTATATAAGAATAACTCCCTCCTTGCCTGGTGGTGATATGGATTAGAAAGTAGGTACATAAAGTGTCTGCACAGAATCACTGTTCAATACAAGATGGTACATTCTGCTATTATTGTTTAAAGGTTATCCCTCTAAAAGCCCAGGTCTGCCTTGCCACCAGATCCCCCACCCCAGCAGCTTTCCCAGATGAACCCTTCCTGGAGTCTTCTTCTCGTGCCCATTCAAGCTCTGTCTTCCCTGAGGCTTTCTGGAGTCCGTGTACCAGTACCGGATGTCGTATCCTACGGAGAGAGGTTTAAGACCACTCTCACCTCTCAGAAAGCTGGTCAGGAAGCTCTGGTTTCTTCTCTCTGCTCTTCTTCAGAACCTTAGAAAAACACCCATGCCCCCAGGAAGGACATGCTCTCCCAGTCCCAGGCAACCCCCTCCGAACACTCATGAACACTCACACCATATGCAAAAATTAGTTCAAAATGTCTCATAGCCCTAAAGGTAAAATACAAAATTACAAACTTCTAGGAGAAAACCAGGGAGAAAAGTCTTTACAATCTTGGGTTAGGCAAAGAGTCCTTAGAGACAGCACCACAAGCAAAATCTATTATTTTTTAATGATAAATTGAGCCTTGTCAGAATTGAAAACTTTTGCTCTATGAGAGGGACTATTAGGAGAACGAAAAGACAATTCACAGGCTGGAAGAAAATATTTTCAAATGGCATATTGGACAAACAAAGGACTTGTATCCAGTATACATAAAGAACTTTCAAAATCTCAACAGTAAGGAGACACAAACAAAACGAGCAAAAGATTTGAACAGATGTTTCACTTAAAAAGGCATATGGATGATTTTTTTTCATTTCTTTTGTTTTTTAGATTCCACGTAGGGGGAAATCATATGGTATTTGTCTTTCTCTGCCTGACTTATTTCACTTGGCATTATATACCCTCTAGGTCTGTCCATGTTGGTGCAAATGGCACAGCCTCCTTCTTTTCCATGGCTGAGTAATGTGTAGAATCGTCAAATCCATATGTTGCACACCTGAAACTAATATATCATGATATGCTAATCATACTTCAAGAAACGATACATAAATAGGCTTGGAAATATTGGGCTTTGTGAAGAAAAAGAAAAGGTGTACGGGTGGAAAATAAACACACGAAAAAGTATAAAACATCATTAGTCATTAAAGAAATGCAAATTAAGACCACAATGCGTGTGGTTTGTGTAGAGACCACTGCACATCTGTTAGAATTGCTGAAATGAAAACTCCCAACAATAGCAAGCACTAGGAATGTGAAATAGCTAGACTCACATACATCACTGGCTGCAAATTGCTACAGCTCCTGTAGGACACAGCTTAGTAATGTCTTAGGAAACCACACATATACTTGTGTGTAACCTACCAATCCTACTCCCAGGTATTTAACCAAGAAATGAAAACTTACATTCACGTAAAACCACTATGTGAATGTTTATAGCCACTTTATTCATAATAACTAAAAACTGGGAATAGCTCAACCATCCTTCAACCAGTTACTGGATCAACAAACATCTAAACAACAGAGTACTGTTCAGCCACAAAATATAATTAGCCATACACACACACACACATACATACACACAATGATGTGAATAAATCCAAATGCATCTTGCTAAATGATAGAAGCCAGATCCAAAGAGCTGTATAACATATACCTTTATTTATATGATTTTAGTGAAAAGGGCCAAGCTAAGGGGTTGGAGGACAGATCAGTGGTTTCCAGGGGTTAGAGGTCAGGGGGAGGAGTTAACTATGAAAGGGCAACACACAGGAATTATTTGAGATAATGGAACTATTCTGTATCTTGATCATGGCAGCGGATATACAATTCTATGCATTTCAAAACCCATAGAACTATACACCACAAAGAGTGAATTTTACTATGTGTAAACTTAAAAAACTCAATCTAATAAAATTCTTTGAAAAACAAAAATGGGGATTATTGGGGCGCCTGGGTGGCGCAGTCGGTTAAGCGTCCGACTTCAGCCAGGTCACGATCTCGCGGTCCGTGAGTTTGAGCCCTGCGTCAGGCTCTGGGCTGATGGCTCGGAGCCTCGAGCCTGTTTCCGATTCTGTGTCTCCCTCTCTCTCTGCCCCTCCCCCGTTCATGCTCTGTCTCTCTCTGTCCCAAAAATAAAAAAAAATAAAAAAAAAACGTTGAAAAAAAAATGGGGATTATTATAAGTAATAAAAGAAAACCTGAGTTGACCAGGTTGAGGAAAGAAAGGGAAAAATAAAAACACCACAGGTGTGAAAGCCACATTAAAAGAATAAAAAATATTTGGCCCAGTCGGTTGAGTGACTGACTCTTGATTTCAGCTCAGGTAATAATCCCAGGGTCATGGGATCAAGCTCAGAGTCAGGTTCCATGCTGAGCGTGGAGCCTGCTTGAGATTCTCCTCTCTCTCTCTCTCTCTCTCTCTCTGTGCTCCTCTCCCCTACTGTGCTCTCTCTCTCTCTCTTTAAAAAAATAAATAAATAGGGGCACCTGGGTGGCTCAGTCGGTTAAGCATCTGACTTCAGCTCAGGTCACGATCTAGCAATTAGTGAGTTTGAACCCCACGTTGGGCTCTGTGCTGACAGCTCGGAGCCTGCTTCGGATTGTGTCTCCCTCTCTATCTCTGCCCCCTCCCCGTTCATGCGCGCGCTCTCTCTCTCAAAATATAAAAAAATAAACATTAAAAAAATATTATTAAAAAATGCATAACTTCAAATGTAAAGCCAACAGACAGACCCCTTCAGGCACGCAAAATAAGGACCCCCTCCTCCGAAAAACTATCTGACAGTGAGTCTGGTCAACCAAAGAGTGAATCAGAATAATCTGAAGAGAGAAAAATTGTGGTTAAAAAACCAACAACTGGCAGTGAGCATTCCAAGGTAGCCCACAGTCCGTGGATTAAGCAAGTAGAAATTGCAGTTAGCAGAAAATGAATGTGACTACTTTGGACAATAGGAAAGGAGTGCATTAAATAAACACCTTGCATTGTGCAAGAGTGAGGGGAAAAGAGAAACATGCTAATTTTCTCATTTCTCATAACAGAGAGTCACTGGATAGTGTCTCAAATGGAAATTTTGCTTAGAACTTACTTTACTCTTAATAATTACAGCACTATCTCTTAATTTTGAAGGCTGTTTTAAGAATATATTTTGAATATACTTTAGGAATATATAAATATTCCTTGTAGTGAAAACAATTTATCTGATGTTCAGAAATTCCATGTCAATTCCTTGAGTTTCTTATTGTACTATTAAAAAATTCAGTTAGGGGCACGTGGGTGGCTCAGTCGGTTAAGCATCCAACTTCAGCTCAGGTCATGATCTCATGGCTCGTGAGTTCGGGCCCCACGTCGGGCTCTGTGCTGACAGCTCAGAACCTGGGGCCTGTTTTGGATTCTGTGTCTCCCTCTCTCTCTCTGCCCCTCCCCTGCTCATGCTATGTCTCTCTGTATCAGAAATAAATAAACATTAAAAAAATTTTTTTTCAGTTACATTTAATCCATGTTTAGTAAAAATGCCCTGCACAGTATGATTCTATCTTGGCCAAATTATTTCCCTAACTACCTAAGAGCTCTCTATTTACATGCATACAGACAAGATGGTTATCATAGATTGTTGATGATGATTCTTTTTAGTGATATGAACGGAGTAATCTTTTTCTCAAATATCTTCACTACCAACATTTACACATAAATACAAAAGACGATTAATTTTTTTAAATGTTTTTATTATTTATTTTTGAGAGAGAGAGAGCGTGAGCGGGGGAGGAGCAGAGATAGGGAGACACAGAATCTGAAGCAGGCTCCAGGCTCCAAGCTGTCAGCACAGAGCCTGATGTGGGGCTCAATCTCATGAACCGCGAGATCATGACCTGAGCAGAAGTCAGATACTTAACCTACTGAGCCACCCAGGCGCCCCCAAAAGATGATTAATTCTTAACACTGAGTGGCAAGCACAAACTCAGCTGGGTAGTGAAGGACAGTATTTGAAGGTTTTAAGAGCAAATGAATCAAACAGTTCCTGTGGTCATTGCCTGGGTCCAGCTTCCCTGGGCATTTGTGCCAGCCCCATATGGGGAAGTCAGTGGTCAAGGACGTGACTCACGGGGCTCTGCACACTAGGGGCAGGCATCTGGTGGTACTAACACTTGAGCCAAGGATTAGATGTGTGGCCAGGACAGTGTGTGCTGGGAAGGTGGGGGGAGAAAGGGAAGGAGCTGTGTATTTTTCTGTTTCTAAGCTCACTATGGACAACCCCCAGTTCTCAGGAGTAGGTCAGAGCAAAAATTTCTGGAGGGTGGGGAGGAATGTCCTCAGCTAGTCTGTCTGCGAGCTTTTAGAATAGCAAGCAGTGCCCGCAAGAAACCAAGCGGGCTCTCCAAAAACAACACTGCCCATCTCTCAAGATTCATTTGTGATGGGCCAGAAAATTGCTACATCGCAGCGTCAGGAAGACATTCAGCAGAGCCTCTCACAAAGTCCTGTGGACAACTTACGGAATTCTCCAATGGAGGATCAGTATTCCCACTGACCACTTGGGTAAGGAAACGGGCAGCATGCCGATTCAACCTGAGATGCCATGAAGCCAGGAAAGATGCCAGAGTCCGCCTTAAAAGACTCTGTAGGCCGGAACAACAGGCTCAAAGTAACCAAGTCTGCTAAATAAACACAGAATGGGAAACTCCTAGCTTGTCTCCAGGTAAAGACTGCAGAGCTTTAGTTGACTTCTGTCCGTATTAGTGGATCATGGGACATTGCTCCCAAAGCCCTTATTGGCAGTTCCCAAACATACCGTCTTCACTTGGACTTTGTAGAGAATGTTGTTTCCTAGGTAGCCAGGTACGCTTCACCTTCCTGATCAAGGCACTCCATCCTCAAGACGCAGGTGCCATTCAGCTCCTCCAGAAGAGCCCTGGGTTCCCACAGCCCCTCTGCTGTGTCTAAACCACTGGTCCAAACCTACCATAGCTTTTCCCAAATAGAATCCTTTGTCTTTGCAAGTAAACCCTCAGCTCCCATGTCTTTGTCCTCTGTGTCCCCATCAGTCAGCATAGCAGCTGAGACACGTGACTGGTGAATAAATGCTTGATAAATGAACGGATGGGTGGGTGAACAAAGCACAGTGGACTCTCCAGCTGGGGCAGCAAGGCCCAGGGACAGATGGCCAGAGTTCTGTGACCACATCCTCTCTGGACCACACCCTTCTGATGGTCAGTCATCTCCGCACTAACTCCAAGCCCCAAGGGGCCTTGGGTTGTTGGTGCTTCTGAGGTTTCCTAAGCAAAGCTGAACTTCATAAACTCGTTTTGCTCATCAGTGAAGTGAGTAGAATGGATTAACAGCTCTAGCCAGGGCCGCCTTCCAGGCTTACAGTGCAGTTACATGGGATCCAGGGCTCAAAAGGACCTGCACTTGGTTTAAAGCTCTGCTATCACCATCTTCAAACCTCTAGTTTTTAACAAAGCATCCCATATTCTCATTTAGCAGTGATCCCTGCAAATTATGTAGCTGGTCCTATCATCTGTGACTATAAAAGGACCCATATTATTTTTACTGTAAGCTGAAACTATTTTAATGAACATTAAAAGCAATGCCAACTTGCACCTAACCTTTATCAGCTCGCTGAACAAATATTGGCCTGCTTTGTGTAGTTGTCATTGGAAAATGCATACAAACACACATACTTACCCCTTTTTCCACTCATCATTATTTCATATGTGCGTACTTGTCTGTGCTTTGACATGGTTCCCATATTTATCATTTTTAAAAGCTCTATCATATTCTAGAATGTAAATACACCATGGGTTTTAAGCCAAACCCTGATGGCTGGGCATTTGGGTTGCTTCCAATTTTTATAAATAGCATTTCTAAGAGCAATTACTTTCTTATTTTTTCTCTTTTAAGCTATTTCCTTGGCGTATATTCTCAGAAGTGGAATTATCAGGTCAAAGGGTAGGAATAATTTTATAGCTCTTAAATATTACTGGATTGTTCTCTTGAAAACCTGGATCAATTTATGGAGCCATCAGCAAATACACATGTAACTGCTTCTAAGGTTCTGAAAGAATTATTTTTTACTAGTTTAATAGGTACATAATGATATCTCAAAATTGAAAACAGCTTAAATGTTCAACAATAAGGGAGTGAGTTTCAGAAGCATGGTGAGTCTGTATACTTTTTTTTTTCATGATCAGCAAAAATCAGGTCTACTGCCCAGGCACATGGCAGTCCACCGCCGCCCCCCACCCCCAACTCAGCTAATGAGTGCTCTATAAGGTGACCTCAAGTACAGACACCCCAGCTGGCCGAAGGCCCTTGCCCCAGACCAATGCTACAAAGACAAACAGGACAGCTGGGTCCCAGCCCGCCCCATTCCTGAATACGAGCCTCTGTCTTCTACCTGTGAGCTTGGTGTCATCCCCACCAAGAGCCTCCCAGGTTGAGAGAGGATTCAATAAAATAATGTAGGAAGCAGGCTCTTTGAAAGCATCCAGGTTAGTTACTGGCAGGATGAATTTGGTGCTGGGAAGGAGCTGGCTGTGCAGAGTCACTGATCAGTCCAGACACACCCATGGAGTCCCAGCTGTGCTCCAGGAGGAAGAAACAATGGTGAATTCCTGCTGGTGTGAGCTGAGCTGAGCTGTGTGCCTTCCAGGAGGGTGGAGTCCAATCTGGTACCCAGCCCCACCTTTCCTTGAGCTTAACAGCAACACGTATTTATTTTAAAAGCACTAACTGTATACCCCACACTGTTCCAAGTGTTTGACCAAATTAACCCATTTAATCATCCTAATAAGGTAGTGAGTTAACGACTGTCCCCATTGCACAGGTGAGGAAATTGAGGCAGAAGAGGTTGAGTAACTTGCTCTTAATAAGTCAACAGCAATGGTTAGCTAGTGACAGAACTAGAAGAAGCCCAGGAGGTCTAACTCTGTTTCTGAGATCAGCACACTTGTCCTCTGAGCTCTACTATCTTTAAATGAATCAAGGGACACTGGAGTCCCATGGGCCCTGGATGTCATCTACTACAACCGTCTAATTTTTGAGTTGAAGACACTGAGGGCATATCCTAGAAGCTAACCCACCCCCAAAGCACACAGTATGCAGTGACCGAGCTCCATGGAAACCCAGGTCTCCTGGCCAGTGCTCCCCACCCCCCACCACTACCTCTCACCATGGCCTATCTGCTGTCCCAGGATAAGTGGCTAAGCTGAGAGGGGACAACCTCCCAGCCCTCATCCCTGAGGACCTAAGCCAGAGAACTGAGCAGTCTCAATGCTGATGGAAAATCAGACCAGACAGGTCAGCTCTGGAAAAATCAAGCCGAAACCAGTGCTTTCTGGAGTATCACCAAACCCACCATCTGCTCTGGACAACAGAGCAGTCTCTTTCCAGCTATTTCTGTCCAGAGGAGTCAAGGGCTGGGAGAGAAAAGCAATGAAAGCACATTTCTTTTGAAGAACTTAATGCAGAGGGACAGAGGAAGGAAGACTCTCCAAGGCCTGTCCCATCGACCCAGGAGAGACACTTTCTGCCAAGAGGAACTCCCATACTGAGTTCTGTCCTCTCTCCTCTCCTGGCCTCCCCAGGCCCAGCTTCTTTGCATCAGGACACCTGTGGCCCCTCCTGGGATGAGTTCTGCTGCTCCTTCCCCCTCCCCTCCCCCTCCCCTGCTGACGTGCGCACCTTCTTCGGTTATAAATCAATGATGTCTGGATTGATTAGAGGATTGGCTTTCCCTCCAGCAACAACCCTGATCTCTCATCGCTGAAATCTTGAGGCCAACCAGCCTCACTCAAATTTCCTGTTGCGCTGGGACTTCAGTGGAAAGAGCCCTCAACTGGGGACACAAGAGTATCAAATCTGGAGTCAGGAAAGGAGGATTCCAGTTCTGGTCCTGCCACTGATGCTCTGCGTCCTTGCCCGAGTCATTCAACTCTCTGAGCCTCAGTTCGCTCTCGGCAAAGAAGATACTAATTCCTAGCCACCTTCTTTACAGAACGATTGGCAGGAGTGAACAAGCTAAGTGTGAAAATACACTGAATTGTCATGCCCATGCAGACGGCAGGTATGAAGTAGCTCCATCTTGCATCTGGCCAGCTCCATGACCCAGGGAAGTCCCAGTAATCGCTGCGAGCTTTGTTTCCATCCCCCACAATAGAGATAATAACCACACCCGCTCTTCTTCCAACGTTGCTTTGGGGAAAAAGATGGCATATACACATGAAGATATTTTTAAACAAGAAAATGTCCTGCCCCACTGATATACAGGGATTATAAATCATGCTTATGGTGAATGTTTCATGAAACAAGGAAATAATTGTGGCATAGGGGAAAACCCCAGAATTACAAAATTGTGTATACAGTGTGCAAAGAAGAGATAACGCTAACAATAGATGTCTCCCATCATTAGGATACTTTACCTGCTTTATGAACTTTGTTTTTTCTACAGCGAGCATGTATCAATAATAAGACAGGGAAGGGATTAAAATGTCTTTTACTAAGGTTTTTAAAAAGTTACTGAGAAGTCTTGTTCTCAAGTTGCTCAGACGGAGCCAGGCACTAACTGCCAGATCGATGCTGTTAACACAAAAGCTGCTGTGCACAGTGTGTTAGGGAGGGAGAGGTTACCTCCCGCAGGAGTGGGGAGGGGAGATGAGCAGACAAATAGCCAGCCCAGCAGCCACAGAAACACTACTCGTGACTTCCGTGGGCCATCAGAGAACCTCAGAGCTGGCAAGAAGCTTAGGAACCCCTGGCATCCCACAGTTCCCCATTCCCATTTTCCAGATCAAATCGGAGGCCGAGATAGGAAAAGTGACTTGTCTAAGATGCCGGGTCTCATATCCTGCTTCTCCAGCCCTTCTGTGTCGTCTCCGGGGCACTGGGCCCACCCCGGTCAGTGCTTTTGTGGTCTTTGGTGAACATTCACCACGCTTCCCCATTTTCTGGTCAGTATATCAGGGAATCAGAATCACTGTTATGGACTTGGGCACAACATATCCAGGATGTGAATCTGTCATACTCCTGCCCAGAAAATATGGCCAATGCTACTGCAGCAGCTGAATAATACAGGCCTAGAAGTTAGGGATCTTAGAGCTTAATGCAACGTCTTCATCTTGGAAGAAAGAACACTGAAGCCCAGATCTCGAGTGACTTACACAGAGTCGATGTGCCAAGTCACAAACCTCACTGTTTTCATTCACGGTTCAGCGATCTTCTCCATCATATTGTTCAGCCCTTCAGAAATGAATGAATGGATGAATGAATGAATGAAATGGAAATTGATGATAAATGCTGTTATTTAATAGCTAATCATTACAGACTGGAATGTCCAAAACATCCGGAACATAAATAATAATCAAAGAGTTATTGTCTTAATATACAAAGATTGCCTGCAAATCAATACAAAAAAAAAAAAAAACCCAGTAGCAAAAAAGAACAGGGGCGCCTTGGTGGTCCAGTCAGTTGAGTGTCTGACTCTTGATTTCAGCTCAGGTCAAGATCCTAGGGTTATGGGATCAAGCTCCACATAGGGCTTTGTGCTGAGTGTGGAGCCTCCTTGCGATTCTCTCTCTCTCTCCCTCTGCCCCTCTCCCCTGCTCGTGCTCTCTCCCTCTCTCTCAATCTCTAAAATTAAATTAAATTAAAAATAACAAAAAAGAAAAAAGAACTGATAAAAGATACAAAGATGTAATTCATAGAAGAAATACAAACAGCCAACAAACTTGTGTCCTGCTTTTGTTAAGACACACTTGTCATAAAAAATTCAATTCATGCAAAGGAGGATTGGATCTCAAAGCTGGACAGACCCTCAGTTTTTACATTATGTATGTCTGCATTGTTTAAATTTATTATCACAAACATCTTAGAAATTTCTTAAAATCTGACCCCCCAAAATAAAAATACACAATCACATGATTTCAAAGCTAAACATTTCTTTGCTATTGGGAATTATCTTTGCCACTATCTGCCTTTGTCCATCTACACCATTAACGTGTTCCAACAACAAATAAATAATAGACTCACACTACCAACCAAAATTAAGTCCAGGTATGTCGAAAGGACTAAGTGAAACACTACTTTAAAATATCACATGAAGGGTGCCTGGGTGGCTCAGTCGGTTAAGTGTCCAACTTTGGCTCAGGTCATGACCTCATGGTTTGTTAGTTCGAGTCCCGCATCGGGCTCTGTGCTGACAGTGCAGAACCTGCTTGGAATTCTCTGGCTCCCTCTCTCTCTGCCCCTCCCCTGCTTGTGCTCTCTCTCTCAAAATAAATAAACTTTTAAATAAATAAATACATAAATAAATAAATAATATCACATGACAATATAAGAGTATACCATCTAGATCTGAGAAAGCCTTTCCTAAGCACAACAGAATACCTAAGGCCATAAAGAAAATAGTTGACAGATGTGACAACTTACAAATTATAACTTTTGTATAATAAGAGACTCAGAAACAAAGAAACAAATGAGAGGTTGGGAGAAAATATTTGCAATGTGTGTGACACAAGAAGGATTAATGTCTGGACTCTAGGCAATCACCTAAAATCAATTATAAAAGACCAGATACCCAATATAAATAAAAATGGAAAGATATTATGAATAGGCAAGTCAGTAAAAAAAAAATGAGTGATTAATTAATAACGTTTAACATTTCCACTTCATTGGTAATCAGAATACCCATCAAATATCCATTAAAAGTAGTAGAAAATTATAATCCATAGATTATAGGATGCTATGGAGACATTAAGGCAAGTCTGTATGTACAAACATGGGAAAATTTCCAAACATATTCCCTGGAGAAACATGTTATGAAACAATGCAAATAGTATGATCCTATTTAAGCTTATATTTGTTTTCATTTATGTACATATATGCGTAAGTGGGTGAGCAAAGTTCTGACCTTTGCATTAAAGTGTTAACAGTAGTGTCCCCCTGGAAGAAAGTAAGAATGAAGAGAGTAGCTTGAGACCCAAGGGGACGGTCACCTTTTACTTTATTTGCCAATGTGCATATTGTTTGAATCTTTTGCAAAACTACATTCCTCTATGAGCCGTGTGTTTTAGAAAGCAATAAAACAAAACAGTGGAAAGGTCATCAATGGCTGTTTTCTCTTGAACCAGACTGTCAGAAATTGCCTCGACTCGAGGAATAATCCCTTGAGATAGAATGAGACAACCAGCTTTGGAAGCTTCGGGAAGTTTCTTCCAAGTTCACCCTCAGTCTTCATGGTGCACAAACATAGCTTGTTCCCGCTTGTTCCATCCTCAGAGAGCAACCTAGAGGCCAAGCCCACTGCTGGCAAGGGGACCTCTTCAGACGCTCATAAAGAAGCATCCCACCTCCCCTCTACCACCCTCTCCACTGCCAATCTCTGCCTCTGACCAGTCTCCTTGACCCTGGAACCCTCTGCGGGAAGGACAGCTCCAGGTCCTTTACCAGGAAAGCCTAAGCTGCGGGCATGTCAAGAGAAGAAATTTTACAATGTGGACTCAGGAAAAACCCCAAGAAAAGGTCTCCCGGGATCCATGGTCACTTCCATCACCCTCACCTGAGGAATGAGAATTCCTTCTCTGTTCCATTAAAAGATGCCAAATACAGAAAGTTCGTGCATTCAGAGTATGTGAGGACCCCCTAATGTGCCAGATGTCCTGCAGGCCTTTCAGAATGGTGCTCATTTCATTCAGGCCACACCATAGTCCCGGTGTGGGCACTAATCCTTGTCTACATTTTACCAGTGAGAAAACCGAGCTCTGAAGGACAACGTCACCAGAGATCAGTTCAGTTTCGCAAACGTGTATTAATCAGATACTCCAGGCACAGGTCAAGGTGTTTGGGACTCATAGAAAAACAGATGTGGTCCCCACCCTTGAGGAGTTCGTAGTCTAAAGTTAGAGGCTCGCAACAATGAAGAAATCTTGGGTTGATATAGCCTTGACTTAGAGTCTACAAAGAGGCCAGTGTCAGACAGAGACCCATAATGAACGCTAGTTTGACTCAAAAGTATGTACTTTCTCCACGCGGTGCTGTAGAGTTAGAGACGGAGACAAGTAAGCCCCGGGGGGCCGTGGAAATCAATGTAACCTAGCCCTGGGGTCTTACAAAGGCATCCCAAAAGTGGTGAGTTAGGACTTGGACCCCAGGCCCTGTGCCCTTTCTCACCACTGCCACACTGCAGAATCTATTTCCCCACAGAGAGGAAATCTCTGGGTACAGATCACACTCGATGAGAGAGGTCAGTGTCAGGCAAACAGATCCTCATGAAAACCTGCTGGACAGTTTCACTCAAAATTATGCCCCATAATGAACTAGGAGCCTGGGAAGTTCTGTCAAAAAGACCAGCGTTCTCCTTTAGCCTTGACCTTGGGGAGCACAGCCCTTCCTCACTGGACCTCAAGTGAAGTTTTGGGGCAGACACCACTCTCCACATGGCTTCTGGAGCCCCAATTCCAAGGTCCTATCTTCCCTTTCCAGACCCATTTACAGACATTCCTCTATACTCCGTCTTTTCTGCTTTCAACTGTGCAGCCCATCCTGATGGCCACTTTTTATGACCTCAATCTGTTTATCAAGTAGTCTGATCTAATTTCTACCCCCTTCATCCCTGCCTCTGCCTCCTTCATCCCTGCCTCCCAGGATCCACACAAACAGCATCAGCCCTCCTCCACAGCCTGCCCCCCTACACATACTGGCTGAGCCTGTCGTAGAATTCTCACTCCAGGCGCACACTAGCCCAGCTTGGTGGGGGAGGAGGGGGCACTCAGCAGGGGCCACCATGCCACTGGTATCCTTGAGTTAATTCATCATTAGCCCCCTTTACTACGAAACACATTTCTGGTTTCCCCTGCATCGGAGCACAGACACCTCTCTTCACAGTATCCACACAGTTGCACCCTTCGTATCGGAGAGGGAGTTTCTCCAATCACAGACCAATCCAGAATGTGTCTTGATAACTCTGGAGACTTAAACAGGATACTTTTCAGTCTTCCCTCTTCCTCTGCCCACACACGCACACACACACACACACAGAGCACATGCCTGCCACACAGACACAGCTGTGTAAGACAGAGACATTGTGCTTTAACACAATGGAAACCAGAGCTTCCAAGGAGGCTCCTCTTCCCCCCAGCCCTTGGCCGCCTGCCCAGGAAGCTCCCCATCCTCTCCAGACCCTCCGCCTGGGTCCTCCAGGAAGCGAGCACCTGACAAACTGACAGTAGCCGCAGGCCACCCCACATCCCCCTTCTCAGCCTAGAGAATCCCATCTGAAGCAGACAGGGCTTTTTAACAAACAATTAGCTTGAATTTTTCATTAGCTGCTGCTTCCTTTGCAGTTCCTGCCTCGACCCCTTTGCGTGGCCAAGCTATGTACAGCTGGGGAGGCCCAAGCCATCACAGAGGAGAGCCCAGAGGATGCACGGGTCAAGGCTCTGGCGAACCCACCTCTGAAGTGGACTCCTGATGAAGCTGATTATAAATTAAATCCGTTTCTTCCATGCAACCCATGTGCAGCCTCCTTGAGAGACAGGTGTTTTTGACAGCCCCAGCAAAGCCCTCCTACTGCAAGAAAACCACTCTTCCCTGGGGCTGAGGATGGCAACCAGGAGAATAATGAAAACGATCAAAAAGACAGAGAAGTGGAGGCCTTCCATTGGTACGATGTTCCATTGTTTGCAATGCTCTCGCACATTCCGACTCTCACTTTAGCTTACTAACAACCCTGGGAGCTCATTATGATCATTCTTTTCAGCTTCTGGTTTAAAGAAGAGGAAGCCGGGCTTCCGGGGTAAGTGACTTCGTCCAAAGACACACAACAAGGGAGTGGCTGAGGCGGGATGAAGGATGTCTTCCAATGGCAACTCCAGGCTGGATTCTCAGAACGAGGAGACCAAGTAGTTGCCCTTTCCTCTCTGGGGTCCCAGATCGGGGAAACATTGTCTAGATGAGTAAATGGATGGATGTTCAGGAGTTGATACTCAGCAGTGTTTCTGGAAATGTCTGAGAAGAGATGGGAGAGAGAAATGAAAAAGGGCCTTTCTCAGTGCCAAATATATATGCAGACAGTGGTGGAGGAACCCATGTACACGTGCCCTGGGACATCCATATATCGGCCCCCAGTCCTTGCCTCCAGCATCACTGCCAAGGATGTCTACGTGATGTCAGAAAGGTGCCGCTCTCCCAGATGGAGCACCTATCCCTTTAAGGCCAGCAGGAGGGCAAAGTGCCCTGGGAGGAGGAAGAAAGGCCTCTTCAGCCCTGAGAAGAAGCCCAAGGGAAGCCAGCTCCCCACCACTCCCCACAACCTAAAGAGAGGGCCACCCACCTACCAGCCACCTATCAGATCTGCATTATGACCTCATTTGGTTCCAAGTTACCTCAGGGCCCGGGGTAGGAGCAGAAGACGAGCTGGTCATTTTTGGATTGATCTGGCTGCCTGGCGATACCTAGTAGACGGTCAATGATTGCTAATGAATGAAGGCATGCATGAATGGGGGAAGGTGGGGGGGGGGCCACTGCCCCCCAGCCACACACTCCCCTCCTCCATCTGCTGCAGCCTCCCTCCCGTGTAGCATCCTGGCCTCCTGCTGTCTTCTCCTCTGTCTCCTGGCCACAGCTCTGTGGCCTCGGACTTACCTCCAGTGCTCTCCGTAAGTCTTTCCTCCACTGTCCCAGGGCCTCCTTGCAGCTGTGAACGGCAGTGAGGACTTGGTCAGCATAGGTGCCTGTGTCATCCGTCCATAAGCTCGGGAAACTAATGCCCTTGGGGGCAACGCTCAACCAACGGTAGAGGGGCCAGTGGATAAGTGCACACCCTCAGGTGGAAGGTTCTGTGTTCTCCCAGATGGTCTCAATGGAGTCCAGCCCAGTTCCCCGTAGCAGTGTCCTCCCTAATGCACCCTCTGTACACCACTTTCCCAGGGGCCTCCCACCTATCCTACCTATCATAAGACCCCTGGGAGGGTTCTCCGTGCGCCCGGCCCTCTGCTGTTTCCTTGGCTCCTGTCCACAGAACGTCCTTCGTTTCTACCCTGCTGAGGGAAATTCTGCAGCCCTCTGTCCACAGAGGGCATAGCAACCATACAGTTGGCACAGCCAGAGGACTGACTCCATACCGTGGCCTGGGCTATGCCTTTATAGACCTCTCCAAGCCTCACCTCTGGGGTATGCATTACTATTCCCATTTTATAGATGTGCACAGCAAGGTTGGGAAGAATATGACACAGGTCACAATAAGAGAGAAGCCCAGAGCAATCCGAGGTCTTACCTTGGCTTACATAGCACAGTAGGCCTGGCCCCAGAACAGCAGTGACCCCCAGAACTGGTGAGGAGACACACGGAGCCCTGAGATTGGACCCCCATCACCCCCTGGCCGAGGGACACAGAACAGAGGCTAAAGGGTGGGTGAGAGCCTAGGGGTGCAGAAAAAGCAAGATTAGAGCACAGGCGAGCAGGCTGAGGGGCTGAGAAACAGGGCTCAAAGGTCCAGACAGCCAAGTGCACAGGGCCCTGCATGTTGGGATAAGAAAGGAGGATTTTTTTTCCCCCAGAGAGCAACCTGGAGCTTGTAAAGTCTCTGAGACAAGGGTCTAAACAAATTTCCACTTGAGAGAGCTTCCTCAGGCTGGGTGGGGTCAGAGTGGCTTGGCCAATTGTCCAGGAAGGAGACAATCAAGGTTGGAGGCAGGGCAGGTGACATGGGGAGCCTGGCCAAGGAGGGGAGACACCAAGAGAACTGGAGGCGAGGAAGAGGGCAGAGTCGAGGACAGCCTCAGGACTGGCTCCTTGTCCCCACCAGAGAAGTCAAGGCTAGCCCCTAGTCTGGACAGCCTCTCCACTCCTCTCTACTCACTCTGCCTGCGGCATGCTTGGGAGCCTCTGGGAAGGGGTGAGGTTCCCTCGAGCCCCATCCTGGGAGTCTGCTGGGCCATCTCTGCCCCCTGAAACCGTGAAATATTTACAGCCCGCCGAGCAGGGGAAGTGAGGGGGAGCGAGCACATGAATTATTGACAACTTCACTTTTATCCTGGCCCAGGCTGCTGGGATGAGCACAGACCCAGGGGAGCCCCGAGGCAATCTATGGGCATTAAGCAGAGTTTTTGAGGAAGCCAGGGGTAGAGGCTCCTGACTGTCAGGGGAACCAGAGGTGGCCAGAGTAGAGCAGCCCCTGTCCCAGCCCCACGGGGAGCCCAGTGTCGAGGAGAGGGTAGTGAGCAGAGTGATTGGCAAGGAGCCCAGCATCATCGAGCCTGGCCTGGTGGCCCTCACTCCTCACTGGTTGCCTCCCAGACACCCAGGGATTTGGCCTGTCGGGGCCTCACCCCTACAAGCTGCTCGGATACCTGTCGTGACAGAGGTCAGCTGCCCCTCTGAGATGACTGCGGGGTTGTCCCCAGTCCTGCAGGGTACCAAACCCGGTGACAACCCCTGCCGCAGCCCCGAAGGGCCAGCCTCTTTTGCCCCCACACCGTCCCTGCTGGCCTGCGCCTTCCGCACAAACTTGCACAGAACATCCCCTAGGAAAAGGCCTCAGGGAGACTGTTCTCTCCTAGCACGTGGGCAGCACCAGCAATCTGCCTTCAAGGGAAGAGCTAGATCCTGCAGTCGAGGAGTGAGCACTGGAATAGGAGTCAGAAGACAGGGGTCTGAGTCTCAGCACCACAAGCCAGCCATGGACCCAAGCCTCAGGTTTCTTGTCTGAGAAATGGATATGAATATGGCCCATCTCACGGGGCTGGTGGGCATCTCTAGGAGACCTTGTGAGGACAGACTCTGCAGACAGAGGCACTGTTCTTACCCAGACCGGTTCTGCCCCCATCCCTGGAGGCAGCCAGCGCCTCAACCTTCCCAGACAGTGAAAACCCGACAGCCAGGGTGACAGGCAACCCGGCCGTGTGATCCGTGTGATCCTGTCCCAAGACCAGAGGCTTTTTATATTTTCACATTTTGTCCTTCCAGGACATGTGGTGTTGAGACAAGCAGCCTCCTGACAGGCTCCCTCCCTCCTTCCTGGCCTGTCTGCACAGGACAGCCTGCGGGCCCCCCACACACCAGAAGAGGGAAGAAACCGAGATGGGGAGGGGGTACACTCTAAAGCCCACACTGGAATAGGCAGCATCTGGGTCGCTGCCCTCCCTCATCGCTGAGCTGGGTATGGGGGCTCGTGGGGCCCCCATGGGCCTCTGATCTTCCACTGGGAGGCCCCCAAGGCCCTGAGCCCGTGTAAAAGGACAGGATTCCCGGAAGCCCACATCCCCCAGCCCCGTGCAGTGGGGAGCCAGCCGGTGTTTCTATTTCTCACTTGCCACCCCCACCTCCCCTCAGCTCAGGGCACTCTGCAACCAAGTTAGCAGCCTCATATCTTCCAGAGAAGAGAAGGAAGAGAGAAGGAAGAAGAGGTCACTAGAGGTCTGGCTGTGTGGCCATTTCTATCACATGTTCCAGGGGCGCCTGGGTCGGCTCGGGTCATGATCTCATGGTTCGTGGCTTCGAGCCCCGTGTTGGGCTCTGGGCCGACAGCTCAGAGCCTGGAGCCTGCTTCGGGTTCTGTGTCTCCCTCTCTCTCTGCCCCTCTCCCACTCGCATTCTGTCTCTCTCTCTCTCGCTCTTTCTCAAAAATAAATAAACATTCCATTTGACTGGACGTAGTACTTCTCCAAAGGGACGCCACTGGCCTGTGGCATGAGGTCGTTCTTGGTGGTATAGGATTAGCCCTCATTGCAGGAAACTGGGCCGCCCAGGCCCTGGCCGCTAACGCAGCAGCCGCCTCCTACAAGACTGTCATAGCCAGTCCCTGCCTCACGTTTCCAATGGTCTCTGAAGACACAGTCCTACCACATTAAGAAGCGCTAGTTGAGGCTCCCCAGAGAACAGAGACTGGGCCTCTCTCTTTCCTGCCCGACTCCAACTGCCCGTGGCCCCGAGAACTCATCCCAGCCAGCAACTTGCACACACAATGCACTCCTACCCACCAACCCGACTCACCGGCCCGGTTTCCCATCCTGATCACCGCAGGACAGACTATCTCTACCTGCCGGACAGACAGACCCCCTGGCTAATCGGCTGTCCGGTGGAGCTTACCAATTGCCTGCTTACCAGACCGAAAGAAGAAAAGGAAGGCCTTTGCGGAGCAAGAATTCCCTGAAAGCTGACCCAGATCTGCACTCAGACAGACCCTCCACCGCCTCTCAAAGCGGGGGGGGGGGGGGGGTCCTCACTTTCCCTGATTCCTTTCCTATGGGAATTCTCTGCCAACCCCCTTGAAGAACCGAGGCCCGAGGCCCTGGCTCCAAGCCTCCAGACTCCCTCCGCTTCAGCCCATTCCCCAACAACCCACCACCTGCCCTGACTCAGCACCCCGCAGCACCTCTATTCTGCCTGCCTTTACACTGACCTCAGGGATGTGTCAGAATGAGTAATGGCCCCCCAGCACCTTCCCCGTGGCTGGAAACATGCAGGCGCAGCACCTCCCCAAGCCTCCCCGGGGCGAGATCAGAGGGGCCTGTCTCATAGCCCCCACCCCAGTTCACACTAGCTGGCTGGCCTGTGTGAAGTAAGTTCTCCCCTGCCCACCCTCCCTCCCACCTGGCCTCCTCCAAACCCTGGCCGTCCTCCACAGAGGGTAACAGCCATCTACCAAGCCAGTTCATCACCCATCTGTCCATCCACCCACCTGCCTGCCTGACCCACAATCCACCACCCATGTATTAAACCACTCACTCGATACTCAGTGTCTATTGGGCAGTAATGGGGTCACACCTGGCCCGTGCCAGTAACTCTCGCTCAACTAGGCCCTCATTAAAAATACTTTAAAGTTATTTTTTCAAACTGTATCCCCAGGAGCTTGGCCTTTCCACTCGTTTCACATGCATTAATTGAGCACCTACTATGTGCCAAGCACCATACCGGCTGCTGTGGATACAAAGATAAAGGATATGGCAATGCTTGCCAACAGTTTGTCACTGAGGAGACAAACAAGTGAACAAGGCATCGAAACAAGACGTTGGTCCATTTGAGGGCAATTAGCAGCAGGGCATGCCAAAGAGGGGGGTAGTAGCCACACCTAGCCCCCATTTGGGGTTCAAACATGTCTGGCATGGTTCCGAGCACTGTGCATATGTTAACTCGTCTAATCAGAGGTAGGTATTTATTCCAGGGGGAGGAGGATTCCAGCCAGAGGGAACAGCCTGTGCAAAGGCAAGAAGGTCACAGTGACCGTAGCCTAGAAGGCAAATGAGAGGGGGGCAAGAAATGAGGCTGAGGACAAAGGCAGGGGTCATGGTCATTTTTCCCCAGACGTTCATTGTGTGGGGAACCAGTGATTCGGGGATTCTCTCTGCAAGACAGACAGAGCCCCAACCTCATGGAGCTTATAGTCTAGTTAGTCTTAGAGGAGTAGCGGGGGTCAATGCACATCAGAATCTACTGAGGGTGGTTTGAAAAAGCCTCTGGAAGATTCTGAAATGTATCCTTCACCTGGGCTAAGGATTACTGCACTAAATGATCCCAGAACACATTTCACACCTTAACAGTTCTGTAAAAAGGTAGATTAGAGAAAGGAGCCAAAACTTCCTGTCCCAGGAGAATCTGAGGGGCTAATGTTGGTCGTGGAGCCAGGTCAGAGGCATTGGACCCCGCTGGAGGCCCTTCCTGCCTCCATCATGATGGGTGGAGGGGATGAGAGCATCACCCAGGTCTCCCTGCCTTCAGGATGGAGGTGCTCATTCCCACAGCTGCCGACAGCTCAGAGCTGAGTCCCCTTCCACGGCCTGCCCTCCGCAGAAGGGACCCCTTTCCCTAGGGTCACACCCCAGAGCAGCCCACATCCCATGACAGATGAGAGGGCATAAAGGTCTTGATTCCCCAGCCTCAAAAAGGAATCTTTCGGAAGGGTCATCCCAGCTCCAGAGTTCCCCATGGCATCAGCCGAGACCTCTGCCGTAGCTGGTCACAGCTCAAGCTCCCCTCCTGCCCAATCCCACACACCCCTGCGAAGTGTTGATACTAAGTGCACTTCCCAGTAATCCTCTTGCAAGCAAATCTCTGTCTCAGAGTCTGCTTCCTTGAAAAACTGACTTATGACAATGGGCCATACTGAGCCGGGTGCTGGGATGGTGCTGCCTTGACAAGCCTACTCAGTTGTCCACTTTGCTATCTAAATTCCAGTTCAAACTTAGCTGCACTGAAGAGAACTGCCCAGTGTTCCTTACACATCACCTACTCTTTCACGGTCTCCATATGCCAGGGGGTCTACCAAGTCTCTCTTACCTACATTTGGTTGTCCTGACCTGGATCTTTAACATCACCAATACTACCCTTTCCTTTGTACTCCTTTCCTTAAAAAACAAACCAACAAGCAAACAAACAAAAAACTGCTTCCTCCTCCAAGAAGTCTTCCTAGACTGCTTTCCCTGAGTCGGATGAACCCAGAATCTTGGATTTGCATTTCTAGCTGTTGTTGGTTTGGAAACTTTTGTGTGTCTACAGATGGATATTTAAAGCTATGCTTACAGATTTCTTTGAAGTCTACATTTGTGCATTTCTCTCAGGAATGTGTGCTCTGCTTCTCCCATAAAGGTGGGAGACGGGTGGAGACCCCCAAGATCAAGGTCTTCCTTCATCTGTGTCTGCCCCCCCACCCTATCTGCTTGGCAACCATTTGGCTGCCCCCAGAAGTGACCAGTGAAAGTCCGATGACAGTAACTCAATAGGAACTAGAAGTAGGAACACAACCTACTTCTAGCCCTTATTCCCATCAAAGACCTGCATACACAGTCTTTCTAGAACAGAGGAAGGGACAGGCAGGATAGCTATCATTATCTCCAGTTTATAAATGAAAATCCTAAGGCCAGAGAGGTGAAGTGACTTGCCCAGGGACACCCAGATAGCAAGTGGCAAAGCCTGGGCTAGAACCCAGGCCTCCCAACTCCCAGCCCAGGGCTCCTCCTGCCACAGTCCGCAGGAAGGGGCAGCCCCATGTTGGTGAGACTGGTAGCGTGGAGGGGAGCTTGGGAATCTGGTCTGAGGGCAAGTAGTGTGCTCCTGGTAGGTGAGGCGGCCCTTGCCCGCCAAGGGGGTTGGGAGATGTTGGCAGGCACTTGTGGGGGGCACCCCAACTTCTACCCTTTTCCCAGATGGCCCTATGCAAAGGGCCCTTTCAGCAGACACAGTCACCAAGAAGGGAACCCAGCTGGAGGAGGAACCTGCAGAGTCCTCCAAGGTCATGGCCAAAGGCTGGGCCCACCTGCAGGGAAGGGGGATGTACCAAATACACAGGACTTCATTACACCATCCAGCAAAGGGTTCCATTCCTCCTAATATCACCCAGGCCCTGGAGAAGGGAACGAAGGGGCACTAAGGGTTCACAGGGGTCACAGCACCGTTGGAAGTGAGACCCCTGAACCTCACTGAGCTATAAGTGGGGGAGGGTAGAATGCTCCATCAGGACTGTTCTCTGGCCTGAGGCCTCACAGTGGCTGAGCATCGGCACCGACTTGTGGGGGCACCTTCAGAGAGGCCTCTGAGAGCTCACCACCCCATCTCTCCTGCAGTGAGGACCACCAAAGGCTCTATGGTCAGTCCTGAGCCTAGCTAACAGGTGCTTCACCGTGCGCTTGAAGACTTCACATGTGACTGGAAGGACACTGGGGTTAATCATCATTATCATAATAAGTTAACAGGTAGGTAGCCCTCACCCCACACTCAGGCTGTTCTCAACACTTTACATACAGCAGGCTCAGGGAGCTAACCACCACCCCCAGGCGGGTACTATTATTATGCCCTGGTACAGATGAGCAGACATGGCAGTGGGCTTACTTGACTGAGGTGAACAGCTACAAGTGGTAAGGGTGGGGTTCAAACCCACGCAGTCCTGTAACAGTCTGCTCCTTTAGCCTCCCTGCTGTCTCACCCCTTCCAGCGTTTCGGGGCGTTCTTGTCCTAAAATTCAGTTCCTAAGCCCATAGAATTGACCAGGAAGGGACACCTCCACTCTCCCTGCCCTGCCCCCACCCCCCCCCACCCCCCCCACCCCTGGGATTTGGAAGAAAATGTGCAAGCCAGAGTCCCAGGCAGCAGAAAGCCTCCCTCTGGCGAAAAGGAAAATCTCAGAGCGGCTCCTGCAGAGCCGGCAGCGGGCCCACGGCAACGACTGCATGGCCCCGGCTCCGTCCACACCTGCACCACCCAGCAAACGGCACCGGGGCCCCCTTCGGTTAAATGATGAGAACCACGACCTCCTCCCGCTGCCTTGCAGGCAAGCACTTGAGCCAGGGTGCGAGGGTGCGGGGGTGCGGGGGGGGAGGGAGGGGCGGCCGCCCTCGGGTTCAGCACGGGCCGCGGGAGCCACATCTTTACCCAGGCAGCGCCCTCTGCTGACCGGGCCGGCTGTGTGCGGCGGAGAAGGTGCCCCCGCCCCGGCAGAAGCCGTTGCCGCCTTCCCTAGAGCTGGGCGGCCAGGGGCAGCCTCCTGAGCCTGGTCTGCCAGTTCGTGAAAAAGTAGAGTCATACAGCCACAGGGAGACGCTAAGATACACAGGCCTCCAGACCAGATGGATCCAAGTCCTGTTCGCCTCAACTTCGTGGAAGCCTCAGTATGCAGATGTCTACAACGGAAGTAATCCTTCCTAGGCCCTAGGATTAGGTTGAATGTGATGATGTCATTAAGGTTCAGGCTAATAGGGAGTGGTCACTAATTACATGCCCCCCCACACCCCAGTACAGGCAAAGAGGTGACCCACACTGCTGGACTACTGAACCCGAGTTCACAGGGCTTCAGGTCTTCAAGCTCCTTCACCGCTCCCTTCCCCTAACCATAAGGGTGCCCAAAAGACAGTGTCCCCAGGGAGCCATCTGGGGAAGGTCCTCCCGTGTGGAGGTCTACCAACTCTCCATGGAAACTGGGGTAAATTAAGCCCCTTCTCTGGGGTTCACCATTAAATGTGGAGACTGGACAAGATTTACGGTTCCCAGATAGATACTAGACCGTCAGCACCCAGAACACCTAGAGAGCTCTTTAAAAATTCAGATTCCTAGGGGCACCTGGGTGGCTCAGTCGGTTAAGCAGCCAACTTCGGCTCAGGTCATGATCTCACAGTTTGTGGGTTCGAGCCCTGCATTGGGCTCTGTGCTGACAGCTCAGAGCCTGGAGCCTGCTTTGGATTCCGTGGCTCCCTCTCTCTCTGCCCCTCTCCCACTCATGCTCGGTCTCTCTCTGTCTCTCAAAAATAAATAAAAATGTTAAAGAAAAATTTTTTTTGAAAATTCAGATTCGTAGATCTACCTCCTGGGGTTCTGATTTAGACAATCACCTTGGAGCCTGGGAATTTGTATTTAAACACTCTCCCCAAGTTACTTGGACGTCCAACCACATTTCAGACCATAGTCTGACCTGGTCTTCTCCGGGTCCAAGATTCAATAACCTTAGATCTGTTGAAGAAAGGCCTAGATTGATCCGTGAGCCTTGTTCTCTAGTCTGGAGTAGGCTACCTTCCTCTCAGAAGACAGTTCAAAGAAATTTCTCCCTGCCTCTGTTTCTCCTTTGGAAAATATTGGGAAATGGCCCCTGGTTAGCAGATACACTTGGTTGCTTTCCTGAAATTCATCCTTCTTGCCTTCCTTGGTAAGAGAACCCCAGCCTTGTTAAAGTGTCCTTTAATCACAGAAGATGGTATTAATCCTGATTCATCTCAGCCAGTTCTGGTAATCCCGTTTCCTCGGCTGCTGTTTATTCCAGAAGCACCATGAGAACCAGTTGTGGCTGAGGAAATATGAAGGGAAGTTTGTGGGGGGTGGGTGCGGAGTGGGGGAAAGGCTACTTGAAAAGAGATACAGAAACAGAGACTCCTTCTTCTTTCCCTGGATAGAGTCACGACCGGATGTGACATCTAGAGCCTCAGCAGCCACCTTCCAACTGCGAAGGGATAGTTCTAAGCAGAGGGCAACAATTCTAAGCAGAGTGGAAAGCTGGAAAGAATCTCGTTCCTTCAATTACGCTGTGAAGCTGCTAAATTGGCCAACTCTGGAGCCACTTTCTCCTAGCGGTTGGGTTTTCTGTTACTTACAACAGAGAGTATCCTTACTGATACACTCGGCTTCCGAAACCAAAGGAAAACGAATGCACAGTGAGTTGTGGGCAGGTTTACTGTACTAGGAATCACCCTTCCTCCAATTCACTCCATTCTCAAGGGCCGTCAATTTTGTCTCCTAAATATTTCTCAAATTCATTCATTTTTCTACATCTCCACTGCCTCCATCCTGTGACAACTGTGGCGTTTACTTCTTCACACATGCACCCTTCCCCCCTCCCAGCCATTGTCCATCCCTCAGTCAAAGCTGACCACGTCACTCTCCTGCTTCCCTTTCTCCTAGAACAGAGCCCATACACTTTCCATGCCCACAGCGCCCTGCATCGTCAGCCCCTCTCTGCCTCTTCAGCCTTGCCGCCATTTATTATTTCCAGATCATTCTCTGCTTCCACCACAATGGACTCCTAACACGTTCGAAGCTTTTCTCCCCATCAGGAGCCCCTGACCACAGGGATGCCTCTACCTGGAATCCTCTTGTCCACCCAATCTCGTTCATCTACCAGACTCTTGCTCCCCTTCAACCCCCTCTCAGACATCACTGCCTCAGGAAAGGAACGCCTACACCAGCCCAGTGGGGCCCCTGTTCTCCCTGCTAAAGGTTTTCAAGCCTCCCAAGCTTTGCCTCTGGAACCCTCATCATCAGGTTGGTTTGGCCAAACCTTGTCCCCTTGGCTAGACTATAACCTGTATAAGGTCAAGGACCCTTTCTTGCTCATCATTGAACCCCAGCACCTCACACAATGCCTCACATAAATCCAGGGCTCAGTACATCATTGTCAAGTGCATGAAGCTCTCACCTTCCCAGACAAGGAGGGTGCTAACTTTTAAGTTCTGCCTCCAGTACTTTAAGGAATAGACTCCTCTTCAGAGCAAACCTATTCTGTGTCATCAGAGAATGTCGGTGCTAGACAAGACCCAAAGACTTTCCAGACAAGCAAACAGAGGCCTTGGGCAGTCACTGGTTTGTCATCAGTCCTTACACATCCTCTCTCTGCCAGGTGCTGTGCTAGGTGGGGAGGGCCCAGAGTTAACTAGGGCAGGGTCCCTGCCCTCCCAGAGCTTCCTTCTGGTAGATTTTTTCTAATATTTTTGTCCATTCTGCCCTCCCCTGACCCAGTTCTCCATCTGTCTTCTGAGGCACTAAAGGCAAGTTTGACAGCAGGACACCGTGGGGCCCTGTTCCTGCCTGGGGGTGCCCTGGGGACTTCCCAAAGCTCTGATCTGAAGGACAGAGAGGCATCCAGTCAGCGCTGACCAGACACCAAAATGGAAGACTTCTTGCTAGCCCTTCTTGCCCATCAGCCAAAAGAATATGGTATCATGGAGACTCTCCGGTGTACAATGGATAGTTCATAATTGCCTCAGTTTCCCCCAGGGTGACTTCCTCCCCCAGAAGCTCTGATGTCAGGCGTTAGTAGGGGGAGAAACTCAAACTCCATTTCAGAAGAAGATAAAAATCCTGCGGAATGCCCCTCAGCTCCCATCTTGGTGCCTCTTTGTTCCTCTCTAAGAGGAGCCCAACCTCATTGACCAGGGCAGAGGTGCCAGGGCCTTCGGGCCTGGCAGCCAGGACTGACAAGGAGACTAGGGGGAGAGCTAGGCTCAGGGTGGGGTTGAGGAGGGATATGCCAAAGCCGGAAGCTGTCATGTGGGAGCACGGGAAGGAGCTGGAGTTGCAGGGCTGAGCGGCATCTCCAGGCCCCTCCCAACAGTGGACTCTGGAGCTGGGCACAGTTTCCCACACTCAGGCGCCACAGTCTGAGCTTCTGGGCCCACCAGTGTCTTTCTTTGCCTTACCCCCACACCTCAGATGCCTCATGGAAGATGCCCCGGCATCCAGGAAGCCCCCTACAGACTGGCAAGAGTGGAGGGCTTGAACCAGGGGGAACGTGGCCCTGGAGAGAAAGCCACGGGCTTCTTTGCCTGATGTCTCCGGTGGTCACTGTAGGCAAGGTGGGCCGGAGGCAGCAGCAGATTAGAAAGAGAAGAAAATTGGGAGGGAGGGGCGCCTGGGTGGCTCAGTCGGTTAAGCGTCTGAGTCAGCTCAGGTCACGATCTCACGGTTCATGAGTTCAAGTCCCGCATCAGGTTCTGTGCCCTCAGCACAGAGCTCGCTTCAGATCCTCTGCCCCCCCAACCCCTCCCCTGCTTGCGCTCTCTCCCTCTCTTTCTTGCTCTCTCTGTCTCAAAAAATAAATAAAAACGTTTAAAAGAAAAAGAAAAGAAAATTTGGAAGGAAATTCATTCAGGGCAAGAGCTGCTCTTTAATTTCTCAAATACATTCTCTCGTTGCTTTCTTCTCCTCCCCCTCCCCCTCCTCTCTCTCCTCCAGCTCTCCTTCCCCCCTCTCCCTTCTCCCCCCCCACCTCCTCCATCTTTCCCTTCCAGCACAGACAGTCTTCATACAATTAAAGTAGGACAGGAATGTTTTCCAAGGCTTTAAAATATCCTTGTTAAGGAAATTCACTGGGAGGAAGAAACTCTGCTTAATTTCTTGGAAAATAAAAAGCATATGGTGGAAACTGCTGTTGTTTCTCTCGTTCTCCAATCCCCTCCCGAGGAGAGCACATCTTGGGCTCACCTGTCAGGCACACCAGGCAGGTGGGGCCCGGGTGGTGATGGCCAAATCCAAATTTGCAGTCTCCCATCTGGCTCCTGTCCTGAGTTCTGCTTGACAGGTGAGTCTAGGGACCAGGATAATGTCTTTGAACATCTGGTTGCTAGAGAAAGAAAGTAACATCTACCCCCCTCTCCCCCACAAAATGGTCCTCCTCCCTACACAGCAGGCCAGGGCTTCAGTTAACCCACATGGGCCCCCCACTGTCCTCCAGAATTGTCACTGCAAAGGCTCACTCTGTAGGCATAAGCTAGTTCAAGGGGCTTACACCTCAGAGATAAGGCAGCAGCTGTATCCTTGTGGACTGAAAGACACAGAAATGACCCAGAAAGGGCCATTTGAGAGTAAACAGAATGGTTAGGGTGGCAGTACTTAGCCTTTCTGGGTCACTTTGAGAATCTGATAAAAACTAAAACTTCTTCCCCAAAAATGTACATATACACAAAGCAACAAGATTTTGCACTTAACTTCAGTCCATTGAATCCAGGTAAATGTTCTGTGATTCTGGAGGCAGCATCACCTTTAGACCCAGCCTCAAGCTTTGTAGACCTTATGCCTCAAGCTTTATAGGGCTCCATTCTGGTCCTTCTCTGTCCCTATCCCTCCCTGTGGGGCAATGAGTCCTCGGGACCAAGACGGTGTTCACACCTGGAGCTCATGTCCCCTTCTGAACCATTCTGCAACTACCGGGACCCTTCATTCTTTGCCCAGCCAGATCCAAACCCCCTTCCAGGGCCTGCGTGTCACTCTTTACCTGATTCATCCTCTCAAGGATGGAACTTGCCACCTGTATGCTGGTCCCTAGGACCATAAAGCAGCTGTCTGGAGGGGAGAGTGGAATACCCACGCTGTGCACAAGAACCTCGTGGAAAGTGGACTAATGCCCCCCTCCAAAGATGTCCATGTTCAATCCCCAGAACCTGTGACTATGTTACCTTACACGGCAAAGGGACTTTGCAGATGGAGTTAAATTAAGGATCTTGAGATGGGGAGATTATTCTGGATTATTCAGATGGCCCCGACGTAATCACAAAAGCCCTTCTCAGTGGAAGAGGGAAGCAGGAGAGAGAGATTTGAAGATGCTACATTGCTGTCTTCAAAGAAGGAAGAAGGGGCCACCAGCCAAGGATTCTCCCCTAGATCCTCCAGAAAGACATGCAGCCCTTCCGACACCTTGATTTTATCCCAGTGAGACCCACTTTCTGACCTCCAGAACTGTAAGAGAATAAATCTGTGTTGTCATAAATTACTAAGTTTGTGGTAATTTGCTACAGCAGCAACAAATACAGCCCCTCAAAGTGCTGGACAGAGCCAGGAATGGGAAGCAAAAAGGAACGGGTTGCAGGCCGGGGACGGGGTTGGTGGGGGGCGGACAGAACATTCAACTACGTTGTGCCACAGAACATCAAGGAATCTGGGGTTTCTGAATTTGAACAAGGCCTCCAAGGTTATTGCAAAGGTACACGTGTCAAGGTAAGAAGTGAACACATTTTATGTAACAGTTGTTAACTTGACTTCTAACTTCTAAATATGGGAACATATGGCACATGGGCCACCATTTGCACTCTTGCCACAGGCCCTGCAACTGTTTGCAAGAGTCGCCCAGAGCAAAGGCTCGGGACTAACTCCCTTATGGTCACCTACATTTAAGCCACCACCTTCCGTTATGCTCAGCACCCACAATGTGCCATTATCTATGGGTGGTCACATGAGAGAGCTCTTTGTATATTCTGAAGGCTAAGGCTGTCCAATGTCACAATCCCTAAACTTCACAGTCAAGCGGAATGCATATGCCATGACCCTCATTACCATTTCTGGGAAGCATGGCAATTAGACACAAACGGTAGCGTTTGATTGTATGTTTCTTGTATTTATATCCCACCAAGCCACTTCATACGGTTCGCATTTCCTTTGATACATCTCCAGTAGTCCAGTGGAGATTTACCTTCTCATACCAAGCATAACGTAATCCTCATCCTACACCGACACTCATAGATATTAAGAGATAATTGTCCTTTCCATCTTCCCAGTAGCTATGGAAGCCCCCTTTCTCCCAGCCTCAACGCATGTCATGGCCAAATCTTCATGTTCCTGAGCTCTCTGCCACGCCTTCCCAATCCTCAGGTCCCTCTACCTCTCTGTCCCATAGAAATCCACCTGCTCCCACCCTCCACCTCGCAGCGGGTGGCCTGGCTTTTAGTGAGCGGGGGCGGGGCCAGCACTGAGACCTCCTAGAGGTCCCACCGTGGCAGCAGCAACGTAAGGACCATGGTGAGAGGCAGATCCATCCCCAGAGGCTCCCTTCTCTTTCTGTTCCATCTTCTTCCCTCTTGGTGGGTTCCTTCCTTCCCCAGGAGTTTCCAGGACTTTTCTCTGTGGCTTCCCACTCTTTGCACTAAAAATGGTGTCAGCTAATTCTTACTGAGCACTTTCTGTATATCCAGTGGCTCTATCACCCACTGTATTTTGTGATCTTTACAGGAAGCCTGTGAAACCGGTCTTATCCACTCAACAGGTGAAGCAGTGCACAGACCTGGGGAGGTTACCTTCTTCCCACGCAACTAGTTGGCTGCAGTCAGTTTCCTACTCAGAGCTTCGGCCCTTCCAGTCCAATTGGCTTCCCACTGCTTTGTATTAAGTGACCAAAGAATGGCAATGGAATTTCAGGCTACAACCTCCCAGATGGATAAAGCATTCCAGGGGTCAGAAAGGTCTTGGACTTCCATTGCAAAGTTGGCCTCTTTCTTCTGCTCTGCGAGGACTCACACGTGGTCATGGGTAGTTTGCAATGAGGCTCCTGCGCAGGCTGTCTGGAAGAAGCAGACCCATGAGAGCTGCTGTGAGGGTCCAGGTAGTAATATCAGATCTCACAAAGAAAGCTATAGGACGTCCAGTTAAATTTGAATTCCAGACAAACAAAGAATCATTTTTTTAGTATACCTATTGCATGGGACATACTTAGACTATACTGCACTAAAATTCATTCACTGTCTATCTGGAATTAACTGGGGGGTCTTATATTTTATCTGGCAGCCCTGGACCAGGCCACTCCGGTATGGGCTTCAGCTGGGCTGGTGGAGAGGAAGTGCAGTTCCCTCCACTCACCACAGGTGGGCAAGGAAGGTCTAGAAAGGCAGGGCCCAGCCTGAGCTGCCAGGGGAAGGAACAGGAAGCCCTTTTACTCCAAGCTGTCCTTCCCCCGGCTGGTTCCTTGTGCCCTAGGTCCCCTCCTGCCCATTCTGCCTGGCCAGTCTCCCCCTACTTCCCACAAAGCTTCCCTAGCCCAGTGGGCTCTCCTCTGCTGCCCCAGCACATCCAGGTCTGTGAGCCGAACACGCAAGTCAGTACAGGGCCACCTTTTTTTCTGTGACCTGAGGTGGCAGGAGTAAGAGGGTGGCCAGATCCCAGGGCCGGCACAGACTGCTTCTAATCCTGGAAAATGCCTCTGTGGCAAACTCGCTTCTCAGAACCACCATTCTCGTTCCTGAGAAGCTGAGAGTGGTGCCTCGTGGTGGAAGGATCTGAATCAGAAGCCAGGGCAGACAAGCCAGAAGCTCCAGCCTTCTTGGTGTGCTCACATTTGCTCCACTCTGGTCCCTGGGGAACGGCGGTGGCAGGGGGCGGGCAGAAGTCATTTCCTATTTCTCAAAGGAAACCGTGAGCAGTTAAAAGCAAGCTGCTCAATCCGGGGAATGATTGCTATGGACTGAAATGTGCCGTTCCCCTCCCCCACTCATATGTAGAGGCCTCAAACCCCAATGTGACTGTATTTGGAGATAAGGTTTTTAGGAGGTAATTAAGATACAGTGTGGGATCCTAATATGATAGGACTAGAACTTGACCATGCCGGCACTCTGATCTCAGACTTTGAGCCTCCAGAACTATAAGAGAGTAAGTTTTTATTGTTTTAAGCCACCCAGTCTATGGTATTCTGTTATGACAGCCTGAATTAAGACAATGACCAACACATGCTGGGTCGCTGGAGCATGGCAGCTCCCAGGCACAGGGATAGAAAATCACATACCACACCCTGGCAGTGGAGTCTAGTGTCAAAGCACATGGGCTCAGACCCAGACAACCTGGAATTAAATCCCAACTTTGCCATTAGGAGTTGTGTGATGTTAGACCATTTATTTAACCTGTCTGTGCCTCAGTTTCCTCATGTACAAATCAGCGCTCATAACTGTTGTAGAAGTTAAGTGAGTTAATGGATATATAATTATCTACTGAATGACTACTCTGTGCCAGGACTGGGGATCTAGTAGTCAAAGCAGAGAAGTGTTCCTGCCTTCGTGGAGTGGCAGAAATGTACATAAGAAGGCAAATACAGTAACGGCAAATGCTAAAGAGATGTATAAAGTTTCAGCAGGGAGGGCTAGGCTGAGGTGAAGGCTGTAATCTTAGGTAGGTAACCTTGGAGGGCCTGATGGAAGTGGCCATGCAAGCATCTGAGAGAAAAGCACTCCCAACAGAGGAAAGACAAGTACAAAAGCCTTGAGGTGAATGCATGTGGCCTTATCTAAGGAATAGCAAGTAGGCCAGTGTGGAACAGAGTGAGCAAGAGATAGAGCTCTGGAGAAGAGAAGTAGTGGGGACTGGATCATTCATGACCGTTGAGAGGACTATGACCCACACACTTGTATATGAGCCATTGGAGGGTTTGGAGACATGAGTTACGTTTTTACATGATCACCTTGGCACTGTTTGGAGAACATACTATAGGGGGACAGAGAGCTAATGCGGAGAGACCAGCTAGTAAACTATAGGAATAAGCCAAATGAAAGATTCTAATG
The DNA here is from genome assembly GCF_018350195.1 of Panthera tigris. Classification (NCBI taxonomy): domain Eukaryota; kingdom Metazoa; phylum Chordata; class Mammalia; order Carnivora; family Felidae; genus Panthera; species Panthera tigris. The sequence goes on along the minus strand of NC_056667.1, from coordinate 93,515,511 downwards.
GCTAGACCTAAAGTGGAACAGTGTAGGTGGTGAGATGAGGTCAGACTCGAACTATATTTTGTAAGTAGAGCAATGCAACTTGCCATAGATTGGATGTAGAAAGTGGAACTATGAGATGTCAAGGAGAGCATCAGAGTTTGGTCTGGGCAGCTGAAAAAGGAAGTTGAGATTGGGAAGGCACCAAAAGAAGTTTGCTGGGAAATATCATAAGATCCGTTTTGGATATGTTAGGTTTAAGATGCCTAATAGACATCGAGCAGAGATACAGGGGGAGCAGTTAGATCTACAAGCCTGGAGTTCAGGAGAGAAGTCTGGGCTGAAGGCAGTTTTGGAGTCACCAGCACATAGAAGGTATTTTTAAGTATGACACTGGATGACCAAGGGAGCAAATGTAGATGGAAAAGAAGAGGTCAAAGGCTGAGCCCTGGTTCTCTCCCACATTAAGGGCTCAGGGAGCAGCCAACAAAGGAGAGTGAGAAGGAGTAGCCAGCACAATTAGCATGATTTCAGTATCTGTAGTAGTGTTTGTTTTGTTTGTTGTTATTGGCTGCATCGATGCAGCACCAATTCTCAGGTCAGGGTGATACTGTCTAAAGCTGACAGAGGGTGCCTGAAGGATCTGAAAATTCAATAAAGTTGCTGAATTTTTCATCAGACCAGAAGAAGAGCCAAAGAAAAGAAACATAAACTCGGTCATGTAGTGATAAAAGGTGGTGCAGGAGGGGAGAAAGGTCTTGCCAGGGAAAGGTGGAAACAGGAAAACATTCCCCATGTATAAAAGGAAAAAGGAGAAAAAAGAGGAAGTCACACCCCTTCTACCCGCTGCAGCCACCCACTCCCACCCAGTTGAATGACAGAATAACAGGAGACAATGAGAAGACAAAGAATTTTTCTAACTGCTGTCTTTATTTTAAAAGATCAACTATAATCATATAATTAGGGTGCCTTGTTTGATAGAAGGATGAAAAGCCATACTTGATTAGGACAGGAAATAATTAGAGAGGTCTCTTAGGAGGTGTTTCATAACTAGCTGGCCCCTTTGACTTACATCCTGAAGGCACTTAGGAAACTGTGAATGTTTGGCCAAGGCACTAGGGGTTGTTGAGATTCACAGAGGATGGGAGGCATCCCTGAGTACTGCCATGGAATGGATATTGAGACAGCCCTGACATGGAGAGGCTAGGTACCCTTCCAGGTAAAGAGTCAACAACTCAGTTTACACCAGGTGAGACCAAATAATCCATCTGCAACCACCTGCAAGATGACAAGATGTGACAAGATTGCTAATGTATCCTTGAGAGAGCAGAAACTGTAGAACTAAATGCAACAGCCTCACAGCCTGAGGAGGCAGGAGGGAGATGACAGGATAGATGTTAAGTTGCTTGCTTACTGTTCTCAAGCAATCCACATGTTATATTTACATCACACATAAGTAACAAAGAGACATGCCTTTTATTTAGCACTCATGGGCACTGAACTAAACTCTTTATGCAAATTATCTTCTTTAATTCCAACAACAATCCTGTAAGGTAAGGGTGGCATTTTTACTCCAACCCTTTTACAAATTAATGTGTTTAAGCTTAGTGGGGGTCAACTGACCTTCCCAAGGTCACAAGCTAGCTATTAAGCAGCTAAGTTGGGCCTTGAGCCTGGAGCTGTCTGGCTCTAGAGTCCGTACTCATAAACCCATACCACTGATTGGCTACCAGAGTCCATACCATAATCCCATAATCCCTTTGTGAGGTTTCTAGGCAATCATCCTCATCTTACTTCTCAGCTCTCTCCCACCACTCTCTTTATGGTAGTTCCTGTCCACTGCAGCCCTGACTGCCAGTGAACTCTCAGCTTCCACCTACCTGATGGTCAAAGTACATGATCAATGCATGGTGAGTCCTTGTGAATACTTCCTGAATTAAATACCTGGTATCAACTTTGGGCTGGGTTCTCCAATGCTGAGAGTGAAGAAGATAAATCTCAAGGGAGGCAGAGAGCCAGAGCTTTTGGTGAAGGCCAAGACATCTGAGTTGGGACACCTTTTCACATGGTTTTGAGAAACACTCCAAATAGACCCACAGGTTGCCTGTGGGCCATCACTGGCCTCTTGTCATTGTCCAGCTTCTCCACCCAGAATCAGAAGACTGACTCATTACTGGGTGACAATCTCCATTCTGTCACCACTATTGTGTCAACACTGTCAAAGCAACTGGTCAACTAAGTAGAGATGAGGGAATGATCACCCAGGCCCTCTGGTGCTGTGTAGACACCCAAATTTCACTTGTCTTATGGTTTATTCTCATTAACTCTTATGTGATTTTGAGCAGGCATGACACATGCAGAAATTCTTATTTCTTTGCCTTCTTGTTCAGAGAATGGGAACTCACATCATAATTTAGGTATGCCCTCTACTTAGAATTTTTTTATGAAAAAGAAGAATCCTTGAAACTCTTCATATAGAAGTTTTACAATCTCAGCACAAGAGATATCAAACAGATAGTATCTATGCCAAGGTGATATTTTAAGGCCAGAAATCTAGACACATTATTGGACAAAAGATTACTAAACTACATCCATAAACAATAAAGAGCCTAAAGGTATGGTCTACGTGGCAAAATATTAGAATTTCAGGGACATTGCAATGATTTATGAAAACCATGTGATAGTATATTTGAAATTGGAACAGTATCAGAAAATACAGGATATATATGGTCATAGAATCAAAATACAGACTGTTCATGGAAGACATTTCACCAACTCATCCTGCAGGCCTGGACAGTATAGATCAATATGGTAACAAAAGGTTTATGAAAAATATTAAAGCCCCACGTCCATTACCTGCTTACTGGGGCAATATTTTAAGATCCAAGTCCTAATAGTTGTCTAAAATGTCATTGGTGCCCAAGTTCTGTGAAGCTGATTCTTTCCTGAATCTAACCAATGATACAACACCCAAGATTCAGCACCAAGGACAGAGCTTGCTTAATCAATAGGAATAAAGTTCAGTTTTTCAATTCTGCAGACAAGAAATTTTTGTGAGTTCAAAATGAAACCACAGAATATTAGTGCTAGAAGCAATAAAGTAGTGCAACATTTTCATTTTACAGAGGGATAATCTGGGTCTCAAAGAAATCAAATTATCCCAGAGCCAAAGCACCAGAACCCAGGCTTCCTAACCCCAGCCCTGTGCTCTCCCTGCACCATACTGAGACCTGCTGACAGGTGAACCCCAATTGTAAATATGGTAATGGCAGGGTAGGAAAGCCTGATGACATTAAACAATCAAATACTTTAACTAATATTAGCCAATTTCTCAATGTTTCTGTAATTTAGCTCAATATCATTCTCTTCACCTCTATAGAAACCTTTCCAGATTTTTCAAGGTTCAGTCAACATTAGTGCCAAGAGTGAATATATTTGAGGGAAATAAATTAGGTAAAAGACACAAAGGATTGAAAAATATCCATGGATCCTCAATCAGGAAAGCTTTTCTTATTACCTTCTGGGAGTGCGACCAGTTGGAAAGAGAGTACAGGTAATGAAGCACAAGTAAGTGGATTGTTCTTGCCAAGATCACAGCTTGAGAGAATGAATGGCAGATGGGAAGCCCTCACCAGCCAAACCCGAGACTGAGGAACAGGGTCTAGGGACCATTCCCCAACCAAACCTCAACCAGTCATCACATGTTGAGACCCCAACAGACATACACAATAGCAGGTTCTTGGTGTTAAACACAGGCATGGCTTCTGCCGTGAGAAATGTACTCAGGCCAGCATACCAGATCTCTGCTGAATCAGCCACACCACAGGAAGAACAAATCTGTAGCTCTCCCAAATGGGAATCTTCCCATATGGAAAATTCAGGGGGCTATGTGAATTTGGACAACTTCTACAAACTCTCTGAGCCTGAGTGTCCACTTCCATAAAGAGAGAACCCTGAACTAGCTAGTCTGGACTTTGTAAATGACCATCCCAGGACTATCCTTCTAAGTAAGATTCAGGGAACTGGAAAGATACCATTAGAGAGGCACCTGGGTGGTTCAGTCAGTTAAGCATCCGACTTCAGCTCAGGTCATGATCTCTGTTTGTGAATTTGAACGCTACATCAGGCTCTGTGCTGACAGCTCAGAACCTGGAGCCTGCTTCAGATTCTGTGTCTCCCTCTCTTCCCCTCCCCCCACCTCTCTCTCTCTCTCTGTCTCAAAAATAAATAAAATTTTAAAAAATAATAAAGAAAGAAAGAAAGGTACCATTAGGTAGTGGGTCTTTGAATCTGTAGGTCAAGCTCAGTGCCTCCTTTCCCCAACTTTTCCTATCCAGGAAGGGCAATCTACTCCCTTGAGATTTGTATATACCTAGATAACAACATTAACCACAGAATTGGAAAGAAAAAAGGATATTAATGCAGAGGCTACATGAGGCCAGCTGGCTGGACATCAGAAGGCAGCTTTTATTCTGATGAGCTTGCTACCAACATGATTCTATCCTTCATTCTTACAGACTGATAAACCCAAATTCTATCAGGGTCCCAAATCAAATTTGGTCAGATTTGAGGATACTGATGTACACTAACAAACCTTACATGAAAACCAATGAATAAGACCAGAATGTCAATTAAATCACAGTGAAAAATGTAAGTGTCAAGTGGATTGGAAATTTACTCAACCTGACCACAAATTCTCCATGGGAGCCAAATTATAGAAACATTGAGGAATTGGCTAAGATGAGTTAATTAAATTATTTGATTGTTTAATGGCATTGGGCTCTCTTACCTTGCCATGGCCATCTCTACAACTGGAGTTCAGTGTTAGCAAACTGGCTCCCTTGTACGCCAGCCAGACAAGTTCTACCCAGACAGAAGTTAGAGAGACTCTGTTGCTTTGAGATCTGACTGTCCCTTCTGCTTCCGTTTCTAACTAATTTCTCTTCTGGCTGACACTTTCTCTGTATGTATGTAAATTCATTTACCACCATGTCTGTTTGGTCTTCTTGGCATTCTCTTCCTTTAAGATTATCTTCCTGTCCGTGCTCTGATCCTTCATATGTTGTTCATGTAGTTTGACCATTACCTGTTTGCCAAGTTTGGTATTTAGAGGAGGGGTACTGTACCTGTTAGATACGGTAACATCACAGACCACCCTCAAACTTGGGCTTGAAGCCACAATCATCTATGATTTCTCATGCATCTTTGGGTCATCAGATATTGCTCAGACCTGTTCCTGTATCTGGGGGTCTCTTGGGAATCATCTGATCTAAGCTGGGCTTAGCTGAGACAGCTCTGGTCTTTATGGCTCTCACCCCTCTTGGCTAGCAGAGGCATGTTCCTCTCAAGGCACTGGGAGGTACAAGAAACCAAGAAGAAACCCATAAGACCTTCTGAGGGCTTAGAATTGGCACACTGTCACTTCTACTTCCTTCTATTGGCCAAGAAAGTCACATAGCTGAACTCATAGTCAAGGACTAGGAGGAACTACAAAATCACATGACAAAGGGCATGACTATAGATAAGAGAATAGAATGAAGCCAATGACAGTCTACCATAGGCACTTTGCTCCTGTCCCCACATATCTCCTATAGGAATGATCATCTTAACATTGTTGGGACACTTTTTAGTTTAAAAGTATTTTAATGTATATTAAACAAACATATATCTCATTTGTCTCACAACAACCGCATAAATTAGAACCTGACATGGCCTTCCCTACTTCACAAATGAGGAAACTGAAACTCTGAAGGATTTTGGTAAATTGAGATCAAAGGGCTTGATTCTAATTCATCTGGCTCCAGATGCATGTTCTTCCCTGACTACTTCTTTGCTTCCTACCACCCGGCAGGGCCTTGACGCAGAATCAGGTGTCCCCTGTGCTTCTTGGACACTGTGACTGACCCTCATGTTCCCATGCCAGACCCCAGACCCCTGTCTGTCCCAGTTCTGAGTCAGAAGCCCCTAGCTGACTCCTTGAAGTCCTTGTCTGGCACCTTGTCTCACACTCTTCCCACCTGCCCCTCCAACACTCACACAACGTGGTGTGGAGAGAGCAGCATGTTCCCTACCGTGATCTACCATTCTAGGGGATATCCTGATCTAGTGGACTCTCTGCCCCACCCCTCTTTTTGCTGCTTTTTCTTTTTTTTAATGTTTTTTTAAATGTATTTTTGAGGGGGGGGCGCAGAGAGAAAGGGAGACACAGAATCCGAAGCAGGCTCCAGGCTCTGAGCCGTCAGCACAGAGCCCAATGCGGGGCTCGAACTCATGAACCGCGAGATCCTGACCTGAGTCGAAGTTGGACTCTTAACCAGCTGAGCCACCCAGGCACCCTTGTTGCTGCTTTTTCTAAGAATAGCCAGGCTGAAAGGGCCTTGACCTCTGCACCATGGACTGCATAACCCAGAGAGACTGGGAGTGCTAAGATTGTCCCAAAATGCAGAGAATTTGAATCCAGCCTCTCAAGTTGCACTTTCAGGAGCTTCCTTCTAGACCATCCTGTTGTATTGACATAATTCAAACTCAAGGAGCACAGTTTTCAGGTGACAGGGACTTGTTACTTCTCCTGGGATCCCACCAACTCTTTGGACCTTTCCTGAAACTCATTTTCATTTATTCAGCAAAAACTGATTAGAAGCTTACTGTTTTCCAAATGCCATGCTAGTTGGAGATGATGCAAAGATGAACTAGATATTGTCCTTGGACATAGGAAGAGGGGGCATAATTACAACATGACCAGTGCTATCTCCAGGAACGTGCCTGGTTCCATAGGAACACAGGGGAGGGAGGACCTGAGTGACCATGTATGAACAGGAGAAAGCTCTGAAAAGAAGGAAATGCCATAGCCAGGTCTTGAAGGAGCCAAGAGTTTTCCAAGTGCATGAGATCCCAGGGAATGGGTCAAGGGAACCATCCCAGATGAAGGGGACAGTATGGGCAGAGTCCAGGGACATGTCATCCTAGCAGTGTTGAAGGACCTAGAGAGAAGGGTTGGGAAGCTGACTGACTTGGGACTGATCTTATGTGCTGATTAGCTGGGTTGGGTTTGACTACAAGTGACAAAAACAAAAGTGACTTAACCAAGATAAAATATTATTTCTCTCTAGAATAAACACCAGCTTTGTGATCCAGAACTGGATTGGGTTCTGCTGTCAGAAAGCCAGTCTCCTTCTATCTTGTGGCTTCCCTGTGCATGGACTTGACCTCAGGAACAAGAAAAGACATCTTATTCCAGCTGGCGGAGATTAAAAAGTAGACAAAAAAGAGAGCAGAGAGTGAGTGCTGACTCTTAAAACAGGGTGCCAAGCAAGCTTCCTCCCGCCTCAGTTACTCCTGCCTCGGTCACTTGACAGCACCCAGTGATAAGGGCGGTTGGAAAATGTGGTCTTTGTTCTTGCCACCTCCTACCTAGTCAAAAATGATGGGGTTAAGCAAGAAGGGAGAACCAATATTCAGGGACAACAAGCCACAAGGAGTTTCGATTTTGTACCGTAGCAGATGGTGAGTCATTGAAGAATTTTGAGGAGGGGAGTGACAGATGTGATTTGCATACTGGAACAATCACTGAGGATGCTGTGTGGAGAAAAGACTGCAGGAAAAGCCAGAGGAGCCTGTGCAAAGGCCCCGTCAAAGCATCCGTGGCCAGCAGAGAAGGGAAAGGTGGAGCAGAGATGAAAGCTATAAAGAACAGGGCCTGGGAGGGAATCAAGAATGACCACAAGTCTCTAACTTAAGTCAATATCAATGCTCGATAACTATTTGTTAAATAGTTAAGTAAAAAAAATAAATGAAGAGTGTTTGTGAGGGATTAAATAATAACATTTGCAGAGTGTTTCAGTGTGGAACACGTAGTAAGCCCTCAGAAAGTAGATGTTAAATCTCTGGTCTCAGAGAAAACCCTAGGTTGACAGCCTTTCTTAATGGGCAGGACCACCTGTCATTTAGCAGGGTCCCCACTCCCCTACTCTCTTACTCAACACTCCAGCTTGAGTGGGGAAATCAGCGTCCTGGCCCAGTGCTGGCTCACAAAACAAAGGTAAAGAGGGTGACCCAAATGGATCTGGGTTCTTCAGTCCATTCACAAAGACCTTGGGCGGGGCCCACCCTGAATGGGAAAACCGTTCTAATTTGAAGTAAGTGGAGTGGGAAACACCAGGCCAGGGGGATGGTTTCCTGAGCCAAGGGGTGGGCAGTTTGGTACAGGACTGGCTGGCATCACTTGCTCACAGAACGGGGGCTGGGGGTACTTCTCCAACCCTTACCCCAGCCAAGTCAGCCACATTCAGAAGAGGAATGTTAAGAAACGACTCAACTAGTTGAGGCATGGTAGTTGTTTTCTTTATGCTCTTCTATTTTTTTCACATTTTTTCTATTGTATGTATTGCTTTTTAATTAAAAAATAAATAAATAAAATTTTAAACACACACACATCCCAGCCCAAAATCCTGGCCAACTATAGCTCTGATGAAAGGTGGGACCCCCCCCTCCCCAACTCTGCTCCAAAAAGCGGCTTACAGATTCTTGCCAACCAACCTGCCAACCAACCGGGAAGAAGACAAGCCCCTCCCCCCTACCAAACCTCTCTGCCAGGAGCTAACAGGCCTTGCCATTGGCCTGTGGATGCTCCCTTCATCCCATTGGTCCGTCCTAGGCCCTGCCCCGCCCCCGGGCTCCAAGACTCTGTTAATTCCATCAAACATTTTTCAGGTGCCTCCTGTGTGCCAGGAGCCAAGGATACAAAGATGACTAAGCCTTGGCCCGCGGCCTGGAGGCGCTCACACGGAGAGACCTATTAGGACGGGCCTGCTCTGGCGGTAGGAACCTGGCTGGAGCTGAATGTTCGCACTCCTTTGGCAGATGGAGGTGGAGGGGTCTGGGCCAGAAGGCAGCGCCTGCGGGGACAGAGCTGAGAAGGGAGCTCGGATTTTATATTACCACCCCCACCTCCTGGGAGAAGCCAAATTGGAGACAGAGTCCTGGACCTACCCTGGGGACAGAGACCCAAAATACTGTGTCTGTGTAAAGCACCCTCCCCTTTCCACCTTAGATTTGGGGGCCGGAGGAGCGGAGGCCGCAGCTGGCCTCCAACCTTTGCTCACTGCTTCATTGTCAGAAGAGGGGTCTGCGAAGTACGGGACTGAAGGCTGCCCTACAAGACACGAGTTGGACACTCTGAGCATTTTTCTGTAGTGCCGCCCCCCCAGGACACTGATGAGCACATACCCCCCACAGTCACACCTCCCCATCTTACCCCTTCCTCAGAGCTGGGCCTCCTCCCTCCCCACCCTGTCACTCTTGAAAGGTTGCCAGTTGGTCAGTGGGTTGTTTTGTGAGGGTCGGGGGGAAAGCGAGGCCCGCGGAGGGGACTGAGCTCCCATCTGCCTCCGGCAGACAAGAAACTGAGCCACTCAGAACCTGAACCAATGTGTTTTTTTCCAGCCCAGTTTGATTAAAGTCAGTATCACCTGAAACCCGAGACTAATGTCTGTCCACAAGGACTCACAGGTGACCCTCTCCGCCAGGGCACTCTCCTTTCCTGCGGCCCCTTGGAACCAACCTCAAAAGGCAGGAGGCGCCATTACCATGGGGGCCAGGAGCCAGGCCCTCGCTGAGCCAGACCAAAACGCCACTCTGGAAAGTCTCAGGGCATCAATATTTCATGCCGCTGGAGCTGTCTTTGTTTTTATGCAAATCGCTCAAGCTGCCAGATGGGCAAGGGCTGGCAGCGTCATCCATCACCAGGCTGTTCCCTCCTTGCAGCCTCGCCTGCTGCCAGGGCCCTGCAGGCTGGCCTCAGCTGCGGCCTGTCCTCTCGCTCCGTCTGCACAGCAGGCCAAAGCCCCGTCCCGAATGCTGGGGGATGCAGGTCACCGTGCTGGGGGGATTCACAGATGCAAGGCCCTCATGATGAGACAGAGGCGGCTTGTCACTTCAGTACAATGTCACGTAGCTTTTATTTTAACACTCAAAGAAGCTGTAAGGAAGGCACAGTTTTCCCTTATTATTATCCTCCGTTTGCAGAGGGAAAACTGAGGCCTTCAGAGGCTAAAGGAATTGCCCAAGGCCGCCGAGCAAGTTGAGCAGCTGAGCTGGTGCAGGCTGCCTTCCAGTTGTCTAGACGCACCTCTAATCCGATGCCATCGTGAGCCATGGTCCTGAGGCTCTGCCCTTCCTGGCCTGGCCTGCTCCTGATCTGCTTGATGCCCAGCGTTTATAGTCTCCCTTCCCACAGTGAGGCCACCCAACCCTACCAGCCACCTCAGGCCACAACGAACCCTTGCCAGGTTCCCAGGGCCTAAGCGCATATCCAAGAACTCAGCCAGCGACCCCTTCTTCCAGTACGGGGCTCTGCCTTGCTCTTGCCAGTTTGTGGCCCCCTGAATCGGGAACAAGAGATTCTTCAGTGCTGACTCCTGCCTATGGCTCTGCCTCTGCCAGGATCCCATGGGGTCTCTGGGCCCTGCCCTGTGGTGATACTAGCCACCTTTGCCCAGCTTCCCACACCAACTTAGATGGAGTTGCATACCCTTCGGCTTCTTCGGCGTGACATCCTTTCTGAAACCACTCCCAGCCTAGCCCATCCCAGTTGGTGGGTTCGGTCCCACAGCCTGACCCAGTCTGCTCCATCTGCCCCAGTGTCCCTGACCAAGCAGGGACAAGGCCCCAGTCACAGCTCTCAGCCCTGCCTGGTCCATCCCACACTTCCAGGGTTCCAGGACGGTAACAGTGATCTGAATGACACAGTGCACGACCCTCCAAGCACGCAGCCCTAGATCCCGGGGGGTGAGGAGGGTGGGGTGCAGAACCTGCAGGGATTGGTCAGCTCACTGTGGTGTCACTGAGTGGTGCCAGCTCAGCCAAAGGGGAAGTCAGGAGACCTATGAGTATGTCAGTGGAGGACCTGGGGCAAGTCACAGCCCTCTGCATCTATGTCTGTATAATTCAGGTTAGGATCAGTGATTTCCAAGTCCCCTTCTGAGTCTCTGCATCTAGGAGCCAGGGATCACTATTCCTTTTTTTTTTTATTTATTTAAAAAAAATTTTTAACATTTATTTATTATTGAGAGAGAGAGAGAGAGTCAGGGCACAAGCAGGGGAGGGGCAGAGAAGGGGAAGACACAGAATCCGAAGCAAGCTCCAGGCTCTGAGCTGTCAGCACAGAGTCCGACACGGGGCTTGAACTCATAACCTGTGAGATCGTGACCTGAGCCGAAGTCAGTCATTAACCAACTGAGCCACCCAGGCACTCCCAGGGGTCACTATTCCTAGTCACTTTCTTCCCCTTTTTACCTCTCCCCTGGAACAGGGTCAGAGTGAGCCAGTAAATGGCTACAGTCAGGGTTGCGGTGGGCCAGTGACCCTTGCACAAGCCCAGAAGTGTCATACAGAGTCTGGACATCACCTCTATAGCAGTAGACGGGCTTCTTGCATTGACAAGAGGCTGGAGCAGACCACTCCTGAAACCTCCCAATTGCAAAATTCCAAGTCTCAGGTCCCGCACCTCATAGAAGGAGTAGGAGCAAAATCCCACGGGCTAGGTCCTGACACTACATCATTTCATGTCACCCTTGCATAACAGACGAGCAAGGTGGACAGCAAACTCCCCTCTGCGGGTGAAGGACTGAGACCCAGAAAGGTTAAAACATGCGCCAAGGCCACACCACTAGAATTTGAGCCCAGGTCTGTCTGAGTATCGAAAGGACCCTGATGTCATGTAGGCAGGACATTCCCGAGTTTGGAGTTTGCCAGGTAAACTGGGCTTTCACGCTTGTCAGTGCCTTCCCTCGCACCTGCTGTCTCGTACATCCCGGGAATGCCCTTCTCCACATCCCTCTGATCCACGAGCCAAACCTCTTCCCTGCTTCGAGAGATCCCATCTATCCTACGAGACTCAGTTCAGGCTGCTCCGAAGAGACGAGATCTTCCCCTCCTCCCTTAGCTTCTCTCCCTCCTCCACCCTAACCTAAGTGTTCCCCCCTCTGTGATCTGGTTGCAAATACTTCCATTATTTTCCCAGGCAGCAGGCTCCGAGCTGAATGCTGTGCACGCAATATTCATCCTGGCCCGTTGGCCTTCTGTAAGGCGGTTCTTGAGATTTCCATGGACCCACACCTTGTTGCTCTTTGCCTCCTGCCCCCACTACATCTCTGTCTCCACCACTGAGCACAGCGCCAGGCATACCTTAGGCGCTGAGCAACCACATGCTTATGCGAAGAGAGCCTACTTGCACCCGCTAATGTCTTCAGGTGCTGGGAGATGGAGTGGGTCTGGACCACAGAAATGTGAGCCTGAGCCATTCAGACCAGATGGTAGTTTGTTCCCTGACCTGCAGAAAGCAGCTTCCATTCACTTCCACCCTCGACTCACTCACCCCCTGCCTCCAGGCCACCTGTCTCCACTTGTCCCAGGGTATACAGTTGGGGTGAGGGAGGCTCCCCCAAGGTGTGCACAGCCCTGCTTATCCTTTGGTCCCAGTTTCTGTGCGGGAGTTTAGGTCAGAAGGGTGAGCCCAGGCCAAAGTCTGAGAGGTCCCGTGACCTGATAGGGGAGTTCGTTTTTCATGGCTCAGCGTCCGATTGGTCAGATAGAGGCCCTGCTCCCGGCTGCTGCTGGTAATAGAGCCAGAGGTCAGAGTGGAGCGCAATGAGATCGGGTTCTCAGGCAAGGGCCAAATTGGACTGTGTCACTGGCCTGCACGCTGGGGAGAGGGGGGGCAAAGGACATATCCAGGAGGGGGACCAGGGCCACCAGGCAGGTCAGACCTCAACTGGGCAGCATCAGAAAGTGATGACATTAGCCAGTGGGCATCAGACTGTGTTCTGAGGAGCCGAAGAGGCTCCAGGAACAGGGAATTAAGGGCCCGGCAGGTAAGGCTCAGGATCCCCACCCCACCCCAGCTCCCGGAGAACAGCTTCTATCTGTTTTACATGTTGCACTTTCAGGCAAACTTCCCTTTGAAGAAAGAAAGGGTTGTACGGGGTGCCTAGGTGGCTCAGTCAGTTAAGCGTCCGACTTCCGCTCAGGTCATGATCTCACGGTTCGTGGGTTCGAGCCCCGCATCGGGCTCTGCGCTGACAGCTCGGAGCCTGGACCTGCTTTGGATTCCGTGTCTCCCTCTCTCTCTGCCTCTCCCCCACTTGTGCTCTGTCTCTCTCTGTCTCTCAAAAATAAATAAAATGTAAAAAAAAAAATTTTTTTAATAATAGAAAAAAAAGAGAGAAAAGGTGGTAGTAATGATGAGGAGGAGGGGCAGGGGAGAGCTCACCCTACCATGGATTGTAAATATCCTGGGTCTTAGACCTCCGCTCCTTCCTCCTTCCTGTCACCTGGGCTCAGGGTGGGCAGGAAAAAAACCCCTGCAGGTACCCCAGGTGATAAACAGTGCACACCACCGCTCTACAGCCTGTGTGGCTTGCGTAGACGCTGCCTCACTCGGCCGCCACTCTTCCTGAGCACCTCACGCTCCAGTCACCAGAGAGCCACTCGGCTAGGCCTTCACACCATCGTACTGAAAGGTCCCCTCTCTGTGCCTTCTCCCCCTCCTGTCTTTTTCCCAGCCTGGAGCACTGTCCCTTAAGCTCCGGCAGCACCTCCCCCAGGGAGCTCTCACAGACTTCCTTTGGCAGAGGTGGTCCCACCCAGAGCCCCATGCCCGCCTGCCCCCTGGCATAAGGCACCTACCTTTGGCGCACAGATTTAGCCTGGCTTCACATTTCATCTCTATCATCTCAGGAGCTGCAAGATCTTGAACAAGCAAACTTCCCTGTGACTCAGTTTCCCCAAACTTGAGATAATTATGGTACCTACTACTATCGCTGGGGGAGGGGGCATCGTATGAAATACTCTACCTAACTCAGGGCACAGGGCAGATGCTCGATAGATGTGGCTGCTGTAAATACCCTCGTGGTTCAGTGAATTCTTGCAACCAGTTCCAAGCTCTGATTCCTGTACCTTTGGCCCCCTGTGACTTTTGCACACACAGCTCAAACACCTTTGAGCTTCTCAGTGGACTCTTTTCGACAAAAATGACAGGTTCCCAGGCCAGTGAGAGCAGAGACGACAAGCAATGTCAGGAAGAGAAAGAAATGAGAAAGGTGAATTTTTTATGGTTTTAGAACGATCAGGAGAGTCTTGTTGTTTCTACCCTTGGAAAGCCCTGCTTCTCACCCAGGATTTATGGCTTTGTATTCTTTTTTTAATTTTTTTAATGTTTATTTATTTATGAGACAGAGAGAGACAGAGCATGAACGGGGGAGGGTCAGAGAGAGGGAGACACAGAATCTGAAATAGGCTCCAGGCTCTGAGCTGTCAGCAGAGCCCGATGCGGGGCTCGAACTCACGGACCGCAAGATCATGACCTGAGCCGAAGTCAGATGCTTAACAGACTGAGCCACCCAGGAGCCCCTCTTCTTTAAATTTTTTAATGTTTATTTACCTTTGAGAGAGAAGGAGAGACAGAGTGCAAGCAGGGGAGGGGCAGAGAGAGAGGGAGACACAGAATCCAAAGCAGGCTCCAGGCTCTGAGATGTTAGCATAGAGCCCGACGCAGGGCTCGAACTCACAAACCGTGAGATCATGACCTGAGCCGAAGTCGGACGTTTAACCAACTGAGCTACCCAGGCATCCCTATGGCATTGTATTCTTTAGCCATGACCCCCATCACCCCATCTTGCCTACAGGCTGCCTAGCAGCAGGGTGGGGTGAGGGGGAGCGGTCTTCTCTGAGGAGCACCCCAGGCAGACATCGCCCACAGACGGCAGAATGTGGGGCTGCAGGGGTTGGGGAGACCATCACAGAGTCACACTCGACCGGGGCCTGCCTCTCAGGACCCCTTCCAGTCCCCTGCTCTGCAGATTACCCCCCTCATGCTTCGGGTCTCAGCCCATAGGGATCAGGCCCTTGAAGCTGGTTAGTCCTCCCACGACCCCGGAGCTTGCCTGAAGAGTGGCACCATCCACTAGTGGAGAACTTGTTGCTGGCATCCTGTTGGGCTGCCCCCTTGGACGTGGGAACCTTGAAGCGTGTTCACATTTGTTCCCTCTATAACCCAAGCCCCCAGCACTGTTCCTGTGCCCAGTAACAGGCTGTTGGATAAATGGACAATGTAACCAACTGATAAGTCACTGGAGGTGCTGAGAAGCCAGTGGATCTCCATCTCCTTGCCTCTTAGACTACGATTCTGGTCTGGAAGCCACTTCTCAGAGCCCTCGGCATAAGGGGGGCCGAGCCACAGCCAGGCTAAGCCCAGCTACCCGGAGGGAAGGGGGCACCCTAGTACCGCAAGGCGCAAACTCAGAGCTGGCTGGGGAAAGGGAAGGGGTTACTTGGCACCAAGTGGAACTGTATGCACAGTATGGCGGGTAGTCTGGGTCAGACAGACAGGGAGAGTTTGCTCTCTGTGTTCAGCCACAGCCCAGTGCCCACCACTCACTCAACTGCCTTTAGCATCTCTCCCAGACCCATATACCCCCTTGGTGCCCCGGAGGCTGAACCAGGCCCCTTTTCTGGCCAGGATGGCAGCCTGGAGGTCAAAGCTGATGAGGACCTGTGAACCCCCGGTAGTGACATTATAAAGGACCATATCCTGCTGGCTCAAAGGAAAACAGTTTTTAGCTGTGATCACTTACGAAGCATCTCCTCTCTCGCCAACCTCTTCTGTGTGTCTTCAGGGTACCTGGCCTTGTCAACTTGCTCTCTCTTTGAGAAAAAAATAAAACCCTTTCGCAGAACCCAGGAGCATGCTGGAGAGATTCTGGAAGACTCAGCCAATCGGGGATTGCTTGCAGATGCCAGGCATTTAACTCTATCAGACTGGTAGGGACCATGCCACTCCCACGTTACCCAAAGGAAACAAAAGTGTAAGTCTGTACAATGATGAGGGCGGGAATGTTCATGACAGCTTGATTTGTAACAACCCCCAACTGGGAACAACTCGAGTGTCCACCAACAAATGAAGGGATAAACGATTTGCATTAGAGCCCCACAATGGAATACTACACAGCACTACAGAGGGAATGAGCTATTGATAAATGCAACAACACAGATGAATCTTAAAATAATTCTGCTGAGTGAAAAGAGCTAGGCAGAAAAAGGGTACATATTGTATGACTCCATTTAAGTAACACTAGAAAATAAAACTGATCTACAGTGACAGAAAACAGATCCGTAGTTCAGTGGGAGCTGGGATGAGGGGAAGGAGAGGGGCATCGCAAAGGAAATCAAAGAAACTTTTGGGGGTGGTGGAGATGTTCACCCTCCTGGTCGTTTGTGATGGTTTCATGGGTATACACTTACGTCAAGACATATCAGATTATATGCTTTTAGTGTGCGCAGTTTATTGTATGCCAATTATCTTAAAAAAAGCTATTTTTAACCTTTTTTAATTTTAAGTTTATTTACTTGTTTTTAGAGAGAGAGAGCAAGTGGCATAGGGAGCAGAGAGAGGGGGGCGAGAGAGAATCCCAAGCAGGTTCCAGACTGTCAGCACAGAGCCCAATGTGGGTTTCAAACTCACAAACCATGAGATCGTGACCAGAGCCGAAATCGAGTCATACACTCCACTGACTGAGCCACCCAGGCGTCCCTAAATAAAACTATTTTTAAAAACCAGGGAGGAGGTGGCAAACTGCAAGAATCTGTCAGAGACACAGCCTCAGCCACACCTGTGGACCCCGCTCTCTGTCCCAGCCTTTGGCTCGGCGCCAGGCACGTGGGGCACAACCAAAGCTGGTGTCCTCAACATGAATGAATAATTGTTGGCCCGTCTGACTCATCTGGCCCAGGAGAAACCTCTCGCCCCCCGTCCTGGCTCAGTCACATGGGCTGAGATACTTGACCACACTCAACAGCTTTCAGATGATAGATCTGATCGATATTAACTACCCAAGCAGAACCATGAGCAGTTCATCTCAGCCCACTCCCTGTTCCTCCCTCCACCTCCTGCTCCCAGCCCTAGAGTGGGCTTACTCCCCAGGGGTGGTGCAGAACCCCAGTACCGATCCGTGAGAGAATGGGGTGACCCGAAGCAGTCCTGGGCACAGCTCACTGCCCTCTGGGAGGCAAGATAAATGCCAGGCATCCTGCGTCCCTTACCCTCTGGGACCCTAGCCTTTTATCCACTCCTCCCAAGACAAAGCCAACTGAGCAAGCCTGAAGGGAAAGCTGAACCCTGAAGGAAGAGAAGGGCTGAGGGAGCAGGGAGGACATCGCTGACAGGGAACAGACAGGGCATCCTTTATTGATGGGCTCATTAGCTATTGATGAGAACGGCCTTTGTGTTGGCCCTGTTGCCTGGCCCAGGGAGCCGAGCTGTGGTGGGGCCAGGGCATTCAAGCCGGGCCACAAACACTTCCTGAGCCGGAACTCAGACCCTGACTCAAGGAACTGGTAGGTCACCAGGCTCTCTGGGGTATCTCTGGCTCCCCTCCAAGATGGAGACCCACAAAGCACTGGGCTGCTCTGTACGTAGGAAAACGAGCCAGCCCCTCCATGAGGAGCACAAAAGATCTGTTATCCCAAGACGTCCCCAAACACCCACAGTAGAGCCTCTTGTGGACTGAAGACACACTGTGCATCCATGGATCCCTGAAAGCCAAAGCCACAATTTCCATAGGCAATTTCACCATGGCAGACATTGATCTGTTTTGTACGAATACAGTTAAATCTTACAGCAACACTGTGATGGATGTACTATTCTTCTCATCCCCATTTTATAGATGAGGAAATGGAGGCTCCGGGAGGTTAGGTCATTTGCCCAAGGTCACACAGCTAGTAGCTGAGCCTGGGTTTGGACCCAGGCAATCGGCTCCAGAGCCTGTGTGCAAAACCATTGTGTGGTGTTCCTTCAGAGAGATTAAGGGATGTGCTCAGGGTGACCAGCTAGTGAATGTAGAACTCAACACCAAGGCTTCTAACACCAACTCAGTCTCAGTCCACCTCTCTGCCTCTCCGTCTTGCTGTTACCCAAAGAAAGCCCCAAAGGATGCAAGGGCAGGGAGCCGGGGAAACTCCCTCTTCCCTTCCACGGCCCTGCCAGGGTGAGGGATCCTCTCTCCTCCAGGCCAGAGCTCTCTCAGGGAGCCTGATGGGATTCTAGTTGGAGAAAGAACCCTTCCCCAGCTAGTAAGGTCAAGGTTCTTCTAGCCCCCAGATCCAATGGGACTGAAGCAAGCCCCCAGCTGTACGCCCTGGCCCTTCTCACAGGTACATGGGGGGGGACATCTCACATAAGAACCTGTCCTAAGAACCTCAATGCCAGGAGTCACTAAGGACCCCAGCGAAACTGTGCCTGACTTGATCACCCATTTATGGGCAAAGTATCCTACAAGCTTGGGGTAACAATGGGAAGACACGTGCCACCTGCAGCCACCCTCTGTGCCTACATGTTATCACTGGCTTTACGGAAATGCCCCAAGTCAGCAACTAACTCGGCCTCCAGGTCAGTATCTGATCTGTGCCCCATTGGCCATGAAGGTGGAGGGTCATCCCCTCTGGGTTCACTTTGCCCAGGTCGCCACTGGTGCCCTGCACCTTCACCCTGCCCACCGACCCTGACCAGATCCTCTCTCTCAAGCTTCCTCCAGAGAAAGAGCAACGGCGATCCTGTTTCACAGAAGGATAGGATTTCTGCATCCCGGGCATCAATCGGGCAGGCTCTTTCCTGCCAGTCCTCCTGTCTGCCTTGAGACCAGTAGATGCCCTCGGCCATGGAGAGCTGACCTAGCCAGAGTGCCCAAGGCTCACGCAGGCCAAACAAGACTTTCTCCGTTGCTCCTGCTGGTGAGTTCTTGGCCATATTTCTCCCTCTTACCCACACTTCAATCTCTGCAACTGATCTTAACCACCATATCAAAGGGCCCCAGGCTTCCTTCTCCTAGAGTTCCAGAAGCATTCTGGGGAAATTCAATTGCATGCATGGCAGCCAGCATGAACTACCCAGATTGGCTTATTTCACAGCATGCTCTCAGGGAGACACATTATTCTTCTGGTCTACATGCCTAGCTCAATTCACTTGGGCCTTCCAAGAATGCCAATTTCAGCCCCCCACCGAAGCTTAGGACTTCTCTTTGTACCAGAAGGCATAGCTGTCCCCGGATCTCCACCCATCATGCCCACTTCTGCTCCAGAAATTCTAGAGCCTTCTTGAGGCTTAAGGAGGCCCCAGAGCCTCACTGCTCAATTCTCCTCTTTAGTCAGGAGAATAGACAATGGCCTCTGTGGTATTTTGTCAGGCACGCAGGCAGCTTCCATAGCTCACCCCATCCCATGGAGGCAGATGCCTACAATTCCACCATAAGTGCTCTATTTCATTAGCTCATGCTTTTGTGTATCAATCAATGAATATTCAACAAATTTTTACAGAGTTTCTTCTATGTGCAGGGCAACCTACTAGGTATTGGGGTGATACAAGGATATCAGTTCTTCCCCTAAATCTCTCAGTAGGCAGTTATTACCCCTGCTTTACAAACCTGGGAACTGAGGCACAGAGAGGTTGAAAACCTTACCCAAGGTGACACAGCTTACTATATCCTAGAACATAGCTATGGGAGGTGGTCCCAAGAAAATCACACAAGATTGGGGATGCTTGCAAAAAGGAGAGGCTGGCATTTTACATTTTGTTGTTCACTGCCCACACTGAGCCAGAGGACCTGTTCACCCCCACCACCACCCCGGGCCTCCTCGGCAGGGAGAGGAACTCAAGGGAGAAGGTGTGGTGGCTGACTGTCAGCTGGAATGGGGCTGTGCTGCTGCTACGTCCCTGTCCCCTGAAGGATACCACATGTATCACAGACCCCTGAACTGGCTGCAGAGACTAGATGAGGCTGGGGTCCCCCCACAGCATGGGAGAAAAAAAAAAGGCACAGGCAGGATGCATGCCAGGTGGGGCGGAGGCGGAGAGTTTGAGGCAGATGTGAAGGAATCCACTGGAGGCCTGATACAGGGGTGACTGGATCCACCTGGCTGTGAGAAGGAGCACTCTAGTAACCACGGGAGGCCGGGGGAGGGGGGGCAGACAGGAAGTGTGGGGGAAGCAGCCATCCAGGCAAGAGGTGAGGCCTGAACAGGCTGGCAGCAGGAGAGGAGGCAGCACGGGGGCAGGAAGGTGAGACCTCAGGGCTGCAGATCGCCAAGATGTGGAAACTCGTGGGATGGGAAGGCTGGGGAGCAGAAGGCCTTTGTCTGAACGGGGAGCCAGACTAGAGCACACACTGGGGAAGGAGAAGACAGTGTGAGCTCAGGCAATCACAGGGACACCAAAGGAAGGCCCCACTGATGCTCTCTAAACCAGGCCAAGGCAAGGCGCTATTCCCAACGCAGCCAGGCCCAGGCTCCCAAACAGCACATAACCAACCTTTATGTGGCACTCACCGCCTGTCTGGTGCTGTTCTCAGGGTCGGACATACGTTCACTCCCATAACCATCTTGACAGCCCTATGATGTAGCTATAGGTAGCTTCCCCATTTTGTAGATGAAGAAACTGAGTCCGCGCTTGTAAGCATGATGCTAAACCGCCTTCGGGGAGGTGATGTGAGGGTGCGGGGAGGGGATGAGGCAGGTTTAGGTGAATTCAGCAATGACGAGTCGCGGCACTTTATTGAGAAAGTCGAGGAAGATGAGGGAATGAATCCCTCGCCTTGAGTGACGCTGTCCAGTGGCATAGGGCAAGCTTTACGCCTAGAATCACACCAAGGAGGCTGGAGTCCCTGCAATGCCACTTGCTACCTTTACCTCTCTGGCCCTCAGTTTCCTCATCTGTAAAATGGACACACTAATAGAGTCCCGCCCTTCTCCTGGGTCTGTTGTGAAGGTCAAATGGAAACATGAATGTGAAAATACTTTAGAAGCCGTGGCGCTGTACAAAGGGGAGGTGCCACGCAAGACTTGGGGCGTGGCGTGGTCCTAAAAACTCTCCCTCAGGTGGACAGCCCTGGCCCCGGCCTGGGAGTGTCCATCCTGCGTGTCTTCAGGAGCGTTCCGACATCGAGTATCTCCCCCCATGCTTCACATGCATTCATTCAACACAAGCCGCTGCCCTTGTGGTTGTCGCAGGAGGCAACGAGGTGGGTGGGCGGGGCAGAGGCTCTTACACCCACTTTAAAAATAATGGAAAACCACTGAGGAAGCTAAAGTGACTCCCCCAAAGGTACACGGCTGACGAGAGGTAAGGCAGACTCGAACCAGCTCTGCTCTGCCAAGCCTGCTCCTTTAGCTACCAAACTGGCCTCATGGAAATTGGCGGTCCAAGGGCAAGGCTGGCGATAGAGGGATACACAGAAACGTTCCCTATTTCACATTTTTTATCTAAAACCATCCCTTCTTAGGTTCCTGGGAATGCCTAAAAGCAAAATCCACCTTTTTTTTGGGGGGGGGGTGTTCCAGTTTACCAGCATGTTATTCTTTATCTGGCCTTCCCCACCCACCCGCCGCAGTTGAATTCTGCGGGGCCTCCCTCCAAGCCCCTACAACACGCGGCAGAGTGACGGGCTGGGACGGGCACCTATCTGAGGACAGGACATCACGGTGTGAGTGTGTAGAGAGTGTGTGGCCTCAGTCTCGACTCTCTGTAGTGTTACTTCCTGGCTACTCACCTCCCCAAGGACCTGTGGAGCCCCAGGACTCTGGACAGAGCCAGCCCAAAGCCATGATGCGCCTGTCATTCCCCAAAGCCCAAAGGGTACACTCCCTTTGGAGTGCACTCCGCCAGAAGCAGCATCACAGAGCACCCCCCTCCGGCAACACCATGCATAGGCAGAAGCTTCTGGAAGGCTCCCAGGCCCATAACTTCTGGGCCATCTCTCCTGGTACCTGAAAACCGCACCAGTTAGCATCAGCAACAGATGCCTCCTTCTCTCCGGGGCAAACAGGAAGGCAATGTGGGGGCCCTGGTGGTACCTCAAATCAAGGGCTCAGGGAGTCTTGCCTCCCAGCTGACTTCCAGAGCAAAAGTATTTCCCCCCATGTTGGAGCAGGAGCTGATGATTAATAACGGTCTGATTATAAGCCCTTATATTCCTGCTGGAATGAATTATCCTGTGATCATTCTTTTCAGCATTGCCGCTTCTGAGGTTTTAAATGAAAGAGCTGCTGCCCATATCATTCTGCCTCTTTAGGAAGACAGCCCTGTCTTTGAGCAGTCCCCGCAGGGAGAGAGACAGACTGCCCAGGCTGTGCCCACCCCGCTCTAACAAGGAAGAGCTCCATGTGACCAGCTTCCCGAGCCCCCTCCAGCCCTCCTTGTCTTCCTTCAGTTGCTCCAAGAAACAGAACATCCTCCTGTTGCAAGCGGCAGCCAGACTCGATGGGAGAGAGGGTGTCAGGGGGCTCCTGGAACAGAAACATCTGTGGATATAGGTGGTTTCTGGGGCTGCAAGTTCGTGCATAGGACCTGCTCATGTCTTTGTGTATTTGCGCATGAGTAGACATCCATTTATGTGTTTGGGTGTCTGGGCAATTTTATGCGTAGCAAGTATGTGTCCGTGGCTGGCTCTGAGTAGCTGTGCATGTGTGACCATGTGTATATCCGTGCGTGCGTGTGTGTGTGTGTGTGTGTGTGTCCCAGGCACAGTCCCTGGCGGCGTGAGCATAGGCCACGCATGGCAGTGTGTGTGCTATTGTGGGGCTATCAGACGGAGGGAAGCGTGTTGGTTTTGGAACTAGAAAACTTAAGTCTGAGTCACAACTTAGTGGCCAGAGGACCTTGGTGCAGTCATACACCTTTCTAGACCTCGGGCCCCCCATTTGCTAAGTGGAGATAATAATCCCTACCTGCACTGTGAGGCTGAAATCCTGTGTGGACACACTTGGCTAGTAGGTGACTGGAGGGGACGGGAGGAAACAGCTCCCCCACAGGCACAGGGGCTGAGAGTGTGGGCCACACAAGTCATGCCCAGCCTCTGTCTGCCCCCAGGCCTCCCCCTCCCTGACCAGCACGCCCGCCCCAGCAGGCTCAGCCTGAGCCTCTGGAAGGTCCCAGTGGCCTCACCAGTAGGGGTATGACATTGATGTTGCACCAGTGCCAGAAGAGGGAAAGGGAAAACGGCCATCCCACCCCCATCCCTGACCGGTGGCCCCGTTGCCACCAGCTACCGGCATTCACTGAGCACCCGTTACACGCTGCATGCTTTCAGTGTCGTGACGCTTCCCCTCTACACACTTACGAGGCAGGTACCGGCAAGGCCACTTGTCCCGCTCACACAGACAGGAAGTGACCGACTCAGGATTGACAGCTGGCTCTCCCATCTGTCCCAGAGCCTGGGCTCTTCTTTAGGATGGAAAGCCTGCCTCAGGCTCACTGGGAGGCTGACTCCCTGCTGCCCCCACCCCCAGCCTGCTGACTGTCTTCGCTTTCCCGAGTTCACGTGTCCTGGCAGGACACTACTCCTGGCGTCAAGTTCTACCCCTCTGATGCCTCCGAGACTTCCATCTCTACCCTCTGCCTTCCGCTCAGGAAGGCTGGGAGGCCGGGGTCCTGGCATGCCTCCCCACAAGGACAAGAGGACCGGGGTGGGCGGCGGAGCCAGCATCACCTGCCTAAGACTCCGTCTGACCATTTCCCCGGGGGGAGAAACCAAGGCTCTTAAAGGGCGGGCAACATAATCCTTACCACTGGTGAGGTGGAGACGACCACAACCAAACTTCGTGAGCCCCTGACTGAGGCTGGCCCAATGGTTCAGGGGGAGCGGGAGGCATGGGGGGCAGACCGCGGGCGGGGCGAGAGCCACCCTGGAGGGACAATCAGCGAGACCCAGGCTGTTCAGTGAAGTGGGGAAGGGAGGGGCCCTGTGGAGATTTACACGGAGGGACCAGGGACTTCTTCCAGCAGGACAATGACGCCCTCTTCTGACCAGCCGAGAGCAGCGCTCAGGCCGGCCTCCTCCATGTCCCCTCAGCAGCACGCAGTGGGAGCCCCTGTGCCAGGCCCACATGCCTGCCTCCTCATCCCCCCACCCCGTGCTGCCACCCCTGTGACATCTGAGCTCAACTACGCAGCTCCACGTTCCCTGTCCGCTGGGCCCTGTGTTGCAGTGCACACGTTCGTCTTCATGTGATGACTTCTTTCAGCCATGCTCTGACTCAGACAGGCCACCACCTCACCTGAGTGTGTAGGATGTGCTGGGGTTGCTAAGCGACCAAGGGCGATGGATGGGGAAAGGCCATGGGAGGAGCTCAGGACAGGACTGCTCTCATCATTCTGTGACCTTGAGGAGCCCACAACCCAGCACCCCCACAGATGCCTTCGGAACATCTGGGAGAGGCGCAGGGCTCAGCCCCCATGAGGCCCTGCCTGCAGGAAGTGCCCAGTCTGGTCAGGAGAGAGCCCATCAGCGCCACAAAGCTTCATCTGCAGCCCGAGTACAAACAGGAGGTGCTCTGAGCGCAGGGAGGCAGCGGGGGTCACTGTGGTCTACACCAAGCAGCCAGGGAGGCTTTCCAGAAAAGACAGCGCAAAATGATAGTGGCTTCCACCTAGGAACGTGGTGGTATTCACAACACACGTTATCTCCTGCTCCCCCCAAGAACAAGGGGGCAGGGGGGATGATTAGATCCACGCCGAGAGGAAGAAAGTGGGATTCACAGAGGCAGCGGCTTGCCCAAGGCTGCGTACCTGGCGAGTGCAGAGCTGAGACTCACACGCAGGCCTGTCTGGCTCTGGAGGAAGGGGACCGAGCAAAGGTCAGAAGAAGGCACTCACTGGTCCCACCTGCCCCCATGTGCAAAGATACTGAGGGACCCAAAGATGATAAAGCTCGTGGATCAAATAATGCTGTGCCAAAACCTTGCCCAGGGACTTTGGAGGACAAGAGGACGGTCACCTGGCCCCCTTAGGGAAAGTTCCACCTTCAGGTGAAGGTAGAAGTGAGTCACGCAGGTGGCAGGACCAGAGCTGAGAGTGGCCTGCAGGGAGGAAGTACAATTTGTCTGGGGGGTGGGGGGTGGGGGTGGCGCAGAGAGGGAAGGAGCTGCTCTAACCAGATGCACGGTCGGTCTCGGCACTGGGCCAGGCAAGCACAGAGATGGTGAGTGGAGGCAGACACCGTAGAAGACTCTTGAATACAACGATCACTTCAGCTGTGGGTGAAAGCTCAAGCCTGAGTTCTGGTCATTCTATTGAGGCCTTAGAATGCTGGACAGAAGAACAGATGTGAGGCTCAGGGACAGCCATCAAGAACCCCGCAGGACCCTGCCCAGCCCCCAACCCCCCCTGCCCTTCAGCTCCACCCTCACCCCACCCAGAAAGTCTGTCTCCCCCCCCGCCCCGCCTCCGCCGGGGTCCTGTGTGGGGCAGAGGAGGAGGGCCCGGGGGCAGAACGAGCTCCCATCTTGGCTTGCACGAAACGGTCATTGCACAGCCCAACTGAAAGCAGAGAAACCTCAGCAGAGAAGCGGCTGGCCCCCAGTGCGGCTTCTCTTCCGCCACCAAACGGGCAGAATGCCCAGCACGAAGCAGAGGGGAGTCGGCCTGCTGGGGCCAGGGGCTGCCTTGATGCTGTGCACACTTCTGAGAGAGGGTGGCCTCCCGACTGTCTGCCCTGCAGGGGTGCAGCCTGCCAGGTGGCCCCTGAGAGCCACACTCTGCCCTGCCTCTCGGGTGCATTCACTCTTTCCAAACGATTTGCACAGCCCTCCCAGCATGAGTAGGGGCGGTCTGGCACTGTGGTCAGCACTACGTAAGAGTAACCCGCTCCTTCCACATGACCCGTGCAGTTCTACAAAGCATCCCTACGCCTCCTTTGATCCTTACAAAAACCTGGAACAATCGCTGGCATTTTTATTTCCTGAGGTTTGGGGTTTATGGTTTTTGGGTTTTTTTTTTTTTTAGTTGTTTGCCTTTTTTTAAACATATGTATTGAGATGATGCATGCTAGATTAAAGTGTGCAACTTGATGGGTTTGGCCGTATGTATACACCTGTGAAACCATCGCCACAGTTAAGATAAACACCACTATCGCCTCTAAAAGAGTTTCCTTGGCCCCTTGGCAATCCCTCCTTTTCCCTCCCTGTCCCCAGGCCCAGGCAACTGCTAATCTGCTTTCTGACATTCTAGTTAGCAGTTTCTAGAATTTTGTATAAATGGAGTTATTCTATATGTACCTGTTTGAAATCTGGCTTCCTTGACTCAGCATATTTTCCTATCACTGATGGAAAAATGGAGCCTTGATGAGGAAACATAAGTAGTCAGCAATCATAAAGCAGTGGAGGTACGGCAGGTGTCCTGGCTCTGAGCCTGATATGCTGTCTCCAACACTTGGTTCGCTCGTCACTCACTCATTCATTCACCAGAGGTTAACTGGGCGCTGGGGTGGGCTAAGCCCGGGGCTAGGTGTTGGAACCATAATGGTGCACGAAGCAGACACAGTCCCTACCCTCATGGGATTGCACTTCATTCATTCGTTTGT
This sequence comes from Panthera tigris, assembly GCF_018350195.1. Lineage (NCBI taxonomy): Eukaryota > Metazoa > Chordata > Mammalia > Carnivora > Felidae > Panthera > Panthera tigris. The sequence continues at coordinate 93,489,136 of NC_056667.1, read as the reverse complement.
TCATTCATTCATTCATTCATCGACTTAAGTGCACATCCACAGAAAACTCTGAACCTGGCACTGCCCCACCACTTCCCTCATCACCCTGATGCTCGTTAACCGTCTTCCTAACGGCCACTTTGAGCTGGACAGTGGGGCGATGCAGACAGAGATCATCAGAGGGGAGTTCTGTCCTCCAGGATCATGTAGAGCAGAAGGAAAAACTCTTAGGTACTATCTTGCACTCGGAAAGCTCACGCGAGAGCTTCAGAGCTAAGGCTGACCCTGCAGAAAGTAGCACTCCCAGTACAAAGGTGAATGATCCAGGCAGGGAGGCCAGGAGCTCAGGGGGAGGCGGAGGGCTCTCCGAGCGGCCTGGCCAGAGCAGGCCCCTCAGACAGGGTGGGACCTGAGCAGTCCCCAATGAGCAGGGAGGAGAAGGACAGGCAGAGGGAGGGGGGGCAGGGTGTGCCAGGCAGGAGCAAAACAGGGACAAAGACAGAGGCAGGGCGGGGCAGAGAGGATCAGGAAGACAGTGAGGTGAGAATTCCTCCTGGGTCAGTGTGAGGCCACAGAAACAACTTCCCAGCCTGCAAGTGCATTACATTGTGTCTCTGTGTGGAACAGGAGCAGAAGGGAAGGGAAATGGGGGGAGGGTAATTAGTTACAATTTTGTAAGAATTTACAATTTACAAAGTGCTCTTGCTGTTGTTCTCTTATTTAGACCTCAGTATAAGCTTTGAAGTGGGAGTTACCCTTATTTTTCCCATTTTACAGATCAGAAAACTGAGGTTCATAAAGATCCAGCGATCTGCTCAAAAATAAACAACCCCTAAGTGATGGGGCAGAGAGTCAAGCCAGGACTCCTGTCCCCAGACCAGTTCTCTTTTCCCCGTGTCTATAATTGTCAACATTTACTCATCTAAATGGGGCCCATGGGCCACTGTATGACACGCTTCTGTAGACCACAGAATACATTGTTTGAACTTGGCCTTGTCCTCCCACCTGCCACACCACCGACCTTCTTCTGCCGCCTTCCCGTCTGCCATTATGAGCTGGGAATGAAGAGACCAGGAGGGAGAAGGCAAATGGCCTGGCTTCCAGGAGAGGAAGTTAATTATTTGGCCAAGGAAGCTCTCCCTAATCCCCACATGCCTTCTGCCTCTGGCCTCCAGAGAAGGTTCCCAATAAGGCCCACCCTAGCCACTCAGAAATGGTTCCCAAGCCCTTGCCCCAGGGGCCTTGGATGGCACCCCTTCCTCTCAGCCTGGAGAAAGTGCTTATCTCCTTCACACCAAGAAGGAGATAAGCAGGATCCCCCCTCTCCGGGGCCAGGACCCCAAAGGAGAAAAGATACAGCTCTGATGTCACCAAATGGCACAGAGCTGGAGCCTGGGCCCCAGGTCTACCTAGCCGAGTGGCCCAGGACAAGCCCCCTAACTTATCACATGGGTCACAGTGAAGGAACATTTCTCCAGGGCTTACTGTGCACAGAGCCAGGAAGCTAGCTCACATCAACTGGGTCCTGGCTCAGAGCTCCTAACCACTGCTCCATCCTGCCTTGAATCACCCTACCGGTCACCGAGGGCCATCACCTGTCACCAAGGGCCAGCGTCTGACATGCTTGGTGGTGGGCACATCCTCTCCCACTCCACTGCCGATGAAGCAGCAGCTCAGTGAAGTCAGGCAGCCTGCAAACGCCACACACTCCTAAGAAGCAGGGCAGGGGCTCCACTAGGCCTGGCCATCCAGATCTGAGCTCTGCACCCGAACTGAGAAAAGAGTGCATGGGACTGACGGGGCTCAGAGCGCCCCCCACTTCCATGGCCCCGGCCCGCAGCTCCCCACAAGGCCTCAGCTTCCACACAGGGGTCCCCTGATCTAGCAGGAAAGGCCCTGGGCCACGAGGCAGGCTCAGCTTGGGGATCTGTACCCCTAGTATGATATTGGGAAGGCCACTTGGTCCCTGTGACTCGGTTTTCCCGTCTGTAAAAGGGAAATAACGTTTTCCAAACTCACATAATTATTGCCGTTTAGTGAGACAAGCAAATGAGGAATTATTTTTGAAAAGACTATAACACTGTATACTTCAAGGTATCCTTAGATATGAAACTCCAAGGTTCTGACCACCATGGATTTTACCTCTCTCCCACCTGCATCCCCCAGCCTTCTAGGCCTTAGTGTCCTTGAGTTGAAACCGAAGCCTGAGTGGACCCGAGGAAGAAAACTCAGTCTGTGTTTGTAGATACCCAAGCCCACTGGGCAAACTCTCCTTGACCCTGTCCCCAATGAGCTCACACACACACACACACACACACACACATACACACACCTACTTCCCACCTGCCTAAAATGATTTTTCCAAGTGAAATCATTCCCCATAAACATTTTAAACGTATGCCAAAAAAAAAAAAATACCAATGGCTGTCAGCTTCTAAAGTTCCTATAGTGTGAAGAAGTTGGCAAAAATAATAGCTAAAATTTAATGCTCTTTCCACCAGATAGAGCATTTTACATATGCCATCTCATTTAGTGTAGCCTCCAAACAGCCCTGGCAGTTACAGAGGAGGGGCTCGGGCCCAGACAGCTTGCATGCACTGCTGCAGAGGGTCCGTCTGCTGCCCACCCGCCTCCGTCCTCTCGTTCTCCCTTCCCAGCAGAATCAGCTGGGTTCTTCTACCCCACTCGCCCCAGCGCTTGGCCCAGGAGGGAGCGGTAGAGCTAAGGGGGAACGTGCAAAGCATGAGAGAAAGAAGCTGGCTGAGGTGGCACGGAAAAGCGTTGGGGGAACTGGCGGACGTCATCCAAACGCAAAATGACCTACTCGGTTATTAAGAAGCATTGACTTCCTCTTTCATTATGGCCTCTGTCTGCCGTCCTGTACGGAGACCCTCCTTGGCTGGAGGAAGTGTTTCCCTCTCGGCCAGGCTCCTTTGCAATTGCGTCTAGTGGTTCGTGTGTGCGAGCTCGGGGGGTGTGAGTGGCTTCCGAGAGAAGAACAGTGCCCCAGCAGCCATGAGGTTCTTTCCCAGGCTAAAAATGTCATTACTAACCCATGGGTAGGCCATGATCCTGCTTCCTGCATAATGACTTTCTTCCTCTCCACAGCTCGCGGCACGCAGGGAACACTGAGGGTCTTCATGCTACTTTCCTGACTCCCCTAGGATGGATGTGTGTGGCTGGAAAGAAATGGAGGTTGCTCTGGTCAATTTTGATAACGCAGACGAAATCCAGGAAGAGCCAGGCTACGCCACAGACTTTGACCCAACCAGCCCAAAAGGCCGGCCTGGGAGCAGCCCCTTCTCCAACTGGAGGATCCTCATCGGTGACAGCACCAACCATGAGACAGCCTTCTCCAAACTCGCAGGCGGCTATGTCGATTCCCCAGGGCCTGAGCCAGTGGTCTTGAATGAAGGAAACCAACGGGTGATCATCAACATTGCCGGGCTGAGGTTCGAGACCCAGCTCAGAACCCTCAGTCAGTTCCCAGACACCCTCTTGGGAGACCGGGACAAAAGGATGCAGTTCTTTGACTCCATGAGAAACGAGTATTTCTTTGACAGGAACAGGCCCAGTTTTGATGGCATCCTGTATTATTACCAATCAGGTGGGAAAATCCGGCGCCCCGCCAACGTCCCCATCGATGTCTTTGCCGATGAGATCTCCTTCTATGAGCTGGGTAACGAGGCCATGGACCAGTTCCGGGAGGATGAAGGCTTCATCAAAGACCCTGAGACACTGCTCCCCACCGATGACTTCCACCGGCAGTTCTGGCTTCTCTTCGAGTACCCCGAGAGCTCCAGCGCTGCCCGGGGGGTGGCCGTGGTCTCTGTGCTGGTTGTGGTCATCTCCATCACCATCTTCTGCCTGGAAACGCTGCCGGAGTTCCGGGAGGAGAGGGAGCTAAAGGTGGTGAGAGACCCCAGCCTCAATGCGAGCAAGGCGGTCCTCTCCCACACCATGTTCACTGACCCTTTCTTCATGGTAGAGTCCACCTGCATCGTGTGGTTCACCTTTGAACTGGTGCTCCGCTTCGTGGTCTGCCCCAGCAAGACCGACTTCTTCAGGAACATCATGAACATCATCGATATCATCTCCATCATCCCCTACTTTGCAACGCTCATCACGGAGCTGGTCCAGGAGACAGAGCCCAGCACCCAGCAGAACATGTCCCTGGCCATCCTGAGGATCATCCGGCTGGTGCGCGTCTTCCGCATCTTCAAGCTCTCCCGGCACTCCAAGGGGCTGCAGATCCTGGGCCAGACGCTGAAGGCTTCCATGCGGGAGCTGGGGTTGCTCATCTTTTTCCTCTTCATCGGGGTCATCCTTTTCTCCAGCGCGGTCTACTTTGCCGAGGTGGATGAGCCAGAGTCCCATTTCTCCAGCATTCCTGATGGCTTCTGGTGGGCAGTGGTCACCATGACAACTGTGGGCTATGGTGACATGTGCCCAACCACCCCCGGGGAAAGATTGTGGGCACTCTGTGCGCCATCGCTGGGGTCCTCACCATTGCCCTCCCTGTGCCTGTCATTGTCTCCAACTTTAACTACTTCTACCATCGGGAGACTGAGAATGAGGAGAAGCAAAACATCCCTGGTGAAATCGACAAAATCCTCAACAGTGTGGGCTCAAGAATGGGCAGCACAGACTCTCTTAGTAAGACCAATGGTGGCTGCTCCACGGAGAGGTCCAGGAAGTGACTTGTCCAGGGCCCCTTGGCTCCCTGAGTCTCCCCGTGTCTCTTTGTCTCTCTCTCCCCACCCTCACAGTCTCTCTCTCTCCTCCCTGCCTCTTGCTCTCCATTTTTCCAAAGACCAAAGTCCATCCTTTGGGAACAGCAGGCCATCTCTGACCACAAGCTGTTTGAATCAACCCATACTTCCGCCATAGTTTCTAAGCTGTTTCTTCTCAACCAACTGTCGGAAGATTTCATTCTCCTTTTCCATGAGGGGCGGTCCCTGCTGCTCACCTGTGGTCCCCAAGACCGGCAGTATTGGCATCGCCTGGGAGCAAGGAAATGCAGAATCGAAGCCCACCTCGGACCTACTGAGTCAGAATTCTCCTTGTAATAAGATCCCGAGTGATTCATTTCCACATTAAAGGTGAAGGAGCCTTGGCTTTGGTCTTCCCAAGAGGAGGCATATTAAAAGGCCGGGGACTGCTGGGAGCCGTGAGTACGTGCTCGGGTTGTTTAATAATAATATCTTACACTTGTGTCACGTTGCCTAAATTTTCCAAAGCTCTTTCACCAACACTCTCTCACTGCATCTCAAAATAACCGGGAGAGCAGATTGGATCATCATTCCCATGTTGCAGGTGAACAAACCCAGGGACAGCAACTTACCCAGAAACGGTGACACAGCCGGTGCTGGAACCCACACCTACCTTCTCGTCCAGTGCTCGTTCTGCTTGTGGAGGCAATGGAACCGGGGAGAGAGAAGCGAGAGGGATGTGAGGGCTCTGTCTTTGAGAGGACCCAGCAGACCTCGGGGCAGGAACACTCTTTCCCAGAGACTCCAGCATCTCCCTGCAACCTGGGAAGGCAGCGTCTGCCTGAGCTCCTGCTCCCCAGTGCCTTCCCTGGGCGGGAAGCAAGCAGAAACACTCCCATCTCTGAATTTGCACACAGGCTGGCGATCCTGAGCGTGGGAAGGGTGTGCACCAGGGCCTCAGAGTGCCACTCCAGGAAAATGAACCTGTCCACCTGCCTCGGGGTTCAGCTGCCACTGAGTCATGAGGAACTGGCCAGAAGCCTGGAGGACAGCCGGGGTGGGAGCAGCAGGGCCCTAAGACGTGTGCCCAGATCCCAGGCCTCCCCAAGGAGGGCGGTGGTGGCGGCAGGCTCACTTGAGGAACTGCCCTCTGGAGAGGGGATCCTTGCTCCGCCCACCAAGTTCCCAGGACAAGAGAGCAGAGCCGGTTTCCCCCAAAAGACGGAGAAGGAAGTCTTTACCCTGCCTCCTCCAGTTCATCCTCTCAAGTCAGGAGGCCTGGGCCTTCTGTGGGCCCAAAACCCGACTCTGGCCAGACCTCAAAGCTGAGTGAGCATCGGAACTCCGGGCCTCTGGGCAGCAGGTCACCGCCCAGCCCCACGTCACCCAACCCAAACCACACGACCCACAACACACAATCCTGGAACACACCCGGCTCACGCAACCCTGCAAGACACAATGCTGTAGCCACAGATACCACCATCCAGCTTCCGCTCTTTGACAGCCTGACCAAAAGGCACCGGTGTGAGAGAAAGCTGCTTCTCCTCTTTCTCGTTGTCCTTAGTCTATGCCCTAAGAAGGTGGACTTAGTCATCGTTAAGGTCCCTTCCTGCTCCAAAAACCCCAGTCTCCATCAGCCCCGAGCTATGACTTAACACTGAGTTATGTGAAGCCTGGGCTTTAGACAAGACATTACTACCCTGAGACCTGGGCAAGCAGGACTGCTCTCCCAGACCTGAGCTCAGGGTCCTGGGCTTTGGGGTGCCTTTCTCACAATTTTCTCAATTCCTCTGTAATTGCTGTCCTTCAGGGCACTCTCCAATTCCCTAGCATGTGGGGTTGACCAGATGTCCCGAGGCACTCCTGGATTCAAACACGTGGGATCAAGTTGAAGGCCTGTGCTAGGCTCCAGTTCCAGGACAGTGGCCTGATGAGCAGATTTTTCCCACTGGCTCCTGTGGCATTTCTTTTACAAGATCACACAAGGTGCCAGAAAGGTGATTTGGAGCAATGCCAATTCTTACCTACGCAGAGTCCTTGCAAAAATTATTTCTCTGAGATCCCAAGGGTCCTCAGGGTGGTCTTGACCAAAGAGTCCACATGCCTTCATTCTTTCTTCAGGGAGCCACATCATCACAATTCTTTGCACTGAAACCTCTCCCCACAGACAGATGAGACCCTTTGTCCCTCACGTCAGCCAACTGACGTAAACATTATTCCCCCCATTTCGTCAGGTGAGGAAATGGGTTCAGAGAGTTTCAGGGGCACACAGCCAGGAAGCAGTAGAAAGGGCTTTAAATCTAGGTGTCTTCATGCCAAAATGTATCCCACCCTGCCGCCTGCCCAGAGCACGCTCCACGAGAACAGCTTCCTCGGGAGAAAGGACACTGGGGCTGTGGTCACATAGACGGGCTCAGCACATTCCTGGGGGCAGGGAGGCTAGTTTTCCTGAGGCCCAGCTTTCTTATTCTCTGACTTTGTATTCAGAGCCACATGCTGGCCTTACACCTCCCTGTGCTGCAAACAGTGTGAAATAAAAAGACCCCAGGGCAGGGGGACCAGTACCCCCCCCAAACCAAGATAGAGTCCCAGAGCCTGCAGCCTTAGCCCTTCTCTTCCCAGCGTCCTGCCAGAAAGGGTGTAGACCAGCAGGGCAGAAGGGAGCCAGTCTGTTCCTTTAGGCAGTGCAGTTACCCCTACAGGGTCAGGAGGCTTGCTCATAAGCTTCTGACGCCTAGGAAGCAGGTCCGGACCTCTGGGCTGGTGCCAGGAAGTAGGGCGACAGAGGCAAGCCCTCCGTTCCCCGTGCCACTGCTGCCAACGGGGCTGGTGTGCCAGTCCCCGTGTGCTGGCACTGAGTCGTCTATTTCTTCCCCAACCACCGAGGGAGACAGGCTGGGGGCGCTCTCAGCGTCCATCTGCCCAACCTCCAGTTTGCAAGGAGATCTGCACCCCAGGGAGTTGGGGCAGACAGGACCGCATTTTCCACCACATCCTGCCGGCTGTCTTTGCAAAGAGCTGTGTAAGATCAGGTCATGATCTCTCAGTCGTGAAATGGAGCCCTCATCGGGGCTCTGCACTGAGGGTGCAGCCTGCTTCGGATTCTCTCTCTCCCTCTCTCCCTCTGCCTCTCCCCTGCTTGCTCGCACACAAGCGCACGCACCCTCTCTCTCGAAAATGAATAAGTAACCTTTTTTTTTAAAAAAAAAATAACCCAGAAAGGAGCGCCTGGGTGGCTCATCTGGTTAAGCATCTGACTTCAACTCAGGTCATGATCTCACAGTTCATGAGTTCAAGTCCTGCATTGGGCTCTCTGCTGTCAGTACAGAACCCACTTCTGATCCTGTCTCCCTCTCTCTCTGCCCTTCCCAGCTCATGCTCTCTCTCCCTCTCTCTAAAAAATAAACATAAAAAAATTTTAAAACAAGCGCTTTTAAGTCTCAAAAACTTAAGTGTGTTTGAGCGGAAAGCTCTCTAGACTTGGAATCAAAGGACCTGGTTGAATTTGTACTAACTGTAGGGCCGGAGCCTCAGTGGGCCTCAGTTTCCTTATGTGGAAAACACAGATTAAAAAGTTCTGACCTCACAGCAAATGTGGCAGGATTCTCGCTGCCCACCACAAAGAGCAGGCCCCGGCTGCCCTCCCTCACCCAACCTGGTCAATGGGGCTCTTCAGGACGTCCACAGGCTGCCAAAGTGGCTGCTTGGGACCCGCCCTCTGTTAGAGACAGTCCCTTGTGATCCCCTCCTTCTCTGCTTGTTATACTCGTACTCACCCTCTGTGAGCTTACTTGCACATCTGAGAAATGGGCAGAATTACAGCCACCTCCCCAGGCAGTTGGGAGGAATCAGTGACGGGGTGCTCCTAAACGTGATTAGGCTGGAAAGCACCACATGAATGAAAGGAACGATTGCTCTTTAAGAGCTGTCATTTCAGGGGTTCCTGGGTGGCTCAGTCGGTCAAGCGTCTGACATCAGCTCCGGTCATGACCTCACGGTTCATAAGTTTGAGCTCCGCACAGGGCTTGCCACTGTCAACGCGGAGGCTGCTTCAGATTCTGTGTCTCCCTCTCTCTCTCTGTCCCTCCCCCGTTCCTGCTAGCGCTCTCTCTCTGTCTCAAAAATAAATAAAACATTAAAAAAAAAAAAAAGCTGTCACTTTGGACCAATTAGCACTGCCCAAATACAGACGGAACATGCCTTTGCCATCCACGTCAGATCCTGACCCTAAGCAGAAGACCACTGATTTCAAAGACAGCATAAAAATAGAACGAACTGATGTGGGAAAGGAAAAGTAGGAACCAGATAACATCATGTTCAATAACCAACTACCTGTTCAGGCTGCTCTACACACCTGTCATTTCATTTCATCTGAAGTAACCACTATGAGTCAGATATCATTTCATTTTACAGATAGGAAAATGGAAGCTTCAGGAAGCTAAGTAACCTCTCCCGATGGTAGACTAGGGGGGAGTCATGTTAGGCATCCCAAATGCAGGGAGCACAAAATCAGGGCGATCAGACATAGAAGGTACTCCAACTGTCCTACCCCTCACCTTCTTGCCCAGAGATCCAGCCCCTCTGTGGGTCACCCGCAATTCACGTCACCCACATGCAAACAAAAGGTGGTAATTCCATCCCCTGGGCGGGCAACATTCCCTGCGGTTCTGGGACTTCAGAGAGACTGAAACCACTCACTGCACCAGCCTCGTCCGGTCCACACCGCCCATGCAAAGGAGCCCACTCAGAGGTACTCGGCCACTCTTGGAAAAAGGAAGGCTCTTCGGGAGCTCTGAGACAGCCTCCCGGGCCCAGACCTGCCCTGCAGTGTGGCCGGGAGAGGAGGCCACCCGAGACGCTGCTCACACGCGAGGCTCCCTGCCTGCTTTCTCAGCTCCGATGGCCCTGCCCAGCCCTCACTCTGCTCTGCATGCAACCCTGGCCCCACCACTCATTCAGGACTCCCTGGGGGTGTGCACACTAGTACAGGAACACGTTCGGCAGGCCACTTTCTGTAGCAGGTGGCAGAAATTCAACTCAGGACTCTATCAGCTCACGAGATTGAGAAATTCAGGACAAGAGCAGATTGTAGCTGAGTCTGGGGACTCAAACACTACCACCTTCAGAGCTCAAGTCCTCTCCACCCATCGCCCTTCTCTGCTTCCCTCTGCCGGGCGGCCTTCATGGCCCCGGAGGGGGACGTTCTCTGTGGGGCAGGGAGCGTGGCAGGCCCCAGGTCACAGCCTTATCATTATCTAGCAAAAAATAAATAAATATACATATGTATAATCACCTTTGTATCCAATTATTATCCATAATGCGCACGACCACATTCCCAGGGGCCTATCACAGCACATGGCAGGTGTTCAACAAATATCTGTTGAATTAATGAATGTTCCCCCCAAACTCTCTCCCGATTACCCTAAAAGGACCAAACTAATCCACTCTGTAGGCCTGGTAAGATTATGTCCTCTTTCACCTCTTCTCTCCCCAAAGCCTAGACCTACAGGGTGAGGGCAGACACTCCTTAATGAGGCGTGACTGCCAATGACCCTTGAAGCACTGGGGGGGGGGGCTCTAGGAATTGGGGTGCAGCTGGGGAGGAGTGTAGCGAAGGCCTAGCCTAGAGCACGCTCCCAGCCAATGGTGAGAAAGCTCCCTGCCTCCCTCCCCCTGGGCTGCTCTGCCTGGTGGACAGGATGAGAGGAGGCCAAGGGACCTCTCTGAAGGTCACTCACAGGGCCCTGTCTCGGGTCCCTTGACAGCTTTCCAGTGGAGCCCTGAGCCTTCAGAAGGCCACCCTCTTCAAGCGTCCTAGCAGTCCGGCCTCCTGGGTCGGTTTGGACTGCTCCCTTCACGATCCCCTGTGCCCAAATCGGCTGCCCTGACCTCAGCAGGCCCCTCCCCTGGAAGTCCAGCTCAGATCCCCTCACACCAGCTGCTGAGGAGGCAGGAAGGCTGCCCCTGTGCCACTCGACAGCTGATTGCAGTCTCCTAAAAACTGAAATGCATTCACCCTGTGGAATGGAGCCTCCAAAGGCCCTTTGAAGTGAGAGGAAGAAAGTCACCCTGGTCTCCCCAGAGACCCAGTGTCTGCCCAGCCGCGTCCTAGAGACAGGAGAGCGTTTGCAATCAAACGCGGATGAAAAGGAACTGGGGGTGGCAAGGGCCTGGGGTGATGGGTAAAGGGGAGATCAGACAACTTTTGTTATAGCATCTCAGGGGAAGCGGAGGTGAAAAGCTGCCTGTGAAATGTCACCGGATGACGAATGCTGTTTCACTCCCGCTGCCGAGGCGGCAGTCAGATGCACCGGGAGAGAAAGGCAGTGGTCCTCAGGAGGGATTCTGGATGGCTCTTCTGTCCTTCTGACCCTGAGGGGCCATGTCTGAGCCCCCTCCTTCCCACCACCACCCACCCTATTGTTCCACGGTTCACAGATACAATCAATATTAATATAACAGAGATAATAAATAATTCCAAGCTCCCGAGGTTATTGTGAGAATCAGATAGTACTTTAAATTTCTTCACAAAGGTAAAACACGCTGAAGGTAGGATGGGGGTAGAGGGAGCCTAGGATAAAAACTCCCCCGCAGCTTGTAAACCCTTCAGGGACCACGGCTGTGCCTTTTTAGTGTTATAAGCTCAGCACAGTGTCTGATCCATAATAGATGCTCAACAAATGAAGGGAGGGCAGGAGGAAGAGAAACAAAGGACCAATCCAGGGCAGACCCAAGGCCACAGGTGGGCCGAGGCAGAGGCCCCCGACTTCCCCCACGCTCCCCAAAATGATGACACTTGTGACACGGCTACCTGGAGACTTTGGGCTGAAGTAACCTCCCAGCACAGAATTTTCCACGCAGGTTTGAATTCTCAGTTTTGTCTAAGATTCCAAGCAGCAGAAGATAACCAGTAGTCACCGTGTACCTGATTCACTTTCTTGGAGGTATAGACAGCACGCTCCTTCTTTCCCCAAACATTCTCCACGTTCCAGCTGTGGGCCAGATGCTGAGACTGGCTCTGGGGTTACAGAGCTGACCACGAGGGGTGTCTGCCTTTGGGGAGTAGAAGTGGCCTCTCTATGAAGCAGAGCTCTCCCAATGAAGGAGGAGAAAGCCTGGCTCACTCCCTGCTCCCCGGCTCACTCACACTGGAGGGAAAGTGGCCCCGTGCGGCTTACTGTCTACCGGGTCCTGGGACAGAACCTACAGAAGCGAGGGAGTAATGAAAGCTGGGTTTCCCCACCGCTTTCAACCCCACTGGGAGGCCAGTCACCACATTCAACTGGGAAAGAATCTGAAGCCCTGGGGGGCAGCGGGGGGGGGGGGGGTTGCCTACCAGTGCTGGACACAGATTTTGGTCCAGGAGGGAGCTCTTGCTGGAGAAAGCTGGAAGAGCAAAATGTTCCCTTCTAGTGCTGAAGAATAAAGGATCACAATGCTTCCCTTTGGGTGGGGAAAGGCAAAACGAGGTTTGCATTTCCCAAGACAGAGTCATCTGCCTCATCTTGGAGAGAGTGGGGACCTTGCTGCAGGGGGTGGAGAGAGACTGGGCCTGTGGCTATCTGTCTCTTCTTGAGGACAACAGAGGGGCATAGACAGGAAGAGAAGGGTTGTGGCCTGGGAGCTAAGAGACTGGGGGCGGGCGGGGTGGGGGGGTGCGGGTAGCTGAAGTCCAGCACATTGGAAATAGAAGGGGCTTTTTAAAAAGCTTCAGTAAGTGAGTGGAAAGAGCACTCAGCTTCGGCCTTCCCTTTGAAGCTGGATAAAGGGGAAGAAAGAGGGAAAAAACTAAGATTAAAAATAGTTGCTTGGAGAGGAAAGAAGTCTTCAGCTGTCCCGAGGCTTGTTACAATTTTCTCTGAAGCATCATCTAGAAGTGAAATGTTCAAGGTCAACTGTTCTCACAATAGGTGGGTGATTTTTTTATGGAAACGAGGTGCAGATCACTTTCCTTGCTTGGGAAACACAAGCAGAAATCACCATATTGAATCTGGAGGGTCAGTATGTAGAAGGGAATCCTGGTTTTACAGGACTAACATGATGGGTCCAGGTTCAGATCCCAGTTTTGCTGCGTGACTGTGACCAATTTACTCAAACTCTCTGAGACCCAGTTCTTTCAACTGTACATTGGGACCCACTGTGCCTTTCTATTAGAAATGTCAAGAGAATCAAATGAGATGTCAACGATAAGCCCCCTTGCATAGCATAGGCACTAAATAAATAGTAGATTTCTCCATTCATGTGGGATCTCAAAAAATTGTTCAAAATGGAAGTAGGGCCCTTGTTGCCACTTGGTTGCAGCATACCTGAGTTCAGATTGGGACAGTAAGCACCAGGGGCCACTGTGGGCTCAGGTACTTACTCACATGTGAGACTAAGACAGTCTCACATTTTCCACGAAGAAGGAATGTCTACCTCCAAGCTTCCCTGGACAGTTCTCTGTGTTCTCAGAATCCCCTCCTATCCCAGGAATGACTACAGCAGTAATCAATCAATGCCATAGAGTTTGGAAAATGATTTCACGCGTGTGTTTATCTCATTTGAACTTCACAGTAACCCTCTGAGGTATCCAGGAGGGTTAGGGTGGAGTTGGTAAAGCTAAAATTCTGACAACCTCGGTGACTTGCCCGGGTCTCACCATCTAGGTATTGGTGGAGCAGCACCCCGAGCCCGCAGCCCCACCCTGACGCCACAGTCACCTCCACGCGAGCAGGGGGTGGGTCAGCCCAGCTTACAGTAACTGAGCATTTGCTCTGAGAGGACATGGGGGTCTCTCCCTTCTACGCCATGGGGAATCGGGTCAGATGCTTCCTCTGCGTCTTCTGCTGAATAACAGAATGTGTGGCTCAAACAACCGAAATGCGTCATCTCACAGTTCTAGAGGCTAGAAGTCCAAGGTCACAGGTTGGTTCCTTGGTGCACAGATGGCTTTCTTCTCTCTAACTTCTTCACATCATCTTCCCTCTGGGTCTGTTTCTGTGTCCCGATTTCCCTCTTTTTATAAGGACACCAGTCATGTTGAATTAGGACTCACCCTAACGACTTCATTTTAACTGGATTACCTCTGGAAGGACCCTATCTCCAAATAAGGTCGCATTCTGAGATACTGAGAAGATGCCACCATATCGTTGGGGGTGGGAGAGGGGACAGAATTCAATCCATAAAAATTATCAAGTCCCCTTTACAAATGAGGAAACCAGTTCAGAGAGGTTAAATCACACGCCCAAAGTGATACCAGAGCCTGCGTGGTCACCAACAACACCATGTTCCTGGCTCATGGAGCCCACCTTGGGCACAAAGGGCACTGGGCTGCAGAGTGGCCCCTCGTGACTGTGTCAAGGATTGGAGTGGGGAAGGGGAGAAGGTTCCCTGACAGCAGCATTGACCTTTCCCCTCCCCCATGCTGCTGCCTCCTGGGCGATGGGGGTGGAGGGGGTGAGCAGGAGACCTAAAGATGTGACAGGCAAGGAGTGGGTGGGAGGAAGAGGAGGAGGCACAGCAAGCCTGAGGGGTGCCGGGGTTGCCAAGCAAGTAAGTCCCCCCGTCCCCGGCTCCCCAAGCCTGCTTGGTGCACAGCCATCTGAGCAGAGTGCCCGAGCAGGTTCTGGAAACAGCTCCCACTCATGACTCGTGAAATGAACTTGTTTTTACTCAGATGCTTGAGTCACGTTGTGGAGTTTCTTAATGGCTTGGTTTTGCTGCCTTGGGTCCCAGTAAAGGACCCCTGAAGCCAAGAATTCACCCCGTACAATACACATGCACGCACACCACTGGCCTCACTCATCCACAACGTCCCTGAAGTCCTTTCCCAGGGACTGAGGAGTATTTAGGACTGGGGGCAAGGAGGGAGGTGGGAGGCAAGATCACTGTGGGGGTGTGACACGGGCCTGGAGCAGAGCAGGGAGGCAAAACAGGCAGCCCAGCATAAAAGGCGTTTTCTACCAAGATGACATTCACAAGGTCTGCTCTGCCTGGCTGTGAGAACAGGGGCCCCAAGCCCCGCTGACCACACCCTCTATTTCTGCCCCACTCACCCGGCGAAGAAAACTCCCCAAGCACACTCTGCAAAAGCAGATGCTTTTCCTTTTAGGCATCACTTTACTCCTTTGTCTGGGTTGTGCTCCATTTGCCCAGGAGAGCGGGGAGCCCCGTGCTCTGTGCTGGCCGCAGGGCCCAGCAGGGCAGTCATCCACCAGACAAGTTATGGTAAGAAATGCAATAGATAATACATGAAATTGCTTAGCAAACAGTAAAAGGTGCTATGCAAAGTAGGGGGGAGGTGGACGGTGACAGGTCCGTGCTCAGCCGACGTTGTATGAAAGGTGCATAAAATCTAGATTGGAAACTCACCAGTAAGTTGCAAACCCTTCTGGAGCCATGGCTGTGACCTTTTCATGTTACCATTCCCCACACGGCGTCTGGTGCATGACAGATGCTCCAGAAATGAAAAAAGGAAAAGACTAAGAGAAAGAAAGAGAGATGTTGCAAGAGCAGATCACGTCCCTTGAAAAATATCAGTAACCCACCTTTATTGCATGCCGCGCACTATTCTTTTTTTTTTTTTTTAATGTTTATTTGTTTTTGAGACACAGAGAAAGACAGAATGCCAATGGGGGAGGGGCAGAGAGAGAAGTAGACACAGAATCCGAAGCAGGCTCCAGGCTCTGAGCTGTCAGCACAGAGCCCGACATGGGGCTTGAAATCACGATTCCTGAAATCATGACCTGAGCACAAGTCAGACACTTAACCGACTGAGCCACCCAGGCCCCACCCCCACCCATGTGCTATTCTAAGATGCTTAATGTAAACGAGCCGCTTGAGGCTCATGATGCGCTATGAGGTAGGACGCGTCATGAACCTGACCTTATACATGAGGCGGTGCAGTCACAGGGCAATCACATAACTTGCCCGAGATGCTCCAGGGAGCAAGTGGCCAAGCAGGACTGGAAGCCAGGGGCTCTGCGGTAGGTATCAATGCTTCCCCATCGCCCTTCTCTGCTTTCCTCACAGTACTGTCTCAGGAGAGCCAGGATGACTGAGCCCAGACTCTAGGTAGAGCCCTCGAGTCCCTTCCTCCTCCTCCACCCCACCTCCCATACACTACAGTTTCCACACTCGCCTGACCACTCTGCGCCATTGCCATTGCTGGGAAGTTGCCGGAAGATGCATCCTCCCCCCATCTCACCTAGTGTCAACCCTATCCAAATGAGAGGAGCCAAATCTGCCCAGCTTTTTCTCCTCTGTGGTCGGCTCAGTGTCCCATGTTTAAAAACACTTTAAACCAGGGGTGCCTGGGTGGCTCAGTCGGTTGAGCTTCCGACTTCGGCTCAGGTCATGATCTCATGGTCTGTGAGTTTGAGCCCCGCGTCGGACTCTGTGCTGACAGCTCAGAGCCTGGAGCCTGCTTCGGATTCTGTGTCTCCCTGTCTCTCTGACCCTCCCCCACTCATGCTCTGTCTCTCTCTGTCTCAAAAATAAATAAACATTAAAAAAAATAAAAAATAAAAAAACTTTAAACCACCTCTGTTCCTTCCGCCATGCCATACCCTTTACCTTATTTCTGCCTTTTGAAATCCTCCCCATCCCTCAAGATACTCTAAATGCTCTTCTCTCCATGAAGCTTGCTCTGATCTCACCTTGCCCGTTCCATGTCTACCTGTCCCCGTCCACTGGGAGCTACTGGAGGGTGGAGTCTTGTCCGGCTCATCTCCATAGCCTTACAACCCTGACACCATGCACCCGGCACAGAGTAGGTGTTCTGTATTGCTCTCACCAAGTTAAAAGTTCAATGATACTGAGATTCCTTAGTGTTGAACGACACTTTATAGCGTGCATTAGCTATCTCTTGCTGTGTAACAAATTATCCCAAAATTCAGCAGCTGCAAACTTGCATTTATTGCCTCATGGTTTCTGTGGGTCGGGAATCCAGGCTCAGCTGGGTTGGGTCCCCTGGCTCAGGGCCTGTCATGCCCAAGGTGTCGGCCGGTGCTGCAGTGACCCAAAGACTCAAAAGGAGGTGGATACGTCTCCAGCTCCTTCACATGACCAACCACAGGATTCGTTTTCTTCAGGGCTGTTGAACTGAGGGGGACAGCTCCCCTCTGGCTGTTGGCGGCAGATTGACCATCGGATCCTTGCCATCTGAACCTCTTCGTACAGCAGCTCACAACAGGACAGCTTGCTTCCTCAGAGTGAGCAAGCAAGAGAGTTGTTTGTCTTTGCAAAACGACCTTGGAAGTGACACTCCATCACTTTGAGCATTCTGTTTGCAATTCAGTAAACCCGGGCCACACTCAAGGGGGTGGATTACACCAGGGCATGAATCCACAGAGGCCGGGATTATTGGAAGCCATTTGACAGGCCGCCAACCACACAGGGTAAAGCAGTTCATAGGACGTTATTTGCCAAAGTGGAGTCAGGCCTGAGGCGGCGATGGTCAGACCGAGAGGAGCAGGGGCACCCGGGTAGCTCAGTCGGTTAAGCATCCAACTCTTGAGTTCAGGTCACGGTTCGTGAGTTCGAGCCCCACGTCAGGCTCTGCGCTGGCAGCGAGGAGCCTGCTTGGGCTTCTCTCTCTCTCCTTCTCTCTCTGCTCCTCCCCTGTTCACATGTTTCTCTCTCTTTCAGAATAAATAAACTTAAAAAAAAAAATAAGAGAGGAGCACATGGGGAGAGGGCTATGAGTGTTTTCACCACATGAAAATATCAGGTCTCCCACATCAGCTCAACTCCTAGACCACTCCAACTGCCCGCTTCCCCGTAGGGGCTATCCCAAAGTGCCATTGTCATCCCGGTCCCTGGACTCCCACTGCTGAATGCTTCCCAGCCTGCTCACATTCCCTTTATAACAATAGCATTCCTGCGTGGCATACCCCTTTGTACTTTCATTTCCTCACTTTTCCTTATTTCTGCCCTTGGTGGGTAGTTCTTGTATTCCCATTCTACAGCTAAGAACACTGAGGCCCGGGAAGGTCAAGATCACAGGGCCTAATGAATGGCAGGGTCGGAATTGAACCCAGTCTGACAGCCTCAAGTTTATCTAAACTGTTAAAAACTGGCTTCTTTTTCAAGCCAGTCACACCTCTAAGTAGAAGAGGTTCTGTAAACCGATGGCGAGAACAAGACCGTTGTATTTATTTCTCCAAAACTTAGCATCAAGGCAGGGCCATCTTCCTCACGCTCGTGGCTTCGGTGACCACATTCTCCCTGACACCAAGTCCAACACCCAGAAGGGCCCAAGCGCCAGCCCTAGGACCTCAGAGGGACTCCCCCCCAGCGTCGGCAATTGCAGGTTTTAGCAGTGGCTCCTTCCTTCCCTTCCCCTACAGTGGTGCCCTCTCCCTAAGCTTAGACACTGATAAGCCAAATATTCTCCCTCCCTTCGTAGAAACAATGCTCAGTAAAGAAGACAGTGAGGGGCACCTGGGTGGTTCGGTCAGTTAAGCATCCGACTTTTGATTTCAGCTAAGGTCATGATCTCACGGTTCATGAGTTCAAGCCCCGCATCAGCTCAGATGCTGCTTGGGAGTCTCTCTCTCTCACTCTCTGCCCCTCCCCCACTCACGTGTGTTCGATCTCTCTCTCTCTGTCTGCCTGTCTCTCTCTCAAAATAAATAAATAAACATTCAAAAAAAAGCGAGGCTTGGTAGACTGGGCATGGGATCTGAGGGGACAAGTGTCTGGCAGTGATGTCTTAGCCCTCAGCTCACTGAGTTTTTGTTAAGGAGATCATCCTGCTGTGGTTTGGGGGAGGGGCGCTGATGTTGAGGGAGCTGGATGGTATTCTAATGAGTTTGTCCCGCAACAGAGCCGTAAACAAAGGTCACCCCCAGAGGACAAGGGCAAGGTGTGCTCTGAAGGCAGAGGACTCTTGATCGTCATCTAAGGAGGATAGTCGTGGGCAGGTCGGAGTGATGAGGCCACCAGCCAAGGCACACAGGCAGCCAGTGGAAACTGGAAAAAGCAACCAAAAAATCCCCCCCCCAGAACTCCCCAAAAGAGGGCCGACCTGCTGACCTCCAACCTCCAAAACTATGAGATAATAGGTCTGTGCCAAAGTGGTGCCCTGGCAATAGAAAACTAACACAGCTCACACCCATCATGAAGAAATTGACCAGGAGGTAGAGTGGGTCGACACCATAGCTCTTAAACCCAACTGTCTGGGGACACGTCGCTCTAGTTTACTCCCCTTTGAGCCATCCAGAGCCCATGGACTACAGCTGCGTGCCTACACTGGGGCTGGAGAGCTGGGATCAGCACCTTCAGGGTGTCGGGCGGTGATGATGGCAGAGGTGAGGACCAGAGACCCCCAAGGGGGAAGTGACTTGCCTGAGAGGTCCAGCCTCTGCTGTCCAATGACAGAGTCTCTGGACAACACCCGCCCTGGAGAACCAGGTCCCATTTCATCAAGGAAAGAAGTCATGGCTTTTAGTTCCCCACCCCCCTCCCCAACACCCTCTGTAGGGCTGGGAAGCCTGCTGTGAGGGTCCTCAGCTCTAGGGCCCGATACACTGGGGCTTCCCACCAACAGACCGAGGAAGATAGTCAAAGCTGCCCAAAGCCTCAAGGGCAAGTCCTAGAAATGCTCCCTCTCTCCGCTCACCAGGCCCAGCTTTCGTCCTGGAGCACTGCTGAGCCTCCATCGCTGGCAGCCCGCTGAAAGTCTCCTTCCTAGCTGTCCCCATAGGTCATAGCTCTCGGCTGCCCTCTGGCTCCCGCTCTCAGACCCTCCGGCAAACCCTGTTGGGATTATAAAGGTCACATCCCGCCTGGGGGCCCTTTGTAGGTTGTCCAGAAGCTGTCAAAGTCCAGGTGGCCCATCTGGAGCAGCCGAGCAGGGGGGCCAGTCCTAGAACCGCCGGAGACAAGGACAGGCTTCCATGAGCCAACATGGCACCTGCCTGGGGGCCCCTGAATGGGGACGGTTTCCCGATGCCAGACCCTCTCCCCTTTCCTCCATTCAGCTCCCTACTCCACATCAGGGGCTCAGAAGCACAGGCTGAATGGGGGCTATACCTTCTAGACTAAAAACTGGGACACTCGCTGGCACGAGAAACAATCTGGCAGATGGAGTTTGATTTCAGAATTACCAGCTTTTTTTAGGACTCTGCAATCAATTGAGAGAACAATAAGACAGAGTATTTAAAATGTAAAATATGGTCCCTCTCAATAAATCTCACCATGATAAAGCTCCCGATTGCTCTCGTCCCTGCAACACACTACGAGGACAAAGACCATGGTTCGCTCACCACTGTGACTCCAGCATCTCTGCCCTAGGCATTTTGTAAATCTGTGATGGGAGAGAAGGAGAGAATGCACTCTGGCAAGGCCCAGCACGTTGTTAGCCCCAGACGTCGGGCCAGGCCCCCCGGCTGCATGGGGAAGACGGGAGGCCCCATGTCACCCTCAAGCTCAGGTACTTCCAGTGGGACAAGTGACTTTCCAGTGTTCCTCTGCTTGGGGAGACATGCTGCTCCCACCTGAAACCTGTACCCCCAGGGGCCGACTAGCCCTGGAACGAGCTAGGGGTTTCTGAGCTGCCAGGGCAATTTCAGCCTAGGTGGAGCGGCTGCTTTGGGGGCCGGATGGAGAAGGACCGATGAGCAGCAAGGAGGTGTAGAGGTCACAGGCACAGCAAAGAGGTGTAGAGGTCACAGGCACAGTGGAGAGGGGAGGTCACTCAGGATCCCACTCGTAATGGACTCAACTGTGTCCCTCCAGAATCAATGCTGGAGCCCTAACCCCCTCAGTGAGTGCATTTGGAGATGGGCCTCTAAAGAGGCAATTAAGGTTAAATGAGGCCATAAGGGTGGGGCCTTGATCCAATGTGACTGGTGTCCTTAGAAGAAGAGGAAGAGACAGGAGGGGTGTGTGTGCACAGAAGGCAGCCCTCTGCAAGCCCCAGAGCCGGAGAAATAGCCCCACCAACACCTTGACCTTGGGCTTCCAGCCTCCAGAACCACGAGAAACAAATGTGTATTGTTTCGGCTGTTGGTCTGTGGTGATTTGTTATGGCGGCCTGAGCGGCCTGAGACACCACACCAGGGGAGGAGGTGGTCAGAGAGAGGAAGGGGTGAGGGAGGCACAGTCCCGAGTGCCCAGTGACCTTGGCCAGGGAGCACCCCATGGGCAGAAGAAACCCCTTCCTCTCCCTCGTGAATCTAATTAAGTCCTTAGGATGCAGTCCAAATCTATAGCCCAGCTGCCACAAAGTGACTAGAATGTCCACATGGCACCTGCACCAGCCTGTCCGTTGGTCCACCTGACTGTCAGGCCAAAGGCCATGGTTTCTGAGGTTTCTCAGGTCCCCACTCATTCTCTTCCTGACCAGCCTGTGGCTGGGACTCCCTGGGAACGTGCAGACCCAGGAAAGTGGTCGCGGATTCTCTACTCTTTGCATATTACCCAAGCCCAACGGGGACATAGGCCGGGGCACTGGAGATGCCCTCAGATGAGAAACGCCCCTCAGATTGCTGATGTGAGGACCGAGCCTCCGATTTGGCACTCCCGGGGGAGGGCCTGGCTTACAGAGCTTCCCAGGCAACGGTTCAAAGCTGCTGCGGAAGGTATGGCTGGGCCCAGCCCAGGACACTCCCCAACACACGAGCAGCCTCTCCAGAAGCTCCTTGTTCCCTCCCAGAGGTCCTAAAAATAAAGCTCTAAGGACACAGTTATTCTGGTGTCCGTGCTAAACAGAGCCCTGGGAAAGAAAGGGGCTCTCAGGTTTCATGGCTGGGGCCAGAGGACAGAGCAAGGACAAAAATGTGGGGGAGCTCAGTACCTATAGATGGAGCGTCGGTGTCATGAGGAGGAGACCAAGGTCACCAGCCCAGAGGAGGTGGCCAGAGCCATGAGCAGTCCTCCTAAAGGAGGTGTGATTCCACCAGAAAAGCAGGCTCTGCATCATCTCTAGCCCCAGCCCCGGGGCTCCAGCTGTCCTGGCTGCCTACAGGCCCGCTGGAGCTTAACTCCTTGGGGTGAAGGCTTACCCTGCCCGCCTGGATGGGCTAATGCTGTCCCCAAGCCCCTCAGCACACACAGCAGGCATATCTTGCCCTGGCCAGCTCTAGCTCAAAATGTTATCCTGGGATTACAGACGATCCAGAAAGATCAAAGGAGGAGGAGATCAGAAAACAGAGAAGGGAAAGGCTAGCCCTCGAGGGGTCCAGTGAGTGAGGGGTTTGAGGACAGAGACCGTGTCCCCTGTGTCTGTGCCTCCTGCAGAAGCAGGCACTGTGCCCTGGACATAGTAGGCACTTAGTAAATTCTATGATTTGCTTGGCTATTGCCCCCAACCCCTGCCAAGGTGGCCTGCTGGGGTGGAGAGAAAGAAGGTTGCAGGATACAAAAAGGTGTGCAAAGCTGGCATTTGAAATTGGACCACTAGAGGGCGCTCCAGGACAAGAGCTGAGTCGGGGCCGCCCAAGGACAGTTTGGAGTTTGTTTATTCATTCAACACATCTCCGCTGAACATTCGGTTGTGTCAAACGCGAAGTGCTATGAAGGATACAAAAGGATTGAGATATGACCCCTGCCCTCAAAGGGTCATCTCAGAAAGGTACGAGGGGGAAGCAGATGATAACGTATCCGTATTTACCTATGGGCAACTTCTGTCTGTTAAGTGCTGGCTACTTTTCACACACTATTCCTTCTATCTATAATACTTGTTCCTCTTTCATATCCGTGTGTCACCCCCTTTTGCATGTCTTTGTCCATATGGCCCCTTCTCGTGAGGCCTGTGTTCCCCACCTCATTTTATTTTTTTATTTTTTTTTTTATTTTTTTTAACGTTTTATTTATTTTTGAGACAGAGAGAGACAGAGCATGAATGGGGGAGGGGCAGAGAGAGAGGGAGACACAGAATCGGAAGCAGGCTCCAGACTCTGAGCCATCAGCCCAGAGCCCGACGCGGGGCTCGAACTCACGGACCGCGAGATCGTGACCTGAGCCCAAGTCGGACGCCCAACAGACTGAGCCACCCAGGCGCCCCCCCCCCCCTCATTTTAAAGCATATGGTGTTCTCATGGCATTCGTCGTCCTTCTCCACTTCCTCCCATGGCACCTAAAACCAGCCCACATCCTACACAGTCTGCACATATCCGCGTCCCCACAGAACTCCGTGGCAGTGGAGGCTTCTGTACGGCGTGTTTACCGAGGGACTCAATGCGTGGAGCAGTGCTTCACACGCAGTACAGACTCAAAACACTTTTTTTTTAATGTTTATTTATTTTGAAAGTGCGTACGTGCAAGTGGGGGAGGGGCGGAGAGAGAGGGGGACAGAGGATCCGAAGTGGCGTGCAGAACTCACAAACCGTGAGATCATGACCTGAGCCGAAGTCGGACGCTCAACCGACAGAGCCACCCCGGTGCTCCATCGAAACGTATTTTTTAGTAAATAAGGTGACAATTCTAAACAGCCCTGGGTAAACCGAGCAGCCAGGGGTCAGTGAGCAAGCATTGCTGGGGTTTGGAGGGTTTGGGTGAGTTGGGCATCATGTGCAGTAGGGGTTCTTCTCAGAGGAGGTGACATTTAAGCTGGTCTTGAAGGATGAAGAGCAGTTCACAGGTTGGAGAAAGTGGGCGGGGCTCCCGGCAAAGGAAGCAGCATGAGCAAAGGCCCAGAGGCCAGCCCTGCAGGGTGCTAGGTATGGCCTTGGCGGAAGGTCAGACCCTCCTGTTCTCAGCAGGGAGCTGCTGCAGGCCCTGGCCTGTAGGGGGCGGGTGTGGGGAGTGGCCACAACCAGGGCTCCTGGGCGGTGGCCAGGTCACGTCCCTTTGCCTGCCCCAGGCTGTCCCTCACCCCCCTTCCCATTGCCCACTTCCTGCTCTTATAGTGTGTCTCCCTTGCCTCTCTTGCTGCCTCGGGCTTCCTGACATGGGGCAAACTTCTACCCCCCGCCTTCAGTTATAGCCTCCCTTCTGCTGCTGCCAGCAAGAAACCAACTGCACAGCTCAGAAAACAATCCATCATTTTGTCATAACATTTCCATTTCAAAGACTTCCTTTCCAAGCTTCTCTCTGGCCAAAGCTTCCTCTCATTAGCATGAGAGGAACTGGCTTGGAACTGAGTGACAGGGGAGGGAGAAGGACAGAGGGTGGGGGGGGGGGATGGGGCTGCGAGCTGAGGCCTCTGCCCCTGTGTATGCGGGGGGACAGGGAGGGGCGCTGGGCCAGCACGTGTGCCTGACTGTGTGCATCTGTGCGTGCGTGTGTGTGCGAGTGTGCACGCTCGCATCCTCCTGAACTTGTGTTTCCCCGCACTTGTGGTTCATGCTACCAGGCCATAGATTCGCCCGCTCACGTCACACAGCATAAACCACCCTTGGGCGCTTGCTCAACCTCCAAGATGTGCCCGGCGCCCCCGCCCCGCCCCCCACCCCAGGCACGGAGGACTCAGAGAGGAAGGATGCCCATGCTGTCCACCAGACGCTCAGGCAGAGACCGATGTGTAAGCGAATAAATACGACAGGACAAATCTGTTGTAAAGATCCCCACTGAGCAATCAGGAAGCTAGAAGAGAAAGTCTGGCGGAGAGGGGTGTCACCTCCGGGGACACTTAAGCTGCTCTGGAAGGATGAGGAGCAAGTCATAGGTCACAGAGAATGGAAAGGAGAAAAACTGGCAAAGGGACGGCAGGCACAAAGGCCCTGAGGCCAGCTCTGCAGGGGGTTAGGTGTGGCTAAGGCGGCAGACGGTGGCGGGGATGGGAGCAAACACTGAGGCTTCCCCAGCTGCGGTCTCCCTGCCTTGGCTTTTTCGTGAGCAGCCGGTGCCCGTGGGGGAGCGGGGAGTGAGCAGCTGGCCCCGCGGGAACCTCCGCCCAGCATCACAGTTCCCCACTGGCCTCCAGGTGGCCCCTCTTCACAAGCAAGTAGCAGTTGTGCTGACAGCCCTTCCAAGGCCCCTTCATCACCTGGCAGACACCCCACACACACATCAGAGAGCGGGGCCTGGTGCAGAGCCCAGTGTGGGGCCCTCCGGCAGAACCTTAAAGCCCTGGAAGCAGCGGCGGCTGCCTTCTGCCCCTTCATTGTCCCAATGAAGGTGAGCCATTCCCCAGGGACAGCAAAGAAGGGGGAGCATTGCGGGCTCAGCAACAAGAAGGAGAAGATGCAGAGAGGGCCCAAGTGTGGTGGGTGGGTGGGTGGTTGCAAGGATCCTAGAGAAAAGGGGGAGACCAGCAGCGAGCAGTGCAACTCTTGAGGACCTTACTGATTGAATCATTCATTCATTCATTCATTCATTGATGATATTATTCGTATCAGCAGCACTTGATGAAGGCATTCCATGGTTTAGGTACCCAAGATATCAAAATGAGAGACGCAGTGTCTGTCCTCAGGGAGCCCCCAGTCGGTGAGGGGGACAGATGGAAAACAAGTGTTAGAACGCTAAGCACTGTGCTAAGGAGAGCACGGGGTACAGGGGGGCGCACAGGAGGGAACCAACCCAGCCTGGTAAGAGCATCCTGGAAAGATTTGCACTCAGCTGAGGTTTGAAGGACAAGTGAAAACTGAACAAAGGGGCTGGAGGGCGGAGAACCTTTCCAGCAGGGTATTCTCTGCAGCGGGGAGAAACCCTAGGGAGGGACTGGCCACTAACCACCTAGGACAGGGACCGCCACCGGGATCCAGTGGGCTAGGGTCAGCAGTGGGGGGCCATTCGGTCTAAGCCTCCCATTTATGAAAATCATCATGTGGAGACTTTCCACATGATCTCTCATGGAAGTCTGGATGTTTAAAATGCAATTTGCTAAGTGTAAGCCATTAAAATATGACACAATTTTCGTGAGCTTGTTCGGGACTTTTTTTTAATCTACAAGAAGCCTAAAAATAATGAATGTGGCCCAGTTCTGTCTCATGCTTGGCAAACAGACAGTATTGGTCTTGGATGAGAAAAGCGAGGCTTGGCAAAGTCGCCCAAAGCCAGAACTCACTCCTTGACGCCATGTTGTCCTCCCTGACCTTGTAGGAACCAACCACCAAGGCCCATCCTCTGTTCTTGAAGTCCTGGAATGTGTTCCCGTAGCCTCTGCCCCAACCCACCCCAGTCTCCTCGGCTCAGCTGGGGCTGCCGCCTGAGCCCTTCCTCCTCCACGTAGGCCCCCACAGCCCAATCCCGCTCCTTTCCTGCCAGAAACCACTGGGTGCTTCCGGGGCCCCGTGCTGGCTGCTCCTCCACAGACCCACAAAGGCACTGGGGACAGCATTTCCACTGCCCTGGGTTCCTCATCTTCTTTGGCTTTGCATACAGCTGAGAAAGACCCCAAGAGATGGCCCCAGGGGAGCCTGTTAACAGGATCCTGTCTGCCAAGCCCCTCCCCCCACTCCTCTTCCTAAAGCACAGTCTCCTTTGTCCTTTGTGAAGCGTCCTGGCCAAATCCATAGCATCAAGCTCTCCGAGACTGCTTCGTGACTCACTTGCTCCTCAGCTGTCTGCAGGGCAAGTGTGGTCAGGATTAGGAGGGGCGGGGGTGGGACTTAGATGCTAACCCGGCCCCAGCTCCCTTTCCGCGCCTTCTGAGAGTTCAGCTACTTACAGGTGTGACTTGAAGCCCAGTCCCAAAATGGGGGCCCAGACTGGCTGTGGTTTAGAAAACAGAAGCCTGATCAATTATACTGCCTCCTGTTGGGAGGCTGCCAAGACAAGGGGCCCAAAGAAAAAGGAAGGAGGGTCGAGGGAGCAAACGTGTGCAGATCAGCAGAGCACTGTTGCAGGGGGCCCGTCAAGGGGCTCTGAGCACTGAAATCCCCCCAGGAAGCTTGTCTGCCTGACCCCCCTATGGTCTCAAGGTAGCATAAGTGAGAAAACCACTTAAATCCACCTGGATCCCTTTGTTCTAACCCTCTGGTATCTCTATTTTCCATGTGGCCTCTCTGTTTCCAGAAAGAAGCCTCAGGAACCTGGGAGCAGGAGTGGTCTGGCCACCGACTGCTGGGGTCTTGACTGAGCACTAGGGGGTCTTCACTCAGCTCTAGCGGTCAGCACTGAGCACTGGCGTGAGCTTTGACTGGCAGCCTCTGAGAGCCCTTGAACGTGGGTCTGTCCCAGGGATGGAGCCACTCTCCACGTGCTGGTGGGTCAGGTTCAGAGCCTCTAAGACTGAGGATGGGACTCTCAGCTGTGGTTCTTCCCCAAGGTTAATGGCAATCTCAGGACCTTCAGATCTTCCCACGTGCCTTCTGTCTACCCCACTGTCTTCTTCAAAACACCCCAAGGCCCTTTTCTTAATGGACTTAGAGCTTTTCTCTCCTCAGCCCCACACCCCAAGCCCTTGCTCCTCAGGGACCAGCCTTGTCCTGCAAAGGTCTCCCCTACTGTACCCTTTCCCCAGAAAGATCTAGAGTGAGAGAACAGAGAGGCAAGACGTGCCTTGGTTTTACCTGGCCTAAGCTTGAAGTGGCCAATTCCCTTGTGAAAGTCTCCACCCACCAACAGGGTCCTGAACCCTCCCCCAGTCACGAAGCCCCAATGCTGCCAGACGTACCACATGACAGTCACTCCCCACCCCCACAACGGCGCAGGGCTTTGGCCCCACAGAAGCCACACTTTGCAGCGATATGGTGTTTATTGAAAACCATCTGCCAGAAAACCTGGACCGTATGTGTGTGTGTGTGCGTGTGTGCGTGTGTGTGTGTGCACATGCATGTGCGCTTAGGGAGTGCATGCGTGTTCCACGGTCGGCGGTGCAATCAGATGGCCTTGGCCAGCCCCACGCGGTTGTTGATCCTGTCAAAGACACTGTAATACTCCCGGATGAAGACATCTCCCAGGATCCACAGCGGGTCGTCGCCCTCACCCTGGAAACCGCTGGCGCAGAAGCCCAGATCCTGGGAAAGGCAAGGCTGAGATGAAGCTGGTCCCAACCACAGTCACCACATCCGATGGCAAGCCTCCCCCACCACACCCCACAATTACTCTCTCAGTTATTATTTCCTGTCATCCTTGAAATCACCCTCCGAGGTAAGCAGACAAGTATCAGACTCATCTCGCTCAACAAGGTGAAAAACCCGATACTCAGAAAATCAAGTGATGTAATGCAAGATCACTTGGGATGGTCCCCTGACCCCGCTCCTCCTCACTTGTCCTCTCTAGCCTCCAGCCCTCCTCTTAGCACCTACTGCCCTGAGGACCAGCCAGACCAGGCCGGGTTGGGGGGTGGGGGTGGGGGGGCCCAAGGCCTTACTAGTTGTATATACTCAAGGCCAGGCCAAAGCTGAGGCCAGTGGGTCAGGGGGGGATAAGGGCTGGGTCCCCACAAAGCCCAGGCTATCCACAAAAATCCTGGACAAAGCTCCAGAGACCTGGGCTTAGAAGCTAGAACAGTGGATGGAGGTTCCCACGGAGAGCTGTGGTCCTGCCTACCCCACCCTCCCTCAAGCCGCTGGGCTCTGTCCACCCCCTGTCTCCCAGGATGAGGCCATAACAGCCACACGTGAGGCCCAAGGACAACAGGTCCCCACTCAGAAAGGCCAGTTGATCTACATGTACCTCCCACACTCTCCATCTGGGCCACGCCACCAAAGAAGTTCACTGACTTGCCAGGAGAGAGAAGGGGTGCCGGGTGAACCCAGGCTTCCTCTCCTGAGACTCATACCTGGCTGGTGTAGGCAGAGGGGGGCAGTGGGTACTTCCTGCCGTTGATCTCAAAGACCACCATAGGCATGCTGCTCAGTTGCCCGCAGTTGATGTCAAACTAAAGACCAGAAGGAAGTCCTCTTAGATGGGCAAGGGATGTGATCTGGCTGGAAGAGGCAGAGGAGGACCGAGGCACAGCCCCTTCTTCTGCACTGGAGCCAAGCGGTGGGGAGAGGCTTGCCCACCCAGAGGACTCTAGGGAGATTCTCTCTCAGGCCTCAAGAGTCACAATGACGAGGACCTGCTGTCAGTGCAGGGACAGACCCCAGCTTGAGACAGAGGGACTGGCCTCAGTGTTTCCCCTCCAGTCTCAGCCAGGACACTGGGAGCTCTTAGCTGTCAGGGAAGAAGCAGGGAGACCCGTGGGGTGGTGAAGGAACAGGGTGGGGTGGTGAAGGAACAGGGAGGTGCAGCAGAGCTCGGGGATGCACGGCTCTCCTGGAGACCCGGAGGCCAGACCTTGGCCGCTGCAGCTGCAGCTGCATGAGACGTGAGAGCCTCAACGGCAGTGGTGGGAGGAGCTGGAAGGCCATTGTGAAGGTGTTCGGAGAAATCCCAGCCCCTCGGGGGAAATGGGCCTGGCCTCACCTGGCCAAACTCGTCCTGGGTGGCTCCAATGGCCGTCTGGATGTTGAGGATGTCGCTGCTAGGCCCGACCAGCATGGAGGTGCCTGTGTCCAGGATGGCCTGGCAGCCACCATCGCAGGCCACCACCACGCCATTGACCGTAACCCTGCAGAGCGGAAACAGGACAGCCTCGCAGCACGTCCAGCATCCAACCCTCCCTCCCCTGCCAGGATCCTCGGGCGGGGAGCAAGCCCAAGCACCACTTCCATAGCTCATAGAAAAGACCTGAAACCATTTTCTCCCAAGTCATTAGCTACATCAAGGCTGCCCCACCTTCTGTGGGACAGAAACGTCAAAAAATTGTAAAATCACATGGCAAGACTTTGGAGTCAGGTTGGAATGAGTCCTGCACAAGTCGCCTAAAGATCTGGTTTCAAATTTTCTCCCCGCCATCCACCTGCTGCAAATCTTGTACAAGTCACCCAGCCTTCCTGAACTCGGGCTTCTCATCCACAGAATGGGGTCACAACCCCTCCTTCCTTGACTTCCTCAAGGGATGGTCACGAGGTTCAGACTTGAGGTCAGTAAATTATAAAATGAGGATTACTAATGGCACCACCTCATAGGGTTTTTGCCAGGAATAAACGAGACGGTCCTATTATCACTCATCCCAATGCCTAGCAGGTAGTAAGTGCTCAGTTAGTGCAGCACTCTTAAGAATGAAGCATCGGTGAATGTCCGGCGTGCTCATCGGCAAAGGTCATTGGCCTTGGAAGCGTCTAATTCAGAACCTGTTGTGATGGTCTTACAAGCTACGGTGTGCGGGCCTTCTCAGAGCCTCCCGGGCTGATCCCCAGGCCCTCCCGTCCCCACACCTGGAGCCACCCCGTGGCTGGGGCCCAGGGCTGCCGCTCACTCACCTGTCCACGGTGAACTGCCAGTACTCCTGCACGGTCACGGGCACCCAGTGCAGGGGGCCTGTGTAGTAGGAGGGGTCGATGGCTCCCAGCGTGAGCATGCTCCCCGGGCCATTCCTGAAACCAAGGAAACTGGTGACGGGCCACCGCATCCCCACCCAGGGGCAGATGCCACTGAGACCTGGCCCTCCTGTCCGCCCTGCCCTCGACTCCCACCTCCACCCCGAAGGCTTCAGACGCGTTCTCCCAGCCTCCCTGCTCTTCGGGGCTTTTCCCTGATAACAGCTGCAGCATCATCTCTCTGAGTTCTGTAGCCCCCCGGCTGAGGCAGCACCTGCCTCCCGAGGGGAGGTCAGGAAATGACCACCACACAGGTCACATGACCACTGGGCTCTGCTCAGGTCACCCTCAGGGGTCCCCCTGTGCCCACCCCCTGCCCCCAGGCCTTTGGCTACAAGTAGGAGAGAGAGTCTTCAACAAGGTCCCACATACTCCGGGGCTCTTCTCTCAGCCAGGAAACATGGGCACAATGCAGTGTCACTGAATTCCCCCTCTGCTACTTGTTTTTTTAATGTTTATTTATTTTTGACAGAAACAGAGACACAGGTATGACTTAGCCACCAGTTCCTGGGGTGATCGTCCCTCTCAGGCCTCGGTTTCCTTCATAGTGAAAGGAGAAGACTGGACTCCTTTGGAGCCTACTCTAAAAGTCTGTGGGGGCGCCTGGGTGGCTCAGTTGGTTGAGCATCCAACTTCAACTCAGGTCATGATCTCATCGTTCATGGGTTCAAGCCTGGCGTCAGGCTCTGTGCTGACAGCTTAGAGCCCGCAGCCTGCTTTGGATCCTGTGTCTCCCTCTCTCTCTGCCCCTCTTCCACTTGTGCTCTATCTGTCTCTCTGTCAAAAATAAACATTAAAAAAAATTTTTAATAAAATAAAAATAAATAGAAGTCTATGAATCTCAGTGACACCCACAATGATTATGGAGGCCTGGCCACTTTGGAAAAAAGATGTTTAATGCCCCCATGCAGGGGTGCCTGGGTGGCTCAGTCAGTTAAACGTCCAACTTTGACTCAGGTCATGATCTCACACTTTGTGAGCTCGAGCCCTGTGTCAGGCTCTGTGCTGACAGCTCAGAGCCTGGAGCCTGCTTCAGATTCTGTGTGTCCCTCTCTCTCTTCCCCTCCCCAACTCATGCTCTGTCTCTCTCTGTCTCAAAAATAAATAAATGTTAAAAAGAAAAACTGCCCTCGGGCAGAGATGGGGTCAGGCTTCGTTTTTTAAATGCCAGAAATCAAAGTCACATGTTGGTCCAGTGGACTCTGTCTGTATCAATGGCTATGTGGGGGACTTTGGGACAAGAAGTTGGGTCTGCCTGGAAACAAGGAGAGGTTTTCTTGGATTCTGGACACCACCCTTGAGTTGCCGTGTCCCAGAGGGGTGGACATTCCTCAGCCAAGAGACCTTGCTGGGCTGTGGACATCTGACCCTGCCTGGGGACAGCTCCTACCTGTCCAGGTAAACAGAGAACAGGTCTTTGGCCACCAGGTGCTTCTGCATCATATTGTCAAACACAGGCACTGAGTACTCGGACGCCAGAGAGGGGTAGGCCAGCCCCAGGATCCCATCGAACTCAGAGTAGGTAAAGACGTTGCCAGGTTCCTGGGTGCTCAGGCCCACAGTCTGCTGGGGGTCCACGATGGAGGAGACCTGTAAGAGAGGCAGAGTGACCTCCACCAAGGGCCCCTCAGCCAGAGGCAGGAAGATCCCAGGGCAAGTGGGTATCAGGATCAGCCTTGGGGCTCGCCCTCCCTCCTCCAGGTAATGTAGTTACTCGAGCAAAGAAAAGCCCTCCTTTCCCAGCTCTGCGCTGTGGTTTTGAGGGAATTGGTCCAATAAGCCAGGGACCGAGGAAGAGGCTCCGGGCCCCTGCTCCCTGGTGCTGCTGACTCTTGGGGAGGCCTGAGCTGCGTGGGCACCTGTCCTGCCTACGGGAGAGGCTGAGGACAGGACCGTCAATGGAGAAGAGCCGTGTCTCCCTTTTGGCTCAAAGCAAAAGAGCCTTCAGCCAGACCCAGAAAGGACTCAAGGAAGATTGAGGTGAAAATCATGGAGGGATGCTGCTTAATCTTGGATAGTGGGTGAGGAAAGAGACAAGGAAGTTAATGTGTATTGTGCCCTTACTGTGTGCCCACCCCTGTGTCGAGTACTTTACAAGCCAAAAAGTGGCAACAGACAGGGGAACCCTTGTCCAGAGGGCACAGGTGCTCTCCGACGCGAAAGAGTATGCTGTTCCATGACACCTGGGCAGGGGATTCGTCCTCCAGGGCGACTGAGGGAGGCCAAGCCAAGGGCACCACTCAAAGATTGGGAGGCGGGGTTCTGACACTCAGCTCCCAGCTGTGTGACTTCGGGCAAGTTACTGACTCCTCTGAGCTTCCGCTTCCTCCTCTGAACAAGGGGATAATAGCACCTTCCTAAGAACGACATTTCCAGTGAAATCACACGGGCGACACTGAAGAGAGCTCAGTGCTGGCACAGGCTGGGGATCCTGGACCAATTATGGCAAGCATAGATGGAGAAGATTGGGAAGATGGAATGTAGGCATGGAGAAGCCTCTCAAGAGGACTCTGGGGGTTGTCACGGGAAGGAGAGGAGGGAGGAGGGAAGGTCGAGCCACAGCAGCTGCTGGCTAAAATCCCTCTCAGATTTTAAATCCCCACCAGGCCACGGTTGGTGGGGGGGAGGACAGGATCCAAAGGGCCTCTCAGCCGCAGCTGGAGGGACAGCTCACCAGAGCCTGGGAGTCTAGGTGGTGAAGCGGCTGGTTGGGGAGGAAAGGTGAGTGCCTGCTGACCCAAAGCCCCACTCACAGTGACGGTATCGAGACCCAGAAAGCCCTGCATGCTGCCGGTGCCGTACTGGATGGACAGGGGCTCGTTCAGGTTCTGGAAGGTGGAGGACTTGGATGGGTCAAAGCGATGATGGTTTTCTGAAACAGACCCAGAGTTAGTGAGGCCCATAGAATCTTCTCACCAGTGGACGGTGTCAGCCAGGGCTGAGACCCTCACCAGGCCCTGTAAGAATATGGTCTAAATACTAACCATTCTCTCTGCTGAAAATAAGCACCCATTCTCTCTGGATCCCACTCAGTTTAGTAAAGAAAATTGTTCTTTGGTGCTCGACCCACCTCTCTGACCCCCGGTGCTACCCGTGTAGCTTCCAAACAAAACAGGAAAGCAAAAAGCCATCCCTGCGGTTTCCATGGACATTTGACTTTTTCCAGCTTTGGCATCTTAGGCAAGACTCTTTTCTTCTCTGAAATTTGGTTTCCTCCTCTGGTAAATGGAGGTAGAGAGGGCACCAATCTCCCAGGATTGTTGGAGGAATAAATTAATAGCATGTATTAGATGTTTACTCATCATCAACAGTAAGACCCTCTCACTTCATTCTCCAGGCACCCACTGGCATATAATAGCCCCATTTTATAGAAAGGAAAACCGAGGACCCAGAAGGGTCAGCAGCTTGCCTTGGCTCCTGATGGAGACTAAATAAATAAGTAAATAAATAGCCTAAGCTTCCCTAATTTCCAGCTGGTGCTTTACACATTAGACCTGTGATTTGCACACCTTCCCAATCCATGGCCCGGTGGGAAGGGCTGAGCCAGGAGATGGGGCGCAACCGGGAGGCTGGGAATGTCAGAGCAAGCTCTCCTGCACCCACGTTCCCCCTGCCCAGCACCTTGACCGTGGCTGGCAGAGGGGCCCTGGGGTCGGAGCCCGGAGAGGCGGGCCAGAAAGGGAGGTCACTTACTGCAGGCATAACTCTTGCAGTCGACAGAGGGCACCCAGAGGTCCGAGGAGCCGGTGTCAAACACCACGGTGAATTCCTGGGGCGGGGTCCCGATGTAGATCTTCCCAAAGTACTGACACTGGGGACAGACAGCATGGGGTCAGGGGTGGGGAGCACAGCATAGGGGTGAGCGTCGATGTTTGGCATCGAGAAAAAGGGGGAAGGGGGAATGAGGGTCCCTGGGGAGGGTTCTTCACCTCCAGCCGCCATGCTGGCTCCCACCTGAGCCGTGATCTCCTGGCCCCTCCCACAAGCCCCAGACATTAGATCAAAATGTGGGCCCTTCTTGGCATGAAGACTGGGCCCTCCTGCCAGGGGCAGGGACATAAAGATGGGGCACCAGCGAGGTACGGACCCCCACGTCCCAACCCAAGCTGCCCCTGCCATGCCGCCTTGCCAGCCTCCCCATGAGTCAGAACTAGGGCCAGTGAGGAGGGTGGGGAGGGGGGGTGCCAGCGTGACCTAGATAAGGAAATGAGAGCACTGGAGACAAAAGGCTGTTTACTGCAGTGACAGATGACAGATGAGGAAGAGACAGGCTCCAGAAAGGAAGAGGGCACAAGGGGCGTACCTGTCACGTCCTAGGTGGTGGCACATGGGTACCAGTACCCCATCCCTGCCCAGCCCGGATGAAGTCATGGGTTTCCTAAGGCATGGGGGTGCACCTGGGAGCAGATTATGTGCCCCCAAGGGATGTTTTCTGCAGGTTGCCTGAGCTCAGACCCTTCCGGGGGTGACATTCAGAGCCCTGCCTTTGCCGGGTCCGCTGGCCCACCGCAGAGCTGACTGAGGGGCAGGGAGATGGCCTCCATAGCCCACAGGGCTCCATGATTCCTCGAAGTGGGAAACAGGCCGGGTCCGGGAGGGGGCGTCCATCACACTCTGTGAGAAGCATTACCGGAAGGTGGGCAGAGCCACTTACGTCCAAGAAGTTGGCCAAGGGCTCGTTGGGCACCTTGTCTAAGTTGGAGTACTTCTTTCTGATGCCATATGGGTGTTCCTTCAGAAAGTCCTCCAGCAGCCCGTGCTCTTTCAAGGCCTTCCTCAGCGATTTGCCCTTGTGCAGAGGGACCCTGAGGAGACGGGGGAGAATTCATGATGCCGGGGGGCATCTCCCCAGGGCTGCCTGGCCTCCCAGAAGG
Source organism: Panthera tigris (assembly GCF_018350195.1). Taxonomy (NCBI): domain Eukaryota; kingdom Metazoa; phylum Chordata; class Mammalia; order Carnivora; family Felidae; genus Panthera; species Panthera tigris. Next base: position 93,454,333 of record NC_056667.1, on the reverse strand, counting down.
TGCCCAGAGGCTCTGGGTTCCGTAAGCTACTCCCCCACTTTCTTTTTTTATATCATAACTCAAAGTAAAAATTGTATTCTACATCAGTTCACAAATCAGCGCCTACCCTTACTAAATACAACGCACTCTGATATTCCCTGTTCCTTTCTCTTTTTTAATGCTGCCAGAGACTCAGTGAATGTATTTCATAGCTTGCTAGTGAATACTGTAACTCCAAGGTGTGAGAGACCCAATATCATCCAGTCTCCAAATTCTTACTATCTACCTACCATGTGTCAGACATTGTATGGGGCACAGGGGTACAGTCTCTGCCCCCCACCGGGACATGCTGTCTAGAGAGGAAATGATGTCCCCCACACCCTGCTAAATTCCGTGAGAGTGCTCTGCCCTTGTGACCCCTATGACTGGCTCTCTGGGTGGCCTGAAGTGTGTGGAAAGTCTTTGAAGGGTCTCAGTACAGAGCGTGGACCTCAAGGGAGCTTCTGGAGTTTAGGGGTTGGATGATGGAAGCAAACCAACAGAAGAGAGTCTGGAGGGGAAACATGAAGGAGGGTTCTAGACCCAGCTTTACAGGCTGTGGCACTTTGGGTCGCTCCCCAAAACCCTCTGAGTTTCAGCTCGGTCTCAGCATAAGGGGTGAACTCCTTCCTCTCTCCAGCCACTCTCCAGCCCTGCCTTTGGCCAACCGTAGCTTCACCTCTCTGGCTCCCAGGTCCCCCCTCCAGTAGTGTGAAGGAATGGAGCCAGATGATCCCGGGGTCCCTCAGTTCTAAGGGCCATGCGGTCCTCCTCTGTGAGCCTCGTCCTCTGAAGGACGAGTGGCGACCACGGCCATGAAAGTGCTTTGAGAGTAATAAAATGGCAGCAGTCAAATAAAACAAAAAATGGGTTCTCTCGTGTTGTTCACATCCCAAACGGATCCCATATGGAACAGGCCTGTGTGTGAATTATGGTCTCTCCTCTGGTGCCTCTCTTCCCCAGCCCTCATGTGTGAATTCCACCCAACGGAAATAAAAGGTCCTCGAGATTGTTTCTCAGCCTTTGTCTCTGATGATAGAAAAGGACGTAAGCCCAAAAGGAAGGAAGTTAGTCTGAGCTCCCAAGACCAAGCCCACAGCTGCCCTTTCCTGTGTCCCGATGTCTCCACTGAGCACTTGTGTCCAGCACGAGGTCCCAGAGAGCCTCCCTCTGAGGGACACCTGCAGCCCACTGCCCCACACAGAGACCAGGAAGCTCACCGTGGAAACCCCCACTCCCCCAGCGCTGCCCCTAGTTCCTGCACTGAGAGCCCCCCCACCCAATGCCTGGCACTCAAAAGAGCCTCACTTTCAAGGACCATGAGGAGCTCCGACTGGTCAAAGCCACCCTGACCCCTTTTTAGGGATCCAGCTTCCCAGGGATGGATTCAGGTTCCCCCAGTCCCGGGGCTCAACAGGGCTCAAACCTGGGATAAGGCTCAAACCAGAGATAGCATGATTTTGTGGTAAGAGTGCCAGTCTGCTTGGGACCAAGTCCTAGCTCCTCCCTTTGACCCTCACAGTCTTGAGTAGCTCAGGGGTCCTCCCTGAACAACAGCTTCCTCATCTGTAAAATGCAAATAATACTATCTACCTAATCCAGGAGGATTCGCGGTAGCAGAGGTAAATATCCAACCAAGTTTCTGGCACCTGGTAGCAAGCAGCTCAAGAAATATCAATCATGGGGCACCTGGCAGGCTCAGTCAGGAGAGTGTGTGACTCTTGGTCTCAGGGTGTTGAGTTTGAGCCCCCCATTGGGTGTCGAGATTACTTTTAAAAAATCGTTTCAGGGGCGCCTGGGTGGCTCAGTCGGTTAAGCGTCCGACTTCGGCTCAGGTCACGATCTCGCGGTCCGTGAGTTCGAGCCTCGCGTCGGGCTCTGGGCTGATGGCTCGGAGCCTGGAGCCTGCTTCTGATTCTGCGTCTCCCTCTCTCTCTGCCCCTCCCCCGTTCATACTCTGTCTCTCTCTGTCTCAAAAATAAATAAACGTTAAAAAAAATTTTTTAAATAAAAAAAATTAAAAATCGTTTCAAAAAAAAGTCTCAAAAAAAAGAAATATCTGTTATAATTTTTGGAGGAGAATTTGGGAACTTCCACCACAGAGAGAACTTTATTTCGTTTAAGAAATGCATACATAGGGGCACCTGGGTGGCTCAGTCAGCTAAGCATCCGACTTCAGCTCAGGTCACGATCTCACAATTCGTGGGTTCGAGCCCCGCGTCGGGCTCTGTGCTGACAGCTCAGAGCCTGGAGACTGTTTCTGATTCTGTGTCTCCCTCTCTCTGCCCCCCCCCCCCCCGCGCCGTTCATGCTCTGTCTCTCTCTGTCTGAAAAATAAATAAACGTTAAAAAAAAAATTAAAAAAAAAAAAGAAATGCATACATAGCTGTCATCACGCGCCAGACACCGTTCAAAGCATTTTACAAACACCAGCTCATATAGTCTGCGTGCCAACCCTGTGAGATAGATGCTTTCTGTTACCCTCGTTTTATAGCAGGAGAGGAAACAGGGCGCAGAGAGTCAGGTTACTGATGGAGCTGGGGATCAACTCACAGGCAATTTGACTCCAGAAACCATCCCCTTAATCCCACAGGCTGTCCCCTCTGGGCCCTGGTCCTTGGCCACCGCACCCTGCAGTGGCGGGGCTCACTCAGAGGAAAGGATCCCAGATGCAAAGGCAAGACCAGTGGAGCGCTTCTCCTGGGAACCTGCAGCATTTCCTCAGAAGATTCCCCAGGGCAAGGAGGGGAAGCCCAGGAGAGACCCACCGGAGCAGATACACCTGACACCCTTCCCCCCACGTCCCCCTGGGGCCTGACACACACCTGGTGATCCCACTGCCCTGGGAGAGAGCCAGGACTGCAAGTAGCACCACGAGACACTTCATCCTGGATGGTGGGCTGGCCACTGCTCGAGCCGGTGCCCGTTCCCACAGCCTTTATAGAGTGAGCCCCGTCCCCTCTGGCTGGAGGCCCAGGCTGCGAAGATAACCCCCTGACTTCGGGCTGTTCCCCAAACACATTAAGACAGGACCCAGAGTACCTAACACCCACTCCGATAAGGGCCACGAATTCCACCACCGCAGGGACTTCAAAGTGGAAGTGTACACATGCTGGGGAATGTCCCAGAGGCCTCCCTGACCTGATTTCCCCTTCCACAAGGGACTTCTCAAGCGAACCCAGGCAGGGCCACCCCCGGAAACCTGTGTCGCCTTCCACCTTGCGGGCTGTAAAGAGGTCTCTTTGCAGCAGCCCCCCTCCCCCTGTCCAAGCTGCCTCTCCTGCCTGGGCCTGACTTCACAGACAGCCAGCAGCCTGCTCTGCCCGGGATCCTCCGGCTCAGGCCTCCCAGCCCCGTGTTCCAAGGAGCATTCAGTGCACTGCCCAGGCAGGGATGCTCCTTCAGTTGGCCACCCCGGTCTAAGAGAGATGGCAGGACCAACACTCCTACACCGTCAGGGCCGTGGCCTCCGGTTCCATGCTGGAAGGGTGTTGGGAAGGGCGGGATAGGTGCCGGATCCCCTGAGCAATGGAGGGCTGGCAAGGGTGAACAGGGGAGGCAGGCATGTGCCGCGCACACACGGAGGGCGGAAAATGTGGCATGATGGTCAGGTTTAGGCAACAGGTTAGGCCGAGAGCCGGCACCCTTGTCCACACAAAGGTCTAGGAAGAGCTTCTCCGAAACACACATGTGGGGCTTTGTGATGAGTAGAGGGCCCCTGAGAGAGAATGAGGGCCAAAAGGAAAAAAAGACTCAGCCACAGAAGCGGTAGAGAAGACCACACCTTGGGACGAGGGGAGGCTATAAACTGGAAAGTCAGGATCAAGTCAGAATAAGGCAGGGGTTTTGGGGCCACGGGTTGGCAGGAGAGCATGGGGCCGGCCACCGACAGCCTTCAGGACAGACATCAGGGTAGCAAGGCAGGACTGGTGGGGGTGGACTAGAGAGGGCAGGCTGGGTATCCAAAGAGGCGGGCATGTCGTGGGCCCTGGACACAGGGGCACGCTGAGAGAGACAGGCCTGGAAGTTTCCTGCATTTGACGTGAGGGCCTCAGGAGGCCCATCGACGGGGGACCTGAGTGCTTTATGGAAGGACTTAGGAAGACAGCCAGATGTGATCCCTCCCGTGAGATGCCACACCCAGCCATCTACGTCCTGCTCAGAAGGCCAGGACACTGCTGCCCCCGGTGCCCCAGGACATGGCCAGGAGCACATCTTCATGGCACCCTCCCACCCTGCCATTCCAAAAGCCAGGGAAGCAGAAAGAAAAAAACACCGCTCAATGGTACCGCGTGTTTCCTGTTTCTTCCCTGAAGACATTTGCCCTGCCAGGCCGGGGCCGTATGTCCTGCCCCAGTGGCCCTGCCTCCGAGTGGTCTTTCCTCCCTCACCCCAGCACAGAGCATGAGGCACAGAAGAGGCTCACTAAACGTTTGGTTAAGCAAATGAGTTAATGAATGGTCTTCCTACCCTTCTGGAGGCACCACAGGTCACATCTTTATTATGAGCTACAGATGAGGAGACAGAGACTCAGAGAGGTTGAGGGACTTGCTTGAACTGCCACAGATCCCTGGTCTGACACCCTACACACTGCCCCACAGGGCCCGGCATGCTATGGCAATTTCATGAATTTGCAATATCCTGTCTGGACCGGCTCTGCTCCTAGCTCACTCCTGCTGACCACCGGATACCCCTTGGGACGGCCATGCCCGTGCGCATCCTCCGGGGCTGGGACCCTCCAGGGTCAACACCACCAAGTGGGAGCGTTGTAGCAACTCTGCTCCACGTCACCAGGAGCCCAGCCCAACCCAGAGGCAAACAGTCCTGGACAATGAGCCTGGGAAGTCAGGCTCAGCCATCCCTCCCATCGGAAGGTGACCCTCAAAGCCAAAAACTAAAGATCCCTTAGCACCGGTTGTTTCGTGTTTACTCACGAGATTGAGATCATTCTAACAGCATTCAAGTGCACTCTATCAGGAACGTTGCCCCAGATGGCACAGAGCGTTAGAACTGCTTATCCATGGGTGCAGGCCAAGAATTGCAAAAAGCTTTTAGAAAAACCATGATAAGATTTCATCACTGGCTACCCAGCACCAGGTGGAGACACCTCCCCTTCGTCTAGATTTTTTTCTAAGTTTCTTATTAACTTTGAGAGAGAGAGAGCACACATAGGGGAGGGACAGAGAGAGAGAATCCCAAGTAGGGTCCACACTGTGCGTCCGTACAGACCTGACACGGGGCTTGAACTCACAAACCATGAGATCATGACATGAGCCAAAATCAAGCGTCGGTTGCTTCACTGACTGAGCCACCCAGGCGCCCTCCACCTTGGTCTACATTCTTTGTGCCTGGTGACTAACCAACAAAAGTGGCTAAACAAAATCAGGGACTTGGGACAACCTGTCCTGGGTGCCCACCCTGTGATCTCCACTCACATAAGCAGCAACAAAGCCAGTTCAACTCATAACTTGAGAAGTTCTATGTGTGAACCATGGCCACTGAGATATGGAGCTGGTGTCATCTCCATGCCTGGGGAGCCCACAGTCGGGTGGGGACGGATTGGATCCCATGTGCGACCCTTCTGTGATAAGCGGTATAGGAGGAAATCCAAAGGGACACACATCTCCCACTGCAAGGTGCCAGTTGACAAGGGAGCATGGCTTCTGGAAAGTGCATGTGTGACCATCCTGGGCTTCAGTCCTGGGTCTGTCACATGCTCCTGTGGCCTTGAGCAAGTTCCTTCATTTCTTGATGCCTCAGTTTCCTCTTCTGACACTGAGATGCTCATGTGAGGATCAAAGGACAGTCCAGTACTACCATGTGTTAGGACCTCTATATATACGAGTCATAAATGACTGCAATTGCGTGACCTTGAATGTTCCACGTCATTCCCCAGCCTTGGTGATATGTGGGATTTACAAGCTCACGTTGCTGGTCTGAACCTCAGGTCTGTACAAAGCATCTGTTCATCTCCTGCTCTAGAAATCAACTGAATTTTGGCATTGACCCTCCAGGCCGGGGGCAAGTTAATCTTGGTCTTTTTGCATAGTGCCCCACAGATATGCTTCAACACACATGACTCTCCAGCAGACCAAGCTTTGGGGTGCTCTTGGTGATCTTTCCTTGCCCCTGCCTGGGACCCTGTTGCCTCCATGCCTCACCTGGGCCAAACCACTCTTCTGGAAGCTACCTGGGTCATACTCCCGGAGAGAGGCCACACATTGACTCCTCTCTGGTCTTGCCACGCCCCCTGGGCCACCACTAGAAAGCAGGCCCCAGGTCCCTGCCACTGACAACCCACCTGTCTCCCTTGCCTCTACCTTCTACAACCTCTGAGGAACCCTGAGTTCTCTTACAGGCTTAGGCTTCAGGCAACAACATCCTGACCTGGAAATCCTACACGTTGCCTTGGCTCTCCGCCCTGCCTACATCTTCCTCGAGGCAAAAAAAAACACAAAAAAACTGTAGTGACGTCACTTCTTTTCCTGAGGAAAAGAGAAAGGAGAAAATGAGAGAATTTTTTAAAAGCGTAAGTCAGGGGTGCCTGGGTGGCTCAGTCAATGAAGCATCTGACTTGGGCTCAGGTCATGATCTCACCATTCATGGGCTTGAGCCCCTGTCGAGCTCTGTGCTGACAGCTCAGAGCCTTCAGCTGCTTCAGATTCTGTGTCTCCCTCTCTCTGCTCCTCCCTGGCTCATGCTCTGTCTCTCTCTCAAAAATAAATAAACATCAAAAAAAGTTTTTAATTTAAAATACATCCACCCATTTCACAGATGAATAAACAGGAGCTTAGAAAGCTCGACCGATCTTCCAAAGTCACTCAGCTATTAACAAGGGATCTGGGATCCAAACTTGGGTCTGTTTGGCTCTTGACCACACATCCTCTCAGCCTGACCACATGGCTCTCACAGCACCAAAATTCCAAACATCGGCAAAGACGGCCACTTTGTGCCCACACTTGACAAGCCTCAGGCTGAAGATGAAGAAGTCCTGGGGTCCTTCACACAGGACAGAGGAACAGCAAAGGCTCACCCAGGAGAGACCTTGAGAGGGCAGAGACCTGGAAAATGCATCAGAAAAAAAAAAAAAAAAAGGTGGGGGTGGCACATGGGTGGGTCAGTCGGTTAAGCAGCCGACTCCTGATTTCAGCTCAGGTCATGATCTCTCATGGGATCATGGGATTGAGTCCCAGCTTGGGCTCTGTGCAGACAGCTTGGAGCCTGCTTGGGCTTCTCTCTCTCTCTCTCTCTCTCTCTCTCTCTCTGCGCCCCTCTCCTGCTCAAGCTCTAAATAAATAAATAGACATTAAAAAACAAGAAAATGCATCAGAAGCCTACCCTGAACATTTGTAAAACTCCCTACGCTTCTCCCTTCTTGCCCCAGGTGACCTCTGTGAGTGATATACTGGCCTGTCCACCAGTCTGTCAGCAGAACTTTGTGGGGAGAACCGTTCCCAGCCTCCAAAAGATGCACCTCTATTTGTTGTGCAGTAAGCACCCTGAGGCCTGGAAACACCTGTCCAATGCATCGTGGAATTGCCAGGTCCTCTTGGGAGAAGGGCAGGGTGGAGGTCCTGCCCTGCCGACAGCAGAGCACGTTACTAGTCACGGCAAACTGCCCTGGGGAAGCCCATCCAGCTCCGGAAGGGGACGAGGAGAAGGAGGGAGGAGTCGAGGCAAATCTCCAGAGCACTGATGCAGGACTCTGGGCACTTGGCCAAATCCGGTCTCTAGATCACTGTGTCACGCATCTTGAGATCACGTTTTGCATGATGTCAGTTTCACCAAGTTCACAGCTTTAATATTCGTACTGATTCGTATTTTAGCAATGATAAGAAAATGCCCTTGGGGCGCCTGGGTGGCTCGGTCGGTTGAGCGGCCGACTTCGGCTCGGGTCACGATCTCACGGTCCGTGAGTTCGAGCCTCGCGTCGGGCTCTGGGCTGATGGCTCAGAGCCTGGAGCCTGCTTCCGATTCTGTGTCTCCCTCTCTCTCTGACCCTCCCCCGTTCATGCTCTGTCTCTCTCTGTCTCAAAAATAAATAAATGTTTAAAAAAAAAATGCCCTTGATTGTTGGACACACTGAAGTAAAGGAGTAGTGTGCCTCCCAAGTTCTAACAGGGTTTCTAAGAGACCAGAAAACATGCCGAGAGGGAGAAGAGAAGAAAGCAAAGGTGGAGAGGTATCAACGTATGAGGTGTCTGGGTAAAGGTGTGCAGGACTTCCTTGCACGGTTTCTGGGTGTTTGAAATTATTTCCGAATAAAGGGATTTTAAAGATCGAGGTAACACAAGTACTTCTTCAAAGAAATTCCGTATTTATGGATTTGATACATGCCATCCAGTGTGTCCAGAGGAAGAGGATGGAAACCGAACAGCAACAGAGCCCGTGACTCGGGCAGCCCGGGGCCATGTGCCAGGGGAAGCCATTCAGCTGAGGCTACAGACAAGTGGGGGCCAGCTGGCCCTAAATCCCCTTCCGGGAAGGTGAAAAAAGGAAGAAAGTAGAACAGGAAAGAGGAAGGATGGGATAGGAAGATTCTCTGGTATGGCTCAGGTCATGATCTCACGGTAGCTCATGGGTTCGAGCCCCAAGTCGGGCTCTGTGCTGGCAGCAAGGGGCCTGTTTGGGATTCTCTCTTTCCCTCTCTCTGGGCCCCTCCCTCATGAGCATCGTCTCTCTCTCTCTCTCTCTCTCTCTCTCTCTCTCCTTCTCAAAATAAATAAATAACCTCAAAAAACCAAAAAGATCCTCTGGTAGAAATCAGGCCTCTTCCAACTCTGCCTGCCTTCCACATGGGGCCTACGTATCATGACCGGGCAAGGTGGTGCTCAAACGGGACATTGAAGATGGACATGGGGACACGAGGCCACTGCAGGACAATGAAACAGAATCACAGCGTCATGAATCTTGAGAATGTTTTGCTTCATAAATACAGTTTTAAGGAATCTCTAAATAGTTGGGAAGGAGGACCTGGTCCAAAATTTCAACTTCAAAAACTTCATGACCTTGGATTTGGCAATGATTGCTTGTAGACAACACCAAAAGCATAGGCAACAAAAGAAGGGAAATAGATACATTAGACTACATCAAAACTGAACACTTTTGCCCATCCAAGGACACTACAAGCAGAGTGGTAAATGCAACTTCTGGGATGGGGAAAAATACTTGCAAATCAAATATCTGATAAGGGGTTCATAACCAGAATATATAACAAAGAATTCCTACAATGCAACAACACACACACAAAACAAGTAACCCAATTACAAAAAGGGCAAAGGACTCACACAGACATTTCCTCAAAGAAGATGTACTAGGGGCGTCTGGGTGTCTCAGCTGGTTGAACATCCAACTCTTGATTTTGGCTCAGGTCATAATCTCATGGTTTGTGAGTTTCCACACCACTTTGGACTCTGTGCTGACATACAGAGCCTGGTTGGGATTCTCTCTCTCCCTCTCCCTATGCCCCTCCCCTGCTCCCTTTCCCTCTCTCAAAATAAACGAACATTTAACAAATTTTAAGAAGGTGTACATTGGCCAACAAGCATATGAAAACATGTTCAACATCACGGATCGTTAGGAAAATGCAGGTCAAACTGCGATGAGGGATCAGCTCACACATAAAATTCACAGGGCACCTGGGTGGCTCAGTCAGTTAAGCGTCCGACTCTTGATATAGGCTCAGGTCATGATCTCAAGGTCATGAGCTCAAGCCCTGTGCCAGGCTCCGTGCCGAGCATGGAGCCTGCTTGGGATTCTCTCTCTCTCTCTCTCTCTCTCTCTCTCTGTCTTTCTTCCTCTCTCTCTCTCTCCCCCTTCCCACTTGCATGCTAGCTCTCTCTCTCTCAAAATAAATAAATAAACATTGTAAAAAATAAATTAGAATAAAATTTACTTATAAGTAAAAAGAAATACACTCTTGTGAAGCAAACATAAAATGTGATATATACATCTCTTTAAAAGTCACCGGATGAGGAGCGCCTGGGTGGCTCAGTCAGTTAAGTGACTAACTTCGGCTCAGGTCATGATCTGTCAGTTTGTGAGTTCAAGCCCTGCATCGGACTCTGTGCTGACAGCTCAGAGCCTGGAGCCCCTTCGGATTCTGTGTCTCCCTCTCTCTCTCTGCCCCGCCCCTGCTGGCGCTCTGCTCTCTCTCTCTCCTTCAAAATGAATAAACATTAAAACTCATCGTATGTGAGATGGACAACTTTACCTGTCACGTCCTCTCTTTGAGCATCTGGAAAACCAGCCCCTTCCTGGCATGGTTCCACAAGGCCCTGCATCCTTGTAGAAAGGGAAGAATGCGAGGCCTGAGCCACGGGGTTTTCAGAACTGGAGAACGTGGCCCTCAGTCCTTTCTGCCCACCATATGCCAGGCGCCCCTGCTTCGCCTTTGTTTTGTGATCACCAACCTCACGGTCCTCATCGGTAAACATCTCCCACCTCTTAGGGTTTTTGTGATGACCACTGAGGCCCCGAGAAGTGCCTGGTAGACAGCAGGCACTCAGGAAATGCCAGCTCTTAGTATTATTCTCTTCTCCTCTAACACCACCAAAGTATTTAGAGTCAGTAGTGTTACCCATATTTCACAAAGAAGAGAAATGGAGCTTAAAGGGATTAAGTCGCTCACCCAGCTCTTGCGTCAGAGCAGTGTTGCCAGGATTTTAATCCAGAACCGCTTTGATTCCAAAACCCGAGAGCCTTCTACTCCACCCTGCTTGGGCCTCATTTAACAGACGAGAAACCTGAGGTTCAGCGACACCGGCAAGGGGTCAGTCTCAGACGCCGATGGGCCAGCGGGTAACTCAGAAGTGTATGGGAGACGGTGCAAAAAACTTCATCTGCTGGAGATTCTACCAAATAAGCTCCGGTTTGGTTTTTTTTTTTTCTTTTTTTTTTTAATTTTTTTTTTTTTAATATTTATTTATTTTTGAGAGAGACAGAGACAGAATGCGAGTGGGTTAGGGGCAGAGAGAGAGGGAGACACAGAATCAGAAGCAGGCTCCAGGCTCCGAGCCGTCAACCCAGAGCCCGACGCTCGACTCACAAGCTTGAACTCACGAGCTGTGAGATCATGACATGAGCCGAAGTCGGACGCTAAACCGACAGAACCACCCAGGCTCCCCAATAATCTCCGTTTTTACCACCCTGCGGGTTAGGCGTGTAACATGACAGGAGACTGTGTGGCACTGAAGATTGTTTCAGAGTCTAATTTTTAAAGTAAATATCAAAACACGCAATGAATTTAATTCCCTTCCAAAAACTTTTTTAAGCATGATGCATGCTAACGCTGTGCAGGCCAAAGTATTCGCAGGCCCGATGCAAGCCCCAGAGGCAGGTGGAGGCCCCGACGAGTGGTGGGCTCAGGTATGCCTAAACTACTGTCAACTGGGAACCCAGTCCAGAGGTTCCAGAACTTTCCATTTTCCAAGAGACATGGAACATGCTGCTTTGGGGGGAAATATATCGATTAACAAATAAGGGTAAGGCCTTGTTTCAACACCATGCAAAGGAAGACAGGTCTGCAAGCGAGCCTCTCTGTGTTGGTCTCTGGTATGAGCCAGTGTTTTCTCCAGCCTGGACCAGCCCAGAACTGGAGCCGGAGGCACAGAGGAAAGGGTGGACAGAGGGAAGGAAGTGCCGGCTGCCGACCCTGACAGTCTCAGCCTAAAGGGGCAGGTCTACAAGGAAGTCTTTGTAGGTGTCACTTTTTTTTCAGGATGACTTTCTCTTCTGCCAGATCTTTGCCGGAAGCTACGCCCAAAGATTTTTCTGCAAGTCCTCCTCGACCACGGGAGGACCGCCCAACATCCAGCCACGTTAATTAAAGAGGAATTTTTCCCTCTGAGGTGAATGTGTGTTAAAAATATCAAATATTCATCACTGGCAACATTAATTTATAATAACGCTTGTCTCCCTCTCAACTTCCAAGCCCGGCATCTGGCCTGACGGCTTTGAAACTGACACCCGCTCCATCGTGGGAATTATAAATAGCCTGAGTCAAAATCTTCACCTTGAACTGAACAGACTGGCTCCATGGGGTGGTTTGCAGAACGAAGAGGGCTGCGGTGTGCAGTGAAGTCCTGGGTGGGTGTATTTGGGGTGGTGTTTAGATTTTTTTTTTTTTTTTGTAAGACCGTAATTGTGGATTGGGAGGCAGGGTGATGGAGGGGCATGGGTAAAGGCGGGGGGCGGGGGGGATCTGGCCTGCTTCCTGCCGGTTTGGGGGGATGTGTCGGCCTCACTCCCACCTGGCCCATTTCATGATCTGTCAGAGGCAGGAGTGGGCATGGCTGTTTCATTCCACCCCAAGTTCTCGGTGCAGTTTCCATAGTTGCCCTTTGAGGACTGATCGGGGCAGACACCATCTCTCCTGAAGGGGGAAGAACCCATGTTACGTAAACAGAAGAGAAATGCATCCCAGCCGACGGAGCACTTTCCGTCCACAAGCCCATGCCGTAATCACAGTTCACACTGACCATGCATCCACTATGTGCTAGGTCCCCACAGCAACCCTGCAAAGTAAGTTCTAGCAGGGACGCTGTTTTACCCAGGAGGAAACTAAGGGTAGGGAAGCTGGTTCCCTGAGGTCGTTCAGCTAGCAAGCGGTGGGCAGAGTCCAAGAAGAGTGAGTCGCTGGGGTCTCCTTGCTTAATCCCTTTCCAAGCATTCTTGATGCTGCAAAAACCCCGGCTTTCCAGGCCCCCTCTCTGGCAATTCCCATCCAGAGGCTCTGGGATGGGGCACAGGACGCTTGGTACCCACCAGATGCTGGCCACCACCATGGAAGGTACTCTTCGTGACAACCCTGTGAGGCAGCGAGAATTATTGTCCCCCCACATCACGTATGGAAACAGACCCTGGGAGCTGCCTGATCCCTCAGGTAGCTGAGCTGAGAATCTGCAGCCTGGCCCTAGTGCCACCAGGAGGGATCAGACCACCAGCTGGAAGGGCAGGGAGAGGACAGAGCACCTCGTGGAGGCAAGAAAGCAGGTGGGAGAAGGGGAGGGACGTGGCTGGGAAGGAGGGCAGGAGAGGCTGGGGACCCCACTCTGATTGTCCTCAGCGGCCCAAGGGCTCAGGGCATCCCCAGGGAAAGCCAGCAAAGCCCCTGCTGGCTTACCCGCTTTGCCATCAGGCTGTCTCCGCATGTCCCTACCAGCCCGGGTCTCCTAGGAGGGCGAAGGCCGTCCAGGGGCATGGTGACCATAGGCAGGCTTTCCAATGCACAGAGGCACCCACGGGCCCTACGGAGAGGGAGAAAATGAATATCCTGAGAGCAAACCACTGATAGTGCACCACTGAGTAATTTCACAGCAGCCCCTTGCCAGTTAGGGGCCGGGGGCCCATCTTGTCCACACAGGACTGCAGCAGGGAGCAAGAACCTTCTCGCCTGTCTTTCTCCAGCTGGGGCCTTGCCAGAATCCAGCTCCAGCACGTCCAGGGGTTCCCGAAGGATGAACGACGTTAGCAAAAAAGTGAAAAATAAATAAATTAAACTAAAAATGGACACAGGCCACAGCAGTGTGTTGAACTGGCTGCTTTATTGTGGCAAACGTGACATTACATTTGCTAGCAATTTCCTTATAGCATGCATCATCTATGTTTTCTAGCATTACCTAATTCTAAAAATGTTCCTATGTGTAATCACCCTTTAGGGAATAACATGGTTATTTTCTCACAACGTTTCCTCCTGCCCTTTGCTTATTGATTAATTTCTTACATTATTTTCATTATGTATCTACGTTTATCTATAATCTAGAAAGCATTTGCTTTGCCGTTTTCATGAAGGTCATCTATCTCCCAACACCTCAAGTGGAACAATTGCAGGGACATGACCTCTTAGTTGTTTCCCTGAACCACTTGTGGCTTGAGGAACAAAAGTGTTCGCCTCGGTCCGAGGTGCCAGGAGTGGGCCAAGAGGGCCTTAGGAACCCACGCCTCATACATTCTCAGGGAGACGATGCACCTAGGAACTAACGAACCATTCTGTACTTTAACCGACTAGGTTCAATCATCATCTGGAATGCCTCCTGGGGGCCAAGGGGGCTTAGGGGTTGGAGTAACTTGTGCCCATAGGTACACTCCTTTGTTGCCGGAGTGGGGCTTTCAGATCCATTTGTTCCTTCCTTGGCTGAGAAATATATGAAGCTCTCCTTCCTTCAGGTAGAAGAGTCTTTACAGGGGGGTGGCAAGGGCTAAATGTAGGGCCGCACAATTTCCTTGCGGAAACTTATTTCTTTCCCCAATAGTTCTTTTCCCAGGGGGCCTGTCGAGGGCAATTCCCCAGGTACTTTATTAAGGCCAAATTACATAAAAGCGGGAGTACGAGAAGCTTCGCTGTCTATGGGCCGCCCTGCCGTCCCGATCCGTCCACCGCCTGGGCCCTGCCATCAGGCTGGTTGGATAGCTCGGCTTCCAGCAGGGCCTGACTGCCTGGCAGGGACCGTGTCCTCCCCAGGGCTTAGTTCCCCCTGAGAACACTCCTGAGGTCTTCCCTCTGACCCTGCCTCACTGTGCCTGCACCTGGGTCTCTCCTCAGTGTCCCTTCTTGGACACTAACGTGATCCACCTGGCACAGTGCGCTCTCAAATGTTTGAGGGGTGCACCCGGGAGAAAGTGTGGGCTGCCTGCCCAAGGCGCTACTCACTAAAATAGCTGCTCCCAGCACGTTCCGGAGTAGGGGACCCCTAGCCGAGGGCCGGGCCCCATTTTTCTGTTGCCTGACTCCCTAACACTCCCTCCAGACACGGAGCATCCCATTTGGTGGGTCAGATCTCTGTCCCTCCCTTTCCCAGCTGGGCCCCAGCTGGGGGCCTGGGGAGCACAGGAAGGACATGTGTTTGCCTTCTGGCTCGGGCCTCGGGGCACCGAGCACGTCTGCTCACCTGCAGGGCTTTCTAGCATCCAGATGTGGGTCCAGCTGTTGGCCTGGAAGTGAGCAGAAATTACAGCCCCTTAGAGTGGTCTCCTCTCTCTGTTCCACTGTCACCCCGTCTTCGTGTTCCTCTTCCTGTTTTGCCACGCTGATGATGGAGGTTTCCATGGGGGCAATAGTGCCCCCTTTGAAACCTAATTCTGGACAGATGCAGGAGCAGGCATAGCCACACACAACCCCTTTCCAGCCCCCTCCTATCTTGCTAGTCCTTGTTATTTGTTTTTAAAATTTTTTTAAGTGTTTATTTATTTTTGAGAGAGAGACAGAGCACAAGTGGGGGAGGAGCAGAGAGAGAGGGAGACACAGAATCCGAAGCAGGCTCCAGGCTCCCAGTGTCAGCACAGAGCCCGACGCGGGACTCGAACTCACGAGCTGTGAGATCATGACCTGAGCTGAAGTCGGATGCCCAACTAACCGAGCCACCCAGGCGCCCCTCTTAGTTGTTGTTTTAACCTTAAGATCATACCCTAGCTTGACTGCAGCTTTTCCTAATGGAAACTAGCCTCTCTACCCCCTGGAAGGACAATCACAACTTCATTATACGACTAATTGATTTCCTCCAAAGGTTGGGGTTAGTCTCCAGGACTCAGCATTTTGACATCTTCCTTTGGGAAGCTTGGGAACTGCAAGTTTATGGGCAAATGACATTTCCCAGTACTGCCCGCCCCTGGGGGGCAGCCACCAGCTATGGTGATATCTGCCCAGTACCAGGCACAGACATGCTTTGGCAGGTTTAATCTGAACCCAATTTGAGAAGAGCCAGGATGGAATTCAGAGCCCACCCTCCTTATGCTCTAAGAAAAAAAGAGATTGAGTAGCACAGTATTAAGATCATAGCCCATATTGAGCAAACATTCATTTGGCTTTAAAACAGTGACTCATGTGTTTAAGCAAGCACATTAAGCAAGTGTATTAAGAGGCACTTAGATAAGATTTGCGTATCTATGTTCCCAAACGGAGCTGTTATTGAGCTCTGCCTCCATACACCTGTGCCTCTGAACTTCGTAATACTAACAGAACACGATCTGGACAAACTGCAATTTCTTCCTACCACGTTCCAATTCTGGGGAACATCCAGGAGATGCCTCCAGAGAACGTTGGCCTAGTGAGCCGGTTACAAGAGGGGCAGGCACTGGGCAGGGGGATCCCGGTGCTGACTGTCCGAGATGTTTTTATAAAGGAACAAAAGAGTGGGGTGCCTGGGTGACTCAGTCGGTTAAGCATCCGACTTGGTTTTGGCTCAGGTCATGATCTCATGGTTCATGGGTTTGAGCCCCGTGTCAGGCTCTGTGCTAACAGTGTGGAACCTGCTTGGGATTCTCTCTCTCCCTCTCTCTCTGCCCCTCACCCCCTCAAAAATACATAAATAAACATAAATAAACACCAACCCTAAAAGGCAGGTACTATTATTATCATTGCCATTTTACAGATGGGGACACAGGTCGTTACTGAAGTTTGGTAGCTTGCCCAAAGTCCCTAGCTAGTAAGTAGCCTGACCAGGGTTCAAACTCGCACAGTCTGCGCTATGAACCACTGTGCTGTGCTACTTGTCAGAGAACATAAGCAAGGTAACTTTGCTGCTAATTCCATGAGAAATGCCAACAGAGCAAAATGCAAAATGACAAGAAAATGTCAAGCTGCCATTCAACATGTTTGTTTACTTAGTCTTCAGGGCTTAGTTTTGTGACAGAATTTCACAGGCTCCTCCACGCCTTGTCTCTGTCAGAACTGTGCCCACGGCTTCTTACTCATCAGTGTTTCTGTTTAGACCCACTTAATCCTCCTCACGAGTCTTCAGCCCCAAAGTAAAGGTTCCCTTACTTTGTCCAGGAGTTTTCTCTTGCCTCGTACAAGCGGAGGTGCTGTGGTCACTCTGATCCCTTCTGAGGGCAACACTCAGGCTTTTCCTCCAAGGTGCACTCATGTTTTCTTTTTTATGTTTTTGTTTTGTTTTTTTTTTTTACCTTTGAGAGAGACAGAGTGTGAGTGGGAAAAGTGCAGAGAGAGAGAGGGAGACACAGAATCCGAAGCAGGCTCCAAGCTCCATGCTATCAGCACAGAGCCCGACGCGGGGCTCGAACTCACCAACCGCCAGATCGTGACCTGAGCAGAAGTCGATGCTTAACCAACTGAGCCACCCAAAGTGCACTAATATTTAAATGAAACAAATGTCCCTGTGGTCCATGGGGCAACAAGGACTTCCAAGTAGGTAGAGGCAAAGATAAGAAAGAATCTTCTGGACAGAGGGCCATAAACCGTGTCCCTCCTGTGGGCTGAACCAAATGGTCTTCTTGAGGCCCAACCCCTGCGCCCTCAGGCTTGTAGCTGGTTGCAGTCTCCACCAGGCCCTTTCTTTGTAAACTTTGAGAAGAAGTCCTCAGTGGCTGGCGAAAGGGGCCTCAAGAGAGCTGAGGGGGAAGCCTAATCTTTCCCCAACATGAAAATGAATAAAAGAGGGGCGCCTGGGTGCCTCTGTCGGTTAAGCGGCTGACTTCAGCTCAGGTCATGATCTCACGGTCCGTGAGTTCGAGCCCTGCGTCGGGCTCTGTGCTGACAGCTCAGAGCCTGGAGCCTGTTTCGGATTCTGTGTCTCCCTCTCTCTCTGACCCTCCCCCGTTCATGCTCTGTCTCTCTCTGTCTCAAAAATAAATAAACGTTAAAAAAAAAAAAAAAGAAAAGAAAATGAATAAAAGAAAGCTCCTTCAAAACAGAATCAGGGGCACCTGGGTGAACCAGTAGGTTGGGCGTCCGACTTCAGCTCAGGTCATGATCTCAAAGTTCTCAAGTTCAAGCCTCACATCAGGCTCTGTGCTGACAGCTCGGAGCCTGGAGCCTGCTTCAGATTCTGTGTCTCCCCCTCTCTCTGCCCCTCTCCAGCTCATGCTCTGTCTGTCTGTCTCTCCCTCTCAAAAATAAACATTAAAAATTTTTTAATAATATATTTTTTAAGTTTATTTATTTATTTTTGAGAGAGAGAGAGAGAGAGAGAGAGCATATGCAGGGGAAGGGTAGAGAGAGGGAGAGAGAGAATCCCAAGCAGGCTCCACACTGTCAGCACAGAGCCCAACACAGGGCTCAAACTCCAAAACCTTGAGATCATGACCTGAGCCAAAGTGAAGAGTCAGACGCTTAACCGACTGAGCCACCCAGGCTCCCTCGCACGGTATTTTCAAGGCCTGTCCGTGTTGTGACACGTAGCACTACTTGGTTCCTGTTTATGGCTGGATAATACTCCGTTGGATGGGTACAGCATCTTTTATTTCCAGATGATGGAGGAAAGTTGCTTGTGGGAAGGTGGTTCTTCACTTTTCCTTCTAATTCCCCACGGGAAAGGGTGGAAGAGATCCTTACAGAAAGCGGGCCCCGGACCACCCGTGCTCCCCTCCTCATCTGGTGGGATCCGAGTTTTGGGCACATTCCAGGTGAATTCTTCCAGGTTGACTCTTGGGCTGGTCCAAGGTCAGACACAGGGCAAATTTTCAAGTAGCAATTTCTCGCTCCCAGGGTTTATCACTGTCAAAGTTCTGGGAGAGCAAGAATGCCAAGGCCTTGGCCCCCCTCACCCCGCCCCCAACCAAAGCCATCCTGGGTAATGCACAATCGAAGTGCAACAGCGTGTTTGCTGTGCAAACTCTGCTCTGAGGCGGCTCCCCAGCCCTGAACCTCCGCTGAGCGACCTTTCTCTCTGGCCGAGGGGAGCTTCCTGCTTCCTCCTCGGGTCTCGCCTCTGCTCGGTGCTCCCCCCCTCCCCCGGAGCCTGGTGGCCAGAGTCTCCGAGATGGGAGAAGTGCATAGGAGAGGTAGGGATCCACACGCCCTCCTGTGCTTATTCTGTGTCCCCCAGCTGGAATCCTATCCAATCTACTATCTCGAGGTCATCGTTCAACATTCAGACGGAGTAGGGCTTAGCAGCAGATTTCCAGGGAATCAAGCCTCTAGCATTTCAGGCCCTTGCCTGCCCTTGGAGGCTTGCCCTCTGCCCTCGGCTCAGTCTGTGTCTGGCCCTTCATCCCCCATGTGGAGGGCTCCCCGTGCTGGCCCGCCTGGCTTCCCTCAGGCCCTCCTCTTGCTCAGCTCAGCGAGAGCCTCGGACTGGTGACATCTCCCCTGCCAGGTCCCCTTCCTCTGCCCTACCTTCAACTACCATTCTCTTAGATGGGAGGGTCTTTTTTTGTTTTTTTTCCACCACGACAAAGTCCATCCAGCAGAAGTAGATGTAACTTGTGTAATTCGAGATTCTCACGCTCACAAACAAGGGCAGTTCTGCACTTTCCCACTGCTGCTCTGCCCTGGGGGGGGCCCCTCCTGGACCCTCAGGGCTGCCATTGACTTTGTGTATGGCTCTCCCCATCTCCAGGGCCCCCGAGGCCCTTCCCCCGGTGAGGAAGAACCTGCAAGGAGACGGTGGGGTGAGCACTGGGGTGTGGGGACTCTGGGAGGAGAGGGTCTGTGGGAGGTGGCAGCTATAGAAGCCCACGTCCCAGAGACCCCTGAGACCCTCACCAGCCCGCCTCCCCCCAGGAAGCGCCGTCGCTGCTTTTCATTCATTCATTCGTTCGTTCATTCAGAAAATGTCTGTTGAGCACAGCTCTAGGCCGGGCACAAGACACAGGAAACAACCACGGTCTCTGTCCTCCAGCAGCTCATGGTCCTTTGTTTACCATACAACAAAGGGACCCCTTAGCTGATAAACTGGTAATGAATTAATTAGTTAATCGACCGGGGCTCTACTTCAGATGACCAGAAACTTCTCAATCCCCTGGGGGCCCTCTCTTCCAATCTGCCGAGGTGTCCCAGCATCCTCCCCATCCACAGCATGGATCCAGGCTTGGGTCTTGAAAGCCAGCCAGGCTGCCACATCCAGTGTCTCCACCCTGAAGATGTAGGGAGGGGTCTGGGCCACGCAGGCCCTCCCCCCCACGTCCTCCTCCAACTCCCTTCTGCCATCAGTGGCAGCCAACAGTGTGGACGGCAGGAGGGCAAGGCCTTGTGTAATTTGGGTCTGGAGAGGAGCTGCCACGGGAGGCAGGTAGCCCACCAACATCCTTTGTCATGTACTCAGTATCCCCTGGTACTTGGGCTTGGTACCCTGGTACTGGGCTTGGTCTGTGATGAGAAGAACCCTGGCCCCCATACCCTGAAGCCAGCCCTGTGAGACAACAGTCTCTGGCCCCAGTGAGTGCAGGGGTCTGTGGCCGACAGGCTGTGAGGCAGGTGCACGCACCTGGCCGTGAGCTGGGTCCAGAGCCCTGCTCCTGCCCTCCTTCCACCTCACCTCCACCGGCAGGCCTGGGTCCTTCTCAGTCCCTGGGCCTCATGCCCCAGGGATGCAATCTGCTGCGTGTTGAGCACAGGAGTGGAGCTTAGGTCCTGGGAAGTGAGGCCACGGAGAGACAGGCTGGGGGAGAGGCCTCCGGAGAGGCCACCATCATCCGTCCTGTAGGTGCTCCGGCCCGGTTCCCACTACTCAAACCTGGGACACAAGCAGGACTCAGGCGCTGCCCTTCCTTCTCTCTTGGGTAGAAGCTGACCTAGGCACGGGTGTCCCCTAACAGCAGGTGCCAACTCGGTGCCTGAGGTGTGTTTTTGTTCTGATGGATGCAATGGGGGCAGGGGTGCACTTGAGCGGCTCTTGAAGGAGATGTTGAAGTCACCAGACACCAGAGGAGAAGCGGAACATTCCCCATAGAGGAAGAGCCTGGGCAAAGACACACGTGGCATCTTCCACACACTGTGGGCAAGTCCTGAGGCCGGGAAGCCTGGTGGGGAGCATGGAAGAAGCAGAGAAAGAGTGGGCAGGTGCTTTTCGTTCCCTGCCAAGGTTTGGGCTTTCCCTTTTGGGGCCGAGAAGCGCTGTTGGGGAGCACAGACCAGGTAAATGTGCCGCCTAGAGAGATGACTGGTAGAGATGCCAGGGTGGATTTTACGGGGAAAACTGGAGGCAGAGAGAATAGGTTGGCAGCAGTTGCCATAGGCCATGCTGGGCAGGCTGATTGCTTAGACTTGGCCATGGCTGCAGGGAGAAAGGACAGGAGAAGAGACAAAAAGTCTACATTGCTCTTGAGCTTCTGAATTTGATCCTGGGGGTGGTGGAAGCTGAGAACGTGGAGATTCGGTGGGGGGGGGGGGGGGGTGAGGCAGCGCCTCCAGGGCTGTGTCCAGGAGCACAGGTGGGGGGCAGGAGCATCCCATCATCCTCTGGCCCCGCCCACCTCCGTGGTCCCACTCCGGGAGAAGCTGGGAGAGATGTCTCACTGGAAGACGACAGCAGCTTCTAGGAAAGAGGTATCTAGGTGGGACGGCACCCATAGGGACAACTAAGTATTTCTCCTGTGCTCCTTAGGGGGACAGATTTCTTTCCACAGGTGGAAGAATTGTCCCTCTAAGCCTCTGGTTGAATCTAACACTTGGGGACATCTGGGGAATCTGTTTTGAGAAGGGTGCATCTTGACCCTTCCATGCCATCCCCAGATTGGTCACTAGATGGCACCAGACTCCACCCGTCGGGAAGGAAGGGTCCCGAGATTGAGGGGAGGTAAGGCTGTCACTGAAGGGGCCAGAATCCTGAAGGGGTCTCCATTTCACCTAAACCTGGCCTAATTTGATTCTTCTGGAACACATCTTCGTTATGGATATATTATTCTCATAAGTAGATTCTTTTTATAATTATGAAGAACCTATTCCCGAATGTAAAGAATTCTCACAAATCCACTTTTCTTACCCCCTCCCACCTTCCCCTTTCTGCTCTTCAGTCTTTAGGGGGAAAATGCAGCAGGGAATTGGAGCAGAGGCCAATTATACATTCCTCAGCCTTCCGGTATAAAAAATGAGAATTGTTCCTGTTTGATTCACTGGGGTCTGCAGACCGGCCAGCTCCCTGGGGGGGGAGGGATGGGGCTACAGGTGGCGTCCCCCTCTCCACTGTGCTGAGACACGTGGCCGGCACCTCCCCCAGGCTGGCTCTGCCTGCAGGGGGCGCAGCAGGGTTGGGAAAGGCCCGGGACACCTGCACGACCGGCGGCGGCAGCCATGGGCAGTATCTGGAGACCCACAGAAAAAGGATGGGCAGATTGGAACCCCGGACGTGGACAGGAGCTCTATGTCCAGCAGCTGAGCCTTGTCCAGAGCCTGGGCAAGAGATTCATTGGCTGCAGGAAGGGGCAAAAGTCAGCAAGAGCAGGCAACAAGGTCCGTCAAAGGAGCTGAAAACAAAACCTACGACCCCTAAGTGGGGCCCAGGCCTGGCCTGAGTGGCCTTGCAGTAAAGGCTGCGCTGAGCACCCCTGAGCAAGGCTCTCGCAGATCAAGCGTAAACGAGGGAGGGCGGGAGCCCCCAGGGCCTCAGGAACCTCAGGAACCTCAGGAACAATGTGTTTGGAGGCTTCTGGGAAACACAGGATACAACGTACTTTCATCTTCCATTTTGCATTTTTTCTAGGCGAGGACTTGAGGTGAGGAGGGGCCATGGGGACAGCAACCTGGCACTTAGGGGATGCTCCGGGCCCTGGGTTCAGACACAGCCTCAGGGCCATCCTGATATGGACTTTTCACCCCACACGTGGGGGTCTGGTGGACACCAAGCAAAGGGGACTCAATTGCGGAAACGGGAGTTGTCCTGTCACAGTGGAGTCCCTACCCAGACACCGGCTCACGGCTCCCTGCCTGTCTCCAACCCAGCCACGCGCCTGAGTCACATACCTGAGCGGCACCTTCGCTGTGCACACTGCTTGTCACCCTTCATTCAAAAATACCCTGAATCTACTTTCTCAAAAAGATTGCCCTAGATGGGAGGACAGCAATGGCATCTTTCCCCACCTGGAAAAGGCCCAGTCCCGCCCCCCTCCCTGCCCCTGGGTCCCCATCCTGACACAGCAGAAACACCACAGCCGCTCGCCCCTTGTTCATGCTTTTATTCTGCAGCCTCGGGCATCACCACGCTGTCCTGGGTGGGCCTGGGGCAGAGTCCAGATGCGAGGGGCTTAGAGCGACTGTGTTTTAGATGACAATGGAGGCCAGTGACACAACTCCCAGACAGACAGCTTTGAACTTCAGGAAGCCCTCACTGTCTGGAGAAGACGCTGTCTCTGGGTGTGGTGCCTGTGCAGCCTGGGCCCGCAGTGGTGGTTGCACGCCTGTATCCAAAGTCAGTGTCCCTGCCTGCTGCCTCCCCACCCCCCACCTGACACCCCCACCCCCCACCAGCTGGGCAGAAGCCCTTGGTCCTCAAGGTCACAGACATGCTCCCAGGGACCGATCCTTGGGAAG
Organism: Panthera tigris; assembly: GCF_018350195.1. NCBI lineage: Eukaryota > Metazoa > Chordata > Mammalia > Carnivora > Felidae > Panthera > Panthera tigris. Next base: position 93,431,112 of record NC_056667.1, on the reverse strand, counting down.
GAGCTGTTTGAGGTTACTCCCTAATTGCCTCCTAAAACGTCAATAGCTGATTAGATCAAATGGCCGCCGCTTGCATTTTAGAGCGAGGTAGTAGGAATTGGGGGCTTCCCTGCTTAACTGGTAAGGCGTGCTGGGAGGGGTTCGAAGGCCATGCAGCACTGGCCTGGTGGCTTCCCACGCCTGCCATGAGGTCACCGCCTACTGCGCCCCGGGAAGGGCTGACCTTGGGCCCGTGGCCTACAACCGAGGGGTTAGTCAGTCAAAGGAAGATGGCCGACTCCCGGGTTGACAGTCACAGGCCTCACAGAAAGGGCCTGAGGCTCAGGCCAGAGACGCAGAGCAGCGCACCCAAGGGGCTGTGCAGGTTCAGGCAGAGAGCACATGCGGGAGGAGGGACAGATGGGCCCGGAGAAGAGGACAAGTCACCTCTAAGGAGCAGACAGGTGAGTGAGGCAGGAGCTAAGGGAAAACAGTGTCCTTCCGATCACGTACAACCCCTCAGCCAGCCGTAACAGCTGCTGCCAGGACCACGGTCCTCGGCTGGGACGCCCTCAGGCCAGCCTGGCGGACCATGTGCGGGTGTCTGCATGAATGCACAGATGTAGGCTAGGAAGGAGGGATGGGGGGAGGCAGCTTGGGGCCTGGGGACTGGGGACGGGGTGGTGGGGGAGCTGGGCCATGTGGCAGAAATCAAAATCCATAAGAGACCCCCCACCCCCCCCACAGGCTGTTCTCATGCAGAGGCCCAGCGTGTGTGCCGACAATAGCCAGGCTCCTAAAAGTTGATGTTTTTCAAGTCCGTGGAGCAGCGGTACCTGCCGTCCGGGCACCTGGAGCACAGCAGGTTGGGCAGGCAGGGGCAGGTGTGGTGCTGGCGTTTTCTGAAGAAGGGGACCTGGAGAAAGAGGAGAAACACGATGACACCTTCACCATAAGGGAGGTGGGCTTCCCGCAGGGGCCCCGGCCAGCCCAGCCCTGCCCAGTGTCTCACCCCTCCACCCAGCACAACAATCACAGTTATTGCAGAGGAGGAAACTGAGGCAAGAGTGGCTGAGCGATATGCCAAGATCACACAGCTGATTTGGGGAGGAGTCAGGATTTGAACCCGGGCAATGTGGCCCTCGAGACGATGTAATCGGCCACAATACTGTGCTGTCCGCTCCAACCTTAAAGTCCCAGAGCTGCCTAGCCAAGTCCCCTCGCTGACCTGACACCCACGTGAATGCATGCACACCCACGTGAATGCGTGCACACACGGTCGTTGACTGAATCTCACTTACAGTTCACTTAGCGTGCGCTTGATGTTGGGTACTGGGGACGCAGCCGTGGACAGGACAGACACTGCCTCTGCCCCGTGACTCTCACCCAGAGGCTAGACCACTGAGGCTTCCTCAAGAGAGGGTGAATAGGAACGGTTGTGACCACAGACAGCGTCAGACTGCCCCCGGTTCCAATCCCAGGTCTGCCAACTTCCCAGCGGTGTGAAAACCGGCGAGTCCTTTAATCTTGGTGTCTCAAAAATGGGTGTTATTATCCTCAAAATGGGTTCATAATAGCACCTACCACAAATGGTTGTGAAGAGGTTTAAACTATATATTTGCAAAAGCAGGTAGTCTGAAAAGTGGCACGCGGTTATATTGTCACCGGTGTCCCTTTTGGGAACGGAGGTCTGCAGCCGAACCACCTGACACACCCTGACGCGGCAAGGACTGCTGTGCTGTCCCGAGGGTCTTGGCTCAGCTGCATCTCCCCCCCATTCCCCAAGCAGCTGCAATGGCGGGGTGGGGGGGTGACTACAGGATGATGCTCTGACCCCAGAAGAAACCAGGGCTCCCGGTGTAGGCATATCCCCCAGGAGAGCACGAAGGACTCCTGAACCACAGGAAGCCGGGGAAGGTGACAGACACACGGGTCCCTGTACACACCTGTGGCTGCTCCCGTACCTGGCCGTTCAGAAGCAAAGACCTCGTGGCCCTTCGATGCCCCCTGGGCTGGGAGCAGGGCGAGAGTCAGGTGCTTGGGGCCCCAAAGAGTGAGCGCCTCCTTAAAGTGTATGCGCTGGGCACGGGCCTTGCCTCACCCTAACCAGGCCTTGGATGGAAGGCCCTTCCATGAGTATTACTGCATATTCTTGAGGGAGGGGTCCAGGGGCACAGGCCATTCGGGATCCTTTGAGAATCTGAGTTCATATTCAGATCTGAAAGAGACTTCAGGGGTAATCATTCTACTTGCCTGGTTGTATACAGCGCCCGAGGCCCAGAGAAGTCCTGCTAATTGCCCAAGACCACACAGCAGAGGAGCAGCTGGGGTCCCAGCCCACAGATCTAACAGGCTGTGTGCTTAGTGCCCCCCTACTCTACCCCAGGCTTTCTCCAAAAAGCAAGGAGGCAGTGCCGAACACCCGTAAGATGATCCTAGAGTCAGTCTGAAAATCGGGGTCCAGTCCCAGCTGTGTCGCCGGCTCTCTGCCCTGAGCAAGTCTGTGCAGTACCTTTCGGCTGCCCGGGTGACACTCATCTCCTTCCCGCCCCAGCGGGGTGCACATCCGAAGCCCACGCAGCCACAGGCTGATGGCGCAGCAGGTGCCCGTCCCACACTGCACATCCCGCTCACAGGCCTGAGAGGGGAGACAGGAGTCGTTAGTGCCCATTAGCGCCCCTCAAGAGAAACCGGAAGGAAGAGGTACATCCGAAAACCCTGGTGGCCTCACACCTTGGGCAGCTCATTCTTGCTCCTGCTCCGCTCACGACAGGATGCTCAGGCCTCCGCGGGGCAGCAGAACTGCATCTGAGGACCACCACCCCCCCGAACCAAGCTCCACTGAGGCTGCCCAATAGGGGGGCAACTCTCCTGACAACCTTAGAAGTTAGGAGACATGGCCCTTCCAGCACTGGGAAATGCTCAAGGGACACGGGTGACATCAAATTAATTTGAATTCCCAAAGGCGGGAGGGGAATTGATGGCCCAAGCCCCTAGGTGGTCAGTGCTGAGTCTCCTGTGACCAGACTCTCCAACCTTGACCCCACACCCGGGGTTGGTGCTGGCCCCCACCTCGGCCCTCACCGGAATCCCCGCCTCAGCCGGGGGCCGGTGCCCCCTGAGAAGCGGTGTCTCCCCCAGTGCTTCTCAGCAGGCCTCTTTGAACCCCAGATAGGGATGGACCCCTCTGGGTTGGGCTCCAAACAGGAGCTGGGCGGCCTTGCCTGGTTTCTGGAAGTTGCCATTTGAAAAGAAGGCCACACAAGCCTGCTTGAAACAAAATCGACCTCTGAGCTGCTCCAGACTCAAGTGGGGCCACGATAGAGAAGCACCCAATCTTTCCACTTGCAGGAAAGCTTTGTGGCTTATCTGAGCTGAGATTCGCAAGTGGGTTTTGGTTCACTCTTCTCCAACAGAAGGCCATGGGGCAGGCTCTCGCTGCCTGCCTGGGACCTGGCAGGAGCGGGAGGCTGCCCACTGGCTCAGCCCCAGGAAGGAAAGTGGGGGCGCAGGGTCTGCTTGTCACCCAGAAGAGGTGCAGGGGGCAGTCACCTGGCCATGCAGGTCTCCAGCCCAGCAAGGGTACATCTCGCACACTGACCAGGGTTGGGGCCAAGCAGGCCCTACCTGACTCTTCTCCCACAGAGTTGGGACATCATTGTCCCCACTCTGGCAGGAAGGACCATCCAAGCCCGAATTTGGGATGGTCACTATGCAGGGAGCAAGGCCATATGACGATGTCCTACCAGCCTCTTCTTGGGAGTCCCCCCGGGGCAGCCCCTGGGCATGGAGAATGGAGGGAAGTCCTGACCCCCTCAGCACTGGGTCCCACACTCTCCTGCACATGTCTGCCATGCATTTCCTTCCACCCTAGATTTCTCCCTCACTGTGCTTTTCAAAAGGTCCAGCTGAAGTGTTTGCTAGAAAGGCATTTTCCCACCGCCACTCGGCCAGATGTTGGAGCTCACACAGTGAGGTAACCTGGGCATCAGCGTGAACCCTCAGCCCCCATCCCTCTCGGTGGCTTCTGTCTCTCTTTCTCAGCCTCCCCGATGGTCAAGCTACACAGTAGGAAGATTCAGAGGCTGACATTCATTAGGTATAATTTTGCCCTAACAGTGTTATTCATGCTCCGGGTCTCAAAAGCATTGACTTGCCTTTAATATTTGTTCGTCTTTGAAACTCAGTCTTTTTCCTTTAAAAAGGAGAAGAAAGAAGTTTTCCTTTCTGTGAACATTAAAACTAATACGATTCCAGGAATTGTTTGGCATTTTTCTACGTTTTCATTCTCTATGTAAAAAGTTGAGGGACTTCGGAAAAAAATAATAAATTTCCCTCTTTTTTTTTTTTCCTCTAGCGGCTTTTATCTGGAAAGCTCTCTGGTAAAGTATTACTCTCTGTTTTAGTAAGAATGGTCCCACCACTGTAACACATTTGAGGGTGGTTCCGGTTAAAGCCAAAATGCTACAAGAGAACCATAATCCGAGTGTTTTGAATTCTAAGACAGGCAGCGCCTGTGTGTGGCAAACGTCCCTTGGGAGACGAGATTTCTGCTTGGTACCCGGTGCTCGTTTTTGGGTGCACCCAGCCAAATGTTCTTATCAGAACTGGGCACGGCTAAAATACATAAAAAATAAAGGGAAGAAAGAATTTCAAGGCAACCTTTCTTAAGAGTGGAAAAAGCAGAGGTTAAATGCCCCCAATGAAAGCTAATAAGGTCACTGCGTTCAATCAAGTCATCATGCTGTGTAAACTAAACTTGACATGTGGACCACATTGTATATGAAAACCAAAATTTTCACAAAAGATAAATCAAGGGGTGCTAACCCACTTTAGAGAGGAATTTCTTATTACACAATAGGAATCTTCATGTTACCAGAGGTCGAAACGTCAAAATGTTTGATGTTCTCTTAATGCAGTTGGAAATTAGATTTGGTTTACACACAGCTGCTCAAAAGTGGATCCCGTCTAGTGGAGTGAGGTCTAACTAATCCGAAAATCATGTGGAACACCTCTCTAAAATGCCGGCTGACGCCCCAGTTTTTTTGGCTTGCCCCCTGCATGGTCGCTGGCTCCCATCCCGTGCAGACCCTGACATCCCCCCCCAAACCCAGGGCGTAGAGGAAGTTGGACGACTTACCCCTGTGATCACGGCACAGTCCGACACAGTCACCAGAAGGAACATGATTGAGACTCGCATGGCCCCTTTCATGGTCACTTGGGGTGAAGGCACAACGCCTCCCGCTCCACTGCCTGTCGCTGGCTTCCACTCAGCCTCGTGTGCCAGCTGGGAAGGCCAGGCGTCCGGCCCCCTCCCTCCTCCCAGATTTATACGGTCCGATCCAGGCTGCCTATGGGTGCCTGTCTCTGCTCTTCCCTTCCCCGTCACCAGTGTTATTCAGATGATCGCAGGGACGAACGTGAGACCTGAATCCCTGATGACATCAAATCACCATCAAAACCAATAAAAATGAACACATCGGGACGCTGACTGGCTCCAGCCCTGCCAGGAACACAAAGATGCAGTCAGTTACATACATTTCCCTCCATAGTCTTTTCTGCCTCTGGGGCATCTTTCTCCTTTGCTCAGGGCAGGGGTGAGGCGGCTCTGGCAATGAATTAAGAGGTTTACAACATCACCATCTATCCTTCTCTGCTCCAAACCGTGCAACATGCGGGATCATCACAATTAAGCCAACAAGAATGATCTAGGCATTTACCATCGACTGTGTGTTCAACACCGAGTTGGTGGCCGAGAGGACACAGGTGGGTAAGGGAGTGTCCCTGTTCCTCTAGGTGAAAATTCCAATAGGGAGAAATGAGACAGTAAGAGAGCAAGGCCAGGTTTGTGGGGTTGATGTCTCTGAGAGGCACACCTAAGGAATTGTTCTCTAAGAAGCTCAGGAGAAACACCGAGTGTCACCTGTACAGGAATCAAAGGGCAGAAGATGAGCTCGTGCCCAGATCTCTGTAGAGAAGCATGCTTGGGCCGGGGTGCAGCTAACAGGGGCCAGGAGCCTCACTGCTGCCTTCCTGGTTTGGGGGTGAACATGACAGTGGGTGAGCAAACATGTTGGGTTCAGGTGCCAGCTTTGTGGGACGCTGACTTCAGGCACGGGCCCTCCTGCTAGGAGAGGAAGCCCTGGTCCCAGACTTCTCACCGCAGCCAACCCAGAGAGAGCTCCCGGAATCCTGTACCAGACAATCTGCTTCTCTCTGCAAGGATAAAAGCTATTGCTTCCAAGGTAAGCTTTGCAATATGTTAATAGATGTTACACACACCAATAAATAAATACAAGATGTCTACAGTCAATGCTTTGGGAAACACTGATTACAGAAGTTCAACCAGGATTTTTACTGCGGGACTTTTCAGAGCCTTTCTTAGGCCACCAAGCAGGAAATGTAATTTGCAGTATTTTCCAAACGGAGTCACCCATCGAATGGCTTTTTTCTCGGAGTGTCTCAGGAAAATAGGGTTTTCACATAAAAACACTGGCAGGCACTTAAAAGTGCAGAGAGAGGTGAGCTAGCACAGAAGCTAAGAGTTAGACCCCAGAGACAAGACATTTTGACCTCTGGTCCCAGACGGCTCATTAGTTTTATGACCCTGAGAATATGGTCAGTCTCTCTAAACCTCAGTTTTCTCATCTCTAGCATGGCGGTGATAGTACCACTCACATTATGGGGTTTTGTGAATATTCATCCATTTATTTATTCATTGGCTCTATATTTATTCACATTGAAGGTACGGCTCTTGGTGCTGGAAATAAAGCAGTGAACAAAGCAGGGTCCCTGCTCTCATGGAGCTTTGCTTTTAGTGCGGAGATCAGTAATAAACAACCAAACAAATAGATTAATAATAAAATGGCTAAGGGTGCTGAGTTCTATTAGAAAGGAACAGAAGTCAGCAGAGCTTAACGAGTGATATTTGGGATGGGGCGAGTGTCTCTCTGAAGAGACGCTACAGAAGGCCTAATAAAGTGAAGGGGTGCTCTGGGCAGGGCCCGGGAGGAAGAACCAGTACAAAGGCCCTGCGGCAGGGCCTTCTTGTCCAGTTCCGGAGCAGCAAGGAGGGTGATGATCAGGGGAAGCGGGGAGAGGGGTGCAGCTGGAACAGGAGCCTTGCAGGACGTGGTGTGGGCCTGACGGCAAGTGTGCCTGGGTCTTTGGGGAGGGACAGGATGTGATTTCTACTGTGAAAGGATCTCTCTGGCTGCATATGGGAGATTAAATGAGATGGCGGGTGTGACAGGCTTATCACTACGCCTGGTACAGAGTAGCGTTTGCTAACTATTAGCAATTTCTATCATTAAAAAAATGGGCCTATCTGCCTTAATACAAAGTTCTCCTGTGAGAAAAGAATCAAAACAATGAACCTGGAGGGCATCTCGGTGGCTCAGTCAGTTGAGAGGACTCTTGATTTTGGCTCAGTTCATGATCCGTCCTAGTTCATGATCAGGGTCGTAGGATCGAACCCCGAGTCAGGCCCCACACCGAGCATGGAGCCTGCTTGGGATTCTCTCTCCCTCTGCCCCTACCCCCACCATGCTCACATGTACACTGTCTCTCTCTCTCTCTGTCTCTCTGAAGAAGAAAAAAAAAAAAAAACCTGGGGGGACCTGGGTGGCTCAGTCAGTTAAGCGTCCGACTCCTGATTTTGGCTCAGGTCATGATCTCTTGGTTCGTGAGATCGAACCTCGTGTTGGGCTGTGTGCTGACAGCACAGAGCCTGCTTGGGTTTCTCTCTCTCCCTCTCTCTATGCCCCCCTCCCACGAGCGTGCAAGCTTTCTCTCTCTCTCTCTCTCTCTCTCTCTCTCTCTCAAAATAAATAAACTTTAAAAAATTGAGAACCCGTACAGTCCGCCAGTACACTGTGGCACTGAGTCAGGTGCACAACCAGAGAACAGAAAGACCACCCAGCCCGTCAAGACACTCACCCGGAGAAAGAAAGCAGGATCGTGCCGGGTGCTGGAGGGGTTCCTGAAAGAGTCCTGTGGGCTCCGGGTGCCCCGTACAGATGCCCCCTCACACGGGCCGCCTTCCACGAGACGATGGTGGATGGGGGCTGACCACCCCCATCCCACGCCCGCCTCCCATGCTCACTCCCTTCCTTCGGCACAAAACTAATTACCCCACACAGTGGGTGAAGCATGATACTGAGAAATACTGTTGCAAACAAAACCAGCAACACTGCTTGAAAATATTTTGTTCACCTTGAACAGCGGGCACTTGAGGAAAAGCCAGCTTAATTAGAGAAGGTGAGGGATACATGGTGACCTTGCTGGAAATGCCAGAAGAGGCTTTGGGGAGCTTTCGGGGCTCTTTACCCGATAACTCGATTAAGCAAACACTCGCTGAGCGCCTCCCACATGTCAGGCCCAGGAATTCCTGGTTGCTGGCTCTGATTTCTCTGGGCCTTAGAGCTCCTCCTATTCCTGTGTACAGGTGGATTTCAGCGGTGTTCTTGACACGTTTTAGCCAGATAAGGGTTACTTTGGCTGACAGAGGGAGCACAGAAGAAAGAGCAGGAAGCCGGGGGGCCCTGAACTAGGCAGGCAGGCACCCCAGGAGACAAAGGCGACGCGAGAAAAACGGGGTGACAAGCTCTAACAATGAACTTGCCTCCCCCAGGGAGAAGAAAGCTGGCAAGCTGTGCGGCGGGGCCAGAGAGGGTGAGGCAGGTGGGCGGGGGCAGCCCACTGCTGAGCGACTGTAGGAGAGGGTCCCACGCCAGGTGCCTCGTGACTGGGGCCTGGCCCTGCTTCTCGCTCTAGCGGATGCCAGTGTCACCATTTTCCGTACCGTGTGTACAGCTGTGCGTGTGTGGGTGTGTGTGCGCGTGGTGAATACGGGCCGCTCTCTGGACCGAGGTCAGTGCTGAGCTGGCACCCTCCCCTGAGGTGCTTTACCTCCATCCTTAAATTGATCTGACTCCAAGGGCACCAGTGTTCCCTTCCAGCTCCACCGTGAGGTCCTTGTCCCACAAACTACAAAGCAGTGCGTGTCCCAGGGCCTCGCTGGCTGCCCCCACCTGAGTGGGATGGAACGTGATCACTATTATCAGTTCATTGCCTACGGACTAAATGAGAATTGGCTCTGGGTCATTTAAGAACAATAGGAAGGAAGAAATCAACAAACAATGGAATCCCGAGCCCTGGGGCCAGGGCTTCTGAACCTTGGGTCACAGCCTCCCAAGGAGTTCCTGAACAGAATTCAGAGGACCTCTAACTGAACGTTAATGTTTTCTTCGTTTTCTTCGGTGCTCACTGCAAGCCACAAGCACACAGGTATCAGTAAAAACTGGGTCCTCGTCAACAAAAGAAGTTGCAGATGTTTTCATATCCTATCAGCCTCGTGGCAAACAGCTCGAAAGATTTCTACGCATCACCGTGTTGAAGTCATGGGAGTTACTGGGCCCACTGCAAGGCTGTGTCACTTGAGGCATTAAGAAAGAAACACACGTCACATGTCACAGCTTTGTTTTTAACATAAGGCTCGATAGCTATATTTGAATGCAATTGATTTCCTTTATAATCTTACATACTTTATTTTATATATTTAAAAACACAGGGCGCCCGGGTGGCTCAGTCGCTTAAGTGTCCAACTCTGGATTTCAGCTTTGGTCGCAATCTCACGGTTTCGTGAGTTCGAGCCCCGAGTCGGGCTCTGTGCTGACAGTGCGGAGCCTGCTTGGGATTCTCTCTCTCTCTACCCCTCCCCCGCTCGCACTGTCTCTGTCTCTCTCAAAATGAATAAACTTAAATAATGAAAACATTCTCCTGAGCAGGGATCATGGACCCCAGTGGAACCCATGGTAGAAAAATAGCTAAGAATCCCTGAGGCAGAGTGAAGACACAGAGAAAAAAGAGAAGACCCAGGTGAGTGAGGTGTAAGGTCATAGTCCAAAGAGAGAACCATAAACTGGACACATTTGAGGAAAAGAATGTCAAGAAGGAGGAGGAGGGGTGCGGGGAGGGGAAGGACCAGAAGCAGCAGCTAGAATAGGCCCCACGGTGCTGTCACTGGGGTCAGACAGAGCAACAGGTCTAAGACAGTAGGGCTATGTCCACACTGAGGGATCACAGGGAGAATGGCTTCTAATCTGGATCCAGGTGGACTCAATCTCTGCTCCCTGTGCCTCCCCACCCCATATACAACTTATGCCCCTGTCTACCTCATCTTCAGAACACTTTGGATTAAAAACAGAAACAGGGGCACCTGGGTGGCTCAGTTGGTTGAGCATCCGACCTCGGCTCAGGTCATGATCTCGCTATTTGTGGGTTCCAGCCCTGCATCGGACTCTGGGCTGACAGCTCAGAGCCTGGAGCCTGCTTCAGATTCTGTGCCTCCCTCTCTCTCTGCCCCTCCCTTGCTCACGCTGTCTCTCTCTCTCTCTCTCTCTTAAAAAAAAAAAATTTTCTTTTAAAAAAACAAAAACAGAGAAAAAACAAAAACAAGGACCCAGGTTCCCATCAGGCTTTAAAACCTCAGTCCACACTCAAGTTACTTTAATCCCAACTGTCCAACTGAGTTTCCAATGCTGGCAAGACCTCTTTGTTCTACAAGTTGAAGATGTGACTTAAAGAGAAGACACCATTGCAATAGTGCCAGAGACCCTCAAGTACCTAAGAATATGCGCCCTAATGACCTGGGTGCGTTAACCCGAGGTCATCCTGACACCGTCCACATGCAGGCTCCGCTCACGGCAGCTGCTTGCACCCAGCCTGGAACGCGGCCCCGCTCTCTCCTTCAGCTGTACCTATTCCTTCTCTTCCCTCCACTGTCAGTCTCTAGAAGGATAGGCTACCTTCCTTTTCCCCTACCACCTCCGCAACCCTCTCCAGCCTTGCTTCTGGTCTCACCGACCAGTGACCCTGTCCTTCTAAATGCCAAGCACGAGGCATCATTTCTTTTTTTTAAAGGTTTTTATTTCTTTATTTTGAGGTGGGGGAGAGGGAGGAGCAGAGAGAGAGAGAGAGAGAGAGGGAGAGAGAGCAAGCGTGAGTGGGGGAGGGGCAAAGAGAGAGAATCCCAAGCAGGCTCCACACTGTCAGCACAGAGCCCAACATGGGGCTCCAACTCATGAACCGTGAGATCATGAGCTGAGCGGAAATCAAGAGTCAGAGGCTTAACCGACTGAGCCCCCAAGGTGTCATTTTCAACCCTGTCTCAAGTGAATTTTTGCAGCCTTTGACGCAGTAACTACTCCCTCTTTAGATTCTTCTTTCTTATTTTCCCGACATTGTTTTCTCTATCTTCCCTACCCTCTTCCTTCAGAGGTTCCTCTGCTCCTTCCATCCCTTAAACTGTTCCCTGGGGTCACATTTAATAACCTCCTAGGCCTCCACACCCACCCGGAATGCACCTGCCGGCCACCGAAGTGCTTATGATCCCGACCTGTGTCCCCACCCCCGGGGCCCCAGTCTCATCCCTACGGCCAATGGCCCCAAAGCCTTTGATACCGTGAGACCCATTGGAACCCCATGTCAAGGCCCCTGTCCACAGGCCCCCAGCTCCTCTTGCTCACCCTCGCCCCTAAGCCCACTGGTACTGCCCAGGGTTCTCAGTTACAAGGAACAGAATCCCTCGTGGCCAGCTTCAGCAGAAAGGGAATTTATTAATTGCTGGGTGTGTTGAGAAACAGGTTGGGGCTGAGCGCCCAAGAACAAGTCGCAGAGCCACACCACAGAACTGCCTAGTGGGGGAGGGTGCCTGCCAAAGCCAGATGTGCGGGGGCCCTCCAGGCCACACCTGGAACATCCTTCTTCACACCGCCTGGTTCCCGAGGGAGGCACACATGGGCCTTCTGACTGCAGAGCCCGGTCTTCCCTGCACCCTGCACCCCCCGCAAGGACACGTGTGGGGAAGGGCCTGACTCGTAACTGAAGACACAGTGCTCAGAGCTCTCCACAGTGTCCTGCTGCCCCGTTCTTCCTCCTGTGTCCCCCACTCAGTTAATGGCACCACAAGACACTCAGCAGCCCATCCAGGAGTTTCCTGGTTCCCTGAAATTCTCTGTTTTCATGAGTCCTGGAATCCTGTCACCTGTGCCTGCCCCCAACTCACGTGCACCTTCCCCCCACCCCCCACCTTCCGTCTTCACCACCACTGTCCATTACCATCTTCCCGACCTGCCCCCTCCGGGCTTACCCCTCTCCAACCAGCTTCCACACAACCCAGACATCTGCCGTGCTTGTGATCATCCGCTTGGAGATCAAAAGTTCCTCGAGGACTCCTCACCGACCTCTGACCTCCGGATCAAACTCAAACCCTCAGGCTGTTGTCCAAGGATCAACGGTGGAATGACCCGCCCTGCTCTCCTTCACCTCCCAGCATCCGACCGCACACACTCACCTTTCCAGCGATGCAGAACTGCTCACAGCCCCTCCCTGGGCCAGTCTGCATCGTCCCCCAACACCTTCCACGTGCCATCCCCTTCCCTCTGGCCTGGGTGATGAAGCCCTACCTTTCCATCCAAGTCCAGCCACTTCCTGATGGTGTGAACTTGGACAAGTTACCACACCTCTGCGGCCTTGGTTTTCTCTTCTGAAAAATGAGAATGATATCCTCCTGGCAGGTGCGTGTAAAAAGTACACAAGGAAACTCTGCACAGTGTTTAGACATTGCAGTGAGTTCAAAGGTGCCCCCCCAAAAGATGCACCCTTATCCCCTCATTCCAACCTGTGGATGTTACCTTTGCACATGTAACTAAGGGAAGGATCCTGACACGACATCATCCCAGGTTACCAGTGGGATTGCCAAATGTCCTGATAAGGAAGAGCCCAGGGGAAGATGGAGACAGATGTGGGGGCGATGCCACCACCAGCCCAGGAATGCCAGGAGCTGCCCGAAGCTGAAAGAAGCAAGGGTAGATTCTCCCCAGAGCCTTTGAGGGAGCAGAGCCCTGACATCACCTTGATTTCCAACTTCCAGCCTCCAGAACGGCGAAAGAATCCATTTCTGTGGTTTGAAGCCACCGAGTTGGTGACAGCTTGCCGGACAGCCACGGGAACTAGCACAGACACGCAGAAACCATCTCTCCTCCTCCCCCTCCATCCTCACCCCTGCCAGCAGGGGCCCCACCAGGGAGGCTACGGGCCTGGGGACCAGGGACGCCAGGCCCCACCCAGCCAGCGGCACATCGAAACCCCGTCTCCTTTACAATCACTGCAGAGAAGGCCTCTCTGAAAAGCAAAGTCTGAACACAGACATTTGCACCACCCCTCACGCCAGGAAGGGAACAGCCCAAAGTTGCAGAGCTAGTAAACGTACGGGACGGGCTTCACCACTCAAGGGCAGGGCAAGGTGATTAGTTCCCATTAATCTTAGCTTCTTGAAAACTCCCCAGAAAAGTACAGCATTTGCTTGTTTGCCTGCTTGCTTGCTTGTTACGTTTGTGGTTATTATTACTATGATTTTTAGTAATCTCTACACCCAACATGGGACTTGAACTCATGACCCCGAGATCAAGAGTCGCATGCTCTTCCGACTGAGCCAGCCAGGCGCCCTCTTTGTTGGTTTCTTAACTTCTTCAAAGAGATGCTTGAACACTCTTCCCCCCTGTGGACGTCTGTGGGCCCTATAGCAACTGGTTATTTTGACTGAGCTTTTCTATCATGTTTCCTAAGGGTCTACATAAGGAACTTAAAGTCCCGGACATTGTAAGGACATTGGTGTCACTGTCCAGGGTTATGATAGGCCAGGGCTGGCCAAGGGGATTCTGCAGGAAGCCAGCCGTAGGCAGGACGGGGCTTTCTTTCCCCAGCTCTCTGGTACCCACTGCAGGGAGACCTCTTGGTATCTTCACCCTCAAGTTTTAGTCCCGAGACAGCTTGGTCCCTCCCTACCGGCTCACTTCTCAGAGAAGTTGCTAAGCCCAGAAACATTATGGAATTGTCCGAGGTCACACAGCTAGATGGTGGCGGGGCCCAAACTCCACCCAGCTGTAATAGAGGAGGAGGAGGGGCACAGAATGAAGAAGGCTGATTTTTAAATCCTAACTCAGCCGGAGTCCCTTACTCCTCCCCTCCTGTGTTTTTGGGAGGACCCAAGGAGAGGGGGTGTGCTGCCACACCTTGTGAGCTGGGATGTCTTTCACAGAAGCGGAACACAGTCCTCAGCCCCATGGGAGCCCTCATCATTTGTTCTAACGGTGAAAAGGGAAGTAACAGAATCATCTTCTGAGGTCCTGGGGGTGGGACTCTTGTTAAAGATAATCCGTGGCAGTCTAAGCAGAGCTCTGAAGGGAGGCACAGTCAGGCAAGACCTCATCATAAGCAAGCACTTCCTCAGTGTCTCGCCGGGCACAGGATGGGGCTCACTCAGGAACTGCCAGGCTGGCCGAGCAGGCAATAAGGATTGAAGAAGGAGCCCAAGAGGATGTTAATAAAATCCACGGTCTCCTCCCCTCATCCTTCCCCTTACCAACCGCCTCTCCGCTTCCACTCTGGGGTATCTCCCACACCCTCCCCACCCCAGAGCCAGGCTGGTTATTGCTCCCCAGCCCAGCCCCAGTCCCTGCCCCTGGGTGAGGATCCCCACAGAGAGAATCTGGGGCACAGGAGGGAAAGGACAGTCGGGGGCCTCGAGCCCAGAGACATGGAGCTTTTTGAATATGGCCCAACTGAGGAGAAAGCCCAGAATCGCCTCTCTCTTGGACTGTGCTCCCAACCCGTGGGGTCGAGGTTGAGTTTGGGGGTTAGTCAGGAAGATTGACAGGACAATTTTCTGCCCACTTGACTCACCAGCCCTCAGGTCCCACCCCAAGGGCCAGCCTGCTAGTCTCCTGACTACCTTCTTCCCTAGACAGCCCCCAATTGTCCTCTCTCCCATCACACCATCACCCACCAAATTCCAGACCCTCCAGCCCCCAGTGGCAGAATCCCAAGCCCTCACTGTCGCCCTACTTCACCACACGCCCATTTCAGCCAGAGAGTGGGTGGGCTGCCTTAGGGCAGGTGTTGAAATGGCAAACAAGCATGTGAGGGAGAGCTGAAGGGGCTCAGCCTGAAGAAGCAGGCGTGATGGCAATCTTCACTCGTGAGGATCCATTACTGAGCGGCCCTTATGCATCATCCGACTTCATTCTTACAACAGTCGTGGGGAGATATCATCACCCCATCTTACAGATAAGGAAGTGGGGCCCCATAAATACCCAAGGTCAGACAGATGGTAGGCACAGGGCTAGAATCCGACCCCAGATCTGACTTTAAGCACCTGCTCCTAACCACCACGCCACACTGCCTCTAACATATGAGAAAGGCCGCGGGAAGGAAGACGGGGCAAGCTTGCTCTGGGTTGCTTCAGAGACAAAGGCAAGATTAAAGTGTGGAAGTTACAGGAAATGAGATTTCAGCCCAGCCCAGGGAAGTCTATCCCAGCAGAGAAGGGAAAGGGCTGCCAGAGAGTCTCTGGTTGCTAGACGCCTCGTGGCTTGCCGTCTGGCAGTAAGGCCATCGAGGTGATCCTTGCCTTTGGTGCCTTTTAAGATCCTAAGACACTGAGTATACAAACGGACAATGACCAGGCCATATATAAAAACAGAAGTCTGACCCACAATCTGCAGGAACCATACCACGAAACCCACCCCTTATCTAAGGTAACTGGCCCGGGAAGCCAGCCTGCCAGAAGTCAGATTGCTACCTCTAGCAACAATCCGGGAAGCCAAACAATAACCCCTATAAACAGCCAGCCCCAAAGAGCCAAGACTTGCTTAACAACGGACTGCCCCCCCCCCCATTTTTGTCCCTACTAACAGCTAGGACCAACCAGAAAGAATTAAGGAAGCACCCATCACATAGTATGCCCGCTTCTAGTTGGCCCACCCACAGGCTCCCCACACAAGAGCGTCCAGGCAGGACACATCTGAAACCGCCCTCTCCCCCCACCCCGTCCCCCGCCGGAGAGCCTGCCCCCTCCTCTGCCTGCCTTTCCGTGTCTTCCAAAACTGCCGGTGGCTGACCCCCCTGCTACAGCAAACTCTGAAAACGGGCTTTGCTTCTCTGGTTTGGTCTTTGTTTATTCCCACGGTCTTTTCAAGCACCGAGTAAAATGAACGTGTGTGTGTGAGAGACAGACAGACAGACAGACAGATGGTGATTTTATGCCTGTGTCAGATCACGTGCATCCATGTGTATAAACCCCCTGTGTTACTGTCGCTTGTGGACACTGGGCTCAGGCCCCAGCTCATTATCTCCCTGGATCTTGGATAAGTCCCTCGTAGAAGGCACCACTGGGGCCCTGTGATGACACATCCCCGGGACCCATACTCATTTCAGGGGCAGATGAGGTGGAAAGTTCCACAGGAGCTCAGATTTACCTGTGCTGACCAGGTCTACCTACAGAAGGCCACTTCCTTGCACCTGAGGCCCCAAGGTCTTCTCAGCACAGCAGGAGATCAACCTACAAGCACAGGGAGTTAATCCCCACCCCACCTTGGGGGACCTGTCAACCAGGGGGACTAGGAGCCAGTGGGAAAATGCTCCAACCTAGAAGACCCTGGAAGAATCTAGCTGCCTACCTCAAAAACACATTCTGTATTAGCATTCCTTCTCTCTCTCTCTCTCTCTCTCTCTCTCTCTCTCTCTCTCGCCTTCCTTTCCCCCTTCCTCCTTCCTGTTTTCTGAATTGCCTTCCAAATAAAACAGCAGCCACCAAGCCTTTGTCTCAGGGGAGCCCAAGCCCACAGTGTCACTTGCCATCTTAGGACTCCACTTCCCTCCTGTACAAAATCAGAGGTTCTCAGAAGCTGTGTCTCAGGGACTGTCCTGGGAGGAAAGGGACCTCCCCCACCCAGTAAGGCCCAGCAAAGAGCTCCCCTCCCCCAACCCTGTCTAACAGAGCACCTTCATTTTCTGCTGGCTTGTCTACTGGGGTTCCCTGTGAACTCACTCTTTCAGAGGACTCGTCCTTTGACATGTTAGAAGACCACTAGCCTTGAACATTCCCTCCCAGCCCTGGAGGTAGTCCCAGGAAAGAGAGTCCCATCCTTCAGCCACGCCTGCTAAGGTAGCACCCCTAGTCTGAGGCGACATTACTCAGACATCCTCTCCAAGGACACACACAGAGCCTCTGCCTGTGTCTTCACAAAGTCACATCAAAACGAAGCACAGAGTTAGTATATGCCCTTGGCTGGATATTTCCAATAAGTTTCTGGACTTTCCTATCTGGGATGGATTTCTTCTCCTTGTAAGAAGATCCCTCAGGCACCAGAAACTTCTCTGGCTCATTAGCTCATTGGTTCCCCCTATAAATGTCAGAGCCGCCTCGTCTCTGGGAGCACAGTGATGTCTTTGAAGTGGCCACGGCCATAACCAGGCCTGGTGCTGCCTCGCCGATGGCAGGACTGGGAGGGTTTGGGGACAGTTGGACATCAGCCTCCTCACAGACTAATTACTCTCAGTGTAGAAGTAATCTCACAAGATGCCTCGGAGTTGGGGAGCAAAAAGGGCAATTGCTAAAAGGCAGAGACCCAGAAACCGGGAAGCTTATGGTGGGCAGGACCCCCTTCCCTGAGCAGCTGGGAGAGATTTCTTCACTCTGGGGCTTGTCAGAGCAGGATTCTCAGGAGAGGAAAAGCCAAGGGTCGGTATTCCCAGCCAGTTCCCATCTGGTCCGGTCTACACAAGCTTCTGTGCAGGTAGAGTTGGACCTTGAGCCAAAAGACATTGCATAA
Organism: Panthera tigris; assembly: GCF_018350195.1. Lineage (NCBI taxonomy): Eukaryota > Metazoa > Chordata > Mammalia > Carnivora > Felidae > Panthera > Panthera tigris. The sequence continues at coordinate 93,413,458 of NC_056667.1, read as the reverse complement.
TGTCCTCTCACACAATTGCCCCAACAGCCCCACCAGGTGGCTTTGCCATTATGCCCATTTTACAGATGAGAAAACCACAGCTCAGAGTTTTTGTCCAAGGACACAAAATTAGGGATTCAAATCCAGGTCTGTGACTCCAAAGCTCTTTCTTCACGGCCACTCAAGCCACGGCTGGAACGTGCCTCTCAGCTCAGAGAAAGGGCTTGGCTCTGACTAGGGTCTCGGGAGCAGTTGCCCAGCCTCTGATTCCATCAACGTGCTGAGATAATGCAAGCGGGAGGGTTCTGGAACTCATAAACCTGCCATAAAAATGCAATCTCTGCCATAAAGGCCAGAATAATATAGTTCTAACTTAGACTAATGGGGAGTTAACTCGTTACATTGTAAGGGGAGTCTCCTTAGAGAGCTGAGGGTCATTTGCAGCTTGTACCTTCCAAATCCATTAGCTCATTGGGTTTTCACAGCAACCCAGTAAGTGGATAGGAGCCGTGAGGACCGTTTTGTGTATGTATGTATGTATGTATGTACGTACTTTTTTTTTTTGAGAGAAAGAGAGAGAGAGAGAACATACAAGTGGGAGAGGGGTAGAAGGAGAATGAGAGAGAGAATTTCAAGCAGGTTCCACACCCAGCACAGTGCCCAATGTGGGGCTCGATCTTACGACTTCAAGATCATGACCTGAGCCCAAATCAAGAGTCTGACGCTTAACCGACTGAGCTACCCAGGAGCCCCTGTATTTATTTATTTTTAAAGTCTATTTTTTTAAAGTAATTTCTACACCCAACGTGGGCCTCGAACTCATTACCCTGAGATCAAGAGTCGCGCGTCCTGGGGCGCCTGGGTGGCTCAGTTGGTTAAGCATCTGACTTCGGCTCAGGTCATGATCTCACCGTTCCCAAGTTCGAGCCCCACGTCAGCTCTGTGCTGACAGCTCAGCGCCTGGAGCCTGTTTCAGGCTCTGTGTCTCCCTCTCTCTCTCTGCCCTTGCCCCACTTGTGTTCTGTCTCTCTCTCTCTCTCTCTCTCTCTCTCTCTCAAAAACAAACATTAAAAAAAAAAAAAGAGTCACATGTTCCACCATCTGAGCCAGCCAGGCACTCCCATGAGGCCCATTTTAGAGATGGGGAAATGGAGGCTCAAGGGGGTAATATTATTTGCCCAACGTCAGTGACCAGACCAAGCTTAAATCCCAAGGCCAGTCTCAACGGCCTGGAGATCATCAATCCAATTTGAATTCTCAGCCAATATTTAAAAATCAAGAGACTTTACAGAGAAATCCTGTTCCTGGTGTCTGTGAAAAGTCAGACAGTCTGGCTTCGCTTGGGCCCACGTCCCACATGGGCACAGTTAGCAGGAGCCGAATGGTGGCTGTCTCTTCAGACAGACCATGTGAGTGCTGGGGGTGACTGGGGGTTACTCTCCTGGGTTCAACCCGTAGGGTTCAAGTTTCCCTCCCAGCTCTGTCCCCATCTGTCGGTGTGATCTGGAGAAAATTACTGCCCTTCCCTGGGCCTCAGCTGCCCCTTCCATAAAATGAGGGGGTGAAGACGGCATTCAGTGGCGTTGGAGGCCCCTTCCAGCTCCAGGAGTCAATGCCTAATGCCAGGCTCCAGGCAGGGGAGCGGAGAGCTATAGAAAGCAGAGGGCTCTGCTTCCGGAAAGTGTGTCAGTTGTCTTTTGCCGCATAACAGGTCATGTAGGTAAGGTCTCCAAAGAAAGTAGGAATAGGGCCAATACAGCCAAGTGAGGCCCAGAACCACACACGACTGCTGGGGGCCGGGGTGCGGCTGGGGGCGGATCGTCTTCCCGCCCCTAAGGGACAGCACCTCCTCAGTATGCTGATGCCATCCCTCTCTCCCTGTCTCCCTGTCTCCCTGTCTCCCTGTCTCCTGTCTCCCTCCCTCTCTCTCCCTCTCACCAGAAGTGCATCCCATCACTAACATTTTAATTTTCCAATCTGACAAGCCAGGCCTCCTGACAGCCCAGGATCCACTCTTTGCTGACGGAGCTACGTCTCTAACTAGAACCTCAATGATTTGTAACCTCCAAAAACATACTCCAGATAAGGGAGGCCGAGGACCAGAAGGACTAGGAGATACACGGAAAATGAAAGATGGGCGGTGGAGGGACTCCCAGCCTGGTTACTCACCCATAACAGTATTTCTTGAGCACCTACTGTGTGTGTCAGGCACCATCCCCAGTAACTTCATAAAGTAGATATTCTTTTGGAGAGAACGGTACAGAGTAGCAGAATGGTCGTAAGCTTAGAAATCAGCTTTTTGGGGGCGCCTGGGTGGCTCAGTCGGTTGAGCATCTGACTACGGCTCAGGTCAGGATCTTGCGGTCTGTGAGTTCGAGCCCCGCGTCGGGCTCTGTGCTGGCAGTGCAGAGCCTGCTTGGGATTCTCTGTCTTCCTTTCTCTCTGCCCCTGCCCCGCTGGTGTTCTCTCTCTCTCTCTCTCTCAAAAATAAATAAACATTTAGAAAATTGTTTAAAAAGATAAAAATCGGGCGCCTGGGTGGCTCAGTCGGTTGGGCATCCGACTTCAGCTCAGGTCACGATCTCGCAGTCTGTGAGTTCGAGCCCCGCGTCGGGCTCTGGGCTGATGGCTCAGAGCCTGGAGCCTGTTTCAGATTCTGTGTCTCCCTCTCTCTCTGCCCCTCCCCTGTTCATGCTCTGCCTCTCTCTGTCCCAAAAATAAATAAACGTTAAAAAAAAAAAAATTTTTTTTAAAAAATAAAAAAAATAAAAAGATAAAAATCATTAGAATACTAATTATGCTAAGTATTCTGTGAAATGCTTCTTTTAGCACAGCTTGTTAAAAAAGTTTTTAGAGGCGCCTGGGTTGCTCAGTCAGTTAAGCGTCCGACTTGGGCTCAGGTCATGATCTCGCGGTCCGTGAGTTCGAGCCCGGCATCGGGCTCTGTGCTGACAGCTCAGAGCCTGGAGCCTGTTTCAGATTCTGTGTCTCCCTCTCTCTCTGACCCTCCCCCGTTCATGCTGTCTCTCTCTGTCTCAAAAATAAATAAATGTTTAAAAAGTTTTTATATATTTATTTTGAGAGAGAGAGAGAACATGCACGAAAGTGGGAGAGGAGCAGAGAGAGAATCCCAGGCAGGCTCTGCACCGCCAGAGCCGGGTGCGGGGCTCGTACTCACAAAGCATGAGATCATGACCTGAACTGAAGTCGGACGCTTAACTGACTGAATCAGCCAGGTTCCCTTGAGTACAGCCTTTGTACTTGCAAATGGGAGCAAAATCCCAGCCCACCAAGCTGCCAGGGCATAGCCCAGGTCCCCGGTGAGGACGGGGTCACTCTGCGTGCTAACCTCTGAAAACTAGCCCAGGCCCCTTCAGCTCTGGGAAACACGCAGACAGTTCCTCTCCTCTTACTAGGAACTGTCCACCTGGAAAGCGAATACAAGTGCCCCCCTGCCATCTCTGTGCTCTGCTACTACAAACCCAAAGGTTTAACCAGGGGACCGTGGTCTGTGGGTTGCTGCAAGGAAGTGAAATGTTTGCCGGTGCCTGGAAAAGAGCAGCAAAGCCTCTGAGCCCCAAAATCCCTGAGCAGGATGAGCCTTGTAAACACTTGGGAAGAAACTCAGGTTGGTGTGAGCACCACGTGGCTGGGGTATCAAAGCAGACGGCTGCCCGAGCTGCCTGCCCACGCAGCAGGGCAGGACATCACACCAGGGGCTCGCTGACAAGAACGGGGCGTTGTTCCTACCCAGTGTTGATGGAACAAGGCAATAAACAGAAGCTCTATGGGAACGGGCAGCCAAAGCTTCCTATTGGATAAATCTGAGCCGGACAGTTCCCCACTAAGTCAGCCGCATCCTCCTGGAGAGCCCCCAGGAGCCCTTGGCCCAGCTGAGGGCCTGCCTCACTCTCCCCTCATTAAAAAATAATCCTTCCATTTCTGAAGCTTCAGAGAGAGTCGGTGGGTGATTGGTTTAATATCAGTCTTTAGGGGCGGCTGGGTGGCTCAGTCGGTCGAGCGTCCGACTTCAGCTCAGGTCATGATCTCGCGGTTTGTGGGTTCGAGCCCCACATCGGGCTCTGTACTGATGGCTCGGAGCCTGGAGCCTGCTTCGGATTCTGTGTCTCCATCTCTCTCTGCCCCTCCCCCACTTGTGCTCTGTCTCTCTGTCTCTCAAAAATAAATAAATGTAAAAAAAATTAATATCAGTCGTTAACACATGTTCTTTTATGCATAATATTTCATTAAAATAAATACAAACAATTAAATTAAAAACCATTCTCTTGGTGGCAGATTGGGGACCTTCTTCAGCAAAGGGACATTTTCTACTTCTACTTTCTACTTTTCCCCCCACGTAAGATTTAGCTACTGGAATGTCTTTGCCTGAGGAGCAAGAGGAGCCGGGTAGACAGAGAGGCATGGCTGGATTCTTCAAGGTAGGAGGGTCTCAGGAAGCACGGCCAGCCGGGGTCAACCGCATACCATGGGACAGCTGCATGGCACCAGGGACAGGGCTCTGCCCCTCCTGCCTTGGGGAAGGAGGGTTCCCCAGCCCCCACTACAAGCTGCCCTGCCTGGAGGTGGGAAGCTCCCCGAGAATGGACTGGAAACAGGCGGGAGCACTGCTGTGTGGCAGTGTGAGCAGACACGCGCCTAGTCTTATATCCAAAAATGGAAAAGACTCCCTGGCTGTCTTTAGCTCAATTTCCTCCATCTACCTCCATCCCTCCCAGCCACCACCTGCCCTCACTCTTGCAGCAAAAGCAAACCAGCTTGAGGCCCTCCTAAGTATTCTATTCAATGGGACCTCGGCATACAATTCCTGACTCTGATGATAAACTACTTCAGGAAAGGTGGAGGCCAGTGCTGGTTGGTCGTAATGGCTTCAAAGAGAAATGTACTGAGACTGAGACTGAGCCTAAGCTAGCTCTGGGTTTGTGGGAAAGGGTGCCAACATCGATTGGTGATGTCTGCCATGGGTACAGGTTGGGGAAATACTGGCACTCGTGCCATGTATTTTCTAACCAGGGGATCCTACTCGGAAATAATCCTTTTATACTAGAAAATACTCGGGAGATGACAGCCACAGGCTCAGAGTCAAAGGGGTGTCCACTCCCAGTGAGAGAACCCAGTTATGCTTTTGCCTCTGATTACAGAAATGAATTCCGGTGATGCCTTCAGCCTCTGGCACGAGTCACCAGGTTGGAACCAGAATTCTTCCTTCAAGAGCTATGGATTGTTGGTGTTGGGAAACAGCCCCTGACTCATTTATGCTCTTGGAATAAACTGCTCTATTTCTTTTCTTACCCTTTTGGTAAAGACCAGGGCTGAGCCCTGGAAACTGCCTCTTGGGATACCAGTCCTTTCTAGGGAGGCCACCCACCCTGGCCATGCTGAGCAGAGGCTGTGATGCATACACATAGGCCACGATCACTCCTACAGGCTCAGGGATTGCCCCCAAATGATGAGACGCTCGTCACTTTTCCTCGGTTCATGTTTACCCTCTCAAAATGGTTCTCTTCAACTCAGAGGAAAATAAGACCTAGCACCTTCAGGCCTCAAGGTCTCAAGGTCAGTTGTTCAGGTCTCAAGGTCAGTAGTGCCTGCCATACCCATGCAAGTTCACTTTGAGAATTCTTTTCCAAAGGTCAGTAACTGATTCCCTTCAGGAAGCAGGGACTGGAGTGGCTGCAAAGGCTCTGCCATCCTAACTGGAAGGTGCCTCACCCTCCCCATAAAGCCCTCTGGTTCTAAATTGACTGCAGAGGAGGAAGGGGCCACACTGTCTTTGGGAGTGTCCTTCTGGAAGGGCACTCTATCATGGATGAGTGGTTTCTCTCTCTCCCTCTCTCACTCTTTTTCTCTCTCTCAGATGGGCTTTGAACAAGATAACAGCCCCATCTAACAAACCCCGAATAGACTTTGGTAGATTCACAGACAGGGTGTGTGTTACGTGCAAAGCAAGTGGGTACAAACCAGCTCAGTGTCTGGAAGGAGCTTCAGTGTCCCCCTAGGGTACAGCCTGGAAAGGAGGAATGTGACCAGACACAGAAAACAAAGTTGGGCAGGATGTGCCTTGGACAGAAGTTAACGAGCGTGGGGCCGAAATGTTAATATTATATTGCTAAATGAAAAAAGCTGGAAACAAAAAATAATGTTCTGCGTAAGTCCATTTTGCACGTGTGTGGGCAGTGGGGACCGTGTGGGCACGCACATACACACCAAGAAAAAGAAGGTCGGAAAGGAACTAAAATGTGAGAATTTCATCCTGGCAAGGAAGAATTGCTAATGACGTTGAGCTTGGTTTTATTTGTTTGTTGTTGGTCTTGGTGGTTCTTTTGTCTTCATTCATTTCCAAGTTCTCTGCTGGAGCATGTCTTCCTTTTGTAATAGAAAATGAAGTAAATGTTTCTTTACAATAATTATAAAGGGTGGAAAAGGGAAAATATAAAAGAACAGAGGAGTATTGGGACTATGGAGAACTATGCTCAGATCCTCATTCTGCCCCTATTTAGCTGATGTCCTTGTTTCTCTTCTTTGGGTCCCTGTTTCCTCTCCCTAACTCACCTCCCCGGTACATGCTTAGACAGAGAGGGCAGGGCTGTTGTTTTCATGGTGCTTGGTCTTTATTTGCAGAATAAGGGTGCTCAGCGGTCAGTGAAAGTTGGTTATGGGGCTAGGGAGGGATTTTTGGTTTCCTCTACAGAGACGGAGGTCTAGAGAGGGCAGAGGAAAGGCAGCCTGGAGAACCCAGGAAGTGGTCCAGATGGGAGGCGCCCACACTCGCCATCCAGTGCCCCTCAGCACCTCCAACCCAGGCATAGGGAGTGCAGAACACCGAGGACCACTGGGACTCCCGTCAGCGAGACTCCAGCCCCATCCATGGCCATGACTAATGTCAGGTGACACTCAAGAGTCCGGGACACCATCTCCAAACAGACACGTTCCTTCCGAACCAGCGCGTGTGTGTTTGCAAGTGGGGGGGCAAGCCAGGCTGGGCAGGGCAGATGGATGAATCTGCCAGCAAGTTGGTGAGGCCTACAGCCAAGAAGAGTGGCTGAGCCACGATGACAGTGGCACACAGGACACAGGGTGATGCCAGGATAGGGCTGAGCATGGCTCCAAAGGCCTTTGAGAATGCCATCAGAAAACCAGTGGCAACACTCAGTGGCCCAGGAGGGCTTGCCAGAAGAAGCAATCCGGGCTCCATTCTGCCATGTAAATCTAGCTCCAAAGCACTTAGGTTAATTTCAGCAAGAAATCCCCAGAGCTCCCAACTGAGCACATAATTTCCCCCTTTTTGTGCTGTGAGGAGGGCGGTGAGGAGAGGGGGAGAGAGAGAGGGAGACAGAATTTCCGAAAGGACCTCTGCGCTGACAGCAGCGAGCCCCAGGCGGGGCTCGAACTCACAAACCGCGAGATCATGACCCGAGCCGAAGTCAGACGTTCAACCGACTGAGCCACCCAGGCACCCCCAGAATTTCACCTTCTTAATGGATTACCCCGCATCTTCCTCCTGGACTAAGAAAAATAAGAAAAGGAACAGCCAGAATTTCTCAAGAAATTAATTGAAAACAGCATTAAGCAACTCATGAATACGTAATAAGACAGTAATTACTCCTTTCTCAATGGAGGCTGCGTACTTTCCCCCTGGGGCCTGCTCACCCAGGGGCCCTGGCTTCTGGGATAAGGCCTTCCTGCCACCCCCCGAACAGCAGCTATTCCCTCCCTAGCAAAACGATCCTCGTCTGCCACCCAGCCTAGGGGCCTGGGCCACAGACATCACCTCCATCATGGGTGGCTCTTCCAAGAAAAACAAGAAAAAACTGCCCCTGAGTGTGGCATGCACCTGAAAAGAGGCTCTTACATGCATTGGTTGTATTTTTCATTTGTGTGTTTGCAGGGGTAACTCCTTTTTTAGTGTGGATGACAGACCAAACTAGAATCCAAACATCTTAGGGCTGGAAGGAAAGTCAGAGAGCGGACAGCACCCCCCACCCCCACCCCGTGCCCAGCACAGCACCCGGGACTTCAGGGCAATCATTTGGTGGGTGGGAACATCAGGGCCCCGGGGAAATCAGGACTGGTCATGGTCACAGACACAATGACAGGCCAGGTCCGCTGCTCCCCCGCTGGCTCTACCACATTGCTTTCTTCAGTTCTGTTCAATAAACCAGAGAGAAGTGAAAGAGGCAACAATGAATAAGACAGAGCCCCTGCCCTCAAGGGACTGGTGGGAAAAACAAGGATATAAAGGACCGTGATGTTAGAAAAATAATAAAACCTACAAATAAGGCCACAAGAGGACACTATGTCCTCCGAACATCATTCACTCATTGTTTCACACGCCCACCCAAGGATTACTCAATTACCGAGGGGAATGTATTTCTGTTTGACTTGGCTGTTTACCACTAAGGGCTCAAACTCTGTGAAATTACATATTGACTTGTAGATCGTGTCCAGTAAATATATAAATAATTTCAGGGCGCCTGGCTGGCTCTGTCGGAAGAGCATGCGACTCTTGATCTCGGGGTCGTAAGTTCAAAGCTCACGTTGGGCGTAGAGATTACTTTTAAAAATTAACTTAGGGGCGCCTGGGTTGAGTGTCCGACTTCGGCTCAGGTCATGATCTCACAGTTCATGGGCTTGAGCCCTGCATCAGGCTCTGTGCTGACAGTTCAGAGCCTGGATCCAGCTTCAGATTCTGTCTCCTTCTCTCTCTGCCCCTCCCTCACTTGCTCTCTCTCTCTCTCTCCCTCTCTCTCTCAAAAATAAACAAACATTCCATCAACTGATGAATGGATAAAGAAATTGTGTTTTATATACACAATGGAATACTATGTGGCAATGAGAAAGAATGAAATACGGCCTTTTGTAGCAACGTGGATGGAACTGGAGAGTGTGATGCTAAGTGAAATAAGCCATACAGAGAAAGACAGATACCATATGTTTTCACTCTTATGTGGATCCTGAGAAACTTAACAGAAACTCATGGTGGAGGGGAAGGGGAAAAAAAACAAAACAAAAAAGAGGTTAGAGTGGGAGAGAGCCAAAGCATAAGAGACTCTTAAAAACTGAGAACAAACTGAGGGTTGATGGGGGGTGGGAGGGAGGGGAGGGTGGGTGATGGGTACTGAGGAGGGCACCTTTTGGGATGAGCACTGGGTGTTGTATGGAAACCAATTTGACAATAAACTTCATATATTGAAAAAAATAATAAATAAATAAATAAATAAACATTAAAAATTTTTAAATTAACTTACAATGTATATATATATATATATATATATATATATATATATATATAATTTCTATTGAATGGAAAAGATAACACCAAACATTGATTTTATAATTGGCCTATAGAACATCAACCAGTTTTGTTTTATTTTTTAATTGTGGTAAAGTATACATAATATAAAATTTTACCATCTCAGGGCACCTGGCTGGCTCAGCTGGTTGAGACTCTGACTCTTGATTTCAACTCAGGTCATGATCTCACAGTCCTTGGGCTCGAGCCCCATGTCGGTCTCCACGCTGTCGACGCAGAGCCTGCTTGGGATTCTCTCTCTCCCTCTCTCTCGGTCCCTGCCCCCCTTAAAAATAAATAAATAAACGTTTAAAAAATAAAAAATAAATAAAATTTTACCATCTTACCAATGCTCAAGTGTACATTTCTGCAGCATTGGCCATTCACACCGTTGTGCAACTGTCACCACCGTCCATCCCCAGAACTTTTCATCCTGCAAAACCGAAACTCTGTGCCCATTCAACAATAGCTCCCCATTCGTCCCTCCCCTGGGGCCTGGCAATCACATTCCACTGTCTGTCTGTGTCAATGTGACTACTGTAGCACCTCAGAGAAGAGGAAGCCTCTGGATTTGTCTTCTGGCGGCTGTCTTATTTCACTCAGCACAATGGCTTCGAGGTTCATCCATGTGGTGGCATGTGTTGGAATTTCTTCCCTTTTTAAAGCTGAATGATATTCCATGTATGCACAGACCACACTGTGCTTATCCGTCCACCTGTCAACGGACACTTGGGCTGCTTCCTCGTTTTGGCTATCGGGAATCATTCTGTGAACCTGCGTGTGCAGACGTCTCTTGAGCCCCTGCTTTCAGTGCTTGTGGATATATACCCAGAAGTGGGCTTGCTGGATCATGTAATAATTCTCTGTTTAATCTTTGAGGAACTACCATACTGTTTTCCTTAGTGGCTGCACCCATTTTACATTCTCGCCAACAGTGCACGAGGGTTCCAATTTCTCCCGATTCTTGCCAATACTTGTTATTTTGGGGGTGGGTTTTTTTTTCAGTGTTTTTGGGTCCTAATGAGTGCAAGGTAGTATCTCGCCGCGGTTTTGATTTGCATTTCTCTACCAATCAGTGATGTCGAGCATCTTTTCATGTGCTTTTTGGCCATTGGCACATCTTCTTTGGAGAAATGTCTATGCAAGTTGTCAGCTGATTTTTAAAATCAGGTTGTTTGGTTTGTTGATGTTGACTTGTAGGAGTTCTCTTATATATTCTGGATATTAACACCTTACCAGATACATGATTTGCAAATGCTTTCTCCCTTCCCACAAGCTGTCTTTTCACTTTGTTGATAGTGTCCTTTGATGCACAAAAGTTTTTCATGTTGATGTACTGTAATTTATCTATTTTTTTCTTTGTTTCCTGCACATTTGGTGTCAAATCCAAGAAATCATCGCCAGATGAAATGTCAAGTTTTTCCCTCGTTTTCTTCTAAGAGTCTTTGGTTTTAGCTTTTACATGTTAGGTCTTTGAGCCGTTTTGAGTTAATTTTTGTGTATTGCGTAAGGTGAGAATCCAATTTCAGTCTTTTGCATGTGGACATTCGGTTTTCCCAACACCATTTGTTGAAAAGACTGTGGAATGGTTTTGGCACTGTTGTCAAAAATCATTTGAAGGCGGCTGGGTGGCTCAGTCAGTTAAGCATCTGACTTCAGCTCAGATCATGATCTCACAGTTTGTGAGTTTGGGTCCCATATCAGGTGAGTTTGATCCCCGCTTTTGGTGAGCCCTGCTTCTCTCTCTCTTTCTCTCTCTCTCTCTCTCTCTCTGCCCCTTGCTCACTTGTGCTCTCTCTCTCAAAAGAAAAATCATTTCAGCACATATGTGAGGGCAACCAGCTTTGTTTTCAACCTAGAAATTTTACCCAAACATTTCCTTTTAAGTACTTATAAATACCCAGTTCCTCAAGATGCTCTTCGAACCAGCTTTGCCACCTTACTGCTTCCCTCATTCGTGAGTTACTAAATCTTTGACACACGCCCAGTCCATAGTTTGTGAGAGCCATGTTTTTAAACGTGGCACATCATGCTTTGACAGTAACACACGAAGTGCTCTGAGTATCTGGGCGAAGGTCACTTCTGGCTGGGGGTGCTCAAAAACCTTTTCACTTTTGAGATCAGCCTTGTGATTAATGGGTGGAGTTTTGGTAGGTGGAGATGGAAATCTGTGGCAGACATTAAAGGCCCCAGCGGCAGCAGGAAGGGTGCTTTCCTTCCTGTCTGCTTCCCTTCTGGTGTGCCCCAGACAGCAAAATCTAATGGCCAACACAGATGTGAGTTTCACCCAAGAAAGCCTAGGAAAAAAGCCCCTTGCCTCTCTCATACGTTGTTTCTCCTCACAGCCCTTCCTGAGGGGTCCCTGTCACAGCTCCAGGGTCGTGCAGCACTTCCCAAGCCCCAGCTTGCACCTCACCCCCTTCCCCTACCCCACAAGAGGCTAGAAAGTTCCTGGGCCTTTCCGTCAACACTTGGGATTCATCTCTGATGCCGCCTTCACTGGGGAACCGCATTTCCTGGCTGTCTCAATCCCTCCACACGGGCCTCCGTGAAATATCTCCCTGACAGACTCTAAATGTCACCAGCATCAATCACGGGGATAAACAGCAAACAAGACCGAGACCGGGCAGCCATCTCTGTCGGACCCAAAGTGGCGTTGATTAGAAAACTGACTTCTGGCCGCAAAATGAGACCTGCAGTCCTCCGGTGACCTCTGCTCTGGCAGCAAGTGTCTCGGTGCAGGGCTGGTGGTGAGACCCCCCCCTGTCAGGGCTCTTCACTCGGCAGGTGCTTCTGCCCCTGGTCCTGCCCCTGGTGGAGGGGAGGGGGCAATATTTAATGCCGACACGTGTGTTTTCTGAGGATCTCAGGTGTGCATGTCCCTTTTTGGGTTTTGGAGATCACATTGCTCTAGCCCCCAGGCCATCCCAATCCAGACTTCCTAGCCGACGGTCATGGCCTTTCCTAGGGCTCTCGGCGGCCACAGCAGCCTGCACTGGCCGGACACTCTGGATGCCCCAGCTTCTGAGCAGCTGAGAGATCGTCGCTGACCTCACCTCTTCTCTCCTCCAGGGAGCCTCGTCCAGGGCAGTAACCAAGAGGAGCCTCAGCACAGCCTGAGCCCCGCATGCTGCTGAGTCCACGGCCCCAGCTGGCGCATTCCTCCACCTGTCCTCCAGCTGCCCAGACGCCCTGACCGAGGCCTCCGGGCGGTCCAGGCCCTCAGCCGTGGCACCGCCACTGCTAGTAAAGGCCATCCCCCGCCTTGGGGTCAGCAGGGCTCCCTAAGGGGCTGACCGAGGAAGGAGTGAGTGGAGTGGACAGAAGCACAGCGGTCTGGGAGCAGGATTGTCTGCGCTACCTTCAGGCTGAGAGCTGCGCGTACTGTGTGTGGTTGAGGGCAGGCTCGGGGACAGACAGGCTGCCCCTGACCCACCTTCACTAGCTGAGCAACCCTGGGCGAGTCACTCCACCTGTCTAAGCCTCAGTTTCCACATCCGTAAAATGGTGCTGATGATAACACCTCATAAAGCTGCTGGAGAGTAAGAACAAACACTTAGTACAGCACTCGGCAATAATCCCCAGCAAATGTGAACCATTTCTTGGCGGTCAAGGGTGGACTTTGCCTTGTTTGTGTGGTCGTGTGGACAGAAGGCACGTAAAGTCTTAGGGAAAGGACAAGGAAAAAGGCCAGAGAACTTGCTGCTCATTTCCCTAGACATTCTCCTTGCTGATCGATGTTTCCACCAACTCATAAAGGAGGTTAGACCTAATTTCATATTCGCTTGTCCAGAGGGTGATAAACTGTTATCCCCTTAAAGTAATCCACACTGCTTTCAGATGGGCCCTTCTCCGCCTTGACAGATGGGATTATGTTCATCTCGCTTCCCCTTTAGCGATTGAAAAGATCAATGAGACATTAGTCTCCTTGCTTCTCGCTTTCTCCTGGGGGAAAATGCTGATGGTCCAGAATTAATGTGGCAATTGATTTACCATGTGGTGTCCAAAGGCACGCAGACAAACTCTCCCACCGCTGGGAAGGGAGGGGGGAAAGGCAGACTTTGGCCACTTTATGAGACTGGCTCGGGGGCCTGTGTTGTCTAACCTAGCGGAGAAAATAGTTGCAGCGGGACTGATTGATCTGGGACCTACATCCTGGCGACTGGCTGGCCCTAGCCTTGGAAGCCATGGACACCTTCAAGTTCTATGACCTTGACAAGTTCATGACCTCTCCAGACTTCAGTTACTTCATCCACAGAATGGGGATACGGCTCCCTCAAGGATGGCTGTGGGATTAAAATGAATGTGAACAGATGTGCTTTGTAAGTGTTAGTTTCTCATCTTGAAGTGCCAGAGTAAAGGCAATGTTCTTGAATGAGAAACTGACCGAGTTCACAGGCGTTATAACCGAGGCTTAGAAAGATGAAATCCGTGACGGTCGGTAAGTTAGGAAGACCATCTACCATCTTCACTGATGACACTATTGAAACCTAAGATTACCACCCTTTGCACTGGCTCGTTAAGAGTTCGAATAACGCACAAATGAAGGGGTGGAGAGGGTCAGCTTCCTCTGAGATTCCCAGACGCATTCCTTCTCTAATAGAACAGACATTTACTGCACACCTTCTGTGGGCCAGACACCCTTCTAGGGACCATGGAGTGCAAGGACCACACGCTCAAGTTTTGAAGACTTGCTAAAGCTAGGCCAGGCGAGTGATCCAGGCTTCCTCGCTTACATTTACCTACACAGGACTGTGATTCAGAGGCTCCGGGAAAATTCCACTTGGCTGGCAAGGGTGGCCACAGAGGGGTGGCTTGGGGGACAGCATGGTCGTCCAGCTAGGTTCCTGACGCAGAAGTGGTGCTGGTGTGGCCAAGTAATGGGGCACAGGCAGGCCAGGGGCAGGGCCGGAGGGGCGTTTTCCTCACTTAGGGCTTGGAGCTTTGTCCGTTTGAGGCTTAGACTGACCTTGCCAGCCCCTCAGTCCCACGAGCTTCCCAACGTCATTTTTTTTAAGTCTATTTATTTATTTTGAAAGACAGAGAGAGACAGCACAAGTTGGGGAGGGGCAGAGAGGGGCGTAGGGAGAGAGAGAATCCCAGACAGGGATCAGTGCAGAGCCCGATGCAGAGCTCGAACCCACAGACCATCAGATCATGACCTGAGCCCGAGCCGAAGTCAGATGCTTAACCCACTGAGGCACCCAGGTGTCCCTCCCCCCTCCACACGTCATTTTAAAACTTCCTTTCCTACTCCATAAGTCAGCTCCTTCTGCTGGTAACTACAAACCCTGAATGACACCCTAGTTTAAATTTGCCCCAGCTGTCATTTCTGGAGGCCCCAGCAACAACAAGGGCTCTCCTTTGTCCAGTGCCTTCGATGGTATGAGGGACTGTGGTCAGGGCTCCACATCCATTGTCCCCCAGGACTCCCACACCACCATGCTGGGGTAGGTGCTATTCCTATCTTCACTGATTGTGGGGAAGAGTGGGGATATCAAGGCATGAGAAGACTTGTCCAAGGTCTTCCAAGAGGGTAACTCAATGTCGGGATAGTAGATAAGCCTTGAAGCCACATGTGGGTTCCACAGTAGAGGGTGGTGGTCCAGTAGAAAGCTGCTCACGCTGCTCTCCTTGGCGGGATGGGGGGGTGGGGAAACTAGGTAGGGGGGAACTGTCTCTTCACAACGTTCTCTTCTCTGAAGTGAGGACCAGCAACACCTCACTAAGCTCATAGATGGCGAAATAAATACACAAAGCCACCATCCAAGAAGGCATTTTTCCACAACAGTGGGCCTTCTCACAAGATTATTGACAATGGGACATATTGTTACCCCACAAGCACGTTCTCTGAAACCCACCCGGGGCTAAGGGGATGCATGCCAGGAAGACAGTGATATATGGTAAAAGAAGCCAGAAGCCTGAGTCGGACTAAAGGCCTCAGTGAGCAGGCCTGCATTGCAAATCCATTTGAATACAGGTAATTTCTTTTCCTTTCATTTTCACGTCCTTATTTCATTTACACAATTCCAAGGCTGATAAATCTTGACATTAAGGCTGGTTTGATGTGTGGTACAGACAGTCTAATTAAGGATAAGATATTTTATCAGCTCTTCTAAACTTTCTTTTCTCTGGTCTACAATTTTTTATACTGGGCTGATTTTTTTTTTTTTTATTCATAAGAGCTTCATTCCCATTTGTCATGGCTGCATTAACTGGGCATCTAATGAAGGCTTGGATATGGAAGTCTGCACCTCATTTATCCTCAATAGCAAAACTGATAAAGCACCAGGAAAATAGCTTCCTAAGCTGGCACTTCTTTAACCCACCCTGAGTCGCCTAAATATATATTTTGCTTGCGTCTTCCAGGATTGAGACTTGGCTGTAAACTTTGGGAGACAGTGACCAATCTCAGCTTCCAACCATTGACAGTCCATACATGCCCTACCCCCCTGCCCAACTCATTGTTTGGAGAGGCTTGGATTAGAGTGGCCAGGAGCCTATTCTTGTGTTCATCCCCTCTACACACACTTCTTGAGCACCAGGGATAGAAAACAGACTCAAGAAGGTCACAGTCAAATGGTCATGGGTCAAATGGATGGAGCTAGTGGCCAAGACCACTCTTGGCCAATGTCCAATGTAAGAGAAATAGCCAAATATCAAGGTTGGAAGCAAGCTGGAAGGACTACCTTTTAGCCTCTGGTAGGGTGATCTCAACCAGTTTTTCTAGTAAGGGCTGCCATACATCTGAGCTATCACAACATTGACTTTGACTTGTAGACACTATCTATATATGAATATATTGGTTTCCCAGGGCTGTCATAACAAAGTGCCACAAACTGAGGGCTTAAGCAACAGAAATTTACTGTCTCACAGTTCTGGAAGCTAGCTGTGCAAAGTCAAAGTGTCAGGAGGCCTGGTTCCTTTTGACAGCTGTGAGGAAGGGCTCTGTCCCAGGCCTCTCAGTGGTCTTCTCCCTGTATCCCCCTGTATCATTGCCCCCCAACTGGGAGTGTCTCTGTGTCCAAATTTCCCATTATGAGGACACCTGTCATATTGGATTACGGACCACTGTAATGACCTAATTTTAAGCATTATCCCGGGAAGGCCTTATTTCCAATAAAGTCACATTCTGAAGAAAGGCTGTAAGAACTGTGTGATGGAATATTGGTCAGCCACGAAAAAGCGTGAAATTCTGCTGTTTGCAACGACATGGATGGAACTAGAGAGTATTATGCTAAGCAAAATAAGTCAGAGAAACGCAAATACTATATGATGCCACTCACAGGTGGAATGTAAGAAACAAAACCAATGAGCAAAGGGGAGAAAGTGAGAGAGGGCAAGAAACAAATCAAGAAACAGACTCCTACCTATAGACAACAAACTGATGGCTACCAGAGGGGAAGCGGGCGGGGGGATGGGTGAGATAGGGGATAAGGATTAAGGAGCACGCTTGTCATGATGAGCGCTGGGTGATGTTGAGTCACTATACTGTACCCTAACATTACACTCCATGTTAACTCCGTGGAATTAAAAAGAAATTTAAAAATACAGAGGATAAATCGTCTATTAAAACCAAAACCAAAACCAGAAAAGGTTGTGAGGACCAATAAGGCCTGACATATACGAACTGTTAATGGCATTACCGCTGTTAGTTGTGGCGGTCAGGCTTTGGATCTAGGACTCAGCTCTATGGTGTCCACTATCCAAAGGCAGGGGGACCCGGTGTCCTATCCAGTGGCTCCTATGGAGCAAGGGCTCTCGGCGGCAAGGCCTTTACGAACCCTGTGACAAGCTTTCCCCGTCTGCACCTTATCCAAACCCTATCCCATTCTATTTAGCTCATTCACATTCATGTCATTAGGGTTAGGGCTAGGATTTCAGACAATTTTTCTTCTTTCTGTATTTTATAATTTTTATACCATACAAAAGTGTAATAAAACATATTCGGTGGGGGCGCCTGGGTGGCTCAGTCAGTTAAGCGTCCGACTTCGGCTCAGGTCATGATCTCATGGTCCGTGAGTTCGGGCCCCACGTCGGACTCTGTGCTGACAGCTCGGAGCCTGGAGCCTGCTTCAGATTCTGTGTCTCCCTCTCTGACCCTCCCCCACTCATGCTCTATCTCTCTCTGTCTCAAAAATAAATAAACATTTTTAAAAAATTAAAAAAAAAAACATATTCGGTGGATCCGGGGTAGCTTAGTCGGTTAGGCGCCCCACTCTCAATTTTGGCTCGGGTCATGATCTCACGGTCCATGAGTTCAAGCACTGCGTCCAGCTCTGTGCTGGCTGTGCGGAGCCTTCTTGGGATTCTCTCTGTGTGCCTCTCCCCAACCCCCTCTCAAAATAAATAAATAAACTTATTTAATTTATCTTAATCTTTATTTTTTTAATGTTTTTATTTATGTTTGACAGAGAGAGACAGACAGAGCACGAGTGGCAGAGGGGCAGAGAGAAAGAGAGACAGAATCTGAAGCAGGCTCCAGGCTCTGAGCTGTCAGCACAGAGCCTGATGCGGGGCTAGAACTCATGAACCACGAGATCACGACCTGAGCTGAAGTCTGATGCTTTACCAACTGAGCCACCCAGGCGCCCCATCTTAATCTTTATTTTTGAGAGAGAGACAGAGTGCAAGCGGGGAAGGGAGACAGAGAGAGGGAGACACAGAATCCGAAGCAGGCTTCAGGCTCTCTGAGCTGTTAACACAGAGCCTGACTCGGGGCTTGAACCCACGAACTGTGAGACCGTGACCTGAGCTGATGTCAGACGCTTCACCAACTGAGCCACCCAGGCGCCCCAATAAACTTTTTTAAAAATTAAAAAAATATATATTCAACTATTGCATTTAACACAGCTCTAGAGCAGCTGTATAAATCCAGCCCTGTGACCTCACTCCCCTATGAACACTAGACTGCTTAAGGCACATCTCACCGTTTGGCTCTTACCTTATTTTCTCATGTGTGTCCTCACCTAGATTGTAAACAACCTGAGGAAACAAACAGGGCTTCTTACTCAGATCTGGCAGAGCTTATCTTTTGACGCCCACAATGCACCAGCTCCTCTTACATAAAGCGTCTTATACAATCCTCTCCACAACCTAATAAGGCAGGTAATGTACTGTCACATCACAAATGAGCCCCTAAAGCACAGAGGTCACACAGGTAGGCAGTGGTCAAGCCAGGATTCAATTCAACCTCTGTCCGTCTCCAAAAGATAATGCTATTCTCACCAAACTGTACCAGCTCAGAGATTTGCGCATCCCTTTCCTTCACCTGAGATCCTCCAGCCTGAGAAGGGTTTTCCATGGCCATGGTGCCCCCTAGTGGCACGTGAGGACCCATTCCCCAGCCAGGTTTCAGGCTCACTCCACTGCAGGCCTGTGCCGCTAAGCACTTGACAGAGCGAGGAATAGGGCTGGCCCTGGGGTAGCACAGCCCTGTGCACCCAAGGGAGAGCAAGACCCTCTACCAGAGCTGCACTTCTTAAATGGACCCCCCAGGAAGACTCTGCTCCCGACAGCTCAAGGAAGAGGTACCGAGATCTCTGGGGCCAACAGCAATGTCTGGTTCTCCCAACTATGCCTCTCATCTCCCAACTTCCCAGTCAGGACATGTGGGCATGGGCATTCTCTGCTGGACCCTCTTAGGACTTTTATTTTCCCAGAGCATATTTTAGGAGAGGAGAAAGAAGAGAATAAATATGGCTAGAGTTCAAGACTTAAAAGGTTCTGGGGCGCCAGGGTGGCTTAGTCGGCTGACCAGCCGACTCTTGATTTCAGCTCAGGTCATGATCTCATGGCTCGTGGGATCTAGCCCCGAGTTGGGCCCTGCACTGACATCACAGAGCCTGTTTGGGATTCTCTGCCCTACCCCGGCTCACACGCGTACTCTCTCAAAATAAATAAATAAACATTAAAAAAAAAAAGACTTAAAGCTGCTGCTTCTTCTTCTTCTTCTTCTTCTTCTTCTTCTTTTTTTAGTAATTTTTACACTTAATGTGGGGCCCAAACTCACAATCCCAAGATCAAGAGTCCCATGCTTCTCCAACTGAACCAGCCAGGTGGCCCAGGACTTAAAGATTCTTAACATTACACAGAGTTCCTTTTCCAAAAGACCCATCAAGATTCTTCAATAAACATTAAAAAAAAAAAAAATTTTTTTAATGTTTATTTTTGAGAGAGGGAGAGAGAAAGAAAGCAAGAGAGGGAGAGGGGCAGAGAGGGAGGAAGACAGAGGATCTGAAGCAGGCTCTGCACTGACAGCAGAGAGCCTAGTGCAGGGCTCAAACCCACAAACCGTGAGGTTACGACCTGAGCCAAAGTGGAACGCTTAACCGACTAAGCCACCCAGGCACTTCTCTTTAATAAATATGGAATCCTTATTGTGCTTTGCAATGCTCAAGATGCAGAAATGGAGAAGATATTTCTGTCTTTGAAAATAAACTTACAAAAAAATTACAATGCAATGAGGCAAGTGCTTGAATATGGGCCTTTCCCTGTCACCCCAGAAATGGATATCAGCACTCAAAGCTGAGAAAAAGCATCATCAAATACCCCACCAACTGAAGAAAGTAGAAAACAATGAGGAGTCAGGCACTCCTCCAAACTTCTCACCAACCCGAGCACTTTCCCAGCCTACCTACACAAGCCACCCGCTCCTTCTGCCTACCTCGCAGGGGCGAGCAGGGGGATGGTGTAGTCTGCCCTCCCACCTCTGGTGTGGCAAGGACATGGTGGACCAGCAGTCATCCTCTCCCTCCTTGCTCATTTTCCCTTCAGAGGCGTTTCCCACAGCCTAAAAAGCAATCACCAGCTTTTCTGGGAATGCTTTAATCATCGATCTGGCTTTGAGACAATCTGAGATACCCTGGAGCTGCATAAACCAATATGGTAGCCATTAGCCACACGTGGGTATTGAATATTTGAAATGTGGCCAATAGGAACTGAAATGTGCTGTGAAAAATATACACCGGAGTTTGAAGACTTGGTACAGAGGGAGCGAATGTAAAATATCTCATTAATATTTTTAAATTGATTATATGTTGAAATGACAATGCTTTGGGCATAATTATCTGGATAAAATATATTCTTAAAATTAATTTCACCTGTTTTACTTTTTTAGTGTGGCTAGACCTTTGAAAATAACAAATGTGGTTCACGTTATATCTCTATAGGATGGCTCCGCCCCGGGAGTTACAAAACCAGAGCTGAGGAGCCCTGCCTAGTCCAGTAAAGTTTTATAACGCATGGAACCATAGGGGGCGCTAACGCAGAACAAAGCTTCCCCCGCGGGACTCCAGAGGGAAGCAGGCTGGCTTCTTACATTTTTTAATGCTATCGTTTAAAGGTAGTTTTAAGCTCTAAAATTTCAATGGCTCATACTGTATTAACATAAGTAATTTCTCTAGGCAGAAGTCCGAAACTCCTGAATTACAACATTCAAGACTAGAATTTTAAGGAAGCTGCAAGTTTCACTATTACAGCTAGGGACATATCCTTTAACCCAGTAATTCCATTCTAGTAATTTATCATAAGGAAAATTTTAAAGTGCACAAACATTCAGCTACAAGATACTCACCCAGAATTTGTAATACACCCCCCATCCTGCCAAATCGATAAGCAAACTGGACATTAATAAGCGATTAGTTAAATCAATTATGGTACAGCTACAATGTGGAATGTTTTGTAACTATTACGATGAATGTAAATGAGTACTTACTTGATGTGGAAAAACATTTATGCTAAATTCTGTGAAAAAGGCCAGCTACAGAACTGCATGTCCAGTATGTGTGTCAATTTTGCCTTAAAAAGAAATAAATAAATAAAAGTATACATTTGCAGACAATGGGCTCAAAGGATATTCTCCAAGGACTTTTAAGTCTTCTCTGGACAAACTATGGGTGGCTTTCTTTCCTTATTTAAAAACTGCTTTTTAAAAGTTATTTTTAAGCATCCCTACTCTGTCTTCTTTACAAGTGACACCTTCTTTCCCCAACTTTCCTGAGCCCTCACCAAAGAAGAACCAACAATCAATGACTTTGTTAAAATCCCGACACTTCCCAATATGTAGCTTGGAGTTTTAACCGCGTTCCAGGTGGTCTTCTAGCCCCTGTGTGCACATCTTCTCCCCGACACACCTGGGCAGCTCGGCACCAGGGTCCTGAGTCTCTCTTCTCTGTCTCTGCCACACCGCCTGGATCAGACCCGGCCTGACCCCGCTGGGCTGTTGTAAAACGCAAGATCTGGCCTGAAGGTTTCGGAATCGGTTGAATGGGAATCCAAAGGTTGACACCGCTGAGACAAAGTGCCAGGCCGGGAACCAAGAACTCGGCGGCCCAGCTGCACACCTCTCCCCCGAAGGGGAGAACGCGGCGCCGCCAGCTCGTGGCTCTGAAGGTAGCAGGGGCGGAACGAACTCCCCCGAACACAACGAGGAGTTTGCGCGGCGAAGTTTGTCCCTCTGGAGGCGCCGTCCCTGTCTGAGCTCGGTTCATGTCACGTGAGCGAGACGCGCTCCGGGCCAGGGGCGCCGAAGGACGCGACGAGCTGCGGGATCCCCAGCCGCGCGGACGGCGGGCGAGATGGAGGCGACCTTGGAGCAGCACTTGGAGGACACGTGAGTAGTACGGCCTCTTGGCTGACCTGAGGTCGCGGCGGGGGACTTGAGCGGGACAAAGGGTGCGCGCTCCGGGTGCGGGCCTGGCGTGTTGGGGATCCTCTGGCCGCGGGGCGAGGCTGTGAGCCCTGTCCCGGGACCGCGGAGTGGAGGGGGTGGCCCGGAATTAAAATCCCGCGAGGGCTCCGCACCCTCCGTCCCAGAGCTAGTCTCCGCGGCCCAAAGCCAAGGCCAGAACCGCCCGTCGTGTTGCAGTTGTCTGTATGGGCAGGGTCGTTCTTCAGGAGTTTTCAGAAATGGGTTCATTTGGGGGAAGGTCGTACCAGGGGTGCAAAGCGAGCCCTGCAATGTAAATACAAACACACACGTATCTCCTTCCGTGTGTAACCGACCAGTTACTTGGCGCTTGAGAAAATGAAAGACATCTCTTAAATTTTCGAACGAGTACTCTCCACGTAATAAGCAATTGGGAAACTATGAGGGGTGCCGGGGTGGCTCAATCGGTTAAGCATAGGACTTCCGCTCTGGTCATGATGTCTCGGTTCAAGGATTCCAGCGGCGGGTTTGGCACTGTGCTGTCACAGAGCCTGGAGCCTGCTTGGGGTTGTGTCCCCCTCTCTGCCCCCGTTCCCCATTCGTGCTCTGTCTCCTCTCTTTAAAAAAATGAATCAACGTTTAAAAAAAAAAAAAAAAAAAAAGAACCAGAGAAGTATGAGGAGGCGTACAGGGAAACAGCTCCCTCCCACCAATGCGCCTCAGTGTCTCCCATTTCCCCTCCTGGAGACAACCAGCCTTACTTTTTGTGCATTTTTAATGCGACAAAATACTGATATTGCAATATTTGCAGTCTTCCAAAGCTCAGCGGTACCCAACACAATCTTTTCTCCCGGCAGACATAAATCGGTTTAGCTATTAAGTTTAAATAAATTCATTGTAATTCAGTTTTTCTCGGGGGTAGGGGGGAGTGGGTGATAATGAAAAAAGATTGAGAAACACTGGTTTAAAGCCCAGCAATGCCTGGTGCATAGAAAAACCTAAATGTGTTGTTGTAATTATTTAAATTCATTTTCTGACATCATCTGCTTCCTTCCCTGGGTGTTCCTGGAATTTTAGAATGAAGAATCCATCCATTGTTGGAGTCCTGTGCACAGATTCACAAGGACTTAACCTGGGCTGTAAGTATCTTGACTGTCAACCCTTTGTTGGATTGCATAGCATCTGATACTGATTCGGAGCCTAGTGTGCTGTTCTCCTGTTTTTACTTCCTGTTATCCTGCCACTGGATACTTTTGTGAGAGTACAGTTTTATCTCCAAACAAGATTAGAAAATTAAAATCTTTCGATTGGTATTTATGAAGGTAGAAATGTGCCTTGCAGTTCTACTGCTACAAAGTTGTTTCTGCTAAAATAGTATTCAAATGATTTTAAATTGGGTCTGGAAAGGACTTCACATAATAGCAGCAGGAATCATTTATTTAATGTGTGTGGACTGCTAGGCTTTGTATATACATTGTCTCTAATTTTCACAGTAACCCAGCAAGATGGATGTTGCTGGGGTGTTTTAGTTCACCTACACTTAACAGTAAGAGAGTAGGCAATAAAAACAGGGGTTTCGGAGTTCGACACACTTGGGATCAACCGCCTGTACTTCCCTTTGCTAGCAATGTGAACTAGGACCAAAAATAGCCTTTCTGAGCCTCAGTTTCTTTACTAGGTAATGGTTGGTTGGTTGGTTGGTTGGTTGGTTGGTTGGTTGGTTTTATAGATTTATTTTCAAAGGGCAAAAACACTTAAGCAATTTAAATGCAAGTTTAAACAGACTTACTCTGTCAAAGCCAGCAATAACGCCAAAACACATTCTCACTTCCAGACACTCACCAGTATCTTCCTTGTCTTCTCTCAGTGAAGAAAGGGGGTCTGATATTTTATTCATATACATCCTCCTTATCTGCATTGTAACCTACAATTTCTTGTGGATGCATTACCTTCTCCGTATCTGTATCAGGAATTTCAGCCCAAAGTCATCCTCCGTGTCCATGATAGTCTCTACTTGGTCCAAACGGTCTAAGCTGTTTGGTCTTTTCATTAAATGGGAATTTATTTAGAGCTTTTCTGGGTCAATTTTATCCTTAAGTTTTAAGCCATAAAGAATATGGTCCTTGATTCACTCTAACATCAAAGGAGGCATGTCATTATACTGGCAGCCCACTTGGGTAACTGTACCCGGAAACTGCCTGAGCAGCCAGGCCTTGGCCAGGGTGGGGGCCTTGGGCAGCGAAGATCAAGGGCAGTTGGCCAACGTGCATGGAAAGGACACCGAGCTGCCATGGCTGTGCCGACCCAGCATCTCTTTACTGGGCTGTTGTCTAATAATGACAATAATTACAGGATTGCATTTATTGAGCTCTTACTGTGTGCCAGGCATCATTCTAAGTGCTTTACACATACTGAGACATTTGATGCTCATAACAACCCTGTGAAGTAGATAAAGAAATCAACGCACAGGTTGAGTAACTTGCCTAAGGTCATGCAGCTAGTGTTGAGCTAGGATTTGAGTCTTGCTCCAAAATCTCTTAGTCACAGTGCTAGAAGATTATGTAATATGTGTAAAACACTCAGCACAGAACTCAGACATAATGCTCAATAAATGTAAGAGTTACAGATGAGGAGATAAACCCTGAAAAGTAAGTATCTAAAGCATTCAAATAATTCATGTCAGAACTCGTAAACCAAGGACTCCTGACTCCTTACTCCTCTTTACTGCAGGAATTTTTAAAGCTCTAAATTTTTGCTGGGAGTGTAATTGAAAGAGGGTATCTGCGTAACTCAGATTTCACACATCTCATTAACTTGGGAGGAAAAAGGCAGGTTTATTCAGGGTGCTTGCTGATGAGAAGGCTCAAGTTCAGGTGTGGAAATCTAAAATGAAATAAGTTCCTTCAGGAAACCTTCAAGGCCGGAAAGACTGCACTGTCCGTCCAGCCAGTGTTTTATGTAACAAGAGTAAATCCACCAACGCCATAGTGGCATATGCCTGTTACCTGACAGTTTCAGGCTTGAGCTTGTGTTGCCTTTATATGTGGAAATATACTGTGAACTTAGTAACTACTTTTTGTATCTGATACCCAAGGTTTAATTATCTACCGGCTGAAACAAACATTAGCAAAAAGCCAGGTAGGTTGATATTTGAAAGCAGCCAGCTTATTCTAGTAGAAATAACTGCTCATAGAATATTCACGTATACTGTCAAGGTGATCTTATAGCTGAACTCCTGAATAAAGGCTTTTGAATCCTTAGAGGTTGAGCTCGGTGAAAGGAAATCAGATTTCCCATGAGGAATTAATTAGTTTCAACAAGTCTCTTGCCCTGGCTGACTGCTTTTTGTCAACTTCACCTCTGAATTTCTTGTTGGTTTCAGTAAGGTTCTTGTAAAATGATTTTATGCCTTTCAGATTGACTTAAATTTACAGCTTCCTTATACGCTTGAGAAGGTGGTTAGAGATGGTGATGAGAGTGACTGAAAATTGAGTGTCAGGGCTTTATTGATTTCAGAACTGTTGTCTGGTTTCCTCATTTCTGGAACCAGCCAAGTGGCAGGGCAATAGTATTTCATGTCAGTACCTAACCTAAAAGACCGTGAACTGAGCCGCCTTTTTGTGACTACATCCTGAGAGATCATATTATAGCTCTGTCCTCCTTTTTGGACAATCAGGTGACATGATTACATCTCTGTCTTCCAGGCCGTGGGACCCTGTCAGATGAGCACGCTGGGGTGATATCTGTTCTAGCCCAGCAAGCAGCCAAGCTAACCTCAGACCCCACTGATATTCCTGTGGTGTGTCTAGAGTCAGATAATGGGTGAGTAGATGTTAACAGTTCCTCTTCTTTTTAATCAGAAAAACCCCTAGGAAACTTGCGTGGGGCCTGCTCTGTGTTATTAGTGATGCTGCATTCAGAGAACTTGGGAGGAAGGTTCTTTACCCTTTGGACCACAGGAGGAAATAGACTGATCTCTGAAGCTAATGTGCTTTCAGACCACAATGACATGTAAATGAAGAGTAAAAATTGTCATGAACTATCAGTCTATAAAGAAAAAGAAAGTCATAAGTAGCATAAAGACCAATCAAAGAACAGAAACTACTTCTGTAGTAATAGAAACACTAAAGATCTTCCAAGTGAGCATCCTCAGAATAATAGTAACAAAAGCAGAATACAGAGCCATGCACAGTATGATCACAGTTTTGTAAAAAGAGGGGGAAAAAATGCATGTGTAATATACATGGAGATTTAAAAAACAGAACACATTAGTAGTGGTTTTCTCTGAGTGGTAGGATTGTAGGATTCATTTTCATATTTTATACTGTTCTGTATTTCCCATATGTTTTCTTGCATTCATATATTGCTTTCATACATAGAAAAATGATGCATAATATTTTTTTAGTTGTGTCCTAAACCAAATAGCATCTTTAGTCTTCAACAGACTCGCACTTGTAACATTTTACCGACTATCTTCTGCTTTGCCTTTCAGGAACATTATGATCCAGAAACACGACAGCATCACGGTGGCAGTGCACAAGATGGCCTCGTGACATCTCATATCAGTTCCCCAGCTGCCTGTCATAGGCGCTAGATCCTACCTATGTTAATTATCTTGTAGGACTAGGGAAGCCCCAGTAGTTAGGCCATTTATTTAGTGTATATTGGGCACTTTTCTGTCCATTTTAGAGTGAGTTGCTTTTTGACACTCAATGGGCTGACTTCTCAAAATATTAAGAAAGGATCATGTTTTGAAGCAGCAGGTCCAGGTCACTTTGTACATAGAATTTTGTTCAATAAATCTGGTCAACGGAAAGTGTGGATCTTTTCTGGGTTCCTTAAATTCTTAGCAAGTGTTCGTTTATTTCAATTATCAGATTATAGTCTTTTTCTAAAGTCTTTGCTCCAAAGTACTCTCTTCTGTTTCAGAAGCTTCCCGAAATACATATATTCTCTCACAAGTGTCTGTGGATATTAAAAGCAAATTAAGCCTATTTCCACCCCATAATAATAACAACACAATAGCTAATAGCATTGAGTACTTCTAGTATATATGGGGAAGTCCTTTAATTCTCACTGATAACCCAGATGCTATGTTCCGTTAGCTGCCCCAGTTTGCATGTGTCTTAACAAAGGCTAAGGGGTTAGCAGAATAGCCATTTGGACTTAAGACCAACTCAGGGGCACCTGGCTGGGTCGGTCAGTGGAGCCTGTGACTCTTGATCTCGGGGTTGTGGGCTCAAGCCCTACATTGGGTATAGAGTTTACTTAAAAGTAAAATCTTGAGTGGCACCTGGGTGGCTCCGTCAGTTGAGCGTCTGACTTCTGATTTCGGCTCAGGTCATGATTTTCTGGTTCATGGGTTTGAGCTCTATGTCAAGCTCTGCACTGACTGCAAGGAGCCTGCTTAGGAGTCTCTGTCTCCCTCTCTCTGCCCTTCCCCAGCTCATGTGCTCACTCTTTCAAAGTAAATGAACATTAAAATAAAATTATGTTTAAAAAAATAAAATCTGGGGCACCTGGGTGGCTCCATCAGGCGTCCGACTTCAGCTCAGGTCATGATCTCACAGTTCGTGAGTTCAAGCCTCATGTCAGGCTCTGTGCTGACCTCGGAGCCTGGAGCCTGCTTCGGATTCTGTCTCCCTCTCTCTGCCCCCTCCCCTGCTCGCACTCTGTCTCTGTCTCTCTCAAAAATAAACATTAAAGTTAAAAAAATAAAAAAATCTTAGAGTCACCTGAGTGGCTCAGTCATTTTAAGCGGTTTTTTGTTTGTCTGAAGATCCATAAAAACTATACTGAGAAGAGAGGAAACGGGACAGAAATAGAGCAGGGCACAAAGAGAACTTTAATGTTACCTGTAACATTTTATTTAAAAAAGTATTTCCAGAAATATGGAAAATATGAAAAGCCTACGTATATTGAATCTGAGTGGTAGACACATAAGTTTCCACAATACTGTTCTCTCCAATCTTCTAGATGTAATGTTTCATTATTTTCAAAAGTGAAGGAAGGTAATCTAGAACTATAAAGATCTAGGGGTGCCTGGGTAGCTCAGTCGGTTAAGCGTCTGACTTTGGCTCAGGTCATGATCTCACAATTTGTGTTTGGGCCCTGTGTCAGGCTCTGTGCTGACAGCTCAGAGCCTGGAACCTGCTTTGGATTCTGTGTCTCCCTCTCTCTGTTCCTCCTCTGCTCATGCTCTGTCTCTCTCTCAAAAATAAACATTAAAAAAAAATTAAGAAATAAAATCTTAAAAGACTGCAACTAAGAGGCTGTACTCTGAACACCCAGACCACTATAAAAATTGGCATGTTTGGCCAGAAAAAAATTCTACCATCTGAACATATAAGACATTTTCTTTAACCTTTATAGTTCTCAATAAAAGAATGGTGCACAAGCAGGCACAGATGAACTCATCTTGTTGAATTTGAATGCAGCTCCTGGTACTCATTAGCAATTTAATATGTGCGGGGTTTTTTCGTGTTTATTTTTGAGAGAAAGAGAGTGTGAGTGGGGAAGGGGCAGAGAGGGACAGGATCTGAAGCAGGCTCCGAGCTGACAGCAGCAAGCCCAATGTGGGGCTCAAGCTCACAAACCGTGAAATCGTGGCCTGAGGCGAAATTGGACATTCGACTGACCGAGCCACCCAGGCGCCCCCGGGAATTTCACATTTGACAATATAAAAAAAATCTCCAGGATATTATTATTACTGATTCAAGAATGCCAACATCTACAAATCCATGAGGATACAAAGATTTTGCATAAGACCTGGTTCCAGCCTTTGAGCGCGTACTTCGATAGAAGGGGATGTGCATGTATGTTGTCTTCCCCGTACTTCACCCAAACTTGGCACGTGGTGTATATGTTTGCTTTGTTATATATTAAAATATGTTTGTGTGTTATGTTTGCCTGTCTTGACTGCCGTTGCATAGGTTTTGAGGGCAGGAACTTTATCTTATTCACACAAGGGTATTCCAAGTACTTAGAACAGTAGTAGGACCCAGTAGGCACTGAATACCTGCCGGATAGAAGTTCACGTAACTAATACAAGGGAGTTTTGTGGTGTGACCTAGGCCTTTCCGGGCAGAGAGAGTGGCAACAGCAAACACCGGTGATAAACCAAGAGGAATATGTATGTAATACTGAATGCTTTAGTTTGGTCTGTGAGGCAGGAGGCAAGAAAGCTGGCAGGTAGGGTGGCCACCTCAAGGAATTTGCTTTCTAAGCGTCCTGGGCCTTATCCTGTTAACAGAATGGAGTTTGGAATACGTGAGCATCAAATTTGAGCTTAAACGCTAATCTGACAAGGTAGACCAAACATGCTTTTTTCAGGCAGAAAAACTTCCTCTTACTTATGTATAGATGTCCAGTTCTCAGCCCCAAGTGACAAGAGCCAGCCTTTAAATTTTGGCTACGTAATGGACCCAAGCTAAACAATTTACGTGCATTTAGCTCATTTAATCCTCTTACAGGGTATTATCCCTGTTTCAGAGAGGAAGAAATAGGCTCAGCAAGATAAAGGAGCTCAGGATCAAATATGAGAGACAATTAAAAAAACAAATTGGCAGGAAGGGAACAGAAGAGAATTAAGAATTAAAGATAATTGAATTGTCGAATCTAGAGAGCCAGTGTGCCTTGGAAAGAAGCAGTCAGCTCAGAGGGAAGGACTACAGAGCAAAGATGGCTGGGTTTGATTTTAGATAGGTTGAATTTCTGACAGGACGTGCTGGTGGTAATGCTCAATAACAAACATGCACTAGGGGCTTTGTGGCAGGCACACCACTGAACTTAGAACAAAGTCTGGAGAAGATATTTGCAAACCACATATCAGATAAAGGGCTAGTATCCAAAATCTACAGAGAACTTACCAAACTCAACACCTGAAAAACAAATAAGCCGGTGAAGAAATGAGCAAAAGACACGAATAGACACTTCTCCAAAGAAGACATCCAGATGGCCAACTGACACATGAAAAAATGCTCAACATCACTCATCATCAGGGAAATACAAATCAAAACCACAATGAGATACCACCTGACACCTGTCAGAATGGCTAACATTAACAAGTCAGGCAACAACAGATGTCGGCAAGGATGCGGAGAAAGAGGATCTTTTTTGCACTGTTGGTGGGAATGCAAACTGGTGCAGTCACTCTGGAAAATAGTATGGAGGTTCCTCAAAAAATTAAAAATAGAACTACCCTATGACCCAGCAATTGCACTACTAGGTATTTATCCAAGGGATAGAGGTGTGCTGTTTCAAAGGGGCACATGTACCCCCATGTTTATAGCAGCACTATCAACAATAGCCAAAGTATGGAAAGAGCCCAAATGTCCATCGGTGGATGAATGGATAAAGAAGATGTGGTATATATATACAATGGAGTATTACTCGGCAATCAAAATGAATGAAATCTTGCCATTTGCAACTACGTGGATGGAACTGGAGGATATTATGCTAAGTGAAATTAGTCACAGAAAGACAAAAATCATATGACTTCACTCATATGAGGACTTTAAGATACAAAACAGATGAACATAAGGGAAGGGAAGCAAAAATAATATAAAAACAGGGAGGGGGACAAAACATAAGAGATTCTTAAATATAGAGAACAGAGAGTTACCAGAGGGTTTGTGGGGGGAGGGGGGATGGGCTAAATGGGTAAGAGACTTAAGGAATCTACTCCTGAAATCATTGTTGCACCATGTGCTAACTTGGATGTAAATTATAAAAAATAAATAAATTACAGAAAGCATTTGCTCAAAAAAATAAAATAAAGACAACACAGTGTTAACAGTCAAAAAAAAAAAAAAAAAAAAAGAACAAAGTCTGAAATTGTTACCCTGGTCTCCCAAACCTGCATGATCCAGCCCTGTCCACCTCTTACACCTCATCCCAGGCCGCTCTCTGCCCACACATATCCCCTCTGTCTAGCAAGGGCCTGGCACGAAGGAGGCAACTTTGTTGAATGAAATTAATAAGTGAACATACTTTCCCATTTAATCCTCCTAACAACCTTCGAGTAGGTCCCAGTGCACCCAATTTTGCTGATGAAACAAGTGCCACCAAGGGCTCTGGGCTGGACATGGCTGATTTTCTCGTCTGTACAGAGCAGAAACTAAGGAGGACTGTGGGTGTGCATACACGTATATCTCCTATGGTTCTATACATCTCCTACTGGTTCTGCTTCTTATACTACACACACACACACACACACACACACACACACTATATATATATATATATATATATATAACAAAAATATACTATATAACTGTATAAGAATATATATCTATATTGTTAGTCCTCACAAAAAATTTGCAAAGTAGGATTAGCCACATTTTACAGGTTTGAAAACAGACTCAGGGTAACTTGTCCAGAGTCTCCAGGCTTAAAAAAGAGCAAAGTTGAGGGGCGCCTGAGTCAGTTAAGTGTCCAACTCTTGGTTTCAGCTCAGGTCATGATCTAACGGTTCATGAGTTCGAGCCCCGCGTCGGACTCTGCACTGACAGCAGGGAGCCTGCTTGGGATTGTCTCTACTTCTCCCTCTGCCCCTCCCCCCACTAAAAAATTAAAAAAACAAACAAACAAACAAATAAAAAACCCAGCAAGGTTGAGATTCTAACCAAGGCTGTGTGTCCCACTACACCTGAAATGTACGTGTTCCGAGTGGTCCATCCCTGAGGACTCCCAGCATCCAGGAGTGACTAACTTCAAATCTGACCTCCAGCCCTCAGCATCAGAGCTCTCTATGAATACAAAGGTTAGCTGGGGACGCCTGGGTGGCTCAGTCAGTTAAGCGTCCAACTTTGGTGCAGGTCATGATTTTGTGTTCGTGAGTTAGAGCCCCACATTGGTTTTTTTGCTGTCAATGTGGAGGCTGCTTTGGATCCTCTGTCTCCGTCTCTCTTTGCCCCTCCCCCGCTCATGTTTCTCTCTCTCAAAAATAAATATTAACAAAATAATAATAAAAGGCTAGCTAGCCTCATGCTGCAATCAGAATCATAGACAGCCTTGCTTTAAAAGAGCAACAAGTGCTCTCAGCTACAGCTTAGGCTGTTGCTGTGTAACAGAAGTCCCTAGACTTTCTTGCTAAAGTGGTTTTAGATAATAGAATTGCTTGAGATTACTTGTGGCTGAACAAGGAGGAGGCTCTACTATAGCAAGTATCTCCTGCTATAACCTGGATCGACACCCGGTCTTACAACAAATAGAAGAAATTCACAAGCCTCTTGGCTAAAGCCAACAGGACACTATTAGACTGAGGGGGCTCAAATGCCTGGGCAGCCTACATAAGTAAACCCAAATCTAAGCCTGTACATGCCTGAAGGTTATGAAGTTGTAATTTAAGGACAATCACGGCCAACTAGGCTTTAAGCTATATCCAATCAATAGTTTCCTGGCTTCTGCCTTTTCTCTATAAAAGTCTTTCCCGGAATTCCTGTTGGCAGAGTGCTCGTAACTACTTCAGGTTTGGTGCTGCTGCCTGATTCAAGTCAATTTTTGCCCAGACTCTTACAGTTTATCGCTTAACACTATGCTGAAGGCAGAGGTTGGGGCCCCAGAACTCTGGTACCTGTGCTTTCGCTGCTCCTCTGGGACCTCCCAGAGGAGGTCATGCTTATTTTACAGAAAACATACATGTCTCCCAGAGTTTGGAGAGGTTTCCTGGCTAGAAATGTCAGTCTTCAGTAAGTTCTGTCTATTTGGGTGACCTCTTGTGTACTCACTAGAGTCTACTTAGCAATCTGGAGTTGAAGTCCCATTTCAATTGCTTTTTAAAAATTTTTTTAAAATTTTTTATTTATTTTTGAGAGACAGAGTGAGACAGAGCGCGAGCAGGGGAGGAGCAGAGAGAGAGACAGAGAGAGACAGAGAGAGACAGAGGGAGACACAGAATCTGAAGCAGACTCCAGGCTCCAAGCCATCAGCACAGAGCCGGATGCAGGGTTTGAACCCACATAACTGCGAGATGATGACCTGAGCTGAAGTCAGATGCTTAACTGACTGAGCCACCCAGGCACCCCTCAATTGCTTTTTTAATTCTTGATAACCTTAAATCCAAACACCTCGCATGGAAAGTATATACTT
This sequence comes from Panthera tigris, assembly GCF_018350195.1. Lineage (NCBI taxonomy): Eukaryota > Metazoa > Chordata > Mammalia > Carnivora > Felidae > Panthera > Panthera tigris. Next base: position 93,380,429 of record NC_056667.1, on the reverse strand, counting down.
GCAATTTTAATGAAATCTTTCTTCTTGCACTTGGGAAATGGTTTCATTTCCTAGAAAATTACTGGGATAATTCAGTTTTCTTATCCTGTTTCCTTCCTCTGTTCCACCCTCCACATCAAAAAATAAAATACAATAAAAAAAGTCAACAGAAAATTGTCTCTCATCTCCCCAGCACCAACGTTCTAGGTTTTAAACCAGAGGTATTTTAGACCAAAGTGTGTTTTTCTTGTATCATGTGGAAAATCTGCACATATTTATGTATCTTCTTTTAAAATTGTTTTTAAATGTTTATTTATTTTTGAGAGAGAGAGAGAGAGAGACAGACAGACAGACAGCACACAAGCAAGGGAGGAGCAGAGAGAGAGAGGGAGACACAGAATCCGAAGCAGGCTCCAGGCTCTGAGCTGTCAGCACAGAGCCTCCTCCACTTTTTTTTTAAAGTAAGGGGCTTCTCAGGCTCTTAAAACCAAACTCTACAATACTTTTTGATTAAAGTGCTAGCAGAAGCACAGCTTAGTGGTTTGGGAAGATGCCCTGTAAGTGTTAACAAAGGAAAAGATCATGCAGTTATGTGGTGCTGGTGCTAAGGATCCAATAAACCTTCAGGAAGGGGCAAAAACCCTAAAAGGAGAAGGTGAAGGCTTTTCAGACAGTTGTTTGTTGTTACTAACAATGTTTCTAATTGTTAGCGTGTTGTACTTACTAACATCTTAACAAGCATATTTTAGTAAACATCTGTGGGACTAATTTTTTTGGAGTATTGGTGGGGAGGGGGGACACTTGTTCTTTTACAAGGCTTCTATGATCTGATCACAGGATGAGATGAGGCTAGCTAGCCTTTTGTATTATTTTTTAAATATTTACTTTTGAGAGAGAGACAGAGAGAGAATGTGAGTGGGGGAGGGGCCAAGAGAGAGGGAGACAGAGGATCCAAAGCAACAAAGAGCCCACTGTGAGGCTCAAACTCATGAACCATAAGATCATGACCTGAGTCGAAGTCAGACGCTCAACCCACTAAGCCACCCAGGGGCCCCTAGCTAGCCTTTGTATTGATAGAGATCTTTGTATTGATGAGGGCTGGAGGTCAAATTTGAAGTGTGGCAGAATAGTCAGTCACTCATGGAGGCTGGGAAGGCTGCACAGTCCTCACGGAAGAACCGCTAGGAATATGTGCATCACACAGGGAGCTCTCAGATGTAGTGGGAAACACGGACTTGGTTAGAATCTAACTGTAGATTCACTAATAGTTGCCAGAATAACTGAGCATTGTCTTCCTGTGCATTAACATAGAGAAAAAAGCAAGTAGAGAAAAGGCAAAAAGAATAAAGGTTTCATATTGAAGATGTATTTCTCGATCCATGATCTAAGGAAAGCTGTCCACCTAAGGATGCTATCTCCCTCTAGGAGAAAACTCCTCAGCCAATTTTAATTTTAGACCTCCAGCTGGTATGCTGTCCCAAAGTCTGGAGGAGCCCTTTTTAATTGGAGATGTGGACCCAGGGTTCAAGTCCCTGAAATTTGGCTGCCAAATTTGGGTAGTAAGATGGACCTGGTATGGTCCTTTCCCTCTTTCCAAGGTGGTTCAAGGGCCTTATTTGTTCTTAGTGATTTTAAATCAGAAGAATGGGTGAAAGTTAGAAATGTTTCATAGCCAGATATCTGAGATTACTAGAAGAATTCAGGATCCAGTCTGGTTTACAGGTGTGTAGCAAAACCTCAAAGACAATGAACAGCACTAGAATTTGATATCTGTTGGGGTGGAAGAATTTACTATGCCCTTCAGGGTCCTTCTAGCTAGACTAAGGGAAAAAAGGACATAAGATTAACAGGAGAAAATTAAATTTAGCTTCGTAAGTACAGAGAATCCGCACAGACGTGAAATTGCAAAGACAGTGAAACAACGCGATGCTAATATGAGTTAAGGAGAGGGGCAGGGGTCAAAGGATACAAAAGGGAGAAAGACCATTAGCAGGAATGTGAGAGATGTTTGGAAAACAACAGTTGCCCAATTATGCAGATAAGTTTCTTAGGGAAAGAGGAATCTGTTAATAGGGCTCTTCCTGATAGAAGGAGGCTGTTGACGGAGAGGTAAAGACCTTTTCCTGAATCTGCTGACTTTTGATTGGTTTTAACTCAAAATAAAGTTCATACCAAAATGGCTCATCTTGGGGTGGCCTGCCCTTGGCACCTATGGGTTCATGGATCAACTGTAATTTGTTTGCAAAATAAGTCCAGTCTCATTAAATTTGGCCCAATTAATTACACAGGTGCACTAAGAACAGTGATTGACTATACAGGCTCCTATTTATTTATTTATTTATTTATTTATTTATTTATTTATTTATAAATTTTTTCTAAATCCAAGTTGGGTACCATAGAGTGTAAGAATGGTTTCAAGAGTAGAATTTAATGATTCATCACTTACAAAAAGCACCCAATGCTCATCCCAACAAGTGCCCTCCCTGATGCCCATCACCCATTTAGCCCATCCCCCCACCCAACACGCCTAGGCTCTTTTCTGCTTTGCTGGAAGTTTTTATAAGGAATATTAGATTGGACTTTTAAAGCCTCTCCAGGTCAAGGAAAAGAAGCAGCCAAGTCAAGGGCTTACCATCAGACTTCAGATTTGGCTTAACACTTCTCTTCTTGAGGTCCCCAAGATATCCTGAGGTTCCTGGGTCTGCTACAAAGCGACCTTCCTGACTCACCTGGTAAGGCTGTTGAGAATCCTGAAAACAGGGTATTAGGCCAGTTTTTCCAAAGTGCTTTATTGGTTCCATAAAGTCAACTTTACTTCCTTAAAACAATCTGGTCATATGTGTTATTTTATGCATATAATTTTACGTACATATTTTATGCCTGTGCTCAAACATGACATTCAAGTCAAAGCATTGTTAATACAACCAATGTTTTCAATCCTGTCCTGTTATAAGGGCAGCTTGTTATTGACCTTTAGGCAAGTAACTATATTGTCATGAAAATAAGACTACTCAACACATTTCTATATTCTGGAGGGATCAGGTAGGGAGAAACAATAAATGTTTCAATTGTTTACAAAGGTATTAGTTTACTCAATTGCCTTAAATCATTAATAACTTAAAAGAAAAAAGTTTCCAGGGTACCTGGGTGGCTCAGTTAAGCATCCAACTCTTGGTTTCAGCTCAGATCATGATCTCATAGTTCGTGGGCTTGAGCCCCACATTGGGCTCAGAGCTGACAGCGCAGAGCCTGCTTGGGATTCTCTCTCTCTCTCTCTCTCTCTCTCTCTCTCTCTCTCCCTTTCTCTGCTCCTCCCCAGCTTGTGCACACATGCTATCACTCTCTCTCTCTCTCTCTCAAAATAAATAAAAAGAGAGAGGGAGAAAGGTTTCCTTAAGTCTGGAAAACAAAACATTAAGGAACCAATAATGTTTCCAAGAAAAAGTTGTAAAAAGAGAAAAATTATAATCATCTTTGTAAATTCATTTAATCCTCTCTTTGAATACAGTGAGAGGGAAAGCCGGCAAGAGCAGATAAAGGAGGCCAGCCAGTCCTAGGCCGGATATTCCCCTTGCATGCTTTTCCCTTCTGTGATCTTGCTTGCCTCGTGCATCAGCCAACTGCCTGCCTAGCTCAACTGATAGTGCCCCCCCCCCCCCCACCAATGTTTCCAAGTACCCAGAAGCTAGCCAGGCATAAAAGGCGGCTAGCACCAGGGCTCACGGCTCAGCCTTTGGAGGTGACTCCGCTGGGCCGGCACCAGTGCGAAATAAACACTGATTCCCCGAGTGTGTGTCACTTGTCTGTTCCTAGGTGCTGAGTATTTGCTATAACATAGTTTTGTAAATTCTTACCCGGCTCAATTTTATGATCTTAAAGTTATCAGAAACTTGTGTTCTAGAGTACATGTCAGAGTCCTTTCCATGTATCTCTCTAAAGATGAAGCACTCTCGCAAAGGCATCATAATAAAACAATAACGGTGGCAAGACGACTTAGGGGGAGATTTGTCCTTCATGCCTTTCTTTATCTAAAAAATTCATTCTACTTTCCTTGCCTACTTTTCATACACAGTTGTTTCCTTTCACCCTTATTATTTCTAAATAGTTTTAATTACATATACTAATTAGAATCCTTAACCCTTAGAATCCTTTTTTTTTTTTTTTTTAACATTTATTTATTTTTGAGACAGAGAGAGACAGAGCATGAGCAGAGGAGGGTCAGAGAGAGAGGCAGACACAGAATCCGAAACAGGCTCCAGGCTCTGAGCTGTCAGCCCAGACCCCGATGCGGGGCTCGAACTCACGGACCGCGAGATCATGACCTGAGCCGAAGTCGGACGCCCAACTGACTGAGCCACCCAGGCGCCCCAACCCTTAGAATCCTTAATTTCTTATGGAAACAGAGAAGTAAGCGATTGTGAACTGTTACACTAGCGTTCTGTGGATTGGCAAATTATAACGCATCTCATAATTTCCATATCCTTCCTCTTAGTAAATCTTCCAGTGAGGCACAAAACGCACTTACCAGTAGACTCAAATATCTTTAGTTCCTCTGTATAAAAAGCCAAATGTAAATAAACTTGTGTTCAATAATTAATATTGTAGTATTTTATTTGGAAATGATGTAGATATTGACTACCCATCACTTAACCCAACTTAGTCACCCAGGTTCCAAGTGTCACCCAGTTTCCAAGTAGCTTGCCACACACCCCTCCCCCTTCCTCCCTTCCTTCCTTTTTGCTTTTTGTCCTTCTGATAAGAATTACTTCCTTGAAGCCTGCATTTCAAAGAAATTGCTCTGGGTGCCTATCAGAACAGGAGTATAACATTTACATCTCAAAGGCACAGAGAAAGGATATAAATTCCACCACGAAAGACTTTTATTCCCTAAATCCAGGTGTTTTACAGTATCTGCAGGCTTTTTGAGATGAGTAGGAGAGGTTTGAGGATGGGTAAAATGGATAGTGGGCTTTGAACTGTTTCTAGAGCCCCAATTCTCTTCTTGTAAAAACCTAGATTTTTCAGAGAGTACAGTTGTTTTTAATTCCTCAAAGAACTGGGTTGCAACCTGAATGATGAGAGGCTGACACTCCATCCACCTACAATCTTCAATTTGCTTCTTTGTATCAGGGGGATCTCAACTAAGATGGAAATTAAAAGATCCCCATGTTCTAGATTTCGAGCTGTGTGCCTTTATGATTTAGTAAATCCTTCTACCTTGGTTTGGGAATGTTTTTCTTTCCCTTATGGGCACACAGTTTCACTTTAGTTTAGGGGAAAAGGCCTTTTTAAAAAGTTCCTAATCAGGCTCTGAATATCAGCTTCCAGTATGGCCAACTTCTAACCACAGAACCCGTTAAAAATCCTTTCAGATGACTTATTAACACTTGTTATCTGGACAAACAGTAAATATTTTTCTTTTTCTTTTAAACCAAAGGTATCCCTATTGACGAGGAGGCGTGGGGGCAGGCTGAGGGGCAAAGCACAAGCTAGGACACCCCATCCCCCCAGATGGGACATGTAGGATATTCCTTGGACACTCCCAGCAACCCCAAAGTGGGAAAGGACAAAATACAAATGGTCAGACTGAAGAGTCTCCACCAGTTTACCAGAAAAAGGCAATCCCATCATAGCCTAATGTCCAGGAACTCCCTACTGTCTTAATGTTAATGCTTTGCTACAGGGAAAAACAACCTTAGCCTGACAATAGCTAGGTCTCCAGTAAGTCTTTATGCAAGTGAAAGTCTCTTTGGAAACCCCCTCTTGACTTTATCTCCCCCGAGTTCGTAAGACACAAAACGGTCACCCCACACACTTGCAGCACAGCTCTTCCCACCCATGGGTCCAGTCCCCGTGCTTTAATAAAATCGCCTTTTTGTACCAAAGATGTCTTCAAGAATTCTTTCTTGGTCGTCGGCTCTGGACCCCAGGAACCCCACCATCACCCTAAAGCTTCATCACTATCAAATGACTCAACACCCAAACTAACAAACCTTTTATGACTTAACCATGGACAGAAGAGGCGTCCCCAAAGAAGGTGCAAGAGACAATACCTCCCAAGATCTAGAGTTAGTCCCAAGGAGAACAAAAAGGAAGACTTAAGACAATCTCCCTGAAAGCTGGCAGTGTCTGGTAGGACACTAGCTGCAAATGGGGTACAACCCACATTTCTGTCCAGCCATAGTTTCAGGGCCCCCAACCCAACAGTTGAGCTACCTGCACTTTGCAAGAATAACCTGTGTGCCCAGTCAGAGAAGCCAAGCCAAGTTCTCAGGACACAAGATGAGACAAAGGGGAAAGTGGTAACTATCTCCAGGAAAGAAAGGATTGATAACCAACAAATATCCAAACATAAATTCACGAGCCACAATTTAAAGATCTAATTCTTACAAATGTTCTTCTCCTATTAATCTGAATTTGGAAAGGAAGAGACAGCACGAAAGTTTACTTTCCAGAGAGCCCGGGTGGCTTAGTCCATTAAGCGTCTGACTTTGGTTTGGGCCATGATCTCTTGGTTCATGGGATCGAGCCCTGTGTGGGGCTCTGCACTGACAGTGCAGTGCCTGTGTGGAATTCTCTCTCCTTCTCTCTCTCTGAAAATGGAGAAGGAGGAGAAGAGGAAGGAGAAGAGAGGAGAAGGAGGAGGAGGAGGAGGAGGAGGAGGAAAGGAGGAAAGGAGGAAAGGAGGAAAGGAGGAAAGGAGGAAAGGAGGAAAGGAGGAAAGGAGGAAAGGAGGAAAGGAGGAAAGGAGAAGGAGAAGAAGAAAGAAGAAAGTTTACAAAGTTTACTTTTGCTTTTTCAACCAAGGACCACAAAGATCCAGGAGAGTGAACTTTGATGTGAATTCTCACCCTTTGCTGGCTTCTGCCAGTTTTCCCAGGATCCCATCTGCAGGCTCTGGAGTGACTGGGGTGTTCCTGGAGGTCTCATGCTGGTGACCAGAAATTGTAGAGGAGGAGAAATGGTTTCCCCCTACCTTTTATAGTGAGTGCTTGGCTAAGACCCATTTTTCTCTGGGGAACCTCATAAGTGGATACATTTACTGAGTTAAAAGTTCCCCACTGTGCCCACTATCATTCAAGATCACTTCTGGGAAGGCTAACCTGTTTGTTCAGCCTTAAAACATTTTTTTGTTCACCTGATGCCTCATCCTGGACCCAGACCAGTTGAAGTTGGACCTAGCCTGTCCCCAGACCCGAGACAGTTTTTAAGTTGAACCCAGTCCGTTTTCTGGACCGTGTCCTTAAAAAGAAATGCTCAAATAAAGTTTGACAGTTTACAACGCAAAGGCTGTGAAGCTAGAATCCAAGAGGGACTTTGCCTACAACCTGTGACCTGCTGAGGTGACAAGAAAGCCTCAAGCTCAGTGGGCCCCGTGGGCACCTGCACCTGGTTACTGGTTGCTCCTGGGGAGTACTCAGGGGTCTCCTTCCTTTTTTCCCTTTTCTGATACCAGAACTGCTCAAAGATAAACTGAAGCATATTAAAAATGTTAAGAATTTAGGGGCACCTGGGTGGCTCAGTCGGTTCAGCGTCCGACTTCAGCTCAGGTCATGATGTCACAGTTCGTGAGTTCGAGCCCCGGGTCGGGCTCTGTGCTGACAGCTCAGAGCCTGGAGCCTGCTTCGGATTCTGTGTCTGCCTCTCTGCCCCTCCCCTGCTTCTGCTCTGTCTCTCTCTCTCTCAAAAGTAAACATTAAAACAAAATTTTTAAGAAGTGTTGAGTTTATTTCAACACAAACCAATTCACATCAGGCAGTGTCAAATCAGAAGCGATTAGCAGCACTCTCTCGAAAGTCCAGGGAGATGCTTTTCTAGAGAAAAGGGTGGATGCAAAGCAAGGTTTTGTTTGGTTGGTTTTTTTGTTCATTTGTTTTCTTAGGTAGTTTATTTAGGGGCACATAGGTGCCCCTTGCTTACAGAAACCACCTTGACATTAGAGTCCCCTCAGTGTAACAGCTTCCTTGCTTGGACAACAGTTACCAAAAGAATTTTCTACTCGGTTTACTCTGATGCTTGCTTCTGAGTCGATGGTGAAAACTTCTTTCTGAGTCTAGGTGATTGGAGGGAGGGCCTGGGTTAATGTCAGTCAAATCACAGTGTTTCCTCCTCCTCCCCTTAGGAAGTAAAGTCCACTCAACCTCACAGACTTAGAAGGCTCGCTTGTTTTTGCTGTGCAGCGGAATGAAATGCCTTTAAAAAAAAAACAGTGACTTTCTGAAAACTCGTAGACTTTCTTTTCCTTCCCAGATTGCCTCATCTGGATTCCTTTGCTGAACACCACATCAAAGGTAAAACAAAAAACGAGATTGTGTGTTGGGGTGGGTTTTCTATAATGTTTTGAGGGACTGGCATCTCCCCATTCCCCACCCCCCCATCCCCCCTGCCTGCTCACCAGGTCATTCCACATGTGCTGGCAGCTGACTGTTTTTTCCAGAAAGCAAGAGCCTGACTGCCAATCCGACAGTGGGAAATAAAGAAAGCTGTGTCCCTTCCTCAGAACATTTACCTTTCTCTTTGCTATTTCTCTCTCTCTCTCTTATATATATATATATATAGATAGATATATAGATATCTATCTATATATATAGATATATATAGATATCTATATATCTATATATCTATATATATCTATATATCTATCTCTCTCTCTCTCTCTCTCTCTCTATATATATATATATATATATAATTTTTTTTAACTGAAGCTTTTGTGAGAAAACAGCAGACTCTATACTTTACTCCTGAGTGCTTTCTAGCAGGCACCTCCTAAGATCAAGAACATTCATTCTCTCGCAGAACCATTAAGATCACCATCACACTTAAGAGATTTTTTAAGTTTATTTATTTTGAGAGAGAGAAAGCATGAGAAGGGGAGAGGCAGAGAAAGGACCCCAAGCAGGCTTGATATCACGGTTCATGAGCTCACGTCCTGAGCCGAAATCAAGAGGAGTCAGACTTTAACCTACTGAACCACCCAGGCGCCCCTCATACTCAAGAGATTTAACCCTGTCGACTGTAAAGTCCGTAAACAAGTGACCTCCCAAACACTCTTCCGGCCTTTTTTCTGGTCCAGGATTCATTCGAGGAACAGTCATTGCGGTTTGCTGGCACGTCTATTTAGTCCCTGAGAGTATTTTCATTTCAGCAATTGCTTTGCAAAGAGAATTCCCGAACCCAAGGGTACCCGTCCGTTTCTTGTTTCTCTAAAGAGGACCAGAGAATAACACAGAGCTTCCCCTAGGATGTGGCTCACAGGCCAAGGGGGAGAACAGCCACAGAGGACAGTGGTATGAGCGGGCCACCCTACAACCAGTGAGGTCAGCCTTTGCGGATAACTTCTTTGCAATTCCTCCCTGAGATAAACTGAGTGGTGGAAGAGAGATCTCTGTGGTGACTTTGATGTCCCTCAAATCACGGCCTTTCATTGGCTTTTTCTCCCCTCTCCCATGGTTCTGCCTGGATTGTGACCATGGAATAAGCAGGGATAAGGAGATATTACAGTCCGGCAGACTTGGTAGGTAACTAAGGGCACATGCCAAGAGAACTGCCAAAGCCATCTGGGCTTGCCAGGTGAAGCTAGGCAGCAGGCCTCTAGAAAGATCTCCAAAGATGGTACAAAGTCCGGTTTGCATTTTTGAGGCCGAGATCAGGGAATTTACACACAATTTAGAAATGAGGACATCATCCGTCTTTAAAGGGGGGGGCTAAAAGAAATTACGAGTGGTTCTGTATCACGGAGAAAAATAAAGTTTACGAGTTTAGATCAGTTTCTTGTCAACTGAATCAACTGCCTTGGATTTGTCACAGAGACCGACCATCATGCGGCGGAGGGCAGGGAAGGCCCGGCCTTACACTAAAGCCCTGGATGGAGGTTGGGGATGGATGGTTGTATTTCATTTCTTCCTGGTAAGAATTTACTTTCCCCTTTCCTATCGCTCGAAAGAGAGCTCTCGGGAGAAAGGCTCAGAGCAAAGCTAGGAACTGCCAACAGCTGCCAAAGTCAGCAGCCCACACTGAACCTGGGAGAAAGGTGAAAATGGTCCCCTTGAGTGAAGGCCCAAGTGTTCCCCTCCAGTCTCCTCCTCACTATCATCCCGAAGCCCAGAGTGCCCTAGCCACCATCCTCAGCTCTGCCCTGGCCACATGTGCAACCATACAGTTAAGCACCCGGAAGTAGCACTGGAAGGCGCCAAAAAGTGCTACTGGGATGGGTTCCCAGCTCTGCCCAGCACACACGTGGCAGCAACCTCCCTCTCCCCTAGGGGACGGGGACATTTCCTCTCTGTTCAACCGCTGTCTGCTTCACAACCCGTCCCCACAACCATAACTTATGAGGCCCAGTGTATATTTCTTTTCTTTTTTTTATGTTTGTTTTGATTGAGAGAGAGCAAAGCTTGAGGGCACACACGTGTGGATGCATGTGGGGGAGGGGCAGAGAGAGAGCGTGAGAGAGAGAACCCCAAGCAGGCTCCACGCTGTCAGCTCGGATGCGGGGCTCCATGTCACAGGAACCATGAGGTCACGCATGGCCTGAGCCGAAATCGAGTCGGATACTTAACCAACTGAGCCACCCAGGCGCCCCCCAATGTTTATTTCTGGCATGTCTGGAAAAGGAGAAGATGGAGATTCTGAAACTAGAGCTTGATTTATGTCCTTCATCTGTAAGCAACTGGACTAGGCACTCTTTTTTAATGAACTGATCCTCCCAGAAGCTCTTCAGGTTGTCGTGAGACTGGCGGTCTCATTCTAGAACATGCGAGGGTGCCATTCCAGCTGTGGCCCAAACAAGCCTGTGACGGCGGTGCCAGCCCCACAGTTCCTCATCAGTGCTCCCAAATGCTCAGATTAACTGAGCATTAACTCTCAGATGTGCTCACAGAGATATCCTTTCCCTCCTGACCCTCCTCCCCTGCTTAGCCCTACAGGAAGCAGCTCACAAAGATGGGAGCGCGGGTCCTGGTGACCACTAATAATTGTGCAGACCACAATGGGGTAACTAAGAACTCTGTAAGCAGGACGATGGGAAACCATCAGGCCTCCTCCTTAGTGACAGAGGGGAAAGGAGGGGCACAGGACCTCAGCCAGAAGTTATGTAATACAGATCTCCTAACTGGAGGACTATTTGTTAAACATTAGCTTCATTACCAAAGAATGTGGACTTTTTTTTTTTCCCTCTCTGAAATGGTATTAATGAGAAAATGAAGGTTGTCCTAGTGCGAGAGCCCTCCCTGTGGCTGGGCCACCTCCGCAAATCACAGGCTTTGCAGAACTGGCCTTGCTGGTGAGGATCTCCAGATCTCCCACCTTTCTCCCCAGTGATGAGCCCTACTTTTTCCTACGTTATCCTCTGAGGACAGAAGCGACTTGACCAATTTAGTTGCCGGTAAGAAAACTGTCTAATAAGCAGATAATTAAGGTCCCACTTTTCTGTGTGACGTCACTTATAAAAGCACAAAAAAATATACCGAGTCCTCAAATGTTAACAATTAACTCCAGCTAACTAGCTGCAGTGGTGTACATAGATGCTTAAAGGAGTGTGTGGTTTGGGGTCTGCGTGAGTTACAAGTATACTTTTCTACAATAGATGAATTCCTGGAAAGGGGAGTGAGACATCCAGTAACTGGAAGCTATTAAGCACTTGAACATATGGCTAGTGCAACGGAGAAACTATACTATGGGAGTTTCACTGTAGTTTAGTGAAACTCAACTGAAACAAAGTAAGGTGCCAAAGTGCAAAATGCATTCATACAAACACCCTCAGGAACACATTCAAATCAAGTGCAAACTCCATACCCCTTTTCCAAGTCCTCCCACCCCGGGCCTTTAGTGTCCCCTGCATGCACACTTAATTTGGAAAAGGAAGCTCCAATGTATTTTGACGTATTAATTAGCACCCAATTAAAATTGCATTAAAATTAATTTAGTATTAAACAGCCACATGTGACTAGTGGCTGTATGAGAATAGTTGTATAGTCTATCCTGTGACATATTATAAATGTTTTCAGATTATCAATCTAAGAATTATGTGTTTTAACCAGCTAATAAAAGAGTGCTACAGAAAGGCCCTTGAGATGAGTTTAAAAACTCAAGTGCACAGGGGCATCTGGCTGGCTCAGTCAGTAGAGCATGTGACTCTTGATCTTGGGATCATGAGTTCAAACCCCATACTGGGTGTAGAGCTTACTTTATTTTTTGAGACAGAGGGAGCAGGGAGGGGCAGAGAATCCCAAGCAGGCTCCACACTGTCAGCACAGAGCCTGATGTAGGGCTTGAACCCACAGAACTAGAGATCATGCCCTGAGCTGCAATCCCCACTTGCCTATGCACACACTCCCTCTCCCTCAAAAATAAACAAAACAGAAAAATCCAGTAACAAAATATTCTTTGGGAGTGCTCTACTTTAACAAAAAGGACACATTCTCGAGATGCCCCGGCTCAGTGGGTGGAGTGTGTGGCTCTTGATCTTGGGGTTGAGTTTGAGTCCCATGTTGGGTGTAGAGATTAAAATTTTTTTTAAATCTTAAAAAAATAAAATTAAGGACTCATCCTAACGAACTTGCCAGACTTTGTAACTATATATTTGCATGACTTTTTTTCTGTATTCAGTCTGTCTCGCTGGACTGAATGTCCCATGAGGGCAGGGGCCATGTCTGTTTGGTCACCACCGTATACTCACTACTGTAAGCCCAGCCCCTCATAAACAGCCTCGAATATAGTAAGCATTCAATAAATACCTGTCAGTGGATGGGTAAGACGGATGGAGGGATTGATGGACACACTTATGAATTAACCAGGTGATGAATAATGAGATTGGAGAGATGAGCAGGGGCCTTGTAGGGCATATTAAAAACACTGTTTTTTGTTGTTTTTTTTTTTTCCATCTTGAGGCTGAGGAGCTAATGAAAAAAAAAAGCAAGGGAAATGATGGGATCAGATGTGCCTTTTAGGAAAATAGCTCTGCCTACAGGGTGGATGATGGTGGGGGAGAGGCCTGGAAGCAGGGAGATCCACTGGAATGATGCTGTAATAACCTGGGTGAGAAAAAAAGGCCCTAAATTAAGGCAACAGCAATGAGGACGGATGAACTAGAGATCTGTGCAATATTGAGAAGACAGACTGATAGGACTTGGATGGTAACTGAATGTCAGAAAGAGAGGGAGTCAGAGTGCTGGGCTGGTGGCTTGGGCAACTTGGAGAAGGACAGGTGTCACTCACTGAGCTGGAGGACACAAGGGAAGGACATGTGAGGATGCTTGCATCGCTTCATCCTGGACAGTCTGAGGGACATGTGATGTAACCACTAATGTGTTCAGCAGCCCACGTGCATGTGGAGCACAGGATCTGCACACAGAAATCTGGGAGTCATCGGCATACGTTGGCTGGCTTGTGCCAATGGGCAGGGGGTGCAAAATGGCCAGGGAGGGGAAAGAAGAGCAACTTGGCAGAAGCCTGGGGAAAATCGATGTCAGAGGGTGGGCGGAGAGTAGCCCAGAGGAAAGTGAGAAGTGTCGATGCAGAAGCAGAGGCAGAAATGTCCAGGAGGTAGGAGTGATGAACAGGTGCTGCCGTGAGGTCAGATGCCACAGAAATGACAGGTCATTAGGTCAGCGACAAGGAAGACTCCGGTAGCCTCGCTAAGAATCGGTAGCCAGTGGCAGGATGTGAGGAAGTGGAGAGAGCCTAGCAGACTCTCCTCTGAAGTTTGTGCAGGCCAGGAAGGAAGGAAGAGCTGGGGTGATAACAGAGAGGGACCCAGGGTAGAAGGAAGTGGTTATTAAACAGTAATTACCCCATCATTTCCGACAAAGCCTGATACTCTCTATTCAAAAGGGGCCGCTGTGGCTGATCCAGTGCCCTTTCCCAATATAATACTCTAGTCAGATGGACCTGGTGAGGGAGCTCTCACTGCGTGCGCACTGGGGTTGGGGGTGCTCTTAAAGATACAAAGAAAATGAGGGGGCTGGGTCAGTCACAGGAGAATTTCTAGGAGCTTTTATTGGGGGGCAAGCCCATTCAGTGTCTGAGGTGGACTCTGGGCCAGGCCCGAAACCCACCCGACGCTGGTGGAGAGCCTGGGACAGTGTAGTAGAACCTAGCCTGCTCGGATAACGAAGGGAAAATCCAGACCTTGGGAAAAAGAGTTTTGAGATAGGAGTCAAGAGAAACAAAGTTGGAAGGTTACAAGTTAAGGGAGGGAGGGAGGGAGGCAGGGCACATGCAAAGGCTGTGGCCTTGGCTTTCTTGACACACAGTGAAAACGCAGAGCCAGTTATGAGACAAGTCCTACCCACCCACTGCTGCTACGCCCACACATCAAGGACAGACCAGAGAAGAAAGGTCCTGTACTGGGGGACAAGAAGCTAGCCAAATTCAGGTGGCTAAGAGCAGACGTCAGCACCCGTGTAGATGCCAGCCCAGGACCCGGGTCCACAGAAAAAGAGGAAGGGCATTTTACAGAATGTGCCTCACCGTGGTGTTCCTTGCTCACAAGATGATGCAACTTGATCACCACTCTGCACTTCGAAATGAGAAAAACAAGTCTAGGCCACCCAAGGCTTGCTCTTGTTCTCTAGCCTCGTTTCCTGATAGAAGCACCTTTGAGGAATATTAGGATTACAAACGGCCTGAATGAGGCCCTGATCACATGTCTTTTCCACTTGTGAAGGTACAGCCCAGGTGTCCATGGCACTGTTCACTCTGAATAAGGGGGATTTTGTGGCTACTATCAACTCAGAATGGGAAAAATACACTAAGGGACCGCCTTCTCACCGTGCCCAACTTTTTGCAACACAACCTTGGAACACTACCGATTCTTAGCTCCTTAGTCCACACAAGAAATAATCCTCGTCTGAAACAAGGGTCGAGTGAAGGGGATAGAGGGGGAAGGTCTTATTTGGCATGTACTAGCTGAGGGAAAGAGATGCCTAAGAGGAGGCAGGTGAGTGGGTGGTACCAATGAAAAGAGGAGACGTGGGATAAGGGAGAGGAGTTCAGTTTTGGATGAGTTGATCTGGGTTAGATACAGTTGGCTACGCAAGATAACAGAATCACAGCTAACAGCTTGAGCATTAAATGCTATAAAGAACCCGAATTTTCTCAATCTTCCCGCTCTCTGAGCAAGGTAACATTTCCTTTCTCCCGGCTTTACAAAAGAGAACGCTGGAATTCTGTGAAGCGGTTTGCCCAAGGTCACATCCCTAACTGGAAGTGGAGCCAGGATTCAGGCCAACAGAGGCTGACTGCAGGAGAGTGCTCACACTTATTACACTCAGAAACCCTGAGTGACCGGCTGTCTGTGGAGTGGGCACAAAGTGAGAGGAGGGCAGAGTAACAGGGGGTGATACTTGCCACGTGGACAGAGCTAAGTGGAATTAGCGGGGTCTGTGGTTCTTAAGTGATGCCAGGCTGAGAGCAGAGAGCTGAGAAAGTGGCCTTGAAAAGTCAAGGCCACCGACAAAAAAGAAAGCGGAAGCAAGGAAGCCCCTGGAGGCAGTGGATACACATGCTCGGCTCTGAGAGGCTGCAGACCCTGGCCGAGTGGCTTCCCTTCCAGTTCCCCCTCCTGACCACTGATCTTCAACTGCCCCCAAACTAATCAGAATTCTCAGAAACCAATGTTAAGAGGCCACAGAAAGAAAACTTGACCTCAAAAGGAACATTCCTCCTAGTAGAAGGGAGAAGGGTGGTGTGGGCAAGGAGGGTTAGGTGGGACAATAGAAAAGGATGGGGCACATGACCAACCGTAAGGTGACCCTCTAACCTGTTAACCCTTGCTGCTCTGGCATAAATTAGTAGTACTGTTTTCCACTCTCAAGTGTTTCTATTTGGATGATAAAGTGAATGGTAACCCTACTTGTCAAGTGAGGAAGGGTACTCGGTTTAAGCAAAGTTAAGGCAAAGCTAATCTAAGAACCGATGGGAACAATTCTTCGTCTCTTGGACCAATGTGCTTCTCTCACGAAGGTAACTATAATTAGCGGTCTTTAACAGATGCTTTTTTTAAAAATTTTTTACTTATTTAAGTAATCTCTACACCCAACATGAGGCTCAAACGACCTTGAGATCAAGAGTCACTGCTCCTCCTCCAGCTGAGCTGGCCAGGTGCCCCTAACAGATGGTATCCCAATAGGACGGTAGAGTGGTTGGTCTGGAGTCAGTCTATCTGGGTTCAAATCTCACCTCCAGCATCCCTATCTTGAGCAACTTTTAATCTCTTTAAACTTCACATTCCAAAAAACCATCTATTCCATAGCCCTGTAATGAGGATTAAATGAGAGACTTTTGCATAAAGTAGTTCGACACTCCGTGGGGATGGCCGCCCCCACAAAATATAATAAAATGAGGAAGCCTCAAACAAATTGGTAAATCCTGGTGAGCTGGGGGTGGTGGTGGTGGTGGGGGGGGGTCATCAACATGAGCATCTGTGACCTTCTCTGTAATGGCTCACTCATACTGAACTTTGGTCTGCTTTGATTTAGGTAAATGTGTTTGTGATGGGAATGACCAAGACGTTTGCAATTTTCTTTGTGGTTTTCCAAGAAGAATTTGAAAGCAGCTCAAGGCAAACTGGCTGGATTGGATCCATCATGTCATCAATTAGTTACTCTGCAGGTATAAAGCTGGCCATAAGCTTGCCGTCCAAGGAAAAGAACCACATAGGGAAATTCCAAGAAGACTCATCTGTCAGTCATTTAAGATTGAAGCTTGCTAAAACTCAAATTCATTAACAGGCAAGACTGAGAAAAGTTCAGGGCTTGCAGTGTTGAGCCTCTCCCTGGCAAAATCAGAAAAATTAAGATTCAAAGAAAGTTGAAGAATTCAACTATTTACTTCCATGATTCAATTTTTCATGCCTTGTTTCCTTCCACAGTGCCTTAACATCGGTTCAGTGAGCCAGTCTCTCTGGGAAATCAGGCCATGAAGTTGTGGGCCCATCACCTAAGCACACTTAAAACAACACAGAGAACCAATTCCTCTTTCTTTGCTTCTATTTGGGGCTAAAACATGGTAGAGTAGATTAATGATTGAACCCTGTTCTAGTCCTAAGTCACCAGATGCAATCCCATTTTGTGTTACTGTTGTTAGGTTTTATTTATTTACGTCATCTCTACACCCAACACCGTGTTCAAACTCAAGATCCTGAAATCGGGTCGCATGCTCTTCCAAATGAGCCTGTCAAGCGCCCCTCAGGTTGCGGTTTTATAATGCATTTTCAAACCAGCTTATTTACAATTCTCTTTAAAGCAAAACAACTCTTCTTCCAAAAAGCAAAACAGAATATTAAGAAACCCAATCCAGACACCTTTCTAAAGGATACGCAATACTCCCAAGTCCTTTTCCTTCAGTTGCTTTAAATTGTGCATCAGGAACGCCAAAGCACTTACCCAGTATTTGCCTTTCTTCCTTTTTCCGAGGACCTCTGGTTGCCATGATCTGTGACATAACCGGAGAGAAGACTGCCTCCATTCTCGGGGCTCTCCTTGTTACTGGTGGATATCTGATCAGCAGCTGGGCCACTAGCATTCCCTTTCTTTGTGTGACTATGGGACTTTTACCTGGTGAGTCCATTGTAAAAACCAGACTATGCGAGATGGAACTTTACCGTCTCGTCCATGGGCCCCAAAGGCCTCCTTCTACATCTCAGGTCAGGGAGAAGAGATCATCTGGTACCAAGTCACTTCATGTGATTCCACACTATTGGTTTTTTGTTTTTGTTTTTGTTTTTTAGGTTTGGGTGCTGCTTTCTTGTACCAAACAGCTGCTGTGGTAACTACCAAATACTTCAAAAAACAACTGGCTCTTTCTACAGCTATTGCCCGTTCTGGGATGGGACTCACATTTCTGTTAGCACCTTTAACAAAAGTCCTGATAGATCTGTATGACTGGACAGGTGAGTCATTCTGTTTCTAAACTATCAACTCTGTAAGATTTAATGTTTAGCTTTCCCCCCGCCCCCACCCCCCACTCTGATGAGTGCAAGTGAAGGATTTTTGAGCCGGGGAGGAAATAAGCATGATTTCTAAAGCAGACATGTTCCTCCTCTTCCCTGGAGAACACACAGCAGAAGAGGTACTGAACGATTTGCGGGTTCTGCCAGCTGCCACGAGCAACTCTGAGTTCAGCAAAGGGAGGGCACTCTGTGCAGCTGGGGAAACACCTTGCAGGGAAAGTGATACTCCTGGGGACCCGAGGACTCCCTCCTCCTCTTTCACCATGAAAGCATTCTCTTTGTACATCTTCCCTTAAGACAAATCTGCATTTAAAACTGCCTCCCCCATCCAGCTCACCAAAACAGACAAAAAAAAACCAAAAAAAAAAACCCCCAAAAACCCCAAAAAAAACCCGGGGGGGGGGGTAAAAACAGCATTATGTTCCTTAATTCATAGCCTTTTATACAGCGTCGACTATAGAGTTTTCACAAACAAATGAACACCATTTGACCACAATTTTCTTTGTGCCTACGCTAAAACATTTAAGGATTAAAATCATCTTAAAGTACTAGAAAAACATACGTGTATCTATGGGCAGAAGTACATATGTAGGAATATACACAAGCCTATTTCTACCTGCAGAGCATTCTTGTTGACTCTTTCCTTTCCCAAGTGAAAACCCACCGGTGGCCTCACGGTACACAGAACGAGCCGGCAAATCCATAAGCCAAGACAGCCGAACCTACAGCCAATTCCATCTCTGGAAGTACGAGGCACAGCCCACAGCTTTGGTCAGGCCATGCTGAGACCAAGCAACTACTCAGCTGCCAAGGCGAGACTGGCATCTGTCTTCTTTCAAGGAAATTTAAAAAGTCATGAGATGAGAGGCTTGCCCCTTAATGCTGTATTCTCTATCCCTAAATCTATATCCCTACTTCAGGATATCCTGAATCGCTATTTAAAACACACTGTAATTCTCTAACATTTCAAATATCCACCCCTCCCCCCACCTTAACACATATACCGCATGCTCCCCACCCAAACCTCTTCTTTTTTCCTCTTACACAAACAACACTCTCTCCTTCCACGCCATCTCCTGGTGCAGCTTTCTGGTTTTCTATTTTCAAAGGATGCCCTGTTTCCACAAGGATACAGTGGTGTGCAGGGCTAAAAATGAAGTCAACAGATTTAGATACTTAAGTTTAGGGGACAAAGTAGTGTCTTCAGGAATTATTACACTATGACAGAATACATTTAGTGGTGGGGCCCCTTCTGAGCCTAAGAACACAGAGTACTGTGAAATGAGAGGGGTAATATTTAACTTAACTTCTCACTCTCTCTCTCCCCTATTTAGGTGCCCTTATACTACTTGGAGCACTTACACTGAATTTGGTGCCTTCCAGTATGCTCTTAAGACCCATCCATATTGCAAGCGAGAACAATTCTGATGTTAAAAATAGAGGTAGCCGCTTGTCTACAAGTAACCCAGGGGCAGTGTGTGCGACAGAAACGTCATCCTGCAATGAGACACAAGAGGTCACCACCATCAGGGACAGTGCTATGCAGAAGGCTGGACAACCTGGTCCAAGTTTAATAGTGTCACAAAATAAAAGCAAAGAGTTCAACAATGGGCTTGATGGAAACCGTGTGTTCCTAATAACCAATGAAGACGGTTATGAGAAAGAGGCTATTTCACGGAGCTGTAAGCAAAACTTCAACATTTCCCTTTTTAAAAATCCCTTCTTCTACATATTTACCTGGTCTTTCCTCCTCAGTCAGTTGGCATATTTCATCCCTACTTTTCACCTGGTAGCCAGAGCCAAAACACTGGGGATTGACTTCATGGATGCCACCTTCCTCGTTTCGGTAGCTGGTAAGGAAGCTTTACTTTAACCTCAAACTCAAAAGGAACTTAATTTTACAAAAAGTTACCGATTTTATTTATAAACTAAACAATGGTTTTTAAAGGAGTTGTGGGAGGGCCAGGGAAAAAGAAGTCTTTGGAGGCTGGTGGGAGCACCTGGCGTACCCCTCCACAGACCTGTCACTGTACCTTACACACAGGCTCCCTATAGCAGACAGTGGCCCCCAAGCAAGGCTTGTTCATTTTTTTTGTTTTTATTTTGAGGGTTGTTTTTTTTTAATGTTTATGTTTGAGAGACAGAGTGCGAGCGGGCGAGGGGCAGAGAGAGAGGGAGACACAGAATTGGAAGCAGGCTCCAGGCTTTGAGCTGTCAGCACAGAGCCTGATGCGGGGCTCGAACTCACGAACCGCGAGATCATGACCTGAGATGAAGTCGGATGCTTAACCAACTGGGCCACCCAGGCGCCCCCGTTAAATAATTGTTGGATAAATACTCGGTTTTAAAAAGCTGGTGCCCAGTGGCAACAGCCACTTCAGGAAGCAGGAAAACCACAGGCAGCCAGCATAGGACACAGGTTGGTTCTGGAGTTAGACTTCCTGGGTTCAGGGTTTTGCTCTGTATTTCCTACCTGTACAACCTTCAGCAAGTTAGTCGTGTTCCCTGTGCCTCAATTTCCTCATCTGTAATACAGTGATAACAGTACCTATCCTCATAAGGTTACCAGGATTGAACAAACAATGCATGTAGCATCTGGAATAGTTCCTGGCCCATTGTAAGCATTCAATAATGTTCTATCAGTATGTGTAGCTAAGAACTTTTTCCCTTGAACTCACAGTAAGACAGATAAATATGTTTCTCAAGGCTAGTCACTAATGGGCTGGCTGATATTTAAAAAAAATTTGAGGGGCGTCTCTGGGTGGTTCAGTCGGTTGAGCATCCGACTTTTGCTCGGGTCATGGTCTTGCAGCCTGTGGGTTCAAGCCCCGCACTGGGCTCAAGCCCCGCACTGGGCTCTGCGCTGGCAGTGCGGAGCCTGCTGGGGATTCTCTACCTCCCTCTCCGTGCCTCTCCCACTCACGCGCTCTCTCAAAGTAAATAAATAAACTTAAAAATTTTTAAATAAATTTGAATGTTAAGTTAAAAATGAAAACAACTGGGGCGCCTGGGTGGCTCAGTCGGTTAAGCAACCAACTTTGGCTCAGGTCATGATCTCACAGTTCCTGAGTTTGAGCCCCGTGTCGGGCTCCGTGCTGGCAGCTCAGAGCCTGGAGCCTGCTTCAGATTCTGTGTCTCCCTGTCTCTCTGCCTCACCCCTGCTCACACTCTCTCTCAAAAATAAACATTAAAAAAAATGAAAACAATCATTTTAGTGTGTATTCATAAAAATGTAAGAAAACAAAATGCTTTCTTCAAAAGAGATGGGTCCTCTCAAAGGACCAAATAGAGAACTTAAGAAAATGAAAAGGAATGACATGGAACTGGATTGTTCTAAAGCATCTGGAAATTCTAAGTAGCTCAATATTAACTTTTCTCTTGCGAATTTCTTGAAAAGACTGCTTACCAAGTCCTTACAAAACTGACCATACCCCATTTCCAACTGCAAAGATACTTCACTTCAGTCAACTAAAGCTTGTGTACACAAGAAAAAGATACAAAGCTGAACTGCTTTTTTTCACTAAAATGCCTGGCAGTCATCAATTCAGATCAGTTTAGGGCTATGCAACAAGACCAAAGAACCTAACATAAAGTTTCCATAGGTACCCTAGGAAATAACTGTAAGAACAGAAATGGAATAGTAGGATGCATTTTCTGTCCCGCTCCCCCTTTTTTTGTAGAACAATTCATGTCTAAAACCATAGGAAGAATTACAAGTACCAAACAACGGTAGCTTATGCTACTCTTAGTGAAAATCTTTCATTATTTAACTGCTACATTAGCTTATAATCGATAAAAACTAAGAATCGTCTATTATCATGCTACTGAATGGAAACTGTGGTTCTTAAATTTTATTCAAGATACACCATAGCTCCAATGTTCAAAATGACCACGCACTTCCAGATTTCCTAATTCCAACATAATAACCTTCAGAGGAGGAATTAATTACCAAACCCTCATACACAATCATAATAAAGAGTCCCAACATCTATTTTTTTTTTCAACATAAGACTTTATTATTTATAGTCTCCAGTCTTCCACCATATGACTTCCCTAGCACACTGACCAGAGAGTCTAGCAGTCTTTTAGAAAATTCACTCCCTCACTTGCAGGACCTCTCTGAGGAAGGCCTCCTGAGCAAATGGTCCTCTGTAAGCAGGGATTCCCAGTCAGGAGGTATGAGCTTTCCAAATGCAATCAGGAAAAAAAATACCTGAAGGGTCTTCCACCCAACTCTGAAGGAGCCTTTTTGGTATTTTATTAGATGTATTTGGAACAGGTACAGTAATGATAGAATCCGTCGACAGACAAATGAGACCATTTTTCTCTCATATGTCCTAGCCTCAGGACGAAGCCATATTACTTTCAGGAAAGGGGGTCTAATGCAGCTACACTTCTCAAAGGGGCTAGGCAAATGGAATTAGGATTTCATAAGGTCTTTCAATGCTGTTCCAGGCATCACTGAGACAGTCAGTCAAATAGTCTCCGGATGGGTTGCTGATCAAGACTGGATCAAGAAGTATCATTACCACAAGTCTTACCTCATCCTCTGCGGTTTCACTAACCTGCTTGCTCCTCTGGCCACCACATTTCCACTACTTATGACCTATGCCATCTTCTTTGCCGTTTTTGCTGGTGGTTACCTGGCAACGGTACTTCCTGTACTGGTGAGCAGACACACTCATTAACACTGTTAAAGCATTCAGTAAAAACAAGCATTAATGATAACCTCCCCAAAGAGAATAGGTATTTTGTGGTAATTTTATAATTAAAAAAAAAAAAAATCATACGCAAGGCTGAAGAAACCCTGCAGCTAGCTATATATCCTGCCCAGTGATTCATCTTACCTTTGGGGGAAGGGATGACGAGAGAATTACCTACATGGGACAAAAAAGAAATGAAAGCAAAAAAAGGATCAGTAGGATTCCACTTTGCTTCTCAGTGTCCCAGCGTGTTAGGTCTGTGTTTACTGCTTCCCTAGGCTCTGGAAATTTTGTTGGCTCCTTCTAAGACACCATCTTAAAGAGTTCCCTGAGAAAAACCTGGGGCTTCCTGACCAGTGTGACTTCTCTCTTGTTAAGACAAGTTCTGTGTACTTTAACAGGGACATTGTTTAACCGCTCTTTTTTTTTTACCTCAAGCTGACATGAAGTCTTGGTCCCAAAAGGAATCGAAATTGTTCTTCTTGGAATCCCATGGATTCTTCTCAGAACTAGGTCCCGAATCTACTGCAACAGAATCCCAGCGAAACTTCTGGCCTGATATCAATATTAATAACATAAGGGCTGTAGGATATTATACTTATTCAAGAACCAAGCCTTCTAAAGCTGAAGTCAACCTGGGAAAACTGACTTCTTACAAACCAATGACTGGTATTTAGCCATAGGTGGATTCAGGAATACCCCTATCTGCTTAGAATGTAAATACCATTTCCTAACAGAGAAGAGCTGTGACAGGAAATAAAGGTGCATCTGAGTCACCTCAAAGATCACAATGAAAACACTGCCTGCCTAGCACAACGACTCTTCCCTGTTTGCCTCAGCTTTTCTATAATGTCAAGGCAAAAAGCCATCCAAATCACCTTGGAAATCAACTGTTCATAGCATTTGTCCCTTTGTAGCCATAGTCTCCATAGAATTTCACCCTCAGTATGGCTAACACTGGATTCTTATCCCTACAGGTTGATCTGTCTGGGAGTTCTAGAATACACAGGTTCCTGGGACTTGCCGCTTTCTTTGCTGGGATGGCTGTCCTTTCTGGACCACCTATAGCAGGTAACAGCTTAGCTATATTCTGAGCAAACTTCAATATAGCAATGAAAGAAAATGCTGACCCAAATGGTGACATGCAATGAATGGCAACATCAGGTTAAAAAACTGATGCTACCTCTGCTGTTCCTATACTAACTCTCACACTCCCATCACCAATCCAGAAGGATCTGAGGATTAATGCAACAGATAAGAACAGATTAATTAAGCAGTTTCTGACATTATCTTGGGAGTCTTAGAGCAAGGATTATGTGCTATGTTTACCTGCCTGGGGAGATAATCCAGATTTTTAGAAGATTCTCAAAGACCTATGATGCCTTAAAACAAACAAACAAACCACTAGCATCTTCTATCTGAGCAGGAGTCAATATGGAGCTCGAAGGTAGCAAGCGTGCCCCTTTTGCTCTTCCGATGGAGCATACATACAGTTGTCCAGGGCTTCTCAGCATCTCTTATTTTCCAAGAGGGATGATGGAGGCCCTTCATATTCTATCTGTACCAAATGCAGGAGGATACTTGGCCTACAGGCCAGAATCCCTGTGGAGAGGAGGTGGTGGGGCCACTGGTGAATATTAAATGCAACTGCAGGAAAAATTTGGGAGTTCTGATGATTTCAGTTAAAGACCGAATTATTATTTTATATGCACTTTTAACCCAAATGGACATTTTGTCCATTGCTTGCTGACCATCTAATCCAAGACTATCAAAAGACTACTCAGAAATACTTCTAGGGAACAGACTTAAACTTTAGTATTTTACAGACTACAGGTTCTCAACATGCTTAAATGTACAAATTACTACAGCATTTCCAATTATCCACAGACAGGAATTCAGCTTCCTTTTACCTCCTTCAGTCCTGAAGTGAAATAGAAAAAAGACAGGATCTTGCCTCACTATGATTTTTTTTAAAAACTAAGTTTTATAATGATATTACTTAGGTTTGCACCTAAATGTTAAGACCTGGAATTGGCAAATATCAAAAGGAAAAAATAGTATTAATAACAAAAAATTATTAACGGAAGAAAAAAAAATGCACCATAGTCGGAGGTTCAATTTAGGTGTACCTAAAGGAAAAGTTTATACAAATATACAACCAACTCCTATTTGCATTTATAAGCACACCTCTGCCCATGTGGTCTAGCTCAGTCTTTACCTCACACCTGGAAAGCAAGCTCGAATTTTAAAGTCAGGCTCAGAACTGTGACATAGGGACCAGTATCAGAAGACTAAACACCAGAGATGCTTAGCAGAGCAGCTCCGTGGATAGTGTGCAGGTCAGCAAGCTAGAAAAAATGAAGCTCAAATATAGCTCACCGATGCACTTTTTTCAATCTTGACCCTTCTTCACAGGCCATCTCAGTGACACCTTAAAACTTTCCAAGCCTTTTGGGCCCAAAGTATAAGAGGTAACAGATAACCGGGCACAGAGTATCTTACTCAAATGATAAAGGGATGTAACATGTTTAGAGATTTCATGTTTTATATGTTTTTGTACACATCTTAAAATGTTTAAAGAGTTCAATACACAATGCGGTGCCTGGGTGACTCAGTCGGTTAAGTGTCTGACTTCAGCTCAAGTCCTGATCTCATGGTTCGTGAGTTCAAGCCCTGCATCAGGCACTCTGCTGTCAACACAGAGCCCACTTTGGATCCTCTGTCCCCCTCTCTCACTGCCCTCACTCCCCGGCTTGCTCTCTCACTCAAAAACAAACATTAAAAAAAAAAGTTCAATTCATGAGAAGGCAAGGCAAGTTTTGTGAGGAGTTATTACTTGAAAGGGAAAAGTTATAGATATGTATGTGGGTCTTGAAATAAAATTGTATGGTCATGACCTTTAAAATTTTTTTAATGAAAAAGAACAGACTACAACAGAACAGATTAAAAAACAGTGTGCATCACTTTATTTTAAACTTTTAGTTCATACACACACACACACACACACACACACACACACACATCATATAAAATATAGGTGATGTAAAACACATTTTTTACTATCAATGAGTCAAAAAAAATTTACAAGCCTTTTATTACCCAATGTCCATAATACCCTAGCACTATATGTGAGGAAAAGGACAGCTCATGAAAGAATTTTTACCCACTAATTCAGAAAATATTATTTAGGCAATCATAATTTTTTTTATAAGTTCTACAAGATAGTCAAAGAAATCGATAAGGCTGTTGCTGACAGCTTATATACAGATTTTTAAATCTGGGAGCTGCTCACAGTATCCTAAACAAGATTATTATTATTATAATTAATACAAAATCTAGTCAAACTTCCTTCTCTGTAACATGATCTCTCACTGACTATACTATGCCAACTAAGCATCTTGTTAAAGGCAGAAACTTCAGTTAAGTCTTTATTCCTGTAAGTCACTCCTCTGTGGAACGACAAGAGGATTTTACAAAAGCCATTAGACTTGTTCCTAACTTCTGAGTCCAGCACAAGGACCATAGAAAGAACAGAAATGCTGATTTACATACAGATTTTCTTAGCTCTCAACAGGTGTGGGCCGTTGCACTGTTGCCTGCAACTTTAACTAAATCACAAGGCTTACTGGTTATAAAGTATTAAATTCTCAACCAAACTTAGATTCTCAGAACTGTAGGAGATTCTCATTTTGTACTTACCCAGATCTGTTATTATCAAATTGCAAAAGTTGAAATTCCTATAAAAGATTACAGGCATTTTAAAATTAGGAAGCTAGCAAACAGTAAAACTTTTCACAATAATCCTTAGTCAAAACACTAGTTAAAAACTGTAACATCAACTATATGAACAATATTTTCTCCCTCCTGTATGGAAATGAAAGAGAAAAACAAGTTCGTCCGACAGAACACATTTTAAAAATTCAAGGAAAGAAAAAAAAAGCATAAGAAACCCATAGAAATCATATGACTGAGTTAAAAAAATACTTTTCTTTTAATAAATGTAAATGGAGCCTATGGGCAAGAATACTATTTACAGACCTTCATTAACTCTGAATATGCGAAGAAACATAGCAGCAACAAAATCTGTACCATCTCCCATGAAAATAACTGACAGGGACTGAAATGGATCAAAGTTAAAAAACACGCTCCCCCCCCCCCCACACACACACACTTCTTCCGCCCCACACCCTCTTCTATTCCTTTTTAATACTCAGTTGACAAATTCAATGTTAGTTTAATAATATGATCTGCTTCAGACTAGGACAGTATTAGGGTCGCTCCAGGTTTCCTGACCTCGGCACAGGCCAACTAACCCTGCTCCTCCAAACCCCACAATTACCTGTTGGTAAACAGTATCCAGAACTACAAGTTGGCCCAGACAGAAGTTTTGGAAGGTTGTGGAAAAGTAAAAAGTACTGGTATTTTGAAACCTTATTGTATTTCTAGTAGATCCCTGTTAACAAAAATGAACCTGCAAAAAGTAATACAAATACAAAGATCAATCACTGAGCAAAGCATATAATCATATTCTCCAACGTACAAGCAGGAACGTGAAATTTTTCACCTTGTATCAGGCATTGGACCTGTGAGCTCAAAAATGCTAAAGGCTCGGGGAGCCTGGGTGGCTCAGTCGGTTAAGCGTCCGACTTTGGCTCAGGTCATGATCTCACGATCCGTGAGTTCGAGCCCCGTGTCGGGCTCTGTGCTGACAGCTAAGAGCCTGGAGCCTGTTTCAGATTCTGTGTCTCCCTCTCTCTCTGCCCCTCCCCTGTTCATGCTCTGTCTCTCTCTGTCTCAAAAATAAATAAATGTTAAAAAAAAATTTTTTTTTTTTAAAAATGCTAAAGGCTCAGTTTCACTTCAAAATAAAACCACCAAGGGCCCATATTAGCTGCCTATAAAATAAAACTGAATGCAGTTCCCTTCTCTTCCACATGCCCCCCACTGCCACCTGATGAATCCCTCTATTATGCTAATATACATATTTTTTTGTATATTTAAACCAATCACAAATATCTGAGAAGTCCTTCAAACATCATAATTATTTGATTATAGCTTAGTACTCGTTCAATAATTATCAAGCAACTTATTAGCATAGCCCTCTCCTAGCTATGCTAGGAGGAACACAAAGCTATGGGGAACACAAAGAAAACAAAAATTCTCTTGGGGCGTCTAGCTGGCTCAGTGGATACAGCCTGCGACCCTGATCTCAGAGTTGTAGGTTCGAGCCCCACGTTGGGTGTAGAGATTATTTAAAAACAAAATCTTAAAAAAACAAAAAAACAAAAAAACCCCAGAAAAAGCTATTCCCTTAATGTTCTTCCACAACATATGGGGTCACGGTATAGCCATCACTCTGTCACATATACTTCCAGAACTTAATACTCAGGACAAGAGTCGAGAACCTCTAAAACTAAGAATTATTAGAATGTACATTCTTTCTCTACTTCATTAATTGAAAATTTGATTAAGTCACTATTACTTGGTTATAGTGCAAATTGGTTAACTCTTGTTTTCTTACCTTTGAATGAAGACATCCTGAGCTGTGTTATAATAAAAATGACCTTAAAAAATACTGAAGCTTCACTCAATTAAGTAGGTATTTCACAAGTGATTTTTTCGACAAACTCAAAGAAAGTCACTTCTAACGCCAAACAGCTCTAAGTTGGTTGTACCCCAGCGTAAGTTAAAGTTAAGTAGTTCCTAACGGAGCAGTACATTTCTCTCCTGCTTTTGTCAACCTCACGCCTCATCAGAGAGGACATGGAGGGAAACTGGTAATTTGATACTAACTCTTCATCTGTGTTTTATAAGAACAGACAATGGCTAAAATGGAAATTCATTCATCTAAGCTTGTCTCTGTGCCATTAACACAGATAAGTTCATTTCCTCATGAAATGGCACTTCCTATTTCTAGCCTATCCTCATTTCAGATATAACATGAAACAAATATTCCACCTGTTCCTCACTCCACCTTTCATCATCCATGCCCTCTACAGTTTTATCATCTTGGCCTATAGTTGAGAATTTCTCTATGGCCTGAAATTTTATTTGGAAAACAAATAAAATGACTCCACTTTTTGATGTGCTGTAAATCCACTCTGCAGGTTAGGGTAGGTGGGGACAAGTAAGAAGGCAGAGCAAAGTTCTCTGTCCTCTAAACCCGGAGGAACATATTATTCCCTGAAGAAGCAAAAGAAAGTAATGTAAATCATTATTTATTCAGTGATTATTTTCCTCACAAACAATAAAGCCCCCAAGAATTGTATTTGGATTCAGTGTTCCTAAGATTGACGAATCCCTACAAAAACATCGCAAATAAATTCCAAATAGCTCACTACTCTGGTTTAAAAAGAGGGGATGGGTGGGGTAGTCTTTCCTTCACAAATATATTCCTTTACAGGGCCAAAAAAAAAAAAAAAATCAAGCTTCAAAATCCTAACACAGAGCATAATCCTTTTAATGAAACTCATAGCATAGAGCAAATACGTAAAGCACTGCCAGTAAATCTTACTGCAAACTTCTATCAAGGGGGCCTTGAGAGAGCTCCTGTCTTCAAAGGCAGTGAGGTTTAAATTTGCTAAACCGTTTCCCAAGACTTTTCCCATCATGGCACATATAGAAAATGTTTATAACAGTACGCCCGGGGCGCCTGGGTGGCTCAGTCGGTTAAGCGGCCGACTTCGGCTCAGGTCATGATCTCGCGGTCCGTGGGTTCGAGCCCCGCGTCGGGCCTTGTGCTGACAGCTCAGAGCCTGGAGCCTGTTTCAGATTCTGTGTCTCCCTCTCTCTGACCCTTCCCCGTTCATGCTCTGTCTCTCTCTGTCTCAAAAGTAAATAAAATGTTAAAAAAAAAAAATTATAACAGTACGCCCTAAGTAAAATGACAAGGCAGCTAATAGCCAGCAGTGGCTCCAGTGACTCCAGGGAGGACAAAAGATCATTGTACATTGGAAGTCTGCCACTATGCTGTAGCCCAACAGCTAGAAGTTCTGGTTCAAAACCCTCAAGTCACTCATGGAACTCTCAACCACTAATTTGAACCAGCATCAAGGAACTTGGGAATTAAGGGCCTTCTGGGTGTATTTCAAGTTTTAACAAGATGACCAATAATAAACTTACAACAGTAATCCTAATAAAGAGGATTCATAACTCGGTTCAACAATCAAGTTCTGAGCTATCAGAGGTACTTTTTAGACAGGATGGTAAACTCATTTTTAAACACGTATGGCTTTACCCATAAAATGATGAATAGTTTAAAAGTGTTGACATTAAAAAAATAAATTTACAACCCTCTATTAAATATCAAGTTTCATATTGACTATAAAAAAACTAGTTTGCAGAACTGTTTACGGAAGCTGGGCTCTACCTTCTTAGTTGTTTTCAATTATCACAAGAAATATCGTTAGACATTCCTGCTTAAAATAAGGGTTATAGCCATAGCCACATGAAAATAATATGGACTATAATTTTATTGTGCGTGAGAATCAACTGGGTGCCACCCATGACGAATTATGCTTAAGGAAAGCCAATGAATCTGCACGATTAACATGCATCTCAGGTGAATTCGAGGCAGGCAGTCCAGAAACACCGAAGAAATGCTTACAGGGCACTTCTTGGGTCTTAGGCAGTCGGTACCAGCTGCCAGGGTACTCCTCCTCCTGAGTGTTGGCTACATATGGTAATACTCAGCATGGAGCGGACACTTAGATGGACACACGCTCTCCTGGATTATGGCTGGTACATCATCTCATTTTTCTCTCTCATCCACAATGCTTTTGCTGTCCACAAAGCAGCCTAGTCTTTTGAATGTCAACTTAGGTGTTTACATGTAAAACGGTTAGAATACGATGGGTTCTGAATTACCAACAGTCATTTATTTTTTTTAATGTGTATTTATTTTGAGAGGGGGAGGAGGGGCAGAGAGAGACAGGGAGAGAGAGAATCCCAAGCAGGCTCCGTGCTGTCAGCATGAAGCCCATGTGGGTCTCAATCCCAGGATCGTGACCCAAGCAGAAATCAGGAGTCAGACACTTAACTGACCGAGTCACCCAGGCGCCCCAACATTCTAACTTTAAATGTATTTTTATATGTGAAATGAAAGGCTTATTACCAGTTTTCTGGGATTTATAAAGACAACCACCATCACCACCCATTTTCACTATTTTCAGCTATGCCCTCCTGACTTTTTAGCAGCACTATCCACTTCCTTGTCTAAAAACTACTAGTCTTTTCTGGAGCATTTCTTCTAATGTCCCTATCTTATACTTCGCAGGCTATGTATATACTGGTAAATCTGCTGTACTGGTGGGACTAAGCAAGAATGACAAGGGATAGGAAAGGGTCTGGGTACTTTCTACACCTCCTCCTTTCTAGAAATTTGAGTGACTGGTCACCTACCTATTTCTCTCTTAGATATCTAAAGGTCAATCACAACCCACATAACACAAAGACTTGTCTTACTCCATTTCTCTCAACGCTTAACTCCAAGAAACATTTAAATGAGGTCACTGATCCAACAAGGAGTCAATAGGTAAAAAGCAAGCTAAGGTTAGCTGAATTTAAGAGGCTATAAAACATTCCATTCATTCATTATATCAGTTAACAGGAAACATAAAGCTAATGAAGCAAACAAAAAAATTATCTATATCAAAACCAAAGTAAAAAACAAACGACAGGAGATAAAGACATATACAATTAGGCCAAAAAAAGAAAAGGGTATATCCTAACATTCAGTGAGAAACCATGTTCCAAAATGAAAATCAGGGATGTCTGGCTGGCTCGGTCAGTACAGCATCTGACTCTTGATCTCAGGGCTGTGAGTTCAAGCCCCATGTTGCACATGGAGCCTACTTAAAATAATACGTAAGCCCTATGAGGGCAGATATTTTCATCTGGCATATAGCACCACAACTTCTTCAATAAATGATCAGAATAATAACTTTAACTTTTTAAGGTTTTTTAGGATTAAAAGCCAATTTGCATCTACAAACATAATACGCATATAGTATCTTAGAAAAGAAGTTCTCAGGGTGCCTGGGTGGCTCAGTCAGTTGGGCGTCCGACTTCAGCTCAGGTCATGATCTTGTGGTTTGTGAGTTCGAGCCCCGCATCAGGCTCTGCGCTGACAGCTCAGAGCCTGGAGCCTGCTTCAGATTCTGTGTCTCCCTATCTCTCGGCCCCTCCCCTGCACATGCTCTGTCTCTCAATAATAAATAAACATTAAAAATTTTTTTTAACAACAACAACAAAAAAATTAGAAAAGAAGTTCTCAGAGTGTGGTCAGTGGACACCCAGAGGTCCTGAGACCTTTAGGATGGCTAGGAAGTCAAAACTATCATAACAATACTAACACATTATTTGCCTTTCCATAGGGCTGACTTTTATAACAATGTTTGAAGGCCACACACAAACATTCTTGCCTTGCACATTCTTTGCCACCATACACAGTTTTTAAGAAAAGTGTTTCAGGGCACCTGGTGGCTCAGTCCGTTAAGCATCTCCCTCTTGATTTCAGCTCAGGTCATGATCTCATGGTTCATGAGTTTGAGCCCCACATCAGGGTCTGCACTGGCAGTGAGGAGCGTGCTTGAGATTCTTTCTCTCCCCTTCTCTCTACCTCTCCCGTGCTCACAGGCATGCATGCTCTCTCTCAAAATAAATAAATAGACATTAAAAAAGGAATTAAAAAAAAGAAAGTGTTTCGTTTAAAAATGGCACATAATAGTATGTGCCATTAGCCAAATGGTGGACCCACCCATTCTTGATTAAAGAGCATTTTGATTCAGGGGGATTTACAGTCATCATTTAACCCACTTGACTAAATAGTCACTTCCTTTTCATATGCCCTCACAGCCTCCTGAACCTTCCCTTCATAGCCTTGATGGCACGTGTAACTCACGTGGTTAATACCCAACTCCCCACTAAACTGTACAGTCTGAGGGCAGGAACCATGTCTGTTTTGGCTTAATATCATTACCTTCTTCAACAACTGTTGGGAACATAGTAATTATTGAAATGTTTGTTCAGTGAGGGGAAAAAAGATAATCAATTCTCTCACTTTTTTCTTCAGGAAACAGTAGCAATTCACAATTGTTTTCTTTGTAAGAACAGTGACCTTCGAATAAGATTCATCATAAAATCAAACTGTAGGCATCCCTGAGTTTTCCTAATTTCCACTGTAAGACAAGATGAGTTCTGACTCCACAATGGCTTTCTTCCCACAGGGTTAAACCCCTAACTCAAGTGGAACAGATTTAACTTCATCAATTCAAAATACCAGGCAAGCAGCCTGACTTTCTGTTGGGTCACGATACCTCAACGAGCAGTATATGGCTGAGAATTACTAACTGAAAGGTTTGCTAACAGAGATCATTCCTTCCTTCCAGGCTGGTTATATGATTACACCCAGACCTACACTGGCTCCTTCTACTTCTCTGGCACATGTTATCTCCTCTCTTCGGTCTCCTTTTTCTTTGTACCCTTGGCTGAGAGGTGGAAAAAACAGAGCCTGACCAGGAAGAGAAAGGACTGCAATGAAGCGAGAGCTTAACAAAACAAAATCTAAACAAAGAAGTCACTGGAACAGCAGCTTGGAAGAAAACAGTTTCCGGGGCACCTGGTGGCTCAGTCGGTTAAGTGTCCAACTTTGGCTCAGGTAATGATCTCACAGTTCGTGAGTTCCAGCCCCGCGTCAGGCTCTGTGCTGACAGCTTGGAGCCTGGAACCTGTTCAGATTCCGTGTCTCCCTCTGTCCCTCCTCTGCTCATGCTCTCTCTCAAAATATATAAACATACATTTAAAAAATTAAAAAAAATAGTCTATGTGGAAAAATCATTAAAAAATAAGTTTCCTCATTTATAAAATGAGAAGGCAAACCAGACAGTTTTTAAGGTTCCTTTTTGCTTCAGCATTCTGAGCAATGTCTAACTGCTAGTAAGAGTAATAAACACTTAAACTAAGTCCTTTATTAGTATTTAATCAAATAGGCTAAACTCTTCATCAGTCAAAACAACTACCTTACGTATTAAATAAAAATCAGAATGTACTGTAATAATAAATTGACCAAACTCTCAACTGTGTCATGGTAATTCAGTCACTAAAATATGTAAAGATGAAAAACCACTCTTGTTAGCTTAACAAAGTGTTAAATGTAGGAGTGCCTGCGTGGCTCAGCTGGTTGGGCATCCGACTTCGGCTCTGGTCATGATTCTGCGATTCTGCTGTTTGTAGGTTCGAGCCCCGCATCGGGCTCTGTGCTGATGGCTCAAAGCCTGGAGCCTGTTTCGGATTCTGTGTCTCCCTCTCTCTCTGCTCCTCCCCCACTCCTGCTCTGTCTCTTTCTGTCTCTCAAAAATAAATAAACGTTAAAAAAAAAAAGTATTGGGGCGCCTGGGTGGCTCAGTTGGTTAAGCGTCCGACTTCGGCTCAGGTCATGATCTCGCGGTCCGTGGGTTCGAGCCCCACGTCGGGCTCTGTGCTGACAGCTCAGAGCCTGGAGCCGGTTTCAGATTCTGTGCCTCCCTCTCTCTCTGACCCTCCCCTGTTCATGCTCTCTCTCTGTCTCAAAAATAAATAAACATTAAAAAAAATTTTTTTAAAAAGTATTAAATGTAGCTACTGGTTGACTATGACTCTGAAATCTGAATGAATATTAAAACTTTATTTAGTGATTAGAATTGTATAACCCCCCCCAAAAGTTTATTTCTCCTTATTGACTAGAAGTAATCTTTGTTTTCATTATGTTTCCTAAATTTTCTGTGATGAATGTATATTGCTATGTAATAAAAAACAGAATTGCTAAAAACCTCCTTTATGTCAAAATCATTTGAATAGCATTCCTGCCTTTCCAAACAATATTACCTTTCACTACATCTAACTATCTAAAATATTCAAGGTAAATGATCTAGATGTGTCTTCAGAACTACAAGTTTTATATAATGGTTGAATAGGTAGCTTTTACTGGAAGATAGACTTAAACTAAAAGATGTTTCTTAAATATGGAATAAATATGTTACCTAGGTAATAACATTATTCAGACTAAGCAATACATGTGAATAGAGAGCCCCTCATTATTTGGGTGATTTTAAGAGGAAACAAAAAATCCTGGAGTTCTCTGTAACACTAAGCTCCCTTATAATCTCTTTCAGAACACTCTTGAAAACTATTGTTATTAAAAATAATAATTAAAATTAAACAAAATAATTAAAATTAATTAAAAATTATTCTAAACTTCCATTCACCTCTGCTTTAAAATATTATTTAATATTAATAATCATTTTAAACAACTGCATCACTATAGAGAAAAAGACTAAACTGAAACCCTGGCTTTGACTCTAAAATACCATACCCTCTCAACTCCCTGTGTAGGCTTCTGTGCAAGCTTTGCATAGTCTCACCCTTCTCAACCTGACTCACTCAAAGGCCACCTCCTCCGGAGACCTCCCCTAGCAGGAAGTCATTCTCTGGTCTGAATCCCAACTTTTTTTTTTTTTTTTTTGAGAGAGAGAGAGAGAGAGAGAGAGAGAGAGAGAGAGAGAGAGCGCGTGTGAGCTCGCACAAGCAGAGGAAGAGCAGGGACAGAGGGAGCTCCACATTGTCAGCGCAGAGCCCGACGCAGGGCTGGAACCCAAGAACCGTGAGATGATGACCTGAGCTGAAGTCACACACTTAATTGACTGAGCCACCCAGGTGTCCCCCCATCTACCTTTTAACAGAGTACTACATGAGCTTACATGTCGCTCCACCATTAAATCTGCAAGATCAACAAGTTGGATGGTGTTCTACTGATCTTTGTATGCCCAGCATAAACTTTGGAACCAAATTAATCTGGGTTCAAATCTCAGTTATCTTAAAAACAGTAGTTAGTCCTATTTAAAACCTAGGTTTTAGGAGCACCTGGGTGGCTCGGTCGGTGAAGCATCCCTTCAGCTCAAGTCATGAGCTCACGGTTCGTGCCCCATGTCTGCTTGGGATTCTCTTTCTCCCTCTCTCTCTCTCTCTGCCCCTCCCCTTGCTCTGTCTCTCTCTCTCAAAATAAATGAATAAACTTAAAAAAAATTTTTTTAAAAACCTAGGTTTTATATTTATTTTTTTAACTTATTTTATTTATCTTTTTAATGTTTTTATTTATTTTTGCGACAGAGAGAGAGAAAGAGAGCATGAGCAAGGGAGGGACAGAGAAAGAGCAAGACACAGAATCTGAAGCAGGCTCCAGGCTCCGAGCTGTCAGCACAGAGCCTGATGCAGGGCTCGAACTCACAGACCGTGAGATCATGACCTGAGCCGAAGTCGGACGCTCAACCGACTGAGCCACCCAGACGCCCCTAGGTTTTACATTTAGACATAAATGTCTAACATTATCTTTCTATTTAGACATAAGACAGTATGAAAAAAACAACCACCACCCCGCTTACACACACAAACAGCAAAAACAGTTAATAAATTCCCACTCTTGTTGCCTGCTGCCATATGACCTCATGAAGGTTATCAACCTGGGTGCCACTTTTATCCTCCATACATGAGGTTAACAGCACTAACCCACCTCACAGATACACTCTAAGGCCTAAATGAAAATACACCTGTACTAAGCAAAATAACCCTCATACACAGTAGCCGCAAATTTCCTTTCTTCTTTCTACATCCAAACAGAAGCTAAATAAATCAGTGATTTATTAGGCACCACTCTCATCCATCCCCCTTTCCTTGTAAGCAATAATTTTCTCAAAAGAGACTTTACTTAGGACAATGAGATTCCTTCCTCCTATGAAAGCAGACTGTACATTTTAAGTAGAACCAACTGAAGAATTCCAAGTTGAATACCGACTTGAACAAACTTTATGAATCTTATGCAACAGAGCAACTCTTCACCCTGCTCAAACCTGGGTGGTGTGCAGGGGTGCCTGGGTGGCTCAGTCAGTAAAGCGTCCGACTTTGGCTCGGGTCATGATCTCGCGGTTTGTGAGTTCCAGCCCCGCGTCGGGCTCTATGCTGAGCTCAAAGCCTGGAACCTGCTTTGGATTCTCTATCTTCCCCTCTCTCTGCCCCTCCCATGCTCATGCTCTGTCTCTCAATAATAAGTAAAAACGTTAAGAAAATAAATTTTAAACCTGGGTGGTGTGGATTAAAAAGTCTGACTTCCTAGGCTACAAGACGTTAAAGACAGCTATAATTAATGTAGTCCTTGTTTTAACAACTAACTTATGATGTTCCTATTCATTGATTACTTTTCTTGGACAATATTCTAAGATGTCACCACGTCTCTTAAGAATCCGTAACCTAGAAATACTACTATCCCAGAGTTTCAAGAAAAGCAAAAACAGTTCACTGGTCTTCTTTCCCCTTTCCCCTCAAGAGATCCCTAGGAGACAAAGAGGAAACAAATATTAAATTAGGATACACAGCTGTGTGTGTGGAGTGGTAGGGTGGTGAACAACTTTATTTCAACATCCAATGTATACTACTTACTGGGTGAGGCACATTTTATATATTATCGTATTTAATCTTCACCACCCTTAGAAGCAGATACTAGGATGCCCATCTTACCAATCAGTAAGGCTTAAAGTCAAATTAAGCACCCAGTAAACACTGGAGTCACAATTCAAACACAGACTGACCAGAAACCCTACACTTTCCTCTTTAGATCACCCTGACTTCTTGGCAGTACACAAGATCATGAAGTTAATTTAACTGAAAGCAGTTCTCTTATAATAAATTTGTTCTAACTCAAATCGGCATAAAATGTTATCATACCTCGACTGAAATGGAAAGGAGAATGCAAAGTACCTAAGAACCAGAACAAATTAAAGCCACAAAAGACAATTTGCTACGGCGCAGTAAAAATGTAGTTGTTATGATAATTAACATTTTTAGGTCTTCTAATATTCACCGAATCTTAAGCAAAGAAGGTAATGCCTGAGTATAGGCCACCTGTAGTTTCTCGATACTAAAATATTAGTCGCCATGTTCATAAATTGTAAGCCTTGACATATATATAGATTTTTTTATTTAGTAGAGCTATGACAACTTGAACATAAAAGTTCAGTGTACTTTCCTCTCAGCTACATATTGGCTTAAAACTGTTAAGATACCACCTCTTGCAGCTCTTACTCTAAGAAATGCCATGCTAACATTGTAAAAGAAGGAATTTTCTACATATGTTCATCACTAAGGACGATTTCTAATACTAAAACTCTAGTCACGGTACCTTTAACTTTTTAAAGTTCTTTCCTACCTAATACCTCATTATCATCGAGTCAAGCCTTTAAGGAAGTTGGGTAGGTATTATAATTCCTATTTTATACTGAAGGAACAAAAAGCAAATTAAGACCAAGTAGGGGCGCCTACTTGGGTGGCTCAGGCGGTTAAGCATCCGACTTCAGCTCAGGTCATGATCTCACGGTTTGTGAGTTCAAGCCCCACATCGGGCTCTGTGCTGACAGCTCGGAGCCTGGAGCCTGCTTCAGATTCTGTGTCTCCCTCTCTCTCTGCCCCTAACCCACTTGCATTCTGTCTCTGTCTCTCTCAAATATAAATAAACATTAAAAAAAAATTAAAAAGAAAATTAAGACCAAGTTATTTGCCTAAAGTTACAAAGTTAGTCCTTCACAGGGCCAACTCTGAAACCTAATTACCAGTGTTGATGAGATCATGGTCCCTGGCTTTCCTTCTTTAAGGATCCTCTGGAGGCTATGGGGCACCTGGGTGGTTCAGTCAGTTAAGCATCCGACTTCGGCTCAGGTCATGATCTCACAGTTCGTGAGTTCAAGCCCCGCGTTGGGCTCTGTGCTGTCAGCTCAGAGCCTGGAGCCTACTTCGGATTCCCTCACCATTCTCCATCCATTCTCTGTTTCTCTCTCTCAAAAATAAACAAACATTAGGGGTGTCTGGGTGGCTTAGTCGGTTGGGTGTCCGACTTCTGCTCAGGTCCTGAGCTCACAGTTTCTGGGTTTGGGCCCCACATAAGGCTGCTTGGGATTCTGTGCCCCCCCCTCCCCCGTTCATGCTCTGTCTCTCTCTCTCTCAAAAAATAAACATTAAAAAAAAAAAAAAAAAAAGGGATTCTCTGGAGGTTAAAATTTAATAAAAGCTACAACTAAACTTAAATGGACCAAAATGATAATTTTGCGATATTTTTCAAATAATCTAGGTATATTAATATATAGGACGCTATGTTTACAAAAATTAGTTTACTTAATGAACTTGTCCAGTCATAAAATCAACTATTTCCATGAGAAAAAACACACCAGGTATTAATATTTTAGTTATTTTTAAGCAAGACATAATACAAAACATGGACAACGGTTTCTCTGAAATCTTCAATATAAAACCAAAGCCCAAAACTTTCTAAAAACCTTAAGTGTGTTTCTCTTATGCCAAAACCAACTGGTAGGAGGCTTTGTCTACATATCTGCCTAGTTATTTCTCACAAATATCTACCCAATTGTCTCAGATTTATGCCTAAGATATTAACATATACACAAATGCAAAATAACAAAAGTGGTTGGAATCAACTTCTAAATAAATCAGTTAAAATTCATGTTTTATTTCTGAGAGGTAAGCTGCCATTACCTGGGATCACTGAGGCAAATGACAACCATTTCTTAAAGAAAAAAAAAAAGAACCTAATCCATGGCAACATTCCAACAGAAGCTAATATATTGTGAAATCTCCTCTATACATAATAATGATGAATAGTAAGTTAGTGAGGCCTTTTTAGGGATACAGAGAATAAACTAAGACAGGGTAACCAACTGTCTGGGTTTGGCTGGAAATGAGGGAGGTTCCTGGGTCACGGGACTTTCAGTTTTAAAACCAGGATGAGTTGGCCACCTTTACTAAGGGGTAAAGAACACATCTGGATGTTTAGATGGTTGATAGCACAGAGCTAAAACCTGAAGTTTTTTTCCTAGCCGCCCTCTCCCCGTCCCCCCAAAATCACAAATTCAATTCTATTTTTACCTCATTCAAGCCCCAGCGAGCAAACAGAAACACGATACACATTAGTAGTTAAAGAAGGGAGGCGTACATTTTTCATGAGAATCTACTCTCGGCCATGAACCGACCAGGGACTTGGAAGTGAAAGAAGACTTCTAGCTTTCACTTCTACAATTTTCACAGAACTGACGATTTGAGCTGAAATCAAGCCAAGAGGTCCCACTCTTTGCTACGTGTCAACCAACATCGTTGCTGTTTTAGCAGGGAAGAGAAGTCTACCCCTTAAGAGAAATATGTCAGGACCAAGGAAATGAGATAGATACGTTTTAAAGGGCAAGAGCCAATACTGCCTTCTTTCCAATATCTCAAAGCTAGTCCGAGTTTAGTATACATTATCTACATACACCAACCTGTAGATCGGAGTGTATCACACTTGATTACACAATTTCAAGCCTAAATGCCCCAGCTGTGTAGCACAGCCCTCTGAAGCCATAGCAGTAAGATGACTCACCAACTGGCAGGTGTCTTAGGTCTACAAATAATGGATGTCTGCCTGGATGAGAACAAATGTATGTGCCCAACAGACGACCTCATCCTGCTTGGCAAAGAGAGGAGAGAAACTAAAAAACTGGTCAATAGTACTGTACTTGTTTTATAACGGAAAAAACCAGACTTAGCTCAAAAGAAGAGACTTGTAATTCATGCAGACTTTTAAAACGTCCTCTGTACATACTTTATATTCCAAAATTTTCACTTACCAGAAAGGTACAATAGAATAAGATCTAAGAGGATAAAAATCAGGTTTATAACCCCCAAATTAGAAACAAGTGAAAGTGAGAATTATCAGACTGAGTTCACTGTTTCAAGAAATGTGAAGTCAGAGTCACCAGAAAAATAAATCCATATTTAAACCCTCCTACTATATTTAATGACCTGATGTCAGTTTCCACTCAAGTGAAAATTAGTAGCTCATGTTTGAGTTCTAGTTCACTGATGTAGGTCTTTATGTGGAAACTGACACCATGCCAGTTAATAAGATATGGGTTTATAAATATGGAGTTTGAAAGAAACTTACCCTTTCCCTTTGTGCAGCTCTGACTTCCAACCCAGTTTCTATAGAAACAGGAGGACAAGTGCCAGTGCCAGAAGTCTGCCAATTAGAACTCATCTTTTAGTTGCTGAATAATAAAGCCGTATCCCAAAGTCGGCTATAGGTTTTTGATTGTCAGTAGTTCCTAAAAAGAAACCCAGGAGGAAAAAAAGACGTTTAACCAATTATTGTACTTAGAAATGCTCCCTCCTTTAAACTTGGCTATTAAAAAAAGCAGAGGAGGCTGATCCAATACCATATATGTTTAAAAACATTATTTATTAGAGCTTCAGACACTTCTAAACTTAAGGAGCACCAACAGAAGAAAAGGTGTCTTGGTGAATGTTTTTTTAGAATCTTCTATCATAAAAATCTACACATTAAAAATCATTCCTGTATCAAAATTGATATATTGCAATTTAGAGTATTCTCTGAACATTCATACCAGGCCATTCCCTGTAATATATGAATCTTAATATTTATTGTGTTATTTATCACCGTGATTAATATGAATTAGAGCTTGATTCCTGTTGCTATGTGAGGACAACCAATTTATGAAGTTACTATCACACTACAATGAAAAAAACAAAGGCAATCAGAATTTACTCTCAATCCTGTCCATATCCATTCCCCTAGAAAGATCTAAACCTACTTCTACCAAATATTCTAACGTGTGGGGCACCTATCAGCAAACAGTGTCTCAAGTATCCTCACCATTATCTGTAAAAAATAACACAATGAAAAAATATCTCACAATGAAGAGTGGACTAGAACGGAACAGGAAGGAAGAAAAAAACACATAAGCATAACAAAATAAGCAAGAGCCAACCGAGACAGGCAATAGCAACCCCTCCCCGTCTAGGTGACAGAAACCTCCGGTAATTTTCTGTCACCAGAAGCTCACTACCTAAGAACTCTTTGTTCCTACTTGTTGGAAATATTTTCTAAATGCTTTAAAGTGAATGTCACTGACTAGTGAAATCTGAAAATCTTATGTATGAGGTATAAGATTCTAAACATCCATTTTTAGTACAGAGAATACATATGTATCTACATCTTAAGCAGCTTTTCTTGAACTTTAAAGTACATACGAATTACCTAGGGTTCTCATCCCATGCAATGGGTCAGGGTGAGACCCTGTAATTCTTTATACTTCTAACAAGTTTCCAGGTGATGCTAATGGCTGCTGGTCCAAGGTCCACACTATCAATAGTAAGGCTACACTCTGAAAGTTTTGGGTTTTGATTTTCAAACAGTGCTTAAGAGGTTGATTGTACGTGTTTGTACGTATGCTTATGACCTGTCTCTAGAGCAACAGATCTTAACCCTGGCTACACATTAGAATCATTTGGGGCACTTAAAACAAAAATATAATACCAGGACCTTGGCAGAATCCCACTCCACCTAGATCAATGTAAATGAATCTGAGAGAGGAATTTCCAGGTTATTAGTATCAAGAAGTTCCTTAGATGATACTAATGTACAGCCAGGTTTGAAAACTCTGCTGTAGAATGCAGAAAAATTCCAGTCAAGGAGTCTTTGTTTACCGAAGTATTTCTGATATAAAGAATATACACAAACTAGATGCCTATCCTGGAAGCAAGGTAAAACTACTGACAGTCAATTTCTATATGCTAACATACAAATTTTACGGAACACCAATTTCCCCAATATGCATTAAAATATGTAACTAAAAATATGTATGTACATAGCACCTGAGAGTGTTAATTTTTCCTGTAATGATAGTTCTACTCTGGACATATATGTAATAACGTGCTTATGCACTCAACTTTTTCATTAAGTCCTTCTTTTGAGAAAAGAATTGTCAGTCACCTGAGAAAGGTCATATACCAATTCAGCACTTAAAACCTGAATACACATTTATACCTGGTTTGCACAGGGTGACAGCCATTCCACAAGAAGACCCACTAAATCGCTATTTAGCATGGAAGTCTGGATTGATACCACTAGAAAGCTT
Source organism: Panthera tigris (assembly GCF_018350195.1). NCBI lineage: Eukaryota > Metazoa > Chordata > Mammalia > Carnivora > Felidae > Panthera > Panthera tigris. The sequence continues at coordinate 93,337,794 of NC_056667.1, read as the reverse complement.
GCAAGTTATGAAATATAGAAAGCATAGTCAGGGTGTTATACCAGAAACTATACATGACCACAGTGGAAACTCTCCTGACAATAGCAGAAAGAATAAAAAAAGACACGTTGAGAAAATAAGGATGGACTAGGAAGAAGACTGCCCTCAAATCTCAGGGTGGCCAGCAATTATGAGCCTGAGAAGAAATAAATCTCTACTATGCTTATTTAAATAAAAGAACACTGCTGAATCTCTGAGCAAGGACAGTTTCAGTCTTAAAGTGAATCTGAAATGCTAATGTATCTTTGGAGGAAATATCTTGGACTTGTTAATAGTTGAAAGATTTCCTATTTTGAATTACTTATATGTTTGTCTTCAATTGGCGTAGCGAATTAATTCTTCAAATACTTGGGTACCTATTGTATGTATACATACCAGGCATTATTCTAGATTTTGGGACTAGGTGAAGGATAGTTGTGTTACTTTCCTGAGACTGGTAGTCAAATCTTGATCAAGTCACATCACTCTGCCTCCTTGAAACTTTCAATGGGTTTCTACTACATTCAGCATTTGTCCTTGGCAACTGGCCCTGACTTACACTTCACTATCTCCCTTCTTCCATCAGAACGTCAGCTCCATGAGAAAAATTTGTTTTCTTTACCAATATACTCCCAAGATCTACAATAACTCCTGGTACAGAACAGATACCTAAATATTTGAAGAATTAGCCATACTAACTGAAGACAAACCCAGTTTAGATAATGCAAAATAGGAAATCTTCCAACCATTTAGAAATCAAAGATACACTCAACTTTATCTATAATTCCATTCTGTCTCAATCCTGTTAGTAACCTAGTTAGGAGGCAGCAGATACAGGTGTGGTTCATTCATGGAAAGCAACTTGCACATGTACATGCACGTATATATTCATATCCTAGAGTCACTTTCGATTTTAATTTCAGACACACTACAGTCACGTTATTTTTAGATTAACATCTGAAAACTCAAGAATATCCCAATCAGTTCCTGGCTCTGTATCCAACAACCAACTCCCAAAACTTTTCTGGTATCCCTTTAGCATTTCATAAACTGAACAGTGGCCCTTCTCACAGACTGTTATGAGGCAAAATTACATACTAAGCTGGATTGAATTCCTTGGAGAAATAATTACAGGACTATAAAACTGTGACTTAAGTGACAATTTTCAGTGATAAATTCCATGGCATTTGCAGTTTCACTGTGCTGGTCTCTGTAACAGCTTTGAATTTATCTTCTGCAAATTCCTTCTTTCAGCCTCAGAGACAGAAAGGACATTATTCTGGCTCTTTCAGCTGGGATTCTTTTCCACACCGTCTCCCCTTCCCATGCCTTATATACGACATTACTCCAAGTTTATACGTCAGCACTCTACTCTCTGGGGGCCAGTGATGCTCAACACGTGGCCAACGACCACGGACTACATCAGAATTACCTGGGAAGCCTGTAGAGGAACAAAGACTCCGGGGCCGTGCCAGCCCGAACAAATCCCAGAGTGCCTGGGGTTGGAGCCAAGGGCCTGCATGTTTCCCAAGAACCACAAATGTTGATACACTCTACAGTTTGAAACCCACCCAGACATCTTCTCAAGTTTGCAGCTTTACCCATCCCAGCCTCCAGAAAAAAGTAGCAAGGCAGGTATGGCAAGACGGCGACCAAGAACCCTAGCTGGGACCAAGGCCTGGCTAGAACCCTAGCTCCATCAACCACTAGCTGTCAGAGTATGGTCTGTGGTGAGACTTACAGGAGACAATGTGTGCACAGGACCTGGCAGAATGTTTGGCTTAAAGTGGGTATTTAACAAATGACTGCTATTATTAGTACCGTCACTTTCTGTCAACACGCCTCAACCTGATTATGCGTCCTCACTTCCCACCTTGCTCAAACTGCCTTGCGCTTCAGGATTCCCTATTTCTGTTGTTCCAACCATTTTACAAGTTGCCCAGGCTTCAGCCTGCTCAACTTTTCCAGTGATCAACCAGCTGTTACAGTATTCATGCTTGTCTGCCTGACATCTCAAGCCCTACCTCCCTCACCATGCCACATCCTTCTCCAACTAACAAAATTATTTTGTAAAGTTTTTCTTCACGATCGCAGCTTCAAGTAACCTGTTCATGTGCTCATCCATACACCCTTATCTCCTATAAAAATCCATTGGCAATTAATCAAATACTGGCCTGTGACAGCTCTTCTGTAATTGTCTTAAACTGTGAACTTCTCCCCTGATATTTCACCATTTACTTGTTTTTATATTGTAATTACAGTATAAGCTGCTAACACAGGTAGAGACTATTTGATACTTTCATCTATATGCTCAGCACTTTACTTGTTAATATGCGGTCAGCATTCAAATGATTATACAGAAACTCTACTTGAATGCTTAATTCTAAGCGTTTGAGTAGAAGAAGCATGTTAAGTAATTTGACCTCAAGGTCAAAATCTTTTCTTGGCTGCTAAGGACAATCTTGTCTGAGGTTTGGAGGAATTCTGTTATACAACGAATTGCTTAAGGAGAGGAAACTGGAATGGGAGGGAGATGGAGGTAGTGGTCAGATAAGCCATAATCAGATATCCTATTGGAAAAAGAAAACTAGATGCTGCCACGAGCCATAAGCATTAAATTTACCACTTCAGATAAACAGCCTGTAAACAATAATGTGACTTAAGCTACAGAAGTGGCACTTTATAAAACCTAAGTTGTTATTACTAAAGTCACAGTACTCCCTATTTTCAATTTTAATACAGCCAGGCTTTTCAAAATGAGCACAAGTCAATTCAGAGGTGTTACTGGAATTATTTCCTTTACAGTAGAATCCTAAATTTAGACCATATGGAAGACACTGCAAAAGCACACAAATAATTCAAAAGGGCAGGTCTCAATTTATAAAACCAGAACTCTAGATCTAACACTCAGCCCAATTAATTTTTCGTTCACGGTGCAGCTAGAAACAAAATGATTTCATGCGTAGTTTCAAAAGACTGTCATGCTGTGTACCTTCCCATTTTGCATGATATGATCTCATATACAAATAAACAAATGTTCTATTTGTAACATATCTTCTTGTTCTTGAGATGAAACCCAAGACCTTAGAAAGATAACCAAACATGCAGAAAGAGTATTAACATAATCTTCCTTAAACCATTACAGTGACTTAAAATACTTGTTTGCTAGTTGGAAAAACTACTTAATGGGCTTTCAGTATGGACTAGCCAGAGGAAGAAAATACACTGGAAATTGACATTTTCGACAGGTATAGAACATCTGAAGAAATATAGGTGGGACTATTTAGCAAAGCTTTAGATGACAGCCAACTCATAAGCAAATGTTGTAAATGACACACTGAGAAACTGAAAAACAAAAACAAACACCCACTGTACCTCACTTTTCCCCTTTGGAAAGAGAAAACAAGAATTTCATGAAGAGCAAAATCCTATTCAAAATTTCAACACCACTTAAAATAAAGGAAACCTAGTTGTATTATACATTAAAAAAGTCGTGCTCGTGTTAAGTTGCCAAAGCCTGACACTTGATTAATGTTGGGGGCGTGAGAGATTGGAAGGGCTCGAAAGGCTGGTAGGACTAAATGGACAATGAAAATGGGAAGAGCAGACAAAAGCTGGATTTCTCATAACATTGCCTAGTCACTTCCCACAAACTGTAGTTATTTTTATAATTTAATCTCATTGGAAGACAAGGAAAAAACTAACCATTTTGGCTAAAATATCTATCATTCCAGTCTGATGGTACTTTTCTTCTCTCTCGCGCACGCACTCGCTCTCTCTCTCTCTCTCTCCCTCTATGCTGACCTGGAGGTTTAGAATCAGTGTTTGTAATGGCAACATTTTATAGCAGTTAAGTTCTCCCAGTACCATGAAATCACCACAAAGGGTGAAGGCCGTGGTTAATAGAAAACATCAAAACTTTAAAGGACATCAAGGCTGTAAATCCCATCCCAAATCCATAACCAGGATTTTACTATTTTGGCTCCCACATGAAAAAAATTTTTCAAATGCAAATTAAGAAAAAAAAATACACACACACACACACACACACACACACACACACACACACACACCAAGTAGCACAAAAGCTCCCCCTGGGATTTTGCAAACACAACACACTTGGGTGAGGGGAGAGAGCTAGTAAAGGCAGCAGAGTGCCTAAAGACTTGCAATCAGAGAAACAATACCCCAACCAGCCAAAGCCCTCACCCTATTCATCAAATGCATTTTTGACCTCTAAAAACCCTCTTACCTGTTTACAAGAGTTTACACAGCTGTTTGCCACTGGAACACCACCTTGCAGAGTATAACCGTGGCATCCTTTGTTGATAATCACCTGTTGCCTAAGTAAGCATCATCCCGCATGGAGACAGACAGCACTAGGGCTCTTCCATCCGAGGTTAAAATTCAAAACAAGCCCAACAAGCCTGCATTTCAAGGTGGTCTTCGTCTGCAACTAGTTAAGTTTAAAACTGGCAAACGACAATGGCGTCTGAAGCCCACGGTGCAGCACTGCTGGCTTCCTCTTGAACTCCAGCGTTGTCACTGTGCACCGAAGTCTCCTGCTGCAAACAGGGGAGTTGTTCTCCTGTACTGGGAACAGCTTCCAAAGCTCAGGAGCCCCTGTACAGGATAACGCAGGAACTAAAGGCAAACACTTTTTCCTCCTTAAGGACGCCTCCATTTTTTCCTCACACTCTGTACTACCAACCGAAGTGACTGGGCCTGAGTGTGCGTTCGTACCTACGAAACCGTCACGGTGCATGCACATCCAAGGCATGTGGAACCACAGGTCAAATAAGGCACAGATACCGAGTAACGGTTCTAATTACAAACGCTAGCTCTCAGGAACTCTTCATCCATTCAGCACTAAACCCATCACTGCATAACTCTGGGAAGAAGCCCCTGGAGACGGAGGAGCTTCTCCAATGTGTCAGGAAAGGCTTTATTAACATCATCATTAACATTTAAAAAGCAAACGGAGCATTTCTCCTTCTTTTGGCAATTTGGTGCAAATGTTAAGTGCAAGATAAAGCAATCTCAAACTTTTCTTCAAATTAAAAATGAAACTAAGGCCAAACGTGATGGGTGAACAAAATAAATCAAAACTTAAATTTCAGCAACTCCGGCTCTTCAAACCAGCAAAGCCCCCGACTCGTGCACTGTGGTGAGGCTTACGGTGCTTGCCCCGGCTTCTTGCGTGCCAGCAAACAGCACCATTTCCTCATCAAGTTGAGGACCGAGAAGCAAATGATCCCCTTCGCTGCAAACAAAGGGGGTCACAGTAACACTAGTGATCCTTCAGAATTGACACACCGTGATAGTCAAAATGATGGTCTCCCTGCTTCTTGCTCAAGACATACAAGATCTGAGCAGCAGCAAGAACCCCCTCAGCTGCAAACAAAGGGGTCAAAGGTTTGCCGTCAATTCACTTCCAGGCAGAAAAACATTTTCCTCAAAAGAAACAATTTATTTAGAATAAAACAAAAGCAGCTCAACTGTGAGCGCACGTTTGAGTGACAGCTACTTTTAAGCTGTGTGAGCCATAAAAAGGGTTTTTCTTTACTTTTCCAGAAATCTTGTGTACACAGCACAAAGCAAGAGGTCATTTTTTTTCCACTTAAAACACCGGCATTGGCATCACAATAGCAGATACACAACTTTAAGCTGCCATTTTAGTAAAATGCACAAATACTAAACAGATTAGCTTTCTTCCATCAAGAGGCCCATGTAAACTCCACATAAGCCATAACTTCTCTTCAAAAAGGTCCATTAGAGCTTTGAATTCCATATCTTCAATCCGCAGTTCACCAGTTTTGCTTGCGGGGGGGGAAAAAAAGGTTATTCAGTACAAATGTTTACAATATTAAAAATATATATATTTCCCCTATGCCATTATAGATGAACATAACATTAACAAGACCTTCCTTGGATAATCCAGCTTGACTTCAAAAAGCACCAATAATACCCACTGGCACATACCTTGAATGAGTTTACCGTATGAATAGACAAATAACAAGTAGAACAACAGGGTGGACTTTTTTAAGGACTGCCACTGAGCGAAGATTACAGGACTGAAAATACCCCTTGTACTCATGTAACTGAGTAAAACATATCAAACAAATTCAGAAAGACAGGAAGTTTACAATCAATTTATGATCAATATATTCTAAGTAGAACTTAAAAAATTAAACTAAAAAAAAGGTGGAGTCAAACTTTTACCCCCTCTGTGTTCGTTCTGTAATTTATATGGAACAATACAGAACTATTCTGTTGCTATAGAAAGGGGTCAAGATACAAAGCCATTTAAAAATCCACCTTCATCTGGGTTACCAAAGACAGCCGCTGTTATTTTAAGAAAACACTCGTACAGACAATTGCTAAACACCCAAAGAACGCTTTAGGACTTTTACTTTTCAACTCTGTTTAAACCACACGTATAAAACTTTTTACTCAGCTAGACAGTTCACTGTGGTTACCTGAAATCATTGTCTCCCTTTAGGGACATCACTAGAAGCAGACTGCTAACGGGGCCAACTCCACCCCACTTCTCTTCTTGTCCTCATACCTAACTGCTATCTCAAAACCAAACACTGTGGCAGAAACAGAAAAAAACATCCAGAAGTTCTCTCCCAAACTTTTCACATAAAAAGGTCATTAAGGCCCTCTTCTCAAGAGGAGATCCTAATTCTATCACCACAGAGGTTTCGGTGAATGGTCCCTGTATGGACCCAAATTGCAGTTCAAGCTGAATTTGCATAATGAGCAATTTCACGGTCTAAAAAAAGTGGATTTCAAATTTTAAAAAACAAAACAAATATGGCCAGTGAAAACCTGCTCATAACATTTCAAAATAAATCCAAACAGTGTTTGACTCTGAAAGCAACAAACACACACCTTATTTTTCTTACTGTACCTCAAGTGATCTGAGTTAAGGGCCAGAGTATGTGACCTTCAAAATGTAACAAAAGCTTATACCGGCCAGAGGATGGACATTTTAAGACGTAATCCTTAAAGGGAAAACTCTATCTACACAGTCAATGTAGACACACATGTAAAACCAGGAATTTAAATTTTTGTGTGGAAAACACTTAATAGGAATCCCAGTTACAACTAACAAAATAACAGTAAAAAATTGGCCAGGAGCTGAATGCTTGCTTAATTTTCCATAAACTTTGGAGTTGTGGATCTCAAGTCTTAATTAGCTTGATGTTTTTCACCAGTAATACTTAATATGTCATTATATAATATACTGAAGAAATTTTCTTTGCATTCATTTGAGCTGAGTTCCAGAAAAATCAACCAAACGAGTATTTTTTTTTTTTTAAAGTAAAAGAAACAAGTGGTTGTTATAAAGAACATCCAATATTGAGATTATGAAATTCTGGCTAACGAGAATTAGAACCAGATAGCTTTAGACTCTTGCTTTTCATTCTATTCTGAAGGCTTAAATAGTTTAACAATATTAGGAACCTACGCAGCGGAATGGGCAACACAAATTAAGAGATTCATCTGGACGATGGCACTCTGTAAGTAAGCACCAAACTAAACATAATTAGTTATTTCTAATACATACATTTAGAAATGGTATCAAGCCATTGTTTCAAAAAACTGAAGCACAAATTGCCCAGACCTAACAAAAACCACCATGTCAGATAAAGATTCAAACAAACATGGAGCAAAAACCACAGTACTCTTCGGTTGGTTGTCACATCAACTAAAAAAAAAAAAAAAAAAAAAAAAAAAAAAGAGGAAAAAAAAGGGGAAAGAAAGAAAAAAAAGAAAAAGGGGAAAAAAACCCCCACACTTTAGATTAGAGTAAAATTATATGTCGTGGACTTCACTCTCTAAAAGAGCAAAATCATTTGTCCAGCTTTCTTATCAAAAGATATTCAAAAGTTAATGGTTAGTGAGAGTATTTAAACTGGAAAAATGTATCTAACCAAACTGTACTTTGACCCCACGTACGCAGACTGCAAACTCACGTTACTTTCGGAACAGTGTCTCCTCCATATTAGTGTGGCAAGTACAGGTTTTTAAAAGCAAAAAGCACCAGGTCTTAACTTGTAGGATCTCAGGTATTTTCCCTACAAGCACACCAAGGACCTTTGTGCTCACAGCCTAGTACCTTCCTTCTATCACAATGGCTAGTTTTTCCAGTTTAAAAACAACAAAAACCCTAGAAAAACCTCCACACTTAAAAAGAAAGTTTATAAATGCATAGTGAAAACCAAAAAGGATGACACAGCAGTGATGAGGATTTCATGCTGACATGCATTAGACACCTGTCATAACGGAAAATAAACAAATTACATGACATTTCCCTGGGTTATTATTGGTGCTATTTCAAAACTACCAGCTTTGATAACAGAAAGAAAACAGTTGGGTTCTGCCAGGCTTTCTATAAGTCACTTTCACAGAATAGAAACATGACCATGATCCAAAAGGTCCTAGAGTTTCTAATCATAATTAAATATCAAGGGCCTTACCTAAAGTCCTCAGCATTTAAATCAAGGGGGAAAACATACTTACTAATGACCTGAGAAACTAGGGGTGAGGACAGGGATAAAGAAACAAGACAAAAAAAAGAAAATCATCCATTACTGTTATGCAGCAAAAGCCCTTGTTAAGAACCAGAAATCACTATAACCTTCAGCTTTGGAATAAAAAAAACCAAACTGTGAGGTTGGGTTAAATTATTTGGTTGGATTAAATTATTTTGTATTAATTCCAGGTGTCTGGGAAATACAACAATAAAAAGGGGTTTTCCTACACTGACATTTCAGTTCTCTGTGGTTGGACACCAGTGAAAAAGACATTCAAAACATTTTCAATAATGTAATGCCATCGCTACTGCTTATAAATGAAAATAAAAATACAGGCAAAATTTAAAAAGAGCATGTCAAAGGCATTTCACGATGACTTAAAAAATTTCTGTGATCCAGATATGGCTAATTAATGCCCACTAAAACAAAAGCTGACTTATGAGCCTGCAGACAACTCTTCTTTCTATTATTGAAATCAGAAATTTGCATGGATACAAAAACAAAAACTCATCTTTGATGAAAAACACTTAAGTTTTGAAATACGCACAATTAAATTAGAACTGTACCTGCTATACCTCTCTGAAAGTCAGTAAAAACACCACCACACACCAATAACTAACCAAAGAATTCTGATTTTAAAAACACCTACCCACTTCTTGCATACTAGCATAAGACATATATGGTTTGTAACCTACTCCTCAATTTTTACTGAACAGTTACAGCTACAAACCAAAAGTGCATATACGGGATACAGAACTTAACTAATGATAAAAATGTGTTAGAGCAGACACTCGGGGAATGAACCGTGTATTTTAAGAGAAATACTCAAATACCTGATTAAAATAATTACATTGCTATACAATTTACCAGTTTGTACTTTGAAGATTCCTGATCAAATTTCAGCCATACAAACAACACTTCTGGTATAGGAACTATTAACCTAAATACCGATTCAAGCCATTTTTAGGTATATATTATCATCTTTATATAGTCAAGTGGGCTCTTCTCCAAATCCCAACTTTTCAAAATTTTGGGCTTGTAACTCTGAGGATTTTTTTTTAAGCTCAAGGTTAAAAAAGAAAAAAAAAAAGAAAATGAAGAAAAAGAGGAAAAAAAGTTACTCCTAAGAGTGGGAACTCCTAATTAAAGTAAACCCATCTGCTTGCTACCTTCAGGGCATCCCTTTCGCTTAAAATAATAGCTAAACTGTCCTGACTTCTATTTTAAAGGTTTATAAAAATATAAAAAAGAGAAAAGCTACAACTAAACAACTAATTCAAAAGAAAATTTCATCTGATGCTGTATCCCATTATACATCACAAAACAGGAACCATGTCAAAGTAGTAAATACAAGTTACACATGGACTTTAGGACGCACCACGGACAATGATCATGACCAGGTAATCTTCTTCAGATTTGGCCAGTGCCTTGGCAGGGGAATCCAGGAACTGCTGGGAGAACTCACAGGGTGGAAAAGCGTGAAGGACTCCGGTGTTTTCCTTGTCTTTATTGCCCCCCACAGGGAGGCTTATCACCCCAGCGGCCTGCTTTTGCTTTAAATAGGACACAAGGTTCCTAAGTGGCCTCTGAGTAGAGGTGGCAGTGTCTGATGTGGCTGAGGAAGAGGAGGACCTGCTGTCAGAATTTCCAGGCACAGCCAGAAGAATGGCATAACCATTGGGCCCTGCCACTTTGATGCGTCGAGTTACTTCATCCAACTTGGGCTGGTCCAAACGAAGACGCTGAGTGATCTTGAGCTGGGCTACTTTGCCTCCAGTTGAGCCCTCCACAAGAAGACTGCTAGCCACCTGGAGGTCACCCTGCAACAGATGCATGTTGGAAGGAAAGTTGCTGTTCTTCAACAGAAGCATGCCCTGCCAGGCCAAACAGAGTTTGGGAGAGGCTGCGGCTGCAGGGGCTGTCCCACCATCCTGTTTCTGGGAAGGGGACTTCAGCTTCGAGGAAGCAGTGCTGGTGCTGGGTGCACTCCCATCAGACCGGTCTTCTTTTTTCAGAGGGCTTTTTCCCTCGGTGGGAGCAGCTGTCCGGTGCTTCCTATCCCGTTCAGCTGATGCAGAGTTTTTACGGTCCCGCTTGTCACCCTGGCTCTTCTCCAAACTACCTCGTCTGTCTCTGACTGGAGAGGGCCTTTCCAAGAGAAGAAGACGGGAAGATCGATCATTGTCACTGTTGTAGCGATCCCGGCTACTGCTCAATTCTGGACTGCGGTCGGGAGAAGGAGCACAGTGACGCTTTCGGGGACGGTCGCTCTCAGGGGACCTCTCTAGGTGCCGGCCCCCGCTCTCCTCAGGTGGCCTTCGCTTCCTAGGCTGGTCTCTGCTGCTGGGCAGATCTCGATCACCTCTGTCCCGGTCCAAGGACCAGCCATCTCGCCTGCGATCCAGGCTATCCAGTGGCTCATAGGCAGGCACAGCAGTAGCTGCAGTCCGAGTGCTGCGTTCGCGGACTGGGGGCGGGGGTGGCACCCAATCAGAATCAGGATAAAGGTCTCTATCACGATCTCTGTATAGCAAGGGTGGTGTCCTATCCCGAGCACCCCTCAAAGGGTCAGGTGCCCGATGTCCAAAAGCATCCGTCACCAATTCATAATGAGTCAAAGGCAGAGGCTGCAGATATTGCTGCTGGTATCGATGCTCTGTGTCTGCAAAGTCTACTCTAAGGCGTCGATCTGGGCCCCCAAGTGGGAAGCCACGCATGTGGGTCCAGGCAGCATGAGCTGCATCTAGGCTTTCGTACTGGATATACGCCCAACTATCACCTTTGCGGTAGTCTATGGTGCGGATGGTGCCAAATCGGTCAAACTCTCGAGCCAAGGCAGCAAGAGGCACCCAAGGTCCCAGACCACCCACCCAGAGGCGGGTGGTGGGTGTAGCTTTCCCATAACCAATTTTGATAGGATTCCGAATTATAATTTTGCCAGACATTGCTAGTTTGGCCCGGTGAGACATGTCTAGGTTCTCAAACTTGAGAAAACCATAGGTACTGGTCTGGCCCCGAGACGGCCTCTTGATGTCTACTTCTGTGATGACTCCAAAGCGGTCAAAAGCCCTTCTTAGATCACTCTCTGTCACAGTGATGTCTAGGTTGCCCAAGAAAAGCGTCCGGTTAGCTCGCTGATCATCCTCGGGTGAGATCTCATCCACTTCTCTGAAAGGAGCAGCACCTGCTCCAGCTCCCACCCTTGGCTCAAGACTGTAAGCTGGGCGCACTCTTTCATAAAACGGGTAGTCTCGCTCTCTCTCCAGCTCACGGGGCAATGGTGGCGGAGGTGGAGGGGGCAGGCGGCCAAGGGCCAACTGCTGCAACCGGTAGTCTCTGTATCCCAGGGCTGCGCCACCAGGGGAAAGCGATCTCTGGCCTCCACCTCCTCCAGGGGGGTGCCGGTGACCACCTACAGAGGCCCCGACCACGCTGGCAGACGGAGGATAAGTATCTTTGTCTAAAGGGGAGCGGCTGCGGCGCCGGCTCACATACACTGCTTCTATCTTCAGCGGCCGGTCATAGAGCACTAGGCGGCCTCTGGCATGCTTGGCCGCCCGCGCGTCCTCTGGCCGCCGGAAGTTCACAAAGGCTACTCGCTCATCCCCGCTGCCGGAACCCGAGAGATGACTGATTTTGACACTTACATCACCGAAGCGTTTGAACTCGTGAAACAATCCGTCCTCCACCGCTTCGTCACTCAGCTGGGACCCCAACTCGCTTATCTTCAGTGTCTTGTATTCCCCGCCGTCCCCGCCGCCAGGAGCTGAGGAGGCGGCCCCAGAGGAACGTGACTCCCCGCCTCCACCCCGGGAGCTGCTGCGCGACTCGCCCCCGCCCGAGGAATTTTTGGTGCTTGGGGAGCTGTAACTATGCAAGCGGCTACTGGAGCTGCCCCCACCAGTGTCATACTCGCGGCTGCCACCTCGGCTGCTGGACTTGTCCAGATGAAGGCTGCGCCGCGAACCGCCGCCGCTGTCGGTCTTTCCGCTGCTACTCCCATTGCTGCCACCAGAGCCCCCTAACTTCTTGCTCCGCTCCCCGCGGGAAGTCGAGTCCTCACCACCACGGGAGCGTTTGGGCTTGACTGGGGAGCGCTCTTTTCCCTTCATTGTTGCGGGTCGTCGGAGGTCGTCTCCGCGGAGATGATTAACCCGCCGCCCCGCGCTCGTTTCACACAGCGGAACCGCACGCCGCCATCTTGGACTCCGCCGCGGCGAAGGCTCCCGCCCCACAGTCCTCATTGGTCAATTAGCTCCTCTCTTCTACAGTCTCATTGGGAAAATGATTTGTCTGTCTTTACATCTCCCCGCGCTCCGGAAAGGCGCCCGCCCAACCAATGTTATTGGGTTCCCAACGCCCTAGTCGGTGTATTTCATTGGTTATATTCGTTGTCCATCTTAACGGTTCCTCGCGCCAGGCTGTAGCTCCGCCCCTCGCACTCTAGGGTCACCTGACCCAAAGTCTGGAGGTGTTGATTGGACAAAAAGTCTGCCCTGTAACGGTACTTCTAGCGCGGTAAAAGCAGTGATCCCACCTCCTCATTCCTTTCATTGGTTTGTGACTCCATCCTTTAACCCACTATTTGGGAAGTCGGGCGATCTGTTCCAGTGTTTTTTCTGAAAGGCCAGCTTACAGCGCTCTCGCGAGAGAGAAAGCGCTCCCTTTTTGGACCTCTTCTTCCAACTCCAGGGCGGCTGAGAGAAGTTTAAATCTGATTGGATGTTGACGAGGAAGTTGATAGGCTGAAATAACTGTCCATCATTCGCTTAAAGGGGTAGGCCCGTATACTAAGGCTGACTGAAGGTGAAAGAGTAGAACACGCGCTTGCTGTGCGACGTCACTAAGTCGTCGCGAGATGGTGACCAGAGCTAGCTCCGCCTCCTCGCGCTTTCGGCATTCGCTCCTCAAACATTTGTTTGGTCCTGCGGCGTACTTCGGTGTGCTTCGGGCTCCTGGAGCTCGAAACTTCTGGGCCGCCCACTTAGTACCTGTATGGGACGAGGGGCTGTTGGGGCGGATTCCTCAGGAAGCCGTCCCGGGGCGCCCAGCGGACACCATCTCAGTCCCGCTGGCTTCAGAACAGCCTGAAAAAGCTGGGGCCCGCAGGGCCGGCTGGCCGCGGGTTCACAGTTCGCAAAGTGCCGGGGCTCTCGGCCCGCAGCGAGGAGGCAGCGCCGCCGAGCCGCAGCCTTCGGTGGTGGGCCGCCCCCCTGGGCGCTCCCCGCTCCAGCCCAAGCACGCCGCGGGCATGTCAGTGCGCTCCCCACTTTCTGGTGCGAGTGCGTTTGGACTGCGTGATCCCGTAACCTAGATCTGTCCGCTCTTCCTTTGTAATGCCCCTCCCCGTTAAATGATCGGGTCAAGTTTACACTCTGCAGACGTGTCGCGTTTTTTCTGCGGCTTCTCCTACCTCCCGGCGTCAGGTTAGTAGAAGAACCCGGGAGCACAGCCCCCTTTGCCGTCTCTCTCAGTGAACCTCTTGTCGCCCGTAGTCATCCGCTTCAACGCCCAACTTTCAATTCTTTCCGGGGACCTTTATTGGGTAAGGCAAATAAAACACCTGCTCCAGATGCGGCTCTTCGGCAGGTGGAGGGAGGAAGTGCTGAGTTCGTCACAGCGGTTAGGCTTTTTGCAGTCCTCCCAGGTCGTCTTCTGGCAGAGGTCACGAGAATTCTTGCGTCGATCGTCTCCTCGGCCACTTCTCTCTCAAGGCCCAATATGTAGTAGGGAATGTGATTTTAAACATTTTTCCAAGGTAACAATAATTCCCCCAAACGGAGATCTAAACTCCAAAGCTAAGTTTTACGATTAGGACGGCAAAGTGTTTAGCCTTGCGTTAGCCATCCTTTTTCTAGATAATCTTCAGGAAGGTGAATATGAGTTTTTACTCTTAATTTGATCAAAGAAGCTTGAAAGAAGCCTAATAAGTGAAAGCATAAAAATCCGCGGCATTGTAGTGTGTAGATCTACTGGATGTAGCAAGATTAGCTATTAAAATAAAACTTCAGGGGCACCTGGGTGGCTTAGTTGGTTAAGTGTCCAGCTCTTGATTTTGGCGAAGGTCTTGATCTTGCAGTTCTTGAGTTAAAGCCCCATATGGGGCTCTGCTTAGGCAGCGCAGAGCCTGCTTGAGATTTTCTCTCTCTCAAAATAAATAAACAACAACAAAAAAACTTCATAAAGGCATAGAACGATGTGTATAACATGCTACCATTTGTGGTTTTCAAAAATAATGCATATGCTTAGGTGCATATGTTTTGTTAATATATATATTCATAAAACTTCATTGAGAATACTTAGGAAATTGTTAGGAAGATCACCCTGAGAGGAGGCTGTAGTCGCCTACTTTTCATTGTGGGAGACTCAACTTTTCATTGTGTATCCTTCTGCATTATTAAAAAGAAACTTGTTTTACCATGTGCATGCTATTACTGTTTTGTTTTTTTGATAGCAATTATATTTTGGCTTCCCTTAAACTATTTTTATGGAAAAAGAAAAAAAAAACATACGAAAGGAGAATACCGTAAAGAACTCCCATGTACCAATTTCAACAATTACCAACTCCTTGTTTCTTATATGCTCTCTTCCCACTCTCCCCCCTCTTCATTATTTTGTTCTGGGCTTATCTGGTACATTTCCTGCCCCAGACACAAATCAGCCATTTCTCCAAGGAGATCTGATTCCTTTTAGTGAGAAATGATATTTAAAGATAAAAATCTGGATGTTAGGGGATAAAGACAACAACAACCAACACATTATTTGTAAAAGCACAAAACGAAAGGCTTTATATTGTTAGGAGATTTTAATCTGTTTCAAGGTTATATTAAATACAACACAAAATTGAAGTTAAGCCATTATCTGATTACTTAATGTAATAGCAATCCAAATAAACCAGGCTCCAGAGTGACTTTGGCCTAAACTGACCTGCATAGGTGACTGAACGATCAAAGAAAAAATAATGACCAAATGAGTACAGTTTCTCAAACCTCATGGCAGGGACTGAGGGAGCCTAAGAGCTGAGGGAGAGAATTCAAGGAGCCACTGCCAGGATGTGTGGCAGTGCTTGAGGCTCGGCTAGGCTTAGCGGCTTGGCATTTGAAATAGCAGGGAGCTTGATAGAAGCTACTGCCCACAGCTGGCTGCAGCAGAACTTGCCTTAAGGGGACTAATAGCCTGTCTGGTATGCAAAGGACTGGTAAGTTGAATGGATAAACAAAAAGGCCTAAATTCCATTATTAGTAACAGACCCAAACCATAACCTTGTGTGTGTATGTGTGTATGTCCACAGTAAAATTGGATAATGACATATGCATGCTGTAGTCAAAATGAGTGTTTCCATTTCCTTTAAAGTATGAAGGTGCTTAGTGACGTCACATCAGCCTATCTTCACACATGTGCTTTCCAAAGAGCTGAACGAGGATGAAAGTGACCTATGGTTTAGAGGTCCAGGGCTTTAAACCCTTTTCCTGGCATTAGTGATGGAGTTGTTGAGATCCAGTGAAGATTTCATCTGGCCTCCTTGTGAGTGCCTTGTCAAAAACCAAGAAACGGAGTTGAGGAAAAGCTGTCCTAGCCCAATCTGGCTTCAACATTGTTCCCGTGAAGCTGTATGATTCAAAGGCCCTAGAGGACACAGCCCAGGAGGAGAGCAGCTACAACTAGCTTTCTATATGAAGTGCCTTCTCCATATCCTTTAAAATAAATTTTAGATTTAAAAGATAAAAGCAAAATAGAAGTTAAGCACATGGACGAAAACTGCACCATTAAAAGATAACAGTGTGTTTGCGATCAAATGTCTCTTTCCATCCTCTTGCTAGGTTTTTTTACTGTTTGTGTACCCTCAATACACACACAGATAATTATGATCGCAATATGAAATTTATCTTGGGAGCTGAGAGCTGTTTGATTTCCTGGCAGATGCAAAAGGCCTGAAGCTGGGAATTGAAATTATTTTCCCACCCACAACTGTGAATTAAAATTTTCAATTTCATCTTCCTCCATAACATGAGTGGTCTCCTGACAGTGAGGTTTATTTTGTTTGGTCTGCAGAAAAAGCATGTATTTTACCCATAGGCATATATTAAATCCTAAAATAGCAAACAATCATTTAGGACCCAGTCTGCATTATTAAAGTCACTTATTTGTGGATTGTGGGCTTTATTTTTAACAACTTTATTAAGATATAATTTACATGCCATACATAAAGTTCACCCATTTAAAGTGTAGAATTCAGTGGCTTTTGGTATTCTTACAGAGCTCTGTATGTGGTTCATCCTTCTAACGTTGTTACAGAAAACACTCTGCCATAACTTCTGCATGACTAAGCCCTAATATAATTATCTCTTTCATTTATCTAGACACAGGGCAGTGGTTAAGAGCACGGATTCTGGAACCAACCAATGTAGATTAAATCTCTGCTCTGCAGTGGGCAGAAGAGTTACTGTTAATCTCTCAGAGCCTCAATTTTCTTATCCTTAAAATGGGAATAATTCTAGATCTCTTCACTTGGAGGACTAAATGGGTTAAACCATAAAGATCTTAGAACAGTGCCTGGTACATGGTAAGCACAACATACATGTTTGCTATTACTAATATATTTTCTCTTTGAACTTGGGTAGACAGAATTGGACTAATCATTATCCTTAGTTCATGGTATGCAGTCATCAATGGCCCATCCATGGGCCTTTAAACTTTTCATTTCTTTATCAACAACATAGTGAATATCCATGACACTACCACTTGATCCAAGAAATAGAATGTTACTGATACTTTACATCTACTGAAATGACTTAATCCTTATTTCTTATCCGGTGCCTACTCTCATAGGTAACTACTATCCTGAGTCTGGTGTTCAAGAATTTGTTTTGGTTGGTTTTGTGAACTTTAAAGAATTTTTTTAAAGCAATTTTAAAGAGAGAGTGTGTGTGTGTGTGTGTGTGTGTGTGTGTGTGTGTGATGTATGTACATGCATGTTCATGCACCTTATGAATATACTATTTTATATTTCCTTGTTTTTTTAACTTTATATATATTTTTTTTTAATTTTTTTTTTTTTTTTTAGCGTTTATTTTTGAGACAGAGAGAGACAGAGCATGAACGGGGGAAGGGCAGAGAGAGAGGGAGGCACAGAATCAGAAGCAGGCTCCAGGCTCTGAGCCATCAGCCCAGAGCCCGATGCGGGGCTCGAACTCGCAGACCGCGAGATCGTGACCTGAGCTGAAGTCGGACACTTAACTGACTGAGCCACCCAGGCACCCCTTAACTTTATATTTGAAAAGGTAATATTTGTACTCTTCCGAGACTTCCATCTTTCATTCATAATGCTGCTATGATTCTTTCATGTTATCATCTGTAGCTATAGTTTATTTCTTTCCACTGCTGTAAAACATTCCATTGTATTGGAGTGCCGGGGTGGCTCAGTCGGTTGAACATCCGACTTCAGCTCTGATTATGATCTCACGGTTCGTGAGTTCCAGGCCCGCATCAGGCTCTCTGCTGTCAATGTGGAGCCCACTTCCAATCCTCTGTCTGTCCCTGCCTCTGTCTCTGAACTTCCCCCGCTCAAGCTCACATGCACGCTCTCCCTTTCTCAAAAATAAACAAACATTAAAAAAATATATTCAGTTGCCTTGAATATCCCACCACTTATATGTCCATTCTTCTTCTGATGAGCATATTGCCCATTTTCTGTTTTTGTGCTATTATGAACAGTGCTACTATGAAGATTCTCATTCATGTGTCCTGAGACACACATGCAAAAATTTCTCTGGGATAGAATAGGGAGGTGGTGGGTAGGTGACACCTAGGAATAGAACTACCGGGTTAAAGCATATATTTAATGGTCAATTTTACAAGATAATGCTTCTTGCCTTTTTTTTTTTTTGAAAGATAGAGATAGAATGCACGCATGTGCCAATTCAACTGACTGAGCCACCCAGGCGCCCTACCAAGCTGTTTTATAAAGTGTCCTTTTTTTTTATACCAATTTATAGCCTCACCAGCAATATATAAGAGGTGTTATTAATCCATGTCATTGGCATTTCATGACTTTCTTTTTTTTTTTTTTTTTTTTTTTTTTTTGCCAAACAAGTAGGTATCAAATAGTATGCCTCTGTGGTTTTGCCGTTTTCTTAAATGGTTTTTTTGTTTTGTTTTTTGAGAGAGAGAGAGACAAAGCAAGAGTGGGGGAGGAGCAGAGAGAGAGGGACACAGGATCCAAAGGAGACCCCAGGCTCTGAGCTGTCAGCACAGAGCCCCATGCGGGGCTCCAACTCACAAACTGTGAGATCATGACGTGAGCTGAAGTCAGACGCTCAACCACTGAGCCACCCAGGGGCCTTGATGTTTTATTTCTCCAAATACTAGTGAGGTTGTGTATCTCTTTTTAAGTTTCCTGGCCATATGTTTCTTCATCTATGAAATATCTATTCGTGTCTTTTGCTCATCTACTAAGTTAGATCTTTCTCACATGTGTAGGAGTTTTTAATATATTTTTGATTCTAACCCTTTGTAGAATAGATATATAGCAAACATCTTTTTCTAGTTTGTACCTTATTTTTTCACTAATATGCTTTTTCATAAACAAATTCTTTTTTTTTAATTTTTTAATGTTTATTTTTGAGAGAGAGAGAGAGAGAGAGAGAGAGAGAGAGAGAGAGATCGTGAGTAGGGGAGGAACAGAGAGAGAGGGAGACACAGAATCCGAAGCAGGCTCCAGGCTCTGAGCTGTCAGCACAGAGCCTGAGGCAGGGCTCAAACTCACGAACCGAACCCTGAGATCATAACCTGAGCCGAGGTTGGATGTTGGACGCTTAACCAACTGAGCCACCCAGGCACCCCAAACATAAATCTTAATCTAAAAAGGTTGAAGGGCACCTAGGTGGCTCAGTTGGTTAAATGTCTGACTCTTCATTGTGGCTCAGGTCATGATCTCACAGTTCATGGGATTGAGCCCCACATTGGACTCTGCACTGGCCATTTAGAGCCTGCTTGGGATTCTGTCTCTCCTTCTCTCCCTGCCCCTCCTGCACGTGTTCTCTCCCTCTCAAAATAATAAATAAATAAACTTAAAAAAAATAAAAATAAACTTAATACAAATAAAAGTAAAAAGGTTGAATTTAGCAACCTTTTAGAGTTAGCACTTTTTGTATCTTGCCTAAGAAATCCTGTTCACTTCCTTCAACCCTAGTGCCAATATTTCCATCTATATGATATTTTGTTCTTTCTTATAATTTAGAACCAATTCATCAAGCTCCATGAATATCTGTCTACAATTGGGGTTTCATTAAATCTATGAATGAATTTAGAGAAAAGTAACATCATTATGAAATTCAGTCTTCCTTTCAGTGAACAGGGATATCTTTTCATTTGGTTAAATCTTATTTACTTAAGATTATTTATTATTTATATAAGATTATGTACTTAACCTGTTTATTATGGTTTGTTGCTATTGTTAAGTGTCCTTTTTTTTTAGGTTATACTTTCTATTTTGTCATCAGTGATTTGAAATGCAGCCACTTGCTAAACTGTCCTATTTATGTTAATTTAGTGTATAGATCACTTTGAGTTCTCTATGCAGATAATCATATCATCTGCAGATAATAAAAGGCTATCTTCCTTTCTAATCCTTATAATTTTAAATTTTTCTGGTCTTATTGTGCTAACTAGAATCTTTGACACAACGTTAAATAGAGTGATATGTTATTCATGATTTTAAAGGGAATGCTTCTAGGGCTCCTGGGTGGCTCAGTTGGTTGAGCATCCGACTTCAGTTCAGATCATAATCTCACAGTTCACGAGTTCGAGCCCCACATTGGGCTCTGTGCTGACAGCTCAGAGCCTGGAGCCCGCTTTGGATTCTGTGTCTCCCTCTCTCTCCGCCCCTCCCCCACTCACACTCTGTCTCTCAAAAATAAATTTAAAATCTTTAAAAAAAGTAAAAAAAATAAAAGGAATATTTCTAATGTGTTTTTTTTTCTTTTAGGGTGATGTTTATTACGTGTTTTGTCTGTTTGCTTTTCGTTATCCTAGTTTGCTAACACTTTTTAATCATAAATAGATGTTGAATTTCTTCCAAAGTAAGGGAAACTGAAGAAACACTACAATAAGTCATGATGCCACATTATATCCTAGATGGGGCAGAAGTCATAATGGAGAGTACTAGGATGAGTAATAAAATCTGAATAATATATTGTGAATTAGCTAATAGTTATGTATCAACGTTTTGTTTCTGGATTTTGATCCTTGTACTGTGGTTACCAAGATAAGGCCTTTGATCTTAGAAACACATGCTAAAATAGTCAAGGTTGTAAAGGGACATGACGATAGCTCCAGCTTATTCTAAATTCTTCAGAAAACTTACAAGAAATGGATCTTTCTGCTTCATTGCCCTTATACTGCCTCATGGTCTGATACGGCTTTTCAAGTTCCAGCCATCAAATAAGCATTCTAGTCAACCAGCAGGGAAGAAGGAGGGAGGCGCCACAGCATGTCCTCCTCGGAAGACACTACCTGGAAATAACGGACTAAAATTCCACTTCTATCTCATTGGCCAGAACATAGACGTATAGCCACACTTCGCAGCAAGGAAGGCTGGGAAATGTATTCTTTATTTAGTCTAGCTAGGCTAAAAATCAGGTGTCCTGTTTCTTTTTTTAAAAAATTAATTTATTTATTCTTGAGAGAGAGAGAGAGGGAGAGAACGAGTGGGGGAGGGGCAGAGAGAGAGAGGAGAGAGCGAATCCCAAGCAGGCTCTGCACCGTCAGTGCTGAGCTCGACGCAGGGCTCGAACTCACAAATTGTGAGATCATGACCTGAGCCGAAATCAAGAGTCAGATACTTAACCACAGAGCCACCCAGTGCCAGGGGTTTTATTTCTAAGGAAAAGGGGGAGACTAGACATTGGGTCAACTAGCAGTCTCTGCTACTACTACCTTGTGGGTGAATTACATGACACAGTGCATGCAAAGGTCATGGGGCTCAGTAGGACTAAAGTCAAACAATGTCATTTCATGATTTCGCTTGCATTGTCCAATTTTAGCCTCATAGTAATCATATGCGCTAAGACAAAATATGATTGTAATTGCAGATTAGGAATCTAAAACTCGGGCTAATTATAGTTGTTGCTGGTGGTGGTAGTTTTTGTTTGATTTATTCTAAAGAAGGGGGCAGCAGAGTCAAAGGGAAAGGAACTGTAGCACTATTCTGGACAGAATCTACCTCCCACAAAGTCCTGCAATTCCATGCTTAGTGACATTCTCAATAGTCTGGCACATAAATCTGCAGGGTATGGGACAGAAGCAGGTCCACTGATGGCCACCGGGGGGCGCTTTCCACTAGGTTGCTGGAAATGACAGGCCCTCCAGCATCAGCCTCTCCTTCCCAAAATAAAAATCCAAACAAACACGTCCTATTAATCACCCATTCATAAATAGATAATAAAAACAAAAGCCAGCCTTTACTGAGTGCATACTACATACCAGGCGCTTTGCTAATGCCTTCCTCACATTAGCTTGTGTCACCCTCCCAAACAACCCTGGAAGATAGGTTGGTTTATAATCCCCTTTTCTCAGGTACAGAAACCGAGCTTTAGAGACCTAACATATTTTTATTTTTTTAATGTTTACTTACTTTTGAGAGAGACAGAGCACGAGCAGGGGAGGGGCAGAGAGAGAGAGAGAGAGAGGGAGACAGAGTCGGAAGCAGGCTCCAGGCTCTGAGCTGTTAGCACAGAGCCCGATGCCAGCCAGGTTCAAACCCATGAACCGTGAGATCATGACCCGCGCCGAAGTCAGATGCTTAACCGACTGAGCCTCCCAGGCGCCCCCAACATATTTTTAAAATACTTAAGAACAGGGGCGCCTGGACGGCTCAGTCTGTTAAGCATCCGACCTCGGCTCGGGTCATGATCTCATCATTCGTGGGTTCGGGCCCTGCGTGGGGATCTGTGCTGGCAGCTAGGAGCCTGGAACTTGCTTCAGATTCCATGTCTCCCTCTCTCTCTCTACCCTCCGGCTAGTGCTCTGTCTCTCTCTCCCTCAAAGTAGATAAACACAAAAAATTAAAAAAAAAAAAAACACAAAACTTAAGATTAATATGTGTTCACCAGAAGGGTTTGTGTTTTTTCCAGTCTGTGAAAAGCATTTGATCTGAAGTCATGCTTACATATCATGCGTGACAACCCTGGTTGCCTGATATCCATTCTCCCCTTCTTTGTTGTGAATAGGTACAATACTTTGACGCGAAAAATTGTGTAACAAGTGATAGAGATGATTCCATAGGTCAGCACTGTAATGGGAAAATATACGTTAAGTATGTTTTCTGCCAGTTTCAAGCATGGTGCTTTAACTTCAGCAGTTTGTAGCAACCGGAAGAGAACATTTTGTTCAACTGTAGGCAGTGTAGAGGCAAAAATTAGATGTCTTGCAAAAGGAGATGGGGATTCAGGGACTCTCAGCTACTCTCAATTATTGGACAAAACTTCTGAAGTCCAAGGCAGTAAATGCTTGATTTGCTGCACCTTGCTGGGTATTAGGTCAAATCCTCCCAATGCTCCCTATGTCGGGTGAAGATTCCACCGTAAAGAGCTCTTGCTAGTATATTCTATATGGTCTTCCTATCTCTTGCATATCCTACCTATAAAATCAGCCTACCTATAAAAACTGCTGTCAGCACCGAGCCTGCTTTGGCTCCTCTGTCCCTCTCTTCTCTGCCCCTCCCCTGCTCTCATTCTTTCTCCCTCAAAATAAATAAACATTAAAAAAAAAAACAAGATACATATTTTTTAAAATGGACTGAGTGATTAGTAAAAGACCTCATACTTTCTATAAAGTCATGGAAATACTATTTATGCCATGTGTGCTCATGCTATGTATATATAAACATTTGAAGAAGCCCATGATTTCCACTAGATGATTTACAGGTATGTCGAGGGGCTGGGTTTCCCCCAAACTGATCTCCTTCGGCTAACAGGGGGCTCACAGAGATGGCTTGTGAGATCTCAGAAGTTAACTTGCGTTTGTGTGAGAAACATACTAACAGGCTAAACACAACCAGAGCATGTCTGAATCTACAACTTTTTTTGTTCAACCGAAGCACTCATGTTCCATTAACTTTATAACCACGCTAGTCTTTTTTTTTTTTTTATGCTTATTTATTTTTTAGAGAGAGAGAGAGCTCCAGCAGGGGAGGGACAGACAGACACACACACACACACACACACACACACACACACACACACACACAGAATCTGAAGCAGACTCCAGGATCTGAGCTGTCAGCACAGAGCCTGATGCGGGGCTTGAACTCACAAGCCGTGAGATCATGACCTGAGCTGAAGTCGGACGCTCAACCAATGGAGCCACCCAGGAGTCCCCCCTCAGTGCATTTTTTTAAAAAAGCATTCTATGTACCTAGCACAGTGAAAATACAGGGAGAATTGTACGACAAGACAGAATTTGCTTGGATGGGGACAAAAATCAGGTACACTTAAAATTAGTCCATGAATTATTAAAATGTAAAATGTAAAGAGTTAAGTCAAGTATAAAAGTTTCATGATGGGAGTGCTCAGTGCAGACTCAGGGGAGTTATACGTGTTCGTTGTAAAATTCCAAGCAATACAGAATGCACAACGTAGACTTCTGATTAAGTTCCAAGTGGTGTTTTGTAAAGGATGCCAACCCTAATTTTCCTTACTGTGTAACCTTGGGCACATTACTTAAGCTCTCTGTAAATTAAAACTATTGTGAGAAAATGAAGTAGTAATGTGCATAATGAGTATATGAGGGATTATTCGGAGCACCTGTGAGATGGTGTTCAAGCTTCTAAAGACCCCAGAGGTTGGGGGGCAGGGTGAGAAAGCCATATCTGGGATCTTAATCATTAGTGTAATTTGGGATCCAATGACTTGACTTTTGTATGAATTTTCTTCACAGATGTAGGAGGAATTTTTGCAACAGTTAAGGGTGAAATGGTCTCCATGATCTCTCTCAGCTTTGAAATTCCCGGACGCCTGGAATGAAACCTACAGTCACACAGGCTAAAGGACAGGCCCCAGAGAACATGGTTACAGGTGGGGGCTAGACTGGAAAGAGGACCCTAGGCTCTCTTTGAATACCGATGACAGATGCCACAGAGAGCATCTCTGTTCCAAGGACAAATGTTTCTGTACAGGGTTTTGCTTGAATGAATTGAGGTGAGGGCAGACCACCCCCTTCACCCCAATCCTTCAGGTGCAGAGAGAAGTTTTCTGGGGAGGTGGATGGCTATGTGCTTTGGAAAGCCAGCTCTGTGGGTTCAGCTGCTTTGTAGGAGAAGGGATACTTGATCCAGACCTGAGAGAATCAATTCTTTTTCCATTCTCATCACCACGTGAACTCCTACTCATACTTCAGGTACCAGCTCCAGGCCACCTCCTCGGGGAAGCCTTCCCTGACCAGACTGAAGTTCGCTACTCTAGGCTCTCATTTTGAGGCAGAAAGGCTGAGTCCGAGGACCCTTGGCTTCCCACAGGATGGAAATCGATGCAAATCGAGAGGAAGTAAGAGCAGAGTTTATTGATGACGTAGAGAGAGCAGATACGACAGAGCGCTTGGGACACTCAGAAAGGAAAAGGAGCATGAGTCTTGTGCTTGCTTGGGGGTCTATAGTTTTTACTGAGGATGGTGGTCTGGTGTACATGTCTCACAGGCATCTGAGAACTGGTCGAACAAGGGCAAGTGCTCAGGTGTCCTCCATAAGTCACTCGTGACCTGGAACCACAGGTCTTAGCACCAAGGTATTTGGAGTCAGCTGGTCTTGGAGAACGCTCATGAAGACCTCGCCTGGCCGCTCCTTAGATGTTATCTATTGTGCTGGAAGTCTCCAAAGAAATCATTAACTCCTTGACCTTTACATGGTGGACATTCATTAAGGCCTGTGTAAGTAGGGGTGCTCGTTCTAACAAGAATAAAGGTAGGAGGGACACCCGGGTGGTTCAGTCTGTTAAGCATCTGACTTTTGGTTTCAGCTCAGGTCATGAACTCAGAGTTCATGGGTTCAAGCCCTGCATCGGGCTCTCTGCTGGCAGCCCAGAGCCTGCTTGGGATTCTCTCTCTCTGCCTCTTCCCTGCTCATGCTCTGTCTCTCAAAATAAATAAACATTGGAAAAAAAAAAAAAAAAGCTGAGACGCCTGAGCGGCTTAGTTGGTTGAGTGTCTGACTTCAGCTCAGGTCATGATCTCACAGTTTGTGGGTTCAAGCCCCGTGTGGGGCTTTGTGCTGACAGTGCGGAGCCTGCTTCAGATTCTCTGTCTCTGTCTCTTTCTGCCCTTCTCCTACTCTCTCTTAAAAATGAATAAACATTTAAAAAAAATTAAAAAGAAAAAAGAATAGAGGTAGGAAAAGAAGCAAAAGGAGAAAAATAAGCTTTTGTTTTCGTGGGGTCCCTTTGGTGTCCTCTCCCAATTTGGCCATGTGATGTGCACCTCCTTCACGGCACGTGTCACAGTGACAATTTTGCATCTGCTGTGATTATTTGATTTGCAGTTTAGTGCCTTCGATTCATATCTGTCTCCCCCTAAGTCTTCATAAAGACAGGCCTGTGTGTCTGGTTACTTACCATTTTATGCCCTGTTCTCAGCACACCGCCAGGCACGAAATTGGCACACGCAGTTTTTTGTTGAGCGGATGAATGAACGTGTCTATGGCAGTATTGCCTAATATCCCATAATAATGGCCCTAAGAAAAAAAAGTGAAATGCGTTTAGAAAACACTTCATTCCATGTTACCATAGCCTCTATTCTTCCCCCCATGTGTCCTTGCACGTAGAAGATTCTGGCAAGTCCTGCGTCAAGAAGCCCTCAGCTTAATTTGACCGGGGAGCGTAAACCAGCGTCCTTCATGACATACTTCCAGCAACGTTTCTGCTCAAGGGAGAGATCCTAGATGCCTATGCTAGTGCGGTTTCTGGACACAGCAAATGGCAGGAAGAGTTCTAAACGGTTCCTAAGAGGACTTTCCCAGGAGTTAAGCCGCCCTGGCAAGTCTAGGATTTAAGACTTTACAAATAAAGCCACACGCGCAATCTCTACGAATAGCAGCCGCCTCATTAGCTGAAGAATGGACTCTACTCAGCAGAATTCGTACCACAATAAATACTGGTTCAAAGAAAGAATGGAGGGAGGAAGTCTCTCGAGTGATCGCAGGTCGGCCAGTGGTCCCATCTTTTAATAGGAGGGGTAATCGTATGGTTAAAATCAAAACTCAAGCATGAACAGAAGATCTGGAAGCTTTGATAGCCAACCTATGGGTTCTTTTGCTTACTGATGTATAGCCGACACACAATGTTACATTAGTTTTAGGTTTACGACACAGTGATTCAAAATGTGTGGGTATTTTAACTAGCTAGTCAGCCAGGCCTCTGGCGTGATACACCACAGGGTTCACAGGATATTAGCCAGTAACGGGATTTAAAGAGGTACCACTAACGCTCAGAGGGTATATAAATCCTGATCTTCACCAGTTGGTTTTGTGATACACATTTCGTCAACTGCTATTTATTCTAGGATTTAACACTGACTTCCTTTTTGTCAAATGCAATGTTTTCATTTTTTTTCCCACCAGTGCTCACCTCCCTTGGTCTTTTGGTATCTTTTTTGACAGTGTTCCATAGCCCTCCTTCTTGAAATCCTCTCTGCCCTTTGTTTCTGTGGCCTGCACTCTCAATTCAATTGCATTTCAACCAGTATTTATTGATCATCTGCGATGTGCCAGACACTGGGCTATCGTCATTCATTTATTAACTCATTCATCAACATTAATTGAGTTCCTACTGGATATCGGGCACCGGGCCAGTGACGGAGATACACAGATGAACAAGATACAGTCCTGATCTAAGGAGCTGCGTAGTCTGGTGGAAGGAGATGCTAACAGATCATGGAATGATGAGGCTACAATAGAAGTACAAACAAGGGGCTGGGGCCCCGAGGAAGAATCAATTGTGGGAGGGGAATATGGTGCATCACGCAGTGCCTGCTACATATGCTCAATCTTCAAAAAACCTTCCAGGCAGAGCAACTATCATGAATAGGGGATCTCCAGGGAGCCCTACTGGTTAAAGTGGTGATGTTTTAAAAATTTTTTTAAACGTTTATTTATTTTTGAGAGACACAGAGAGGCAAAGCGTGAGCAGGGGAGCGGCAGAGAGGGAGACACAGAATCTGAAGCAGGCTCCAGGCTCTGAGCTGTCAGCACTGAGCCATTCAGCGCCCCTAAAGTAGTGATTTTCAGTTCAGTAGGGCAGATTCTGTGGGGACATTCAAGGGGTGGTGATGGGGATAATATTTATCTGAGAGAGACTTTTCTCCTACTGTTATTATTTAACTGATAAATTTTATGCACATGCATATTTAAAACCACATTATATAAATTATTAATTTACACGTCCAATTTTATACATTTGTATATCAAGAATGAGAATAAAATCGTTTTCATAATAAAAATTACAAAAATTGAAGCTCAAACTAGCAAAACCAGTAGGAAAATATAGAAGATACAGAGGTTCTGCAACAAAGCCACTGTGCTTGAGGGTACTGATGAGATTTTTATGTTTAACCAAAGGGGGAGCAGAATATTGGGTTGCCAGGGACTGTATCCTGTAGGCTAGCATTTGTCAACCAGGGTCAGAATCAAAATCACCCGGGGAGTCTCGTTTTAAAAAGCAAATTCCTGGGGCGCCTTGGTGGCTCAGTCAGTTAAGCATCTGACTTACGTGAAGCGTCATAACTTGGGCTCAGGTCACGATCTCACGGTTCGTGGGTTCGAGCCCTGTGTCTGGCTCTGTGCTGACAGCTCAGAGCCTGGAGCCTGCCTCGGATTCTGTGTCTCCCTCTCTCTCTGCCCCTCCTCTGCTCATGCTCTCTCTCCCCTCTCAAAGAAATAAACAAACATCAAAAAGAAAACAAAAAAAAGCAAATTCCTGGGCCTGGGAATATTAGTCTGGGTTCTCAAGAAAACAACCAATTGGCTACAGATAGATAGAGATATAAATATAGACAAGTCTGAAGATTGGCATTCAGCAAGCTGGAGACCCAGAAGAGTCCAAAGGCAGGAAACATCAGTGCCCCAGTTCAATGAGTCAGGCAGGATCAGAGCTGCTTTTAATTTACCCTTTCGGTTCTATTCAGATCTTTAATTGATTGAATGAGGGCCACTCACATCAAGGAGAGGCAACCAGCTTTACTCAGTCTACCAATTCAAATGTTAATCTCCTTCAGACACACCCTCACAGATACACCCAGCATAATGTTTGACCACAGGTCCTGGGCGCCCTATGGTCATTACAATTAGCCACCACACCACCAGAGAGTGTGTTCTGAAATTTGAGACCTCTACGGGTCCTTTGGAAGGGAAGCGATTTAATCAGATTACCTGGGAACCTTTTACACAGGATCCCTGGCCATCTCATGGGAGGTGAATGGTGGTGGGGACGGGATGCAGGGCGGCAGACAAGACTGGAGGAGGGAACTTATTACGTAACAAACTATGATGACAGCCTATTCTCCCCATTGCTAATGACTCCTGTTCCCCTTACTGTTGCTACATTACAAATGACCCCGGTGCTTTGCAGCTTCAAACAACTGCAGATCAGGAATTTGAGAAGGGCAAACCTGGGCAGTTCAAGCTGGAAATTTCCCATGTTGTTGCAGTCAGATGTTGGCCGAGGCTTGAGTCATCTCCTCGGGGCCAGGTATCCACCATGGGTCATTCACGAGGTTGGTGCTGGACCCCGGCTGTCGTGGGCTATGCGCCTCCTCTCCAGCGGGGTAGTCTGAGCGCAGTCGCAATTCTTACACGGCGGCCAGCTTCACTGCAAGAGAAACAGGTGCAAGCTGCATGGCCTTTTCTGATCCAGGCCCAGAAGTCAAGCAGCCTCACCTCTACCTTTTTCTCTTGGTCAAAGCAGTCACAAGCCCGCCCAGATTCAAGGGGAGGGGAATTTGTCTCCACTTTTTTTTTTATTTATTTTGAGAGAGAGAGAGAGAGAGAGAGAGGGCTTGATCGGTGCAGGGGGAGAGAGTGGAGGAGAGAGAGAATCCCAAGCAGGCTCCACACTGTCAGTGCAAAGCCCGATGCGGGGCTCAAACTCATGAACCCATGAGATCATGACCTGAGCCAAAATCAAGAGTCAGATGCTTAACTGCCTGAGCCATCCAGACATCCCAGTCTCCTCCTTTTGATGAGGGCAGTGGCCCAGTCCCAGTGCAGAAGAGCATGTGGGATGGGAGATATGGTGGCTGTCTCTGGAAGATACAGTCTGACATAGCTCCCAAGTCCACCTCTTCCGTCCTGACCTGCTTCCTCCTGTTGTATATACAAAACCGCCCACAAGGTATCTCCACTCAAAAGTCTCGTGTCAGCTCAAAGTCAAGTCTAAAACAGAATTGATCACAAAACACTCCATCTCCATAATCTTATTATTTTGTTAATGTGATAACCTAGGCAAACACACAGACTGAGCCTTTTATCTTTGTCTTTTCTTCCTCTAAAAAGACCTTGCCACCCATGCCTGTCTTGGTTTCCTTCTTCACATTGGCTCTCAGATTCTCTTCATCCCCTGCCGTCGCCCCGTCCTGCTCCTCCTTATCACAGGTGCCTGCCAGCTGCTCTACTTAATGGCATCGTTTCCCTTGCTCCTACCTATTTACCTACCCCAGCCTTCGTCTTACCCAAATCCCATGCCCCGATCTCCTACTCCACATTCTGGAGTGGCCTCTCATGGAAGTCCACTTATCTCGCTTCCTGATAATGGTCTTCTGGAAAGTGAACCCTGAGACAGAAAATTTTAGTATGGAGCGCATTTCTCCGGGAGTGACTCTGACACCTGCAGAAAGGAAGGGAAGGAAGGAGGATTGGGAAGAAGAGGTGGAGTTGCATTCAGACCCTGGACTTAGAATGTCGCACTGATTAGTGGCCTTCAGAGTTGTCCCAAGATGGGCTGAGAGGCTGGGACCTCACATTTCTGTACCATTCTGTCATTAGATAGGCCACAGTGCAAAGGAGCATGACCTGGGAGAGGTAGCTCTCTGCACTTTGGGGGAACCCCTGAAATGGCTTCCAACTGCGGGTGTCCTCTCACCACACTCCCGGGAGCTGGAGCAACAAGTCCCTCACGCCCCAGAGCCTCCCCTCCCCACCACCCATCCCCCTCCCCCCTCCCCTCTCTCCCCCACCAGCTCCCCTTCCCCTCACCAGCACCTTTGCCTCTTCAGTCACATCACCCGGGCACACCTTCTTGGTGCTCCCGGGGCCAAGTTCAAGTTGACCTTCAGCCAATTCCATTCCATATCACGCTCTCCATTTTGACTTCCTCTCCAATTACTTCGTGTACCCACTCCGTTCTGGGAGGGAAGGCGTGGAGGCACGCCTCTTTCCCGTTACCCAGAACCCCTGAGTAATGTAGAGATTGCTCAGAGCGTACTGTTTCCAATTTCCATTACCATAGCAGAAGGAACGGTTTAGGAAACTACCGCCTCATTGTCATCCTGGGGAGAGGAAAGGTAAAACCCATGCTGGCCGCCCAGAATTTGCTTTGCAGGATCAGGAGGAGGACCAGGGCCTGGATGCCAGTCTCATTCTGCCTCCAGCAATAGCCTGAGGTCCTTCTTCCCATCCCTTTGTTCCTGCCCACAGAGCAGAGCCTGGGATCCTTCTCCATCTCACAGGGTGCCGCGTACATTTAACTAATTAACGGCTATGAAGTGTTGCCCAAATGCCAAGCATAATTATGGTGACCAGTTATTTTTGCCTGGAGAGGCGGCATTCCGGCCATTGTTGAAGGAGAGAGATAAAGGATAGTGTGTTTGGGGCGCCTGGGTGGTTCAGTCGGTTGAGTGACCGACTTCGGCTCAGGTCATGGTCTCACGGTGCATGGGTTCATGCCCCGCGTCGGGCTCTGTGCTGACCGCTCAGAGCCTGGAGCCTGCTTCGGATTCTGTGTCTCCCTCTCTCTCTGCCCCTCCCCTCTCTGTCTCTCTTGTCTCAGAAATAAGCATTAAAAAAAATTTTTTTTTAACATTTATTTATTTTTGAGACAGACAGAGACAGAGCATGAATGGGGGAGGGTCAGAGAGAGAGGGAAACACAGAATACGAAACAGGCTCCAGGCTCTGAGCGGTCAGCACAGAGCCCGACGCGGGGCTCGAACTCACGCACCGCGAGATCATGACCTGAGCCGAAGTCATGATGCTTAACTGACTGAGCCACCCAGGCACCCCATGGATATGGCTTTCTTACACCCGGGGCACACTGAGCCAAAAACCCCCATAGGATCACTTTCTCTTTGTAGCTTCATTACTGCTTTAGGGAGAGGGAAGTACACTGCCAGAAACCACCACCGAGGCGGCTTTGATGTGCGCTTGGCCTCTGTCGGCCCCACACGGCAACATCCCTCCCTCAGACCCCAGAGAGGTTAAGGGCAAAATTCGCTTGGGGTTTCCCTGCCACAAGCCAGTGTCTGAAATGTAACAATAGCCTCCACAATTATAATAATAAATTAAAAATAAAGCACTTTGGGGCCCCCTAAATGGAAGTTTCCACGTGGTTTTTATATTTAGAGTTCTGTTTCTCCCTCCGGCTAGATTTTATAAATAACCATTGGGAACGCGGAACAGAATTCCATTTCCATATTGATTCTCTTTCTCTTTTCACGTAAGAAACGCCAAGTAATTTCATATCTGTAACCTTTCTCCCTGAAGGTTTGTAGAGTTAGAGAACATAAATAGGAAAATAAATAGGAAAGGAAGAAAAGGAGGAAACAAAGGTGGGGTGACAGCTTAAGCTACGTATTTAGAAAGAAACGCAATTCCATCTTGTGCCTTGAGATAAATACAGAGGGGATCCCCACATCCTCACCTTGCATAGTTGAAGTCCTGGGCCAATGCTAGGTGAACATTGGTTGCCCACTTGCCCCGTGTCCAGCATGATTCTAAGGTGCTTTACAGGCATGATCTCGTTTGCTTCCCACATTAACCCTGGAAGCAAATACTATTATTCACCCATTCTGCAGAGTAGAAACTGAGGTCCATGGGAAGTAGGTACCCCAAGTGTCACCCTGACACCACAGCCCGGGCTCCTAACAATGTCACTTTGGGGTGAACACCATAAATGTGCGTGAAATGCCATTTTTTGTCAAGGAGAGCCAGGGTGCGGTAGGGTCCTGGGATGAGGGTCACTCTGGACACTTAAGAAGAGGCATATCCTACCCTGTTCACCCACTCAGGGACTACACAGCCTCAGAAGCTTTCTTGGTAATGTCTAGACCTCTGGGTTTCTTCCAGGAGGTAAAGTAAGTATTGAACCTTTTTTCTCTGAGGGAAACGTGAGTCCATGTTCATTAATTATACTCACTCGGAAATAATCTTTTTTAATATTATTTATTCATTTAAAATTTTTTTAATGTTTTTATTTATTTTTGGGAGAGAGACAGAGTGAGTGGGGGAGGGGCAGAGACAGAAGGAGACACAGAACCTGAAACGGCCTCCAGGCTCTGAGCTCTCAGCACAGAGCCCGACCCGGGGTTCGAACTCACAAGCCATGAGATCATGACCTGAGCTGACGTCAGACGCACAACCGACTGAGCCACAGGCGCCCCAGAAATAATCTTTTTTTTTTTTAATGTTTGTTTTTTTGAGAGAGAGAGAGAGAGAGAGAGCACGAGCGGAGGAGGGGCAGAGGATCTGAAGTGGGCTCGGTGCTGACCGCTGCAAGCCCAATAAGGGGCTTGAACTCCTGAACCATGAGGTCATGACCGGAGCCGAGGTCAGACGCTCAACTGACAGCCACCCAGGCGCCCCATCGCTCAGAAATAATCTTAAAAAAAGATGTTCTTTCATATGAGGAACTTCCACATACACACCTAGAGGTGTGTGCCCTCTCCCCCACCAGCCTAGGGCTGTCCTTGCCCCCATGATGTATTCTCAGGGCCTGCTGGACTTTCCCTTCAGAGGGCTTATCATGCTGTGGGACCATACACTGGCAGAACTATTTGTGCAGTATCTCTCTGCCTCACCGGACTGTAAACTCCTTGGGGCAGTGACTGAGTCTGTATAGCATCCCCAGGGCCTAGGACGATGCCTGGTACAGAATAGGTACCGAGAAACTTCTGGAGGAGTAGAGGATGCTATCCATGGCACGACTTGGTTCTGAGAAAGTACACTAAGGCAAATCTGCTTCTCCGAAACCTTTAAAGATCCACTTAAAATTTCAGAAAAGACACAGAATTTTTCAACACACGATTGTACTCATTTTTGAAAGGAGAGTAACGGCCAGCTTCCTGCTGCGGTGAACAATATTGGTTCTGGAAGCGGAGGGTCTGGTTCTCATGCTCCGACTTGGATCACTACCCGCGGTGTGATGACGGTCAAGTGTTTTAATTTCTCGGTGTGTCCATTTCCTCCTGGGTGAAGCGGAGCTCACGCCAATGTCAAAGCAATGATGTAGAAGTTAAGTGAGTGAACACAAATGAGAGTGCAGGAGGACTGCACCTGCCGCGTGGGACTCCATGAACGTTGGCTGTTGTTGTCGGTGTTGCTGTTATCTTAGAACTCGTACAGATTTGTATGTTGCCGATGTGTATCATTCCTAACAATTCACCAGATGTGAAAGCAAATTGAGGCCCAGTGGAAAGGCATCTGGACCCTATGTCCCTGCTGTCAAGTTGCCTTATGAAACCAAAGAGAACCTTTCCCAATCCCAGCCTCCAAGGGTCACTTACTCTGTGCACTTGTCCCGTGGTTGCAGGAAGCAGGGAACTGCTGGTCTTCCAAGGCCTCTGGCTGAGCTTACAGATTCCTGCCCTTCTACCGCCTGGTTGGATTAGATCCCTTGATTCAGAGAACCTGTGACTCCAGGAAAAGAGCAGGTCCCACTGTAAGTCATTCAAGGGGGACCTCAATCCTCCATCCCCAGCCCCGCTCAATCTCCCTCCCATTCCACGACTCTCCTTGAGAGTCGCTTTGCTTTAATTCACCCTTCAGCGTTTGCTCCCAGGCACCTCAAGTGGCCAACCTTCCCGACTTACTAACAAAAATGCACCGCTTTGAGCACTTTACAGAAATGTTAACTCAAAACGCACGGAAACCCAATGGGCTAGGTACTAGTGTCACCTGCGTTTTACGGCGGATGACACCCAGGGGAAGAGAGATTGACAGACTTGCCCCAGGTCACTCAGCTGGAAAGTGGAGAGCCAGGCCAGCCTCTGGGCTATGCCACAAGTCATCGCTGCCTCTGTAGGGAGGTCTCCCCACCCTGCCCCTGGGGGCCTCTCCCAGAACTTTCTCCACAACATCATTGGCCTTGGAAGAGACACAGAGATGTGTGCACAAACTCAGGCAAGCAGGCAGAGGTATGATGGAGTGGTTAGGAGTACTGGCTCTGGAGCTGGACTGCATGGGTTCCCGCGCTGGATTTTGGACTTACAAGCCTGGCAAGAAAATGAGAATAATGTTAATAAAAACAGTACATATCTTTTATGGGCCTTTTGAGCATTAACTTACACATTAAGCACTTAGACCAGTGTCTGGCATATAGTAAGGGCTCAATACTTTTTTTCTGCCTTTGCGGAAAGGATGGTAGGCTTGGGAGTCAGGAGGTCGGGCCTGGTGCCAGCTATGTGTTGCCTACTGTATGATCGCATGTACAGAATTTTTCTTGTCTGAGGCCTCACTTTTCTCATCCCTAAAATGGTTATGAAAATGATTTCACGCAATCCAGATAGTGCCTGTAAAAGAGCATTGTAAATCCTAAATCTGAAACACCACAGTGACTAAAGAATTATCCCATTTTGTTATCATGGCTTCTCCTAGGAGTAGGCAGATTGTTGCCTTTCGGAAGGTCTTCGGACTAAAAGCACCTCCACTTTTTAGAATTCTACCACTGGAGATTCCTTCTACAAGAGTCTCCTAGGCTTTTTGGTTTTCGAGACTCCCTTATTAAGGAAGTCCAAGGAAGTAGAGAGCCCAGGGTGTTTGGGGGGAGAGGAGTCTCGGGGATGCGACTGCTGTCTTGTGGAAGCTGGCAGGTCAGACTTCAGAGTCACTCACCCAAAAGGCAAGAACTGGATCTCTGAGTGCAAGTGACAAGGGGGCAGATTTAGTGTCAAAAAGAAAGGAAGATCATTCTTTTGAATATAGCTCTCAGAATGTGGCAAAGACTACTCCGAGAGTGAGCACCCTGTCGGTAGAGGCATTCAAGCAGAGACTTGAGGCCACTCAGTGGGGAATGAGATAGAGGACCCTGCAATGAGGTAGGGAGAACCTAGTTGACCTGTGCCTGGGAGTTCTGGTTGGTCCTAGGAAGGCAGCAAGTCCGGAGGGAGGGAGGCGACCAGGGAGGGAGGAAAGGGCTGCCAAAGGGGAGGCTGAGGGAGCCCACGCCCAGCTCTGCCGGATTCGCTGTTTTGCCAAGGGCAGTCCCAGTCTCTTCGGCCGCTTTGGGCCCCAGAGCCTGGGACTATGCACTATGCACTCATTCCTTCAGGTGCTTGGGCAAACATTGTCGCGCCCCAGCGTCAATGACCCCGCAGCGGACCCTCCTGGGATCGCCTGCGCTCGGGAGCCTCTTGCCCGGCGACCGGCAGAGGGCAGGAGAGACACACAGATGCCACGCTGCACGGCCGTCAGCCAAGCTTCTCCCCTGGGGAAACTGGGTCACTCGGTCCTGCCGGGCCGCAAACATCCCGAGGGGGTGGGCGTCGGCCCCCTCAGGCCCCTGGACTGGCGGAAGTAGCCCCCGCTTGCAGAGGGAAGGATGAGATCGGTAAATACGGAGGACTCAGGGCCAGGGGGAGAAGGCTGGAGGGATCTCGTCCCAGCAGAGGGTTTCCTGGGGTTCGGCACACCGCAGGCCACCTCCTAGAGAAGAGAGGATGGGCAGGGGGGGGCCTGCCAAGGCAGGGAGGGGTGGGGGTTTGCTTCGGTAGGGTTGAAACAGCCATTTGCAGGTGGGTGGGGTGCGAAGGGCTAACTGGCCAACGTGAGACAGTGGACACCAGACCTGACCAAGCTCAGAGCTTGGGAGGCAGGTTTGGAGTCAGATTTGCTTGTGTCCCGGTTTTGCCACCTATAGGTTACGGGACCTTGGGCAAGTCATTTTCATACCTGTTTATTTTTCCAGAAACTGGTGGCGCGATTACAAAGATGAATGGAAGAATGATGTGAGTATTGTTCTCTCTCCCCTCCCCCCATCCTGGTGGGCACCATCTGCCGTGGATAACAATGGAAGCAGAGGCCCTCTGAGCATGGCAGGGAGGAGGGGATGCCCCCGGTGTCCTCAGTCTTGGCAGGGTGAGAGCATTCCGCAGGGATGATGTCGCAGGAAGAGATAGATGTGGGACGGCCTCTCTCCACCCTCCTTTTTATCCCACGGCACCCTGCTACAGGGAGAGTCCAGGGCCGGGGAAGGCTGTGGTCTCTTGAGGTCTTTGAGGGTTGACAAATCAGGGAGGTGGAACAGACCTGGAATGAGGGGCCTGAGGACAGAGCGGGAAACTCTGAAACCACTCCTGAAACCAGTTCCTCCTGTGGACCCAGTGATGCTTAGAAGGGCCACTTGAACCTGAAGTCAAGGACCCATTGATGCATTCTTTCAGACTGTGGGTTTTCTCCATTCATCTGCAGTAAGGACTGCGCTGCCCCTTTCTCTCCAGTAGAGGGATGGTGGGTGCTGATGCTTCTCGGGTGCTTAAGGCTTGCTGGCTGTGAATCAGGAAGGAATCTTGGAGAACGAATTTGAACCCCCTGTTTTACTGATTAAAAAGAAAACACTAAAACACTGAGGCTCAGAGAAAGGAGGCAGGGAAAGGAAAGTTCTTGCCCTTGTCAATTGCTTCTAGAATCTTCATCTGCCATTGTTTGGAGAAAGTAGCTCGATCTCTAGAGTGAGCTGCTCAAACCTAGGAGTCTCTTCCTCCCTTTGAGATCCTCCCTCCTTCACCTCTAGCCCCTTCTGCCATTATCCAGCTTCCGGTGTGAGGCTGGCCTCTAGGGCTCCAAGGAGCAGCCAGTGTTTCTGAGGTTGAGGAGGACTGAGCGGCATCATGTGATAAAACCAGCTGAGTTGGAATGCCAGCACTGCCATGTGCTAGCTGTGACACCTTGGGCAAAATACTTCTCATCCCAAGCCTCAGTTTCCTCATCTATAAAATGGGGACAGCCATGGTATTTTCCTTATAGATACTATTCTTTCCAGTCCCTCTTAAGCTGAGACTGGAAGCAAAAATAAACTAAAGAGGCCTTCTTTTTACTGGGGAAGTCTAACGGCAGGACCCCAAAGGAAAGAGGTGGAAGCCAGAAATTGGGATCTTCTAGTCCTGACACGAAGAGCTTTGGGGTGATAGAAATCACCCAGGGCTCTGGCCCAGCATATCTCTGCCCTCAGATTGCACTGCGACTATATCCTGGTTGCTGTGTCTCTTTGGCGCTTGGTATCCTCCTCTGGATGATGGAGAGGTTGAGCACGGTGAGCTCAAGGTCCCTGAGGGCCTGCGCCCCCTGACACTCTCAGCCGCAGAGCTGGGCCCTCGTTCTTTGGGCTGCAGCCCAGGCCTCACACAGCCACAGCAGCTAAAGAGGTAGCACTTTACTGGGCTCTGGCCCACTTCCCAGAGGAGGTCACTCAGCCCCAGGGAAGCCCCTGGTTTGCTGGTTTGGATGCTGTGAAGGGCCAGGCAACAGAGGCTTTGGCCTATTGGCATCTGGTTCCAGCCAAAGCTTTTCAGGGAAGGGTGAGGAGGAGCCACAGGGCTGGCAGAAGCTGTGAAAAAACAGCCTGGAGCTCACGGTCTGTGGCCCTGCTTTGGAAATCCACAGCCTCAGCCACCTGGGAAGCAGGAAGGCCTGAAAGGAAACAATGGCCAGGGGCCCAGGAGAAGCCTCCTGTTAGAAAAGCCCCCACCCCCCACCCCAGGAATGGATTCTGCCTGAGGGGAAAAGTACTGGCGGGAAGAGGCAAGCAAGCAGGGGCCAAGCAGGTACCGTCACTGACTCAGGCAATAAGCAATGGTTGACAGGTTCTCTGTGTGAGGCAGCAGGTGGCGGCTGTGGGGGTCTCGTCAGAGGGGTCAGACAGGGCTGGCTTGGAAGGCTTTCTGATCCATGAAAAACGTACGTGGTGTGGACCACAAACACAGTGGTGGGGAAGGGGGCTCCAAGGGCTCCCAGGACGTGGCCACTCAACTCCGTCAGGCAGGAGACAGTTCGGTGTCCCTCCCCTGGGCAGCAACTCATACTGAACGCCCACCTCATTCATTCAGGAGTTCACACGCCAGGCATCTGTGAGTCTGTCAAGTCAGGGTCATGCGTTGACTCGTGGGCTCTAGCGATGGCTGTCTGGAGTCACTGGATGTGTGTGTGATTATGGCCATTCTTGTTTGTAAACAGCCACAGCAAGGGCTAGTCAGAAGTGCCTCGCCCGCCCGGGTTGCCCAGCTTCTGAGGTATGTCCAACTATCTTCCGATCTTAGGTCTGTTCCAATAAGAGGCCGGTTCCCACTGTCCTCCCATTGCCTTGTAGCCAGGCATCCCTCCCCCCCTCCCCACCCCAGTCCTGTGCAGACTGGGCAGGTTTTGCCAGAGATGTAGACATTTCCAGGGAAGATCTGCAGCTCTGGTGGCCTGCCCCGCTGTAAGTGAAAAAACAGCTTAGTAATTGCTGGGTCAGCAGGAGGATTCCCAGCTGCCCCCTCCTTCCACAGATACTTCCGCTTGGGACCCATGTCCCCCTGGCTCTTGATGCCTCCGCTTCCGCTTGGCAACACTCCAGGACTTCTTAGTGACTCTTGTAGAGGAAAATTCCAACCCCCCCCCCCCGCCCTCTCTGCCCCCCCCCCCCCCACCGGTCTTGGTGAAGGCCTCGCTGTAACCAAGGACCCCGAGCAAATTTTGGATCTGGCTCAGCCTGGGCACCCTCCTGTGATAAAACGATGTAAAACCAACCCGGCTAACTCAGACTTACAGCTTGGTTCTGAGCATTGAGTGAGTTAGCCTGTGTGAGGCCACCTAACTCTAGGAAAATAATTAATAAATACTATTCCTCATGGGGTAGGAGTGAGGGACTCTGTGGCAAGAAGAAAGATTATGGGAATGACAATCGCCGAGCCCTTAGAACATGCCGGTTGCTGTGCTCAGTCCCCTTCTAATACTGTACTATCTCAGTTAAGCTTCCCGACGCTGCCTGAGGCAGGTGATATGTATCTCCCCATTTTGCCGATAGAGAGGCTGAGGCTCCAAGATGTTGGGTTACTTGCCCAAGGTCGTGGTGATCAAAAGTCTGACCCAGAGCCCAAGTGCTAAACATCTAAGATTCTCCGCAACAATTCCCACTTTTGTGCGGTGACTGCAGGATCCTTCCCTGAAATATGCTCTCATTCTGTCTATAGGTGTTTTTTTGTTGTTTAGGTGAGTGAGCAAGACCTTCCTGAAGGGGGCTTTACGGCCCTCACGCTAATAGTCGCTTCTCCTAAGTGTTCAGAACAGTGTGGTTATGTTCATCCCTTACACTTTCCATCGTATGTGTGTTTACGCATATGTCTCTGGCACTAGGGGGTGGCTCTTTGAGAGCACAGACAGAATCTCAT
Source organism: Panthera tigris (assembly GCF_018350195.1). Lineage (NCBI taxonomy): Eukaryota > Metazoa > Chordata > Mammalia > Carnivora > Felidae > Panthera > Panthera tigris. Next base: position 93,297,617 of record NC_056667.1, on the reverse strand, counting down.
CTCATTTCTCTTTGTTTCCTTGCCAAATAACTATTCCCCAAAGTGCTTTGCATGCCTCCGGCTTTTGATACATGTTTGTTGACACGGGGTGTGTGGTAGGCAGGGTGGGTAGACAGCATGACGGACCCGGGGTCAGAATCCCTACTCCCACTGACTGTGTGACCCTGGGCAAGTCACTCAACCTCTCTGGGCCTCCCTCAGTTTCCTCACCTCTAAAATGGGATAAAAGTATCTACCACAATGGCGTGCTGTGAGGATGAAGGGTAAAAAAAATGTGGGCAGAGCATTTACACGGCGCCTGGCGCATATTATACACACTCAGCAAATGATCTGTATGATGACGCTGAGGGTGGAGACTGGACAAGGCGGAGGGTGGTGACGAGGAAGATGGAAGAAGCCCGGGGAGATGCGCAGCAACGAGGACGCTGCTAACCAGCGGACGTGCTTACTTCTCAGGGCATCACAGAATGGAGACAGAGAAAAAGGAAAGAGATATTTTAAGGAAAGTTCAGTAAAATGGAGAGGAGCCAGCAAACTGAGTACGAGGCTGCTGGGATGAGGGGGGGGGGAAGGAATTGGCCAGAAGCAGGAGAAGCCTCCGGCAGGCAGCGTCCCAGGGACTCTGTCCAGGGTGGAAGGAGGGGCCTGGGGAAGGAAGAGACACGCCTACCCAACCAAAATAAGAAAAAGGTTGGGGGTGTGGGGGGCTGGTGGCCGGGGGTGGGGGGGGGCACGTCACAAAGTAAGATGGCTGTGGAAGGAGCAGTTTCTGTCTGGATCCAAAAGGAGGATCCGAAAGCCAAAAAGAATGAATAATCCAGGCTTTGGGCTCAAGGCAAGAGGCAGCTGTTCATTTATGGCTTGATGAACACTTAACGCAGCCTCTCCAGCAAGTTTAAGAAACGCCTTCTGGGGCCATTTGGCCTGAAGTGTCTCTGGCTGGAGCACGTGCCTCAGTGAAGACCTCACCCAGGGGGAGCAGAGAGCAAGGGAAGTGCAGGTGCCCAGACCCAGGGGCCAGTGTGGAGAAGGCCACCCGCTGTCAGCCCTGGGGTGAGGCGGTGGAAAGTTGCCAGAAAGTATGAGGAAGGCCTTCTGTTGCCAGTGCGCTGGGCCTCTTTCTTGACTCAAGCAGGGTCTTTCTGAGTTTCAGATCTAATCTCTGCAACTTAAATCAAAATTTGCAATTTGCTGACATAGGTGGGTTGGGGGGGGTGGCGGGGGCCATGCTGGGGTGGGCTGCGTTCTTTCAGGAGGTTGGGGGAGGGAGGAAGGCTGAGATTAGGGGTCTCTTTTCTTTCTTTCTGCTTCTTTTTTTTTTAAATGTTTATTTATTTTTGAGAGAGACAGAGTGTGAGCCGGGGTGGGGCAGAGAGAGAGGGAGACACAGAATCCAAAGCAGGCTCCAGGCTCTGAGCTGTCAGCACAGAGCCCGACGCGGGGCTCAAACCCACGAACTGTGAGATCACGACCTGAGCCGAAGTCAGGACACTTAACCGACTGAGCCACCCAGGCACCTCATAGGGGCTTCTTTTCATAAGACAGACACAGGGGGACTGCTCTCCACTAGAGCTCTGCTCCCTCCTGTGACCATCACTCAGCTGCTTCTGCACAGGGAGAGAGGAAGATGCTTGCCAAGTGGCGGGAGCCAAGTCATTAACCAGCTCGAAGGGGCAGAGATGGTCTTGGCCTCCACAAGGAGCAGGAGTGTCCAAAGCGATTTGCAGCCTAACTTGAAAGGTGATGTGGCTGGGGAAGCAAAAGTTCCTTCATCCACAGAGCCCGGAGGTAGACATTCCCTGCCTATTAACCAGAATAGTACCAGGAGCCAGGAGCCCAGAGGAGCCTCTCCAGCCAGATGTGAAGAAACCCCGTGGACAGATGTGTGCCTGCGTGAGTGCACCCTGTCTCCTGGCCCCTCTTACTCCAATGCAGGCCCAGGTTGGTAGGGGTGCGGTTCTGCTCTATGCACTTATTCGGGGATGCAGGTGGCCCTCTTTTGCCATCTCAGCCCAAGGCCCTTCGAGCCAACGTCCAGCTGCTGGGGACAAAATATGGAGACTGTACCCGGGACATCTTTATGGTCAGGCCTGGAAGTGGCACACATCACCTCATTGCCATTGGCCAGAACTCATTCCCAAGGACACAACTAAATTGCAAGGGAGGCCGGGAAGTGAAACCTAGCTGTGTGCCCAGGAAACAGATGAAATGGATTTGGTAAGCTATCAGCAGTGTCTGCCACACCCCCCAAATCACGCAGCACATTTGATGATGGAGGGTTGGGAAGAGGCCCCTGAGAAACAAACGGATTGAAGAGATATAGAGGGCTTGGGACAGCATCCCACCTTCAAGCAGTCTTAACAGGTGCTTTCTTCCTTAGCCTCAGGAGCAGGGGGCAGGAGAGGAAGCCTTGGGGGGGGGGAAGGGGCGGAGAATCAGGTAGGATGTGGTTTGGAGCACTAGAAATACTGGGGAGCTCTTGGCCTGGAGGAACAGGTGCCCTGGAGGTCTGGAGAATGCTCTGAAGAGGGAGCAGGGCCAGGTCCCTCAGGGCAAACTCTGGACTCAGATGAGGCTACAGGCTGCCTTAGGTTCCGCCCAGGTCACGCACTCCACACTGCAGTACCCGTGTGTGATTCTCCTGTGCCCATCTCTGTGGAAGGGGGGCCAGGGAGCCAAAGCCTAAGAGGAGGAGCTGACTTGGAGGTCAGTGGGCAAGAGGGGTACCGCTGCTCAGGAAGGTCAGGCCACAGTGGGGAGATCAGAGAGCCCCAGGCATCTGTGGAAGGGAGGCCCAGAGAAGGGAGAAAGGGCAGAGAACAGGGAACAGAGACATGGGGCTCTCTTGTACATGGTTGGACAGGTGTGGCTCTTTATTTTAATGCTGATATTGTTACTTTCGGGTGTCGCAGAGCTATCCGATAGAACTTTCTGTGATGATGGATGGACATTTCTATCTGCTCTGTCCAATATAGTGACCGCAGGCCACACGTGGCTGTTGAGCACATAAAGAGTGGCTAGCGTGACTGAGGAACACAATTTTTTAAGTCGTATTAATTTCACTTAATTGAAATGTAAATAGCCATTTAAGCTAGCTGCTACCCTAGTGGCCAGCAGGGGCAGAGTTTCAGCTCATGGGAAGTGGGATGTGGACTGACAGTAACGTTACCGGAATCTGCTCATCCAGGACTCTGTTCCCGGGGCCCTCAGCTCCACCTCGGCTTTGCCCCGTAGGCGAGGCCTGGGTGGGAGACGAGTCTAGCTCTACCCTTGGGTCTGGGTGAATTTTGGCCTCTGAGATTCTCATTCACTTCACCCGGCTGTGGGTCTCTGAGACTGAGGAGCGCACCATGGGGAAGAGAGGTGAATCAGAGCGCTGGGCAGCCGGCAGGCGTCACCGGATCTTCACCGCCCTGGTTCTGGAGCTCAGAAGGGGCATGGATCCTGTGTTCTCCACTCTTGGTTTCAAGGCATTGGGTAGGAGTGTCTGAGCTCTTGAGGCCTGGCCGATGGGTTCTGGAAGATACTTAAGGGGCGGTGTCGCAGCTCAGGGCTGAGAGACGTGGTCGCATCTGCCACTCACCTGCTCGGCACCCAGACTGTCTAAATGGTAGACGCTTTGATGCCCGCAATTCCCCCGCCCCCTCGCTTCCTTTTGAGCCATCGGCACTTTGTTCCTTCCCAGCACGTCCCCTCTCCCGGTTCCCAGACCAATGGAACCAGCTTTCCCTTGAAGCCTGTTGTCAGTGTCTGCCATCGTCTCCTTTCAAAATATTAAAGAATATCATCAGTAGACGTGGCCGTGTGGACCCCCAGGCCGAGGGCTGCCTCGCTGGTGCTCAGAGCAACACTCGAGGCCCTGGAGTCGGCGCTCCCCTCAAGACTGCCCCTGGCACCTCTTGGCCCAGACACAAAGCTGGAGGGGCAGGACCTACATCCATCTCTACCCCTCCTCTCTCCACGTAATTCTTTCTCCTCTTTGTCTCTACTCTTCGTGCCTCGGGGGAGAGCCAGCTTTCATCCTCTCTACAGGATCCAAGGTTGGCTGGTCCCAAGAATGGTATTTGAAGGTGGTAAGAGGGAGTTTACAAGAAGAGATGCGCACAGTATGGCTTCGGGGCCCGTGGATTGGAGTCCAGGTGGGGTCTGGTTGCTTTCTGCCCCTCTACTTGGGGTCAGCTTCTCCTTGGGCCCAAGCTTCTCTCCCGGCCTCAAAGGCTGCCCACTCTCCATACGCCTGAAATGAAGCCATCCCCAAGCCCTGGCTCAAGTCCTACCTGAGTCCCCTGCGTCTGATCTCACCAGGCCTCCCAGGCCTTCTTAGAACAGGACCAGAAAGCTCTTTCTAAAGGGCAAAGCTAAGCCATCCTGCCCTGGATAACAGCTTCCAGCGAGCCCTCAATGGTCCCTCCATGAAGCCAGACTCCTTAGCATGACGTAAGAGGTATGTCATAACCTGTTCCTCTTCTCCAGGCCTTCTTTTTCCCTGAAGTTCACGCATGAGGTCTGATGATCCGATGGAAAGTCTATCCCTCTGGGCACGGCCAAGATTATTCCCAGTTCGCCGTGAGCTAGCTCGAAGTCTGCTCATTTCTCTTCTACTCAAGGAACACACTTGCCCTGTACCACTTTTCAGATCTGCTCAGTCACACCACGTCTGTAAACTACGCTTTGTCTCCCTAACACCAGTCAGCCGGCAGTGGTTTTGCTTCTGGCAAAGCACCTACATGATGTTTTGTAGTTTTATCCCACACCAGCTCCTAGGACCAGCACCCAGTTGGGTCCATTTCTTATCAGCCAGTTGAATAAAATGAAACCCACCCTGACCACTGGCCTGTGAGGCTTTCTCCCCACCTGAAGCCAGGTTGTGGTTCCTGGCTCAGACATGACAGATGGGACAACGGATGAAGACCTACAGTTGACAGAGTTTATCAATTGCTCTTCACATACCGTCTACACTAAAAGGTGACATCTCCCATGCGTGGCCTCTACCCCCAGCCCTCTCCTCCTTGAAAGATGGAGACTCAGGTGGGCTGGCATAATCTCTTTCACAGCGCAGATGCTCCATAAATATTTATTGGATGATTAACTCCCAGTGCTCAGCTCTCAGGATGAGACTGAGCTCAGATTAAGTTTGGTTGCTGTTGTTTTAGTCTTTGTTGTTTTCTGGTCTACAGGGAAGCACAAAGGATCATCCTAGGGACGACGGATGTGAACCACATCTCCCTACCTACTGCCCCCTCCCGCCCCCCCTCCCCAGAGTCAGAGGTTTCAAAGCTGGGGCCGCAGGCTCTCCCCCATCTCTGGGACTGCTCTCTTGGGACCAGCTTCCCACAGCCTCCCCCGTTCCCGGGAGCAGCCAAGACTTCTTATTCATGGCTGCTCCTTCTGTGCAGGGCTTTGGTGGTGGCCGCCCTTCCCCTACTCTGCCACTTGCTCAGCCAGGGCCCTGCCAAGTTTCCTCCTCCACACCTGCTGGTGCACCTGGCTGGGTTCTCAGCTGCTCTCGTGTTCGCTTTCTGTGGTTCCAAGTTGGGCTGCTTTGCCTCTGCTCCTTTGAAGGAACACTCATGGTGCCTGGGCCATCACCGATGTACCACGCCTTTTCTTTCCCCTGGCCCCGTCCCTGGGTGCATCTCCTAGAGCAGTGCCGGGGCTGTCTTCAGCGCCAACCGCACTCGGCCTCCTTGAGCCTCAACGACGTGGGCATGCTTGATCTCCCTCCACTGTGCTGTGGATTCCTTGAGAACAAGCTCCAGGTCTAAGTACAGCTTTGTAACCCCACACATACTCCACAGGGTCCCGTAGGACTTCGCACATGGTAAGTGTTAATGCCTCCTTTATTGATCACTCAGAAGTAGAGGCTCATTAATGCGTTTGTGAAACATGGGTTCTCTTCCATTAGGACAATGGAACTTGAGATCTCTTCCATTAGGACGTTTTCCAAGGTATGTTCTGTGGGTTGCAGGTTACTAATAAGTGTTATAGGATTAGAGGCCCATGATCAACTAAAGCACATTTCTTAGAGCCTTTAAGATGTTAATATACATTGTAATTTTCCAAGAAAATAAAAAAGATGTGGGAACCTAATATCCCCACGGATGAGGGCCTGCATGCACAGGACCCTAAGACAGGTACTCACGATGGTAGAGAACATCTACTTATCTTAGGTAAAGTATAGAAGGCAACCAGTTCGGGCAAAGACTGGGATAAGGTCAGCAAGCAAAGCCAGCCTCACAAAGATGCACTCTGGATCGCAGGCTCACACGAAACCAGATGGGGTGCCCATTAGGTGAGGAGAGCATGAATCTCCTCACTCCCAGGGCGAAGTGGGCTGTGATCAATAGCTCAACCAATAAACCTTCACTCAAACCACCATACGCCTGAACCCAACAGCCAGATTCCAGATACAGAACTTTTTAAAAAATTTTTTTAACATTTATTTATTATTGAGAGACAGAGGGACACAGAACATGAGCAGGGGAGGGGTAGAGAAAGGGGCGACACAGAATCCGAAGCAGGCTCCAGGCTCCGAGCTGTCAGCACAGAGCCCGACACGGGGCTTGAACTCACAAACTGTGAGACCATGACCTGAGCCGAAGTCGGTCGCTCAACCAACTGAGCCACCCAGGCGCCCCATAGATACAGAACTTCTAACTAAGCTGCAGATCTAAGAAGTTTCTAAGCCAGGACTTATAAGCAATATAGGGGGCTTTCTGAGTCTGGACTGGCCACAGCCAAACAAATCTGGCCAAGAAACCCCCCGTTTTTGTTTTGTTTTTTTTCTTGAACACCTCATGGGATTGACGTGTCTAGGAACACACCTTGGTAAATGTGCCTTAGAGACCCTGCTAGCCTGTCTTCACCATAAGGGAAGAAGCACCTTGTGATCGCCACCGGTGTTTTGTGGTCCTTTTGCTTCTAAAGCACCTCTGGGCATCTATCCCACCCTGTGACTCTCCCAATCTTCCCCTGCATGGTGAGACTAACATGGCCACTCCCCACTGTATAGATGATAGAAGGCAGAGAGGGCACTGGGTGGAGATCCCTGAGACATGCATTCGACATTCTGCTCTGCCAGCTACTATTCGTGGGATGCATATCTCTGACACAAGAGGATCAATCGCACAAGGTTACTGACAGGATGAAATGAAAATGTGTGTTAGAGCGCTGTGTAAAACCCATTACTTGCCACGTATACTCGTTGGACCCATGCTGTGTGGTTCTCCATATTGAACAGCTACTGTTCACTGGGAGCCATATGGGCGCCGTGCATAGTACTTGGCACTTCCTGTACGTTATTTAACGTAATCTTCACAATGACCTTGAGGAGTTGGTGATTACAATCCCCATTCTATAGATGAGGGAACGGAGGCTCAGAGATCTGAAATTCTCCCAAGTTAAATACCTAAAGTGATAGTCAGAAAACTTGAACTCAGTCTCACCGCAAGAAAAAAAATTCCACAACTGTCTACGGTGGCGGCTGTTAACTAGACTTACTGTGGTGAGCATTTTGCAATATATACAAATATCACATCAATGAATGTAATGTTGCGTGTCAATGATACCTTAATTAAGAAAAAAAAAAGAAAACAGAAAAACTTGAACCCAGAACCAAATTCAACACCTATGTTCCATGCTCTTTAAATTTTTTTTTTAACGTTTTTTATTTATTTTTGAGACAGGGAGAGACAGAGCATGAACAGGGGAGGGTCAGAGAGAGGGAGACACAGAATCTGAAACAGGCTCCAGGCTCCGAGCTGTCTGCACAGAGCCCGACACAGGGCTCGAACTCACGAACCGCAAGATCATGACCCGAGCTGAAGTCGGCTGCTTAACTGACTGAGCCACCCAGGCGCCCCTGTTCCATGCTCTTTTTTTTTTTTTTTTTTTTTTTTGTTCTTTTTTTTGTTCCATGCTCTTTAATTGCAGGATCAAGATGCTAGTTCCAGACCAAAAAAAAAAAAAAAAATTAAGATTTTATTTTATTTTACGTTTTTAAGTAGGCTCCACACCTAACATGGAGCTCGAACTCACGACCCTGAGATCAAGCGTCGCAGGCTCTACCGACTGAACCAGCCAGGTGCCCCCCCCTTAAAAAAAAATGTTAAATAAAGCCTACCTCATAGGCAAAAACAAGCCAAAACAAATGAAAAAGATACTAATTTCAGGCTATGCTGTATGTTGTTCTATATAATAAAGATTAACAGTAATTAATGTTACCGCTTTTCGGCCTTTCGGCTAAGATCAAGTGTCGTAACAGTAATTAATGTTAATTTTTAAAATTAAAAGGAGCAAGTCGGTATTAAAACAAACCTGTCCAGAGTGAAGTTCCACAAGTGACTGCTGTAACAAGTCTTTTTCCTCCCTGTCTCCGGTTTTCCTCCTCAGGAAAGCAGAGGAAATCGCCACTATTTCCCAAGGCTGTTGCAAGAAGCAAATTGACCTGGAATATTCGAAAGCAGCTGCCACAGTGTCTGGCACTCGGCAGACGCTCAATAAGTGTAGCTGAATGAGATTCCTTGTAGCTTATAATCTAGCAATGAAATGCCAAACATGCTGTAGATACACTGATTTTTTAAACACTGAACATAATACCAGGGCTGGCATCTGTGCTCATTTTGTGATTGTGTTTCAAAATCAAGGGGTAAGGGGCACCTGGGTGGCTCAGTCCGTTAAACGTCCTGCTCTTGATTTCAGCTCGGGTTGTGATCTCACAGTTCCTGGGATCGAGCCCCGCGTCGGGCTCTGCAGTGACAGTGCAGAGCCTGCTTGGGATTCTCTTGCTCCCTCTCTCTCTCACTCTCTGTCCTCCAAAAATAAATAAATAAACTTAAAAAAAAGTAACATAAATCAGGTAGTAAGACATGAGGGCAGGGTGGGGGCAGGCATAATGACCTAGGGGTTAAGAGCACCTCCCAGCCTAGTCAAATCCACCTACCAGCTTTGGGCCCTTGGGGAAAGTAGCCCCTCCACTGGCTCTGAGACGACAGGGTGCCCCGCACTTAGAACCTCAACTGGCATGAGGGTGAGGGCTATATAAGCGCCCCCCCCGCACCTGCTGTCCCTCCCTTTTCTGAACCCTTGTAACTCCTAAATGCCCAAGACAAGTTTGGGTAATTTTCATGCTTTGTTCTTTTATTTTAGTGTGCACATGTTTTATCATTCCTGCTAGACCGAAGCAATTGGAGGGCAGGATGGTGTCCAGATGGACCCACACAAGGCTGACATCAGAGGAAGCTCTCCAGAAGCGTTGGCAGAATCCGTGAGGAAACCGGTGAATTAGAACACAGCCTTGGAGTCCAGTTCTGAGTGGCACCCAGCGCTGTGTGCTTACCCCACCCGTGCAACCCCACGGCTGAGCCCACGGACCACACTGGTGCCCCTGGGTTTCTCTACTTCTCTCCTCTTATCCTGGCTACAGGGGTCCCAAAAGAGCACCTGTGCTCTAGAGAGGCTGACTGAGGCCACAGGGGTCCAGCAGCCCGTCCCCATAGCCCTGAAGCCAGCCGGGCAGCCAGCACTTAGGGCTACAGACCTGCTTGATGGGTGGGCACGTTAAGTGCTCGAAAGTACTTGCGATATTGAGATGTAAGAAAGTCCCCCCCACCCCAGCTCTCTGCAAGCCCACCATTGCTCTCCAGGCACCCTCTGGGACACACCTCTGAGAGAATTAGCACAGGAAGTCATTAGCTACAAAGTTTTCCATAGCTCAGGGTAGGAAAAGTAATCAACACCCCCAGGGAGCACGATGGGGCGGAGGAAAGAAGGCAAATTTCTGGAGTCTGGGGAGAGGGCTTGCTCTCTCTCCTCTCTAGGGCCCTGGTAGTTAGGGTCTGGCTCACAGGGTGCCAGAGGGGAAGGAGCCCCAGAGATCCCCAGCACCCAACCCTCCCAGGGAAATGACCAGAGATGGCAGACCATACTTTCTCACACCTGTTCTGAGCTTGTTCCTCACTCCTGTCTTCCCGTTCTTTCCCCAACCCCCTCCACTGATGTTCAACACATGGGCCATCCTTCCGGGAGGCTACCTGGCACGGCTGCCCCAGCTTGGGTTTTGGGAACAGTCAGACCTGATTTTAAATGTGGACTCTGCCAATTACCATCCGTGTGATGTTGGCCAAATTCCCTAACCTCTCTGGTCTTCCGCTCCTGATATTACTAACTTCACAATATTGTTGAAATTGATGAGAGCCAATCACGTTGTCTCCAATGGTGCCCAGCACATCGTGAGTGTTCAGCATATTATTATTAAGGGGACACAGTTCCAGCCCTAGTCATACTGTACAGTCCCCCCTTGCCTCTGTTTCTATCCAACGGAAGCCAGCCAGAGTCACGACAAGGCATCAGGCCACCCCGAGTGGGTATGGGAAAGCAGGACAGTCCTTTCTGTTGTCTGGGTGACCTGGTGGAGGAGGGCCAGGGAGAGTTACAGGCTGAATGTTTAATTGAACCTCATGTCTGTGTGCGTGTGCTGGGCGAGGGCATTTGCCAGCCATCTTCCTGCCCTCGACTCATCCCCTCTGGGTTAGCTGTCGCTCTTTTCCCCAACCCCTGCTTGCTTTTCTCTAGTAAAGACCTTGGGGTCCAAGTAGAGGGGTTGGATGCTTGACTGGAGAAAAAAGCCTTGCAACACTGATCTCAGCAGTGATCAACAGTAACGGCAAACTTTTGAGGGCTGACTCTTTGCCTGGAATATTTCATGTCATTACCACAACCCTAAGTGAAAGGTGCTGTCATTATTTCTACTTTATAGATGACGACACTGAGACTCAGAGAGATCCCAAAACTTTTCCGAGGTCAAATGGTTAACAAGTAGGGGTATGAGATTTCAATTAGTCTGATTTTAAGGCCCACTTACCATGAGCTCAATACATTACTAGGTACCTTAACTTAAACGATTTCTAAACCTCATAACAACCTTATGAGCTGGATATTTCCTTTTCACTATTAAGAAAACAAAGTTAGAAAGAGTAAGTGACTTATAAGGTCATGCAGCTCATAGCCGAGGAGCCTGGGTCCAGATCTTAAGCCTGTGTATTTTCACAATTCCACACTCTACCCCAGTGCCTTAGCTCCATCAGCCCTTGGGGGTGCCTGGGTGGCTCAGTCAGTTAAGCATCTGACTTCAGCTCGGGTCGTGATCTCACAGTTCATGAGTTCAAGCCCCACACTGGGCTCTGTGCTGACAGCTCGGAGCCTGGAGCTTGCTTTGGATTCTGGGTGTGTTTTTCTCTCTCTGCCTCTCCCCCGCTTGTACTCTGTCTCTTTCTCTCTAAAAAGTAAATAATAAAACATTCAAAAAATTAAAAAAAATAGAAGATCCAGCAGAGCATGGAAAGGGGGACTCTGAAGAGAAGGGAAACTGACCTTGATAAGCACCTAGTATGGGTGACACTTTCACAAAAGGCACCTCATTTAAGCCTCACAGCCATTCCATTAGGAGTGTATAATTAGCCCCAATAAGAAAACCAGGCTCAGAGAGGTCAAGTGACTCACTTAAGGTCACACAGCTAGAAGCCATAAATTCAGGATTCATACTGACTACTGGCTCCTAAGGATTTGCTTTTTCTCCTGAGCATACCATCCACAACACTCCCCCTGCTGGCTTTGTAATTTTACTTTGTTCCCAACCCAACACCCATTTTCCTTTGCTCTGTGCTCTGGGAGACTCGACCTCTGGAGATGGTATCATAGGGCTCCCTGTGGTCTGGCTTCCAGTCTGAGTTAGATGAATAGGAAGCTTCAGCAGGAGATCCCCAAGCCGTGAGAAAGAGGTTGGGGTATTTGTTCCACTCACTCCTCCCCTGCCCTGCTTGATTCTATGATTATGGCTTCTTCTGGTGGCCCCCTTGCAGGGCTCTGACTCTGACTGGTCCTGACGGTACCATTTCGCTAAGCACCTCTCTGGGCCTAGCGTTGGCAACAGCTCCCTGCTGTTGCTCTCTAGCCACCTCGATGCTCCTTGTTGATTCTCTTAATGTTGTCTCACCTCTGCAAATGGTCTCTCCATTCATTTAACCTTTACCATCCCAGCTGAGCGTCCTGTTTCCTGCCGGAGGCTGACCAAGCCCCCTAGCATCTGCTGGAGCCTGCCCCTCTTGGACTTACTTGGATGGAAGGCCAATGGCTTCTTGTTGGTAGGATGGGTCCAGGGCTTTCCCAAGCTAGTTAGTGGATAGACAGGATCGTGGCCAGGGCCTGGGGTGGCTCCTGGTGCTGTCCTTGCTTTGGGGCAGCTCAGTAATAAATAAGCTCTCAGCTCTCAGCTTATTTATTTTGAGAGAGAGAGAGAGAGAGAGAGAGAGAGAGAGAGAGAGAATCCCAAGCAGGCTCCCTGCTGTCAGCACGGAACCCAACGCAGGGTTCCATCTCACCCACCATGAGACCATGACCTGAGCCAAGATCAAGAGTTGGACGCTTAACCCACCGAGCTACCCAGGCATCCCTCCACTTCTTCATCTCTAATATATGGGGCTCGGCTAGAGGTTCTCCTTGCTCTCTCCCAGCCCCCTGGACACTATCCTCCTCCACTAACTAGCTCGGGAAAGCCCTGGACCTGTCCTACCAGGTCTGTAAGGTGCCACCCAGAGGGGGCAGAGGACTTGCTGTCCCTGTAAAGCAAGGCAATAGTGTAAGGATTCGGACTCCTGGATCTGAAATCAGCTGCTGGTTCCATGCTTTATTCTGCAGCGTTTTCCTTCACTGCTCAATAAATATTTCATCAGTGGTGACTCAAAATAATCACCCCCTTCCATGCCATCCCAGACATCTCACACCCTAGAAACTGTCACTGCTTTTTGACATATTCAGCCTCTTTGCCTCCCCAGGTCCTCATCTTCTCTGCAGCCGCAGGCTTTTCTCACGGGAGAGAGCTGGATGAAAGCCCTACTCCCAGGTACTGGGGAGAAGCCAGAGGAGGGGGAGAGGAAGAAGACTGACCTTCAGGTAGAGACGGGCAAGCAGAGCTGCCTGTCCCCCTAAATACCAAGAGAAGATGAACAGGATGCTCTGGGAGGTCAGCCATCTTCTGGGAGACAAATACCTTCACGGATTAAATACATAATCCACCCTGGCAAGCAAGGTCCTTGGACTAGTCCTAGCTGATCCTCGCACTGGGTTAGGAAAGCTAAGCTGCCCACCCCCCGCCCCAACTTGGTGGATTTGGAGAAAGAGCTGGGGGTTGGGGCAGGGTTGGGGGAAGTGGAGGGGAAAGGGCAGTGGGCTGGAGGCAGAGCAAAGGAAGACCTACCTGGTCAGCGGGTTATGCCCTTGACACTCTTGGGGTGCAAAGAGAAAGAACCATGGGGGACTACGGGAGCTGAGAGGTGGGTGGCCTGGTGTGCATGGAAGGAAATGTAGCTTCCTCATTGCCTCTTGACCACTTCCCAAGAGCAAACACTCTTTCCTGTTTGTGCATTAGGAGGCCATGCGTGACAGCCGTGGAGAGAAGCCCCCAACAGCTCAGCTAGGGAAGCCCCTGGGAGCAAGTGGTGGGGAACAGCCTGAAACAGGGAGAGGAGCAAGGAGAGGTCGTGCACGTGTCCCCTGGCAAGGAAGCAGGCAGCTGGGATCTGAGGCAGGCTGGTCTAAGGAGAGGGCCTGGGGAGAAGCTGCTGGCAGAGGGCAAATGGGGTGAAACAAGGGACGGGGTGTGGGGTGGGGGAGCTGAGATTCATGTGTAAGAGGGGGCACTGGTCCTGCATTTCCCTTTGGGCTTTTGCTGTTTAATGGAGTAACTCCTGGCCCTGGGGCAACTCAGAGAGTTTCTCTGGCTTGCAGTAGCAAGGTCACTGAATTGCCTTAAGATTCTGCTTGGCGTTTTTCCTTCTGAATTTCCTCAAATGGCCCAGCTTTTTTTTTTTTTTTTTAATGTTTATTTATTTATTTTTGAGAGAGAGAGCGAGCAAGCAGGGGAGGGACCAAGAAAGACTGGGAGAGAGAGAATCCCAAGCAGGCTTCACCTGACGCCAGGCTTGAACCCACAAACTGCGAGATCATGACCGGAGCCAAAGGCGGGCGCTTAACTCACTGAGCCACCCAGGCAGATCTGAAGGTAGCTATAATCACCTAGAGCTGCTCCGCCTCTGAAACCTTCATTTCAAACATGCCTCTCTCTGGTTGCAAATCTCCCAGTCTTTCAGCCTTGCCCTAAACCGGTCATTCTTCCCCGGGACCTTCAGCCCTAACCCCCCTCTGAACTTCTCGGCTCCTCCTGACCTCGCTCCTCTCCTGACCCGGTCTCTGCTCCTTGGTGTACCATCTGACCTAACGACCTTCACCGGCCTGTGTGGTCTGGCCCAGTGTTGATTTCCCATGGCTGCCGTCACCAAGAACCACAAGCTGCGGAGTTCATCGCCACACGGTTCTGGAGGCCACAAGTCCAAAATCAAGGTATTGGCAGAGCTGTGCTCCCTTTGAAGACATTAGGGGAGAATCCTTCCTTTTATGGCTCCTGGTGGCTCCTGGCTTGTCTCTAGTCCTGCCTCCACCTTCACACGGCCTTCTTTCCTGTGCATCCGTGTCCTTCTGTGTCTCTTGTAATGATGCCAGTTGTTGGATTTAGGGCCCATCCTACTCCAGTATGATCTCATCTCAATTCTTACCTGACTTACTTCTGCGAACACTCTATTTCCAAGTGAAGTCACATCCTGAGGTTCTGGGCGGACAGTAGAACGTCAGGTGCTGGGAGGACACCATTTAACCCACTACAGATCTCCTTATCCTTCCATGGCACCTGCCTTCCAAATCCCCAATCTTGGCTCGTCACCACAGTCAGCATCTCCCTTCTGACCTGGGGGCAGCTGAGTCCAACTCTTAGACCCCCCTGATTGCTCTCTCAAGGCTCCTCAGCCAAAAGAAGTCCTCCCATAGCTTCTTCCCTGCTCTCCCTCAGGAACCAGGCTGCATGGAGATAATGGAAGTCAGGGGGCAAGAGCTTCCTCGACTTCCAACCCTACAAATACATCCATAGTTTCACCTTTCCCACCTTCCTTCCAGCCCCTGTAAGGCCACAGGTGTCGCCCCACTTCTGGGAGGTTCAGTTGGATCCTCTCAACAGGTGCCTAGACTGCAGTAAATTATCCCGATTGCATTTTTCTGCTTTCAAATTCATCCCAACCCTAAGCCTCTCTTCTCATTCCACTCTGCTGCCTAGAAGCCACTCATCCATCCATCCATCCATCCATCCACTCGTCAAGCACCTGCTATGTCCCAGGGATTAGGCTAACCCCTGCCCAACACTCTGGCTTCGTTTCCCACAAGCCCCGAGATTACTGCCTTTTCAGAGCTGACAGTGTTCCGAGGAAGAGTTTTGTGCGGCTATGCTGTAGGATAATGCTCACATTCTTCAGGTCGTGGATAGCCCCCTTAATACCTAGCCACATCTTACCTTTGACCTCTGTCTTCTACAGCCCCTATCTCTAGCCAGGCCATTGTACTTCCATTCTGATTGAAATGCCTCTGCCTCCTGTCAGCTGAAAATCTAGGAGTCATCCTTCAAGATTTCCCGTTCTAATGCTGCTAACTCCTAGAGCCTTCCCTACAGTCCTGTCCTGGACCCCCTCTTTTTTGCCCCGTAACTCCTATTGTGTGAATCATACTGCCTTGTGATGATTTGTTTACATGCCTGTCTCTCTTTTCACTTGAAGTCAAGGACAATATTTTATTCATTTTTATATCCTCTGTATGTGGAATGTGTAGACATGTAATGAATATTTAAGTGTTTAGGGTGCCTGGGTGGCTCAGTCAGTTGGGCGTCCGACTTCAGCTCAGGTCATGATCTCACACTCCATGAGTTCAAGCCCCGTGTCAGGCTTTGTGCTGACAGCTCAGAGCCTGGAGCCTGCTTCAGATTCTATGTCTCCCTCTCTCTCTGCCCCTCCCCTGCTCATGCTCTGTCTCTTTCTGTCTCAAAAATAAATAAAAACATTTAAAAAAATTTATAAAAAAAATATTTAAGTGTTTAATGAAAGAGGAGGTGGAAGAGTCGACCCAGCTGCAAGCTGAACCTGCCCGTAGAGTTGGAACAGCCCCACCTTACTCCACCCTGCCCCTGACCTCCGTGTGTACTCTGCTGGGCTGCCCACAACAGAAGAGTGTCAAATGAATTCATGCAGGTGCTAGGGGTTGAACTGAGTCCCCCCGAAACTCACATGTTGAAGTCCTAACCCCCAGTGCCTCACAAGATGACCTCATTTGGAGATAGGGTCATGACTCAGTAATTAGTCAAGATGAGGTCATACTGGAGTTGGATGGGCCCCCGATCCAACATGACTGATGTCTCTACAAAAAGGAGAAACTTGAATGGAGACCCACACACAGGAAGGACACCTTGTAAGCGAAGGCAGGGATTGGGGTGACGCGTCCACATCCCATGGAACCCCAGAGATTGCCAGCAAACCACCAGAAGCCAGAGAAGAGGTATGGTACAGCTTCTTCCTCCCAGCCCGTAGAAGGAACCAGCCCTGCTGATGCCCTGATCTAGGCAGTCCATACATTTGTGCTGTTCGAATCGTTCAGGTGAGGGCATTTTATTACGACGACCCTAGGAAACTAACACAGAAGATAAGTGTGCTCACAGAAAACAGTAGCTTTCATTTCCAGAGCAAGGCCTTTCATCTTTCTCACCCTTGTGCCATCTGACCCCCCCCACCCCCACCCCCCACCCAACAGTGAGGAAGGCTTCTCCATTGTGATTGTTCCCAGCATGTAGATAAAACAACAACAACAAAAAAAAACACAAAAACACTGAAGCTCTCCCGACGGGCAGATGAATCTGGCTTACAGTTTTCCCCATGTTTTTCATGGGCAGAAGCAGACTTTAACTTTGGTCTTTTGCCACAACTGCATCAAGGCAGCCTTCGGGCACCTTTGAAAAGTCCAGCAATGTTAAACGGTTTGTGGAGTTCATCAGCCTTAAGGCCTGCTCTTACACCTCAGGCTCATGTCTCCCCAGAGCCCCTCACCATTCCCTCCGGCCCAGTGATCCTTCCCCAAAGGAAACTCCTTATTTTTATTATTATTTTTAAATGCTTATTTTGAGAGAGAGAGAGAGAGAGAGAGAGAGAGAGAGTGAAAGAGTGAGCAGGGGAGGGGTAGGGAGAGAGGAGACAGAGAATTCCAAGCAGGCTCTGTGCTAACAGTGCAGGGCCTGATGCGGGGTTTGAACTCATGAACCGTGAGATCATGACCTGAGCCGAAGTCAAGAGTCAGACGCTTAAGCAAGTGAGTCACCCAGGTGCCCCGAAACCTCCTTTTTAAAGCTGCTACCACCCATTCTCATCCCCTGTGACTCTCCAACCCACTGGCTGCAAAGAGACCCAGCTTTCCCAGTGCCTCCTTCCTGTAGCCCCTGAAGACAGGCACCCAGGCCATTTTCCTTTCAAGGGTTTACTGCGGGTCACTGCAGGAGACAGAGGGGGGGAGGTGATAAAAGTAACAGCCATGCGGATGTCTCAAAGCCTTAAATCATTTTCCTGACACTCAGCTGGGTTCTTAATGGACTGACGACAGCAATCCCCCAACTTGAAATCTTGGTTTTACTCCTTAGTGTGGGCCCCATCAAACCTACTTTTTAATTTTTTATTTAGGTTTATTTATTTATTTTGATGGGGGAGGGGCAGAGGGAGAGGGAGAGAGAGAATCCCAAGCAGGTTGCATGTGGTCAGCACAGAGACTGATGTGATCCCACGACTCTCGAGATGGTGACCTGAGCCGAAACCAAGAGCGGGACACTTAGCGGACTGAGCCAGCCGGCTGTCCTCTAACTACTGTAATATTGAAGCAGTGCTGAAATATATGCTATTTTTCGAGATCCTGCTGTAATGTGTCATGAAAATGGCCATAATTTTGACTGGTGACAAAGTGACAGGTATTGCTAATACTTCTGTGACGTGTGGCCTGCATCCATGGTTGAAGTAAACGCTACCTTTTGGTTAGCGGTTAGTGAAACTCGTGATAAAATGTCCTTCCTCACTGAAATTCATGGGCCCAGGTTAAGAGCCACTGCCCTGGATCCATGCTTCTCAAACTTCCTTGTGCCAATGAATCCCCTGGGGGTGTTGTCAAGATGCGGATCCTGATTCAGTAGGTGCAGGGTGGGCTTGAGGTGCTGCATTCTTTACAACCTCCCCTGACAGCAGGCTGCTGGTCTGCAGGACAGGGATATGCACTCAGTGACGAGGTGCTAGGTCACGGTTACTCCCGGCACCATTATGGGAATCCGCGAGCAGGGGATCAGTTACTCTGGGTAGGGAGGGGGTTAGGGACGTCAGGGCCTCAGAGCAGTTCAGCGAACTATCACTTTATCACTTCACGGTAGCCAAGGCTGTCCCAGCCTATCTCCCAAAGAGAATGCAGGGGACACACTGCTTGGCAAAGCGTCAGGAAACCTACAACCTCTCTGATGCTCCAGTTCAAGCCTGAACACAAGACCTTTTGCTTTGCCTGCCAGAAACCAGGCTGGGCCAGTTAGATAAGACTTGATTAAGGGCATAGCGAATATAAAATAAACGCAGACAGTAAATAAAACAGGACCATGGGCCGTGACTTCAAGACACCCTGCTCACTCAGGGATGGACCATGACAGGTCTTGTGCCTTCTCTCAGGCCGAACCTAAAAAAGTGCGGCCCCAGAGGACAGGCAGCAGTAGTTACTAGATCATTCCCGAGAAGAGGATGAACCTCTGAGTTGGACACGGTGAGCCCCGGCTCCCTTCCGTGCTGGTTTTGGAGGTCGGGATTTTGTGGAGGGAGATAGTGGGTTCCCTGCCCCCCTTCCTGGTTCCTGGCTACTTCAAAATGGTGGATGTCATCTTCTACGTCCCAGCAGGCCACCCCTCGGAGGAGAGAATTTCCTGACTCAACCTTGGGCTGCTACCTGAGCTCTGAGTTGAGAATTCTCTTTGTCCCCATTATAGGTTCTTTTATGACAATCCACTCTATTGTGGGAAATCCTCCTTCCACCCACCCACCCAAACATCTTAGCTTCAACCCACAATTATGTTTGAATATAATTCGTGAGATTGAATAACCATGCAAGAGAATCACACACACACCGTGCAAGGGGGCCTAACTGTACCAATCTTGATTTCCACATTTCTAATCTAGAATACCTCTGTGGAGCCCTGGGTAAGAAGAGCCCAGGGCTCTTTGAGCCACTCAGATTTGGGTTCCAGGTACACCACAGACAAGCTGCATGACCTTAAGGAATCTGATTAATTTCTCCAAGCTTCGGTGTGCTATTTTGCAAACTGTAATAAAGGCGTCTACCTCATTGGACGGTTGTATGGGTTCAATAAGATGATGCTTGTAATTAGTACCCTGTCAGGAACACAATAGACTCCTAATATTCATTACCAACATGCTGGCGTGTGATAAAGTAGTTATTTCAGCATTTATGAATATTACTTCTATCAGGGCACCATGCTTGTCACATAGTAGGTGCTTGATAAACGCTTTTTGAATAAATGAAGTTAGCATGTTCTCAAGGCTATTCCTGTTTGGGAAAGCGTCCCTTCAGGCATCACTTCAGTCACTGTAAGGAGGAGTGCGCTACTGTGATTTATTTTATTTTTCTTTTGTTTGTTTGTATATTTATTTATTGAGTCGGCTCCACCCTCAATATGGGACTTGAACTTACCACCCCGAGATCAAGATGCTCTACTGACTGAGCCAGCCAGACTGCCCCTTATTTCTTTAAGTTTATTGATTTTGTTCACAAACTTAAAAAACATTTTTTTTAATGGGGGGCACGTGGGTGGCTCAGTCGGTTGAGCACCTGACTCCTGATTTCAGCTCAGAGATCATGGTCTCGCGGTTCATGAGTTTGAGCCCTGTATCAGGCTCTGCAAAGATAGTGCTGAATCTGCTTAGGATTCTCTCTCTCCCCTTCTCTTGGCCCCTACCCCACCTGCACTCTCTGTCTCTCTGTCTCTCAAAAATAAACTTTAAAAAATTTTAAAATACAGCATTTTTTAGTAATCTTCTACATTCAACATGGGGCTAAAATTTACAACTCGCTCTTCCAACTGAGCTAGCCAGGCACCCCTGATATTGTGAGAAATACATATTGGGGGGGGGGCACCTGGGTTCCTTTGCCAGTTAAGCATCCAGCTCTTGATTTCGGTTCAGGTCATGATCTCATGGTTCCTGAGATGGAGCCCTGCTTCAGGCTCTGAGCATGGAGCCCGCTTGGGATTCTCTCTCTCCATTTCTCTCTGCCCCTCCCCTACTCGTGCTTGCACACACACACACACACACACACTCTCTCTCTCTCCCAAAATAAATAAATAAACTTAAACACATATATATACACTTTATATATATATCTATATATTTTAGTCCTCCTCAGTTCCTGACACAGAGCTACTAAAACCTGAAACCTTTGGAATTTCCTGTGAGGATCTAAGGAAAGTGTCTTCTCTCATGGTAATGAGATGACAGGTGGACCGCACCTAAGGGTGGAGGCTGGTTGTCAGTGGAGGCAACCAGGTGATTTAGAGTGTTGGAACTTTCAGTCCCACCCCCACATCCCCACCCTCCTCCATCCCCTCTACCTCTGTGGAGGGGAGAGGGGCTGGAGTTTGAGTTCAAGCTCTAATGGCCAATGATTCAATAAATCTCCAGGGAGATCTCTCTCCAGGGAAATAATGTCAGGATTGAGCTGAATTGTAGGACACCCTGCTGGTTGGTAGATGTCAGAATTGCTCGGTGGTATGGGGAAAAAAACCCCGCACTTCAGAATTGATATGAAATGTTGGGGTCCAGGAGTGAACGGTCAAGAAAGAATTTTCGAGATGTCTTTGGTACAAAAACGGTGGTTTTATTAAAGCACGGGGACAGGATCCGTGGGCGGAAAGTGCTACTCTGGGGTGGTGAGGAGTGACTAGTTGGGAGGGGGTTAGGGCCAGGGTAAGTCTCTAAGGAATTTGGAAGCAAGGTTTCCAGAACCTTGACGGGGCATTTACTATTGTCTAGTAAAACATTAGCCGTGAGACCCTTCAGGCATACATCAGGGAACCATATTTTTGGAAGATGACTGCTAACAAATATCTTGGGTGGGGGTAGAGAAAAAGGAAGTTTCCAAAGGGATTTTTTTTATATGTTAAAGAAGATTTAAAGGATCCTGGAGGTCGGCTCTGTCAAGGTAAGGATGCCTTTTGCCCCCAGAAAAATATTAACATTGCCTCTAGCAGTTGAGTTCCTGGGGGAAGGTCACCCCTGTCCCAAGTACGTGTCAAGTAAGTTGCAAGAAAGTTTAATTTTTTTTCTATTTCTTTTGCCTTTGTTCTCCAATTCAGGAGTTGGTGTCAGAATCCTAAGGACACAGTCCACTCTGACACATGATTGAGATGCAACTCTTTATCATGTCCCTTGATCCTCACACCCTGTGAGATCATCATTAATATCCCCATTTTTGTCCCGAGGAAACCAAGGCTCATGGAGGTTTAGTGACTTGGCCAAAATAACACAGCTAGCAAGTGGCTGAGCTGAGCCTCCAACAGAGACCCAAATGCACCCTGAAACAGCATAAAATCCTGTCTGAGGATAGGTGGCCTGGCTTATGGCTCGTCGTAAGGACCCTACGTACCCAGGGAGCTTCGGAAAGGTATTACCAGAACCTGGAGCTTAAGTCATTTTCAGGAGAGTCAAACAGCTAAAAATGAACAAAAATGGATACATTTAGCCACTTATAAAAAGGACCACTCCAAATGATGGTTCATAAATGTGTAATGAAGAGATTGGGAAATACCCAAGTCCGAGAAAGGTGACCGGGACCAAAAAGGAGTAGAGACTTGTGCCAACAACAGTTGTCAAACTGACTGATGAAAAAGGTATGGTGACTGAAATCTGTGGTCTGCCTGGAACCCAGAAGATGCCTTCAAAGGAGAAAACCAGTCAGCGTGTCTCCAGTTCCACCTGAAGGAGACACTTTGGCTCTGGAGAGGGAGATGCTGCCATGGGCCAGGCAGAGCTCATCACAATTTCCAAAGACTTGTGAAAATGTCCCTTGGCCCTGTACTTACTGATGATTAGTTTTCTAGGTTAGCCTGATAACAGAAAGGGTACAGCTGCTAGGAATTGTCACCCCGTTTTACATTTGCCTTGGGTTCCTCAGACTCTTAGGAGTTTAATGATTGTGAATCAGTCTTGAGCTCTGTCGCCTAGGTTTTTTATTTATTTTTTATTTTTTTTTAACGTTTTATTTATTTTTGAGACAGGGAGAGACAGAGCATGAACAGGGGAGGGTCAGAGAGAGGGAGACACAGAATCCGAAACAGGCTCCAGGCTCTGAGCTGTCAGCACAGAGCCCGATGCGGGGCTTGAACTCACAGACCACGAGATCATGACCTGAGCCGAAGTGGGCCGCTTAACCGACTGAGCCACCCAGGCGCCCCTGTTTTTTTTTTTTTAATGTTTATCTATTTTAAGAAAGAGAGCGAGCAGGGAAGGGATGAGAGAGAGAGAGAGGAGAGAGAGAGAGAGAGAGAGAGAGAGTCCCAAACAGGATCTGCACTGCCAGTGCAGAGCCCAATGCGATGCTCAGATCTACGAACCATGAGATCATGACCTGAGCTAAAACCAAGAGTCAGAAGCTTAACTGACTGAGCCAACCCAGGCACCCTCGTCTCCCGATTTTATACTGGCATCAGGTTCATCAGTATCTTATACATTGGTCATTTTAAGTCAATACCTCTTGAGCCTGAATGATGACGAAGAATGTTTATGAATCCAACATCTGGAACTGCAAACCAGAACCAAGGCCATCCCCTGGTCCACAGCAACCCTGTGAAGGTGCCTCTACCTGGGAGACCACCCCCCCCCCCGCCCCCAGCATACACACAGGATGTCTGTAATGAAATCCCTCACAGTTCAGCCTCCCGGCCACATAAGCTGCAGAGTCGAGTGAAGGTCACGCACAGGTCCCTTCAGGATGTCCCGTGAGAACACTGGGCTCCCTGAGGGGGAAGCACAAAATGATACAGAATTATTGGAAGAAAAGAGTGTCACAGGCACTCAAGCGCCCCAAAGTAGAGGGAAGATAAAAGAAAGCGTTCATCTTTTTTCCTACCCATGGTCAGACACTTCCTAAGTCCTGCTTCTCCCCCTAAAAAGAGCAGGAAGCGTAAGGCAACAGGTGACATCAGAGTCCGGGCACAGGTGGATTTGTAAATCCTGGAAGCCACCGGGGAAGGCAGGCAGGCAAGGCGGGAGCCTTCAGTTCCACTCAAGGGATGACAGCTCCCTTTTATATCTCTTTCTCCCTTCTGGGATTCTGGGAGTGATTGAGATAATTTACCATTTAATGTGGACAGATGGCTTAATTAAACTAAATCGAAAGGCATCACAGAGGTTCTGGGCGTGTGAATGACTGGGGGTGGGACCCTGGGAGCTACCTGCCAGATGTGTCGTCGCCCTTCGCCAGGTAGGTCTCCTGCTTGGTCCTGAGGCGCCACCGTGCAGAGTACCTCCGGGGTGGCCTGCTTAGGGATCCAGGACGCTCGCTTCAGGAGCGGGTTCCTCCTGCGGCCTCTGCCAGAGCAGCCTGGGCACGTCCTGGCTCATGCTTTGACAAAGGCCTCTGGTTTGTGAGAGCTCTCCAGGTCTAGGGACAGCAGCCGCCCAAGCAGCTGGCATGACGGACCCTCCCCGCGGCTGGCTGGGTGCTGGGTGCTCAGTCGGTCACCCAGTGGTTGAACCCAACTGCCTCCCCTCGGGGAATGTGTGGCAGGGTGGGTATCCCAAAGTCCTGGGCCTTTACAGGCAAGGCCTAAGAGATTCTAGTACTTCTCCTGAATTTTATGGATGAACACACTGAGACCCAGACAGGGAAAGCAACGGGCTCACCGTGAGCAGCAGAAGAGGCGTGAGAACCAACTTCCCATGTCCTAAGAGCGCATGCGCGCACACGTGGGTTCATGTACGTATCGGGGGGAGGGGATACAGACAGTAGGGCTGCTCGAATTCCTCCTCCCGGCCCCGTTCGCGTGTTCCTCACTTGTTGGGGTTCCTGCCAGAAGGAAGGCCGAATCCTTTCCCGTGTTTATGGTTATGTCTGAAGGAGGAGAGGGAGCCCCCCAACAGGCAATGACCTTCCAGGTTCCACCCACTCCATTCAGCCTCCCGCCTGGAGCTTTACAGTCTTTGGGAATGGACCCCAGCGGGAGGCCCTGCGTGGTTTCCTGGGCGAATTCTACTTCCACAGCTCGTTAACCTATCCTGTCTGAAGTTGGCAAGTCTGGGGCAAGAGACCAGCAACGAACCACACTCTTCTCGATCCCCCTGCCCCCAAACATCTTAAAATGATTGTCTTGGCCCAGAGCTAGGGAAGTGATGAAGTTTCCAAACCACAAGTTAACATTTCGTGTGGCTCGTTAGCCTCGTTACTTTGTGGACCAGAAGCCCCCTCACCACCCCCAGGGGAGCCTGAGTCTGCCCCCTGAGTCCGATGCCCTCGGGAGGATCCCTGCAAGGATGCCCAGGGCGCTGTCCTCAGGGCTGCAGCTGTTTGCTTCAAGGAGGGCTCTGGGAGAGGCTAAGCTGAGGGTGACACAGGAGCTCAGGGGTCTGTGTGGGGCTAGGAGTTCCCACTGGGGATAGTAGGGCAGTGGGGCAGGGGGTGGGTGACAGATCAGTAAACCAGGAGATGCTGGGGCAGTAAGCCAGGACGTTACAGCAAATACTCGACCCCCAGGAGGAGACAAGCCACACGCGCTTGGGGAATCAGAAAAGACTGTTTATTGCGCGGGTGCCGGCCCAGCGAAGTCACCTCCAAGGGCTGGGACCCGAACTTTGGTATCAGCCTCCTTTTATGGCTGGGAGGGCAGGGGGTTGAGAGACGAAAGAAAAAGGGAAGGGGGCCCTTATCGGTGGTGCTCTCAGGGCAGTTGGTGGAGGCAGGAGGTAAGCAAGATTACAGAAGCCAAAAGTATGCAAGGAGAGTATCCAGCCTCAGGCATCTGGCTGGCCCCTTTTATCTTGTTTTTACTAGCTTTTCTTCTCTAGGAGATGATGGATAGAATTGTTATATAAAATATACAACAACCAATTAAATTTGAATTTCATATAAACAACAAATAATTCCTTTTTTTTCTTTCTTTTTTTTTTAAGCAAGCCCCAACATGGGGCTTGAACTCATGACCGTGAATAATTCCCAAGAAATTATTACATGCCCAGATGCACAACTAGTGGGAGACGAATAATTACTTAGTATAAATACATCGGAAATAGTCCATGGAACATGGAACATATACTTATATTAAAAAAAAAAAAATCATTCGGTGGGGGCGGGGGGCACCTGGGTGGCTCAGTTGGTTAAGTGTCCAACTCTTGGTTTTGACTCAGATCATAATCTCACAGTTGGTGAGTTCAAGCCCACGTCAGGTTCTGCACTGACAGCCGCAGAGCCTACTTGGGATGCTCTGTCTCCCTCTTCCCTGCTTGCTCTCTCTCTCTCTCTCTCTCTCAAAATAAATAAATAATTTGAAAAAAATCATTCGTTGTTGATCTGAAATTCAAAGTTAACTGGCCAGACTGTTTTATTTGCTAAATCTGTCAACCCTAATGGGGTAGGGGTGGGGGTGGGAAATGGTGGGGCGATGGACTGGAGAATGGTAGACAGTAGACTAGGGGATGGGGGGAGGGTAGTAACCAGGGATCATGGGCCAGTAGACTAGAAATATACCCCATCCTGGAGTTAGGTACTGAGAGCCTATTTCCCATCGAGCCCAACTCCCAGGTACATTTTTCTGCCTTCCCTAGGGTCTCAGGCCCTCAGCTGCTCCCCTGCCACTCCCACCCTTGGGGTTCCTCTCTCCCCGAACTCAGAGCGACGGACTGCCAGGCTGCTATCTCCTCCCACCCAGCCATTAAGCACAAGTACCAACTCTTGCTGTTTGAAGGATTTGTGAGTGCCAGCTTTGGAGGCACACTGGCCTGGGTGTGAGTCTCCCACTAGCTGTGCATCTGGGCATGTAATTAAACTACTCTGAGCTTTGGTGTCTGAGAACTGAGGGTAAAATGAGAGCCAACCTGCTGTGATCACCTAGTGGGTTAATATTCATAAAGCTGTTAGAACCTAGCACTCAGTAAATGATAGCTTAAAATGTATAAAGCCCTCTGATGACTTCGGGGAACCAGGAAAGGGATAATAACAAATAACAAACACGGCAAAGTTCCTCAAGTGCTCACTCATAGCCATCACGTCTCTCTCAGAAATAATGGAAACGGGGGCACTTGTGTGGCTCAGACGGTTAAGCCTCCGACTCTTGATTTGGGCTTAGGTCATCTCACGGGTCATGAGTTTGAGCCCCACGTCGGGCTTCTCACTGACAGCTGCAGAGCCTGCTTGGGATTCTCTCTTTCTCCTCTCTTTCTGCCCCTCCCCCACTCATGTTCTCTGTCTCTCAAAAATTAAATAAACATTTAAAAAAAGAAAAAGAAAAAAGAAATCATGGAAACCATCATTACACAGTCCCCTTTTATAGCTGAGAGTAGGGTTCACCAGAGTGCCTTTCCTCCTTCCTTCCTTTCCTTCCCCAGGGCTGCTCCATTCTGCATTAGCCCAGGAGATGAGCTTCGGATTAGGGGCCACACACACCTATTGCCAAGCAGGCAGTGTGCATCTTAGGGAGACCCCAAGCTGGGAGCTCTTCATTCATTCAACAACTTTTATTGAGTGTGTATATAGTGGGAATAGAATAGTGAATGAAACAGACCTTGTCCTTGCCCTCATGGAATTTATAATCTAGGTGAGGATCTCATCTCCCAACGCTTTCCGTCTTTAGAATTCTTTCTAATGTTTGTATTTGAAAGAGAGAGAGTGTGGGTGTGTGTGCATAAGTGGGGGAGGGTCAGAGAGAGAGGGGGACCGAGGATCTGAAGTGGGCTCTCTCCTGACGGCAGAGAGGCGGATGAGGGGCTCGAACTCATGAACCATGAGATCATGACCTGAGCTGAAGTCGGATGCTCAACCGAGTGAGCCACCCAAGTGCCCCCCAACCCCTGCCATTTTTACTTGAATGCTTCAGAGACTGGCATAGCAAATTGGTTAAAACGAGAATGCAGTCTGATCCACGGGAAGTGGCTGTGCTGTGTTTAGTCATGCTCCAGTTCAATGGGGTAAGTTTTGTGGTTGATTAGTAATGTCTGCCATGGGTGCGAGGGGAAGAAGTGATACCACATGGGCCATTGACATGAACATTGAGCATCTCCTTGCATTCTGAACCCTGGGACAAAAGCTTGTAGCTTGAATATCTGATATCTTCTTTAGGACTGTGAGTCCAAATTCTCCAGAAGGAGTTAAAGAGCTTGAGTCCCCAGCTCAGGGGAAGATGTATCTTCAGAGCAGGCAAACCTAAGTCCCAAGGGAGGACAGACATGGATAGTAAAGTAAGATTGCGCTCCTGGGCGCCTGACAGGCCTGGCTGACAGATGGGAACAGAGGTCACTGGACAATGAGAGAGATGTTGCAGTGAGAAAAGTCCAGTGACAATGATAGCCTAGCTAACTGATGAAGCGAGGCCATCATGGACTCTGTCCCCACCCTCTTCCAGTTTCCCTAACTGGGAATGGATTCCTTGATGAGCCATGTTCTGAGGACACTGGGAATGACAGATAAGGTGGCAGCAGACGGCGCTGGGTCTTGGCTTAGAAGGTGAGCCCCGCGAGGTAGGGATGAAAGCAGATTCCTTCTTGATCCCCGAGACACGTGCCTTGGAGCCTTGCCGTCAAAACTTAGGAGGTCCCAATTACACATGCTCATGTGGGTTTTTAATACTCACGCAAAGAGGCGGATATTTTTATAGTTTGAGGGGAGCTTAGAGATCATCTACTTCAAGGTGTCTCAATCTAGACCCTATTGACATTTAAAAAAAGTTTTTTTAATGTTTATTTGTGAGAGATAGAGTGTGAGTAGGGGAGCAACAGAGAGGGAGGGAGACACAGAATCCAAAGCAGGCTCCAGGCGCTGAGCTGTCAGCACAGAGCCCGACGCGGGGCTCAGGCTCATGAACCGTGAGATCATGACCTGAGCCGAAGTCGGATGCTTAACCGATTGAACTACCCAGACACCCCTAGACCCTACTGACATTTTGAGCCAAATAATTTTTTGTTGCACGAGACTTCCCGTGTACTGTAGGATGTTTAGCAGCGTCTATAGATGCCAGTAGCTTGTACTGTTGCCATATTGTTACAACCAAAAGTATCTCCAGATGCTACCAAATGTCCCCTGGGGAGCAGAGCCACCCCTGGTCAAAAACCACTGACTCAGATCATCTCGATTTATAGATAAAGAAACTGAGGTCCAAGATGTGGCCTGCCCAAGGAAATTCTGGCTTCTTCTTTGGTGATTCTTCCTAGAGAATTTGTCTGTAACACCCCCACAGTGCATCTTGTTCACATGCACCTAATGTAATCATACGACATATAGTACAATCACATAAAAACTTTTAGAGTTGACCTACATTAATAAGAGGAGAGTCTGCACCTTCTCCTGGGGGCTGGGGGCGGGGGGTGGGTTGCGGTGTGGCTAGGGCCAGGCCATCCTCAACATTGCTTTCCACTCAGCCCTTCCTGGAATCCAGTTTAGAGCAAAATGTACCGGGCTTTAAAGATGGAAACGTTGTCCCTCTCAACCCCCCAGGGTGGCCCTGCTGCTTTGAAAGTCAGACTTGACTGGTCTTGGTATGGGGCGGGGAGAGGGGGGAAGGGGGGTGCGGGGAAGCAGGAGCTAGGTTTCACCAGGAAGGGAGGAACTCCAAGGTTAGTAGCCATTGAGTTATTTCAAGGGGGGGGGGGGAGGAGGTGACTGAGTCAGAAATGTGGTGGGGCGTCCATTTCACCAATAAATCCTGTTTTGTTTCTCCTAAAGAAAAGAACATCCCACTGTTAATTTGTTAGAGCTCGGAATTGCCCGTGGCATTCAAAGTAGCACAAGAAATAGCATTACATTTCTATTATCTTCCTAATGCAGGCTTCAAGACGTGTTCCTGCTAGGCTAGTTCACATTGCCAGCTAAAAAGCAAGCAATTTCAAAGGCATTTTGCTGGCCCTGAACATTTTTAATGATGTGTTCTTTCTTGACTTCACTTATAATATCACCTCTATCAAGTGAGTCTGAGCCCCTACGAAAACCATTTCAAGTGAGGACGGATGGCTAAATTTAGTCTTTGCCAGGGGGTTGGGGGTTGGGAGGGGGCGTGGGTAGGTAATGCTGAAAACAGAGGCTTCAGAGGAAAAGGAGAGTTTATAGGTCCTTTGCAGTCTAGTTAGACTTGAGTCTCTACGTAATTACAAACGTGTGAGCTGTATTGGTAAATGCACATGACCCAGGTCTCAGCCCTATTGAGAATTTACTGGAGGACAGCCTGTTATCAGCTCACTTTTGCAGCCCCCCCACCCGCTGTTATGGCCGTTAGGACGCTTGCTTCCACGCTGCATTGAGTACTAGATGTCCCGCGCTCTCTGCCTGAGGATGCTGCGCTTTCATTTAGATGCACTAGAGGACTAACTCACGCCAACTGACCTCCTAAGAGCCTGATGGTAAATCAGAAATGTCACTCTCCAACAGCCTGGAATCAGGAGTCGCCTGGATGGTATTGAGGCAGAATGTGGGGCGGCAGATGCGTTTATGCTTTTAATGGTCAAGATGTTGTGCCACAGGAGCCGAGCACGTATATCTCCGGTCTAGAAGAATTCTTGCCAAAGAGTCCAGGTACCCGTGGGAGTTGCTTAGGGCTCCCTCGTCTTCTGACAAAGCTAGAGACAGTGATGCTCATTGGCCTTGTTTGCCTGGATGCCATAAAAACCACTATTTTCTTCTAACTCATTCCTCATGGACACAGGTCACAAAGCATGCATTCAGTCCTTAGTGACATATTAGTGTTGGGAGTATTCAAGTCCTCTCTACAACTGGTTCGACTCTCAAATGTGGGTGGTTCTCTCAGAAAACTTAGAGCATCCAGTGAACTTTGGGACAACAGGCCTTGCTACTGATTGTACTTCCAGACGAGTGGCTTTATCTGTAAGTCCTAGGGCACCTCTCTACAGACATCGCTCACCCACACCCAGAGGGTGTGAGTTCTTTTCCCATCATGGCTTTGGGTGGTTTCACTCACATTTCCCACCCTTCCTGGGTCTTCTTTTGTGAGCCAGGAGCTCCATGAGCACATATTTCCCCCAGATTTACTGGTCATGGTCATGTTGGCCATCAGTGGACAAAGAGGAACGACACAGTTCAAATCCACAGCCCGGACCCTCTGGCCAATTAATTCTCCAGTCACTTCTCGAGTGCCAGGCTCATCACGAGTCTCTGTGGGGGGAAAAGAGGTGATGTTCCAGAGTTTCTGTTCTTTCTGGACACCTCCCCTCACAGAAGAAACTGACCGAGATAAATAACTCGCACGGAAGACAAACCATAATAAAGGCTTAGTTGTAGTACCAACCAACAAAGTACTAACGTGTTTGTTTCCCTCACTAAACTGTGAGAAGAAACTGTGTCTTATTTCCCTGCTTCCTCGGCCCCAAGCTGAGGGTCAGGCTCACATTTGTGCACAATGAATGTTTCTGGAAAGAATTAAGGAACTGGTTGAGGAAACATGGAGCACTTCATCTCTAGGGGCCAGACCAAGTCCATGAAAGACACTTCTCTAACTAGACGCCCCCTTCCAGCTCCTGGGTTCATTTTCTCCGGGAGACTTTCTGTGCAGTCACAGAAGTAAAGCGTTCCTCCTTCCTCTCTGCACTCAGCTTCTTAATGGTCTCTCGTTCTAAATCTCCACGGGGAGACTTAGATAGACACCATCACCAACTCCAGGGCCATCCCTTGGAGAGTTGGGAGTGATCATTTTTATAATACATGAAATCAGATTACATAAAGATAAAGGCATTTTAAGATGGATTTGCTGGATGCAAAGGAAGAAAAGCACTCATGCAGCTCAAAACAAAGGATGTAATTATCGTAAGGTTACAGGGCAGCTCGTAGACACAAAGTATAGCCCAGTCTCTTGGAAATTGAATCTAGGAAGTTTGAACTCTAGGACTCCAGGCAGACACTCTTTCGGATTCTCTTTCTCTGAAGCCTCGATGGCATCTCATCCCTTTACATGGGTGTGCTATTTTAGTCTCTCCAGCTTACTCAGAAAGCGTCTCCGCCTCCCCATAACCTTCGCTCATTCACAGCTTTGGTTCCTGGGTAAAGTCCCCAACTCTCCATAACCGTTGAACTGTGGTTCTGTAGCCCTTGTTTAAAACTCTGATTTGAACGGGGGAATCTGATTGGTTACTGACTAGCCGATAGATTGCTCAACACTGAGACAGGGTCTGATTCTGATCCAATCAGCTGTAGCTGGGGCTCTCAGGGAACAAATGTGGCAGCTGGGGCCTGTCCCTCCAGTAGAGTTGATAGACTAGGACAGATGAGAGAGACAGAGACAGAGAGAGATATATCCAGGTACCCCACAGCAAAATTACTATGTCTGGTTACTATGGAGGTCATCAAAGGTCCAGAACTTTAGGGAAAATTGTGTCAGGAAGCAGAGATCTGTCCTGGTCCTGATGTTCATAAGTCAGGGGAATGTAGGGTAATTATGAGTGATTATGTGGTGTAAGCTTCAGGTCACTGTGAGCCGTTTATATGTAAGCAGAGCTTCCTCCTCCGCCACTGGCTGCCTCCCTGAGTCACTGTACAGCTGTCAGCAACAGGGAAGATTCCAGAAGCATGTGGCGGGACAGCCTCTTCCCCCACTCCATAGCCCACCCCCTTCTGCCATACCCTAAACTGGAAACAGCGCCACGTGGCTGTGTGTTTCCTGGCAAAACCGGGCCTGACTGTTTCCAGGAGCAGCTAGCCCACTTTTTGTTGGAACGGTTTTTCTAAAGAAGGAGACAGGTGTCCATTTTCACCACACTCTCCGGCTGAAATCCGTGGAGCCAGAAACAATACCAGTGTAGCTGCTTTGGCTAGAAATATACTAGTCCAAAACGATCCGGATTCATTTTTAGCTTTTTGCTCTTTAAGAGCTTTCTAGACTAGAGTTTCCTGATGAGTTGCCAGGATTCTGGATTCAAAACCGCTCTTGAAAGAGCCCAGAGACCGGGCTCCAGTTTGGTCTCTTCTACTTTAACTGTGTGACCATTGGCAAGTCCCTTCCCTCCTCGCCCTGGGCCTCAGCTAGCTCACCTGTAGGAAGGGAGAATTTGGAGTAGATGATCTATCTCTACGGTTCTTTTCTCCTTGACCATCTCTTGCCCAGCCTTTGCCAGGGCACACACCGGCACTCAGCCAGCCTCCCCTCGGCAGGAATACAAGCTGAACCCATCGCCACCCCATCTCTGAGGGTTTCATTTCTCTCTTCTCTTTGCAAAATTTTTCCAGCTCTCAGGTGGAAAAGGGCCACCTCTGGCCCTTGTCAGCCTGTATAAGGGGAACAGAATACCTTAGACTCTGGAGGGCCAGTCATCAATTTGTTTTTCTGCCTATCTCTACCGCCCACCCCTCCATGACTATAGTCCTCAGCATCCCTCCACTAGCTCCCAAACTCTCCTGAAAAGATCCTTTAGGAGAGTTCCATTCAGCACCCCAGTGTGTAAATCTCCTGAAAGGCTGACCTTCCACATCAATAGACCCCTTCGTTGTTCCAGAACGTGTAACTGTGAGTTGAGGCCACAGCAGAGCCAGGTCTGCAGGGGATGTGGGAGGCAGTGTGGCCACCAGGCTGGGTCGGGCCTCCTGCCATCAGGTCGGCGGCGGCTGCCCTCCGCTTGTCTGGCTGCATCAAAGGCCCCAGGCCTGCTCCGGCAGGCACCCGCTGCCGTCCGGCAGCCGTGTGTCTCCCATCACATAGTGCCTCTGCTCGCCTTCCTCCTCCAGAGCTCTTTCTCTGGGTTCCTTTGCTCCCCTTCCCTTTTGTGTTCACCCCCTCCCATGAGCAGTTATCCCACTAAAGAAGCCCAGCGCACCGCACGGACAGCTCACAAGACTCTCAGGGAGCACGGGGATCCAGGGCCACCAGGTCGTTGGGCTGCCTCTCTCTCAGTCCACCCTCGGTGTCAATATCCCCTCACCCAACTCCTTGGCTTCGGTTTGAATGTTACAGATAGAAACAACTATCCTTTGTTGCAGATCCCTCTTAATCCTGCCGGCTTTACATCTCCCCAGTAGCTTGCCCCTGGGGAGCCACAGGCCGCAACCATCACTGTGGGGAAGGGACAACCATCACTGTGAGGAAGGGAGTGAAGATAATAGAGTAGGCAGCGCCCTAAGAGAAGGGGATCAGAGAGAGGCTCTGAGGGCAGCACCAAGAGGCGTGAGAAGAGTGGACACTGCCCCACGTCTGCAGGGGAGTTGGTCGAATCACAGGTTTTTGTTTTTATTTTTTTTAAGTTTACTTATTTATTTTGAGACGGGGGGGGGGGGGGAGGGAGAACACAGGCAGGGGAGGGGCAGAGAGAGGAAGAGACAGAATCCCAAGCAGGCTCCGTGCTGTCAGCGCTGAGCCTGATGCGGGGCTTGAACCCGTGAACCGTGAGATCATGACCTGAGCTGAAATCGAGAGTCAGACGCTTAGCTGACTGAGCCACCCAGGCGCCTCTGTTTTTGTTTTTTGAATCACAGGATTTTTCCAGGTGAGATGGGTGGGGCGTGAGTACCTCTGTCCTCTAGGAACTGCCTAACAACCTGGAAAGCATTCATTCATTCATTCATTCACTCACTCGGGTAGGTGGTAAAGACTTAGTGAGCTCCTCCCCTGATGTATTCTGTGTAGGCAAAATAGAAACAAACAGACCCCATTCCCTGCCTTCTAGGATGCCACATGAGGGAAAGAAACAGAAATGGAACATTAGACTACTACGTGGCCCCTCCTGTGGAAGGGGAGGAGAGAGGGCTGAGGGAAACCTGTGATACCTAATTCCAATGAGGGCATGGGGCCACTGGATCTCTCGTACATTGCTGATAGAAATGCAAAAGAATCCAACCACTTTGGAGAACAGTGTGGCAGTTTCTGGGAAGTTAAATATATACGTACCTTGCCGTTCAGAAATCCCAGTCCTAGGTATTCACCTGAGAGATGAAAACGTATGTCCACATCAAACCTCTACACAAATGTTTATAGCAACTTTATTCATAGTTGCCTAAAACTGGAAAGAACCCAAATTGTCCTTCAACTGGTGGATGGATAAACAAGCTATGGTCCATCCTTACTTGGGAATGCTACCTAGCATTAAGAAAGAAGAGATTCGTGATAACGTGCAACACCATGGATGAAGCCTAATAGGTTTGTGCTGAGCTTAAAAAAAAAAAAGAAAAAAAAGAATATGCTGAGGGAAGGAGACCAGGCTCCAGATTCCATTTATGTGACAGTCTGGAAAAGGCAAAACGACAGGGGAGGAATTAAACCCATCCAGACTGACGGTGGCGAAAGGCTGGGGCTGGGTGGCGGGGGTTGACTACAGAAGTGTGCGAAAGTACATTTTGGGGTGACGGAAGTGTTCTGTGTCCTCATTGTGGTGGTGCTTACATGACCCTACAGATTTGTCAAAACTCACTGAAGTGTGCACTAAAAGGTATATTTTGACCTGTGTAATTTACACCTCAATAAAACTGGAAAAACAAAATACCGTGTGGTTTCCATACTAGGCTACAGGAAGGCCTAGGGGGGCACTGGCTTCCTCAGAAGGTGGCCCTGACCTGGGGGAAGTGCGGCAATGAGGGTTAAAGATGGCGACTGAATGTGGAGGGCCACATTCTGCTAAAGGGAGAAAATAAGGCCATGGCTAAGGGTATAGCCTAACCCTAAGAGAGGGATTTGCACTGGCCAGCGAAGGAGCAGGAGCCAGATTCTAAGTATATTTAGGAGTGTGCTTCTGTGCGGGCGTGTGTGAGGGGAGGGGCAGTGGAGGTGTCTGGAAGGTAGAGATTCAGGAAGGACACGCAGGCCGTGGGGGAGTAAGGACAGGCCTCCTACTGGCTGAACCCACGTGTGCACACAGCAC
The DNA here is from genome assembly GCF_018350195.1 of Panthera tigris. NCBI lineage: Eukaryota > Metazoa > Chordata > Mammalia > Carnivora > Felidae > Panthera > Panthera tigris. The sequence continues at coordinate 93,262,623 of NC_056667.1, read as the reverse complement.
CGAGCCGGAAATGTACTTGCGGGCCTGGGAGCTTACCAGTCTGCTTCAGAGAAAACCCCCAGACAGCAACTGCAGTATAAATAGCAAACAAGCAAACACGACATTGTTCTGCACCGGAATGGAGCAGGGATGTTGGCCTGGACGCAGCCTGAAGGCCTGATGTGGGGTCGAGCGGCAGCCCCACACGTCCCCAACCCCTCGGCCCCCGGCAAGCCAGTGCCCCTCTCCCCAGCAAAGCCCGCTGTGCACCGCGCAAACAAGTGATGAACAACAGCCCTCCCCAAAGCCAACGCCTGCAGAGGTTTGCAGGCTGCTTGCTAAGTGGGAGCTCCAGAGACCCGTGCGGCTGCCGCATCCGTTGTCCTGCAGGCCCTTCAGCAGGCAGCAGCCGCTGCTTGCTCAGCTGGCCCAGCGCACCAAAGAGAGAAAGTCCAGTGCCCCGGGGGAGCTAGCCAGGAGATGGCGAGGGGACCTCAAAAAGGAGAACACATTCCCGTGACAACGGTGCCTCAAGGCCCGGGGTTCTCGGCGGGGGGGGGGGGGGGGGGGGGGGCTAGGGAACCCATGATTTCAGAGATCTCCTGGTATTGAGGCCCTTTGGGGTAGAGATGCTAAGGACATCAGGGCAAGAAATTCCAGGAAAGGCCAGGAATTGGGACAACAGCTGTGGCAGTCAGGGAGCTAAGAGCAGGGACTGAATGGGGTTGGACTTCAAGGGTTCAAATCCCAGCCCTGCCACTTAGGGACTCCTGCCCTAAGGCAAGTTGTTTTGCCTGTTCGACTCTCCACTGCCTCATCTGCAAAATGGGGACAGTCATAGTACCCACCTCCCGGGGCTGCCGGGGAGACAAAGGAGTTGTCCCGTGTGCAAACCTGGCCGATAGTGAAGACTCAGTTAAGGTTAGCAGCAATGGCTGATCGCGTTTGCTGAGGATCTCCAAGGAGTCCACACGCCTTCTGAGGCTGGATTCCTTTGCGAGACCTGGTTCTTCCGCACGTTAGCCTGTACCCTCCTCACTCAGCCCTCTAGTGTCCAGCCCTGTGCCTGCCGACTTTCAGGGTCTGTTCACTTCAGTTCAGCCCCGCGGAGAGCCTCCTCCCACCCCCGCAGCAGTGAATCCTGAGGACACCAAGGCTGGATTTGCATCCCTGACCGACCCCCCTTACTCACTGTGTTGCTCCTTCCTTCTGCCCCTATTCCACAGGGCTGCCGAGTGGCGGGGGGTGGGGGTGGGGGGTGCGAGTGAATCGTACTTAAGCGTCAGAGTGCCCGCATCCAGTAGGTGCTCAGTGGTGCTCCTTCTGTCCTCATGTGGCTCAGACACCAGTCCCCACTGTGCCCTAACTAATACGCTGACCCCATATCTCTCCGTAGTCAGGAGGAGAGGGCCTAGTTCTGGACAGCACCTAACCCATCCTGCCCACCTCCCAGGGCCCTCTCCTGGCCCGCAGTTCTTTGGGGCCCAGAAGAGTCTCCCTGGTGCTAAGCCAAAGATGGTGTCTGCTTGAGCTCTCTCTCCAAGCGGGTGAAGGGTAACATTTTGACTTTAAGTATTGTTGTAATCCAAGGAACTCAAGCAGCCTTGAACAGTGTGCAGGGATCATGCCTAGTGCTGACTGGGGAGAGGGGCCAGGGTGATTTTCATGGGCAGCCCTCTCTAACAGCCCCTCTGGGCTCTGGCTACAGTCCTTTCCCAGCAGCCTCAGGGTCTGATGGCTAGGGGCTGTCCAAAGGTGTGGTTTGGGGGAATTTGTTTGTTTCTTCGGACCTAGACCCAGGAAGCCTGGGCGATCTACGTTTACTCATCGGCCACTTGGGAACCTGTTTTCCAAGGTTTCCAGCGTAGGAAGACCCTAAACACTATAAAAGAGAGATTTTTAAAGAGTGTGGGGGAAGGGACAGGATAAAAGTAGTTCGAGGGGTGCCTGGGTGGCACACTTGGTTAAGTGTCTTGATCTTGACTCAGGTCACGATCTCACAGTTTGTGAGTTCGAGCCACGCCATCAGGCTCTGTGCTGACAGCATGGAGCCTGCTTGGGATTCTGTCTCTCCTTCTCTCTGTCCCCCCCTGCTGGTGTTCGCTCTCTCTCTCTCTCTCTTAAATAAACTTTCGGGGCACCTGAGTGACTCAGTTGGTTGAGCATCCAACTTCAGCTCAGGTCACGATCTTGCAGTTGACGAGTTTGAGCCCCGCATCGGGCTCTGTGCTGACAGCTCGGAGCCTGGAGCCTGCTTCAGATTCTGTGTCCCCCTCTCTCTCTGCCCCTCCCCTGTTCATGCTCTGTGTCTCTCTGTCTCAAAAATAAATAAAAACACTAAAAAAAATTTTTTTAATAATGAAATAAATAAACTTTTTAAAAAATTAAAAAAAAAGTTCTAGTATAGCATCAATAAATTATGCTCTGATATCACAACTGTTTTCGTGCTTTGTTTTTCTTTCTCTTATTTTTTTAATGTCAAGTCCTTCTTAGAATTCCAATCTGCCTCACTTGTACTAAGGGCAACATGAGAAAGAGACCTTTCCCCAATTCATCTCAGCAGGGAGAGTGGGGGAGCCTGGTACTCAAAGGGGAGGCATAGAACAGAGGCAAAGAGATGCTTGCGAACGAAGTAGGACTTCTCAAACAAAGAGGCCCTGCCCCCTCCGTCCCCCCCCCACCCCTGCCACCCCCTCCTCACTCAAAGCTTGGAAGAGTTGGGCTTCATTTCAGGAAGGGAGACTGTTGCCTTATAGGCCTTCATTTGTTTCCCAAAGCAGTCGCCCCATTGGAAACACTGTTTCGTATTCTGTGTGTAAAACCGGGTTTTTGGCCCATCAGTTCCCATGTGAGATGACCCCCTCTAACTGGACTGTTTTATGTAAGGGCCGCTTTGGATTCCAGAACGACTGGGTCAGATGATGGCCCTGCTTGGAATGGCCCACATATTTCTGGGCGTCTGTATGTCTATGTTGCCCAGACATGCTCCTACTTAGCTTTGGTAATCCTTTCAGGACCGAGGGTGCCAAAGTAAGTATCAGTCACTCCGTCTCCAACAGCAATTGTAGATGGCCCAGGAAATGTCAGCCCTAGAAAATAAACAGCCCTAATATTAGCTCAGACGTGAGGACATATTCCCCCAGCAGGTGTGTGTGTGGGGTGGGGGGGGGGAGGGCCCTTAAATTCTCATGTATTTTTAAAGTGTGCCTCATACACTCAATTCTCCCAGACGTCACTAAATGTATTTTGATCCAGAAGAGCAGTTATTACCATAGCTTTTGCCCGAGGGATGAGCCAGCATCCGGCCCTCAGGTCCCCGCGCTCGAGGTGGCCAGCTGTCCCCAGCATGGGGTGAGCGCCCGCATATCTCCTCAGCCCACGGTCCCCTCTGCTGCCAGGCAGGCAGTGATTCCAGGGTCACGGTGCATGGCCACTCCTCCCGCCAGAGAAAAATGTGCATGTGGCAGTTGCGGACAGTTCCCCACGCGGACCCCAGGTGTCGCGCTGTCACCAATGAGCATCTGCTGTATACAACAGCGGTGTTGTACAGTAAGTCACGAGGCCTGCATACCGCACGTCCGTTGTTTACAAGGCTCTGTTCTCGGCACTGGGCCTACCCGGAGGCCCACAGTCTGGTGGTTGCAGGTTTGACAGTCCAGCAGGAGAGACAGGACATTGTCAGCATGCTGTGTGCTGATAGTGGCGGCTGGGCACGTAAGTGCTATCTGTAGGAAAGCTCCCAGAGGAAGGACAGCCCAGACAGGACCACAGAGGCCAGGGAGGAAGAGGTCCAAGCAGAAAATGCACACTGAGACCTCACTGAGTAGGCAGGAGGAAGGCTCCGGGAGAACGGAGAAAAGGGGGTTTGGTGGGGTTGATGGAGACCAGGAGAGGCAGAAGCACGGCATTTCTCTGTGTTGCCTACAACCGAGAGTTTATCCCGTGACCGTGACCGGATAAGGAGGCCGGAGGAGGTTAAGGCAACAGGTGTCAAAATGCAAGGTTTTGATGCAAGGTTTGGGAAATCCCCCGCTGGCCTGAACTTTACCTTCCCCTTCACAAACCTGTAGAACACCTGCAGAGCAATGCTATGCCTTGGGGCAAGGTGGGCCGGGGAGGCCCAGAGAGAGAGGAGAGGCAGGGAAAAGAGACTGAGAAAGTCAAGGAGCTTTCTCCCGCTGGGTCAGAAGACGACGTGCGCTCCCTTGCCATGAGACACCTCTCAGCGTGAGGCGGTGTCTGATAAGCACCACATGATTGTTGTAACAACTGACGTCTGTTCTTTTAAGCACACAATCATTTTTATAACTATTTATAATATATTATACAATTATTCTACTTTTATAATTTTAATAAAGGGTAGTCAAAATCTATGGAGACTTCTCATTTAAAAGATTTTAGGGGCGCCTGGGTGGCTCAGTCGGTTAAGTGTCCAACTTCAGCTCAGGTCATGATCTCGCGGTCGGGGAGTTCGAGACCCGTGTCGGGCTCTGTGCTGACGGCTCAGAGCCTGGAGGCTGCTTCAGATCCTCGGTCTCCCTCTCTCTCTGCCCCTCCCCTGCTCTTGCTCTATCTCTCTCTCTCTCAAAACTACATAAACATTAAAAAAATTTTTTTTTAGTGAAAGATTTTAAAACAAGTTAGAAAATTCTGTTGCTGATTCTTTTCTCAGTGTTCAGGTAGGAGAGATTGAAAGGTATTATAAGCAGGTCATTGGATAAAATTGTGTAACAATGGCAACATCCAAACACCTGTATTCAAGCGCTCTTTTCCTGGCATGAGTTTATTTTTTAGGCAATGATAGAGCATCACCTTTATCTTGAAGGGACAGATCAAGAGTGCGCATTAAAAAAATCTGACAGCCATTTGTCATTCATCACAGAAAAGAGCAACAAAAATGGAACATTTGTCTTTATAAGAAAACCGTGTGATTTATGGTTACGTTTGGTGGCTCTTTTAAGTACTTGCCATGAGAAAACCGAGGAACCCCCGTGTGAAAATGAAGATCTTCCTGGTGACTCGAGACCCCATTACAAAGTAGGATAAAGACCCCATACTTTAAAGACCTTATTTTTTATAAAAGTAATGACGTGAATGACAGCGCTCAGCGTTCGTGCACATCTGGCTTTTGCTTCCTGGCTGCCAAGTGAATGAGTAGCAAGGGTGTCTCTCCTTCGTACCCTCACTCCAGGCTCCCCTTTTCATATTGGTCAATCGTTTTCCCATAAATGATTTTTTTTCTGAGAAAGTCATTTACTCATGTTTCTCTTGGTGATTCAAAAATAATTCTTTCCAGGACGTAAACGAAGTAACAAATCCCATTAATTGAGATCTTAGAAGGCTCTCTGTGTTCAGTCGTATACAAAGCAAACTTCCTATCAGACATACTCTGTTTCCATGTTCATTTCTTAAAATTTTCAGCAATGTTTTCTATGTATCTTTCAATAAGGTCTGCTGACAAAAGATTTCATGTTGTTGCCATGGTGTTTTTCAAGTATTTCAGCCATTTTTCATGGTAAAGAAGAAAGCATTTCCCTAAGGGCATGCGGCTTTTTGTGTTTTGCAATTACTAAGAAACACCAAAAGACTCCTGTATACACTTATCATCACATTTAGTGAGATTTTGTTAAATACTGGGGTAAGTATTGTTAATAACTTTAAGCATCAATGAAATAATTGAGGAAGTTTGCATTCATTGTCTGGATGCTTAATTTTTAAATGTCTTACTAATTTGGAAGCTTTCTACAATCAAGAGCTAATATCTCAAGGCAAAAACTCTTAGGGCAATAACCTTCATTAACAATAATAAATGTCAACCACATTTCAGGGAATTATCTTGAAAACATTGTGGTTTTTTTTGTCAACTTCTTTTTTAAAAAGTTTTTATTGATTTAAGAGAGAGAGTGAGAGAGTGAGAGAGAGAGAGAGAGTGGGAGAGGGGCAGAGAGAGAGGGAGAGAGAATCCCAAACAGTCCCCCTGACATAGGCTTGAACTCACAACCATGAGATCATGACCTGAGCCGAAATCAAGAGTCAGGCGCTTAACCAACTGAGCCACTCAGGCGCCCCATCAAGTTTGTTTTAGGTCCAATTAGACTGTCATTGCTTTTGCCAGCTAATAAAGAGCTTATTCAGGAGGAGAAAGGTCATCCCAGATTATTTTTTTTATTGTTTCTTACGTTTGCATTATTGATAGTATCTCTAATCCAAGTCTCTTTGCAAGAATCTTTTAAAGCCATTTGTTCATTTTGTGATTATGTAGACATAGCAAGCACGCAATAAGATTTTGGTTGAATCGAGAAAAATCTGACAGATGATATAGTCATCATTTCCTCCTTACAAAGCCTTAAGATCTTATGGTTCTCAAAGGATTGAGATCTATGGGGCCATCTCCCCTGTAGATCCCCATAGATCCCCAGGACTGTGGGGAGCAGTCCTATGGCCTCAATGGTTTGAAATGGGAAGTGAGAAGATTCTATTCCTGAGTCCGGGAGGATCAAGTTCTTAATTCTCAGGGACTTCTCAGCCAAGAAGCATTTTCCTGGATGTCATGTTCTCTCTTGGGAGGAGTAAAAACAGTCCATGGGACTTAATTCTTCACTTTCCCCCAGAGGGATGTATAAAGATGAACAATCAAGACGCAAGCCCAGGCCTGCTGGCAATTCTGCTGGGAGAATCCAGCCAGTTTCCTTCCCCCATACACAGGGTGGTCTGCTCCAAGCTGGCCTGGTTCTAAGCTCTGAGGAAGTGAGCCTGGGGACAGAACCAGGACAGGATCTACATATGGGTTGGTGAGCCTGGGATCACACTCAAGAAGGCATAGCCCTCTGGCAATCTTTAGGCATCAGTTAGGATTGCATTTGGCTTTCCCTTAACAGAAACCCACGCTGGCTCACCCACATGGGGCTTTGAGTTTTGCCATATAACAAGAAGTCAGGAAGCAGGGGAGGGGTGTTGTCAGGAGAGTCATGAAGGACTCAGATCCTTCTAGCTTCCTGCTCTGCTATCCTAGTCTGGGGCTTTTCTTTTCAGGGTCGTGGGATGGCCCCCTTCATTCCCAAGCATCTCTGTCTCACCCCAGGCAGGAAGAAGGGGAGGGGTGAGGCCAAAATGTAGTCTTTTCCTCTGGGGACTCTGCCTTTTATTAAGGGAGGGCCAGTCTTCCCAGAGACGTTTACCTCTATGTTATTGTCCAGCCCTGTAGGCATTTGCAAGTGAGCCAGAAAGGCCAGGTATTTCAACTGAACACATCATTGCTCCCACATCAAAGTGGTGTTCAGTTAGTAAAGATTAAGCGGAGAATGGATTCTAAGTGCACCGGGAGCGTCTGGGTGGTCGTGAGTGAACCACCTGATTTCATATTGAAGAGACTGACCCTTGCTTTTTCACTCCCCACTTCTCAAAAACCTTTCATCATGCCTTGGGCAATGTATGACTTAGAAATATTGTCAGGAAGAACCACACTGACTTGTAACAGGTTCCCTGGGTGCCCCATCATGCCCCCGTGCTGCCCTGCGGTCCACTCTTCGAGTATGGGTGGCAGGAGTCAGGATGCCTGGTCCCAGGCTTTAGTTTACCATGGGGCTCTCCATGTCCTTGACCTACCTTGCGGGTACTTGAGGACAGCTCCAATTCATAAATAACTGGTGCCATCTGTGAGAAGCTGTGCAAAGGCTGAGGCTCCCTGGTGAAGCCACAGCACCCCCCTCTGCCGTTCACCCTGACTCCAGGGGGGCACACAGCCCAGCAGCCCAGCAGCCCCAGAGGGCGCTCGATTTCAGCGTCCAGGAGACTGTGTGGGAGGCGTTCCCAGACAAGATGAGCTGGGGGCTGGCAGCGGGGGAGGCCCAGGGCTGGAGAGCTGGCTCTGCAATGAAGCTGTGACTTTCTACAGCTCCTTGGTGAATTTGCCACATCTGCTACAAGCCTCTTCCAAGGGGGATATCCACAAGGTCTGTAGATTTTGCTCAAACTGAATTGAATCGATACTAAGTTTGTTCAAACCCTGCAAACCCTGCATTAAGACTTTTTGTGCTGTCCTCATGACAGTAGCATAACATACTTGACACTGAGCAGAGCTAATAATCACGTATGTGGATGATTAGGAGGACGGACAAGTAGTTTTTTGTGTTTTTTTCCCCTCATTTTCTTTTTTTTTAATTGTTTTTTTTTAATTGTTTTTGAATGTTTATTATTTTTGAAGGAGAGAGAGAGACAGAGAGTGAGCAGGGGAGGAGCAGAGAGAAAGGGAGACACAGAATCCAAAGTGGGCTCTGGGCTCTGAGCTGTCAGCACAGAGCCAGATACGGGGCTCAAACTCACAAACTGTGAGATCATGATCTGAGACGAAGTCGGACACTTAACTGACTGAACCACCCAGGGGCCCCTTTTTTCCCCCTCATTTTCAAATAGATAGATAGATAGATGATAGAAGTATACACACACACACACACACACACACACACAAACTGCAGAAAATTTAGAAGTATCATGTTCCCGCTCTTCATTCCTACCATAACCCCAATTTTATTTAGGGTAACATGCGCCCAGGTAAAAGATGACATTTCTTAACCTTTCTTGCAACTAGCAAGTGCTAATGGGCTATAAGTGGAACTTAGATGGGCTTTCGGGAAGATTCCTAAAGGAGACAGGGGGGCAGACAGGGCAGGCACACATGCCCTTTTGTTCCAGTTTCTTCCTCCTTTTCGTGCCTGGAATGTGGATGTGATGGCTCGAACTCCAGCAGCCATCTTGGGTGTTTAGAATCAAACCTCTGTGTTGAAGGCAGTGATGCAGAAAAGTAGCAGGGACCTGCATCCCTGATGACTTTGTCCATGTGTTAAACAGCCCTGTAATACCTGCCTCTGGACTTCTTTTATGAGAGAGAATGACTTCCTCTGCTTAAGTCACCAGGGTCAGGTCTCTGTTAACAACAACAAAAGTAATTCGTAGCTTGTTTAGTACCTGACACAGAGTGAGTGTCCAGTAAAAGTCTGGGGCCGCACAGTTCTCTGGAAAGACCTCTGGGTGATGAGAAGAAGCATGGGCTGAAGAATCCCATTCCTGTTTTGTCACCAGCTCCCTGAGTGACCAAGTCCGGGCCCTCTCTGGGTCTCAGTTTATTTTCTGTGAGGCATGAGGTCAAGGTAAATGCCCCCTCTGAGAGCTTCTTCAGCTGTTATCCCTCTGAATCTGTGGACTGAACAGACCTGGGTACTCTTTTGGTTTTGTATCTTGCTAATTTTGTAGCAGTAGGTGGGTCATTTAGCCTCTTGGAATCCTGGATTAAAAAAAAAAAATCTCAGTCACCTCGCTTATCAGGCATGCAGGAAATGTTTATTGAATGAATGAGGAAGGTTGGGGACCATGTCACCTGTCTGGTTGCCTCCCCAGATGATAGCAAGGATAAAATGAGCTAAGCCTGCACAATGCCATCCCAAGAGTAGATCCCCGAAACTCAAATGCCTCCAGGACTGGGTTGACCTGGCTTCCCCCTGCCCCTTACAGAGCTCGGGTTCTAGGTATTTGCCAGGACTGACCTCTACTCAGGATGACCCTGCCACTACCCCGCCCCCCCCCCCCCCCCAAGCAGCTTCCAGACTGCTTCTTAGATGGCCAAAGTCTCTGGGCGAAGGAACAGAGAGAGAACCAAACCAGTCCTATGCCAGATGTGAGGAAGAAGAAATAGAATCAATCCCTCTGTGAATGAAGTTCCAGAGACAGCATCCCCCGTCTCCCCGCTGACCTCCTTCTGAGGATGCCAGGACTCCCGCCATCATTTGCCATCAGGAGAGGAGCTCCCGCCATCCAAGGAGCTCCTTGGTTCCCATTGGCCCAGAGCTCTACCTGTGCTGCTGTTTCCCAACAGGAAATTCAGTTGCCCTGACACTCAATCTCCATAGCAACCCTTGCTTTTGAGACACTGAATGGAAACTGCTGGTGTGGGGAGGCCAGTAGCAGAATACTGATTTGTCCTGTGTCTGTAACCACGGCTGCGTCTCAATACCTTTCCAGATACCTAAGGAGCTAAAAATACATCTGGTTCTGTCTGGGGCTCTCCACCCAGGCTAAGCATCTTAAAGTGCATCTGTGCTCTGACCTGCTAATATCAGTTACCTCAGGCAACTTGGGACTGGGGGCCACGGAACGGGGCACTGAAAGCAAAATTGCAGAGCACAGGTCTGGAGGGGTCTGCTGGAAAGAAGAGAGACAAGTGAGCAGGGTCTCCGGAGAGGAAACTGAGGCGTTCCGGGGGGACAGCCAGCAGACAGCACTAACTCCCTGCAGAGCGCCAGTGAACTTGTCAGTGCAACCCACGATCCCGGCATTTGGCCATTGGCTCATTCGACAACCGCGGATTAAGCCTCTACTCCATCCCGGAGTCCGTGCGGGGCGCTGGGATTACAGGCGTGAAGAAGAGAGGGCCCACGTGGGGCGTCTGGGCGGCTCGGTTAAGCGTCTGACTCTTGATTTCGGCTCAGGTCTTGATCTCACGGTCTGTGAGATCGAGCCTGGTGTCAGCCTCTGCACCGACAGTGTGGGGCTTCTTGGGATTCTTTCCCTCTCCCTCTCTCTCTCTGCCCCTCCCCCACTTGTGCTCTCTCTCGAAAATACATCAACTTAAAAAAAAGAGAAAGAGCGCACATGTTCCCTGCTCTCACCGGTTTACGGGATGTTTGAAATGGGGATTATCCCTGAAAGTGCAAGCCTACTACGTGTATTCCTGGATGTTGTCTCTGCTCTGCCATGAGCCTCTCGGCTCAAAGATTATTTGGACTCGTAACCTGGGCAGGGTTTCGCGGCACGGAGTAGGTGGCAAGCTAACACGGGGCCGACTGCAATGGCATGGAGCTGAGTGGCATTGCCCCTGCGGCCGGGGCCCGTCCCACCCGGGGCAGCCTCCCTCTCCGGGGGCCTCCCCGGGGCAGCCTCCCTCTCCGGGGGCCTCCCACGCGCTCTGGCCAGCACTGCAGAGGGGGTGCTCAGGCTGTGAGGTACTGCATTCAGGATAGATAGTGACCACTCCATGGACACCTGTTAAGGCAGCTCAGGACAAAGCGACAGGTTGAATTACTTCCTAGTGTCCTTGGCAGGATTTGCAGACGGTCCTCCCCACCCCCCCCACCTCCTTTTTCCCGTAATCACTGCACATGTCATTCAATTACTCCTGCATTTCCCAGAGCCGGAAGCTGTGCAGAGTTTAGAGCAAGCGGTGCGTGCCAGGGCTGCTCTGAAAAAGCAGGTGCCACACGGCCCCGGCCCCAGTCCCCGCTCGAACCCCGGCCTCCGCCATAAGGCACATGGGCCACAAGATGGAGAGACGGGGTTACGCGGCAGGCGCCGTGCAGGCACAGGAAGATCCCACAGATGATGCACCAGGTCACATGAGGGTGCCACCACGACCCTGACTGACTTCCTGAGCCTCAGGGCCTCAGATCCCGTGGCCGGCTGTTTGGCCTGGAGCAAAGAAAAGGGGCTGGGCTCCTGGACGCATCCCAAATCCGTTGGGCCATCTGGCGGAGAATGAGAATGATTCCATGCAGCCTAATTCTCTTTTTTTGGCAAAGCAGCTCCAGATCTGCCCGACGGGGGCATCTTTGCTTTTGGTTCCCTCCTGCAACTCTGTGGGCAAAACAACACCCTGACTCCTTCTGCCCGGATCATTTCCTCCTTCGCCTGAGGGAGTAGCAGCTCTCTGATAGTTTTCCTTTCCTTTCCTGCTGGAGAAAGGATCCTGTGGCTACCTGGGGATTGCTCTGTAACTGACCACCTGTCCCTACTGGTGGCTTTCTGCAGGGCCTTGGGGTGGAGCAGGGACTCCACAGACCTTAGACGCTGCACGAACCCTTTGCGGGGGTTGGGGGGGGGGGCACCGGGACGGTCCTCTCTTGGACCAGGACCTCTTTGCCAGGTGCTGGTCTCATTCAGGGCTGCACCTCGGGTGCTTCCGACCACCTCTACCCTCTGACTCAAGCTGCCTTCAGAGCCCATCTAAAGACACCTTCCAGAAACAGAGTCCCAGCAGGGCCCTTCCCACAGCTCTGTGGGGGAAGAAACAGTGGACAAAATTAGCTGATCAGGGATACCATTCCATGGCACTGCGGAGCCTATGTCCATGGCCTGGTTGAGGAAAGCGCCCTGTACCCAAGATCAAAAATCTGGGTCCTAGTCCTGGTCTTCCAGCGACCAGACAGCCACCTTAGCTGTGGCGAACCCCTCCGAATCTGTAACCCACCTCACCAGGTTTTCAGGAAGATTCATCCAACTAAGGGATATTCAGATGCTTTGAACAATAACATGAGGATGTGTGAATTTATTCAACACCTACTTTGTGGTTGGCACTAAGCTGGATGATATGGCAGACACAGAAATGGTGGCCTCCACCCTGAGGAAGTTTGCATAATCTGGAGCTGACGCCTCAGGGCCTCAGGGCCGCGAGCCTCAGGGCCGCAAGCAGTGTGACCTCCCTGATGGTTGTTGTTCTTTAGGCAAGGCAAGAGGAGGCAGGAGCAGGGTGGACATGTGACACGTGTGAAACAGGCCAAGGGCGTAGTCAGTGCTCTTCTGGGCCGTTAAGTGTAATAGGAGATTGGGGAGGAGAGAAAAGGGGAGTAAGTAGGGCAGGGTCCCAAGCATCCGGGAGGCCTGGTGAAGGAAGCCCATTTTGAGTCGGACTGCATAGATGGCCCGCGAAGGTATTCAGAGCTGGCTTCAGAGAGGTGGCTGAGAGGGTGGTGGGGGAGAAGGGCGCTGAGGGTGGGGGACACATAGTGAGCGAAGGTATGGAGGCCCAGCTCTGAGTGACACGACGGAGACAACCCTCCCAGTGGGGAGATACGCTTGTGAACACAGGTCGGGCTTTGGGCTCCAATTTTAGGCGCGTCACTTAGCAGTCGTTTGTCTTGGACAAGCTTTGTTTGTTTATTTATTTATAAATGTTTATTTATTTTTGAGAGAGCATGAGTGGGGGAGGGGCAGAAAGAGAGGGGGAGACAGAGGATCTGAAGCGGGCCCGCACTGATAGCAGTGGGCCTGACGTGGGGCTTGAACTCACGAATCAGGAGATCGTGACCTGAGCCGAAGTCGGATGCTCAACCGACTGAGCCACCCAGGCATCCCCGTCTTGGGCCTGAGTCTCAGGTTCTTCGCCTATGAAGACTTGCTAGCAATACTTATGTGCAATAGCTAGCGTGAGGATTATATTAGATCCGGGCCTGAATTTACGGCTCACTAGCTGCCTGACCCAAACAAGTGAACTGCTCTGAGTCTCAGATTTCTCATCTTTAGAGTAGGGATTATACCTCCTCCAAAGGATGGGGGTAGGATTGAAGGAGCTGATGTACGCAAACTATTTGGCATAGGGTAAACGCCCAGGGAATGGCGGAATGTGCCAGAACCACTCGAGGGAGGTGGGGAGTCGGGAAGTTGTTTGAGCAGAGGGGAAGGGTTTGAGCCGAGCCACCCACCCACATGAGTGTTCCATGTGAGGGGGAGCCCGGTGGGGAGCAAAGCCTCTCTCCATGCCTCTCCCAGGCTTGAGCCAGTGAGTTAACCAGGCCAGTAACCACAGCCCTGCAGGGAAGGCTTTCATACCCTGGACCCAAATGATCAACTTAACGGCTTTATAGCAGAGGCAGGGAAGGAATTCAGAGAGGGCTCTCCTCTGGCAGCCGAGCGTGAGCTGTAAACCTCTTTTCTTTGTTGGAAGGAAAAAGAAATCATTTTAGTGAATTTCTTTTCTTGCAGGCACACTGAGTCACAGAGCCTGGACATCTTCTCCCTGGAGGAAGCCTCCGAATTCCCCCAGACACCCCTGCTGAGGCCTGGAAAGGTAAGTGAGCTCAAGCTGCCAGGGTCACTGGGCCCTGGGTGCCTGGCTGAAGAGTGGGGGTGGGGTACGGCAGGCTGCACAGGCCCCAGGTGACTCAGAACCGCCCATCCCTCCTGTGGGGTGCCTCCTGGGTGCTCCTTCCTGTGGCCAGTCCTTAGACCGCTACCCGGAGCACCCAGACAGCTCATTGTCACGGGCTTGGTCTCTAAGTCCCCCTGATGTGGGACCTCCCTTGGGCCTATGCAGTCAGGAGAGGCAGCCTGGAGTGAGCAAAAACCGTGGATCCAGGACAGAAACGCTAGCGTTAAATCTCCTTGTTTTCTCTGCCTGCACGACGGGACAGTGTCCTGCCCTGCCTGTCTCTAGGTTCCACGTGCAGGCCGTTTGGGTTAATGTTGTCATCCTAACACCTTGCAGACAGTCATGAATGCCCAAGTCGCTTACATGCTTCCTTCCCTCTTGGGTAAATAATCCCAAACCCTTGCCTTCCAATCCAGTTCAAGTCCTGTCCCTCTTTCTGCTACATATTTTCATGTTCGTGGCCTGTGGAGCTTAAAGTCCTCTCACTAGACAGCCCCTAAGCCAGGCAGGGCTAGCGTGCAGTGGTGGGGAAGGACCTCACGGTGCCTAACATGGAGGTCCCACAGGGACTCTGGCCAAGAGTTCCCTGCCTTGCTGGCACTCCCTAAGACCCTCTGGTGGGAGCGGCTGCCGCCCTGGACACCCGGCGTTTTCTCTGTCACCTGTTACTGCCTCCCCTGCCCTCCATGCCTCCTGCACGGCACCCAAAGGCCGGAGAGTTAGCCAAGCCTCCAGGTGAGGCCAGTGCCTCCCAGCAATGCAGCCACTTGGCTTCGGGAAGGAACAGCCACCCACGTCCTGCCCGTGGGCTTGGTTGAGCCTCCCAGAGAGGCTGCCGGCCTCTCCTGTCCCAATGGCTGTGTCTGAGCACACAGCATTGCAGGAGCAGGTCTGACTTTCCTCTCTTCCCTCAGGTGCTGAGCTGGGTGCCTGGCTCAGAGCAAGTGTGGCCCTGATCACTGGGCTGGTTACAGGAAGGAAGGAAGGAAGGAAGGAAGGAAGGAAGGAAGGAAGGAAGAATTGTGCTAAAGGTCTCATCCCCCGAGGATCTGGTTTTCCTCAGGACATGAAATCTCTCCCAACACTGAAAACTCCTCCTCCCCTTCCTTGGGCCAGCCACGCGGGCATATTTCTCCAAGAGGATAATTCCATCTCTTTCCCTGGGAGTTTCCAACCCCAAAATGGCTCAGGCTTGCGCAGTGGTGCCAAATATGGCACACAGATTATTCTGAGCAACTCACAGCCTGGTCTTACACAAATAGTGAAGTAGAAGCGGAGAAGTGGATAATTCTGGTGTTCTCTTTCTTCGTGCCTGTCCTCCCTACCGTCATTGATTGAGTGAGTCACTCATTGATTCATTGATTCAAACTGTTACAGAGCGCGGGACACTGGTAGGTTCAGGCTATACACAGGGACCATGTGAGCTGTGGCCTGGGGAGTTTGCGGCCTGGAGGGAATTTGTCTGTCAGCCAGGAACACAAAGTGCAGGGGGTCTAGTTGATGGAAGGAAGGCCAGGGAAACTAGGAGGAGGGGGAGGAGGCCGGGAAAAAAGGAGTGTGGTCTGGGAAACATCTGGAAGACAGTGTTTCATCTGATCTGAGCAAGGGGGATCCTTCTGCCGGATTCCTGCTAAGGTGTTGGTTGTTAATTAAAGAAAGTGTTAGCCACCGACAGCGTTAAAGTGTGGCCCTTCCGGGGCGCCTGGGTGGCTCAGTTGGTTAAGCGTCTGACTTCGGCTCAGGTCATGATCTCGCAGTTTGTGAGTTCGAGCCCCGCGTCGGGCTCTGTGCTGACAGCTCAGAGCCTGGAGCCTGCTTCAGATTCTGTGTCTCCCTCTCTCTCTGCCCCTCCCCCACTCACACTCTGTCTCTCTCTCCTTCAAAAATAAATAAACATTAAAAAAAAAAAAAAGTGTGGCCCTTCCTTTTGACAACCGTATTTGTTTTCGTTGCCTGCTGCCTGGGAAGCGAGTGGCATTGGCATCAAGTCGACCTGGGTTCAAAACCTGACTGCCCATCGCTGTCTCTAACTTGGAGCAAGTCATTTGGTTTCTGGAATCTTCACTTGGTATAAACCGGAGACTATCTTCTTCACCCCAAAGGGTTGTTGTATGGATTAAATGGGATGGCACATAGAAAGGGCTTAGCTCAGAGCTGGAACTGCACAGGTGCTCAGTAATGTGGTTTTGACCTCAGAAAATTAAACAAGCGTTAATATGATCCAGCAATTCTACTTCCGGGTGTGTTCAGAGGAAATGAAAGGAGACTCTCAAAGAAATGTTTGTACACCCGTTATTCACAATAGCCCCAAACCGGAAGCAACCCAGGTTGGATGAATGGATAAACAAAATGTGATACACACACACACACACACACACACACACACACACACTGGACATTAGGCTTAGCCAATCACAAAGGGACAAATACTGCATGATTCCACTTATATGAGGCACCTAGAGTAGTTACATTCATAGAGCCAGACAGCAGAATGGGGGCTCCCAGGGGCTGGGGAGGAGAGGAGAATGGGGAGTTGGTGTTTAGTGGGCCGAGTTTCATTTTGGGGTGATGGGAAAGTTCTGGAGATGGACGGTGGTGACAGTTGTACAATAATGTGAATGTACTTTGGTGGGGGGAAGGGCAGAGGGACAGAGGGAAAGAGACAGTCCCAAGTAGGCTCTATGCTCAGCACAGAGCCGACTCGGGACTCAATCCCACCACCCTGGAATCATGACCTGAGCTGAAATCAAGAGTCAGGTGCTTGGCCGACTGAGCCACCCAGGGGCGCCAACAATGTGGATGTACTTAATGCCATCAAACTCTACAGTTAAAAATAGAAAATTTTGTTATGTATATTCTATCACAATAAAAAATGTTGCTTTTACTCTCTTTCTCCGGCAGTGGAGCCTCTACAGACTTCTCTCTTCTTCATAAGGGACGTGGACAACCGCAAGCTTGGTGTGACACTTCTAAAAGGTCACCACCCCTGAGCTTGATGCCTCATTATCAACGGATCCTGCCCAGACTCCCAGAGAGGGCGATTGATTAATCAATGTTCTGTCGAGGCCAAAGAGTCTATACATCAGGCTGTTTGGAAGGAAGCTGGCTGTAGATTGGAGTCAGGCAGAGGGAGGAGAGGCGGACGAACGTTCACCGAGTGTCCACCGTGGGCTGGGAAAAGTGCTCAGCAGTTGCCAGGCATACGAATGACAAGCTTCTGCCCTCAAGGAATTCACAAGGAACTTCTCCCCTTATGGCCAGCCGGCCATCCCCCACTGTGGAGATGGCAAGGAGGGGAAAGGGGAAACGATATAGTTTTGCAATTGTCTCTCTGGACTCAGGACCCAGAGAGTTTTCTAGGGCCCCTAGAAGACCTGGCTCCTGAGGCTAGCCCTGCTTACTGACCTTCAACACAAAAGTGCCTCTGTGTCCAGACCTGGAGGAACAGTCAGGGTTGTCTGGTGGGATCGTCACAGTGCTGAGGTTGGTAAGAGCCCAGGTCATGGGCAGAAAGGAAGGGAAACCTATCTGGGTATCCTGCTTCCTGCAGCCCCTGGGCGGGGGTGGGGGTGCAGGAGGGCCAGGATTTACTTCTGCTAGCATTCTCTGGGGATCACATGGCCCAAGAGTTGGGGAATCTTTATGGGGACCCCCCCAAATAGTTTAGGGTCCTGAAAAGAAGCTCTCATATTTCCTACATCCCCCCACTAGCCTCAGGCATATGGCAGATAGGGATCCCACTGCAGAGGGTGTTTGGCAATTCAAACATGAGGTCCCAAGTCCAAGGAAGTGTTTTAACTCATTCAACAAACACTTATCAAGCCCCTACTTCCTACCAGGCATGTTAATAATTCAGGCTATGCTCTTAAGCTGGACAGGAGATAGAGGTCTAAGTGTAATTTCTAAAAAGTTGAAAGTATAAGTCTCCTACAGATACAGAATAAACGTGTCAAAGATTTTATTTAACTCATCCATTAACGAGGTAACCAATAAAATACGCTGGTTCAAAGAGCCTTTAAGGAACTGGATTTAAAGGGAAGACACACCGGTGCACCTGGATGGCTCAGTCGGCTGAGTGTCCTACTTCGGCCCAGGTTATGATCTCAAAGTCTGTGAGTTCGAGCCCTGCGTCGGGCTCTGTGCTGACAGCTCAGAGCCTGCAGCTGCTTCGGATTCTGTGTCTCCCTCTCTTTCCGCCCCGCCCAGCTCACGTTCTGTCTCTCTGTCTTTCAAAAATAAATAGATGTTAAAAAAAAAAATTCAAAGGGAAGACACATCAAAATAAATTTCTTTGTAAGTTGGAGACAAATCTGGTAAGTGTCCTGCAGAGCAATTAAACTGGGGTTATCTCTCCTACCAGCCAGAAATCATTTGACTCTCTACCGGACGGTGAAATGGTCTTCTAGAGCGTGCCATCCAATAGATATATACTGTGAACCATGTGTGTGATTCAAATTTTTTTAGTAGTCACGTTAAAAAGTGAAAACGAACAGGTGAAATCAATGTTAATAATACATTTTATTGGGGCGCCTGGGTGGCTCGGTCAGTTGAGCATCTGACTCTTGATTTCAGCTCAGGTCAGGATCTCAAGGTTGTGGGATTGAGCCCCGTGTGGGGCTCTGTGCTGAGTGTGAAGCCTACTTAAGATTCTCCCTCTCTCTCTCTGTCTCTCTCTCTCCTTCTGATCCTCTCCCTTGCTCACACACGCTCGCTCTCTCTAAAATAAAAATAAAATTAATTAATAATATACTTTATTTAACCCAACAGGTCCAAAATACTGTCATTTTAACATGTGGCATTAGCACTTAACATGTTAAGTGCTCAAAAGCTCTATGTTGATAGCACAGTTCTAGAGAATTAAATAAGCTTTGGGTAGGTCTGTTAAACAAAGCTTCACTATGACAGGGCAAGAGTATACAGTCATCCTTTTGACCTTATCTAAATTTTGGATAATTTAAATTTTCCCTAATACAGTTGATATCCTAACATCTACATAGTTTCCTTGGCCCAATTTGCAGAAGTGCAGGGAAGGTGAGTCCAAACTATGACTCTTAACACAGTTTGTGCAGGGGTGTGTGGGTGGCTCAGTCAGTTAAGCGTGGGACTCTTGATTTCGGCTCGGGTCACAATCTTGCGTTTCGAGAGATCGAGCCGCGGGTGGGGCCTGTACCGTCAGCGTGGAGCCTGCTTGGGATTCTCTCTCTCTCCCTCTTTCTTTGCCCTTCCCCAGATCATGCTCTCTCTGAAAATATATAAATAAACTAAAAAAAAAAAGTTTTGTGTAAGGCATTCAGGTAAATACGGAGTGCAAACAAATGCTCTTGTAAAGGTGTATCGGGGGCTGTGTGGGGAGAAAATTCTGCTGGTGGGATGGGTGGATCAGGAAAGACTTCCCAAGAGATGAGTACTTTTCACAAGGTAGAGCAAATGGGGGCTGCTTCGAGCAACCTGCTAAAGCAGGACAGTGCAGAAGTTCAAAGAACACTCCTCCTTGAATGTGTGGGGAGGGAGGGACAGGAAATGAGGGTTGATGGGCCAGACGGTCAAGGGTCTTGGGCATCTCACCTCTACCCAACAGGGAGCCATGGAAGGGTTTTCAGAAAGGGAAGGACATGGTCAGACTTGTCTATTAGGAAGACCCTTCAAACAGCTGTTAGCCATGTGGCTGGTGGAATTTTCCAATTCCTTCCCCTCTCGTTACCCCAGTGGTGAATGGGGATGAAGTCTGCGTCAAGGTTGGTAGCTAAAAATATTTCCTAGGCATCAAATTACAGATGTGATGCCCAAATCCGGAGTGAAGAAGGCACTGGCCAAGCGGGCAAGGTGGCTTCTGAGGTCAGAACAGACTAAAGATTCCTTCTGGGACCTGTGGAGGGGTTGCAGGTGGCTTTTATGGATTAGTGACTTGGTAGCCAATACCCTGGCAGTCTTTGGGGCCAGGTGAGTACAAAGTAAGAGAAATCTCAGCTTGGCATTCACTCAGCCACTGGCCAAGCGAGGCAGGCCAGGACACAGGTTTGGGCTGTGTTTATCCCCATCATCTGGATAGAGATAAGGGCTGCCTTTGATTTCTCTTGCCCTTTACATCTGAGAAGTTCAGAGTACTTCATGGGCATTCTCGAAGATGCTGGTCTCTCACTCTGGCAAGAGGAGGGTCAGACAAGGGCACGGAAAGCTGGGACGGGCACAAATGGTGCCAAGAACCAGGAAAAACTCCTGAATTTTCTTGAGACACCTCCTTGGTCCCCCAGCTCATCAATGTCAGAGAAGAGGAAGCTAACCTGTGTCACTTCTAGTTCTATCTGAAGTGCACAGAACAAGCCACTTTGGGCCAAGAGCCTGTGGCCCCAAGGAAGGTGAGAGGTAGTGTAGGGAAGGAGAGATTTCGGGATGGCTTGGTAATCAGCGTCTGTCTTGGTGGTGTGTGCAGTGAGGGTGGGCGCCGAGGGGTCTTCGGTCAGCTTCCTTACAACTGATGTGTCTCTAAGTGGCCCGTCCGCCAGCTGGCTGTGTTCCGAATATCTGACATGGGTGCGGTTGCCTTCCTGCCACGGTTGAGACCTTCTGCTGACGAAGACCTCCTCTCTTCCGTCCTCCACCAGAGCTAACCCTCCTGCCCCTGCACCTCCTGGAAAGGCTGCAGAATGGCCTGGGCTCTTTCTCTCCGGTTTAGGTCTCCCCAACAATCCTCTAGTAGAGTCTACCTGCTCAATTTGGGAAGGTTCCTTAGTGTTCATCCAGGAAAGAAGGGGGAGAGGAAGGAAGTTAAGCTTTACGAATGAAATGTCAGGTACCGGGCTAAAGCAGTAAGAATGCAGGATCTTAATCGAGCCTTGGGGAACGTGCTAAGATGGGCAGTATTATCCCCAATTTTATAAGCGCTGTAGCTCAGCAGGCAAGTTGTCAAAGATAGCACAGCCAGCGGTAGATGCAAGGCTAGAGCTCCGGTTCTCCAGTTCCTGTCCACGGTCAGTCCCAAGGAGAGCTGATCTAACTCTAGAGAGATCTGTGATGGAGCAAAAACCCCAGAGTGACGGCTAGCTAAAAGGAGCCACCAGGGGCCACCTGGCTCCACCTGTTTTCAGTCTGTGCTGGCCCAGCCTCTAACTTCCAGACTAATTGTTCTTCACATTGGCGGGAAGTGGGCACAGCAAGTCTGATGAAAGATTCGAACCCTGCCTGTAGAATATAACATACAAACAACGTTGGCTGCAACTTTGGGGGGCTCACGCACCCTGAGAGTCCGGAAATGGTCTTTGAGACCCAGGAAGTCTGCATAGGAGCCTAGGTGGGAAAGAGAGCCAGGGTTTGGAAGGGTGGAGGAAGACAGAAACAGTGCTACGAGGGCAGGGCGGGAGCAGAGAGGTGGTCACTGACGGCCAGGGAAGGGGTCCCTGGGCTGAGCGTCAGGTGCACGGGGCACCTCCCAGGGTGAAGTGTGTTGGCATCAAGTGAGGTCACCAGAAGGCATCATGGAGCCCTGGGGGTGCTGAGGGGGGCAGGGTCCCCCAGGCCAGTCCTGGCCCATTCCAGAACTGGGTTTTGTTCTACAAATGGATTCAGGAACACAACTCAGAGTTCTAAACCTCCATTTGGCAAGCGGATTAAGATTTCTCCCCCTGGGGCGCCTGGATGGCTTAGTTGGTTGAGCATCCAACTTCAGCCTAGGTCATGATCTCACGGTTCAGGAGTTGGAGCCTCGCATCGGGCTCTGTGCTGACAGCTCAGAGCCTGGAGCTGCTTCGGATTCTGTGTCTCCCTCTCTCTCTGCTCGTCCCCCGCTCACACTCTGTCTCTCTCTCAAAAGTAAGTAATAAACATAAAAAAAGATTAAAAAAAAAAAGATTTCTTCCCCTGAAGCCAGAAGTGTCCACAATGACAATAAAAACCCTCAGAGTAACCCAAACCTTCCATCCGCCAAGCAAGGGTGGGGTGGCGTCAGGCTAACCCAGCCGCCAAGGCAGCCTGTTAAAAATAATGCTTACGTAAAGAAAACACCCCCAGAAAAAGAATCCCGAGTAATCTGGGCGGGCTGGAATAAACGCCTCCTGTTCGGACCTACCTCTGAGATGAAATGATCTATTTCTTCCTTGAACTGCTCCCCCAGTTCTGTTCATTCACGTGCTTGCTCAGCAGACACCCAAACAGTGTTTTGGGTTTGCCCAGCTGTTCTATTTCCAGCCTGTTGAGTTCATTTTAGGTTCCACGGTCGGGATTGGTCCCTCCTCCTTCTCCCTCCTCCCTTTCTCGGTCCTCCTCTTCCCGCATTTTCTCACTCCTCCCGCCCCACTTCCCTTCCGACTCCTCCGTCTCCCACCCGTCCTCCCTGCCTCTCTCCCCCACCCCCCTCCAGGATCCCTGCTCTCTGTCTCTCCTCTAGTGCTTTCTCCCACGTCCCCACTCTTCGGCTCCTATGCCCCAGAGCTCGCGGGTGTGTGTAGACAAGCCCTGGGAGAGAGAAGGACTGCAAGGTGGGGTGCAGGTGGTAGCCCTGGCAGCAGGCAGCTTGGCGGGCTTCTCTCTGGCTTCTCACGGTCAAGTACACAGGTATCACACAGGTGCTTCATGGCCACCAGGAGGGAAATGGCCTCGCCAGCCGGTCACCTCGAGAGCATCCATGCCCGGGGGCCCTGCATCATGCTTGGACACTGCCTCCATCCTGTCATCTCCCTAGTGAATGGCCCTAGCAAGGATTTCGGGCAAAGGGTTTCTAGTGCTTTCTGTTGTGGAAGTCACGCCTGCCAAGCCCTACTCCCCTGATTGTGTCTCTACAACACGGCGGACGTGCACAGAGCACCATTTGCCTGCCTGAGCCTGGCTAGCTGTTTCACCTATTTCACCTCTCTTTGCTCCTCCTGGCAAAAAAAAAAAAAAAAAAAAAAAAAAAAAAAGGCACAAGCAGCAAAGCCAGTGGCAGCTAAAATTCTGGGTGTGGGCAGTTAATCGATGACAGGAGAGGGGCCAGTGCCACGGGGCCAGCTGCAGCCTGTAGAGCCAGCGGTCAGGGGCATGGGGGTGGGGCAGAGTCAGGCTGAACGGGTTCAGGTCAAAATCGGGATGTGAAATCTGTCTGTGAGATTGCTGTTGGGCTGATCTCCGTGCCTTGGTTCCTTATCTGTCACATGGAAGTGATTAAAAGAGCTCTTACCTCCTAGGTTTGTTCTGAAGATGAATCCGCACAGAAGGCTTAGCACAATGCTTGGCCTGTCAGGTGCTCAATGTGAGCTATTACTATTTCCAAAAGCACCAGCTCTCCTCTTCTGGAGGAACACCCCAGCCCCTGAGGGAAGGTCAGAGGAATGATAACCTTTCACCTCAGGTAGTGCTCCAGGGGTTCCAGAAGACCCGTCTACCCACTTCCTCATTTAACCTTCATACCTCCTGTGGATGAGGGCAGGGGAGGTTGAATTCCCATTTCACAGACGTGGAAACTGAGGCCAAGCAATGTCATGGGACTGGGCCAGGCTCCTATGGAAACAACCCTCTCCAGCTTCTCTCTCTATGGCCCACTCGGGCAGCGGGGATTTTGCCCACATTGGTGCTCAGAGAGTTGGAGAGGGCAGGAGGCTCATAAAAGAACACTGGTGAAGACTGAGAACGTGGAATATGGAGAAGGGAAGAACCTGGGACACGAGCCCTTGGCTGGTCCACGTAGACTCCAGGGACGGTCTGAAGCCATTAGCACCAGGAGAGAAAGGCCCACTGGCCGGCCAGAGCCTGGGAAGCTGAGGGGAGTGGGGGGCTGTGGATGGGGGCACTGCTGGCAGTGGGGCGGGGGGGGCTGGGCTGGCACACAGTGGTGGGTGGTAGAGGGAGGGGCCCAGCATCCCAGGGAACTGTTCTGGACAGATTCTGAGACCAGACATGGGCTAGAATGACAAGTGTGAATGGCAGAAGTCAGGAGTGAGTGGCTAGCTCATTCCCTGTCTACTCATTCATTCCTCCATTCATTCATTCATCATTGAGCTCCTGAGCACCGAGCAGGAGCTGGAGATAAAAGCCTTAATAAGTGAGTAAATAGTAAGTCCCCATAAACAAGTAAATAAGCAACAGGCTATCCCTGTGCTAAGTCCTACACTAGAGGGGCGTACCAGGTACCGTGAGGGTATAAAGGAAGAGTCCAGGGAAGATTCTCACCGGAGGTGACAGATGAGCGGGACTTGAGGGACGTATAAGTCCCTTGAGGGATGTATGTGTTTGCCAGGCAGGGGACTCAATACTGGAATATGGAAGGGGGTCCAAAAGAGAGAGAGGGTCTTCGAGACAGGCAACTCCTATCACATATCACTTCTGATTTCCCTTTCGCGCTCCATTTTCTTTTAGTAATCAAAGCAAAGCCCAAATTCCTTGTAGAACTCTGGCCTCTACCTTGACTCACACAAGGAGCTCTTGCTTTCTCTCTCCTCTGGTCAAAACAAACAAACAAAATATCTACCCTCCCTAGAGTTCTCTGGTGTGAGGATTTCCGATAACAGAGAACAAGGCTCTTACTCCATAAGCTGAGAGGAGGTCTAGTAATCCTATGTCCTGGGAAATGAAATATACATGGGCCCTGATTTATACTACCGTGTGGATGACTGGCACAAGATACTTTTCTCTGCATATATTAGAACATGAAGAGAGGGTGGAGAGACTAGAAGGACCTGGGAAATGTGCGGGTGTTTGAGGTGCAGTAAGGGTGTAGCGTATTTAGTGAGGATAGACACAAACTCAAGAAGAGACATGGAGGGTTCTAGAAACCAATTTTCCAGTTCTGTCCAGGGAAATGCAGCTGGTCACAGTGCAGCACGCTATGTCCAGAGGGAGAGTGCTGCCATTGGAGCCTTCTCACACACCCCCTACCCTCACCATCCCACCCCCACCCCCCCACCAGGCTGTCTGGGAGCTGGTTGCCACCTGGGGGGGAGGAAGGTCCTGAGAGAAATGAGGTCCCTAATGGATCTGCCAGGAGTACAAACAGTATCGTTCCCTCAGGGGGAGGAGGAAGTCCTGAGGCATGAGGCTAGACGCAGCTGGGGTGCTGGGAAGGAAACTGGTTCTGACTCCTATTCCTATAGTGCCCCCCTGGTCCACTGAGACGACAGCACAAGCTGGCCACCAGGCTGACCATGTATTGGCTTGGGAAGGGGGAGGGTCCTGGGGGAGCTTCTCGGTGCCGGTAGTGGAAGCCGTGGCAAAACTCTGCTCTCCATAGCAACTTGGCAGCCGCCACCCCAGGGAGGGCCACCATGGCAACAGCCGGGCCAGGAGCCGCTCCTCTGGGGGCTCTGGGCCTCCTGGGATCACCCCTGGTCTTCCCGAGGGCCAGCTGCCTGGGCCTGGGCCAGGCGGGACACTGAGGGTATGGGGAAAAGTCTGTTTTTGTTTGTTGCCCCCCTCCTTTTTTTTTTTTTTTTTTTTTTTTTTTTAGTTTATTTATTCTTGAGAGACAGAGAGAGAGAGAATATGAGTGGGGAGGCGCAGAGAGAGAGAATCCCAAGCAGACTCCACACTGTGTGCAGAGCCTGACTTGGGACTTGAACTCACAAACCATGAGATCATGACAGGAGCCCAAGTCAGGAGTCAGACACTTAACCGACTGAGCCACCTGGGCTCCCCTCCCTTGTTTGTTTGATTTGAACATTTGATCATGGATATTGAATTTTAAGTGACTGTCCTTGGACCTGGGGCCTAAAGGTGAGAAACCATGGGGGGAGGTGGTGAGTGGGTCTCTAGGGAGATAAAGAACAGAGTTGCCCATGGTTAAGGAATCCCAGGCTTTGGTCCCTACAGAGGTCCCCTCAGGGGTAGTGACACCCCAGTGGCCCCAGGCTCTGTCAGCTGAGGGCTCAGGATGACCCAGAGGAGCCCCACTGTCCCACCCAGAGGCCTGAGCTGGACCAGGAGGCTCAGAGTTCCAGAAAGAGTGCATATGGGTGAGGGGGACTGGCTTGAGGGCCATGCTGGGCCAGGCCACTTGTTTTCTGTCCCTCTTTCCCACCCCCCAACCTCTCTCCCTGCCAGCTTTGTCTTTTGCCTCTTCCCATCTGCCTTTTCCCCAGAGCACTTACCCCACAGGGCTCAGCCCTGAGGGGAGACAGGGTGAATGAGCTCCCTCAGGTGGCTCACCGGTTGGGGAGGGGGTTTGACAAGTTCCTGAAGTTCCGAAGTTCTGGAAGGAAGAGCAGGAAGAGCTAGGAGAACTCCCCTCTCTGCCTCCCTCTCTCTCAGTCCTCATTATTCTGACAGTTTCTCAGGCAGGAAATGCATAATGTAAAGAGAAGAGCTTTCACGTTACTCCCCAAGGACTCCCAGGAATGCCCTAGAAGTGAGGTGCAGAAGCCAGCTGGAGACAGCTTGGAGGAAAAACATAGGATGCAGTTCAGCGGCTGCTTATGGCACGGCCATGTCTGCCCATTCATTCATTCATTAACTATTTACTGAGCCCCTAGCACTGTGCGGGGCCCCAGGTACTTACAGGGAGGCAGGCAATGGGCAAATACGTGGTTACAAAGCATGCTAAGCACCCCGAAGAAAATGAGCCCGCTGCAGTGATAGAAAACAACACGGGGCACTGGAGGGGGCCACCAGGGAAGTGACATTTAAAGCCACACCAGAGGGGTGAGGCAAAGGGGTCAGGTGAGGTGGGCACAGTGTTCCATTAAAGGTGGAAGAGACGCTGTGTGTAACAAAGGTTCGGGGGCTGAGGGAAGAGGGGTGTGGGGGGGCACGGACAGAGGTAGGGAGGGGTCTGAGGAGGCACAGGGCCGTGAGGGCCCCCCTTTACCTTGACAGAGTTTAGATTTTACTCAAAGTGCAGTGGGAATCCAGCCACTGTGGGTTGAAGATGGGTTAACGTGATCTAGTGTCCATTTTCGGAAGGCCTGTCTGGCTGCTGGGAGGACACTGGGGTGTAGACAGGCAGCTGGGGCCCAGCGAGGAAGGGGTGAGAGATGGAAGGCTTGCGAGGCATATTTCAGAACTAGGAATGACAGCATTGAAGTGGGCTGGAATGAGGGTGGGAGAGGTTATTATGTGTGTCTTTAGTCTACCGGTCTTTTGGCCTAGCCCCCCCATTAGAATGTCAGCTCCATGAGGGCAGGGGTCCCACCGACTGGGTCACTGTTGGTTCCCCAGGATGCAGTATGGGCATTTGATAAAGATTTAACGTGAGTGAGTGAGTGAGTGAGTTAAGGTATGAGAGGGAGGGGTTGACGATGACACCCTGGTTTTTGCTCAGCCTCAGTGTGGATGGTGGTAGCACATGGACGGGGAGAGGAGGACAGAGAGGGAGAACCGTGAAATCAGAGTCCAATGTCAGGGGAGTGTGGGGGTGCTTTTCAGGGGCTGAGCAGGCAGGGTGAGTGGGTGTGGAGAGCGGGGAGGGGAGGGGGTCGTACTCTCTGGTCACTGATGTACATGCAACATGGAAATCAGTGCCTGGGATAGAGAAAAAGTTTAATATATGTTTGTTGGATGAATGAATCAATGAATGAATGAACAAATGAATGAAGTTGAGAGGAGAGTTCTGGGGCTGGACCTACAAACATGGCTGTCACCAGCTTCTGGAAGGCGTTTATGACTATAGGAGTGGGTGAGATCACCTAGCAAAGTGGGTGTAGAGAGAGAAAGGAAGGGACCTCCTCAGGCCAACCCTAGTCCCCACACCGGCAATTGCTGATTTATGAAGCAGGGAGCCTAGCTTAGCAAAAGCAGAGCCTGGCCATTCTGGGAGACTCTTATGGAATAGCCCTAACGACAGGTAAATATGGTGACTGGGGGTGGGGTGCAGGCTGGCCCCTCAGCCCTGTGAGAAACGGAGAAGCTTCCAGCACCAAGAGTAGAAGGCCTCTGATCCCTCTGACCTGGAGCCACAGCTCTCCTGGCTCCCTCTCCTCAGCCCGTGATGCTATGGTCAGGCCCAGGTGAGGTTCCCCGGGGGGAAAGCAGCTCCAAGCGTCCCTGGCAGCCCTTGTGGCCCCTAGAGCAACCCATGCTATCTGGGGCTGAGGCGTAGTGACCACGGCCCCAGGTGACTGGGCCAGCTCACGTGCCACCTGTCATGTTGATCCCACAAAAGCCTGGAGCCGGGCAATGAGGGCAGGTGCTCACGGTGATAACGCTGTCAGGGCCCGGGAGGCTGTAGGGGCGGGTACTGGCCACACATCGCAGGGTATCAACCCAAGCGAGGGTATCAACCGAGTCATTGAACCAGATGCACCACAGATGCCAGTCTCAGCCCTGGCATACACCCAGGATTGGCTGGAAAGAGGCAGACAGGGAGTCTAGCAGGGAGTTCCCCTCCAGAGCGAAGGACTTTGAGGAAAATCATGCCAGGAAAAGAGCTTATCTGGGTCCTGTTAGGAAGACCCGGGCTCCAGACCAGCCTCCACCGCTGAGTAGCTGCGTGGCCCCCTGTCAGTCAGAACGTGTGAGAACCGGAAGAGGTCTTCTAATTCAACCTTCCATGCCGAGTGGAAGTTCTTCCCACAAACCTTGGCACGTGACCACCCAATGTCTCTCCGGACATTTCCAGGGACAGGAACCTCGTACCCACAAGGCGGTCATTCCTATTCGGCAGTTCTGTAAGAAAGGTCTTTTAGGGGCGCCTGGGTGGCTCAGTTGGTTAAGCCGCCGACTTCGGCTCGGGTCATGATCTCGCAGTCTGTGAGTTCAAGCCCCGCGTCGGGCTCTGTGCTGACAGCTCAGAGCCTGGAGCCTGTTTCAGATTCTGTGTCTCCCTCTCTCTGACCCTCCCCCGTTCATGCTCTGTCTCTCTCTGTCTCAAAAATAAATAAACGTTAAAAAAAATTAAAAAAAAAAAAAAAAAAAAAAAGAAAGGTCTTTTACCAAAGGCCTAGAAGGACCCAACGCTAGATGTTAATAGTGTGGCCTCCAGGGAGGAGCATAGGACTGAGGGAGGATGACAGGGCCTTCCTTCCCTGTTGATTTGGTATGGGATGCTTTCAACACCATGTGGGGAATTTGTAATAGCAGGAAAACAAAAAGCCAGGTTCTTCTTTATTTGACCCCGATCTGTCCTCCTAACATTTCCACCTACTGGTCCCAGGTCTGCTCTCCGGGATCAGAAGATAAGCTAAACCCACTTCCCCTCAGATGCCTTCAAATACTGAAGATGGGGGTCCCTTTTCTTCTGCAGGCTGAGCTCCTCCTGCTATAACTTGGTCTCCAGACCCGTCCCCATCCCAGTCACTCCCTTCAGACAATAAAACTCAGTGGGTTGCAGAGGAAAGAATCAAGAATTCCATGAGTTGGGGGTTATGCTAATTAACAACAGCCCCTTTTCTGTGGGGGGTGGGGTCAGGCACTACCAGGGCACCCACTTCCTCAATTTCAATTGAGGTGAATGAAATGAAAACCATTAAAAGCACAAATCCCTGCCCTCGGGCTGATGACTTAGAAGTCCCATTCCATTTACAAGGCAGGAAAGCATTGGACTCTTGGAGTCAGACTAGTTGGGTTCAAATCCCAGCTTGGCCCCTTTTTGGCTGGGTGACCCAACATGGCTGTCCTGCAGTTTTCTCTGTGAAACAAGAATAATGATGACACCGGTCTCGAAATGAGTTTTTAAGAGCATTAGATGTATCGCCCGGCACTCAATAAATGTTAGCTGTTTGGCATTATGACCCCCCACTCTCTCTGCCTGCTTCACAAGAAGATGAGGGCTTTACCGAAATGACGCTAATTCATAGCACTTATCTGAAAGATGAGGCCAGAAACCAAACTGGGGTGGGTTACTGGGGGGGAAGTTGCTCCACGACGCTCCTCCTCCCCCCCAATATTTGTAAGCAATGATCATGTGCCCAGGGTTTTACAGGCACTGCTCACTGGGTTCTCCCAACAGCTCCATGAGGTAGGTGCCATCAATACTCCCACTCAACGGATGAGGAAATAAAGATTCACACGGGTTAAGTAGGTTAAGTGACTTGCCCCAGGTCCCACAACTAGGAAGTCATGGGGCCAGGACTCCAAGCTGAGTGTGAGTGTGTCTGACTCCCAAAGTTGGTCTTGGACACCGGTGTCCTGTTCTTTGAACCAGCCCCCTCGTTTGGGCTCAGCCCCTGCTTTTTTTTTTTTTTTTTAATTTTTTTTTTTAACGTTTATTTATTTTTGAGACAGAGAGAGACAGAGCATGAACGGGGGAGGGTCAGAGAGAGGGAGACACAGAATCTGAAACAGGCTCCAGGCTCTGAGCTGTCAGCACAGAGCCCGACGGGGGCTCGAACTCACGGACCGCGAGATCATGACCTGAGCCGAAGTCGGCCGCTTAACCGACTGAGCCACCCAGGCGCCCCAGCCCCTGCTTTTTTGAGGAAGCCACGGCCTTCCTTTCCCGACAGCCCTGCCCGCTGTTCCTGTGAGGTGAAGCAGACGGGTAGTCTGTTCTCGCTGAACTCTCCGCCCCTCTCCCCTCCAGAAGTCTGCACCAGCGTGTCACCGGGGACCCTGCATCTCCTTGGGTCCCCTGAGGGCCACCCTGGCCTCTGGTGCCCCGGGGCTGTTTGCTGGTTCTTGGCCCCTGACCGTGAAACGGTTCCACACTCATCTACGAAAAACAAAACAAAACAAAAACCCCCAGCCATCTTGGACGTGGGCCCCGATGCGTAATGTCGTTATGGAGCCAGAAGTACATCCCATCCCATTATGGCCTGGCCAAGCTTCTCTGAGGCCAGCCTGGCTGCAAATGGCTTTCTCTGGCCTGGAAAGGGGGGGCAGGGGCACAGGCCCTGCTTACCCTCCGCGGCCGGACAAGATCTTATCTTTAATTGACAACTGGCAGCCTGCCATTGCTTTGCCTCGGCCGGCTCAGGCTCCAAGCCCGATTTTCTCTTGTGCCTCAAGAGCAGGCTTCCCCTCACTTCTTCCATCCCCTCTGCCTTCCTCACCCCCTGCCCCCTGTTATGCGCTTGTCCTTTCTTGGCGTGACTGAACATGGCGAACTCAGAAGTCTGTGGGGAAAAGCCTAAGAGCTCCGGAAAGGGGTGAGGAGGGAACGAACACTTGCTGTGGGCATCTTCTCTACGTCATAGGCACACCGAGGGCACTGGGCCCGGTCCTTACACGCGCGGTCTTTGAAACCCAAACTGGGCTGTTGTGATCCTCTTTCTACAGAATGGAAAACTGAGGTTGGCTGAGCTGTTCCCAAGTCACCCAGCTAGTAAGTGGCTTTGAACTGAGGCCCTACGACTCTAGACTTTGAACCGAGGCCCTACGACTCTAGTTTATGCCTAGAGTAAGAGGGTGAGGCAAACAAACATGTGCCCAGAGCTGGCTGCATGATTTACGGAGCCCGGTGCAAAAATGAACACGCAGGGCCCCTTCTTCCATCATTTCAAGACGGTGGCAGCTGAGCATGAAGGTGCGGGGCCATTTTGAACGAGCCCACAAGGCAGCAGAGCTGGGAGCCAGCCCTGCGTGTGCCTCCATGTGACTGAGCGGGGAAACAACAGTGAGGGGCACGTGTCCCCATCGCTTACCCAGGATTCATTTATTCCCCATCGCTAAGTGGTCCCGGATGTGCCACCTGTCCCTTGCCGGCCTCAGTTCGTCAGCCATCCAGTCTTCGCAATGACTCTGGCATCCCCAGGGCCTTGGCCCACATAGCACTGGTGCAATTCCAGGGAAGGTGGCGGGGGTGGGGTGGGGGGTGGCCTGCACAAGCAAGCAGGAATACAGCGGTATGCCTTCCAAACACATCTCTTCCGCGTCAGAGGGGGTCAGGTGGCAGCGGTGGAGACCAGAACGCTGCCTGGGAGCCGGGGGTCCCGGGTCAGCCCTCTTTCACGACCCCGGGCAAGCCTGTCCTTCTCTGGGCATTCGTGCCTAGCTCTAAACGCAGGGGTTGGCAGGCATCGGTGATTCCGGGCGGGGACAGGGCTAGGATCGGAGTGTGTTGCATGTCTCAGGTGTTAGGGTGGAAGCCCGGGGAGGTCCCCACAGACACAGAGCCAGAAAGGAGAGGCGGACGCAGTCACTCGAGGCGGGAGCAGCAGGACGCTCCAGATGTCTTTATTGGGGCTCGAGCACAGCACGACAGTGGAAGGCGCGCAGACAGGGCGGCAGGGCCCAGCCTAGGCATGCCTCAGACACACACACACACACACACACACACACACACACACACACACACGAGGGGACAGCTTTACAAAAGGACTGACCAACGCCAGGGAGGGGCAGGGCGGGTGGGACTGCGGTGAGAGGGCCGCGGGAGGGGCAGAGGCCAAGGTTGAAGGGGTCACCTGGCCTCTGCTATTGCACGCGTCCTCTGGCCACCGGCCAGGAAGTACAGTATTGCAACTGGTCTCCGCTTGCCCGAGGCTTCCCCTTCTCAGACCCCTGAGCCAGAGGGGCAGACAGACCCCTTCCCTGCCCGTCTGCCCAGCAGCATCTTTGAAAACAAATGGACGGAGGAGACAGAACAAAAACCCCAAAATAAAAAAAGACAAAACGCCCCCTCGGTCCAGGACACAGGTAAGGTGGAGGAGGAGTGGAAGAAGCTGCAGAGGAAGTCCCCTGGAAGTCCCCCAAAACTGGGGCGTGGGGTGGGAGGTAGAACCCCAATCTGGGGTGGGGTGGGGCCAGTGGAGCAGTGACCCCGGGGGGCAACCGTGCCTTCCCCACAGACCGCCGGCCACAGGGGAAGGAAACAACCCCGAGGGGCCAAGTCTGGCCTGCCCGCCCCCCCCCCCCTTGGGACTGGCAGAGCCCAGACGCTCTTTCTTGGGACATTCCACACACGTGTTCAGCAGAAACAAGGAGTCAGTGAAGAAGAGGGGGGCCGGGGGGCGGGGCCTGGGCCTGGGGAGACACAGCCTAACAGAGAAGACAGACCACCAGTAGCACGTGCACCACACACGAGTATAGTACGTACGAATATAGATACTATATGTGCATATATATTTCTTCGGTGTACAACAGAACATCAGACCCAGATGGCTCTGGGCCTGGAGGGTCACATGGGAGGTTTTCCGTCAGTCCTGTGCAAACAAGGGTCTCTGAGTCTTTCCCAGCGAAAGATTCTTGCCAGGGTTCCAGAGTTTCCCTAAGCCTCTGGCTTTCTGTCTGTCTGCCTGCCTCTCTCATGTTGGTGCCGCTTAAGAGAGGGTGAGGACTTCAGCCTGGGCATAGCTGGGCGAGAGGGCGTCTTGGCAGGTCTCTGTGTTTAAAGAGCACAGGTGTGAGACACTGGGACGCACGCTTTCGGCTCAACATTGCCGTCTGGGGGGGCAAGGAGTTCAGCAAAAGAAAGGGAGAAACAAAGAATGAGATGTTAGAAGGAAGCCAGCTGCTGACCCACAGCCTGTGGGCTAAGGACTAGGCCAGAGGCAGAGCTGGAAGGCATGGGGACCCCGGGCTAAGAGGCCAGGAAGAGCAAGGATGGGTCAGCGAATGGGGTGAGCCCCTTCATCACCCCTCTGCCTACCCAGCACTAGGCCAAGGTGACTCGTAGGCCATGTTACAGCTTATCTCCATACCTGCTCACGTAACGAGCTCCAGGAATCACAAGCCCTCAGGTCTTCAAAACCCCAGTGCAGTGGGCGGAGGGATCACAGACCTACATGCTGGCACGGAGGGAGTGGGGGACGTTCCCGGTGTGGCCTGGAGTCCAACCTGGGCGGCCCACCCCCGCATAGCTCGACCTGCCACCTACCACCTGGGGCCACTCCATTGTCCCCAGGGCGGAGGGACAGGGGTGGCTGGTGAAGAAGGTGCCTGAGTGTGCTGCCCTGTCGTGCCCGGCCACAGTTCCTCAATCTGGCAGGAACAGAGTTCTAGCAGTTGGAGGGTGGATGCCGAAGGGGAGGGTCAGGGAGGATGCACGTGTCCGTCTCAGAAGAGAAGGCCAGAAAGGAGCATCTTATTGAGAAACCCAACCCTTCTCAGTGAGCCCTTCTCGGCAGCTCAGCCTCAGCCTGGAATGTCAGTGGCCTGGGCCTTCCCTTCGCCTACCCTCCCAGCGGGGGCACAGGCAGGGCAGGCAAGGAGGCTGCTGTGGGGGCAGGGATTTGGGGGTGATACTCTCTGACCAGGGCAGGGGAGGCCCTCCTCTCCCAGGAAGCTCTGTGACAGGGTAGTCTGGGCCCAAGGGGGTGACTCCTGGAGCCCCAGCCCTCGGGCTGGTACTCAGTCTCCCCTCTGACTCCCGGCCTACACTGAACAGACACCTTCCACCTCTGGTTCCAGCTCGCAGCTCTCCCCAGAAGCCCTGGGGGCTGACAAATGCCTCTAAGTTTGTCAGCAGGCCTGGTGCAAATTCGTAAGGTGAACAACTCCTATCCCGGCTGCTTCCCTGCTCTGTGGGGGAGGGGGTGGGCCCCAGCTGTGAGGGAAAGGCTTCTAGAAGACAAAGTAATGGGTACAGGTCCAAGTCTACACCCAACGTGAAGCCAACTGTGCTCTCAGATTACAGGTGGAAGGGAGAACCTTCCCCTAAGGAGGGAGGCCCAAGGTCTGGACAGGCTGAGGCCCACGTAGGCAGCTGCGTTCCTAGGCAGGGCCCCGTGTACAGTGGGTCTCTGCAAACTCCAGGACTCACTTTGCCCCTTCCCAGGGCCCTGGGAGGTCCAGAGGTCCTGAGAGGTAGCAGCCTACTCAGCCGTCCTGTTAGCTAGGTCCTCTGTTTCCCCCACGGAAGCCAGAGAACCAGGGGGGACAGGTGGGAGCCCATCTCCCAAGGCACCAGGGGCTCCAGCTTGGCACTCCTGCATCATGTCGCCCAGGGACATCTGTGCCCACCGGAGGGGTGCCATGAGCATGCCCATCCCTGTGGGAGGGAGGAGAGGGAAGGAGGAGGTGGGTACCGTGGAAACTTGGGCTCCTGACAACTTGAGGGCTGCCACAGAAATAGCCAACTCAGTTCCCCGAACCAGAAAGGCAAGTCAGAGGAGAAAATAGCTGTGGCGTCCAGGCTAAACTGGACACCTAGCTCATCACATCCCCATCAGACTCAGGAGCCCCGTGCAAGGAGCCCTGTGGGGCCGGGACTGAATCCGTCCTCACGAAGGAAAAGCAGCTGAGCTCTCAGATTCAGCGACGAGACGGTGCCTAATGTCTCCATCCTGCTCCACGGGGCTTCCCAGCCCCGGTCACTGAAAGGGGCCTGTCCGGGCCACATGGATGCCGCTGTATTTTCTCATCTCTTAGCGGGACATTTCATTCTGAGAACAAGCAGGAGACAGGCCCCACAGGCCACAGCAGGGCTGGGGTATGCCAGTACCCATCGTGAACACACTTTTCCGGAAGGGACATTCGTGTGTCTGCCCAAGGCTGAAGACAGACGGCACTGAAATGGGGGTGCTCCTGGCACAGGTTTTTCACAACAGCCAACCTCATGAAATGGTCTGACCTTTCTGCCCAGTGCACCTTCCGGGGTGGCCTCCCAATCCCCCAGCCTCCTGCCGAGTCCCTGAATTCTGTCCTTCCATTCCTATCTTTGCCCACCCTGGAAGGAGCAGATACGGACCTTAGTCATTCCCTCTACAAAGTTGCATAATCTGACTCTAAAAATTGCCAGGCGCACGGCTCCACTGTCAGGTCTAATTCCCATCAGGTGAAACAGGAAATGGCTTGGCCAGGCCTTCTGCATTCCTGAAGCTGAGGGGGCCCAGAGAGCCTCCCTGGGAAGCTGCTGGGGAGGGGCCGCCTGCAACCGGCCCTGCCTGGCCTGGGAGTGGCCACGTGCGAGGGGCAGGATGGCTTCTGTCCCCACGCTTCCCCTCAGCTGCCCCTGCCCAGGGGGCACCCCTGCTCACTCAATGACTCACAAACCTGTTGTGCTCCTGGGCTCGTTAGGTAAATGAATACACTTAATTATAGAAATTAGATGAGTCTCCGGTTCTGGCAGCAATACAGAGCGCAGAGGCTGGGTGGGAGCGGCAGGTGACTCAGAGGCAGGGCTGGGAGTTTGGGGGAGCAGAGAAGGAGGGAAGAGAAACTGTCGTGGAAGCAGAGAAAGCAGCGCGGGAGAGGCACCACTGCTGGGGCGCAGATGGGGTGCGGGGCTCTGCCGCCGGGTGTCACTCCGGAGAGGAGGGCATTCACATGCCTAGGCAGCCAATTGTGGGGCCCTAGGGACCCCCACCTGCGTGCCAGGCCAGGGCTGGGGAACATCAGGCCTCCTCTCCCAGGGCGGCACTGTTCCCCTCGAGGGCCTAGCTCCCTGCACACCAGCAGAGACGCCCCATGAGACAGCCTTATTCTTGGCTGGTCTGGGTGTGGGATGGACAGACAGACAGACAGAGATATTCAGTGGCAGGCTGGTTGCTGACTGAAGGCCACGAGGAATGAAAATGCATTTGCTGTGATTACGATGGGGCCCTGAGGGCAGGCAAGGCCCAGAGGCACAGGTCCTGGGTGGGGGGCTGGCACGTCCGGCTCAGGATGGGGACCGGGGAGGTGCAAGCCCTGGGCGTAATCTCCCCCTTGTTCTCAGGCTCCAGAGCTGAACATTCTGGGGAGCTGGGTGCTGTGGAGGAGAGGCTCAGGGGCCTGGATTCTCCTGCATCTCGCCCGGCTCCCTCAGGCCCCAGGAGGTATGAGGGCTGGAGGGCATGTGAGCGTGTGTGCCCGGGGGTGGGGAGAGCCGAGGGTGCCGCTAAGGGGCCAGGTGTCCAGGTGGAGGGCTGGTGAGAGGGTGGAAGGGGTGGGAGAGCGGGAGCTTTCTTGGAGGGTAGGGTGAGCTGTATCTTGATGCCAGTGGAGACAGCCCCAGACTGGTTCCAGCTGCTCCAGCTATGTTGTTTAGACTCCGGGACTTTGCGCAGCCTTGGTGAAGAAAAGGCACATGGGTCAGAGGGGCCTGGTTCCTCATCTGAGCAGCTCCGTGGGATCCATGCTCCAGGGGACCCCGCGGGGCAGTCAGCCCTGGGCTGGTTGAGGGGTCTGGCCCGCCTGGGAAAGGCTCCCTGACGTTCTTGGGCTTCCAGGTCACCTGGGCTCCAGAGGACAGATGCCAGGGCCGCACAGCTGATCTCTGCCCTGTCATTGTCCCCAAGTAAGTTCCCTTCCAGCTACACATACACCCCCCAGCCTCCAGCTCCTTTCTACACCATCTTCAGAAGCCCTGATCAGCACCGGTCACCTTCCCTGCCCCTCCCCCCCGCCCCAGGGAGTTCACACTCTGACACTTGGGCAGCTATAGGCTCACAAGGGAGTCTCTGCCCGTGGCTGAAGGAGCCCTGGGCCCCCTACGCCAGGTCCCACACGTAGCCCCAGTGCAGAGAAGGGAGGCACGGTCTGGCATGGGGAAAGTTGCTGAGTGCTTGCTGGGAGTTTGGCGATGCTAACTGCCACGCTCGCTTAGCAGGGCCTGTTTCCCAGCAACCCACCTGTTCCCTCTCGAAGGTCACTCTAATTGGCTGAGCTGCATGCTTGTTGCCAAGAAGCAGTGTGGAGGCATCTTGAAAATAGAGCAGCCGGGCCACACGAGCTCCCAGAGAGATCTGGCGGTGTGGTACACGCTCCCCAGCCCAGGCACGTGCCCCTCCTGCGCCGGGTGTGACCTGCTCCCCACCTCCTCACGGTCCCGCCTAACTTGTACCCTCACAGCCTCTTCCACACTGCTACTTCCGCCAAGCCCCTCACAGTGCTGGAGTGCAAACAGGGCTGTCGGGCAGTCAGCTCGAGGCCTACATGGGAGGCAGGGTCCCCTCTGCCCCACATTCCGGGCCATCACTCAGCATGCTCCAGCCACAGCAAGTCTCTGGGTCTGAACCAGGATGCAGCAGAAGCCGCTGCGTGTTTGTGATGGGGGGCAGGAGAGATAGGCACATCCAGAGCCCAAGGACTGGGACACGCAGAGGACAGGGAGACCAGAGAGACGCAGGAGAGAGTGTAAATGGTCTGAGTACCTTCGACCTGCAGCCCCGTAGCTGGGGCCTCTGGGCCATCTCCTTCCAGCTGCCAGATGGCAGCTCCTGCTGGTGACACCCAACAGTACATATGCCCACCACAGCTGGACACACACCTCTCAGCGCCTCATTAGGGTCAGGATGCCCTGGGGATCCCGTGGGGGCAGGGGCTGGGAAGGTGCCCGTGCAGGCTGCATGAGATGGGCAGGCCAGGAGACATGCCTGGGGGGACAGAGGCATCACAGACACTGCCCCGACTCACTCAACCCAGACCTGGACTGGAGTTTGGGACAGTGAGAAGTGGTGGGGGTGGGGGTGTGTGGATTTGGTTAAAAGAGGGCTGGTTAAGAAGTGGCCTGAGAACCCAGGGACAAGCTTTGTTTCGGGAGGAGTCAGGGTTTGTTCTGGAACTAGGTAGGGCATTTAGGCAGGTTAAGTCACAGGGACAGGGCAAGAATGACAAAAAAGTGATCAGGAACCGGGCAGGAGCACCTGCTCTTGAGACTCCTGTTCTCAGCCACTACTGGCCCTCAACCAACCTCCATCATTGCTGGCCCCCTTTTTGCAAGTAAGGAAGCCCTAAGTCCACGGCCCAGCTTCTGCCCTGCTCCTGCCATAGCTAGGGGCCTGCCGATGAATTTCAGCCTTTCCTTACAGGAGAGGACGGGCTACTCTCCTGAACCCTACAAATGCTTCAGAGCACACCTCAGAGGGGACACAGAGTCCCTACCCATCCCTACCCCCTTCCCCACCCCTTGGTCACCTGCTGGCTCTGCCTCAAGAGGCGTGCAGAGCTGGGCTGGCCCCTCCAGGGCTCCTGGACCCCCAGGGCAGGATGAGGAGGTCAGGCCTGTGCTAGGCTCTCCAAAGACATCACACCAGCAGCTCATTCTTATCCTGACTCCCGAAGGCTCTTGGTATCTCTCGGGACTTACTTGGGAAACCTTAGCTGTGTTTAAGGGAGGTCTAGGGAAAGTCTGGCAGTGACCCTGTGGAGCCAGGCCTCAAGGTCGTGGCAGGAACCAGAGGAAGAGGTGGTGATCAAATGGAGGGGAAAGGCAGGGGCCGCTGATTTGGCCTGCCCTTAGCCTCTAGCACTTAGTCTTTCTTCCCTGTGGCCATGGTGGGGGGCAGGGAGGGGCGTGGGTGCTGGGCTCTGTGAACCTCTGGGGGATGCCGGAGGCCTTTTTAGTCCAGGGAGTGGGAGATCAGGGTACTCATCTTAAAAGCGGGGGCACATCCAAGGCAGAGGAGATGGTGGCCAAGGCCTCAGGGGAGGAGGGGACCTCAAGGTTTGCAGGGGACACTGGGGAGACTCAGCTCCCTGGGGGCTCTCCACCTGCCCGGCCTGGGGAGCCATACCTTTCCGGACACTACCATCGGCACAGGCATAGTCCCCGGCGCTGAGCAGGAAGCAGGCGGCTGCCTTCTTGTTTTTGTCTCGGGGGCCAGAGCGTCGCAGGGCCCGGCGCTCCTCAGGGGTGGGGGCAGAGGCCAGGGGCTGGGTGAGGCCAGCTCCCTCCTCATCGGACAGCACCGCATTGGCATCGCCGTTCTGCTTGGAGTCTAAAGGGAGCAGACAGAAAGGAGGCTGTGTGAGGGGCTGCTTGGGCCTTCCTCATGGGCTCACCTGGGGGCTCGCCAATCCCAGCCCTAGAGTGTCACTTCCCTCACCTGAGGGGGCCTGGCATCTCCCTGGGAGGGCCAGCGAGTGGGCCTGGCCCTGGGGGCAGGGGGCGGAATGCCCTCCTTCCCTCTCAGCCTTGGCCTAGGGTCGTTCCCGGGACAAGGAGCCACAGATACCCCAAGCCGGGGCTCCTGAATTCTGTCTGCCGCAGGCTGTCCCAGGAGATTAGCCTGAGGCAGGCGGCCGACTCGGCTTCCTCCTTGGGGCTGGCTCAGGCTGACACTTGGATGAGTTTGCATTCCCTCAGAGAACACCCGGCTTGCTGGGATGAGGGCTGGCACCGCCAGGGTTAAACCAATAAATAGGCCTCCACGGCCATCTCTCTGGACCCCCTGTAGGCGGTTAATCTTGCTCACCAGGCACCTCAGGCAGAGTCAAGTACCTAAAGGATTTGGAGCCCTCCGCTTGGGGCTCACCTGTCTGGGGAAGACCCTGCACAGAGGAGGCTCCAGTTCAGCTCCCACTGCTGTGGGCTCTTTGCCCCAAGCCCCTGCCTCCGTCAGGCAGCACAGTGGGCCCTTGGCTGGCTCGCTCTGAAGGCAGCGGCCTCAGCATGGGCCAGGAATGCCCTGACCACGGCCAAGTAGTTAGGGTCAGGCTGAGGTGCAGCTGACAGCAGCCACGGGTAAGTGTGCATCCAGGAGCTGGTGCAGGGACTTGCGCATTTTGATATTAGGTTTCCCTCTGAGCTCTGAAAGGGCCTAAGGGTACAGCTGAAATTCCCCGAGGCCCTGGCTCGGAGATTTCCACCCAGGGATGGGGGAAGGGGCACCACTTTGGTGGGGAAGAGGGGAGCCTGAGGGGGGTTGTTCCATCAAGGCCCCCAAATGACCCCAGGGAGTGAGTAGCCCCAGCATGTACTACGGCCACCCCCCAACAGGCCATAGGTGAGTGTTATGAGTCAGGCACCCCTCTGGAGAGTGAGTCCCACTTTGCCCCCAGAGCTTAGCCAAAAGCTGCTACCTTTGTCTCCTGGCCCACCCCCAGCCTCCCGATGGCCTGGCGTCCAAGGGCTGCCCAGGCGAGGAATCCCAGACCTCCCTCCGGAGCCCCTCCCACCACACTTAGGCTCCGGCTCTCCAGCCTAACTCCAAGTTTCTGTGGGTTAAGCCGATTTCCTTTCCCCTCTCTTGACGCAGGTGGAAGCAAACTTTCCAGGGGTGGCCTTTCCCATCCTTGAAGAACAGGATCCAGACCCGGAGGCCCTCCCCTTCCAGGGTGCAGAAGCCATTTCTTCTACCCTTCCTTTTCCCCTGCCCGACACTGTCTGGGCTACTCCCTCTCGGTTCCCTCCCATCCCATGTTAAACCCTGAGCCGAGGACTCAATCTAGCTTGTGCTGAACAGAAGGCAGCCTCCCACTGCTGTTACGTTATCACATTTATTAGGCCAAGAGACATCAGACTCCAACGTTTGGAAAGAAATGATTCACGTGTTGATGCACCTTGGCAGAACAGCTGCCCTGCTCTCTAGCTAACAACGACAGCGCCTGATGCTTGTAGAGTGGTTTTCACTTCTCCAAATACTCTCAGATCTGTTATTCATTTGGGTCTCCTCAAAGTCTTGGGGAGTAGGAGATGACTCCCATTTTACAGGTGAAGAACCCATGATCAGAGACGGTTAGTGACTGGCCTCAGGTCACACAGCACCATGGCCAAGATGGTATTTGAATTCACAGCCCCATGCACCGCCCGCCGCAGCCTAAACTGGGTGGTAAACTCACTCCACAGACCCTAATGTTCAGAAAGCTATTGGAAAACCAGAAGAGAGAGAGATTTGGCCTCGACACTTTCTGCTTTTAAAGACACATCTTACACACTTAGGGCAGCCCAGGACAATAAAGGACAATCCCAAGTCCCAAGGGCTGAGGTTCATTTGGGGACTCCCTCCACCACTGGAGGGGTGGTGGCTTTCCTTCCCAACCCCCAATCTCACCTGCCCGTTTCCTCTCAACCATACCCTCTTCTGGGGCAGGGGGGCTGGTATCACTGTAGGTGCTGTCCCGGGGCGAGGTCTCCTCAGACTTGCAGTAAATGGGTGACTCAAGCTGGGGTGGCCGGGGCACATGCTTCTTTCTTTTTTTAGGCAGCTTCTGCTTGGCCATGGCCAGGGAGTAGTACATGCCGAAGTTGTTGACGATGACCGGCACGGGCATGGCGATGGTGAGCACGCCAGCCAGTGCACACAGCGCCCCCACCAGCATGCCCGACCACGTCTTGGGGTACATGTCCCCATAGCCCAGCGTCGTCATGGTGACCACCGCCCACCAGAAGCCAATGGGGATGTTCTTGAAGTCGGTGTGGTCGTTGCCCCGTGGGTCGGAGGGCCTGGCGCCAATGCGCTCGGCATAGTAGATCATGGTGGCGAAGATTAGCACGCCCAGGGCCAGGAAGATGATGAGCAGGAGGAACTCATTGGTGCTGGCACGCAGGGTGTGGCCCAGCACGCGCAGCCCCACGAAGTGGCGTGTGAGCTTGAAGATGCGCAGGATGCGCACGAAGCGCACGACGCGCAGGAAGCCCAGCACGTCTCGGGCTGCCTTGGAGGACAGGCCGCTCAGCCCCACCTCCAGGTAGAAGGGCAGGATGGCCACGAAGTCGATGATGTTGAGCAGGTTCTTGACGAAGTCTAGCGTGTCAGGGCAGCACACGATGCGCACCAGGAACTCCAGTGTAAACCACAGCACACACACGCCCTCGATGTAGGTCAGGATGGGCTCTGTCTCCACCTCCCGCCGGAAGTGCACGCTGGTCGTGTTCCCCACTCGGTGGATCTCTGTCACGTTGCGGTCAATGTTGAAGGCCTCGTGGGTCTCCAGACAGAAGGTGGTGATAGAGACCAGGATGAAGAAGAGAGAGGCGAAGGCCACCACCTGCGGGCGAGGAGGAGAGTGGGGCGGTTGTCAGGGATGGACGGGCGCCGTCCTGTTTGTGGAGAGTGAGGGCATGGGTCACCGGAAGGAAGGACGTTAGATGGTGAGAGGCGGGATGAAAGTAGTCGTGGGCTGGAACTCCCTCTTCAGAGGGTCTTTACTCATCTGCTCGGGTATTTTAAGGTAATTCTTCCCAATCTTTGTCACGGCACACAGAAGAGACAGGCTGCTTCTGGCTGGAGGCAACTGGACAGGAAACTATACTATTGGCTACGACGCGCCCCACCCCCCCGCCCCGCCCTTAACGCTCTGGCTCCGCCCACTGCTGACTCTGGCCCCGCCTCCTGCCTAGCTCCGCACCCCTGTAGAAGGGTCGTGCCTTAAAGCTTCTCAAACTGTAATGGGTATATAAATCATCTAGGAATCTTGTTAAAATCTGATTCTGATTCTGATTCAGGGCCAGGGTAGGGCCTGTGATTCTGCATTTCTAACAAACTCTCAGGAGAGGCTGCTGGTCCACAGACTACACTTGGAGTAATTAGGCTTTAGGGGCAATGGTCCTCAAAGTGAGGTCCCGGACCAGCTGCAGGAGCAGCAGCACTTGGGAACTAGTTAGAAATGCAAATTCTTGACCCCGTAAACTTACTGAATGAGAAATACTGTGGGTAGGGCCCAGCTATCTGCTTTAACAAACCTTCCAGGTAATTCTGATGCACGCTAAGTTTTGAGGTCCACTGTGTTAGGGATATGCCCGGAGAGAGGGCCTGGAGGGAATGAGTCCGGGCCTCTTTCTGCCAGCTGAGTCTTAGAACTCTAGCCACGACCCCCCACCTCCTCAAGTCCCAAGTCCCAGCCCCTCTCTACTACCTTGCAGCTTAGAATGTCCCAGCCAAATGCCCAGTGAGAAGTGTCTGAAGGAAGGTAGCACGTTCCATAACAGAAGACACGGGGA
The DNA here is from genome assembly GCF_018350195.1 of Panthera tigris. Lineage (NCBI taxonomy): Eukaryota > Metazoa > Chordata > Mammalia > Carnivora > Felidae > Panthera > Panthera tigris. The sequence continues at coordinate 93,219,373 of NC_056667.1, read as the reverse complement.
GGTCTGCCCAGAATAACCACCCCTCCCCTTCCCGACACCTGGCATTTCCTGGGACACTGAGCTCCAACAAAAATAAACTGCACCCACTGGGATCGGAGTGTGGCAGGGGCTGATCCAGACAGCTCGGATCTCGGGTAGAATGATGACAGTGGCACCCGGCAGAGGAACAGCTAGGTTTAAGTGTCCAATCATTATGAATGGAGATGAAATGCATGTGTAATAGCACCAATTACGGAACCCTCATCTGTTATTCATGCAATGCCATTCACCACTGTCGGGGCACCTGTTGCTGGGGTCTCCGCCCCCTGCTGCTGCCTGTCCTGCTCCGTGCGTGGGGATGAGCTTCCTCCCTGGGCAGAGGGCCGAGCTTAAATAGGTGGACGGGGAAGGACTGTGGCCCCGTGGCCACTTGGCAATCCCCACACACTGACTTCCACCTGGCCATGGCTAATGGTGCCCCTCAGGGATGCTTTCCTCCCTGAGAGCGTGCATGAGGGAGGGGGAGAAGGCACACCTTGTTCTTAGTATTGCAAAACACCAATGGAGAATACAAGGGGAGCTGGGAAAATGAAACAGCAGCACCTCCGGGGCCTCTGGAGCAGAAGCAAGTCTGAGAGAACTTTGGGAATGAACATCCGTTAGCTGTCTGTTTTGTCCTGGCACAGCTGGGCACTTGGTACGTGTTACTGCCTTCGGTCCTCCCTGTGACCCTGTGAGGTAAGTCTCATCGTCTCCTTTTAAGGAGGAGTAACTAAGCATCAGAGAGGTTTAAATGCTTGCCTAAGGTCACATAGCCTAGAAGGGTTGGAAACCAGACTTGAACTCAGATCTGTTTACCTTTGGAGGCCATACCTTCTCTTCACACCGCACTGCCTTCACGATCAATTCACAGACCCAGGAAAGTCCTCTCTGAACTGTCAATACTGTTCCTAGCCAACTCCTTGATGACTACTATTTTACCCTTAGAGTTGTGTACCTTGGACTTAAGACAGACACCCACTGCACAGTAACATATCTTATTTACACTTGACCATGGACAGGTTGATCAAATGCAGCAAGGAAGGAGAACGGAGGTAGCAGACCACTTTCCCCACTTGAACAACTCTGCCTGGAGCTTCTCCTGTTTGTGGCTCTCCGATGAAGGTAAATTTCAAGTTCCTTTTCTGATCTCTCTCTCTCTTTTAAGTTTATTATTTATTTGAAGAGAAAGAGAGAGACCCCAAGCAGGCTCCACGCTATCAGCACAGAGCCCGATGTGGGACTCGATCTCACGAACCATGAGATCATGACCTGAGCCGAAATCAAGAGTCACGTGCTTAACCGACTGAGCCACCCAGGTGCGCCTGATCTCATTTTTCTTCCCCGAGAAAGGTGCTATCAAGGCAATACAGACCGATGTGGGTATTAGGCAAACGGCTCCAGCCTGGGGGCTCTCCGTGGCCATCCAGAGATGAGCTGGTGGTGGCACCTGTTGAGTGGCCACTGTGATGCTGGGAACCGACTCCGGGCACCACTCCCATCCCCAGCAGCAAAAGGGGTGGGGTAAGGCGTGGAGACGGCATACCCTAGCTCTGCCAGGAAGCATGGGAAGCAGGAGCCTGCTCTCTCTGAGGAAAAATTAGCCAGGAGAGTTGGCCCACCTGGGAGCCGAGCGTGAAGTTAATTAGTGATTTGGAAAAACAAGTTCAGGAAGAGCTACCAAGGGGCTGAGCAGAGGGCACAGAGAGGGGAGAAGGGGAGGGAGGGCAGTGTGCCGGCCACCCTCTTACCCACAGGGCCAAGGAGCCGGCCTTGGTGCCTTCCTCACTGCCACCCGGGCTCCTTCTGCAGCCGCCCAGTAAGTACAAACCACCCCTCCTGCCTTAGGGAACAGCCCCCTGAATTCCTGCGGTGTCCACTCACTTCTGTTTTTCCTTAGAGCTGTTGCAACTATTTTCTCGTATCACTCACCTCGGCCCTCCCAGGAGATGGGGCTGATAAAGGGTAGCCACATGTGCCCATTTCCCAGGCATGAGAAAGGGCAAATGACTCGCTCAGGATCAGGCAGAGGCCAGGTCCCCTGACTCTCAGCTCAGAGTTCTTTCCGCTTGGTCCTCTAACCAAACAGTCCACTCCTCTTTGGTGACATCTTCACGGGGTCTCAGTCTCCCCTGTGACCTCTCGAGGGCTAGCAGCAGGCGCAAGGCAGGCCCCAGAAAGCACCCCCCTTCCCCAAGGAGACAGGCACACCACCTGAGGCTGAGCTGGGACAGATGCAGGCACCTGGGCTCTGGCGTGTTGCCCCAGGTGGGTCCTGAGGTTACAGGTTCCCCTGTCGGGCCCCAATGATTCCTTTCTCCCTAGGTTATTCCCGAACTGAATTATTTTGTAAGCAGTGGTCCTAAGCAAGTGCAATCAAGGCCCTTCACCTCCAGCAGCAGGGACACTGCTTTTTTTTTCCTCCCACTCTCTTTTTTGGGGGCTTCCGGGGACAAAAAAGGACCAAGGAAGGAGGCAGTGGCTGCAACAGCACCCAATTTAGACATCAAGGCCTTGAGCTGGAGCCTTCTGAGCGGCCCTTGCTGGGCCATCCCATACAGCTAGTGGGGTACACTTGTACCTCCTTCCCATGGTACCTGCTGGGCAGAGACTGAGGCCAAAGAGCTAAGGAGCCCTGGGGTCAGACTGCCTGGGTCCCTCATCCTGGCCCAGCCACTCACTAGGTAAATGCTGCACTTTGTACGGGTCTCTCACTACAAAATGGGGTCAGCACTAGTTCCCAGCCAGGGGTGTGGGCATGGTCTCCAAGGACCCTTACATGCAGCTTCTGAGAGGCTGAGTTGGACCTGGAGCCAGAAACATCGCAAAAATCTTTGCTTTTTAGAAGCAAAGGGACCCCAGGAGCTCACCCAGTTCAATTCCCTTTCTGCTGGTTTTGCAACCAAAGAAACCGAGGCCTGGGGAGAAGGGACTTGCCCCGGTTCCCATGGTGGAAGATGTCAGTTCATGCTACCTGAGGACACGGGACATAGATTCTGCTGGAAGTCAAAACTGCCCAAGCGGAAAATTGCTTATGCGATCTGGTTTGGCCAGCAGCTACGCTCCTCCCCGCTGGAAGGATGCGGGAGGGTCTCACCACCCTGGACAGGAGGTTCCGAGCCTCTGTGCTAGAAAGCACCGCTCCTTCCAGCTTCCTGCTCCATGGGCTCCCCACACACAGGCTGGCTGTAGCCTGTGGGGGACCCACCTGTCCGGAGACCCAGGTGTTTTGGCTGGTGAGTCAGCCCTGTTATCAGCCTCCTTCACCAAGCTCATCCTAAAACTGCCGATGGTAGGAATCTAAAGTCACATGCTTCTGGGTACAAGCTGGTCTCTGCTACTCACTGCCTGAGAGACCTTAGGCAAATTTCTTAACCTCTCTAAGCCTTAGGGTCTTTGCCCATAAAATGGAGATCTTTGCCCATAAAATGGCCTACTATGTGCCAGACACTGTTCTGGGCGCTGGGGAACAGCAGGAAACAAAACGAACACCCCTGCCCCTTAGGCCTTACATTCTAGGAGAAGGAAACCATCAACAAATAAGCAAATACATAGTATGCCAGATGGTATAAGTGTCAGGAAGAAAAATAAAGAGGAAAGGAGGTAGAGTATGAGGAGGAGGGAACTATTTCATTTTCTTTTTAAACTATTTTTTTCAATTTGTTTTGAGAGAGAGAAAGAGCACGTGCATGCGCAAGTCGGGGAGGGGCAGAGAGCGCGAGAGAATCCCAAGCAGGCTCCGTACTGTCAGCGCAGAGCCCTATGCAGGGCTCGAACCCACGAACCATGAGATCATGACCTGAGCCGAGATCAAGAGTTGGACGCTTAACTGACTAAGCCACCCAGGTGACCGGAGGGACCTATTTCAAATAGGGTGATTAGGCAAGACCTCAATGCCAAGGTGACGCATCTAAGCAGAGACCTGAAGGAGTGAGGAAGTGAGTTATATGAAGATCCAGGACACCTGGAGAGGCAGAGGGAACAGGCACTGCAAAGGACCTGAGGCTACAGAGTGCTTGATGTGTTGAGGGGGATGAGAACAGTACCCACTTTATAGGGCTGTTTTGAGGATTAAAAGAAATGATATTTGTAAAACTCAGCACAGAGCCTAGAGTGTCTCAAGAATCTGGCACAGGCTGGGTCGGGGGGGTAGGGGGGAGGTGACAGACACCAGTCATTGGGAACTGAATACAATCAGCGGGGGCAGGGGAGGGGGGCCCAAGGAGAAAGGGCCAAGGAGACAGATGGACCGATAAACATAAGAAGACTCATGCCCAAAACCTATATTAAGGATGAAGTGTAGGAGAAGAGAAATCTGAGAACACAGCCAAAGACACTTGCAGAGAAGATCGGTGGGGATGGGATGAGGCGCTGAGGCTTCCGGGGAAGTGAGGTCCTAGAGCCCAGGCAGCGCTGTAAAAGGAGCGAGCAGCCCTGCGGGCTCAGAGGCAGGAAAAGAGAGACAACGTGTCAGGCAAAGCATCTCTGAGCTGTCCCTAGGCTCCTGAGTGAGGGCCTCAAAGTGCAGGTATCAGCCTAGCGACCCCTGTTCCTCTCCTTTCATGGGCTCCCCTGGGAGCAGACCCTGGCCCTGGGACCTCCTATCCTGGTTCCAGGGGCCACAGCCTGCCGCCACCTATGCCCCCCTTCTGCCAAGCCAGCACGTGGGGCTTCTCAGGGCCTCTGGGCTGCCGGGAGCTGATGAGTCCGGCCCCAGAAGGAATTCAGTCCAGCCCAGACCGCCGGCCAGGAACGTGCCCAGCCAAATGCAATTCCTGGCTGTTGCCTATCTGTGTTCCGTGCTGTCCTATCTCTGCCGGGGCCGGTCGCCTGGCCAGAAAATTCACCCCTTCCCTAACTCCGCATGGTTAAAGCACTACTCACGGTGAAAATTTATGTATTTATTTATATATTTATTTATAGCCTGCCTCCTTCTAAAAATTACTTAAGAGAGCTAAGTCATTATCCTGCAGGGCCTATCCAGCTTAACTTCTATTTCCTCCTTGAGGCTTCCCTGCCGACCAACCATCCCCCCACCTCGCTTCACTTCACACAGAGGTGGGATTTATGGCTTTTTCCTCTCACCTCCTGTGGGGTTTTATTCTTTAAGAGTACTGTGGCACCTCTCATGATCCATCTTGTGTTATTACTATTTCTTGTCACCCAATTTCCTTCAACTGCCACCGACTCCACCTGACCTAGCTCCCTTCAGGAACAGGGACCATGTCTGTCTCGTCTCTGTATTTACAGGGCCCAGCCTGGTGTCCGGCATGTGATAAGTACCCAATAAATGTTTTCTGAATGACTGGAGCCAAGGGGACTGCCTACTTCCTCTCCAGGTCCTGGGGAACCTGTCACGAGGAGGAGACGTGGCCAGCCCCACTAACTCGGGCTAGAGGTGACCGAAATGCCCAGGAATACCTCCAGGCACATGGGCTCTCAGACTCTTGTGGCTTTCCAGGGTGGGCCAAGGCCACTGCCTGATGGGGCCCCCTGCCAGAGGCTGGGTAAACATCACCCAGCCTGAGAAAAACCCAAAAAACCCTAGCAGGGAGCTGGGCCAGAGGCTGTGGTAGGCTGGGTGCCCAGGAACAAGGATGGCCTGAACGTCCTGGTGCCCAGCACACTGGGTTTGGAGTGAGGGCAGGACAATGTCCACGGGTGGAGGCAAGGAGCCTGGGGGCTCCCCGTTCCCAAGGCCCAAATGCCTGGCTCTGTTCCTGCCCATTCTTCCCTCATCTCCCCAAAATAGCCCAAGTTTATTTCAGCCCCTCCCCCACTTTACACCCCACCCCAAATGGTGACAAACAGAAACACCTCATTATCCAGAGACAAGATGTTCAGAGGCAAATGTTGGTCTGTTCAGAACAAAAAAGAAAAACACAAAACAGACCCAGGAAGAGACTGGGAGGCTGCCTCGGGACAGGGTTGGGGGACAGGCCAGGGCACCGAGCCTCCCAGGCTTGGCTTCTTGGCTCTCCCTAGCCCAGCCGGCTTGGGACCAGGGGGTCCTGCCCACCACCCAGCTAGTCCCAGTCAATGCCCATGTCAGAGAAGCTGGGGGGCCTTCAGAAAGGATAAGTAGGAACAGAGCTCTGCATTTTCTTCCAAGAAGGCCTCCATTTCACTCCTCTGTCGGGCCAGGGGACACCTCGTCACCTCTCGTAACTAAGTCCCCTTTCTTTTTGTTCTATGAGTCCCACAGTGAGAAAAAACAGAGAGCAAGCTCAGATGTGAGCAATTCTAGGGAGTGAGGGGATGGGAGCTTTAGTTTGGAGGAGGAAGTGAAGGGAGGGATGGCAGGAGAGCAGAAGGCCCCCTCTGGGGCCCCCTAAAGTCAGAGGCCTTTTCCAGGCAAGAAGGCACAGGAGGCGGCTGAAGCTGTGGCACAAGCACAGACGTGGGTTCACAAGATCTGGGTTTGGAGCCTAGTTCAACCACCAGCTGTGTGAGCAAGCCCCTCTGGGCCTCAGTTTCCCTCAGTGTAGACTGAGGTTAATGATCCCTGCCTCACAGAGGCCAGACGAGATACTAGAACAAAGCAAAAGTGACCTGATACGCAGTGGGTGCTCAGTGAAAACCCAGCTCCAGCTGCCTTCCTGGGACAGTAGGGATCCTTGGGCCACATCCTCTACTCGGAAGGGGAACATTATGGGAAAACAAATCCAGGTACTGATTTAGCCAAAGGAGAACGACTATCATCCTTTTTTTTTTTTTTTTAATTGTTTTTAAGTTTTATTTATTTTCAGGGAGGGAGAGAGAGGCAACCAGGCTTTGTGCTGCCAGCGTGGAGCTCAATGGGGGCTTGAACTCACGAACTGTAAGATCATGACCTGAGCTGAAATCGAGCTGCACGCTTAACCAACTGAGCCACCCAGGCGCTCCAAAACACTATCATTCTTAACAGGACTGATAACAGCTGAAGTCAGTCTAACCCCTGGGTCCTCAAGAGGTTGGGAGTGAAGGGAGGGGAGTGTCCTAGGGTCCTGTTCCTCAGGCCTCCTATGTGCCCTCAGCAAATAAGGAAGGCCTTATTCTACCAACCTCCTTGCTGCCAAAACCCTGCTGGTCCCCCTCAGTCTGGCAAGCCACCTGGCTGTGGCTGAGGCTGGGACTGTGGGCACTGGGCAGGTGGGGACAGGACCAGCCTGCCCCATGCCTGCTTTCCCACACCAGGCCACAGAAAGAGAGCCACCAAAGCGCCGCCACAGGCCTGGCCACCGTGAGGGGAGCGGGGGTGAGCACCCTGACCGACCTAGAGCCTGCCTGAATGGGAACAGCTCTGCGGGCCAGGCCAGTAGCTACGCAACAGGCTCCACAATCAGTTGAGTTCACTTTCCGTTTGTATCTGTTTTGCTCCTGTCATAACACACTACTCAACTGGCCAGTTGGGTGCAAACCAACGCCTGGGGTGGGCCCTGCCCCTCTGCCCTACTGGCCTTCAGTGGGCACCCCACGCCCACGGCTGATGCTGCAGGCCCCGAGTAGGGAGGGTATGCACAGACCCAGTGGACAATACTTGCTGGAAGGGCAGTGTTATTGGCCGCGGGTAAACAGAGTGAGGAGGGCACAGCCCCAGATCCCCTACGCCCCAGGCCCTTAGACCTTGAGGGGTGGCAGAGTAAATGTCCCTGCTGATGTCCCCATCTGCCCCTGGGTTTTCTGATGTCATCCACAGGAAGTACAGAACCTCAGAACACCTTCCAGGCCAGAATAAGAAACAAACCACCCCTTCACCTCCAAAACAGCCTCGTTCAGTGGAAAGAACATGTTGCAATCGGAGGAGCAGGGGCTTTGACTCACAGCACGCCACTATCTGGCTGTGTCATCTCAGGCAAGATGTTTACCCTCTCACAGGCCCAATCTACTGAATGGGGAGGAGATCTCCACGGTTAAGTTTATCGGGAGGACTAGAGATTAATGTAAGTACCTGCATGGCATACTCAAACCAAAAGCCATCAGCAATTTTTTAACAATTATGTATTCTCACTTGTCTGTCCCAGGAACAGCTGAATTGAAGGCTTGCTTCTGCCTCGTGCTCCTTAGCAGGAAGCAAGTCTACTTTTGGCATGAGTGCCATTAAGCTCCACATAGCTGTTCACATCAGTGTTACCAACCAGAAAGTTGGAATCTAAGGGAGGTTCCTGCTCTGCCCTTAAGTGTCTTTGACGGCATCGAACACCTCTGGATCGTGGTTTCTTCATTGCTTCAATATTAGAATTAACCCTGCCCGGCCCCGAACTCCTGGCCTCGGCTGGAATGCCCTGGCGGATGTGACTCCACATCAAACGGGCAAGTATCTTGGGCTCCTGGAGAAACTCAAGAGGTCAACTAGGCTCTGCATTTATTCAACGAGCCCCCAGGCCGGCCGACCCTGGGGTTTGTTGAGCAGAAGGTAAACTCACAGATGGCACAGCCCCTTGGAATCCAAGAGAGAAGCAGCAGAGATGAAAAGTTCCCCAGAGGCCCCAGGAACAGGACCTAGCTCCCCTAACCACATCATTTCATTTCTGCCTCCCTGCCTTGTCCCCTTTCCCCATTTCTAGGAAGCCAAATCTACTGCCTCCCCCTAGCCCCAACTTAAAAAGAGCCTGGATTAGCCTGTACCTGTTGCTCTCCCCTAGTACCCACAGCCAACAGCAGACACTGGCAGGGTTAGTGAACTGCATGAGAAGCCCCCAGAACTCACAGCAGACCCAGGCCAGGGCATCATCTGGGCTGATCTAAGGGCTGTAGGGAAGAAACAAAGGCAGCTCCTGGCCCCAACTTCCCTCTCAGTCCTGACAAAGGGGTCTGCCTTCCGGGGGCTGCCCTGGGATGCCTTGGCCACCAAGACCTCTGTTCTTCCCAGGCCAGAGATGTGTCTGCCCTGGTCTAGCATTAACGCCAGCCTGGCCCGCCCTGCAGCCCCACTTCCCAGACTCCTGCCCTCCCCTGGGTGGGGAAGTGGAAGTTTCCCTTCCATGACCTGGTTGAGGCCTAGCACAGGAGGGGCCAGGGAGGGTGGCAAGGGCTCTGAGACTCATTAATAGGATGACTTGGGATGCCAGAGGTGAGGAACAGCCAGGCTTTAGGCTGCCAGCCATGAAGCCAGGCACCAGCCTCTGGGGCTCTCTCTCTCTCTAAAGAATCTGAAGCCATCCTTCATGGTTGTTTTTTTTTTTAAGCCGTCCAAGTATATCCCCATCCCTCCAACCCCTTTCACCTTAGGGAGGTGGGAGAAACTGGACTGACTTGAGGAGGAGGTGGTGGGATAGGACTAGATCTATGCCACCCTCTTCTCCCCCCACATACCCATTTCAGGCAGTAACCCGAACCAGGGCTTTCTGGGAAGCCAATCTGTGCCGCAGCAGGAAGAAAAGAAGTGGCAACAAATTTGGGATCATCACAGGCAGCCTGTGGCTGGCCACTGACCGCGGGAGCCTGCATCACCCAGAACATTAGGCCCTTCCTGTCTAACTGAAGCCAAGACATCCCAGGTGACCAGGAAGCCTTAGGGGCATGGCAAGGGGCAGACATCTTGACTTATCTCCCTGAAAAAAGGGCTCACCAGAAACCTGGATGAGAGGCCTGCATTCCGGTCCCAGCCCTGCCTGGGCTGGAGCTGGTGTCCCTCTACAGAACTCATACTTCACAGCGTACCCGGCTGCCCAGAGCATTTAAAGGAGGTGGCACCCATGGAAGAAGCTAACACATGGGCCTGCCACAGAGTAGGCGCTTAGCACACCCAGTTTTCTTCCCCCAAACCCTGACTCAGGCAGGAGGCCTAATTCCAGCTCTCCAGGCCGCTGGCCCTGTGGAGGAGTGGGGGGTAAATGAAGAGAGGCAGCCTGTGCAGAGAAGGGGGAGGAAGAGCTCAGCTAAGGGCAACCCACTCCCTTGAAGGGGATGCGGCAAAGCAGGCAGCTGGGATTAGGTCCAAGTAGTAAGTCAAGTGCGTGCAATCTCCTGATGAAGCGTGCAGGAGAGAGGGTATGTGTGTGTGTGTGGGGGGGGGGGGGAGGATGAGTCCCCTGGGGTTCCATGGAAGACAGAGGGAATTGGGAGGGAGGCAGTGGTAAAGGTAAGTCAGTCTCGGCCCAGCCCGCTCCTCCCGGCCCCCATCCCCACCACCACGGGTACTTACACACCCGAGAGGAGGCTCAGGCTCCTGTCACTCACCCTGGCCGCCCGGGAGGAGTAGGGATCTTCGAAGAGCGCCCACATGCGGGGCTGCCAGCCGCGGCAGCCCCCCGACCCCGCGCCGGGGCCTGCACCTCCCTCATGGGGCCCCAGGCGCTGCAGGGCCAGCTCCCGCTCATCATCGCCGGCCTCATCGCCAGTCCCTGCGCCACCGCCGCCTCCGTCCGGGCTCTCGAAGATATCGAGCGCCTCTTCGGCGTCGCGGTGCTGCCGGTAGGTCATCCAGCAGCAGGGCTCCACGTCGGTCTCGTCGATGCCCCAGAAAGTGAGCTCCTCCTCGAAGAGCGGCCCACACACGTCGGCGGGGCAGTGCAGCTTGCCGGTGCGGTAGTAGTTGAGCACGTAAGCAAAGACGCCCGGGTGCCGGTCGAAGAAGAACTCGCAGCTCCCGCCGCCGTTGCTGCCGCTGCTGCCTGCACCGCCGCCATCGGACTCGGGCCGGCCCCCGCCGTCGGGATCCGCCAGCCAGGCGAGGCGGGTGCCCGGTAGGGTGCGCAGGGTGCTGCGGTAGGTCTCATGTCGCGTGCCGCCCACGTTGATGATGATCTTCTCCGACGCCTCGCCCTTGGCCATCTCCTCCTTCAGACATGTTTTGGACGGAGGCTTGTTCCCCGACTTGCGCCCACGGTAGGAGGAGACACACACCGAGCTGATCATAAGAAGCGCTGCGGGGCTTCGGCTTGGGGCGGCCGCTGCCCTCCAAACACCCTTCCCAAGGAGGCAGCGTCAGACGGGGGAGGGGGAGGAGACGAGGAGGAGGCAGGAGGCGGCGGCGGCCCCCTCTGCGGCTTGGCCCTGCCCCTGCCTCCCCCCGGGGCGCGGAGCAGGAGGAGTTGGGTTTCTCCGGTGCACAGGTGGTTGGGGTTTGGGCAGGCAGCTCCGGCGAGGGAGGCAGGAGGGAAAAGGCGAGCCGAGGACCCAAGCGAGGGGCCCGGGGAGGCAGGAACAAGCCCTCACGCTCCCCGGCTAGGACTGGACACTCAGATGCTCGGGCCCCCGGACACGCCCCCCCCTTTCACCCTCAAAAGGAGAGTTAGCGCACAGTCCAGGCTCACTGCGAAGGTCTGGGGCGCGCGCGCGCTCACACTCACAGGGGCCACCCTCCGGCTCCCGAGTCCCGGGAGCGGCCGGCTTCCCCGCGGCGGCGGCAGCGCAGCAGCAACAAGTCCTCGGAGCGGCTGCCGGGGCCGGGCCGACGCTCTTACGGCAGCCGGCGGAGCTCCGCGGGCCCGGGCTGCTTGCGGTCAACACGAGGCGGCGGCGGCGGCATGTGGCCTCTTCCCCCCATTCATAAATCCAGCTCAGGGCTCGGATGGCGGGCGGGGCTGAGCGGAGCGCGGCGTTCAGGCGGGCGGGGGCTGCGCAGGGCGAGGCGGCCGCAGAAAAACAAGCGCGCCCGCAGGAGCGAGCCTCCCGTCCTGCGTCCGCGGCTCGGCAGCGGCTAGGAGCGGCGCGGGGCTGGCGCTGCGCAGCGGGGGCCGTGCTGGGGCGGGGGGGCCTCAGACGGGGCGTCCTGCGCAGCGCCGAGCCTGGGGGGCGGAGCCGCTCCGGGGCGCGGGGCTCTGGGCTCCGGCGGCCGAGCGGCCAAGGACACCTGCAGGCTTCCCAGGCAGCGCGGATCGAGAGCTTCAGCGCAGCGCCCCGGCGCCGGGCTCCAGCGATCTGGCGGCACTGGGAGCCACGCCATCCGCGCGTCTGCCCATCTCCGGGCGGGGCGCCGGCCTTGGCTCGCGGCAGGAGGCGGGCGAAAGGTGGCCTAAGGGCGGGGGAGCCTGGGCACCGGTGGGCTGGGGCCCAGGGGGTTCTCGATCTCCCTCCGGCGTTGGTAGCGGATGCCACTCTCTGGTGGCGCCTTTTCTTCTCGGCCCAGCCTCGCCCGGGCGCGCCCTCCGTTGGGCGGGGTGGGCGGGGCGCGGCGCGGGGCCGACCGGACTCGCTGCAGGGCCCGGGCGGCGGGGCTCAGCCTTCCTCCGCTGAGCCGAGCCGAGCCGAGCCGAGGCGCGTAACCCCCTCACCGCCAGCGCCCAGCCCAGCGCGCCGCCCCTGCGCGCGTCCGCCACCGTCCCCTCAGCCCCTTCGGCCCGGCTCCCCGCCTTCCCCGAGCCCGCAGCTCCTCCCACTGCAGCCCCTGGGACACCGAAGGGCTCGCGACCCCTGACCTCTAACCTCCGCCCGCCCCTTCTGGCCGCTCTAGTCAACTCCCCCTCCTTGTTGCGGTTTCATTGCGGCGGACTGGAGGACGGGGAATAAAGGGGGTGGAGAGACAGTGTCGAGTGGAGGAGGCTGCCCCCTCCTGTCCCAGACACCGTGTTGGGGCTTCCTGACCACCCCGCCCCCATCTTGCGCCTGTGAGGCCCAACTAGGCCCAAGATGACTGTGATCTCGATACCAGCCTCTATCACAGTCAACAAAGACCCTGCCTGCGGTGGAATGGGGGACCTGGCGGCCTTGCGCAGAATTGGCTCCTGGCCTGGGTGGAAGAAAACCAGAGTTCTGGCACTATTGTGGGTGTGGAGTGGGTGGTCCTGAAAGATCATTAGGTTAAAGCCATGGCTCCTTGTTGCCCTGAAAGCACATAGAAAGTGGCCGCAGCCTGCCGTCCTGCCGTGTGACTCCTTCCTGGTTCTGTGTTGTTTCACTCATTGCAATTTGTCTCCTCTCCCCTCTCTGACCCTGAGGTCTTTCCAGCCTGCACTGCTTTTTCATCTTGATACCTCCCACACTGCCTGCCTGGAGAACCTGTTTGCTAAGTGATTGAGAAGCTGCCATACCCAAAACATTAGGCACCAGCCCGATCTTACTGGCCTCATCCCAAGAGCAATTTCCAGATTCGTTTGTTTTTATTTGTTTTTAAGTCCAGAGCCTCTTCTACATCTTTAAGTTAATCCTCATTTTTTTACAGCTTCAGGCTGCCTCCATGTCCATCGGGATGATATAAGGAGGGTTTTAAGGCAGAAATACAAGGGGATTGACACCTGCTTCGGATACCCGTGTACCATCCAACTTCCAGATCAGGTAGTACCTGGCTACGGTGGGAAAACAAGACAAGGTCCTGGTGTGCTCCAAAGAAAGGTTAAAAGCTCAGTGAAGATGCAAGGGATTGTCAGCAAAAGTCTCATTAATGAGGGCAGAAAAACAAAGGGACCGTGGTCTTTGATGATTCGTACTAATATGCAGAGGAGGTGGGTACCATCCTGGACTGTAGCCAGAAACACACATTTGCTGGTACCTCTTTTGTGTCCAGTCCTTAATATCTGCATTTCAGAGTTTGGCTGGCTTTGGGTTTGCTGCAGCAAAGAAGAAATATCCCAAATGTGACTGGGAAGAGAAGACCTGGGACTGTCCAGAAGCTGGAGAGCCATAGCAAGGATGTTAAAGAATTGACTGATGAATAGCTTTCAAGTGCTATCTGGTTGTGTCCTAGCAGACTCCCTTGGGGTCTCCCCCACTTTGCATTTTTCAGGCTGGCTGAACTCAGTCATTCCAGAAAGAGTGAGAAATTGGTGGGAGTGGGGTGGGGGGAATGAAAAACAAATGAATATCCTAGCATCCCACAGCTGAGTCCTTTGTTTATCCAGTAAATATTTCTTGAGTACCTACTGTGTGCCAGAAGCTGTTCAGGCAATGGAAATCAATGAATAAAACAGAGCCCTACCTGCCCCTGCCCCCAACCTCATCCCAGCAAATCTCTGCCCTCTTGGGGCTTCTGCAATGTTTGTGGATGGTAATAAGCATGTGGGGAGACGGGTGGAGGGAGAAAGCTGCCAGGGAAATAAAAGGCCTGGAGGGGAGGTCAAGAAGCTGGTGTGGGGGTAGGGAAACCCAGGAAGAGCCAGGTAAGACAGAGGGCCCAGCCTGGGAGAGGCAGTGAGTAAATGTGCACTGGCGGGTAGCGTCCCTGACTCAGTGCGCTGACCAGCTCCTGAATATGGGAACTGAGCCTCAGGCCGGAGGCCCCCAAGAGCAGTCCTCACCACTTTGCTGAAGGTTTTATCCCAGAGCTCTGGGCTAACCTGTTACCTAGCCTTTCTGTAATTTTCTGGAGGATTCAGTACGTTGCAGCTGGCTTGTCTCCGTTGGTTCTGTGTGCATGAGCTCATGCTGTTTCCCTAAAGTACAGAGCCCAGGATAGGTGAGAGCCCCCTCCCCAGCCGGCCCTGTGACGGCCTACTCTGGATGGGTGGGTGCTGCCCCCTGGTGGTACTAGGAGTCCCTGCTCCTGATTGCACCTCTGGCCTGTGGGGATGAGGAGAAAAGGGGTTTAAAGGCTTGGGGTGACAACAGATTCTGGGCTTCCGGTCAATTCCAGTTTCCCATTGGGGACCCTGCATTCTCTTGCCTTTTCCCATTCCTCCAAGACCTCTATAACCGGCAGCCTGAAGCAAGATTGAAATAGCTTGGAAATTCCTTAATTCTACAAGCCTAGTTCCCTCTAGTGTCACCTTTTCTACCCCTTCCTTCCCTGGGCCCTGTGGTTTCTTCTAGCAGTCAGAAAAGAGCACCCATCTGGGTGCTAGTTCACACGAAAGTGGCAGCCACAGTGGGCTTCCCTCACCAGGAATAAAGGGTGTGGCAAAAGCATAGGAAAACAGGGCAATGTCTGCTTCCAGGGTGACACTGATGAGGGCTGGCAAGCCTTTCTATAGCCCCTCAAATAAGGCCCTTGGTTTCTGAGACCTGAGGCTGACCCCGCCAACCCAAAGCTGGGGAGCCTGACATCAAAGCCCTTTGCCCTTCCCCTTTCCCTACTGCGGCTTGGAGTAGGGCTCAGTCACCTTGGGGTGACAGGAGCCATCCAATACCCTCTCTGTCTTCTTGCTTTGGACTCCGCTTGTGTTGAAGGGTTCCAGGCCTAGGAGCAAGTCCCCCAGCTGTCAAGCAAGGATCTCTCCAATGATACTCACATGACCCCCTTTCGGCATTCCAGCTCTGGCCAGGGACTGACCCTTCCTCCCTGAGGCCCAGGTCAAGGAGCCAGCATCCTTTCCCAACCTGCTCTGCTCCCCAGCCCAATTAATTGAATTGTCTTATCAGCCATCATCTCATCACTGGGGGGAGGGTGATAGAGCCTTTCCCTCGCTATCATGGAGGGACTAGGGAAGAGAGCCAGAGGAGGCTGGAAGTCTCTTGTTTGCTTATCAGTTCATTTAACCCTGCCTCCCACCCCCACCGCAGGCAGCCTGCAGAGACTAACAGGCTCCAGATGAAATGCTGAGAGCCTTCCCAAGTGGGATCCAGGGAGAGCCAAGCATAGAGGACAGCCCTCGGGGCCCTGTGGAGGTCAGTTCTAATGGTTCTTTCGCACAGGGGCAGGAGGCAGGGTTGGGTGGCTGTGATAATCCCAGTGAAGGTGTGTTTAGGGCCCTAGGGAACTCAGAAGATGGACTTTGATGTCCCAGCTCTTAAAGTGCCAACAGGGTGCAGGCCACAAGCTCAGGCCTGGCCAAGACTCAGAGCCTCATAAATCATGGACCCAAGTCATAGGGCTGGCAGGGACCTGAGTGCTACCTCACACGTACATTCTCCTTGAGAGATTTCTGGCCTAAGGAGCAGCAATGAGCTCTGGGAGACTGAGCTGGGCCTGTGGCTGGGCCAGGGGTACAGAATGATATGGGGTCCTGCGTGGCCTCTGCCCATAGAACAGTATTCATGGGAGTCACAGTACCAGGACCAGCTCAGTAGACCCCCAGAGCTCTCTTTGCTCAAAGTTGCTGGGATAGACACTCCGCCTGTGTCCAGAGACAGAGCGCACGAGTGCACACGCGCGTGCACACACACACACACACACACACACACCCTAAATCAGGGCCCACCTGGCAGGACTCCTTGGCACTCAGCATTTCTCCATCTAGAAAAGTACAGTTTCCTCCCACCTGGGCTAAATTCCAGCAAAACTGGTTCATTCCATTAGAGTGGTTAATTAGTTCTGATGGGCCCAGCCCCCTCCAGCAGTGTCCTGGGGAAAGACGACGCAGTCGTCTGGAGAGGCAGACCAAACACTGGCTCCTCTTGGATGCTCATGAAGCCCAGGGATCCTTCCCCATTTGGGTCAGTCTTGGGAAGAACAGAGAGACCCAGAAGCCAGCCAGCTCTGCCCCAGGGAGCCACAGAGGGGATCTCCACCGAGTCTCTCTGCTCTGCAGCTGGCTCTGTGGCTGGCACGGAGTAATCGTAATAATGGTTTGTTTGTTGTTGAGTGACAGACGTCATCTTCTCCCCATTTCCTGGGTTTCCTCCCACATAAGACAGTGTTGGTGAAGAACACATCCGTGTGCCTGGAACCAGCCAGTGGGTATGACAGTGGCAGGACATTCCAAGTCACATGATGACTACCCTGCATGAGGCAGGTGCCCCCGCCTGACCCTTATTTGTATTTTCTCAGCACTTGGCACAGCCCTAGGACTCAGACGCTCAGGTCATGCTTGAGGCAGGGAATTAATGTTGGTGGGATGAGGGTGGGCAAGGGGGGAAGCTTTCCTTATAAGTACTTGCAGTACCTAGATTGGGAGTCTAGGCTTTGGCCCTGGTTTTCCCCCTGTCTGCTTGTGGGAAGTCTGGGTAGATCTCTTCCCCTCTCTGGGCTCGAGTTTCTCCAATCGTCCTATGAGGAGCTTGGGCCCCATAATCAGTAGGGTTCATGTTCTGGTTACTATCACTCTGAAGCAAATTACTCCCCAAAATTAGCGTTGTAAATACAAAGAACATCCTATTTTGCTTCGGATACTACTGGTCCGGCAGATCCGAAGGGCTCAGTGGGACCGTTCTCGCTTAGGGTCCCTCATGCAGCTGCAGTCCAATGTCCACTGGAGCCTCAGACCTGTCCAGCTCAGCTCGACTGAGTGCTCGCTGTGGTATGTTCATGTGGCTGGCAGGTGATAGTGGCTGTCAGCTGGGAATTGAGCTGAAACTGTGCATGGGACCACCTACAAACACACAGCTTCTCTAGCACTGGCAGTCTCAGGGCAGATAGGCTTCTTATACGGCAGCTGGGATCCCCCAGGACCACCATCCCTAGAATGCATCCCTAGACATGGCATGACTTTTCCTGAGCTAGCCTCACAAGCCATCTAGTGTCACTTCTGCCATACTCTGTTGGTCAAAGGAGACGTTTACTCACCCTGATTCCAGGGGAGGAGCATGGACTCCACTTGAAGCATTAAAGAACTTGGGGGCTTTTTTTTGAACCACCACATCCCTGTGGTTTGTAGAATCCTTCAACCCTGGCCCAAGCCCTTATGGTTGGCTGAGCCTCTGTGGCTTGTTGAGGCTGGTTTTTTTTTTTTTTGGGGGGGGGGGGGCGGAGCAGTGTACAGGATCTGTGATACTCCCTTCTTTGGAAACAATGCCTTCTCTCCCCTCCTTTCTTAGTTTCTTTGGGTTTTAGGCTGAATCCGTCTTTTCTGAATAGCTCTGCGAGAATGGCTCATTGCATGGGTAATGGGGCCCTCGGAATGAAAGGGGCCCCATGGATCTACTCCAGCTGCAAAAAGGAAGGGAGCTACTATTTAATGAGCACCTATTATATTTCAGTATGGAAATAGTTCTGTACTGTATTCTAGTAGGGGTTCCAGAAGCAGGTCAGTTTTTCCTCACAGCAATCTCTGCAAGGAAGAGATTTGATCATCATCCTCCTTTTACAGATTAGGAAATGAAGTTTCACAGGTTTGTGACTTGCCCAAGGTCAAACGATCGGTGACAAAGCCGTGACTCAGAAGAAGCTGTTCTCGGGGCACCTGGGTGGTTCAGCTGGTGAGGCATCCGACTCTTGGCTTCAGCTCAGGTCATGATCTCACAGTTTGTGAGTTTGAGCCCCACATCGGGCTCCTGCTGATAGTGCAGAGCCTGCTTGGGATTCTCTCTCTCTCCCTCTCTCTGCCCCTCCCCCGCTCACTCTCTATCTCTCTCTCAAAAATAAATAAATAAATAGGGGCACCTGGGTGGCTCAGTCGGTTGAGCAGCTGACTTTGGCTCAGGTCGTGATCTCGCAGCTCGTGGGTTTGAGCTCCACGTCGGGCTCTGTGCTGACAGATCAGAGCCTGGGGTCTGCTTTGGATTCTGTGTTTCCCCCTCTCTCTGCCCCTCCCCAACTTGTGCTCTGTCTCTCTCTCTCTCAGAAATAAATAAAAAACATTTTAAAAAAAGAAAAGAAAAAGAAGTCTGGCCACCCGGAGATGAACCATGCTGGAGAGGCCAGGTGTAGACACTCTTCTGGTGACAGTCCCAGCTGAACCCAGCCTTCCAGCCATTCTTACTGAGGTGTCAGCCACTCGGATGAATGTGAGTGAGACTGCCTTGGACCCTCCAGACCAGCTCCTCTGCCAATTTAACACCACCAAGTGACCTCCGTTGCCACCAGAAGGGTCCCTCAGACATGCCCTGCCTGAATTCCTTACCCCCCAAAATCATGAGATATAAGAGAGATAAAATAACTTGCTCTAGGTCTCCTAGGAACCGGTGGGGGGGGGGGGGCAGCTGACATTTGAACTTGGACTTGTAAAGTCTGCCTCCATAACTCCTTCAAACCCACTGCTTCTTAGTGGGTTTATGTGTGCCTCCTGGCAGGGAAATTGACATTTCAACCCAAAACACTACCTTCAACCAAAGGATTGAATGAATTTACAAGGAGGGACGTTTTCAGCACAGGGACTTTCTCAATTAAGAGGTACATGGCATGATACAGAGCCTGGTGACATAGGGGGTGGTTTCCCTCTGGAAAACTCAGGACAGCAGGGGTTGATTTACCTATGTTTGCGTGTCCATAGCTGGCACAGAACCTGTCACCGTGGACGCTTAATAATTGTTCACTAACAACCCACAAGGCGGAAGTGCTGGAGTTGGAGAGGAGGGTAGGGGACCAAAGATCTGGAGAGAAAGGTTTTCCTGCCATCTGGTGGCTGTTTCTGGAATGACACCTTTTACTTCTAAAGAGAAGGAAATGGAGGGTGGCTGGGGGCCTGGGCTGCGTGTGCAGATCAGGCAGCAGCATTTCAGACTGGAGTGGGGTGCGGTAGGGGGGCCTTTACCGTCCACTAAAGTTTGCAAAAGATCAGAATTTAGAGCGTGCTGTTCACATGAGATTAGACGTGTGGAGCACTCGGACCCCAATAAGGCCTCCTAGAAGCGTGTGTGTTCAACACCCAGGGCAACGCTTAGGCAAAGAAACACGCATCCCTCCTCAGCCTTCCCCCAAACTCCTCAGCCAGCCAGCACCCACAACCCACGGCAACCCTCTCTGCCCCATCCTGTCCAAGCTTCTCCCCCGGAGCTGCTGCTGGCCTCTAAGGCTTCCCCCATCCCCTCTCCCTGAGCCTGAGGCAGGTCAGAAAGGCAAGAGGGATTTGGTAAGAACAGACACTTTATTGTACACCGTGGGTGGGGGGAGTAGAAAGGAAGGAGGGGGTTGGGGGATGACGATGCCTCGGCCCCTCCCCTGGGCTGAGCGGTCTTGACCCAGGGCCTTGGCCAGTCACGGGGCACACGGACTTCATGTCTCTGCTCTCTCCCACCGTGGGAGTACTCTGGGGGGACAGGCGGGTGTAGCTGTGAGGAAGGGCAGAAGGGGAGCCCCCTGCCTATAATACTACAGGCCTGCTGAGGGCCTGGCACCACGCAGCTTGTGGCCCCCAGCCTCACCACCTATGGCAGGCTGACTCAGGAAGGCTTCTCCTGGCACTAGGAAAGACGTCCCCTCAGATTTATTGCTGGAGGGCAAAAGCCAACCCCTCGCCAGTATGCCCCACCTGTCCACCCCCATCTGGAGCCCAGGCTTCGCATCGCCTCAGCGGAGTAGGGCTCCCCGAGGAAGAAGCTGGTGACCGGGGCTGGAGGACAGGCAGGAGCAGGGACCGGGGGACGCTTTCAGGCACCCCCCCCACCCCGCCCTGCCTGCCCTGAGTCCGCTGTCTCCTGTGGGCACTGCGTGGACAGCACCAAAGCCGGTAAGGGACGTGGACCCGACACAGGGATGTGGGGGCCTGCCCCTCCCGCTCCTCCAGGGAATCTGGGGCTGGATCTCACCTTGTCAGATGCCTCACCTCTTCTGGTCTCGACCAACCGCTCCCAGCCCCACTGAGGAGTGAGGAGTGTGTGTCAAAAGCGCAGGGAAAGGGAAGCTGTTCCTTTCTGAGCCCTCTCAGGACTGTCTCAAGGATGAACATGGGACAGAGGCGCTGGGAGAGGCTCTCCTGGGGTCTCCCCATCTTAAGAAACCCAGCACTTTTCCTCAGGATGCAAAGCTTGTGACTCCAGAGGGAACAGCAAGAAGTTGGCTAGAAAATAAATTTGGGGGCTGTCCCCCCCACCCCAAAGCCCCTCCTTCCCTGTTTCTGGCAAGCCCAGGGGTAGGAAGGTAATGGGCCACCAGCAAGAAACACCTGCCTTTCCCCACAGCACCCTGCCCCGAGGCCTTGCCTGACAGAGCTGAGGGGGGAGGCAGGGAGAGGGCCAGTGTGGTCTGCAGGGACGTGGTGAACACGGGCCGGCACGAATCACCTACACGCACCCACACCCAGGTAGGTGCACGCACCACACACACACACACGCACGCACGCACACGCACGCACCAAGCTCCAGGCCTTATGTCTAACACAGCAGAGCCACAGCCGGGACGGGGCCCGGCCTGCAGCCAAAGGCTACAAGCACTACCCGGGCCCGTAAGAACCAAGCAGACGGCCCCACTCAACCGCCCTGGTGCAGGCTGGCAGGCTGGGGTCTGGCCCAGCCACACGCTACAAAATTAAAAATATATCAAATATACAATGAAAATAGATCTGTACAGCACTGAGGATGAAAATAGTCCACCAGCCACAGTATAATATTGGGTTTGTCATTTAACAGCATTTACACCCACATGTACAGATTGAATATACAATAGAAATAGAATATATAGAAGAGTATATATAGTAGAGTGTCTCTCCTGGGGCCTTGCTTTTCCTGTTGCTAAGTCTGCTGGGATTAGGCATGGGGCCAGGTAGGAGGTGTTGGTGAGGTGCCTGAGGCGGGATGCTATGCCCCAAAAGCTCATGTCTTCGGGGACATGTGGGTCTCCTTCCCCTCCTCACACTGAGAAAGGACAGGTGTGGCCAGAGGGCTGGAAATGGGAGCAGATGCGGGGGGAGGGGCCCCCTGTCGAGTTGGTGGGGGGGACCACGGGGCTAGGGGATGAAGGAGGGAACCCTGGGCGTGGCCTGTCCCTCCCAGCGCTGAGAACACGGGAGTGACTCGGGACGTTGCGTGAAGGTGCCCGGGCCTAGCACTGTGGCCCGCTGCTACCCCGTGTACCTCAGCTCTCACAATTGGAGTTCCGCCATCCCCGCCAGGCTGCCTGCCTTCCATCCATCCACGCCCGTGCATCCACGCGACCATCCTTCCACGAGCCCATCCAGCGCTCTGCAGACATTATTCTCCAGCCGGACTCCAGTCCTCCCAGCCTGCACTCCGAGGGCAGCCCTCTTCTGGGGGAGGCCTCAGGTAGGGGTGGGTGGGGATGCGGCGGGGGCTGGGCCCCAGGACAGAGACCCGGCCCTTCTCCTGGGCAACCCCGGTGCCCACAGCACTGCCCGTGCCCTCCCTGTCACGGGCCGTGCGGCTTGGGGAAGGTTCCCGAGATATTCACACATGACATGCACACGGCGCTGGCTGTGCTCGAACAAGGAGAGTGAGTGGCAGCCCAAAGGGGCAGTGAAGTTATCTGTCTTTCCCTAGGGATGAGGTTTGCTGGGTACGAGCCCCTGAACTCCAGGGACCCTCATTCCAGGGGAGAAGCTGCCGCTAGTGAGAAAGTTGGGCCCCCGGGTGAGAGAGGGAGTGTGCTTCGCAATTGTGCTCTAAACCATCTGAATTGTGCTGCAGGCCAAGGGCCCCCGTGCCCAGCCCCCCTTCCACTGCAGAGGCTTGCACTCAAGCCAGAGAGCGCTATCTGCCTCCCAAAACAGAACCTGGGGACTTCCACAAGATTCTGTCCCAAGTCTGAGCCCTGAGTCCTGACACAATCGTCCCGTCCCCAACCTTGAATTCATCAGCCTCTGGGCTGCCCCACACCCTGTCCTACCCGACGCCGAGTCTCTCACCACCACCTGGCGGCACGGAGGGATGCCCAGGACCTAAGAACGACAGGTGCCAGGTTACAGGGAGCGGGTAGGGAGAGTGACCCCTACAGTGGCCACTTGCAGTCTCCACTGTGCTGGGAATCCGGACTTCTGGATTGTTCTCGTTAATCAGCTGCGATTTGGTGAGCGGGTCTCAGGAGGTGAGATGGGCTGGGAGCCTGCACTGGGGACAGAGTTTCTCCTGGCCCCTGCTCAGGTCTAGGGAGGAGCTGGCCGGGACTGGGGTGGGGGATGAGGGAGGGCACCCCCCACTCTCCGTGGGCAGAGGGCCTGGCCTAGGAAGCGAGGCCAGGCCGGGACGAGCAGGCTGGATGGGTGTGGGGGGAGAGGTGGGCAGGGCAGGGTGGGGCGGTGGTCACAGCTCCGACTCGGGGGTGCTGGCCAGGAGGTAGCTGCTCCCATAGCGTCCATTGGGGTTGCCGCTGGTCTCCAGGGGCGACGTGCTGCCGGGCCCCAGGTAGGAGCGGTGAGTGGGCATGGGGGAGGGTGCCTCGCTGGGCACCTTGCTGAGGATGAAGCGGGTCTCATCATTCTCCTCCAGGTTGGAGATGTCCTTCATCATGCGGCCCTTCTTGTAGGACACGGAGAGGGTGTTGGAGCCATCAGAGAGCAGGTGGAAGTGCCGGAGGATGAACACCACGGGGATGGGCAAGGTCGCCACGACGATGAGGGTGATCAGGAGTGCCATGGCCCAGTTAGGGAAGTACAGGTAGCGCTCCGCAGCCTAGGGGTGGACGGGGGCGAGGGCTGCTGTCCGACGCTGTGACCACCTCACCCTCCCGGGACCTCCAGGCCTGACTCCTCCTGCCCTCTCCCATCCCCACGCGCCATCCTGGCCAGGCGCCAGCAGAGATGGAGGGCATCGGGGTGGCTACTCGAGTTAGCTGGTCGCCTTGGTTAAGGGCCCTGGGTCTCCCCTGGGTCTCAGTTTCTACATCTGGAAAATGGATGGGTAATTCTGCTCTACAGACATGGACAGAGAACACGGGTTAGGAAGACAGGACAGGTGCACCAAACTTTCTGACCCTCAGTCTCCCCCTTTGTGCTCTAGGGGTAATGCCACCTCTCTCTCTGGGCCATTGTAAAGATTATAGATCAGGTGTGCAAAGGCCCTGGAGGGGCCTGGCACACAGCAGCTCCCCTAGAAGGGTTTATCTCTATTGCCTGGGGAGATGCCAGTGACCCTGGGGTTTCAGGTCCCCCCTCACCTCCTCCTTGATCCAGGCGCTGTACCCGGGGGGCGTGACCCCCAGCTGGATGATGCTCGCCGTGGTGAGCACAGCCATACACAGTGGAGATACGAACTTCCACATGTAGAAATAGAAGCGATAGGGCCGGAAGCCCAGCATCTCTGTCAGCTCCTGCATGAACCTGCCAGGTGCACAGAGAGCCCAGCTTCGACACCCCCACCGCGCCTGCGTATCCCCCCACAACTGCCTCCTCCAGGAAGCCTTCACTGACCAGTCCCTCCCTCCCAGGCTCTTCCATTCTTCACATTCAACGCTCCCAGTTTATTATTCGGTGGCCCAGCTGGCCTCTGCGCAGGCTCTGGTGCCCTCTGCTAACCTCCCCTGAATACCTAACAGCTCACCCCATCCAGGGATTTGCTGCTGTTCACGGGACATGCCTGGGCAGCTGGACAGGCGCCGCAGGACTTCTGTGTGCGCCTTGGACCCCACCCCACTCACACTGGTCTGGCTCCACACGCCCCCTGCTGGAAGAGAGGTGAAGGGCGCTTCTCTAGCGTCCAGGGGCCCTGACTTGGGGGGTTCTAACGCCTGGGTCTATGGGTAGAATTACAATAGCCGGCAGGCTGTGTACATGAATGTCATGAAAAAAACATCATTTCTACTTCAATAACATCTAAGTGCAATCTTGCATTTCTTACTGTCGTAAATGCAAGCCACCACAGTGGTATTGGCAGTACCTGAGACTTTGTCACCAATTCATTACATCACAGACACCTTCCCATCACGTTACAATCGAAGCCGCCTACAAACGCCATTTATGTCCACCGCTATCTCACAATGATTGCCATAGCTAGGTCGTGTAACTTCATGCAGTAAAAATAAGGTACCTGTGCGTCACTGTATCCGATTTTCAACAGCACTTTCCTAGTTTTCATCTTCATTTATTTCCTGTATCTTACATATTTTATCTTATCCACTTGAGAATAATATTCTGGGGCTTCACCTGACTGCAGAAGCTTCTTCTGCAGGAGCAGCCTCTTCCAGCCCCGGCTCCCAGGGCTGTTCCTGTCTTACCCCGCGTCCCTGCCTGCGCTCTTGTAGGAAGAAGATGGCTGTAGCAGGGCCGTGACAGAGCCTGATTCCAAGACCAGGTCCAGACATGAGCGGAGGCTCTGGCCTTGTGGACAGAGTGGGAGGGGCCCGGTCCTGGGGCTCCCCAGGCCCACAGATTTGTTAAATGAGGAATGAGGCCGGGGGGCTGACGGTGGATGTGGCTCTGCTGTGGGCTCGGGCCACGAGCCCCACTGCTTCCTTACTGCTGAATTCCCTTACCTCACCCCCCAGACAGGTCCCCAACCGCACCTCATCTCGCACCCCCAGATTGCTCACCCCAACACTGAGTCGGGCTGCTGAAGTCCTACAGTTCTCTCTGAGTGGGGGGGGGGGGCTCTTGTACAGCCGCTAAGTGCTTAACAAGCTTAACAGAAGTCTGAAGAGCTGGTACTCAGGTAAGGGGCTACAGTAATTTAAGGCAGCTTAGAGTGATGCCAGGACCTGAACCCAGGAGACTCACACCCTCAGCCTGTCTCTGCCTCTTACCAGCCAAGTGGCCTTGGGGAGTCACGTCCTCCCTCTGAGTCCCAGATCTCTAAGGGCACTTTGAGCACTGACATTCTGACTCTGTGATCTCCTAGCCCACTCAGAAGCAGCCCTGGGGACACGGCACTCTCCAGGAGGTCATAATAGGACAGACCCCTCCTCCTGTCCCACGCCTTCTCCATGTCTCCCCCCCCCCCCTTACTTCTTGGTTCCATAGATCCAGGCCACAGCAATGTTCTCAAGGATGACGATGACGGTGAGCGGCAGGGTGGCAGAGTAGTCGTCAAACATGGTGACAAAGTAGTTTCCGGAGCGCTGGACGAACAATAGCCCCACGAAGAATGCAAAGACACAGCAGCCCACTACAGAGAGCCGGGAGGCCGGTGTGGGGGCACAGGTGCAGGGTGGGCGGGGCCCAGGGGTCTTGGGGGGCACCCAGGCCCCTCCCTTCCCACCCCTCCTCCCTGAAGGCCTTCAAGGGAGGGTTCTAGATGCTGAGCTTCTGAGCTCCCACTCTACCAGGAGAGGAGCGGCCCAGGGCTGGGAGTAGCAGAGACGGAGCAGGGCGCAAGGCCAACGTGGAGGGAGGGCACCCCCCCAGGGGGGTTCAGCAGGCCCTCAGAGAGAGGGCCACGTGACCCAAGAAAGAGCCCATCCCCCAGCTCAGGTTTGGCACAGATTCCCCAACAGCCCTCTCCTGGCTCTTGAGTGCTCTCCTCTGGGTGGTAAGCCAGGCTCCAACTGCATCCCGGGGGGCAGCAGGGAGCCTTCTCAGTATGGAGTCTTTATAAAGTCAGAGAGGCACAATGGTCGCCCCTGAGGGCAGCCCACAGGGCCGGGGCCGGGGCGCTGCCGGGAAGAGTTACCTGTGAACATCTCCTTGGGCACCTTGAAGGTGTCGATGATGGGCGTGGTGATGCCGGCCATGGTCCCAATCATGCTGCCCAGACCCAGGTTGATGAGCATCAGGAAGAACATGACAGACCAGAACGGGGAGGCCGGGAAGTGCGTCATGGCCTCAGTGAAGGCGATGAAGGCCAGCCCTGTGCCCTGCACGGACTGAGGACGGGGTGGAGGGCGAGGGCTCAGCGAAGCCCACACCACTCCTGGGAGCCCCTTGCTTCCTCATCTCTGCCCCTGCAGCTTTAAGAATAACGATTCCCTCCTTCACAGAAATCCCTGCCCCACCTAAATCTCATCTTTGGCCAGCGGGTCTCAAACTTGAGTGAGCATCAGCATCCCCCCCTCCCCCAGGGAGCAAGGTACCGTTTCAAGAAGTTCACCTGTGGGATCTGGGAGCTATGAGCTGTCTAGGGATCCCAGGTGATCTAGATGAAGATGCTCATATTTAGCCCAGCCTGAGACCCTCCTCCTCTAAGAAGTCTTCCCTGATGGCTCCAGCCACAACTTTGGGAGCATCCCGTTCTGAGCTCCAGACTTTAAGGTAGTGGGCCCAGCCTCCAGTGCCTAATGGAACTACACGGGAGCCTTTAAAACACCAATGCCTGAGTACTCCCCCCCCCCCCCGGAAATGATCATTTGATTGGTCTGGCGCTAAAAGCTGGGGTATGTGGGTTTTATTAAGTCCCCGGGGGACTCCAATGGGTAGCCAAGGTGGAGAGCCACTGCACCCATGCCTGGGCCCCTGCTCACGGGGCAAGTGACCACACACCGCCCACGGAAATCACTTCTACGCTGTCCCGTAGGGACCCGTGATTGTGGGGAAACACCTCCCCCAACTGCGTGAGTGTGTAATTCTTGTCACTTGGATGTTATCGACGACGGATCATATAAGGAAGAAAAACTGGCTCCAATCCTAGTTTTATTCAGAGGACTGGGCCATGCCCAGGAAAATGGGGCAGGATCTCACGGAAGGGAGGCGCCCTTTGTGCTGCCAGTCACCTGGGGGCAGAAACCAGACTGGATCGTTTGCTCTCGATCACATGGGAAGAGGCAGAGGGTACAGGACACGGCTCCCTTAGCGTTAGTATAGTGCCAGCAGCATGCAGAGGACTTCACATCGAGCTCAGGCATCAGGACAGGGAAAGCTCATCTTCCCTAGCTTCATAAAGAGGGCAGAGTTGGCCTGGGCTGAAGGGAGCTGGCTCTGCCCCATGGAAATCTTGGCACCAGCTGGGTCCCAAGACCCTGTGGGCATGTCTCTATCCTGTTACCCCTACTAACAGAACAGTCCCTTTGAAAGTTTCCAGCTGTGCAAGTGGGAATAGAAGCAAGGTGACCAAACTTGGGCCTGAGCATTAAGGAGGGAGCGGTAGTCACCTGCTCTGTCCCAGGGACTAAGGGTCATTGCGGCAGTGGGAGCTGCAGTGAGTGGGGACAGCCGGGGGAGGGAACCGAAGCATCAAGGGGTGACTCAGAGCATGGGGACTCGAACCCTGGCTCCCCTTACTAGCTGTGAGACCTTGAGCAAGCTCCCAATTTACAGGCTACATAGCCGCAAAATAGGGGGCCGTATTAATACTCAACTCACAGCACTGTCGTGAGGGCCAGAGGGGACAGACAGCAGAGCGCACTCAGTAATGGAAGTGCTTCTTTTCTGTGAGCCGTGTACAAAGCCTTGTTGCAAGTGCATTATGTATGACCGTGACCCACGTGCGGGAAGCCTGTGCAACACATCTGAAAGTCATTCCGCAGGATTCCTGTGATCTCTGGAACGTGTGTGTGTGCCTCGTGCCAAAGGTTTGGCTGAAACATTTCCTCTCTCCCTCCCTGGACGCATCATGGGTCCTGGTTTATCAAGCAAGCAAATGAGTCCCTGGCGGCCTTCTGAGGCCTGCATCCAGGCTCCAGCCACCCCTGGCCTGTCTCTGGGTCCCACACTCCCACGTATGCCTTCCTGCCCACCCCAGGAAGGGCAGCCTGCCTCACACCTTGTCCAGCTCGTCCTCCAGGAGGCAGGGGTCGAGACCCAGAGCTGAGAAGTGGTCCTCCTTCACGGCCATGATGACTTTGTACATCTCCGTGTAGTCCTTGGCAGTCAGGTGCGAGAAGTTGACGTGTGGAGGGATGAGGTCCCGGCTCAGGACATTGGTGTGGAGGTACCCCAGGATTTTCTCGGCATTCCTGCAGCACAAAAAGGGGAGGGCCAGGTAAAGAGGCAGGAGTGGGCACGGTCCCTGAGGCCCCTCCCAGACACCCAGGAAGGAGCCCACATGGGCCATCGACAGAGACATCTCTGAACCCGTCCCTGGGATCCGGGGCCGGGGCCGGAGAGAGCTCCTCTGATGTCCAGCCATCAGCCCGGGGCAGATGGGGACTCTGCCTCCATAGCCCGCCTGCCCCGCCTGGGTAAGGTGGACAGGGAGAAGAAGGGACAGCAGCCAAGATGCCACCTACTCGACCACACACTTCTCGTTCATGATGTTGGCCTTGAAGCCCAGCACAGCAAACACCACGAGGGTGGCCAGCACCGAGGTGAAGAAGTTAATGAAGGACACCAGTGCAGCATCGAAGTGACAGTTGTTATCTTGCTTGTTGTAGCTGGAGAAGGCGATGACACCCCCGAAGCCTAGCCCCAGGGCGAAGAAGACCTGTGTGGCTGCCTCCCGCCACACCTGGGGGTCCAGCATCTTGTCCAGCTGTCGGGGGAGGACGAGAGACACACAGATGATGGTTTTATTCACGCACAGTGGCGCTCCCACCTCGGCCCCTTCCTTACCCTCACTGGAGTTCAGAGGCCGCATGGCATGGTGGGAAAGCTGTGGTTGGGTGACCTTGGGTTTTCCCCTGACCCCTCTGAACTTGAGACCCCCACGTGTATAACACAGATAACAAGAGCATTAACTTCAGAGGATTGTTGTGAGGCTTAAGTGAGATAAAATAAATGCTGTGTGCTTACTCAGTAACTTCTCAGTTCATTTGAACTGCCACCTTTGCTTACCATGGGGCTATTATACTGAGGAATATCTTCAGGGCCATTAGGTATGATGTGTGGTGCACAGCTCGAGGGAGGGCCATTCATTTGGACTATAGTGTGAATGGTGCCTCTTAGAGTTGTGCAGTGTACAACCTGCACAACAGCACTAGAGAACTGAGAACACGAGTGTTTCCCCGATACCTTCTCCACTTCAAACCATGAAAAAGGACACCAGCTCCTCCCTCCTGCCCACCTGATCTTCTTTTCCCAGGAAAAAAATAAGGGCCCCATGTTCATTCTCGCACTTCTACACGTTCTGGGTCACAGAAAGACCCTTCCCCCCTCCCACCCAACCAACTTGAAGCACAGAACCCAGACACTTCCTAGAGAGGGGAAACCCCCTTCCTAACCTTCCACCTGCCTTCAGACCTGATGGAACCCTGCACCACAACAGCCTGTAGAGGGTATGGGGCAATTCCCTAAGTGCTTTTCGTAGCCATTTTCCTTTTACTGTTTGCCCCTCAAGACAGGGACCGTGGCTTGGACCCAGCACGGGGCTGTAGAGTTAGATGGACCCAGGCCTAAACCTGACGCCCATCCTTAAATAGCTTAGAAGGGTTAGAAAAATGACAGTGCCTGTTTTATGAGCCTCAGTTTTCTCATCTGAACAATGGGAGCAATAATAGAGTATCCCTCCCACGGCAGTTGTGAGGA
This sequence comes from Panthera tigris, assembly GCF_018350195.1. NCBI lineage: Eukaryota > Metazoa > Chordata > Mammalia > Carnivora > Felidae > Panthera > Panthera tigris. The sequence continues at coordinate 93,189,686 of NC_056667.1, read as the reverse complement.
TCAGATGTGCAGCAACAAGTAATGCCTGGCACATAAATAGCAAGTTAATCCTGACAAAGTGCCTCTGACTTGGTCAGGACAGGTTTTTGGGTTTTTTTTGGTTTTTTTTTGTTTTGGTTTTTTTTTTTGGTGGAGGGAAGGAATTACTGTTCAAATTTTGAAAGAGTGAACAGACACCCCAAGGTGAAAATTACTCGCTCGGAGTTACTCGAGTACAGATGCTCTGATGCTGGCCCCTGACACCCTCCTAGCACCCCCCCAGACCATATCCTCCTGCGCCTGTGCTGCTGAGGTCAACCCAAGTGACCGAGGAGGCAAGGAGGTTCTAGAGAGTTTGCTATCCCTGCAGGCACAAGCCCGAACTGGTCCTGTCCTGACCGCCCCTCGCTGTGTGCCTGTGGCCAAGTTCACTCCCCGTGTGCGTACTGAGGCCTTGGACTTGAGGCTCCACCCAGTGCTATCTTACAGCCCTAACGCCCAGGATGGAGGCCCATCTGACTGCCACCTCAGCAGCTCCCTAGGCACAGTTGAGCGCCTGGAGTCACCCCACTGGCTGAGAAGATGCTGGCAAGCTTGGAGGGCTGGGAGAGGCACCCCCAGGCTCACCCCAGCCTCGCCCCAGGCTGGGGAGGAAGAGGAGGACGACGGTGGTAGAGTCTTCAGGGTCAGTGCACAAAGGGAGGCCTGGCCGGCGAGTATGTGTGTTCTGGGGGCGATTAAGTTCCCCTCACCTTGCACAAAATAAAGTCATCTTTGGTCCACCAAGAAAACCCAGAACCCAGGCTTTAAGGAGCTAACAGTACCCTACTTCCATGAGAAGGGGACACCTTCCCCATCCCCTCCCTGTCTCTGCACACTCAATAGTAACGTGTTGTGGCCTCCCTGTGAATATGACACGCAGCCACTCATCCATCAAACACGGGACACCTACTGGGGGTCAGGCCGGGGGCTAAGTGTGGGGACCCACAGAGAGTAAGAGCAGGCAAGGTCCCAGCTCCTGTGAAGCTGATATTCTAATTGTCAAATGACCCCACAAACAGATGTTAAGTTGCAAAGGTGACAAGGGCTGTGAAGGCCAGGACCCAATACTTGGTCGGGGGGAGGCGGGGGGTTGAGCCAGTCAGGAGGCCAGGGACAGCTTCCCCTGAGGAAGGGATCCTCGAACTGACATCTGAGAGGTAGAAAGCAAAGTTAAGAGGGCAAGGAAGAGCATTCGGACAGAGGGAACAGCGTCCGCTGAGGCCCCGAGGCAAGGCAGGACAGAGGAGGGCGCGTGAACAGAAAGAGGCCAGGCTGCCTGAAGCAGCAAGGATGAGGCGTGAGAGGTACAGGTGAGGCTGGGGGGCAGAGGAGTCAGATCAAAGGTCTTACCGGGCTCCCAAGAATGCACTTAATCCTGGGGGAAAAAAGTGATCAGATATGCATTTCTAACAGAAACCAGAGCCAATGAGGCAGCCCTGTTAGGAAGCACCTCTGGGGTCCAGGCAGGGTAATGATGGCCTTGCCTAGGGTCAGGGTGGAGAGATTTCAGCAGGAAAAACCAAGTCGACCTTCGCTCTGGACTGGAGGTGGGGGGATGCTGGAGAGTCAGATGCCAAGGTGACAGCCATGCTTCTGGCCTGCGTGCCTGAGGGGGTGGAGATGGACACCGAGGAGAAGGGGCAGGTCTTGACGGGGTTGGAACGGTGCCGATCGAGACGTCAGCTGTAGAAATGCTGAGTTTAATGTGTCTTTACGAGAGGCGAGAGGAGATGTCAAGTGGGCGGGCAGACAAGTGAGCCTGGAGCCCAGAGAAGAGAGGCTGAGCCAGAGATGTAACTCATGAGGTGCAGTTGTGCGGGAAGGAACTGAAGGGCTCACCGGGGTGGGGAGAAGAGGCAAGCCAGGGGCCGGGACAACATCTCCAAGTTCAATGCAGCAGAGAGGGAGGTGCAGCAGCCCAGACGGGAGGAAGCGCAAGAGAGGGCTGGCTCCGGAGGTCACAGGACACAAGCCTGGCTGGAGGGGGACCCAGGCTACCGAGAGAAATATGCTACGGTGAGCAGGTCATGGGTGGGCTCCGTCGGAGCTGTTCGGGAAGCGATGTGGCCAGAGTCACGTAGATGCCAGGAAAAGTGAGAAGCAGAGGGGAAGAAACGAAGGCAAAGCAGATAATCTACTCCTTGGAGAAGCTAGCCCTGGAACGGCAGGAGAAACGTGGCAAGTTCAGGCCATCAAGGAAGTGTGGCTTTTTTATTTGATATCTTGTTTTTGCTTTTTTAATTTTAATTTTAATTTTTGAGAGAGAGAGAGAGACAGACTGCGAGTGGGGGAGGGGCAGAGAGAGAGGGAGACACAGAACCCGAAGCAGGCTCCAGGCTCTGAGCTGTCAGCACAGAGCCCGATGTGGGGCTCGAACTCAAGAACCGTGAGATCATGACCTGAGCCGAAGTTGGACACTCAACTGACTGAGCCACCCAGGCGTCCCATGTGTTTGTCTTTAATGCAGTGACTTGATATGTAAAGGCCGATGGAGGGCAGGGGATCTAGAGGGGAGGGGGGCTGTCTTCCACAGGGAACCCTGGAGCTGCTCACAGAGGGAGCAGGACAAGAGAACAGGATAGGGCAGCTGCAGGGTGGGTTTGTATGTTCCGCGTCTGTCTCTGAGGGGGTTTCTGTCTTGGTGGCTCTGTTCACCCCGTAACGCAGAAGGCTGACTCACCTGTTAGGGGTGAAGCCGGCACGTTCAGACAGGCAGAAGAGGTTTAAATCAGTCACAGTGGAGCACAGAGAAATGGAGTAGGGTTATCCCGCATTGTCGAGGGTCCACTGTGTTTGCAATGTCGTCTTTACAAAAAGTAGGACAGGCACACGTTTCCTTACCTAAAAGCCCCAAGGCCAGACTGGTTTTGGAACTCAGGCTCTTCTTCCTAACTTTATTTTAGAAAGGTAATATGGTGCATATGCCACACAATTACATAATCCCCCAGCGGGGTCTGGGGCAGCACCCTGTAATCAAACACATTGGTATTTCTGTAGCAGAATATGAAAATTCACACCAAGTGAATCAATAATGACTATAAATAGCCTCACATCTGTTCAGGTCATTTTGCCGCCAACTGAGTTCCGGGAGAAAGAAAAAACAACTTTTGTTTTTCAGGGCTATTTGGATTTTGGCATTGTGAGTAAGGAGACAGAGGCCTGCGTGGAAATTTGAAGATTATTTTAAACAGGAGAACAAAATAATCGTTGTCCCGACGGGGCAAGGACCTTTGTACCTCCCCTCTCCTGGGTGGGTTTTTAAAAGATCCTCCCAGGAGGTTCTAGAAATGGGTGGGGGGATTACTTATGCCTGGGAGGTATGCTGGCATTCACTGATGCTCACCAATGATCATTCATGACAGTTCTACCAATCAGCTGGAAACTGGGCACTTCCCAAAATGGCCGGGCTCTGGGCGGTCTGGTGAGTTCCCACCAGGAAGAAGCACCAGATTTTGTGACAGAGGGTAGGTTGAGATGGACACCGCCCTGGCCGTCCCCCTTGCAGGCTGAAAAATCTTTGATGGTTCCCCACTGTGTGCTGAAAAATCTTTTTCCACTCTTTGCTCCTATCTCCGAATGCAGCGAACTAACTCTTCCAAAGCCCCGCAGTCTCATACCTCTGGCCTTTGCCCAGGCTGTTCCCTCTGCCTGGAATTCCGCTCCTCTTACTCACATACCGGTGAAACTCCTACTTCCTTCTTAAAGGCCAGCATAAATATCACCTCCTCCTTGAAGCTTTTCCTGATGCCTCTGGCAGAGCTAGTCACAGCCCTCGGGCTCTTGCAACTCCACTCAATACCTGCATTCCAGGTTTATATGTCTGCCTTCTGTTCAACACTCTGTGTTTCTTAGGGGTGGAGCCCATCTCCTGTCCACTGTGTAAGCGGTGTCTGACACACAGGAGAGAAGGAAAGCGTTGGGAGCGAGAGAGAGAGAGAGAGAGAGAGAGAGACGGACAAGGCTGCTTCCTCAAGGTGAACTGCGTGGGAAGGACCACACCAGGCGCAGTGAAATTGTACCCGCCTTTCTGTGCTAGGATCAGGCTTCTAGGACAAGAAGATCCTTAGGGCTTTAAACCTCTACTTTCTCAAACATGGCTATTTTAATGCTGGCTTCCTTTCCTTTTCTTCTCGCTTGCTTTTTTTCTCCCCCTCCCCCATCCCCACCCTCCTTCTTCCTTCTCTCCCTCCTCCCTCCTCCTCCTCCTCCTCCTCCTCCTCCTCCTCCTCTTCTGGTGATTCTTTCAGTTTTCATCTACATCAGTTATTACCAAAGTTTTTACAAAAGGGTCTGGACCATCTGTGAGGTCCAAACACATGTCATTGTCAGGATTTTCATCACTCTCTAAGCCTCAAAATGGGTAAATTCCTAGGCCCAGCCACTTTCAGGGCCAAGTTCCATAAATGGAGGCAGCCACACCCTAGGGAGACCACCATAATCCCAAACTGCACCATCAGAGCTGACCCTGTAACTTGGGGGACAGACTCTCCAAGGACAGGGTAGGCAAGGCTTATATGCAACGATCTGGGATGGGAACAAGAATTTTGTTTATGTTTTTAAGACTGTATCTATTTGCTGTTCTTTTCTAATTTTTAAAAATGATGGCACATTGATTGCAAAAGGTACAAAAGGTGGAGAGGAAAATATAACGAGCCCCCAGGTACCCATCACTCAGTTTCAACAATTTACCAACATATGGCCAGTCTCACCTCCTCTTGCCCCATTCCCCATCCCTAGATTATCTTGAAGAAAATTGGTGGCTCCAAATCTGATATTAATGAGGCCCCAGGAAACAGTCTGTGCCAAAGCTTGACCTTTGAGGACACACGTGCCCTGTGTGAGCAGCCCCTGGGCACCCCTCCAGCCTGCAGCTTGGAGGGGCTCTCTTGCTGATGGAGATGACCAGATGCCCAATGTTCACCTGCGGGTAAAGTGAGGCAGGCACCTTCAGGACTGTTCAGAACAACAGGAAAGCCTGGTGTTCCTTGAATTTAAAGGGGCTCTATCAGGATTCCTGGGGTGCTGGTGCATAATTCCAACAAGGCCCCGATCATGGGGTCTACAGAGGATGAACCCGCGGCCAGACCTCAGGAAGCCCGATGTCCATGCCAAACATCAGGATGTGACCGCAAAAGGAGAGGTGGGGAATGGGCTCTCCCTATGAAAAGACAAGGCTCGCGCCGTCCTTGGGGTGCCCGCCCTAAAACACGGCAAGAGCTTCCTGCCATTTCCTTGGCACGAGGGCTGAGTCACTTCCTCATGCAGAGAGCGAGGTGTTTCACGCATTTGACTCAGCGGCACAAAGATGCTTGTGGAATCCACAAGCAGCCCCTGAGCGCCTGGCCTGACCTGGTGCGTGACTGGAGCACACACACCTTTGCTCCTCAGCCCTGCCGGGCACCTGCCGGTGCAACAGCCAGCTGGGGCCGCGAGACACCAGATGGCACTGGAGCGCCGGGTTCCCAGCGCCCAAGAACAGTGTCACCTTCACGAGGGAGAGAATAATAATCGCTAAGGCTTACCATGCGCTCTCCATGCACCGGAAGCAGGTCCCCTGTGCTCTCCCGACAAGGTTGTCGGGAAGCCCCCGTGGTTTGCCCCATCTCGCAGCCGAGTAAACGGAGTGAGTTCCCACAGGGATCTTGCCCTCCGACCACTGAGTGACGAGCTGGGATCTGAACCAGACTGTCTGGCTCCGGAGCCCACCCAAGGCTGGCTTGCCCTGGTCATCCTGCCCAGAAGCCCTCCTCTGCTTGTGGAGGTCAAGGAGCTCTACCACTGATCTCTGCCCCTGGGCCTTCAGTGCCTCCCAGGACCCCACTTCTCTAAGGGTTAACATGTACCCTTGACCCTGGGCCAGTCTGGCTCACGGGTGAAGACTGCTCATGTGTCTAGACCCCAGACGCGGTGAAGCGAGAGGCAGATGCCCAAAGCTGCACGTAGCTGAGGCTGTGCCGGGCCCCTGTCCCGGAAAACCGTGTGCTCTCATCTCAACTGATGACACATGGTTTAAAACTCAAAAGGCACAAAAGGGCACTGTAAGGGCTCCTTTACCCCACCCCGTATCCAGACACTCAGTTCCTATTCTTGCATGCCCTTCCAGTGATATTTTATGTGTATATCAGTAACACACACACACACACACACCCCAACATATATATCTGCGTGTGTGTGTATTCCTGCCCCCAGTCTGACACTTCCTCGTCGTGCTGAGTTAGGAACCCACAGAGTTCTGGGGCTTCTGGCAAGCTGCCCCCCTCAGCCCCTGCCCACTCTCAGCCTCGTTCCCACAGTGTGCCTAAGGGACCACTGGGCCTGGTCCCTCGGTCCCAGGGCCCCGTTTACCTCGGCTGCTGCAAGGTTCCCACGACTCCTGGGTTGTCCTTCATCCGGACTTCGTCTCAGGATGGCTGGGTCTGTCCCCTGCTCTGACTCACGCCCTGCCCCTCCCTAACTGCCTGCACCCTGCCACCGGCCCCTGGAACTCACAGTCTGTCACCCCCACTCCCCCATCTCCACAAGCCTTCCCTGGATGCCCCCTCCCCCATGCCTTCTTGCTCCCACTCGGTGGTTCTCCAGCCTGGCCACACATCAGAATCACTGGGAGCTTTCAAGAGCTCCTACTACCTGGATACCACACCTGGGGATCCTGATTTTCAGTCTGTTGGCTGGAGTCTGATCGGTCGAGGGTGGGCCCGATCCGGAGGCCTCCCCTGCAGCCCTCTTGAGTAGAGGCTGTCCTCTTACACGCCCAGGCTGCCATCGGGCCTGGAGGCGGACAGCGGGCTGCCTGTTCCTCCAGGTCGTTGTCGCTATTCCAAGTACACTGTCTCTGTCCGCTCTACAGCTATCATATTTCTGGGTCCCTTCGCTCCTCCCTTCCACTGAGATCGTCCTTCACCCCACTCCTAGGATTGTGCCATAGCCCCTGTCATATCTAAGAGCGGTGCGCCACCTAGGACCTCAAAGTCAAGGACCCTGAACCCCAGAGCACCGTCTTCCCAGCTCACCCCTTCTGGTATCTTGACTCCAAAAATTCTTCACCCGTCCTGGGACTATCTGCCCTTCACCACCCCCATCCTGTTTGTAGCACAGCTTCCCTTCCTCATTGGCTTGGTTGATGGTCCATCATTTGGTTGCTCCCTTGCTACCCTCTTAACTCCCCTGCCGCCTCTCCCCATGGTCATCCCTTGTTATCACCTCCTGACCCTGGTGAAGTCCAACCAACCTTCCACCGACTCTGGGCCTGCCCCCAAGCCGCTAAGCATAGCTGGAGAGATCACGCAGGGCGCACCTTGGGACCTTGGATGAGTTATTTAACCTCTCTGTGCATCAGTACCTCCCCCGCCCCCTGCAAACTGGCTAAAATAACACCTGCCCTGAGGGTTATTATGAGCTTCAATGAGTGACTGTATGTCAGGTGCACGTAACGGTGCCTGGCACACGTAAGCATCATCCACTGTAAAACACATGATTGTTCTCAGTATCCCTCCAACTGTGGGAAATAGCGTGCTTTCAGAGGTGTTAAACTAGGGGGAACTGTCCAGCTTGGGACTGGAGAAGTGTTAGCCACGCCATGCTGGCTGGCTTCACTGCACACTCGTGTGCCCCCTGACCGCCAGCCTGTCCTCCATGCCGCCCACACTCCCTGTCTCCTGCACGGTCACCTCACACTCGCTCCTCCTTAGGCGTCCACCACGCTCTGCCATTCGGACTCTAAACTGAGGCCCTTGCTTCCTCCTTCACAGAAGAAAATGACACGATGGGAAGAGAGAGCTCTCACAATGAGGAGCTCCTCACCACAGCTTCTCAGCTGCCAGCCCCTGTGCCCACCGGCTGGCCCTTGCCTCCTGTTCCTCCCCGATGAGACCAACTCCTCCACGTGGGCACTGGGCGCCCCCTCCCTGCTCACTCAAGGACTCTGGTTCCCCTCCACCCGAAAGCATTAATTTCCCACTCTTAGTTTTTTGTGTTTTTTTTTTTTTTTTAAGTGTACCATTTGGGACACCTAGGGCGGCTCAGCGGGTTAAGTGTATGACTTCCACTCAGGCCATGATCTCGCGGTTCATGAGTCTTGAGTTCGAGCCCCGCATGGGCCTCTCTGCTGTCAGCACAGAGCCCACTTCGGACCCTCTGTCTCTCTCTCTCTGCCCCTCCCACACGCCCACTCTCTCTCTCTCAAAAATAAACATTTTAAAAGCATAAACTTTAATGGTATTTAGCACATCACAGAGTTGTGCCCCCATTGCCACAATTTTCGAACTTCTTCATCACCCCGAAAAGAAAGCCCATCCTCATTAACGGTCACTCCCCTTTTCCCCCCAGCCTCCTCACAAACCCAGCCCTAAGGAACCACTAATCTGCTTTCTGTCTCTACAGATTTGCCTATTCTGGCCATTTCACGTAAATGGAATGACACAACATGTGGTCTTTGGTGACCAAAGACCAAAGACCAAAGAGGTTCATGCAATGTCGTGGCACCTGTTAGTACTTCATTCCCCTTTATGGCCTAAGAAGTCACCCTCGTACAAACACACGACTCTCGATTCTTCTATTCGTCGGTTGACAGACATCTGAGCTGTTTCTACCTTTTGGCTCTTGTGAAGGATGCTGCGATGAACATTTGTGTACAAGTTTTTGTGTGAACATGTTTTTAGTTCTCTTGGAAACACGCCTGGGAGTGGAGTTGCTGGCTCATACGCTAACTCTGTCTAACCTTTGGAGATGCTGCCAGGCTGTTTGCCAAAGCGGCTGCTCCATTCCACCTTCCCACCAGCGGAGTATGATGGAGTTCTGTCATCATAGTACCGAGTTCTGAAATAACACCCTCGATCCCATGGATATCTCCAGTTTCCACCCATTTCTCACTTCTCTGCTTTTTTTTTTTTTTTAATATTAAACGCCTGGGTTTGCACCTGGGTGGCTCAGTCGGTCGAGCGTCCAACTCTTGGTTTCGGCTCAGGTCATGATCTCACAGTTTGTGAGATTGAGCCCCGCATCGGGCTCTGCGCGGACAGCGAGGACCCTGCTTGGGACTCTCTCTCCCTCTCTCTCTGCCCCTCCCCTGCCGGCTCGTGTGTGTGTGTGTGTGTGTGTGTGTGTGTGTGTGTGTGTGTGTCTGCACACGCGCACGCTCTCTTTCTCTCCAGGGGACCCACCTGATGCCAGGTGCGCTGCTCATTTCCCAGTCCTCACTGCCTGCCTGACCTCAGCAACTTTGGACATGGCAGATCATTCCCTCCTTAAAGACGTTTCTCTGCTTTGCCTCTGGGATTGATGTATCCATGTCTCCGTCCCCTCCTCCTCTTCCTCTTTGTCCTCCCACATTGGCTACCCTTCCCCCAACCTCTAAATGCTGGGCCCTGGTGCTCACTGCTCAGTCCTCTTCTCAGTGTTCACTCTCCAGGTGACCATCACTAGTCCACTGCTTTAAAGTCTCTGATTCCCAAGTTTATATCTCCACTTGGCCTGCAGACTCAGCTGTCTGACTGCTTACCCAGTATCTCCGCTTGGTATCTACTAGACATTTTAGACCTGCTGTGTCCAAAACAGTAGTCTTGATGTTCCCCACCAAGTCTGCTCTCCTCACCGTCTGCCCTCATCTCCATGAATTCAACTCTGTGCTTCTAGTCGCTCAGGCAAAAGACCGTGGAGTCATCCCCAAATTGACCACTGTCCCTCTCTCAGCACTCACATCCAATTCCACAACAAATCGTGTGACCCTACTTCCCGAATATGTCCTGAATCTGACCACTTCTCATCACTCCTATTGCCATCACCTGGGCTGAAATCACAGTCTCCTCTCACCTGGAGGAATTCTAGAACTTGGATGGATTCACCTGGATGGAGCCTTCTGGCAGGTCGTCCTGTTCCACCCTTGCTCCCTCAGATTGTCTACGGCAGCCAGAGGGGTCTTTCGAAGATGGAAGTCAGATCACGTTGCTACTTCGCTCGGCACCTCCAGTGGCTCCCGTTTCACCAAGAGTAGACGCCAAAGGCCTACTTGGCTCATAACACACTCGTGCTCTGGCTCCCCACTGCCCCCTTCGCCGCATGTCCTACTTCTCTCCCCTCCCATTCCGGACTCATTTAGCCTCCTTGAATTGGATGCCAAACACTTCCAAACCTCGAGGCCTTTTCATTTATTGTTCTCTCCGGAATGGAATGAGCTACGTTCAGATATCCACACAACCTGCTTCCCACCTCCCCTCTTCACTCAAAGACCACTTTCTCAGGGAGGCCTTCCTTGAACACTACCTGAAGCAACCCCTCTCCCCGGTGTCCCTACTCCTCCTTTCTCTGCTTTATTTTTCTCCTTAGCAACACCACCCAGCAAGTCCTTAATCTTCTATTATCTTATTATTCCCATGAGGGCTAGGAAGTTCGTCTGCTTGGTTCACCACTGGATCCCAGGACCCACCACAGAGTCCAGAACCTAACAGGCACTCAGCGAACCTTTGAGGACTGAAGGGATAAATTAATGACAGTCATTTGGATTGTTTTCCACCTTTGGCCACTAAAATATGTACTACCATGGCCAATATGGTTCACAGGTCATTTTTGTTTTGAGGGAATATATCTGCAGGGCAAATAACTGGAAGTGGAATTGCTGGGTCAAAGGACACAAATAGTTATGATTTTGAGAAACATTTTCCAAAAGTTTTGGTGGTAAGTCTACCACAATCTACCACTTTGTGTTGAGCAAGTCACATGGTGAATTGTGTGGCACGCCATGCTGACTTGGGTTTTTCACTGAATGCTAAGAAAGTAATCAGGAGAGATGTTGCCCAAGGAATCCAAGAAGTTAACTAGCCGTCAACATGAATTACTGTCCCATCAAAAATGCTAGAGGGTCATCACGGTATCCTGGCCACGCTGCATTTGCCATACGTCCAGTGACTGCTTGGGGGCATGGACTGAAAGTCCAGATCCTATGGCTTGGATCCTTTCTGGTATTGGAAGACTACAGAAGAGGACTTTCAGCATATTCACAGACAGCCTGTGCTCTTTTCGAGTGGATTCTGAGATGCCCTGGCCAAAACTCTTCTTGGACTCTACCATGGCTACCAAATGGCATGACCCCTGGAGATGTCATTCACATGGTGGTCGGTCTAAATGGAGCAGCGCACAGCCTGGGAAGCTGTGTGCAAGGACCCCAACATTCTATAGCACTGCCCTAGGTCAAGGACTTGAAATGGTTTCAGGGTTCCCCATCTCACCGATCCTGTCCTGGAACAGTCACAGCTCTGCAACAGTGGTCTGCCACATATGGACAGTCGAACAACTGTCCACCCTCACCCAGCCGTCATTGCTGGCCTTACCAGCACAGGCTGTGAAGGGGATCCTTGATGGAAGAGTTTGGCCTTTGAGGCCCGTAGGTCTCCCCTTCCCCATTCAACACATCCATCCAAGGTCAGGAGCAGGAGCTGCCCCAAAGAACTGCTCAGTGAGCAAGATCTCAAGATGAACTCGCAGGCTCTATCCAGACTGAAAGTCACAAAAGCTAGATGAGCCAGGCACCACACCTGCTGGGTCTTGGTAACCTGGCTCCTCCAGGTTACTTTAAACTGCACTTCATGGAGGCTCTTGCCCATATACATGCTAACATGACATCACACCGTTTCCTGAACATCCAGCAAAAGGTTTTGGAGAGGAATGTCCTCTGTTATGCAAAGTACACATCAACCATCTCGCATCCATCTGATTGGCAAAAATTGAAGTCTAACAAACGTGGAGCAGCAAAGACTCTTGTCTACAACTGGTGGGAGTGTCGACCGTTGCCACCACTTTGCTGCTGTTTTTGTAACATTTATTCATTTTTGAGAGGCAGGGAGAGAGAGCATGAGCAGGAGAAGGACAGAGAGAGAGGGAGAGGGAGAGGGAGAGGGAGACACAGAATCTGAAGCAGGCTCTAGGCTCTGAGCTGTCAGCACAGAGCCCAATACGGGGCTCGAACCCATGAACTGTGAGACCATGACCTGAGCTGAAAGTGGATGCTTAACTGACTTGAGCCACCCAGGTGCCCTGTTGCCACCACTTTGGAGAGTAATTTGGCCACCATCTAGTAAAACTGAAGGTATGCATATCCTTTGGGATGGCAATTTTACTCCTGAATTTTTTCTAGACACCCTAGAAAAAAACTGTGCACATGAAGACCTGTGTGATAATGTTTACTGTAGTGTTACTAGCAATAGTGAAAGCTGGAAACAACAGAAGTGATCATCAACTAGAGAATGAATAAATAAAGTTCCGTGCTATGGTGGAATACTGTCCACCAGGGAAGATGGAGACACCAGAACTACAAACAGCACTATAAATAAACCTCAAATAACAGTATGGGACAAAAATAAAAGCTGAGGCAAGGCACAGGAAGTTGCAAAAATATGATGCCACTTACGTAAAGTTTAAAAGTATGCACAAATGCTATACGTTGTTTATGTACACACGAGTATGTATTACGAGTTTTAAAAAATGTACTAGGGGGATGAAGCCTGAATTCCGGATAGTGGTTTTCTTTAGGGAAGGAAAGAAATGGGATCAGGTCAAGCTATACAGGCATTTTTTATGGCCTCTGTAATTTTGATCTCTTAAAAATGTTTATTATATTATTATATATGTGTGGTTACATGCTTGAGATATTTCATAATTAAAAAGGTGTTTTAGGGGCGCCTCAGTGGCTCAGTTGGTTAAGCATCCGACTGTTGATTTTGGCTCAACTCATGATCTCGCGGGTCGTGAGTTCGAGCCCCCCATCAGCCCAGGGCCTGCCTGGGATCCTGTCTCCCTCTCTCTCTTCCCCTCCCCCACTTGCTCTCTCTATCTCTCTCAAAATAAATAAAAAGGATGTTTTAAAAAGCATCTGAATCAAACGGAGAGCGGTACTGTGTATGCTGGGACCAGAAGCCAATCTCATGAATCTGTTCCATACTGGGCTCTCTCAACATGGATCCCACCAAGGGGCCCATCCGGAGACCTGTGTGAATCTCCCCATTTATGAACATCTCCAGAGTATACAGTTTCCTCATAAGGTTCAATAAAGTATAACTAAAAGATTCCAGTGAAAACGTTGGACAGATCATCATTCTAAAATACAGTTGAAGTAATTCATAGAAACTGTTGGCTTTCTTCTCATGGCCGTTTCCCTCCCAAAGAAACCAGATTCACATTATTTTCTTCTTTGTCAGACATCCCATGTTCACAACAACCTTATGCCAGCCACGTGGCTCGGGAGGCACATTCCTGCCTCAGGAGGTTTGCTAAGCTCTTCCTAAAGAGGACCTCTGTGGATGTTCACATAGAAACCTCAGATGTTACCGCTAAGAATGCTGGGGGCCAATTTAGTCCCTCTCTGATGAATATAGAGCGGTGTGTATCCTGCCCATTGCCACCCTCCAAACATCAGGGGCTGTTCCCAGCTGCAGGGCAGAGCTGGGAGGGAATGGGGATCTCAATCCCCACCAGATCTGGGTTCTTCTCCCAGTGTCATCTGTATGAACTGTCTGTGTGAGCCCTGGTGTGTGTGAGCACGTGTGTGCCATGGCAGTGTTAGGGGCTCAACACGGTGGAGTTCTGACCCATGCCTACAGACTGGAGTCTCACCAACCAGCTGGGTGCTCACTGATCAGCTGGCATTTGGAGGTGGACCTCCCCAGCCTTGCCAGCTGGAGTTACTAACGTACATTGCTTGGGCACCTTGAAGGACATCCCAATCTGCATTTGAAATCCCCTTATTCCTCAGGGGACTGGCTCTGCCAGCTGTGGCCAGTGGTCTGAAGGGGAACAGAGAGGCAAGGCCACATGGTGGGCAAAGACCACCATTAAGAAACCCGTGTGTACACATTCGGGATGTCTACTGCCCTGCTAGTGTCCTGTGACATGTGCACAGTGGTCCCTCACTGGGCTATGGGGAGGATTAAAGGAGAGAAGATACGGATGGATTTGGTCAGGGTAAAATCGCTACCCACACGGCCCATTATCTTGAGTTAAACAGTGACACCGTTCCCCTGATTTGGGTACAAGCTGTGATTCCCGGGGGGGTGGGGGGAGATCTCTTTTCTTAGGCATCTTCTTGGCTCCTGCTGTCACAGGTGCACTGTCAGAGCCTGCCACTGCTCCCTGCCCCCTGCCCCAGTCCCACCTGATGTCCCACCTTTGCCTCAAGCATGCCCAGTGCTTTCCCTCAATTGCTTATGTGGTTCCCTTCACTGCAATGTCCTACTGCCACTCGCTGAAATCGGATCTGCTTCCGGGTCATCCGTGCCCTGAAGCTTCTCCTGATTTCACCCAAATTGGCGTGATGTCCCTCTTGTTGGAACCGGGGCCCGTGACTATGCCTGACACGTAATAGGTCCTCAGTGAGTGCTAAACTGCACGAAGCCGGCAGGGCTCAGTGGCGTGGTCAGTGTCTCCCAGACCCTTACCTTGGGGGTGAACATGTGTAGGATGCCATCGACGGCCCCTCGCAGCAGCAGCCCCCGGACCAGGAAGCAGGCCAGCACCACATAGGGGAACAGGGAGCTGAAATACATCACCTGCAGAGAAGACAGGGACCCGCTGTGGGGCAGAATGCCTCCCGCAGCTGGCACCCCCCTCCCTGCTCACAGCTGGGGCACAGGAGCCCTCCTCTGATGGCAGAAGAAAGTGCAGCCCTGGGACCCCTGGGCACAGGGCCAAACCCACCCCACATCTGGCCTCGAGCCAAGGCAGGAGCACAGACAAGCTGGAGTCGGAGCGGCTGTGCCTGGGGCCAGTTTCCTCCTTTCAAGAGCTGGTAGGGCTGGGTCTGTGGCCTCCCCACCCCCAAGGGCCACCACGAGGGTGAGGAACCGTCTCCTCTCCCCTCCTCCTGTTTTCATGTCTCCTGCCTGCTTTTCTATCCTTGACTCCAGCGGACCCCCTAAGGATCTCCCATGTCCTTGGAACTCCTTTGACAGAAGCCTTCCAGGAGGTTACAGACATGGCTCCCAAGCAAAAAATCAGAAAAGGTCCTGCCTCTTATGACTATAAATTGTGTGCTGTTTTCTAGCATGTGCATTTTTTGCACACTTCTAGATTCCCCACGTGCCTGGCAGAGAGCCTCACACAAAGGAGATGCTCACGGAATGTTTGCTGCACTAAAACAAATCAAGAGGGTCGTTTGGGCAGGATGGTGTTGAAGGTAAAGAGCGGGTGTGTCCAGAGCCAGACCACCTGAGTCCTGATCCTGGCTCTACCATTGTCAACCATGTGACCTCGAGCGATTCACTTAACCTCTGTGTGCCTCCATTTCCTCATCTATAAAATGGGTGTAATGCTTCCTAACTCATAAGGGTGTTGTGGACCCAAAGCAGTGGGTCAGCAGACATGTGGCAGTGCCTGATAAGTGCCACGAAGTCTCAGCTACTTTTGTGGCCTTTGGAGAGGGAAGAGGTGGAGAACACTCTACCTTTCCAAGGCTCAACTTCCTTACTCATTGAGTCCATTATAACACCTGGAGCTTCAGACAGATGGCCAAGGCTCTAGTTCCAGCTCTGGGATGCACTGGCTGCCTGATCTCAGGTGAGGAGCCTTCCCCGCTCTGGGCCTCAGTTCACTCATCTGTAGAATGAGTGGATTAGGCCACGGGGTCCCTAATGTCCTTTGCGGCCCCGACAGTCCATGAATACCGTACATGCCAAAGAAGAAAGGGCCCTTACTTGAAAGGGGTCTGAGCTCCTGGGAGAAGGTGTATGGGGTTGGCTGGACTGCACCCCGAGAGAGCCACGGAGAGCCGTCCTCGAGGCCCCAAGGTGCCTGTACTCACAGCACGCACCTGCTCAAAGAGCCCTTTCGTTTCCACAGGGCGAGCTGCTCAGTTTTACCAAAAAGTGCTCAGAGCAGATGCTTCTAGGGCTTTTGCTTGGGAACCTAAAGGGTTAGGATGTAGACGAATGTCCCTGGGTCAGCGCTCCCCGCTTTTTTTCCCTTTCAAGTCTGCAGAGCAGGCCTGAGTTATCTGAGCACAGAGGCGGCTAGCGTTCAAAGCAACGATTTTCCACAAGCCCACTCCGACCCCCTCTTGGTGGGCAATAATCCAGCAGTGACACTCCCATCGCCTCCATGGGGGGGGGGGGGTTGTGTCATCATCCTGAGCCACTCAGAGGCCAAGCCCACCCAAAAGACCCTGCATAGCATATCCCAGTGTCCTCAGACCCCTGCCTTCCATGCTCTTCTACCCCCCCCCCCACCGAGTCCCTTCCTGACTCACCTTCCCAGAGGACTGGATGCCCTTGACCACGGCCATGCCCACGATGCTCCAGGCCACCAGGAGGCACAGGGTCATCTTCCAGTTGAGGCCTCCGCTCTCCGAGATGGAGTTGGAGATGTCCAAGGCCTCTCGGTACCAGAAGTAGGTGGTGGCTGAGCTCTTTTCACACTCTGCCTCCACCACTGAAACAGCAGCAAAGGCCACAGTGCCTCAGTCGGGGCTCTGGGTCCCCCTCCTCTGCCTGACCCCCAACTAGGGCAGCAGTGGGCGAGGGGCCGGCTGAGTGTGGGAGCAGGGAGGGACTGTGCTCGTTCTGGGCTAGCCAGGATCTGGCAGACCCTGAAGCCTCCAGATGGGGCTCCAGATGGGGCCCAGGAGGCTTTGGGACACACTGATCTGGCTGCATTCTCACACATGCCACTCCTTGCCCGCCTCCATCGGTGGAGGACAGCAAGGGTTAGGCAGAACTAGCCTCAAGTTCCCTGGGAAAGGTTCTGAGCTAGGAGCCAGACATCTGGATTCTCATCCAAGATCCTTGGTTAAATCAGTAGTGCAACCACAGGAAAGTTGCTTCTGGACCTCAGTTTACCCCTCTGTGTGGTGGGATACATCATTTGGCCTTTTATAGGACTGGCATGCAAATTAAGGCTGTTTCCAGACAGGATGGTGTTAGAGTTACACAGGATTGTAACAACTAAACACAAGTCACAATTTCTAGAGTTTTCTCTACACTCATTTCATTCAGTCCCCATAAGAACTCTATGGGATAGGCTGGCAAGGACCATCAGAACAGGAAATGTGGGTCAGGTAGGTGTCTTATTCAAGGCGACACAGCAAGTCAATGAAATCTCAAATCTCTGCCTAAGCCTCTTAGGCTCCTTCCACCCCTTCCTGAGATAGGCTGGCTGGGGAACCCAGTTGGTCATACTCAGGGGGTCCTATACTTGCCTGCCACAGTCCCATTCCTGGTGACAGGACATTCGCTCCAGGGCAGCGGGTACTGGAAGGACTTGAAGAAGTAGAAAATGCTCCAGCCGATGATCACATTATAATATAGCCCAACAAACAGGCAGACCTGGGGACAATGGTCCATGGTTGGGGGAGGGGTCATGAAGGCTGCAGGCAACTCCACCCCACCCCCACTCCCCATCCTAGGCCCAGGCTCCAGCTGACTGCACACAACACTGCTCACAGTCTTGGAGGAAGAGGAGGAGGAAGAGGAGGAGGAGGAGGGGGAGGAGGGATGAGACGCAGGCACTGAGGGCCTCTTCCTAATCCTCCCTTCATCTGGTATTCAGGGAATCCACAAAAGAATGTTTCAGATATTAAAGATCTCTCCTTTAAGCAATGAACTCTTAAAATGGTAATCCTTTCCAGTTTGAAATTCTTCTAAAAATGCTTAAAGCACTTCCCCATCATTTCCTGATGACTCAGGATTACAATCCCAGAGCTGCCCTCCGGGACCCTGGAGGCCTGCTCGCCTTTTGCCTCTATAGACAATGGCCCCAGACTGCAGTGTTCCTTGAGCTTTCGTGGATGCTTCTTCCTGGTTTGCTAAGTCCTCCCTCGTCTCAGGACCCCACTCTTCGGTACTGTCAGCAGCCCGCCTCCAGAAAGATGTCACTTTCCATGTCTCGGAAACATGATCGCTACCCTTGGCAGAATTGCATTTGAGATAGGAGTACACGGATTCTGACCGAGGGTCCAAGTGGTTTCTCAGAAAGCAATGCTTTCATGCACGGGGGTTTGCCGTATCCGCTCTGGATGCCGAGAGGCCCCTTCCGCCTCCAACGGCCTGCTCGGTAATGCTGATCGGCGTGAGCGCCGAGGGCCCTTTACCGCATCAATGTCACGAGCCCTGGCGTGCAGGAGCAGACGCTCGGACGGCACACCTTAACTGCAATATCGAGGGAGAGGGACCCCCACTTCTTTCACTTGGGTGCTTTCAGGCCAAGGGGAGACCTATTCACACTCACGTGCGTACACACGGCCAGCCCCGGCAGGGTATGCTGTACTTGGCCGTGTCTCCCTGGGCAGAGGTGATGCCCGCCATGACTGTGGGAGCCACACAGACCCTCCCCCAGTCTCTGCCTGAGACAGGTTTGGGCTGGCCATGCTACCAGGCCTAACGGAATGCTCAGTCCCTTCCAGAGGCAGGTGTGAACATGTGCACCCATGGGCTCTGCCCATAAGGGAAGCTCAGTTTCCTCACCTCGAGAGCTAAGCAGAACCTCACCTCCAGGCCTGTAAATGAGCCTCACGGAGTTCCCCATCCAGGCCCGTGGGGTGTCCCCGGCTCCCGCTGTTCCAAAGCCGGGTCGGCCACAGGCTGTCATCTGAGACCTTCTCCAACGCTGCTCATGTGCACAGCAAAGTGACAAGGAACCCCCACGCCTCAGGACTGCCTTTTCCTGCCACACATCTGCCCAACTGAAATACTCCTCAGTCAAGGAGAGAGGAAGGGCCTCTCTCACGGGGAGCTGATGGGCTGGGAAGCATAGGCATCTGGGACTGGTCCACGTGTCCACGGAGAACTTCGGCTGAGATGTCCCAGGCACCCCCTCGAGACGATGTCCCAGCCTCTCCTCCTTGGCAACAATTCCCAATATTATATCCTGCCTCGGGCAGTAATTTAGGCACTGTGTGGCCCTGAGACACCGGCTGGAAACAATTCTCACGCTGAGGGTCTCCCTCCTGCCCTCGCCCTGGCCCAAGACTCCGGTCTACAAACCCCATACCCCAGAGCGGCCCCTCTGCCTGCCGGTTAAGTGCCCAGTGTCTGCCTCCGACTCACTATGCAGCTGGAGAAGCCGATGCCCCCCAAGCGGGGGCACACGTAGTGCCACACACCAATGCTGCCACGGCGGATCCTCTGGCCCACAGCCAGCTCCAGGAAGAAGAGTGGGATCCCGATGATGATCAGTAGCACGAGGTAGGGCACCAGGTAGGCACCTGGGGAGGAGAGAGGAGTGTCATGGGGTGTCTGGAGCACGGCACCAGGGTAAAGGAGGACAGCCATGTCCTGCAGACCTGCCCACATCTCTGATCACCCCCAAAGTGCCAGCGATCCCGTGCTCCTCCAGGAATGGTCTGGCTCATACGTGTGGCCCACCACCCACTGGCCGCCCAGGCCCTCCTTCTCCCCCTTGACTCCTCTGCCCTGAAATGCTAAGGGGGGATCTAGATGTAGGTCCATGCCTCTCGCTCACAAGGTTGGATTCAGAGATGGACAGACAGACAGACAGATGCCGCACTCTCAGGAATCCACACGTCAAATCACAAATAGACACACTCTCCCCTCCCGACGTACTCTGTGGACACCTGTTCACACCCCCTCCCGCCCACAGAGAAGCAGCCCCAGATGGAGTGGACCCTGCTTCCTCGTCCCCCAGAGGCACAGCCCTGGGGCACAGCCCTCCCTGCATCTGAAGCAGATGCTGACACAGCAGACCGGGTAGCTCCAGGGAAGCGGAGCTTTTGGAAGCTCTCCAGGGAGAGAGGGTCTGACCAGCATCACCATTAATCTACAGCTAATTGGGAGGAACGAGGGAGAAATTAGCAGTTCAGAAAAGCACGGCCGAGAGGATCATAATGGATAGACAGGATGGATCTTGATAAAGATTCCAGATGAGAAATTAAACTCACTGTCCCTGGCCTCACTGCAGACACAATCTCAATTCCAAGTGACAGGGCAGTTAGCAGGAGAATTAAAATCGTGTCTGGACACAGATGAGCGATCCCTGCTGAGAGATGTGCCAGCAACCCAGTCCTGTTAGCAATGCTGTCACACAGCCCCCGTCACCAGTGCCATGAGGGCCACCCAGCACCCCCAGACCAAGCCTTGCCAGCTTGGAGCATCCAGAAGACCCCCAGCCACATGGCTCTGGCCCCCATAACATGACATCCGTATGTGTGCGATCTGCCAAAGAACCCGGGGGGATCAGGCGTCTCTTGGGCACAAGACCCAGCGCTCGGCAACAGTCAGCTGTTGACTGTAGGCCTACCATGCACTTGGCATGTGCGGGGTGCGGGGGGTGGGTACTTGGGTGAAAGAAGGCACAGCCGCTATCCCAGGAGAGCTCACAGTCTGGAAGGCAAGACCCTCAGGTTCACACGAGCAATGTCAGCACGTGTACACACACACACACACACACACACACACACACACGGACCAGTCACACAGAGCCAAACGAGCACACGCATGCTGAGGGAGGGGTCAGACAGAACTCATCAGGAAAGTCCTCCAGGGGAGGACTTACCCACCAAACCTTACACAACAGCATCTGATTCATTAAACATCCACACGCATACAGTCACACGTACACGTAAATTCCACGTGTCGCTAGCAAGCAGCCTGAAAAGAGGGTGGGCCCGAAGGACTCGCGGTTCTGTCTCCTGGTCCGGGGTTCGGGGAAATGAGAGAGGAGAGAAGTGACATGCAGAAAAGCACAGGGACACAGCCTCCCTAGTTTTGTATTTCACCCACATACCCTTGGGTGGCGCAAGATGTGCAGAAAGATGGGTTTCGGGGTATCAGAAGAGCAGGCTGGCATCCTCTGGGGATGCTTCTCTCCTCTGCCCCAAAGAACCAGGGAAAGCCTCCACATCCGTGCTGTCCAAAGAGCGGCCCCACAGCAGAGACCGGTCCCTGGAAACCCGCCACCTGTCCCTCGGGCCGGTCGCCTGCGCCAGGCCCAGGGCACTGACTTGGCTGCAATTCTCCTGACCACGCCACGGCCTAGCCACGCGCAGCGCTCGGGGGCTGGGGGCTGGGTGAGAATTGCTGGTTAGGCAGAGGTACTTTTCTTATCAACCTTTGCTGAGATCATTTGGAAATGCACCCTCTACCACCTTAGAAAATACAACCTGGAGGCACAACTAGATTGATCTCCTTTGACGTTTCAGGGACGTTCGGGAGCTTCAGGTCGTCAGCCTGAACAGCCAGGAGTGCTGTGCACGGTGTTAGAAGTTCCACAGAACATGGCTCTAGGAAGGTAGATTGTGTGATCTCTGAGGCCTTCTGGATCTCTCCAGTCTCTGTCCTGGTCTATATTCTAGGTCTTGCTTCCGGCACACCCTGAGGTTATTTCTGGGCTTTGAAGCGCCACCTTGGTCTCAGACTGTTGAGATGCGTACTAAGTAGGGGCTGAGATCTGGGGGGGGCAGACCCCCTGGACTTGAATCCTGGCTCTGCCACTTACTAGCTGTGTGACTCTGGACCAATTACTTGATCTCTCTACACCACTGTTTTGTCCTCTGCCTAAAAAAGGATAATAACATTAGGTAGAACCACATGAAACTGCTGATCTCTGACCATTTTTGACTTATAAAAATGGTCATTTCACATGCTTCAACTCTACCCCTATGGCACAGGGCTGTTTCAAGGATTCAGTGACTTCCTTACCCCTTAGTAAGCACTTGATGAACATTTGCCTCTTTTCATAAAGATAAACAGGGAAAAAAAAAAAAAAGCAAACTAAGAGGACACAGAATAAAGAAACGGTCAGCATCTAGTCGCGCTAAGCAGAGTTCCAGAGTTCCCACCCAGATTTAAGCAAAATTGGACTGGATCCTTCACGGCTCGGAACCACAGAGCTTCCACTCTTGGACCGAATAGTTGTCTCTTTCCTGTATGTGAAACATGATAATTTATCTCCTTCCAAAAAATATTTAAGATGACTTATCATAAACCCCGTAGAATACTGGAGTCAAAGGCAGAGATAGAAAGGGACTCTAGGAATCAGAGAGCGAGGAAGGATGGGGGCAGGAATGAGTCATGGGGAGCTCAAAATCCTGAGAGTTATATCAACTCAGTGACCTGAGTCTGGCCACGCCATATAGGCGAAAAGCTCTAATTGGTAGCTATTTATTGATTTATTAGAGGTGGGGGGAAGACCTTTCAAAGCATGGAGAGCATACAGTGAATAAACGGTGCCATAGTGGCAAGATAAAAGCCTCTGGCCTCAGTTACACCGACTCGAGGGGGCATGCTCACTTCCCACCCTTCAACAGAAATTGGAAAGAAGGGAAGTCTCCAGCCAGGCTCGGCCTCTGGACGAGAGAGTGTTCTGCAGAGGAGGGAGCATCCCTGAATGGGGCTGCATCTCTGGGAGAGGCTACATGGCCAGAGTCCCACAGAGCAGAGAGAAAAGGAGTCAGGTGAGAATGCCTACAAAGCTGTGGCCACCCATCAGGCTGGAGTGTGGCAGTCCCAGGCCACAGGGACTAGGAGGCACAAGGGCTCTCTGCTGGCTCCAATCACTTTCCCAGGACCAGATGTCTGAGCTTGTAAATGTCCTTGTTTTCAGCCTGCTAGGTTTTTCTGTGTTTATTTTCTGTTAGTTTTCCCCTGGTTTCAAAATAAATTACCTTTGAAACATTCCAGCCTGCCTCAGATGGGCCAGAGGATAAGGGCCCAGGGGCTGCTACCCACCCGGGTGGCTAGAAGTGGTTAGTAGAAGGGGTTTGATTCCAGGGGCAAGATCCTGTAGGCGGAGTAAAACTCGGGGGCAGTGCGAGGCCCCCTCCTACCTGGGAGGCAGCAGGTATGCTCAGACTCTGGGGGCCAAGCTGTTCTGGTTAGAATCCTTACTTTATCACTAGCTGTGTGACCTTGAGCGAGATACCTAACCTCTCTGTGCCTCAATTTTGCAGTCTCTACCATGAGGATAGTAACTCCTTCCTCACACAGGGAGTAGGGGGATTCGATGGCTGAACTGTATGAAATTGGTGCTTTGGTTGGTCCCAGACACTTAAATATCAGCAGTTTCATGCATTTTGGCCTAATATCCAGTAAGTGCTAAGCAGTGCCTGGCACCTGCTAAGCCTTTAAGTATCATGGCCAACAGTTGCTCTTTACCATGCGTCAGATAACGGTGTTAAGCATTCCACACATAAGGCTCACCGAATCCTCCCAACTGTGCTGTAAGGCAGGATCTACTATTATTCCCATTTTACAGATGATGACAGAGAGGCACAGAGAGATCAAGCAACTTGCACAGGGCTGCAATGCCGGCTGGCTGCACTGGGGTTTGTGCCCAGGCAGTCCCGGGCCAGAGCCCACGTTCTTATCATCATCATGCCTGACAGCCTCTTGGTAGCTATTAACCATTAGCTATTTCTGGGGAGCCTTCCCCTGGACTCCCGAGCCCCACCCTATGAGGGCTCCAATTCTGCATCAGCAAAGGGGCGTCCCTTTCCACCCCTCAGCCCGGCCCATTTGCAAGGCCCCCCTGGGGTAGGCAGGGCTGCCTCTTACCGCCTCCATTTTTCTGGCACAGGTAGGGGAACCTCCAGATGTTGCCCAGGCCCACGGAGAAGCCGATCTGGGCCAGGATGTACTGCAGCTTGCTGTTCCAGGCTGGCCGGTCCTCCGCGTCCAGCTCCTCCTCTGCCGCCTTCTGCTTGCCGCCAGCCTCACCTGCCACATTCAGGATGCTCTGCTTGTAGTCCACGGGCTCCTCGAGGGCCAGCAGGTCAGCCACCGACTCCGTGACATGCTCACTGCTGTGCTCACGCTGGGTCACCTTGCTGTTCTTAGGCATTGGTGACGCCTGGGCCACGTAGCCCCGCTCCCCGGCACTCAGAGAAGGTGGGGCTCAGCTGCTGTCAGCTCCTTCTCATCCAGGGACCTGTGAGACCAGGTGAGCAGGGGAGGATCAGCTGACCACCCCAGAGAGGTGGGGAGCCCCAGCGGACCCAGATCCGCCATCACTCCGGACACATACTTGGAGGCTGGGCTGTGATTGGCCTGGAATGTTGCGTTTGTCTTTCTCCCTGTCAAGGGGTACCCACCGAGGGGCTCAAAGTCTGCAGACTCCGTTTTCTCACAGGCCCTGCCTGAGCATGCCTGAAAGGTAAACCTAATGGGGTAGGAGGGGCCAACCCACCCACCAAACCCAAATAAAGGGGCATCCATGATGCCACTGCCCCGTTTCGTAACCGCATATCCTGAAGTGTTCAAGGCCCTTCGGAGGCCCCCACAGCCCTCTCCTCCCAGGTGGTGCAGGTTTGTGGCCAAGTCCTAGCCCTCCTGAGCTCTAGCTATGTACCAAACCATCTGGTGGGACCCTGGGAAACCAGTGTCTGCCTTCTCTGGGGTCTTTCTGTTCAAAATACAGCGCATGGGCAGCAGCATCACAGGGAGCTTGTTAGAAATGCAGAGGGCACCCGGGTGGCTCAGCTGATTAAGCGTCCGGCTCTGGGTTTCTGCCCGGGTTGTGACCTCATGGTTCGTGGATTCTAGCCCCGCACTGGACTCTGTGCTGATGGTGTGGAACCTGCTTGGGATTCTCTCTCTCACCCTCCTTCGCTGCCTCTCCCTTGTGCGCTCTCTCTCTCTCAAAAATGAATAAAAGAAAACTTAAAAAAAAAAAAGAAAAGAAATGCAGAATGCCAGGCCCACCCCAGACCTACCAAACCATTCTCTGTATTTTTACAGAACCCTTAGTGATTAAAAGGGACATTAATGCTTGCAAAACAAAAACAGAAAACAAACAACAAGAAAACAATAAAACATAAACAAAACAAAAAAACCCAAAAGGTTAGAGCTCTCACCATGGGGACCCTGAACACCAGCCCCACATCCGGACCTTCATTCCCCAGGCAGGAGCGCTGACCAGGTTCTGCTAAGGATTCTGGCACTAAAGCCCTAGAGGTGTTTGCTTAGTGCCAACAAATGCTGGGTCATCGCTCAGCACTGACATTATCTGAGGGCCACTGCAGCCAAGAGCCAGTTCTCTATCCTCCGGTGACAGTTTTACAGCAGATAATGTCTGCACGATGCGAGCGGGGGAGGCAAACCCTCCCCTGCTCCTGCCATTCCCCATCCGTCTCTCAGGCTTTCCCTTAAAGAAATAAAGCACCAAGGAAATGAGCCCTTTGAAGGATATCAACATGCTGCTGTGTTTCAAAGCACCTCCTCGTTAAGGGGAGGTTGGAGGATTTAAAATTAAACACACGTACACCCCGGCCTGCAGTTGCCCTGTGTCTTTCTAGGGATGTAAATTACCCGGCTCGGTAATCACTTTACTAGGGGAAAGAGCCACCTCTGGAAGTCTGTCCTGGTCTGCACCATCGGAACAGCGCGGGCAACGGCACCGTGCAGCAGAAGCTTGACACGGACCTCCTGGCTGACTCCAGTAAAGCCCCAAACTTCAAGGGAACCTGGCCAGCCGGATCCTGTTACACGTGTAGTGAAGCTAGGACACCCGACAGATGGGGACTGTCCACGCTGGTCTGTGTGGTTAGCCAGTCCTCCCTGGGCCAGGCCATGGACCACAGCAGCAGGTGACAACTCCCTGAAAGGAAACCGTGAGTCTTTGGTGACTCCCCCTTCCACTCCAGGAACGGTCGAGGTGTTGGGCTTTGCAGTGACCGAGACAGAACCAGCCTGCCAAAAAGAGCTCAGAATTCCCTATAAGAAACACAGCTCTCTGTTGGGACTCCACTTCACATTGGGCCAGCCAAACATTCCACTGTGTCCTGGAGGGAGTGTGTGTCTGGGGACCTTTCAGCCCTCCTCCTCCTGCCCACACGACCTAAGGGAATGGTGCCCCTAGGAGTTATGCAATGGGGAGGCTTTTGTTCTTGTCTGGACTGCCAGGATGAGCCCTTTCCCCTTCCCCGGTCAGCAGATCCCTGTCCCCAGGGCACTCAAATGGAGAAAACCTAAGCACAGGCAATGGCAGTTTGAGAGAGAGAGAGAGAAAGAGAGAGAGAGAGAGAGAGAGAGAGAGAGGCAGAGAGAGAAAGAATCCCAAGCAGCCTCCACGCTGCCAGCATGGAGCCCGATGCAGGGCTTGAACTCACAAACTGTGAGATCATGACCTGAGCCAAAATCCAGAGTCAGACACTTAACCCACAGAGCTATCCAGGTGCCCCTTAAACAAGAGTTGTTATTAAAAACTAGAATAGGAGGGCGGGTGGGGGGCACCTGGGTGGCTCAGTGGGTTAAGCGTCCAACTCTGGATTTCAGCTCAGGTCATAATCTCATGGTTTAGGAGTCTGAGCCCACATCGGGCTCTCTGCTGTCAGCACGGAGCCTGCTTCAGATCCTCTGTCCTCCACCCCCTCTCGACTTGCTGTCTCTCTCTCAAAAATAAACACTTAAAAAAATTAAAAAGTAAAAACTAGAACTGGGGAGAAGGGTTGGGGTCCGTCTGGAGACTGCAGTTACCAGGGTGCCAGCTCAGAGCCTGTCTCCAGGTATTCTGCCTGCCGTGGAATTTGATGAGAACAGTCCGCGATGCATTAAGTACGATTTACTGCTCATCATCCCACAACTGGAGAAAACCAAAGGGGATTCCCGCAAGCATGCAGAATTTATCCTGACGCTGACCAACTGGAGAACATGCTTTCCCAAAAATAGCCTAGAGAGTGGCAGCTCTCGTCACCAACAGGAGAAAGTTCTGCAGGAGGGAAGAGCGTCATTCAGACGAGGAGGACTCAAGGACAAAACCGGCACATTCTGGTAAAGCCACAGCAGCATCACAGAAACCACAGGCACGATGGGAGCTTCTTCCTTCTTCCCAAGATGCGTGCCAGAAGGCCCCCTGTGCCGTCAGGTTTGCAGGACGAAAAGTGCAAATTTACAAGCGGAGGCACTGGCCTGGGCTGCAATCATGACTAGAACCTTCTGTGCCCAGGAACACGCTCAGGTGACAAAAGTGTCTGACACTTAGAATATTAAAGCTTGAGGGGCCCTAGCAATATTCCCATTCCATGTATGAGGACACTGAGGCCCAGAGAGGAAGCCAATTGCCCAAAGCCACTGGGTCACACTCAGCAGGGAGGTGGGAAACAGGACGAAGACAGTGGTGGTGAGGGCAGGGGCTTCGCAATCAGATGGACCTGGGTCTGAGATCTCCCATTTCTTTCATTCATTCGTTCATTCCCTCACTCACTTGACATCCATTTACCGAGTGCCTTCTCTGTGCCAGGCTCTGTTCTAGGTTTCAGGGATAGAGCAGTGAACAAAATAAGCAAAATGTTTCCCCTCGTGGAGTTTATATTTCCTGTGGAAGGGCCAGATACTAAAGAAAGAAACAAACATATAAAGGCCAGTGGTGATACGTGACATAAAGGCAAATAACATGGGGTGGGGGAGGGGGTGTTGCAAACTGAAGGGCTGTTATTTTATGGTCCAGAAAGGCATCCCTGAGGAGGGGACATTCAAGCAGAGGCACTCAGGAAACAGATGTCGAGTGAGTGAGTGAATGAATAAATGGAAACGCTCAACCCCTGGCCTGCCTGTCTTCAAAGCCCCTGTCCTCCACCACCACAACCGACTGTAAGGACTCTGGCTGGTGCTCTGAGAGAGGTGGGCAGCCACTTCGCTTTAATTATGCAGGCGTCGGGCCTCTGGGGGGGGGGGTGCAAAGGGTCTACATAATGACAGCTGTCCCCTCCAAGGGAGGGCTGCCCTGGGGACTCAATGAGCAGACACATCCAAAGTGCCCAGCACAGGGCCTGGCACCAGGAAGGACCCTGCTCCTGGGAAGCCTTGCATCGTTTGCTTTTTTGTTTTTTGTTTTTCATTTAAAAATATGTAACCCCCCCTCCATTTATGTTTGGTCACATAAATGCCAAAAGCCAGAGTCGGTTTGTGGCAGAAGTGGGGTGGAGATGGAGAGAAGCGTTTTCCAACACCACCACCTCAGAAATGCCGGTTTTTGTTACCAAGAGCTGGCACCACCCTGAGGCCCTGCACTCCACAAAGCCCAGCCCACCCACCTCACCTGGTGTCAAAGAGAAGCAGGTAAAGGCCTGGTCTTGGGTCTAAAGATCAGCAACATTATTACTAATAAAAAAACATGGCCTCGCAGTAAAGTCTAGCAATATTATTAGTCGCGCTGTAGCTCATATGTGTTATGGTTTGAAACCACTTGCAAACATTTTGCACTCCGTCTCCTGGCACGGGATGGGGTGGTGACACTGCTCAGAAGCCAGACTGCACGGGTTCGAATCCCAGCTCCCTGCTTACCCGCTGCCTGGCCTCGCAGGTTTCTTAAGGCCACAGAGCTGCATCTCCTCAGCCATCAAAGGAGGACAGCATTTCCCACCTCACAACGTTGTGGACAGAACAGGTCGCACAGGTCTCAGAACCACGCAGGAGCCCAGCAAGTGCTCATAAATGTTGCCTCTCCTTGTCATCTCACTGGATTCACAGCCAGCCCGGGAAGCGGGTGAGGCAGCTGCGCCCCAGGGCAGGACAGCACCTGACTCACATCACATGGCTGGCAGTCCCAAGTCTCCTCGCACCTCTGCTGCCTCCATGGTTTAAAGAGGACACAGCACCAGTGGTGTGGATCATCCTTTCCTGCAACCCCCAGTTCCCTTGGAGGCCCTGGGCTGGTGAAAGGTCAGCTTGCAGACCAGGGCGTGGGAACCCAGCGTGTACCCGGCCGACAACCCTGAGGCATTACCTGGGACCAGCACCAGGGTCAGAGAAGGATCCAGGAGGGGCGGATTCCTCTCTACCCCTGACTTTACGGGGCTTGGAGCCAGCCGTGATCCAGGTATCAGGAGGCCGGCCAGGTGCTGGTCCCGACCACCCACCAACCAACCATGCAAGCGGACACCATTGCCCTGACCTCTCTAGGCCTCAGTTTCCCCATGTGTAAAATGGGTTGGTCTTCATGATCTCCGAGGCCCTTCGCAGCCTGTCTGTATCCAGGGGGCATCCCTCCTGCACAGGGGTGCGAGGAAGGCGTGACCCGCCCAGGGCAGCTGACACTGGCCCTTCGGCCTGTGTGTCTTACCACCTCTGCCAGTTGAGAGCTCGCTGGGGTGTCGTGGGGATGCTGTGACAGCCAGCCAGCCTTACTCCAATTTTGCCCCTGCTCGGGAGCTGGGGTGGGCTGTGAAGCTGATTCCAGGAGCAGCGCGTCAGATGATGGAGCTCTGAGGCACTGAAGGGCCGCCTCAATTACTCAAAGCACAATGCAGGGGGGCTCGAGAGTTGAGAGAGCCCTTGGGGCCAGACCTGTCACTTAGCAACCGATGCAGCCTGCAGCTCAGAAGCTCGCGTGAGAAAAGCAGCACCCAGGGAGTGAAGCGCCTTAAAAAGAAAAAAAAAAATTGTGCGACTAGGAGGCAGACAGGTAAAAATATCCCCTGCCGGAGGGCTGACGGCTCCACCACAAGTTTCAAAGCGTGGCACTCGGCCATCACCTCAGGGGTGAGGGGAGGGCGCTCACCCTGTGACTGGGGCCAGGCCCCGCCCCTCCGCTCCAAGCATCCCCAGGTGGGGGCCTTCTGGAACACGGTGTCCAGTCAGCCCCCTGAGCACCCGCCTCTTGGGGTCACAGTCTCTCTCGTTCGGGAGGGTTGTACCAGTAACTCCGGGGACGAACCCCAGGGAATCACTTCTTTTCCAAGCCAGACCCCCTGGGGGGACTGGGTGGTGAGGCCACCATCTTTGGGAAAGCAGGCGGCAGAGATGACGATAGACCCCCCCCCCACCCCAGGGCCCTGCTTCCCTCAGCCCCACGGGGAGTGCCGTATTTTGCCACTGTTGGATCTCGCGGCTCTGGGGACAATACTGCACATTCTTAAATGCAAACCTCTACAACAGAGAGCTGGGAAGAGCCCCCAGGAGCAGGGAGCAGTGGGAGGACACCCAGTGGCCCCAGCCATAAAGCCAGGGTCCAACTAACTCTAGGCTGATCAGAGGTAAGAAGGAAGCAAGGTCGGGGTCTCTCTGACTCTCACACAACTAGACAGCTTCCTGATTTCCATGTGACAAGCCGTGGTGGCCCAAACAATTCTCCTAATTACCTCGGAGCCTCTGGGCTTCAGCTGAGCCTAAAGCAGGTCGACTGTTATCAGAGATACAAATTGTCCTACAAATTATTTTTAATTGTTTTATTGAAACCTCCTGGCAGTCACCTGGGGCAAACTGCTCCTGACAGGCCTTGGTGATGGCTGCTCTCCTGGTTTTTCTTGGCCAGCACCATTTGGACCCCTCCTTCCCTCCCCCTCCATGCCGAGGGCACAGAGCCCCGTCAGTATGTTTGAGCCCGTCCTCTCTCCCACCCCCTGTGCTCTGGTTCAGCCCTTTTCTCAGTTCGATGCCTGCAGCAGGCTCACTGTCCTCCAGGCCTTCAAAGATAGCTTCCTGAAATACCACGTCGCCCCACTTCCACGGGAGAGAGCCCACGGCCCTTGCCAGAGACATTTGCCACTTCTCCATTCCCCAGCCTCAGCTGCCACTTCTCTGCCGGGCCCCTGTGCAGAAAACCCTCCCCGGTGTCTGCCTCCTGAAGCTTCCCTTGAAGGGAACCACACTTATTCCCATTTTACAGATGAAGAACCAAAGGCTCAGAGGGGTTAGCTATACTTTCACTGAATGACCTTGAAGGTGCAGCTCAAGATCCACCTTGCCTCTGTGGCACGTTCTGTGATGCTGTAAGTGAAAAGTAATGCTCCTTTCTTTCCCCTCTCGGCACGCAACTTGTAATACTCTCCCACGCTTTGACTATTTGGCTTTCTAGTATAACTCTTTGTGCACACCCCCGATGCATCCTCTAAACAGGGAGCTCCCTGAAGGCAGGAACCAAAGCATATCCAGCTTTGCGTCCACCCGCAACTGCCCCCAGCCCAGCCGGTGCCTGGCACACACAGGGCGGAATAGGACGCCTGCAGATGTTCCAGGGCTCCTGCCACCCCACCCTCTAAGAGCAACCTGCTTCCTATGTTGAAATCCTAACCACTGCCTTCACCTTTGAAACAGCAGCAAGGGCAAAAAGCTAACACACTTGACTGAGTCACATTTAAACCTACTAGATGCCTGCGTGCCCCAGCTATGGGAGCGGGGGGTGGGGGGGACGTGGGTGGGGGGGTATGAATGAAGTGCAGCCCAGAAGCCCATGTGGGGAGGACCCTGGGACTCGGAATCCAGCTTTCTGTTCTGTAATCATCTGTACAATAGGGAACAGTGCTTACCTACCAACTGCATCTGGTTACCACATGGATAGCAAGAGAAAGAAAAGATTCTTGGGAAGTCAAATAAACAGAACAGGAATTTCTGACTCCATTTCACAGATTTGTTGTAGACCAAATCCTCATGTATTACTATTGTACGTGCTCAGTGAATGTGATATGAAGGAAGTGAATGAGTGCATGAATGACAGGTGCATTCTGAATTCCCCCAATTTTCCAGAACCTGACATAATTCCCCAGCTTCAAAACTTTCCTATTTTCTGGTGCAATATTCCCATCCCCAAAACACACGATGTCCCAAAGACGCCCCACGTGGCAGTGTAAAGCAAAGGTAAGCTAAGAAGTCTGGCCGTCATTCGCTGACTTTCTGCCTCTTCTAAAGGATCCACTATTTGTGCCTCACTCTCTCCACTTTGTAGACAGGGTCTGCCTTCACCTTAGAGAGGTACACACCGGATGGGCACCGTCTCGGCACGGAGTGTTCCACGAGGCTGGTGGGACCATTGCAAACAGCAGCTCAGGCAGAGGAGCCAGTAGAACCTTCTGTGGCCCGTCTCACCTTCCTGTTACATTTGCCGAGCGTGCTCTCTGCAGTTGGTATTTTGTTTTCTTAGTCAAGGAGGAAGGGAAGCAGGAAAAGGGGCAGATGGTCCAGAGGGGGAGGAACTGGCACTGGAATACGTGGGTGGGGCCAGTGCAAACAAAATCTTTTGGTTCAGTTTTACCATTTCATGGGAGGGGGAAAGGCATGCCTAGTCGCTGTGGAAGAAGAGCAGTGCCATGACCACCCCACAGATGCATTAACCTTGTGCCAGAACTTAGGTGCTAAGGGAACTTCTGAAGGCAGTGGGGGGGAGGGGTGTCATCATTAACAGCAGCAGCAGCAGCAGCAACAACAAACAACAACACAGGGATCCTTCTTGAGGGCTGGCTCTGTAGCAGCCACTGTGTGGAGCGGTCATTATCTCCTTAAACCCTGCCCATAACCGTATGAGTTTGGCACCACACTTACTGCTATCTTACAGATGAAGAAGGAGAGGCTCAGCGGGATTGGTTGCTGATTTCATTGAACCACTGGCCCTGCGATGCTGGTGCTTTCTTGAACTTACCGGAGAGGCTCAATGGAAGGTTTTCACCCAACCAGGTCACCACTGCCACCTGATCAACAGCCATTTTGAGATGCCACTGACTGTACATTGTGTCCTGAATTGAAGATGTGATGGTGTGCAAAAAAAAAAAAAAAAAAAAAAAAAATGCATCTTGGAACTGGTGAAGCAAAGCGACAGGTCCACAGGCACAAGTCAAAAACTGGAGGCCCTGGGTCCACACCAGCACAGTCTGACTCTGGGATCTGACTCTAAACCACAACACTATCACAGAAAGATGGGTTTTGGAGGCAGGGAGGTCTGGTTTGAGTCCTGCTGCCACTTACTAGCTGTGAGTCTTCAGGAAAGAACACAGAATCTCAGGGTCTTGGCTTCTGGACCTGAAAAGATGGAGAAGTCCCCAAAGGTGAGGGCCTCTTGGTCATGAGGACAAGATGAGATGATGCAGGCGGCATACCGTGAGCTGACACCAGCTGCCCCTTCACGTGAGCACATGGGGAAAGTGGGTGTGGCCAAGCCTAGGGGCACAGCTGCCCACTGTCCTGCGGTGCCCTGGCACCAGAGTACGACAAGCATGTGGGTGCCCGAGGACGCGGGGGGCTGGAGGGGGTGCTGGTGCTCCAACTGATTTCCTGCTTCCTTTACTTCCTTCAACCAATATTTATTGAACACTAACTATGTGTCAGACCCTGTTCTAGCACAGCAGAGAACAGAGCAAGCAGTGCCCATCCCCTGTGGGATTTATATTCTAGGGTAAAGTGACAAAAATCAGACAGATATGGGGCACCTGAGTGGCTCAGTTGGTTAAGCATCCAACTCCTGGTTTTGGCTCAGGTCATGATCTCATGGTTTCGTGGGTTTGAGACCTGTGTTGGGCTCTGCGCTGGCGACATGGAGCCTGCTTGAAAGTCAGTCTCTCTCTCTGTCTCTCTCTCTCTGTCTCTCT
The DNA here is from genome assembly GCF_018350195.1 of Panthera tigris. Lineage (NCBI taxonomy): Eukaryota > Metazoa > Chordata > Mammalia > Carnivora > Felidae > Panthera > Panthera tigris. The sequence goes on along the minus strand of NC_056667.1, from coordinate 93,156,445 downwards.
CTGCCTCTTCCCCACTTACACTCTCTCTGTCTCTCCCAGGATAGATAAATAAATTTAAAAACAGACAAATATATAATTAGTGCCATATGTATAGACATATATCTCCAGTATATATAAACATATCACATAAATATGTAATATTGAATGTGAGGGGACGGAGTGAGACAGGGGTGCTACAATATGTAGAGGGACTAGGAGGGCACACTCTGATAAAGACCTGATGGAGGGTGAGAATGGGCCATGTGAATATCCTGAGAAAGCATTCAGGGCAGAGCGAACAGGAAGTGCAAAGGCCCTGAGGCAGCCGGTTTGGTGAGTAGGAGGGCTAGAAAGAAGGACCTGGGCCTAGGGCATCCTAAGCAAGGGAAGAATGGGAAGTGCCTTCAGGAGGATAGCTAGACTCCAGAGTAGGCAGGGCTTGCAGAGCATGGAAAGGACTGGGTTTCCTTTCAAGGCTAATAGGGAGCCGTTTCATGTTTTCAAGCAGGAGAGTGATGTGACTCAACTGTTTTTAAAAAGATGACTGAAGGACAAGTGAAGACACAGGGAGGGTAGGTAAGAGGGGATGGTGACCTGAGCCCGGGGCGGTGGGTGAGGTTTAGGTTTTAGAGACAGAGGGAAACATAGAGCCCCAGAGTGCTGGAGAGCATGCCAGGTCCCCGACAGGTAGACAACCTATGGGACTGTCCCAATTTGGAAAAAGACAAAAGTTTTTTTAAAATCACGTGTTAAAATAAAATTCCAGGAGCAAGGAGCGGAAGCCTCACTACCTACTTTCCTCATTCATGAGAGGCCCATGGTGGTAACAGATGGGTCCTCACAGTATCTGTCCAAATTCTCTGACCTGGATTTTCTTTTCTGTTTTTTTTTTTTAATGTTTATTTATTTTTGAGACAGAGAGAGACAGAGCATGAAGGGGGGAGGGGCAGAGAGAGAAGGAGACACAGAATCGGAAGCAGGCTCCAGGCTCTGAGCCAACAGCCCAGAGCCCGACACGGGGCTCGAACTCACGGACCGCGAGATGGTGACCTGAGCTGAAGTTGGACGCTTAACCGACTGCGCCACCCAGGCGCCCCTTTTTTCTGTTTTTTTTTTTTAATTAAAAAAACTTTTTTTATTAAAAAAATTTTTTTAGCATTTATTTATTTTTGAGAGACAGAGATAGGCAGAGCATGTACGGGGGAGGGGGAGAGAGAGAGAAAGAGATACAGCATCTGAAGCAGGCTCCAGGCTCTGAGCTATTTGTTAGCACAGAGCCTGATGCGGGGCTTGAACTCATGAACTTCGAGACCATGACCTGAGCCGAAGTCGGACGCTCAACGGACTGAGCCAGCTAGGCGCCCCGGACCTGGATTTTCTTAAAGCCACTACTTTGTCTTGCCTCAGAGAGAGAGACAGAGGGAACCAAGGGTGTCCAATTACCTGTATTACCCACCAGACTGCTGAAGGGCACTTGAAGGAATAGTGATCAGAAACCCTTAATTACAGTCCCAACATGATGTCTCTTTCCTGGGAATGAGAAGGGTTTGTGGCTCTTTCCTCATCAACCCTCAGTGTAGCTTTGTGGAGAGGTGGGCAGAAAAGTGCCCCTACTAGGAACAGGTCACAGGACAGCCGATCGCAGTGAAGGGAGCAAGTATTTTTGAAAACCTGCTATGCTTACATATGTTATTTATACCCCCAACAACTTGGGATAAAAATGTAATTCTCATTTTACAAAGAAACCCAGGCTGAGGGAAGAAAACTATCAGGTACAAAATTATCCTGCCATGAAGTGAAAGAGTGGAGATTCAAACTGTGGGCCTCTGAGCTCTGTAGCCCATTTTCTTTCTGATATTCTAGTGCTTTCCAATCTTTTGTACATCATGACACATGGAGAAGAGAACACTGACATGGCACACTGGGGTAAGTGGTCCCGGCACCCTAGGCCATTCCAGGCAACTCCAAGGAATAGAGGCATCGTTATTTCTGGGCCCCACGCTACCCATCTGCGGCACTGGTTAGGAAGTTTTCCAATGTACCATGACACGGTGCAAAGTGATATACCCGAATCTCATTCAGCAAGTCAACAGTGAGGTGAGTCCATCTACCACCATTTCTCCCTGAGGTTAGGAGCTTCTTCATTTGGCCAGGTCCTTTCCCAAAGCCAATGTCACAATGCAAGTTGGGGGACTGGTCAAGGAGGTTCCTTCCAGCTGCTCTAGAGGAGTCCCCAAATTATTAGCAGGCAGGTCGTCTCGGTGGTGTGCCAGGACCGTGGACAGCGCCCACCAGGCCATTCAGGAAGCCCGCGCTGGGTTGCACCTGCTCTCCTTCCCTTCCAACCCCCCCAGGGAAGAGGAGGTCCGCATCCCCACTGGATACTCACCTGGCAGCACCTGATGGAGCCGCTCCAGCAGGTGACTGTTCACTTCCCTTGAAAGGTAGCTTTATCAAACAGCACTCCTGACCTGGAGTGGGATTTAAAACCACAGGAGCCCAGGAGTCTTATAATTAAAGAGAAAATGCAACCAGCAGGAATCTGGGGGTGTGGACCAATGAATTCTATTTGTAAGTGAAAGAATAGGTGGCAAATTAGTGGTGCACAGAATCCAGTGGAAATTCTCATTAAACCAGTAATTAGAAATGACAGAGTACACGGAGAGGCAACTTGTTATCTTCAAATGAACTGTGAGTAGCCTTGGAAGGCACAGAGGCAGCTCAGGGGCACAAATGCAGCTGATGAGATGACCCCAAGGCCCAGGAGCTGGGGCGTTATTTCCTCCCGTTCGTGCCTGCCCCACCCTCACTCCACAAGAGGTCCCAGAGCAAATAGGACTTTAAGTCTCAACTCCCAAGTTAGACACTCAGGCTGCCCAGGACTCCCCTGACCCAGAATTATGCTCCAACAAAATGTACCTGGTCATGAACATGAGAACAATAGGGTACAGCAATCCATCTTGCACCTGAGCTGATGTGCTCACCTGTAAATTTTCTGTGCACGGTGAATATCTATTTCTTTTAACAACTGGATGTATCCATAGTTGAACAGTGTTTTAACTTGAATAATAACTCATGGGGTGGGGGAGGGGGGACTTTTCAAAGGACTCTGTCTCCACAAAATGGCTGCCTGTGGAGCCAGGGCTTCTGGGAAAACCCTTTGTGTCCTCTGGGGGTGGGGGAACATCAATGCTTACATTCCAGTTATCCACCCTCACTTACAAGAACTTCCCCACCAAGATCAAGGGTCGTTTGGACATACCACGCAGGCTAGGACAATACGGGCCTGTCCTGCCAGGGATGGTGGTTTCTCAGAGAAGAAATAGATGAAGAAGCAGGAAGAATCTGATGCCAAGTTTCCCAGCACAGCCCCAGACTCCAGTGGCAGAACCCCAAGGGTGAGGAGAGTGGGCTCTCCACGGGACAAGATGAGGAAGCAAGCGGCGTCCTTCCGAGCAGCCCACGCCAGCCAGCGGCTGCCATGCATAACCTTGGAGTGTTCGCAGTTTTGCTCTGGAGTCTGGGGCCTCACCAGAAACTGCTGCCAGTCCCTGGCACACACTCTCCAGCAGAGAAATCTGACACACCAGAGCTCCCACCAGCGACTGACCGTCCTTGATTCTGCAGATGCGGAAATCCTCAGGGCGACATCCACTGTGCTCTGACTCTTCCCTCACTGCTTCCAGCACCAACCCTTGACTTGGACAAACTTTAAGGAATGAGGTCAGGAGTGGTAGAGTCGGGGTAGGGGTGGGGATGGGGCAAGACAAGATAGGACAATAAAGCAGCATGATGGAGCCTAGGATCTCCCGCTGGATCCCAGCTCCCCTGGCACCACAGACCATATTTCCCAAACCTTGGAAGTTTAGGTATGTTCATTCTCCACCAAATTCCCATTGGTGGAGGCCCATTTCTCCCTTCCTCAGGGCACTAGCTTAAATAACTAGACCCACAGGTTTAGACAGCCTCATTTGGGTATAAATGCCTAGGCGGTCTGCAAACATTTATTAAGAACTTACTGTGAAGTGGTTAAGAATCTGCCAGACCTGAGTTCAAATTCTCAGACTGCCACTCACTGCTGGTGTGACCTTCAGCAAATGATTTAACCTCTCTGAACCTCAAGTCCCACATCTGTAAACTGCAGGGAGCAATATCCATCTCCTGGGATTGTAGCAAAGATTAAACGAGGTGGTATACGAATAAAGCACTTAGTGCAACACAGAAGCCTCAGTAAAAACCTGGATATTCTCACTGTTTGCCAAGCATGGCATGAGCTCCTGGAATCCAGAACTGCACCGGCCCCTCCTAAAAGCACACAAAGTAGGCGCTTCCCCACAGGTCACTGACCCGCCTGATTCTAGGGTAGCACACTAACACAGATCCGCAGACCCACACTAACACAGTCTGGGACGCTAGGTGGGGGAGGGTGATGCACAAGGGCTTTGTAGGGGCTGAGTGACAGAGTCTTTTCCCTGCCTGGTGCTCCAGATGTTTGGCTGTGAGAACTTCTTGCAGCCCAGCCTAGGAGTGAGTGATAACTCAGATCTGCTTCCAGGAAAAAAAGCCCAAATCCACCTTCCCTTTAAACTATGTGGCTGCTTATCTTAACAGCCGTAAAGGGATTCATGATGAATTGTCCTGCCGCAGCAAACTTAGATCGGAAAGGAGCTCGAGAGAAGGGGGACACACCGGCAGTAGGAGCCTGCTTCTCAAGAACCCTCTCATCTCTGTCTCGATCATCTTTGAAATTTGTTTCCAGGTCCAGTGGGGAGAGCATCAATCCAGGGTGCATGTACCACACACACACACACACACACACACACACACACACACACACACTGCCAGTAGTAGACTGGAGTCCCCTAGGTCAGCACGGCCTCTCTGGCTGCACCATTATTGCCTTTCACTCTTGAGGCACACACATCTTAGCTCAGCACCAAGCCTAGACATCTTACAGAAAGAGACAGCAAGGGGCCAGGATCCCTCAGGGAAGGCAAGCGACACACTCCTTTCCTCTCCAGGAAAGGCCAGCCTCACCTCCCCAGGATGGTTGTCATGCAGCTTCCAACTCCATGATGGATAGGACAAGAGGGAGGAGGATGGCAAGATCTGGCCGTATGGCAGGGGCCCCCAAAGTCCACCGGGCAAGTGCCACAACTTGAGACCAGGCCATGGTCATGGACAATTCTAAGGAGTCAGGGCCTGTGCTGGAGTCTCGCCCTGGAGCTGTTGCAGAGACAGCTGAGGGCACCCATCAGACCCAGCACAGCTCTGTCCACCACCTCCACCCCACCCTTCATAACTCTGTTCTTTTTTTTTTAGATATAATTTATTGTCAAGTTAGCTAACATACATCGTATACAGTGTGCTCTTGGTTTCAGGAGTAGATTCTGGGTGATTCTTCCGATTCTTCGCTCACATACAACACCCAGTGCCCATCCCAACAAGCGCCCTCCTCGATGCCCATCTCCCATTTTCCCCTCTCCCCACACCCCCCGCCATCAACCCTCAGTTTGTTCTCTGTATTTAAGAGTCTTTCATGGTCCACGACCCTGCTCTTACTCAGCGTGTCCTGGGGAGACCTGAAGGTTGGGAAGAGGTCAACGTGAAGCTGAATTAGGGGTCCTTCGCAAGCACATGTGAAGCCCTGACACTTTCACTTGTCTCCACACCCCCTCTCACACCAAGGCACAAGGGCAGGGAGAGAAAGAACCACCTCTGGTTAAGGCCCATAAAGAAAGAGGTGGGGAATTAACATTTTAGAGCATCTGCCACGTGTCCAGCACTGGGCTCAAAATAAGCTTGAGGAAAAGGCACCACAGGCATCCCTCTTCTATGACCGAGGAAACCAAGGCCCCGGACGTAAAGTGACTTGCCCAAGGTCACCCCGCCCTGGCACCTGGCAGAGCCCTGGGCCCACTTCCGACCACAAGCACACAGCCTCCCCCTGGGCCCCTGCTCCAATCCCCCAACCCCAACCTGGCTCTGTGTGCCTTCCCTGTGGGGTCAGAGCTCTAGGACACCTGCCCAGTGCCTGAGTTTTGCTTGGCTCACTCTGAGGACCTGCCTACCTCTAGTCAGTGGCCCCGAAACTCCGGGAGCCCTGGCCATCGCTGCTTACAAGCCCTGGTAAAGAACTCCATTCAGCTCACAAACAGCTGACACACAACTCTGTGTGACTCAGGCCAAACGAACTCACTCCAATCAGAGCTGGTGGGCACGATTTGCCTCCTGCACTGAGTCACTCTCCAGGCTGAGCTGCAGGGATTTGCTGAGACTCACCACCTACTTAGCCACAGCTGCTTGGTTGGAGAAAAAGCCAGCATGGGAGCTGAGACCTCTGATGGTCCCAACGGATGGGCCACAGCCAAGGACAATCGGGTGTGACCTCGAAGCCCTTCCTCCTGCCTGGGTGATGGGTCCACCTGGCTGGACCATGGGGTAATGTAAGCACAGCATGAAATACAGCAATTCTTCACCATGAACCTCAACACACTCTGACCTTGTTCTCCAGACATCAATCAGTATGTACAGGACAGCCTTACAGTTAGGCTCGAACTAAAGTTTTGGTTGATTTTTTTTTTGAGCCGTTACAGGATTTTCTCAGTTCCTGGAAGTTCCTGTTAACAAGGGCAGTGCCCTCAGAAAAATCTTCCTTCTCTATACCACGACCCTGTCTTCCCAGCCCGATCCACCTGCCTCCCTTTCACAGCTGAATTGCCCCAAAGGTATTTCTGGTTAGAAATTCCCTAATCTGAAGGATCCGTTACAAATTTCTCAAAGAAGGAAAGAGGAATGAAATTTTAAAAAATAAATAAAAACAAAACAAAAACATTTTTTTTTAACGCCACTTGACAGCCACTGGGCCCCCTCAAGTGACTGGCCTCAGGATTTCCGAAGGGCTGTTTGGCCTTTAAAAAGATAACACCAGTCTTCCTTCCACGGCAGCCGCGCCCCTGGGGGAGCGGCCCTCCCCGGACTACCGTGAGCATAGCTTGGGAGGACGTTGGTTGCACAGGTATAAATGTGGCTGAGGCCTCTCCCGAGACGGCGCCCTCTCCAGACCTGCACCCCGCGCAGGTCCCCCATCTCAGCCATTCGCTTCCCAGATGCGCTTCCCTCGAGGGAAGATGGGTCCCCCGCTAGCTCCGAATTCAGCGAGGTCCAGCTCCCGGACTCGGAATTAAATATTCATCTCGGGCGTCAGCGCTCCGCTACTCCTGCCAATGTTACTGTCAAGGTCATGGGCCTGAAGCCGAGCGGCTGAGGCTGGGGTCTCCGGCCGCGCAAGAGCCTCCCCGCGGGAACTGCGCTCTGGGCGCGCAGCTCCGGGCGGCCAAACCGGCCGGGCCTCCCGCCCGGTCCTCCGCGGGCGCTTGCCTCTGCACCTCTGCCGGATTACCTCCGGAGTTCTTGGGCCCTCCTGAGCCCTGGAAGCTGGAGCCCGTTGGTGAACCCATGAGCGCGGAGCTGGGCACCCCCGATGCGCCCGAGGAGCGCGGGCCCCGGGGCTTCGTCGCCAGGCAACGGCGGCTGGAGCGGCGGGAGGAGCCCGGGGCCCGCGCAGGGCCGGGCGGGCACCGGGCAGCGCCGCCTCGCACCTCTGTCCTTAGGCCTTCCAGGCTGGGGCGGGGCCAGAACAGCTAAAGTTGCGGTGGCTGGCCGGGTACAGCCAGGCAGGGCGCGGCCCGAGACTCACCTGTCCCGCGTGAGCCGTCGCGCGGACTCGACCCCCTGCACTCCGGCCGAGCAGCTGCGGTCCCCGACGGGTCGCCGGCTCACAGCCCCTCCCGCGGGCAGCCCGAGTCTGGCGGCGGCGGGCACCGGCCGGGGCTGGGAGGGGACCCGGAGCCGCGCGTCCGCGCACGCGACTCTGCTCGCTCCTCGCTCCCTCCCTCGCCGCCGGTTCCGACTCAGATCCCGCCCGCGGCGCGCTCGAGCCTCTCTGGGGAGCAGCCCTGGGACCCAGGTTCCGTGGCGGAGGGAGCGCGTGGGGGCTGCAGGCGCCAGCGCCGAGTGTCGCCCTCCCCGCTCCCCGGCCGCGCCGGCTCTGCGGAGCGGAACGGAGCTGGGCGGAGCGCAGCGCGCACTGTTCCCTCGCTTTCCGAAAGGCCACCCTGGCGGCGGGGCGCCGTGACGCAGGCTTGACTCACGCTCGGGCCCGCGTCAGTGCGAGGCTCTGGGGCCGCAAGCGAGGCTCTGATGGCCGACGACGCAGGCGGAGGGGGTGGGCAGGGAGAGGGAGAGGGGCTAGCCCAGGAGCGGCCTCTTGAGGCCCCTCCCCAGGACACCCAGACCCTGGGGCTTCATCAGGGGGGCTTCCATTATCAGACGAATGGGGCCCCAATGGCCAAGGATCTCTGGAATCCTGGGACCCATTTCGTCACCCTACCAGGTGCAGCTCTTTGGCCCTCCTTCATGAATTCGGCTTCACCCAAAGTGCTTACTCCCCTGCTGTAGCCACCTCCACCCCCGTGCCTTTGCTCACTCTTCCCCTACTTGCAATTCCTTTTCCACTCCACCGTCCTTCCATCCTACCATCTTGCAAGACCATTCCCTGTGCAGTTCAACTTCACTACAGTACTCCTCTGTTGACCTCCTACTGTATGCTGTGGGCAGCAGGGGTTGAGAAGATCGCCAAACTGCGGGCCGCGCCTCTGGAACCGGCAGAGTGGAGTTTACCTTGATAGCCACAATTCCAGCCCAAAGGACTGAGGAACTCTACAAGATGGGGAGAGTGGGGGGGCTATGAAGGGAGAGGAAAATTCTGACTGGGTTCTGGGCAGGCCTTAAGGATGTGAGCTGGGATCCTGGCCTCAGAGGGTGGATAGGACTTCAACAGATGCAAGGGGAGAAGGTTGGCTCTTGTGGACGGGAGAGCACGACAAGAGCAAAGCTAGCAGAGAGTGGAGAAGTGTGCAGGCGGTGACTGCTTGAGCTGGAGGGGTGGAGCAACAGGGGTGAGGTTAGGGAGGTGGGAGCTACCCTCCTGGGCCTTGGAGGGCTGTGTGGGGAGTCTGGGATGAATCCTCTCTGCTCTAGGGGATCTTAGCATTAGAGGCAGTGTTTGGGAGGGGGTGGCGGAGGTGGGGGCTGTTTCTCAGTTATCCTATTGACAGGCGATAGCACTGTGCCATGAACTGTGAAGACTCTGAGATTTTACCCTTGCAGAGCAAGGAGGGTTTCATGGTTTCATGGTGCCATGGTTTCATGGATGCTGGCAGAAGACATGAGACTCCCGGGCCGGAGACAAAGGATTTTATCACCCATAGCGCAGCAGGCAGTGCGAGCTGCACTTTCAAATCAGTTTCCCTTGACCCCCAAGTCCCATGGGAAGGACGTGGGGCTGATTCTGGGTGCTCCTGCACACTCTGAAGAATTCTAAGTTTAGGAACCCCAATCCTTTATAATGGACTGCATGCAAATTTGCCAACCTTTGCCCTGGAGAGAGACATTATTATCTTAGACAGCAAACAAACCTGTCCTCCACTGAGGGAGACTGTCTTCCAAAGCTGCTCACTATGCAAATATCCTCAAAAAGATAGTCTGGAACAAAAAGCCATCAGTGCCTCTGCCCACAAGACTTGCAGAAATGTGAGACACCCATGGAGATTTATCTCCCAATGGGCATCTATCTTTTCACTCAACAGCTACTGAGTGTTAGATAGTGTTTACCTGGCACTGTTCTAGGCCCCGAGGATGCCACAGAAAACAGGACAGATAAAGATCCTTATCCTCATGGAGCTTACATTGAGGTGGACCCATCCAGCAACATGGAGTGGGGTGAAGGGGCGTGGCAGGAAGTAGCAAATGATACAGGAGCCATGCCAGAGGTGAACAAACAGAATGTGATGGCTGACCTGGTGGGGGATGTGAGAGAAGGATGGGGTCAGAGATGGGTGGTTTCAGGGTAGGGGAGCTCGCCGGTGGTGTGCTCATGGGAAAGGGTAGGGCTTTGGAGCCTTATAGACCTGTTTTCTTTCATTCTGATTGCCGTTTACTAGAGACCTTGAGCAAGTGACGTAATGCCTCTGAGCCTCAGTTTCCACATCTGTAAAATGAATAATACATATCCCATAAGGTTGTTATGCTGACCAGGTGAGAGGATTTTTATTTTTTTTTAATTTTTTTTAATGTTTATTTATTTTTGAGACAGAGAAAGACAGAGCATGAATGGGGGAGGGTCAGAGAGAGGGAGACACAGAATCTGAAACGGGCTCCAGGCTCTGAGCTGTCAGCACAGAGCCCGACGCGGGGCTCGAACTCACGGACCGCGAGATCATGACCTGAGCCGAAGTCAGTCGCTTAACCGACTGAGCCACCCAGGCGCCCCGAGAGGATTTTTAAAAATATCTGGTATTATATCTGATACGTGTGCTTTATAAATGATTGCTATTAGTGGTATTATTAGATAATTGTATTATTATTAACCAGGATGGGGATCTCAAAAGAGGGACAGATCTGGGGAGCAGTAGGAAGAAGGTAACGAGATCATGGATTTGGGATATATGAAAATAAAGTGTCTGCGGGATATCAAGACAATAACCAGGAGATGTCCTTGCTCCTCTGCCCTTGTATCACATTTACCCAGTAAAACCCCAACCTTGAATAAACGCAATACTTGGTTTCTCTATGCAAAGTTCTCTAGAGAAAAACACCATGGGGCACATGAGTGTCCCTCTGCTTTCATGGTTACCAACCTCAAATGGGCTCTCATGCAGTACAACAAGCTTCCTATGATTCTCCGGTCAACTTACTTCTCAGGTCTGATGGACGCCACTCCCACCTTCTCCGCTCTCCTAAACACCCACCCTGCTGCCCCCCCCACCCCCAGCCAGTTGGAAGCCCTCTGGGTTTTCCACTGAGGTTAAGTAGACCTGCCCCCATCTGCACTTACATTTGCACCTGCTCTCTCCTCCTCCTTTCTGACATAGCAGGGGAGAGTCTTTCCTGTTCCCTGCGATCAGTCCCCAGTCCACTGGGTCCCCTGGCCCCAGCCTCCTTGAGAACCTCAATCACTGTGGGTTATTCCTTCTCTCCTGTCTTATCAACCATTTCCTTTCTACTGGATCCTTCTTAGCAGGCATCTTCCTTTCACAAAGTCACTAAAGCTCTCATCCTCACCTTCTCGTTTTCTTCCACACACCCTGCTTCCATTCCTTCACTCCCCACTCGCTCCTCAACCCACCTCTGTTCATCATGCTGCCAACGGGGCTCTCTCTCGCTAGGGTCACAAGTGACCTCTATGTCACTAAATCCACAGAGCAGTCTCCAGTCCTCATCTCCCTGACCTCTCTGTGATACTTGTCTTGGTTGCCCTCTCAAGACTTCTTTCTAGAACTCTCTTCACAGGTGCCACACTCCCTGGTTTTCCTCTTACCCTTCTGGTCACCGCTTGGTTTTCCCTGCTGACCTTTAAATGCTGGACCTCCCAGAGCTCTAGCCTTTTCACCCTCTGTACGTCTCTCTGAGACCATCTCCCAGTCCACTGGCTCCCACCTTTACATCTCCTTTCCGGACACCCTTCTGAGCTCCATATACGCAACCTCCTACTCTATCTTTCTACTTGACCCCCTTGGAGTCACTTCCAGCACAGATTGCAAGAAATAAATTCAACATTCGAAGTTCTACCCTGTAAACATTCCATAATTTGCTTCTCGCTCCTCCTCCAGTGCTCCCTGGCTCCGTGAATAGTTGAGCCAGCCAGAAACCCAACAATCACCCTTGAGACCTCCTCTTTATCACTGTTTCGTGAAATCTGTCATTAAATCCTGGAGATTTCATCTCCTAAGTACCTCTAGAATCTGGCCACTTCTCTTTCATTCTGCTGCCATCATGCTTATCCACACCAGAATAATCACTCACCTGGACCCTCACCGTCAACTCCTGATTCCGACTGCAGTCTTGCTGCCTTTCTCCGTACAACAGCAGCACCACCGTGATCTTTTAGAAGTCCAGATATGATCACAGCCTTCTCAAGCTTGCAGCGTTTGGCCTACACCTTCAACACATTCTTTCAGGCCCTTCCTCAGCCCTAGCCTTGTTTCACACCCTCCCCCATGGCCTTCCCTGCAACCCACTGCCTGCTCTGACCTTCTCTTGGCCCTCCTATGCGCACCCACTCCTTCCGAACTTGGACTTCAGCCATATGCCCTCTCTGCCAGAGAGCCTCTCAGTCCCTCCTCCTCTTCCTTCGCTCCCTGCTCGCCCACCCAATTCACCTCAAACCCTAATTCTTCATGGCTCTCCTGACCATGAAGAATTCAGTCAACCTCCCAGGTGGACATTTCTTCTCCTTTGTAGCCCTGTCATGATTTGTAATTAGCTGCTCAATGGTGTGACTGGATGCCGGGGAATGGTCTCCCTGGATGATGGGTGAGCTCCACGAGGGGAGAGACCACGTCCGTCTTTACCACAGAACGGACTGTCCATAAAGATTGGCTGAAAGAATAAAGTGTGGCTAGAAATATGGGTGTAAAGTCCGAGAGAGAGAGAGAGCTGGAGACACAGACCTGGAAATCATGAGCAGAAGAGGGTGCTAAGCAGAGGGGAAGGATGCCCCCCCCCCAGAAGAAGTGTGTAGAAGACAGTCGGGAGAGCAGAACTTGGGGTGCCGGGCCTGCTTCCGTGGGGCAGGAAGAGCAGGAATGATCAGGAGAGAAGACAGAGAGGAAGACTCAAGAGGTGAGAGGACTGTGTGTGTCACAGAAGAAAGCGTTTCCAGAAGGAAAAGGCAGTCCACACTGTCAACATCTGCCTTGCAGTGCAAGAAGATGAAGCCTGGAAGGTGTCCCTGACTGAAGGCCCCAACATGGAGAGGGGAAGGAAGGCTTCCACCAGGAAGTCTTCCTGACCCCTCCAGCGCTCAGTGACTGTCTCCCTTCTGAACATCTAGAAAACAGATTCTTCCTTGCCAGGCCTATAGACAGATATTTCAAGTACCTAGTATTATATTACCAGATGAGACTATTAGTATCCCCGGCTTACTCACAGACAAACTCAGCCTTGGTGTCCAAGTCAAATGGTGAGGTCCATCCTCCCTCTCAATCTTGACATTTAGGGCCATATAATGTAGGTTTCCCTTCACGTATCTATGCTGGCCTCTCAAATTGGAGTGTGGCTACATAAAAGGCAGGGACCTCTTCCTTTTCAACTCTCCATGCCTCACTTCCCCCACCACCCCCTCGCACACCGGACTTACACACAGTAAGTGCCCAGTCAAAGCTTACAGGCTGGGCATTCCTGTCAAATCTGGCAGGGACCAACACAAGACCTAACCCACTCTTCTCAATACTGGTCCTGCGCAGAAAAGGAGATACTTTTCCTGGCGAAGCTCCCCTCCCCAGATTTTCCTCTTCCACCCAAGCGCGTCTTCCTGAAAAGAAAGACACTGAAGTAATGCCCTTAATTTTTATTTCTCACTACATGAATCCAAGGAACACTACCCCCAGGATCATAAAGTAGTAAGACGTAGGAGGAAGTGTTGGCCGTGGCCTTTTCCAGGACACAGAGAAACAGCCCAAATTGTAATTCACTTCAATTGTTTGTGTTTCTGAATATCTTAAACACACACAGATGCTAAACTATGATCTCTCTTTTGTTCTGAACGGCACAGTTATTAGAGTTTTTTCCAGGGTGGATGTTTTTAAAAATGGTCCCAGCATTCTTTGAATGCTCTTTTCAAGAAGTGATACCCGTATCTCCTCCCTCGGAATCTGATCTGTGATGCCTGAACAAGAGAAGGAAGTCATGTGTATCTCGACCCAGGCCATAAGGAAATGGTAGCTTCCATTCTCTCTTGGGATGCCTGCTCTCAGAACCTACCATTCTGTGAGAAAGCCCAAGCAGCCCACAGAGAGGCCCATGTGGGGAGGAGGCCACCGACCCCCAGCCCTGGCTGAGTTCCTGAACTACAGCAGGCACCAGCCACGTGAGTGGATCATCTTGGAAGCAATCCCTCCCAGCCCACTCAAGCCGCCAGCAGATGTTGCACGGGGCAGAGACAAACTGTCCCACAGAGTCCTTCCCAGGTGCCTGACCCACAGAAACTACGAGATAGAGAAAATTATTGCTCCAAGCCGCTACATTCTAGGGTGCTTTGTTACACAGCAATAAATAACCAGAACAGCCATGTATTTATTGGATAAGTAGGGAAGTCGCAGGACGGTCAGTGACCATGTGCTACTTTCACACCTTGGAGAACTCCCTCACCCCTGACTTAGAGGCAGTAGATGGGCCTCCTTCCACAGCCATCATCGGAACCCCATCCTCCCAGATTAACTGAGTTAGATCAGCAAAGGAGAGGAGCAATTGGGGTTCACCCAATTAAGGTTCAGAATCTAAAATACAGCTGATATAAAAGTCCCCAGGTGCCACCGTTACTGTGTAAGTGTGTCTTTATTTTTTTTAATGTTTATTTATTTTTCACACACACACACACACACACACACACACACACAGAGCATGAGCAGGGGAGGGGCAGAGAGAGAGGGAGACACAGAATCCGAAGCAGGCTCCAGGCTCTGAGCTGTCAGCACAGAGCCGGACATGGGGCTCAAACTCACGAACTGAGAGATCATGACCCGAGCTGAAGTAGGATGCTTAACCGACTGAGCCACCCAGGGCCCCCTGCGTGTCTTTAGAATAAATGCGAGGCCTATCGCAGTTCCTTGAAGATGGTTATCCTGTTATGGCTTCTGAGGATCAAGCCAATCCCCGTGGGAGGTGGAGTTTCACCCGAATGAAGAGGCAAATGCCAGCTTAACCAGCCGGGGGAAATGGAAGCTGGACCCTGGAACAGGAGCTCCGATTTCCTCCAGGGCTGCCCTCATTCGTGGCACTTCTGCTTCCTTCCTTTTCCTGGCCAGTGGCTGCCATCCCTGACACACCATAGTTTGCTTTGCCACGGAGACCCCACGGGCTTCATCAGCTCACCAATTAGATGGAGCAAGCAGGAGGAACGACACACATACGCGGCGTCTTGAGTTAGCAAGTGAGTGAGAAAGTGAGTGTCAGCTCTCAGACACAGGGACGCAGGGACGCAGGAGCAGAGCGGTGCAGGAGCACAGCGAGCCAGCGGCCGGAGGCTCATTCGGCCCCTGCAGGCCAGTGCCAGGACTCACGGTCTCACCTTGCGACCTCTAGGGACCTAGTGTTCTCACCTGTGAAATGGGGATAAGGAGAGTGCCCTCCTCACAGGATGCTGAGCATTCAAAGGAACGTATGTATAACAGCGGCCTGGCACAGAGCGAGGACTTGACACACGTAAATGGCTGCTATCATGATGATGACAATGACAACTGTGATGATGACAGTGACATAGTAAAGAGCTGGGCCAGAAGCATGGGAGCAGGTGCTTCAGGCCAGAGCCCTGTGCCCTGGGGTCCTGTGTAGATGGAACAGGACTGAGCCCAGGGAGGAAGGCCTGCCAGCAATCCCAGCTGTCGAAAAGTCACCTGTCCAAACTCGAGCCGGGTGTCGAGGGGGGAGCGGTGGGAACCTGAGCGGGACAGGACTTCCCGGGGTCAGTACACAGCAGGCAGCCACCCCCTCACCCGGCCCATCTGGTGCAGCCGTGGGCGCGGCAGCCCTTCCTACGGCTCCGGGTCCACCTGCTCCCGTCTGTGTGCGGCGAGTCTCTTTGCAAATCCAACTAAATACTAGTTCGGGAAAGCACGGGGGGCTCATGGCCCACTTCAGAGGCAGGGTTTACACCATCAGCCAAAGACAGACAGCATGGAAGGTGTTGAAGAGCTAAACAATTTCCCCGGCCTTGGCCAGGGCCTAATAAAAGCCCCAAGGCAGCCCCAGCGGTGAGAAGACAACGACGGACTTCATTCCCGTTAAGAGAAAGTAAGTTTTCCTAAAACAGTGACAAAGAACTTTGTTAGCACCCGGGCGTTTGTGTTCAGTTCAGTTTCTGCTCTGAGCATTATGTGGCCCGGAAGAAAGAGCAAGATTCTCTGGCGTGCGCGTAGCATGTATGTACGTGTATGTAATACATATAGTAATCCAAGTAAGGATCTTTGAAGACACAACACAGATGAGTTCATCACCTTTTACATGTTTGTTTCCTGTTCCTCCAAATCCATCATTCCTGGTTCCATCAGAGTTTATGTGAAAAATAACTGGAGTTTTAGTAGATTTCAAGCTGTAAATATGAAGCAACAATGTGAAATGGCTGCTAACTTAAGCTTGAGCTTCACGAATGGAATTCTCGTTTTCCAACAAAGGGGTGGATGTCACAAGTCCATCTAGCTTCCCCTCTGGAGCTTGAGGACCCCTGTAAAGAAATAGAGGGCAAGCATGGAGGAGCTTGTGAATTCACCGTATATCCAACCCCAAGGTGTAGGTCTGGGTCCAGCCAGGTCATTCAGAGGCTGTGGCTTCGGGGACAAATGAGAGGTAAAGCCAGAAGGTGAGTGGGATTCTCTAATGTGGAAGCCTAACGTGTTAGGCTGGAAACCTCTACTTAGATTGAAATGTAAGAGGGAGCCATGGAAAGTTTTAGAGCATGACAGTCACATGATGTCACATGTGACAGTCACATGTTGCTTCCCAGCAACACTTCAATGGGATGTAACAACACCAGAGCCCTTCAGAAGCATCCCTACCCCCTGAGAGGAGACCCCAATTTTGATTCCCAGTTCTAACTCATAGCAGCTTCAAGAGTCTCTTCATGGGGCACCTGGGTGGTTCAGTCCATTAAGCATCTGACTCTTGATTTCCCTGTTTGTGTTCTCCCTCTCTCTCTCAAAACAAATGAATAAACCTTTTTTTTTTTTAAGAGTCTCTTCATTCCTGACCTCAATTCCCCAGTCTGTAAAGTGGAAGCCTCACTTCAGGGTCTGAGAGAACCCCAGTGGTTAGCAATTCGATGGAGGTGGGGCAGAACTGGAGAGGAATGTGAGGAAAGAGAGAGGCAGTGAGAGATCAGCTGCCCTGGAGGACCATGGAAGGGACCAATTCTTTCCTGCACCCATCACCTCCCCATCCTCCACTGTGACTCAGGCAAGCCCTTGAACCCCTTGGTTCCTCATCTCTCAATCGATGTGAGATAGTCAAGCACGGCAATGGAGGAGAGGAATGGACAGCTCTTCACAGGAATAGGAAGCACCCCACAAATTCAAGCCGAGCCCCACTGCCCAGCCCCAAGGCAACTCTGATCTTCTGCTTTTTGGAACTCAGTGGCATGGAAAATTGTCCCAGAGAATCTGACTCTGCAGAGTCCTTATGGAACAGGATAAGGTGCCCCAACTGAACACACCCCTGCAGGAGCATACAGAGCACAAATCAAAGCAGACCTTTGGGATGAGTGTGTGTGAGTTCAAGGGACTCTTCACTTTACACAAGGACTCGCCTAGCTCTCCTTTTCTGAGACAGCTTGATGGACATAGATAAACCCAGGTTCTGATCCAGCCTTGCCAGCCAACTTTTGACAATCACTTAATATCTTTGAACTTCATATCCTTTTTTTTTGATGTTTATTTATTCTTGAAAGAGAAAGACAGAGAGCTAGTGGGGGAGGGGCAGAGAGAGAGATACACAGAATCTGAAACAGGCTCCAGGCTCTGAGCCATCAGCACAGAGCCCGATGCAGGGCTGGAACTCAGGAACTGCGAGTTCATGACCTGAGCCGAAGTCGGACCCTCAACCAACTGAGCCACTGAGGTGCCCTAAACTTCATATTATCTGGAAAATGGAAATAATATTCAGTTCTCTAATCTCATGAGGTCTTTGTGAGGATTAAAAAGATAAATCAAGGCAGTATTATCGCTGTTGCTATTAGCAGTAGCTCATAAGGCACTACTGTAAGCATCTTACACTTATTAATTCACTGAATCATTAAATAGCCACTTACCCTGAGAACTTTAAAATTAATGTGCATTATCCCCTTAAAAGCTAAAAGTTTCGTTTCGAAAAACAATTCACAAGAGAAAAAGTTAAACAACAGTATAATTCGGTAATATGATTGGATGAAAAATTAACATGCAAATTATCTAGAACATTCAGGTACCCCACAGCCAGTGAGAAGATAAAAGAAACGCTTCCTTTACAATAGTAAGAAAAGAAAAGTACTTTGGAATAAACTTGAAAAAAAGTATAGAAAATCTGCATAGAGAGAGCAGCTCCCAAATGCTACTGAGAGATCCGCCACCCTGCAAAACAAACAGATAAACAAACAACACAAATAAACAAACAAAAAATATTTAAGCAGCAGCAAAGGAATACAAAATAGCCAGGGGAATTATGAAAAGAGAGCACAATAGGTGTGGTGTAGCCCACGAGGTGAGGAAGCATATTATAAAGTTGTAAGTTTAAATTCATGCGGTCCTAGTATGAGAAATACATGAGGCAGAACACAGAGTCCAGAAATAAACTCGGACTTAGTTAGTCGTTTAGATTATGATAAAGATTATATTTCAAGTGACTAGGGGAAAGATGGATTTTTTAAATAAATGGTATTGGTTTAGCCACCAGAAAAGAAGTAAATGTGAATGCCTTCCTTACTCCTTACACCAAATTGTACTCGTATCGGGGATAATAAATGTTAAAAAAAATTAAAAGCCATAGGAATGCATCCAAAGCAGTACTTAGAGGGATATTTGTGGACTTAAATAGATATATTAGAAGAGAGATTACAGGGGCGCCTGGGTGGCGCAGTCGGTTAAGCGTCCGACTTCACCCAGGTCACGATCTCGCGGTCCGTGAGTTCGAGCCCCGCGTCAGGCTCTGGGCTGATGGCTCGGAGCCTGGAGCCTGTTTCCGATTCTGTGTCTCCCTCTCTCTCTGACCCTCCCCCGTTCATGCTCTGTCTCTCTCTGTCCCAAAAATAAATAAAAAACGTTGAAAAAAAAAAAAAAAAAAAGAAGAGAGATTACAAATCAATGAGCCAAGCAAACATCTCAAGAACTTAGGAAAATAGACTCAAAGGGAACAGAAGGAAGAAAACGATAAAGACAATGTAGAAATTAATGAAATAGGAAAGTAAACATACAGTAGAAAGGATCATCAAAATCAGAAGTTTTTCCTTTGAAAAGGAAATGAAATGAAATTAAAATGGAAATGAAAATGAAATTATAAAAATACGAAAAGAAGACATGGAAAAGTTATTCTAATATTGGGAGGGGAAGACCTTTCTAAGGTCTTCACTGATGTCCTTTTACCTCTCCCTCCTTTATTGTTCCCCAAATCACTTATCACCATCTGGCATTTGACTCACTTTCTTCTTCATTTGCTTGTTGTCTGCTCCCCAACTAGACTAACACTATATCCCCAGCACTTAGAACAGTCCTGCCATATAGTAGGTGTTTAGAGATATCTATTAAGTGACTGTTTTAAAAGTGGGGGAGATATTTCTCTAATATATAGAGTTCCTAAAAATGAGTAAGAGGGCGCCTGAGTGGCTCAGTCAGAGTGGCTCCGACTTCAGCTCAGGTCATGATCTTGCGGTTCGTGAGTTCGAGCCCCACATCAGGCTCTCTGCTGTTGGCACAGAGCCCGCTTCAGATCCTCTGTCCTCCTCTCTCTGCCCCTCCCCTGCTCATTCTCAAAATAAATAAACTTTTTAAGAAATGAGTGAGAGGGCTATGAATAGAAAGTTTATGGAAAATAAAATACAAGTGGCTTTTACACGTATAAAGAGATGTTCCATTTCATTCATATTAGAAGAAATGGCAAACTGAAAAATAATGGGATATGATCTTTTACCTATTATGTTGGTAAATAAATTTTCTTTAAAAGGCTGATAACACACTAGTTGCTAACTGGAGAAGACTTCAATTATACAATCTCTGCAGAGGATAACGAGACCATATTTATCAAAACGACAAAGGCACATACCCATTGCCCATTAAACCACATTTATGAAAATTCTGAAGGCACATACTCATTCTGAACATGTGTTTGTTTAAAGACATTTGTTGAAAAATAGTCCTTGCAGCCGTGTTTGTAAAAAAAAAAAAAAAAAGAAGAAAGAAAAGAAAGCAATTTAGATGTCTCTCAACAAGAAACTATTTAAATAATTTATGGTACCTCCACGCACTGAAATTCTTTGCAGCCATTAAAACGAACAAATCTGCTCTGTATGTTCTGATTTGGAAATATCTTCAAAATGTATCGTTAAATGAAAAAAGATGCAGAATAGTGTGGAGAGGGCGGGACCATTTGTGTATGTCTCACGTACTTGTCGGGGCATAAAATATTTCTGGAATGAGACATAAGAAACTGATGATGGTGCTTGCCTCTAGGGCGAGGAACTGTATGGCTGTGGGCAAGCAAGAAGGAAAGAGTTATTTTCCACATACCTTTTGAATTTTAGGCCTTGTATCTGTACCACGAATATTTGGTATATCTATATCTGCTTCTATACGCAAAGGCGATCTCTAGAAAGAGGATACCCGAAAATGGCCACGGTCACTTCCTCTATGGAGGGGGGCCTGGGGGCTGGAGGACCTTGGAAGGGAAACTTGGTATTGGACTTACTTTGGTTTAATTTTTCTTTGACTATGTGCACATATTATCTGTTCATTAAAATAACAAAAATGCGTTTCTCCTTGCTCCTTCCACTGCTGTCTCCTGGCCCCCCACTTTTGCTCCTGTCCCTGCCATTCAGGGGGACATGGCTGCTCTCT